>NC_139560.1:3524562-5960065 GCF_965112155.1 Podarcis liolepis | reverse complement strand
AGCCGCATCCAATTAGCTGGTTGTTTTCAAGTGCTAAATTGAGACTTAACTAAATCATGCGGCGATTATCAACCGTAACCAGCTGGCGACTTTTCATAAATGGAGTAATGCATCATGCGAAGATCCACTTGTCTTCTTCAATCAAATGAATAACATTAAGTCCCCTTGGCTGGTATCGGGCTATAGACGCCTCTCCCTCCCAATTCTTCTCCACTGAACACAGAAACTTGAAAAGTCTCAAGGTTATTTCAACAAAGGCCAGGAATGAATTTTGCATTATCTACAAACACTGCCAGCCCATATCTGGACGTTGCGGGATGATGTTTAAAACATGCAAGGAAGCTGCAGCTCCGCAGAAAAGGCAGAGGCCCGCCGGCCATTATTTCCATGACGTTTCTGCCGGTGATAGAAGAGATTAAGTTTTGCGGACAGGCTTCAAATGCAGAATGAGATCAGAACCTATTAGGGTGGGTTCTCGGGAGAAGGTCTGAGTTACTTCCTAGTAGAACTAAGCTAAATAAAACCCACCTTTCCATTTTGTGTGTGCATGCAGAAATGTCTCCCTGAAACATGTGAATTTTGTGAGTATCCAACTTCTTAAAAGAGTAAAGGTAAAGGCAAAGGTACCCCTGACCATTAGGTCCAGTCGTGGCCAATAATAATAATAATAATAATAATAATAATAATAATAATAATTTATTATTTGTACCCCTGCCCATCTGGCTGGGTTTCCCCAGCCACTCTGTGCAGCTTCCAACAAAGATGAAAAATACACTAAAATGTCACATATTAAAAATTTCCCTGAACAGGGCTGCCTTCAGATGTCTTCTGAAAGTCAGGTAGTTGTTTATCGCTTTGACATCTGATGGGAGGGCGTTCCACAGGGCGGGCGCCACTACCGAGAAGGCCCTCTGCCTGGTTCCCTGTAACTTGGCCTCTCGCAGTGAGGGAACCGCCAGAAGACCCTCAGAGCTGGACCTCAGTGTCCGAGCAGAACGATGGGGGTGAAGACGCTCCTTCAGATATACTGGACCGAGGCCGTTTAGGGCTTTAAAGGTCAGCACCACAACACTTTGAATTGTGCTCGGAAACGTACTGGGAGCCAATGTAGGTCTTTCAAGACCGGTGTTATATGGTCTCGGCGGCCGCTCCCAGTCACCAGTCTAACTGCCACATTCTGGATTAGTTGTAGTTTCCGGGTCACTTTCAAAGGTAGCCCCACGTAGAGCGAATTGCAGTAGTCCAAGCGGGAGATAACCAGAGCATGCACCACTCTGGTGAGACAGTCTGCAGACAGAAAGGGTCTCAGCCTACGTACCAGATGGAGCTGGTAAACAGCTGCCCTGGATACAGATTTGACCTGTGCCTCCATGGACAGCTGTGAGTCCAAAATGACTCCCAGGCTGCGCACCTGGTCCTTCAGGGGCACAGTTACCCCATTCAGGACCAGGGAATCCTCCACACCTGCCCGCCTCCTGTCCCCCCAAAACAGGACTTCTGTCTTGTCAGGATTCAACCTCAATCTGTTAGCCGCTATCCATCCTCCAACCGCCTCCAGACACTCACACAGGACCTTCACCGCCTTCACTGGTTCTGATTTAAAAGAGAGGTAGAGCTGGGTATCATCCGCATACTGAAGAACACCCAGCCCAAACCTCCTGATGATCTCTCCCAGTGGCTGCATGTAAATGTTGAAAAGCATGGGGGAGAGGACAGAACCCTGAGGCACCCCACAAGTGAGAGCCCAGGGGTCTGAACACTCATCCCCCACCACCACTTTTTGAACACGGCCCAGGAGGAAGGAGCGGAACCACTGTATGACAGTGCCCCCAGCTCCCAGCCCCTCAAGATGGTCCAGAAGGATGTTATGGTTGATGGTATCAAATGCCACTGAGAGATCCAGCAGAACTAGGAAACAGCTCTCACCTTTGTCCCTAGCCCGCCGGAGATCATCTGTGCTGGTCCCGGGGGGGGGGGGGAGGTACTGATACCGTAGCCGAAGTTCAGTCCAGAGTCACTAGCAGGGTAGACGATCACTAGATGAGACGCGAGGTCCGAAACAGGGAGCCAGGCAGGGGAACAGGAACGCTGGTAGGGCAGCAGCAGGAAGCCAGGCGGGGAACAGGAACACGAGTAGGTCAGCAGCGGGCAGCTGGGCGAGGAGCAGGAACACCGGAGAGTAGAAGCAGGAAGCCGGGCGTGGAACAGGCACACTGGGAGTGCAGATCTAGGTCTGGGTAAAAGCAGGTACTCCACAACGACGTTGCTCCCGCAACCTGGGACCGGGCTGCCTGACCTTTATCTTCTTCTAAGGCCGGCGACGGTCCCGGCCCCCAGGAGCCCCGCCTCTCCTGGCCTTAAGGCGAGCACTCCTCCTGGGAGAGACCAGTTCCCTTCGCCTCTCTGCCCTAAGCCTCTGCAGTTCAGGAGAGGCCGAAGGGTTACTGGGCCCCGGGGGAGGCTCACCTGTAGCCACTGAGTCCTCCAGCACCTCTGGGGCCAGAATGGTCTCACCTGGTGCCTGCCCCTGAGGATCTGGCACAGGTGCTGGCTCCTCAGCATCTAGGCCTTGCCCCAGTTCAGCCGGCCCTGGAGGCGGGGACTCCTGTGCCGGCTGGGATTCCTCCGGTTCACTCTCAGACTCGGAATCCCAGGCCATCACACCATCCCCCCTCCCAGCCCCCCCCTCAATTGAGGGTCCGGACCCGGCTTGTTGGGGTACGCCGCATGAAACTCTCGGAGGCAGGCAGGCGCGTGGACGTTGGCCGCTGGTTCCCAGGAACGGTCCTCCGGCCCATACCCCTTCCAGTCTATGAGATACTGCAGCTTTCCCCTGCGGTATCGGGAGTCCAGAATGTGTTCCACCTCGTACTCAGGCTCTCCCTGAACCAAAACTGGCTGCGGTCGGGGACGGTTCGGGTGGAACTCGTCGGGTGGGGCCACCGGACTCAGAAGGGACCTGTGGAATACTGGGTGAACCTTCAGGGTTGCTGGCAACCGGAGACGGAATGCCACCGGCGAGACCTGGTGCACGATGGGGAACGGGCCGGTGAAACGGGCGTCCAGCTTCCGCGAAGGTCGAGAAGGGTGGAGGTGGCGAGTGGAGAGCCATACCAGGTCACCGACGTGGAGTTCCGGCCCCACCTGGCGGTGGCGGTCGGCCTGGACCTTGTACGCCTCCTTGGCCTGGCGCAGCTGCTCCATCAACAGCTGTTGCTGGGACTGGAGCTCCTGAAGCCACTCTGTCACCGCAGGGACCGCAGATGCCGGCAGCACATCTGGAAACAACCGTGGATGAAAACCGTAGCTGGCCTGGAACGGGGTCTGCTGGGTGGACGCATTCACCGCGTTGTTATAAGCGAACTCCGCCAAGGCTAGGTGGTCGACCCAGTCATCCTGCTGGTAGCTGCAGTAACACCGGAGGTACTGCTCCAGCACCGCGTTCGCCCGTTCCGTCTGGCCATCAGTCTGTGGGTGGTAAGCAGATGAGAGACAGACCTCTGTTCCGAGGGCCTGGTGCAAAGAACGCCAAAACCTGGACGTGAACTGAACGCCACGGTAGGACACCACACGCTCAGGTAGGCCATGCAGGCGGAAGACATGCTGAAGGTACAGCTGAGCGGTTTCCTTAGCTGAGGGTACGGATGGGCAGGGGGCACAGTGCACCATCTTCGTGAAATGGTCGGAGAAAACTAGAAGGCAGGTGTAGCCCCGAGACGGGGGTAGCTCCACTACAAAGTCCAGAGAAACTGTGTGCCAAGGACGTGGTGGAACCGGCAATGGCTGAAGAAGGCCGGGGGGTCGCCCGGTAGGCCCCTTGGCCCGCCTGCAGACATCACAACCAGCGACGTAGCGAGCCACGTCAGCCTTCAGACGGGGCCACCAAAACTCACGGCTTACCAGATGGGTGGTCCGATACCGCCCAAAGTGCCCCGCTGCTGGAGCATCATGGGTCATTCGGAGAACCTCAGCCCGCAGCGGCCCTGGTGGGATGTACAGGCGCCTGTGGTGCAGCAGAAGACCCTGATGCAAGACCAGCCCTGGATACTGAGGGCATGACCCTTCGGCCAGTTCCCGGAGTCGTTCCTGGGCCCAAGCGTCGACCCGCTGCTGTTCCCGCACCCGAGCCTGCAGTGGCTCAACCTCCTGGGTGGCCAGGAATGCAGCTGGTGGTAGTATCGTGGTGGGTACTGCTTGCTGTACCGTGTCTGCGTTGTCTTCAGGTTTCCGGGACAGGGCATCCGCCTTCTGGTTTTGGGAGCTAGGGATGTAGCGGATCCGGAACTGGAACCGGGAAAAGAACAACGCCCACCGGATCTGCCTTTGGTTCAGCTTGCGGGTGGTCTGGAGGTACTCCAGGTTCCGGTGGTCGGTTCTCGCCTCCACCGGGTGTCGTGCCCCCTCAAGATGGTGGCGCCAAACCTCAAAGGCCACCTTGATGGCCAGTAGTTCCCGCTCCCACACGGTATAGTTACGCTCCGCTGGGAGGAGCTGGCGGGAATAGTAGGCGCAGGGTAAGAGTGGCGCTTCCGGTCCGCACTGCTGAGACAAGACGGCACCGAGAGCCGTACTGGAGGCGTCAGTCTCTACCACAAAGGGTCGAGAAGGATCTGGATGTTGCAAGATTGGCGCTCTCTGGAAACAGGCCTTCAACCCTTGAAATGCCTCCTCTGCCTCTTTGTCCCAGGAAAACGGCGTCTTGGGGCGCAGTAGCCGGGTCAACGGGGTGGTGCGATGAGCATAATCCGCAATGAAGGTCCGGTAATAGTTGGCGAACCCCAGGAAACGCTGTAGGTCCTTGCGGTTCCGAGGTGCCGCCCATTCTCGAATCGCTGCCACCTTCCCAGGATCCATCTGCACCCCACCTGGTGAGAGTCGGTGACCCAGGAAGTCCACTGACCGCTGATGGAACTCGCACTTGCTGAGCTTTGCATATAGACGGTGCTCGCGCAGGCGCTGCAGCACGGTCCGGACAATGTCCCTCGTGGCGCGCCGGGTCACGGAAGTAAACCAGAATGTCATCCAAGTACACCACCACGTACTTGTCTAGCAAGTCCTGGAACACGTGGTTGATGTACCGTTGGAACACAGCAGGCGCGTTGCACAAACCGAAGGGCATAACCAGGTATTCGAACTGCCCGTACCGGGTCCCGAATGCTGTCTTCCACTCATCCCCGGCTCGGATCCGAATCAAATTGTAGGCACCCCGGAGGTCTAGCTTGGTGAACACCTGCGCCCCTTGCACCCGCTCCAGTAACTCCGAAATAAGGGGCAAGGGGTACCGGTCTGGGATGGTAATTTTATTCAGGGCCCGATAATCATGGCAAAGGCGGAGCTCCCCACATTTCTTTTTAACAAAGAGCACTGGCGCAGCAGTGGGCGAGGTAGAAGGCCTAATGAACCCACGCTCCAGGTTCTTGCGCAAGAAGTCCTGCAAAGCCTCGCACTCTGGCTCTGTTAATGAGTATAAGCGACTCACCGGTAGGGGCGCTCCGGGCTGAAGGTCTATGCCGCAGTCAAAGGACCGATGCGGCGGCAGCTGGTCCGCCCCCCGTTCCTCGAACACGTCGTGATGGTCCCGGTACTCAGCGGGGAGCGTTGCAGCAGCCTCCTCAGTGGGCGCAGCTGCTAGCATCTCAGTCTCAGCAGGAGAACTTGGGTCTGGGAAGTGTACAGTCCGTTTGACCCAGTCAATCTGCACATTGTGAGCCTCTAGCCAGTCCATCCCAAGCACCGGGGGAACCGGGGCATGGAGGCAATATCCAAAGTTCGCATCTCACGGTGCTGCTGGAGACACAGGACCAGGGGCTGGGTCTCCTGAGTAACGGCTCCCGAACGCAGGAGCCGTCCGTCGACTGCCTCCACCTGTACCGGTTCTGGCTTGTTCTGAAGTGGCACCCGATGACGGGCAGCAAAAGCAGCATCCATATAAGAGCGGGTTGCCCCCGAATCCACTAGAGCATGGGTAAGGATCCAGGGCCCGCCTGGAGGGTATAGACGTACCGGAACCATAAGGTGTTGTAGTTCAATTGGTGCGGCCCCATTCTGTGCGGTTTGGGACCCCAGGTAGCCAGGGCCATCAGCTACTGGGGTTGGCGGTTTCCCCTGTGGCTGGCGTTTCTCAGGACAGGACCGGGCATAGTGTCCGCTTCCGCCACAATAGAGACATAGATTCCCCTCCCGACGCCGCGACTTCTCTGCGGGGGAGAGGCGTGGCCGCACTGCCCCAAGCTGCATAGGTTCCTCCAATGACTCAGCTGTGCCTGTGGGGCTGCTGGTAGAAACTGGTGCTGAGAACTGGAAGTGCCGGCGGCCCCGAGCCTGACGACGGTCCTCTAGCCGATCGTCTATCTGTAGACTCCGTTGAATGAGGGTGTCTAGCGTGGTGGGGCGTTCCATTGTGGCCAGCTGGTCCAGTATCTCGTCTGAAAGCCCCTCGAGATACTGGTCCCGAAGAGCAGAGTCATTCCAGGTCAAGTCCTGTGCCAGCAGCCGGAATTCCGTGGTGTATGCGGCCACCGTGGACTTGCCCTGTTTCAACCGCCGAATCGCCCGGTTGGCTTGACTCCCCTTCTGGGGGTTGCCGAACGCGGCCTCCAACAGATTGCAAAACCCCACATAGTCCGCCAGCAAGGGGGAGTCTTGCCTGAGCAGCGGCAACGCCCACTTGGCCGCCTGGTCCTTTAACAAACTAATCAAAAAGTGCACCTTGGTGCGGTCGTCAGGGAAGTTCCGGGCGCGCCCCTGAATATACAGCTTGGCCTGGGCAAGAAACATGGGAAAGCTGGCCGGGGCCCCATCAAACTTCTCAGGCAAGGCCACTGGGTACTTGCCAGGAGCCGGGGCGTCGGCCCCAGGAGCCGGTAGGGCGTCCAACCGCTGCTGAAGTGCCGTAACCGCGTTACTGAGCTGCTGCACGGTGTGCGTCAAGGCCTGGTTCTCCTGGGCTATTGCCAACAGTCTAGCCGCTTGGTCGGCCATGGCCTCGGACTCTTCCCGAACGCACCCCAACAAATAGGGAGTGCGGGTGTGGCAGGAGCAAACTGTGCTGGTCCCGGGGGGGGGAGGTACTGATACCGTAGCCGAAGTTCAGTCCAGAGTCACTAGCAGGGTAGACGATCACTAGATGAGACGCGAGGTCCGAAACAGGGAGCCAGGCAGGGGAACAGGAACACGAGTAGGTCAGCAGCGGGCAGCCGGGCGAGGAGCAGGAACACCGGAGAGTAGAAGCAGGAAGCCGGGCGTGGAACAGGCACACTGGGAGTGCAGATCTAGGTCTGGGTAAAAGCAGGTACTCCACAACGACGTTGCTCCCGCAACCTGGGACCGGGCTGCCTGACCTTTATCTTCTTCTAAGGCCGGGGACGGTCCCGGCCCCCAGGAGCCCCGCCTCTCCTGGCCTTAAGGCGAGCACTCCTCCTGGGAGAGACCAGTTCCCTTCGCCTCTCTGCCCTAAGCCTCTGCAGTTCAGGAGAGGCCGAAGGGTTACTGGGCCCCGGGGGAGGCTCACCTGTAGCCACTGAGTCCTCCAGCACCTCTGGGGCCAGAATGGTCTCACCTGGTGCCTGCCCCTGAGGATCTGGCACAGGTGCAGGCTCCTCAGCATCTAGGCCTTGCCCCAGTTCAGCCGGCCCTGGAGGCGGGGACTCCTGTGCCGGCTGGGATTCCTCCGGTTCACTCTCAGACTCGGAATCCCAGGCCATCACATCATCAACCAGTGCGACCAAGGCAGTTTCAGTCCCATGATGAGGCCTAAATCCCGACTGGAAGGGATCCAAATGGTCCGCTTCTTCCAGGTGTGCCTGGAGTTGTTCAGCAACCACTCGCTCAATCACCTTGCCCAAGAATGGAAGATTTGAGACTGGGCGATAATTGGCCATCATGGCTGCATCTAAAGATGGTTTTTTAAGAAGCGGTTTAATAACTGCCTCTTTCAGCGGGTCTGGGAAGGCTCCCTCACGGAGGGAAGCATTCGCCACCCCATGAAGCCCATCGCCCAGTCCTTCCCGGCTAGCTTTTATAAGCCAGGATGGGCAAGGATCCAGGAGACAGGTGGTTGGCTTCACTCGTCCAAGCAGCCTGTCCACATCCTCGGAGGTAACAGGTTGGAATTGATCCCACGCAACTTGACTAGACAGGATTCTAGCACTCTCCCGCCCTGGCCCTGTTCCCACGGTGGAGTCTACTTCTTCCCGAATCTGAGCGATTTTATCTGCAAAAAACTTTGCAAAATCATTGCAGGAGATCATGTGGCCCGTACTGGGCCCAGATGTCGCAGGTGGTTCTGCTAAATTGTGAACCACCTGAAAAAGTCTCCTGCTGCTGTTTTCTGCAGATGCAATAGAGGCGGCGAAGAAAATCTTCTTCTCCGTCGCTATCACCACTTGGTAGGCTCGACGTTGAGCTCTAACCTGTGTCCGGTCAGATTCAGAATGAGTTATCCGCCACCGGCGCTCTAGCCGTCTCAACGATTGTTTCATTGCTGTCCGGGCTCCATGCAATCGGAGAGGGCGCTTCGGAGCCAAACAGTCAATAGCCCTGGTTAACTCCACATTTCAGCGAGCCTCCAGGGAATCGGCTGAAAGGCCATGAACATGGGATAAAACACCCCCTACCACTCTCTGGAAACCATTTGGATCCATTAAGTGGCGGGGGCGGACCATCCGAATTGGTCCCACCTCCCTGCAGAGGGGATGGGTCGCAGAGAAGTCCAGTTGCACCAGGAAGTGATCTGACCATGGCACTTCTTTCATTTCGCTTTTACTTAGTGTCAGATCACCAACATCCATAGAGGTTAACACCAGGTCTAAAGCTTGCCTGTGGCTATGGGTTGGGCCAGACTTATTCAGGGACAGCCCCATGGAGGCCATGCTTTCCACGAAGTCCCGAGCAGCCCCTTGTAAGGTCGTGTCGGCATGAATGTTAAAATCCCCTAGGACAACCAAGCTAGGTGTCTCCAGGAGAACATCCGCCACAACCTGAAGCAGCTCGGGCAAGGAATCCTTGGTGCAACTCTGGGGTTGCGGAGCTCATCTCGCTTTACTGGCCGAGGGAGCCGGTGTACAGCTTCCGGGTCATGTGGCCAGCATGACTAATCCACTTCTGGTGAACCAGAGCAGTGCACAGAAATGGCGTTTACCTTCCTGCCGGAGTGGTACCTATTTATCTACTTGCACTTTGACGTGCTTTCAAACTGCTAGGTTGGCAGGAGCAGGGACTGAACAACGAGAGCAAGGATTCAAACCGCCGACCTTCTGATCAGCAAGCCCTAGGCTCTGTGGTTTAGACCATAGTGCCACTCGTGTCCTGCTTAAAAGAGTAGCTGCTACTTTATTGGTGAAATTTCCACCCTCTCCTCCCTTAACCATAGACTCATAGAAATATAGAGTTGGAAGGGACCCTGAGGGTCATCCAGTCCAACCCCCTGCAATGCAGAAATCACAATCATACATGACAGATGGCCATTCTATCTTTGCTTAAAAACCTCCAAGGAAGGAGAGTCCACAACCTCTTTTGAGGGTCTGTGGGAACAGCTCCAGGGTAGGAGCAGTGGCAAATCAAGGGGGTGGGGGGCGGTTTGTCAGGATCTACAGAATGCTGTGTGAGATAGTAAGTCTGCAGGCTTGAATTTGCTAGCTGGTGCAACTGGCTGATGCAATCAGCCTGCAATACTTTCTGTGGAAGTGCTGGGTCAGAAAGACTCAGCAGTAATGTGCTGACAGTTGATTGGCTGCCATCGGTTTAAAAGGGAGCCTGTCCAGGAGTAAAGGTGGTGGTGTAGAGGAGTGTGGTCAGAGAGAGAGAGTTGGAGGTATGCCTATTTGCCTTAAGGTGCAGCCAGGTACTCTGTTTGGCTGTATGAACTGGCCGTGTATTATAGCCTATAGATATTTGTATACAGTGGTACCTCAGGTTACATACACTTCAGGTTACATATGCTTCAGGTTACAGATGTCAGTATCTCAGCTCGCAGTCAGAGGTAACTGGCCTCCCCCGGAGCAAACCGAGTGAGATACTTGTTGACCTTCCCGTCTGCGTCTCCCGGCAGGCAAGGTCGTAAATCGGCGATTCTCCTCATCAGACGTGAGAAGAACACACCCTCTGCTTCTCTCTCCCTGCATTCCCCCCCAGGGAGGGGAAATGAGACAGACAGGAGTCTATTTACATGTCTTTTATTCCTGTCATTCAGCAGTACATAGAAATGTGACTGCACCTTCCAGACTCCAGCAGAAGAGTCACAACTCCGCCCCTGTACTTCCAGCACAGGTCAGATGACACTCTGAGCTAACATCCAGTGCTCAGTACAGAGAATAGACTCCCCCTTTTCCCCAACAGTACAGTTCGAGACAACAACATCCTGTTTTGCATTCCAGCCATCTGCAGCTGGCTTTTGCATTGCTGCTTTTATCCAACAATCTCCCCCAAAAGCATCAATAGGCAAAACATGATCCAGAGAAGAAAACAAACAGTTGTTATACATATAACAGTCCCCTGTTGTTTCAGTTCCACCCTTGGAACTCCCCACCACTGGTTTCACCAGTGTACCTCTCTGGTTGTCTGGCTTCCAAGGAATGATGGAATGTGTGGTTATATTCAATTACAGTGGTACCTCGGGTTACATACGCTTCAGGTTACATATGCTTCAGGTTACACACTCCGCTAACCCAGAAATACTACCTCGGGCTAAGAACTTTACCTCAGGATAAGAACAGAAATTCTGCTCCGGCGGCACGGCAGCAGCAGGAGGCCCCATTAGCTAAAGTGGTGCTTCAGGTTAAGAACAGACCTCCAGAACAAATTAAGTTCTTAACCCAAGGTACCACTGTATATAGCTCACAATAAATATACTGCACTGAAGATCCTGGAACTCTGAGCATTTCTGCTAAAGCGCCGTAGAGAATTTGTGACACGGTCTGCCCCGGGTGCCATCTCTGAGGGGGTGATAAGAAGGCACCCTACGGGAGGCTTGCCCTGCCGCAGCCGCATGCAGAAAATCCCTTTACCGCCGCTGCAGCCGCGAGAGGAGGATCCCGCTGCCGCCCATACAGTGCTCGAGCGACGCTGTCGGTAAACCACCCAGTGGCGCATGCGCATGCGCTGCCAGGCAGTTTGCCCCGCCCCCAACACCCCGTCCTGGGTGCCTGCTAGCCTTCCTTCGCCCCTGGGTGGCAGAGTGCTAGAGTCCTATCTAGCCAAGTTGCATGGGATCAATTCCAATCTGTTACCTTCGAGAATGTGGACAGGCTGCTTGGATGTATACCCGAAGGAGCATCTCCACCCCCATCGTTCTGCCCGGACATTGAGGTCCAGCACCGAGGGCCTTCTGGTGGTTCCCTCATTGCGAATAGTCAGGCTACAGGGAACCAGGCAGAGGGCCTTCTCGGTGGTGGAGCCATACTGTCATAAAGTTCTTCCTGACGTTGAGTTGGAATCTCCTTTCTTGTAACTTGAAGCTATTGGATTGGATCGGGTCCTACCCTCTGGAACAGGAGAAAACAGGCTTGTTCCATCTTCCATATGACAGTCCTTCTGTCAAGGTTGCTTCTCAGCCAAAGGAGTGCACATGACAGATAGTTAAATGTTTATTCTCAGAGATGACACTTACATTTGCTTCTACAGTTCTGGATATCTCTGCATACCAACCTAACAGCTAATCAACTACTCCTGGGTCTGCACTGAAACAGTATGGATGTGACCATAGCTGACCATCTTAGTTGAACTCCGGGATGTTTTATGACTGAGATATGCTGGTAGGGAGCCAAACGTTCTCCTGAACACCAGTTGTGCTGGTCCGGGGGTGTGTGTGTGTGTGTTTACTGTGCGGCGTGGTCTGAGTCCGGTCCTAGGTCGAGGGTATGGAGGCTGTCCATCAAGGGCAAAGCGTTGTCCAAGGCAAAGAGCCAGGCATGGTCAGGAACTCTGGAAGAGCAGGACAGGATGCTGGCACTAACAGGTTACCAAGGATGTTGCTCCCGCAACCTGGGACTGGGCTGACTGGCCTTTATCTCCTCTGAGGCATAGGGCGGTCCTGGCCCACAGGTGACTTGCCTCTCCTGGCCTTAAGGCGAGCACTCCTCCTGTGAGAACTTAGTTCTCTCCACCTCTCTGCCCTGAGCCTCTGCAGCTCCAGAGAAGCTGGAGGGTTACCCGACCCAGAGGCAACCTCACCTTCCCCTGACAGGGCTGGGAGAGGAGCATGTGCAGGCAATGGGTCCTTGATCACCTCCGGAGCCAGAGTGGATTCAGCTGGTGTCTGCTCCTGAGGATCCGGCACAGGTGCGGACCCTTCAGATTCAAGCCCCTGCCCCGGCTCAGCCGGCCCTGGAGGCGGGGACTCCTGTGCAGGCTGGGATTCCTCAGATTCAGCCTCTGAATCGGATTCCCAGGCCATCACACCAGTCCTCAAATAACTAGACAGTTCTTAATATTTTTTCCCTCCACTCATCTCCAAAAAGTCTTCCAAATGCAAACTAGGGAGCGCCAAACCGAAACCACCGCTCTCATTTATGAACCCAAAATATCCACTGACAGTATCATCTCCGATTAACTGCACCACATTTCCAAACAAACCAGGCATAAACCCTAAGACCACCTTTATGTTCCCTTTCAAATTTTGCATTTTCTAAGCTGCTTCTGCTGCAGCTCAGCTAAGAAGGATATTATAGTCGGCACGGACTGCTTAACTTGGAGCTTTCCTCGGGGACCGCATAACCTTCTTTTCAAGAGCCAACTCACCCATATGCTACTTTGTAAGAAAACAAGCTCCTTGCCTCAACAGAGGAAATTATCACAGCTGTCACCTTGATGCCTTGAATATATTCACTCTCTTTTCTAAGCAACCTGTTGTGGGTAGGGAGACAAAGGAAGACCCCTGAAGGAATAAACAAAGAGGGAGATGTTAGGATGCTCGCAAGGTAGCTCAGGAAATAGTCAGGGCAGTTCATGGGCAGATAAGAACGTGATAACTGTTATGTACTGAGCTGAATCCTAGAACAATAGGATCCAGAATGCAGCAGTCTGATTGGCATAGCTGTCAACTTTTCCCTTTTCTTGTGAGGAATCCTATTCGGAACAAGGGAATTTCCCTTAAAAAAAGGGAAACGTTGACAGCTATGCTTGATTGGTCCACAGGAGCAGCCAATCAGGCTCCTGGATGAAGTGAATCAGCGACCTGATTGGCCTACAGGAGCAGCCAGGCATTAGCCAATCACGTGGGACCCATTGTGTAAATAATGTATATATAGCTGGACGTTTTGGGGAAAGTTTCATTCATTGCTACTATGAGCTGAATAAAGAGCTTGAAATTCACACTTGACTCTGAGTATATTTCAATAAGAAGTCCAGCATCTCGTTCTCACAGTGGCCAACCTCATTTCAGTAGAAACTCAAATCAAAAACTTTTGGGGGATGAAAACGTCAAATCTTCACCAAGGCCAACTATCCAGACTGGTCCTACGTGGGCCAGAAAAAAGCCAGGGAAGTCCCCAAATAGGAGTTCCATCACAGAAGGAGAAAGGAAAAAGGAAAGAGGGGGAGGGAATCAAATTGGTTCCAAGCCAAAGGCCAGGCGGAACAACTCTGTCTTACAGGCCCTGCAGAAAGAAATCAGATCCTGCAGGGCCCTGATCTCACGAGACAGAGCGTTCCACCAGGCTGGAGCCAGTGTTGAAAAGGCCCTGACTCTGGTTGAGGCTAATATGACTTCCTTAGGGCCCGGGAACTCTAGGGTGTTGCTATTTATGGACCTTAAGGTCCTCCGCGGGGCATACCGGGAGAGGCAGTCCCGTAGATATGAGGGTCCTAGGCTGCTAGTTTGACTATGTGGTGCTCGAATATGTACTTTATTTTAACTTTCCTGAATCTTCCAACATTCAGCATTGCCGGTTGTCTCTTTTCTCCATCCAATTTCTCCATGCCATGACTAATTGGATAAATGTCCATCATGCTGGTGTTACTCCTGGCAGGATCAGGGCAGTGATGCATGGAGCACTGGAGTAGATCCATAGAAGGGTGGCTCCAGAAGCAAGCTCACAAGGGAGTTGTTGTTGTTGTTGTTGTTGTTGTAGTAGTAGTAGTTGTTGTAGTTGTTGTCATTACATTGGAAATTAAACTGTGATCATCTGAATGCTCCCAGAGAAACATAAGCAGCACACAGGTACATCTCTTCTCCTATTTTTCCCCTCATCAGGAGAGCCAGTGTGGTGTAGTGGTTAAGAGCTGTAGACTCGTAATCTGGTGAACCAGGTTCGCATCCCCGCTCTTCTACAGCTGCTGGGTGACCTTGGGCTAGTCACACTTCTCTGAAGTCTCTCAGCCTCATTCATCTCACAGAGTGTTTGTTGTGGGGGAGGAAGGGAAAGGAAAATGTTAGCCGCTTTGAGACTCCTTCGGGTAGTGATAAAGCGGGATATCAAATCCAAACTCCTCCTCCTCCTCCTCCTCCTCCTCCTCCTCCTCCTCCTCCTCCTCCTCTTCTTCTTCTTCTTCAACATCTGCCTCTAAACCTGGAAGTTCTACCTACCAGAAGGCATACAGTGGTACCTCGGGTTACATACGCTTCCGGTTACATATGCTTCAGGTTACAGATGCTTCAGGTTACAGTCTCCGCTAACCCAGAAATAGTACCTCGGGTTAAGAACTTTGCTTCAGGATGAGAACAGAAATCGTGCTCCCGCGGCGTGGCGGCAGCGGGAGACCCCATTAGCTAAAGTGGTGCTTCAGGTTAAGAACAGTTTCAGGTTAAGGACGGACATCCGGAACAAATTAAGTACATAACCCGAGGTACCACTGTATTTCCCAAATGCAGAATGTGTTTTGTCAGAGTAATAGGAGCAAGCATTGCTCAGCTTAAACAACTCAGAGCGAGGCTGGCCACGTTCTGTGCACGATTAGACTCTGTTTTCCCCAAAGACGGCTGTTCACACGGCATCAGCAAGCAACACAAAAGGAAAAGCAAGATGTGAATTGCTCCCAAGTGATGATTCTTCATCACCTCCTCCTCCTCCTCCCCCTCCCCCTCCTCCTCCTCCTCCTCCTCCTCTTCTTCTTCTTCTTCTTCTTCTTCTTCTTCTTCTTCTTCTTCTTCCTCTTCCTCTTCCTCTTCCTCTTCCTCTTCTTCTTCTTCATATTTGCTTTGTCACAAGCAAATGAATAATGCAGCAATGCAGCAGGCAAGCGGCGTCTCCTGAGGCTGCCTTGGAGACCCTCAAGGGAGATGGCTGTCTTCTCCCCCAGGCAGTTCACAGGGCCAGCTCAGAGTTTCTTTGGCTTCTCACACAAGTCCTCTCAGAGCTCTTGTGATCCTTGATTCAGAAGGAACAAAAGGGACCCAACAGCGGGGGTGGGGAAGAGAGACTCTAGAGGAATACAGCAACAACCATTTGAGCAGTAAAGCCAGCTGTGTACAGACAAAAAGTTTGTTGCGTATATTCCCAAAACAAGTTTGAAGCCAAGAGAGGAACAGATCACTTCAGTAAGATCTGATCCACTACCTCAGTGTTTCCCAAATGGGTCTGCAGCTGTTTTTGGACTACAACTCACATCATACCTAGCTAGCAGGCCAGCGGTCAGGGATGATGGGAACTGTAGTCCTAAAACAGCTGAAGGACCAAGTCTGAGAAACCCGGCATGAACCTCCTCAGTATCAGGGAAGATAAAGCTGTCAAGGACAACTAATGTAGGACACCAAGAATACCCATTCTTGATTGAAATCGTTCCAATATCAGGTTTAGTTAAAGCTGAATTCCAACTAAACACCTGGAAGAACTTTCTGATAGTAGGAGCTGTTTGGCAGTAGAACAGTCTCCTTTGGAAGATTGTGGACTCTCTTCTTCATTGGATGTTTTTAAGATTGGATGGCCATCTGTCATGGGTGTTTTAGCGAAGATTCCTGCAATGCAGGGGGTTGGACTAGATGACCACAGGGTTACCTCCCAACTCTATGATTTTGTGAATTGAATATTAGTACTCTTTCATAGTATGGTGCCCTGTGTGAGGTCAACCACCCCCCCGATCTTCTCGTTTATGGGTTTTCTCCATTTTGTGCCCCCTTGGCTCCACCACCCTAAACCCAGCACTGACAAGGAGCTCAGGGGTACAAACATTGCTCATTGTTGAAGGCAGCTAGATTGAGACAGTGTGGTGTAGTGGTTAGAGGGATACAGGGTATTTATAAAGCCAGTGTGTGGCGTCTCCCTCCTGGTTGCATAGCAACCCCCTCAATGTCATCTATCTCCTCCCCTCCCTCTGCCTGTGAGCTCTCCAAGTCTGGGAACTCTTGATGAAGGGGGCCCGAACTAGCCCACTCTTGCTCTGTCTGTGGCTGCAATCCCTCATCTCCAGGATCAGGCTCTGGGTCCCTCTGTACTGGCATTCCTTCATCTCCAGAGTCAGACTCTTCCCAGGCGTTTGATTCAGCCACATCCCTGACACACAAGGACCTCCCTCCCTCAGCCTTAGAGGTGACCCCCTTGCATGGCATGGCGATTGGGCCATGTCTTCTGGAGGGAAGTGCTAGCATGACACTGATCCTCCAATCTTCCAACGCTATCGTGGTTTGAAAAAGCTGCTTTGTTCCACCACAAAGGACTTTCCACTTTGTTGAACTTTCCACTTTGCCCTTTCGTTCGGGCTGCTTTCTGAAATCTTCCATGCTGCCCTCCTGCCCTCTCTGAGTTCCATCTGTCAAATCCTAGCGGGCAATTTCACCCTGTTCCATCCTTTCCCAATTCTGCCCATGACCTGCTCTCCCTCCCACAAGCTTTTGCTAACCCAACCAACTCTATTCCCCTCTTCACATATGTTTGCCTTTGATAAAGTCTTTGGTAATTTTTTTTTTTAATTTACTACCAGGCATTTTAATTAAAAAGGAGAGAGAGAGAGAGAGAGAGAGAAGAAAACCCTCTTCAAACTTTTAATCCATTAAATCCATTTCGATTGTCTCAAATTGGGACAAAGACCAAAGACGGCTTTGACAGACGCTGTTGAGTGTGAAAGGGCAGAACGAGAGAGAGTGAATAAAAAGAGAGAAAAGGAGATTGTCTTATGGAAAATTAAAGACGACCAAGTGGATTATGGCATCTGCTTTTGTGGATTAGAGCTCACTTTGTCAGATGTATGCAGAGTCTGGTATACATATGTATGTATGTATATGTGTGTGTGAGTGAGTGAGAGAGAGTGTGTGTGTGAGAGGGAGAGAGAGAGAGAGAGAGAGAGAGAGAGAGAGAGAGAGAGAGAGAATAGTGTTTTAAACAATAGGGTTGAAAGACAAAGGGATGGATGCAGACTAACAGTGCAACGCCAGTCATGCCTAGGTAAAGGTAAAGGGACCCCTGACCATTAGGTCCAGTCGTGACCGACTCTGGGGTTGCGGCGCTCATCTCGCTTTATTGGCCAAGGGAGCCGGCGTACAGCTTCTGGGTCGCGTGGCCAGCATGACTAAGCCGCTTCTGGCAAACCAGAGCAGCGCACGAAAACGCCGTTTACCTTCCTGCCGGAGCGGTACCTATTTATCTACTTGCACTTTGAGGTGCTTTCAAACTGCTAGGTTGGCAGGAGCAGGGACTGAGCTCACCCTGTCGCGGGGATTCAAACCTCCGACCTTCTGATCGGCAAGTCCTAGGCTCTGTGGTTTAACCCACAGCGCCACCCGCAACCCTCAGTCATGCCTACTCAGTAGTAAATCCTATGAATTCAATCAGTCTTACTCCCAGGTAAACGAGGTTAGGATTGCATCCTTAGTCGCCATAGAAATCCAGCATGATTTTAGCTAGTCATGAACCATGCAATCCTAAGCATGTCTACTCAGGGAAATTGAATTCAGTCGGTCTTGCTCCCAGGTAATAGGGTTTAGGACTGAATCCCCATCAGTTTCTAAACATGGCTGCATCTGGACACAGCCGAAAGAAAACAGGAGTGAGGAACATCTCCTATAAGTAGCTCCCCATACGCTCAGGTCAGTATCTACGGATCTGCTCCTCGCCTGTGGCCTTTTGGCTGTGACTCCCCTGCTGTGAAATTCCCTCTGCCATGGCTCACCTTTTGCCATTTAAGTAACACAGCAAGCCTTACACAGAGCCAGACCAGAAAAATAAGATAAAATTCTTCAAACAATTTTGTTGGTGGGGCCAGCCCAAGGCATTTTGGCACCTGAGGCGTACCACAAAATGGCACCCCCTGCCAGGGAATAAGTGGTGAGTGAAGTTCTACCTCAGGAACAAGGGTGGGAGGAAGGAAGATCAACTTTGGGATTTGCTGCCCCTGGGAATCCTGCTGCCTGAGGCGGTTGCCTCACCTTGCCTCACGGGTGTGCCGGCCCTGGTCATCCCTTATGTGACCGTGTTGCTGTTATTTGTATTGATTATAATTTAGTCATGATTTCTGTTGTAATTGTTGAGAGTGAATTGAATCACCTCAGTGAGGCTGAGAGGGGGGTCTTGTCGACTGGGCACCTCGTTTACCTGGGAGTAAGACTGGACTTGAGAGGTCACTTTGTTGCTGCTAATGCAGCAAAAACAACACAGGAGGCAGCAGTTATGAATTGCTGGTCTCTGCGGCCATAGCAGGCGCTGTGATTCTCCAGTGGTTTGACTTCACTCTGGGAGGTGCACTCCATTGTCTCTCGACAATTGCCAACATCAATAAATAATAACAACTGCAGTCATGCCTTGGATCCCAAACGCCTTGTGAGTCGAACGTTTTGGCTCCCGAATGCCGCAAACCCGGAAGTGAGTGTTCCAGTTTGCAAACATTCTTTGGAACCAGAACGTCCAACGCGACTTCCGTGGCTTCTGATTGGCTGCAGGAGCTTCCTGCAGCCAATTGGAAGCCGTGCCTTGGTTTCTGAACGTTTTGGAAGTCGAATACCCATTAAGTAAAGTGTCCTCAGTGCTGCCTCCTCCTTTTTGAGCAACGTCCTGGGCACTAAAGAGTTAACAGATGATGGTGGTTTCACAGGAAGACGAATGCATATGACATACTTAATGGGACAATTTGCATAATGCTTGCATTAATTTGTTGCTTTCATTACAGCAACAGAACGAATCCGACAGATTATTCCAATAAAAAGTTCTGCGACCGCACGAATCCCCAGTACTGTCGCACTGCTAAGCTGAATTTCTATATATGTGAGGCCATCAGTTTTATTTATGAAGTTCTTGCAAAAATCTTAAAGCAACATCGTATGGGGGAAAAGAACAAGATGAGTGAATGGTTAGAGCAGTTGACTACTCTGCTGTCGTTTGATCTTCTACCTTCCCTTGTGATGTTTGGGTACCTCACAATGTGAGCGTGGTGAGAGTAAAGAATGCCCGATTTTTTGATTTTTGCATGCTTAACTCAAATTAAGGCATGAAGGACTTAAGACCATAGAGTGAGCTGTTCTGCCAGGCTTAGGTAGGTCACACCCCTGTGGAAAGATGTCAAATCCCGCAGGGCCCTAGTCTCTTGTGACAGAGCGTTCCACCAGCCGAAAAAGCCCTGGCTCTAGTTGAGGCCAGCCTAACCTCCCTGTGGCCCGGGACCTCCAAGATGTTTTTGTTTGAAGACCGTAAGGTCCTCCGTGGGACATACCAGATGGCTGGCCATCTGCCATGGATGCTTTAGCTGAGATCCGTGCATTGCAGGGGGCTGGACTAGATGACCCTGGTAGTCCCTTCCAACTTTTCAATACTACAATTCTATGATTCTATCACCATTCCTGGACACTTTCCAGCCAGGAAATTAATGGAGGAGGAAGCTATCAGTGGGTACTAGCCATGATGGTTAGGTTCTACCTTAACTGCTGGAGGCAGCAGTGGTGTAGTGTGTATGGGCACAGGGGCAGTTGCGCCAGGCACAAAATTGTGAGGGGCACAAAATTTCAACACCCGGTGCTGCCTCAATGCAACTGTGCACATCCATCGCTGGGCTCTGTTGAAAATGGCTTCTCCATGCGACCCCAGGAAGTGACCTCTCCAGACACAATGGAATCATAGAATCATAGAATCATAGAGTTGGAAGAGACCACAAGGCCCATCGAGTCCAACCCCCTGCCAAGCAGGAAACACCATCAGAGCACTCCTGACATATGGTTGTCAAGCCTCTGCTTAAAGACCTCCAAAGTAGGAGACTCCACCACACTCCTTGGCAGCAAATTCCACTGTCGAACAGCTCTTACTGTCAGAAAGTTCTTCCTAATGTTTAGGTGGTATCTTCTTTCTTGTAGTTTGGATCCATTGCTCCGTGTCCGCTTCTCTGGAGCAGCAGAAAACAACCTTTCTCCCTCCTCTATGTGACATCCTTTTATATATTTGAACATGGCTATCATATCACCCCTTAACCTCCTCTTCTCCAGGCTAAACATGCCCAGCTCCCTTAACCGTTCCTCATAAGGCATCGTTTCCAGGCCTTTGACCCATTTTGGTTGGAATGGTTCTTCTTTTCTTATCTCTGTGGCTGTGATCCCCTGGGTGGCCTGGACGCTGTTAGGCAGTTGAATGCGCATGTAAACTCCCATCTGTTTCCCAGTCGTCCTCTGAGCGGCCCTGGGCACTGGCAACCCACGCTAGGCCACTGGGAGGCAGTGTGCTTCTGAATAGCAATTGCAGGGAAAGCACTGCATCTTGACTGGCAACTTGACTGGCCTCTGTGAAAACGGGATGCTTGATTCAATGGGCCTTTCAGCCTCATCCTGCAGGGTTCTTCTTACATCCTTACAGTGTAGATGGACTTGCAGCGAAATCGAAGACTGTAGAGGGGTGACCAAAGTGGGGAGGGCAGCTTTTGTCCCTGAAAAACAAAGAGAAACATTTTGACGGGAACATTTCCCCACAATCCCATGTTCTGCTTGATTTAAAGAGTGAAAGGCGGACAATGAATCTTGCCGAGCACTTTGCAGCATCTGTAGCCAAGAGGAAAAAAGACGTTTTTGTCAGCTTAATTGTCTTTTTTGTTCTCGTATTATTTTAAAAAATGGGATTAGGGAAGGAGGAACAACAGAATCAGCTTTCTGTTTTAATTTCATTTGAAGGTTGAGGAAGGTCCATAATAGGGGGACATCAAAGGCCTTTCCCCCCTCTCAATCCACTCTGTTCCGCTTTGCAGATTCTGTCTCTGAAGATGCTTTCTCCCCATCCACTCCCTTTGCATCTGGTATTTGCTGTGCTGCAAGGTTTTCAGAGGCAGGCAGCAGTTTCAATGAATACTTTTAGGGCCCCATCTGCAATATACCGTATTTTTCGTCCCATAGGACGCTCCGTCCCATAGGACGCACCTAGTTTTTTTGGGGGGAAATAAAGGAAATTTCCCCCCTTTATTTCCCCCCCAAATCCAGGTCAGGGAAACCGAACCAGGTCGAGGAACAGCGGGATGGCGGTGCTGCGCCTCCCTGCTGTCCCCCGAGCTTGTGGGACTGGCCGATGTCTGCCCGGCGCGCGGGGCGCTCTGCTTCAGGGTGCCCCGCGCGCCGGATGGCAGGCTGCTATCCACAGCCTAGACAGCCCTGCGGGAACTCCTGCAGGGCTCCCCACGCTGCGGATGTCTGCCCGGCGTGAGGGGCGCTCTGCTTCAGGGTGTCGTTCGTGCCGGGTGGCAGGCTGCTATCCGCAGGCTGCTATCCGCAGGCTGCTATCCGCAGCATGGGGAGCCCTGCGGGGAACTCCTGCAGGGCTTCCCACACTGCGGGTGTCTGTCCGGCGCGCGGGGCGCTCTGCTTCAGGGCGCCCTTCACGCCGGGCAGCAGGATGCTATCTGCAGGGTTCCCGAAGTGCCGGGCACTCTGCTTTCAGCTGCGGATATCTTCCTGAAGCCTGGAGAGTGAGAGGGGTCAGTGTGCACCGACCCCTCTCACTCTCCAAGCTTCAGCGAAAGCCTGCATTCGCCCCATAGGACGCACCCAGATTTCCCCTTCATTTTTGGAGGGGAAAAAGTGCGTCCTATAGGGCGAAAAATACGGTACATCCTAAAGCAGTATTATGCCTCTTTAAACAGCCAGGGATTCCCTCAAAGGATCCTGGGAACTATAGTTGGCTATGGATTTGCAGTTCGAAGGCAGATGATTGGCAGGAGATTTATGGAAGAATAAGTCAAGGGACGTGGGTGGGGCTGTGGGTAAAACCTCAGTGCCTAGGACTTGCCGATCGTATGGTCGGTGGTTCAAATCCCCGCGGCGGGGTGCGCTCCCGTTGCTCGGTCCCAGCTAATGCCCACCTAGCAGTTCAAAAGCACCCTTAAGGGCAAGTAGATAAATAGGTACCGCTTTATAGTGGGAAGGTAAACGGCGTTTCCGTGTGCTGCGCTGGTGCTGGCTCGCCAGAGCGGCTTCGTCACGCTGGCCACGTGACCTGGAAGTGTCTCCGGACAGCGCTGGCTCCCGGCCTCTTAAGTGAGATGAGCGCACAACCCTAGAGTCGGACACGACTGGCCCGTACGGGCAGGGGTACCTTTACTTTACCTTTAAGTCAAGCATAGGCAAACTCAGGCATAGGCTCCAAGACTTTGGACATCTCCTGAGAAGAGAAGACTCCCTGGAAAGACCCTGATGTTGGGAAAGATGGAGGGCACAAGGAGAAGGGGAGGACGAGATGGTGGGACAGTGTTCTTGAAGCTACCAGCATGATTTTGACCAAACTGCGGGAGGCAGTGGAAGACAGGAGTGCCTGGCATGCTCTGGTCCATGGGGTCACGAAGAGTCGGACACGACTAAATGGCTAAACAACAAGGCAAACTTGGCCCTCCATATATTTTGGGACTACAACTCCCATCACCCCTAGCTAACAGGGCCAGTGGTCAGGGATGATGGGAATTGTAGTCTCAAAACATCTGGAGGACCGAGTTTGCCTATGCCTGGAATAAGTGACACCCCCCCCCCCCGGCGACATGATACATGATTAACTTACAGGACGCCACTAGGGGAGGTGACTTCTGAAAGACTTCATTCCTAACTCAAGTAAGACCCACTGAATTAACTTGGACTTATTTTTGAGCAGACATGGGACTCAGCTACATTGGCAAAGAAAAAGGAAAAGAACACTTTATATATGTTGTTTATGCATTCTAACACTGCAACACTGGATGGCGCTGTGGAGTTCCGTTTTTGCCAACTCGATTTCTCATACAAAGTGCGTTTAACTGAAGCGCTCCTTTGATGTGTCTAGATCCAGCCGTGGTTAAGATTGCATTGTAAGTCTATCAGAAGAAATGAGCAAGGATAGCTAAATGGAACACCCACATACCGGGGCAATGCACCTCTAAATATCTGATAAAGCTGGAATAATCCACAAAGGAAGTATATTGCTGTTGTAAGCCAAAAATGGCTTATCTCCTGAGTTTACGCCAATAATAAAACTCTTAAGAGTCCAATGTTTATTGCAAAGCAATAGGTTACAGTTGGATTGTTCCACAAAACTGCAACCCCGCCTGATGGTCCAGGCAGGAGTATTTATAAAGCTTCAAACAAAGGATTTCAATTTTCACCAATTGTTATACAACATTACCTAATTTCATGTTTAATAAAGGTAAAGGGACCCCTGACCATTAGGTCCAGTTGTGGCTGACTCTGGGGTTACGGAGCTCATCTCTCTTTATTGGCTGAGGGAGCCAGCGTACACCTTCCGGGTCATGTGGCCAGCATGACTAAACTGCTTCTGGTGAACCAGAGCAGTGCACGGAAACACCACTTACCTTCCCGCCAGAGTGGTACCTATTTATCTACTTGCACTTTGATGTGCTTTTGAACTGCTAGGTTGGCAGGAGCAGGGACCGAGCAATGGGAGCTCACCCCATCGTGGGGATTTGAACCACCGAGCTTCTGATCAGCAAGCCCTAGACTCTGTAGTTTTGTTCTAGCTTTTGTTCTAGCTTTGAGCTGCATCTTTGTGATTCACATATTACCTGTATTCCTTCCCCAATGGAGAGGCTGCAACTTGCAAAATCATCAGTTTCATAAAGCAACAGGTTACCATAACTTCTCTATTAGAAGCACACTCAGGGACTTCCAGGGGTAAACAATGTCACCTGTATTGTGGCCATTTGGGCCACCACCACATTGCTGTCACACAGTCTTAATGAGTGTCCCAGATTTACCAAAATTTTCTCTCCACAAGACACACCTGACTATCAGACGCACCTAGTTTTTAGAGGAGGGAAGGGGGAAAGCCCTGTTTTTTGGGGGGATCAGTTCACAGTTGTGCAGCTTCTTTTGCAAAGGGAAAA
This sequence comes from Podarcis liolepis, assembly GCF_965112155.1. Taxonomy (NCBI): domain Eukaryota; kingdom Metazoa; phylum Chordata; class Lepidosauria; order Squamata; family Lacertidae; genus Podarcis; species Podarcis liolepis. The sequence continues at coordinate 5,935,876 of NC_139560.1, read as the reverse complement.
GCCCCATTTTTTGAGGATCAGCTCAAAGTTGTTGAGCTTACTCTGCAAAGGGAAAAAATTCTGTTTTTATGGGGTTCAACTCTTCAGATTCTTTAGGAAGGGAAAGGGAGCCGTTTCTACAGTTTCCAGACAGATAATCTAATCAACCAGTCACATGTCACTGGGGAAACAAATAGCCTCCATCTGCAGAACATTCAACAATGGAGGCCTGGGCAAGGGGGCAGGGCTGGAAAGGGAGCCAGCGACCGACCACACATTTGCACCATAAGACGCACAGACATTTCCCCTTACTTTTTAGGAGGGAAAAAGTGTGTCTTGTGGAGTGAAAAATACAGTCTATGGCTGACTCCTGTTCAAAACAGAGCCGTGGCCTGGATGGCAGTTTTGTCAGATCCAACTCTTCTTGTAAAATGCTGCAGTTGGTATGTTGCCCCGGTTGCCTTTGTTACGATATAGAAGCAATGCAGCTGCGAGCTGCTAGCTTGAAAACATCACATGATGGAATGTTGGGACTGTTCCGTGGGAAACAGAGGGACAGTCAATTCACAGGGCAATGCACCGGAATTAGCTCAGAGTGTAATATGAGCTCTTCCTCTTGCTCTTGTACAGGAAGTACAGGAAGTGTTTGTCTCTCGACTGCTGGAGCTTGAAGAGAGCAGTCATGTTTTCTGCTATGCTGCAAAGACAGAAATAAAGGCATGTAAATACGTTTCTGTCTATCTCTTTCCCCTGCCGGGGGGGGGGCATGAAAGGGGGGGGGTGTTCTTCTCAAGCCGAGAAGAATCGCCTATCGCGACCTAGCCTGGATCTTGCTGGGGAATGCAGACAGGGAGGTCAACAGGAAACCAAGCCGGGGGCCTGGGAGAGTTGCCTGTTACTCCTGATATAGGCTTGATTTCCGACAGCCTTATCCTTTCTTTCTAACAACCACAGCCAGGGATTACCTGGGATAGGGAGCTCGATAAGAAGTCAAGTGCTATTTGTTGTTCAAACTCCCCCAGATCCCCGCTGCATGAAATATTCACCAAACAAAGGAGCACCTGACACCCGACAGCACCATCGCTTCCTGTAACAAATTGGTTGAAATGTTGAGGTCTGCTTCCCCCCCTCTCCCACCCCCCAAACAAAGCTTTTACACAACCGAATTTAAAATTCAAAATATCCTACAGAGAATGCCTAGGGTGATCTACTAAACCAAGGTAGGAAAGTCAATAGATGGGAAATGTGAAGATGCTGTCAAAATAATAACCCTCTATAACCCCTTGTGGAACTTGCCGTGACCCTGATGCTAACCTTTCCTGAATTTTCTCCTTCGCTGCCCCATCAGTTTCAGGCCAGTGGGGACTGGGAGGAAGCAAAATATGATGGAGTCAGGGAGGGGTAAGTTCATTTGGTGTTTGGGCAGGGGTGAGAGACCTGTGGCCCTGTAGACGCTGCTAAACGTCACCTTCCATCACCCCTGAACATTGGCCCTGCCGGAAGATTGCCGATTCCCCAGTTCTGAGTTATAAAGTGGGAGGGAACATGCCATAGCTGCCATTTTTAAAGTCAGATGCAGATAGGGATAGATAATAATAATAATAATAATAATAATAATAATAATAATAATAATAAAGTTTTATTTAAACCCCTCCCTTCCCGGTTCAGAAAACCAGGCTCAGGGTGGCTAACAACAATTTTAAAACATTTGATGCAACAAAAAAAACAGCATAAAATACAGTATAAGACACGAATAACAATAAATTCAGAATTCAAAAATCAATTTAGGGGGGAAATCCATCCCATAAACTTTAGATGATCACCAAGGCTAGCTAGCTAAATTAGTCCTATTTGGAGTCTCCAATGAGGAGACCAGGGGAGAATTAGCTGTGAGATCCCAGAGCGGGTAATCTTCATAAAAAGGGGAGGGGGAGGGAAGGGGAATAAAATATTAGGCTAAGTTCAAATTGAAAGCCAGGAGGAATAGCTCTGTCTTACAGGCCCTGCGGAAGGAGTTTAAATCCTGCAGGGTCCTGGTCTCATGGGACAGAGCATTCCACCAGGTCGGAGCCATCACTGAGAAGGCCCTGGCCCTGGGGGAGGATAATCTGACTTCCTTAGGGCCCGGGTTCCCTCAGATCCACATTTTGTTGATCTTAAATTCAGCTCTCCATTCTTTTATATAAGTTTGTGTTGTTGTTTCCACCCCTCCCCCCAAATTAAAATGTTCTCATGAAAACTCTTCAGTGAATTTCTCCTAATATATACACATTTGTATGCAATTTTGCCCAATATACATATTTTGGCAGAGCAATTTTCAATGATCTGATGCATTTTTATGTCCCCGCCCCACTAATATATGCATGCACACATTACTCCAACACATGCATATTTCTACATATCGCTTGGTTGCAGAACTGCTTTGCAAAATTCAGAGAATTTCCATTCATGTATTGTTTTGGGAAGTGAGGATTGGGTAGGTTTGGATTTAAATCTGAACAGCATTGGATATCTGCCCCATCCTCACCTGCACATTTAATAGCTCTTCTAACTTGGCTCGTATTCAACTCTGATGTAGAACATTCTAAAACTGTAAAAGCTGCTATCGATGTCCGTCTGCAGGGAGTCACACTAAGGGTAACCTCCCTGAACGAAGGCTTACCCAATGCCTAAACTGACAAAGTTGTGACGATTGCTGCAAGGTAGGCAAAAACCAAATGGCAGGTGCCAATTTGCCAAGTGGGGAAAAAATCCTATCCAGCCCCACCAATATGAGCTAACAGATTGAGGTTGAATCCTGACAAGACAGAAGTACTGTTTTTGGGGGACAGGAGGCGGGCAGGTGTGGAGGATTCCCTGGTCCTGAATGGGGTAACTGTGCCCCTGAAAGACCAGGTGCGCAGCCTGGGAGTCATTTTGGACTCACAGCTGTCCATGGAGGCACAGGTCAAATCTGTGTCCAGGGCAGCTGTTTACCAGCTCCATCTGGTACACAGGCTGAGACCCTATCTGCCCGCAGACTGCCTTGCCAGAGTGGTGTATGCTCTAGTTATCTCTCGCTTGGACTACTGCAATGCGCTCTACGTGGGGCTACCTTTGAAGGTGACCCGGAAACTACAACTAATCCAGAACGCGGCAGCTAGACTGGTGACTGGGATCGGCCGCCGAGACCATATAACACCGATCTTGAAAGACCTACATTGGCTCCCAGTATGTTTCCGAGCACAATTCAAAGTGTTCGTGCTGACCTTGAAAGTCCTAAATGGCCTCGGCCCAGTATACCTGAAGGAGCGTCTCCACCCCGTCTTTCTGCCCGGACACTGAGGTCCAGCACCGAGGGCCTTCTGGCAGTTCCCTCACTGTGAGAAGGGAAGTTACAGGGAACCAGGCAGAGGGCCTACTTGGTGGTGGCACCCTCCCTGTGGAACGCCCTCCCACCAGATGTCAAAGAGAACAACAAGTAGCAGACTTTTAGAAGACATCTGAAGGCAGCCCTATTTAGGGAAGCTTTTAATGTTTGATGTATTACAGTATTTTAATATTTTTTGGGGAGCCGCCCAGAGCGGCTGGGGAAGCCCAGCCAGATGGGCGGGGTATAAATAATAATTTATTATTATTATTATATGGCGGCTGACAATTGTCTATAGCAGGGGTCGGCAACCTAAGGCCCATGGGCCGGAAGTGGCCTACAGAGGCCATTTAACTGGCCCATGAGCCACCCTTGAACCGAGCTGCCTGCTCCGTGAGTCCCCACGCGCTGCGCTAAACTGGCGCGGTGTGGGTACTCTCTTCCACGATTCCAGAAATCACATCTGCGCATACCCAGACACCGGAAATCTTGTCTGCGCAGGCGTGATTTTCGGTGTCTGGGCATGCGCAGACGTGATTTCTGGCATCGCGCTGTGCTGGCCCGGCCCACGGACGATCTCTGAGGGAGTGATTCTGCCCATGCCCGATAAGCCTTGCCGTCCCCTGGTTTATAGCAAGGTCGCTGTTATATTAACACATGAAAATATGGCGGGTGGACTGGGAGATCCAGTGAGAAGGTGAAAGTAGGATGCCCCCTGGCTGCACCATGGTTTGAACAGCTCACAGCCCTGCCCCTGGCTGTGCCAATTGGGCAGCAGGGGGTGTGACGCAGCCGGGAGCCAGTATGACGCGGGCAGCATTCCTCTGGGTCACTGAAGGTCCTGAATGCCCAGCCGCAATACCACCCACCGCTGGAGGTGAGCGGACTTCTCACCACAAGAAACCTAAATTTCGCTTTCTGTACCAGCTGTGGCCTCCAGATCAACTCCAAGGATAGCCCCGCAAAGAGCAGGTATTGTATTTTTGAGATCATTATTTCAGGTTTTTTTTCTGAAAAAGGGGGATGACTTGAACTTTATCACGGGCATATCCTGCCAATACTGTTTAACACAAATGCCTTATGAGGCATTGACTCCAAACCACCCTTTTCATTTCACACTGCACGCCTTGGAACGATTTTCACAGAATCAAAAGGTCACAGGTGGGTTCAGAAAGAGATGGCGCGTCACGGGCCCAGATTGCGGAGGGTGACAAACTGTTCTCAAATGGCTCTCTAAAATCAACATAATTCATTTAAACTGAAAAGCCTTAAAACCCACTGGGGATTGGTAATTGTTCCCCTACAAGGCTGCCAAAAAAAATGTAAATTTCTAATTAAAATATAAATTAATCCTTGCAAATGAGTACCTCCGCTGTCTCCTGAATGATGAGCAAAAAGAGAAAGTTTTATGCTGCTAATTAATGTTATCGCCTATTAGCTTTATTTACATAAGGTGATATAATTCATGTGGCTCAGCTTGTGTCGCTATGTAACTTTTTTAATTTAAGCGGAAAAAGAAATAATGACACTGATTTTGCTTTGTGTATTCCCTATCGCAGGTTTGTGCTGGGCTCTCTGCAAGGGTTCCCTTAATCCCACCAAATGTAATTTTCCCTCTGCGAATAGAAATCCCTGCTATAAAACTAACAGGGGAAGAGTCAAAAATGCCTTTTAAGCATCTCTGAATGACTGAAACAATTGTGTTTAAGTCCTGATGGACTAGATAATTATTTACCAGTCTCCAGATCTGAATGTTTGTTTGGGAGCTTGTTAAAACAGACAATAAATGGAGCACTAAAAAGTGTAAAAATCCTTCTGGTTTAATAAATCATTTTAAATACTTCAGCAGAGCTCCAACATCATCTATGAATATGCATAATGACTGCTTCCAGTTCGCACAGTCTCTCTCCCCCCCCAAGTAATTTTGCCACAGGAGCAATATTAGCTTTCTAGAACCCTGAAAACACACCACCTCAAATCACTACTTCAAATCAATATGTTAAGGGACTCCTCACTCATTATCTAGCGAAGCTTCTTGTCGGATTCTTAAGCCTTATCAGAGGAAACTGGCCACTCTCCAGGCACTCGGCTTAAGATCCTTGTTGACCTCCCCGTCTCCGTCCCCCGGGAGGATACAGGCTAGGTCACTATCGGCGATCCTCCTCAAGCGTGAGAAGAACACACCATTCTCCCCTCCTCCCTGCCTCCCCCAGGGAGGGGAAAGAGACAGACAGAAATGTATTTACATGTCTTTATTTCTGTCCTTGCAGCAGTACAGAGAAACGCGTCTGTACTCATCAGACTCCAACAGTAGAGAGAAAAACTCCACCCCTGTACTTCCAGTGCAGGTCAGATGACACTCTGAGCTAACATCCGGTGCTCAGTACACTGAATAGTTCCAATAGTACAGTCCCAGACATCAACATCCTGTTTTGCATTCCAGCAACTTGCAGCTCGCTCTCGCATTGCTGCTTTTCCGTAACACTTCTCTCCACAACCTGCTCCTCAGAACCACTTGTGTCCCCATGGCCTCCCTGCAGATTTATTTCCAGCCGAACTGACAATCTCCCCTTCCCTCATAGAAGCTGGATTGGCTTCTATGCGGCTTTCTAAAAGTTAAAATAACCATGGACTGAAAACAGATCAACGCTCGCATCAACTTTCTAAACACCTGGGTAAGCTTGTTTAAACAAAAATGATCTTAGCAGGCACCAAAGAGGGTCTAGTGAAGGTGCCTGCCTTATATCAATAGGCAGTGAGTTCCAAAGGTGCTGCCACATTAAAAGAGCCAAGTGGTTTCCAATGCGAAATGGGTATTATGTGGCATCTGCAATAGTGCCAGTAATTTTGGAATCAACATTAGATTGCATTGACCTGCATTCATTCTTTACTGAACTGTTCATTGATGCTTTACTTATATGCTATTGTGTTTATTGACATGGTGATAATGGTGAATGGGGTCGAAATAAATTAAAAAGTTAAAAAATTTGTCCAGTAGCACCTTTGAGACCAACTAAGTTTGTTCTGGGTATAAGCTTTCATGTGCATGCACACTTTTTCAGATAAACTGAAACAGAAGCCACCAGACCCTTATATATAGTGGTAGGGGTTTTTCTCAGGAGGGTAGTAGGAGATGGGTGATTAACTCAATGGTTATGGTAAACTGGAAACTATGGAGAGAACTGGTCTGAATACTGGATTCTTGTCTCATTACCTATGCTAAAGCTATTTTTGGTCACCTGCATACTATTCCTTAGGGACGCAGGTGGCGCTGTGGTCTAAACCACAGAGCCTAGGGCTTGCCAATCGGAAGGTCAGCGGTTCGAATCCCAGCAACGGGGTGAGCTCCCATTGCTCAGTCCCAGCTTCTGCAACCCCAGAGTTGCCTGTGACTGGACCTAATAGTCAGGGGTCCCTTTACCCTTTACCTTTACAGTGGTACCTTGGGTTACAGACGCTTCAGGTTACATAGACTTCAGGTTAACCCAGAAATAGTACCTCGGGTTAAGAACTTTGCTTCAGAATGAGAACAGAAATTGCACAGCGGCGGTGCAGCGGCAGCAGGAGGCCCCATGAGCTAAAGTGGTACCTCAGGTTAAGAACAGTTTCAGGTACAAAATGAATTAAGTTCTTAACCTGAGGTACCACTGTATACTATTCCTTGCTTTTTCCTGTAGGACTAATTGCAGTCATTAACAGTCGTCAACAGGTTTACCATACCCATTTAGTCAATCACCCATTTCCTACTAGCCCTCTGAGAAGAATCCCACCCTCCCACTATATATAAGGGTCTGGTGACTTCTGTTTCAGTGTATCTCGACCAGGTGCGCAGCCTGGGAGTCATTTTGGACTCACAGCTGTCCATGGAGGCACAGGTCAATTCTGTGTCCAGAGCGGCTGTCTACCAGCTCCATCTGGTACTCAGGATGAGACCCTATCTGCCCGCAGACTGTCTCGCCAGAGTGGTGCATGCTCTCATTATCTCCCGCTTGGACTACTGCAATGCGCTCTACATGGGGCTACCTTTGAAGGTGACTTGGAAACTACAACTAATCCAGAATGTGGCAGCTAGACTGGTGACTGGTAGCGGCTGCCGAGACCATATAACACTGATCTTGAAAGACCTATATTTGTTCCCTCTGCCTGGCTCCCTGTAGCTTGGCTTCTCGCAGGGAGGGAACCACCAGAAGGCCCTCGGAGGAGGACCTCAGTGTCTGGGCTGAACAATGGGGTGGAGATGCTCCTTCAGGTATACAGTGGTACCTCGGGTTAAGCACTTAATTCATTCTGGAGGTCTGTTCCTAACCTGAAACTGTTCTTAACCTGAGGTACCACTTTAGCTAATGAGGCCTCCCACTGCTGCCACACTGCCACCGCATGATTTCTGTTCTCACCCTGAAGCAACGTTCTTAACCCGAGGTAATATTTCTGGGTTAGTGGAATCTGTAACCCGAGGTACCATTGTACAGGACCAATGCCGTTTAGGGCTTTAAATGTCATCACCAACACTTTGAATTCTGCTTGGAAACGTACTGGGAGCCAAGCTGAAAAGGTAGCCCATCTAAGAAGGGGAAACTCGGATCCTAAACCTCTGCTGCCTTGCGGCATATCTTCAGGAGAAGAAAAGGCTAAGAGGTCAACACTACCCAAATCTGGAGTCCCCAAGGCGGTGAGATGGTGCCTTGCAAGCCCCTTTCCAGCAACTCCTGCAGCCAAGCTGGTGCCAAATGTATAGCTCTGCACTGTTTTCCTTTGGACCACATCAGTGAGGGGTCTGGAAAAGATGTAGCGTGGGTTCTCAGCAGCCGGGGCAAGGCAAGTAATTTGCGCCCCCTAACCCGGGGCAAGGCAAGTAATTTGCGCCCCCTAACCCGTGGATTTTAGCACTCGAGTCTCTTCCGCGCCCCCCAGATGTTGCGCCAGGTGCAGCAGGCCCCCCTGCACCCCCCACGCTATGCCACTGCTCCCACCACAAGTCTTCAGGACAGCCATCCGAAGGCTGGCGCGGGGAGAAGGTCTCTCCGCCCCACCGCCAGGCTTTGGAGCAGCCTTCCGAAGGCTGGCGCGGGGAGAAGGTCTCTCCGCCCCACCGCCAGGCTTCGGAGCAGCCTTCCGAAGGCTGGCGGCGGGAGGAGGTCTCTCCGCCCCACCGCCAGCCTTCGGAGGAGGTCCGAGGACAGTGGGGTTCCTGCTTCCTCGAGGAGGGCCGGCCAAACGCGCCCCCCAAATGTTGCGCCCGGTGCGGCTGGCACCCCTGGCACCCCCCACGCTACGCCACTGGTCTTTTCGTCTGGGCAGCCCAGGACCTCCAGACACGCTGCCCAGGATTGCCCCCGGAGAGATCATTTCAGTGCTTTTTTATTATAAATAATTTTTATTAAATTTCAACATAACAAATTATCAAAACATATCGTCTTCATTCCCTCCCCAATTTTTTTCTCCCCCTCCCCAAGACTTTCCTCTCTCTGATTTTTCAACACATGCTATTCTCTGCATATTGTAAACTTGTAAAGATCCTTAAAGATCCTCTATTATGTTAACAATCAATAAATTTGTGTATGCTTATTCAAAACCTGCTAAGGAGTCCAATTCATTTTGTTGTCTTCTTAAGTAGTTTGTAAAAAGCTCCCATTCTTCTTTAAAGTCACAGTTGTCCTTATCACAGAGTTTGTGCGTCAGTTTCGCCAATGCTGCATAATCCATCAATTTCTCTTGCCACTGTTCTTTTGTCGGGATTTCTTCATTCTTCCATCCTTGTGCTATTAAGACTCTTGCTGCCGTTGTCGCATACATAAACAAATTCTTTATTTTCCTTGGCAAGTCTTTTCCTACAATCCCTAACAAAAATGCTCCTTCTTCTTCTTCTTCTTTTTTTACAAATGTTAATTTAAACATTCTCTTCAACTCATTATACATCATTTCAGTGCTTTGACTTCAAGACATGCTCCATTGTCTCTCGAGACAGACAGATGACAACAACAACAACAATGACAAAACCACTTCCGAACTCGGGAGGAGGTGGAGTTGCGGGCTTCACGCCCTCTCCACGTGCGTGGGGGCTGGCTCTCAGCCTCCGCACAATTGAGGGGATCCCTGGCTGTGTCACCCCCTGGCCAGCCAATCAGCTGGCCTGGGGTGTGTGGCTTGCACGATATCACACTGGCGCAGCCAGGGATCTCCCTCTTTTGCCGCCTCAGCTCATCGGGTCATTGACCACCTCAAGATCCAATTCAGCAAAGTGGCCCTCTACCGAGAGGATGGCGTGCATCTTTCCGATGTGGGAAATGATGTTTGGTTGGCTGACATATCCGCTGGGATTAGGGATTGGTTGCAGGTCTGAGGGTATCGGCAGTGAGCTTTTGCTTGAGTGGCGGTTAGGCATTGGTAGGGGTATTGGCATGTAGATGAAGGGGGGGGGAGGAAGCGCCATCACCTCCCCCAAATATCGAAGGGTAGTCCAATAAAGGATTTTGGGGGCCGTGGCCCTGTCCAAAGCCTATGGAGGTGAGGGCCCAAGCTACGCCCCCGAGCGGTGACCCCAGGGGAGTTCCTAGTTGATGTGCATCAGCAGGACTCCCCCTACCGGTGGTTAACTCTTCCCAGTCTTCAAGCAATCGGGCTGAAGCCGGATAGTCGGTTAGGACCAATGCCTAAGCCAATACTGCTCATTCCTGTAACCAATAAAGTTGTGGCCATTTTTTGCCCATTAACCTAAATATTTGTGTTATGTGTCTTTATTTCCACGGGGGGGGGGGGGGGGAGGCGGGAACTGGCCATGCAATTCTTTTCTGGTTTTTAATACTTGGTTATTGTGAGAGCTGATTTGAGCTCAGCATTTTAATTGGAAAAAATGCACGTGGAATCAGATCAAATCCATGGAATACCCGGTTGGGACCAGGAATGGCCCCTGCCCGAAATCCTAGACAGCTGCTGCCAGCCAGTGCAGACAATATTGGGCTATATGAATCAATGGTCTGATTTGGTACAAGGCAATTTCCTCCATTCGCAGGGAGAACAGCTCTTTCAGCTGGTCATGGAAAGAGAACTTGCAGCGTTCAATACCGTGAACGTCCACTGTCTCGCACAAGAAAAATAACAACTATCAAATGCCACACCTGTTTTTTTTTCCCCTCCTGCAGACAACACAATTCAATCTAACTTTGGTCCAAACAGCAAAACTTAATTAGGGCTAAGTTCAGGGAGAGGAAGGAAAAGGAGAGGCACCTCTGCAATGATGTGATCTATATTTGTGTGCCTGTCAGCGGAGATTTATAACACCTTCTGCAGAATTCGAAACATTTTTGTTTCTAGATAAGCCGGTAAACTTCTGTGTGTGATGCTTGAAAAGAACAAGAAATGGAGGCATCCCAAAACTAAGCTGCCTTAAGGTGGGTGGTATGGGATGGGCAGATAAGGAGAAGAGCTGTGCCAAGTCTTCGACCACCCTAGCATACACCCTCCAAAATTTTTTACACATCACTTGGAGAGACAGGCGAACTAATATCAGTGTACTGGAAGAAGCAAAGATCACCAGTGTTGAAGCAATGATTCTTCAACATCAACTTCGTTGGACTGGTCATGTTGTGCCTGATGATCATCTTCCAAAGCAACTGCTCTATTCCCAACTTAAAAATGGAAAGTGTAATGCTGGTGGTCAACAAAAGAGATCTAAAGACTGTCTCAAGGCAAATCTAAAAAAAAAGTAGTATAAACACTGACAACTGGGAAACACTGGCCTGTGAGCGCTCCAGTTGGAGAACAGCCTTTACCAAAGGTGTCATGGGATTTGAAGACACTCGAACTCAGGACGCAAGGGAGAGACGTGCTAAGAGGAAGGCACGCTTGGCAAATCCACACCGTGATCAACTCCCGCCCAGAAACCAATGTCCCCACTGTGGAAGGAAGTGTGGATCCAGAATTGGCCTCCACAGTCACTTACGGACTCATTGTTAAAACTGTGTTTATGGAAGACAATCTTACTCGGTTTCTGGACAAACTTATAAAAAGTTTGTTATCTCTATTTCTTATTCTTCTGGTAAGTTTCGCTATTTCTGCGTATTCCATAAGTTTTTGTACCAATCCTTTCTTTGCTGACACTTCTGCTTCTTTCCATTTTGGGGCGAGTAACATTCTTGCTGCTGTAGTCGCATACATGAATAAATTTCTGTACAGTTTAGGTAGTTCTGTGCCTATAATTCCCAAAAGAAAAGCTTCTGGTTTTTTGGTTTTTTTTTTTTTTTTTACAAATGTTATTTTAAACATCCTTTTCATTTCATTATATATTATTTCCCTGTAAGTTCTAACCTTACTACAAGACCACCATGTAGGATAAAAAGAACCTTCTTTCTCTTTACAGTTCCAACACTTATTTGATTTAGATTTATACATTTTTGCCATTTTAAAAAGGTAAAAGACCCGTGACAATTAAGTCCAGTTGTGACCGACTCTGGGGTTGCAGCGCTCATCTTGCTTTACTGGCCGAGGGAGCCAACATTTGTCCACAGACAGTTTTTCCAGGTCATGTGCCCAGCATGACTAAGCCGCTTCTGGTGCAATGGAACACCGAAACCAGAGCAGCGCACGGAAACGCCCCTTTTGCCAACTTACTCAGTGTTAGATACTATCAAGCCAGTTATTTCTTCCAAACAGGATATTCTGTTCTTCCCCCTGCTGAGACCCCCCCCCCAATACTTCTGAGGATGCACATAGGAAGTCCTGCTGCATCAGACCAGCCAAACTGGTCTAGCATCTTAGATTTTTAGAACAGCTGGAAGGAATTTACTCCTTATGAAGTACAAAGGACCCCTGGATGGTTAAGTCCAGTCAAAGATTATGGGGTGCGACGTTCATCTCACTTTCAGGCCGAGGGAGCCGGTGTTTGTCCACAGACAGCTTTCTGGGTCATGTGGCCAGCAGGACTAAACCGCTTCTGGTGCAACGGAACACCGTGACGGAAGCCAGAGTGCACGGAAATGCCATTTACCTTCCCGCTGCGGTGGTACCTATTTATCTACTTGCACTGGCGTACTTTCGAACTGCTAGGTTGGCAGGAGCTGGGACAGAGCAATGGGAGCTCACTCTGTTGCGGGGATTCGTACCGCTGACCTTCTGATCGGCAAGCCCAAGAGGCTCAGTGGTTTAGACCACAGCGCCACCTGCATCCTTATGAACTTTACACGGTCCTAACTCCTACATGAACTGAAAAAAACAGGAGCAGGGGGAAGTGTATGTCTGAAAAGAACTATCTACCATCCTGACCCTAAGAAAAGATTCAGGATTAGAGTCCTAATCCTCATAGTTTAACCTTTTTTTCCATACTGCAGAATAAATCACGTTATGCGATAGGATTTCTTTATCCTCATTCCCTGGACATGTGCTTTCTTCCCCCCCTTTTTGGGGGGGGGGGATAAGTAATCGATATATGTTGAAAGATGGATGTGCTGATCCCCCAAGTAAGCAAAGTTACAACGTATTTGCAAAAAAAGGAAGAAAAAGAAGTTTTCTGTATTGGATTCTTCATTGGGTGAAAGTTGGCAGTTCCAATCTATCAACGAGCCAAACTATGGGTATCTGCATCACTCCTGACAGCAGCTACTCAGCGTCATGTTCTAAACTGTAATGAAACATGTCGTTGATCAAGGATGCTCCCAACCTGTGATGGAATCCATCATCCCAATGGAACATCCGACAGACTGATGTATGGACAATGGGGATGTCTCACCTGATAGATGTCCCTGTCTGGTCTCCCTCTCTCCATCTCTGACAACGGTCCTTTCCATAGGATGATGAGGTGGTTGAAGAAGTTCCATTACTTTCTGTGGAGCTCATAGCTGATGCTCTTCTGCGATGAGGGAAACAGGTGAGGGAACCTCTCTGCTTCTTTTGAAGAGGGAAAAAGGAAACTAAAAAGAACAAGCCAGATTGAATTGCGTATTGTCTTAAGAAACTCAAATGAGTTTGCAACAAGTTTTCTGCCGTGTAAAGGGGAATGCACTCTGCTAAGTAAAGGAACTTGCTAGCGCAGGTTAGGAAGGATTAATAATAAATATATGAATTGAAGGCCCAAGACAGGTGTTGATCATAATGTGAGCTGCGCACAGGTGGGCTGAAGCGAGCTGCTGCCATTCCTGTGGAGCCTCCTTTTCTTGTGACAAATATGCAAGCTAGGCAGGTACATTTTTGGGCTGTGACCTTTACACATCTTCCGTACTGAGATCGTGGGGTAGTACAAAGCTATTTTGGCACCTGTTCCACAGCGTCATTTCCCCCCTGCACAGTGTATGACGAATGGAGACAAAAGGTCTCAAAGGAAAAGTTTACAGACAGGACACTGCTGACTGCTGAGACCGCAAAAGGTCAGACACAGGGGACGATGTTCCGGCAGCCGTGGCTTGCCTGAGGGGGGGGGGGTTTCCCTGCACCCCAGGGTCACGCGTGCAGGCAGATTATGGCTGCCTGCTGGTGGGGAAGTGTGCTCCCGCCGGACCCCACTGCCTCACTCCGCGATATCCCTACAAATATATCCTCTTCTGCCACCCCCAACATTCCCACAAATACTGACAATGCCTAATACATTCTTGCATAAATAAAGTTCTCCAGCCTACATACCTACTAAGGGAGAGTTGTCCTTGTTAGCCAGCATGCCTGGTTCACTTCCTAATTCACTCCCAACTGACCACTCTTATCTTTGGTGTCTCCAGCAACTAAGCAGCAACTGGGCTGTTTGTGTCTTTTATGAACAAAAGGGAGCTTTTGTGAGCCAAGGGGGTTTTTGTGAGCAAAGGGGTTTTTAACAGAACCCCAGTATCTCATTCAAAAGGGGTTTTTACAGACCCCCAGATCCCCCCAGTGCCTCAAGTGTAGGAATGTTCAGCGATGCAGGAGAGGATATATTGTTTGATTATATTCTTTCCAACTTGTGTTAACAAGTTCTACAATTTAGCAGAGTAACATTCCCCTTTTTAAACTTGCACAGTTTAAAACTTGTGGATGCATTTGCTCAGGCTCGCTAAAGCCTCTAAAATAAGTTACCTGGTAATTTCCCCTTTAGTCCCTCATAAAAGAAATAGACACGACACCGTCTTCTATAAAAGTATAAAAAGAGTTTACTCACTCACATTCTGTTCACAGATGGATCCCAGAAGGCAGACTTAAGTTACAAAAGTTATATCTGGAGACTATCCCATAAGGAGACAGCTCCTTTGTCCTCTCTTGACTGGAAGCCAAGGGAGCATCTTAGGCTAAACAGATGTTGCGTCTTCGACGAATGTGGTCAGAGGGAGAGAGAGATGGCGGCCAGTCCTATGCTTTTGTTACCTGCACAGGTGAGGCCGCGCCCACCTCTGGTCACATGTAGAGGAAGTCTGTCTCAGCCTAGGAGGAGTAAACCAACCAACCCCTGTGCTGCAAAATATGAGTCAGCAATATCAAAAGCAACACAATGGCCAGAAACAATAACAATGTGAAGAACTTTGGAGAACATCAAAACTAACAAACTGAAGTCTCTGAAAGTCCTTAAATGAATCACGGTGCCAGACTTTACCCGGCGGAGAGCAAGCTGTGAAGCTTTGTATAATCAGCAAATGTCCAATTCTGAGGTCCAACTCTGAACTCTGCTGAACAGTGTTTCCAGATAACAACTACTGTTTCGTTGAATTCTTCATCAGCCGATTAGTTCAACAGGAAGGTCCGACTGGCTGGTCCAGACATCCCCTTTTTATGTCCACTCTAGGAACGTTGTACTTGACTACTCTGTGTTTCACACCCCACATCAAGCAGAGAGCTGTTGCACGCATGTCCTGCTTGCAAGCTTCCTACAAACATCTGGTTTGCTACTGTGAGAAGAGGATGGTGGAACCAGATGGGTCATTGTGGTCCGATCCAGCTTCAGGGCTCATCTTATGCTCTTAGGTTAGGAAACAGACACACTAACTCGTCTTTCTGAACAGACTCATCAAGCTATCGGGGTCACGGTGTGCTTGAGCAAGAAAGACGAGATTAACAGCGAGCGTTGCCTTTTCAATCAAGAAATAAAGAGCTGGAATAGAATCAAAGTGAATAGGAGAAACTATTTTGGGGCTGTCATTTGACAAAGAGAGAACTAAAACAAAATTGTCTTTTCTGCTTGTACTTTTCATGTTCATGACACACTTCCTGCCGTTGCAATTCTGAGACTGACAAGGGAACTGTGAAGAAAGCCTATTTTTAAAATTTCCAAAATTTCAAAAGCTTCTCAGAGAAGAAAGGCGCCAATTCCTGTTCCCCAAGTGGTTTCAAGATGCCGTGTGACACTCATAGTTCTAGTTACTAGTACTGAGACAAAAGTTCTCAAGTCAGAACTTTAAGCTTCAATTGGGGGTGATTAGGATGCCCAACCCTGGCTTGCCAGCTTTAAGACATCTGCCCAGTGGAACTAGTACAGTGGCACCTCGGGTTAAGTACTTAATTTGTTCTGGAGGTGCATACTTAACCTGAAACTGTTCTTAACCTGAAGCCCCACTTTAGCTAATGGGGCCTCCCGCTGCTGCCATGCCGCCAGAGCACGATTTCTGTTCTCATTCTGAAGCAAAGTTCTTAACCCGAGGTACTATTTCTGGGTTAGCGGAGTCTGTAACCTGAAGCGCATGTGACAGAGCTGCTTGAAGATCCTAGCTCACAGAGGATCACGCTAGCCAGCGATCATTAAGTAAAAGTCTTTATTGAGTTACAGTTTCCATTCTCACGCTGCTGCGCGCAACTCTACGTCTAGTAGCTAGATCGGCGAGGCTCCGTCTGAGTCTCCGCCCCGTGTGCACCAACTTAATATCCTAGCCCGGCTCCACCTTTTCCGCCTGACTGTCCTCCTCTGGGTCCCTCTACCCCCCGGGGTCTCTTCCTTCCGGGATTCTTCTGACGCTGACCCCCCGGACCCTCCTGTCTCCTTGCGCCGGGCTTTAGGACCTGGCTCCCTTTCCGGGCTGCTTACTGCGTCACCTTCCTCTGCATTTGAACTTGGCGCGCGCGCCCAACCTTCCACTTTCCGCTTAACCGTTTCTTCGCTCCCCGATGGAGGTGTGGCCACTCCTGACTCGTGCCCTCCCTCCTGTGGTGAGCTGCCAGCGCTTGCCCCCTGGCTCCTTTCCTCTTCCCTGCTCTCTGGCGGTGACGCTGGTCCCGATTTCCAACTGCTCTCCTCTGAGTCCCCTCTGGCTCTATCTTCCTGGGGTGCCCCCCTAGACTCCCCCCTTGCCCTGGCCACTGGTGCTCCTTTCTGTGAATCCTCTGATTCACTGGAAAGACTCGGAGATCTCGGGTCGTCGTCATCACTCATCTTTTCTTCTGCCTCCTCCCCTTCGCTCTCTGTTTCCTCCCTTGCCCTTGCCTCTGCTCCTAAACCCCTGACAGCATGTAACTTGAAACGTATGTAACCCGAGGTACCACTGTATACCGTATTTTTCGCTCTATAAGACACACTTTTCCCCCTCCAAAAATAAAGGGGAAATGTGTGTGCGTCTTATGGGACAAGTGCAGGCTCCATGGCTTCAGCGAAAGCAACGCAAAGCCTCCGAAGCGTAGCGGGAGCACTCCTGCTGCGCTCCGGAGGCTTCGTGTTGCTTTCGCTGAAGCCTGGAGAGTGAGAGGGGTAGCTTCGCTGGAGAGGCACTGCACAGCTTTCCATCTCTGTGCAGCGCCCCTGCAGTGAAGCAGGAGGAGAAATGGAAGGGGCTCCGTTTCTCCTGCCGCTTCGCTGAAGGGGCGTTGCGCAGAGAGGGAGATACTTTTTTTTCTTGTTCTCCCCCTCTAAAACTAGGGGCGTCCTATGGTCGGGTACGTCCTATAGTGCAAAAAAATACGGTAGTTTGAGAAGCAGCAAAAAGACTAGACATTAGCAAGTGACTTGCATGCCAGCAGGGATCTGGAAAAGACCAAGATGGAAGGAGCTCTTATGGCATTTCCATAATCACTTGTCAGCTTCAAGCTCCTTTTCTTGCTTATTTATTCTATAATTATCTCCCAGTGACATGAGTGATGAAGCAAAAATGTGATAAGTTCTTCTGCTGTTGAATTCTGATAGCCCAGGCTATCCTTGAGATGCAGCCACCTTTGGAAAGCAAGTAAGAGGGAGCCAGGAAGGAAATACAGTATATACAATTTAATTAAAGAGCGATTTGTTAAAAATAATAATTTTTATACTCTTCCATTGGAAGCCCAGGGTGGCTGATAATAAAAACATGGCAACAGCAATAAAAATAGGATGACAATGCAAGCTACAAACATGCAATAATAATCAAAATTGGGAGATCCATTTTTTAATGTTTTATTTAAGCATATTTACAAACAAACAAACAAACAATAAGGTACACACACTTAACCCCCAAAACCAAAGATTAAGTACCACACCCATTTGACTCCCCTCCACCAGCACTTGTCATCTTTGAGTCATTTAAGTTCTTATTTACATTGCATATCATTTATCACTGTAATTACTTCTTTTACAGTACTGTTATGGTATAACAGCAAATCACCTTACAAGCTTAGTCTAAACATATCAGCATGTTATCTTTACAGCAGTGTTTGTTCATATATTCTTCGAACCATAACCATTGTGCCCTTAATTTCTGGTGTGTTCGATATCTTATTACTGCAGTTAATTTTGCCAGTTCTATCAACTCTGTTAATTTAAATAACCAATCCTCTTTTTAAGGTATGTGATTTCCTTTCCAGTTCTTTGCAAGGAGTATTCCGGCTGCTGCGATTGCATCTAGAAATAGTTTTCTCCTATCTTGTGGCACCTCCTTTCCAACTATGCTCAGAAAGAATGTCTCGGGTTTCCCCCCTATAGTTATTCTCAGCATCTTTTTTAATTCCTCATGGATGCAGCTCCAGTTTTTAAAAACTTTTTCACGAAAAAGAAAAAGAAAAAAAAAACAAAATTGGGAGACCCATTTAATCTAATCTCCCAATTGTTCCTTTGTAACTGTAGGCTTACCTGACACACACCCGATGTTGTGAGTGTTGAGCAAGCAGGGAAGGTTTGCAGGAAGCAGCCTTGCAAGCTAAATTGGGGTGAATTGGGGCCTAATTCTTCATCCCTGCTGCACTCTGTAACTCTCAGTCACTTATTTAACCATTTCAGCCTCAATCCATTAATATTCCTGGCCTGTTCCCACAACTATTATTGACTCCCAAGTTAGCAAGGGCATACCAAGTCCAAAACTGGCAAAAAGAAATCATCATCTCTGTAGCAACATGGAGGAAATACAGTATGGTGTTCCTAACAGAACGGCAAGCCAAAGGGGAAGCGGAAGAAAAATACTGTCTTCGGTGTAATGATTATGCTGCGGTTGCTTGTGGCATCAAAAACGTCATATCTTTATGCACTCTAATAAAATCAGAGCAATAATTCTCTCCCGGTCCCTGTGTGTGCACAAACCTTTGCTACAGGTCTGTCCTCGCAATCACCTTTGAGAGGGGGGGAAATATATATAGCTGTCTTTCATACATCCTTGGAGAGGCATAAAGTCCACAGTGCCTCGAGGCTTTGTGTAATAGCAGATGTAAAGATATGCAAGGGACAGCCTCTGCAGTGGTTGTAGTTGTTAGGGAAAGGCTTGCTTGAGGGGAGCAGGAGGAGAGATGCTGATCTAATGGTGGCCTTGACTTCAATGGATGTGTAGAATAGGAAGAATGCACCCTTTCCCCCAAATAGATTTAATTTGCATCCTGTGTACCCTCCAATAAGGGACACGGGTGGCGCTGTGGGTTAAACCACAGAGCCTAGGACTTGCCAATCAGAAGGCTGGCGTTTCGAATCCCCACAACGGAGTGAGCTCCCGTTGCTCGGTCCCAGCTCCTGCCAACCTAGCAGTTTGAAAGCACACCAGTGCAAGTAGATAAATAGGTACGCTCCAGCAGGAAAGTAAATGGCATTTCCGTGCGCTGCTCTGGTTCGCCAGAAGCGGCTTAGTCATGCTGGCCACATGACCTGGAAGATGTACGCCGGCTCCCTCAGCCAATAAAGCGAGATGAGCGCCGCAACCCCAGAGTCGGCCACGACTGGACCTAATGGTCAGGGGTCCCTTGACCCTTTACCTTACCCTCCAATATCTCTCTGATGAAAGTAGGGACATCCTATCCATACACTTCAACCTTTCTCCGATGAAAATGTTAAAATTCTGAAGCCTGTGAGCACTTTCTGAAGTCTTCTCGCATGCTACTAGGACCAGTCTCTTCACCTCTGAACTTCCTCAATGATGCACAACTTAGCAGAGTAGTGGAGCTTTTCCTAGGCAACAATCAAGACTGCTCAGTCAGGACGACGATCAGGAGCAAATCTAACGACTAGTAACTTGATTTTGTAGTTTATTATATACGGCAGTTGATGGGATGCGGGTGGCGCTGTGGGTTAAACCACGGAGCCTAAGACTTGCCGATCAGAAGGTTGACGGTTCGAATCCCCACGACGGGGTGAGCTTCTGTTGCTCAGTCCCTGCTCCTGCCAACCTAGCAGTTCGAAAGCACGTCAAAGTGCAAGTAGATAAAAAGGTACCGCTCTGGTGGGAAGATAAACAGCATTTCCATGCACTGCTCTGGTTCGCCAGAATCATGCTGGTCACATGACCAGGAAGCTGTATGCCGGCTCCCTCGGCCAATAAACGAGATGAACGCCACAACCCCAGAGTCAGTCACAACTGGACCTAATGGTCAGGGGTCCCTTTACCTTTAACTCACAAGCTATATACAAGTTACTGTATACAGATACAAACTTCAACACTCTCCAAACACTCCAAAACACTCCTACTGTAACTAGCCAAACAATGTCATAGGTCATGCTGCCTATATAAGAGACCTCAGCCAATCACCAAGCTGTTACTAGGTCCCCTTATCTCCAGGCAAATTTCTCCTGTGCTCTGTCTCCCTAGCCTGTAGTCAAAACACTAATTGCTCACTTGCCAAGCTACATGTAGACTATGAACTCCAACAGGAAATAGGGATGCCCTAAGGCAGCCTTTCTCAATCTAGCAAGGCCAGAGCTCCGGGATGATGAGAGTTGTAGTCCAACAACATTTTGGGACCCACAGGTTGAGAACCGCTGGACATTCTGGGATCAAATCAGAAACTGGGATGGCTTCTGTATGCTGTATGCATCCAGTTCTCTTTCTGAGGTGAAGGGACTAGAACTGCCCACAGCCACACTGTAGATTTGTATAACGACATTATGATAGCCATCTACAAATCATGATAGCCATCTTCAGATACCTGAAAGGCTGTCCCATGAACAATGAATCAAGCTTGTTTTCTGCTGTCCTGGAGGCTACAACCCAAACCAATGGATTTCAAGTTACAAGAAAGGACACTCTGGCTTTACATCAGAATAGCTTTCTGGCAGTAAGAGCTGTTTGACGGTGGAATGAATTCTGTGGGAATGTGGTGGACCCTCCACTTTAAGAAGGTTTTCATTTTTTAAAAATAAATATTTATTAAAGTTTTCACAGTATTACATAATGAAAAAGAAAAAAGAAAAAATACAAAATAAAAAACAGTTAAAAATAATTCCATCTTTTCGTCACTTATCTTTCATTTACTTGTTTCCCAGACCTCCTCATACCTCCCTTTTTTGTATTCCAGTTCAATTTATTAGTTCAGCAATTCCTTTCCCTCCTTATTATCCTGATCTTTAATCTTAATATATTGTAGCATTAAATTTTTACCAATTAAAAATCCAATTTTTCCATATTCTTTTATACCATTACAGCTAGAAACCACTTAACTTCAATCAAACATCATTCTAACATTCATTAATTTTGCAATATTTCTGTAAATAGTCTTTAAATTTCTTCCAATCTTCTTCCACCGACTCTTCTCCCTGGTCTCGGATTCTGCCAGTCATTTCCGCCAATTCCATGTAGTCCATCATTTTCATCTGCCATTCTTCCAGAGTGGGTAAGTCTTGTGTCTTCCAATACTTTGCAATAAGTATTCTTGCTGCTGTTGTAGCATACATAAAGAAAGTTCTGTCCTTCTTTAACACCGATTGGCCGACTATGCCCAGGAGAAAGGCCTCTGGTTTCTTCAAGAAGGTATATTTAAATACCTTTTTCAATTCATTATATATCATCTCCCAGAAAGCCTTAATCCTTGGGCACGTCCACCAAAGGTGAAAGAATGTACCTTCAGTTTCTTTATATTTCCAACATTTGTTATCGGGCAAATGGTAGATTTTTGCAAGCTTGACTGGGGTCATGTACCACCTGTATATCATTTTCATAATATTTTCTCTTAAGGCATTGCATGCCGTAAACTTCATACCTGTGGTCCATAACTGTTCCCAGTCAGCCATCATTATGTTATGTCCAACGTCTTGTGCCCATTTAATCATCGCAGATTTCACCGTTTCATCCTGAGTATTCCATTTCAACAGCAAGTTATACATCTTTGACAAAGTCTTAGTTTTGGGTGGGTTCTAACAATTCTGTTTCTAATTTTGATTTTTCCACCTGGAAGCCGATTTTCTTATCCAAATTGTATGCCTCCATTATCTGATAATAATGAAGCCAATCACGCACTTTGTTTTTTAGTTTTTCAAAACTCTGCAATTTCAATCTATCTCCATCTTGTTCCAAAATTTCCCAATATTTCGGCCATTTGACCTCCATATTGAGCTTTTTCAGAGCTTTTGCTTCGATCGGTGACAGCCACCTTGGGGTTTTATTTTCCAATAAGTCCTTGTATCTTATCCAAACATTAAACAATGCTTTCCTGACAATATGGTTTTTAAATGCTTTATGCGCTTTGACCTTATCATACCACAAATATGCATGCCATCCAAATACGTTGTTAAAACCTTCTAAATCCAAAATGTCTGCGTTTTCAAGAAGCAGCCATTCTTTCAACCAGCAAAAAGCTGCTGATTCATAGTAAAGTTTCAAGTCTGGCAGGGCAAATCCCTGTTTTCAAACATAGGTTGAATGGCCATCTGCCAGGGGTTTCAGCATTGCAAAGGTTTCAGTCCCTTCAAACTCAACAATTCTATGATTTGTTGATCCCCATCATGGCGATACCTAAAAGAGTGGGCAAAAAGTATGGAAATATATTTGGATGGATGGTAAGCGGCGGTTCTGTTTTTGCGATGGTGAACACCTGAGAGACCCAGAGGGTAGGTTCTTGGCCTTTGAGCAACGCAGAGTGATCATCCCTTCAGGCAAAGGTTCTCCTCCAGCTGTGTGTAACTTGCAACCTTCTCATGTCTGTTGAACAAGCAAGTAACTCTCAGGTCCTGCTGTGGGAAGCCAGAAGGGAAAGCAATGTTTAAAAAGAGAGACCCGTTAGGGAAAAGGCCTCTGAACCTATTGATTTTGAGCAGAAAGCCAGCCAGACTTTCACTACTCGAGCCAGTGTGGCTGAAGGTCAGGAGCATTAGAATAATCATTAAGTGGAGGGAGAAAGACTCCATGAAACTGGCTGTTGATCCCTTTGAAAGGAAAGGGAAATTGGAGAGCAGCCAGGCTGGCTGAGCTCCAGGCTTTGGCTGGCGTTTGTTTTGTTTTTATGTCACTCTTGTTGAGAAATTAGATTGTTATCAAAAAATGAAAAATGGACTCAACTCAAGGGAAAAAATAATAAATAAAAACAACACATCCATCTTTCCCTTTGCGCTGGGGAAGAAAAAAACCCAAACAGCAGCCACATTTCCTGTTATCACCTTCCATTGTCACTTAAAAAGAACAATCAAATAATGGACTGGGCCAACTTTCTGCAACCTTCTCCCCAGTGGCAGAGTATGATGATCGGGCCCCTGGGGCAGCGTGTGTGCCCTGCACCCAGGGGTGGGGCCAGCCAAGGCAGGACGCTCCGTGGGGCCACCAAGGAGTCTGCCTGTCTCCTCCCACTCAGCCGCCCCACAGCTGAGGCAGAAGCAGCGGGAGGACCGTTTGGGGCAGCACAGAGGCGGCGGGCACCCAAGCCACCACGTCACTCCCAGGAAAGACACGTGGCTCGGGCGCACTGTAGGCCCTGCAGTGAGTTCCGCCCAGCATTGTGTCACCCCCCTCAGGTGTGACACCTGGGGTGACCCACTCCCACCACACCCCCTTTCCTCTGCCCCTGCTTCTCCCCCCTCCGGATGTTTTGAACTATAGCTCCCATCACCAGTTCCCATATTCTCCAGTTCAGGGATGGATAACTTTATCATCATTGTTCTTAAAATATATTTATAATTTTCATTATAATTTTCACACTTACAGTGGTACCTCTGGTTAAGAACTTAATTCGTTCCGGAGGTCCGTTCTTAACCTGAAACTGTTCTTAACCTAAGGTACCACTTTAGCTGATGGGGCTTGCTGCTGCTGCCGTGCCACCGCCACACAATTTCTGTTCTCATCCTGAAGCAAAGTTCTTAACCTGAGGTACTATTTCTGGGTTAGTGGAGTCTGTAACCTGAAGCGTCTGTAACTCAAGGTACCACTGTAATTGAATATAACCACACATTCCATCATTGACTTCCCTCCCCCTTCCATGGTTCCATTTGTTTATCCATTTAGACTGCATAGTCTAATTTCCCCATATATTCACCTTTCTCCCTTCCCCATATATCTTCAATACTTTATACTGCTGTATTTACACTAGCTCTGCTAGTTTTTAACCTCTTTCACATGATTCTTCAGATATTCTGCATTTCCCACTGTTCCCTGAATACTCCATCTTTGTGATCTCTTATTCTATTAGATGTTGTTGTTGTTTAGTCGTGTCCGACTCTTCGTGACCCCATGGACCAGAGCACGCCAGGCACTCCTGTCTTCCATTGCCTCCCATAGTTTGGTCAAACTCATGCTGGTAGCTTCAAGAACACCACCCCACCATCTCGTCCTCTGTTGTCCCCTTCTCCTTGTGCCCTCCATCTTTCCCAAATCAGGGTCTTTTCCAGGCAATCTTCTCTTCTCATGAGGTGGCCAAAATATTGGAGTCTCAGCTTCAGGATCTGTCCTTCCAGTGAGCACTCAGGGCTGATTTCCTTCAGAATGGATCGGTTTGATCTTCTTGCAGTCCATGGGACTCTCAAAAGTCTCCTCCAGCACCATAATTCAAAAGCATCAATTCTTTGGTGATCAGCCTTCTTTATGGTCCAGCTCTCACTTCCATACATCACTACTGGGAAAACCATAGCTTTAACTCTACGGACCTTTGTTGGCAAGGTGATTCTATTAGATACATTTGCTAATTCTACATATTCCATCAATTTCATCCGCCATTCCTCCTTTGTTGGTATTGTTCTCTCTCTCCATTTCTGAACATGTACCAGGGATGCAGAACTTTAGGCCTGGTGGCCAAATGAGGTCCTCTAAGCCTCTAAGCCTGGTCCTTCGGATTCACCCATCACCAGCCCTGCTTGTGTGTTCTTGCCTGCCTAGAATGTGCCCTTGGGTGAGGTTCCAGCAAAGGAAGAATGGCTTATTAATATGACGGAGTATGCAGAACTGGCAAAGCTAACCACAAAAATTAGAGATCAAAATGATGAAATGTGAGAGTTGGACATCTTTTGTAGAATATTTAAAGAACCATTATAATTGTACAAAAATGCCTGTGGGATTTGAAGCAGAAGAAAGACATTAAGGCTAATAACTCAGGATGTACCTATGAAGTGTCATAAGTTAAAATATGCAGCGTTAAATGATAAACATAGAACACCATGGGGAGGATGGGAAGTCAGTAGATAAATTAAAGTATTGTTGATGGGAAAGTATGTAAACTTTGGAAAGCTAAATGAAATTCTTTCTTTGTTTAAAGAATGTGCCCTTGGCAATGCTTCTCGCTTGCCTGGATGCGGGATAGACAGGGATCTATGAATCTATGTAGATACTAGCCTATGGGTCAAAGGTAAAACTCTATATCCCCTTTGGCCCCTGGAATGTTGCCCGAAAGGAAACATGGCCCGTGGGCTGAAAAAGGGCCCCACCTCTACTCGCGTTCCCGAGCTAGAGCCTGGTCCATTGGATCATGGTGGATCAGAAGGACTGCAAAAAGTTGTAGACCAAACCAGGATTTTGTTTGACAGTGACCATCTCCATTGTCCCTTCAGGATCCAGCAAGGATCTCATGGTTGAATTGGCTACCATGACCCTAAGTGTGGGTCATTAAGGTAACAAAGGAAGTGGCCTTGTGCCAGAGGACAGTGGGTGGGTCTTCCTCCCTTGCCTGGCTGTTGGTGAGAAGGACAAGGGCCAGAGTTGTGTGTGAGCTTGAAGATAGGAGCAGGTGGCAGCTGGTAGAAGCCTGTGAGGGAGAGACATGCTTGATTTCTTAAGGACAGCTTAGTCAGGAGAGCATGAGACTCTTAGTCTCAGCGTTGTGGTTTGCAGTGGCAGACGAACCTTCTCTGGCACTCAGGGCTGGATGCTGAGGGGTGGGGCGAACCACCCAGTGGCGCACTCGCGGCGTCCATACAGACTGCGCATGCACGCCATCCCATACAGAGTGCGCATGTGCGGCATCCCATATGGAGTGTGCACGTGTGGCAGCCCGCTGCTTGCACACTCCGTACGGGATGCCGCACATGTGCACTCCGTATTGGCTGCCACTTGCATGGCATTCGTACGGGCTGCTGCTCGTGCATGCCGTCCATACAGGTGCCCCTACAGCAACCGTACAGGCTGCCACGCGAGTGGCATGCCGTACAGATTGTGCATGTGCAGCATCCCGTACAAACTGCACATGTTTGGCATCCCATACGGACTGCACATGTGCAGACGGCATCCCGTACGGACAGCATGCGAGAGCAGCAGCCTGTGTGGATGCCGTGTGAGCAGCGCCCATACTGACTGCGCGTGCCTCTGGCCGCTCTACAGCTGCGGGGAGGCAGGGGCCATCTTGTCACCCCTCTGCCCCACACTTTGTGCACCCCTGTGGGTTTGAGCCCCAGACTGGGCAAAAAGGTTGCAGCGGGGTTGGAATAGATGACCCTCGCGGTCCCTTCCATCTCTACAATTCTCTGTTTCTGCGGGAATCCAAGGCTATGGGAGAAGCAAGACCTTCTTGGGGTGTGGATGCTATGAGCAGGCTAAGGTTGTACATATGTGTAAATAAACCATATACACAGTGGTACCTTGGGCTAAGTACTTAATTCGTTTGGGAGGTCCGTTCTTAACTTGAAACTCTTCTTAACCTGAAGCACCACTTTAGCTAATGGGGCCTCCTGCTGCTGCTGTGCCACTGCTGCGCAATTTCTGTTCTCATCATGAAGCAAAGTTCTTAACCTGAGGTACTATTTCTGGGTTAGCGGAGTCTGTAACCTGAAGCGTCTGTAACCTGAAGCATATGTAACCCAAGGTACCACTGTACTAAAGACATCACAGTCTTCTCTGTCTCTCATCCAGAGGAAACCAAACCCTGGGCACTCCTGGAATCTTGCACTGTTCAGAGATTGCGGAGGCATGCAACATTGCCTAAGGCCCAGCAGTTCCTTGGGTTTGTGCAACCACTGTGTCTCTGTTCCCTTCCCTCCAGCCTTCGGATAAAAGGAAGGCGGATTAGGCAACAGGCGCAAGCAAGAGGTGCCTCACTGAGCCACAGCCCATTCCTTCCTGCTCAGAACTAGCAGTCAGACTTTGACTCCTCATGGTTTCCTCAGCCAGCCACTTTCAAGTACGCTTCAAGTCTGCCGCTATAGAAATCATTTCTGAAAGTATCACCAAGACCCAGCAGTGATGCACTGGCAGCTCGGTTTAGCTGGAAGGTCAAGATGCAAGAAGACCTCTGGATCTCTTTCAGCATCGAAGGCTGAATCAATTCCAGCCCTTTATTTCTTAAATCTAGGGGTGTCTGCTCTTGAGTTTAGAAAACTCTATGCCATGGCAAAATGGTTTGTTTTTAAGGTGCTACTTGATTGCAAGCGACTGAGTACACATTACTGGCAATAAGGTCATTCTCTCTCTCTCTCTCTCTCTCTCTCTCTCTCTCTCTCTCTCTCTCTCTCAATATTTTATTTTTCCATTTTTAATTTTGCGCAATAAATTTAATATACCCAATATTAATACCAACCCCTCCCCCTTTCTTCAGTTACTTAAGTTATATCTTTTCCTCTGCATATCCAAGTTAAACCTAATTATTTTTTTTGTCCAAAACAATCATATTTAAAATATTTCACTGCACGTTTTCATGTCAACCCTGCTAATGATTTAAGTTGTTTACAATACTTCTTTAAATATTCAACAAATGACCTCGATTCTAAATTTAAAACATTTTCTTCCTGGTTTCTTATTCTTCCAGTAAGTTTCGCCTTTCTGCATACTCCAATAATTTCTGCTGCCAGTCTTCCTTCGCTGGGACTGCCTCTTCCTTCTCTGAGCATATATCATTCTGCCAGGTGTGGTCACATACATAAATAATTTCTTCTGTTCATTAGGTATTTCTGAACCTATTATCCCTATTATCCCTCTTTTAAATTATATTATATTATATTAATTATATTATATTATATTATATTATATATATTATTGTCAGAGCTGCTTGAAGATCCTAGCTCACAGAGGATCACGCTAGCCAGCGATCATTAAGTAAAAGTCTTTATTGAGTTACAGTTTCCATTCTCAAGCTGCTGCGTGCAACTCTACGTCTAGTAGCTAGATCGGCGAAGCTCCGTCTGAATCTCCGCCCCTTGTACACCAACTCAATATCCTCGCCCTGCTCCACCTTTTCCGCCTGACTATTCTCCTCTGGGTCCCTCTGCCCCCCGGGGTCTCCTCCCTCCGGGATTCTTCTGACGCTGACCCCCCGGACCCTCCTGTCTCCTTGCGCCGGGCTTTAGGACCTGGCTCCCTTTCCGGGCTGCCTCCTGCGCCGCCTTCCGGTGCATTTGAACTTGGCGCGCGCGCCCAACCTTCCACCTTCCGTCTAACCGTCTCTTCGCTCCCCGATGGAGGTGTGGCCACTCCTGACTCGTGTCCTCCCTCCTGTTGTGAGCTGCCGGCACTTGCCCCCTGGCTCCCTTCCTCTTCCCTGCTCTCTGGCGGTGACGCTGGTCCCGATTTCCAACTGCTCTCCTCTGAGTCCCCTCTGGCTCTATCTTCCTGGGGTGCCCCCCTAGACTCCCCCCTTGCCCTGGCCACTGGTGCTCCTTTCTGTGAATCCTCTGATTCACTGGAAAGACTCGGAGATCTCGGGTCGTCGTCATCACTCATCTTTTCTTCTGCCTCCTCTCCTTCGCTCTCTGTTTCCTCCCTTGCCCTTGCCTCTGCTCCTAAACCCCTGACATCCATCCCCCCCTCGAAGCCCCCCATTCCCCCCTCCCCTCCTTCCGGTGCTGGAGCTGGGTGCTGCTGTGTCAAAGAGACGAACGTCGGATATCGTTCGCTTCCCGTGGCGGGCCTCCATCTGAAGTCTCCCGGGTCTTCCTCCCTGCTCTCGTCGACGACGGTCACCTCCGCTTCCATCTCTGTGCCGCCGTGCTCGAAACCAGGGTCTTCCCCGAAAACGTCCATGTCCGTCTCTCCCTCACTTCCTCCTGGCGGCGTTGCTCGTCCTGGGCATTCCAGCCACTTTCTGCGGAACTGCTCTTCTGGTCTATCGTCCCACCAATACGAGGGTTCTGAGGCAGATCCCGAGGGTGACCCCTCCGGGGAACGGACGTCTCGTGTCGGGTCCTCGTCCGAGTCGAACCCCCGGAACGTGCTGGCCGAAAGCGTGGGTGTGAAAAGCCAGTCGTCGAAAAAGTCTGCTGGCATTGGTCTATGTGGGAAGAGAGCATGAAACTCGTCTTTGAGCAGAGGTTCGTCCAAGGCGTAGCCCGGCACCCAGCTGTTCGCACTGGCCGGGGTGCCCTCCTTGGCGAGAAAGTATTCTACCCCCTCTTCCCCCCATCTGGAGTCCAAAATCTCTGTGACTTCGTTGATGCGCTCCTCCTGTGCCACTCCCGCGTGCCCTGTTCTGTCTCTGACCGGACTCGGCGCCGTTCCGGGTTCCTGGAACCTGTGCGGTGCCTTGTAGGGAGTGAGCACCGATCTGTGGAACACCGGATGCATTCTTGAACCCTCCGGAAGCGCCAGCCTGAAAGCTACTGGGTTGACCTGCTCTTCGACTTGGTAGGGCCCCAGTTGTTTATGCCCTAGTTTCTTCTTGGCCAACGACCTGGCCGGCACTGCGTGGGCTGCTAACCAGACCCAGTCTCCCACGTGGAGCTCTTCGCCAACCCTTCTGTGTTTGTCCGCTTGTACCTTGTATGCGTGCTTGGCCAGCTCCAGGTGGCGCCTCAGCTGATCGTGGACTTCCTGCAGCTCCGACGCGAACGCATCTGCTGTCTGCGGCTCCCCCTCCCCCAGTCTTTCCAGTCCCGGGAAGGTTCTGGGGTGCCTCCCGTTGTTGGCGAAGAACGGCGTGACCCCCGTGGACACGTGCTTCGTGTTGTTGTAGGCGAACTCGGCAAGCGGCAGGTAATCCACCCACGTCGCCGGCTGTTGATTTGCATAACATCTCAGGTACTGCTGCATGATGGCATTGACCCGCTCCGCTTGCCCGTTGGTCTGCGGGTGTCTCGCCGACGCCAGGTTGATCTTGACGTTCAGGAAGCCCATCAGCTTCTGCCAGAAATTCGAGATGAACTGCCACCCCCGGTCGGACAGAATAGACCGTGGCAGACCGTGAACCTTGAACACGTGGTCTATGAACAGTTTGGCGGTTTGCTCCGCCGTGGCCACCTTAGCACACGGAATGAAATGTGCCATCTTGGAAAACAGGTCCACCACCACCAGCACTGCCGTCTTGCCCCTCGAGCTGGGCAGATCCGTGACAAAGTCCAGAGCCACCCTTTCCCAAGGTTCGACCGGAGTTTGCAGCGGTTCCAACAGTCCGGCCGGCGGTCTGTGCACTGGCTTGGCCCTCTGGTAGGTGTCACACCTCGCCACGTAGTCCGCGACCTCCCCTCTCATTCCAGGCCACCAGAAATCCCTGGCGACTAATTCCACCGTCTTCTCCTTGCCAAAGTGCCCGGCAGTGGGCGCGTCGTGCAGCTGCTGCAGCACCTTGGCGCGAAGGTCGTCTCCCGGCACGTAGATGGCCCCTTTACGGATGAGCAATCCATCTCTTAGCTGGAAACCGTCGGCCGCTGCCTTGCCCCTTTGCACCTCTGCCATCTTTGCTTGCGCGAAGGAGTCATCCTGCAACGCTCGTCGCACCGCCTCCAGGTCCACGGTTGCCGCGGCGCACGCCCAAACTGTTGGTGCGAAGATGTGCATGGCGGCCGCTGGCGTTGCGTCCTCCAGATACTGTGGCTTACGGGAGAGAGCATCCGCCATGATGTTGGTGTCCCCCGGGACATACTCTATGCGGAAGTCGAAGTTCGCAAAGAACTCAGCCCAACGTATCTGCCTCTGGTTTAGGAACTGTGCCGTGCGCCAGTGCTCCAGATTCTTGTGGTCCGTGCACACCTGCACTGTGTGCTTGGCGCCGATCAGGAAGTGCCTCCACGCTTTGAACGCTGCATGAATGGCCAGCAACTCCCTGTCCCAGATGGTGTAGTTCTGTTCGGACTTGCTGAGCTTCCTGGAGTAAAACGCTCCCGGTCGCCACACCCCCTGCGGGTCCTTCTGCCGCAGGACCGCCCCCACGGCTCTGTCCGAGGCGTCTGTCTCCACCCTCATCGGCCTGGTGGGGTTGACATGAAGCAGCTGCTCTTCCGACGCGAAGAGACGCTTGAGTGCTTGAAAGGACTGCTCCGCCTGCTCTGTCCAAATGAACTTCTTTTTCTTGGAGCTAAGCGTGTCCGTGATGGCCGCTGTCTGCATAGCGAAGCCCTTGATAAACTTGCGATAGAAGTTCGCAAAGCCGACAAACCGTTGGACCTCCTTCCGGTTGCGTGGGCTCTTCCAATCCAACACCGCTCGAACCTTGGCGCTGTCCATGGCGAGCCCCTTGTCAGACAGCTTGTAGCCCAGAAAATCCACCTCCGTCACGTCAAATTGGCACTTCTCCAGCTTGGCGTAGAGCCTATGTTGCTTTAGCCTGCTCAGCACTTCCTTGACGTGTCTGTCATGCTCCTGCTGCGATTCCGAAAAGATCAGGATGTCATCCAAGAAACAAACGCACGTCTTGTAGAGAAGTCCCGCCAACACGTGATGCATGAATGCTTGAAAAACGTGGGAGCCATTTTGTAATCCAAAAGGCATAACTCTATATTCGTAGGTACCCAGTGGCGTGAACATGGCTGTCTTCCACTCATCTCCTTCCCGCATGCGAATGAGGTTGTACGCCCCTCGCAGGTCTAACTTGGTGAACACCTTTCCCTTCCGCACCTTCGCTAGGAGGTCGTCGATTCGGGGCATGGGGAAGTCCGATGGCTTGGTCCCATTGTTTAAAATGCGATAGTCCACTACCAGTCTTTTTTGGGGCGTGTCCCGCTTTTTAACAAAGAATACAGGACTGCCCCCCGCTGCCTTGGACTCTCGGATGAAACCGCGCTCCAAATTATGATCTATGAACTCTTTGAGTTCTTGCAGTTCGTCCTCTGACATGGAATACAGTTTCCCTTTAGGCAGCGCCGCCCCCGGCAGCAGGTCAATTTTGCAGTCATATGGTCTGTGAGGGGGTAGCCTGTCTGCCTCCTTCTCGCAGAAAACTTCCAAAAATTCTGCGTACTTGTGGGGAATCGCTTGCAGCGTGCCTAGCAGCAGCTGTGACTCCTCTTCCTCTCCTTCCTGCCGGGGCACGATGCAGTGTTCAGCACAAAAGGAAGAGCCGAAGGTCAGCTGCCTCTGGTACCAAGCCAGCGTTGGGCTGTGCTTGTCCAGCCAACTCATTCCCAATACAATGGGCGTATCCGATAGTTGAGTGACGTTGAAGCTGATGATTTCTTTGTGATTCCCAAGGCGCATCACCATTGGTGGCGTCTGCTGCACCACTTGCCCCCCAAGCAGTTCCCTGCCATCCACCGTGACAACCTGCAGGGGCAGTGTGGCCGGCAGCAGCTGTATAGCGTGCTGGTCGACAAAGTCCTGCCCTATAAAGTCCGCATTGCTGCCTGAGTCAATGGTGATTGGCACGTCCATGGTGATTCCATTGGGCAGCTGGAGCGATGCGGTGAGCCTCACTACTGGTTTGGGCGGGAGGGGGTTCACGGGCTGTAAAATCTCTGGGGACTGCTTCACTAACACGTCTGGCTGGGCCCCAGTGCCTCTTCCTCCAGCCAGACTGCGTCGTTTCCCTGCTGTGGTCCTCCTTGCTGCGTTGCTGCAGTCACCATTGCTGAGGCTGCAGTGAGCTTGTGGGGCCTCTGGGGACACTCTTTCGCCATATGCCCTGGCTCCTCACAGACGTAACACTTCCTGTTCCCTCTAGGAGGCTTCGCTTTCACTGCTGCCGGTGCTAGGGCTCTGGTTGCTGACTGAGCCCTTGCACCTCCAACCTCCATAGGTTCCGCTCCTCCTCCTGACGGAGGCGTGGAATGCGCACGCGCTGCTTCTCTGGGAAGGAAGGAGGAGCCCCTGGCTGGTTCGCGCCCTCCACGCCCTTCGTCCCTGCTCCATGGACGTTCTTCCATCCGCATCCCCACCGCCAGCGCCCTTTGAACGATCTCCTGCGTGGTCCGGGGTCTCTCCCCCCTCGCGATTTCATCTTTAATCGAGCTGTGCAACCCCTCCCAAAAGAGGTCTCTTACAGGGGCCGAATCTCTGTCCCATTCCAGGGCACTGACCAAAGCGAAAAAGCGGGCATGGTACTGCCTCACGCTGGCCCTCCCTTGCCTTAGTCCATGCACCTCCTTCCGGGCAAGATCCACGTCAATGCTTGATAAAAAACACCCATCCATCGCTTTAATAAAGGCATCCGCATTTTGGAGCGCCGGATCCTTATCTCTCCACAAATTGCGCAGCCATACTTTAGCATCCCCATGCAAATGGGACATGATGAATCCCACTTTCTCTTGCTCATCTCTAAAGTCTTTATTCAGCAGTTGCAGTGCGCACAGTACGTCTGCTCTAAAGTTGGGATACTGTTGCAGGTTCCCATCGAAGTGAGAGACTAGACCGCCTGTTCGTCTCGCCAACCCAATTCCCTCCTGCCTGGGTGTCAGTTGCCCTTGCTTTGTAAGCACGTCCAACCTGACCTGGAGATCCCTGCAGGCGGCAGCTGCCTCCTCCTCTCTCTTCCTGGATGCGAGAGCCGCTGCATTCAGTTGTGACACTGCTTCTCTGAGTTCCGCTATCTGCTGCTCAGCCGTCATGTCGGCTGCCGTTCGTGAGCTCGCTGGTAGGCACCTGCTTCTCTCCCCTCCTCGAGGCTGTAGATGCCCACAATCAAGAGACGGAGCTTACTGTCAGAGCTGCTTGAAGATCCTAGCTCACAGAGGATCACGCTAGCCAGCGATCATTAAGTAAAAGTCTTTATTGAGTTACAGTTTCCATTCTCAAGCTGCTGCGTGCAACTCTACGTCTAGTAGCTAGATCGGCGAAGCTCCGTCTGAATCTCCGCCCCTTGTACACCAACTCAATATCCTCGCCCTGCTCCACCTTTTCCGCCTGACTATTCTCCTCTGGGTCCCTCTGCCCCCCCGGGGTCTCCTCCCTCCGGGATTCTTCTGACGCTGACCCCCCGGACCCTCCTGTCTCCTTGCGCCGGGCTTTAGGACCTGGCTCCCTTTCCGGGCTGCCTCCTGTGCCGCCTTCCGGTGCATTTGAACTTGGCGCGCGCGCCCAACCTTCCACCTTCCGTCTAACCGTCTCTTCGCTCCCCGATGGAGGTGTGGCCACTCCTGACTCGTGTCCTCCCTCCTGTTGTGAGCTGCCGGCGCTTGCCCCCTGGCTCCCTTCCTCTTCCCTGCTCTCTGGCGGTGACGCTGGTCCCGATTTCCAACTGCTCTCCTCTGAGTCCCCTCTGGCTCTATCTTCCTGGGGTGCCCCCCTAGACTCCCCCCTTGCCCTGGCCACTGGTGCTCCTTTCTGTGAATCCTCTGATTCACTGGAAAGACTCGGAGATCTCGGGTAGTCGTCATCACTCATCTTTTCTTCTGCCTCCTCTCCTTCGCTCTCTGTTTCCTCCCTTGCCCTTGCCTCTGCTCCTAAACCCCTGACAATTATATATTATATATTATATTATATTATATTATAACCTATTATTATCTTAATAAAAGTTATCTTGGACATTTTTTCAACTCTTTATATATCATTTCCCAGTAAACTTTAGGCTTTTTACAAACCCGCCACATATGAAAAAGGTACCTTCTTTTTCTTTGTACTTCCAACAACTATTGGATCTGATTTATACATTTTTGCTAGTTTACTAGGTGTTAAGTACTATCTATACATCATTTTCATAAAATTCTCTTTTATCCCATAGCACGCTGTAAATTTCAAATCTACAATCCACAACTGTTCCCATGCTGCCATTTCAGCATTATATCCTATACCCAAGGTCATTCTTTTCATCAATTAGGATCAAAGCTGGTTTGGGGCAAAATATATCAAAAAGGAATGTTTTATAAGAAGCAGTAGGATAGATACGGGAAAGACAGGCTAGCATTCTGTATACACCTGCTTCCCAAACCAATGGTAGTTGTACATCAGATATGCATTGGATGTGCAAAGTAAATGGGAGTATGTACACAGTCTTTAAATGTGAACTGAATTGAGTTTCTTCCTTCTTCCCATGCACACGTACCTGGGAATTAAGTCCTGTTGAACTCAGTAGGGCTTCCTTTTGAGCAGGCACACATAGAACTGAACTATAAGGATCTCAGCATGGCTGCAGCAGCAGGCAAGGTGAATTAACTTGGCAATAAAACAGTCATTTTAGAGCTACGGTTTCCATTTTTTATAGGCGCATGACTTCTCCTAGACTGCTACACACAGCTGATGACTGGAATAATCTCCAACCATTAAAGAGTTAGTAAAGTTTAATATGTTGAAAATGAGTTTTAAATTGATTAAAGTTTATGAACAATGCATGCCACATAATAATTATACCACTTGAGGTTGGCTTTTTTTAAACCCCCCTCCCTAACTTATCCTTGGTGAAAATTAATCTGGCTCCTCACGTTCTCATCTTTCCTTGTTGTTCTAGTACCTTTTATGCGTCGCCTTGATTGCTGTCAATTTGTTTCTTTAATGTAAGCAATTAAATGGCTGATAGTTTCTGCTGGCTTTCAATTATCTCCTTGCCTGACAATAGCACCAGCTGCAACCAATTTTCACAAACCAAATTGCACAGAAAGGTTTGGTCTTGAAGACTTTGGTGCACTGGGGAGAGGAGTTGTTGTGTGGGGTGAAGAAGCCAGCAAGGATTTCTCTTCTCTTCTCTTCTCTTCTCTTCTCTTCTCTTCTCTTCTCTTCTCTTCTCTTCTCGTGTTTTTATTCACATGCATTCACACTGGGGAGAGGAGTTGTGTGGGGTGAAGAAGCCAGCAAGGATTTTCTTTTCTTTTCTTTTGGTTTGTGTTTTTAATTACATTCATTTTTACTTTTTACTTTTTATTTCCACTAGTGTTTTTTTAAATAAAAAGATATTTGATATTAACCTTGTATAATTTCTTTCAAACTTTAATAAAATTTATCGGGGGGGGGGGGGAGGAGAGAAGTAGCTAGAAGTTCTTCCAACAATAAGAAAGTCCTTCAAAGAGTAGTCAGTCATCTTGGCTGTATCATCATCACTGAGAGCCAGTGTGGTGTAGTGGTTCAGAGCGGTGGACTCGTAATCTGGTGAACAGGATTCGTGTCTCCGCTCCTCCACATGCAGCTGCTGGGTGACCTTCTTTGAAGTCTCTCAGCCCCACTCACCTCACAGAGTGTTTGTTGTGGGGGTGGAAGGGAAAGGAGAATGTTAGCCGCTTTGAGACTCCTGGAGGGGAGTGATAAAGCAGGATATCAAATCCAAACTCCTCCTCCTCCTCCTCCTCCTCCTCCTCCTCCTCCTCCTCCTCCTCCTCTTCTTCTTCTTCTTCTTCTTCTTCTTCTTCTTCTTCTTCTTCATCTTCTTTCCACAGTTAAAACAATGCCCAAGGCGGCTTACAATAGGAAAGAATTTACATAATTGCAAACATAGCAAAGTAGTCATAAAAATAAACAAAACAGTTTTAAAACTACATAACCAAACTGAACAATTCCCACATAAAAATAAAGATACAGAAAGTTAATACCAGGTAATATCAGCAACAACAGCAAAAACTCCCAACAAAACTTCCCTCAAAATACAGTGGTACCTCAGGTTATGTTACCTTCAGGAAACGTAATTTTGAGTTACGAAGTCTGGACGTTGTCTTCCGGACAATGAAGGAAAACGGCAAGATTGCTAGAACTTGTGCTTATTGTTATAAGCAGTAATAAACACATAGCTTACACACCATCGAACCACCATTGCAGCCACAGCCTTCCTATCCCAGAAGGTAGGCATATATCTATATATAGCTGCTCTGTTACAGCATGACACTGATTGGCTGACCTAAACCAAGACATCTCACAGTGTATACTTCCAGGTTCCGCCTTGCGCGCATGCGCAGAAGCCCTCTATCGCACTGTGTGCATGCACAGAAGTAGTGCCTCCGGATATGGACTTTTCAGGGGTACGTTTGGACCCCCAGGATGAATTAAGTTCGTATCTGGAGGGTCCACTGTACCCCAGTCCTTGCTGGGCAGCAGCAGTGGCAGCAGCAGTCCTTATGAGGCCTGTCAGGCCCCGCCCTGGGCCAGGTGGGGAGTGGCAGGAACGGGGCTCTCAGGCACTCAAGCAGGGAAGTAGCTCATGCCCCAGATGAGGTGCAGGAAGCTTCTTTCTTCCACCTTGTGTGACCGGGGAGTCCTGGGTGTGCTTTCTGGTGGGTGGGCAATGAAGTCGGGGAGGCAGCAGCATGGTGCAGTGTGTATGTCTGTCCCAGATTTTTGTCAGAAAAAGTTCTTCAAGGGAATCCGATTCTCCTCCCTCACCAGGGAATGGGGAATGGGAAAGGCAGAAATGGGAAAGGAAGAAGTTCCTAAAGGTAAAGGTAAAGGTACCCCTGTTGGGTTCAGTCACGGATGACTGTGGGGTTGTGGCGCTCATCTTGCTCTATAGGCCGAGGGAGCCAGCATTTGTCCGCAGACAGCTTCCGGGTTATGTGGCCAGATCAGCGCACAGAAACACCGTTTACCTTCCTGCCAGAGAGGTACCTGTTTATCTACTTGCACTTTGATGTGCTTTCAAACTGCTAGGTTGACAGGTGCAGAGACTGAGCAACGTGAGCTCACCCTGTCGTGGGGATTCGAACCGCCGACCTTCCGATTGGCAAGCCCTAGGTTCTGTGGTTTAGACCACAGCGCCACCCGCGTCCCTAAGATGTTCTACCATGGTATTTTATTCAATATTCACACACACACAGAGAGAGATGGATGATGCCGCCTCTCAGAGTTGTTCCGTGTTGCTCTGAGTAAAGTCCAACCCCTTCGTCTCTCCTATCATACATCATCCCTGCGCCAGCTGATCTGGGCTTTCTTCCTCTGAGCTTTCTGTTCTATTACTCTCAATGCTCGCCTGGTCCTGGGAGAGGGGTGGTCAGTAATGCTTTCTAAAGACACTGAGTCTGTCAGCTGTCTCTCCCCTGCTGCTCCCCTCCCAATATTTCCCAGCTTCTCCCCTCTGCAGCCTCTGAACTGTGCCCTTCTGCAAACCACTGTTCTAAATCTATATTGTCCTGTTTCCGGGAGGAGGCAGGAGCGGTCCCCACCATTCCTCCTCAGTCCAGCCCCTGACAGAGGATATATTAGAAGCATCTTTGCCCTCCCACCTGACTCCTCCTCATCCATCTTCCTGCTGGGAAAGGAGTCTGCTTGCCCAGGGCTTCACCTGTAACTGAAGCAGAACAGCAGGCAGGCCGACCATCCCTTGTAACCAATAATCGACACGAGCACGCAAGAAAAGGAGCTTCCTAATTGATGACAGCAACCCCTGCCGCAGAGAGGGATAAACTGGCAGGGCTACGTTCTAATTTAATTTGGGCTGAGGAATATCCCATCAAATAAAACAGAAGCCGGTATTGGCTGGAGACAAATTCAGCTCTCAGTCGTTTTGTCTTGTAAATATCTTCTCCTCTGCTGTACCTGTCAGGGGACCTCTCGGTTTGCTCATTTTGCACAATAACAGCCGGTTGGGCTGCAGGTTTGTAGGGAGGTAAGCAATATAAGTCTTGGGTAGGGGCAGTGCTTTTTTTCTGGGGGGACACATACCCCTAAACATTTTGTGAATCTAAGTTTGGCCTCATTGAGGGGCAGAATTTCAACATGAGTAGGGAAATGAGAGTACTCCTAATTTTTTTTTTTTTAGAAAATAAAACCACTGGGTAGGGGAAAGCGTTTGTCAAACCTGGAAGTACAAATGATTCTTTTTTCTCTTTTTACTCTGCAATACAATAGATCAGATGTAATATTAAGGAGAGGCAGTCAAATGCGGTTTAAGTGACTCATGGTCTGCCAGGAGGTGCCAGGATCACGTTTTTGCAGGTAATCCCTGCCACTCTCTACATGGCCAGCCAGGTTTTCCCACCCATCCTTGATGTCTGTTGATTTGTGACCATCACACTCCCCGACCATCACCTCAAGCTGCTTCATAAAACACTCCCCCCAAAGGCAAAGCAAAACCCCTAAACTTCAGCTAGTTTATTTATCATCACACTCCATGTTGTTGTTTAGTTGTTTAGTCGTGTCCGACTCTTTGTGACCCCATGGACCAGAGCATGCCACTCCATATGCAACCTTAAAGAAGAGATGCTGTTGATTGATGCTTTTCTTTCAAAAAGTGGGACACCCCCCAAAGGAAATAAATTATACTTTTGGATTTAGGTTTTGGACCTTTCTAAACAGCTGAAATCCCAAACAGAATTGAGTACATAGTTCATAGTTAAACTATGGAACTCTCCTCTGCAGAAGGCAGTGACGGCCAGCAACTTCTATGGCTTTAAGAGAGGATTAGACAAACTGATGCAGGTGAAGAAGTCTATCAATGAGTGCTAGGCATGATGGCTGAAGTGTAGGTGGGTTCCCCTGAGGCAAGACACAGTGATAACAGCAGGAACCTGTATTGAACTACCAGAACTGGGCAACAGGGGCAAAGCAACTGCTTATATACATTTCTGAAGGCCTGGGCCACTCCCACTCCCCACGTGATTGGCTGTCTAAACTTCCAAGCTGCGAATCGTAACTCAGAGTTTAAGGGCCAATGGCAGAGGCCCAAATCCTGAAATGTTCTGTGATTGGATATCATGTATTGAATCAGAACACACGGGCTCAGAATCCTTAGTTCAGACTCAAGCTCAGGCAAACACAGACCACTGAATACACAACAATGGCTACCTTCTGCTGCAGTATTTCTGAATACTAGTTGCTGGATGCCACAGGAAGTGGAGAGTGCTCTTGCTGTCATGGTCCGGTCTACAGGCGATCAAAGTCCCAGCTGAGGACGTTGGGACCAGGGGCAAGATGGCGGGGTGGGAGCAGGAACGAGAGTCCAGAAGCCAGGGGTCCAAGGGTCAGGAAGCAGGGAGTCATGAAGTTGAGGGTCGAGAAGCAAGGAGTCACAAAGTCAAGGGTCCGAGGGTCGAGAAGCAAGGAGTCACGAAGTCAAGGGTCTGAGGGTCAAGAAGCAAGGAATCTTGAAGTCAAGGGTTCGAGGGTCAACAAGCAAGGAGCCATGAAGTCAAGGGTCTGAAGGTCAAGAAGCAAGAAGTCACAAAGTCAAGGGTCGAGAATGTTCAGTTTCTGTTAATTGGTTCTCGTGGGAAACTTGCAGATTCTAGCTTCACCAATTAACTCAAGCTGGTGTCAATTTACTCTTGGCAGAAAGCCCAGGTCTGCTTGACCTAGAAACTACTCACTCTGATTGGTTAACGAGCAGCACTCAACTCTGTTATCAAGGGATTGGTAGCTCAGTTTGATGTGAGGTGTGTTAGGAGTTAGAAGTGCTGTGTATGGTTTTGAGAGAGAGAAAGAGAGGATTTATTTTGCTTTGTTTTGTATGCAGAAACTCTGCTGGTTTTATTTTTCCTTTTAATAAATCCTGTAAATAGTTATTCTGAGTCTAGCTGACTAGTCATTACTGCCGCAACTAGCTTCCTCGCTGTGCAGGAAAACTCTGCTACGTTTGGGCTAAAGCCAATAGGGCTATGCCTGACACTCCAAAGTTC
Source organism: Podarcis liolepis (assembly GCF_965112155.1). Classification (NCBI taxonomy): domain Eukaryota; kingdom Metazoa; phylum Chordata; class Lepidosauria; order Squamata; family Lacertidae; genus Podarcis; species Podarcis liolepis. Next base: position 5,895,449 of record NC_139560.1, on the reverse strand, counting down.
CATGAGGTTATGGGCATTGTGCTGCCAGCCTGAGTTGTGGTGGTGTCAGCATCAACGGCGTTGGTTCCAGTAGTTCCAGAAGTTGTTGTTCCTGTTGGTGCAGCAGATGGACTCTGGCTGGTTCCTGACCGTGGTGAGCTGGTGACGCAGCGGACACAAGGACAACAGCTGCAGCGTGTGAGTGCTGGGTGCTGTGGTTCCTGTTTTCTCTCTCGGTGGTCGTGAGTAGCTGGTTCCGGGTTCCAGGGACATCGCTCTCAAGATGGCCTCACAACCAGTTCAGATGGCTTTTGAGCGTCTGAATGACTCCAATTACTTGCTGTGGTCGGAACGCATGCAGGCAGTGCTGCAGAGGGATCGTCTCTGGCAAGTGGTGAGTAAGTTTCCTACGAAGCCTGATGATGAAGACCTCGATAAAGACCAAAGAGCAAGGGCCACAATTGTCTTGGGGCTGGAAGATTCCCAGTTGCCGTATGTGAGGGGAATCAAGACAGCTAGAGGTATGTGGCAAGCACTTAAAGAACTCCATGTGCGTGAGACAGCGGTTTCCAAGCTGTTCATTCGCAAGGCATTGTACAAGGCAATGTTACAGCCTGGGGTTACAATGCAGGAACACCTACACAGTTTACAGTTAAAGTTTTCTGCGCTACAGGAAAGAGACTGTGCATTAGACCAGCAGGAGAAGGTGGCTATTATTTTGAGTTCTCTCCCGGAAAGCTGGGATAATTTAGTTTTGTCTCTAGAAGGCATACAGGAGCGTGATTTATCAGTCAGTTACGTTACTGGGCGTTTGATTGAAGAATGGCAGAAGAGGCAAGAAAGGTCGTTGGCTGCAGAGGCTTCTACAGGTGGGCGGTTTGGAAGGAGTTCTCATGCCGTGCCAGAGGTGGAGCAAAAGCAGCGTACTGGTGAGGAGTCAGCGTTTGCTGTTAGGCGTTGTTTCCGATGTGGGTCTTCAGCGCATCTAAAACGACAATGTCCGGAGTTGGTCAAGTCTCAGTTGCCGGTGCAGGAGCAGAGACGAGATCAGCAGCAGCAGCAGCGTAAAAAGAAATTCTTCAAACGAAAACAGTCGGCTCAGCTGGTGACCGGCGAGGTCAAGAGTGCTGATGAGAAACAAGCGGTCTGGGTGGTCGATTCGGGAGCGTCTCGCCACATCGTAAATTCAGATGAATTGTTTGTTTCCAAGAACTCAGCACAGCGCAGCCAGGTGGCTCTAGCAGACGGAAGTACTTCCGAAGTGATTTCGGGGGGTGCAGTTTTTGTTCCTTGTCTTCGTGAATGCCTGCAAAATGTACTTTGTGTGCCGTCATTAAGGAGCAATCTGATGTCTGTAGATTGTTTGCTAAAAGCTGGGTTTAAAGTGTATTTTGAAGGAGACAGTTGCATTATTAAGAAGGCTGGTGAGATTTTAGGCACTGCTAAGTCAGAGGGAGGCTTGTTTTGGCTTAAAGCAGGATCTCAAGTTGCAGCAGTAGTCAGTAAATCTCAGCCTGCAGTGAATAACAAAGCTATACATGACAACTGTGTGCACTTATTGCATAGGAAAATGGGGCATGCTTGCTGGAAAAGTGTACTAAAAATGTCTGAATTGGCTGATGGGGGTAATTTAAAGAGTTGTAACAAGTACCTTGATTGTAATGTGTGTAAAAAGGTTAAAACCCACAGAGTCTCTTACCCCAGAAGTGACAGAGTTAGTGAGTCACCGCTACAGCTGGTTCACATGGACGTAATTGGTCCATTTGCTGTAAGCAGGGGTGGATCGCGTTTTTCACTAACAATTGTGGATGACGCCACACGTTATTCTTGGGTTTTTCCCATGAAAAATAAGGGTGACGTGTTCACTAAGTTTAAAGGCTGGGTGGCATCTGTGGAAAGATTTCTGTCTGCTAAACTCAAAAGGATTCAGACGGACAGAGGTGGCGAATTTATGTCAAATGCCTTTAAAGATTGGTTACAAAAGCGTGGCATTGGGCATAGAAAAACGAACGCTTTTTCCCCAGAGGAGAATGGCGTTGCAGAACGAAAAAACAGATCTTTACAAGATATGATGTTTGCCATGCTTGATGATGCTGATTTACCCATGTCTTATTGGGGGGAGAGCATGCTCACCGCGTGTTATCTCCAAAATAGGCTCTTTCATCAAACAATAGGTACAACCCCGTACTTTAAATTGTTTCAGAAAAAACCTAAAATTGACCATTTGCATGTGTTTGGATCAAAAGCCTGGGTATTAATTCCGAAACAAATGAGGAAGAAGGGAGATCCTAAGACCAAACAGTTAGTGTTTGTGGGTTACCAGGAGCTGGGAAAAGGTTTCCGCTTTGCTGAAGGGACGAATGGCATTGTGATCTCCAGGAATGCCAGTTTTTGTGAACATAGTGGCTGGGAGAGACTACATGCCAATACTGAGGTTTGGTTTGAACCTTCCCAGGAGCTTCATGACTCTGAAGGTAAACATAGAGAATCAGAGTCTGAGGGGGAGGAAAGTTCAGATAAGAGCTCTCAAGAAAGTGGAATTAGCCAGAGACCAGTTGCTAAGCAACAAAAGAGAGGTCGTAGTTCTGAGGAGGAAAGTGGGTCAGAAGAAAAATTTTCTCCCAGAAGATCTAAAAGACAAAACAAAGGAGTGCCTCCGGTGCGTTTTTCTCCAGATACTGCAAATGTGTTTAGTGTAATTGCAGAGCCCAAGAGTTTTCAGGAGGTGTTAAAGTTACCAAAAGAGGAGGCAGAGCGCTGGAAACAGGCAATGGAGGAAGAGATGTCCTCTCTGAATGAGCACAAGGTTTTTACACCAGTAGCAGCGCCTGAGGGGGCAAAGATTGTAGGCTGCAGGTGGGTGTACAAACTTAAACCTCTGGTGACAGGAGAGTACAAATACAAAGCTCGTTTAGTGGCTCAAGGATATTCTCAGAGGCCTGGAAAAGATTATGATGAAACTTTTTCCCCTACTGCTAAGGGGGACAGTGTAAGGCTGATTTTAACGCTTGGAGCAAAGAGAAAACTCCTGTTAAACCATTTTGACATTCAGACTGCATATTTACATGCACCAATATCAGAAGACCTGTATCTAGCAGAACCGCCTGGTTATGAGACAGGTTCCAATAGAGTGTTGAAATTAAACAAAGCTCTATATGGTCTCAAACAGGCTGCAAGATCTTGGAACAAATGTTTCCATGAGGCCTTAGTGTCATTTGGTTTCAAGCAGAGTACAGCTGACAATTGTGTTTATGTACGTGGTACAGGCAGTGATCAAGAGTTTTGTCTGATTTATGTAGATGATGTTTTGTATGCCTGCAAAACAGATAAACAAATTAAAAGGTTTGCCAAGCAATTGTCCAGTAAGTTCAAAGTGAAAGACTTAGGTCCGGTTAGGACATATCTAGGGTTGGAAGTGTGCTGGGCCCAAGATGGCAGCTGCCTAATTAGTCAGCAGAACAAAGTTAAACAACTACTGACTACATACAGGATGCAGGATTGCAAAGGGGCAGCGGTGCCTATGGATCCAGGTTTCATAAAAACACTTCACATAGATGAGAGTCCTGAATTTGAACATCCTGATGTATATCACTCTGTAATTGGAAGTTTATTGTATCTAGCACAGTGGTCCAGACCTGATATTAGCTATGCAGTAGGCATATTAAGTAGATTGGTCTCAAAACCCACACTAAATGCCTGGAAAGGGGTAAAACAAGTTCTGAGATACCTCAAACAGACAATTGGCTATATGTTACAATTAAATTCTTCAGAGGACGAAATGTTGAGTTGCTACTGTGATAGTGACTGGGGAAATTTGCCAGATAGAAAATCTGTCACAGGACTAGTCATAATGGTCGGTGGAGCTTTAATCAGCTGGCGGTCACGCAAGCAAGACGTTGTAAGTGTGTCATCAACGGAATCAGAGTATGCCGCATTGAGTGAATTGTGCAACGAGGTGGTTTATTTCAAGTATTTGTTAGCAGATTTAAATGTGAATTGTGGAGAACCAGTACAAGTTTACATTGATAATCAAGCTTGTATAACCTTAAGTAAAACAGAGGGTTTCAAATCGCGTTCCAAACATATCTCTGTAAAATACCAAAATGTACGTTGCTGTGTACAAGACAATGTAATCACCTGTACTTATGTATCAAGTGAAGAAAATGTAGCAGATGTGTTAACTAAACCATTGGCAAAGATAAAGAACAAGCGAATGTGCAAGGGTTTAGGTTTGCTGGAAAAATAATCTCCTACATAGGTGTATTTGGAGTTAATTGTTCAGCAGAATCTGTGAGGGGGTGTTCAGTTTCTGTTAATTGGTTCTCGTGGGAAACTTGCAGATTCTAGCTTCACCAATTAACTCAAGCTGGTGTCAATTTACTCTTGGCAGAAAGCCCAGGTCTGCTTGACCTAGAAACTACTCACTCTGATTGGTTAACGAGCAGCACTCAACTCTGTTATCAAGGGATTGTTAGCTCAGTTTGATGTGAGGTGTGTTAGGAGTTAGAAGTGCTGTGTATGGTTTTGAGAGAGAGAAAGAGAGGATTTATTTTGCTTTGTTTTGTATGCAGAAACTCTGCTGGTTTTATTTTTCCTTTTAATAAATCCTGTAAATAGTTATTCTGAGTCTAGCTGACTAGTCATTACTGCCGCAACTAGCTTCCTCGCTGTGCAGGAAAACTCTGCTACGTTTGGGCTAAAGCCAATAGGGCTATGCCTGACACTCCAAAGTTCCATGAGAGAAGCAAGGAGTCAAGGAGCCGAGGTCAGAGGATCAGGAAGCAAGGAGCTAAACACAGCACGGCAGGAAACGTGTTGCTGTGGCAAAGAGCCGAAGGGAAATGATGACCTTATATCCCTTCCTGGCTCTTGCCACCAGGTGCTGTGAGTTACCAAGTGGCCTCACCTGTGCGGCCGTGCCTTGCCTCTCCAGAACAAACTTAGGAAGGCCCCAGTCCTGCAAAGCCCTACTGGTCACAGAGCCTGGCTCCTGCACACACTCCTGACACTTGTGTTCCAATCCTGCTTGCAGGCTTCTTACGGACGTCTGGACTTGGTGCTTAATTGGCCTGACTCAGGTGACATTTTCCACATCCTTAAAATCTATACCCATCTGTGGAGTTAAATATGCTTAACTCAGTGCAACAGGAGTGAAGAACCTCAGGGCTGGACCTCAAATGTGATATGCTAAGCCTCTGTTTGGTCCTTGGGTCACACCCCATCTCCCAGGCTACACAACCCTGGGGCACATTCTCCTTTAGTGTTGTTTTTCTTCCTAGCTTGAATGTGCTCTTGAACTGTGATGATGTTTCTTGCTTGCCTGGATGGAGTGCAGAGAGAGCTGTGGGTGAGTGTGTGTCTCTAGAAACGAACCTACTATACAAAAGGAAAATTTGGCATTGCTTGCTTTTGATTTTGATCTAGCCTGTGGGTTAAACCACAGAGCCTAGGACTTGCCGATCAGAAGGTCGGCGGTTCGAATCCCCGTGACAGGGTGAGCTCCTGTTGCTCGGTCCCTGCTCCTGCCAACCTAGCAGTTCGAAAGCACGTCAAAAGTTCAAGTAGATAAATAGGTACCGCTCTGGCAGGAAGGTAAACGGTGTTTCTGTGTGCTGCTCTGGTTTGCCAGAAGCGGCTTAGTCATGCTGGCCACATGACCTGGAAGTTGTACGCCGGCTCCCTCGGCCAATAAAGTGAGATGAGCGCTGCAATCCCAGAGTCGGCCACAACTGGACCTAATGGTCAGGGGTCCCTTTACCTTTTTTTACCTCTAGCATGCTGAAGAAATGAACCTATGCTGCCAATTCTCGTAGTAGACCAGTATAAAGTAAGCAGCACATAAGCCTCACACACATGCTTAAGTCAAGAAAAAACTAAGCATATGAAGTTGAATATATGTAAACACACCAAAATCTTGAGGGAGAATTTCCTGAAGAAAGAAATTAAATATTGTAACTTAATGTCAGGGGTTTAGGAGCAGAAGCACGGGCAAGGGAGGAAACAGAGAGCGAAGGGGAGGAGGCAGAAGAAAAGATGAGTGACGACGACGACCCGAGATCTCCTAGTCTTTCCAGTGAATCAGAGGATTCACAGAAAGGAGCACCAGTGGCGAGGGCAAGGGGGGAGTCTAGGGGGGCACCCCAGGAAGACAGAGCCAGAGAGGACTCAGGGGGGAGCAGCTGGAAATCGGGACCAGCGTCACCGCCAGGAAGCAGGGAAGAGGAAGGGAGCCAGGGGGGAAGCGCTGGCAGCTCACCACAGGAGGGAGGACATGAGTCAGGAGTGGCCACACCTCCACAGGAGGGAGGACATGAGTCGGGGATGGCCACACCTCCATCGGGGAGCGAAGAAACGGTTGAGAGGAAAGTGGAAGGTTGGGCGCGCGCGCCAAGTTCAAATGCAGAGGAAGGCGGCGCAGTAAGCAGCCCCGAAAGAGAGCCAGGTCCTAAAGCCCGGCGCAAGGAGGCAGGAGGGTCTGGGTCAGCGTCAGAAGAATCCCGGAAGGAAGAAGCCCCGGGGGGTAGAGGGACCCAGAGGAGGACAGTCAGGAGGAAAAGGTGGAGCAAGGCTAGGATATTAAGTTGGTGCACACAGGGCGGAGACTCAGACGGAGCTTCGCCGACCTAGCTACTAGGCGTAGAGTTGCGCGCAGCAGCGTGAGAATGGAAACTGTAATTCAATAAAGACTTTTACTTAATGACCGCTGGCTAGCGTGATCCTCTGTGAGCTAGGATCTTCAAGCAGCTCTGACAGTAAGCTCCGTCTCCACTTGTGGGCATCTACAGCCTCGAGGAGGGGAGAGACACAGGTGCCTACTAGCAAGCTCACGAACGGCAGACGACATGACGGCTGAGCAGCAGATAGAGGAACTCAGAAACGCGGTGGCACAACTGAACGCCGAGGCTCTAGCATCCAGGAAGAGGGAGGAGGAAGCAGCCGCAGCCTGCAGGGATCTCCAGGTCAGGTTAGACGTGCTGACAAAGCAGACACCCCGGCAGGAGGGCATTGGGTTGGCGAGACGGACAGGCGGGCTGGTCTCTCACTTCGATGGGAACCTGCAACAGTATCCCAACTTTAGAGCCGACGTACTGTGCGCACTGCAACTGCTGCATAAAGACTTTAGAGATGAACAAGAGAGAGTGGGGTTCATCATGTCCCATCTGCATGGGGATGCGAGAGCATGGCTACGCAATTTATGGAGAGATAAGGATCCGGCGCTACAGAATGCAGATGCCTTTATTAAAGCAATGGATGGGTGTTTTTTATCAAGTATTGACGTGGATCTTGCACGGAAGGAGGTGCATGGGCTGAGACAAGGGAGGGCCAGCGTCAGGCAGTACCATGCCCGCTTTTTCGCCTTGGTCAGTGCCCTGGAATGGGACAGAGATTCGGCTCCTGTAAGAGACCTCTTTTGGGAGGGGCTGCATAACTCGATTAAAGATGAGATCGCCAGGGGGGAGAGACCCCGAACCACCCAGGAGGTCGTTCAGAGGGCACTGGCAGTGGGGGTGAGGCTGGAAGGACGTCCGTGGAACAGGGACGAAGGGCGTGGAGGGCGCGAACCAGCCGGGGGCCCCTCCTTCTTTCCCAGGGAAGCAGCGCGGGCGCAATCCACGCCTCCGCCAGGAGGAGGAGCCGAACCTATGGAGGTGGGAGGTGCAAGGGCTCAGTCAGCAACCAGAGCCCTAGCACCAGCAGCAGTGAAAGCGAAGCCTCCTAGAGGGAACAGGAAGTGTTACGTCTGTGAGGAGCCAGGGCATATGGCGAAAGAGTGTCCCCAGAGGCCCCACAAGCTCACTGCAGCCTCAGCAATGGTGACTGCAGCAACACAGCAAGGAGGACCACAGCAGGGAAACGAGGCTGTCTGGCTGGAGGAAGAGGCACTGGGGCCCAGCCAGACGTGTTAGTGACGCAGTCCCCAGCGATTTTACAGCCCGTGAACCCCCTCCCGCCCAAACCAGTAGTGAGGCTCACAGCGTCTCTCCAACTGCCCAATGGAATCACCATGGACGTGCCAATCACCATTGACTCAGGCAGCAATGCGGACTTTATAGGGCAGGACTTTGTCGACAGGCACGCTGTGCAGTTGCTGCCGGCCACACTGCCCCTGCAGGTTGTCACGGTGGATGGCAGGGAGCTGCTCGGGGGGCAAGTGGTGAAGCAGACGCCACCAATGGTGATGCGACTTGGGAATCACAGAGAAATCATCAGCTTCAACGTCACTCGACTATCTGACACGCCCATTGTATTGGGCATGAGTTGGCTGGACAAGCACAGCCCAGCGATGGCTTGGTACCAGAGGCAGCTGACCTTCGGCTCTTCCTTTTGTGCTGAACACTGCATCGTGCCCAGGCAGGAAGGAGAGGAAGAGGAGTCACAGCTGCTGCTAGGCACGCTGCAAGCGATTCCACACAAGTACGCTGAATTTTTGGAAGTTTTCTGCGAGAAGGAAGCAGACAGGCTACCCCCTCACAGACCATATGACTGCAAAATTGACCTGCTGCCGGGGGCGGCGCTGCCTAAAGGGAAACTGTATTCCATGTCAGAGGACGAACTGCAGGAACTCAAAGAGTTCATTGACCATAACTTGCAACGCGGCTTCATCCGGGAGTCCAGGGCAGTGGGGGGCAGTCCCGTATTCTTTGTTAAGAAGCGGGACACGCCCCAGAAAAGACTGGTAGTGGATTACAGGATTTTGAACAGTCTGACTAGGCCATCGGACTTCCCCATGCCCCGTATTGACGACCTCCTCGCAAAGGTACGGAAGGGCAGAGTGTTCACCAAGTTGGACCTGCGGGGGGCGTACAACCTCATTCGCATGCGGGAAGGAGATGAGTGGAAGACAGCCATGTTCACGCCACTGGGGACCTACGAATATAGAGTTATGCCTTTTGGATTACAAAATGGCTCCCACGTTTTTCAAGCATTCATGCATCACGTGTTGGCGGGACTTCTCTACAAGACGTGCGTCTGTTTCTTAGATGACATCCTGATATTTTCGGAGTCGCAGCAGGAGCATGACGGACACGTCAAGGAAGTGCTGAGCAGGCTAAAGCAACATAGGCTCTACGCCAAGCTGGAGAAGTGCCAATTTGACGTGCCGGAGGTGGATTTTCTGGGCTACAAGCTGTCTGACAAGGGGCTCGCCATGGACAGCGCCAAGGTTCGAGCGGTGTTGGATTGGAAGAGTCCGCGCAACCGGAAGGAGGTCCAACGGTTTGTCGGCTTTGCGAACTTCTATCGCAAGTTTATCAAGGGCTTCGCGATGCAGACAGCGGCCATCACTGACACGCTTAGCTCCAAGAAGAAGAAGTTCGTTTGGACAGCGCAGGCGGAGCAGTCCTTTCAGGCACTCAAGCGTCTCTTCGCGTCGGAAGAGCAGCTGCTTCATGTCAACCCCAGCAAGCCGATGAGGGTGGAGACAGACGCCTCGGACAGAGCCGTGGGGGCGGTCCTGTTGCAGAAAGACCCGCAGGGGGTGTGGCGACCGGGAGCGTTTTACTCCAGGAAGCTCAGCAAGTCCGAACAGAACTACACCATCTGGGACAGGGAGTTGCTGGCCATTCACGCAGCGTTCAAGGCGTGGAGGCACTTTCTGATCGGCGCCAAGCACACGGTGCAGGTTTGCACGGACCACAAGAATCTAGAGCACTGGCGCACGGCACAGTTCCTGAACCAGAGGCAGATACGTTGGGCTGAGTTCTTTGCAAACTTCGACTTCCGAATAGAGTATGTCCCGGGGGACACCAACATCATGGCAGACGCTCTCTCCCGTAAGCCACAGTATCTGGAGGACGCAACGCCAGCGGCCGCCATGCACATCTTCGCACCAGCAGTGTGGGCGTGCGCCGCGGCGACCGTGGACCTAGAGGCGGTGCGACGTGCGTTGCAGGAGGACTCCTTCGCACAAGCAAAGATGGCAGAGGTGCAAAGGGGCAAGGCAGCGGCCGACGGTTTCCGGCTACGAGATGGATTGCTCATCCGAAAAGGGGCCATCTACGTGCCGGGAGACGAACTTCGAGCCAAGGTGCTGCAGCAGCTGCACGACGCGCCCACGGCCGGGCACTTTGGCAAGGAGAAGACGGTGGAATTAGTAGCCAGGGATTTCTGGTGGCCTGGAATGAGAGGGGAGGTCGCAGACTACGTGGCGAGGTGCGACACCTGCCAGAGGGCCAAACCAGTGCACAAACCGCCGGCCGGACTGTTGGAACCGCTGCAAACTCCGGTCGAACCTTGGGAAAGGGTGGCTCTGGACTTTGTCACGGATCTGCCCAGCTCAAGGGGCAAGACGGCAGTGCTGGTGGTGGTGGACCTGTTTTCCAAGATGGCGCATTTCATTCCGTGTGCGAAGGTGGCCACGGCGGAGCAAACCGCCAAACTGTTCATAGACCACGTGTTCAAGGTTCATGGTCTGCCACGGTCTATTCTGTCCGACCGGGGGCGGCAGTTCATCTCGAATTTCTGGCAGAAGCTGATGGGCTTCCTGAACGTCAAGATCAACCTGGCGTCGGCGAGACACCCGCAGACCAACGGGCAAGCGGAGCGGGTCAATGCCATCATGCAGCAGTACCTGAGATGTTATGCAAATCAACAGCCTGCGACGTGGGTGGATTACCTACCGCTTGCCGAGTTCGCCTACAACAACACGAAGCACGTGTCCATGGGGGTCACGCCGTTCTTCGCCAACAACGGGAGGCACCCCAGAACCTTCCCGGGACTGGAAAGAATGGGGGAGGGGGAGCCGCAGACAGCAGATGCGTTCGCGTCGGAGCTGCAGGAGGTCCACGATCAGCTGAGGCGCCACCTGGAGCTGGCCAAGCACGCATACAAGGTACAAGCGGACAAGCACAGAAGGGTTGGAGAAGAGCTCCACGTGGGAGACTGGGTTTGGTTAGCAGCCCACGCAGTGCCGGCCAGGTCGTTGGCCAAGAAGAAACTAGGGCATAAGCAACTGGGGCCCTACCAAGTCGAAGAGCAGGTCAACCCGGTAGCTTTCAGACTGGCACTTCCGGAGGGTTCCAGAATGCATCCGGTATTCCACAGATCGGTGCTCACTCCCTACAAGGCACCGCACAGGTTCCAGGAACCCGGAACAGCGCCGAGTCCGGTCAGAGACAGAACAGGGCACGCGGAAGTGGCACAGAAGGAGCGCATCAATGAAGTCACTGAGATTTTGGACTCCAGATGGGGGGAAGAGGGGGTAGAATACTTTCTCGCCAAGGAGGGCACCCCGGCCAGTGCGAACAGCTGGGTGCCGGGCTACGCCTTGGACGAACCTCTCCTCAAAGACGAGTTTCATGCCCTCTTTCCCCATAGACCTATGCCAGCAGAATATTTTGACGACTGGCTTTTCACGCCCACACTTTCGGCCAGCACTTTCCGGGGGTTCGACTCGGACGAGGACCCGACACAAGACGTCCGTTCCCCGGAGGGGTCACCCTCGGGATCTGCATCAGAACCCTCGTATTGGTGGGACGATAGGCCAGAGGAGCAGTGGCGCAGACGGTGGCTGGAAGGCCCAGGACGAGCAACACCGACAGGAGGAAGTGAGGGAGAGACGGACATGGACGTTTTCGGGGACGACCCTGGTTTCGAGCACGGCGGCACAGAGATGGAAGCGGAGGTGACTGTCGTCGACGAGAGCGGGGAGGAAGACCCGGGAGACTTCAGATGGAGGCCTGCCACGGGAAGCGACCGATACCCGACGTTCGTCCCTTTGCAACAGCAGCCCCCAGCTCCAGCACCGGAAGGAGGGGAGGGGGGAATGGGGGGCTTCGAGGGGGGGATGGATGTCAGGGGTTTAGGAGCAGAAGCATGGGCAAGGGAGGAAACAGAGAGCGAAGGGGAGGAGGCAGAAGAAAAGATGAGTGACGACGACGACCCGAGATCTCCTAGTCTTTCCAGTGAATCAGAGGATTCACAGAAAGGAGCACCAGTGGCGAGGGCAAGGGGGGAGTCTAGGGGGGCACCCCAGGAAGACAGAGCCAGAGAGGACTCAGGGGGGAGCAGCTGGAAATCGGGACCAGCGTCACCGCCAGGAAGCAGGGAAGAGGAAGGGAGCCAGGGGGGAAGCGCTGGCAGCTCACCACAGGAGGGAGGACATGAGTCAGGAGTGGCCACACCTCCACAGGAGGGAGGACATGAGTCGGGGATGGCCACACCTCCATCGGGGAGCGAAGAAACGGTTGAGAGGAAAGTGGAAGGTTGGGCGCGCGCGCCAAGTTCAAATGCAGAGGAAGGCGGCGCAGTAAGCAGCCCCGAAAGAGAGCCAGGTCCTAAAGCCCGGCGCAAGGAGGCAGGAGGGTCTGGGTCAGCGTCAGAAGAATCCCGGAAGGAAGAAGCCCCGGGGGGTAGAGGGACCCAGAGGAGGACAGTCAGGAGGAAAAGGTGGAGCAAGGCTAGGATATTAAGTTGGTGCACACAGGGCGGAGACTCAGACGGAGCTTCGCCGACCTAGCTACTAGGCGTAGAGTTGCGCGCAGCAGCGTGAGAATGGAAACTGTAATTCAATAAAGACTTTTACTTAATGACCGCTGGCTAGCGTGATCCTCTGTGAGCTAGGATCTTCAAGCAGCTCTGACACTTAATCTAAGAAGAAATGTAACATATGGACTTGAATGTTTATAAATATATCAAAACCGTGAGAGAGATTTTACTGAAGAAGCCCAAGACTCTTCATGGGCGAAACAGGTGACAAACGCCGGCACCCTGTCTAACTCTTCTGCGTAACATCACTGACACTTCGTTTGATCAAACTTACCTTTGTTGATATCTACAGGAGTCTGGCTAAAGGAACTTTAAAGACCAAATTTTCCTTTTGGACACAATTTGAATGAGTTTTCTGTTTGTGGCTTCTGTAGTACATCTTGTACACAGCTCTCTCAATTTTTGGATTATTAATATAAGATTTAGAACGTAGAATGGTTTGGTAGTGTTATGCGTGCCGCTTATGTGCTGCTTACTTTAAACTGGTCTACCTCTAGAATGTGGCTCCTGGAAAGTTGTGTGGAAAGGAATGTGGACCTTGGGCTGAAAAAGGTTTCCCCAATCCCTGTTGTGAAATATTGTTTTATTTTTATTTTTTGCTATTTACATATTTGTAAACTGCTTTGCAGCCCATAAGTATTACAAGGTATTAATACCTATATTAAGGATATATAGAATTGGCAAGAGTGACAAATAGAATAAGATCAGGATGAACAAAGTATTTGAGAAGATTGGAAATGTTTTGTTGATTATTTGGAAACGTATTGTGAACATATTAAAAAATTAACAGTGAAAGAATAAATTCGGCAGTAGGGAATATTGAGATATAAAGTTGAGAAGAATAAGATATGGGGAAAAATTAAAGTATGTAGTGGAAAAGAAAGAAAGAAAGAAAGAAAATGAACCACGGAAAGGGTGAAAGGCGAGTCAATATCAATAGTGGTTGTTTTTTTAAAAATGGTTTCAAGCTCAAAAACTGAAAATGATAAATAAAAATGGGAAAAATACAACAAAAGGGTATTAAATTAAAAAAGAAAGAAGACAGTTTCGCAAGGTAAAAATGAGATGAAATGCAACCCTCCCCACACAATAACAATAAAACCATTCCTGCAAACTCTAAAAATAACCATTTTATAATAATAATAATAATAATAATAATAATAATAATAATAATAATAATAATAATTTATTTGTACCCCGCCCATCTGGCTGGGTTTCCCCAGCCACTCTGGGCGGCTTCCAACAAAGATGTAAGATACACTAAAATGTCACATATTAAAAACTTCCCTGAACAGGGCTGCCTTCAGATGTCTTCTGAATGTCAGGTAGATGTTTATCGCTTTGACATCTGATGGGAGGGCGTTCCACAGGGCGGATTCCATTTACACGTATTCCATTAATTTGAGCCTACTGAGGGCTGACTGTGGGCATTGCAGGGGTTTGGACTAGGTAAACGCCGGGGTCCCTTCTAACTCTGAAGTTCTATGACTGCACCACTGCTTTGACCACTTAATAATGAAGGACATGATCCGGTGAAAGCCAAGTGCTTTTGAAAGCCCATTGATTTTAGTGGGAGAGCAAAGCCTGCGGTTAAATCTCTTCCGATTGAAATCGATGCAACTTCAAAGTCCTTAAATTTAGATGCAGCATGTCCAATGAGAGTAGTAATAAACGGTAACCATCTGAGCAGAGTTCAAAAGTAATTGTGATACAGAGAGTCCCTATGCACTGACCCGTGATCAGACAAGAGACACACAGAAGATTCTTGGGGGGGGGGGGAGAAGGGAGAAAGAATGAAACAAGTTCTTAGCTTAGTACTTTGTAGCAGCACTCCATCAGCTACTGTATTTCAAACAGCTCTATTGATTCCCCCCCCCCCCTTTCCATTGTTCGTTGCAAATAAGATTATAAATAGGAACCTAACGGAAAACTTAGAAGGTTTAAATCTAGAACATCTTTCTCAGTTAGTTGGTTTCTGTTTGTTGAATTTGTTTTGTGACAGTAGGGAGAAGTCCTCTCCCTACAGCTTTATCATCTATTATGGACTGCTATTGTTATGTACTGAAGTTCTCACCCTGGGCCAGCAGGGGGATACTGTAGATAGTTATGCAAATAAGGGATCGAAAGTGACATTCAGTGATTGGATAGTTTTAGAAAATTGTTACAGTTACGTTGTACTGGAGCTTTATATAAGCAGGCTGACTGAACCCTTCAGTTCAGTTCTGTTCTGGCCTGTGAATAAACAAGAGCTGTTTGAAGAATCGCTGTGTCGTCTGATATGTTCACCCACAACTTAACAGGCATTATACTTAAACACTTTAGATTAAAAAAATATATAAATTGCCTCATATGGTCTTCCAGATCTCTGCCTTTACATCTTGCCTTCTTTGCCCTCTGGTTGCTCCAGTTTTTCCTGCTTCTGAGCATCAACAAATAGGACCAAGCAAGTTCACAATCAAGATTTGTTACTGATTTGTTTGCTACTATGCTGTGGGTTAAACCACAGAGCCTAGGGCTTGCCGATCAGAAGGTTGGCGGTTTGAACCTCTGCAATGGGGTGAGCTCCCGTTGCTCGGTCCCTGCTCCTGCCAACCTAGCAGTTCGAAAGCACGTCAAAGTGCAAGTAGATAAATAGGTACCGCTCTGGCAGGAAGGTAAACGGCGTTTCCCTGCGCTGCTCTGGTTTGCCAGAAGCAGCTTAGTCATGCTGACCACATGACCCAGAAGCTGTACGCCAGCTCCCTTGGCCAATAAAGCGAGATGAGCGCTGCAACCCCAGAGTCGTCCACAACTGGACCTAACGGTCAGGGGTCCCTTTACCTTTACACAATGCTCTTTTGAGAAAATTTCAGTGGAAGTCAGGTTTAAAAACAAACGAATAAGCTCTCTCTCACTTCTCTCTTTTCTTTCTCTCTTTTAATTCCGTTTTGGTTCCTTTTTCTTTATCTCTTCCTCTTCCTTTTCCCTCTTCTCTGCCTCTGGATTAATGTTTTGGTTTCAACCAAAGAATAAAGAAAGAAATTTGACAACAATCTTTGTATTTTTCTTTACAAACTTTTATCTATATATATAGACGCGGGTGGCGCTGTGGGTAAAACCTCAGTGCCTAGGACTTGCCGATCGCATGGTTGGTGGTTCGAATCCCCGCGGCGGGGTGCGCTCCCGTCATTCGGTCCCAGCTCCTGCCCACCTAGCAGTTCGAAAGCACGTCAAAGTGCAAGTAAATAAATAGGTACCGCTTTATAGCGGGAAGGTAAATGGCGTTTCCATGCGCTGCGCTGGTGCTGGCTCGCCAGAGCAGCTTTGTCACGCTGGCCACGTGACCTGGAAGTGTCTCCGGACAGCGCTGGCTCCTGGCCTCTTAAGTGAGATGAGCGCACAACCCTAGAGTCGGACACGACTGGCCGGTACGGGCAGGGGTACCTTTACCTTTACACACACACACACACACACACACACACACACAGATGTAATGAAGAAAATAAATAGATAAATAAATAAGTAAGTATCAAAATACAGTAAGTTTCCTGAGTTCCAGAGGGACACTCATAATGATAATAATAAAATAATAAAATTTTATTTATATCCCGCCCTCCCCAGCTGAAGCTGGGCTCAGAGCGGCTAACAAAAATATTGCTTCCATGAGCTACCTGCTACATTGGTTGCCCCAGTTCTTTGGTTATATGGTAAAGTCACACATAATCTGAATAGTGTGAACCAGGCATGTTGTTCATTACAGATGAACAGTGACGCCTAGCTCTCAAATAGCTTTTGGCACTGTCCTCTGCAGAGATCAGGAAACAATAAATGTATCCCTTAACCAGCCCTGGTGAAAGCTCGTACGGTTGTACCTTGGTTCTCAAACGTAATCCGTTCCAGAAGTCTGTTCCAAAACCAAAGCGTTTCAAAGCCAAGGCGGGCTTTCCCATAGAAAGTAATGCAAAATGGATTAATCCATAATGTAACATGAATTTTACTATCTAACGGGAGCATTGATCCATAGAATGAAAGCAATAAACAATGTACTGCAGTCTCACAATCAATCAATCAATCAATCAATCAATCAATCAATCAGTAGCTGAACTGGGTTCCACACAGTCACAAAAACAAAACAAAAAGAGCTGCAAAAACAAAAACGCAAAATAAATAGCAAAAACAGACAGACCTCAGCATAACACTCAAAATGGAACTGTGGCACTCAAATTGGAAGCATAACACTGAAAACAGAGAATGTTCAGCTTCCAAAAAAAGTTTGCAAACTGGAACACTTCCAGGTTTGCTGTGTTTGGGTTCCAAGTTGTTTGAGTACCAAGGCGTTTGAGAACCAAGGTACAACTGTACATCTTTATGAATGCAAAATTCCCATTAGAAACTGACAATTTAAAGATCCCGCTGAGACTAACGAAGTGCGGTAAGATCGTGCTGGCATGCAGGTTTCTGCAGATGTGTGCAGAAAATAAGTTGCCCCATAGTGAGCCTTTTCAAAGATGACTGCACTTTGTAAAATTAACCATGTGGCAGCTCGCCTCTGACAGTTACAAGCAAAACTACGAGAAGCAACAGGAATTATGACTCTTGAGTGCTTTCCCCCCAGGTTGGCCTAGACTTCATCAGTAATTAACTGCTGCCCAGTATGACTGACTAGCAGATGGCCATTTTGACAATAGCTGGGATGTGGTTGGAGGGAGAGTTTGTCTATTGCAAAGGACCCTAGCTGGGTTCATTGTGAATCTATGGGCTCTGCAGAGATATATTGCACTCCTGCTAGCAGATATCGATCACTGATGGCTGGAGCACTCAAGGTCAGGTCTGCCTTCACTGCAGTGGTGTACTTGAGAGCAACAGTCCCCGTTGTCAGAGCAAATGTCACCTGTCAGTTACACTAGGAGTGGAAATAGAGGATATGGCAGTCTTCTAATATGAATTAATTCTACTCACAGTGATCCTGTATGTTTCCAAGCACAATTCAAAGTGTTGGTGCTGGCCTTTAAAGCCCTAAACAGCCCCAACCCAGTATCCCTGAAGGAGCGTCTCCAGCCCCATCGTTCAGCCTGGACACTGAGGTCCAGTGCCGAGGGCCTTCTGGCAGTTCCCTCTCTGAGGTTACAAGCAACCAGGCAGAGGGCCTTCTTGGTGGTGGCGTCCGCCCTATGGAATGCCCTCCTATAAGATGTCAAAGAAATAAACAACTATCTGACTTTTAGAAGATATCTAAAGGCAGCCTTGTTTAGAGAAGTTTTTAATGTTTGATGTTTTATCATGTTTTTAATATTCTGTCGGGAACTGCCCAGAGTGGCTGGGGAAACCCAGCCAGATGGGCGGGGTATAAACAAACAAACAAACAAACAAACAAACAAACAATTATATCCCATGATCTGCACACAGTGATCCCAGGCCAGAAACCAAAGTCTAAAGGTAAAAGGTAAGGGGCCCCTGACCATTAGGTCCAGTCGTGACCGACTCTGGGGTTGTGGCACTCATCTTGCTTTATTGGCCGAAGGAGCAGGTGGCCAGCATGACTAAGCCGCTTCTAGCGAACTGGAGCATCGCATGGAAACACCATTTACCTTCCCGCCATAGTGGTACCTATTTCTCTACTTGCACTTTGACGTGCTTTCGAACTGCTAGGTTGGCAGGAGCAGGGACCGAGGAACGGGAGCTCACCCCGTTGCGGGGATTCGAACCGCTAACTTTCTGATCGGCCAGCCCAAGACTCAGTGGTTTAACCCACAACGCCACCAGTGTCCCTTATTTTTTAACAAACATATGCATTTTTGTGTGGACACTTTACTACAATGTATACAGTTTATCTCATTGCAAAATTCATTGCCTTGCAAAATTCGGAGAAGTATAAATTTCAAAGGATGGCTGTGTCTTCTTTTGACCAGTGCGCATTAGGGATGTTCTCCTTTAAATGTGAACTGAATTGAATTCCTCCACCATCCCCACTCAGGTCATGTTCTACCTGGATCAAATCAGGTGGGGTGCTTTGAAACCTGACTTCTGTGAATTCCTCCTCTCACCCTAGTTATGAAATTATTTTTCTGCAGAGACAGGCTGGGCCTAGACCCCTTATCAGACACGGCTTGTCAGCATCTAGCAAAGCAAGGAAAACAACAGTGAAAAGCTGCTCCTTTTCCTCCCAGAGATCTTGCACATTTGGTAGATGACAAGAGGCAGCGGCAGATGTTTGACATATACAAACATGACAGGAAGGAAAAGGTGGTGAGTTATACAGGTTTCTCCTGCATGATAAGCAGTCAGGCTCCCCGCTCATCCCTTGCGATGCTGCACCGAGAGAGTGAATCAAAGGAATTTTATAAGATGGTTTATGATTGCCGTCATGTGGATTTGGCAGCAACTCATGAAATAATAGCCACACAATAGCAAGTTGACATTCAGCAAGGAAGAGCTCAACATCTAAGCCTGTACTTGATTTACAGGTGTCTTCTCTACCTTGTTTCTGGTAGTTGAGAGCTACTGTTGTTGGCTGGATTGTGCAATGATGAGGATCACACCACAGGTCTTACCTAGTTCAATGTTCTGTTTATCGCAGCAACCAGGTACATAGCTGCTGCATGGAATAGTGGTTAGAATGGTGGTCTAAGACCTGAGATAAAAGGTAAAGGGACCCCTGAGATAAAAGGTAAAGGTAAAGGGACCCCTGACCATTAGGTCCAGTCGTGACTGACTCTGGGGTTGTGGCGCTCATCTCTTTATTGGCCGAGGGAGCCGGCGTACAGCTTCCGGGTCATGTGGCGAACCAGAGGAGCAACGCATGGAAACACCGTTTACCATCCTGCTAGAGTGGTACCTATTTATCTACTTGCACATTGATGTGCTTTTGAACTGCTAGTTGGCAGGAGCAGGGACCGAGCAATGGGAGCTCACCCCATCGCGGGGATTCGAGCTGCCAACCTTCTGATCGGCAAGTCCTAGGTCCTGTGGTTTAACCTGGCATTCCAAGGGGCATTCCAAGGGGCAGGGGAGTTGGCACTAGCTGCTGTTCATCCTGCATGAAAGTTAACTTTTTCTGTTCCTGGCTGCTTTCTTCCGTAGGCTGCAAACCTCCACTGAGAGCTGGCTGCAAACCTTCACTGGGAGCTGGCTCATTCCTGACATAGAATCTTAGAGTTGGAAGGGACTCAAGGGTCATCTAGTCCAACCCTCTGCAAGGGACGGGGTACAGAAAAGTTTCCCCCACTCAAATTTCTAGAACTCATGGACATCCAATGAAGCTGAATGTTGGAAGATTCAGGGCAGTTTTTTTTTAAAAAGGGACCATCTCCGTGCTGTGCATAATGTACGGAACTCGCTCGCTTGAAAGGCAGTGATGGCTATCAAGTTAGATGCCTTTAAAAGAGGTTTAGACAACTTCATGGAGAAGGCTGTGAGCTGCCCTGAGACCTCTGGGTATAGGGCGGAATATAAATTCAATAAATAATAAATAACAAGGCTATCAATAGCTACCAACCATGATGGTCAGAGGCAGTAATGCTTCTGAATATCTGTGATGGCCAGGGACTCGGGCTCGGACTCGGAGCTGGAGGAGTCTCAGTCCGCACTAGATCCTTTGCCTCAGGCGGCAGCTGAACCAAGTCTGGGGCCTGATTCTGAAGAGCCCCAGTCTGCACAGGTTCCCCTGCAATAAGCACCAGCTGGGCTGAGTCAGGGGCCTGAGCCTGCCCTGGCTCCAGATGCGGGGATGACCTCGTTGCCTCCAGCTGGGCCATCACTTAAAGCTGCTCCACTACCAGTTGGGTCAGGGGAGGCTGAGGCGGCCCCTGGGTCTAGTGACCCACCGACGTCTCCCGAGCTGCAGAGACTCAGGTCTGAGAGAAGGAGAGACCTGAGTACTTGCAGGAGGAGTGCTCACCTTTAGGCAAGACAGGGAGGTGAGTCTCTGGGGGATCAGGACCAGCCATTACCCCGACAGAGATAAAAGGCTGCTGGACCCCGCCACAGGTTGTGGGAGCAACATTGCTGTTTGCCAGAACCTTCCTGTGATCCTGTGCCTGACCTTGCCTGGTTTCCTGCCTTGGCCCTGTCGGAGTGACCCTTGGATTCAGGACCGGACCTGGACTGGAAGAACTTCCTGACAGTAAGAGCTGTTCGACAGTGGAATTTGCTGCCAAGGAGTGTGGTGGAGTCTCCTACTTTGGAGGTCTTTAAGCAGAGGCTTGACAACCATATGTCAGGAGTGCTCTGATGGTGTTTCCTGCTTGGCAGGGGGTTGGACTCGATGGCCCTTGTGGTCTCTTCCAACTCCATGATTCTATGACTGTGTTGCTTGGGTTACCCCCGGGCCCAGCACAATATCTACCACAGGAGGAGAGAATACTCTTGCACTCATGGCCTGCTTGCATCTGCTCAGCTAATATGAGAATAGGATTGTGGACTAGATGGTCCTTTGGACTGAACCTGAAGACTTTTTTAATGTTCTTCCGGTGGACCCCACTGAAGTTTTTGCTCCTGGTCCTCCTGGCCACCACTGGCAACCGCAGGAGGGAATTGTGACCTTCAAGCTGAAAAGGTTCCCCATCCATTCTAAGCTAATGGCCATTACTTCATCTTGCTGATGCAAACTCCGTCAATTAATTGTGCAGATCTTTCTCAACAACTGATGGCATTCCACTGGTTTTGATTGACATCGCCATTATTATTATTTATTGCCTCCCTACCATATTGGCACTCAAGGCCTGGGCCCCGCCATTGCAATACTCCCTATCCTTCTCCACTTCCCTCTGCAGGAGCTTGGAATGTAATAAGATCTCCCTAATTTACATTGAGTGAATTACGTTGGACGCAAATGCCTCTCTCCAGCCTGCCAGGATTGAATTGCTTTTCAAAATCACAATGCAAACAAAATCAAGGGCAGTACAGGAAGACGATAATCACCTCATTGAACAGTCAGCTGGATGGAAAGTTATCTCTAAAATATACATCAGCATCAGATAGCTTTAACCAGAATCTTGTAAATTGAGACTAATAGAATTGGGAATCTGTCCTGGGTTCCAGCCAGGATTGGTAGCTGTACAGATTAAACGATATAAGTGATGCACACACTATTAGAGTCATTTTTAATGGCATGCATAAATGAATGCTGGTCTCTGATGTGTAATGCTTTAATGATGAGAACTTTATTTTCCCATTGTTAGTGGTTTCTGCCAGATTACATTTTCAGCAGACAAAGAAACCAGAAGGCTTTGCCTGTTAATTGAAGTGAGCAGAAGTTATTCTCAGAATGACCACAGTGGAGAGTGACTGATAACAACCGGACTGAGTTAAGAATGATTGTGGATGTGTATTACTTCATCACTTACACTATTTTTGTTACAGTGACACGGAGTGCATGTGTGTGAACCTGTGTCCCTTCAGATGTTGGTAGACCAGTGGTGTAGCATGGGTGGCCAGAACCCAGGGCTGCATGGGTGGGGTAGGTGGGTAGGCATGCACATTGAACTGCCTTATGGCATCCACATCACCCAGGAGATTGCAGCCGCAGAGATAAGAAAATAAGAGTTGTTCCATTGTCTGGAGAGGTCACTTCCTGGTTCACATGGAGAAGTCGCTTTCAATGGAGACCAGTGATGGAAGCACAGTTATATTGAGGCTGCTAAAATTTTGCACCCCCTAACAATTTTGCTTTTGAATTATGATGCTGGAGGAGACTCTTGAGAGTCCCATGAATTATGGTGCTGGAGGAGACTCTTGAGAGTCCCATGGACTGCAAGAAGATCAAACCTCTCCATTCTGAAGGAAATCAGCCCTGAGTGCTCATTGGAAGGATAGATCCTGAAGCTGAGGCTCCAAGACTTTGGCCACCTCCTGAGAAGAGAAGACTCCCTGGAAAAGACCCTGATGCTGGGAAAGACGGAGGGCACAAGGAGAAGGGGACGACAGAGGGCGAGATGGTTGGGCAGTATTCTCGAAGCTACAAACATGAGTTTGACCAAACTGCGGGAGGCAGTGGAAGATAGGAATGCCTGGCGTGCTCTGGTCCATGGGGTCATGAAGAGTTGGACATGACTAAACGACTAAACAACAAGAACAACAATTTTGCACCCAAGGCAGCTGCCTCAGTGACCCCCCCCCATGCTACACCACTATGGTAGAGTCCACCTACCATCAATCCCAGCTAGCATGGTCAGGGAAGATGAGAGGGTAGTCTAACAACATTTGGAAGGCCACAAGCTAGCCCGATGGTAGTGCTGTAGTACCGCTCTGATAATATTCCACTTGATGGGATATTATTGACAGTTATCTCCTCCCCTGCCTTGCCCGCTGCCTCCACAAGCATCTGAACGTGTTGGTATATAGCTTTCACCTGCCACTATTTTGGGGGGGGGCAGGGGAGAACAATAATAGCATATAACCAAGGAGCTCAAGATGGCATACATGGTTCTTCCTGCCTTGTTTAATCCACACATTAACCCTGTGAGGTAGGTTGGGTTGAGAGACAGTGCCTGGCTCCTAGGTCAGCCGCTGAGCTTCGTGGCTGAGCAGGGACACTCTAACTTACACCATGCTGGCGTAGTTCTCACCCAAATGAATACCTTGTAATTTATTGTTATTTTAGATGTTTTCAATGTAGCGCATAACGTTTGGTCTGCACTTTACACTTCTGTCCAGGCTACTGTTGGGGCAAGTGCTCCTTTTGGCCCAACCATCCTGCGCTCTCTCTCTCTCTCTCTCTCTCTCTCTCTCTCTCTCTCTCTCTCTCTCTGCTATTATTTAGCTAGATCAAATCCCCATGCTCAGAAGTAGTATTACCTCTGATTTCCAGTTGCTGCGAAGTGATAATGCATGAGGTCTATTGCCTCCAGGTTTTCTCTACAGGTTGCAATTGTGGAAGGGCCATAGCTCTGCGGCTCCAGGTTCAATCTCCATCATCTCCAGGTAGGACAGGGAGATATTTCCTTCCTGGAACCTTGAGGAGGCTTTGCCAGTCAGTTAAGATGCTACTGAGCTAGATGGAGCAAGCAAGAAGGAGCTTCCTATGATCTGTGGCCACCTGGTCGAATCCAGCCAGGCAGTTTTCTTCTTGTGCTCTTGCTCGCAGAACTCTCTTTCTCTCAAAGCCACTTATTGAGGGTGGCGTTAAGCAGCAAGGTGGAAAAGGAAGGCAAAGGAAGCTATTTGTGGAAGAGAAAAGGGAAAACTCCCCTGGAATGCTTTGACAAGCTGTCAGGCTGAATGATCGGATAAAAATGTCCAACTGCACTACCGTGCTTTGGAAGATCTGACATGCAGATGCCTTGAACTTCAGCAAGCTCAAGCCATCTCTGTGCTCCCTCTGCGCTTTTAAAAAGAAAGTTAGCCTGCGTCAATTTGGAAGCTGACCTGCCTTTGAGCAAATAAGTAGAACTCTTAAAGGGAGTTAAAAAGAAAAAGGGTGCAGCGTTTGGAAGAATAGCCTAGCGGTGGAACAGTGGAATATGTCTTTCTGAAAGGTCATGTGATGCCATTCAAACAATCTGGATTTCTGATTTATTTATTTTGCAAAATTAATACACTGCTGATTGTAAAAAAAAACAACAACCCTTCAAAGTGGTGAAACCTCCTTGTGGTCGTCAGATGAAGGATGGTATAGACCAGGGGTCTGCAACCTTTAAGACAAAAAGAGCCACTTGGACCCGTTTCCGAAGAAAAAAAAAACTGGGAGCTGCAAAACTCGTCATTATAAAAATAACTTTTTTGTCACTTTTTATTATTTCTTTGTTTGACCCCTCAGAATTACTCCTCCTCATAGAAATAAACGTTAAATTAACAAGTTACCTTTTTTTGTGTGTGTGTGTTCTTCACTCCCCTTCAAAACAGTGACCAGCGTACATGCCCCCTTTCAATGCAGTGACCAGCGTACATGTCCCTTACAATGTAGCAGGCGGGCGGGCGGGAAGGTGACGTCGGGACGGTGCGTGACTAACGCACGCACCGCCCCCATGCGACGTCACAGCCAGTACAGCGCCCGTCACAGTGGGGAGTGTTGGGGCGCACAATGCGCCACCTCCCCTCGCTAGTATCCGCCCCGGAGCCGCGGCAAAGGTGTAAAAGAGCCACGTGCGGCTCCGGAGCTGCGGGTTGCAGACCCCTGATATAGACATTTAATAAATAACAACAATCGTAAATGATAATGTTCTTATTGCTCTGTATCTGTGTTGGATGTGATTTTTATATAGCAGGGCTTGAGAACCAGTGACTCTCCAGATCTTTCTGGACTCCTAACATCCCACCAGACGTTTCTGACAACAGTGCAGAGGACAGGATGGGAATAAGGGTCTCTGAGGATTCTGTGGGGGAAGCCAGGACTGTTTAAATACTGCTTTGAATATATAGTGCAAATGGGGCCTGACCATATGTCTACCTGTCTTATGAGGGTATTTACACACCAGCAATGGGAACGCCAGTGGCGCTGTGGTCTAAACCACTGAGCCTCTTGGGCTTGCCGATCAGAAGGTCGGCAGTTCGAATCCTCACGACAGGGTGAGCTCCTGTTGCTTGGTCCCAGCTCCTGCCAACCTAGCAGTTCGAAAGCACACTAGTGCAAGTAGATAAAAAGGTACTGCTCTGGTGGGAAGGTAAACGGTGTTTCCGTGTGCTGCTCTGGTTTCGCCAGAAATGGCTTAGTCATGCTGGACACATGACCTGGAAAAACTGTCTGCGGACAAACACTGGCTCCCTCGGCCTCCAAAGCGAGATGAGCGCCGCAACCCCAGAGTCGTCTGCAACTGGACTTAACTGCCAGGGGTCCTTTACCTTTTATACACCAGCAACTCGTTAAGGATATTAAGGTGGTTTAAGATGAAATTATTAAAACGTAGCATTGTAAAATAATAAACTGCAGAATAAATGATCAAGCCTAGATCAAATTAATTCTCTGAAAACACTTGACGAAACAAAACCTATTTCAGCTGGTGACAAAATGTCAGAAATGTAGTTGCCTGTCTGATTCTTACAAGAACAGCCTTCCAAATTACTGACGCCTCTTTGCTGAAAAGCCTTGGTTCACACAGAAGCACAAGCAGAGAGAAATTCCCCTAAGTGCATTATTCACTTCCAGTTGTACAATGTGGCTTTTCTTGGGTTAGAACGTTTTGGATTTTTATACATATACAGTGGTACCCTGGGTTACATATGCTTCAGGTTACATACGCTTCAGGTTACAGACTCCGCTAACCCAGAAATAGTACCTCGGGTTAAGAACTTTGCTTCAGGATGAGAACAGGAATCCTGCTCCAGTGGTGCAGCAGCAGGAGGAGGCCCAATTAGCTAAAGTGGTGCTTCAGGCTAAGAACAGTTTCAGGTTAAGAACGGACCTCCGGAACGAATTAAGTACTTAACCCGAGGTACCACTGTATATATAAAAAGAAAGCAAAGGTTTTTTTAGATTCAGGTAGGTAGCCGTGTTGGTCTGACGTAGTCGAAATAAGTAAATTAAATTAAATTGTCCAGTAGTACCTTAGAGACTAAATAAGTGTGTTCTGGGTATAAGCTTTCGTGTGCATGCACACTTCTTCAGTGCATCTGAAGACATACTGGACAAACTTTTTATTTTTTGTTTTTAAATGAAAGGGCACTAGGAGTTTGCAACCTACCACATGCAATCTGAAGTCCCGGAAAAGTTTTACCACCTGACCTGCTGTTTGTGTCAACCAGGCTTTAACTTAAATGAGGAATTGGTGGCTGATGAAATAACATTGCGAGCTGTGGTCTGGAAGTTGGCCCATAGGCTTGCGGCGAATGTGGATGAATAAAATCGCTCGGCAGAGAGGTGTAAGACACCTTTCTCTATATCCTTGCTGGTGGATTATAACCATCACTCAAGCATACTCCCCCCCCCCTCTCCTTTGACCTTTGCAATAGATGTAATGTCACCACCTTTTGCAAACCCATCTTCTGGTTTATTTTGTAGCCTTGATAACACACTGGGGTTATTTTTCCCTCTCTCAATGAAAGGTCTGAAAAGGTCTTGGAAGAAAAAGGCAACATTTTTCTTCAGTGACAGATCTAATCCTTGGGTAGGCGGCAATCGGTGCTTCGCTGGGATTACAGTTTAATTAGTGATGGTCTTGTTTCCAGTTCCTTGCTTTGATGTTAATAGCACGGAGACGGATGCACAGAAAGACTCTCATCAGTCTTCACGCACATCCTCCCCTTACGGGACCTTTTGCAGGTGAGCAATTGACAGAAAAGATGAAGTACACCATTGGAATTTGAAAGATAGCCGTAGCACAGCATGGACACTGTTTAACTTCAGTGTCACTCTTCCACATTTGAGCGGGAACATGTTTGCTCTACCCACTGGAGAGGAAGGAAGCTGTATTTGTCCCATCCACCTAGGAGGCAGGAAACCGTGTGTCTTGCCTCCCATTCAACGCTCACAGAGAGAGGCTCTTGAATAAAGATAGCTTCATTGAGGCTATCACCAGTACAGGTTTGGCAGCAGACACAGATTCCAGGAGTCAGGATTCAAGAGTTTGGGAATCAGGCAAGGTTTCCAGAACTGAAGCAATGAAGATGTCCCAACAGTTCCCACACCCTACCTACCAAGCTTTTAAAGGCGAGGCATGATATACTGTGCTTTTCCGTGTATGTTTTTTTCTTTTAAAATCATGCTAAAAAGTGGAGGTTGTCTTATAAATGGGTAGTGCATAGGGTGGACGTTTGATTGGTTGCTGCTGAGGTTGTGAGAGGCTATTGTGCGTGTTATTGGTTGCTGCGTCAATGGGTGGTGTTGATTGGCTGACGCTCCAGTAGTTGGGCGGGCGATTGGCAGCTTCTGCCTGTGTAGGGACAGATCTCAACAAACCTGGGTAATCTCCCCCAAAAAGCTCAACAACCCTGGGCAATCTCCCCCGATTCTCTTAAATTTGAGTCCCCCATAATAGGGGGTGTCTTTTACATGGGGGCATCTTCTAGGCAAAAAAGTATGGTACTCATGGTTCAAATGTTGGGATTGCAGATGCAGGTTCTTCTGGTGTGGATGGGTGTTCTCCCATCTTTGGAGGTGGTGTCTGATTCTAGGTGATAATATTGCACCCTCCCATTCTGGTTCCTGATCGGTCACTGCTGCTGAGTCGGTGCGCCTCTGAAGCAGGGTGAAGCAACTGCCTCAGATGTTGGAAGCTCCCAAGGCAGCATTCCTGTGGACACCCCACCTGCGCTG
This sequence comes from Podarcis liolepis, assembly GCF_965112155.1. Taxonomy (NCBI): domain Eukaryota; kingdom Metazoa; phylum Chordata; class Lepidosauria; order Squamata; family Lacertidae; genus Podarcis; species Podarcis liolepis. Next base: position 5,867,818 of record NC_139560.1, on the reverse strand, counting down.
CCACCTCGCCGGTATCAACACCAATTTATGAGTGTGAGAGATCTCATAAGGTTTCTGGCTGATTCCTATGACCCAGATTCTTTTTTATAAATATTTATTAAAGTTTCAGAAAAAGGAATTGCATTAAAGCAGAAAATGCAAAAATAAAAGACAAAAATAAAAATACAAGAAAAATACAGAATAAGTACACAGATAAAAAATAAAAATAAAAATTCAACCTTTCCATATCTTACATTCATATCCTTGTTTCCCTGACCTCCTCGTACCTCCCTTTTTTGTATTCCAATTCAATTAATTAATTCAGCAATTTCTTTCCCTCCTTATTATCCTGATCTTTGATCTTAATACATTATAACATTAATTTTTTACCTATTTAAAAATCCAATTTTCCATATTCTTTTATATCATTACAGCTAGAAACCGCTTAACTTCATTCAAACATCATTCTAACATTCATTAATTTTGCAATACTTCTGTAAATAGTCTTTAAATTTCTTCCAATCTTCTTCCACCGACTCTTCTCCCTGGTCTCGGATTCTACCAGTCATCTCCGCCAATTCCATATAGTCCACCTATGACCCAGATTCAACCTTCACTGACTGCCAGCATAAGAGCTGTTACACTAGCATAAGGGTGAGAATAATGGTTTTGCAATATGTTGCACCAGTGAAAGCTTGCTTTGCAGCAGGTCTATTCTGCCTTGGACAGACTCCACCTGAAGTCCTATGTCCAGTTCTGGTCACCAGAGTTTAAGAAGGACATTGACAAGCTGGAATGTGTACAGAGGAGGGTGACCACGATGATAAGGGTCTGGAAACCAAGTCTTATGAAGAACAGGTGTGCGACTTGGGTTTGTTTAGTCTGGAAAAAGAGGAGATTGAGATAGGATAGCCATCTTCAAACATCTAAAGGGCTGTTGTGTGGAAGATGAGGCAAGCTTGTCTTCTCCTGCTCTGTAGGATAAGAGCTGAGCCAATGGCTTCAAGTTAAACATCAGGACCTCAGGATGGCAGGTTCCTTGATGGGGGGAAGTTATCTTCTCCACCACAGTCTTTTCTGGGGACTCATGTTCTCTCACCCTTCCCCCCATTATTATGGGTGCTTTAGCTGAGATTCTGCATTGCTCGGGGGACAGGACACTAGATGACCCTCAGGATCCATTCCAGCTCTAAGATTCCATTATTCTATTAGCTTCTGGATAGCTCAGTTGGTAGAGCATAAGACTCTCGATCTTGTGGGTTCGAGCCTTGACAAAAGATTCCTGAATTGCAGGGGTTGGACTAGATGACCCTCATGGTCCCTTCCAACTGTACAGTTTTATGATTGGCATTGTACCCCCCTGCAAGTGATAAAATGCTCTTCCTGCACAACTGAAGGCAGCAGCGCTTCTACATAATAGTTGCTGGCAACCACAGGAGCAGAGAGTGTTCTTTTGTGCTCGAATCCTGCTTGCCAGTTTCCCACAGGCTTCTGGTTGGCCACTGTGAGAACAGGATGCTGGACTAGATGGGCCATTGGCCTGATTCAGGAAGGTTTTCTTACATTCTTAGGAACCACACCCTCCGCTGATGCATAGCTGTCAAGTGTCCCTTATTTGGCGGGACAGTCCCTTATCCCAGCGCCATGTCCCGCTACTGTCCCTTATTGATGATGTCCCTTAAATTTCCCGGGTTTCAAAGGAAGCAGCTCCTCTCCCTCCCTCCCTGCTGGCCAGGGAGGAGGGAGGCTCCAACTGTGTTGCTTGGCTGCGTTGCTCACCCAATAAGGAGTCTAAGGACGACTGGGGGGTGGAGCTTGCATGCCTTGTGCCGATCAAATTGGCCGCATTGCCTGGGGACTTGCCTTTGCTCAGCGCTTCCCAGCGGAGAGGTGACGGTAGTTTTCCTTGAGGCTTGAGGCTTCATTTGGCTGCTGGCTGGGCTTTCTGCCTTTGGCTTGGAGGGGCTCAGAATTAGAACATACCTGTGCTTGGAAAATCCCTTATTTTGGCTGCTGATCCTTTATTTTTGAGGCTGCTGGTCCCTTATTTTCAAATCTGTAAGTTGACAGCTATGCGCTGATGCTGTCCATATCTCCATATGAAAGCTGAATGACTCTTCCACCAGCATTGGTCGCCATTTCTCCTGGCCTTTGGCTTGCCATAACCATTTGTCTGCTTTAACTGGGAGCAGAAGGCACTGTTTGACTTTCAAAACAACCTGGCCACCTGTGATTGTGCCGCAGAGATATTACAAGCGCATCTTCAGCTTTGTGCCTGTTTCCCGACCTGACAGAAACAACCTTGTTTGTTTGTTTTTACGGCCCAGTTCCATTTCAAAGAAGCTGAATGCGTTTTGAAAACTCCCCGTTGTATTTTTGTTGTCCAGATGGCTGAAGGGGTATTACGGCTCTCTTCCCCATAAACTCTATGTTTTCCTACAAACATTAAGACTACAATATCTGCTCCCCCTCCCCTTTCAAAGAAGAGTCATTAAACAGTAGACAGAAGCAGGTATCACTGCTGCAGGCTTGAAGATGCTCTTAAAGTGCTTTGCTTTGTCCTTAAAATGTATGCTGGAACGAGGTTGCCTCGAGAAATAAATTACAATAAAAAATATCCCTTGATGCCTGGGGTTTGCTGGCAACCCCGAGATGCGCTTTAGTTAGAAATGGAGTCTTTTCAGCTGTGAAATGCCCTTTAACGTTCCGTGTGATGTGTAGGGCCGGATAATAACGAATTGCCTGACTCAGTGCTAGTTGGATCTCACATCCCTGGGGGGCAGTGCTCCCCAATCTAGTTCAAATATTGCAGCAAAGCAAGCTATTGAGGTCAAGCAACGTGATTAGTAGAGCAAAGGGCTAGAAGGAAGCTGGAACCTTTCAGGGTGACTGAGATGCAGAGACCAACTAAATATGGCTTCTGCTATTGGAGGAACAATGGTTCGTTGGCATATGTCAGGAATGAACCATATAGGAACAGAGGGAGCTGCCTTACACTGAATCAGACCCCTGATCGGTTTAGTATGATTTTTTATTTCACAGTGAAATTGAGAATGTCTGTATGTATTGCTTTAAGGGTTTAACTGGAAGATTCCACTGAAGCTAAAAAAAGAGCAAAAAGAGTTCGCTAAACACCTAGATGGGTTGGTAATTAACTATTCTTGTTCTCTGCTAGCTAACACGTGAGTGTTTAACTTTAGATCACATGAAAGGTCTTGAATTGCAAATTGACATCTTGGGGAGTAGGTCTTTGGTCTTTTGTTCCTGGCCGGAGTAGGAATAAGATGTGAATTACTCAGTCCAGGAGTTTTTATCTCAGTCCTATTCAAAGTTATTTTTAAGATGCTGAGCCTGTGCTGGATGTGCACACGATCTTATGGAATTGTTTGAATGTGTCATTTACTGTTTTTTGTTCTGTTTTGCAGAAAGTTCTGCAAGTAAAGCTTTGAATCAAACCTTTGAGCCTGGACAATGTTTTATTCCAAAAGGAGTCAGTTTTTATGCATCAAGTTGCTTCATGCTGTGCCATATCAATATCTGCAATATGTTCTGCTTACCTCAGTATTGTCTATATTGACTGGCAGTGGCTACCACCACTGTCACAAGACAATACACCCCTGAATGCTAGCTGGAATCACAACTGGGAAGATTGTGGTTACATTCAGGTACTACTTTTGGGCTTTCCATAGACAACTGGCTGGTCACTCTGAGAATAGGATGCTGGACTTACATGGGCGATTGGCCTGATCCAGCAGGTTCTTCTTATGTTCTAATTGTCTTCCAGACCCATCTGGAGATGCCAGATGGGACCTTCTGCATGTGAAATGAATGCTCCACCACTGAACCATGGCACTTCCCAGGGGTGAGTCAGCAGCCAATCCCTAATCAGAGCTAGAGAACCAGTCCAAGAGGCAGAGCTGGGGAACAAGGCCAGGAAGTAGAAACGAAGAGCACACATGGATGCTTTAGCTGAGATTCCTGCATGGAAAGGGGGTTGGACTAGATGACCCTGAGATCCCTTCCAACTCTTAAGATTCTATGATTCTACAGAAACACACTGGAGGCAGGATAGCCCAGTTGCTCAGGGAGGGTACCATTCCAAACAGGATGCCTTTATAGCCCTCCCTGCCTGGGATGGTCTAATGACCATCTGACTTTCCCACAGTGGCCAACAAATGGAAAAACCCCACAAGCCAGATCTTCTAAATAATAAAGTTGTTGTATAAATAATAAAGTTGTTGTTGCTGTTGTTGTTGGGCTCTGCCTTTCCAGTTGGAGCCACAGGAGGTGAATATGCTCTTGTGCTCGGAACTAGGAACCCCCCCCCCCGGGAAAACAGGAGTAAAAACAGGTGCAGCTGTGAAATAGTACAAGCAGTAACAATAACAATAACAATAACAATAATTTATTATTTATACCCCACCCATCTGGCCGTATTTCCCTAGCCACTCTGGGCAGCTCCCAACAGAATTAAAAGCACAATAAAACATCAAATATTAAGAGCTTCCCTAAACAGGGCTGCCTTCAGCTGTCTTCTAAAAGTCAGATACAGTGGTACCTCTGGTTACGTACTTAATTGGTTCCGGAGGTCCGTTCTTAACCTGAAACTGCTCTTAACCTGAAGCACCACTTTAGTTAATGGAGTCTCCTGCTGCCGCCGTGCGATTTCTGTTCTCATCCTGAAGCAAAGTTCTTAACCCGAGGTACTATTTCTGGGTTAGTGGAGTCTGTAACCTGAAGCGTATGTAACCTGAGGTACAACTGTAGTTGCTTATTTCCTTGACATCTGATGGGAGGGCATTCCACAGGGCGGGCGCCACTACCAAAAAGGCCCTCTGCCTGGTTCCCTGTAACTTGGCTTCTCGCAGTGAGGGAACCACCAGAAGGCCCTCGGAGCTGGACCTCAGTGTCCGGGCTGAACGATGGGGGTGGAGACGCTCCTTCAGATATACTGGACCGAGGCGATATTCAGAAGCATTGCTGTCCCCATGTATGCAGGCAAAGCCAAGCCATCATGGCTGGTAGCCACCGATAGCCCTCTCCTCCACAAATCTGTCCAATCCTCTTTCAAAGCAAAGAGGTTGCTCTCCATTTGCGATGCAAGGCAATGCCCAGCAGGGGCCATGTGACAGAGGGCAAGCACACAGAGACGGCTCTGCTGCACAGAGCATGTGGCAGAGAAAGTGCGCCCAGGAGGAGAATTGTTTCTAAGAGAGAGACAGTTAAAGAATTTCAATTTTTTTCTATTATCGATTGAAATTAACATAGCAGGATCTTTCTGATTTACCATGACAGTGTAATTTGTCCGAGGAGCAGGTGAAAAACATGGGGTGGTGCTCTGGGGATGAGGATGATTTACTAGCTCATTTTAGGTTCCAGGGGAGCTTCTGGGTGTTCCTGGAGCGGAAATGTCCAACTCTTATTAGAGCTTTTCCGTCCCTGCTGTTGTGTAGTAGATAAGTGTTTCACCAGAGACCCCAATAAGCAATCAGTTCTTCTGAGGCAGGAGCAAAGTAGCAACCTAACCCGAGTTCTGCACCAAGAAGGGTTGGATTCTGCATCCTGGGTTGATTGTTCAAATCGATGCCTTTCCATTGATTATGCAGAATTCATTCTCCCTCTCACAATTGACTAGTGTAGGGTGTTGTTGTTTAGTTGTGTCTGACTCTTCATGACCCCATGGACCAGAGCACGCCCGGCACTTCTGTCTTCCACTGCCTCCCGCAGTTTGGTCAAACTCATGCTGGTAGCTTCGAGAACACTGTCCAACCATCTCATCCTCTGTCGTCCCCTTCTTCTTGTGCCCTCCATCTTTCCCAGCGTCAGGGTCTTTTCCAGGGAGTCTTCTCTTCTCATGAGGTGGCCAAAGTATTGGAGCCTCAGCTTCAGGATCTGTCCTTCCAGTGAGCACTCAGGGCTGATTTCCTTAAGAATGGATACATTTGATCTTCTTGCAGTCCATGGGACTCTCAAGAGTCTCCTCCAGCACCAGAATTCAAAAGCATCAATTCTTTGGCGATCAGTGTGGGGTAATGACATTATTTAGACACTTTCTTCTCCTTATGCTTAAAGTGCTTACACTTCTGGTAGGGACCTGGGGGAATGAATGTGGCCCTCCAAGTCTTTCTATCTGGCCCCTGGGACTCTCCTCAAGCCACGCCCCCTCTCCCCAGACCACATCCCTCTTTCATGACTCCTGAGGGGTTTGGCAGGGCTGGGGTGCACCCTTGAACCCCAATAATACCCCCTAGTACTACAGTGGGACCGCCGACAAATATTCGACTTCCGGATAACAGTTTTCCAAGCAGTGATTGCAATGCTCAAACATCCCATTCCTACTTCATTGCAGCTTTCAGCAGGATGATCAGTTGAAAGGATGCGTGACTTTCACTTTGGCATAAAAATCTGTGAAGTTTAGCATTAGCTGGGAAAAGCAGCAACTCACAAATTGCATGTTGCCAAAGGCTTGGAGGACCCTGCAAAAATTCAATGCCGTTTGGTGGTGTTTTATCATATATACAACAAATACAGACGCACAGGACGTTCTCTCCGTGGCATAATGTGAAATTCAGATTTCCTAATGCTCCTACGTACTCTGCTTACCTGGTGTTAAGTCTTTGGGTGTGTGTGTGTGTATTCCATAAAATCAAAGGATTGTAGAATTGCAGTGTTGGACGACACCCCAAGGGTGCAAAAACCCTGTAGTGTAATTTGTACTTGTATTATTTTTGATTTGTTTGCTTTGCTTTGATGGAAATTTCAAAAAAGAAAATGAAACGAGACTAAAACTCTAAGAAGTGGACCCGTAACCATGACAGTTCTCCTTAAATAAATAAATATATAAATACAAACATGGGCTTGACGTGAGTTTAGCTTCCCCTCCCCCCCCAGTAAATGACCTCCCAGGCACCATTGAGGGTGGGTGGGTGGGCAGGCAATCGAATGAAAGGGTCCACACATTCCCACAGCTTCTTTCCAAGCAAAGAGCCTTTGCCTCGGCTGTCTGCTGTGACAAACGAGGGAGCCATCAGCCGTGATTATGAGCTGCAGTCTAACTTTGTGAGCTTCTGCTATTGTGTCCTCCCCACCCCTTCGTCTTCCTTCGGAGGGGTCCTTCTGTGCAAGGTTAAGCTTCCCAGACCCCACTTAATCGCCTGGAGAGGCACGCGCATCCAATCTCGTCTATCCAAATGAGCCTCCGTAGACGGGTGTTGCTTATCTGGAAAGCTTTCAGACAAGGAAGGAAGGAGGAGGAGGAGGAAGAAGAAGAAGCGGAAGAAGAAGAAGGGGGAAGGGGGAGGGAAGAGAGAGAACTTTTAAATTCAGAAGAGAACAACATGTCAACATTCCTTAAACCATGATAAATGTAGCAAAAGCATCCCGCTTGTTCCAAGCAGTGGTGAGTGATGGTGATTTATGAGCGTGGAGATTTTTCTAAAGCAAGTGGTTTTCAGGGAAGAAAGAAAGGTCACCGTAAGTTAGGCCTTACATAGCTTATCTTGTTCCCCCGGCAGCCTGCAATTCCCTCTGAAGTAGTCGGTGTCAGATTGCCTTGTCTTCCTCGGGAGAACCACCATTAATAACAATCATCATTGTGATAACTAAGAAAAGATACACACACCCCATTTCCCCCCAAACGTATTGTGCTTGGGGCCTTCTGACACCCACACATAGATAAAAGCAATGCATCATGGAGTGGGAACACAGAAGCGGCATACTGACCCCAAAAAGATGATGAAGATCAAATCAAGGAACCCAAAGGCAGGGAATACAATCTTCTGTGAAGGAGGACGTTCAGGCTATGGCAAGTTCATGGGCTGGGGACACGCTCAGTTCCTGTCCAGTCACAGGATCAGTCTCTGGGGTTTGTAGTCTGAGGAGATGGGGCCTTCAAACTTCCAGGTTGGCTTTGTCAACTTCTCACGACTCTTTAACTCTGTCGTGCTCCAGTGCGTGGCCTTAGGGGATGAGGTCCCAGTTGGTAACACCCTACCAAGAAGATCAGGGATGAAGCTGCTGCAGTCCAAACAAACTAGGGTCAAGCACAGAGAATCCGTTCAGGGGAAAAACAGGGGTAAGGTCAAGCAGCAGCCCAAGAACGTACAGCTCAGTCAGGAGCAGAGATGAGAACAAGGAGAACAAGGAGATGGATATCTGAGCTGCTTCCAAATGCTAGAAGTCTCAAGAGGAAGTCCTTACATATTTTGGCCTCCCAGACCACACCCTAACTACAGCTGTTGGTGAAGGAGTTTCAGGTATGACAAACTCACAAGGAGGTTCCAGTCTCATGAGGTTTATGTTGACTCTGGGTCCAGAGATGCACGTTAATTCCTCGTTCTTCAGCTTGGACTTTTTGGTGCCAGTGTTCTTGAGGACTAACATATCCCAGGGTCTTTTGCTGTATCTTCCCCTAGACATCCCCTCAAAGGGATCCTCAGTTCCAGAGGACTACAGTGGTGCCTCGCAAGACGAAAAGAATTCGTTCCGCGAGTCTTTTCGTCTTGCGATGTTTTTCGTCTTGCGAAGCACGGTCCGTCACAACTGCGCCTCTTCAAGCGGCTTTTTTAAAAAAGCGCAAGACGTTTTCGTCTTGCGAAGCAAGCCCATAGGGAAATTCGTCTAGCGAAGCAACGCAAAACCGAAAAACCCTTTCGTCTAGCGAGTTTTTCGTCTTGCGAGGCATTCGTCTTGCGGGGCACCACTGTCAATTCCAGAAGATGTTAGCAATCATAAATGATGTCCACCCTTTCAAGAGGGTCTGTGTCAATATGGAATTCACATCTATGTGTCAGGAGCTCAGCCTACACTCGAGTAGGATCCTGGCAGAGACACATGCCCGACTGGCATGTTCTCTTCCTCCTGGTCAATCGTTCGGGAGCTTCAAAAGCTTTCTTCTGCCCAAACACTGATGCCAACTGACACTGGCACACTTAGGGATCCGCAGAGTTTGTGCATCTTGCGTGACAGACCTCAGCAACTCAGCATTTTGGCTAATCTACTTTATTTACATATAAACACACACGGAGCACTGCAACATGGCTCCCTCTCTCTCTAGCATCAGACAGCCAAGAGAAAAAACAAAGGACAATAGTCCCACTTCACGGAACACAGCAACACAAACATCCTGTCTCCGTCACTTCCCACTCTGTGGAGTCAAAACATACACCATTATGTGATAGACAACAATCCCATGACTGCAATCATGGAGCAGGAATTCTAACATCTATGTGCCTTCAGGGTCTCCCCCACCCCTGCAAACTGGCTGTTTTTGGTGTTCTTTTTGCAGGGGGAAGCAGATCAGTCCTCTGAGTGGAGGATGAGCTTTGAATCTCACAAAATAACTTTATGCTATTTACCATCAGCTGACAATTGTCCACATTTAGCCTTTGGCCCAGTGAGCTCTGTCTGCCATTAAAACTGCCATCTCTTCCTGTCCTGGGCAATTGGTTCCCAGGAAAGAGGGGAATAAAAATAAATAAATCAGGAGTGCAGCCATTAGGACTTACAAAGCAGAGAGGCTGCATAAATGGGAATCCGTCAGTCTCGGTTTAAATAGTTAATTACCAGCATTATAGTGTCTCCTTAGCAGCGTAAGTGTTATAATAAATGTAACGTATCTTCCTGCCAGAAGGCTGGACCCATAATGGATTGCTTTGTTGATGGTCTTGAATAGCTTGCTAATATTGATTGGAAAGAGAGAGAGAAAGAAAACTGGCAGCCTCCTCAATTGACTCTAAAAATAGCAAAACACAGGCATTGCAACAATGCAAAAATTGGACTCCTAGGCTCAGTGATAAGCATGGGAACAAATTTGCCTCCCCTTAATTTACAGCTGAAAGGGATCTTTCTTTTGAGAGGAGGCAGAAATCACGGCAAAAACACCCCACTCAGCCCTCTTTTAAGTTTGGGGAGGAGGAGTTCAGCATTTGGTATGTCCTGAATTTTGAGATCCAACCCAATCTGTGTATATTTTTATGGGGGCTTGCTTTGTTTGCATGTTGTTGTTTGTGTGCATGCTGTTGAACACATGCAGGATGGGAGAATTAATCCCAGTCTTGCCCCGACAGACGGGAGCCCTGCAGTAATGTAAAAACAAAAAAATAAATAAGCAATACTGCTTTAGAAAAGGCAAGCAGGCAATTATCTGACTCTTGGAGCAGGTCTGCCAGCATCGCAGCCATAACCATAGCAACCAGACCAGGGTCTCCTACCTCCCATATCTGACATAGCATGGCATTTTCAGGGGGTAACACTCACTTCTCGACATTGAGTTGCTAGTCTCCTGTCCTCCCGCCCCCAATGAACACAAAGGCCAGATTGCCTGGACTCAAAGAGTTAGCACATAATAGTCTATTTTATCCTGCTTACATCTCAGAAACCTGTGAGGCTGAAGCTACACCCCAATGAGGAGTTTTCCCAGTGTGTTTTCAGGACTCTTTCAAGAGAAGGGTATGGGGGTAGAGAGACTGGCAGCAACACAGCCCACAAAATGTGCAAATTGGTCCCTGAGAGCCAGTTTGGTGAGAATCCCTGATGCATCTCAGTGGCAAAGGAGCCAAAGACCATTAATAGGAGGTGTTGCCTTGCAGTTATTGCAGTTCTCTGTTGTAATCCTGACTGGAACGCGAGACCAGAGGCTGCAGCTTCAAGCATTCAGCCTTCCAAGGAACAGGCCATTTCAAGTTTCCCGGGACATTCTGCCGATGACCTTACAGTCTCCATCCCTCAGCGAAAAAAGAAGAAACAATACAAGTGAGATGGAGTCATTTGCAAATGTGCCACTGTGGACTCAACAGAAACAGGGAGCGGCTAGCTAGCGATACAAAATAAATGTCCACCTGCAGGGTGTTTTAGATTATCTTTCCCATCTTTGCTGTGCTGATTTATCACAAATAGTAAAAGTCCGCAATGGGTCACACTCATTCTGATTGGAACCTCATAATGCCATTCTACAAATCTATGCTGGTGGGCACTATTTCGTCTTCTTCTTTGTGTCTTATCTTACTCTGTGCACTTGTAAGTCTGTACTTTTTATTTTTCAATAAAGAATATAAAATTTAAAAAATAGGAACGCCAACCAAGGAGTCACCAAAATTGCTGGCAATGCAGCTGTGGCGGGCACTAGACTGGTGACTGAGAGTGGCTGCAGAGACCATAAAACACCGGTCCTGAAAGACCTACATTGGCTCCCAGTACTTTTCCAAGCACAGTTCAAAGTGTTGGTGCTGACCTTTAAAGCCCTAAATGGCCTCAGCCCAGTATACCTGAAGAAGCGTCTCCACCCCCATCATTTAGCCTGGACACTGAGGTCCATTGCTGAGGGCCTTCTGGTGGTTCCCTCCCTGCGAGCTTACAGGGAATCAGGCAGAGGGCCTTCTCAGTGGTGGCACCCTCCCATCAGATGTCAAGGAAATAAGCAACTACCTGACTTTTAGAAGACATCTGAAGGCAGCCCTGTTTAGGGAAGTTCTTTATGTTTGATGTTTTATTGTGCTTTTAATTCTGTTGGGAGCTGCCCAGAGTGGCTGGGGAAACTCAGCCAGATGGGCGGGCTATACATAATAAATTATTGTTCATGTTATTGTTATTATTACCGCTTGCACTTTTTCACAGCTGCACCTGTTATTACTCCTTTTTTCCAGAAGGAAAAGGGTTCCTAGTTCTGAGCACAAGAGCATACTCACCTCCTGTAGCTCCAACTGGAAAGGCAGAGCCCAACAACAACAACAACAACAACAACAACAACAACAACAACAACAACTTTATTATTTATACCCTGCCCATCTGGCTAGGTTGCCCCAGCCACTTTGGGCAGCTTCCAGGACCAAGAAAACCATCAAATCAAATCAGGTATCAAATCAGTAGGCTGTCCCTCTGACAGCTCTTCTCGCTGTCTTTTCACTAGTGCATGTTTCCCTGTTGGTTTAGGAAACTTAAGCAGAAACAGTTTCCAGGGCTGAGGACTCTAGAGATGACATGCCCAAAGTCAGAAAGGTGCCTGCAGAGCCTGCACAAAGCTGCCTCTCTTGGCCTCACATGCACATGGGAGCTGATTTGGCAGGGAAACCACAAATCTCAACAAGTGGATCCGAGAGAGCTTGTTAACGGAAGGACCGATACATCTTTCGGAGCCACCCATTCTTGCTGGAAAGGGCTGCCTGGATGTGTTCATAACTGGGCAGCTCCTCCAAGTTCACCAGAGAGGTGACAGCCAGCTTGTTCCTCAGCATCTTTGTCACCCCTCTTGATGTTGCTGGCATTCACTTTGCCAATCAGGACACAGAGTTCATGGGGCAGCTTCCTCATGACAGCTGCCAACACCTGCCTTTCAACCAATAGCCTCCCCTCCAGAATTCTCTCTAACCCTTTTTTAAGGCCATCCAAGTTGGTGGCCATTTCTTCTTCTTCTTCTTCTTCTTCTTCTTCTTCTTCTTCTTCTTCTTCTTCTTCTTCTTCTTCTCCTCCTCCTCCTCCTCCTCCTCCTCCTCCTCCTCCTCCTCCGCGTCCTCCTCCTCCTCCTCCTCCTTCCTTTGCTGATTCCTCGTAGTCAAGTAAGATTGTCTTCCATAAACACATTTTCAATAATGAGTCCATAAGTGACTTTGGAGGTCAATTCTGGATCCTGGGGACATTGGTTTCCGGGCAGGAGTCGATCATGGTGTGGATTTGCCAATTGTGCAAACACACTCTTAGTGTGTTTCTTCCTTTCATCCTGAGTTCAAGTGTCTTCAAAGCCCGTGACACCTTTGGTAAAGGCTGTTCTCCAACTGGAGCGCTCGCAGGCAAGTTATTTCCGATTGTTGGTGTTTATACAGTGGTACCTCGGGTTAAGAACTTAATTCGTTCCGGAGGTCCGTTCTTAATCTGAAACTGTTCTTAACCTGAAGACCACTTTAGCTAATGGGGCCTCCCGCTGCAGCTGCGCCCCTGCTGCGAGATTTCTGTTCTCATCCTGAAGCAAAGTTCTTAACCCGAGGTACTAATTCTGGGTTAGCAGAGTCTGTAACCTGAAGCATCTGTAACCTGAAGCATCTGTAACCCGAGGTACCACTGTACTACATTTTTAAAGATTTGCCTTGAGACAGTCTTTAAATCTCTTTTGTTGACCACCAGCATTATGCTTTCCATTTTTAAGTTGGGAAAAGAGTAGTTGCTCTGGAAGACAATCATCAGACATCTGCACAACATGACCAGTCCAACGAAGTTGATGTTGAAGAATCATTGCTTCAACACTGGTGATCTTTGCTTCTTCTGGCCATTACTGCCTCCTCTGGAAAACAAATTCCATCGTTTAACTATGCACTTCATGAAGAAGTGTCCAAGTGTCCCTGTTTTTTAGGAACCTCCCTGATTTAGAGAAGCTGTTCCAGTTTCTGATTTGATCCTGGAATGCCCCACTTTTCCTTAGGGAATGGTAGGATGTCCATATTTTCATTGGAGCAATGTTGGAGGGTTTGAAGTTACCCAACCCTGGAACTGTCAGAAGGCAATCCTGTATAGGGAAGTGTCAGGGAACTGCCATCGCAGTCAGGAGTGGAGGAAGGGCTCCCGAGTGATGCCGGAGAAGGTCCCAGCAGGAAAAGAGGGGACTCAGTGACCGGGGAAGGAAATCAGCGTTACACCAGGGTGAAAGGCGGGCAGAGGCGGGCTTCGGAGGGATGGCTCCAGGACTCTTCGCCAGAGACCAGCGGGGAGAGCATTGGTCCTCCACTGCCCACACCCACCCTGCGCAGAAGACTTCCGCGCAGGGAGGCTAGGCGGAATCTATCCGTCAAGGAACTTTTATGTTGGAAGAAGTTCAGGAAACGCCCACTGACGGATTCTGCCAGTGACTGAGACAGACGCGGAATCAGGACTGTCCAACCAGGGAAAGGTTTATCCAGGCAACCTCACCGAGAGTGGCGGCAACTTACGCACGAGCAACCCCCAATTCCCATTACAGGAAGCTTTTATTATGTTTTAATATCTGTTGGAAGCTGCCCAGAATGGCCTGGGCAAACCAGTAAGATGTGTGGGGTATAAATAGTAAAATGATAATTATGGAATGGGACGTTCCTGTTTTCAATGGATAAATGTTGGAGGGTATGGACTTCATGTGTCCTTGTCAGGCTGCCAGAACCAACATTTGCCAGAACCATTTACCTCTTCCTTTAGCAGCCCTGGCCAGGCCTGGAGCCGATCTGCTTGCTTTTTAATAGTCCTTGAGAACTTGTAGTGCTCTGGCAGGCAAATAAGTATGTATTCAATCACCAGGCAGCACTTATCTTTTGCAATACAAAACACCCAACAAATTCAGCCACCAGAGGTTTGTTTGTGTGTTTTTTTAAAGGAAGATTGCCACTTGTACTATTGGTTTGAGATAAGGAAATGGAAATCTATAGGCCCTGTTAACATTTTTATTCTGCACGGTGTCATGTGTGTTAACAAATACTTATTCTTTTCCCATTTTTTCCCTTTTGTACTCTGCTGCAGCAGGCATAAATGATGCATGGGTATTAACTTTTTCCAACAAGAGGTACTTACTGATCAAGCCAAAGGGGGCTGCTTTTTTGCACTCTCTCCACGAATGCTGTGGTTTTAGCTTAAACGTTTCCTTCTGCACTAACGTCTCTTTCCGTGCTTGCAATATATTCCTCCTGAATTTATTATGGCGCTCCTCGAACAACAGTGTCAAAGCGCCTCACCGGGTTATGCCTTTTTGGCAGAGATTTATGGGTGGTAATTATGTGCGGCGTGCATAACGGAAAATCTAAAATCAATTGCTCACTTTACGTTTTTACTGTGTGCTTATTAATTTCAATTCCCCCCCTCTCTCCCTTGGAGGGGGCATTTAATTGATGTGCTGTGCATTGCAAATGTGGGATGCATGACAAACCTTTTGGAAGCAGATATGGGTGCCCTATATAGGATAGGGACATATTGACCACCCCAAAACAGCAAGAAAATGTGGAATGACCGATGATACGAGCAGCGTTTTTCTCCTTGGAGAGGTGACCCTGTACCCCAGATTTGTTAGTTCCATCTAGTCTTTGAACCCCTCATTTTCAAAATGCATACGGAATAACGATGGAACTGCCTTTCAGGATTCATACATGGGTGTTTGCCTTGCCTCCTAATGATAAATGATTATGAAATGCACAACTAATCAACCACTGTGAGTATCCCATGGCCATTTTCACCTTGTGTGTCACAGGATCCTCTGTTCTATCGGGATCTGGCATGGTTTGGCAGACCCAGGAGGTGGTGAAGGAGGAAGCGGTAGAAGCAGAGTGGTCTTGGGCTTGAAGTCTGGTCCTCAGGGATGGAAGTGTTCCCCTCCAGATGTTGCAGAAGGTGAATAATGATTACAAATTATCATATGTGGTGGGAATGTATTCATATGCGGTTATCATATGTGGTGGGAATGTAAGAAAGTAAACAACTTCTGGGAAATGATATATAATGAGATGATAAAGATGTTGAAATATACATTTTTAAAGAAACCAGAAGCATTTTTACTTGGCATTATAGGTGAGGATATTAATAGACAAGATGTTAATTTTTTTTTTATATGCAACAACAGCGACAAGAGTATTGTTAGCCCAGAAATGGAAGCAAGAAGAAATTCCGAGGAAAGAAGAATGGCAGATAAAATTAATGGACTATGCAGAATTAGATAAAATGACAGGAAGGATTCGAAACTTGCGAGACCAGAGATTCACAGAGGATTGGAAGAAATATATGAACTATTTGAAGAGCAACTGTAATCAACAAATTACGCTAGTAGGACTACAAGAAGTTTTGTAAGGAGAAATGTATGAAGCATTGCAAAGTAGAAAAAGAATAGAGATATTAGTTTTGAGAGTTACATGTAATAGTGGAAGTAAGAAATGTATATTAAGTGACAAGATTGGAAAATTTTCAGATGTGATTGATGGAAGTAAAAAAAAAATTGGTGTAAGAAATGAAAGTATGTTTAATCACTGCTGAAAATGATATGTTGAAAAATTAATTAAAAATTATATTTTAAAAAAAGATGTTGCAGAAGGTGAAGCATACCTGCCGGCTCTCTCCATTGCCCATCCTGCAGAGTCTCACTGGGGAGGGTGGATGACCTTTGACCAGCCCGTGGTAGGGGATGAGAAGGAAGAGGGGGAGCTGGAGTATATGCTGTATCACTGAATACTTCTACTGAACATTGCTGGGGAGGAGGAATGGCCTGCTTGCAGCAATAACCCCCCACCCCAGCAGCTGTTTTCAATGGCTGAATTGCTTCACTAAATATAGACAGAATAGCTTGGCACTGCCTGACCTGCTGCTACCACTAAGCCTCTGAGCAAATTGGACATCTGACTTTTCACCTAGCATCTACCATCTGGAATTATTCATTTATTGATTCATTTTCTGCTGTGCATTGTTTCTACAAACCTGTATCTTAATTCTGGATTTTAATTTATTTTTTATGTCTCTCTCTCTTTCTCTTTTTTTTAAAAAAAACAACAAGCCCAAGATCTTCAGTTTTTTAAAATAATGAATGTTGGTGCAGCTAAAAGTTTGCTATAAATATGTACATAATTTTAAATTTTAAATGGAAAATAAAACTCTGCAGTTAAAAACCCCCAACATAAATGGAAACTATAGCATTACAGAGTGTACTATTATACAAATGATTATCAATGATCCTTTTTTATGGGAGAGGGACATCCTTGTCCAGTATTCAGCAGGGAAAAGTGTTTCTTTTCCTGCACAACTGAGACAACTGTCTGGATGTAATGATATATATGTTCAGGAGGTAATGGATGATGCTTAGAGAATTTCTCATATGATAACACATCAAGGGGATTCAGCGTTTTGCAAAAAGATAAAATTTCCCTATAAACTGTAGCATGCGATGGTTGCTTTCCTGCATCTGCAAACAGCAGGGTATCACTGGAGCAATTGCTCAGATAATGTGCTGGCATTTCAGGGCTCTCAGATTCTGTCCCCCCCCCCCCATGTTTCCTACCTCCCTGTTTCATGTATGCTTCCCCACACTTCAGGCACCTGGACTCAATTAACAAGATGCAAGAAGGACTGTTGCCACACACTTCTACTGCTCTGCTTTCCCTTGGAAAGGAAAAAAATACGATCATGTGCATAGTTCTCAGCAATCCTTGTTTAAACTCGCATATCACTCAGCCACTTGGTAACCATCGCTTTCTACTTCTGAGTCAGATGAATTGTAAAATAATTAGCTGAGTGGTTTCTTGTAGTATAAACTCCAACAACTGGGAAACACTGGCCTGCGAGCGCTCCAGTTGGAGAACAGCCTTTACCAAAGGTGTCATGGGCTTTGAAGGCACTTGAACTCAGGACGCAAGGGAGAAAGGTGCTAGGAGGAAGGCACGCTTGGCAAATCCACACCGTGATCAACTCCCACCCGGCAACCTATGTCCCCACTGTGGAAGGATGTGTGGGTCCAGAATTGGCCTCCACAGTCACTTACGGACTCATTGTTAAAACTGTGTTTATGGAAGACAATCACGGCTACGAGTGATTGCAGAAGAAGAAGAAGAAGAAGAAGAAGATGTTGGGAATCTGAATACGTGCAGCTACTCACACAGAGTCAATTAGGGTTTGGCAGACAGCCAAGGCAATGTGAAGGAGTAAGTCTGCCTGGTGATACAGAGGCATGGAGACAGTTCCATGATTGGTCAAGCTCTCTCACGGGAATAATGATTAATGGCCTACTAACTGGTACGAGTTTGAGTTGAGTGTAGGAGTTGGAGGTTGAGAGTTGTGAGTCGTGTATGAGAGAGCTAGCTAAAGATCCGTGTTCTGTTCTGTTCCTGTAAATAGTCCACTGTATATAATAAACACCTAACTACAAGTTCCTGGTTCCTGCTTCGTCCATCCTGTCTGCAGCCAACTTGCCAATTGCTTTCGTGAACTCTGCGTTTACTCTGCTAGGTCTGGCTAAGGTCCTGCAACTAGTCAGGAAGTTGCGAAACACCAACAGCTTTTGCCAATAGAAGAAGCCTAAGATATCTAGTGGACACCCATGTTGGTGTCCACCAGATATTTTGGACAACAATGCCCATCATCCATGACCACTGCCCAAGCTGGCTTGGGCTGATGGGAATTGTAGTCCCAAGCACTAGCTTGAGAGATGAGCATTTAGGGCAGGCATAGGCAAACTCGGCCCTCCAGATGTTTTGAGACTACAATTCCCACCATCCCTGACCACTGGTCCTGTTAGCTTGGGATGATGGGAGTTGTAGTCCCAAAACATCTGGAGGGCCGAGTTTGCCTATGCCTGATTTAGGGTTTCAGCATCACTTGGTGTGCTCTGAGTCTATCTGTGGATGCGGAGACACTGCCCTGCTCTTCGGTGCTGCAGGCTTGGGGGAAAGAATGGCTTTTGGAAATGCTCTAGTTAATCAGTTTTGGAAAGGGTTATAGCCAGGTGTGAAGGCAGCAATGCTTCTGAATACCAGTTGCTAGAAACCACAGGAGGATTGAGGGCTCTTGTGCTCAGAGCCTGCTTCTAGGTTTCCCATAATGGACAGTTAGTTGGCCATTGTGAGAACAGCATGATGTGCTAGATGAGCCTTTGGCCCGATCCATAAGCCTCTTCTTCTGTTCTTATATTCACATACCTCTATATCACACAAACACACAGACATACACACACAGCTCAATCAGGTGGTTTTTTGCTTGAACATTCATCCTGATTTGTTTGCTCAAAGCTTTCATGGAGGTCAGGCAATATCCAGTCTTTATTGAGCAATTATTCGGATGTGTGTGTGTGTTATGCAACATTCATCTTGAATCCATCCCATTTTGCCTGCATGGTGGTAATGCACCTTCCCATTAGTCATTTGTTCATCACACCTCTTCTACTGCGTTTTTGCTGCTACTTTCTGAAACACAGGAATGTATCACACACACACACACACACACACACACGGCAACAAAGTGCTCTAATCCACTTTAAATGTGGAAACCCAAAGTTTGGGTGTGTGTCAGACCCTTTCAAGTTTCCCTATTTTCCAGGGGCAGTCCTGGATTTACAGAAGCCATCCTGGTTTCTGATTTGATCCCTGAATGTCCCGCTTTCCTTTAGGACGTCCCTGTTTTCATCAGGGGATGCAGGTAGCGCTGTGGGTCATACCACAGAGCCTAGGACTTGCCAATCAGAAGGTTGTCGGTTCAAATCCCCGTGAAGGGGTGAGCTACCATTGCTTGGTCCCTGCTCCTGCCAACCTAGCAGTTCGAAAGCATGTCAAAGTGCAAGTAGATAAATAGGTACCGTTCCGGCGGGAAGGTAAACAGCGTTTCCGTGCGCTGCTCTGGTTCGCCAGAAGTGGCTTAGTCATGCTGGCCACATGACCCGGAAGCTGTACGCCGGCTCCCTCGGCCAGTAAAGCGAGATGAGTGCCGCAACCCCAGAGTCGGCCACGACTGGACCTAATGGTCAGGGGTCCCTTTACTTTATTTTCATCAGAGAAATGTTGGACAGAATGGAATTACGTGACAGCTGAGCCCAGGAGAAAAATAACTCTATAACCTTTAGAAGACATCTGAAGGCAGTCCTGTAAAGGGAATGTTTCTTTTTTAATGTTTAATGTTTTATATTTTAATATATATTGGAAACCACCCAGAGTGGCTGCAGCAACCCAGTCAGATGGGGAGTATAAGCAGTAAAATTGTTGTTGCGGTGGTTGAATGGGACGTCCCTATTTTCATTGGAGAAATGTTGGTAGGTGTGCTTGTTTCCCTCCCACAAAATATTGACAGTCTGGAGGCATCCACAAACCCCCCACCACCAGCAAGAACAGCAAAATTTGCTTCGAATGCCACGCTCGTAATTTCCTGATGCAGAAATTTGGGTTCCCTTCGTGCCCGCTTTAGATTCCTTTATGCAGTCTCTGACCTGCTTTTTTGTACATTTCCTCCATGGACTTCTCAGCTGCCCTATTAGAGGGAAAATACTGAACGAGATGGACTACCGAACTGATGCTGGGTGGCACTTCTTATTTTCTTAAGAGCGGCTCTCTGTGACTAAGGGCACGGCAATGTTTTTGGAGCCTTTTTGTTGTTGTTGCCTTGCTATTTTCCTCCCGACA
The DNA here is from genome assembly GCF_965112155.1 of Podarcis liolepis. Lineage (NCBI taxonomy): Eukaryota > Metazoa > Chordata > Lepidosauria > Squamata > Lacertidae > Podarcis > Podarcis liolepis. The sequence continues at coordinate 5,847,752 of NC_139560.1, read as the reverse complement.
GTCTCAGCAGGCCCCTGAAAGTATGACAAATGCTATTGTTACTTAGCCAGCCAGACCTGCATTTGTTTCAATCTGCCACTCAGTGAGCGAGGAGGAGTAGACACTGTTCAATTTCATTTGCCACCAACAGAACTTCCTCTTCCTCCCATTTAGAAGCAATTGCATTAAGATTATCCCATAGAGATCTTCCAATGGGCTTTGTTTTTAATCCTAATTAGGAGCCGCTGATGGCAGGTTCTTAACACATCCCTGGCTTGGCGGTGAGAGGAGTAGTTTATGTCCTTGTGGCTGCGTCTGGGGAGAGAGGGAGGGACGAGTGCAGTGAATATAAATGTATGGCTAATGCATTCCATGCACACCCTTTCCCAAAGCATGGGTTGTGGCTTTTAAATACTCCGGAAACACTCCGTTTCAATTGCTTTCGCTAATTGAGCTCATGGAATCAGCACCACGTAAGTGCCAAGCAGCAATGAGCGAGCTCTCCTTGGCTCATCTCAGAGTCCATCAAGCTTTCGTGAAGAATCCATTAAAAAACACACCCCAAACTCCTCCAACCACTCATCCCCCCCTCATGCTTCCATCTCCAACAATTATTATTATTATTATTATTATTTATTTATAACCCACCCATCAGGGTGAACACCTGGGTGAACATCCCTAATTTAAAGGTGAACATCCCTAATTCGCACTTGCCAAAACAAGACACAGCCATCCTTTGAAATTCATACTTCTCCGAATTTTGTGATGCAATGAATTTTACAATGAGATAAACTGTATATATTGCAGTGTCCACAGGAAAAAAATATGCATTTGTTTATAAAAATAGCATACAGAAACGCATTATATTAGACTTTGATTTCTGGCCTGGGATCACTGTGTGCAGATCATGGGGAATAATAATAATAATAATAATAATAATAATAATAATAATAATAATAATAATATTTATACCCCTCCCATCTGGACAGCTCCACACAGAATATTAAAAACATGATAAAACACCAAATATTAAGAACTTCCCCAAAACAGGGCTGCCTTCAGATGTCTTCTAAAAGTCAGTTAGTTGTTTCTTTCCTTGACATCTGGTGGGAGGGCGTTCCACAAGGCGGGTGCCACTACTGAGTGTTGGCTTTTTGCAGTTTAGTAGCACTGCAGAGAGCTTGCTGGGGAGACCATGCATTAAAAAGGGACTCAAAAATAACTTAAACAAGCTTTTAATTACAAAAACAAAAACTCCTTATACACTAAATACATCAACAACAAACCAGACCCAACCACCAACCCATCCCCCAGGGTAATGGGAGAGCTAGGTGCTGCTCCTTATATACTACACCCAATTGCCAACACAGCTTAATCAATACAACTCAGCAGCACCTGCTATGTTTCACAGCTGTAAAGCTGGGTCTCGTTATCTTGCTCTGGCCCTTGCTCTGGCCCCTTAAAGACATACACATCAGGTGGAACAGTGATGAACCTTTACATTTAAAGAAACCATTCAACACTGAGAAGGCCCTCTATCTGGTTCCCTGTAAGCTTGCTTCTGGCAGTGAGGGAACCACCAGAAGGCCCTTGGCACTGGACCTCAGTGTCCGGGTAGAACGATGGGGGTGGAGATGCTCCTTCAGGTATACTGAGCCGAGGCCATTTAGGGCTTTAAAGGTCAGCACCAACACTTTGACTTGTGCTCGGAAACGTATTGGGAGCTAATGTAGGTCTTTCAGGATCAGTGTTACATGGTCTCGGCGGCACCTCCCAGTCCCCAGTCTAGCTACCACATTCTGGATTAACTTGTAGTTTCCGGGTCACCTTCAAAGGTAGCCCCACATAGAGCGCATTGCAGTAGTCCAAGCGGGAGATAACTAGAGCATGCACCACCCTGGTGAGACAGTCTGCGGGCAGGTAGGGTCTCAGCCTGCATACCAGGTGGAGCTGGTAGAGAGCGGTCCTGCTAGTTCCCCTCTTCCCTAACCACAACAAAAGCCCACAAAGCTTGGCTGTGCACACACCCAACACCTAAAACACATATAATCCTGGGAATGTTAGTTTGACCTCCCTGAGCTACAACCCCAAGCAGTTCCCAGTATGCTTTGAGGGGAAGTCATGTGTTTTAAATGCATGGAGTGCATGCAGCTCTTATCTGCAACAAATGGGAGGGTGTTAACCTGCAGCAGGAATGCCATCTTGGCTCCATGACCTAGGGCTGTGGGGAGCATGCAGCATGCATGACCCGGGCACTGAAATTTGTGGGTGCCTGGCCCCTTCATGGGGAATATTGTGGGTGCTCGGCACCCAGGGCCCCAGGGAGTTGGCACCTATGACCTCCAGTAAGGAAGGGCTTGTTGGAGGCAGGATCAATTCCTGGCATGCAACAATGCCAAGAGGTTTGTGTGCCGTGCTGTTTTTACAATCTATATTTTAATAATTTGGTTTTTTAAAATATTGTTTCAGTTCTGTTAGGGCTTTTAACTATGATATTTTATACATTTTTAGATTTTTGAATTTTATCTGTGTTGTTTTAATTTGTGTAAGCTGCCTTGCGTCCTGGTCAGGGTAAAAATTTGGATCATCATTATCATCAGTCTAGGTATGCATACAGCTAAACATTTTGTGAATCTTTGTACTTTTGTCCATTTGCTTTATTTATTTTTCCTGATTTGAACTATAAAATAGTGATTTTGGTGAGTCAAAATGACAGTACCCCTAAATATTTTTTTAATCAAAAAAAGCACTGATTATCATCATCACCATTTGTTGATTTGTTGTTGTTGTTTAGTCGTTTAGTCGTGTCTGACTCTTCATGACCCCATGGACCAGAGCACGCCAGGCACTCCTGTCTTCCACTGCCTCCCGCAGTTTGGTCAAACTCATGCTGGCAGCTTCGAGAACACTGTCCCACCATCTCGTCCTCTGTCATCCCCTTCTCCTTGTGCCCTCCATCTTTCCCAACATCAGGGTCTTTTCCAGGGAGTCTTCTCTTCTCATGAGGTGGCCAAAGTCTTGGAGCCTCAGCTTCAGGATCTGTCCTTCCAGTGAGCACTCAGGGCTGATTTCCTTCAGAATGGATAGGTTTGATCTTCTTGCAGTCCATGGGACTCTCAAGAGTCTCCTCCAGCACCAGAATTCAAAAGCATCAATTCTTCGGTGATCAGCCTTCTTTATGGTCCAGCTCTCACTTCCATACATCATGACAGGGAAAACCATAGCTTTAACTATATCATCACCATTAGGATGAAAATAAAATAGTTTTTGTTGAAAGGCGAACTGCAGCAGAGGAGAAACAGTGCTGCATGCAATGAATAAGGGAGTGGAGCAGGAACGGATGCCTTCTTGTGTCTCTAGTTGCCAGTTCCCCACCCATTTCTCTTGCACTCTGCTTGCTTCAGATGGCTGCCTTGTGAGGCTTCTGCAGACTTGCTCAACAGCTGAGCCAGTGACTCATCTCCTCTCCCAGCTTGGGATTTCATCATTTGAGGCTTCCAACAGACAGACAAATATTGCAACATATTTTTCAAAAAAATGCTATTTATATCACATTATGATTTGTAGCTTTCTGGTTTATAATGGGAACAATTAGGAAGATGAAACAGTTCTTCACAAGGCATATATTCTGCATGGAAAATAAACCAGAGGATGGGGGGGGGGGAGAGAGAGAGACAACAGAGAGCCCCTGCCTGCCTGTGGGTGCTGTCATGTTTCCGCAAAGGCATTTATCTGCTGGGCTGTTGCAATGGCTGAGGACTAAAATAGCATTGCAGGGACACCTGCGCCACGTAGATTGCAAGCAGAGGCACTCCATGCACCATAATTCCAGAGCTGACAGGTGTTATTGTGGCTGATTCCTCCGGCTCTTACTGTGTTGATGTACACGCAGACTATGCTTCATCAGTCCTAAAATGTTTCGTGCACATCTCCAGGGTGGAAGCTGAGATATGTACCTGCGACAGGTGGATCCCAGTTGACAGAGGGGACTTGGATGTGATGGATACTGGAAGGGACACACTATCTTCTACAGAGCAGTATTTCCCATTAAAACCCTTCAGGCTTTGCCTGTCTCTGTCTACATAGGTTTATCAACCTTCAGCCTTCCTCATTTCTTTCCACCCATGCCAACAAGCTCTTCCAGGCCCAGCGCCCTGCGTGTGGATCGGTCCCTCTGGCCCACCCACAAAAGAGGACATAGATTTGCATACAGCTTGAGATATATGCAAATTTGTCTCTGCTTTTGCAGGAGGCATGGAGGGTCTGAAAATAAATCAGTAGCCAGGCACGGAATAAAATCCCGGCAGGCAGAATGTGAACAGGCAAAGCTTTCCCCACAATGGTATCTCCATACAAAAAAAGCGTTTGACATGTTGAATTTTTGTCTGCCACACAGACAAGGCACAAGAACGCTCCTTCCCTCCAATGCCAGCCCTAAGCAAAAGTCTAGGCTTCAGTCATGTACCCAACTTACCTAGGAGTAAGCCCCACTAAACACAGAGAGGCATACATCTGAGTAGACATGCATACCATTACACTATAAGTTATCTAAACAATGAATTCTTAACCAATGTCTGGAGTTTAGCTCCTGAAGCACAAGAAGCACGCTTGGGTCTCTATGCAAAGTTTCTCCAATTCCGTTTTGTTTTTTGGAGGGGTGTATGTCTTTTCTACTTGTGTAGTAGTATTTGCACAAAATAACTTCTTGAGATCTCATATGAATCTACTATCGGAAAGTCACATCCTGGTTGCTATAAAAAGAAAAGGGCAAACTATGGACACTCTAAAGCCTAGAAAATGAGACAGAAGCAGGAAAAACGCACTAAAGGGGAAGGGGAAACAACAGGCCTTTAGGACTCTGGGGATTTCTATTGCCTGCTATCTAAACAACTCGCTCATCTAACACAACTCTGACTTCACTCACTGGCTAAGAATATTGAAAGGTGGGAGCATCCAGACTGGCTCATCTGAAAAAAATAGTTTAGAAGGGTACCTGCACATTTTGCTTTGTAACTTTCTTTTTAGGAGTGCTAGAGATCTACTCTTTTATAAAATGAAACCTCAGATCCCTGGTTCCCTACCGGCTGTGGGCCTGGTAAATTACATTTTATACATACCTCTTGGCAGTCCTTCATGACTTCCACTGGCTCATATTTGTACGCCAAAGGTGTTAGCAGGAAATAGCACCTTCATTATTTATTACTTATTAAATTTGTATGTCGCCCTTCATCTGTAGATCTCATGGCTGTTCACACCTTTGAAGGCAAATTGCCTCTGGGGTATTTGTTGGGTTGGGGGGAGGGGTGCTGGCATGGCATCCCAATATGGATCTAGAATGCAGCACCGCTGGGGATTCTGGGACTGCTTTTTCTTCAAAATAATAGACTTTGCCTCTAAGCCTTTCCACAGAGTCATAGGGGAGAAACCCCGCACCCCAAATCTATTCCCTCTGCCCGCATCAAAATAACGTACATGTGTTTTGCCCGCAGTGTGATTTATAATTGTTTGTTCCTTGGACCAAGATCAGTCTGCTCCCTAATTAATCTTCATTGCTGCATCTTGGCTTGTGTTTGCTGGCAGACTAATTTATTTGCTCTATTGTTTTGTGCCTTATAAAGTGTTCTCATTTTATTATTGCTATTATCAATAATAATGATAGTTAGTTGTTCAGCATTAATCCCATTAACTACGAAAGTAGTTATGAAATGTCAGAAGCTAAAAATACGAAGTCCATCCATTTCAATGACAAACTGTTGGGGAAAGGGCCCAGTTCTTGCGGAGGCATTAAGCCTGTTTCTGGACTGTACCATTTCAGATTGCAGTTATTGCAGGTGGGGAAGGGCATTCATGATGAAATACTGATCCATATTAAAATAATCCCTCCACGAAGACTGTGGTGTCTGTGAGGTTTCCTGCAGGTCCATCCCTACTCTGATGTCCACCAGGACACATCATGGCTTCTGAATACCAGCTGCCCTACCCAGGATGTGAAGGCAGGATCTGCTGGATTGAGTGGATGAGACCAAGAGTGTGTCGAAAGGTCAATAAGGTGGTTTCTGAATGTGCTGCAGAGGGAAGTGAGGGGCAGGTGGGGCTCATCAACCTGGGATCCTAAACCTCCACTGCCTACCAGGATATCTTCAGGAGAAGAAAAGTCCAAGGAACAAACCCTACACAAATCCGGAGCAGAGTCCCAAGATGGTTGGGTGGTGCCTTGCATGCTTCCTTCAGCCAACTCCTGCAGCCAAGGTGGTGCCAAGTGTCTTGGTCTGCTTTCCTTTGGACCACATCAGCAAGACCGAGAGATGGGTATTTTCATCTGAGCAGTCCAGGATCCATACACACTGTTCAGACTTGTATCATGGGAAGGTCATGTTGGGCTGCTAACACAGTGGTTTAACATCACCCCCAGAGGTGCACTCCATTGGCTCTTGAGGCAGATGTGTCATGGAAATTCTACTCAATATTGATCCAGAGCACATTCCAATGTATAGTTAGCAGAGTAAAAACTTAAACGTTGCAGGATTCCCCAAAAATAGACCAGAGGCAATTGTATTTCATCCAGCAGAGCTTTACTACTTTTGTTTAGTATGCAGATGTTTCAGACTACAAATTCCATCACCCCTGCTCAGCACAGCCAATGAGTGTCAAAATCTACACTCCCACAAGCCACTACAATAATATAGATTGCAGCCTGTACATCCAGATTAAACTTCACAGCTCTTTTGCTCAACGTTTTGCGGAAATGCAGGTAATATAGATGATTTCTCCACATTATCAACTTTTCTTTTATGCCTGCTATAATCATTCTCCATAAATCTGCTCTTTTTTTCTGCAAAAATGATTCAATCTGCGTACATGCTGAGAAATACGATTATATCACTTCCACTGATTTATAAATCCAACAATTACCGACTCCCCATTTCCTTGTATCTGGGAATTATGTTTTAATTAACCAATTTATCTATTAACTTTGCTAAACTTGCTTTGCAGATGAGCCCGGCTGCAGTGGAAAATGGTACTTCTAGGCAATTAGCGTCCTTGCATTAGCTGAGGGCTGGCAGAGTGGACACCTCTGGTGATAAACGTATATTGATTATGTGAATATTTGACTAATTGGGCGTTTAAAAGAAACTATACTCTGGCGGGGAAAGAAGGGGACAGAATATATAACTTTCTGTCAGTGATGGAAGTAATATTTGAAGTGCAAATCCCAGGGTGTGAATGGAGTTTGAGAAAAATCTGGAATGCACAGAGTGAGGAAGATGAATGTCTTCTCCAATCGTCTCGTGTGTGTGTGTGTGTGTGTGTGTGTGTGTAGATGGCTGAGGTCTCAAGTCAGAAAGAGGGAGCTGGTGGCCTGGTTTGTGCAGTTGTACAGTGCCACCTCAAGAATGGTTAGAGAAAGGTATTGCAGCTCACCAGCCTAGCTAGGTGATCCGTTTAATTGAGGCATGGCCAAACTTGGCCCTCCAGCTGTTTTGGGACTACAGTTCCCATCATCCCTAGCTAACAGGACCAGTGGTTGGAGGTGATGGGAATTGTAGTCCCAAAACAGCTGGTAGGCCAAGTTTGGCCATGTCTGGTTTTTGGTTTTGTTTAATTTATTTAATCATTTTTTTCAATATAAACAACAACCACAAAAGACACATACAACAAAAACCATAATAACAATAATAACACAATTTGACAATTCAGATTTGAATACACTGATATACCTATGACTACACCTTTTTAACAATATTTCCCCACCTCCCACCATTATCCACCTTATCGCTTAAACATTCATTCCAGATTTCTTCATATTTATCAACTCTTAATTTGCGTCGACATGCAATTCGTTTGTATGTAGCTAATCTGTCCATATTATCAATCCATGTGCTCAATGGAATCTTTTTGCGGCTCTTCCAATTCATCAAACAAGTTTCTTTGCTTCTAATATAACATCCTTTTTTCTTTTTTCTTTTTTTGACCCCTTGAAATCTCCCACGTTTCCGGAATATAATTTAGAATTAAATTCAATTCCCCTAAATAACAATTTCTTTTTATTACTCTTGCTATAAATATCCTCACCTGGTTTAGGGCAAAAGGGACCTCCTGGTCTTATAGTTTTGTTGGCTCAGGTTTGGTTTCTCAGCCTGAGCAATGAGTCAGGCTGGAATGAGGACAGCAGTGGAGACAGTCAGGCCCAAGGGGAACCAGGATGTGTGGGCAACCAGAAGGCCAAGTTGAAGAACAAACTCAAGGAGCAACCAAACTCCGATGGGCAAGCCAGGGGGGAGAACTGGAGAACAAGCCAAGAGCTGGGGCCAAAATGCCAGACATCATACAGCTCAGATAGCCTTTGTTGCTTGAGCAAGACTCAGCTGGAAAATGATGTCCTTTATACTCTTTCCTGCCCAGGAGGAGCCAATAGCCTGCCCCAGTGTGTCAGGTCTAGAAGGGTCTTCTCTGAGAAGTTGCAGTTACATGGTCCACCACATAGTCAGCCTTGTGTCTGGCTTTCATTGCCTTTGGTCCCTCTGTTTGCTGCTCTACACATCTGCAAGACGATACGCCATTCCCTCTGGTCTTTGGTCCACTTGACTGACCAGGACTATTTGGATCAAAGAGCTCCTATGAATGATTGCAACTGGAAAACCAGTGGCTAAAATGTTTTGATTTTGAAAGACAGTTAAATTGCTCTTTTAATCTACTACTTGACAATACCTGATGGGTGCTTATTTTTATACGTTTTATTACAAATATTGTGTAGGTGTGTTTTAAATTCTATTTTCCCTCTCTGATTATTTGCGGGGACTTATTGAGCGGTTCTTGTTTTTATTTTGATTATGTATTTTGTGTTTTTATTTTGATTTTATCTTGAGAATCTCCCTGAGACCTGTGGGTATAGATGGTGTATAAATTTAAATAATTATAATAATAAATAATTTTTTTGCAATGGCCACTTGTAGACCGAGTGTGACCAACAGTTGAGCTACCAGGGATCAGCAAACTTTTTCAGTGGGGGCCAGTCCACTGTCTCTCAGACCTTGTGGGGGGCCGGACTTTTTTTTTGGGGGGGGGGGTGAACGAATTCCTATGCCCTATAAATAACCCAGAGATGCATTTTAAATAAAAGCACACATTCTACTCATGTAAAAACACGCTGATTCCTGGACTATCCGCAGGCCGGATTTAAAAGGCAATTGGGCTGGATCTGGCCCCCAGGCCTTAGTTTGCTTACCCATGAGCTAGACCATTGTCTAGTGCAGTGTTTCCCAACCTTGGGCCTCCAGCTGTTTTTGGACTACAACTCCCATCATCCCTAGCTAGCAAGACCAGTGGTCAGGGATGATGGGAATTGTAGTTCAAAAACAGCTGGAGGCCCAAGGTTGGGAAACACTGGTCTAGTGAAGCAGTGACTTGGAATTCCATCAGACGGCTGGAGCCTCTCTCTGATTGGCTACCAAGACAGCTAATCATAGGGGGTGGAGCCAGCACTTTGGGAGGGGAAATAAAAGGAGCAGTTTCTGAGAGAGGATTCATAGTCTGAGATGGTTTTGAGGAGTTGGGATAGTGAGAGAGCTGGTTCTGATGTGAGTGTAACATCCACTCAGGAAAATATCTACAGCTAGAGAAAGGAGTCACTGAGTTAGATAGAAAGCCAGGATGTAATGCTTGGGTAGGCAAACTAAGGCCTGGGGGCCGGATCCAACCCAATCGCCTTCTCAATCCGACCCACAGACAGTCTGGGAATCAGCGTGATTTTACATGAGTAGAATGTGCCCTTTTATTTAAAATGCATCTCTGGGTTATTTGTGGGGCATAGGAATTCATTCTTTTTTTTTCAAAATATAGTTTGTCCCCCAACAAGGTCTGAGGGACAGTGGACCGGCCCCCTGCTGGAAAAGTTTGCTGACCCCTGATTGTAGTGACTAGTGAGAGCAATCAGACAGGGGTTTACATGATCTCTAGGTGAAGCAGATGGAAGACACTCTACACTACCAAGGCCACCTGAGCCTCAAGCAAAAGATCCAGGAATACCCCAAGCTACATACATGCTCCTTCAGATGGAGCATAACTCCATCAAGGGCAGACCAGCTCCCAGCCATTCGGTCTAGGGAACTACCTACTAGCAGTGCCTCTGACTTATCTGGATTGAACTTCAGTTTATTGGCTCTCATCCAGTCCATTACCAAGACAAGACAATGGTCCAGCACATTCTATAGTGTAAAATAAGAACTGCCACTACTATTTCCAGAAATTCACCCGAATCTCCGAATTCTGTAGCTGGTTAAACCATGGGAAGAGCTTTCAACCAGCCAAGTACTGAGATTTGAGGGCATGTTTTATTTCTGCAGCTATCTTTCTTCAGTTTTCTGCTCCTGTAGTAAAGGTAAAAGTTAAGGGACCCCTGACCATTAGATCCAGTCATGGACGACTCTGGGCTTGCGGCGCTCATCTCGCTTTATTGGCTGAGAGAGCCGTCATACAGCTTCTGGGTCATGTGGCCAGCATGACTAAGCTGCTTCTGGCGAACCAGAGTAGTGCACGGAAACGCCGTTTACCTTCCTGCTGGAGCAGTATTTATTTATCTACTTGCACTTTGATGTGCTTTCGAACTGCTAGGTTGGCAGGAGCAGGGACCGAGCAACAGGAGCTCACTCCATCGTGGGGATTCGAACCGTCGACCTTCTGATCAGCGAGTCCTAGGCTCTGTGGTTTAACCCACAGCGCCACCCGCGTCCTCCTGCAGTAGGGAAGTGTAAAAGCAGATGGTAAGCATGGCTTTCCTTTCCATCCATCGCCTTGTTTAGATCTTCTAGTCCCTGTGTGATCTGAAGAGCAAGGATACAGTCTTTATCTCCACCTCTGCCATAATTTACCTCCCATCTGTGCCTGCCACCCTCCATGTAATCAGGGGCAAAGGTCTGAAGCAGGACCCCCACCCGACATTGGCTCTTGTGTGACCAGGGCTGCAAATCATGCAGGGAGACTTTTTTCAGGGAATCTATCATTAAAGACCTTTGCCCTCCAAAACATGGAAGGGTGGTGGGTGGAAGAGAAGCGAGGACTGGAATGCCAAACAGGTTTCATGGCCTGTTTGTTTACGACATGGTACCCGCATGACAAAGGGACCAGCGCTGAGATTTTGTTGACGTGCACATTTATTATCTGATGATTAAACAGTAGATTGGACTGATTAAAAGGGAAATTGTGAATTAACTAAACATCCTTCAGTTGAGCAGCCCAAATAATAATTCACTTCCGCTTAAATACAGAATAGAAAATGTGTTGCTTCTAACTGCTACATGGTAATTGTGGGCCATTGAAAAAAAGGTAAGCTTTGGTTTGGGGCTCAGCATAGAGATTTCCACCCCTTACTGGCTCCCTAACTGCTATCCTGAAGATGCAGAGAGCAGTCACCACCTATCACAGTTTTTATCAATGCAGAGAAGCTGGCCATACCGATTGGAGCCCCTATCACTTGAACATAAGGATGTAAGAAAAGCCTGCTGGATCAGGGTGATGACACATCTGGTGCAGCATCCCTGTGGTCACAGCATTCAACCAAACGCCTGTGAGATACCTGCAAGCAGGACATGTTCACAAGAGCTCTCTACCTTCCTTCATTGTTGGTGGCATCCATCTTGTCAGTTCGCATTTCTTAGTGCAGAAAGTATTGATCTGATGTGTAGAGATCTTTCCTATTCTAATTCACTCAAGAGGGTTCTGGAAGCTCCTTTGTGTGAAAGAAACAAGCAGGAGGTTCCTGATGTTTGGGTTATTCCTTCTGAGAAACTGAGTGCAGATGGCATAAACTGGTTCTCTTCTCTCTTTCTGTCAAGGTCATGCTGACTATAATAGTGAGGCCAGAAGGAGCCTGAGTTTCACTCTTCCTTTCTATCTCTTTTCCAGCTGGTGTGGTGTTTTGTATATAGTGTTACGGATTAGACTTATTATAAGTTATTGCAAGTTTAAGTTAAGTTTGCTGCAACTGGATTTTTATGGACAGTGCCAATCCTGAATGTATTGGATTTGTGACCATTATGCTCATTTACCTTCAGTAGCAGTAAAGCTACTGAAAAAACAGTACAGCAGAGACATCACCTTGCCAACAAAGGTCCGTATAGTTCAAGCTATGGTTTTCCCAGTAGTGATGTATGGAAGTGAGAGCTGGACCATAAAGAAGGCTGATTGCCAAAGAATTGATGCTTTTGAATTGGTGCTGGAGGAGACTCTTGAGAGTCCCATGCACTGCGAGAAGATCAAACCTATCCATTCTTAAGGAAATCAGCCCTGAGTGCTCACTGGAAGGACAGATCGTGAAGCTGAGGCTCCAAGACTTTGGCCACCTCATGAGAAGAGAAGACTCCCTGGAAAAGACCCTGATGTTGGGAAAGATTGGGGGCACAAGGAGAAGGGGATGACAGAGGATGAGATGGTTGGGCAGTGTTCTCGAAGCTACCAGCATGAGTTTGACCAAACTGCAGGAAGCAGTGGAAGACAGGAGTGCCTGGCATGCTCTGGTCCATGGGGTCACGAAGAGTCAGACACTACTAAATGACTAAACAACAACAACAATCCAGATATCTAGAATACTGATGTATTTTTAGTTTATTGCTGGTTCCAATTTTTTTTTTGGGGGGGGGAAGGGAATATTTTAATAATTTGAATTGTTTTTAAATAACAATTTTATTGTTTAAATCTTTTTGCAGATCATGTTGAGGGTTGTTGTTGTTGTTGTTATCACAATCAAGCAGTATCTAAATGTTAAAGCAAAGAATACAATAAAATATCCATTACCTGACACCACCGAGGAGAGAAAGACCATTTCTGCTCCATTACTGTTTGGCTAGAAATCCCTTTTAAAAAGAGCACATGACTTCATATGATTTTTCAAGAGCTGATTTGGATGGAGAAACAAAAGCAATATATAACTTTGTTAAACAGAAGAGGAAAGGCTTAAAAGGTGTGTACCAAAACTGCAAAAAACATCTCTCCCCATCCATCAGAGAAAGACTTCAGTCCAGGTTCCTGGTTTTTAACAGCTGAGAACATTTTCCACAAAATTTAACCTAAATCTACTTTGGTAGTGATGTAATTTAATTTGATGGATGCTTGAACAACTGAGTTAGGGTCTTTCATGGTCATAGGCTTGTGAGCAGCAATTGTATTCACATTGATTCCTTCAAGCTAGGAAAATGGCTTTTCAACTAGCAACCTCCCGTTTCTATCTTTTTGTAGAGCACAAGCAACAGGGGGAACTAATGAATTGCATTCGCAGTTACCTGTGCTCTGGTAGCCTCAACTTTGGATTATTTTATTGCACACTCTACGTGGGCCTGGCCTTGAAGACAGTTCAGAAGTTGCAACTAGCACAGAATATAACCCGCTTGGATGCTAACTGACTTTCCAAGGTGCTCCCACCTAACACCAGTGCCGAGTAAATTGTACTGGCTGCCAATATGGTGCACAGCTCAGTTCAAGTTATTCTTGTTAATGAAACTGATTTGTAAAAATGTTACATGAAAAAAAAATACGAGAGAGAGACATTGCACACAGTTTTGTAAATCAAGAAAATCTTTAATAAAAATACATTAAAACAATATTCCTTTCCCCTGGCTTTTAACTCCTGAGTTGTATATTTTAGGACCCACCTTGCTTCTGTGACTGTAAGTTGCTTAAACTGTTTTTAACATTGTTTTCCCCATAACAGCATCAGCTTCACAGACTGAAGCAGTCTACCCCCTGAGCAGCAGTCCCTAGAGAACAAGCGTCGGAGAAGATTATTCCTTCACGTTTTGCTTGTGGGCTTCCTTGAGGCATCCAGCTGGTCCCTCCAGGAAGAAGGAAGGTGGATTAAATTGATGTTTGGTCTGGTCCCTCAGGGCTGCTCTTATGTTTCTCTGCAGCATGAACAGAGAATCGTAGATCATAAGTTTAGTTAATCCAGTGAGCATATAGAATCATAGAATCCTAGAGTTGGAAGAGACCACAAGGGCCATCGAGTCCAACCCCCTGCCAAGCAGGAAACACCATCAGAGCACTCCTGACATATGGTTGTCAAGCCTCTGCTTAAAGACCTCCAAAGGAGGAGACTCCACCACACTCCTTGGCAGCAAATTCCGCTGTCGAACAGCTCTTACTGTCAGGAAGTTCTTCCTAATGTTTAGGTGGAATCTTCTTTCTTGTAGTTTGGATCCATTGCTCCGCGTCCGCTTCTCTGGAGCAGCAGAAAACAACCTTTCTCCCTCCTCTATGTGACATCCTTTTATATATTTGAACATGGCTATCAAATGTTCATATAAAAGAATGCAGGATGAACCTGGCCACAGTCTTCTGGTTATCTTTTATACACATGCATTGAGTCCTCCTCTTCAGGACTTTGATCTCATTAGATCACCAGCTCCAAAGTGTCATGTTGTCTCGAACATTAGCTACTGTATTAAAAGTGACAGGAGGGGCAATTTAGCAACACATGTTTAATTGGGCAATAAATTATATCTGTTTGCAACACTGGTGTCCATGGCATCTGATCGCCCTTGGACATAAATCATATTGTTGTTCCAATCCCTATAAAGTTCAAAACAGATTATTGTAATGGTGACACTAAAGATTCATGGGGAAAGCCTACAATTTTGCATAGCTTTGTGTGACTCATACAATCAGCCTTTTACTGTGGATGCTGCTCTAACTACTTCCAAGGACTTGGTGCTCCTCGCATGCAAAAGTGGGCCTATTTATTTTTCTTTATGTATAAAATTTGTCTGTTGAATGATCCTGGTTGTTGCTGGTTTAAAAAATGTGTTCAGTACATTGTGACTTTTCCCCTAATAGGAAGATGGGGAACTTGTGAACTTTTAATTATTATCATCATTTATTAAATTTCTATACTGTCTGATACCTGTTGATCTCAGGGCAGTTCACAACAGAAAATCACAATATGAAAAACACAGAATGCATAATATAAACAAAAACAAAGACAACTCAAGAATCTCCCCTTCCACAATTCATTTTAAAAGGGTATCAGATGTTAATCAGCCAAAGATCTGGTTAAAGAGGAACATCTTGGCCTGGCGCCTAAATGTGTATAAGGAAGACACCAGGTGAACATCGCTGGGGAGAGCGTTCCACAGGTGGGGAGCCACTGCAGAAAAGGCCCTGCTCTTGTGTTGCCACCCTCCAGACTTCTCATGAAGGAGGCGCACAAAGAAGGGCCTCAGAGGATGTTCACAGGTTCTGGGTAGGTTCATATGGAAAGAGGCGGTCCTGGAGATATTGACCTTGTGGTCTCTTCCAACTCTATGATTCTATGATTCTATGACCTGGCTCGACACCTTGAAGTCTTTGTCTCACATCTCCAAGTTACTAAGGGGTGTCAGTTTCTCTGATTGCACATCCCTTTTCATTTACAAGAAAAAGTGAGGGCACCCCCACCCCCAGGGGTGGTTTTCCTGCGAATAAAGTGAGACTTACTTCTAAGTAAACATGCACAGAATCATCTCTAGATCTGGTTAAGCAGTCTCAGTTTTGAAGCACAGCATGCTCAGTATTTATAATGAGGCTTTTCCATTCAATTTCCCCACCCCCACCCCACTCTCGGAGACTTCTGTAATGCTAGACACCCTATAAAATTTAATATTGGGAATGTTTATCAGTTATACTGTAATAAAAAGGAAGCAATAGAATAGAGAGCGATATGGCCTTTCATAAGTACAGTTATTTCCACTGTTCATTTATATGGCTGAAATCCTACCGAGCCGAGTTTTCATTTAGATGCCATCATGACTACGTCTCATGACTGCCTCAAGTTCAGGGTCGCAAAAAGTTATTCTTTCCATAACTAATTGCGGCTTGAGTAGCCGGTCACATTAACAATTGTCCTGTGCTACTGTTAATGGTCTGTATGCTTTAATCATGTTGTACACTATCCTGATACTTTATGAGTGTGTGGTATATAAATACTTTAATACAGAGCTAGTTTTCTAGGGGGGAAAGGGGTGCCGGAACTCACCATGAACACCTCCTTCGTTCTCTTAGAATGGCAATGGCGCCCACCTGAGAGGTGCCAGGACTGAGTTCCTGTGAGTTTTCCCTGAAAAAAAGCCCTGCTTTTATAAATAAATAAAATAAAGTGTGCCAATAAAAGATGGGCTGGCAGCTGGCAGAAAGAAGGAATTAGACAAATTAAAAGAGGAGGAGAGCTCTGGTAGATATTAGCTGCGATAGGTAAACAGAGTTAAAGCTATGGTTTTCCCAGTAGTGATGTATGGAAGTGAGAGCTGGACCATAAAGAAGGCTGATCGTCGAAGAATTGATGCTTTTGAATTCTGGTGCTGGAGGAGACTCTTGAGAGTCCCATGGACTGCAAGAAGATCAAACCTATCCATTCAGAAGGAAATCAGCCCTGAGGGCTCACTGGAAGGACAGATTCTGAAGCTGAGGCTCCAATACTTTGGCCACCTCATGAGAAGAGAAGATTCCCTGGAAAAGACCCTGATGTTGGGAAAGATTGAGGGCACAAGGAGAAGGGGACGGCAGAAGACGAGATGGTTGGACAGTGTCCTTGAAGCTACTAACATGAGTTTGACCAAACTGTGGGAGGCAGTAGAAGACAAGAGTGCCTGGCGTGCTCTGGTCCATTTGGTCACAAAGAGTCGCACATGTCTCCTTCTCCCCCGTCCCCTCTGAACCACATGTTTCTTATCCCCAATCACTTTTCTTTGACAGCTCCAGATTGTTCTTGATGGGCTGGTTCAGGACTGTCTTAACCAGGCTTCCTCAACCTCGGCCCTCCAGATGTTTTTGGCCTACAACTCCCATGATCCCTAGCTAGCAAGACCAGTGGTCAGGGATGCTGGGAATTGTAGTCTCAAAACTTCTGGAGGGCCGAGGTTGAGGAAGCCTGGTCTTAACCCACCCTGCACCAGTCCTAGATTGGCCCTGATCGACCAGACTCAGTTGCAGATCTGAACTGCAGATTTGTCCAGATCTGTTGACCAGCCATGGGCTTTATGGCAAGTCTCAGAATGTATATGTTAGGAGTATGGGGGCCTTTGTCAACCTCGTGCCCTATCATAAAATCACAGAATTGTAGACTTGACTCCGAGTGTCATCTAGTTCAAAACTCCCTGCAATGCAGACATCCATGGCAGGTGGCCATCCAAACCCTGCTTGAAAAACTTCAAGAGGGAGTCTGTTCCACTTACTGTCACAAAGTTCTTCCTGATATTTAGCTAGAATCCCCTTTCTTGTAACTTGAAGCCATTGGTTCAGTTCCTACCCTCCATAGCAAGAGTAAACAAGCTTGCTCCATCTTCCACGTCACAGCCCTTGAGATAATTAAGGATGACTGACTTCCGGGGTGGCGCCATCGGTAATGGCCGCTTCCCTCTGATTTGGAGGGACAGAGCTCCGCAGAAATTGGGTCTTTACCGCAACGGCGCAGCGGGGACCCCTCAAAAATCACAGGCGGGTGAAGCCTGTGAACCTGGGACTCAGCGGGCACCGTTTGTGCCCCCCCAACTGTAAAAGGAGCTCGGCAACGGGCTCCGGAGCAGAGCGGGGGTGGCGTGGTGCTGTGAGCAAACTGCTTCTTCCGTGGAGCGAAGCCGAGAAGCTGTTACCGGAGAGCGCTGCCTTTTTCCTGGGACAATTGGACTTTGAAAATAACTACCCGTGAGTAGGATTGAATTAGATTTAAAGAAAGATACTTAATTTGGCATTGAGCGGGGAAAGTACAACCAGGAAGTCTGCTTTCCCTTCGTTGTAAATAGAGCAAAGCAAAGAGACTCTAAAGCGGAAATACAGAAGTTGCTTAGAAAAAAGAGCTAATCTTAACACCTGAAAGTGGCTTCCCCCTCCGGATTGCAGGAGAGGAGGGGGAAGAAAGACTGAGTTGAATATACTTGCAAAAAGAAGGGAAAAGGAAGTAATAATTTATCGTTTAAACTTTGGAACGGACTGCCTTGAGACAAGGGTTGCATAGCAGAAAGTCTTGACAGCTAACTCTGCAAAAGGGATACAGTGTTACTGGATTCCTTCCTGCCTGAAAGTAACTGTTTAAATGCACTGAGACTGTTGTTTTTAAAGTGAATTGGGAGCTTATAAAGATTATTTTTGTTCTTAAAAGTTGCAAGTTCTGGCTCGTTCAACCACTCCTCATAAGGCTTGGCTTCCAGACCTTTGATCATCCTGGTTGCCCTCTTCTGCACACCTTCCAGCTTGTCAACATCCTTCTTAAATCGTGGTGCCCAGAACTGGACACAGTGCAACCCTCTGCAAGGGAGGAGTCTCCAGTAATGCATCTATGGCAGATGGCCATCCAACCTATGCTTAAAAGCCTCCAAGGAAGGAGAGTCCACAACTTCTTGAAGGAGTCCCCTCCACTGTCCAACAACTCTCACAGTCAGAGCTGCAGATGTTTTTGATTGCCAATGACTGAGGCTGATGGGAGTTGTAGTCTAAAACATATGCAGGATACCTGGTTGGCAAAGTATGCTCTATAGTCTCCCTAGGTGTGCAATAGAACTGACACTAAATTCTGGGCTCAGTGTCTAAAGCCTCCAGGCAAACACTTTAAATATATATATATATCCTAAGTTTATTTTTTTTTAAGTGAAACTGTTTTTGCCTGTTATTGTGATTCTGTGTGTTTCTTTGTATTTTTTGTTTTGTTCTTTGGCACGGTAATTTTTCTTTTTAATATTATGCTGTGTTTGTTTAAATGGAAGGTTGGTGTATATATAGCACATTTTTAAAAAATAAAAGGGCATTCGTCACTAGAGCATAATTAAAATACATGCCACGCTGCGTGTCTGGCTATAAATACAGGCGAGGCAGCCAGGAGCTTCAGAAGAAGGAAGTTAAAGGAGATGGGAGAGAAACCTCCAATTTTTCAAAATGGACAAGCCCCCCCCCCCATTATTTTTTTGCAGAGCAGGGGAGGGGAAAGTGGGCACATTTTGCAAGTTTGTACCAGGCTCAGAGAAATGGTATTTCTTCAGAAGCCTTGTAGGGAATATGAACTGGTGATTTAGATTTCACAGCCGATTTGGTTGCAGATGTTTATATGAGTACAGCTGTACCTTGGTTTTCGAACAGAATCCGTTCCGGAAGTCCTTTTCACTTCTGAAAATGTTCAAAAACCAAGGCGTGGCTTCTGATCGGCTGCAGGAGCTTCCTGCACTCAATCGGAAGCTGCGGGAGCCGTGTCGGACGTTCGGCTTCCAAAAAACGTTTGCAAACAGGAACACTCATTTCTGGGTTTGTGGCATTCGGAAGTCAAATCGTTTGAGTCACAAAGCATTCAAGAACCAAGGTACGACTGTACTTGAGCCATGTCCACTGAACCTATACATGGAACAAAGAGGTGAGTCACTAAACTAACTTGGGTCAGAACTTTCTGAATAAACATTAGGAAGAACTTTTGGGTGGTAAGAGCTGTTATGAATGTGTTGTAAACAAAAATCTGCCCTTTTCCCTTATGGGGTATCCAAGAGCCCATATAGAGTCCTTATGCAGGTTCCCTAATGGTAGGAGAAAATAGCAGAGGCCAATCAGAGAATATTGAGAAGCAAAGCAGCTAGTAAGCCTGATCTTTATCGAACTGTTGCAACAGGGTGCTCCCCTCACACGCAGGAAAGGAGGAGGACCCAGAACAATGGTGTACCAGCCCTTAAATAGACGTTTTAAATTCCCTGCCCTGGAGCTCAAGACCACCCCTCCATACATCATACATACATCACAGAAGGGGTGTAACCCAAGACCACCCCCCACAAACATCATACCTACATCACAGAAAAGGTGGTCTAAAACAGAAATTTGAATGTTGTTGTTTTTCCTGTTTGCCAGGTTATCAGATAATGCCTTATCTGATTGCCTTTCCTGGTAGTCTGGCCATTTCTTTGAGATGGTGATTACCCAATTCCTGAGACAATGGGAAGGTTCCATCACCCCCTCCCTCCTTGCAGAGAAAACATTTGGTCAGTTTGGGAGTCAAAATGGTTTCAGGTCAGTCTTCCTGTGCTGCTACAGACATGTACGTGCTTGGTTGGTACATTTTATGAACATTTATTATATATATAAGACCTTAAATTTTTTTATTTCACAATCCACTACTGGGCTGAGTTTAAGGTGTTGGTACTAACACACAGGTTCCTAAACAACACAGGTTCCTTGAGAGACTGCTTTCTCCCTTACTTACCAAGCAGATTGCTGTGGTCTGCAACAGAGCTTTTCCTGCAAGTTCCAAAAATCTCAGAAGCCTGCTCAGCATGTAACTTTTGTTAAATATAATTGGTTTAATTGACACTGAAATGGGGATGTCTCTATAAGGTTTAACATGGGAAGATTCTACAGAAGCTTTAGAAAATCAAGAAGAGCACTCTGAGCCTTAGCTGAGTTGATAATTAACTAACTGCTACTCTACTAACACGTGAGTGCTGTAACCTCAGATCAGGTATTTGGTTGCAAATCTCCATTTTGAAGGGTGCTGCCTTTGAATCTTTTGTCTCACAAAACTCTGTGGAGTGAAGATGTAAATGAAGCTTTCAAGGGAAACAGCTCCAGGTGATATGGATGCTGTTAAAGAGAGAGAGAGATACCTTTGCTTATAGGTCTGCTTGGATCATTTCATATTTTGTAAGATGCTGAGCCGGTGCCCAAGATCTGTATGGATATTTTTGATGTACTTTTGATGTTTTAATTCAATTATGAAGAAATGAATTATATTTTTATGGGTCTGGACAATGTTTTATTTCCAAAAGGAGTCAGTTCTTATGCTTCCAGTCACTTCACACTGTGAAATATTAACATCTACCTCTGTTCTCTGGGATCA
Source organism: Podarcis liolepis (assembly GCF_965112155.1). Taxonomy (NCBI): domain Eukaryota; kingdom Metazoa; phylum Chordata; class Lepidosauria; order Squamata; family Lacertidae; genus Podarcis; species Podarcis liolepis. The sequence goes on along the minus strand of NC_139560.1, from coordinate 5,826,949 downwards.
CATTCCTGTTTAGGTATTTGCATTTTCTAGGGCAAAAAAGAAGATGTGCAAGAAGATCAAACGTATCCATTCTTAGGGAGGTCAGCCCTGGGTGCTCACTGGAAGGACAGATCGTGAAGTTGAGGCTCCGATATTTTGGCCACCTCATGAGAAGAGAAGACTCCCTGGAAAAGACCCTGATGTTGGGAAAGATTGAGGGCACAAGGAGAAGGGACGACAGAGGACGAGATGGTTGGACAGGGTTCTCGAAGCTACAAACATGAGTCTGACCAAACTGCGGGAGGCAGTGGAAGACAGGAGTGCCTGGCGTGCTCTGGTCCATGGGGTCACGAAGAGTCGGATACGACTAAGCGACTAAACAAAAAAAGAGGGAAATTGAAAGTGTTTGTTGTTGTTCCAGCAGGCTTTCCCAGCTTGATAAATGGGTCTTCACCATGAGTGTGTAGAGTTTTAGTCTTATTTTAAACGTCTTAGCTGTTTTGGTGGTTTTAATTGTTTTTAATTATGTTTAATGTAAGGTAAAGTTAAAGGACCCCTGGACAGCTAAGCCCAGTCAAATTTGACTATGGGGTTGCAGCGCTCATTTTGCTTTCAGGCCGAGGGAGCTGGCGTTTGTCCACAGACAGGTTTCCGGGTCATGTGGCCAGCATGATTAAACCACTTCTGGTGCAGCGGAACACCGTGACGGAAACCAGAGTGCACGGAAATGCTGTTTACCTTCCCTCCACAGTGGTACCTATTTATCTACTCGCACTGGTATGCTTTCAAAGTGATAGGTTGGCAGGAGCTAGGACAGAACAACGGGAGCTCACCCCGCCATGCGGATTCGAACTGCTGACTTTACAATTGGGAAGCCCAAGAGGCTCAGTGTTTAAGACCACAGCGCCACCCATGCCCCATTTTGTTTAGTCTAAATCACGCTGAGATAGTTCCTTGGAAGACGATAAATAAATCAGTAATGATGATAATAATATAAACATATAATATTATATGTGTACTTCCTTACACAACCCTCTTGTTATGTAAGCAAACTGTGTATGCTGTTTATTTTTGTCCCAATCTCTGCCAAGATAAACAATGGAGAGCATAGTGAACCTCTCACATCTCAGATACCTTGAAATCCACCAAGGAATGTGTCAAGAAACAGAGACCTCCTTACCTGTAAGGCAAACAAGATTTCGCCATCAGACTGTCAACCTTCTGAGATAAGCCTCCATCTTTTCTTTTCCTGATGTCATCTAGCAGACAAGAGTACAGCAATGAAAAGATTAGAGCTATTAGTTTAATTTAGCTTTGTCTTAATTGTCTAGAGGAGGTTCTTTTGAGCTGACAGATTAATGTACTGTCATTCAGGGCCAGTTATGATAATTCCCGTAAGCTCTCGTATTAAAACATGGCAGCTTTGAATAAGCTAATCAAATCTATTTGGAGCAGGGGAAGAAGGCACAACAATGCAAGGATGAAAACAATGAAAGGGAAATGAAGACCTGTCCTCTACATTCTCTAAGGTTTCCTTCTTCCGTGAAAGGGGCTCCAATTTTCCTCCATCATTCATAGAATCATAGAATCATATTGGGGGCACTCGGTAGGTACAGGGCTTCTGGCTGACCTTATCACTGTGAGATGACTCTAGGTTGTGTGTTTCCTTCCCAGTAAACATTCCAAAAGGACCCAAACCAATGGATTGCCGTACTTTTCTGTCTATAAGACGCCCCCATGTATAAGATGCCCCCTATTTTGGGGGACTCAAAACTCAAATTGAAGAAAATGGGGGGAGATGACACAGAGTTGGGGGGGGGATTGTCCAGGGTTGCAGCCAATAACACGCACAATAGCCGTTGACAGCCGTGGCAGAAACCAAATCGAACGTCCACCCTATGCACTGCCCATGTATAAGACGACCCCCGCTTTTTAGCATGATTTCCAAATGAAAAAACATAGTCTTATACACAGAAAAGTACGGTAAATTTATGGGAAAGAAGATTCAGCCTACATATTTGGAAGAACATTCTGATGTTGGGTGGTGGAACAGCTGTTTGATGGTGGAACAGGCTACTTCAGAAGGCAGAATCATAGAACTATAGAGTTGGCAGCCGCCACCAAGTTTCCTCTAGTCCAGGCATAGGCAAACTCGGCCCTTCAGATGTTTTGGGACTTTGAACTGTAGAGTCACCCAGCCCAGTGTTCGAAATTAGCCCGGAGGGTTTTGCGACTGGCACGGGTCCAATTGCAACCACGTGGAGATCTCTGGATGCCAGGTTCGCAGCTGACTTCTCCATCTGGCTGGCCCTTCCAGCTTTCTTAAGCAGGTCAGCAGAAGAGCTTATTTACTGCATATCCCACCTTCTCTTCCAATGAGTCCATGATTCTACACCCCCCCCCAGTTAATCCTTACAACAACCTTATGAGGTAGCTTAAGGAGTTGCGATTGGCCTCAGGTTACCCAGTGAGCCTCAGGACTGAGTGGGGATTTCAACCCTGATCACCCAGGTCCTGGTCCAACACTCTAACGCAGGAATGGGCAACCTTAGCCCTCCGGATGTTTCGGAACTACAATTCCCATCATCCCTGACCACTGGTCCTGTTAGCTGTCAGTATCTCAGCTCGCAGTCAGAGGTAACTGGCCTCCCCCGGGCAAACTGAGTGAGATACTTGTGGACCTTCCCGTCTGCGTCTCCCAGCAGGCAAGGTCGTAAATCGGCGATTCTCCTCTTTCGGACGTGAGAAGAACACACCCTCTGCTACTCCTCCCTCCCTGCATTCCCCCAGGGAGTGGAAAAGAGACAGACAGGAGTCTATTTACATATCTTTTATTCCTGTCATTTCAGCAGTACATAGAAACGTGACTGCACCCTCCAGATTCCAGCAGTAGAGTCACACCGCTCCACCCCTGTACTTCCAGTACAGGTCAGATGACACTCTGAGCTAACATCCGGTGCTCAGTATAGAGAATAGACTCCCCCTTTTTCCCAACAGTACAGTTCCACACATCAACATCCTGTTTTGCATTCCAGCCACCTGCAGCTGGCTTTTGCATTGCTGCTTTTATCCAACATTAGCTAGGGAAGATGGGAGTTGTAGTCCCAAAACATAGGGAGGGCCGAGTTTGCCTATGCCTGCTCTAGTCCACACCCTTGCAATGCAAGAGTCTCAACTAAAGCATCAATGATAGATGGCCATCCAACCTCTACTTGCAAACCTCCGAGGAAGGAGAGTCCACCACCTCCTGAGGGAGACCGTTCTATTGTTGGAACTGGTCCCACCATCAGAAAGTCCTTCCTGATGCTTAGTCAGAATCTCTTTTATTGCACAGTGGTACCTCGGGTTAAGTACTTAATTTGTTCCGGAGGTCCGTTCTTAACCTGAAACTGTTCTTAACCTGAGGTATCACTTTAGTTAATGGGGCCTCCTGCTGCCGCTGCACTACACTACCAGAGCACGATTTCTGTTCTCATCCTGAAGCAAAGTTCTTAACCCGAGGTACTATTTCTGGGTTAGCAGAGCCTGTAACCTGAAGCATATGTAACCCGAGGTACCACTGTAATTTGAATCATTGGTTTGGATCCTGGTCTATAGCAGGAGAAAACAAGCTTGCTCCATTTTGCACATGACAGGTCTTTATATATTTGAAGATGGCTCTCATATCTTCCATCAGTCTCCTCTTTTCCAGGAGGAAAACATGCCCAACTCCCTCAACCGTTCCCGAAATATAATTTTATTTACTTATGAATTAAGTTTCCTATACCACCCTTCATGTGGAGATCACAGGGTGGTTTACAATATAAAAACACAAAAATAAATAGGCATTTGATGTGTGGATGGGATTGTTGAAGATCGATCATTGCTTCATGCGTAAATGAAAACAATAAAAAATGGGGGACAAAATAACGTAAACACCACTTGCAAACAATAAAGATTCCACAAGAACAAACAATTGAAGCAAAAAGATGGCATTTTAATTAGGAAGAGAAATCAGTTGGTTATGAAGACCTTCTTAAACAGGAAGGCTTCCAGTGCATATCAGAATGAACTGCAGCAGAGGCATCTTGGAAAATAGCCCTTGTAGAAGAAATTGTACAGGCAAGGTTGTTTTTATTTTTACACGCTAACACATCCAGAAGATGTGCTTGTGAACAAAGTACTGTTCCTGTGCCTCCACCTGACGACGCTTCCCATGTAACGGAAAAGGCGCTGATTCACCAGCAGGCTGCCGTTCCGAGAAAAGGTGTCTTGGACGGACAAAAGTCTTGCTAACACAAAGTTGTTTATTAATCCATCACCCTTTTGCACCCCCTTTCCAATTCCCTTTCATCTTTATCAGCTGAGGCCACAGCAGCCGCTGCCGTCTCTAAGCCTGGCTGCCTCCGAAGAGTTAAGCGCCTCCGAGGAAACAAGATGTTCAATTCAACACAGTGGGAGGCGATAACTGGTACCAGCTCCAGCTCATTAGGGATTGTAACAAAGCTGCTCAGCTGCCAATCAATTGGGAGTCGGGCCTGACTGAGTGTTGGAGGCAGCCAACCATCCTCTTAGCCTGCCAGGGATGAAGGAATTGTTGCTGATGCTATAGCTGCATTCCTTGGCCCACTACTGAGCTCCTTGGAATCACGGCTCCGGAACAGGATTTCCTGGAGGCAGATGCCTTTGGCGACTGAAGCGGGGATCTCTGTGGCAGTGGTGCTCAGCAGTGCTCAGAGAGTTGACTCCCCACTCACCACAACCCCAACAGCAGAGTGGATCAGAGGTCTGATTTGTTCTGCTGCATACTGCTAGGATTGATCAAGCATTGACTCCATTGGGAACTGCAAACAGAACTCCTTTCTGCACGATACGATATGATATGATAATCTTTATTGTCATTGTCCCATACAGAACAACGAAATTGAAAAATCTACATAAGACATTCAAAAACTAACAAGCCTGCTATCCCAGCTATCCCAACCTGGTTAGCTCCCTAAAAACTCTGATACCCATTTTAGAATACAATATACTCCCATACAAACTCCTTACAATGCGTTTAAAACCAAAATCGCATTTCGGTAGAAACTGTTTCTCAGGCGGCTAGTCCTAGTCTTTATAACGCTGTACCTTCTTCCAGAAGGCAGAAGCTGAAAGAGATCATTTCCGGAGTGCACACTATCCTGCGCTATCTATGGCACCTGGAAGCATAGATTTGATCCAAGGTGAGAAGAGTGCACCCAATTATTCTCTCCACAGTCTTTACAACCCTGGACAGCATTGTTTTTTCCCTGACTGATCAGCTCCCAAACCACACACAGACCATAAGTTAATACACTCTCAACAGTACAATGGTAAGATGCCATCAAGCCTGCTGGATTAGGCCAATGGCCCAACTAGTTCGGCAACCTGTTTTCACAGTGACCAATCAGATCACAGAACCGTAGAACTGGAAGGAACACCAAGCCTCATCTAGTCCAGCCCCCTGCAGTGCATCTATAACTGATGACCATCCAACCTCTGCTTAAAATCTCCTCACTGGTTCCAGTGTGACTGAACCAGTCAACCAGCCCAGTGTGATGGGACCCGTCAACCAGCCCAGTGTGATGGGACCCGTCAACCAGCCCAGTGTGATGGGACCCGTCAACCAGCCCAGTGTGATGGGACCCGTCAACCAGCCCAGTGTGATGGGACCAGTCAACCAACCCAGTGTGATGGGACCCGTCAACCAGCCCAGTGTGATGGGACCCGTCAACCAGCCCAGTGTGATGGGACCAGTCAACCAGCCCAGTGTGATGGGACCAGTCAACCAGCCCAGTGTGATGGGACCTGTCAACCAGCCCAGTGTGATGGGACCTGTCAACCAGCCCAGTGTGATGGGACCTGTCAACCAGCCCAGTGTGATGGGACCAGTCAACCAGCCCAGTGTGATGGGACCAGTCAACCAGCCCAGTGTGATAGAACCAGTCAACCAGCCCAATGCAGCTAACAACCAATAAGAAATACGAGTTGAATGAATACAACTTAAAAACAAGATTAAAATACAACATTAAAACATTAAAACAATTAAGATGCAGCCTCATCACAGGAGGAGAAAGGAAAAAGAAAGAGGGGGAGGGAATCAAATTGACTCCAAGCCAAAGGCCAGGTGCAACAACTCTGTCTTACAGGCCCTGCGGAAAGAAATCAGATCCTGCAGGGCCCTGGTCTCATGAGATAGCGTGTTCCACCAGGCCGGAGCCAGTGTTGAAAAAGCCCTGGCTTTGGTTGAGGCTAATCTGACTTCCTTAGGGCCCAGGACCTCTAGGGTGTTGCTATTTGTGGACCTTAAGGTCCTCCATGGGGCATACCAGGAGAGGCGGTCCCGTAGGTACGAGTGTCCTAGGCTGTGAAGGGCTTCAAAGGTCAAAACCAGCACCTTAAATCTGACCCTGTAATCCACCGGGAGCCAGTGCAGCTGGAAAAGCTGGGTAAATATGCTCCCATAGCAGAGACCCTGTGAGGAGCCTCGCTGCAGCATTCTGCACCTGCTGGAGTTTCTGGGACAGCTTCAAGGGCAGCCCTGTGTAGAGCGAATTACAGTAGTCAAGCCTGGAGGTGACCGTCGCATGGATCACTGTGGCCAGGTCGGGGCAGGAAAGGTAAGGGAAATCTGAATAAGCTCTCATGGAAACCTACGATTACTGTGACTGCTAAAGTGGTATAAGAGTGTTTCACATGCAGGTGTCACCTCAGTTAAGCGATCAAGTGTTGGGTTCAGTTTTCTCACACATTCACTGACAAAACAAGCCTAGCCCATCTGCATCCCACCGGCTTCTAATGCTAAGCTGTAGTGTTTTTGAACACTGTCACATTTTATGCTGTGTTAGCAGGTGTTCCTTGGCTTGTGATCACAGCTGTTCTTTGAAGCTTGGCTCTTGCCTAGGTGTCCCCCGCCTTCTCTGGCAGCTATGATAAATGAGCCCAAGAATGGAGGGTTGCCCAAGGAGCATCCGAAGCAGCACAGAAGATGTTCCCCAATTTACGTCCACTGGCCTCGTGCCTCCAGGCTTGTGTTTGCATGCCTGGATGTCTCCCATGGAGAACGCGGTGGCTTATCGAAACACCTGATGGGGAAACACATTCATTCTGGTGCTCTCCCACAGAGAAGGCTTGGAGTTGGTCTCTGTCCAGCCTCAGGCCTAATTGCCTCAGCAGGTGGAGACGTCAAGACGCCGACAGTTCTTCCAGCTGCAGGATTTGATGAAAGACGGAGGAGAGAAAGAAGACTAGGCCACAATTCTGATGCAGCTGGTTGCTTGGAAGTAAGGGCATACTAAAGGTAAAGGGACCCCTGACCATTAGCTCCAGTCGTGGCCGATTCTGGAGTTGTGGCGCTCATTTCGCTTTATTGGCCGAGGGAGCCAGCATACAGCTTCCGGGTCATATGGCCAGCATGACTAAGCCGCTTCTGGCAAACCAGAGCAGCACACGGAAACGACGTTTACCTTCCCGCCGGAGTGGTACCTATTTATCTACTTGCACTTTGACGTGCTTTTGAACTGCTAGGTTGGCAGGAGCGGGGACCGAGCAACGGGAGCTCACCCCGTCATTGCGGGGATTAGAACCGCCGACCTTCTGATCAGCAAGTCCTAGGCTCTGTGGTTTAACCCACAGCACCACCCATGTCCGATACCCAAGCTAATGGGCCTTAAAAAATAAATAAATGGAAAGGATCCTTGGCAGTTAAGTCCAGTCACAGGCGACTCTGGGGTTGCAGCACTCATCTTGCTTTCAGGCTGAGGGAGCCGCCGTTTGTCTGCAGACAGTTTCCCTGGGTCATGTGGCCAGCAAGACTAAGCCGCTTCTGGCACAACGGAACACCGAAACCAGAGCAGTTCAAACCTTGTGAGCTAGGTTAGCTGGGGAGGGGGAGGATAGTGATTTCACAAGGTTGGCCAATGAGAATTATGACTAACCGGGGATTCGAACCAGGCTCCTTACTCCAAGTTCAACCCCCTAGCCTTGTTCAAATAACATGGGGTGGGGAGCAAGGCATGGCAAGGGATGGGTGAGTTGGTCCCTTAAGCCACATGTTCACTCTCAGCTCTGAGCAAAGCTAAATCATGTATTTCCCTTCCTGGCCTCACATTAGACCCAAGATCAGGAAACCCAACTGCCTCGGCGCCTTCAAATTATTCTGTTACTCTATGCTTTGTAATGAAGCATCTGCACTCAGTATGATAAGGCAAGGCCCATTAAGCCAAACGTACGGGGGAAACAGGTGTGGGGAAATATGCATTGATAAATAAGAGGGGCGTCTTCAACATTGCTCTTTCCATATTCCGAGCCTATCAAATCCCTCCTTGCAATTATCAGCTCCCATATCCATTTCTTCCTGCGGTTTTGCTTGTCGAGGTAAGTGCCAGGGAGTTCAGCGTTCAGCAGCAGCCCCCATCGAAAGGAGAGAGTGAAACCTACCAGTTTCTGGGATGAACAGCAACCCCAGGAATCAGAGGATCAGGGATGTTTGACTGCTTCTCTTTCCACCAGTCCCTTCAAATATCTGAAGGGCAGGAAGACACAAGATTTACCCACTCTGGAAGAATGGCAGATGAAGCTGATGGACTATATGGAATTGGCAGAAATGACCGGCAGAATCCGAGACCAGGGAGAAGAAATGGTGGAAGAAGACTGGAAGAAATTCAAAGACTATCTGCAGAAATACTGTAAAATTAATCTGAAGAAGTGTGCATGCACACGAAAGCTCATACCAAGAACTAACTTAGTTGGTCTTTAAGGTGCTACTGGAAGGAATTTTTTTTTTATTTTGACTATGGCAGACCAACACGGCTACCTATCTGTAACTGTAAAATTAATGAATGTTAAAATGATGTTGGACTGAAAATAAGTGGTTTTGGTATTAAGGCTAATAAGAATATGTAAATATAGATAGTTATATGGATGAAAATTTACAGTTATAATAGGCTAAGAATATAGAGTAAAGATAAATGAAAGAGGGTAAGGATTTGCTGAAAGGATTTTGTAAACGGGAATACAAAAAGGGGAGGTGTGAGGAGGTCAAGGAAATAAGCAAATGAACCTAAAGATATTGAAAAATGGATTTTCTTTTTTAAAGATTTTTCTTCTTTTTTCTTCTTCTTTTTCTATCTGTTTTTTTTTTGTATTTTTTATCACACTGTTTTTCTTTTGTGTAAAATCTCAATAAATATTTTTAAAAAAACAACAACAAATATCTGAAGGGCTGCCACATGGAAGATGGAGGAAGCTTGTTTTCTGCTGGAGGGTAGGACCTGAGAACCAATGGATTCAAATGACAAGGAAGGAGATTGCGACTAACACCAGGAAGAACTTTCTGATGGTGAGAGCCACTCAACAGTGGCTCTCCTTCATTGGAGGTTTTTAAGCAGAGCTTGGATGTCCACCTGTCAGGGTTTCTTTAGTTGTGATTGCTTCACTGCAGGGGGTTAGACTAGATGTTCCTTGGTTTCCTTTCCAACTCTACATTTCTGTGCTGGGGCCGGGGGTAACCCGAGTAACGCGGTCCAGGTCCGGTCCCAAATCCAAGGGTTCCGCGAGGAGTCAATCCAACAGGGCCGAGGCAGGAAACCAGACAAGGTCAGGCACAGTATCTCAGGCAAGTTCTGGCAAACAGCAATGTTGCTCCCGCAACCTGGGGCAGGGTCCAGCAGCCTTTTATCTCTGTCGGGGTAGCGGCCGGTCCTGATCCACCGGTGACTCACCTCCCTGTTTCACCCAAAGGCGAGCACTCCTCCTGCGAGTACTCAGGTCTCTCCTTCTCTCAGACCTGAGTCTCTGCAGCTCAGGAGACGTTGGTGGGTTACTAGACCCAGGGTCCGCCTCAGCCTCCCCTGACCCAACCAGTAGTGGAGCAGCTGTAAATGATGGCCCAGCTGGAGGCAATGAGGTAATCTCCACATCTGGAGCCAAGACAAGCTCAGGCCCCTGACTCCGCCCAGCTGTGCTTGTTGCAGGGGAACCTGTGCAGACTGGGACTCTTCGGAATCCAGGCCTGGTTCAGATGATGCCTGAGGCAAAGGATCCGGTGCAGACTGAGTCTCCTCTGGTTCCGAGCCTGAGCCCGAGTCCCAGGCCATCACAATTTCTATGATTCTTTCTTCAGCAGGTGCACTGCACAGAAATACAACATTCATTGAATGTTGGAAGATTTGAGGCAGATAGGGAAAAAAAAGAATTTCTTACACTGCACATAACTCAGTATGGAATTCGCTCCTGCAGCAAACCGTGGTGGCAACCGACATGGATGGCTTAAAAAGAGGATAAGATAAATTCACTGAGGATAAAGCTATCAATGAAGGCAGCCCTGTTTAGGGAAGATTTTAATGACTGATGTTTTAATGCATTTTTAATCTTTTGTTGGAAGCTGCCCAGAGTGGCTGGGGTAATAATAATAATAATAATAATAATAATAATAATAATAATAATAACCAATGGCAGCTAGCATGATGGCTGTGTTCTTTGTCCATTGTTTGTGACAGTATACCCGCAAATGCCAGATACCTGGGAAGAATGCCATTGCACTCTGGTCCTGCCTGTGAGCTTTCCAGAAACCTGACCATTATGAGAACTGGATAATGACCTGATCCAACAGGACTCTTCTAGTTATTTTGGACGGCGACTGCCACCAGCCCTGGCATGGGGCTGATAGCATTTGTACTGCAAAGCATCTGAAGGACACTTGGTTGGTGATGGTTGCCTTAGGAAGCTGTTGGTAATTTCAGGGAGCGGTCCCAGTCTGTGGGAAGGTCCATGGTTGCAGGACAGCTGCCCCCGTGGAATGTCCAGAGAACAGAGTCAGGTGAGGTCAAGGTTGCAACCCAGAAGGGCAGATCTATTCTGTCATGGACGATCTAGCTGAGATTCCTGCATTGCAGGGGGTTGGAATAGATGACCCTCCAGGTCCCAGCCAACTTTACAATCCTGTGATTCTATGAAGGTGGGAGGCTTGCAAAGAGAGGAGTCAGGTGCTGATGCACACTGACAGTCCAGTCTGAAAGGGAATTTTCAGAGATGCAGAACTAGAAAGCAGCCAGTACCATGGAGAGCTCCAAGCGGGGCTTGAAGCTTCTCAGAAATGGTATCCTCTTTCCCCATACAGTGGTACCTCGGGTTAAGTACTTAATTCGTTCAGCAAGTCCGTGCTTAACCTGAAACTGTTCTTAACCTGAAGCACCACTTTAGCTAATGGGGCCTCCTGCCGCCACCGCGCCGCCGGAGCACGATTTCTGTTCTCATCCTGAAGCAAAGTTCTTAACCCGAGGTACTATTTCTGGGTTAGCGGAGTCTGTAACCTGAAGCCTATGTAACCTGAAGCCTATGTAACCCGAGGTACCACTGTATTGAAATACTTTATTGTCACTTGTACAACTTGTATACAGTGAGATTACACGAGCACCCCCCACTCAGCTCTCTTAGTCTTAATTCCCCTCGTTTACTGACGCACACCCACCAAACCCAAAGCCAGTTGCCCTGTTGTTATCTTTTCATTCAGGAGCCTAACAGTCCAGGATAGAAGCTGTTCTTTGCCCTGTTGGTGCAACTAATCATGCTTCTATATCTTCTGCCTGAGGGCAGGAGATCAAGAAAGTGCCGGCCAGGGTGTGAATCATCCCTGAGAATTTTACCAGTTTTGTGGGTGAGGAGGTGAAGTATTGGGAGCTCAGAACGTACAGCCATCTTGCAACAAGGTTTTCAACCGATATAGCAGAGGTTTTCAACCTTTTTGAGTCCACAGCTCCCTTGGCCAACTACATTCTTTCTGTGGCACCCCTTTGGGGCTCAGGAGCCCAGTTATGCCACCCCTTACCTGCAGAGCTGGCAGCTGCTCACCCTTTTTCAAACATGTCCCCTTGTGGAAATGTTCCCGTATCCTCTTTTTGCCTCCCCTCTTCTTGGGAGTCCTCTGGGCAGCTGCAGAGAGCGCCAGAGAGAGCCAGCGTGGTGTAATGGTTAAGAGCGGTAGACTCGTAATCTGGTGAACCGGGTTCGCGTCTCCGCTCCTCCACATGCAGCTGCAGGGTGACCTAGGGCTAGTCACACTTCTCTGAAGTCTCTCAGCCTCACTCACCTCACAGAGTGTTTGTTGTGGGGGAGGAAGGGAAAGGAGATTGTTAGCCGCTTTGAGACTCCTTCGGGTAGTGATAAAGCGGGATATCAAATCCAAACTCCTCCTCCTCCTCTTCTTCTTCTTCTCCTCCTCCTCCATGCCCCAAAGAGACATGCCTCCTCACACGGCCCCACGGTGGCCTGGGAAGCACCCCCTGGCCAGCCCCAGAGGCACAACTCACCTGGGGTCCTTGTAGTCAGGGCTGCTGCAACAAACAGCTGTGCAAGCCTTTGGGAGGCAGAGATGCGAGAGGGCATCAGAGGAGAGAGGGAAGGAAAGAGGGACAGAGGCCAGTGCTGACTATCATTCAAGGTAGCCCAGGGTGCCACAGCACACTGGTTGAAAACCACTGCCATATACAATTGCTGAATTGTCAAGTTGGAAGGGTTCCCAAGCAAGAGCCATCCTTCGGTAAGCTCAAACCACCAATCTTCTGGTTAACAGCCAGTTTCAATGACCAATTGTGCCACTGAATTAAACAAGGAGCAGCCAGGCAGTTGAGGTCCTTGTTGTAGTTCCTCATTCCCCTTGGCCCAAAATCGACCAGCGGGTGGGACTGTCCACAAGTGAATCACCTGATGTCACTATGACATCAGAGGATTGACAGGCAGGCTGTCCCATCAAAGTCTGTGCCCAGCCCTTCCCAAGAAAATGACAGTGATGGTGATGGTTCACATACAATTTAACACAGGAACTTCCCAGGCTCTTTAATGAGGGTGAAAGAGGAGAGGGCAAAATATGGTTTGAAGCTCAACATCAATAAAACGAAGATCATGACCACTGGTCCCATCACCTCCTGGCAAATAGAAGGAGAAGAAATGGAGACAGTGAGAGATTTTACTTTCTTGGGCTCCATGATCACTGCAGATGGTGACAGCAGTCACGAAATTAAAAGACGCCTGCTTCTCTTGGGAGAAAAGCAATGACAAACCTAGACAGCATCTTAAAAAGCAGAGACATCACCTTGTCAACAAAGGTCCGTATAGTTAAAGCCATGGTTTTCCCAGTAGTGATGTATGGAAGTGAGAGCTGGACCATAAAGAAGGCTGATCGCCAAAGAATGGATGCTTTTGAATTCTGGTGCTGAAGGAGACTTTTGATAGTCCCATGGACTGCAAGAAGATCAAACCTATCCATTCTGAAGGAAATCAGCCCTGAGTGCTGACTGGAAAGACAGATCGTGAAGCTGAGGCTCCAGTACTTTGGCCACCTCATGAGAAGAGAAGTCTCCCTGGAAAAGACCCTGATTTTGGGAAAGATGGAGGGCACAAAGAGAAGCGGACGACAGAGGATGAGATGCTTGGGCAGTGTTCTCGAAGCTACCAGCATGAGTTTGACCAAACTGCGGGAGGCAGTGGAAGACAGGAGTGCCTGGCGTGCTCTGGTCCAGGGGGTCATGAAGAGTCGGACACGACTAAACGATTAAACAACAAGGAGAAAGAATTTCCTGGTCCTCACCTGGTCACCCTACTAAATCACACACCCCTTCGCTACAAAGGCCCCTTCAGCACCAGCACCTCTATAAACTCTAGATATTAACCATGCATCTTTTCTTATCCTCCTTTATCTGGTAAAATTAGGGGAGCGAGGAACGCTCTGCTAAATCAAATACAACTGAAAAGGCGAATCTGTTCTTATTGTCAAGTAATCTCCTTCCTATGCCCTTTCTGTCCTCTTGGTGGCACTGTTAGCACAGCAAACATCTCCAACCCTGTTCTGGTTCCCTCTAACCAGAGGCCATCCATCATTTGCCTTCTCCAGGAAAGCTAAGGTTGGTGTGTGTGTGTTTGTTTTGTTTTTAAATTAGATACTAAATAGATACAAAGTTTATGGGCACCAAAGAAAGATGTTTAAAGCTTCTGTCACAACTCCAGAGGGGAGGTTTGCCACCACGGCAATTCGCAAGCTGACCTATTTGGGTTCTTGCTCTCTTCTGACGGTATAATCTGTTTCTTCCTTCGATATTTCTCCCTGTCTGAGGTTTGAATTCCAAGTCGGGTGGCAGTGGCAGCGGGGTGTGTGTGTGTGTGGATGTGGGATCACAGGAAAAAGAAACTGGGCACTGTACTCATTTTTGCTTTCTTGGTTACACTTTCTCGGTGGAAAGGAAAACGGAGCGAGCCGTCTGCACCGAAAACGGTGCTGACATTGTCCATTTACAGTTTATGAGTAGCGTAATGCACATTCCAATAATCATTCAAAGGTCTCCATGCCGTGAGCAATTGTTCCCCTGGGACGGACCGGCCTCAAGCAAACTGAATATGTTAGCTCGGTCCTGCACAGCTCGCCAAGCTAAACGCAAGCTTCTAGTCATGGATTCAGACCATCTCAATGATCCTTCCTTTTCTGGAGACCCCAGCAGGTGCTGTAAAGAGGAGTTTTCTCAAGTGCCTAGCCGTGTGTCCTACTTCCCAGTCCTCTCTTCGAAGTCCAAGGCTGCTTTAAAGGGAAAGAGCAGTAACAATTCACTGTCGCAAACAGTATGCTTCTGAGTACCAGTCAGTGCTGGATTTACGTATAAGCTAAATAAGCTATAGCTTAAAGCCCCACTCTCTTGGACCCCCCCCCAAAAAAAAATAAAGAAAAAACAAACTGGATGTACATTTCCAAAATATAAGATAAAAAGCAAATAAAATAAAACCTACATGCAGCAACAGTGTTTTGTGTTGCGTAGGCTCCTATTTGTTATGTTCAAATGGCTTTAGATACCTATTAGGTCCATAAATTGTTGTTGTTGTTTAGTCGTGTCTGACTCTTCGTGACCCCATGGACCAGAGCACACCAGGCACTCCTGTCTTCCACTGCCTCCCGCAGTTTGGTCAAACTCATGCTGGTAGCTTCGAGAACACTGTCCAACCATCTCGTCCTTTGTCGTCCCCTTCTCCTTGTGCCCTCCATCTTTCCCAACATCAGGGTCTTTTCCAGGGAGTCTTCTCTTCTCATGAGGTGGCCAAAGTACTGAAGCCTCAGCTTCACGATCTGTCCTTCCAGTGAGCACTCAGGGCTGATTTCCTTCAGAATGGAGAGGTCCATAAATTACCATATAGCATATATTCAACAGAAAAACAGTGACAATTTGTTGTTGACAAAGGACAGCTGGACATATAAGGGGCCCCATTACCTTCAGTAGCTTAGGGCCTCATCCAACCTAAATCCAGCCCTGAAACCAGCTGCTGTGCTTCACAAATAAGGAGATCGCTATTGCACTCATAACCTGCTGGCCCACCGATGGAACAGGATTCTGGAATAAGATGGGTCTTTGGCCTGATCTAACACAAAGGCTCATCTTAAAAGGAATTGATTTTTTTTAAGGAAGCCTCCCTTTTCTGTCTAAAGGCTTAAAAACTGCTTGTGAACTGGAATGCCTCTTTAAATTTTTTTCTAGCTCTACTTACAGAGCTCACACTTGGGAAGATTTTGCCTTCTTCTTGCTTGTACTTCCAGAAAGAGAAAAACAAAAGGCGGAAGATGAGGCAGATCGCCAAGTGGAAAAAGAAGAACCTCTCCACAGTTCACATCAGGCAAAATTCTTGGCTGGCACAGATTAAAAAATAAAATATAAAAATCCCCATAGGATTTCCTTGGCAGATGGGTATGTGAGCATCTGGAAGGAAGGGAAAGGAAAGGAACAGAAAGGATGGTTTGTCTGTGAAGGGAGTCCCATGTTCAGGACAATCTCTCACCCATGGAGTGCATGTTAGAACTGGGCTGCAGATTAGGGAAATTTCATATCCATATATATTTAGTTCCTGCTTTTGTTGGATACTACCCATCCTTCAGGGACGTGGGTGGTGCTGTGGGTTAAACCACAGAGCCTAGGAATTGTCGATCAGAAGGTTGGCGGTTCGAATCCCCTCAACGGGGTGAGCTCCCGTTGCTCGGTCCCTGCTCCTGCCAACCTAGCAGTTCAAAAGCACGTCAAAGTGCAAGTTAATAATAATAATAATTATTATTATTATTATTTATATCCCACCCTCCCAAGCCGAAGCCGGGCTCAGGGCGGCTAACAACAATCAAATAATCAAACCATCAAATAATCCAACATTCTAAAAACATTTCAATTATAAAAATTAATTAAAATCAAATTGATGGCAACCGTTAAGCAAAATTCTGTGCAGGTTGCCAGAGGAGGGAGTCAGGCTGCACCCTAACCAAAGGCCTGGTGGAACAACTCTGTCTTGCAGGCCCTGCGGAAAGATGTCAGGTCCCACAGGGCCCTAGTTAGTCTCTTGTGACAGAGCGTTCCACCAGATTGGAGCCACAGCCGAGAAAGCCCTGGCTCTAGTTGAGGCCAGCCTAACCTCTCTGTGGCCTGGGACCTTCAGGATGTTTTTATTTGCAGACCGTAGGTTCCTCTGTGGGGCATACTAGGAGAGGTATACCAGATAAATAGGTACCGCTCCGGCGGGAAGGTAAACGGCATTTCCGTGCCCTACTCTGGTTCGCCAGAAGCGGCTTAGTCATGCTGGCCACATGACCTGGAAAAACTGTCTGCGGACAAATGCTGGCTCCCTTAGCCTATAGAGAGAGATGAGTGCACAACCCCAGAGTCGTCCGTGACTGGACCTAACAGTCAGGGGTATCTTTACCCTTTACTGGCATGCTTTTGAACTGCTAGGTTGGCAGGAGCTGGGACAGAGCAAGAGGAGCTCACCCTGCCGCGGGGATTCAAACCTCTGACCTTCTGATTTGCAAGCCCAAGAGGCTCAGTGGTTTAGACCACAGTGCCACCCTTGTCCCATACAGTTAATGCAGACTATGCTGGACCTGATAGTATGGCTCAATATAAGTCAGCTCCATATGGATAACAATTTGAACTTGGGACTCCCTGACCTACAACCGGCATATTACGTCTTAGTGGTTCAGCACTAAAACCGCTAGCAGATTTGCAAAGCTAAGCAGGGTCCGGTATGTTTTCAATTTGGATGGGGGACGGCATGTTGAGATTCCTGCATTGCAGGGGGTTGAACTAGATGGCCCTCAGAGGTTCCTTCCAACTCAACAATTCTGTGATACTGATGACATCCGGCTGGCTTTGACAGCAAATGGGTATAAAGCTCAGAGCAGGCCATGCCTGAGAATGGCAGCAGCTCCCTCCTTTGCGGGGCCCTGCAGAACGACGGCCATTAGGCACTTGAAGTGATTCATGAAGGCAGAAATCACGCAAACTGCCCATTATGGGTGACAACGGCTAGAATAACCGAATCAAAATATTGCATCTCAGAAGTCTTCCCATCCCTCACCCAGGAGCTGCCTTGGCTCAGATGGATCCTGACGCAGCAGACAGATTTGCCTTTTTTGTGGGTTGTTGCTGTTGCGCCACAGGAGATGCCGTAATGAGCCATGGAGACTTTTGCCGGGGCTTCGAGCGAGCCGGCTTCGTTCCAGCCACAGCTCAGCAACCACCAAGCGTTTGTCGCATTTGATGCCCGCTTCTTCACGGATTGTGGGGGGAAAGGAGAAGGAATCTGCTGCCTTTCCGTCTCTTTTCCTAGCAAACATCTGTCTGGCTGTCATGCTCGCTGGGCAGTGGCAAAGATAAGGACTCCATGAGAATTGGCAGTGCTGGTCTCAAAGCCTTCACGGCAAGGCTTGGCAGCCTTGGACTGGAAGGAAAGAAAGACGATGGGGTTGTCTCATTTGTGGCTGGGAAGAGCTTAGAATGGCAGGGGAAACTAGAAGCAATTCTCTGTCCTCTCCTACGAATGATCAAGGGGATGGAGAAAGGCTGAGAAAGGCTGCAGAATTTGGGACTTCCTTCCTATAACCTGAAAAGGGCCGTGGGTGGCGCTGTGGGTTAAACCACAGAGCCTAGGACTTGCCGATCAGAATGTTGGGGGTTTGAATCCCCGCAATGACGGGGTGAGCTCCCGTTGCTCGGTCCCTGCTCCTGCCAACCTAGCAGTTCAAGCAGTGCAAGTAGATAAATAGGTACCGCTCTGGTGGGAAGGTAAACAGCGTTTCCGTGCGCTGCTCTGGTTCGCCAGAAGCGGCTTAGTCATGCTGGCCACATGACCCAGAAGCTGTACGACGGCTCCCTCGGCCAATAAAGTGAGATGAGCGCCGCAACCCCAGAGTCGGCCACGACTGGACCTAATGGTCAGGGGTCCCTTTACCTTTACTGCAGCCACAGTGAAAGTTCACAGAAGCTTTGTGCAGCTCTTCCAGAAATTTAACAAGCCCTCATTTCACTTAACTCCCCCCCGCAGTTCTCATCATAAAAAGCCACGACACCATAGAAGTATCTAAGCAGAAGGAAGTAAGTCAGCAGAGACTCCGAAGTGTTCCCCCGAGAAAGAGAAAAGTCCACTGATGAGGGACTTTATTTTTAAACTGTTCTCACTGTCAACATGTTCTGTTCTTCCCCACGGACGGTTGGCCTGGGAGAACCAGCAGAGCTTGATAAGCCAACCTTCAGAGAGTGGAAAAACATATGACAACCCTCTGTACTGCCAGGCAGAAATGCCCTTCGGCCTCTTGTGGGTGGCTTCTAACCCATAGCTGCTTAGTTTAACTTACACATTCTTCCCCATTGTTCATTTTCCAAAGTGGATCTTGGCACAATTAGGTTTCCCTGTCTCAATCTAAACTGTTCACAAATGGACTTCGAAGGCAATGGCAATCAGCCAATGCTCACCAGGATACATCCCTTTGAAGTCCCTTTGCAAGCAAGTTCAATATGAACCACTTGGATAAAAGAATTCCTAGTGATGGAAGTGTTGGAATATGCTGCTGACCTGATCAGATGAGTCGGTTCTTGTGTTCTTAGGTGGCAACTGACTTCAGTATGAAGCCATATGTTGAACGGTTGAAATTTGCAGCACTAATTCAATGGCCTCGGACCATCCTTAGGGAAACAAAAGGACTCGTTCGACTCAAAATATTGGCTATCCACGCACTATAATCTGAGTTCACTGTCCTGTGAATCCAGTTCACGAAGATGTAGCCGATTGTAGCTTTGAGGAGTACAATTCAAGCAAAGTGACATCATTTCAGCTGTAGCCAATGACCAGCAACTTCATGGTAGGGTTTTGCTTAATTCAATGGAATGTGGAGATACTTATTGGGGTGGGTGGGTGAGTTTCATAAACATAATTAATCTGGATCAATACATTTTAATATCCTAAGTGCACATTGACTTTCATAAAGAGACAAAGGAAAGCAAACTAATCAAGAGGGCTTTGTTTTGGGGAAATCATGGCACAGTCTTTGGACTTCTGACATATCACACCCCCTCTTCATAAGATCAGGGTTGGAGCTGTGTGTTTGAAGCTCGTGGACCCAGACATCACCCTGGATAAAAAATTTGCTTCGAATCTGCATTTCAGTCCTAGAAGGAAACCAGATAATCTCTCCCCTATTAGGAAGAATATGCCAGCAGTATTCGGATGGGTTTCCCCCCCAGCCAAGCCCTGCCTCCTCCTTCTAATAGAACCAGATATTCCCTTTGGAATAACATTTGCATGGCTTCTCCATTGCTTCCTGCGCTATCAGAGTCAGTAAATGCTGAAAGATTTGCAGCAGCTGCAGGCCTGTAAGGCAAAAGCAGCGGGGCTTCCTCCAGATCATTGTTTGGCTGGCATTTCACAAGTAACAAGGTAGAATGTCACTCAGCTTCATCATGTTTTACCGGGGACATTGTGGAAGGACGGACACTCTTTCAGCAGAACACGTTTTGGACACGTTGCTGCTGTCTTTCACTCTCCTAGCTGATGGCTCTTGTCGTCCAGGACACACACAATATATGAAACGTCTCCTCAATGCCCGACACGTCCTGTGACATCCTCTTTGGCTGAAAGCATGATAAGGTCTTCTCCTCTTGGGTGGAAATTCATGTCAGTTAGAAAAAGCCACTTTGCTGTTCATTATCGCTGCTGTCAAACTCATTTCAGGCAGGGAAGAAGGAAAGGTTCCTGTTTTCATGGTTGTTTCTTTGAATGTTTGCATGAGATCATCAAATCGTAGAGTTGGATGGGACCCCAAGGGTCATGCGGTCCAAATCCCTACAATTCAGGAATCTCAACTATACCAAGAAGAAAGCACACCAAGAACTCAGGCCAAGGTAAGTTTCAATAGTGGGAGTGGTCCCTACTCAAAAGTCAATAGTCAATAGTAACAACAACTAATCCATTCAAAAGTATGTATTCTGACAAGAATTACAAACTCAAGTAGAGATTACAAACTCTGACAGAGATTGCAAACTCAAACTCATAAAGATATGTATAACACAATAATTCGTTACAAAGATTTTCTCTTTTTCACTCGACAATAATGTTGATCCTTATAATCTATCAGCTTGCAGATGGAGACTCAGTTTCAATCCTAGAGCAGAAGTCAGAAGTCAGTTATGGATTAGAAACCAGGACAGGGCCCTGTTTCAATGTATTCACCTTCATCAGATAATTTTTAAAGGGTTGTGTAAGTTTGAAGACTTTCGGATAAATATATCCTGTTATCTTCTATGTTTCTCAGGGATAACAACTACGTGTGGGTAGATCAACGTGTATCTTGAGCTTTCCTCAACTATAGCATCCCTGACCGATGCCGTAGGCCAAAGGCGAATCTAGTTCAGCATCCTGTTCATACAGTAGCCTACCATATTTCATAGAATCAAAGAATTGTGGATTTGGAAGGGACTCCGAGGGTCATCTAGTCCAACCCCCTGCAATGGAGGAATCCCAGCTAAAACATCCATGACAGATGGCCGTCCAACCTCTGCTTAAAAACCTCCAAGGAAGGAGAGTCCACAACCTCCCAAAGGAGACCATTCCACTGTCGAACAGCTCTTGCTGTCAGAAAGTTCTTCCTGATGTTTCACCGAATCTCCTTTCTTGTAACTTGAAGCCATTGGTTCAAGTTCTACCCTTCTATTCAGATGATGCTGAATTGGAGTGTTCTTCTTCAAGGTGCCAGCCAGCCAGCCAGCTATAACCTCCCCCAAGTGAGAACATTCCATCTATCCACCCATTTTTGCGACACTCAACATTCCATGACTAGTGAGCATGCTAAATCTTAAACGGGCTTTCTGTGTCTGTGCACCCCATTGTATATATTTTAAAGTTTATTGTACTTTTGTAACCCTTCAGCTTCCCCTGACAGTGCTGAGTCTGCCCTCTTGTTTCTAGGTTCCTACCATCTGGGACCCATTTCTGTTGGCCCTCACCACCTGAGATCAATATTAGGAGTGGTTGCGTTCACAGCATGGGGCATCAGTAGGGGTATGGACCTATGTTTGTTTGGAATCCGCCACCACCCCGCTCTATTCAGAGATGTTATGGATGCACCTTTGCCCTAAATTTGGCACGTCCCAATCTCCAGAAGGATATAGAGAAAAATCCTCAAAATAATATATTAGACATCAGAGCACTTGTTATTTCAATAGTGCCAGTTTGTTTCATCTACGTGAGGTCCCACACTCTCCCGCATGCATATTTAATTCTAGGTTCCACTGCACCATGGGTTTTGTAGTCTTACACCCTCACAGTCACATTTATCACCTGCAGATGGTTACGAAGCTTCAACTGGTGCAGAATTCAGCAGCCAGGTAGCTCACTGGGCAAAGACGGTTTGAGCATATTACACTGATCTTGGCCCAACTGCATTGGCTGACAATTAGATTCCAGGCCCAATTCAAAGTGCTGTTTTTGACCCATAAAGCCTTAAACGGCTCTGGACCACAATACCTGAAGGACCACCTGTCCCCATATAAACCATCCTGGACTTTGCATTCATCATCCAAGGCTCTTTTTCATGTGTCTCCTCCATGTCAGGTCCAGAGGGTGGCAACACGAGAATGGGCCTCCTCTGCGGTGGTTCCCCATTTGTGGAATGCTCTCCCCAGGGAAGTTCGGGGATCACCATCATTATATACCTTTAGGCGCCAGGCGAAAACATTCTTCTTCCATCAGCCCTTTTAAATGTGTCTGTGGGAAGGAAGGTCATTGTTTTACTTGTTGTTGTTGTTGTTGTTGTTGTTGTTGTTGTTGTTGTTGTTGTTTAGTCATTTAGTCGTATCCGACTCTTCATGACCCCATGAACCAGAGCACGCCAGGCACTTCTGTCTTCGACTGCCTCCCGCAGTTTAGCCAAACTCATGCTGGTAGCTTCGACAATACTATCCAGCCATCTCGCCCTCTATCATCCCCTTCTCCTTGTGCCCTTCATCTTTCCCAACATCAGGGTCTTTTCCAGGGAGTCTTCTCTTCTCATGAGGTGGCCAAAGTATTGGAGCCTCAGCTTCAGGATCTGTCCTTCCAATGAGCACTCAAGGCTGATTTCCTTCAGAATGGATAAGTTTGATCTTCTTGCAGTCCACGGGACTCTCAAGAGTCTCCTCCAGCACCATAATTCAAAAGCATCAATTCTTCAGCGATCAGCCTTCTTTATGGTCCAGCTCTCACTTCCATACATCACTACTGGGAAAACCATAGCTTTAACTATACAGACCTTTGTTGGCAAGGTGATGTCTCTGCTTTTTATTTACCTGTTTTTATCCTGTATTTTATTCCGTGAACTAATAAATGAATGAATAATAAATGTTTTGCTCTAGGTATCCCCCTTTAACCATCTTTGATTATCTCCTATGCAAATTGTCTTGAGATGATTGTTTAGAAGGTAATTAATAAATCAATGGTGGCCATCATCATCAACTTTCATTGCAGGTTTTGGCAAGATCAAATGCCACAATAAATTAGCATCTGTAGCTGGAAGAGTTAAAACATCGCAACAGCATAGTTGGGTTGATGTGGAAAGAGAAAAATGTCACATGGGAATACATTGTGCTCATTGCGGTAAGCATGACTGCAGTGACAACATCATGTTTTTGGATGAACCTGTAGGAGTTCCTCTGGGAATGTGAGAAGAATGCATATCTCTAACTCTTGTCCACGGTGCCAGTGTGCATTATTCAGGGACCAGATTGGATGCCAGAGGCAAAGGTCGATGGATCAATGGGCGTGGCTCTGATTTTTCTGCAGTAGGTTGTGGGAATGTTGTGGGTAACAGAAGAGGATAAATTGATTAACATTATCCTTCCTAACTCGCGCTAGCAAGTTTCTTCATTCAGCAGAGTGCATTTCCCCTTTAACACAGCAGGAAGCTGATTGCAGAATCATTAGAATCTCTTAAGACTATAAGCAATCCAATATGGCTTTCCCAGACTGGTATATGTTCCTGGTAAGATCCCCTTTTGAATCCCTCCTAAAAGAATAAAGACAACACAATCTTATTCATAAGTTTCAAAAAGAAGTTTACTCATGATCAGACAGAGCACAGTGTGATCTCTGAAGGCAGGCTTAAGGCTACAAATAATAATAATAGTAAGAGTTTGGATTTGATATCCAATTTGATATCCAATAGTAAGAGTTTGGATTTGTTAGTCTCAAAGCGGCTAACATTCTCCTTTCCCTTTCTTCCCCACAACAAACACTCTGTGAGGTGAGTGAGGCTGAGAGACTTCAGAGAAGTTTGACTAGCCCAAGATCACCCAGCAGCTGCATGTGGAGGAGCGGAGACACGAACCCAGTTCACCAGATTACGAAACTATCACTCTTAACCACTACACAAAGAGGTTTACCCCATACAGGGCTGTCTTAAGTATACCCAGCACCGTGGTGCGAAGATCCCTCCGGCAGCCCCCCCTCCATTTCCCAGAGTTGCTGACCTTTTTACGGCGCTGCCAGCAGCTTTGTGGGGCTGGAGGAGGCGGGCAGCGGCTGGAGGGCGGCACCTCTGGTGGGGAAGAGGCGGAGGCTCCAGGCGCGATGCTGCTTCAGCGAGCTGGGTGAGGGCAGCGAGCTAATGCCAGGAGGCGCTACATCCAGCCTCCACCTCTTCCCTGGTGCCCTGGCGCCCTGCACCACTTGCCTCTATGGCCAAGACGCTCCTGACCCCATATGGGAGATAACCCAGGGAATGCTGGCTGAGAGCCAGAAGTGAAGTCCAAGTGGAGCAGGAAGCAGGCAAGATGAAAAAGAAGGGAGGGTGGCTGTGTGACTTGGCCTTTTACCAGATCTGGAAAGGTCACGCCCACCGACTGGCCACATGCAATGGAAAGGATGCCCCAGCCAGGTGTAACAGGAAGTTCAAACTGGCTGGGCCAACATTCCTCTGAATGTCCACTCTAGCCAAAAAGTAATGTTGTACTTGACTGCTCCAGTGGATTATATCCTTGAGTGGGAGAGAGGAAGAAGAGGCAGAAAGCGTTGTAGACCTAGGATAGGCAGCTGAAGGCAAGGGGGTGGCTGAGGCTACAACAGATAAACAGGAAGAACTTGCTGGTCCTACTGTGTTCAGATCCCCTCCCCTCTTGTCTCCAAGGACTCAGAGACCTTTGCATGTCTCAGGGGTCTCAGGGGCCCCCTATCCAGCAGAGTTTAAGATTGCAGGAAAAACAGCTGGATGGGGAGGAGACTTAGAGAGAAGTGGGAGGCCTAGACAGTTGGTTCTACCTTCACAGTCTGTGGTAGCAATGTTTCTGAATACCAATTGCTAGAAATCACAGACGGGGAGACTGGTTTCTGTGGGAATGTTAAGGATAGTGGGAAAGGATATATTGAATAAGTATCATCCTTCCTTCACTCATCCCAGTGAGAGATGTAGCAGAACAGATTCCCCTCAATATAGAAGGAAGCTAGTTTGCAGATTCATTTGAATTTCTTTAGTTATGTAATCCAATCTGGCTTGCCCAGATGGACTATTCCTGGTGTCCCCTTTTATCCCTCCTAAAAGAGTAAAGACACAAGAGTCTTTCCTTAAAGGCAACAAGAAATTTACTCACATTCAGTTCACGATTAGATCCCTGAAAGGCAGGCTTTACTAGCAGTTACATAACGAACTGTGAGCTCATCTCATATGGAGATTGAGTTCATGGGCTGCTGGCTGAGAGCCAGCAGACAGCAAAATTACATTAGGAGAATAAAATAGCTGCAGGAGAGCAGCAAGCAAGAGACCAGAGCAAGAGAGAGAGAATGGTTGCGTGACTCGGCTCTTTTATTTAGCCAGCCAGGGCCATGCCCATCTCCCTGGTCACATGCAAGGATGCCCCTCTGCCTGTGCCCACTCTAGGGGAATAAGGAATATTGCATTTGACTGTACCAAGGGATTACACCCCACAGTTTCATGCTCAAATCTTGCTTGTGGGTTTCTCACAAGCATCCTAGTTTTCATTTTGTATTTTTATGCTGTCAACTGCCTTGGGATCTTTGGATGAAGGACACTATACAAATTTAATAAATAAAATAAATCTGGCAGGCCACTGTAAGAACAGGATGCTGCGCGAGTTTAACTGCAGGCTCTTCCTATGGTTTTAAACCCAGACAATTCCAACTGATGGGGGGTTGGTGGGGATGTGAACGAGAAGAAGCCCTGAGTCCTTGGTTCATCCATAATTCAAGGCAGAAACATGTTTGACAAAATTGTGCCGACTCCCTTTCCCTCCTCACTTTGCCAAGATTACTTGGCCTCATTGCAATCCCAGTTGCAAATGTGCATCTCTTTAGCCCACTTTGAACATCTTGAGAAGAAAGGACAAAATAGACTCCATTCCTTAAACGGTTACATGTTTTCTTCTCCCTTCCACCAGTGAATGGTCTCAAGACGTTGAGGGGGAAAAAGGAAGCCGGATTAATATTTCATTGTGATGCATTATGAAATGCTTTTATTAAAGAAGCCCGGGGAACGTAAGATGAATCTTCCCTTCTCTTTCTCTCTGAAAACTTCAGGGCAGACATATTCAAGTTTCATTTATTCCAGATGGTTTTCCCCTACCCATTCTCATCTTGTGCTTCCTCTCTCTCTCAAATGCTTTTCCAGACAGGGGGCCAGCAGCTGGAGACCCTTGGACCAAGTCTGGCTCATGCAGAATCACCATCATTTGGCCCACCAGTATGGACATAGCCAGAGGGGATGGGGGTGGGGAGCTGCCGCCCTAGATCAAGTAAATAAATAAAAATACTTAACCCAAAGTAGAAACTGTAGAAAGATTTTGACAGAATTTTTCTGAGCACTTAGGGGCAAAAGAAAGTGATTTGAAACAACAGTAGTTTTTAAAATAAAGGTAAAGGTAACGGGACCCCTGACCATTAGGTCAAGTTGTGGCCGACTCTGGGGTTGCAGCACTCATCTCACTCTACAGGCCAAGGGAGCCGGCGTTTGTCCGCAGACAGTTTTTCCGGGTCATGTGGCCAGCATGACTAAGCCGCTTCTGGTGAACCAGAGCAGCGCACGGAAATGCCGTTTACCTTCCCACCGGAGCGGTACCTATTTATCTACTTGCACTTTGACGTGCTTTCAAACTGCTAGGTTGGCAGGAGCAGGGACCGAGCAACGGGAGCTCACCCCGTCACGGGGATTTGAACCACCAACCTTCTGATCGGCAAGTCCTAGGCTCTGTGGTTTAACCCACAGCGCCACCCTCTTTGATATGTGTAAGCCGCCTTGATTCCTGGTCTGGAGAAAAGGCAATATATTGTTGTTGTTGTTGTGAGAGTAGAATCATGGAGCTGGCTCAAAACAGAAGCAGTCCTGAGCAATTGTCACATGTGGTCAGAAACAAAGGGAGGGACAACCTTCCCCACCCCCACCCCCAATTTTAAAGGGTACCATTACAAAAAGAAACTGGATTTCAATTTCAGCCAGAACAGAGCTGCCTAAACAAAGCATACACTGAAAGCTCTCTTCTCTCTTCCTTTCACAGCTGAGGGCTTCTCCGAAAACGGCAACACTATATTTTTACGGCTTGTGAAGTCACATCTAAGCCTCTTCTTCTGTCAGGTCTGCGGGATCCAACACAGAAGACCCTGCCTGTGAATCACTCCACATGCCCTTAAAGATCTCCATATTGCAGGAATGCTGAGAGGATTAATTAGACAAGATTTGTAAACTGCTCCTGACGCTCTTGGCAAAGGAAAAAAAAATAGTTCGCATCCTTGATGAAGCAGTCTGAGCCCGTGGCAAACCTCCCAACTGCTGCCTCAGGTTTCAGATGCACCAGACCAACCGGGCAGTTCAAAATACGCAAGAACGTATACAGAATCACTTCCCTCCTTGATACCCTGAGGGGGAAGAAACCGAGATTGCAAATCTTGGCAGTCAGTCTTCCTGATTTGCCTTCCATCTCCTGATCTGTGATTTGATCAGCTTCTGAAGTAGCAGGCAATCGAATCCTGGAGGAGCCACACACAGGGGGAAAGAGCTTGCAGCCACCTGTCAGGTTGGAAGTACAATTCTCATGGCATTGGCACTACAAGGGAAACCAGATGTCTCCAGAGCAGACAGTAGAACAGAAGCATATCATAATCAATATTTCATCACCCAGGAAGCCTTCATTCCCCTTCTCATTGCAGAAGCGTCGCTTCGCCAAGAAAGCTGCATCTTCTCTCAAATGACTACGAGCAGCAAGAATCTCTGGAGCCACGGCACCACCTCAGTTAAGAAGATGCTGCATATGATAGGCATTTTCAGATATCTGAAGGGCTGCCACATGGAAGATGGAGCGAGCTTGTTTTTTGCTGCTCTGGAGGGTAGGCTCAGAACCCATGGATTCAAATGACAAGGAAGGAGATTGCGACTCAACGTCAGGAAGAGCTTTCTGACATTAAGAGCTGTTCAGCAGCGGAATGGACTCCCTTGGAAGGCGGCGGATTCCCCTTCATTGGAGGTTTTTAAATAACGGTTGGCTGACAACCCGTCAGGGGGTTGGACTCAATGACCTCTGGGTGTCCCTTTCAAAACTAAAATTCTATGATTCTACAAAAGTGGAAGCCTTTTTTCAGGCAGTGCTTCCATCTTGGAGGAACCAGTTGTACGATGCAGTGGAACTGAGTACAGCTGCAGAGAATGAAGAAGGGGGGGACTGTTCACTGTTCCTCTCGCAAATTGCCTTAAATTTATTTCTAGCTGGATGGGAAATAAATAAATAAGTAAAGCTGCCCATCTGCCAGAAGAAGATCTCTGCAAATCTGTCTGCTTCGCTTCCTGCTGTGCCAAAAGATGTCCTTTGATTTCTCAAAAGTTATCTTCCTCGATGACAGAGAATATAAGGAGAGGCTGCTGGATCAGGCCAAGTTTATTTGGACCTTACGGTCTTCAAACAAAAACGTCTACCAGCTCCATCTGGTACGCAGGCTAAGACCCTAACTGCCCACAGACTGTCTCGCCAGAGTGGTGCATGCTCTGGTTATCTCCCGCTTGGACTGCTGCAATGCGCTCTGCATGGGCCCACCTTTGAAGGTGACCTGGAAACTGCAATTAATCCAGAATGCGGCAGCTAGACTGGTGACTGGGAGCGGCCGCTGAGACCACCTTAGAGAGCCAGTGTGGTGTAGTGGTTAAGAGCGGTAGTCATGTAATCTGGGAAACCGGGTTCGTGTCTCCGCTCCTCCACATGCAGCTGCTGGGTGACCTTGGGCCAGTCACACTTCTGTGAGACTTCAGCCCCACTCACCTCACAGAGTGTTTGTTGTGGGGGAGGAAGGGAAAGGAGAATGTTAGCCGCTTTGAGACTCCTGAAGGGGAGTGAAAGGCGGGATATCAAATCCAAAATAATAATAATAATAAAAATAACACCAGTCCTGAAAGACCTACATTGGCTCCCAGTTCATTTCTGAGCACAATTCAAAGTGTTGGTGCTGACCTTTAAAGCCCTAAATGGCCTCGGTCCAGTATCCCTGAAGGAGCATCTCCACCCCCATTGTTCCGCCGGGACACTGAGGTCCAGCGCCGAGGGCCTTCTGGCGGTTTCCTTTTCCTGCGAGAAGCCAAGTTACAGGGAACCAGGCAGAGGGCCTTCTTGGTAGTGGCACCCGCCCTGTGGAACGCCCTCCCACCAGATGCCAAAGAGAAAAATAACTACCAAACTTTTAGAAGACATCTGAAGGCAGCCCTGTTTAGGGAAGCTTTTAATGTTTAATAGGTTATTGTATTTTAGTGTTTTGTTGGAAGCTGCCCAGAGTGGCTGGGGGGACTCAGCCAGATGGGTGGGGTATAAATAATAAATTATTATTATTATTATTATTATTATTATTATTATTATTATTATTATTCCTCCTATAGGATGTATACACACAAACCTTTTTTGTTTTAAGAAAGGAATTCCCCTGGAGTAAAAAGAGGCACAGCTGGTTACCAAGGGCAGACATGAGAAACATGGCAGACGAGCAACTCTGCCATGAGACTCTTATGCCTGTCTTCTCCTTGTTGCTAGGACCCAGAGCACTCTTGGCGTAATCTGCCCATTGATCAAAGTCTCAGTGATTGCATATATGCATATTTCAGTGGAGGTCTTTTTCTGTCTCTGCAGCGCCAGTCCTGAGGGCGGGTGACCTTGAAAGCGCATTTGGCTTCCTCTGTAAGATGAATATGAGAATGTTTCCTTACTTCAGAAGAGTGTCGTGACACTGACAGTTTGGTTTACAAGCTGGTTTGATATCCCAGAGCAAAGGCAATATAAATGCAAAGTATGATATTATTTATTACTGACCATCCCTGTCAGAGAGATCCTTTCTTTTCTTCACCTTAGAGAACAGGTTGAGAAATGGACCTGCCAGGCCCCCAAAGGAAAATCTAATCATGATCAATGGACTATCAAAGCAAAGCCAAATGCACAATGGGAAAGGCAGAGGAGCATGATGCAAGACTCACTTGGATCTTAATGAGTTATAATGTTAGCACTATGATACAATGCTGGGAAAGCTGCCTTAGACCCTGAAGGATGCTGAATGCTGGCTGACCGACTGTTGAGGCAAATGGAGGAGAACAGGGATGGGATGGTGTCGTGTCTGATCCAGGCCCAAGCTAAGACGACACCTCCTCAGGTGAAGACATTATGGGGCATTCTGACACCAGCACTACTCCATTCACCTTCAGCATTTAAGGAGAGGTGGTGAAAGCCCAGCTCCATTGCATGACCCAGAAGAAACCATGGACAAGTGGTAACTGCCTTGCCTGAAGAATCAGAGGAATCAGAAGGTTCAGGTGCAGGAAGACACCCATGAATGATCCAGAAGACCCAGGCTTCTCAGAGCTAACTGACCTCCTTGGGATGATGGTGCCTCCTCAGAAGCAGAGAACCCTGAAGAGTGAATGCGAATTGGTTTCTGCCAACCTCTGTCTAAAAACTCCCAGTGAAGGAGAGCCCACCTCCAAGGTAGTCCATTCTACTGTCAAACAGCTCATAATCAGAAATATCATCCCAGTTGCTAGAAGAAAGGTGCTTAACTCTGTATTCCCCAGTTGATGACACTGCCTTGTGCTAATGATCCCTGCTAATGCTATGCTCTAGGAATCCTCCCCACCTCTTCACTGCTCT
The DNA here is from genome assembly GCF_965112155.1 of Podarcis liolepis. NCBI lineage: Eukaryota > Metazoa > Chordata > Lepidosauria > Squamata > Lacertidae > Podarcis > Podarcis liolepis. Next base: position 5,796,536 of record NC_139560.1, on the reverse strand, counting down.
CCTGGGCTCCACCTTGTCTTTGCCTTCCAATGCAGATATTGGACCATGACCAGCTTTGAACTGTCTCACCGTGATTGACTTCAGCTTCTTAATGTCAACAAGTGTAAAGTGATGCATGTCAGGGTGGAAAAAAACCACATTGCCTCAGTTCTAGCTATCTCCCTCCCCCCATAGGAGCCAATTCCTAGGGGCTGAGGTCCCTTCAGTCTCCCTCAATAAAATATTTGAGGGGGGCCCCCTCCAATGTTGATAGGCATTGCCATTCAAATGGTGTGTGTGTGCCACATCTGGTGGTCAATTATGCAAGACAGGGCTTACCTCTCCCCCAAACACATGTGGCCAGCATGACTAAGCCGCTTCTGGCGAACCACAGCAGCGCATGGAAACGCCATTTACCTTCCCGCTGGAGTGTACCTATTTATCTACTTGCACCTTTGACATGCTTTTGAACTGCTAGGTTGGCAGGAGCAGGGACCGAGCAACGGGAGCTCACCCTGTCGCGGGGATTCGAACTGCCAACCTTCTGATTGGCAAGTCCTAGGCTCTGTGGTTTAACCCACAGCGCCACCCGCGTTCCTGCATAACATTGAGGTTAGGGCTAACCCAGGAGTTCTAGCTATCCATTACATTTAGTGCTGGGCCAAAACCTGTCCACCAATTTTCCCACCCCCAAAACTCCCTTATGGAAGAGTCTTCCATTCTCTCCCCCCAAGCATTTTGTAATTTCAGTGGGTGCAAGATTTAGTTTACCTTAGCAACGAGAGGGTGTGCGGTTTTCCCCCTTCCCATTAAATATTGCTCTAGCACTCACAGACACTCCGAGTGTCCCTATTTTGCAGGGGCAGTCCTGGATTTACAGAAGTCGTCCTGGTTTCTGATTTGACCCTGGAATGCCCTGTTTTTCCTTAGGGTGTCCCTGTTTTCATTGGATAAATGTTGGAGGGTATAGAGTTATCTGACCTCCAAGCCATCTGAAGGCAGCCCTGTTTAGGGAAGTTTTTTTAAAAAAACATTTAATGCTTTATTATGTTTTTTTATATGTTGGAAGCCACCCAGGGTTGCTGGGGCAACCCAGTCAGATGGGTATTTTCATCAGAGAAATATTGGAGTCTATGCATTCAGCAGCATCTCTGGCTACTTACACTTTCTGATCTGGAAAAGCCCCTGGAAAAGTTACCTCATGACACCTCCCTCTGGGCTTTAACTGAGGTGGAAGAAGTGAAGGAGCCTGACTACTGTTTTTAAAGCCATTCCCTTCCTCCTCCTCCTCCTCCTCCTCCTCCTCCTCCTCCTCCTCCTCCTCTTCTGAAGGAGTGTCTCCACCCCCATCGTTCTACCCAGACACTGAGGTCCAGCTCCGAGGGCCTTGTGGCGGTTCCCTCCCTGCGAGAAGCGAAGTTACAGGGAACCATGCAGAGGGCCTTATTGGTAGTGGCGCCCACCCTGTGGAACACCCTCCCATCAGATGTCAAGGAAATAAACAACTATCTGAAAACATCTGAAGGCAGCCCTGTTTAGGGAAGTTTTTAATGACTGTTGTTTTAATGTATTTTTCATCTTTTGTTGGAAGCCGCCCAGAGGCGGGCGGTTATAAATAATAAATTCTTCTTCTTCTTCTTCTTCTTCTTCTTCTTCTTCTTCTTCTTCTTCTTCTTCTTGTTGTCTTTCAGCACTGCTTTCTTCAAATGTAAAAACACTTCTCTTTAAAACATCTAGAGAAAAGAGAATACAGTGGTACCTCGGGTTACATACGCTTCAGGTTACATACGCTTCAGGTTACATACGCTTCTGGTTACAGACCCCAGAAATAGTACCTTGGGTTAAGAACTTTACCTCAGGATGAGAACAGAAATTGGGCTCCGGCGGCACGGCGGCAGCAGCAGGCCCCATTAGCTAAAGTGGTGCTTCAGGTTAAGAACAGTTTCAGCTTAAGTACGGACCTCCGGAATGCATTAAGTACTTAACCCGAGGTACCACTGTAGCTCTCAGGAGCAAGGGTTACTGTAGTCCATACTCAAAGGCCAGCTGAGGATTTCATGTTTTTTTCAAGGAAGCCCAGACACCAAAGAAAGCTGCAGGCCACCTGAGGGATGATTTCTAGAAGACAAGAAAGGAAGCTCACAAACACCTTTCAGCCTCCTCAAATTCAGGTAAGCGCAGCAAAACGACCCCATCCCACCCATGAGAATTTCACTGCATTTTTTCCTCCTCCTTGATAATAATGTTTAAGGCAATTTTTAATATTTGGTGGAGAAGGGTTGGGGTGTGGAAACCCAGAAGAAATTTCCGATGCAGCGCTAATCACACTCTGCCTCTCAAGCTCTTGCTTGAGGCAGCACTAGAAATAGCTCCCACCCAGCCCTCCCCCTTTCCCTATCAGTAATTCATTATGATTCTTCGTTATCTCTGACAAGAACAATACAAACGAAAGAGAAGTAACGATAAGCAAAACCAGAACGCAGGCTTAAAGTTGTGAACAACAAATTCCTTTCCCCCCTTGGATAACACTAAGCATTGAGAAAGAAAAGGGAATTCTGACAATTAAATTGTGTCCTTTTGTTACGGTCTTGGGCCTCTTCAGAAGTTACAGGGGAATCCAGTCTTCTGTTTTCAGTTGCAAGCAAAGATGGAAGAGATAAAACAGGAATGAGATATGGGAAGATGAGGAAGGGAAAAAGAGAAGCTTTTTCTTTTCTTTTTTGCATCAGGCGGGGCAAGGTAAAGTAAAGGTAAAGGTACCCCTGACCGTTAGGTCCAGTTGCGGACGACTCTGGGGTTGTGGCACTCATCACGCTCTGGGGCTGTGGCACTCATCTGAGGGAGCCGGCGTTTGTCCGCAGACAGCTTCCAGGTCATGTGGCCAGCATGACTAAGCCGCTTCTAGAGAATCAGAGCAGTCCACAGAAATGTAATTTACCTTCCCGCTGGAGCGGTACCTATTTATCTGCTTGCACTTGACGTGCTTTTGAACTGCTAGGTTGGCAGGAGCAGGGACTGAGCAACGGGAGCTCACCCTGTCGCGGGGAATCAAACTGCCGACCTTCTGATTGGCAAGCCCTAGGCTCTGTGGTTTAGACCACAGCGCCACCCATGTCCTGCAAGTAGATAAATAGGTACCACTGCGGCAGGAAGGTAAACGGCATTTCCGTGTGCTCCGGTTTCCGTCATCGTGTCCCATTGCTCCAGTAGTGGTCTAGTCCTGCTGGCCACAAGACCCGGAAAGCTGTCTGTGGACAAACACCGGCTACCTCAGCCTGAAAGCAAGATAAGTGCCGCGACCCCATAGTCACCTTTGACCGGACTTAACCATCCGGTGGTCCTTTACCTTTACCTTTCCTTGCATTAACTGCCAAAGGCTCTCCAGGGTTTCAGGCAAGGATTTTTCCCAGCCCTACTTGGAGATGGCAGGGATTGAACCTGAGGCCTTCCACATGTGAGGCTGATGTTCTTCTACAGACCTTCATAAGACCGAGAAACATAGGAAGCTGCCTTATACTTGGCAAGCCCTAGGCTCTGCGGTTTAGACCACAATAGTGGGCACAATAACTAGGACTGCATTAAGAACATAAGGGGAACCCTGCTGAACAAGGCCAATGGCCCAGTCCGGCATCCTGATCTCTCAGTCGCCAAGCAAGATCTGAGCACAAGAGCATTCTTCTCTCCTATGGTTTCCAGCAACTAGAAATCAGAAGCATTGCTGCCTCGAACTGCGGAGGCAGAACACAGCCATCATGACTAGCAGCCATCAATAGACTTCCATGAATTTATCCAATCTTCTTTGAAAGCCATCTAGGTCCTCACTGCCTCTTGTGGGAATGAGCTGCATCGTTTAACTATGTGTGATGTGGAGAAATATTTTCATTTATCTGTCCCGAATTTTCCAATGCTCAACTTCATTGGATGTCCCCAATTTGTAGTGTTATGGGAAAAGGAGGAAAACTTCCTTATTCGCTTTTCTCAATGCCATGCATAATTCCATAAATTTCCACCATGTCTCCCCTTGCTTGCCTTTTCTCTAAATGGAAAACTCTCAAACACTGAAGCCTTTCCATCTTTCCCAACATCAGGTTTTTTTCCTAGGAGTCTTCTCTTCTCATGAGGTGGCCAAAGTATGGGAGCCTCAGCTTCATTTTTTTTAAAAAAATAAAATATTTATTAAAGGTTTTACACAATACAACAAATTTCACCTTCACAATCGATAAAAAAGAAAGGGGGAAAAAAACACCATCCCAATCAATCAAGAAAAAACCAAAAGAGACAATAAAAACATACAAAGCGTACAAAAAAACAAAAAAGCATAAAAAAGACATATAAAAAAGAAGAAAAGGTTCAGATTCTTAGATATTATTTCCATAACCCTCTTTCTTGACTCCCTCACATCTCCCTTTTCTGTGTTCCCATTTACAAAATCTTATTCAGCAATACTTCACCTTCTTTCAAATCTTGTTTTATATTATACATTTCAGCTATTATGTCTCCAATTTTTTCCCTTTATTATCAGTTATTTGAGCTTGACACAATATTGTTCAAATTTTACCTTTGTTATTGTAAATCAATTTTGCATATTCCTTTCAAATATGTCACTAATGCCACATTATCTTTATATCCTGCATCATTCTAACATTCATACAGTTTATAATACTTTTGCAAATAATCCTTAAATTTCTTCCAGTCCTCTTCCACTGTCTCTTCTCCCAGGTCTCCGATTCTGCTGTCATTTCTGCCAATTACATATAGTCTATCAGTTGCATCTGCCATTCTTCCAGAGTGGGCAAATCTTCTGTCTTCCAGTACTTTGCGATGAGTATTCTTGCTGCTGTTGTCGCATAAATAAAGGAAGTTCTATCCTTCTTTAGCACCATTTGGCCAACAATGCCCAAAAGGAAGGCCTCTGGTTTCTTAAGGAAGGTATACTTAAATACCTTTTTAAATTCATTATAGATCATTTCCCAGAAGGCGTTAACCCTTGGGCACGTCCACCAAAGGTGAAAGAATGTTCCTTCAGTCTCTTTACATTTCCAACACTTATTGTCTGGCAAATGGTATATTTTTGCAAGCTTGACTGGGGTCATGTACCACCTGTATATCATTTTCATAATATTTTCTTTCAAGGCATTACATGCCGTGAATTTCACACCGGTGGTCCATAACCGTTCCCAGTCAGCAAACATAATATTGTAGCCAATGTCTTGTGCCCTGGGAGCCTCAGCTTCAGGATCTGTCCCTTCAGTGAGCACTCAGGGCTGATTTCCTTCAGAATGGATAGGTTTGATCTTCTTGCAGTCCATGGGACTCTCAAGAGTCTCCTCCAGCACCATAATTCAAAACATCAATTCTTCGGCGACCAGCCTTCTTTATGGTCCAGCTCTCACTTCCATACATCACAACTGGGAAAACCACAACATCCTTTTGGGGCTGAACAAGCTTGGGTTCTCCTATATTGCAGCAGGTCATGGGCCTTCCACAAAGGCCACTTCCCTTCTCATAGCAACTGAGAATATCTGGCACTCCTGGCCACGGCACACTCTGCAAATGTTTGAGTCCCTGCCTGAGGTTCAAAGACACGTCGGTGCAAATTAGCATGTCTGGAGCACTGTGGTGAATGAATAATTCAAGAGCCAAGGAAGCCCACACGGGTGGCTTAATAACATACTTCTGCTGTTAGGAATCCATTAAGCTTTGATTATACATCTGACAAAGTGGTTCCTCCCCCTTTAAACAAGTGATCCCCTCTGATCAAAACACAACGGCAGTCGTTTCATTAAAAGTGGTGATTAGAAGGGCACGTCTTGCTGCTTCCTCCCCGGTTCTTTTGTATCGCCTCGAGTCAGAAAGTCAACATAAATACTTGCCACTTTGAAAAGCACCCTTCCTCTTCCACAGCCACCTCTGATGCTCACTCCCCTTTGGAATTGCACTGTATTTCCCCTTCCCTTGAAGAACTTTGTTGAACATTGACATCAAATATGGCCCAGGGATACCTGGGGAAATGAGATTCCCTCGCAGCCGTTACTACCTGGAAGGAACAAATGGCTGGGAATGAATGCATTTGGCTTAGGTATTAGGCTGCAGAGAAGCATCTGTTCTGAAGCTGCTGTGGTGGAGTGCTTTAAATCATTGAATCGCCCTCTGCTCACAACCCTTGGGGCTCAGAGTTTATATCCTGTTATTCTGCAAGCCAGCAGGGACACTCCAGCTTTAGGGTCATGGCTCAGTTGCAGAGCGCAAGCTCTGCATGACCCCAAAAGGACTTAAGAAGAGCTTTTCTGGACCAGGTCCAAGGCGCCAATTAGTCAAGCATTCTGTTCTCACGGTGCCCAGCCAGATACTTATGCAAAACCCAGAAGCAGGACATCTGCACAACAGCACTCTGCCCACTTGTGAATCCCAGACAATGGTATGCAGAGAAATCATGCTTCTGACCCTCCCAAGTGGTTTTTATCATTATTATTTATTGAATTGACATTGGTTTCTTCAGCTCTTCTGTGCTATGTTGTTATTACTGTATTTTAATAAATATAACTTTTTCCCATTTCAGCCCTGTGCCTTAGAATCATGGAATCATGCAAATGTAGAGTTGGAAGGGACCCCGAGGGTCATCAAGTCCAACCCCTTGCAATGCAGGAAACTCAGCTAAAGCATCCATGACAGATGGCCATCTAACCTCTGCTTGAAAACCTCCAAGGAAGGAGAGTTCACGACCTCTTGCGGGAGTCTGTTCCACTGTCCAACAGCTCTTGCTCTCAAAATGTTCTTCCTGATGTTGAGTCGGAATCTGTTTTCTGGTAACTTGAAGCCATTGGTTTGAGTCCTACCCTGTGCTGGGCCCGGGGGTTAACCCGAGCAACGTGGTCCAGGTCCGGTCCCGAATCCAAGCATTCTGTGAGGAGTCAGTTCAACAGGGCCAAGGCAGGAAACCAGGCAAGGTCAGGCACAGGGTGACAGGCAGGTTCCAGCAAGCAGCAATGTTGCTCCCACAACCTGGGGCGGGGTGCGGCAGCCTTTTATCTTTGTCTGGGTAATGGCCGGTCCTGATTCCCCGGTGGCTCACCTCCCTGTCACGCCCGAAGGTGAGCACTCCTCCTGCGAGTACTCATGTTTCTCCTTCTCTCAGACCTTAGTCTCTGCAGCTTGGGAGATGTCGATGGGTTACTAGACGCAGGGGCCGCCTCAGCCTCCCCTGACCCAACCAGTAGTGGAGCAGCTGTAAGTGATGGCCCACCTGAAGGCAACGAGGTCATCCCCGCATCTGGAGCCAGGGCAGGCTCAGGCCCCTGACTTGGCTCAGCTGGTGTTTGTTGCAGGGGAACCTGTGCAGACTGGGGCTCTTCAGAATCAGGCCCCAGACTAGGTTCAGATGCCGCCTGAGGCAGAGGATCCGGTGCAGACTGAGACTCCTCCGGTTCCGAGTCTGAGCCCGAGTCCCAAGTGACAGCCCTTAAGATATTTGAAGATGGCTATCATAACTCCTCTCAGTCTTCTCTTTTCCAGGCTAAACATACCCAGCTCCTTCAATCGCTCCTCGTAAGGCTTAGTTTCCAGACCCTTGATCATCTTGGTTGCCCTCCTCTGCACACATTCCAGTCTTGAGACTTTCTTTAAGGGTGTGATGGTAGTGTGCTGATAGATAGATAGATGATAGATAGATAGATAGATAGATAGATAGATAGATAGATAGGAAAATATAGTTATGGGTTTGTGGGTGTTAAAATCTAATCAACCTATTCAAGTCCCTGGACCCAGCATGTGTTCAAATGTAAGCCAGGCTATCTCCTTGTGTTCAGGTAATTGCCTGGGCGATGGGCCATTAAGAGAGAACAAGGTGAAGGTGATGGACCATTAAGAGAGCAAACGAAAGAGGGCTCTGTGCCAGACAACAAATGGGTCGGGCTCCTTATCCAGCTTTTAGGTCAAAGCCTGGGTGAAAGAGCAGAGTTGGCTGTGATGGGACCTAGAGGAAAAAGTTGTAGTCTGGAAAGCCAGAGAGGCAGAACACAATGTCTGATTTCTGTTTGAATCCAAGGCTGAAGCTATGGGAGAAAAAAGAAAGGCCATTTTGGGGGGTTAATGCTGTGAACTCCTCCATTGTAGCCTCAGGTTGTATAGATATGTAAATAAATGATATAAAGACACAACAGACAGTCTCCACTGTGCCTTATTCCAAAAAGGAAACATGGAAGCAGCTAGAACCCCTGAATCTCACACCCCTCAGAGATTGGGGTGGCATGCAACTCATACTATATTACGGTGTGGTACGCTGGTTTGACAGCCATGGACAGAAAGTCCCTACAGAGGGTGGTAAAGACAGCACACAATACCGTGGGCTGTCCCCTGAGTCCACTAGATGTTATCACAGGAGACCGTTGCCTCAGAAGAGTGAGGAACATTCTCAGGGATGACTCCCACCCTGGCCAGCACCTTTTTAAATCTCTTGCCCTCGGGTAGGAGATATAGAAGCACCATAAGTCGCACCAACAGGTGAAAGAACGGTTTCTACCCGTGGGCCGTGAGGCTGCTGAATGGAAGACAGCAACATTGCACCTGATGTTCAGGGTTGGTGGTCGTACGACAGCACACAGTGTGTAACAAGGACTGAGAGATTGGGGGGGGGTCATTTAATCTCACTGTAAACAAGTGGTACAGTAACAATAAAGTGTGTGTGTGTGTACACACACACACACACATATAGTGGTACCTCGGGTTAAGAACTTAATTTGTTCTGGAGGTCTGTTCTTAACCTGAAACTGTTCTTAACCTGAAGCACCACTTTAGCTAATGGGGCCTCCCACTGCCGCTGCTCTGCTGCTGCGCGATTTCTGTTCTGATCCTGAAGCAAAGTCCTTAACCTGAGGTACTATTTCTGGGTTAGCGGAGTCTGTAACCTGGAGCTTTTGCAACCTGAAATGTCTGTAACCCGAGGTACCACTGTATATATAATCACACACACACACACACACACACACAAAAAAAAAAACCCCTTCTGCTTTTACCTGGGTCTTTGGTGTGACTATATTTAGCCAAAGTGCTGGCTCGCCATTCAGCGGTTGCCTGACAACTAAGAAAGAAATGCCATCATCTGGCTTTTTCTGCTACAAGACGCTGAACAAAGGAGAAATCTTCCCCTTGTCCATTTCCTCCTGAGAATTGCACAGAAAGGATGCCTGACCGGGGCTTCTATTCTCTCCCGCTTGCGGCAGGAGCCTGAATGAATGATGTGGGATGGAGTTCGCCGTGTACTTTGGATCTCAAACGGTGTTTCTCAAATGGTGCGATAATGTTTTGAATTGGTTAACTGGAACAAAGTGATTGCAGCTTGAAAAGAGGCCCGTGTGGGCCGCTGTGTTCTCTTTTGTTCCTCTCAAGTGTTTTTCTGCTTGTCGGGGTTGTTCCTGGATCCGGCTGAATTGCTTGTTTGCTGAGGTGCTGCCCTGGAAAGAAAGAAGAGCAGGAGGGAAAGTACTGAGGAGTAATCCTATCATTTGAGCTCATAGGGTTTCCTTCCAGGCAGCTTGGATGGGAAACCTCAGGGCATGGAGCCAAATGTGGCCCGCCATGTCTCTCTACCTGGCCCTTGTAACTTTCCCAAGGCCTATTGATGGGTATAGGTAAGAGGATATAATAGCTATATTTAATCCTCTACAGACTCATGTGTGTGGGTTGGTAAATGGAAGAGAATTGGCTGGTGCCTGTTTTTAGAAACACAGGTTTTTCACATAAAGAGCCCCAGTAGCAAAGTATAAACCCTACCATTAGGCAGATTTAGTAAAGCACAGGAACAGGATTTTAAGTCTTCTTTTAATCTGTTTCAGCTACTGTAGGCAACTGGCCCTGCTACCTCTCCTACAAGGAAACACCACACACTGAAGTAAGTTTAAAATATACTTTACTTACAGTCATGCATTGTCCACGCAACAATGATAAAATGCACATAAAGGTTCTTAGTTGACAAATACAACAGACATGTGTCTGACCCTCTCATAAGAAAAAGGGATGTAACATCACTGAGGCTGCTCTAGCAATTTAGAACTCTGTGGTCCTTAATCTCTTCAAATACTAACTAGCATTGTTAGGTCTGACTGAAAATCTCCCACATCTCCCACTCTCCTTGAATGTTTCTGGCTGGCTGGAATATGTGTCCTCAAACTCTGATAATGCTTCTTATTTGTCTGGGTGGAAAACATAGAGGAGCGGGTGAGTCTGTACTGGAAAAAGCTCACTGTGTAAAGGTAAGATACACATCCGTTGCTCTGCCTGGGTTGTACTCTGACCCTGCTCACATGGGAATGCAGCAATCATGCTGAAAAAAGCTCTCCACCCCTGATGTATAGGACCACACTTTTAGCATTATTATTATTATTATTATTATTATTATTATTATTATTATTATTATTATTACTATTACTACTACTACTACTACTACCTTATTATTACTTTCTTATTCTTATTCTTACTTATGGCCATCTTAGATAAGATGCCAGACACATAGTTAGCAAGGAATGCACCCACCACCCCATTTTTTCTTTTCATTCTTTTCATATTTAAATACTTTTAATTTCTATCATGACAGAAAAGAACATCCTGTATTACCTGCCCTCCCGCCTCCTTACCCCTCTGTGGTACAGTTAGATTGCAAGTCAGTTAAGAATTCTAGTGCTTGTTGGTTTTCCTTCATTGTGCAACCTGGAGTAATCAGGAGGCGTCCAGGTGCAGTTTTGTTCATCCATCGTACTGGAGATGAAGAAGACCATCAACTTGTCACATCAATGCTATTCAATGTTCCTATAGTCATGTTATGACAGCCATATCTGTCACTGAATGGATGATAATCTGTATTTCTCGGGATTGAAATAAAAGGCCACCAAATCATAAATAAAGTATCTGTTTTCTCTTTGCTTTGAGGGACATGGAGATTGTGTGTTACCTTTTAGGCAGGTGTTTTTATAACACAGGTCCATATGTAATGCATATGCATGGTTTTATTTTTATTTTTTTAGTAAGTAGCAGCCTGGGGTGTGTGATCTTGACTGGAGACCCTGGTTTGGGAGCAGGGGACTTTAACTCTTTGCTCCCTACTGTGGTTCCAATCTAGATCTCTCCATGCTTAAGGTGAAGGTAATTGTGGATATACTCAAGGAACATCCAGAGAGCAAAAGGTTCTCTATCCCTGGACTTCAGCAACAGAGGAGAGATCTTACAGGTTAGATTCCTTCCTGGCAAAGACAGATACATCGTATTTATGTAAGCTTCCAGCAGCTTAATACATGCTTTGTTTCCCAATGCCATACATTAACACTTGGTTGGAAAGAATGAGATTATTTTAGCAGAGTTCATGGAATGCATGATTTCCCCCTCCTAATGAATTCCCTCTTTAGCATATATTTATGTCAGTTGCCAAACAATAGGAAGCAATTTCCTTGAATATTAAGCATTCAGCCATGAATTGCATCCTCATGGAAATCTACTTGCTACCCAAACAGAATCCTTTATCTCTTTCGGTTCCATAAAACAAGCAAATAGTTTCTTATCGCCCCCAACTTTGAAAAGCAAGCAAGTGTTCACTCGGAGCGTTCTGAAATGTCAGCTTTTCTCTGAGCATTTTAGTTTTCATGCTCTTAATTTCTCATTTTATTATCTCCTCTCCCTTATCCTCTTGGCATGCCACTGTCTTGGTTTGATGGTCTCCATGTGACGTTCTCTTGATGCAGGAGGAAAGGGATGCAAATGCAGCTTTAAAATGGGTCCTGGGCCTGATTAAAGGATTCCTCCCTTCTCAGCAATTTCTTTAAGCTGAGAATCAGCAAGGAGAGAGAGAGAGAGAGGGAGGGGAAAAAACCTTATTAAGATGTAAAGCCAAATCTCATGGCCTCGGTTTCATGTTTTGTCTCTTCTTCTGCCTCCGTGCAGCTGGAGTTGCTCTTCTGTGGATTTCAAGTGGGATGTGATAGCCATTCCCATCTCGACCCACAGGACTGGCCCAGCCATAAGGCAAGGTATAGGAACTGCATCGGGTGGCAAAATCCACAGCTACAGCAGATCTCCAAGGAATGCATTACCCGCCACTGCTGCTGACATTTCCTCCCTAGAAAGACTCTGGTGGCAGCTGCTTCAGCCTGTCTTGTGGGTGGTCCGGTCCTGATGACAGACCCTCCAAGTGCCCCTATTTTCCAGGAACAGTCCTGGATTTACATAAGCCATTGCAGTTTCTTGTTTGATCCTGGAATGTCCCTCTTTTCCTTAGGATGTCTCTATTTTCATCAGAGATATGTTTGAGGGTATCGTGGGACACCCCTATTTCATTGGAGAAATGTTGGAAGGTGTGGAGTAGGACGTCCCTATTTTCATTGGAGAAATGTTGGAGGGTATGGAGTAGGACGTCCCTATTTTCATTGGAGAAATGTTGGAGGGTATGGAGTAGGGCGTCCCTATTTTCACTGGAGAAATGTTTGAAGGTGTGGAGTAGGATGTCCCTATTTTCAATGGAGAAATGTTGGAAGGTATGGAGTAGGATATCCTTATTTTCACTGGAGAAATGTTGGAAGGTATGCAGTAGGGCGTCCCTAATTTCATTGGAGAAATGCTGGAGGGTGTGGAGTAGGGCGTCCCTATTTTCACTGGAGAAATGTTGGAGGGTATGTGATGACTGGAGCCATATTCACAGATGTAGTATTCGTACCATCATGGTGCCTGGTACTGTGATCATTGCGCCATATTAGCACCAAATAAAATTGGACCTCAGAGCAACCAAGCCCTTTCTAGGCTAAAAAATTAAATGATTGGGGCATCTCTTTGTCATGCTCTGCAAAGCACTTAGAGACTGATGGATACAATGCAGGAAAACAGGGGCTGTCGGTCCCCCAATAAAAATGCCTTGCTGTGAACAAACTAGACATCAAACAATACAAATGATATCACAGTGAGGATTGTTTTCATTTTGACTTCTCACATTCAGGTTCTACTGATTGCTGTCTGCCAGCTTCTGCATCACAGATATCCGTCTAAGGCAATGCTACCCTGTCACCTTTTAATATGCTGCCTTGTGTGGGGGAAAGAATGTTTCTGTGGTTCGTCATGAGGGAGGTGACAGCATTTTTAATAGCTCTAGACCCAGGCAGCCCGTGAATCAAATGAGTGAATAACTTGGGTACCTAATCCTTCAGCAGGAGTAGAAGCAAGATGTAGACAGCAACGGATGAGGAACATCACGGGATCAGCAAGCAATTGTTGAAAATTAACCTCCACTGATAGCAAAGAAATCTGATTTAGATGGTTTGTGAATCAAGGCTTAGAGGAGACACTGGGCAACCAAACTGGTATTCTTGCTGCTGTTCTCAAGCACCATGTTTAGGGAAGCTTTTAATGACTGATGTTTTAATGCATTTTTAATCTTTTGTTGGAAGCCGCCCAGAGTGGCTGGGTTTCCCCAGTCAGATGGGCGGGGTATAAATAAATTATGATGATAAGGAGGATGATCAGCTTTTCCCAATCTAGGGTCCCCAGATGTTGTTAGACTACAACTCCCATCATCTATAGCCAGCAGTGGCAACAGTAAGGGATGATGGGAGTTGTAGTCCAATAACACCTGGGAACCCAATGCTGGGAAAGGCAAGTCTAGAGGCTGTAGCAGCTAGTAGCCATGGATAGCCTTCTCCGTGTATTTGCCTTGTTGTTGTTTAGTCGTTTAGTCGTCTCCGACTCTTTGTGACCACCTGGACCAGAGCACGCCAGGCACTCCTGTCTTCCACTGCCTCCTGCAGTTTGGTCAAACTCATGCTGGTAGCTTTGAGAACACTGTCCAACCATCTCGTCCTCTGCCGTCCCCTTCTCCTTGTGCCCTTCATCTTTCCCAACATCAGGGTCTTTTCCAGGGAGTCTTCTCTTCTCATGAGCTGGCCAAAGTACTGGAGCCTCAGCTTCAGGATCTGTCCTTCCAGTGAGCACTCAGGGCTGAATTCCTTAAGAATGGAGAGGTTTGATCTTCTTGCAGTCCACGGGACTCTCAAGAGTCTCCTACAGCACCATAATTCAAAAGCATCAATTCTTTGGCAATCAGCCTTCTTTATGGTCCAGCTCTCACTTCCATACATCACTCTGGAATTTGCCTTATCTTCTTTTAAAGCCATCCAAGTTGGTAGCCATCCTTGACTCCTGTGGAAATGTGTTCCGTAGTTTAACTCTGCACTACAGTTCCAGTTACAGATAGGTAGCCGTGTTGGTCTGCCATAGTCAAAATAAAAAAATTCCTTCCAGTAGCACCTTAAAGACCAACTAAGTTACTTCTTGGTATGAGCTTTCGTGTGCAGTCGTTAAGAGTCGTCAACAGGCTCATCTCAGCTATCTGCCAATCACCCATTCCCACCACCCTTCTGAGTAATACCCCTCCCCACCTTTTCACTATATAGAAGGATCTGGCAACTTCTGTTTCAGTGTGTCTGAAGAAGTGTGCATGCACACGAAAGCTCATACCAAGAACTAACTTAGTTAGTCTTTAAGGTGCTACTGGAAGGAATTTTTTTATCTGCACTACAGTGTTGAAGCAGATGAGGTTTTGGGCTCTTCTTGATGTTCCTATACTGTCAGGGAACACAGATACGGCTTTTAGATCAACATTGCCTATTAGAGTGACACCCCTCCTCTGTCTTCAACGTATGCATTTGCAATTAGATGCATCACATCCCACTCACAAGGAACCTGATCCTGCTAGAGCTGAAGCCAGAGAAGGGAACTTTAATAGAAACCACGGCAGTGTCTAAAAGTGGTGGGGAGGCCGCTTTGAGTGTGACGCTTGCAATTAGCTCCTCATCATCTTTCTTTGACTAACCTCGCTAAGTACGCTCGCAGGGTCAGGAGATCAAGCTGAACTGACAGCTCTGAGCTGTGAGATGGATATTCAGAGCTTTGCCATAACTAGGTCAGTTACTCCGGGTGTTTGGTAGTTACTGGGACTGAGGATGTTTCACAGAGGACTGAAGCTTCTTGCTGAAAAAGAGGGACTTGGAGCGATTGGTGCATTTGAAGAAGAGCAAACATCAGTGCTGAAGCAACTCAAATCACTTGGCTGAAATATGAGAGGGGAACCTCTGTCTCAGAAGTCATGTGCGGTCCTCTAGACCCCTCTGCCTGGCCCTCAGCACTCTCCCCAAGCCACACACCTCACTGGCATTGCTTGCATGCCCAGGCGCCACAGTCCTTGACACCCTGACTTAGAGAACAAATCAGACACTTTTGTTTTGAGTCAAATAAGGCAACAACTTTATTGAGTACAGATGTACGAGGTTTGGCATAGGCAGTGAGTATGCCTGCTGGAAGTATTACTGTAGGCGATGACCCAGAGGCAGGGAGGACCCAAGGCTTACATCAAGCAGGATTGACCTGTGGTGTCACTGTTGGCATCCTGGGGTCAAAAGGCCAGCTGGCTAGCCCCTAGCTGGATCGTCTCCTTCCAGCAGTGCCGCTGTGAAGATCCATCAACCTCTGGCTCCAACATAAACCAGTGACCCAAGCCTCCCAGACTTGAGCGCACTATACTTAGCAGTGTAAACTGCACAACAGAAGAGGCTGAGGCTTGTGAATACATACTATGAACTACAGATTTATTAAGCATAAATCAAGACAAAGAAACATGTCATCTCTCCTTGCCATCTCCTCAGAGAAAGAGTCTAAACAAAAGCAATACAGCGGAAGTTCCACATACGTCAGCAAACTGTCCTGGAATGTAAACAGACATGTGACATGTAACAATCCCATGTCTGCAACTTAAGGTGGAATGGGAAATCCCAACAGTCACCACCTTGAGGAGTGCTGTGGCTCTAGCCCCTGCCTGGGCATCTGAATAAAAACACCTCCTCTAAGATCCCTTAAACTGGAAACCCCTTTCCTAGGAGGGGTGGGCAGAGGCTTACGACATCCCCTCCAACAAGACAAAGGCCAACCCAATGCCCAATGTGATGGCCTGGGAATCCGATTCAGAGGCTGAACCGGAGGAATCCCAGCCTGCACAGGAGTCCCTGCCTCCAGGGCCGGCTGAACTGGGGCAGGGCCTTGATTCTGAAGAGCCTGCACCTGTGCCGGATCCTCAGGAGCAGGCACCAGGTGAATCCACTCTGGCTCCGGAGGTGGTTGAGGACTCAGTGCCTACAGGTGAGTCTCCCCCTGGGTCCAGTAACCCTTCAGCCTCTCCTGAACTGCAGAGGCTCAGGGCAGAGAGGCAGAGGGAACTGGTTTCTCACAGGAGGAGTGCTCGCCTTAAGGCCAGGAGAGGCGGGTCTCCTGGGGGCCGGGACCGCCCCTGGCCTCAGAGAAGATAAAGGCCAGTCAGCCCGGTCCCAGGTTGCGGGAGCAACGTCATTGAAGAGCTTTTTTGGCCAGCATCCAGTCCTGTTCCCCCAGAGTTCCTGTCCTTGCCCGGCTTCTCGATGTGGACCCCGTTTCGCTCGAGGAGGACTGTCTGCTGACCCTCAACTCAGGTCCTGGACCTCGCCCCACGGTAACCTCCCCCCGGACCAGCACACCCAAAGTTGTGATGATTGCTATGAGACAGGCAAAAACCCCAGCCAGAGCCACTTGGTCTGAAGGAAAAGTCCTGCCCGGTCCTGAATACAGCGACCAACATTGTCCGTAACAAGGTTGAATACAGATTTTTTTAAACAAACAAACAAACACCCTCAAATATTTTCAATATCTTGATGGAAGGAATAGCACAAGAGCTTGAGAAGTGGAATGTCTGAGCACTCACAATCTTTATTGTTTTGTGTGGGGGGAAAAACCACAACCAAATTTTGAAGGTTGCTACTATGGCAGCACCTGCATCCACCCATCTGAAATTTGTCATGGTTCATTCCCCTCTTCAGCGACTACAATAAATTGTGTATTGTTTCTGGACTGAAAGCAGTGACAACAGCAAGAAAGAAAACTAATGCAATCCTAGGCTGCATCAACAAAAGTATAGTGTCCCAATTAAGGGAAGTCATAGAGCCACCCTATTGTGCTTCAGTCAGACCACACCTGGAATAGTGGAAAGACCTACACTGGCTCAATTCAAAGTGTTGGTGTTGACCTTTAAAGCCCTAAATGGCCTCAGTCCAGTATCCCTGAAGGAGCATCTCCACCCCCATCATTCTGCCTGGAAACTTAGGACCAGCGCCGAGGTCCTTCTGGCGGTTCCCTCATTGCGAGAAGCAAAGTGACAGGAAACCAGGCAGAGGGCCTTCTTGGTGGTGGTGCCTACCCTGTGCATCGCCCTCCTATCAAATGTCAAAGAGATAAACAACTACCTGACATTTAGAAGACATCTGAAGGCAGCCCTGTTCAGGGAAGTTTTTAATGTGTGACATTTTAATGTATTTTTAATTTTTGTTGGAAGCCACCCAGACTGGCTGGGGAAACCCAGCCAGATAGGCGGGGTACAAATAATAATAATAATAATAATAATAATAATAATTACTACTACTACTACTACTACTACTGTGTCCAGTTCTGGGCACCACAATTTAAGGTGGAATGTGTGCAGAGCAAAATGACCAAGGGTCTGGAAATGAAGCCTTATGAGGAATGGTTGAGGGAGCTGGGTATGTTTAGGCTGGAGAAGAGAAGACAGAGAGGTGACAGCCATCTTCAAATATCTGAAGGGCTGCTATATGGAAGCTGGAGCAAGATTGCTTTCCATTGCTCCAGGACCCAAACCAACGTATTCAAATTCCAAGGAAGGAGATTCTGACCAAACATTAGGAATCACTTTCGAGAGGTAAGAGCTGTTTGACAGTGGAACAAATTACCTGGAAAGTGGTGGACTCTTGCAGATGCTTAGACTAGATTTCATCGGAACTGAGGGAAGATGGTGGCTGCCAGCAGTGAGAAGGCCTTTGGATTGATTCGGCAGAAACACCAGCGTGTGAGGAGATGCTGTGAACTTATAGAGGGGAATCATAGACATAAAATCCACACAGAAACACATCATTGCTTGTTTTAACTCGCTTGTGGGAACAACTCAGAGGCTGTGAAAGAAGGAAGGTTAACAACAGGAAGAATCAGAGGAACCATCGGAAGTGACTATGAAAAGCAGTAGAAGTATGAGATGATCAGAACCCTCCGAACTTGAAGCATGGGAAGTCCTATTAAAAAATTATAATTTGGCAGAATATTCGGATTATTTGATATGTATATGTATAATTTGGAATATTTAATGTTATTTGATTAGATTGTTAAAGTGGAAAATTTAATAAAAATGAATTTAAAAAAGGAAGAAAGTGGTGCACTCTCCTTCCTTGGAGGTTTTTAAGCAGAGGTTGGGTGGCCATCTCTCATGAATGCTTTAGCTGAGATTCCTGCTTTGCAGGAGGTTGGACTAGATGGCTCCTTGGGTCTTTTCCATCTCTACAATTCTATGATTCTACACCAGCTCTCCTCTCCACAACTTACAGCTATTCAGTTACATGTTTTTGAACTGTATATTCATATCTGTCACTGCCATGCCAACCTGCAGAGGGAAGTTGCCCTCCCACCACCTGTTTCCATATCTCCCTGTTTAACTCCAGCTGACAAAGGTTTGGGCCATTTATGCTCTTGCACCCTTTTGTCTTTCCAACAGAGCTTTAATCACAGCTGCGGGCTCTTTCATCTTCAAGAAAAGTGAGACCTTTCGGAATTTCTGACTGCTGTCAGAATCCTCTCGACTGAGACATGACTAATGCCCAGAGAGAAGACCATTTAAAGATATCAAAAGATATCCTTGAGTGCCAAAGGAACATCCCTCCCCCCTTTTCAATGAGCAACAAGCCTGCAGGACAAAACTTCTATCTCTGCTCATTGCACTGAAGTGGCAACAGCTCTTAAGACAAAGGAGAGATGTGTTTCAGTGTAGCATAATATTTTGGGTGACAGTAAATGGAAAGACACATTAGGCACCCACTGTAAATCTTGATGAAAGGTGCACTTCAGAAGCTCTTATCCGATGCACAAGTTTTGCTGTGGGCTTTTCCTAGCTAAGGATGGAAGACTCAATGCAGATTTATTGTTTCAAGGGACTGTCTCTGAAGAGGGTCCTACATCCCAGGTGATGTAAAGGCCTCGAGGAGTTGTTGTTGTTGTTTAGTCATTTAGTCATGTCCGACTCTTCGTGACCCCATGGACCAGAGCACGCCAGGCACTCCTGTCTTCCACTGCCTCCCGCAGTTTGGTCAAACTCATGCTGGTAGCTTTGAGAACACTGTCCAACCATCTTGTCCTCTGTCATCCCCTTCTCCTTGTCCCCTCAATCTCTCCCAACATCAGGGTCTTTCCCAGGGAGTCTTCTCTTCTCATGAGGTGGCCAAAGTACTGGAGCCTCAGCTTCAGGATCTGTCCTTCCAGTGAGCACTCAGGGCTGATTTCCTTAAGAATGGATAGGTTTGATCTTCTTGCAGTCCATGGGACTCTCAAGAGTCTCCTCCAGCACCATAATTCAAAAGCATCAATCCTTCGGCGAACAGCCTTCTTTATGGTCCAGCTCTCACTTCCATACATCACTACAACACACATATGCAGTTAGCCTTATGGGTTGTTTGCAAGTTGTTGAGCTACATGGGTTGCAACGTGGGTTGCAGGAGATAGTCATGGACTTGGGGACCTCAAACAGAACCATACAAGAAGAGAGTCAAGAGCACATTCACATGTGCCTTTGGGGGTGAGGTCAAACAGTTGGAAGGTTGCAGACCTGCTATGGCTTAAAGAGGCCAATATGGGAGAGACATGTTTAGTTGCAGCTGGGGCAGATGAAGGTGTCTGGTTGTGCTACTGCAGATGCACCAAGATGTTTCTTCTCTCTGAGATCCTCCCAGCAGTCATTCCTCCTCTGGTCACTGCTATGGATGCACAACCTGACTGTCTCCAGGCACTGAAGTCGTATGCAAGGGATTCCTACAGCGTTGATGTTGCCAGTCTTCATGTCATGTTTGCAGACATCTTTGTAATGTGGAGTTGATCTGTCACTAGACTTGGTGTCTGAAGCAGCATGTCCTTGGGGAACCTGCCAGCTTCCATTCTGTGAACTTTACCAAGCCACCATAGACGTTAAAAGATGTTGTAGCTGCAAATATTGCCATTTGACTGTAACTGATGTGATATTTATCTATATATGTATAAAATTCATCTTCCTCATCTATCAGTTAATCCAAAATTCATACTCCTGCTTCCTTCCAGTTCTTCCATATTACCATTTCCCCCCTAATTTTAAGGATTGGATTTGCCCACAAAGTCATAATACACACACACACACAAACACACACACACACACACACACACACACAATATAGTGGTACCTTGGGTTACAGATGCTTCAGGTTACAGACTCCGCTAACCCAGAAGTAGTACTTTGGATTAAGAACTTTGCTTCAGGATGAGAACAGAAATCGTGTGGCGGCAGCGGGAGGCCCCATTAACTAAAGTGGTACCTCAGGTTAAGAACAGTTTCAGGTTAAGAATGGACCTCCAGAACGAATTAAGTTCTTAACCTGAGGTACCACTCGTGTGTGTGTGTGTGTGTGTCTGTTTGCACTTTTACCCCCTCCTTCTTTTCTCTTTTTCCACTTTATTGTCTATAAATGAAAAAAAAAATATTTTTTTTTTTAAACCAGCATAGACGTACATCATATTTCATTGTATACACCTCTACCAGTCCTCTACTCTTTCCTGGTGACAATCAAAGCTCCTCAGCCAAGTTGCCTGATCTGTTCTGAACTGTCCATATAGGACAACATTACTGAATATCATCAGCACTTGGTGGCCATAATTAATAAATAACAATAACATCACAATCGCCATTGATTTCTTTTTGCTTTGCTCTAGTATTTTAGACTAAAAGCAGACAGGGGCTACATAAATGAGGAATTGGGATTTCATTTTTCTTTTAAGCCTGTAATTAGCTAAGAGAGGTTGACATTTTATTTTACAAGAGCAATTACTATAAAGCACAGGAATATCAGAATGCCAGGCTGCCCATCAATAACACTGCAGCCTGAATTACATGACTCCTCGGCCACCCTTGGGGAATGTATACAGCCTCTCTCATCTTTCTTCACCATCACTTGATTAAATTAGTACATTATGAAGTACTGCTGTTCGGTAACGACTTTTGGGACAGATGCTGATATCAGTTACCAAGGATTGTCAGCCAAAGATATATAAGATCCTCCTTCTCTGGACACTGTGGTCCAAGCAGCAAGAAGGTTTTGCTGCCCACCCTGTAGCAAAAGCAGAGCTGTAATTCCATCTAGGAGATGGATAGTTAATTGGTCGACCCTGAGAGCCAGGAAAGAGGCAGCCGACAGCTTCCTTGCAGCTAAGGGTATGCGAGCCTGACAATTTCAGTTTCTCTCAGTTTCTCATTTTTCCAATCTTAATTTCAGCCTTACACACTTCCTTGTGAATTTGCCATTCTGTTAAAAGCAAAATAAAATTCTCGGGAATCCTCTTGTAGCTTGGGGGGAATGGCCTCAGGCGGTGGGCAAAGTACGACCTCTGCTAGACCTACTTCAGTTTGTGGGTCAGAGATTCCCCACTGCTTTTGTCCTGCATGGGTTTTACTGATGGTCAGCCAGGGGGTCTCAGATGCCTTGGCTGTTTGGGTTCCTAGTACCCTTAACGTGAAATAAGCAAATAACCGAGGGCCATTGGGAAAACTACTTCCCTTTTGCTTCCTGCCCTGCTTGTTCTTCCACTCTGCCTTCTCCTCCTCCACCTCCTCCTCCTCCCCCCTGATTTTGGAGCCAGCTTTTGAAAACCATAAGCCATGACAAAAAGCACTAGCAGCAATGCAGCAGAACATTATTCACCAGAATGGTGTAGTGGCTAAGAGTGGTTAAGAGCGGAGGATTCGTAATCTGGGTGACCTTGGGCTAGTCACACATCTCTGAAGTCTCTCAGCCTCACTCACCTCACAGAGTGTTTGTTGTGGGGGAGGAAGGGAAATGAGATTGTTGGCTGCTTTGAGACTCCTTAAGGGGAGTGAAAGGAGGGATATCAAGTCCAAACTCCTCCTCCTCCTCCTCCTCCTCCTCCTCCTCCTCCTCCTCTTCTTCTTCTTCACTTGCCCTACTTTGTGATAACATACAAAAGACCCTGATGTTGGGAAAGATGGAGGGCACAAGGAGATGGGGATGACAGAGAACGAGATGGCTGGATAGTGTTCTTGAAGCTACCAGCATGAGTTTGACCAGACTGTGGGAGGCAGTGGAAGACAGACGTGCCTGGCATGCTCTGGTCCATGGGGTCACGAAGAGTCGGACACAACTAAATGACTAAACAACAACAACAACACAAAAGTTACACACTGAATGCACTAAGCAGGGACCTGCAGCAAACCCTGGCTTTCTGAAGAGCACATGCCACATGGTACATATTACTTAATATGCATTCATCTCTTTCATACCTTACATTTTAGCCACTTAAAAGTAATAATCTTAGGTGTAAATCTGAAGCAGAATGTAGGAAGTGGCACCATACCACACTTGCTAGCAAGCGATCACCTGAAATGGGGAGTGGGTGCTTATAGGAAAAGCTTCATCAGACTCAAAAGCTCCCACTGGTTTCAGAAATTTGAGGGGATCACTGCAAAAGGGTCGGGAACATGTGATGGGCTCTTCTTCCTTCGTGGTGGTGGAGTGGTTTATTAAGGCTTTCCATGTCAAAGAAAACCACACAAAGAACGGATAACTCAGAGCATATACACCTATACATTTGGTAAGAGCAAACGTAAGAACAATGATCCCTAATTGGCTAGGGTGCCTTGTGTGGCCAGTTTCAAAAAGCATTGTCCCCATCCTAATAGGATAAATTTGCCCTGAGAAACACCAGCTCAGAGCTAAAGTTGATTGCCTACAAATTTCTGTATCACGTCTAGTATGTGATCTCTGATTGACTGGGAGCCATTGTAGAGAATTGAAAACAGGGTGGGGGGGATAGAAAAGGAGAATTTTAATGAAATGTTTCATCAGAATCAAAAGTTCCCACTTTCTGAAACTTCTGTGGGTTCATGAGAAAACATTTGATTCTTGGAGTGATCCCTGAATGGCTAGACCCTCCTAGGTGAACAGTCTAAAAAGCATCAAACTCATCCTAATGGGGTTCATTTGCCCGATGAGGTACCAACTAAATTTGGTTGCCTATGTAGTAGAGTGGTACCTCGGGTTAAGAACTTAATTCATTCTGGAAGTCCATTCTTAACCTGAAACTGTTCTTAACCTGAAGCACCACTTCAGCTAATGGGGCCTCCCACTGCCGCCACGCCACCGCCACGCGATTTCTGTTCTCATCCTGAAGCAAAGTTCTTAATCCGAGGTACTATTTCTGTGTTAGCGGAGTCTGTAACCTGAAGCGTTTGTAACCTGAAGCATCTGTAACCTGAGCTACCACTCTACTACATTATATGCAGTATGTGATGTCCGATGACAGGGAACCACTGAGGAGAATGAAAACAGGAAAACAATGCAATGATAGTGGCAAGAGTATTGTTAGCCCAGAAATGGAAGCAAGAAGAAATTCTGATGAAAGAAGAATGGCAGACAAAATTAATGGACTATGCAGAATTAGATAAAATGACAGGAAGGATTTGAAACCTGCGGAACCAGAGATTTGCCGAAGAGTGGAAGAAATAAACAACTATTTGAAAAGGAACTGTAATCAACAAATTATGCTAGTAAGGAGAAATGTATGAAGCATTGCAAAGTAGAGAAAGAATAGAGATATTAGTTATGAGTTAAATGTAATTGTGGAAGTAAGAAATGTATATTTAGTGAAAAGATTGGAAAATTTTCAGATGTGATTAATGGAAGTCAAAAAAATGGTATAAGATATGAAAGTATGTTTAATTACTGTTAAAAATGATATGTTGAAAAACTAATAAAAATTTATATGGGAAAAGGGAAAAGAAAATATGGGCCACAGAAGGGGGGAAATGAGGCTACCACTAGCCATAAAAAGAGCATGATGAAGGACATTTTCTGGATGATGGTTGCCAGCCTTCCAGCGACAGCTACTGTGGGGATCCAGCTCTGTGGTGTTGGTTAGGTCGACTTTCTTCTGTGTCACCTTGACTCTGTGGATCTAGGTAGCTTCCCCATCACACAACCCTGAAACTTCAAAAATCCAACAAGCAGAGTGTTCAAAGCAATGGGGGAGGGATGAAGGGGAGGAAATTAAAAACCTCTGGCAGAAAACTGGGTATTTGCTTTGAATGCTGAGTAGCTTGTCACCCCCTACCCAGGGGAAATGATGCCCAGAAGGAATAGCATTTACGGGCAACCGTTTATCATCTTTGGCTTTCACCAACCCAAGATGTTATGACGACAAAGCATAAAGCGCTTAAACGCTAGTTTTAACACCCATACAATTCATTTTAACGCAAATACACAGCCTTAAAAATTTAATAAAAAAGCCCTCATACCAATTATAAAAGCTATTTTCCAAGCTCAGTAAATCTCATAATTGTCACTTTTATGCAAGCACACCTGATTCACGACTATCAGTCACTTTTACGGTCTCTGTAGCTGCTAAAAACCTCAAAATGTACCCAAGAAGAAATGTCTGGGAACTCATAAATGACCCCCCTTTTATGTGCGATTTTTTCTCCCTTCATATGTAAGAGCATATGAAGAGCCCAGAACCAGGATCAGGGCAATGACTTGCCCAGCCCAGCATCCTGTTTTCACAGGGGCCAAACAGATGGCCATGGAAAAACCTGCAAAATAGGTTCTGCGTACAGCACCACTCTCCTCATGCCATTGCCAGCAATAGACACATTGCCTCTGATGGTGGAAGCAGAACATAGACATCATGGCTACTTGCCATGAATGGCCTCTCCACTCCCATGAGTTGTTTGCCTATTCCAAATGGAAGAGACTTAGCACAATCTTGGATACTCGCACCTAGAGCATGGCCAGGCGGCTGCCTAAGCACCTCACAGACCAGGCCCCTTTATTTTAGGAATGTAGGGACGTGGGTGGCGCTGTGGTCTAAACCACAGCCTCTTGGGCTTGCTGATTGGAAGGTTGGCTGTTCAAATCCCTGCAGCAGAGTGAGCTCCCATTGTTCTGTCCCAGTTCCTGTCAACCTAGCAGTGCAAAAGCATACCAGTGCAAGTAGATAAATAGGTACTGCTGCGACGGGAAGGTAAATGGTGTTTCCATGCACTCTGGTTTCCATCACAGTGTTCCATTGTGCCAGAAGCGGCTTAGTCCTGCTGGCCACATGACCCGGAAAACTGTCTGTGGACAAACACCAGCTCTCTCGGCCTGAAAGCAAGATGAGCACCGCAACCCCATAGTCGCCTTTGACTGGACTGAACTGTCCAGGGGTCTTTACTTTTTTTACCTTTACCTATTTAGGAACATCATTCCCTATCACTGCTTTAGGATGGCACATAAAAATATGACATCCTCAAAATTCAGAGGGCAATCTCTGCATTTACAATGTCTATACCCCCCCCCAAAAAAAATTTCCAAGGCAGTGCTTTTTCTCTCCACCATTGTGCTGGCCCCAGGGGTACCCTGAGATACGTGGTCCAGGTCCGGTCCAGAATCCAAAAGTTCCTCTAGGAATCAGTCTGACAGGGCCAAGGCAGGATGTGAGGCAGGAAACCAGGCAAAGACAGGATCTCAGGCAGGATCTGGCATACAGCAATGTTGCTCCCAGAACCTGGGGCAGGGTCCAACAGCCTTTTATCTTTGTCGGGGTAATGGCCTGTCTTGATCCCCCGGCGACTCACCTCCCTGTTTCACCCAAAGGCGAGCACTCCTCCTGTGAGTACTCAGGTCTTTCCTTCTCTCAGACCTTAGTCTCTGCAGCTTGGGAGACATCAGTGAGTTACTAGACCCAGAGGCTGCCTCAGCCTCCCCTGACCCAACTGGTAGTGGAGCAGCTGTGAGTGATGTCCCAGCTGAAGGCAACGAGGTCATCCCCGCATCTGGAGCCAGGGCAGGTTCAGGCCCCTGACTCGGCCCAGCTGGTGTTGGCTGCAGGGGAACCTGTGCAGACTGGAACTCTTCAGGATCAGGCCCCAGACTTGGTTCAGATGATGACTGAGGCAAAGGATCCGGTGCAGACTGAGACCCCTCTGGTTCCGAGTCCGAGCCCAAGTCCCAGGCCATCACAACCATGTTACAAGAAAGGAAGAACTTTCTGACGAGCTGTCCCGCAGTGGAATGGTTTCCCTCAGAAGGTGGTGGACTCTCCATCCTTGGAGGTTCTCCAGCAGACGTTGGATGACCATCTGTCATGGATACTTTAGCTGAGATTTTGGCATTGCAGTGGGGTTGGACTAGAGGACCCTCAATGTCCCTTCCGATTCTAAAATTCTATGCTTCTAAAGCCAGGTGTGCCACTTGAGTTTATACACAGAGGAAGGATAGTCACTCTGTGTTTTCCTGCCTGTCTTTAGCCATCAACACTGGAAAAGGATGAAAAGCAGCAGAAGGTGTCCCCATCTGTGTACTTGGATCAGGATTTAATAGGGGTGCAACTTCTAAACAGCTATCACGGTGTGAAATATATGGCGGTGCACCTCCACCCCTCCCAGGAAGAAGGACAAGGAAGAAGGATGGTGTTTGAGATTAAAAGGAAATCTCGTCAACCCGCACAATTATATCCCCTTGATCGATGTGAAAAGGGAGCCCATCACACATTTTGAACATCAAAAGCAATTTGCAAACTTGTTACACACACAGAAACACACACACACACACACACACACACACACACACACACACACACAAAGAGAGAGAGAGAGAGAGAGAGAGAGGGAGGGAGGGAGGGAGGGAGGGAGGGAGGGAGAGAGGTTGTGCTCAGGATTTGTGTTGGCAAATGATTTAGAAGCAGAAGTAAATCCAAGAGAACCACAATCTGCTAGCAAGCAATTAAGCGGCAGGAGTAAGAGGCAAAGGTCAGGTGCTTTTCGCCAAGGTTTGAAGAAGAAGGGAGAGATGATCTGAAGAGATAAATGGAGATTGCTGCTATAACCCACCAGGGCTTATAATACCATTCTTCAACCAAACTGTCAGGTGAAGCTCCTTTACCCAGCAACCCCAGGGCACTAACCTGTCCCGCAGTCACACGCCACTGGGGAACATTCCAAATTTGCGTTAATGGTTAGGACAGCAGAGCTGCTGCTGGTGGGACGCAGTTGCCATTCTCTTTGTGGCATCTGTGACACCGCAAGCACCGCTAACCTGTTCCCTTCCTCACTTCAGCAACAACCACCTCCACTGCATCTAGGAACACAGGGAGGAATTCAATGGAGCTCTAAGTTAAAGACAGTGCTAGTTAAATACTTCTTCTTCTTGTTGTTGTTTAGTCGTTTAGTCATGTCCGATTCTTCGTGACCCCATGGACCAGAGCACGCCAGGCACCCCTGTCTTCCACTGCCTCCCACAGTTTGGTCAAACTCATGTTTGTATCTTCTAGAACACTGTCCAATCATCTCGTCCTCTGTCGTCCCCTTCTCCTTGTGCCCTCAATCTTTCCCAAAATCAGGGTCTTTTCCAGGGTGTCTTCTCTTCTCATGAGGTGGCCGAAGTACTGGAGCCTCAGCTTCAGGATCTGTCCTTCCAGTGAGCACTCAGGGCTGATTTTCTTCAGAATGGAGAGGTTTGATCTTCTTGCAGTCAATGAGATTCTCAAGAGTCTCCTCCAGCACCATAATTCAAAAGCATCAATTCTTTGGCGATCAGCCTTCTTTATGGTCCAGCTCTCACTTCCATACATCACTACTGGGAAAACCATAGCTTTAATTATATGGACCTTTGTTGGCAAGGTGATGTCTCTGCTTTTTAAGATGTTGTCTAGGTTTGTCATTGCTTTTCTCCCAAGAAGCAGGCGTCTTTTAATTTCGTGGCTGCTGTCACCACCTGCAGTGATCATATAGCCCAAGAAAGTAGAATTTCTCACTGCCTCCATTTCTTTGCCTTCTATTTGCCAGGAGGTGATGGGCCCAGTGGCCATGATCTTTGTTTTTTTTTTTTGATGTTGAGCTTCAGACCATATTTTGCGCTCTCCTCTTTCACCCTCATTAAAAGGTTCTTTAATTCTTCCTCACTTTCTGCCATCAAGGTTGTGTCATCTGCATATCTGAGGTTGTTGATATTTCTTCCAGCAATCTTAATTCCAGCTTGGGATACTAGCAGTGTGTTAGTTGGCCACAGGGATCAGCCTTATTCTGAGTCAGCGCAATGGTCCACCCAGCTCAGCACTGAGCTCCTGCCAGTCAGTGTAGAGAATACTGGGCTAGAACGGCCAGTGGTTCCAGGACAAAGACGTTTCTCTTGTTCCTCTTTACAGAAGGTCAGCAAATAGGGTAAAGTTTATCCCTCACCACCTGGGAGCAGTATTTGCTTTCCATTCACCTTGATCTATTTTCCATCCCTTCTTCCCCATATGGGAAACCCAGTTCCTTTATTCCTACATTTTTTATTGGCTTTGTCCTGCCTTTGATCCGATTTAGCTTCAGAGGAGCACCTTCAGAGTGAGGGCAGAAGAAGGAAGTTTTTGGAAGAATTCAACATTGCACCAAGCCGGATGGAATGAACCCCCTCTGTTCCAGATGTGGAGTGCATGGGGAGGGGGGCAAGTCACATTGCACAAGTCAATGTGCACAGGTCTTCTGCTGATGGGACTCCTTAGTTGAATCCTGCCCAGTGCTTTCTGGCTGGAGAGGAAGGATTGGAAGAGATTTTGGAGGAGGGAGAAAAATTGACCCAAAGTGGGGAAGCATGGTTGATTGACTAGGAGGCAGCAGTGAAAGAGTTGAGGGAGGTTGTTATAATAATAAAAATAAATAAAATTTTATTTATATCCCGCCCTCCCCAGCCGAAGCCAGGCTCAGAGCGGCTAACAACAGTAAAATGATACAACATTCTAAAATCATTTCATTATAAAATCAGTTCAAATCAGATTAATTGCAACCATTGGGCTAGAGTTCTGTGAGGATTGCCAAAGGAGGCGGTCAGGCTGTGCCCTGGCCAAAGGCCTGGTGGAACAGCTCTGTCTTGCAGGCCCTGAGGAAAGATGTCAAGTCCCACGGGGCCCTAGTCTCTTCTGACAGAGCGTTCCACCAGATTGGAGCCACAGCCCAAAAAGCCCTGGCTCTGGATAAGGCCAGCCTAACCTCTCTGTGGCCCAGGACCTCCAAGGTGTTTTTGTTTGAAGACCGTAAGGCCCTCCGTGGGACATACCAGGAGAGGTGGTCCTTTAGGTACGAGAGTCCTAGGCCGTATATGTTGGGAAATTTAAGTTTTCTCCAAATTCTGGATGACGCCTCTATGCTGCCGCTGCAGGAGATGAAAAAGCAAAAAGCAAAAAGAAGAAGCAAACAAGCCATTCCCTTCTAATAATGTGATGCAGATCTTGCTTATTAAATTTCTGTCTGTCTCGCCCTTCCGCCGATATGTTAAAAGGGGTGCTGTGCTCGGTTTGGGAATATGCAGATGCACATTTAATAATTCATCAGTTAATGGATTAAAAGACAGATGATTAATCCATTAGGAAGTTCTTTAGCTGCTTGACAGGGCTAAAATTAACGGGTTTATAGGAGGCTGAAGGAAAGCACTGCCAATCCTCTTAGGAGAGGGAAGCCTCAGAGCAGCCTCCCCTTCTCCACCAACACCTTTAGACAAGCAGAAGAGGTAGTTAGAAACTAACAGTAAACATATCACAGCTCGTAAAATTCTGCCAAGAGTGAAATGTAATAAGTATGTCATCAAGCACAGTTAGTGGCGACTCATCGGCTGAAACATCTGAGGAATTTGGTGGCAAACACAAGAAATATTGTGGAATTTCCCATGAAACATCTACGTCTGCATCACCCACTTTATTCCCTCCCCCCCTTCAAGGAGAGGATGTTAGGGGAAGGAAGCATGGCCTGTTGCTTTACAATGGCTTCTGGTAGCACCAATCAGGCCACTGTTAACAGGGAAAGAAATTTCAAAGCTCAAAGCACTCTTTGAATTTCTGCCTCACATTCAGTTTCTCGGACAGGAGTTGCTGACCTCAGATGTTGCTCACCAATTGTTAGGGCTGATTGTGGTTCTCAACATCCTCGCTGGGTTGTGTTCAGCACAGCGAAGAAGCACTTTTTAAAATCTGTCCTAAATCTTCCAATGTTCAGCTTCAATGGCTATCTACGAGCTCTAGTTTTGTGTGGGAGAGAGGAATAAACTTTCTTTACCCAATTTCAGTTTGCAATGCATAATTTTGTAAACTTCCGTTATGTTGCCTCTTTAAAAGCCCTAAATGGCCTCAGTCCAGTATATCTGAAGGAGCGTCTCCACCCCCATCGTTCAGCCTGGACACTGAGGTCCAGCGCCAAGGGCCTTCTGGCAGTTCCCTCACTGCCAGAAGCCAAGTTACAGGGAACCAGGCAGAGGGCCTTCTCGGTAGTGGCACCAGACCTGTGGAACGCCCTCCCATCAGATGTCAAAGAGAACAACTACCAGACTTTTAGAAGACATCTGAAGGCAGCCCTGTTTAGGGAAGCTTTTAGTGTTTGATGTATTACGGTATTTTAATATTTTGTTGGAAGCCACCCAGAGTGGCTGGGGAAGCCCAGCCAGATGGGTGGGGTATAAGTAGTAGTAGTAGTAATTATTATTATTATTATTATTATTATTATTATTATTTGCCTTTTCTGTATACTAAGAAATCTTAATGCTGTGCTATCTTTCTTCATTATGGTAGGCACTCCACCCATCCCCACCTCTCATCCCGGCAATGTGCCCCACACCACTGGCGGAGGAAGAGGAGTGTGTGGGGAGCACACTGCCCCCTGCAGTGCAATCCCGGTGGGGTGCAGTCGTGGCTGCCCCCCTGCCCGCACTGGGTGCCTCACCCCCGAGGCGCCGTGCCACACCCCCAGGACACACACCACGCCCCCAGGATGCACACGAGGCCCACCGCCTGCTCTCCGCCCCCCCGGTGCCAGAACATGAAGCTGCCCCACTGCCCCACAGCTTCCCTAAATCTTCCCATGGGGAATGGGGAACTTCCATAACATGTTGTGTGGGTGAACAGAGGGAGAAGTGCAAGAGGAAGTTCTAATGCTACACTGGATGCAGCCCATAAATTGAAATGCAATTGAATCCCACCAGTGGAAATCTTCACCCAAGTTCTGTACATCCCTAACAGCTGGATTCTCTTCAAATCAATCAGCCTTGGAAAGTCTACACAGGGAGAGCTAAAGCTCATAATTGATCATTTAGTTCTGGAGGTGGTTTTCTCTCTCTTCCCAAATGATGCATTTCATTGCACCCTGAATGAGCATGAGATGCTTGTCCTGTTTTATTACTTTCTGATAGCACTCAGGAATTGATTTCAATTAAAATGTGGAGGGCAGAGATGGAACCCAATCAGCTTCTCAATGGCATTTCAATATAAGCCCAACTGTAGGTCTCCTCCGGTCTATCAAGGGGCGGGAAATTGATGAATGCAAATGGGTTCCTCTTCATTGCTTTGGTAAGCCCATCAGGCACCAATCTATACCTCCTGCAACCTTTTCAATTAACCCACGTGGAAGAAGCAGGCCTGATCGGTTCTCAGACGTGATACCTGTGTCGGGCGGCTGCACAAGCAATCCACTTGCTGGCCTGCCAGACAAGGAGAATGTGCCCTCTGACATTTGGCACTGATAAACAGGCACACTTGACTTTCATGAAGTCCTTCAAGGATGCTCAAGAAGAAGCATGGCAGACAGGTGTCAGTAGCTGGCTAAGCGGCAGAACTTGCAGGTCTTACTTGCAGAAGGTCCTAGTTTCAGTCTCTAACATTTTCAGGCTGGGTTGGGGAAGACTTGCTGTCTGAAATCCTAGACAGCTGCTGCCAGTCAGTGTAGACAGAACCAAGTTCCATGGAGGTGGGATAGGAATTTTATGGTCTTAGATATATGGTAATGTTCATAAGTGTACCAACCAAGCACGTACATAGATCAGCGCAGGAAGACCGACCTGGAACCATTTTGATTCCTAAACTGAGCAAGTGTTTTCTCTGCAAGGTCAAAGTGGGAAACCTCCCATTGTCTCTTTCCTCACAAATCCTGCCTTAAGGGCACATTTAAGATATGAATAGGATGTGAGCCTGTGACCTGGCCCAGGAACTAAGTATTTATCATTACAAAAGACTGGCCAGGCTACCCAGGAAATCCAATCAAGTGACCTGCCAGACAGGAGATAAACAACGACAGGAGAAAAACAACATTCAAATTTTTGTTTAGACCGCCTTTTCTGTGATGTAGGTATGATGTATCTGAGGGGTGGTCTTAGGTTATACCCCCTTCTGTGATGTATGTATGATGTTTCTGGGGGTGGTCTTGATCTACAGGGTGGCAATTTCAAAAGTCTTTATAAAGCCTTGCGCGCCATTTTTCTGGGGTCCTCCTCTCTCCTGCAGGTGAGGGGAGCACCCTGTTGCAACAGATCAATAAAGATCAAGCTTACTAGTTGCTTTGCTTCTCAATATTCTCTGGTTGGCCTCTGTTATTCTCTCCTGCCAATAGGGGACCTATGTAAGGACTCTATATGGGCTCTTGGATACCCCATACAGGAAAAAGGACAATTTTTGTTTACAACAGAGGTACAAGGCAGCTTTTAATGAGCTTACATTAAGAGAAAGCTCCTCCTTACTTCTGTGGTCGTGTTTTTTTATATAGAAACCCTTCACAAAGGGAGAATAGCATGTGCAGGGGGATGTTCACATTGAGAAGTATTTCTGACATGTAATCCCATGCCTTCAGTCTGGAATGGTAAAATCAAGACACATGTTTCCCATCTCAGTGAGAAGAATGAGGCCACCATTATTTTCAGAACAGATTTTCCCCAGACAATGTTGATAATAAGGAGAGTTGGGCTGCGGGGAGAGAAAGAGCTCTCCTTCGTTAAGAAGGTATCATTAAGAGGAGCTAATAGACCAACATCTGGGCTTCACAGACTGTTAATCTCTGAAGTATTATCTCTGGCACACTGAGAGTTTTACGCTCCATACAGGCAGCTGTAAAAGAACAGAACCTTATAATTGGACTGCACTTTGTGGGAGACTTGGACTGATAACTTGCTTCACAGTTCCTCAGGGAGGGGAATGTAGATGCTTCAGGATTTTTGGCACTGAATTCCATAGATCAGGGGTAGCTAAGGTAGCACTCTCTAGGTGTTTTGGACTATGACTCTCATGGCCAACATGAGCGCAGCCAACAATCAGGCATAATGGGTCCAAACATCTGTAGTCCAAACATCTGGAGGCACCACATTTGCCCTGCCATCGCTGCTTGTCGACCTCTGGCCAATGGAAGATGGAAGTGCTGGTTTATGCAAACGTGGCTTCAGTTTGCTACAGCTCTATACAACACTCATTGACAATGGGAGCTACAAACTTCCACAAGTAATAGCAGGAAAGTCACATTGTCTGGTTTTTTTAAACAACAACAACAAAAAAATGCACTTGCTGTGTGTGTGCAATGAAGTTTGACTTGGTAAAAAAAGGAAGTTGGCAGTCTGGAGTTGTCTTTTGCCCATAATTTCTGCAAGCCACTCCAGTATCCCTGCCAAGAAAACTCCATGGACAAAAAAGGGGAAAGATCCTGAAGTTGAGGCTCCAATACTTTGGCCACCTCATGAGAAGAGGACTCTCTGGAAAAGACCCTGATGTTGGGAATGATGATATTCTAAAAGATAAAACTAAATTTTTCTTATACATGATGTTTGCAGCAAGAATTCTAGTGGCTAAATATTGGAAAGGGAATCAGTTACCCACCTCTCATGAGGTGGCCGAAGTATTGAAGTCTCAGCTTTAGGATCTGTCCTTCCAGTGAGCCCTCAGGGCTGATTTCCCTAAGAATGGATAGGTTTGATCTTCTTGCCATCCATGGGACTATCAAGAGTCTCCTCCAGCACCATAATTCAAAAGCATTGATTCTTTGGCGATCAGCCTTCTTTATGGTCCATACATCACTACTGGGGAAACCATGGCGAAGGGGCTTGAATAACTCAGAGAAGCTATGAACTACACTGAGCAGGGCACCCAAGATGGACAGGTCATAGTGGAGAGTTTTGACCAAACGTGATC
Organism: Podarcis liolepis; assembly: GCF_965112155.1. NCBI lineage: Eukaryota > Metazoa > Chordata > Lepidosauria > Squamata > Lacertidae > Podarcis > Podarcis liolepis. Next base: position 5,762,471 of record NC_139560.1, on the reverse strand, counting down.
CACCTGGAGCAGGAACTGGCCAGCCACTCCAGTATCCCTGCCAAGAAAACTCCATGGACAAAGACAATAGGCATATTGTGATATATGGCCTTGCAAATGACCTTCAGTGTCTTCTTTTTTTAAGGGTGTTGGTGTTTTTCTTTTCACTGTATGCACAATTGATCTGGTGTGGGTCCCTACTTTTAACACACTGATACTAGTAACACGTCATCCCGAGCATTTCTCTCTCTCTGACATTGACTGGTTTGCTAATCTGGTGGGGACTTAAAAGCAGCTGAATTGGGTCCATTACTCCTCGATACCATTGAAATGTGACAGTGGAGCCTCTCTTATTTACCCTCCTGTGTCACATTTAACATAAAACGAGCCCCTTTCTCTCTCTGATCTGGAGTTTCCCAGAATAAAACACACAGAGACAAGCTTGTTGTTGTTGTTACGGCTGTTATATTTAGCATTGTGGGGATGGAGCAGAGTGGTACAGTTTGCAACATCCATTTCAGCTCCCCCTCCCCCCTGCCATCTGAGAGCTGACAGATTTTGTTATGGTGATGGAAATAATGATGTGAGAAAAGAGGTGTCAGGAAGGATCTGCTTCCTTCTCTCAAAGAAACAATCTTGCATTTCTTCCCTGGCTATGCAAAGCGCTTGAAGCTGATTCTTGGAATCTCTTATTAAATCATAAACCTTCTCAGGCCAAAGGGGATCTCAAATGCTCATTCGCTTCATCTCTTGCCCCTGAAGCACTATCATTTATACTTAACCATCCTCAGCAGATGTTTATCTAGCCTATTTCTAATGTACTCCAAGGGTTGGGCAAGCCTGTAGTCCCACATGGAGGCGAGTCTCAAGTCGGCTTAGTCAAAAACAAGGGCTGGTCCACAGCCATTTGCAGATGTGAGAACAGGTTTGGGAGAAACTGTCAATTTTGATTTCTCACGGTTTCCCATTTCTCCAACCTTATATTCAGTTCCCCAGATTTCCACATCAGTTTCATTTTTTAAAAACGATCATAAAAATTCACTTAGTGCGGCTTTCTTTTAATATAAACATTTTTGTATGCATTTTTTCCTAATAAACACATCCTTGCAAAGCAATTTTTCCTAACTTAAGTTGTTGTTGTTGTTGTTGTTGTTGTTGTTATTAGGTATATGCATTTCTGTACACTTTACTTAACTGGAGAATGTTGTGGTGTTTGCCCTCCCAGGTATGTGACATCATACTGGGTTCATAAGGAAAGGGTTGTAAAATGACTAACTAATGGGAACCCAAGAGGAGGAGTTAGAGTTAGGGTGGTTGAGAAGTCAGTCTGGAGTTAGAGAAGAGACAGAGAGGATAAGTCTGTGGGTTGGGCTAGTCTGATGTGAGAGAGTGAGAGAATTTGTTAAGAGGAGTCAGTCAAACAGTTGAGATAATCAGTCAGAAGGTATTAGGAAGGTATAGGCTGGTAAAGAAGCTAAAGTTAAGATACTGACAGGAATATTATCTGAGAAACCATAAACTTGTTAATGTTTATAAAATAAGCTTGTTTATTTGGTTCACTTTTAAACAACTGTCTGGACTCAGTGTTTTACCCGAGAGTAACGGGTTGGTGGCAGCGGGGAAGCGAGCACAGTGGTGGCACAGGGATCAATAGACCGTTAAATGTCTGGGGACCCTGTGTGATCACCACAAAAGCGTTCACAAATTGTTTCAGAAAGTGAAAATTAGGCAGGTTCACATTTAAAGATGAATTCCCTCCCAGCACCCCTAACTGGGAAACCAGTGCTGTTGTGATGTGATCCCATGCCATGTCGGATTCTCAAGCCTTTATCAGAGGAAACTGGCCACTCTCTAGGCACCCGGCTTGAGCTCCTTGTTGACCTCCCCGTCTGCGTCTCCCAGCAGGATACAGGCGAGGTCACTATCGGCGATCCTCCTCAAGCGTGAGAAGAACACACCACTCTTCCCTACTCCCTGCCTCCCCCAGGGAGGGGAAAGAGACAGACAGAAATGTATTTACATGCCTTTATTTCTGTCTTTGCAGCAGTACAGAGAAACACGTCTGCACTCTCCAAACACCAACAGCAGAGAGATTAAACTCCACCCCTGTACTTCCAGTACAGGTCATATGACACTCTGAGCTAACATCCGGTGCTCAGTACAGTGAATAGACTGCCCCTTTGTTCCCATGGTACAGTCCCAAACATCAACATCCTGTTTTGCTTTCCAGCCAGCTGCAGCTCGCTGCCACATTGCTGCTTTTCCGTAACATGCCAGATGGATGGGCAATAATGTGGCTCCTTCCTATGTCAAAATTGCCCCCTCCCTCAGGGTGTTGGGTGATGCTTGCTTATAAAGGATCTATAGCATTGGCTTTACCAACCTAGTCCTTCATACATAGATTTCTGAAGAGGTGTGAGATTACACTAGGTAAAGGGACCCCTGACCATTAGGTCCAGTCGTGACCAACTCTGGGGTTGCAGCGCTCATCTCGCTTTATTGGCCGAGGGAGCCGGAGTACAGCTTCCGGGTCATGTGGCCAGCATGACTAAGCTGCTTCTGGTGAACCAGAGCAGCGCACGGAAATGCTGTTTACCTTCCCGCCGGAGTGGTACCTATTTATCTACTTGCACTTTGACATGCTTTCGAACTGCTAGGCGGGCAGGAGCAGGGACCAAGCAACGGGAGCTCACTCCATCGCGAGGATTCAAACCACCAACCTTCTGATCGGCAAGTCCTAGGCTCTGTGGTTTAACCCACTGCGCCACCCGCACCCCGAGATTACACTAGTCGGCCATTCTTCTTCTTCTTTCTTCCTTGACGATCACTCGTAGCTGAGCATGATTGTCCTCCGTGAACATGGTCTTAATGGTGTGTCCGTAAGTGACTGTGGAGGCCAATTCTGAATCCACACATCCTTTCACAGTGGGAACATTGGTTTCCGGGTGGGAGTTGATCATGGAGAGGGTTTGCCAAGCGTGCCTTCCTGTTAGCACATTTCTCCCTTTCGTTCTGAGTTCAGGCTTCTTCAAAGTCCATTATGCCTTTGGTGAAGGCTGTTCTCCAATTAGAGCACTCGCAGGCCAGTGATTCCCAGTTGTCGGTCTTTATACTACACTTTTTTTAGATTTGCCTTGAGAGCCTCTTTAAATCTCTTTTGTTGTTCACCGGCGTTACGCTTTCTATTTTTAAGTTGGGAATAGACTAGTTGCTTTGGAAGACAATAATCAGGCATCCAAACAACATGACTTCTGGCAAATGTAAGACTTAATTCCACGGTAAAGAGTGCATGAAATTTCATATATTGATGAAAATAACAGACAAAAACGCATTCCCTGTTTAGGGAAGCTTTTAATGTTTAACAGGTTATTGTTATTTTGGTGTTCTGTTGGAAGCTGCCCAGAGTGGCTGGGGAAACCCAACCAGATGGGCGGGGTATAAATAATAAATTATTATCATTATTAGGAAAATTGCTTTACAAAAATGTGAACGATAGGGGGAAATGACATATAAAAATGCATTTATTGGTAGAATTTTGCACCATAATGTTGATCAAGAGCATGTTTTCATTTTTTTAAAAAAACAAACAAGCTACAGCTTACTGCTGAAATATGGAAAAGTGCATTTAAAAGTCAAAAGGTGAGAAATGGGGAGAACAGAAATTTACAGATCCATCTCTCCATTCCTACATCTCTAGACATGGGTTTCCTTTTTTAAAAAAATGATATTTATTACTTTTTCAACATTTTCAACACAACACTTCAAACAAAAAAGAAAAGAGAAAAAACAATACAAATACAATACAAAAACGCTACATGGACTAACAAAACAAAGCAAAAACCAACAAAAACAATTTAAAAACACCTCAAACATTTTAAATATCTTATATTTCATTCACTTATTTCCAGCGACCTCCTCACACCTCCCTTTTTGTATTCCACTTCTATTGTTTCAGCAGTTCCTTTCCATCTTACTCTGTTTTCTATCCTATAATTATCTTAAGACATTCTTGCCTTATTTTTCCTTTAATTTTCTATTAATCTATTTATACTTAATTCCTTATGACATTTCTACTAAAGCCATATAACTTCATTCCAACATCCTTCTAACATTCATTAATTTTACAATATTTCTATAAATAGTCTTTAAACTTTTTCCAATCTTCTTCCACCGACTCTTCTCCCTGGTCTCGGATCTTGCCAGTCATTTCCGCCAATTCCATATAGTCCATCAACTTCGTCTGCCATTGTCCAACACTTCAGTGTTTTCAAGAAGCAGCCATTCTCTCAACCAGCAAAAAGCAGATGGTTCACAACAAAATTTAAAGGTCTGGCAGGGCAGGTCCACCTCCTTCTTTGGCATCCATCAATATCTTAAGTTTTACTCGAGGCTTCCTGCCCTGCCAAACAACTCTAGAAACATCCCTCTGCCACCTCCTGAAACAATCCATCCAATCCAAAGCTTGGGTTTCTTACCCTTGTTCTATGGGTTCTTTGTACCCAGAGGCAGTTGCTGGAGAACTGCCAGTGCGAAAGAGCTGGTGTTTTCAAGGTCCCGCTTGAAGGCCTTCTGGAGGCATCTGGTTTACCATGGAGGGGAAGCAGAATAGTGGACCAAATTGCCCCTTTGACTCTACCTCTGTTCTTATGCATTCAGGAGAACAATGGCAATATATTAGCAAGGCAAAGGTTTCCCCACGTTGTAAATGGAGCCTTTTGCTAACCCGTAAGCACGTGCCCCATGGATACAATTTCTCCCAAACCTTATTTTCCATCCCATCTTATTTTGCTATGTTCTAGAGGAACATTTAAGCAGCGCAGAGGGGACGATTACCCTTATGTTCCCGTCCCCTGCCTAATCACCCAGCAACCCTTTACTAAGTGATATTACACTGTAATTACATTACTTGCGGTATTAGGCGCCTGTTATAGCTTCTTAATTGTGCAATAATTTTGAAAAATGTGTCATTTCCATTATGCTGACTGCCGGGACAACAAGATACAGGCACAGTTTGGAAAGTGTGCCAGGCACATTAATTTAACTGGGTGCAGCAGAAAGAATAGTATATTTATGATTGATTGCAGGGGTAGGCAACGTGGTGTATTCCATGGCACTACAACTCACTACAACTCTATTTCTTTTAAAATTTAATTTATTGCATTTATGGACCAGCTATTTCCTCCAAGGAGTTGTGCTTGTGGTTCTCTGTCTCCCCATTTTATCCTCACAACAACTTTGTGAGGTAGGTTAGGCTGAGAGGCAGTGAGTGGCCCAAGGTCATACCCAGCGAGTGAAGATTTGAACTCTGGTCTCTCAGTCTTATCCTGACACTCTAGCCACTGCACCACACTGGCTCTCATCTCAGTGGTCAGGGATGATTGGATTTGTAGTTGTGTTGTTGTTTTTGTTTAGTCGTTTAGTCGTGTCCAACTCTTCGTGACCCCATGAACCAGAGCACGCCAGGCACTCCTGTCTTCCACTGTCTCCCACAGTTTGGTCAAACTCATGCTGGTAGCTTCGAGAACACTGTCCCACCATCTCATCCTCTGTCGTCCCCTTCTCCTTGTGCCCTCCATCTTTCCCAATATCAGGGTCTTTTCCAGGGAGTCTTCTCTTCTCATGAGGTGGCCTAAGTATTGGAGTCTCAGCATCAGGATCTGTCCTTCCAGTGAGCACTCAGGGCTGATTTCCTTAAGAATGGATACGTTTGATCTTCTTGCAGTCCATGGGACTCTCAAGAGTCTCCTCCAACAACCAAAGGACAACCTTCTGGCTACTTCTGCTCTGGGGGGCTATGTCTTTGGCAGATTGCCTTTCCTTGGCTGTCATCATCCAGTGGGGAGAACTGATTCATGGGCAGGTTCCAACTGAATTTCTTTTGGTAAGAGTCATGAGGATCATTCATGAAGTCCACTGAATCAATTTTTTTGACAGTAAGAGCTGTTTGACAATGGAAGAGACTCCCCCAGGTTTTAAGCACTGGAGGTTTTAAGCAGAGGTTGGAAGGTCACCTGCCTTGGATGCTTTGGCTGAGATTGCAGGGGGTTGGGCTGGATGGCCCTTGGGGTCCCAATAATAATAATAATAATAATAATAATAATAATAATAATAATAATAATAATTTTATTTTTACCTCGCCCTTCCCAGTTCAGAAAACCAGGCTCAGGGTGGCTAACAACAAATTTAAAGCACTTCATTGATGCAACAAAAAACAGTATAAAATACAGTATAAAATGAGAAAACCAATAAATCCAGAATTCAAAAATCAGTTTAGGGGGAAAATCCATCCAATAAACATGAGATGATGTTGTTGTTGTTAGTGCGTTTATTAATTTTCCAATAAACAACAACAACAACAACAAAGCATGAGATGACCACCAGGACTAGCTGGCTATATTAGTCCTATTTGGGCCAGAGGACCAGGGGAGAATTAGCTGTGGGATCCCAGAGCTGGTAATCTTCATAAAAAGGGGAGGGGGAGGGAAGGAAGGAAGGAAGGGGAATAAAAGATCAGGCTAAGTTCAAATTGAAAGCCAGGCGGAATAGCTCTGTCTTACAGGCCCAGCGGAAGGAAGTTAAATCTATGATTCTATGAGGTTATTAGCCCATCCTTCCAGCTTTGGCTGCTGGGTTAACCCTGGGAGGCTTGCCGATAGGACAGAGGCTGCATTTCATAGAGCTGAGCGAGAGCAAGCCAAGTCTAGTTGTCCAGTCAGATTGCAACCAGGGCTGGAGGAGACTATGTGAAACAGCACCTTTTCAGCATCCTGGACAGCTCAAAGTTTACCAATGCTTTGCTGGGACTCACTCAGGGAAAGCTGTTGCCTTAGCAGCATGCTGAAGGCTTCTGAAGGAGGACATGGGCTGAGCCTTCTGTTAGCCCTACCCACTCCTAGAAGCTTTGTTTTGTAAGCCTTGGCTCCTATGACATAGAGGGGGTGAAGGATGAATGGGAGAAGTGTCCTCCAAGCTGGAGGGCTCTGATGAGGCCATATCCTCTGGTGTGGATGGTCAATGGGTGGGAGAGGGGTGGGAATGGTTCCCTAGGAGATGTATTTCCTCCTTCTAAACTAGCCTTTGAGGCAGAAGGTAAAGGTAAAGGGACCGCTGACCATTAGGTCCAGTCGTGACTGACTCTGTGGTTGCGGTGCTCATCTCGCTTTATTGGCCGAGGGAGCCGGCGTACAGCGTCCAGGTCATGTGGCCAGCATGACTAAGCCGCTTCTGGCGACCCAGAGCAGCGCACGGAAACGCCATTTACCTTCCCGCCGGAGTGGTACCTATTTATCTACTTGCACTTTGACGTGCTTTCGAACTGCTAGGCTGGCAGGAGCAGGGACCGAGCAATGGGAGCTCACCCCGTCGCGGGAATTCAAACTGCCAACCTTCTGATCGGCAAGTCCTAGGCTCTGTGGTTTAACCCACAGCGCCACCCGCGTCCCTTTGAGGCAGAAGGTGGGATTAAAATAATTTTGATAAATGAATCAACAATACTATCCATAATTGACTATCCCAATAAAATATTAATTTAGGAATAACTTTATCATGATAAGAACTGTTCGACAGTGGAATGGACTCCCTAGGAAGGTGGCCGATGCTCCTTCATTGGAGGTTTGTACTCAGATGTTGATAGCCATCTGTCATGGATGCTTTAGTTGAGATTCTTGCAGAGTGTAGAGGGAGGGTTGTCATTTGCTGTGGGTGACTGGGATTAAGAGCCCATTTGGCTAGACAGAAGATGCTGTATTTGTGCACTGCCTTTATATTTTCGATAACTTGCAGCTGATTTTCTTCATATGCTGCTGTTATTATGAGAATCTGCATTTTATGTGAATCTATATTCTGTTATGTATTTCTCACTATAACTACATTTATGTAACTGCTTTGACTTTTATGTTATCTGTTGACGTTTGTGTTCCATGCTGTAAATTGCCCTGTGGTTTTTCCATGAAGCATGGTGTATAAATAAATGAATAAACACCCTACCCTACCCTACCATCACTTTCTGATGCGGGATGCTTCTGAGCACAAATTGTTGGGTAGGCAAATTCATGGAGGCAAAGGCTACCTACCCTGATGGATTTGGTCTACCTCCACTGTATGCTTCTGAAAATCAGTTGCTGGAAACCATAGAAGGGCAGAGGGCTATTGTGTTCACATCCCACTTGGGTGCTTCCCATAGGCATCTACTGGGCCACTGTGAGAACTGGATGATGCACTACTAATACTAATAATACTAATACTAATACTAATACTAATACTAATAATTTATTATTTATACCCCGCCCATCTGGCTGGGTTTCCCCAGCCACTCTGGGCGGCTTCCAACAGAGTATTAAAATACAGTCTGTTAAACAATAAAAGCTTCCCTAAACAGGGCTGCCTTCAGATGTCTTCTAAAAGTCTGGTAGTTGTTTTTCTCTTTGACATCTGATGGGAGGGTGTTCCACAGGGCGGGTGCCACTACCAAGAAGGCCCTCTGCCTGGTTCCCTGTAACTTGGCATCTCGCAGTGAGGGAACCCCCAGTAGGCCCTCGGCGCTGTCCAGGCAGAATAATGGGGGTGGAGACGCTTCTTCAGGTATACTGGACCAAGGCTGTTTAATGCTTTAAAGGTCAGCACCAACACTTTGAATTGTGCTCGGAAACGTACTGGGAGCCAATGTAGGTCTTTCAAGACCGGTGTTTTATGGTCTTGGTGGCTGCTCCCAGTCACCAGTCTAGCTGCCACATTCTAGATTAGCTGTAATTTCCGGGTCACCTTCAAAGGAAGCCCCACACAGAGCACATTGCAGTAGTCCAAGGGGGAGATAACCAGAGCATGCACCACTCTGGTGAGACAGTCCACGGGAAGGTAGGGTTTCAGCCTGCGTACTAGGTGAAGCTGATAAACAGCTGCCCTGGACACTAGATGGGCCTTTGGCCTGATCCAGCAGGATCATCCCATTTTTGGGTGAAAAGTCTATGGGGATCAACTTCTATGACTGATTTCATATATAAATCAAAGGATAAGACAAGTTCATTGAGGCTAAGTCTTATCAGTGGCTATTGCTCATCATGTTGGTTGCATGGCTGATGACAGCTGCCCCCTAGGGAGCATCTCAGCACGCAGGGAAGTGGGGCATGCAAAACAGGGGATTGTTTCCTTTGCTGTATCTGAATGGTGCTCCTGATGAGAGGGTGCTCTCACTGATCATCAATATCTAGCCACTGTTCAAGGAGGCAGCTTTATCTCTTACAACGATCCGGCGGTTTCCTCTGGAGTCATTGTTATGTCTGAGTTCTTGGCTCATTTTTTGCCTTTTCAATGAAAACAGAACATTTGCAGCCTGCGTATTTCAACAATGGAAGGAAGGAGATGCATAATGAGAGAAGCTTAATTTCCTCGCCCAGAGAAGAGAAATTGACATCATTTTCCCATATTCAAAGTTGGGCAACATGGCTCCAATTTTCCTCCTTTCATCTTCGGCAAATAATTCAGATGTTTCGCATCCCTTAATTGTGCTTTTGTGTTCGTGATGAGGGGAAGTCATTATCTTCCTGCTCTGTTGGCTAAATCCTTTCCCACATCTGTAGAAATCAGAGACTGTGTATGTGTTAGGCAATTGGTTTCCTGGCATTCTTGGACACCTGCCAAGCCCAATGCCCCCAGTATTGGAAGGGGGGCAGGACTCAGCTCCTCCTCCTCCTCCTCCCCCCTTTCAGTTATTTGCCCCTCCCTCTCTATTAGGAATTGGGGGAGAATTTTGGTCTTTCACAATTTGGAGCAATTCTCTCCAATGGATTGTGCTCTGACTGCAATGTAGACATGCAGACCCTGGGGGGCTGTTCATTGTCTATCATCCTAACCTCCATCTCACAGGGTTATTGTGGGAATTAAAGAGGAGGGGAGAACCATGCAAACCACCTTGATCTCCTTGGCCAAAAAGGTCAAATATACAGTGGTACCTCGGGTTACAGACCCTTCAGGTTACAGACCCTTCAGGTTACAGACTAGGCTAACCCAGAAATAATACCTCAGTTTAAGAACTTTGCTTCAGGATGAGAACAGAAATCGTGCAGCAGTGGCACAGTGGCAGCGGGAGGCCCCATTAGCTAAAGTGGTGCTTCAGGATAAGAACAGTTTCAGGTTAAGAATGGACCTCCAGAACAAATTAAGTTCTTAACTCGAGCTACCACTGCAAATGCAATTTTCTAAAACCCTATTTTCCCCTAAGGATAGGTTACTCCCACCTAACGTGGTTTGGGGTAGTGAATTTTTGGAAAGAATTTACTGAACTGAACTGGGGAGTATTATGGGAATAAAAAAAAATTAAGGACCACTTTTGGACTTCTGGATTGGAAAAAAGATGGATATGTGACTCCAGAGAAAAAATATGCCTGGCAGAATGATAAGCAGAATGTTATAGCTAGATGTTACCCTGCAGAGTATGTTTTGAGTAATTTGAATGATCGTTATATAAACAGTTGGTAGATAGTGAATTGCAAGCCCTTTCTTCTTTTTCTTTTTTCTCTCCCCTCCCCTTTAACTTAGCTGTACTTATTTTTAACTTATAGAAGTCCTCTATCCTGGATGAAGAGACGCGGGTGGTGCTGTGGGTTAAACCACAGAGCCTAGGGCTTTCCGATCAGAAGGTCGGCGGTTCGAATCCCCATGGCAGGGTGAGCTCCCACTGCTCAGTCCCTGCGCCTGCCAACCTAGCAGTTTGAAAGCATGTCAAAGTGCAAGTAGATAAATAGGTACCGCTCCAGCAGGAAGGTAAACGGCATTTCCGTGCACTGCTCTGGTTCACCAGAAGCAGCTTAGTCATGCTGGCCACATGACCCGGAAGCTGTATGCCGGCTCCCTCGGCCAGTAAAGTGAGATGAGTGCCGCAACCCCAGAGTCGGCCACAATTGGACCTAATGGTCTGGCGTCCCTTTACCTTTATGCAATGCTCATGTGAGAAAATTTCAGTGGAAGTCAGTTTTAAAAACAAACACATAAGCTCGCTCTCTCGCTTCTCTCTTCTCTTTCTTTCTTTTAGTTCCTTTGCGATTCCTTTTTCTTTATCTCTTCCTCCTCCTTTCCCCTCTTTTCTGCCTCTGGATTAATGTTTGGTTTGGCCAGATGCAGCATGACTCTTCTTATGACTCTAGTCCAGGCGTTTTCTGGCCATAATGAAAGAATGGCATTTGCTACCAGAAGAGGCAATGATAGCCATGTGGGTGGGATTATACAGATTTGTGGAGGTAAAGGCTATCATTGGCTACTATACCTGATGGGTATGTTCTATGTCCACTGTCAGAGGCAGCATGTTTCTGAACATCAGTTGCTGGAAACTGCAGGAGGGGTGGGTGCTGGTGTGCTCAAATCCTGCTAGTGGGTTTTCCATTTGGAACATCTGGTTGATGTCAGGGACTGGGCAATGAATAAGAAGAAGAGTTTGGATTTGATATCCTGCTTTATCACTACCTGAAGGTGTCTCAAAGCAGCTAACATTCTCTTTTCCCTTCCTCCCCCACAGCAAACACTCTGTGAGGTGAGTGGGGCTGAGAGACTTCAAAGAAGTGTGACCAGCCCAAGGTCACCCAGCAGCTGCATGTGGAGGAGCAGAGACGCGAACCCGGTTTCCCAGATTACGTGACTACCGCTCTTAACCACTACACCACACTGGCTGCATGTGGAGGAGTGGAGACGCGAACCCGGTTCACCATATTATGAGTCTACTGCTCTTAACCACTATGCCAGACTGGAATGGTGGAGACTGCCTTCCCAGCCTGACCCTTCCAGACAAGACGAAGACAGTTCAGAATTACAACAGGGGATTGAGGGAGGTCACAGATCAGAGGCAGATGAGGGGGAAAGCTGGGAAATAATGGGAGAGGAGGAGGAAGAGGAAGAGGAAGCACCGGGGAGGGGGGCGACAGCTGATGGACACAGTGTCTTTAGAAAGCATTCTAGACCCCCCTCCCAGAACCTGGTGAGCCTTGAAAGTAGGAGAGCAAAGAGCTCAAAGGCAGAGGGCATTTGTCAGCACCTGTAGAGATGAAGAATGAGGAAGTGGAAGTGGGAGAGACTTGGTGGGTGGAGACTCACTTGGGGCAATGCCATTATCCAAGAGGCTGGGTTCCAAACCTCTCTCTGTAAATACTGAATAAAAAGCAGATGGTAAGAAAGATTTCCTTGTCTTTGTATATTCCTGGGCAACTGGCCATGGGAGTTGCAGGCAGCTGTCTGACAGCTGAACGCTGTGAGAACGGAATGCTGGCCCAGATGGGCCATTGGCCTGATTCAGAAGGGCTCATCCCTGAACAGATCATGCTCCAGGACTCAATGAGTGGATTTTGACAAGCACTGAGCCACTATCAAGAAAGATCTGCTAGCAGAGCAGCTGGACCTCTGAGAGCAGCAGCTGAAAGAATTTCCAACAATGCTTCCTTGGTAGAGGAGGTTATACACAGGAGAAGGCACTCCCATATATTGTCATTCTGACCTGGGATATATTATTATTATTATTATTATTATTATTATTATTATTATTATTATTATTTTATTTATTTATTTATTTATTTATACCCCGCTCATCTGGCTAGGCTTCCCCAGCGACTCTGGGCGGCTTCCAACAAAATATTAAAATACAGTAATGCATCAAACATTAAAACTTCCCTAAACAGGGCTGCCTTCAAAAGTCTGGTAGTTGTTGTTCTCTTTGACATCTGGTGGGAGGGTGTTCCACAGGGCGGGTGCCACTACCGAGAAGGTCCTCGGTTTGTAGTTCAAAGTAACAGACTGGACTGTCCAATTCTCACTTTCCTTCTCTAATAGAAAAGTGTGTGTGTGTGTGTGTGTGTGTGAGAGAGAGAGAGAGAGAGAGAGAGAGAGAGAGAGAGAGAGAGAGAGAGAGAGAAATGGGAAAACAGCGACACCATCCTATAGGATGTGGCTGAGCACTTTGGATTGCATACCTGATCTCTCCCTCTGATAGCCTTCACAGGATATTGCAAATTTTTCTTTCTGCCTTTTTAATATAGTATGATATCTCATGTGGCTCTTTCCCTCCCCACCTGCTTAACAGCATTCAACATCTCAGTGTTTCAGGCTGGGAATTTAGCCAATAGGCAAAAGAGCATTTGAACCAATTCATCTTCAGATAATGTCATAGAGCGGGGGGAAATCAAAGTATTTCCAAGCTTTGGTCATTTCTTTGTATACAGTATAGGTGGCCTTGGTGGTTTTTCTCATTGGGAATGCAAGATTTATGGCAGGGGTGGGGAGCCGCTAATTCATGGGATAAATGAGGCTTGGCAGTCATCCAGATTTGACCCACAAAGCCATGACACCTTCTCCACACCTAATGTCATGTGTGACATCAGGCGCAGATTACAGCTATAACAAAGGCGGCATTTTTTCATCTCCGCCAAGCTAAGCAGTTGGCCCCTTATCTCTCTCGTCCTGACCTAGCCACTGTGATCCATGCGACGGTCACCTCCAGACTGGATTATTGTAACTCGCTCTACGTGGGGCTGCCCTTGAGACTGACCCAGAAACTCCAGCGGGTGCAGAATGCCGCGGCGAGACTCCTTATGGGGTCTTCGCTGCGAGAGCACATTCATCCGGTATTATACCAGCTGCACTGGCTCCCGGTGGAGTACAGGATCAGGTTTAAGGTGCTGGTTTTAACCTTTAAAGCCCTATACGGCCTAGGACCCTCGTACCTACAGGACCGCCTCTCCTGGTATGCCCCACAGAGAAACCTACGGTCTGCAAATAATAACATCCTCAAGGTCCCAGGCCTCAGAGAGGTTAGGCTGGCCTCAACTAGAGCCAGGGCCTTCTCGGCTGCAGCTCCAATCTGGTGGAATGCTCTGTCGCAAGAGACTAGGGCCCTGCGGGACCTGACATCTTTCCGCAGGGCCTGCAAGACAGAGTTGTTCCGCCAGGCTTTTCGCCAGGGCGCAGCCTGACTCCCTCCTCTGGCAACCTGCACAGAATTTTGCTTAATTGGTTGCCATCAATTTGATTTAATTAATTTTTATAATGAAATATTTTTAGATTGTGTGATTATTTGACTGATTATTTGATTGTTGTTAGCCGCCCTGAGCCCGGCTTCGGCTGGGGAGGGCGGGATATAAATAAAATTTATTATTATTATTATTATTATTATTATTATTATTATTATTATTATTAAGAGGTGAGTAAAACCAGCCAGATCCAGTTTCCTATCTCTCCTTCATAAGGAGAGTGTAAAGCAAGGGTGGGATAACAGGATCTAGGCCCTGACCTCCTCTGCTCCTGTGACTGGTTGTTGTTGTTTAGTCGTTTAGTCGTGTCTGACTCTTCGTGACCCCATGGACCAGAGCACGCCAGGCACTCCTGTCTTCCACTGCCTCCCACAGTTTGGTCAGACTCATGTTTGTGGCTTCGAGAACACTGTCCAACCATCTCGTCCTCTGTCGTCCCTTTCTTCTTGTGCCCTCGATCTTTTCCCAACATCAGGGAGTCTTCTCTTCTCATGAGGTGGCCAAAGTATCGGAGCCTCAGCTTCACGATCTGTCCTCCCAGTGAGCACTCAGGGCTGATTTCCTTCAGAATGGATGCATTTGACCTTCTTGCAGTCCATGGGACTCTCAAGAGTCTCCTCCAACATCATAATTCAAAAGCATCAATTCTTCGGCGATCAGCCTTCTTTATGGTCCAGCTCTCACTTCCATACATCACTGGTACATCCTGTGACTGGTAGGTGGGGTTTATGGAGCTGATTGGCCCTGATTTGTGCACCTATTGGCTGAGAACCCTGCAGCACTGCCAATCCTAGGGGAGTTTGCTGATCATTGTGGACAGAAAAGCTTGCTTGCCAATGAACAGTCACAAGTGTGATTTAAGGCTCCTTCTTGTTCCTTTGTTGCTGCATCTTTACCTGCCCAGCGCCTGACACCATATCTTATTTGTTTATTGCCTTTAACGAACACTCATATCAGAGTGCTTTGTAAATTGATAGCCACAGCCTTTTATATACTAACCTTTTATGCTCTTCCACATCCATTTAATGCTCCTAACCCTTCTTTTACATTATTTTAGCTTTTAGTGTTTTTTATATACTTGTTGTTTTAAAATTTTTAGCTTTCCAAAATGTTTTACAGATATTAAATGATTGTACGACACTCTACATTTGCTGGTCTATGACCGTAATAAAGATTTGTTTTGATTTTGTTGTTGTTGTTGTTTTGTCGTTTAGTCGTGTCCGACTCTTCGTGACCCCATAAACCAGAGCACACCAGGCACTCCTGTCTTCCACTGCCTCCTGCAGTTTGGTCAAACTCATGCTGGTAGCTTCAAGAACACTGTCCAACCATCTCGTCCTCTGTCGTCCCCTTCTCCTTGTGCCCTCAATCTTCCCCAACATCAGGGTCTCTTCCAGGGAGTCTTCTCTTCTCATGAGGTGGCCAAAGTCTTGGAGTCTCAGCTTCAGGATCTGTCCTTCCAGTGAGCACTCAGGGCTGATTTCCTTAAGAATGGAGAGGTTGGATCTTCTTGCAGTCCATGGGACTCTCAAGAGTCTCCTCCAGCACCATAATTCAAAAGCATCAATTCTTCGGTGCTCAGCCTTTATGGTCCAGCTCTCACTTCCTTACATCACTACTGGGAAAACCATAGCTTTAACAATATGCTGATTTTGTTTATTGCCTATCTAATATTTGAATCATTTCTTCTAAAATATCTCAAAGCAATTACTTACTTACTTACTTATCAAACCTTTATTAGGCATTGTGCAAATAAAACCATAAAAGAGGAAATAACATATAAAAGCTTTGAAATATATATAAAAGGCAGCAGTTGGCTACATACATATATATATATATACATATAAAATCAGTGGTTTTCGTTGTTAACCTGCTCCTTGGAGGACTGCTACCAAAAACTCGGCTACCCCCGCCGTTACCCTTTGGTCGACGTCGGATAGGCAGAATCCCACACATTCACCTTGCTGGGGTTCCAGACCACCCAAAAGAGGGGACAGCACGCGTTGACGTGGGATACTGTACAATGGGCAATGAAAGAGAATATGCTCTACAGTGTCCGGGACATTCATAGAACATCTGCAGAATCTCTTGTTTCTAGGAGTGTTTTGATATCTTCCCCTGACAAATGCTGAGGGAAAAACATTCAAACGGGCCAGCATAAAAGCCCTACGTTGGGCTGGGATTATTAATTTAGTGACGTAATTGGCTCTGCTATCTAGGATATTTAAATCATAGAATATGGGGGAGCAAATTTTGTTTACAGCTGCCATAATATTTTGTCTCTCGACATCCTTTAGTCTAGTTAGGATATTATGGAAAATGTATTGCTCATTAGAATTGTACAGGGGCTCCAGCTCGATGCCTAAAGATTCAATCTTTTTTTCGAGGTACTGATACCATCTTGATTTATAGGAGTCTTTGAGCAAATCAGCGAGCAGACTTGATGGAGGGCAGCGAAAATGGCAGCGTAACCAGTACTTTATTGAGGTGGACCATGCCCAATATTCCATTGTGTGTATGCCTATTTCTGCACACATTGTTTCATATTTGATCACAGCTGGGAGTCCAAGAATACGTCTCAGAAAGCTGGAGTGAATCTTTTTTAAATCACTGTTATATGCTTGGACCCATAGCGGGATTCCATAGAATATCTGGGATTGCACTTTTGTTTGAAATATCTGATTGGCCGCAGGAATAAATTGATTACCTTTCTGATAATAAAAACGGGCAACTGCTGATGAGGTACACTTTGCCTGTTTTATGGCATTTGTGCGATGATTTGCCCACCCTAAATTGCTCTGGAATAGGATTCCCAGATACCTATAGATTTTCACTTGTTGGATTTCTTGCCCTCTTATTTTCCATTTCTCTAATTTCCAACCATTCGAGAAGACCAAAATTTTTGTCTTCTCATAATTTATAGAGAGTTTGTTACATTCGCAGTAAAGGATCAGAGAGGATATAAGACGTTTCAGACCCAAGCTCGTTAATGATAGTAGGACAGCATCGTCTGCGTATAATAAGAGAGGAACTGGTTTCTGATTAAGTTTAGGGGCATGTGATTCTATTTTTTGGAGGTGATCTGGCAAGTCTGATAAAAATAAATTAAATAGAAAGGGAGCGAGAATACACCCTTGTTTTACCCCTTTCGAGTTTGGGATGTCTGATGAAAGGTGACCTTTGGTGTTAAGTTTGACTTGACAGGTATTGGAAGAGTATAGATTTTGTATTAGAATCAATAAGCGCTGATCAATTTTTAATTCTGCGAGTTTCCTCCACAGCTTTGGGCGGTCAATTGAGTCGAATGCACCACGAAAGTCTACAAAAGCAGCGTATATCTTAGATTGCCTTTGGGATCTATATTTTTCAACCAAATGCATAAGTATAAGGCAGTGGTCTAATGTAGAGCAACCTTTGGAGAAACCTATTTGTTCTTTCCCTGGTAAATTTAGATTTTTCATCCAGGTAAGAAGTTTAGATAAAAGGTGCTTGGCGTAGATTTTCCCTATCACTGATAATAGGCTTATCGGTCTGTAATTCCTTGGTTCTTTTGGGTCGCCATTTTTAAAGATTGGGATAATTATTGATCTTAACCATATCTCAGGTATGATCCCATATTTATCTATGAGAGTAAACAATTGAGCTAAGGGTTCTGCCCACCAATCTATATAGGTCTTGAATAATTCTATTGGTAGACCGTCTGGCCCAGGAGATTTCCCCGATTTGAAATTTTTAACTATCTCTCTAATTTCCTCTTCTTCTACCCTTGGCCACTCCTGGAGTTTATTGATTTTATTTTTAGTGGTCTCATTTCCTTTGAGTTCACTGTGTAGATTGTTAAATACAGATGTGAAGTATTGGGACCATTTGGATTCTGCAATTGGTGGTAGAGTTAGTTGGTTTTCGGCTTTCAATCCTCCGTACACCAGGTTCCAGAACGCTTTGTTGTTTTTACTCTGAATTGAGTCGAGTAATTGTAGCCATTTTTGGGTTGCATATTTCTGTTTCTTTTCGGCCAGAATGTAATGGTATTGTCTTTTTTCATCAAGATAAGAGGGCTCTAGTTTAGCGCGATTATTTTTAAATGTTTGGCGCAGCTTTCTTTTTAGCTGGAAACATTCATCATCAAACCAAGGGCTAGCGCTATGTTTAAGTACCCAAACTTTAGGTGGAGTACTAAGCTCTACGAACATTTGGAAGATTTCATTATAAATTTTCGGAATATCACTGTAGGGATTAGTGGTCTTTAAGTTGGATAAAAGCAATCAAAGCAATTAAAAAACACACAACCTATAGAAAATGATGTTGTGGGTTTCTCAAAAAGAAGTCATGCCTGATAAATCTCATTTCTTTTCTCTTTTTTGATAGGGTTACAAGCTTGGTGGATCAGAGGAATGCTGTGGATGTAGTATATCTTTATTTCAGGAAGGCTTTTTGACAAAATCCTTCATGCTATTCTTGTGGAGAAGCTGGTTAAATGTGGGCTGGATGAGATAACGGTGGATTTGTAGCTGGTTGACTGAACAAAACCAAAGAGTGCTCATTAATGGTTCCTCATCATCCTGGAAAAAGTGACAAGTGGGGTGCCAAAGGGTCCTGTCTGGGCCCGTTGTTCTTCAATGTCTTTATAAGTGACTTAGACGAAGGAATTGAAGGAATGGCTATCAAATTGCTGATGACACCAAGCTGGGAGAGGTACCGAATGCAGCAGAAGACAGAATTGGGATTCAAGATGCCCTTAACAGATCGGACAACTGCCCCCAAACTAACAAAATGAATTTCAATAGGGATCAGTGTCAGGTTCTAAACTTAGGCAGGCATAAACAGCTGCACCAATAGAAGATGGGGGACATGTGGCTTCCCAGGAGTACATGTGAAAAGGATCTTGGGGTCTTAGTAGACCACAGGCTTAACATGAGTCAACAGCTAATGCTATTTCTAAAAGCTAATGCTATTTTAGGCTGCATCAATAGAAGTTTAGTGTTCTGATCAAGGGAAGTAATAGTACTTCTCGATTCTGCCTTGGTCAGACCCTATCTGGAGTACTATGTCCAGATTTGGGTGCCACAGTTTAAGAAGGATGTTGGCAAGCTGGAATGTGTGCAGAGGTGGGTGACCTAGATGATAAGGGATCTGGAAATGATGAACAGTTGAGGGAATTGTGTATGTTTAGTTTGGAAAAGAGGAGGCTGAGTGGAGATATGACAGCCATCTTAAAAGATCTAAAGGGCTGTCACATGGACGATGGGGCAAGCTTGTTTGTAGAACCTGAACCAACGGCTTCAAGTTACATGGGTTGGGGCTAGATGATTCTCTGAGTCCTTCCAACTCTACAATTCTATGATTCCATGATTCTATTCACAACAAACTTCAGGGGAGAATGTGTCACCACTGGAGCTTTCTCCTTCCTCTTTACTTGGGCTTCTACAACCCAGCAGCTCTATAGACTCATCCGTGTCACACATCTCTTAACTAATCCCTTTGCAAGAACAATAACTTGCTTTGAAATGAAACCAGGCTCTTTTGTGCCAGCATGAGTGCCAGATGTTCCACAGCGGCATTTGTATGGCTTGACAGAAGGTCCCTTCAAGGTATCAAGCAGCTGGATGGTTGGTGATTTGCTGCATTACACACACAATTTATATTCCCCCCAATTGGTGGCAGATCACACGTCTGACCTTTTCATACACATATGTTCTGATTGCTGCTATCTCTTCACTTAATTACATGGAGTACATGTGTACATGGAGCACGGAATGACATGTGTATGTGGAACTCATCCAAACAAATGTTAAGCTCAGTCTTGCTTCCCGTTTGAGACCCAACCAGATCCTGGCCCAAGGCGTTAGAGCCTGCAGCAAAGAGAAAAGAGGAAACAGAAGTCAGGGGAGTGCTGAGTCTCCTGGAGAAGTCTCGCATCTCTTTGAAGTTACTATAAACACTGGGGGAGTAAGAGGGGGACAGGGGGAGCGTACCATCCCAGGGAGCGATTCTGGTGGGGTGCCATCGAAGCTGCCTCCCTGCCCGCGCTGGGAGCCACACCTCCACAGGTGGAATGCCACGCCCCCGGGACGCGCACCAGCCACACCTCCACCTGCTGTATACCCCCCAGTGCCAGAGCATGAAGCTCTGCCACTGACTATAAATGTTGCTTGGGTCAGCCTTCCAGGAAAAATAAAAAGCTCTTTGCTAGTGCACCAGTCCACAAAGCAGGTCTCCCACCAGATATCCTAGTTGGCCCCCATACTTTCCTCAGATCATACACATTACTCATGCACTCAAATATGATAAAATTGCTTTCTTCTCTCCAAACCTTCCCACTAATCAGATCATTGCCCATTCTCCTTTCCCCCAATTCCTCTGTGCTGGCAACTTAACACTTTTAACACTTGGAATGTTTCTGAACATTCCGTGACATGACGGAGACTCAGCCTGCAGCTGAACGCCTGATGTAATCTATTCTTCATTCCTGGCCTCCTCAGCAGCTCCAGGACAACATCTTTACACAGCAACCAACTGCCATGAACGTTGGTTTGAAACCTTGTTTTGATGTCCAGCTTTGTTTTTATTGTTTCCATCTCAGGATCAGCCACCTTCTTTTGTTTTGAAGACAGTCCACAACTCAGCTCAAAACATTATTATCTCTTCCATGTGACTTGACAGCTACCTGCCAACACTTCCCTTCCTTCAAGCTCTCCTATAGCGTAGTCTAGGCTGAAGTTGGACAAATCTGTCCATTTTAGTATCGCATTTTGCCAATCTTCAGTTTGCTACATTTCCATATCAGGCTACGTTTTTAATAAGCTTTCACGAAAATTGCCAGCATTTGAAGGGGGAGAACCATGTGCGCATCACTTTGAGCTCCTTGGAGAAAAGGGTGGGAAATCAATGGAAAAGATGAATGAAATGAAATGGATGGACAAGCGTATTTGCATGGACACCCAGACATCTCTTGGACCCTGAATGCATGTGCAGAATGGTGGTTAAATTTAAAATTCCAGTGGCAAGTGAAATCCCCCAACTCATGTTGTGCTTATCTCTGCCAACGCTTGTGGCTTATCCTACCAGTTTACATCATTTCGTGGAGCTCACCCAAACAAATGTTAAGCTCAGCCTCACTTCCCTGTTGAGACCCAACCAGATCCTTGCCCAAGGCGTTAGAGCCTGCAGCAAAGAGAAAAGAGGAAATAGAAATCAGGGGAGTGCTGAGTCTCCTGGAGAAGTCTCGCATCTCTTTGAAGTTACTACAAACGCTGCTTGCATCAGCCTTTCAGGGAAAAACCAAACAAACAAAAACAGAAAAATGGGAAGCACAGCCAAAGCATATCAGCACCTGCAGGACTGCGGGGCAGTCCATTCTGCGTTGGTATTGCACTGCCTCTCCTCTTTCTCTGAGATTAACAGCACTGCCAAGAGACAAAATTAAAAGCATAAAACAGCCTTCCAGGAATTCATCCGGGCTGCTTCTTTCATCAGCTCTTATCTTCCTGGCTGCAGGTTTTTGCTTCTCACTCATCTATCTTTGGCTTCTGCCATGTAAGTGACAGTTGCACACGTACCTGTGGGGAGTTGGTGTGTGTGTGTGTGTGTGTGTGTGTGTGTGTGTGGAGGCTTTCCTGCACACAGACTCAGGGAGAAGCGTCCATAAATATATACAGCGCAAATAATCCCTTGCAACATCTCTAGGATTCCTTCCTGCCACTGATGGTGTATTGCTGCTCGTGAATTGCGCAGCTTCAGCTTTGCAACTCTTGCAACTATGGGCTTGCACCCCTGCTTTGCCCAGCAATCTTTTGTGAGGATGGGGACTCTGGTGTAGAGACGGAAGCCCACCGCCAAGCTAAAGCTGCTGCAGAGATTCAGATGTCTGCCCACAGTGATCATGGAGATCATGGAGACTGCTTGAAATATGGGGTGACCATTACAGTCCAGGACCTGTAGCATCCAAAGCTACAACAGACAACCCTAAGCTACAGTCTCAGAGATCACCAACATAGCACCCACATGTTCCAGTGTTTGTCTGCCAGTACTCCCAATGGTGCATGCACAGATGGCCAGAGGGAGGTGCTGTAGATGCTCTTATATCTCCTGAACCTTTCGGAGATGGTAGGGTTCATTCATAGGAAGCTGGTTTATCCTGAGTCAGACCTTTGGTCCAGCAAGCTCAATACTGTCCACACTGATGGACAGCTGCTTTCTAGGATTTCAGATCGAGCTATCTCCCAGTTCTTCAGTTTTGCCCTAGGGGGTAATCCTTTGAAGGAGGAGACTGGCCATCATATATTTCTGTAGGTAAAAAGGACCCCTGGATGGTTAAGTCCAGTCAAAGGTGACTATGGGGCTGCAGTGCTCATCTCGCTTTCAGGCCAAGGGAGCTGCTGTTTGTCCACAGACAGCTTTCCGGGTCATGTGGCCAGCATGACTAATCCGCTTCTGGTGCAATGGAACACTGTGACAGAAACCAGAGTGCATGGAAACACTGTTTACTTTCCCGCCACAGCAGTACCTATTTATCTACTTGCACTGGCATGCTTTCAAACTGCTAGGTTGGCAGGAACTGGGACAGAGCAATGGGAGCTCGCTCTGTTGCAGGGATTTGAACTGCCGACCTTCCGATCGGCAAGCCCAAGAGGCTCAGTGGTTTAGACCACAGCGCCACCCACATCCCTACTATATTTCTGTAAGGGTTAAGCCACAGAAGATTATCAGCTGTTTCAGTTCTGTGCATGGGTTCACATATGGAAAGATGGGAAAGGATATTGCAGAGCTGGAACAGGTTCAGAAACGTACAGCCAAAATAATCAAGGGGATGGAGTGACAACCATACGGAGAAGGTTGCAGTGTTGGAGAAAAGGCCAGGAAGAAGTGATATGATATTAGTCTATAAATTTATGTGTTGAAAAAGTGCATGGAGAAAACACTAGAACTCAGGACCACCTAAGGAAGTTGGATGTTGGAAGATTCAGGGCAGATGAAAGGAAGTGTCAAAGTTGGGTGGGGTGGCATGTAGACAAAGTTTTGACCCACGGGTCCCAAACAGCTCCCCACCCCATGAGTGGACAAATGGTCTGGCTTCCTGTAAGGCAGTTCCCTGTGTCCCTGTGTCTAACACAGCTTTAAGGGTCTAACACAGCTCTCCGCCTAGGAATTGGTTCTCTATCAGGCTTCTCTGTTGGTGAAGAAAAACATGCCCCCTGGATCTTAGCACCGGTATCTCAGTTCAAAGACTCCTGGTACTTTACACACCTCTGGCTAAATGCCTGAGGAATCTTTAAAAGCCGCTAAAAGGTTTTTCAATATGACATTTCCCAGGGATTTTCTTACATCTCTATTTATACATATCAATAACATACATTATGAAATAATTTGCCCGGGAGCAAATCCCCTCCTCAAAGTCAAACAAACGTCTCTCAGACTTAGGTGCTCCGAGGGTAGCGGGACCCATCTTTTCTACTTTGACTGTGACAAATCTCTTCTCCCAATCCATACTCTTTTTAATCTAAATGTCAGGTAGGAAATTAAAACCCCGCTGAAAAGGAGTGTATTACCAGCATTTTATTAGATCACAAACAATTTAATAACCAGATAGAGGAAGAAGGTCATTCTCTTGTCAGCCAGGCTTATCTCATAAATTAGGCATCAGAGTTTTTTCTCTCTCTCTCACACACCCCCTTCTTCACAAAAGCATCTTTCACCAAATAGAATTATCAGGCGTGATGAAGGGCCTCTGTCCATGGGAAACAGATAACTCAGATGAAAAGAGGGAGCGGTGTAATAAAATTATTGCCCTGGGAATGTATGAAAGGGGCGGAGTGGGATCTTTAAAAATACTTACCATGCCTTTACTCCATTAGCGGCGGAGTGAAATGCCAAGGTAACGAAAAGGATGCAGCTGCTTGATGAATTAATGTGAAATACGCTCAAGGTCAATAAACACATGCAAAATAGGAAGTGGGGGAAGAATTGCGGATGAAATATTGACTGTGGACAGGGCAGATGTCCAAGGCATCACTGACTGGGGGGAAAGGGGGCTGTGGCTCCATGGGAGAGTATTTGCTTTTTAGGCAGAAGGTCTCTACATAGGTTTGGAAGACTCTCTGCTTCAAAACCTGGAGAGCCTCTGCCAGTCAGTGTAGACCAGTGTTTCCCAAACTTGGGTCTCCAGCTGTTTTTGGACTACAACTCCCATCATATCAAGCTAGTGGGACCAGTGGTCAGGGATGGTGGGAATTGTAGTGCCAAAACAGCTGGAGACCCAAGTTTGGGAAACACTACTGTAGACAATAAGTACAAAAAGGTAAAGGAACCAGTCAAAGGCAACTATGGGGTTGCAGCGCTCATCTCGCTTTCAGGCCGAGGGAGCCGGTATTTGTCCACAGACAGCTTTCCGGGTCATGTGGCCAGCACGACTAAACCACTTCTGGTGCAAGGGAACACTGTGACAGAAACCAGAGCTCACGGAAACACTGTTTACCTTCCCACCGCATTGGTATCTCTTTATCTACTTGCACTGGCATGCTTTCGGATTGCTAGGTTGGCAGGAGCTGGGGCAGAGCAACAGGAGCTCACCCCATTGTGGGGATTTGATCCACCGACCTTCTGATCAGCAAGCCCAAGAGGCTCAGTGGTTTAGACCCACGTGACAATACTAAGTGATTGGTCCAATGGTCTCTCTCGATATAAGGTACTGTCCCATGATCCCTAGAATCTTAAGGGAAGAAATTAAAAAAAGAAAACAAAGAGTTACATCTTTCCAAGAAAGACATTTGGTAATTGTTTATCCTGCTTGGATTTAGTAGAACTGGCCCTACTAATCTGTTTGGAGGTGGCAAGGGACAGAGCTCTGTTCTACATAGCCTGCTGTCCTCATGCACTGTTGGAGGGTGGTGTCCTCTTACTAGTGCTGAAGTAAGATTCAGCTTTCAGTACACTCAGCTTCCATAGTTGGGAAGGGTTATAGCTTAGTGCAGGCACCCCCAAACTCGGCCCTCCAGATGTTTTGGGACTACAGTTCCCATCATCCATGACCACTGGTCCTGTTAGCTAGGGATGATGGGAGTTGTAGTCCCAAAACATCTAGAGGGCCAAGTTTTGGGATGCCTGGCTTAGTGGTATAGCATCTGTGTTGCAGACAGAAGGTCCCATGTTCAATCCCTGGGGAATGATTCCTCTCTGAATTCCTGGGGAAGTGCTCCTAGTCAGACTCATTCCAAAGCAGCTATGGAATGGAGAAGGGCAGGCCTTTCAGAGTTTGACTGAGGCCTAGGATGGGAGTCCAGTTAGAATAAAGTTATAAACTCAAACAAAAAAAAGGGTGCCCCTAGTGGGGCTCCCCAGCCAGCTAAGCCCTCTGAGGCCTGGGGCAAGTGTAGCCAGCTGCCCCTCTCCTCTGCACAGGATTGGGGAGGGGGACATATTTTTCAGGTGCCTCTGGCAGAAAAATATATTGAGCCAGTCCCAGAATTAAATCTACAAATCCTGTGCAAATCCTTAAGAACAGTTGGGCGTGGGGATTCCCTTTGAGGGTTCAAGTATGAGGCTCATACCAAATTTCCAATTGGTCAGACTTTATTCAGTAATGTATTACAGGACAGAGTCCAATGAGTCTGCAAGAGGAATTCAAATAGGAAATACAGGACTGTATTAGCAAATATGCATAATATTAGCTGTTCACCCAGCCACCCCAACACTTCACCATCTCTCTTACAACCACAGTGCATGAAAATCGACTTGCTCAACCCACTTTTCCTGTACATGCAGGAACGCGCCTCACACCTTATCTGGAGTTGTATTTCACACAACAGTTGTCTGTTAGGTTCCTCTTTAACTGGTTCTCACCAGTCTTCTGATAAGGTCATGTTCTTGTGTACGTGACACTCATCCTGACTCATAATGGTTCTAACATTAATTCCATCTCAGGTTCCCAGGACCCAGACGTGTTAAATAAACATTGCCCAGTGACCAATATCCCCCTTTGAGGCAAGGTGCTCTAGAGAGTGGTGGTAGTCTAGCTTCAGCCATGCTTGGTGGAGATTGAATATCTGGATCCATTTCAGTCTGGCTTCATGCCCAATGATGGCACTGAAACTATCTTGGTCAACCTAGTTGAAGGCATCTGTCAGAAGAGAGGGGTGAGGAGTGTGGTTCTCCTCATTCTTCTTGATCTTTTGGCCAAAGTTTCACTCTGAAGTCCTCTTCTAACTGTCCATTTGGATTGTTGCAATACGCTTTATGTGGGACTCCTCTTGGAGATGACTCGGAAACCTCAACTGGTCTAGAAAAACAGCAGCCAGATTAATGGCTGGGGTGGCCTTAAGAACTCATATAACCCCTGTTCTAAAAAAGAAAAAGCAGCAGTGATTGCCATTTCATTTCCTAGCCCAATTCAAGCGGCTTGCACTAGTATGTAAAGCCCAAATGACTCCAAATACTTGAAAGGTCTGCTCCTTCCCTACATAGCCTCCTGGATGTATTGATAATAACTTTGACCCCCACACTGCCATTTCCACAGCCCTGAAACTAGTGAAGGGTGACTATCTGACATGGGGAACCCTTTTACATGCAGAGGTTCCCCACATCTTTGAGAACCCCAGAGGGTTCCCCTACATTTTAATACCCTGGAAAATCTGGATGGACTCGCTGACAAACTCTGAGAACCTCTGGCCTGCAGCAAACCAATTTATTTGGGAAGAAGTATGCTGTTTTATTTGCTCAGAGGAACGCTCATGGAAATGTAGCCATATTTTTTAAGTTTAATTTTCCTTTGCTTTTGGAAAAGGTACGTTGTGTGAGATCCTCGGATAATAAATTCGCTAGAATGCGAGCCGTCCAACATCCTGAGGCTGCATAAATCCTAAGTGTAGGATTGGATCTAGCAGATACAAAAGCACAAGCATCCATAAAAAAGATAATGGCTAAGATAAATTGTTGCAGCTACAGAGCAGGATGCAATCCATGGGCCCTATTGAAATGAATATGGGCGACATGGGGAATGTGTGCTGCTGCTGTCTCTTGATAGTTATAAAGCACCACTGGTGTGTTGTGTCATTTAGAAGTTAATAAGTGATGCAGGTCTGGTGGATACAACCAGTCGTCTTAATATTATGTTTATCTAACTGCTGAGCATCAACAGATAGGGAAGCCATTGCCACAAGCCTCACCCCTCCACCACCTAATCTACATGTCCTACTACAAGGAGGATGAACCTCAGGCAAATATGGCCCTCCAAGCTACTCAATCTGGCCCTCAGGAGTCTTCCCAGGCCCTGCACTACACCTTCCTTCTGTCCCTTTGCCTGGATGAAATAATAGAATCATAGGCAGACAGGCGAACTAATGCCACTGCACTGGAAGAAGCAAATATCACCAGAGTTGAAGCAATGATTCTTCAACATCAACTTCGTTGGACTGGCCATGTTGTGCAGATGCCTGATTATCGCCTTCCAAAGCAACTACTCTATTCCCAACTTAAAAATGGAAAGCGTAATGCTGGTGGTCAACAAAAGAGGTTTAAAGACTGTCTCAAGGCAAATCATAAAAAAAAAATGTAGTACAGTGGTACCTCGGGTTAAGAACTTAATTCGTTCTGGAGGTGCGTTCTTAACCTGAAACTGTTCTTAACCTGAGGTACCACTTTAGCTAATGGGACCTCCCGCTGCCGCGTGCTGCCACCACACGATTTCTGTTCTCACCCTGAAGCAAAGTTCTTAACCCAAGGTACTATTTCTGGGTTAGCAGAGTCTGTAACCTGAAGCATCTGTAACCTGAAGTGTCTGTAACCCGAGGTACCACTGTATAAACACTGACAACTGGGAAACACTGGCCTGCGAGCACTCCAATTGGAGAACAGCTTTTACCAAAGGTGCCATGGACTTTGAAGACACTTGAACTCAGGACAAAAGGGAGAAACGTGCTAAGAGGAAGGCACGCTTGGCAAACCCTCACCGGGATCAACTCCCATCTGGAAACAAATGTCCCCACTGTGGAAGGATGTGTGGATCCAGAATTGGCCTCCACAGTCACTTGTGGACTCACTATTAAAACCATGTTTATGGAAGACAATCTTACTCGGCTATGAGTTATTGCCAAAGAAGAAGAGACTCGTAGAGTTGGAAGGGATCATGAAGGTCATCCAGTCCAATCTGCTGCAATGCAGGAATCACAGCTAAAGAATCCCTGGCAGATGGCCAGACATCCTCCATTTAAAAACCTCAAGTGAAGAAGAGTCCATTCCTTCCATGGCAGTCTGTTGCACTGTGAAAACAGCTCTTGCCACCAGGAAATTCTTCTTAATGTTTTGTCAGAATTTCCTTTCTTGTACAGTGGTACCTCGGGTTACATACGCTTCAGGTTACGTGCTCCGCTAACCCAGAAATAGTGCTTCAGGTTAAGAACTTTGCTTCAGGATGAGAACAGAAATCATGCTCTGGCGGTGCAGCGGCAGCGGGAGGCCCCATTAGCTAAAGTGGTGCTTCAGGTTAAGAACAGTTTCAGGTTAAGTACGGACCTCCGGAATGAATTAAGTACCGTATTTTTCGCTCTATAACACGCACCCGACCATAACACGCACGTAGTTTTTAGAGGAGGAAAATCCGTAGGCATGCCACCCGTGGGCATTTCCTCCATAACACGCACAGACATTTCCCCTTACTTTCTAGGAGGAAAAAAGTGAGTGTTATGGTGCAAAAAATACGGTACTTAACCCGAGGTACCACTGTAATTAGAACCCCCTGGTTTGGGCCTTACCCTCTGGAACGGCAGAAAACAAGCTCGTTCCATTTTCCATGTTGCCACCCTTCAGATATTTGAAGATGGCTTTTGCAGATGACAAGTCACACCCCTAACAAATGGCCCTAAATCGGAACTGAAGTTGGGCAGCAAGGAGTAGTTCTCCCTTCCTTCCCCTTCCCCAACCTTGGTGCCATTTTCAGGTGAATTGATGGAATTTCTGTTAAGGGACCATTTGCAAAACAATCTGCACAACCACCCCTTGTGAAAAACTGGGGAACAAATCCGCAATGACAGGAACTGTTTTGTATGTGCCATCCATAGCTCTGCCCCTTGTGAGAGCCGCAGTGAGATCCAATCCACAAACTTGTTTATCTGAGTGTGAACAAAGATGACAGCTTCCAGACAACACCGCAGCACAACAGCATCCCAATTAGCCTCCGCAGCATTTAACAAGGAGGCGCTGGTTGTGTCTGCTAAATGTTTCCACATCTCCAGCGAAATTAATTGAAATTAATCAGTGATAGGAGGTTGAACACAAAGGAGAGGCACATTAGTTAAAAGGAGATGATGGATCCATGCTGCTTGGGCCTCATGCGCAGTGGGGAAGAACAGAGCTAAAAATACACAGAGGTTCGCAATGTCTCTTCATCTGGAAGATGTGGGCCAATGCATCCTTGTTTCCTTTCATCCCTAGGGTGCAGACTCGACTATTCAACCTCTCCGCCTTGCATACAAAGACGAATACCTGAGAGCCCACAATGTGTGCTTGGCAACTCGTTCAGGGTCAGCTAGGGTCATCACCCTTGAGTTTTCTTGCTCTGCTCGTGAAGAACTTTCACGGCAGAATTAAAAGTAAAAACCAAGAATTCTCTTTAGGAACGGGGGCACTCACCCCTGCCCATGTTTCAGACTGCATGATTATTCTTCAGGAACAGTTATATCTCTGGGGTAACAGCTTCCGGAAATTTCACCAAAAGCCAAAAGGCATCCCATAAATTGTATTGAAAGTTCTTGGGGAAGGTGAAGGGTTCCGCTCCTTCCTTGGAAGTCATTGATTTTGCCTGGGAGAGAGTTAGGCTAGACCAGGGGTTGCCAACCTGGCCCCTACTGCCCACTAGTGGGTGTTTCAGGATTCTAGGTGTGTGGTAAAGGGTTCTATGGCACAAGGTGAATCTGTTGGAAATTCAAGCCTTATCAGGAGAAACTGACCACTCTCCAGGCACCCGGCTTGATCTCCTTGTTGACCTCCCTGTCTGCGTTTCCTGGCAGGATACAGGCTAGGTCATGATCGGCGATCCTCCTCAGTGTGAGAAGGACACACCACTCTTCCCTGCTCCCTGCTCTCCCCAGGGAGGGGAAAGAGATAGACAGAAATGTATTTACATGCCTTTATTTCTGTCTTTGCAGCGTTACAGAGAAACGCGTCTGCTCTCTTCAAACTCCAACAGCAGAGAGACAAACTCCACCTCCTGTACTTCCTGTACAGGTCAAATTACACTCTGAGCTAAATCCGGTGCTCAGCACTGTGAATAGATTGTCCCTCTGTTCCCACGGTACAGTCCCAACATTCCCATCCTGTTTTGCTTTCCAGCCAGCTGCAGCTCGCTGCCGCATTGCTCCTTTTCCGTAACAGAATCCTCCTTCCATCGAGCACTGGTGGGTGGTAAGGAAATTTTGCCATCAAGAAAGATGCACTAGTGGGCGGTAGGTATAAAAAGGTTGACTACCCCTGAGCTAGACTCTCTTTTCTGTGACAAATTTCAGTGACTTCTTAAAAAATACACACACGAGATAACGTCGAAAAGGGGATTCGTCCATCTCCAATCTGAAGGGTTACCACCTATTCTCCATCTCTTGAACTCTAACACGACTTCCTGCTGCCTGTGTAAATCCAGCCTGCCACCGTCCATGTGGACAGAAGAATGGGGGTCTCTGAGAAATGCAATGCTAGTGAAGTCTAATGGATAATTGTGAAGCGGAATTTGCTTCTCTCACTGGAACACATCTGGCTACTATGCCTTGAGGTTTTGTTTAGTTACTTATCTCGCTCTCTGCCACCCATGTTCTCTATCTGGTCTTATTTGTGATTTCAAAGAGTTGACTCTTGACTTGCGCTTCGAGGCCCCAAGACCCCCCCCCCAATAACTTCACACAGACACATATTTTAGTTTAAGTTATTGGGCAAATTTTGGCCACAACTTTATTAATTACAAAAGGATGAGCGGTGTTAGCTCAGGCATTGGCATCAGACTATAACTGACTCCGCCTCTCTGGCTGGTAGTCTGAAAGGGTAAACACCAGACGAGGGAGCAACGTCCATGAAGACCAACAGAAGCTCACCCCGGGGTTCCTGTGGTCCTGGCATGGCCCTAGCCCCTCAAGCAGACTTCGGATGAGAACCAGGACCCATAGATTCCTTTACTGGAATACCCTATTCCTGGAGGGGCAGGTGATGGCCGCACCTCCCCTTCCACACACTTCAATAAGCCAGTGCCTAACCGCCAAACCTTAGAAAGTTGTGACAATTGCTGAGGGCGAAAACCAAGTGGTCAAAGCCAATCTGCCAAATGGAAAAAAATCCTACCCAGCCCCTGTTCCAAAACAGGTGGTGCAATCAAAAGCAAGGCCAATACAACACAATCTAACGTAAGAGGGAGGGATGGAGATTGTCTGGCAGTGTGAAGCAAGAGCCCCCAATTGCCATGGGATCACGCCACGTCACACGATTGGCCCAAGCAGCCTGGCGTGATCCCTGGGCTGAGGGGGCCAGGGCTAGCTACGCCCCTAACAATTTAACCCTGTGGGATTATTCCTGGGGCCCACGAACAACCAGGACCCTCTGTAAGGAGGATCCTATTTGTCAACACGGATCTGCATTTGTGGCCAACACTGAAATTTGGCAGTAGCCTAATCAGTGCCATTGCCATGTTTGTAGCCTGCACTGTTGCACAGTTAGAGAGAGGCAAGGATGGGGTGGAAGAAGGCATTAAATGGGGGTTGTTACAGAGAGGTAGATAGTTTTAAGCAGAAGGACTAGAAACATCATCATCATCATCATCATTTTTTATTTATACCCCACCCTCCTTGGCCAGGGCCAGGCTCAGGGCAGCTAACACCAAATATAAATTACAATAAAATGTAATAGGAAAAAACAAACAAAAACAGTTAATTAAAATACGGCTTGAAATACAGCTTGAAATGGAGCCTCATTTTAGTGTAGCCCATAAATCAAGATCATAAAGGGAGGAAACATCAGATACTCACCTGAGGCAGCTATCCATGCTGGTCCTACATGGGCCAGCAAAAAAGTCAAGGGAAAATTGATATGCCATAACCCATATAAGGGGTCAGAGTGAGTCTAAGCCGAAGGCCAGGCGGAACAGCTCTGTCTTGCAGGCCCTGCGGAAGGATGTCAAGTCCCGCAGGGCCCTGGTCTCTTGTGACAGAGCATTCCACCAAGTCGGGGCCCGTGCTGAAAAGGCCCTGGCCCTAGTTGAGACCAATCTAACCTCCTTGAGGCTCGGGACCTCCAAAGTGTTGTTATTTATGGACCTTAAGGTCCTCCGCAGGGCATACCAGGAGAGGCGGTCCTGTAGGTACGTGGGTCCTAGGCCGCATAGGGCTTTAAAGGTCAAAACCAGCACCTTAAACCTGACCCTTTACTCCACCGGGAGCCAGTGCAGTTGGTAAAGCACTGGATGTGCTTTACCATAAAGTTGTAAAATATGTTAGGGAGGTACCCTAGCAAATTAAAGCAGGTGATAATATCAATACTTTCCAATTTTCCCATCACTAATACTGTACTGAAAGCCTTCTGACAGGGAGTTAATGAAGTCAGAAACAACTACTGGTGAACTAATCTGTCGCTTTTTGTTTCTCTCAAGTCCTTCATTTTTCCAGTCTTCAATTTGACACATATCCACATCAGTTTGTGAATAGTTTTTTAAGAGGAAGTCCTCATGAAAATTCTTAAGCATTTTAGTTCACATTTCTCATAATACGTGTTTGAAATTTTGCAAAATATACTCGTTTTTGAAAGAAATATGGTGCATTTAAGTTTGCTATTTTCACTCATATGTGGATTTTCATGTACACTTTCTTTGAATATATGAATTTTTTGGTCAGAGAACTTAATTGCTAAATCAGGAGAGATGCAAATTTTGAAGCACAGCTTATTATTCACTTATTATTTTGGTAATCATCATCATCATAATGTATTGTTTATACCCTGCCCATCTGGCTGGGTTTCCACAGCCACTCTGAGTGGCTTCCAACAAAATATTAAAATACAGTAATCCGTCAAACATTAAAAGCTTCCCTAAACAGGGCTGCCTTCAGATGTCTAAGTAAGTACAAATCAGCATTACTATAGGCAGCAGCATTAGTAGTAATAATAATAGTAATAATTAAATAATAAACAAGGTAGGTTTGTGTTACAGAGTGGCTAGAGCAGCCCGTTCAGATGGGCGGGGTACAAATAATAAAATTATTATGATTGCACTGAACCGAACTGAACTTCTCCCCCATCTCTAGGTGCAACCAGTATTCTCACCTAACCAGCTCCTCTAAGTTCACCTTCACTGGACAACAAGCAAAGTCTCCCTGGAGGACATAACACAAACCCTGCTCCCCATCTTTCCCAAGTTAGTTTAGCATTGTCAAAAGGTACCAAGCTGACAGCCTTGATGAATTAGGTTCTTATTCCGCAGAACAGAGAAAGGGTGGGGAGCCGTCATGTATATTCCACCCCATTACCTGAGATTCTTTGGCATTGACCCGGAGACACCAATTAGAGTGGAAATCCATCTCTGAGTCTACCTGGTTCATGGTCTTTGTGCTGACGTGCTGAAAGGGCTTTGGTGATGGCTCCTTTAATCAGATCTGCCAGTTCTTTGTAATGGAATGCAAAGACAAGATTGACTGAATGTGTGGCTTCAGTTGCAAGTAAGGATGAGCCGAAACAAATTATCTAATTTCCAACCCACCCGGTTCCCTCAAAGGCACCTCCCATTGGGGGCAATTTTGCAACAATGGCTGTGAAGACATTTGGATTTATTTAGTGATGGTTCCCCCACCCCCAACTCTTCATCAGAAGTGATCGCACCTTTTCCTTACTTGGAACCATTTTCCTTCTTTGTCATCCCTGTCCTTGCTATCATTCCTTGACACAATAATTTAATCCTACACATCATGGAGACCCAAATCCACTTGCTGGATCATCACCTTGTCTTGGGGAGTGGTGTTTAATTTGCTTATTTATTACTTCCATTTATATACTGCTTACTATCTAAAAGATCCAGAAGCGGTTTACAATGGGTCAATCTGCAAGTGTGTGTGTGTACTGTTGGCTGTAGAGACCGATACGGGAGAGACATGCTTTGTTGCAGCTGGGGCAGATGAAGGCATCTAGTTGTGTTGCTGCAGAGGCACCATGATGTTTCTTCTCTCCGCTCTCTTCCCAGAGGTCATTTCTCCTCTGGTCACTGCTGTAGATACACTGCTTGACGGCCTCTCTCCAGGCACTGAGGTCATCTGCAAGGGATTCCCACATGGCAGGACTGATACTGCCAACCTTCATGTTATGCTTACAGAAATCTTTATAGCACAGAGCTGATCTTGTTTTTGTTGGCATCCATCGGTCTGTAAAGGTCCGTATAGTTAAAGCCATGGTTTTCCCAGTAGTGATGTATGGAAGTGAGAGCTGGACCATAAAGAAGGCTGATCGCCGAAGAATTGATGCTTTTGAATTCTGGTGCTGGAGGAGACTCTTGAGAGTCCCATGGACTGCAAGAAGATCAAACCTCTCCATTCTGAAGGAAATCAGCCCTGAGTGCTCACTGGAAGGACAGATCGTGAAGCTGAGGCTCCAAGACTTTGGCCACCACATGAGAAGAGAAGAGAAGACTCCCTGGAAAAGACACTGATGTTGGGAAAGATGGAGGGCACAAGGAGAAGGGGACGACAGAGGACGAGATGGTTGGACAGTGTTCTCAAAGCTACAAACATGAGTTTGACCAAACTGCGGGAGGCAGTGGAACACAGGAGGGCCTGGCGTGCTCTGGTCCATGGGGTTACGAAGAGTCGGACACGACTAAATGACTAAACAACAACAACATCGGTCTCAGAAGTATTAGCACTGGACCAGCCAATACTTCTCTCCTCTAGAGGTCCAGTTCTCTACTCTGGAGGGTAATAATAATAATAACAAAAATAAGTTATTTATACCACGCCCATCTGGCTGGGTTTCCCTAGCCATTCTGGGCGGCTCCCAACAGAATATTAAAAGCACGATAAAACATCAAACATCAAAAACTTCCCTACTTCCAATCACTCACTCCAAACTATGGAATCATAACATACATGCTACTGCAAATCCTCAACACCTGGCAGCAGACACAAAACAAACACCAACCTGTTGATAATAGCATGGCAGAATAAGATAAATGAAGTAATGGATGCTTGTAAACTGAATCATGTGTGTTGTCACACCAATCAAATTAAACAGCAGTGTGAGCAAATGAGGGCAAGGATAGTGATGGCAGGGAAGGATGAATATGTCAATTTCAATCTCCCTCAATGTCTTCTTTTCCCAGTACTAAGATCAGTTCACCCTATTGCAATTTATTTATTATTTAACAAAAGAGTTGCTTGCATGAAATATACAAACAATTTTGCCCAGTACAGTCATGAATGCAAGCAATTTCCCCTGGGCAGTGGCGGAGCTTCATGCATTGGCACTGGGGGGAGGAGAGCAGGTGGGGGCTGGGCTGACGCGCTTCCAGGGGGCGTGGCACGTTGCCCACAGGGGCATGGCATGTGTCCTCGGGGCGTGGCACGCTGCCTGTGGGGGTGTGGTGCCCAGCGCAGGTGGGGGAACAGCCGCAATGGCACCCCACCATGATCGCGCTGCCGGGGGTGGTGTGCTCCCCCCACACTCCTCTTTCTCTGCCAGTGCCCCCGGGTAGATGACAGTTGGGCGTGCTATTTTCACGGATGTATACATTTTTATACACATTCTTTGCTTGGGGAATGGCATCTCAAAATCAAGAAAAGCCTGACTTTCAGTGGAGAGCTGTGTTTCAGTTCACGTAAAGGTAAAGGGACCCCTGACCATTAGGTCCAGTCGTGGATGACTCTGGGGTTGCGGCGCTCATCTCGCTTTATTGGCTGAGGGAGCCGGCGTACAGCTTCCAGGTCATGTGGCCAGCATGACTGAGCAGCTTCTGGCGAACCAGAGCAGCACATGGAAACGCCGTTTACCTTCCTGCCGGAGCGGTACCTATTTATCTACTTGCACTTTGAGGTGCTTTCGAACTGCTAGGTTGGCAGGAGCAGGGACCGAGCAACGGGAGCTCACCGCGACCTTCTGATTGGCAAGTCCTAGGCTCTGTGGTTTAACCCACAGCGCCACCCACGTCCCTTCACATACTGGTTCACAAAGTGCAAGTTGAGAAGTTTGCATTAACTTTATGAGCTAAGCAAATTTCTCCCCCGTCCCCCCCCCCAAAAAAATAAGAACAGAAAGGGGAATGATGATATGCAGAAGCAATGAAACAGTTCAAATCTTTGGCAAGACAAACACACACACATCTTTTCAGACTACAATGAGTGTGCTACTTTTGAAGTGAAAATTAGCGCAGCCCAGTTCCAAATCAATAAACAATACGTTTACAGATGAACAATAGTGATCTGAATAATAGAGGGACTGTTCTGGTGGCGAGGTCCGAGTCCAGTCCGTGGTCGATGGTGCGGTATGGAGGCTGTCCGTCAAAGCTGTAGCTGGGGAGTCAGGTGAGGTCAGGAACTCTGGCAGAAGAGAAGGACAGTGTGCAGGCAGGAACAGGCTAGCAACAACGTTGCTCCCGCAACCTGGGGCTGGGGCTGACTGGCTTTTATCTGCCCCGAGGCACAGTGCGGCCCCGCTCCACAGGTGACTTGCCTCTCCCGGCCTTAAGGCGAGCACTCCTCCTGTGGGAACTTAGTTCCTTCCGCCTCTCTGCCCTGATCCTCTGCAGCTCAGGAGAGGCTGGAGGATTACCGGACCCAGAGGCAACCTCCTCTTCCCCTGATGGGGCTGAGAGTGGAGCACCTGCAGGCAATGGGTCCTCCATCACCTCAGGGGCCAGAGCAGACTCAGCTGGTGCCTGCACCTGAGGATCCAGCACAGGTGAGGACCCTTCAGGCTCAAGCCCCAGCCCCGGATCAGCTGGTTCTGGAGGCGGGGATTCATGTGCAGGCTGGGATTCCTCAGGTTCAGCCTCTGAGTCTGAATCCCAGGCCATCACAGGGACACTCCCAAAGGCAAACTTTTATTTTGGATCATGTAACCTGAAATAAGTTTGTTTCTGATGATTGACAACATGATTTTGCATCTCTTGGCACTGAAAGGAAATGTAGACAAAACCTAAAGACGCAGTGCTGCACATTGACCTTCATTCTGAGGATACCAAACCCTTGGTGATTGCAGGCACTCATGACGTCTCTCGCCTCCCAGAGATTGGGGCGCATGCAACAATTGGTAAACAGGGGCTTTTGCTAGAGTTATCAGAACTGCTTGGTTCCCTTTGAAGTTGTTCCAAGAGAAACCCATGAATTATTATCATTTTTGGATAACCTTAGGTGGACTTTCTTCTGTTATCCCAAACAGAAGGTGAAATATAACCTCATCGCTTCCAACTGTGCTTCCCTTGGCCAATATCGACGCTTCACCATCAAGACTTAATAACTCCTGTGGTGTCATTCACAGGCAGTCTGTTGTTTTGAAGAATGCTTTGTT
Source organism: Podarcis liolepis (assembly GCF_965112155.1). Taxonomy (NCBI): domain Eukaryota; kingdom Metazoa; phylum Chordata; class Lepidosauria; order Squamata; family Lacertidae; genus Podarcis; species Podarcis liolepis. The sequence goes on along the minus strand of NC_139560.1, from coordinate 5,724,984 downwards.
CCAGAGCTAAAAATGAAGCACTAAGCAGATGCTGTTTGGAGTGGTAAAGCTTCTGAAAAAGGGGGAGGGAAATAGTGTTATGGCTACAGATTGCGCTGTTTGTTGTTGTGAGTGGGCAACAAACACATGTGCTTTTCATTTCACTGAGCTGAATGATGCAATGAAGGGAAGGGCTGTAGCTCAGTGGCCAGGCATCTTCCTCCTCCTCCTCCTCCTCCTCCTCCTCCTCCTCCTCTTCTTCTTCTTCTTCTTCTTCTTCTTCTTCTTCTTCTTCTTCTTCTTCTTCTTCTCCTCTATGATAAAAAAACATAGACTTAACAGCGAGTCTGTAAGTGACCATGGAGGCCAATTCTGGATCCACACGTCCTTCCACAGTGGGGACATAGGTTTCCAGACAGGAGTTGATCTTGGTGAGGGTTTGCCAAGTGTGCCTTCCTCTTAGCACGTTTCTCCCTTGCGTCCTGAGTTCGGGTATCTTCAAAGTCCATGACACCTTTGGTAAAGTCTATTCTCCAATTGGAGCACTCACAGGCCAGTGTTTCCCAGTTGTCAGTGTTTATACTACTTTTTTGAAAGATTTGCCTTGAGAGAGTCTTTGAACCTCTTTTGTTGACCACCAGCATTACACTTTCCATTTTTAAGTTTGGAAGAGAGTAGTTGCTTTGGAAGACGATCATCAGGCATCCGCACAACATGACCAGTCCAACGAAGTTGATGTTGAAGAATCATCACTCTTCAACAAGGGTGAGTACAGAGTCACAGCAGCACCTTCCACTTCTTTTGTGTTCTCTCTCTGGGTGATTGCACGGATTGGGCCCAGAGAGCGGGTAGGGCGAAAGCAAGCAGCTCCTTGGACAGGAGCCAAGCAGTCAGACCTCTTTGATTTAGCCGGTTTTGGCTATGCCTTGCCACTTGCAGCTGTTTTGCCAAGCTGGGAGTGCAACTCAACTCTTCAAACAAAAGGAGGGATGGAAGAGTCTAACAAGGGAAAGGGCCATAGCCCAGCGGTACAACATCTGCCTCACATGCAGAAGGCCCAGGGTTCAATCCCAAGCACCTCTGAGTAGAGCTGGGAGAGAATTTCCGAACACAATTCAAAGTGTTGGTGCTGACCTTTAAAGCCCTAAACGACCTTGGTCCTGTATACCGGAAGGAGCGTCTCCAGTCCCATTGTTCTGCCAGGACACTGAGGTCCAGCACAGAGGGCCTTCTGGCAGTTCCCTCATTGCAAGAAGTGAGGTTACAGGGAAACAGGCCTTCTTGTTAGTGGTGCCTGTCCTGTGGAACGCCCTCCCAGCAGATGTCAAGGCAATAAACAACTACCGGTATTTTACTTTTAAAAGACAACTGAAGGTGGTCCTGTTAGGGAAGTTTTTAATGTCTGACACTGTATTGTTTTTAATATTCAGTTGGAAGCCACCCAGAGTGGCTGGGGAAACCCAGCCAGATGGGCGGGGTATAAATAATAATAATAATAATAATAATAATAATAATAATAATAATAATAAATTCTCCAGACCTCTTGAGGAAGAGACACATGCAGAAGGGCCTCAGATGATGATCTCCAGGTCTGCATCAATTCACATGGGGAGAGGTGGTCCTTGAGGCACTGTGGCAACTCAATGACTACCCCAAATTGAGGGAGGAGGCTATCTGCATCTTTAGGTGAAAGATGGGCTGCCATTTCCCCAAGGGCCGGGCACCCTGCTGTTATGCCTCAAGATCCATTGACACAGACTGCTCCTCTGTGGTGTTCTGCTTGGGGACTCTTCTGACCATCCTGTGCAGATGATTCCTCAAGTGGGGGCATGACCGCACCAACTTCTGGCCAATGGGTTTTCAGGTGAGGGGGTTTCACATCACCTGAGAAAGTACCCCCAAATCATTGAGATGGTCCATTTTAGATGGGGCCAGACCAAGTCAGAAGCAGCACGATTGAGTTTGACCCTGCTGGCCCTCCTCCTCAAGAATGAAAACATGTACAAGTCTCCCCTGTGTGAATGGAGAGGATTATGACTAGGCCAGAGGCACTCAATGGCATCTCTAACCTGACCAGGTTCATCCTGAATCAAAAGCTTCGATAATAAGGAGACAGCATGGCATAGTGGTGAGGGTGCCAGACAAGGACCTGGGAGACCAGGGTTCAAATCCTCCAGTCAGCTCTGAAGTACATTGGATGACCTCAGGCCGGTCACTGTCTCTCAGTCGAACCTGACTTGCAGAGTTGCAGCAACGACAAAATGAGGAGAAAGAGAACCACATGGAGCTCCTTGGAGGGCGTGTGGAGTATGAACGTGATAAACAGATTAATGCATTTAGTAAGTCGAGAAGAAACTTTGGATCACATTTTGTGACAAACCCAACCCCAAAGATCTGAAGTGAACCCAGGATTTGATAACATCAGGCACCGGTGGCAGTAATAATGATTTTCTCTCGAGCCGAACTTTCTCCTTGTAGGTGGATTAGCAGCTCATGCATTTCTCTGCAATATTACTGTATTTCACCATCAATCCAATATAATTTTGACAAGCCGTCTCCAAGGGCTTGTGGGTTTCTTTTGTTTCAGAATCTACATTTATTAACGCATTGTATGTGCAAGTCTCTCTGTGCTATGGAGTGAGGGGAGGGGGGAGGCCTGCTTTATTTGAAAATTTCAAAGAATCATTGTTGCACATAATGAGCGAGCTTCTCTGTTTTCCTTCTCATTTCACAGAACAAAATCTCATTTTCCACTCGCAGTTTTAGCCGGGCGGTTTTAGTTAATGATCTGCATTCTGCCAATTGCTGGGATGTTTGGAGACCCATTGCTTAGGAATTTTCCTCCCTTTGATTTAAATCTCTTACTGCGTTGTACTTGGGCTGGGGATGCCTGAACCACCAGAAACTGATATATGGGAAAGTGAAAAAAAACACAAGAACGTAAGAAGGACCTGCTGGATGAGGCCCTGACTACTTGAAGAGGAGCGTAGAGGAGCGTAGAGAGAAAAAATGCCATGGTGCATCTGTATCAGCACAACCAGATGCCTTCGTCTGCCCCACCTGCAACAAAACATGTCTCTTCTGTATCAGTCTCTGCAGCCACAACAGGTACTGCAACCTTTCAACAGCTTGACCTCACCCCACAAGGTGCACTCCAGCAAAAAGAAGAAGAAGAAGAAGAAGAAGAAGAAGAAGAAGAAGAGGAGGAGGAGGGGGAGGAGGAGGAGGAAGAGGAAGAAGAAGAAGAAAGGACCAATAGTCTGAGTCTGTATTTGGCAGCTTGCTATATTCTTAAAGCCCTGGGTCTCCTCATAAGGAAGCTGTGCCTGGAGGAAGAACTGTGAGGGGAGAGACTCCATCAGGCAAGGCCTCCTTCCACCTGCCTTACTCCACCCTCCAGTCTCTGCTTCTCATTTTGTATTGTATTATGTTGTGCACTGTGGTTTGCTGTTTTATTGATTGGAGTTTAGAAATTACTTATTGTAACTGTTGAGTGGATTTCTGTTTAATTTTGAAATGCTGATATTTAATATTATTCTATATTGTTTTAATGGATGTTGAATGTTATTTTATTTGCATATTGTATATTGAATTGTGCATATTGTCTTATTTATATGATGTTAGCCGCTCTGAGCCTGGCTTTGGCTGGGAAGAGTGGGATACAAATAAATTATTATTATTATTATTATTATTATTATTATTATTATTATTATTATTATTAAAGGTAACCATCATAGAATCATAGAATCATAGAGTTGGAAGAGACCACAAGGGCCATCGAGTCCAACCCCCTGCCAAGCAGGAAACACCATCAGAGCACTCCTGACATATGGTTGTCAAGCCTCTGCTTAAAGACCTCCAAAGAAGGAGACTCCAACACACTCCTTGGCAGCAAATTCCACTGTCGAACAGCTCTTACTGTCAGGAAGTTCTTCCTAATGTTTAGGTGGAATCTTCTTTCTTGTAGTTTGGATCCATTGCTCCGTGTCCGCTTCTCTGGAGCAGCAGAAAACAACCTTTCTCCCTCCTCTATGTGACATCCTTTTACATCAGCCTGTATTTTTTTTGCAGGGATGAGGCTGATGATGCTAACTGTGCACGTTTTGGGCTGTCTGCCCAGCTGCTTACCTGCTTGCAGATGACCTCTTGTACCTTCTAATGTGGGGCAAAGCACTGCCTCTAAGACTTGCATATCTCAGAGAGGTCCCCGGAAGATAAAACTGGAGTGAGGACCAATTTTATGGCCCTGAGCATCTTGGAGGAAATCTGGAATAGAATTAAATTTACAAATTCTAGGCAAGCTAGTTCCCTTGAGGGTCTCTCTCCCTCTCTCATTTTAATGACACTGTCCCAGAATTGTGCTGTGGCTTGGAGGCTTTCTCTCTCCCCGTTCCTTTCCCTCTTGGTGTTTGGACTGAAAAAACAAGGCATGACAATTAATTTAAGTGCTGGCATCTCACGGCAAAACTATTGTGATGCCCCTCTCAACCACCGCCGAAGAAAGAAGAAATCTGAACGGCAAGATTGGGACGTTGTGTAGATCTGAGTTATGGGCATGTCATGCAAGGTCTTTAAAACCCCGCGAGCGATATTTACAAGACATGCAAATCGGAGCCCCCTGCGCCAATCGAAACGTGCCTGATGAAATCATAACTCAGCCAGCCAAATTGGCACTAATGACTGGGAGAGGCGTTCCGCAGTCACTTGAATGTTAATATCGGTAAGTACAGAAACAAACACGATTTATAAAAATCAGGCCCCATTGCATCTCTCTGCGCACTTCTTGTTTGTTTATTACTGACAAGCGTAGTTTAGTCTGAATAATTTATGGCAATATTTCACCGCAGGCTAGTCGATGTTCTGGAGTCTATATTTCGTGTAAGTAATGATGTCTGGCTAAGGTCTGAGCTGGCTTTCACACCCTCCAGTTCTCGTTCCTGAAGTTCAGCCAAGACTGGGCCCAGTCTGTGCTATCGGAGGAGATACAGGGTCAAGAAGAAGGAACCAGGAGATCTCTCCACTGCAGGAGAGGCAAAGTTGCACCTTTGAGGAAGCCAACCATCAAACCACATTCAGATCATTGGTGTCCTCAGCTGCCAACTCTTTCTCCTTCCCTTACTGAGAGGGCTAGGAAGCTGCACCCACAAACACATTGGGGAGTGTCTGCATTCCTTTCTCGGCAACTTTTCATGGGCCAAAGTGGTGGGTGGAGCTAGAAGCAGCAATAGGTACAATGAGTGTTAATTTTACGCTTGTGCAGTAGCAACAACAACAAACAACCACCCTTCACTCTATGGTCCCAGTGCAGGCTACAACAATTGAAACTCAATAACAATGATGATGATGATGATGATAATGACAACAATTTCATTTTTTTTTATGTATTTTATTATTTATACCCTGCCCATCTGGCTAGGTTGCCCCAGTGACTCTGAGTGGCTTCCAACACATATATAAATATAAGAAACGCCAAACATTACAAACTTTCCATTACAGGGCTGCCTTCAGATGTCATCTCAAAGTTGTGCAGTTCTTTATCTCCTTGACATCTGATGGGAGGGCATTCCACAATTAATTAATTAAAAAAAACCCAGACTAAAACAACTTACAATTGCATATCCTCCAAGTGTCCTGATTTTCCAGGAACTGTGCCGGAATTATGAAAGCCACCTCAGCTTTTTCCTGAAGATAAACACCTCAAATGTCAAAGGACAGAGGAAAAAGCTGTGTTCAGTACTCACCAAAATCTGTATAATGAAGATGCACCTCTGTGGGGAAGGAGTTCCACAATTGAGGGGCTGCTGCCGCCACCTCAAGTTTCTGAAGGTGGAGGAAAAACCAAGAGGCCCCCTCTGCCAATCTTAACATCCAAGAGGGTCTGTAGACACTTGGGGGCCTGAACTGTATAGCTTGGCCCTCCAGATGTTTTGGGACTACAGTTCCCATCATCCCTGACCACTGGTCATGTTAGCTAGGGATGATGGGAGTTGAAGTGCCAAAACATCTGGAGGGCCAAGTTTGCCTATGCCTGGTATATTGGGCCTAGAAATGAACTGGCAATCAGTGCAGCTGTTTCAAACTAAGGGTTGTGTGAGATTTAAATGGAACATCGGGCAGCAGGCTACTTTACACACACACACACACCCCTCTGTCTTCCAGCCAACCAAGGAAGAGGCATTCTCAGATCTGAAGGACAAATTCCAGCCAGGCAAAAACACTTGAGTAGAGTGTGAAGCAAAGGCAGAGGGTGTGTGGTCTGGGAAGAGAATTCATGTCTAGAAAGAGAGTCTTGGAGGTGGCTTTTGTCCCACGGGTCTAAGCTTGCTCACCCCCGTGCTTGACCGAAAGGTGGAAGAGCAGCAGGATGAAGGCATGAAGCCATTGTGCTGTTGATCAAAAAGGAGACGCTCTCAGTATCCATACCACCTCTGGCCAATCACAAGGCTTCATACTGTCTGCCAGTGGTAGGGGCTGATGTTGTATAGCAGGAATGGTGACAAAGTCAAAAGCAGATTGCGAAGTGAGAGCAAAGATGGCAGCGGTTGTTCTTCAATACAGGAGCAGAGAACCTTAGGCACATGCACCAAACACAGTCCTCCAGGCCCCTCTATCTGACCCCTCTATCTTTTCTGGAGACTCCATAGGAATATTGGGAAAGGACCATAGCTTATCTGCCTTGTGTGCAGAAGGTTCCAGGTTCAATCAGTGACATCTCCAAGTAGGACTGAAAACCTAGAAAACCATCTCCAGTCAGCATCCATGATAATGAGATAGATGGGCCAGTGGTAGCTTCCTATACCAAGCTGGTCCATCTTGCTTAGCATACACTGACTGGATCTCCAGGGTTTCACACGGGAGATTCCAGGTGATTCCAAAGATTGAACCTGGGACCTTCTTCGTTCAAAGCACTTGCCAGTGTTGCCTGGTGCCCATTGGGGAAACCAATAGTAGGTGAAGCCAGAACCAATAACTGATGGAGCCAACTCCTTCTATTTTTAACCCTATCCAGCTACCAGCAGAGTTTGAAGAAGGCAACAATGAGATGGAGGAGGAGAGTTCTGACAGGCAGGTCCACCCTGTGGAGTGACTATAGGCAAGAGGTAGGAACTGGCCAAGCACAGACTGAGGTTAGTGGAGCTGCAAGCCATTCATTCTCGTCGATCAGTCACCACTGCCTCTACTGCTGAACAATGGCCCTTAGGAACATAGGAACCTGAGTCAGACCATTAGTCCATCAAACTCAACATTGTCTACCCTGAATGGTAGCAGCTCTCCATGCCTTTAGATGGCGTTCTCTCCCTACCTGGAGATGTTGGGGATTGAACCTGGGATGTTCTGCATGCAAAGCAGATGTTCTACCACTAAGCTATGGTCCTTCCAGTTACCTGCCTGGAGGAACCACCACCAGTCAAGGTAGATAGTACTGGGGTTGTACTGGATCAATTATGTGTCTCAATTACTGTCGGCTTCCTATGTTCTCACCCCTTGAATTGTGGCTTTGAACAGTAGCTTTTTTCAAAACTCATTGTCTTGTCTGCTACACTGAGTTTTGCTAGTGTCATTCTCAGTTTGTTCTCGGGCACGAATGCTTATTTATTTCCATTTGGGAAGCCTAATCTCTCTGCTTTCTTATGATTTATCACTCCAGCTGGCCCGACAATAATTGTTCTATTTCTGTTAAGGACATTTTTATCTCCAGCAGCATCAAGAGAATGGAAGTGAAGGCTCCATTTTTTAAAATATGTGTGGGGTGGGTATGTAATGAATATTTATAGTTCTCTAAAATATTTAGAATGTTTAAAAATATATATTTATATTTTCCACTCAGTGTAATTGCATTTGGATAGCGAATTCATGTTTTTATGGCTGAACATTTTTTGCTCCATTATAATATTTGTCTTGCAGAGTTCCCTATCTCCCCCCACTCCCATTTGTCATAGCCCTTTTTCTTCTGGCAAGTGCTGCTAAACAGCGTGGCTACATTGTGCTAGGCACTGCACAACACACTCACACAAAACACAATCCATTTCCATAGAACTTGCACTATGATTAAAAAAAGACCACCCAAAAGTAAAGGACTTCATTAGCTTGCCTGCCCAGCATCACTCTATGTTTCCATCATCTATCAAATTGCTACCCCACTCTTCCACCCAAAGCAGCAATTCCAAAATTCAGCAGCACTCAGGAAACTGGACAGCTACCTGAGACTAATTATGGGAACAAAAGTTGGCCCAGTCCACATATAAAGTTGAGTCCTTCAAATCCACACTTTACAAAATACTTTGAGAACCAAAACACAGCCATCCTTCACACTGATCCAAATTTTGTGATGCAGTTCTCCAAAAAGTTCTTCCTTTGGCTGGGTCAAATATGCATCCATATAATTTAATAATAGGTAAAAGGTAAAGGTACCCCTGACCATTAGGTCCAGTCGTGGACGACTCTGGCGTTGCGGAGCTCTGTAGGCTAAGGGAGCCGGCGTTTGTCCGCAGACAGCTTCTGGGTCATGTGGCCAGCATGACTAAGCCACTTCTGGTGAACCAGAGCAGTGCACGGAAACGCCGTTTACCTTCCCACCAGAGCGGTACCTAGTTATCTACTTGCACTTTGACGTGCTTTTGAACTGCTAGGTGGGCAGGAGCTGGGACCGAACAAAGGGAGCTCACCCTGTCATGGCGATTCAAACCACCAACCTTCTGATCGCCAAGCCCTAGGCTCTGTGGTTTAGACCACAGCGCCACCCACACCCCTAATTTAATAATAATAATAATTTATTATTTATACCCCGCCCATCCGGCCAGGTTTCCCCAGCGACTCTGAGTGGCTTCCAACAAAAGATTAAAAATCCATTAAAGCACCAGTCATTAAAAACTTCCCTAAACAAGGTTGCCTTCAGATGTCTTTGAAATGTCAGATAGTTGTTTATTTCCCTGACATCTGGGAGGGTGTTCCACAGGGCCCTCTGCCTGGTTCCCTATAACCTCACTTCTCACAATGAGAGAACTACCAGAAGGCCCTCAGAGTTGGACCTCAGTGTCTGGGTTGAACGATGGGGGTGGAGACACTCCTTCAGGTATACTAGGCCGAGGTCATTTAGGGCTTGAAAGATCAGCACCAACACTTTGAATGGTGCTCGGAAACGTACTGGGAGCCAATGTAGGTCTTTCTAGACTGGTGTTATGTGGTCTTGGCAGCCGCTCGCAGTCACCAGTCTAGCTGCCGCATTCTGGATTAGTTGTAGTCCACGAGCTCATTGGGTACACACACACATTCATTTACAGATCTATTGCCACAGATCCATCCTTGTCCTCTACATGAAAGCCAACACTTCCTGATGATCTATCCCTGCGCCAGGTGGAAAAGATATAGATGACATTTTCAGATCTGGCCCTTGAAGCACAGCTTAGATGTCACTGCCAACACAAATATGCTTTGCTGTCAGGCATCTCTCTCCTCTGGAGAGCGAGATCACCTGCACAACAGCTAGCCAAGCAATGTCTTAACACAACTGTTTCTTTCGCTTCCAATCTAGGTTTTGAGAAGACGCCGGCTGGTACCACAGCCAGCGTCTGGCAGTTGGCAATGCCAGCCCTTTGCCAAGGGCTCGTGACAGCAATGTTGACAGTTAATGGGGATGGAGTGAGAGCACGCTCTCATTTTGCAAATGTCCAGGCGGTCTTCAAAGGACATGCTGCTGCTGAGATGAATGGGGCCCATGCAACTTGGGGACACGTCTCTGAGGGCCACACCATGTCTCTAAGGCTAAGGCAGCCTCAGTGACTAAACAGTCGAGTTCTTACAAATGCAGAGTGGGTAAGGTGTGGCAGCAGTGCCAGTTCTGCCAAAGAAAGCAGTCGACTAGGCACGTGTGGGGTAAGGCATTCTCGTAGCTAGGTGCTGCATGATTTTTAAAATTGAATTTTAAAATTGCTTTTTATTTCTTTATTGGAGGGGTCAGCAAAATTTTTCAGCAGGGGGCCGGTCCACTGTCCCTCAGACCTTGTGGGGGGCTGGACTATCTATCTATCTATCTATCTATCTATCTATCTATCTATCTATCTATCTATCATCTATCTATCTATATCTATCATCTATCTATCATCTATCTATCTATCATCATCATCATCTATCTATCTATCTATCATCTATCTATCTATCTATCTATCTATCTATCTATCTATCTATATAATGAACAAATTCTTTTGCCCCACAAATAACCCAGAGATGCATTTTAAATAAAAGGACACATTCTACTCATGTAAAAACATGCTGATTCCCAGACCGTCCACGGGCCAGATTGAGAAGGCGATTGGGCCGGATCCAGCCTCCGGGCCTTAGTTTGCCCACCCATGCTTTATTGCATCACAATTTGAACTCCATAGAAATAAGGGTAGCAATAAAAATACAATTAGAAATCAGTCTGGCTATTTAATGTGATGGATGTCCTGTCTGCCACCTTCTGCCACCAATGCCCAGGCATGACACGGATCATCACTGGTGGCCTGTGGGTCACTGTTTGGGAATCTCTGGCTATGTCCTTCTTAAAGTGTGGCTACCAGGAATGAGCACAACATCCCAAATTCTGACTACAGTGGTACCTTGGTTTACAACCATGATACGTTCCAGAGGTCCGGTTGTAAACCAAAACAGGTTGTAATCCAAGGTGCACTTTTGCCAATGGGGCCTCCCCCCCCCAAAATGGTTATAATAAAAAAAATGGTTGTAATAATAAAAAAAGGGACATGGACTTCCGGGTTTGATGTGGATGTAATCCAAAATGGTTGTAATCCAAGATGGTTGCAAACCAAGGTACAGTTGACGCTCGGGTTGTGAACATGATCCATGCGGGATGCATGTTTGCAACCCGCAGTGTTTGCAACCTGCGTCTGCACATCTGCACATGTGCAGGTTGCGATTTGTCTCTTCTGCGCATACGCAAAGCTCGATTTAGCGCTTCTGCACATGCGCAACTGCTGAAACCCGGAAGTAACCCATTCCAGTACTTCCGGGTCTTGGCGGTCCGTAACCTGAAAAAACGCAACCTGAAGCGGCTGTAACCTGAGGTATGACTGTACCACTGTAGTGCTGGACACTTAACCTCCAGCCCCTCTCATTTCACACATTGTGTATTGAAGCAGGACCTCAAAGGCTGTATGAAACAGGGTGAACACTGACCCAATAAAGATCTTCCTTCTCCACCCACCTTCATTCATCTCCTCTGGCAGTTTGTTTTCCAGACTTGTCAAGGCTTTAATTGTGAATTGTGGTTCCAAGACAGGTTGGTGGTTAATGCCTCAGTTGAGAGAATATATTCCTTGAAGGATTAAAGTCCTTGTTCAACTTTAACTTCATTAAAAAAAGAAAAAAAAACCACACATTTGTGATCCTCTTAAGATATTTGCGTTGTGAATGAAGGTTGTAAAGTAAGATGGAAGGCTTGGTCACATAGCTTTCCTTCAGGGGGAACAGCTTGACCAATTTACATATTGATTAAATATTTTATATTTTAATGGATCTTCTGCACTCCCAAATGTCATGTCTTATTTTCAGCCTGAGCACTAACTGGCAGCGGGGACAAAATGAAATCTGCGTTTTGTTCCGATTTGGCCGATTCTCGAAGAAACTTCCCACAGGGACTCAAGGATTCCAGCATCTCAAAACAAGTCCTTGCTGTAATCCATTTGTAGGGGACATGATTTGTGCTGAGGTGCAAAAGTTTATGACCTTTCTTCAAGGCTTCTGGGCTGCTGCTGGAGCAGGTGAAATGTGGAAATTCTTGACATGGTGCTCTTTCAGGCAACTGGTTAAAAACACGGCCATTTAAAAAAGGCCTGAGGGCCACAGTCACTCACAAACAACTTTACAGGGCAAAAGAGGGGCAGGGTCACAAATTCGACTGTCACATTTGTACACCACCCCCATGCTATGTGGTTGTGTTTTGGGATACGTTGCTTGAAATGTGCTTGTTTTTTAAAAATATTATTATAATGCTTATGTTTTGTGGGCTACCTTTTCAGCTTGGCTCCCAGTATGTTTGCAAGCACAATTCAAAGTGTTGGTGCTGACCTTTAAAGCCCTAAATGGCCTCGGCTCAGTATACCTGAAGGAACGTCTCCACCCCCATCATCCAGCCCTGACACTGAGATCCAGCGCCGAGGGCCTTCTGGTGGTTCCCTCACTGTGATAAGCCAAATTACAGGGAACCAGGCAGAGGGCCTTCTCGGTAGTGGCACCCGCCCTGTGGAACCTCCTACCACCGTATGTCAAAGAGGAAAACAACTACCATACTTTTAGAAGACATCTGAAGGCAGCCCTGTTTAGGGAAGCTTTTAATGTTTAATAGTCTATTGTATTTTAATCTTTTGTTGGAAGCTGCCCAGAGTGGCTGGGGAAACCCAGCCAGATGGGCGGGATATAAATAATAAATTAATAAATTGCAGCTGCAAAGATAAGAAAAAAGAGCTGATCCATTCTCTGAAGAGATCATTTCCTTGTTTGCATGGGGAAGCCATCTTCAAAGGAACAGAAGCAAGCAGTTGTGTTGAAGTAGCACTGGGTGTTGAAATTTTGTGCTCCTAACAATTTTGCACCTGGGTCAACCGCCCATGCATCTCAGGTGTTATGGGCCAGGATAAAGATGATGCTTAGTAAGATTGTCAGTCAGAGTGACAGGTGTCTACTCTATTATTGGTCTCCAGATCACATCTTTAGGTTAGAGCCAGTATAAGTGCAGCTTTTATGGACTTGTGCAGCTTTTATGGACTTGTTCAGACCTTGACAGATTAGAGAACTGGGCCAAAACAAACAAGATGAATTTTAACAGGGAGAAATGTAAAGTATTGCACTTGGGCAAAAAAAATGAAAGGCACAAATACAAGATGGGTGACACCTGGCTTGAGAGCAGTACATGTGAAAAGGATCTAGGAGTCTTGGTTGACCACAAACTTGACATGAGCCAACAGTGTGACGCGGCAGCTAAAAAAGCCAATGCAATTCTGGGCTGCATCAATAGGAGTATAGCATCTAGATCAAGGGAAGTAATAGTGCCACTGTATTCTGCTCTGGTCAGACCTCACCTGGAGTACTGTGTCCAGTTCTGGGCACCACAGTTCAAGAAGGACACTGACAAACTGGAACGTGTCCAGAGGAGGGCAACCAAAATGGTCAAAGGCCTGGAAATGATGCCTTATGAGGAACGGCTAAGGGAGCTGGGCATGTTTAGCCTGGAGAAGAGGAGGTTAAGGGGTGATATGATAGCCATGTTCAAATATATAAAAGGATGTCACATAGAGGAGGGAGAAAGGTTGTTTTCTGCTGCTCTAGAGAAGCAGACACGGAGCAATGGATCCAAACTACAAGAAAGAAGATTCCACCTAAACATTAGGAAGAACTTCCTGACAGTAAGAGCTGACAGTAAGAGCAGTGGAATTTGCTGCCAAGGAGTGTGGTGGAGTCTCCTTCTTTGAAGGTCTTTAAGCAGAGGCTTGACAACCATATGTCAGGAGTGCTCTGATAGTGTTTCCTGCTTGGCAGGGGGTTGGACTCGATGGCCCTTGTGGTCTCTTCCAACTCTATGATTCTATGATTCTAAGTCTGTTGTGGTGCCCCGACCTTGCCACCCTAGATATTGCCGAGCTACATTGGTGGCGCAAGTTCTTTGCATCCATTGCTAACTGGGTGACCTCTAATCTCATCCCTTGTGTTCTTCCTACTGCGTTATGTTGTCTTCCTTTGGTCTCCTGTGGGGAAAAAACATTTCCTGTGAGAGGTGAGGCTGTGGTGGGGTTGGGGAATGGGGAGCATAAAACCATCAGGACCTGAAAGTTCTTTAAATTTAAAATTTAATCTGCCGCTCATTTCCCAAAATAGAGTGCATTGCTCAGAAGGCTCAGCTCAAGGCTCAGTGTGCCTGAATATCCAGAAGGCTTGCTCATTACCCAAGTAACATTTAGACTCTTGGGCCCACTTTCGAAAGAATGATTTTTAAAAACTCCACACATCTATGCAACAGGAGGTAGAAATCTCAGCTGTCTTCTCACTACAACACAGATTTAATTACCTTGGGAATTGACTAGATTCCTTTGCTACCTGTTAGAACTGGCATGATGGTGAGGAGCAAACAATGGCAGTAATTAAATCTTTATTAGCCAGAATCTCAGCACTGAGTGCCTTCTTGGGGAATCTAAGGACATCTATTTTTATATTCCGTCTCTCCCAATACGTCTTGGGAGCATCTCAGTTTCATGGGCAGCTGAGGAGGCAAGGAATGGATTTCTTTTTTAAAAAAGAAAAAATACGAGCTTCAAAGAAAGAAGCCACAGGGCATTGCAGAAATGGAGGGGGGGGCGGCTTGGTAATTTTTCCAAGAGATTTTTATGAAAGTGATACAAAACAGTACGGAAAATTAAACAATAAAGAGCAATTAAACCAGGGGCATCGGGATGCAGACCAAAAAGGAACCAGCGGGGGAAATTCATGTATCATGTAAATTACATAGAGGTAAAGGTAAAGGGACCACTGACCATTAGGTCCAGTCATGGCCGACTCTGGGATTGTGGCGCTCATCTCGCATTATTGGCTGAGGGAGCCGGCGTACAGCTTCCGGGTCATGTGGCCAGCATGACTAAGCCACTTCTGGCGAACCAGAGCAGCGAATGGAAAGCCACTTCAGACTTAGAAAGGAGGTGGGGTTGCGGGCTTCACCCTCCCACCACGTGCGTGGCTACTGGCTCTCAGCCTCCGCGCGATTGAGGGAATCCCCGACCGCGTCATCCCCTGGCCAGCCAATCAGCTGGCCTGGGGGTCGAAGCCTGCTCCATTTAACGCAGGTGTGACCAGGGATCTCCCTCTTTTGCCGCTTCCAGCTGTTCCGGTTTTTCCCACCCTCCCGCCCTTTAAGGTTTTTGTCTTGGACCTTGCTATGCACTTTGCTTGGTTGCTGTTGAGGGGCCTGGCAGGAATTTTTTCCACTTGGCAAATTGGCACCAGCCAATTGGTTTTTCACCTACCTCATAGCAAATCATCACAACTCCTTGGGATTGGCGGTTAGGCATTGGTATTGCTATGTAAGAGGGGAGGAAGCGCCATCACCTCCCCCGCATATTGAAGGGTAGTCCGATAAAGGATTCCGGGTGGAGTGGCCCTGTCCAAAGCCTAAGGAGTTGAGGGCCTAAAGCACATCCTCTATCAGTGACCCTGGGGTAGTCCCTAGTTGATGTGCATCAGCAGGACTCCCCCTACTGGTGGTTAACCCTTCCCGGACTTCAAACAGATGGGCTGAAGTCGGATATAGTCGGTTAGGACCAATGCCTAGGCCAATACCGCTCATCACCTATAACCAATAAAGTTGTGGCCATATTTAGCCCATTAACCTTAAATAACTGTGTCATGTGTCTTTATTTCCACTGGGGGGAGGTGGGAACTCACCGCACAAATGCCGTTTACCTGGAGCGGTACCTATTTATCTACTTGCACTTTTATGTGCTTTCGAACTGCTAGGTTGGCAGGAGCTGGGACTGAGCAACGGGAGCTCACCCTGTCGCGGGGATTCGAACCGCCGACCTTCTGATCAGCAAGTCCTAGGCTCTGTGGTTTAAGCCACAGCGCCACCCACGTCACGGTAAATTACATAAATTCATTCAATTAATCCGATGTTCTGCTGACTTATTAACTTATTTTGAAATGCCTGCACTGCTTTTTTGTGACGCTGAACAACAAAGCTGTCCACAACATGAAATGATGCGGGTGTCCTATTAGAAAGCTAGAACGGTCAGAGTCGGCTGATCAGATCAACAGTTCCACCTCGCCCTTCCTCTTTAGGCCACAGGAGGCTTATCCCCCAACCATTTTATTTTTAGGTGTCTTCACTGGACCCAGAATGGCGCTGGGGAAACCCATTATCCGATGACTCAGATCTGTCCTAATGGGCATCTTGAGTCTCTTCGGCCTAGTATGGGGCTGAAGAGCCACTTAATATCCTGCCTGTTTCGCTCTGGAGCCTTCTGGCTCCTCTTTAAAGCAAAAAGAGAAAAAGGCTATAAATGTCGGGAGCTGCTGACTTGCAGCCAAAGCCATCAGAATGTGCTTGCTGCTCATTTCAGCCTTGCCTCCTCCAGCTTGGCTCTCTCTTTCTCCCCTGCCTGCTGCCTTTATCCCTGCAAAGGGATAAGTCCCAAGGTGCTCCGTGTAATTAAGCCTCCAGCCACCAGCATTTCAGCCTCGTTAATGCCCCATCAATCTCCATTCCCAGCTTCCCATTCCTGCAACACATTGTGACATTATGATAATGCCTCCCTGAACCCCCAACTGAGCGGAGTTTGCATCCTCTCCTACCCCATCTCTGCCCGTTCACATGCAACGCTTTATTTTAGAATCTAAGGTGGCAAAGTCCTCCTTTTTTTAAGAACATAAGGAAAGCTTGGTGGATCAGGCCAGTGTTATAAGAATTTTAAGGTCATATATAAATAAATAAATAAATGTTCATAACTGTATATATAAACCACATGTCTGAAACCCCACAAAAAAGGTCCGGAACAAATTGACCTCAAATATTTCTCTGCAAGGTCAAAGTGGGAAACCTCCCCATTGTCTCTTTCCTCACAAATCCTAGTTACAGGTAGGTAGCCGTGTTGGTCTGCCATAGTCGAAACAAAATAATAAAAAAATTCCTTCCAGTTGCACCTTAGAGACCAGCTAAGTTTGTTCTTGGTATGAGCTTTCATGTGCATGCACACTTCTTCAGATACACTTGCACTTTGACGTGCTTTCGAACTGCTAGGTTCATAGAATCATATCATAGAATCATAGAATCATAGAGTTGGAAGAGACCACAAGGGCCATCGAGTCCAACCCCCTGCCAAGCAGGAAACACCATCAGAGCACTCCTGACATATGGTTGTCAAGCCTCTGCTTAAAGACCTCCAAAGGAGGAGACTCCACCACACTCCTTGGCAGCAAATTCCACTGTCGAACAGCTCTTACTGTCAGGAAGTTCTTCCTCATGTTTAGGTGGAATCTTCTTTCTTGTAGTTTGGATCCATTGCTCCGTGTCCGCTTCTCTGGAGCAGCAGAAAACAACCTTTCTCCCTCCTCTATGTGACATCCTTTTATATATTTGAACATGGCTATCATATCACCCCTTAACCTCCTCTTCTCCAGGCTAAACATGCCCAGCTCCCTTAGCCGTTCCTCATAAGGCATCGTTTCCAGGCCTTTGACCATTTTGGTTGCCCTCCTCTGGACACGTTCCAGTTTGTCAGTGTCCTTCTTGAATTGTGGTGCCCAGAACTGGACACAGTACTCCAGGTGTGGTCTGACCAGAGCAGAATACAGTGGCACTATTACTTCTCTTGATCTAGATGCTATACTCCTATTGATGCAGCCCAGAATTGCATTGGCTTTTTTAGCTGCCACGTCACACTGTTGGCTCATGTCAAGTTTGTGGTCAACCAAGACTCCTAGATCCTTTTCACATGTACTGCTCTCAAGCCAGGTGTCACCCATCTTGTATTTGTGCCTCTCATTTTTTTTGCCCAAGTGCAATACTTTACATTTCTCCCTGTTAAAATTCATCTTGTTTGTTTTTGCCCAGTTCTCTAATCTGTCAAGGTCGTTTTGAAGTGTGATCCTGTCCTCTGGGGTGTTAGCCACCCCTCCCAGTTTGGTGTCATCTGCAAATTTGATCAGGATGCCCTTGAGTCCATCATCCAAGTCGTTGATAAAGATGTTGAATAAGACCGGGCCCAAGACAGAACCCTGTGGCACCCCACTAGTCACTCTTCTCCAGGATGAAGAGGAACCATTGATGAGCACCCTTTGGGTTCGGTCAGTCAGCCAGTTACGAATCCACTGAGTGGTAGCATAGTCAAGACCGCATTTTACCAGCTTCTTTACAAGAATATCATGGGGCACCTTGTCAAATGCCTTGCTGAAATCAAGGTAGGCTACATCCACTGCGTTCCCTTCATCTACCAGGCTTGTAATTCTGTCAAAAAACGAGATCAGGTTAGTCTGACATGACTTATTTTTCAGAAATCCATGCTGACTATTGGTGATCACAGCATTCCTTTCTAGATGCTCACAGACTGTTTGCTTAATGATCTGCTCCAGAATCTTCCCTGCTATTGATGTCAGACTGACTGGGCGGTAATTATTTGGGTCCTCTCTTTTCCCCTTTTTGAAAACAGGGACAACATTTGCCCTCCTCCAGTCTGCCGGGACTTCGCCTGTTCTCCAGGAATTCTCAAAGATGACTGCCAGTGGTTCTGAGATCACATCTGCCAGTTCTTTTAATACTCTTGGATGAAGTTCATCTGGCCCTGGGGACTTGAATACATCTAGACTAGCCAAATATTCTTGTACTATCTCCTTAGTTATTCTGGGCTGTGTTTTCTTTGCTGAATCATTTGCTCCAAATTCTTCAGGTCGGGCATTGTTTTCTTTATCGGAGAAGACTGAGGCAAAGAAGGCATTGAGGAGTTCAGCCCTTTCTGTGTCCCCTGTTTGCATTTCACCATCTTCTCCTCTGAGTGACCCCACTGTTTCTTTGTTCTTCCTTTTGCTATGAACATACCCATAAAAGCCTTTTTTGTTGCTTTTAACCTCTCTAGCAAGCCTGAGTTCATTCTGTGCTTTAGCTTTTCTGACTTTGTGTCTACACGTGCTGGCTATTTGTTTGAATTCCTCTTTGGTGGTTTCCCCCCTTTTCCATTTTTTGTACACATCCTTTTAAAATCTTAATTCAGTTAAAAGTTCTTTAGATAGCCACCCTGGCTTCTTTAGGCACCTTCCATGTTTCCGTCTCATTGGTATTGCCTGACGTTGTGCTTTTACTATCTCCCTCTTAACAAACTCCCAGCCATCATGAACTCCCTTTCCTTTTAGTATTGCTGTCCATGGGATCTCACCCAGCACTTCCCTAAGTTTTATGAAGTCGGCTTTCTTAAAGTCAAGAAATTGAGTCCTAGTATGCTTGGCTGCTCCTTTCCGCTGTATAGTAAACTTCAGAAGAGCATGATCACTCGTGCCTAATGATCCTTCCACATCTACCCCACTAACCAGGTCATCAACACTGGTTAGGACCAGATCTAAAATGGCTGTTCCTCTTGTTGCTTCTCCCACTTTCTGGACAATGAAGTTGTCTGCAAGGCCAGTGAGGAATCTGTTTGACCTTATGCTCTTGGCTGAGTTTGACGTCCAACAAATATCCGGGTAATTGAAGTCCCCCATTACTACTATCTCCCTTCCTTTTGCATGCTTGGCCATCTGTTCCAGGAAGGCATCATCTATGTCCTCCGTTTGGCTTGGGGATCTATAGTAAACTCCCACAATGAGGTCTCTGTTATTCTTCTCTCCCTTAATTTTGACCCAAATGCTCTCACTTTGGCTTTGAGGTTCTAAATCTTGGATCTCTTCACAGGTATACACATCCCTGACATATAACGCCACTCCTCCTCCTTTCTTGTCTGGTCTTGTCTGGTTGGCAGGAGCTGGGACCGAGCAATGGGAGCTCACCCCGTCACGGGGATTTGAACCGTCAACCTTCTGACTGGCAAGCCGTAGGCTCTGTGGTTTAACCCACAGTGCCACACGCTAATTCCCAGACCAACTGCGGGCCAGATTTAGAAGGCGATTGGGCCGGATTCAGCCCCCAAGCCTTAGTTTGCCTACCCTTCCTTACAAGGAAAATCATCACAAAAGAGCCCTCTGTATACGTTGACCCTTAAGAGCTGCAAAGCCCTGTTTAGTTAGCAGGAAGTAAATCTCTACTATATGCATCAAGATGATCATTGTAAATAATAATTCAGGACTAAGAGGCACTTGGGGGGCTGGGGAGATAAAAGCCCTCACAGGGGTGGTTGGGGGTTAGAAGAAGTTCTGCTAAGCTTGTTTCCCCTTCAAGAATGGCAGAGACTGTATCTTGCATGAACACACACACACACACACACACACACACACACATTTCCAAACCTGAAAATATATAAAACTTCGCAGGATTAGTCATGGATTTACAAATGGGATTTGTACTCCCTCTGTCTCCGCCAGCAACTTTCATTCTTTTGATGGAACATCATCATATTTCCCCCTTCTCCCTGCTTTCCTTTCCTCCCCTCTTTCCTCCTCATTTTCTGTACATGTCTGGTAGTGTGGCAGAATTTTTGTGTGTGTGTTTGGTGGGGGGGACCATTTACTTGAACGCTCATATCTCTGAGAAGCAGACATGAAGGAAAGCTTTTAAATAGGAAATTGAAAGCCTTGTACTGCCCAACATTTCACAGCACCCCCGCTCCTCCATCACCTCTCTCTCTCTCTCTCTCTCTTGCTGAGTTTTCTGTTTAATTCAGGATGGGGGACAGAAAGAGACGGTGACAGTGACATCAAGTCAAAGGCGTAATCTCCATTTGCAAGTTTGCAGTGAGGGGATCTTAATCCCCTCTGAGCACATCCCTAATCTCTCCTCCTCTTCAATAAATGAGTCTCTCTCTTTCCCCCGAAATGCACATAGTTTAAGAACGATAATTCAACCCCACACCCATCGATGTTAAAAGGCAACCTTGTTGTTTACTTCCATCATAGGATGACAGAACTCTGCAGCTGTTTCGATGGCAGGGCTTAACTCCAGAGTTCAGGGAAACAAGAAGAGAAAAGAGTGTCTTTGATCGGAAGCAGAGTGCTTTTTTTATTCAGTGCCCAAGAATGACGAAAAATAAAATTTAAAAAATGCATTAGCAATTCAGTATTAAAGCTATGGTTTTCCCAGTAGTGATGTATGGAAGTGAGAGCTGGACCATCAAGAAGGTTGATTGCCGAAGAATTGATGCTTTTGAATTATGGTGCTGGAGGAGACTCTTGAGAGTCCCATGGACTGCAAGAAGATCAAACCTCTCCATTCCGAAGGAAATCAGCCCTGAGTGCTCACTGGAAGGACAGAAGCTGAGACTCCAATACTTTGGCCACCTCATGAGAAGAGAAGACTCCCTGGAAAAGACCCTGGTGCTGGGAAAGATGGAGGGCACAAGGAGAAGGAGACGACAGAGGACGAGATGGTAGGACAGTGTTCTCGAAGCTACGAACATGAGTCTGACTAAACTGCAGGAGGCAGTGGAAGACAGGAGTGCCTGGGGTGCTCTGGTCCATGGGGTCCTGAAGAGTTGGACCCAACAAACGACTAAACAACAACAACAATCTGGTGACAAGGACCGCACTTCCAAGGAGGTCCATCCCAATTCTGGCCAGTCATATGGTGTGAAGCATGTGAAGATTCAATCTTACTGAAGAAGAGCAGGTGAGAATCTGGTCAAGGGAGATTGTCTGGGATCTCTTTGAACCCAACGGTACGCTACCCTGCACAGCCATCCCATGTACGATATGATACGATAACCTTTATTGTCATTGTCCCATACAGAACAACGAAATTGAAAAAAACTACATCAGGCATTCAAAAACCAACAAGTCTGCCATCTCAGCTATCCCAGCCTGGTTAACCCCCTAAAAACTCTGATACCCCATAGTTAAATACAATATACTCCCACAGAGACTACCTTACACTACGTTTAAAACCAAAATCGCATTTGGATAAAAACTGTTTCTCAGGCTGCTAGTCCTAATCTTTATAACCCTGTGCCTTCTTCCAGAAGGCAGAAGCTGAAAGAGATCCAGGGTGCGTCCTGGAATTTAGCTATACGGCTGAAAATAAAAAGCTTTAAGTGTGTTTTAAGCACAATATACAATGTGACATTGGATGGAGATGGTGAGCCTTATGGAAAATTCAATGTATTTTTTTTTAACACTTCAAAAAAGCATTTTCAGGTTTTTATATGTGTGTAGATTCCACCCTGGGCAGTTTACAGCAGCTACAGGGGACCTGCAGGGACGCGGGTGGCACTGTGGGTTAAACCACAGAGCCTAGGACTTGCTGATAAGAAGGTCGGCGGTTCGAATCCCCGCGATGGGGCGAGCTCCCGTTGCTCGGTCCCAGCTCCTGCCAACCTAGCAGTTTGAAAGCACATCAAAGTGCAAGTAGATAAATAGGTACCACTCCAGCGGGAAGGTAAACAGTGTTTCCGTGTGCTGCTCTGGTTCGCCAGAAGTGGCTTAGTCATGCTGGCCACATGACCCGGAAGCTGTCTGCGGACAAACGCCGGCTCCCTCGGCCTATAGAGCTAGATGTGTGCGCAACCCCAGAGTCAGTCACGACTGGACCTAATGGTCAGGGGTCCCTTTACCTTTACCTTTACCTTTTACAGGGGACCAGCAACCTTTCAAATGCTGCTAGACTGTTCATTGGGGTTGATTGGAATCACAGTCCCACAACATTTGGGGGAGCACAGATGTTTCCTATGCCTGCTGTAACTTTCCCTTTTGGACTCTAGAGCAACCCCTATTTAAATGAACGCAAGCCCTGCAAGAACATTTGAATTTGCCCTTGCACAGTTCCAAAATGATTTCCACATGGGTCTTGCACTGGAAAACACCCCACTGGCCCAGGAGCCCTTGAAACTCTGGTTCTTTGTGTGCATTTCAAAATGCCTCTTCCTGAAGATGGAAAAATAAAACTGGCAGGTCAAAAATAATAATAATAATAATAGTGTGTGTGTGTGTGTGTGTGTGTGTGTGTGTGTGTGTATATATATATATATATATATATATATATATAATCAAAGACCAACTTAATCTCTGAAAAGTGATGGGTTTTGCAAATCCTGCTTTGAAATGGTAATTTGTTAACTTCTTTTAAAGATAAAAATGCAATTAGCTCATTCTTTCATTCCTTCTTTCCCACGTGGGGGAAAAAAATCCCATACATCTCGTGGCATCACATCATTTTGCTCCAGTGTCAAATCTCTATCATCTCTGCTTCAATCAAAACCTCGCTTTGCAGTGAAACCACAGCGCACAGCCAGGGTTTCCCTCTTCTCCTTATTTTAGCGGGGGAGGGGGGCTGGTTGCAAAACCGTGGAGTCCTACAGAGCAGGAATTTTGACTTTCAGAAAAGTATGCGTGCGTTAAATCCAAATCGCAATCTGTGATTTGAAAGTCTCTAAATCAGGAAGGATTCCATGTGCTCTGGGTAGTCATCACTGCGTGCCCAGGTGGAATAATGACTCGTGACACGTGTTATGGGATTAAAATTAGCCGCAACTTTATTGAACTTTCAGATTTAGGAAGACCTTGGTTTAGGCATTGGACATTCATCCCTCCCAGTCCCCAGCCGGGGATCTGGGGCACATCTGGGTTAATCAATCTGTCTGGGGATTGGGCTGGCTCTGGAAGGCATATGTTTAAGCAGAGAGCCACCCCCCATTTCGCCGCCACACAGAGGAGAGCACTGACAACCTTTCAGCGTGTGGCCAGTGACTCCCATCAACACAACCCCTTCAACGGGGAACCCTGGGATCGCAATCGCCGGGGGGGGGGCGTGTGCCACCGCTTCACGCCCCCCTCCATTTAGGGAAGATAGACTAAAGATAGATCAAACCTATTTATTCTTAAGGAAATCAGCCCTGAGTGGCCACTGGAAGGACAGATCCTGAAGCTGAGGCTCCAAGACTTTGCCCCCCTCATGAGAAGAGAAGACTCCCTGGAAAAGACCCTGATGTTGGGAAAAATGGAGGGCACAAGGAGAAGGGGACGACAGAGGACGAGATGGTTGGACAGTGTTCTCGAAGCTACCAGCATGAGTTTGACCAAACTGCGGGAGGCAGTGGAAGACAGGAGTGCCTGGCGTGCTCTGGTCCATGGGGTCATGAAGAGTCGGACACGACTAAATGACTAAACAACAACAGACTAAAGGATTCCACCCAAGGCCTGAAACTGCCAAAGTATACACTTCTGGGTTTGCTGTGTTCACAACCCAAAAGTTACATTACCTGAAGGTAACATAACCCGAGGGTCCACCGTATTAAGATACCGTACTTCCCATGTGACCAGAGTTAACCAATCGCACCAGAGTTACTGGGGAACATCCCAGAATTTATCACACAGCCGTGCATTTAAGCAGTCCCAATTTCATTAAATTAAATCACTATACAGTGGTGCCTCGCAAGACGAAAAGAATTCGTTCCGCGAGTCTTTTCGTCTTGCGATGTTTTTCGTCTTGCGAAGCACGGTCCGTCGCAACTGCGCCTCTTCAAGCGGTTTCTTAAAAAAAGTGCAAGACGTTTTCGTCTTGCGAAGCAAGCCCATAGGGAAATTCGTCTAGTGAAGCAACGCAAAAATTGAAAACCCTTTCGTCTAGCGAGTTTTTCGTCTTGCGAGGCATTCGTCTTGTGGGGCACCACTGTACTTAGCAGCCAAGTGGGTGGCCCTCACTCACTGGCAGAGGAAGGGGTGCGTGGTGGGTGTGGTCCATCCTGGGTGTCATCCCTGGTGGGGGGGTGACATCGCCGCACCCCCCGGATGCTCACTGCTCACTGCGCCCCCCGGGGATGCACAGCATGTGTGCCACTTAGGGTGTTGGAGCAGCTACCTCTGCCTCTGCCCTCGCTGACTCCTGTGGGACCAAGTTCCACACTTCTTTTTTTAAAAAATATTTTTTAAAAATTGATTTTTACAAATAATTTCCAAAAATCATATTGCATACTTTCTTATCTTATACAATGCTTTGGACTTCCATCAACCACATCTGACGATTTTTCCATCTTTATCACTTAATCTCCATTTCTTAATTTCTCTATTACTTTTAATTACCCTTAACTAATAACTCTCTTCAAGGGACGCAGGTGGCGCTGTGGGTTAAACCACAGAGCCTAGGACTCGCAGATCAGAAGGTCAGCGGTTCGAATCCCCATGATGGGGTGAGCTCCCTTTGCTCAGTCCCTGCTCCTGC
Source organism: Podarcis liolepis (assembly GCF_965112155.1). Classification (NCBI taxonomy): domain Eukaryota; kingdom Metazoa; phylum Chordata; class Lepidosauria; order Squamata; family Lacertidae; genus Podarcis; species Podarcis liolepis. The sequence continues at coordinate 5,700,179 of NC_139560.1, read as the reverse complement.
CAACCTAGCAGTTTGAAAGCACGTCAAAGTGCAAGTAGATAAATAGGTACCACTCCGGCGGGAAGGTAAACGGCATTTCCGTGTGCTGCTCTGGTTCGCCAGAAGCAGCCTAGTCATGCTGGCCACATGACCCGGAAGCTGTACGCTGGCTCCCTTGGCCAATAAAGCGAGATGAGCGCCGCAACCCTAGAATCGGCCACAACTGGACCTAATGGTCAGGCGTCCCTTTACCTTTAATAACTCTCTTCATAATCTTCTCTGCAATACTTTGCATAGTCCTCCTTACAAAACTTCTTGCAGTCCTACTAGCTGTTTATTACAATTGCTTTTCAAATAGTTCAGATATTTACTCCAGTCCTCTGAGAATCTCTGGTCCCGCAGTTTTCGTATCCTTCCTGTCATCTTATCTAATTCTGCATAGTCCATTAATTTCGTCTGCCATTCTTCTTTCATCGGTAGTTCTTCTTGTTTCCAAGTTCCACACTTCAACCATGCGCTGCACAAAGAAGGGCTCCTTCATCTCTCTTGGATATTCCAACATTCACTTTAATCGGAACTCCTCAACTATTATGAGAAGGGGTGGGTAAGCCTTTTCTCTATCTGATTTCGCCACGCCTAATTGCACTCCGTTTCTATCATGCTGCCTTCCGGCAATAATTTATTTATTTGTTCAATTTGCAGCCTGGCCTTCATCGCACAACGAGCCCTCAAAGCTGGCAGCATCACAAAAACAATACATAAGTAATCTGTAAACATCCATTAAATAAAGCGAAGGGGGAAATTGCCTGCATGTCTTCCGTCAATTGGAAGCCGCACAATGAAATTGCAGCCGGCCTCGTCACCTCCCAGCCCCCCGCCCTCTACTCAAAGGCTGCGCAAAGAGGTCAGGCTTGTTTATCCCTTAACTATTTATTTATTTATTATGTTTCATTGCTTTGCCAACAACAACAGCGACCAAAGGGCAAACATCCCGGAAAGAAAGAAGACAGAGAATGTAAAAATGGAAAGCGTTGCAGCCTGAGAGGGCAGTGGAACAAAGATACAGCATGGCTCCAAAGGGATAATAAAGTATTAACTCATGTGACGATTTCCTTTACAAATAATAAAGATATATAACACACACAAAAAGCATTCTCCACCTGCGAGCACCATCGTTATCAAGAATATAGGCTGAAAACTCACCTCTTCACTCTGGCTTCTGACTCTCAATGTGTATATTTTTGGAACCCGGAATATTTCTGGGACTGCGAATTGTTCTGAACTATTCTTCATATTGTGTCATATTATGTTTCAATATTAACCTTGTGTTTTAATTGTAGCAGAGGTTCCAGATTCTCCAGAGGATTGGTGGGCCGGTGTGATGTTGCAGGACATCCTCTGAATATGGAGGGGCCCAGTCCCCTTAAAAATTTATATTCAGGGGGCTTAAATTGCCTCAACCCCTTGGAGTCCGCGCCTATGAAGGGTAGTAACATGCCCTTAGGGTGTAGGGTGGGTTATTAACAACAACAACAACAACAACAACACTAATATTTCAAAATCTCTAAGCTTAGGGCACAAAGGTAAATTATCTATTTGCTCCTCCTCCCATTTTCCTCTCTGGTCCTGCCAACCATTGGTAAGTTGCCCCTGGGAGGTTGTCTCAAATAGAATGTGGCCCTCACATTTAAGAAGTCCCCCACACCTCCAGACTATCTTATCAACACAGCCTAATATTTTGCACTTTTGTTGCTGTTTTGTTGTTTAGTCATGTCCGACTCTTGGTGACCCCATGGACCAGAGCACGCCAGGCACTCCTGTCTTCCACTGCCTCCCTTTGGTCAAACTCATGCTTCGAGAACACTGTCCCACCATCTCGTCCTCTGTCGTCCCCTTCTCCTTGTGCCCTCCATCTTTCCCAACATCAGGGTCTTTTCCAGGGAGTCTTCTCTTCTCATGAGGTGGCCAAAGTCTTGGAGCCTCAGCTTCAGGATCTGTCCTTCCAGTGAGCACTCAGGGCTGATTTCCTTCAGAATGGAGAGGTTTGATCTTCTTGCAGTCCATGGGACTCTCAAGAGTCTCCTCCAGCACCAGATTTTTCAACAATCAGCCTTCAACAATCAGCACCAATTTTTCAACAATCAGCCTTCTTTATGGTCCAGCTCTCACTTCCATTTTGCAATTTAGAGTAGACTTTATTCAGTCCAAAACATTAGGTTGACATACTTGGCTTTTGAATGCTTTAAGAACACAAAGAAAGCCTGTTGTCAGTGGCCCATCAAGTCTACCACCCTCTTCTCACAGTGACCAACCAGATGTCTGTGGGAAACCTGCAAGCAAACACAAGAGCCCTTTTCCCCCCGGCAACCAATATTTAGATGCACTGCTGCTTACAACAATATTTAGATGCACTGCTGCTTACAACAATGGAGGCAGAGTATAGCCACCATGATCAGTGGCCCCCAGTAGCCATCTCCTCCATGAATTACCATAATCTAACCCTTTTTCAGAGGCATCACTGCTTCCTGTGGCAGTGAGTTCCATAGTTCAACTATGCACTCTCTGAAGAGGGACTTTTTAGCATCTGTCCTGAATCTTCCAACATTCATTTTCGTTGGACGTCCATGAGTTCCATTGTCAAGCTTTGCTCAAGAGGTCTTCTGCGATTCATAACCATGCATGTTACAGCACAGGCCAAGCAAAATAGTTGCTGTCTCTATTCCCCTGCCGAATGGTGAGAGTGGGGCCATATTTTACCCAAAGTACACAGTGAGGATCATTAGCTTTCCCATTCAGCTTCATCAGCTGGCAACCCAGGAGGGAGCTTCCTAAATTTAGTTTAGCTGTCTTTTAATGGCCCTGAACTCCAGGATCTTTGGGTTGGTGGGGGTGAATCTACGCACAACCAGGAGGTCCATCATTATGTTCTCTGGGACCTAGGGGCAGGAGAATAGGCCAATTCCAGTTTCTTCCAGCTTTTCATTTTTGAAATCTCCAGTACAGTTCTCCACATTTCCACATCAGTTTGTGTGTTGTTGTTGTTGTTGTTTTTCTAAAAAAAGATCTCATGAAAGTTCATCGCATTTCACTGTGAATCTTGTAGCACTTTTGTCTAATAGACCATTTTTTCAGAACATTTCACGCATGCCTAGAAATGCAACAGAAAAGGAAGACTGGATGAGCCCAGAAACTATCATGGCTATCCCTTTGGGATGTGTAAAAACTGTGAATCAGGAATACAGAAAACTGCCCTTCACATTCGAAGGTGTGTTGAAAAATATGCTCAACTCTGTGTGGTTTTTGTGCTGATGCCTCCTCATCTGCAAACAAGGGGCCTTGGTGTTCCTTGCAAGGGATGGGAACATGACACTTTGCACATAGGGAAGTTTTTGATGTTTGGTGTTCTACGGTGTTCTAATATTTTCCTGGAAGCCACGCACAGTGGCTGGGGCAAACCAGTCAGATGCACAGCATATAAATAATAAAATGGTTGTTGTTGTTGTTGTTAGAATCTAATAATAATAATAATAATAATAATAATAATAATAATAATAATAATAATAATAATTTATACCTCTCCCATCTGGCTGGGTTTCCCCAGCTACTCCGGGTGGCTTCCAACAAAATATTAAAATACAATAGTCCGTCAAACATAAAAGCTCCCCTAAACATAGAATCATAGAATTGTAGAATTAGAGGAGATCCCAAGGGTCATCTAGTCCAACCCCCTACAACAGGGGTAGGCAACCTAAGGCCTAATTCCCTTCTCAATCCAGCCAGCGGACGCTCCGGGAATCAGTGTGTTTTTACATGAGTTAGAATGTGTCATTTTATTTAAAATGCATCTCTGGGTTATTTGTGGGTCCTGCCTGGTGTTTTTACATGAGTAGAATGTCTGCTTTTATTTAAAATGCATCTCTGGGTTATTTGTGGGGCATAGGAATTCGTTCATTACCCCCCAAAAAATATAGTCCGGCCCCCCACATGCTCTGAGGGACGGTGGACTGGCCTATGGCTGAAAAAGGTTGCTGACCCCTGCCCTAGAATGAAGGAATTTGAACTAAAGCATCCATGACAGATGACCATCCATCATCATCATCATCATCATCATCATCATCATCATTTGCACTTTTTCCTTTACCAGTTATGTAGCAGGTCTTGGTTGGGCAAGGAAGGGGTGGTTAAAAATTACAGCCCCACCAACACTAGAAATCAGCAGCCGCCTTCTTTCCTACGGGATGGTTTGCGAAGAAAAACAGAAACGAATTACATGCAACCGTAAACTTAACTTTGTTCTTGGCTTTATTAATCACTGTGCTTTATCGCTGTATTTTACACCTTCTCAAACACTGCCAAATAAAACTCAATTAAGCTTCAAAACCAACTCCGCTCCTCTTCCCCCCTCCCCTTCCCCCTCTTTTCCTGCAGCAATTAGCATTGCTGTTCTTTGTATCCTCTAGGTTAATTTAATTTGCATCTTCCTGGGTAGGGAACCTATCAAGCGGATAGAAACAGTTCAAGGAGCCACATTGCAATTTTGGAGGACTGCATTCTAGCACGTCCTGCTGAAAGTCTTTCTTTGGCATGGCTGGCCTAGGTGGAATTGGACGCTTTCTGGTGCCCACGAGGCAAAATGCGGCAGAAGGAATAGATGTCTCAAACCTTTAATTTTTCATCACCACAAAGTGGCTTCATGAGTGTTCCAGGAGACGATATTGGCACGGCACTTCAGCATGGTAATTAAAAGTTTCCATGTGTCAAAGCAATCCAGAGATGGGGGGCAGGCGGGCGGGCCATGGCACAATCTCTCGCTCTCCTCTGTGTCAGAACACATGGAGGCATTATTGAGCTGAGTACAAAGCAGAGCACAGAGTTATAAGTCCTTGGAAAGAAAGGGAGAAAGGAAGAAAGAGAGGGCGGGGGAAGGAATGTGTCAATATTTATGAGGCCTTCTAACATCTTGCTAAATCAGTTTGGGGAGTTGAATCCCAGACAAATTCAGCTTTGATTTCATTTTAAATGGAGGTCCCTTCTTGATGTATTCAGAGGGGAAATGCAACCAGTATATATCAACAGACTGATCCTAAGAATTGGGTTATGCCGGAATAATCAGAGCACGCTAACACAAGCTGCAAAGCCCTCTGTCGGCCAACCTGCCCAGGTGCTTAGCATCACAAACTCAGCAAAGGCCTAAGGATGTACAGAGCTTGCATTTGACATTCCTAAAACTTATGTGCTTTCCTGGGAACTTCTCTGAATACTGTATTCAAGCAACCACTTCCCAATTCCCCTTGAATATTTAGGTGAATCCTCGTGGAAACTGTGGTCTCGGGCTTTAGCAGCTTTGCCTATTTCATGGAAACTTTAAATTAAATAGTGGGTGGACATAGCAGACAACTCAAGAGATTTCTCCAAGTAGTTCTTTATAAGTAAGCTGGAACTGAACTGAACAGCAAACAGCTCAGCTGGCCTGCTTTTAAAGGCAGTCAGCTGTCAACATTGTAACAACCACCACCCTTGGTTTCCCGCCTAAATTAACTGACGTGGACCTGAGTGAAAACTATATACACGATACCCCTGGTGGCCAGGGTGAGAACTTCAATACATAACACTTTATGCATCAGATTTCAAGTGGGACAATAGCAGTAGGATATCCACAGCTCATGGGACGCGGGTGGCACTGTGTCTTAAACCACAGAGCCTAGGACTTGCCTATCAGAAGGTCAGCGGTTCGAATCCCCACGACAGGGTGAGCTCCCGTTACTCGGTCCCTGCTCCTGCCAACCTAGCAGTTCGAAAGCACATCAAAGTGCAAGTAGATAAATAGGGACCGCTCCGGTGGGAAGGTAAACAGCGTTTCCGTGCGCTCTTTAGTTTGCCAGAAGCGGCTTAGTCATTCTGGCCACATGACCTGGAAGTTGTACGCCGGCTCCCTCGGCCAGTAAAGCGAGATGAGCGCCGCAACTCCAGAGTTGGTCACGACTGGACCTAATGGTCAGGGGTCCCTTTACCTTTATGGTTTATAGTGAATGAGCAGCATGCTGTCACCTCAGGTAGCAGAATCCCATGGGACAGAGATCCCATGGGCACATTGCAACTGAGTCTTTGGCTGGGGGACGTCAGCACTGGGCTGCTGGTGGGAGACAGCACCTTCCTGTTATGTCTCAGGCTGCAGAACAGGGTGGGCCATCCCTGCTAATGAGGTCAAGGGTGCAGTAATCTGACCCCAGGTTTAGGCAGTCAGATGCCATTTGAGATCCCACAAGCAGGGTGGGGTGCAATCCCCATGATTTGCTATTCGCGCCCCACATTCAGAGGCTCGACATTGCCAATATCCATTGTATCAACCTTCCTTCTGAGACCTTTTCTCTGAGATTTTGAGCAATCCTGTTTGAACAGCATAGCTGCTAGGAGCCACCATAAGATGCTACCTTATCTCAAGTCAAACCATTGGTCCATCAAGCTCAGTAGAATCATAGAACCAGTTGGAAGGGACCCTAGGGGTCATCTAGTCCTTGCAATGCAGGAATCTACCCTGGAATGGCAATGGGTCTCCAACCAGCGGTGCAAGTGATCGGTGATGTTGGACCACAAATCCCATCAACCTCTTGAGGGCCCCAGATTCCCCATTCCTGAACTATGATTTGGTTTGGCGTGCTAGACAAACATTTTCACCTATAATTGGTTTGTGGTCAAATACTTGGACACCCACTGCATGCGAAGACAGGCTCTGGTGGATTGAGACGATGAGGCCAATTGTGGGTCCAATGGTCAAGAAGGTGGTTTCTGCTGTAGAAGGAAATTGGGAGCAGATGGAACTCGTCCACCTGGGAAGGTAGCCCATCTAGGAGAAGGAAAACTCTGATCCTAAACTTCTGTTGTCTTCTGGGATATCTTCAGGAGAAGAAAAGGCTAAGGAGTAAACCCTACAAAAGGTGGAGTGGAGTCCCTAAGACGTTTTGATTGTGTTTTGTACACCACCTTCTGGAGCCAGTGTGGTGCAGTGGCAGGGACGCGGACTTATAAAAAATATTGGGGGGGGGGGCCGGGAAAGCTCATGAATAATAAATAAGCTCATGAATATGCAAATAAAGTGGCGCCGCCTCCTCTTGAGCGAATAGGGGAGAGTGTGCTGCGCCTATTAATCAGCTCCGAAGGAAATTGGGTGGAGCTTTTGCTCGGGAGGGAGGGCAGGAGGCATGCAGCCCGACCCTGTGCATTTTGGGCTGGGGGAGGGGCGGCGATGGCGCTCTGCTGGAGGGGCGCCGGAGATTATTGGGGGGGCAGAGCCCCCCCCAAACGAATTTTTGAGGGGGCTCGGGCCCCCTCAAGCCCCCTCAAGCCCCATGGAGTCGGCGCCTATGTGTAGTGGTTAAGAGTGGTGGACTCATAATCTGGTGAACCGGGTTCACGTCTCCGCTCCTCCACATGCAGCTGCTGGGTGACTTTGGGCTAGTCACACTTCTTTGAAGTCTCTCAGCCCCACTCTCCTCACAGAGTGTTTGTTGTGGGGGAGAAAGGGAAGGAGATTGGGAAGGAGCTTTGAGACTTCTTTGGGTAGAGATAAAGCAGGATATCAAACCCAAACTCTTCTTCTCTTCTTCTTCCTGCAGCCGAGCTGGTGCTGAACATATTGCTCTGCTTTCCTTTGGATCACATCAGTGAGGCCTAGGCAGGGGTTGTGTCTCCTGGGCAGGCCAGGACCTCCACACAAACTGTCCAGCCTTGTGCTCTGGGAGTTCATATCAGTGCTACTAACACAGCAGTTTGGCTTCAACCCCGGAGAAACACTCCGTTGTCTCTCGAGACAGATGGATGCCAACCAAAGGCCAGCTACTTCATGCAGCCAAGAATGTTATCATCTGCAGGTGTTAACTCACTTGTAAAACTCTTGTCATTTTCTAGAAGTGGTAGTAAGAAAGGTTGTTTGTCTCCTGGCTTACAGAAGTCAGGGGCAAGTCTAGCAGTGTAGCACAAGAAAGGGAGAGGAGTCCCATTCTCCACGAATTCCCCAGAAATATGTCAGCTCCTTGGACACACAGCCTGCTTTTAACACTGCACACAATTCATTCTCCATAGCCAACATTCATGTCCCTGTCAAAATCTGCATCCCTCCCAAATGTAAGCAATAATTCCACCTTGGAATACGAAGCATCGCTTTCTCCTCGCTCACCTCTTTGCAGGCTTGCGGATTCTATCTGTTTTAGCATGAAAACAGCCTGCGGAGTCAGCACGCAGCAAGCCCTGCACTTCAGTGGCCAATTAGAATAACAAAACAAATCATTTTCCTAACTCCTCGGTCTTTTACGGGTTACAAAACTCCAGCTCGGTTCAGGCGTGTTAAGCTGTGCCGGCAAACAGCTTCCTTTAGCATCACAAATGGAAGAGATAATGCCTTCTGTCTTTGAGTGTGCTGGTTAATAAACAGCTGGTAAGACAGGTGCTGTGTTTAATCAACCACAGAAAGCTATTTATTGTGTGGCAAGAGCGAAATTATGCAAAGATTTGCTTTCAGGGTGCATGTACAGAAGTGAGAGATATAATGCCAGTCAAATTGCTCCAATATTATTATCGGCGCTTGTATAATTTACGTTATTGGTTCCCAAACCAGGGCTGACACTTAACATGGCACATTTGTGGTGCGGGGAGAATCCACACCGATGCTGCAAGAAAACAAGCCTAAGCAATCCCAAGAGGGAGCGTAACAATGGGTGAAATATTTATGTGTGAGAATGGCCAGAGGCTAAAATCTTAACTGTGTGGAAGTGATTGGACTTTGAGAAAACCTGGATTAGAACTAGAATTCAAATAATTCTGTAGCTTTATGTCAGGGGTCAGCAAACTTTTTCAGCAGGGGGCCGGTCCACTGTCCCTCAGACCTTGTGGGGGCCCCAGACTATATTTTGAAGAAAAAAATATGAACAAATTCCTATGCTCCACAAATAACCCAGAGATGCATTTTAAATTAAAGCACTCGTTCTACTCATGTGAAAACACCAGGCAGGCCCCACAAATAACCCAGAGATGCATTTTATATAAAAGGACACATTATACTCATGTAAAAGCACACTGATTCCTGGACCATCCATAGGCTGGACTGAGAAGGCGATTGGGCCGGATCCAGCCCATGGGCCTTAGTTTGCCTACCCATGCTTTATGTCATTAAATCCACAATCCAATACTCATGAGCAAACAGCAAGAAGCATACATGATCCATATCCATTTGAAATAGCAACACAACTGAAACAAAACAACAACAACAACAACAACAACAACAACAACAACAACAACAACAACAATAATATATTTATACCCCGCTCATCTGGCTGGGTTTCCCCAGCCACTCTGCGCGGCTTCCAACAGAATATCAAAATACAATAGTATATTAAACATTAAAAGCTTCCCTAAACAGGGCTGCCTTCAGATGAGTGCACATGAAACACTCAGATCTTGAAGTGGCCCACAGACTGCTATATAAATGCATTTTGTGAAGCTAGGAGAATGAAATAAATAGTGGAATTGCCACAAGTCTACAGTTCCGCCTCCATTTCTGCAGATTAACCCCCAAGAAGGTTGGTAGAGATGGAGGCAGAGGGGACAGAGCACCTTAGCTTGGTTCCATAAACATCACAGACATGGTTGGTGGCCGTTTCCATATTGCAGAATTCCCTCGCAAAGGATGTTAGATTGACTCCCTGTGTTATTATCTTCCCTCCAGCAGGCTAAGAAGACTTTCCTCCTCAGAAATGCCTTTGGAAACTAATGTGCAGATGATGTAGATCAGTATTTTAATGCTGGGTCTAAATGTGTTTTATTGTATCTTAACTATTGTTGTGCTTATTAATTTGTATTTTATAATGATGTTTTTCATAGAATCCTAGAATTGTAGAGTCGGTCATCTAATCCAATCCCCTCAGCTATAGAAGACACCACAACTCCTGGGGAACACCTGTTACATTTTAAAATGTTGTAACCCACCTTGAATCCCAATTTGGGAGAAAGGCAGGATATAAATATATTGATGATGATGATGATAGTGGTAATGATCTATCAACAGATCATTCCCCATCACCACTTTTCATTTAGGGAATTCATTTCTGTTTGAGATTTGCTATTAAGTCTTTTATTTCTAAGCCGGCTTTGAACCTTCCTGCACAATGGAGTTTACTTGGGCTTGCATTATTCTCCCTGCTGTTAAGATAATGCAGCTGATTCAGTGTACATTTCCCCCCGCCTCCCTTTGTCCCCCCCCCCTCATATCGTTCTGCTGTTTGAAAACTCATTGGAGTTAAAAAGCAGATTATAAATCCTCAAATAAATAATGCTGAGGAAATGTGGTGGTGGCCACACACACACACACATGGTAAAAAACTGCTCTATAGTCACATGAATTGTGCCCACTTCTCTTAGAGTTCCCAAATCCTGGGAACCCCAGTTTAAGAAGGATGTTGACAAGCTGGAATGTCTGCAGAGGAAGCCTGCCAAGATGATGAAGGGTGTAGAAACCAAGCCTTATGAGGAATGGTTGAGGGTGCTGGGTGTGTTTAGCCTGTAGAAGAGAAGACTGAGAGATGACCCAATAGCCACCTTCAAATATATGAAGGGTTATCCCATGGAAGATGGAACAAGCACATTTCCTGCTGCTCCAGAAGATAGGACCCGAACCAATGGAGTCAAATTTTAAGGCAGGAGCTTCTGACCAAACATTAGAAAGAACTGCTTGAGGGTAAGAGCTATTTGACAGTGGAATGGACTCACATGGAAGGTGGTGGGCTGGTCGACATGCAGAGGGCCAGGAGGCCAGCTGGCAAGCCCCAGCCGGGCTGTCCCTTCTTGCCACCCCGCTGCGTAGACCATCAGCTTCTGCTCTGACGTAAATCAGCAACCCAGGCTTCAGAGCCAGGGACACTATAAGGGAACATAGCTGTCAACTTTTCTCTTTTCTTGTGAGGAATCCTATTCAGAATAAGGGAATTTCCCTTAAAAAAAGGGAAACGTTGACAGATATGACAGCGAACTGCGCACAAAGAATAGGCGTGAGGCTTGTGGAAGCATACTACAACTACAGATTTATTAATCATAAATCAGGACAAAGAAACATGTTCTCTCTCTCTCTCTCTCTCTCTCTCTCTCTCTCTCGTTGTCTTAGAGAGAATGGGAAAAGCAAAAGCTATACACACAACTGAAGTTCTCAGCAAGCTGTGCTGGAATGTAAACAGACATGTGACACGTAGCCGTTCCACACGTCTGCTCCTTAAGGTGGAATAGAAATCTCATCAGGGCTCTCCTTCATCAGAGGATGTTAAGCAAAGGCTGGATGGCCATCTGTTGGGGATTATTGAGTCGTGATTCCTGCTTTGCAGGGGGTTGAACTAGATGATTCTAAATCTTGCCACTTCCGGAATGCTTGCAGATGATTTCTAGCCATTGGGTACCATTGAGCATTCTGATGATACTCGAGACACTCATTGCTGAGCATTCCAGAACTCACAGTTCCATTGGGATCAGTGAGAGGCTAAGGGCATCGTGAAGCAAGGAAAGAGGACAACACAGGGGGAAACAGCCCTGGAATGCAGGAAGTTACCAGACCATTGATCCCTTGATCTATCTAGCTCAGGACTGTCTATGCTAACTGGCAGGAGAGTTCTAGGGGTCTCACCTTGCTATACCTGGAGATGCTGGGAATTGAACTTGAAACCAAGAGCAAGCAAAGCCTATTCTTTATCACTGAGCTACAGTCTTTCCTCATAGTGAGGCAGGCTTGGTGAGAGAAGAATGGAGGCCTCTTCCCACTCTGGTGCTGATAGCTGGAGGTACCTGTAGGAAGGTGGGAGATCTCAGAGAGAGTGTGACACGTTCTTGCACATGTGTCAGTGTGCATGGTGTGTGCATGTAGGCACATACTTTTGAGAGTTTTGATGCTTTGTATGAATTTCTTCTTTTTTACTGTGGTATGATGTGTCCATGTTTATGGTTTTTAAAGTCAATGGCTTGGAGACCTTTCAGCTAAAGGTAAAGGTGAAGGGACACCTGACCATTAGGTCCAGTCCAGTTGTGGCACTCATCTCGCTTTACTGGCCAAGGGAGCCGGCGTACAGCTTCCGGGTCATGTGGCCAGCATGACTAAGCCGCTTCTGGCGAACCAGAGCAGCACACGGAAATGCCGTTTCCCTTCCCGCTGGACCAGTACCTATTTATCTACTTGCACTTTGACATGCTTTTGAACTGCTAGGTGGGCAGGAGCTGGGACTGAGCAACGGGAGCTCACCCCATCGTGGGGATTCGAACCACTGACGTTCTGATTGGCAAGCCCTAGGGGCTGTGGTTTAACCCACAGCACCACCCGTGTCCCGACCTTTCAGGTAACAAGTGACAAATATGTTTAATCAATAAATAATAATTGTTGATTGAATTTCATGAATGGTGTTTTTTTGTGTGGTGGTAAATGCAAACTGATGTGGAAATGAGATTAACTGATCCTAAAACTAGGGGGTGAGGGAAGAGAGCAGTGGAGAAACTGAAATTGTCGCATTCATTTCCATCCATATCTTCTTAGGCCTAGATGGAGGGCCACACACACACTTACTTCAACACTTCAATTATTTTCAGGATGTATCAGTTTGGTAACATGTAGTACCTTTTCCCCCTTCCAAATGTTTCCAGCTGTGCCAGGTTGATCAGCTAAGGATATAACATCACAGCTAATGAAAAACAGCTGCTCGTTAGCCAGGAGGAAACCATGTCGAATGTTTAGAAATATAATTATTTTCACTGTTCTCATCCCTTCCACCATTACAAGCAAATTATATTATTATCAACTCATGTTCGATGCCATCTCAGATTGCACATTTTAAAAATGAATGTGGTTCATTAACAACATGATGAATATTTAAGCAGGTTCATGGCACATAATGAACTCCCTTTAATTTTTTTAAAGTAGAAAATCCCCCCAATAAATTTCTTAATATTTCACAGGCAAATGCAGCAATTAGGAGAGCTGCAATCTCTTCACTGCTTTCAAATATTTCTTCTGCTTTCTTTTCTTCCTTTAAATTGCTGACTCGGGGTTTACGGGTCAAACAGCAGGAACATCGCACAACTTTCCTTCCCTCTCTTTGCTGTGTGAATCGTGAAATGCATTTTGGACAAATGTGGTTATCTGCATAGCTTGACGATGTAAGCACAGTTCTTCCAACCCTTGGTGAACTCATGAAGCTCAAGCCAGCTTTGACGAACCTATTCACTGCTTGTGAAGAACACTTAACCAGTCACAGTCTTGAAAGTTGCAGTCTTGAAAATGTATTTCTTCCAACATTACTGGTAATCAGGAGATGAACTTCATTTCAGCCTTCTGCACCAGCTGCCACTTCTAAGCCATCTCCAAGGACTGCCCATGGAAAGAACGTGGCAGTAATCAATCCACGAGATTGTGGAAGCATGAAAATAGTGTGGGAAACCTCCATCGAGACCTTGGTGCCATCACCACTGTTTGGTTGGGAAGGAGGAGAAATTTGCTTCATTTTGCACTAAAGGAGAGCCTACCAGTCATGACCCTTTCCTCCAGCAGTGATCTGGTGTCAGGAATGAGCCAGCTCCCAGGGAAGGTTTGCAGCCAACTGAAGAAAACAACCAGGAACAGAGATGCAGGATGAGCATTGGCTAGTGCCAACTCCCCCGCCCCTTGGAAAGCTGGTTGATAAGGGAATGGCTGAGAGCAGGCTAGAATGCAGTCCAAGCTCGCCGGAAGCACAAACAGACAGGAAAGAGTTAAGAGACAGCCTCTCAGAGAATGGGGAAGAGGTGGGAGCTGACCCACTCAGTCCAAGGTCTTGGCGAATGGGAGGGCTGCAAGATAGGAAGCAAAACAAAAGACATGTGAAGCGAAAGTTCAGTTGCTTCTGGTCAGGCCGGAAGCAGTCTTCAGAAGGGTCATCGTGACTGATGATGCCGGGAGGCTGTGTTAGAGCTCTCCGGAACCATCTGTTGTTTTGACAATAAATCATCCTTTTTAATTAACTACGCTTACTGTGTGATCAAGCAGGGGACTGGACTCTGGACATCTGGATACAGAGTCAGAAGCTGTAAGACACCAGGTGGGGACAATAAATCCCAGAGGAGCCTTCCAGACCACCTGGGCTTTTAGGTCCAGAGCCTCTGGAGCCTTACAGACACCTTCCCCTGAGCCAGAACAACCTGATGTTTCCCACCATGCATCACCTGTCCAGCAGAACTGGGAGAGCACCCTGAGACGTTAGGGTGAAGGGCAAGTTGTTGTTGTCATCGTAATACACTGAAAAGGGGAGCATTTTGGCCCATATCTCAGGTTCTATGACTTTTAGAAACTCTTTTTGAAAAAGCAAACCCCCAAAACTGAGGACCTGAGGGTTGTGGTATATTGTGGGATAGGTGTCAGGATGCTGTCAGTGGCTCCTGGCTGGTTGCCCAGGAAAGTATAAAGACAATGAAAAGTTTCTTACAGTCCTTTTTTTATTTCAGTGTTGACAGACAGAGGCTATAGAACCCAGCCTCTTGGATGTCCCGAGCGAATCTCCTTCAACACCACTCCATCTCTCCCACTTCTTCATTCATCATACTCATCGTCTTCTTTATGGGTGCTGCTACATGCCCTCTGTCTTTGAGCTCTTTGCTCTCCTACTTTTAAGGCTCTCTGGGTTCTGGGAGATGGAGGGTTTGGAATGCTTTCTAATGGCAACGTGTCAGCCTGGCGTTGCTCTGGTTCTCCCATTATTTCCCAGCTTTCCCCCTCATCTGCCTCTGAACCTCCCTCAAACCCCTGTTGCAAATCTATACTGTCTTCCTCTTCCTTCTCTCTGGAAAGGTCAGGATGGGGAGGTGGTCTCCACCATTCCTCCTCTGCCCAGTCCCCGACATTAGGTGGCAATTGTCCCCAACTCCAAGGACATCCACGTCCCCCTGTAATGAAGTTTTGTGGAGTCCATCGTAATTAAGTTTTCCAAATGGAGCTTACATGTAAACTCCCATCTTTCTAAAGTACTGCTGTACAGGGGGAAAACAGCAACTCTTAATCACTTTGTTGGAAATCAGATGTGGGACTATTAATCCAATTCTAAATCTGTACTTGAGATGTAACCTGGGTTTACAGATGCTCGAAGCAGCTCAAGGCTTCCCAGAGGGATGGTTAAATGCTGTCTTACGCCTGCTGCTTCAAACTCCAGGGGAGCAGTGACAGAACTTCCATGGAGTGGGTTAGCTGTTGCTGTGAACCGCATCCGTCAGCTCTTATTTTATTTCATTTCATTCGCAACAGCTGTGAAGAAGCACACGCTGGCAGGAGGCTGAGCTAGGAAACCCAGACTGCGACGTTCTTCGCAAGGCTTCTGAGACAAACGTTTGAAAAAGAGGGAGGAGATGTGATTTGTCTCCTGTGGCAATGCTAGAATTTGGGGTCGGCCAGTGAAGCTGAACGGCAGTGCAAAAGGAAGTTTGATCACAGAGAGACCAGGATTAACTGATGGGATTCACACAACCTCAAGATGCAGCGATGGCTGCTACATTGGTGTCAAGGGGTTGTCAGGGACGCGGGTGGCCCTGTGGGGTAAACCACAGAGCCTAGGACTTGCCGATCAGAAGGTCAGCGGTTCGAATCCCCATGGTGGGGTGAGCTCCCATTGTTCAGTCCCTGCTCCTGCCAACCTAGCAGTTCGAAAGCACATCAGAGTGCAAGTAGATAAATAGGTACCTCTCCGGCAGGAAGGTAAACCGTGTTTCCGTGCGCTGCTCTGGTTCGCCAGAAGTGGCTCAGTCATGCTGGCCACATGACCCGGAAGCTGTACGCTGGATCCCTCGGCCAATAAAGTGAGATGAGCGCCACAACCCGAGTCGTCCGTGACTGGACCTAACGGTCAGGGGCCCCTTTACCTTTTCTTGTCATCACCATCATCACCAGGGAGTCTCTCCACCGATTTGATCATTTCCATTGCCCCTTTCTGAACCTTTTACAATGCTGCAATATTCATTCTGAGGTGTACACAATATAGCAAACTGCACTATAGATTTGCCGAAGAGCGTTACATACCCTCCAACATCTGGGTGATCCAAATTGGGGTGCTCGGGTTTTTGTTTTTTGCTTGGCTTGTGCCAGAGCGAGAAACCAAAAATGGAATGCCTTTTGTTCCGGTGCTCCGATGCAAGGCAGCTGACTTGCACCAGAGCACCAGACTGTTGATATTTTCACCCCTCCCATTGCAAGAATCTCCTGATCTGATTTTTTGAGAAAGGAAGGGGGCAGAAACTGCTCTTCCATTCTTCTGCTCCTGCCTGACTGCCTGACTGTGCTGGTCCCGGGGGGAAGGTTACCGTTATCGTAGTCAAAGATCAGTCCTGAGTCACTAGCCTGGAAACAGTTCACAAGGAGCAAGGCAAGGTCCGAAGCAGGAGGCTGGGCGGGAACAGGAACACTGGAAGGTCAGGTCTGGGTCTGGGTAGGAGCAGGTACTCAACAACAATGTTGCTCCTGCAACCTGGGACCGGGCTGACTGGCCTTTATCTTCTCTGAGGCCAGGGACGGTCCCGGCCCCCAGGAGACCCGCCTCTCCTGGCCTTAAGGCGAGCACTCCTCCTGGGAGAAACCAGTTCCCTTCGCCTCTCTGCCCTGAGCCTCTGCAGCTCAGGAGAGGCTGAAGGGTTAATGGACCCAGGGGGAGACTCACCTGTAGGCACTGAGTCCTCAACCACCTCCGGAGCCAGGGTGGATTCACCTGGTGCCTGCTCCTGAGGATCCGGCACAGGTGCAGGAGCTTCAGACTCAAGGCCCTGCCCCAGTTCAGCCAGCCCTGGAGGTGGGGACTCCTGTGCAGGCTGGGATTCCTCCGGTTCAGCCTCTGAATCGGAATCCCAGGCCATCACACTGACTCTGTGTGTTTAGAGAGTCTTATCTATGTAGTGACTAGTTGGCTGAGTGGGAGATGTAACACTCATGCAAGCCCGTAGCTCTTTAGTCTGTAGTAGCTATTAGAAATAAAAGGAGTGATGCTTCACAGCTAGCTTCCGGGTTACTTATACTCTGCATCAGTCTGGTGCTCACAATGCACAGTTGTGGGTCCAGTGCACTGGGACCTGTTTTCCAGGATCGGAAGGTCTCTGAAAGTGCTCCAGTCGCCCAGCCCAGTCGGGGCAGAACTAGTTATTGAGCCCAGTCTCTGCACATCGGTTGAAAGGAGTACTGACACAGGGCCCCCAGCCCACCCCAAAAAAGGCATTCCTGGATCCAATCAGAAGCCGGAATGGCTTCTGTAATTCCAGGATGTCCCTCTTAAATTGGGACAGTCGAGCAGTATGGCATTATGAGACCACCAGGTTTCCCCCCATGTTCCTTTACTCATAGGGGAGTTACTACACCCCTTAAGGAACAAAAACAGCTCCAGGCCCATGACTGGAAAACCAGGTTTTAGCAATAGCTTCTTTTTTAGGCTATAAAGATAAAGAAACAGGGGGAAATGTAGCTTTCAGAGGCAGCACATTTCCTTTCAAAACAGACCCGGGGAAATCAAAACAGATCTGGGCAAAGAGCTTTTGGAGTTCACAATGCAACCTGCCATTTCAGAGGGTTTTTCCTCTTTTGTATGTAGCTCTCTCTCCCTGCCTCTCTGCTATTAGGTTATTCAGCTGAGCTTAGCCCTTGCCTCACTTTTAATTTCCAGCAAACAAAAGTCAACAAAGCTGGCAGCCGCTAGTTAACTCTGTATATTAAGATTTTGATTGCTTTCCTGGGGCAGCAGGTGAAGGCGAGGGGAGAAATATATGAGAGAAAGAGCTGTTTTCATGGCCGGCTTTCAAAGCACTTAGACTTCTGAGACCAAAAGATACCAATTAAAGAGGAGGTAACTAAAGATGAGGGAAGGACAAGGTTGCAAAAAACCAAACCAAAAAAATGTAGGGTGGGGAAGTGAAAATACAGCAGAGGAGACACCAGGCAAATGATCTCCCTATAAATCAGGGATGAGAAACCTGTTATCCTCCAGATACGGCTAGACTAAAACTCCCAGTATCTCTGGCCATGAGCTATGCTGTTTATGGCTGATGGGAGTCAGAATCCAAATGCATCTGTACAGACATCTGTGCAAGATGGTGAAGGGTCTGGAAACCAATCCTTGGGAGGAGGGATAGAGGGAGTTGGGTGTGTTCAGCCTGGAGGAGACTGAGAGGTGAAATGACATTCCTCTTCAAATATCTGAAGGGCTGTCACATGGAAGATGGAACAAGCTTCTTTTCTCCCACTCCAGAGGGTAAGACCTGAACCAATGGATTCAACGACAAGAAAGCAATTGTAGAGTTGGTGTCAGGAATGAGTCAGCTCCCAGCAAAGATTTGCAGCCAAACGCAGAAACAGAGAGGCTTAGCTGTTCGTCAGACAGGGGAGAGCCAACAGCTGCAGAATTCAGCTAATCCTGACCTTGGCGTGCAGTCTGATAAGGTGGTAGCTGGGAGCAGGCTAGAACACAGCCAAAGCTTACAGGAAGCACAAAACGGGGCTAACAAACTCAGAGACAGCCTCTCTGAAAAAGCAAAGCTGATCCAATAAATCCTCACAGTCAGAGAAGGGGAGGGCTGCTAGACAGGAAGTAAAACAAGAGACGTAAGCGAAAGTTCAATATCTTCTGCAGATACCGGAAGGAATCTTCAGAAGGATCATCTTGAGTAGTGATGCCAGTGGCTTTGTTAGAGCCGTCCAGAGCTATCTGTTTGTTTTTGCAATAAATCCTCCTTTTTAATTGCCTATGCTTACTGTGTTATCAAGCTGGGAACCTGGACTCCTGACAGTTGGAAGGGACTCCGAGGGTCATCCAGTCCAACCCCCTGCAATGCAAGAATCTCTGCTTAAAAACCTCCAAGAAGGAGAGTCCACCACCTTCTGAGGGCAACCATTCCACTGTGGAACAGCTCTTACTGTCAGAAAGGTTTTTCTGTATGTTTAGTTGAAATCTCCTTTCTTGTGGCTGGGGGAACCCAGTCAGATTCGCGACATATATATAATGAATTGTTGTTGTTGTTGTTGTTGTTGTTGCTGTTGTAATTTGAAGCCATTGATTCAAGTCCTACCCTCCAGAGCAGGAGGGGGGGGGGAAACTAGCTCCATCTTCCATGTGACAGTCCTTGAGGTATCTGAAGATGGCTATCATATCAGATGAAGTTTTCTCTCTTTTATATTTATTGAGTTTATTTACAACGCGCGCGCACGCGCACACACATACACACAGAAAGCGAGAGAGACACTTGTAAAACTAAACATAGAAATAATGATAATCAAAAGAAAAACAAGCAAGAAGAAAGAAAACAAAAAACAAACAAAAAAACAAAAAGCTTAATAGCGTACGATAGCTTATACAAAACAGATAATCAATGATATATACACACCATATTTTAGTTCTTCTTTTCTTCCAGTTGACTTCCTTCAACCTCAACACGGTTCTCTTTTTGTTTTTGGTAAACTGTCTCCTTCTTAGTTCATTATTACCCCCTTTTCTTACTATTTTAAATTTAAGTACCATAAATTATCCTGCAGAAGTTAATCGAAACAAGCCCAAGTATTAATTTGAGGGCATTGCTTTTTAAGGTATTCTCTATATTTTCCCCATTCTTTTTGGAATTTTTTGCTTGGATTTTCTCTTTCTACCTTCATGTGTGCATATATGGTTAATTGAAATCAAAATATGCTGTTATTATACTATATCAGTGAAAAAATAACCCAGGATTTTAGCTAACCAGTTCTTATGCATTTAATTCCATCATATTTTCAGAGTCACATTTATTTAGGAAAATGAATAGGGCTCCCTGAGACCATACCTTTACCACTAGATGTACTTAGAACATTTGTCTAACTTGACCAAGATGTTTCCATGGCTGCATAACTGAGTCATTTTGAGAATCACTCCCTACATATTACAAAACGTATGACAAAATAGCCAGAAAGAAGTTAGAGATAACCCCAAGGGTGTGTGTGTGTGTGTGTGTGTGTGTGTAATAAATTTAAAATATTTGTAAAGCTTCAGATAAGAGCATTTCCCTTGAAAAACATCTCACAGGCCAAAAGGGAGATGTGGGTGGGTGGGTAGGTATATGTAAAATCACTGCCTTTTCTCCCTTTCCTTTGGGAGACCAAGAAACATCAGTGCCAGTGCAGCTTCGAAATTACCAATGTAATCCTTTGATGCAAACAGCTCGGGTGCAAAAGGGCAAGTATTTAAATTAAACGCTGCTTTAATTTGATCCCAGTAGAAATATTTCCTCTGCAAAAGCCCACAAAATGTTTCATTTCTGAGAAGCGTGGCACTTCTGGGGGCACAGACGGGCTGGCAGGGTATGCATTATTATGCTAATAGGGCTAAAATGTAAAACTGCTGCCCTGGTAGACCCTGCTTCCTGAGGCAGTTGCCTGACCTTGCCTCATGAGTGGGCCGGCCCTATCTCTCTGGGGAGGGACTTCTGCAACTCGCATGCTGGCACAGAAAGTACTTTGGAGTGGGTACCACCATCTTTTGCTCACCCGAATCCACATCCCCATAAACAGTGGCTTTATTGGGGACCACAAGAGCTGTTTTGGAAGGTGTGGAACATGGGTTGCCAATGTGTCACCCACAGGTGTGTGGTGGGGAAGGGCCATAGGTCAGTGGAAGAACATCGGTTTTGCATGCGGTTCAATCCTTAGCATCTCCAGATAGCACTGGGAATATTCCCCATCTGAAAACTTGCAGAGCTGCTGCTCATCAGCAGTGCCGGATTTAGGTTTGATGAGGCCCTAAGCTACTGAAAAAGCATCTTAAAAAGCAGAGACATCATCTTAAAAAGCAGAGACATCACCTTGCCAACAAAGGTCTGTATACTTCAAGCTATGGTTTTCCCAGTAGTGATGTATGGAAGTGAGAGCTGGACCATAAAGAAGGCTGATTGCCGAAGAATGGATGCTTTTGAATTATGGTGCTGGAAGAGACTCTTGAGTGTCCCATGGACTGCAAGAAGATCATACCTATCCATTCTGAAAGAAATCAGCCCTGAGTGCTCACTGGAAGGACAGACCGTGAAGCTGAGGCTCCAATACTTTGGCCACCTCATGAGAAGAGAAGACTCCCTTGAAAAGACCCTGAAGTTGGGAAAGATGGAGGGCACAAGGAGAAGGGGACGACAGAGGACAAGATGGTGGGACAGTGTTCTCGAAGCTACCAGCATGAGTTTGACCAAACTGCGGGAGGCAGCGGAAGACAGGAGTGCCTGGCGTGCTCTGGTCCATGGGGTCACAAAGAGTCGGACATGACTAAACGACCAAACAAACAAAGCTACTGATGGTAATGGGGCCCTTTATATGTCCAGCTGTCTTTTGTCAACAACAAATTTTCGCTGTTTTTGTGTTGAATATATGCTATATGGTAATTTATGGACCTAACAGGTATCATGCAACCAGTCCATGCAGAATGTAGGCACCCTATATATAGAAATGAGCAAGCCAGTGATATTTTAGGGAGCAGGCTAGCAGGTGAGGCCCATTACTTACATCATAGGTGCCTACCCAACACAAAACACTTTTGCTGTATGTAAGTTTTATTTTAATTGTTTTTTTATCTTGGAATGTAAGTTTTATTTTAATTGTTTTTTATTTTGGAAACGTACTCTTAGTTTTCTGTTTATGGTACTGTGCAGTTCTTGGAGTCACAAAATTCTGTTTACATTCCAGACTGTTGGAAGTCTTACGGGAGATGGGAGATGGATGTTGATGTTACTGGTTTCCTGTTTCTTTGTACCAGTTGCCTCTCTGCTTTCACAGAGAGAGGATGTATATTTCTTTTCTGTCTGCGTAGTTAGAAATAAAACTCTTAGCATGTAGCTCATATTTCTCTTCTTCTTCTTCTGCTGTATACTCTGCGTAATGAGGAAAAGTGCCTGGAGCCTCATCAAAGGCTCAGGGTCGTTAATCAACATCAGAGGACTTGACCAGATATACATCCAGTTTTTTTCCTTTAATTTTTTTGGGGGCCCCCAGGAGAGTGGGGTCCTAAGCTATAGCTTGTTTAGCTTACACGTAAATCTGGCACTACTGATCAGTGTAGACCAGCCTTTGTAAACCTTGGGTTCCCAAGGAAACGTTAAGTGTGGATAAGTCATCTGAAGCTTCCAGAGACTTCCAGCTATGTCAGCTATGGTGTTGAGGCTATTATGGCAAGGTGACATAAATCCAGATGTATGTTTCACAAAACCAGGAAGCCATTTGAGGCCGATCTATACCACAGGTGGACAGAGGTGTCGTGTGATTGTTTCACAGACACTGGGGCCTAGCTCAATTGCTCCACCCCCTTCATCGTTTTGGTTGTCTTTTCTGGACTTTTCCCAACTCTACAATAGCCTTTTTCAGGTGAAGTGACCACAACTGTATTCCAACAGTGGACGCACCACAGATTTGCATAATGGCATTATATTGGCAGTTTTATTGTCAGTTGCACAATGTAGTGTTCCACAATGTACCGTACACCGAATGCAATATAACATATATTCTTAATCTGCTTTAGAAAGTGGTTGTTATTGTCCATAAAAGGATTGCTAGTGGCTGCCATGCCCTGAGGAATACAATTTCCAAACCCGAGACTTCCGGTTGAGCGCGTCTCCGGGGCGAGAAGGGATTCGGCCAGGAGCACGAACCCAGTCCGGTAAACGGGGGGCAAGGGGGGTGCTAGAGGGCGAGAGCACCCCAGAAACACGTCCGGAGGGTGTCCGGAGTTACAGGGAGCCAGCAGAGACCGGTTCGCATCGCTGCCAGGTAACCTTGAGAGGTGAGGAAACAGCGGTGTCGAGCAACAGGTCCTAGGCAGCCATTTCCTCCCCCCCGAACAGCGGACAGCCCAGTCCTCGCCGGAGATTAGCGCTCCGCTCCAAGAGTAAGAAACCCGGGAATGGACTTAAAGCATTGATTTAATAGTTTTAAAAGAAGGGAAAACCTGGAAGTTGGAAAATAAAACCCGGGGAGAGAAAAAGCGAAGCTTTAGGGGTTCAGCCGTTACCAGGGATCGGCGGAGCCGCAAAGAAACAGCAGAGCAGAGACAAATATAAGGAGCTGCCACCAGTGTTTATTTTGTTTCCCTGAAAGACTCTTAGATGTAAACAGCTGACCCTCCATAAAAGGAGGTGTTTAAACAGGGAACAGAGGATGCAGTTATCACTTTAAAAACCATTTATTGAAACGGAGGGACGCCGAAACGCCATCTTTACCGCAGGACGCTTAGCGGAAAAGCGGAAAAGCGGAAAAGCGGAAGGGAAGCGCCAACGGCGCCATTTGTAAGATCAGAATACACAGAACATATATAATTATAATCTACAATCTAATAATACGGATGTACCTGTTCTATGGATATACCTGATCTTAAGAACTTTGTGGATGTGCTCCTATCCGTCTACCCAACAACTGGAAACGATTGAGCGACAGTTCCCTGCTTCGGACTGCCGGATTACCCGATCTGCCTGTGCGACGTGCTTGCCTTCAGAGCCCGGCAGCAGCAGAGAGAGCCATCTAGTGGTCAGAGCGTTTATTGTGATTAGAACTTTCTATTTTGACGCCTACTTTTCTATCTGGTTTCTCTACCCTTACGATCCCCCGCCCGCCCCCCACCCGATTTCCCTCGGCTTCTCCCTCTCCTTCGCCCTGCCCCCTTCCCTCCCCCCACCCCCTATTATCTCGCCTCTCTATGGTTTCTCGCAGGTAAAAGGTACAAGGACTTTTGACGGGAGAATTTTTTATCTGTTAATTTTCATCTATTAATTGCAAAATCGATCCGCCTGACAAAATCTCCAAGAATCCACTGTGGAGATCGGAGAACATGCACCTCATTTCATCGTAAACATAAGATTTCCAATTTTTTGAACTTCCTGAACTCCAGTCTCTTGAACTCTTTTGAATTTTGAGGCTTCAGGACTATTACTGATACCCCCAAGGTTGCAGCACGGTGGAATGAAATAAGACGTCCCTTTGGCAATTTAAAGACTGATAAGTGACTGTTAACTGAGCTGATTTCTGTGTAATCTAAAGACTGCCAAAATTGAGGGTTAGGACTAACCAAGCATACAGGCAATTGTTTTAGGAGTGCTGCAAGCATATTGTTCTCTAAGTTTAGACTACTTTTCAAACTTAAGAATGTCAAACACTGGGAAAAGACCTGAAGGGGGAACGCCAGTGGACAGGAAGGGATCAAAGCAAGAAGGGGACTTCAGAGCAGAGATATTGAGAATGTTTGCGGAGATAAAAGAGAGTGAAAAAAGTGTTGAGCGCAAACTAGAACAAGTAGAACATAGAATTGGGGAAGTGGATAAGAAGTTAGACGAAACAGTCAGTGAACTGAAAAGTCAAATGAAAGAGGTATTTAGGAGGACGCAGACAGTGGAGGAGGGTCTGAAAAAGACAAAAGTTGAATTGAAGGAAGTAAGACGTGAGGAAGAAAGAATCAAAGCCGAGATATTGGGTCTAAATAAAAGTCAAGAGGATTTAAAAGATTGGATTGCTATGAATGAATTAAGACAGAGGGAGGCTAATCTTAGGATGAGAGGCATACCTGAAGCTCAAGGGGAAAATATAAAGGAGAAAATAACAGTAGAACTAGCCCTCTGGTTGGAATTACCAACAGAAGATGTAGAAAAGGCAATACAATCAGCCTTCAGGCTAAAAGCTAAACTTCCAAAGAACAAAAAATTCATAGGAGATTGCTTAATTATATTTAAAGATAAGGAAATAAAAAATAAGATCCTACACAAGAGCAGAGAGAAAAGGTTAAACATTGGAGGAAACAACATAATAATATTCAAAGACATTCCGGTCAGGCTTCTAAAGCGTAGAGACTCCTACAAAGAATTAGTACAGATACTTAAAAGAAACAATATCGAGTTTAAGTGGGAGTTTCCGGAAGGCGTCTCCTTTACATATAGGAGTAAAAGGCAAAAATTGACAAATCCGGGTGAAACAGACAAATTCCTAAGGAAATACAAAGAGCTGAAACCGCAAAGAGAGGTGGGGGAGGGGGGAACGGGACCGGGAGGGGATTTGGGGGGGGAGACGGGGGGTTCGGGGGGGGAGGGGGGGAGGGAGGAGGGTCTGAAGAGGAAGTCTAGAAAGAATCAATAGTTGTTTCCTTTTTCTTCTTTTCTCTTTTTTTCTTTTTCTCCCCCTTAATTAAATCGCAATGGTGTTAAAGATATTTAGTTGGAACGTTAATGGGATGAATGATAAAGGGAAAAGGAATCGAATTGAGCACATTTTGAAGAAGGAAGGATTAGACATTATATGTCTCCAAGAGACACATATAGCGAGGAAACACAAAAGAACTCTGATTAATCCAAGATTGGGGAATGAGTTCATATCCTCAGACCAGAGTAAAAAGAGAGGAGTGGTTATCTATATAAAGAAACAAATTGAAGCGAAACTCCTTTTCAAAGACGAAGAAGGAAGGATATTAGCAGTACAAATAAATTGGCAGGGAGAAAAGATTATAATAGCTGGAATATATGCGCCCAATGTAAATAAGTCAGAATTCTACGGAAGGTTGGAAGAAAGGTTATTTGATTACGCCGACCAAAAAATCATACTATTAGGTGATATGAACGGCGTGGTGTCGCTAGAATTGGACAGATTGAGGGACACAAAAGGTAAAGAAGGGAAGTTACCCAGAACTTTTTTCTCTTTGGTCCAGAACTATAATTTAGTAGATATTTGGAGGTTTAAATACCCCCTAGAAAAGCAATATACCTTCTACTCAGAACCTAACGATTCATCATCAAGATTAGACCAGATATGGGTCTCGAAAGAGTTAGTCACAAGATCTCTACGGGCGGAGATCCAGGCCAGAACTATTTCAGACCACAATCCAATAAAAATGGAATTGAAAGAGCAGGAAAGCAGACTATTTAGATGGAAATTGAAGGATTATCTGCTAGACGACCAAGAGGTAGTAGAAAAGGCTCAGAATAGATTAAAAGAATATTTTGAAGATAACTTGGGTAATGATATAAAGCCTAAGGTGGTATGGGATGCAGGAAAGGCGGTGATGCGGGGATTCTTTATTCAACAGAGTGCAATTAAGAATAAAAAAAGGGAAAAAGGGAAAAAAGAAATCATACAACAACTAGCAGAGAACGAGCAGAAACTAATCAAAAACCCAAAAAATAAGAAAATAAAAGAGAATATAAAAGTCTTACAATCCCAATATACAATGCTGATAAACAGAGAGATAGAATGGAAAATTAAAAGATTGAGACAGAGGAATTTCGAACATGCCAACAAAACGGGGAAGATATTAGCTTGGCAATTGAAAAAAAGAAAGGAACAGAATACGATAAATAGGATAGTGGTGGAAGGAGAAGAGATAAACAAACCTAAAGAAATAAGAAAAGCCTTTTTGGATTTCTATGGAGAACTTTTCAGAAATACAGAAAAGAATAAGACGAGGGAAATAGAGAGATACTTAACATCCAAGAATATAAAAAAGATCCCCGCGGCAGATAAAGAGAAACTAAATGCCCCGATCGAGGTGGAGGAAATAAAAGCAATAATAACAGACCTAAAAAATGGGAAGGCCCCGGGTCCAGATGGGTTCACTAGTAGATATTATAAAGAGATGGAATCGGCTCTGCTACATCCCCTACAAGAAGTAATGAATAATATTTTGAAGGAAAGAGAAATACCGGAGACGTGGAAGGAGGCACTGATCACATTAATTCCAAAGCAAGATTCAGAATTAGATCAAATTAAAAACTACAGGCCGATTTCCTTACTAAACGTAGACTACAAGATCTTTGCGGGAGTCCTGGCAAGAAGATTTAAAGATACTCTGCTAAATAGTATCCATAGAGACCAAGCCGGCTTCCTGCCGGGCAGGCAAATGAAGGATAATTTAAGAAATATTATAAATATTATAGAATATCTAACAGAAAGGTGCGACAAACAAGGCATATTGCTATTCGTGGACGCTGAAAAAGCGTTTGATAATGTAAACTGGGAATTCCTATTGAAACAACTGGATTACATGGAAGTGGGTACTGAATTTTCCAACGGCATAAAAGCAATATATACGGAACAAAAAGCAAGATTAATAATAAACAACGTAGAGACGGAAGAAATAACAGTAACTAAGGGAACAAGACAGGGATGCCCATTGTCCCCACTGTTATTCATAACGATATTAGAGGTTCTATTAAAAACCATCAGAGATAATAAAGAAATCAAAGGCATTAGGGTCGGCCAGCATGAGCATAAAACCAAAGCTTTTGCAGACGATCTGGTCGTAACATTAGAAGAACCATTAGACTCAACAAAAAAGGTACTCAGAGAATTTGACCAATTCGGGGAGGTTGCAGGCTTCAAATTAAATAAAAGGAAAACAAAAATAATAACTAAAAACATGCAAGCAGCCGAAATTGAGGAATTACAAAGAGAAACAGGAATAGAGGTAAGTAAGAAGGTGAAATACTTAGGGATATGGGTAACGCCAAAAAATATAGATCTCTTCAAAAACAATTACGAAATGGTATGGAAAGGAGTTAAGAAGGACATAGAAACGTGGGGTCGGTTAAGACTGTCATTTTGGGGTAGAATAGCCACAATCAAAATGTCGGTATTTCCAAGAGTTTGGTTCCTCTTTCAAAACATCCCGATTATTAAGGGTACTAAGATATTTAAAGCCTGGCACAGAGACATCTCCAGATTCATCTGGCAGGGGAAGAAGCCGAGGGTAAAGTTTAAAATTTTGACGGACACGAAAGAAAGAGGAGGCTTCGCCCTTCCTGATTTGAAGATATACTACGAGGCATCTAGCTTATGCTGGATAAAGACATGGATAAAACTAGAAGACGGGGAAGTGCTAGACTTAGAGGGTCACGATAACCGATATGGGTGGCACGCTTACCTGTGGCATGGGCGGAAGAAGGGCCACAAAGGATTTGGGAATCATATATTCAGGGGCCCTCTATTGGAGGTTTGGGAAAGATATAAGGAGATGTTAGAACCCAGAACACCCCAATGGTTATCTCCATTAGAGGTAATGGCCATCAAAAAGATTAATATGGGAACCAACTGGGCAACCTACGAACAACTGCTTATAAAGGAGGAAGGAAAATGGAAAATGAGGCCGTACGATCAGGTTAAATCTCAAGTATACGATTGGCTACACTACCACCAAATAAATGATATGTTTAGGAAAGATGTAAAAGATAAAGGCTATGCCGACAAAAACTCCAGATTCCAAACTGAGATCCTGGGGAGTAACATAAAAATATTATCCAAATTGTACAAGTACTTACTGGACTGGAACTTAGCTGACGAAGAGGTTAAGGTGGTAATGACTCACTGGGCTAGAGATCTTGGCCGTAATATTTATTATGAAGAGTGGGAAAAACTCTGGAAACAACATCTAAAATTTACGGCCTGTGTGTCACTCAAGGAGAACCTAATGAAAATGTTTTATCGCTGGTACCTGACTCCGGTTAAGTTAGCTAAAATGTATGGATCCTGCAATAAATGCTGGAAATGTAAGGTAAGGGAAGGTACCTTCTACCACATGTGGTGGGAATGCCCAAAGGTCACAGGGTTCTGGGAGAGTATATATGACGAAATGAAAAAAAATGTTAAGATATACCTTCAACAAAAGACCAGAGGCGTTCTTGCTAGGTTTGGTAGGAAAGGAAATTAAGAAGAAAGACTATAAATTGTTCCAATACGCAACAACGGCAGCAAGGGTCCTAATAGCAAAAAATTGGAAGCAGGAGAGTATTCCAACAACGGAGGAATGGAGAAATAAATTATTAGAATATGTGGAGATGGACAGGATGACATGTAAAATTAGATACACAAAAGATCAGAGGTTTGTTGAAAATTGGGAAAGTCTTACGAAATATCTGGAAAGCTTAATCGATGAACAGATAACACTAGTAGGTTTCCAAGGAGCTCTGTAAGAGGTGAAGGGTAAGGCTAAAAGAAAATGGATGGATGAGAATGACTTATGGCTTTACAAATATGGAAATGCGGATTTATTGTTTAATGTTATTTAGGACGATTCGTGGAATGTCTGAAGGAAGTCAATTTCTTTTCTTTAAGTGAATAGATATGAGTTCTGATTAAGTTTGTTATGTATTTTGACTTTTGTAAACTAATAAAAATTATGCATGAAAAAAAAAAGAAAAAAAAAACAATTTCCAAACCCGACATGGTGGCGAGAAGATCGAACAAGCACACGGTCTCAGCAAACAGTTTTCACCTCCCAACATCTTCCCAATGAAGTCTATCAAACAAAGAAATATGTTCTGATGTACTTAGCCCATCCCTTGAACTAATTTGACTCAAGAATCAAAACATGCAGAAACTGAAATCCAACACCATATAGGAGCCACTTTAATGTAAGACAAACATTCTCTGAAAGAGAACATACGTTTACAAAAGGCAGAATTATTTCCCTCTGTATAGGGTTTTCAACCATTCAAATTGGTCGTAATCCAGTGTGGCGATCACACAGGGCTCCCGGACGTTTCACTGTCTATTGATCCCTGTGCCCCCACTTTGTTTCTCGCTGCCACCACCCAGGCCCTACCTGGTACAATATTGAGTCCAGTCAGTGTTAAATTGGAACATAAACTTCTGTTTATTTATTGCAGTTTAACAAGCGTGTGGTTTCATAAATGATATCGGTCAATTACAATCATGGGGTGCCTATCCAGACCTATAACTTCCGCTACCTGCTCTCACTCACTAAACCACCTCTCAGATATTTACTTGTCTGCCTAGCCCCTAACTGTTCCTGACGCAGCTTATTTCGCTACACTAACTCAACCTACCCACAGACTCTATCCCAATTCACTCCCACTCCAACCAACCACCCAACTCCCAACGAACTCCCCTTTCGCCCCTCCCAGAGCTGGTTTTATAGTCCCTCTGACTCCACCCCCTGGGTCCTGATTGGGTAACCTGTTTAACTATTTCACCTCCAGCACTCTCATATGTTAACGTCACACCCAGTGACAAAGAGTTTTTATTATGTAGGTACACTACTGGGCTCCATCTTTCATTAGCAAATTCAAACACATACGAAGATTAATGGAATGCCATCCACTTGATTAATGAAAGACTCTCCCAGTCATTCATGTTTTGAAGGTTTCATTTCAAATGATGTACAGAACTGGCCAAGCAGCTGCTAGAACATTAGAATCATAGAATCATAGAATCATAGAGTTGGAAGAGACCACAAGGGCCATCGAGTCCAACCCCCTGCCAAGCAGGAAACACCATCAGAGCACTCCTGACATATGGTTGTCAAGCCTCTGCTTAAAGACCTCCAAAGTAGGAGACTCCACCACACTCCTTGGCAGCAAATTCCACTGTCAAACAGCTCTTACTGTCAGGAAGTTCTTCCTAATGTTTAGGTGGAATCTTCTTTCTTGTAGTTTGGATCCATTGCTCCGTGTCCGCTTCTCTGGAGCAGCAGAAAACAACCTTTCTCCCTCCTCTATGTGACATCCTTTTATATATTTGAACATGGCTATCATATCACCCCTTAACCTCCTCTTCTCCAGGCTAAACATGCCCAGCTCCCTTAGCCGTTCCTCATAAGGCATCGTTTCCAGGCCTTTGACCATTTTGGTTGCCCTCCTCTGGACACGTTCCACTTTGTCAGTGTCCTTCTTGAACTGTGGTGCCCAGAACTGGACACAGTACTCCAGGTGAGGTCTGACCAGAGCAGAATACAGTGGCACTATTACTTCCCTTGATCTAGATGCTATACTCCTATTGATGCAGCCCAGAATTACATTGGCTTTTTTAGCTGCCGCGTCACACTGTTGGCTCTTCTTACATTCTTTTGAGATACCCACTGTGTGACTATTCTTGGACAGGGATAGCCTCAGCACTGCTCATGCACATGAGAATGGACAACCACAATGTGATCTAGGTAGGGCTACCTTTAAGGTTGATCTGGAATCTACTGTTTTGGGAAGACTGCAACCCCATCCAGATGACTTCTGCACGTTTGAATGCAGCCAGTTCAGAAACCCACAGTGGTATCAGCCACAGATCTAATTAGCATCCTAAGAATGCTCACATCCTCAATTTCCCATGATGCTCCAGGAACCTTAGGAGATGCCTGCTGCCCCCTCTCCCCCCTGCCTCTTGCTCTACACGAGGAGTGGAAAACTCCCACCTTAATTTGACTGTCACCAGATGCAACAAACAAGATGGAAGACAGAGCAAATCACTTTCGATATACTTCATTAAACAATGAACTAATTAGATCTCTGTCTTCTAAAAATACTTCTGAAGACAGAGGCTTAATGAATTCCATCTCTTGAATGGATTCAGTTCCTTTGGATGCATTTGGGGATGACATTTCTCCACCCGCCCCCCCTTTCTTTGTTAAATGCAGGCCATCACTATATTGGAATATTGGTGTAGGCATGATACATTTTCTCCCTCAAATTCATAGATGAGGAAGGCAGGATCATCATGGATGAAAAAGTCAGTAAAGAACCAAAAAACACACCAAACCATTTATAATTCTACACAGTATCTCAAGTATGAAAAAACACAATACTGTGAAATAGACTGCAAGAGGTAACTTGTGATGCAGTGTGCACTGTTTGTAGTAGTAGTAGTAGCAGCAGCAGTAGTAGTAATATTGATGATATTGATATTGATATTGATATTAAGTCAATTTTTACTTACCTGTCCTTCATTTCAAGGGCCCAGGGCAAGATCCAAAATAAGAATAAGAATAAGAATTTTTATATATACCCCGCCCTCCCCGGCCAGAGCCAGGCTCAGGGCAGCTAACAACAGTAAAATCACAGTAAAAACATAATGGGGGGGGGCAATTTAAAATACAGGTTAAAATGCAATTTAAAATGCAGCCTCATCAAAACCATAAGGGGAGGGAAACATAAGGGTCAGACTGAGTCCAAACCAAAGGCCAGGCAGAACAGCTCTGTCTTGCAGGCCCTGTGGAAAGATGTCAAGTCCCGCAGGGCCTTAGTCTCTTGTGACAGAGCGTTCCACCAAGTCGGGGCCAGTACTGAAAAGGCCCTGGCCCTTGTCGTGACCAATCTAACCACCTTGCGACTTGGGACCTCCAAAATGTTGTCATTTGTGGACCTTAAGGTCCTCCATGGGGCATACCAGGAGAGGCGGTCCCGTAGGTACGTGGGTCCTAGGCCGCATAGGGCTTTGAAGGTCAAAACCATCACCTTAAACCTTAAAGTGCAATGTTAGAAACAGTTTAAAGTAACTTACAACCACAGAAGTAAGGTGGGTCCTAAAAACATATACCTCAAGTGTCAAAGGCCAAGGTAGAGAGGCACACCTTCAGCATTTACCTGGATAATGTTTATTATTATTATTATTTACCTGGATATTTCAGCTGGATAACGAAGGTGTGAGGCACAGCTCCTTGAGAAAGGAGTTCCAAGACTTTTATCCTGCCATTCCACCAAGGTGTGCAAGGAGATGCTTTTATCTTATGGTTGTTGTTGTTGTTTAGTCGTTTACTCGTGTCTGACTCTTCGTGGCCCCATGCACCAGAGCAAACCAGCCACTCCTGTCTTCCACTGCCTCCCACATTTTGGTCAAACTCATGCTGGTAGCTTCGAGAACACTGTCCTACCATCTCGTCCTCTGTCGTCCCCTTCTCCTTGTGCCCTCCATCTTTCCCAACATCAGGGTCTTTTCCAGGGAGTCTTCTCTTCTCATGAGGTGGCCAAAGTATTGGAGTCTCAGCTTCATGATCTGTCCTTCCAGTGAGCACTCAGGGCTGATTTCCTTCAGAATGGATCAGTTTGATCTTCTTGCAGTCCATGGGACTCTCAAGATTCTCCTCCAGCACCAGAATTCAAAAGCATCAATTCTTCGGCGATCAGCCTTCTTTATGGTCCAGCTCTCACTTCCATACATCACTACTGGGAAAACCATAGCTTTAACTATACGGACCTTTGTTGGCAAGGTCTCTGCTAGGTTAGGTCAATGACTGCCAAGTTGGATGTCTATCAATGGCTTCTCACCCTGATGGATATAGAATCATAGAATTGTAGAGTTGGAAGGGACCGGAGGCAGTAATGCTTCTGGCAATGTTGCTAGAAACTGCGAGGGGAGAGAGCTCTTGTTCTCAGGTCCCACCTGTGAGAAGAAGGCTTCAAGAACCTAGGCCTCAGTGTCTTCAACTGAGCTCCCTCCCAGTGGGCCCTTTCGATTCAGTTTCCCCAAGAGCTGCTGACTCAGCCCTTATCTGCAGTCTTCCTACAAGGAGAGAAAACCTTTCTCTTTGGCAGGTCAGTAAAAAACAACTACACAACAGATCATTCTGCGTATTTTATGGGCGACTTCATTAGCAAGAAACAGCAAGGGCTGAAATTCGAGGCTGTAAAACCGACGTGGGGCTGTAATGTAAGTCGAGTAATTAGTCCATTTAAACTTTTTTAATGCAGTCTCTCAGTTCCCAAAGTGCTAAAATGCATTTTGAAGGCTGTTTGGAATCCTTACATTTCCTAGATGTGCCTATATATATATATATATATATATATATATATATTCCTTGATTTACACCTATTAAAAAGATACATGTTATAGTTCCTTAGAAATGTAGAAGGCAATTCTCTCTCTCTCTCTCTCTCTCTCTCTGTGTGTGTGTGTGTGTGTGTGTGACAAAGATGTGGAGAAATATCCAAGGCAGTATGTATCTGAAATCCTTCTTGCTGGGAATCACAAGTTAGGGAGTTTTCCCTTCTGTTTGTGACCTGCTTATTGGCTTTTCAGAGGCATCTGACTGGCCACTGTGAGAAGAAGATGCAGTTCTAGATGGACCTTTGACCTTTTCTAGCAGGGCTCTTATGTCCTTCTGATGTTGATGTTGTCAGCTAACTGGTCTGACCAGTAAAAGTACACACCCCACCCCACCACTTCTCCTGACATTGCAGGATAAGAGGAACCCAGCTTTGATTTACAGCAGGGATTTGAGGAGTTTGAGGGACGTCACATCTCAGAGATAGGTGAACAGAAGAGTTGGGAAATGTTAGAAGAAGTAAGGGGGAACTGTGGCAGGGTAGCCAGCTGACACGTTGTCACTGGAGAGTGTTTCTGATCCCCCTTCTCTTAGAACTCAGCATTTGTTAAGGGTGCAGGAACAACAGAATCAGAGACATTTGACCACGAGTGGCCACCGTAAGGGGAGATGCTGTTGCTAGGAAGGAGGGAGGAGGAACCCAGTTTGGAGGAACACCAATCTCCTACCACCCATCTCCTACCACCCTTCTGAGAAAAACCCCACCCCACCCTCCCACTATATATAAGGGTCTGGTGACCTGTTTCAGTGTATCTGAAGAAGTGTGCATGCACACAAAAGCTCATACCAAGAACCAACTTAGTTGGTCTCTAAGGTGCTACTACAGGGACGCGGGTGGCGCTGTGGGTTAAACCACAGAACCTAGGACTTGCCGATCAGAAGGTTGGCGGTTCGAATCCCCGCGACGGGGTGAGCTCCCGTTGCTCGGTCCCAGCTCCTGCCCACCTAGCAGTTCGAAAGCATGTCAAAGTGCAAGTAGATAAATAGGTACCGGTCTGGCGGGAAGGTAAACGGCATTTCCATGCGCTGCTCTGGTTTGCCAGAAGTGGCTTAGTCATGCTGACCACATGACCCGGAAGCTGTACGCCGGCTCCCTCGGCCAATAAAGCGAGATGAGCGCCGCAACCCCAGAGTCGGCCACGACTGGACCTAATGGTCAGGGGTCCCTTTACCTTTACCTTAAGGTACTACTGGACAATTCATTCATTTATTCATTTATTTAGACTGCATCAGACCAACACAGCTACCTACATGAATGATTAGGGTCGACACAGTTCTTTTGTCCCTAGCTGTTATGAATGAATAAACTCATTAGAAAGGACTTTATCTTTTTTCTCTGCTTCTTGCTGCCAATGGGAAGGAGTCGAATTCCTGAAGCC
The DNA here is from genome assembly GCF_965112155.1 of Podarcis liolepis. NCBI lineage: Eukaryota > Metazoa > Chordata > Lepidosauria > Squamata > Lacertidae > Podarcis > Podarcis liolepis. Next base: position 5,665,228 of record NC_139560.1, on the reverse strand, counting down.
CTGGCATCTGTACTGCTGCTCTTCCTTAATAAAGATCCTTCCCTTGCTGAAAAGTAAGGGCATTCCCTGTTGCATTCTGGGAAAGGAACCTGGCCACCACAGGCCACCACACATGTAGGTAGGTAGGTAGAAGTATCATTAATGGGCTGCCCTTCAGAAGTAGCCAGTAGAGAGCTTGGAAATGACGTATTCTGAGAGCAGGGAGGGCAAAGGCTGAGCCAGCAAAGGAACTGCTGGGTCCTGAGCTACTCTCATTCTTATCATGTGACACTATCAGGCCTCCTCATCTTTCTCCCACCTTCTACTGTGGCCACCATGAGCTTCAGGGCTGCAGAGGTGATGATGGCCCCACCACTCTGTTCCCCCCTCCCAAAAGAGCTTCAGCTGATGAATTTATTGGTTAAGCCCATTCCAGCTTGCAAGCCTAGATACTGGGGGTCTTGTTTAGTGGATGGACATCGAGGGAGAGGGAAAACAAGAGCAACAACAATAAGAGAGAGAAGCTTTTCTTCTGGAGAAATCTGTTTTGCGTTATTAACTAGTAAATAATGCATAAGATGGCATGATTTTTGGCAGACTAAAGTTGCGCCAACCGAAAATATAAGAGTCAACACATTCCAATAAAACAAACAGCAAGCAGAAAACTGCAGGATGGCGTTGAATTTACACTCCTGAGTCTGGAGAAACTTTGAAAGCTGGAAGCAAAAAGGGGAATGCTCTTCAAAAGTTAAGCGAGAGAGAGTTTCTGATAACATTGAATTGTTTCATCAACTCATCTAACTGAATACCAGGTAGGCTGATGACCTTCCTAATGTCCCAGGAAACAATTCATCCCAGCTCAGCAGAGCTCAGGAGACGTTGCCCAAAAGATGGCTTCAGACGAATTGGTAAATTGGGTTGGCTTAAAAAATTAAGTCATTGGAGCCAAACATCCAGAGCAGGAATCCTCAACCTTTTCAGACCCATGATCCACACCTTACTCAAAGGTGCATTGGGGAACCAATTTCTTAAATATTTTACTATATACCGTATTTTTTGCTCCATAAGACACACCTTTTTCTTCCTAAAAGGTAAGGGGAAATGTCTGGGTGTCTTATGAAGTGAATGTGTGCTCCCTAGAGCCGTATTGCCCAGGGGCAAAAAGCAGATCATGCTTCTTCTTTTTTTTGAAAGAGGGAAGTGGGTGTTGAAACAAAGCCACTAATTGGCAAGCGATCGGGGAGGGAGATAAGAGACGCTAGCAAAAAGGAGGCTGCCTGGGAGGCGGGGAGGTAAAAGCCCATGGATCCTCAGGATATTTACATTGGGTCACCCCAAATTCACCATCAGATCACATAGCATGTCCATGGCTACAGCCTCCAGCCAAAAACCACGCATTCACAGTTTCGTGGGGCCACAATGGCACAAAAACTTGGTTACAAAGCACAGATCCACATGGATCCTCAGGATTTTTGCATTGGGTTACCCCAAACTCACCATCAAATCGCATGTCTGTGGCCATAGCATGAACCACAAAAATCATACAACCACTGTTTCTTTCAGAATTTTTTTTTCTTGTTTTCCACCTCTAAAAACTAGATGCGTCTTATGGACAGGTGCGTCTTATGGTGCGAAAAATACGGTATTTGCATGGTGACAGTACTCCTGCTGTGAGCCACCTTGGATCAAGCCACAACCCACTAGTAGGTCCTGCCCCACCAGTTGAAGACCAGTGATCAAGAGCAATGATGGGGGACCTTTTTCAGTCTGATGACCTTCTGAGGGCCACATGCTAATAGTGCTTGGGGCCAGAGGCAAAAGTGAGTGGGACAAAGAGTAGAATTCTTTTCCTTGAACAGTAGGCTAGTTTCTACACACATCCCTCTCTATCCTTTATCCAGACAAGCCAGAGACATTCTCAGAGTTCTGAGACAAAGCCCAGCAAGGCAAAAACAGTAGGGCCAGTGAAAGGTATAGCCTGGGAATAGCCTGGAGGGCAACCTTTGCCCCCTTAGCCTGAAGTTCACCACTCCTGACTTGATTGTACAGTGAAATAACTTTCCTTTTTGTACCCATTTCTTGATCCTGTTCACAAGGCACCTGATGATGTCTATCCACCACAGTTGCACAAGTTGTGCTTTGGAAGGATGTTCATCCACAAATATTGGTTGTTCTTTCTATAAGGCAAGGGTGGGGAACATTTTCCAGCCCAATGTACTCTCAGGGAGAACCTTTTCTGTGGGTGCCTCTCATAACAATAATAATAATTTATTATTTATACCCCGCCCATCTGGCTGGGTTTCCCCAGCCACTCTGGGTGGCTTCCAAAAGAATATTAAAATACTGTGATACATCAAACATTAAAAGCTTCCCTAAACAGGGCTGCCTTCAGATGTCTTCTAAAAGTCTGGTAGTTGTTGTTCTCTTTGACATCTGGTGGGATGGCGTTCCACAGGGCGGGCGCCACTACCGAGAAGGCCCTCTGCCTGGTTCCCTGTAACTTGGCTTCTCGCAGTGAGGGAACTGCCAGAAGGCCCTCGGTGCTGGACATCAGTGTCCGGGTAGAACGATGGAGGTGGAGACGCTCCTTCAGGTATACTGGACCGAGGCTGTTTAGGGCTTTAAAGGTCAGCACCAACACTTTGAATTGTGCTCAGAAACGTACTGTGAGCCAATGTAGGTCTTTCAAGACCGGTGTTATATGGTCTCGGCAGCCACTCCCAGTCACCAGTCTGGCTGCCGCATTCTGAATTAGTTGTACCCATCAGAGGTGGGAGTAGGCAGAGGTAAATTGGGAAGGGTAATGGACAGGGCCAGATTTAGGTTTGATGAGGCCCTCAGCTACTGAAGGTAATGGGGCCCTTTATTTGTCCCACTGTCCTTTGTCAACAACAAATTATCGCTGTTATTTTTTGTGTTGACTAGATGCTATATGGTAATTTATGGACCTAATAGGTATCTCAAGCCATTTGCCACTGTAGGTTTCATTTTATTTGTTTTTTTATCTTATATTTTGGAAATGTACATCCAGCATTTTTTTCTTTAATTTTTTTGGGGGGCCCAGTTCAGTGGGGCCCCAAGCTATAGCTTGTTTAGCCTATACATAAATTTGGCACTGGTAATGGATGATGAGTATGCATTTGGGGAAGGGGGGCTGGCGTCTGACTCACAAAAGGGGGGAAGTGGTTTATGGGGCCCTGTACCAGCCAAGAGGCAAGAATCAGAGGAAGGGGAAGCTTCAGAGCTGGAGGAAGAGAAGGCCAGTCAAGGGAAGGACTGGGTGCTTCCCCACCCTCTCCTGCACCACTGTCTCCCAGGACCAGGAGAGAGCTGAAGTGGGAAGAGCAGAGGGAACTTCCATGCAGGCGTAGTCTCTGCCTGCATGTGTGCATCCCATTGGTAGAAGGTACACAAACTGCTGGGGGGTGGTGGTTGCCTGTTGTTGCAGCTGCTCCATAGATCACAGACCTGGGAATAGCTGCCTAGACGCTAGATCGGTGTGCATCAATATCCAGAGCTGCAGAAGCGACTGCAAGAGTTATCTTTGACAATAAATGCTTAACTGCCACGTGCATTCCTTTCGCTGGGAAGCGCCCTTGACAGAGACTCATACCTTTGTTCAGGAGGCTATATTCCAGCTTTGCTGAAGCCGGATGTTTCTACATGTACACACAAACACATCTTTTCAGGCAAGCAAGACACATGATCACAGTTCAAGGATATATTTGGACCAGGCAAAAGCATCGAAAGAGGATGCAGAGCATGTTGTACATTGAAAAAGAATTATATGAAAATGATGTACCAGTGGTATTTGACACCTACTAAGATAGCAAATAAGATAGCAAATAAGGGACACGGGTGGTGCTGTGGTCTAAACCACAGAGCCTAGGGCTTGCCGATCAGAAGGTTGGCAGTTCGAATCCCCACGACGAGATGAGCAACTGTTGCTCGGTCCCTGCTCCTGCCAACCTAGCAGTTCAAAAGCACTTGGTGACCATGGGCCAGTCACACTTCTCTGAAGTCTCTCAGCCCCACTCACCTCACAGAGTGTTTGTTGTGGGGGAGGAAGGGAAAGGAGAATGTTAGCCGCTTTGAGACTCCTTCGGGTAGTGATAAAGCGGGATATCAAATCCAAACTCTTCTCTTCTTCTTCTATATCTGACACAACTATTGACGAGAGAAAATATGTACTTTCAGTAGTGACCTGGACCTTCTGGCTTTGGTTCACTGTTACTTATTGATTAACTTTGTTCTCCTATTCTTTTAACAAATAACAAATATAAATATTTGTGTTTTCTGTTTCCAAAAGTGAGCTACAGCCTGGAATAACGACACACAATTCTCGGTGATCACGTTTCATGCCGGGATTAATGCTGTACATTTCCCTTAATTGTGCAACATCTTGCACATCACCTGTCTCCCCAACTGGCGTGGGTGAGCACACGGACATATGCGCAGTGATGCTTGCGCACAGAGATCTTATTTCCGACAGGGTGGCATTCCCACGCCATTGTGCCAGAGTTGTGCCGAGTTTGGTCTCAAAGTGCTAGATGAAGGTGGCCTTTAACATTTTGCCAAACTGACTATCAGCTTCCAAGCCATCTCATTCCCCTCCATTGTATCAATATTTATGAAATCTGACGGCAACTTAAAATATGCAAAAAGGGATTAAATCAATTTAGCAAAGATCAGAGGCCTGTTTTGCATTTTGCACAGATTTAATATGTCCCTCTGCTGTCGAGTCGCTTGCGCCTATTACCAATTCATGAAATGTCGCCTGGAATTAGTAAATCTCTTTCATTTACTTACTTAGAAGGAAATGCTTAATAGATGTCACATGAATTTTGCAAATTGTGCTCAATCGGATGCTGATTAATAGAAAGTCATGGAAGATGCATCAATAATTTCAGGGTTGAAATTAGTGCTGAATTCTGCTTACATCCAAGCAAAGGGTGGGAAGTGGGGTAGGATGAAGGAGGCTTAATCTCTTTCTTTCACCTGTTTTAAATGTAGCTTCTTTCAGACTTAATTGAAGTTCATGTTAAAGATAAAATTGGAGCATATTACAGGATGGAAATGATGGCTTCGCTGTCATTATCTCGAGACTACAAGATGATGCGTGTCTCAAAAGATGCTCAGCCAATCTGAAATTGCCCTGATTAAATTGGAAGCTGGAGAAATTTTCTTCCTTAAGCAGCTTTATGTTAAAAGGCTAAAACTGGAGATGCTGGAGGGGGAAACACACACACACACACACACAATCTCATCTGCTTTTTATAAAGAAAAGCACCTCAATGTTCTCCAAGTGGAATTTGGGCTCATTATCGATCCCTGCTCTATTTTGATGCAGAGTTGTAGCTGAGTTTCTCCAAAGCTGTTCCAGGGTAATGACTAATGAGTGAAAAGTGACTAGATTTCTTAAGTTGCAGGTGTGGTTGGCAGGTGCAGTGCAAACCTTTGCAGAATGTCTTGCAGAGTGTTTTGTGTGTCCCTAAGGGAGGGTGGATCATGGGATGTAGGCACACGGGTGACACTGTGGGTTAAACCACAGAGCCTAGAACTTGCCGATCAGAAGGTCAGCGGTTCGAATCCCCGCGACGGGGTGAGATCCCGTTGCTCGGTCCCTGCTCCTGCCAACCTAGCAGTTTGAAAGCACGTCAAAGTGCAAGTAGATAAATAGGTACTGCTCCGGCAGAAAGGTAAACGGCGTTTCCGTGTGCTGCTCTGGTTCGCCAGAAGCAGCTTAGTCATGCTGGACACATGACCCGGAAGCTGTACGCCAGCTCCCTTGGCCAATAAAGTGAGATAAGCGCCGCAACCCCAGAGTCGGTCATGACTGGACCTAATGGTCAGGGGTCCCTTTACCTTTAAGGGAGGGTGGATCATGGGATGTTGAAGAGAACATAAGGAGAACCTGCTGGGTCAAGCTTATGACCCATCTAATCTACCATCCTGTTCTCACAGCAGCCAGCCAGATGCCTGCGGTAAACCCACAAGCAGGATTCGATCACAAGAGCTCTGTGATTTCCAGCAACTGCTATTCAGAAGTATTGCTATGGAGGTACAGTGGTGCCTCGCAAGACGAAATTAATTCACTCCACGAGTTTTGTCGTCTTGCGATTTTTTTCGTCTTGCGAAGCACGGTGTAGGGAAAGTTTTGGACAAGCTTCAAAAATCACCAAAGTCTTTAAAAACCTCAAAAAAGGCTACCACATCGCGTTCTATGAGTTGCTCCTCGAAGTCAAGTCGCAACTGTATTAACGGTGTTATGAAAAAGGAAACAAACTTGCAAGACGTTTCCGTCTTGCGAAGCAAGCCCATAGGGAAAATCGTCTTGCGAAGCAGCTCAAAAAACAAAAAACCCTTTCGTCTAGTGAGTTTTTTGTCTTGGGAGGCATTCGTCTTGCGAGGTACCACTGTAGAACATAGCTGTCATTGCTGGTTGCAACTGATAGCCTTGTCCTCAAATTGCCCAATCATCTAGAAGGGGTATTTAAATGGCCACTGAGAATCAATTGCTTTTCATCCTGCCACCAGCCAAAGACCTTTATTGCAGCAGCATATTCTAGTCCAGTGCTAAGCAATGTTAATGTATACCTGAAGGAGCTTCTCCACCCCCATCGTTCTACCTGGACAATGAGGTCCAGCGCCGAGGGCCTTCTGGCGGTTCCCTCACTGCAAAAAGCCAAGTTACAGAGAACCAAGCAGAGGGCCTTCTCAGTAGTCGCGCCCGCCCTGTGGAATGCCCTCCCACCAGATGTCAAAGAGAACAACAACTACCAGACTTTTAGAAGACATCTGAAGGCAGCCCTGTTTAGGGAAGCTTTTAATGTTTGATGCATTACAGTATTTTAATATTTTGTTGGAAGCTGCCCAGAGTGGCTGGTGAAGCCCAGCCAGATGGACGGGGTATAAATGATAAATTATTATTATAACAACAATAATAATTGTTATTAATTTTATTATGTGGACGGCAATTTTTGGTGCTCACACCATCCTTCAAGTGGACCATGGGCAAAAGCCCAGAGGCTAACAGGACTTTCAGAGAACTTGACTTTGACAAGAAGAAGGCCTCATGGGCCCATGGACAACCTGATGAGGTGTGGTCTCATACCAGTGTTGGTATCCGCCCTCCAGGCAAGTCGGAACATTGTCACAGTTTAAGGGACATTCCAGTCACATCAAATCACTAGACAAGGCTTCAGTGAGTGAAGAGGCATGCTCTACCCAGAGTCCAGAGGTCCAGATATAGACACCTGGAAGAAAATCTGATGGGTAATGTTGTGTCTTGACACGCATTTCAGGGCTTTAATAGCCAGTCAGCACTAAACCCTCCAAAATTCTGGACGGAGGAAAATGTGTGACCTTCATGTATTATGCAAATGAAGGATATTTGCATGTGTTTGCTTGTTCTGCAGAGTTTATGCCAGTCTTGCTAATCACAGAGAGGAGGGGGCGGGGAGGGGCAAAGCCGCTGAAGATCTCTGCTCCACTGAAATGCTTGCTTAGTTAGCTCCTGGACATTCCGTTCCAGGACAATCTGTCAGCATTGCTTGCATTTTCAAGTCTGGCATTGCAGACGTAAGGGCTTCAGGCTTGCTTGGTGCCGTGGGGAATCAGTGTGCCATGTCAATATGTTCTTCAATGGATTCCTCTGACTGTATTTTGTATCTGGGGAGCATTTTTTTTTAAAAAAATAAATAAATCTTGATTTGCTGTGATAGATGATTTCAAACTCTGAACACGCACAAAACAGGCTGTCCAATGGGAATCGAGCTGCCCAAGGAAAGGGCACTGCTAAGTGGGCATTGCTGATGCCAGTGCACCTGTGGTTCAAGACAAAGGTGTTCTTTCAAAGCATCTGCCTTTCCTCCCCTGATCTCCTTTGGTTTGCACATTCTGTTTAAAGATCTGAGCTTCTGCCGCAAATTTTAACCTTTGAAGCTCACTCCTTTTCCTTTCTCTCACGACAGTGAAAGGCTGGTAGCTGTAGAGTGCATCTCCTTGACATTAAGAACAGGTTGCTTGTGGTCACCACCTTGAGTCCCGTGTCCAGTTCTGGGTAACACAGTTTATTAGGATATTGACAAGATGATAAAGAGTTCAGAACAGTTGAGGAAATTGGGTATGTTTAGCTTGGCAAAGAGAAGACTAAGTAGCAATAGGATAGCCATCTTCAAGTATCTAACGGACTGCCACATGGAAGATGTCATAAGCTTGTCTGCTGCTCTAGAGAGTAGTACTTGAGATTATAAGAAAGGAAATTCAAACTCAACATAAGATCTTCATGATGGTAAGAGCTGTTCAACAGTGGAGCAGACTCCTTCAGAAAGTGGTGGATTCTTCTTCATGGGAGACTTTTAGCAGAGGTTGGATGGCCATCTGTCAGGCATTCTTTAGCTATGATTCCCCCACTGCAGGCAGATGGACTAGATGACTTGTGACCATTTCCAACTCTATACAGTGGTACCTCGGGTTAAGAACTTAATTTGTTCTGGAGGTCCGTTCTTAACCTGAAACTGTTCTTAACCTGAAGCACCACTTTAGCTAATGGGGCCTCCTGCTGCCGCTGCACCGCCACCACATGATTTCTGTTCCCATCCTGAAGTGAAGTTCTTAACCTGAGGTACTGTTTCTGGGTTAGTGGAGTCTGTAACCTGAAGCGTATGTAACATGAAGCGCCTGTAACCCGAGGTACCACTGTAACTCTAAAGGTAGAGGTAAAGGACCCCTTGACGGTTAAGTCCAGTCACAGGCGACTATGGGGTTGGAGCGCTCATCTCGCTTTCATACCAAGGGAACAAGTGTTTGCCCACAGACAGCTTTCCAGGTCATGTGGCCAGCATGACTAAAGCGCTTCTGGCACAACGGTACACCGTGATGGAAACCAGAGCACACGGGAATGCCATTTACCTTCCCGCCGCAGCAGTACCTATTTATCTACTTGCACTGGCATGCTTTTGAACTGCTAGGCTGGCAGGAGCTGGGACAGAGCAACAGGAGCTCACGCCATCATGAGGATTCGAACTGCCAACCTTCTGATCAGCAGGTCTAAGAGGCTCAGTGGTTTAGATCACAGCACCACCAGCGCTGTAATTCTTTGGCCACCGTGAAAGGGTTTGGTTGTTAAACTGCTCCGGGAATTGTAGCTCTCGGAGAGATGTGAGCAGGTCCCACAGTTCTCCCATATTGCACTGGCTCCCGGTGGAGGATCAGGTCAGGTTTAAGGTGCTAGTTTTGACCTTTAAAGCCCTTCGTGGCTTAGGGTCCTTGTATTTATGGGACCGCCTCTCCTGGTATGCCCCACAGCTAATTCTCCCCTGGTCTCTTCATTGGCCCAAATAGGACTAAATTAGCCAGCTAGCCAGCCCTGGTGATCATCTAATGTTTATTGGATGGATTTCCCCCCTGAATTGATTTTTGAATTCTGAACTTATTGTTATTCACGTTTTATACTGTGTTTTATGCTGTTTTTTGTTGCATCAATTAAGTGTTCTAAATTTGTTGTTAGCTGCCCTGAGCCCAGTTTCTGAACCGGGAAGGGTGGGATATAAATAAAAATTTATTTATTTATTTATATCCCCAAGTGGTATCATAGCACTTTTAATGTATGGTATAAATGGGACCTATGGCTCTGCTATTCAAAGATTGGTGTGCTATTTGAATGTGATGCACCGACACCTGATTTTCATAGAATCATAGAGTTGGAAGAGACCACAAGGGCCATTGAGTCCAACCCCCTGCCAAGCAGGAAACACCATCAGAGCACTCCTGACATATGGTTGTCAAGCCTCTGCTTAAAGACCTCCAAAGTAGGAGACTCCACAACACTCCTTGGCAGCAAATTCCACTGTCGAACAGCTCTTACTGTCAGGAAGTTCTTCCTAATGTTTAGGTGGAATCTTCTTTCTTGTAGTTTGGATCCATTGCTCCGTGTCCGCTTCTCTGGAGCAGCAGAAAATAACCTTTCTCCCTCCTCTATGTGACATCCTTTTATATATTTGAACATGGCTATCATATCACCCCTTAACCTCCTCAGCCTCCATTGCCTTATTCCTCGCAAATGTGTGTCTAAACCCCTTTGAAAGCCATCCAACTTGCTGGCTATTCCTATATCTCATGACAACAAACTCTGTGCTGTGTGAAGGGCAAAGTAAAGCGCACAGCCCATTTCCTCCATGCCCTCCCCCCCCTCTGATGCACTCACCTTGCAGATGTTCCATATTAATTCTGAAATACTGTAGATGGTGCAGCCAATGGTTTCTGGTAAGTGACCCATCTCCAAATGCATTAACTCAAGCAGAAACTACCGCCCGTTGTCTTGGTGGAGCCACCGCTTTCCGGAAGATTTACAGTTCGTAAACACTTCCTTGATGCATTAAGTGGAACTTTGGCTGTATGTCTGCTCCATGAACAAGGATCTGAAGCAATGTGCGATCACCTCCTAAGCAGGATTAAACACCTGCAATTTGTTCTAAGGGTGAGGCAATGCAGGAGAAGGCAGTATCAACACTTCAAAGCACGCACACAAAACACACACACAAGTCATCTTACAATCGCATGGCACCTGAACAACAATGAGGTCATTTTTAGCCTGGGCTTCGAGGGTGCAGTACTTGCCCAGAAAGCCTACGGATACGTGTTAAACTCTCTCCCATTCTGGGAACCATTAATGATGAACACAATCCCAATTTTTACTTTAAAATAAAGTTTGCTTTGTGGGTAGTTATTTACACCCGTTGCTTGTTGGCCCTGAACCCCCGGATAGTTGGCGTGTAATTCTTCCAAATGAGGTAAGCTTGGTTTTAGCTTCTTTGACAGTATAGGCAGGTTTCTAGCCCCTAAGGATGTCAGATGAAGGGATGGTGAGCAACTTTGCTCTTTAATCATTTAACTTGCAAAGCTTTTTTTTATTCGCATCCCCTTATGTCAGGAGTTGGGAACTTCAGACCCAGGGTGAAACAGTTTCTCCATTTAGCCACCAGAACTCTCCCCAGAACATGTTTCTTGCCTGGCTATACTGCTCACTGGCCTGGCTATGGGTCTCCCTTGAGGGCTCTTGTTTGGCTGAACTGAGTCTTTGAACAGTGAGAACATATCTTCTCTACCTACAGAGGTGCCATCTCCCAAAGAACATTGAGGGGCCCCAACACGATGTTGCATGATTTCCTGACATTGCTCTGTGCCCAGCTTTGTGTTCAGCTTCCATAATGGGCCAACTCGGCCCCCTCCCAAAAAGAGATTGAGGGGGCCTAAATAGACTTGGCTCCCTTGAGCCAGGGGTACAGAGTGGGATTTTGAGGGGTGTGTGATTTTGCGGAGGCACAAGCCAAGTGCCCCCCTTGGGATCCCCACTCTGCCGGCCACCGGGGGTCTCTGGGCCCCAGAGCCCAACCTGGTCTTGCCACCATGCCCCTAGCCCCCTCGCTGAATGGCCAGCCGGCCAGTCTGGGGGGGTGTGCACTGGCCAAGGACTGTGTCAGTTGGCCAGCCGGCCTCCTCCCTGCATGGGCACAACAGAGTGCAGCCCCATGAATCCTGTCAGGAATTCAGCCTACACTTGAGTAGGACTCTGGCAGAGACACATGCCCGACTGGCATGTTCTCTCCCTCCTGGTTGATCATTCGGGAGCTTCAAAAGCTTTCCTCAGCCCAAACTTCACAGCGACTGATGCCAACTGACACTGGCACACTGAGAGATCTGCAGAGTCTTCGCAGCTTTGCGTAACAGAACTCAGCAACTCAGCATTTTGGCTAATCTACTTTATTTACATATAAACACACACGGAGCACTGCAACATGGCTCCCTCTCTCTCTAGCATCAGACAGCAAAGAGAAAAAGAACAAAGGACAATAGTAACACAAACATCCTGTCTCCATCACTTCCCACTCTGTGGAGTCAAAACATATACCGTCATGTGAAAGACAACAATCCCATGACTGCAATCATAGAGCAGGAATTCTAACAAACCCTCCATGCCCTGTGCCAGCCTGGTGGCAGTGAGAGTTGAACTGGTGGTGGTGCTTTTGTTTACTCTCCATGCCCAGCCCCCGAGCCCGCCTGGTACACATGCACACATGCGTCCTGGGTGCCAGCAAAGGATGCAATGCTTCTGGCTGCAGCCTGGCCTATGTCCCCCAGCCACTGTATAGGTCTACACCTGGTCCATACTCTCAGAAGAATTCTGCCACTCAGTGTTAGGAGTGTGTGCAGGAGCCAGGCCCTGTGACCAGTAGGGCTTTGCAGGACTGGGACCTTCCTAAGTTTGTTCTGGAGAGGCAAGGCACGGCCGCACAGGTGAGGCCAATTGGTAACTCACAGCACCTGGTGGCAAGAGCCAGGAAGGGATATGAGGTCAGCATTTCCCTTCGGCTCTTTGACACAGCAACAAGCTTCCTGCCTTGCTCTGTTTGGCTTCTTGCTTCCTGACCCTTGGACCCTTGGCTTCTTGACCTCCAGCTCTTTGACCCTCGGGCTTCTGTACTCTCGTTCCTGCTCTCACCCTGCTATCTTGCCCCCGGTCCCGACGACCTCAGCCGGGACTTTGATTGCCCATAAACCAGACCGTGACAGTCTGGTTAGAAACTGCCTCTGTTGTTTGGGACACAGAGATGACAGCACTGGCACAAGCAGGAGTTTCCATTTGCTTGCCCAGCCAAAGAGCAGTCCTGTCCGATAAAGTAAAGTCATACTGGGAAATGATATCAGTTACAGATAGGTAGCCGTGTTGGTCTGCCATAGTCAAAATAAAAAAATTCCTTCCAGTAGCACCTTAAAGACCAACTAAGTTAGTTCTTGGTATGAGCTTTCGTGTGCATGCACACTTCTTCAGATATTCTTCAGGTATCTGAAGAAGTGTGCATGTGTCAGTATCTCAGCTCGCAGTCAGAGGTAACTGGCCTCCCCCGGGCAAACCGAGTGAGATACTTGTTGACCTTTCCATCTGCGTCTCCCGGCAGGCAAGGTCGTAAATCGGCGATTCTCCTCGTCAGACGTGAGAAGAACACACCCTCTGCTTCTCTCCCTCCCTGCATTCCCCAGGGAAGGGAAATGAGACAGACAGGAGTCTTATTTACATGTTTTATTCCTGTCATTCAGCAGTACAGAGAAAACGTGTCTGTACCCTCCAGACTCCAGCAGTAGAGTCACAACTCCGCCCCTGTACTTCCAGCACAGGTCAGATGACACTCTGAGCTAACATCCGGTGCTCAGTACGGAGAATAGACTCCCCCTTTTCCCCAACAGTACAGTTCCACACATCAACATCCTGTTTTGCATTCCAGCCACCTGCAGCTGGCTTTTGCATTGCTGCTTTTATCCAACAGCATGCACATGAAAGCTCATACCAAGAACTAACTTGTTGTTGTTGTTGTTGTTGTTGTTGTTTAGTCATTTAGTCGTGTCCGACTCTTCGTGACCCCATGGACCAGAGCACGCCAGGCACTTCTGTCCTCCACTGCCTCCCGCAGTTTGATCAAACTCATGCTAGTAGCTTCAAGAACACCATCCAACCATCTCATTCTCTGTCGTCCCCTTCTCCTTGTGCCCTCCATCTTTCCCAACATCAGGGTCTTTTCCAGGGAGTCTTCTCTTCTCATGAGGTGGCCAAAGTATTGGAGCCTCAGCTTCACGATCTGTCCTTCCAGTGAGCGCTCAGGGCTGATTTCCTTCAGAATGGAGAGATTTGATCTTCTTGCAGTCCATGGGACTCTCAAGAGTCTCCTCCAGCACCATAATTCAAAAGCATCAATTCTTCGGCGATCAGCCTTCTTTATGGTCCAGCTCTCACTTCCATACATCACTACTGGGAAAACCATGGCTTTTACTATACGGAACTAACTTAGTTGGTCTTTAAGGTGCTACTGGAAGGATTTTTTTTTATTTTGGGAAATGATATGTAATGAGTTAAAGAAGATATATAAATATACCTTTGTCAAAAAGCCAGAAGCATTTCTGTTGGGAGTAGTAGGGGAAGAGATATCAAAGGGAGATTAAAAATTGTTTATGTATGCAACTGCTGCAGCAAGGACTCTTTTAGCCCCAAAATAAGAAATACCAAAACTAGAAGAGTAGCACATGAAGATGATGGACTATGCAGAACCGGCAAAGCTGACCGGGAAAATCTGAAACCAGTGTGATCAAGCTTTCCATACTGACTGGAGCAAATTTATACAATACTTAAAGGATTATTGTAAGCATTTAATAACACTAGCAGGTTATTGTAAGAAGTCTTGTAATGTAAGGATTTGCACCTTTTTACTTTGACACAAGGAGCAGGTTAAGTTTAACGAGATAAAGTAAAATCGAAAATGTATAAATGCTATGGACATATGATGAACTTTGAAAGCCATGTGCCAAGAAGGAGGGAAGTTGTTAGGCTCTCACGAGCAAAAAAATACAGGATGGATAATATGTTGTATTTGAATATGCAAAATGGAAAAGCAATAAAAATATTATAAAAAGAGCAGTCCTGTTTGTCTTGCTGAAGTTGTGTCCACGCTCCCATTCCCATATAAGAGGACCAAAGGGGGAACACTGCTAATTGGATCAACATCTTCGCTTGCTTAGATGCTCATAGTACCTGTTGTGCCTTTGAACCCTGTTTTACCTATGTACCATACTGAATGGGACGTGGGTGGCACTGTGGGTTAAGCCACAGAGCCTAGGACTTGCTGATCAGAAGGTCAGCGGTTCGAATCCCCACGACGGGGTAAGATCCCGTTGCTCGGTCCCTGCTCCTGCCAACCTAGCAGTTCGAAAGCACGTCAAAGTGCAAGTAGATAAATAGGTACAGCGCCGGTGGGAAGGTAAACGGCGTTTCCATGCGCTGCTCTGGTTTGCCAGAAGCGGCTTAGTCATGCTGGCCACATGACCCAGAAGCTGTATGCCAGCTCTCTCGGCCAGTAAAGCGAGATGAGCGCTGCAACCCCAGAGTCGTTCACGACTGGACCTAATGGTCAGGGGTCCCTTTACCTTTACCTTTACCATACTGAATGGAACATTAAGGATTTCGGCGGAAACCAAGCCTTGGATTCGAGTTCTGCACACTCCAGCAAGAGCCAGGATAGCATCAAAAAACTACTGACTTTTGCGCGCTTGGAATGCAGCCTACTGTATAGAAGTGAGGAGTGCCTCTACCGTCCTACCCACTTTTGTCTCTGGGCACACCCACCATTGCCTTGTGGCCCCTGGAAGGCTTCCTAAGACAGAATGTGGCCCTCTGGCTGAAAGAAGTCCCCCAGCTTTAGATTTTATCCTGGAAAAGAACGTTGCTGGCTGGAGCACCCTGTGTACTGCAACGTTTGGTAGTATTCTGCACTGCAACATTGTGCTGTAGTTCTCCCAGTGTATTCAATGTGATTCGTGAACTTGCCCAGCCTCACGGTTAATAGACTAATGCGCTGTGAACCTGAAATCTTGCCTCTGTTGCGAGTTCACTAGGAGGCCTGAGTTAAGCCACTTTCTTTTAATTTTTGCTCTTCCATTTGGAAGTGCTGTGTAAATGCTAAGTATTATGAGTAATCATAAATACCACTTGTCACGCCACACGGGGACAATGGGATGGAATTTTAAATCACTTAACTCGAGTTGATTATTTTGCTATTGTAGCTGGTGACTGATTGCTACGTGACAGTTGGCGGCAAAGAATGAGCAATACACACACACACACTGAAAGAGAGAGGCTTTGGATTTCGGTGACATGCCTCAGCTTCAGTTACATCCACCTAAAAGGAAATTAAACGAATTACGGGAATTAAGGTGAGTTAAACAAATTAAGGCAAATGGCAAGAATTCTCAACTTAAATGAGAGTAAATCTAATTAAGGCAAATGATGCTATTATGGATTGGCAGCCAAAGCCTCAAAGGATGTGGAGACAAGCTCAAATATTTGTCAAAGGATCTGGAGAATCTTTTTTCTTTTTTTTAAAGCCATATTTGTATATGGAAATGCTGCATTTGTTGAAGCTTTTTATGCTCTGCAATTATTAATTATTGATACAGCCAATTATCATACACAATGACTCTGCGGAGAGGAGTACTTGAAGCCCGGAGAGAAAAGGGCAAAGAGAGAAGGAAGGAGAGGGAGGGAGACTAAGGAAACCATCCAAAACGATGATGATGGTGATGATTCACATTTTTTAAAACCTGCTTTTCCGTCAAAAAAGGAACCCCAGGGTGACTGTCTAATTTCATTGAGAAAATAGCCCCTGTCCTCAGGTTTAAAATCTAAAAAGCATGAGACAAAATGAGAAGGAGGGAGAAGGAACAATGCAAGGTTTTTATTAAAGGTTTTCTTGCCAGATGTCAAAGAGAAAAATAACTACCAAACTTTTAGAAGACATCTGAAGGCAGCCCTGTTTAGGGAAGCTTTTACTGTTTAGTAGGTTATTGTATTTTAGTGTTTTGTTGGAAGCCGCCCAGAGTGGCTGGGGAAACCCAGCCAGATGGGTGGGGTATAAATAAATTATTATTATTATTATTATTATTATTATTATTATTATTATTATTTCATTACAAGAAAAGATAATAAAATAAGCAAATAAACAAGGGAAAGTACATAGAGTGTTTCCACTGTCAATTCATTCGCAGTGTCTTTTTCACAGTTGGTTTACATTTGGTAGGAGACACTAATGGTCACAGACATTGTTCTGTTGAGGGAAAAGAAAGGGGAGGGGGAAAAATAATGATATTTCATTTTATTGCATACTTCCAAGTTTCAGAGTTCTTGTAATGACCAGTGAGAATGGAGGAGCCAAAGGCTGCTGGTCTTGCAGCAAAACGGATAGGGTTGCCATATTGCAAAAAGTGAAAACCCAGACATAATAATGAAATACATCAAAATCAACTCTATGATAAAAAGGCTCTGCAGTCCCTGCCTCTCTTCCTCTCCTAAGACCTGGCTTAATGCTTAAGTCAAGAAAGAACTTAGCATATGAAGTTGAATGTATGTAAACACACCAAAATATTGAGGGAGAATTTCCTGAAGAAATAAATTAAATATTGCAATTTAATCTAAGAAGAAATGTAACCTATGGACTTGAATGTATATAAATATATCAAAACCGTGAGAGAGATTTTACTGAAGAAGCTCTTCATGGGTGAAACAGGCGACAAACGCCAGCACCCTGTCTAACTCTTCTGTGTAACATCACTGACACTTCGTTTGATCAAACTTATCCTCGTTGATATCTAACCCTTGAGCGCAACATCACCGACACATTGTTTCATCCAACTTACCTTTCTTGATATCTACAGGAGCCTGGCTAAAGGAACTTTAAAGACTGAATCTTCCTTTTGGACACAATTTGAATGAGTTTTCTGTTTTTGGCTTCTGTAGTAGATCTTGTACATAGCTCTCTCAATTTTTGGGTTATTAAGATTTAGTACGTAGAATGGTTTGGTAGTGTTTTGTGTGCCGCTTAAGACTTGACAGGTCGGCTGCTGCAGATAACAGTCCAAGTACTAGGAGCCTTATAGTGCTGATATAAATGCAGAGGAGGCCCTGCATTTAGGCTTCCCCATCACCTTATATGTGCCTTTTCCCAGCTCAAAAGCATCTCCACCCAGATGCTTTAACAGTTGCTGAGATAAAGTTATGGGGACCCCATAAAAGGAGTGTGCCAATTATTCGCTTTGTTTTCTTTTGTGTGCAAAGACAACATCCCGAGTACTGGGATGAGGCAGAAACAGAGAGAAATTCTCTCCCAATTTTCAAGCAGGCAGAAAAGCAGTACATGAAAAAATGGAGTGGTCCAGCCTCCACAGGGATCTTGAGGAATTTCATCGTCGCAAGTACCAATATGACTTGACCTGATCTGTGGGTCTTGGACTATTTGTGTGACGTGGAACTCAAAGACCCTCTGAATTTTGTACTTCAGCAAATGTTGGAATGTTGAGGTGGTTTGTTTTATTTTTGGAAATTTAAAGATGCCCTATACATTTGGAAGTGTGTGTCTTTAAAATAGGTATTAAAATTTTGCATGCTGTTCCTTAAAAAAAAATCAGATGAACGCAGAAATGGAATGGAACAGACATATGAGTGAATATATGCAGAAGCAACACAGAGCAGAAATTGATGTATTCACCCATCCCTAAACTGAGCCTTAATTATAAGTCACTGCAACATTAATCTGCAAGACTGGATCGAACCATAGATTCCATATTCATTTTCATAAGTTAAATGGATTCATAGTATGATTGTTTTCTTAAATATTGATTTGTTTGCAAAGTTTGTAGCAAAATAAAATAAAGAGAGGCGACTTCATACTAGGAGCTGTTTTCACCTGGGCTGACAACATGACCACTGTTATGACCTGCAAAAACACAACTGTTTTGTTTCATTATTTAAAGTTGGATACGTTTAACAGTGGGCCTGTACATTTGAGGCTTACAACTCCCTCCTACATTATATACTTTACTGAAATCTAAATTGCCAGGCCCCTTGTATGCATCTCCACTTAATGTCTCAGCTGTTCTTTGCTTGTAATAGTCTTATTGATTATGGCAGTGTGTGTTTGGTAGAACGTCACCTGAGAGACTTCCCAGCCTGACCTCCAGAATCCATCCTAGAGCCTCCAACTGCATTTAGCTGTTCTCCTATGACAAGCACCCAGACTTTATCATGGAAGCATATTGATCCCTGTTGTAAACCTATTCCAGCCTACAGATTGTTTGCTAATTACTCAAGCATAGTTCGATTTGAGTATTGACTTTTTTCTTTTTTGGCTAACTTTTCATTGGTAAACGTCATCACACCTATCTGAGTCCACGTTTGGCTTGATTGCACAAAGTACATGCACCAGAAAGCAAAACCCAGAGCAGTGCCTTCAAGTAGGAGTTGCTTTGCAATCAAATATCTGCAAACACCAATGCTTTTAGGGACGCGGGTGGCACTGTGGGTTAAACCACAGAGCCTAGGACTTGCCAATCAGAAGGCTGGCAGTTTGAATCCCAGAGACGGGGTGAGCTCCTATTGCTCGGTCCGTGCTCCTGCCAACCTAGCAGTTCGAAAGCACATCAAAGTGCAGGTAGATAAACAGGTACCGCTCTGGTGGGAAGGTAAACGGTGTCTAGAATCTGTTTTCTTGACAAAAAGCGGCTTCAGCTATTCCCTGTAGAGAAGGTTCACCAATCTCCTGAGATTCAGCTGCTCTTTTCTGTCAGTTTTCCAGCTTCATGACACAAGTTGTGTGATCTGGTGTAAACTGCTATTCATAGCTGCCAGTGTTGACTAAAAATGCAGGAGAGAGGTGTGCCTGCCAGCTGCCTAAACTGGGAAGCGTACCAGATAGTTGGGCAAATTGTGAAATGCCTTGTTTTCACGGTGCCAAGACTTTTAGTCTTCTGCATCCATGTAAACCGATGCTGTCACCTGTCATTTGCACTCCTGTGCACTGTAGTGAACCAAAGGGTGTTCTTAGAATATGGGGTGAAGGAGTCGCTTAAAAGCATTGGTAAGGTAAAGGTAAAGGGACCCCTGACCATTAGGTCCAGTCGTGGCCGACTCTGGGGTTGCGGCGCTCATCTCGCTTTATTGGCCAAGGGAGCCGGCGTACAGCTTCCGGGTCATGTGGCCAGCAGGACTAAGCCGCTTATGGCAAACCAGAGCAGCACATGGAAACGCCGTTTACCTTCCCGCCAGAGCAGTACCTATTTATCTACTTGCACTTTGACGTGCTTTCAAACTGCTAGGTTGGCAGGAGCCGGGACTAAGCAATGGGAGCTCACCCCATCGTGGGGATTCGAACCGCCGACCTTCTGATTGGCAAGTCCTAGGCTCTGTGGTTTAACCCACAGCGCCACCCATGTCCCTTCATTTACAATGCAGTCAAACCAATGATTCATGTTTGCTAGATAGGCACATGATGGGAGCTGAAGCTCACAGAGTTTTCCTGTAAGTTGTCTGCAACCCTGGACAGCCACTGGCAGTCATTGTAGACTATACTGATCCAGATGGACCATGGACCTGATTTGGGAGAAGCCAGTCCTCAGGGACTGGTTCTGGTACCCATGATATGCTCTCATTCACCTTACTGGTCCACTTGGGGACAACTGATTTACTTTCCCATCTTGATAGCACCATGCCATAGGAAAGCAAACACTATAAAACAAGGTCTAGAAATGATGCCATCCTCCATAAAATATCAAGCTTGCCACCTCGGCCGAAGTGCATTTGAAATGAAAATATTGGTCTTCCCGGACAGAGGCTATATTTCTCTTCCCCATTGTCACGAGGCTGCTCCCTCAGATAATGACCTTAACCTTGCATTGCCGCATTATTCACCCGGTGAGCTTGCAAAAAGCACCATTTCAGCGTGCTATCTGCTCTCCTCGCTGGACCTAAATTACTCACCAAACATAGATGGATGTCTAAAGGTTCTTCCATGGAAATTGATTCTCCTCTTGGAGTTATTTTGTGTAGTTAGGGGAGGACAGCATTTAACTCCCAACTCCAGCCTTAGGAAGCATTGAAAACCATCTCTCTCTCTCTCTCTCTCTCTCTCTCTCTCTCTCTCTCTCTCTCTCTCTCACACACACACACACACACACACACACACACAAAACACAATTCACTTGCTGATAGATTGAAAGGAAAGATGCATTTGTAATACAGGATGGGTAACACAGGGGAGAATTGTGTCACCTGGAGGTGTCAAAGCCATTCAGGACTGGGTAGTGGTATAGATCAGTGTGGCACTAGGAAGGAATGCCAATAGATTTTGGGGGGTCTAGTGAAATGTGACTTCCAATCCTTGCTGGGAGATATGGGAAGAGTTGCTGCTGAATTGATTGCCCAGGTAATAGAGCCCAAAATGTCAGGAACATTTGAGGAGGACGCTTAGCTCAGTGACACAGTACACAGGTGGGCAACCTGATGTTCTCCAGATGTTCTCCAACAGCACAGTATATGGTTCAGGATGATAGGAGCTTGTGCCCACAATATCTGAATGTTACCACATTGGCTATCCACACATAGCATATGCTTTGCAAGCATTGGGCTCCTTCTAGGTTCAGTTCTCCGCTGAAAGGATCTGATGGGATAGTAGCTGGTGATGGCAAAGAAGACCAGTGAATAAAAGGGTGTGACTTCTGGACCGGAATCCAGACTATGTTAGTTGCATATAGATCCCATGGAAGTCAACGTGGTGAAGTTGATCATACTCAAGTCCCATTGGGGACTCAACTAATTGCCTGGATCCAAGCAGTTGTCATTTGTGACAGAGTAGCAGAGATACATTCAAGTTAATTATCAACCAGTTAGGCCCTATGCAACTTCTTTGTTTAGCAGAGTTCTTTTCCATTTCAATGTACAATTAAACAATTAACACATGCCAGGACAGGGATAGCATGACCACTGTATATGATGGTAACCTCAAGGCTGGATTACTGCAATGTTGCTTATTTGGTCCTGGTCTGGAAGCTCCAGCTGGTGTACAATGCAGCAGTCAGACTGTTGAAGAGGGAAGATAATAATAATAATAATAATAATACAATTTTTTATTTATTCCCCTCCCTTCCCGGCCAGAGCCAGGCTCAGGGTGGCTAACACCAATAAAATCACAGTAAAAACATAATAGGGGAAAAAAGGGGGGGCAATTTAAAATACAGGTTAAAATGCAATTTAAAATGCAGCCTCATTTAAAAGTAGCTGATAAATCAAGACCATAAGGGGAGGGAAACATAAAGGTCAGACTGAGTCCAAACCAAAGGCCAGGCAGAACAGCTCTGTTTTGCAGGCCCTGTGGAAAGATGTCAAGTCCCGCAGGGCCCTAGTCTCTTGTGACAGAGCATTCCACCACATTGGGGCCAGTGCTGAAAAGGCCCTGGCCCTAGTTGAGACCAATCTAACCTCCTTGAGGCTCAGGGCCTCCAAAGTGTTGTTATTTGTGGACCTTAAGGTCCTCCGCGGGGCATACCAGGAGAGGCGGTCCCCCATAGGTATGTGGGTCCTAGGCCGCATAGGGCTTTAAAGGTCAAAATCAGCACCTTAAACCTGACCCTGTACTCCACTGGGAGCCAGTGCAGTTGGTAAAACACTGGATGAATGTGATCCCACAGCAAGGACCTCGTTAGGAGCCTCACCACGGCATTCTGCACCCGCTTGAGTTTCTGGGTCAGACTGGCAGCAGGTGACACAACTGTTAAGCGTCTAAACTGGATGTTCATCTATTAACCAGCCAGGCTTATGGTCCTTGTATTATTATTTTTTTAAAAGGAAACCCTACTTCTCCATTCTGATGGAAATCAGCCCTGAGAGTTCACTGGAAAGACAGATCCTGAAGCTGAGGCTCCAAGACTTTGGCCACCTCATGAGAAGAGAAGACTCCCTGGAAAAGACCCTGATGTTGGGAAAGATGGAGGGCACAAGGAGAAGGGGACGACAGAGGACGAGATGGTGGGACAGTGTTCTCAAAGCTACCAGCATGAGTTTGACCAAACTGTGGGAGGCAGTGGAAGATAGGAGTGCCTGGCGTGCTCTGGTCCATGGGGTCATGGAGAGTCGGACATGACTAAACGACTAAACAACAACAAACATCTTAAGTCCAGGGTACCTTAGGGACCACCCAAAGCATTCTATACCAGTGTTTATACCAACTTTCTAGGCACAGGTCTGCACTGTAAAACTCTGCATCTCAGTATATGTGTGTGTGTTTGTCCCAGAGTTTTTACCCAGGAAAACAAAGAAAACAGCAATTGGGTTTCCTGTGTGTTGCCATTTGCTCTGATTTAGTGGTAAACTGTGGGTTTTCCCAGGAAAAGTGCCGGGAGAAAAATATATATATACACACCCAGACACAGAACTTTAAAGGGCCTGGAAAGCACAGCTCAAAAGGAAGTCTGGATGAACCTTATAATCATTTGGGGGAAAGTCACTGTTTATCCCTTGATTTGATAAGGCTCAGCTTACCAAGTTTTCAATGTGATCAGCCCACTTCCTTGAAATGCTCTTCTGATATTCAGCAGGCGTCTTTTGTATTAATTTTTAAACATTTGCTGAAAACTTTTTGTTATGCCTCCAGGCTTATGCAGCAATTAAGGGGGGGGGGGCGAATCTTTTTGTAACAGTTAGCTAGTGATCTGTAATTTTATTTTATTTCATTGCACAAATAATTGTAAACCGCTTTGATATTGTTTAATGAAATTGCAGCATGTGGGTGTTTTCGTAAATGAATAAACGATTTGCACGTCAGCTTCCAAATGCCATCAGATGACGACAGTCCAGTTAAAACGAAATATAATCAACTGTGAAATACAGATGCCACAGGTTTGATAAATATATGGCGGGCAGATATTTGGATGCGATATTCAGTATCAAAATTTGAAAAGAACCATTTCAGGGAACATATTCATTCCAGCTTTATTAAAGTTTGAGTTACTAGTCCTCATGAAAGAAATAATAATAATAATTTATTATTTGTACCCTGCCCATCTGGCTGGGTTTCCTCAGCCACTCTGGGAGGCTTCCAACAAAGACCAAAATGCACTAAGATAATAATTGAGCATACAGGGGAAGGAAGGAAACAGACTGTGTTGGTGGAAAGTTCTAATGTTAGAGACATCAATGTGTTGTGGGCTGCCTTGAGATCTACAGCTATAGGGCAATATACAAATGTAATAGACAACAACTTCTAAACCCAAAATTAACCTATTCCATCTGCTGATGGGGCATAGCATGGGGAGGGCCAGGGAAGCTGTGGCCCCAGGCACAGATTTTTGAAAGAGCACCCCTTTTCTGATTGCTCTTTTGTGCTGTAAGGCAGGCAGAAACCCAACAGGTCAATCCCATAGTATCTCCTTCCTTGGGAAAGTCTCATCTGTTGAACTGATCTAGCAGAGCGAATTTTCCAAAGAAAAACAACAACAACAACCAGCATGTAGCTATCCCAACTAGTTGATGGGACAGGATTTCTGACGGCTTATTATTCACAAGAAGACATGGCAGCCTAGGGGAAAGTGGCGGGGGTGGCGGCGTAGCATTTTCTCTTTACAACCAATATTTTTCTCCTGGAACAATACATTTAACACCTAGGCAATCTGAAAGTTTTGCTGGCCATTGTATCCTGAACTTTTCAACCCGTTTTCTGTATTTGTCCTCTTACGAGCTATTCTCAAAATAAAGGGGACCAAGAAAGAAGAGTTAGAATAGCATCACTTATCATAATGCCATCTTATCAGAGACCCCACCTCGCCCCAAGCCAGTGGCCAGTGGCCCCCGGAGGAGCAATAAGACAAAGCATTTATCCCAAGGCTCCTGTGGCATTCTGATAAGACAGCTTGGTCTTATCCATCATTTTGAAGAAGTGCTTGGAACAGAAAGCTTTATAAGCTGTGACTTCACGCACCCCTTGCCCAGGTCTATGAGGTGCATTTTTTATTTATTTCTTTGTGTTTTGTGTGCAAAATGGAATACATTTCCCCGCTTCCTTCTCAATTTGCAACTCAAACTGGGGATTAGAATAATCAGCCTCTTTGGGGGATGAATCCCTCTATCTGAGCAGAGCTTTCCTGGGGAGAGAAAAGGCTTCCCAAAAAAGCACCCACAGATGCTGGCATAACTCTGGATTTGCATCTCCCACACTTCATGCCAAATGCTGGAGCCACAACAGCTCACCAAACCTCCATATTCAATAGTTGTTGTTTAGTTGTTTAGTCGTGTCCGACTCTTCGTGACCCCATGGACCAGAGCACGCCAGGCACTCCTGTCTTCCACTGCCTCCCGCAGTTTGGTCAAACTCATGTTCGTAGCTTCGAGAACACTATCCCACCACCTCGTCCTCTGTTGTCCCTTCTCCTTGTGCCCTCAATCTTTCCCAACATCAGGGTCTTTTCCAGGGAGTCTTCTCTTCTCATGAGGTGGCCAAAGTATTGGAGCCTCAGCTTTTGACCAAACGTGATCCACCTGGAGCAGGAACCGGAAAGCCACTCCAGTATCCCTGCCAAGAAAACTCCATATTCAAAAGTGGTGTACTGCTAACTTTTAGCACCTCTGTGGTGCAATGGGTCAATGCATCTGGTGTGTTAGCTAGATAGTTGGTGATTTCAAGCCCATCCGGTGACAGCTGTAGGCAGGATTCCTGCATTGCAGGGGGTTAGACTAGATGACCCAACAACAAACAACAATTTATGGACCTAATATATATCTAAAGCCATTTGCACATGCAGAATGTAGGCACCCTATATATAGAAATGAGCAAACCAGAGATATGTTAGGGAGCAGGCTAGCAGGCGGGGCCCATGACTTGCATCATTGGAGCCTACACAACACAAAACACTGTTGCTGTATGTAGGCTTTATTTTATTTGTTTTTTAATCTTATATTTTGGAAATGTACATCCAGTTTTATTTCCTTTAATTTTTTTTTTTTGGGGGGGGGGCTTGTTTAGCTTATACGTAAATCCAGCACTGATCAGGACACCCAGTTGAGCTCAGCCTTCACCAGGTGAACTGCGGAGACACCCCTCCCACTTTTGCCCCGTTAACGTGGAGTTTATGCAAATAGGAAATAATCACATTGCATGTGATGCCTCTGAGCAAGCACACCTTTAAGGGACTGGAAGAAATCAGGTTCTATTTTCAGCCTGACCGAGCTCTCTATACCCCAGTTGTCTCCACCAAGAGCATTTGGAAGCGGGTGGAGTTGTTCACTTTTCAATGACTTCCCTTTTTGGGGACAACATCCTCATTTAGCTCCTCGCTGGGATTTCTCCAAAGATTTCCAGACTGATGTGAAGCTGGTGAGGGAAATCTAAGCCAACTAGGTTTCTGCAAACTGTGCTTTGTAGCAATCATTAGTTCCAAGAGGTGGTTGGGTATTTTATTTTTGGTTTGTTTTTTTAAATGTTTGTATTTACCTTAGATACTGTGCCAAGTATTTCCAGACTGAGATCAGACCTTTTCGGGTGATGTTGTTGCTGCTGTTAATTTTAGAGCTCTGTTTTATTTTCAGTGTACGAATTCCTCTCATCAGGAGGTTTATTCAGCCTGGAGAGAAATGAGGCACTTGGTATTTATTTACAAGCTTTTTAAAAGGAAGCAATTACTGTAACCAGTTAACACAGCACCTCCTTCCTTCACCCTGAATTACTTTCCACAGGTTCTGTGAAATATACATTCTTTACACCCTGCAATGACTTTGCATCTCTATGGGAGTGCCTGCCATCAGACTGATGAGGGCAATTTGGTATCAGTCCAGGTTAGAATTAGATTCTGCTTTAGATCTAAAGTTTGAAATTGAGGTGTGTGTGTGTGTGTGTGTGTGTGTGTGTTGCTCTTCCTGCAAAACCCTTACTAAAAACTCACTGTGATGACACCAACTTTAATCTCAAGTGAAATGAGCACTCACACTTTACATTGTGGGTGCCCTTTGTGGGACCGCGCCATGCTACAGTTCCCAGGGAACTTACTGGCAAACAGGGACTGTCTTGCGTCTCAGTGTTACTTTTTGTTATTTTTTGGAGCTTCACACCCAGCCTCAGTTGTTGTTGTTGTTTAGTCGTTTCATCGTGTCCGACTCTTCGTGATCCCATGGACCAAAGTACGCCAGGCACTTCTGTCTTCCACTGCCTCCCGCAGAGGAGGAACCGGCAAGCCACTCCAGTATCCCTGCCAAGAAAACTCCATGGACAAAGACAACAGCCTCAGTAGTCAAGTTTAATTGGTGGGAGGTGGGGCCAGCCCCATTTATAAATAGGGGGTGGAGCCGACAGTATCCAGGGAGTCGGCTCTGGAGATTCACCTTCCCTACCCTCCCTTTGTTTAATGTGTTCTTGTTTGTAGGTTAACTTTTTCTTCCTGTTTAGCAGGCGCTGCTACGGTCTATGACTGGTTGCTGCTGAAGGAACGGGAAGAAATTTTCCTCCTTTGGCAGGTTTTGTCTTCCCCATAGCAATTCATCACAACTTTGGCGGGTACGGCATTGCATGGAATCCTTTAGTCTTTTCTTCCCTATAATGGGAGTCACCCCCACGTGGTGGCAATACCAGGATCCCCTCTTAAAGGGGTTATATAATGGGTGTCATCACCTCCTGGCAAATAGAAGGGGAAGAAATGAAGGCAGTGAGAGAATGATCAGTGCACATGAAATTAAAAGACGCCTGCTTCTTGGTAGAAAACACTGACAAACCTAGACAACATCTTTAAAGGCAGAGACATCACCTTGCCGACAAAGGTCCATATAGTTTAAGCTATGGTTTTCCCAGTAGTGATGCATGGAAGTGAGAGCTGGACCATAAAGAAGGCTAATCGCCGAAGAACGGATGCTTTTGAATTCTGGTGCTGGAGGAGACTCTTGAGAGTCCCATGGACTGCAAGAAGATCAAACCTCTCCATTCTGAAGGAAATCAGCCCTGAGTGCTCACTGGAAGGACAGATCCTGAAGCTGAGGCTCCAAGACTTTGGCCACCTCATGAGAAGAGAAGACTCCCTGGAAAAGACCCTGATGTTGAGAAAGATGGAGGGCACAAGGAGAAGGGGATGACAGAGGACGAGATGGTTGGACAGTGTTCTTGAAGCTACTAACATGAGTTTGACCAAACTGCGGGAGGCAGTGGAAGACAGAATTGCCTTGCGTGCTCTGGTCCATGGGGTCACGAAGAGTTGGACACGACTAAACAACTAAACAAATGGGTGTCACTGGCCATACACTGAAAGGTCGTCAGTGAACTACCCTGCATGCAGAGATATGGGCTCGGCTACCTGCTACACTTGCGTCTTGCAGAGCACCCCCATATCCCATTTACCCTGATGTGCCCCAGTTCCCCCGGCTGGGGGGCTGGGAGGGATACACACCCAAGGCCCTAAGCTAAGGTCTTCCTACATTTGGAAGTTTAATAAAGTTGTGGCCTAATTTTAATTCCATATAATGTTGTCAGAGGCTATATTCTTTCCTTATGATTCCTGGGGGCTGGGGCTGTCGCCGGCTGGTTGTGCAATAACCCTACCATTCCTCACCGTGGTTGTGTTTAGGGCTAGAACTGGTTGAAAATTTAAACTAAGATGTTTTTCTGAGCATTCTAGCTTTCCCTGAGATGAACTGGTAATAAGCTATGTCATGAGATTATATATTTCATCGTGCCCTCCTTAGTATAATTGCCATTATATAACAGTTTGTGGTTTCTGCCTTGTAATGTGCTATGTATTGTTTGTTGTTTCTTGTGAGCTGTGATTCCTGCATTTCAGGGGGGTCGAACTAGATTATCCTTGCGGATACCTTCTGACTCTGCAGTCCTATGATTGCATGAAACTGCCCTGTGGTATATAAGGGTGGTATATAATTTAATAAATAATATTAATTATAGCAACTAAGCCTTCTTTTCACATTCCCTGCTAAGTAGTCTACCTCCATGGGAGGCACAAGGACAGCCAGGGTCCTGTCGACTTTAAAGCACACCAGTCTTTATGAAGATGAGATGATTGGCAGCGATAAGCACTCTTTCAAAGCCAGGAGCTCACAGCTACAGTCTCCATTTCCGGCTATGCTTAATAGCTCCAGTCCTCTTAAGCTGCATATGTCATTTGTCATGTCATATTTGCCTTCTTGCTGGCAAAAGGAATCTGTCAATTGCAGTTCCTTCTGAATATTATACAAAGGGCAGTTGTATAATTTGTGACCACCATGAGTTCTTTCTGGAGGGCCTTTTCCAGGAGTGGTTGTGGTGGATTATACCCAACTTATTTTTACTCAAGAGTAGAGCCATTGAAATTAATGGACCTAATTTAGCCACATCTATCAGTTTCAATGGGTCTACTCCAGGCACAACTAGGATTGCATAGAACCCAATATTTTGTTTTATGTAAATAGGTGAAACCGGGACTAAGTGTCCCTTTTCGAATGGGAAACGTTCATCAGGTGTGGAGCACTTTCCTGGTTGTTGTAGTTGCTAGAGGTTTGGACAGATCAGGAAAAGATTGTTTCAAATTTACTCTTAGCTACGAAGTTTGCTGGGTGACCTTGGGCCACACATTATCAAACTGATCTACCTCACAGGGGTGTTCCGAGGATAAAATGGAGAGGCTGTGCTGTAGAACCGCTGTGAGCTCTTTGAAGGAGCTGTGGGATAAAAATATAAGCACAAAGTAGACTGTCAGTTGGTTTTGTTGTTGTTTAGTCATTTAGTTGTGTCCGACTCTTCATGACCCCATGGACCAGAGCGTGCCAGGCACTCCTGTCAGTTGGTAAGGTAAAGGTAAAGGGCCCCCTGACCATTAGGTCCAGTTGTGGCCAACTCTGGGGTTGCGGCGCTCATCTCGCTTTATTGGCCGAGGGAGCCGGCGTACAGCTTCCAGCTTGACTAAGCCGCTTCTGGCGAATCAGAGCAGCGCACGGAAATGCCGTTTACCTTCCTGCCAGATAAATAGATACCTATTTATCTACTTGCACTTTGACGTGCTTTCAAACTGCTAGATTGGCAGGAGCATGGACCGAGCAATGGGCACTCATCCGGTCGCGGGGATTCGAACCGCCGACCTTCTGATCGGCAAGCCCTAGGCTCTGTGGTTTAACCCACAGTGCCACCCACATCCCTCCTGTCAGTTGGTAGTACCCTCCAAAGCCCCCAGGATATGGGCTTGTGACTCAAGGAAACCCCAAAGGAGTATGTGTCCTAGACAGCATGTGTCCTAGAATTGTAGAATTGCAGGATTCGAAGGGACCCCAAGGGTCATCAAGTCTAACCCCCTGCATTGCAGGAACATCAGCTAAAGCATCCATGGCAGATGGCCATCCAACATCTGCTGAGAAACCTCCAAGGAAGGAGAGTCCACAACCTCCCAAGGGAGTCCGTTCCACTGTCAAACAGCTCTTACTGTTGGACAATTCTTCCTGATGTTTAATCAGAATCTCCTTTCTTGTAACTTGAAGCCATTGGTTTGAATCCTACCCTCCAGAGCAGGAGAAAACAAAGTTGCTCCTCCCTTTTCCATATGACAGTCCTTGAGATATTTGAAGATGCCTCTCATATCTCTTCTCCCCCTTCTCTTTCCCAGGCTAAACATACCCTGTTCCTTCCACTTTGCCTGGGAGCCAGTGTGGTGTAGTGGTTAAGAGCGGTAGTCTCGTAATCTGGTGAACCGGGTTCGCGTCCCTGCTCCTCCACATGCAGCTGCTGGGTGACCTAGGGCTAGTCACACTTCTCTGAAGTCTCCCAGCCTCACTCACCTCACAGAGTGTTTGTTGTGGGGGAGGAAGGGAAAGGAGAATGTTAGCCACTTTGAGACTCCTTAAGGGGAGTGATATCAAGGGGATATCAAGTCCAAACTTCTCCTCCTCCTCCTCCTCTTCTATGGAATCTGGGCAAATATGTCAATTTTGGTTTCTCTCCATTTCCCAGTCTTAAATTCAGTTCTTGAAAGTCTGGCTATAGTCAATTTGCTGCCAAGGAGTGTGGTGGAGTCTCCTTCTTTGGAGGTCTTTAAGCAGAGGCTTGACAACCATATGTCAGGAGTGCTCTGATGGTGTTTCCTGCTTGGCAGGGGGTTGGACTCGATGGCCCTTGTGGTCTCTTCCAACTCTATGATTCTACAATTCTAAGATTCTATGATTCTATGACTATTTCCTCCTCCTCCTCCTCCTCCTCTTCTTCATAAGGCTTAGTTTCCAGGGACTGGCTGTATGAAGAGGAGTGGTGGTGGAAGGCACCAACTGGGGAACACCTTAGAGAAGCCTCAGAGGAGGAAAGCTCAGAGCCTGTGGAGTGGTGGTGGGACAATGAGAACAGGTCACAGAACATGCTGAAAAAGCAACAGACTTTAGTGGGAAAGAGGAGCCAGGTCCATCTGAACCTACCCAGACAGTATGTCTACATGGAATGGTGCCAACAGGAGCTGTCATCCAAAACAAGTGGTGGGCACCAGTTTGGGAATGGCTCACCTTGGTGAACCAAAAGAGGGCCACCTAGGTGCAGGGAGGTGATTTTTTGATGTCTTTGGCCCCACCTTTTGCACCAACATCCATACAGATGATTCATGCAATCATGGATTAGAACCTGCCCTAGACAACCTCACTCATCTGCTTAGGGTCTGGGTGAGGGGTCAAAGCAGGAGATAATGAGGCACAATGGTGGTAACAGGTGTTCAAACCATTTTGCTTTTAAAAATACATCAATTCCCCATCCCAAATTTTAACCTCTCCAGGTAGCGACAGTGGAGATACAATCACATTTTTTTTCTAAAGAAACAAATATCTTTTAACACCCACAACAACAAATATGACCTCTTATTATCAAAGGCAGCTTGCCTGAGAGAGAAAGAAAGAAAGAAAAAGTTTCCCCTTTGGGGGCTGGCCATTTTGAAGATCAAAGGACAACATGTGTTAGACTGTTTCCTCTGTTCAAAAGCCACCGAAATAGCAGCAAAAAGGGAGCCTTCAAATCAAACAGCTCTGGCGCCTGACTGGGAAGAGGCGGCGCGCTTTTTCTGCTGTTGATTTCTCCACTTTTCAACCATTAGGTTAACGTTCTCAGCCTTCAAAGTAGAAGCTTCAATGAAGCAAGCGGAGGCACCTTTTTCACACAGCCGGGAGGCAGGACTCCTGGAGAAACAAACAAAAGAGATGAAGAAGAACGATAAAGCCAAACAAGAATATGGAACAGCTTCAGTACGAAAAGGTTCTCCCCTCCGCCAAAAAACCCCACCCAACTCAAGGCAACAAGACATTCAGAAGCTTGTTCTGGTATTTGGTACCATGCTCTGGTGCAGTGAAGACTTGCCTATCAGGGCAAATGGGGCCCTGCCCCACTCATCTAGCCAGCCCCCACTGGCCTGCCTTCTTACTTGCAACCAACCTACAGGGTAGCCTTGACTTTGAGCTTCCTCTTCCTTAGTTTCAGTGTTTGCTGTTGTAGAATTCAGTCTTCTTCTTCTTTCTTTGGCAATCACTCATAGCCGAGTAAGTTTGTCTCCCATAAACATGGTTTTAACAATTAGTCTGTAAGTGACTGTGGATTTTGACTGGGAAGGACGGGGAAGGAAACACACCTGCCCTTAGCAAAGCTGTTACGTACAGATTTGTAGCCTCTTATGGATTTGTTTTAGATATAGATATAGATATAGATATAGATATAGATATAGATATAGATATAGATATAGATATAGATATAGATATAGATATAGATATAGATATAGATATAGATATAGATATAGATATAGATATAGATAGATATAGATATAGATATAGATATAGATGTATAGATGTATAGATGTATAGATATATACACAGTGGTACCTCCGGTTACATACGCTTCAGGTTACATATGCTTCAGGTTACAGACTCTGCTAACCCAGAAATAGTGCTTCAGGTTAAGAACTTTGCTTCAGGATGAGAACAGAAATTGTGGTCCGGCGGCGCGGTGGCAGCGGGAGGCCCCATTACCTAAAGTGGTGCTTCAGGTTAAGAACAGTTTCAGGTTAAGAATGGACCTCTGGAACGAATTAAGTACTTAACCCAAGGTACCACTGTGTGTGTGTGTGTGTGTGTGTGTGTGTGTGTGTGTAGCATTAATCACATGTAACAGATATATTATTGGGCCTTTACACAATTTGAACATAATCCTTTTTGGATGGAAGACTGAAGTGTGCTCCGAATTTTGATTCACAAAGCACCTTCCCTTAGGTACCAGAAGTTTGTCCAACACCATCCTAATGCTTTGGTAGCCAAACTCTCTTGAGGCTAAACCCCCTTTTGGCAAGATAACAGACCTGCCAAATCTGACAGGTAGGATACAAGGCTGCATATAAATTGTGCGTTGCTGAGAACCTCGGAATATCCTCATGTTAATGTTATCACTTTCCTTCAGACTTCCTTTTCTGGAATGAGCCAAACAAGACCAGCCGTCAGATCCCCTGAAAGCTTGGCTCCCTGCCTGATCTGAACATTTATCCCTGACAGCCAACTTTTCAAACTCCATCAGCTCCCTGGGAGATGTTCCTGCCTCTCCACATGGGGACGTTCACCTAATTGTCTCCAAGTGACTTCTGGGTCTCCTGTCGCTTCTCCAAAACTTGATGAGCCTGCTCAATTACAGGATATTAAGGAACTCCACTCAAGAGCTTGCAATGCATATTTGGGCCCCTGAAAGGATTAATGCAGGAACTAAAAATAAGCAAAGCTCAAAGCTCCTTTTCCGTCTTGCAAGGAGCATTTCAATGACCAGCTTAAAAGCAGTGCTCGTGTGATTAATCTTACGGCCTGAACATGCTTCACTCCTCACTTTTAAGAGCTGATAGCTTCACAAATTCCTTGCATCATGTGTGAGCCAAAAGCACTTTCATGCATGTGCAATGGCAGGAATTCCATTTTGCTTCCATGGCTGCCATGACTCAGGCCCTTCTTTTGGGGATAAAGCTGGGAATTCAGAAATGGAGAAGGTAATTGCCCTCAGGATGAGCCCCAGAAACACCAACTAGAAGCATTTTTGCAAGAAGATCCCATGACGCACTGCTCCAGCTTGAGAATACCATTTTCCACTTCTCTAACACAAAATGACTCCATCTCAGAAGCTTCAGAGCAATTGCTATTTCCTCTGCTCTCTTCCAACTCGAAGATTTTATAATTCTATCTTCTGGACCATTCTGGCTGGCTGGTTGAATGGCGCTTCTCAGTGAAGGCAGAACTAGCTAGAAGTCATCTGCTATCTATGGCTCTGTATGAGAGTCAACTGGTGCTGAAGCAATATCTGAGCCCTTATGCAGCGTTCAACCTGAGCTCTGCACAGAGCTGTCCATGGTTGCTTTGCCTTGCCTTTGCCCACGGCATTCAAAGAATAATAGAATTGCAAGGTTTAAGGGACTCCCAAAGGCCACCTAGTCCAACTCCTTGCAATGCAGACCTTCTGCTCTGAAAGGTGCTCTAACCTTAGGCATTGGGTGGTCTCAACATCAGTCATCTGGCATATGCACACCTAGGTTATAGTGAATGTCCCAAATGTGGCAACTGTTATGCTTGTATATATACCAGTGCACCTGACTTTTTGGATTTTCACACAATTGTATTTCTGTGGGTATGTAGGAGAATTTCTGTGATGGCCTGGGATTTGGACTCGGATGCTGAACCTGGGGGATCCCAGCCTGCACAGGATTCCCCACCCCCAGAACCAGCTGAGCCGGGGCTGGGGCATGAGCCTGAAGGGTCCTCACCTGTGCTGGATCCTCGGGGGCAGGCACCAGCTGAGTCTGCTCTGGCTCCTGAGGTGATGGAGGACCCATTGCCTGCCGGTGCTCCACTCTCAGCCCTGTCAGAGGAAGCTGAGGTTGCCTCTGGGTCCAGTAACCCTCCAACCTCTCCTGAGCTGCAGAGGCTCAGGGCAGAGAGGCGGAGGGAGCTAAGTTCCCGCAGGAGGAGTACTCGCCTCTAGGCCAGGAGAGGCGAGTCACCAGAGGCCCTATGCCTCGGGACAGATACAAGCCGGCCAGCCCCAGTCCCAAGTTGCGGGAGCAACGTTGTTGGTTGCTAGTTCCTGCCTGAACTCTGTCCTGCTTTTCTGCCAGAGCTCCTGACCCGTCCTGGCTCCCCACTTGCAAGCCTGTTCCTGACTTCACCCGACTCCCTGTCCAGCACCCAGCTTCAGTTTCTATGGACTGCCTCCACGTTGCACCTTTGACCACGGAGTGGACTTGGACCTTACCTCTAGGGTAACCCACGGGACCAGCACAATTTCACATATTGAAGCTACAAAATCTCCAGCTGCATTGATCTCCATCTAATTTGTTGAGTTGAACTTTGGTTGGGAGGTGGGCAAATAGCAAATAGCAAAACAAACAAAACAATTGACTTGATGCAGAGTGTGAAGGGGGCAGTAGGAACCTGGTCTCAAATCTACCTTTAGTTATAGGACCACAGGTCAAGCGGGGTAGGATGGGGGATGAAATCACTGCCATCTGCAGGGGGGTTGGACTAGATGACCCTCAGGATCTCTTCTAACTCTACAATTCTTTGATTCCATGATCCCTTGGTCTGGTTTCTCAACTGCAGAAAGGTCTAATTGGTAGGGAGGCTGTAAAATACCAACTTTCGGTTCCATGACTGAAGAAGGGACTAGAGATAAATTTAAAATAATAATGAAGTGGGATCATACACACAGTAAAAATGGCATGAAATGATTCATCAGATGTGGTCCAGGGCTGCCACTTGGATTGTGGCTTAGCTAGAAAGGCAAGATTCTGTCAGTTTTGGATTCTCACTTTCCCAAACAGTTTGCCACATTTCCACATCGGTTTGCATTTTTCTTTAAGTCCTCATAAAAATCTACCAGCATATTAGTGCTCATTTTCCCCAATGTACGCATTTTGCAAGCAAGTTTCCCCAATATAAATTGCATTATGGTATCTTATTTTCACTTTTCCACAATAGATGCTTATTTTCTACACATTTTTTTGTTGGAGTACAAAATTTGGAGAAAAGCGAATTTAAGGGACGCCCAAGTTTCAGTTCAAGTATTGTTTTGAGAGGCGCAAATAACAGGTTGGCTTGTATTTAAACCTGGACTGACCCATATTTCTCTCCCCATCACTCCTAGTTTGAACAAGTTGATTTTGGACTTTCATATCAATGGTTCAAGTTCATGGGAACATTCTTAAGGTGTTTAATCAAGGACAGAGATGAAAGATTGGATTCGAGCCAGGAATCGCATAGATGGTACCCATTTCAACCTCCATGAATATGCATGAAACTCAGGCGGCGGATTGTATTGACATTCTGCTTCTGTTGCAGTTTAGGGATCATTTAGATTGGATTAATTGGATAATTGTGGAAGGGTGACAGAAAGAAGGATAACAACGTACTTTAAAAATGAATATATATGGCACTTCGGACAGCAGAGCTGTCTTGTCAGTGCTGAACAACCAACCGTGTTGTCTTGAAGATGATGGTTTGTGTGTGTGTGTCAAACTGCAATCTGCATGTAGGTAATGAGCAATTATGCTCATTTCTAGGCTAAGGATGCGTTTAGCATCCCAACCAATGAGTGAGAGTCCAAGGCTGGCTCAAGACATTTTGCTGCCTGAGGCAAAGGAGAAAATGCCACACACAAAATGACACTGCCCTGTGTCAGGAAAAAGCAGCAATGCAAGAGCGAGCTGCAGTTGTCTGGAATGCAAAACAGGATGTTGATGTTTGGGACTGTACTATTGGAACAGAGGGGCAGTCTATTCACTGTACTGAGCACCGGATGTTAGCTCAGAGTGTCATCTGACCTGTACTGGAAGTACAGGGGTGGAGTTTCTCTACTGTTGGAGACTGGAGAGTGCAGACGTGTTTCTCTGTACTGCTGCAATGACAGAAATAAAGACATGTAAATAGATTTCTGTCTGTCTCTTTCCCCCTCCCTGAGGGAAGCAGGGAGGAGGGAGGAGAGGTGTGTCCCTCTCACGCTGAGTGGGATCGCCGATAGTGACCTTGCCTGTATCCTGCCGGGAGACGCAGACGGGGAGGTCAACAAGGATCTCAGGCCGAATGCCTGGAGAATGGCCAGTTACCTCTGACTGCGGCCTGAGAATCCAGCACCCTGTCCCTGAGGGAGATCAGCAGGGTAGTTATGAAGGCAGAGGGCAGACACACAGCTCTCTTATCCAACAGAAGGGATAAGTCAGGCAGTTCAGGAACAGGAGCTGAAGGGCACCACTGCCTCTCAGAATATGCTGCCTGAGGCAGCTGCTTCATTCTGCCTGTTGGTTGGAGTGGCCCTGTGACAGACATGCCCCTAAACAATGTTCTTGTACTACTACTGTTTATTAGCGGCTGTATCCATTGCTACAGTTTCTCTCTCACAATTTTATGAGTGCATGATAAGACTGCCTTCTTGTTGTCTCCTCTCCAGCCTGACCCTTCACCATGAGGTCCCAGGGCAAGTTACAACCATGAACCTGGGTAAGCTGGATGTGGTCAAAAATGAGATGGCAAGAATAAATATTGACATCCTGGGCATCAGTGAACTAAAATGGACGGGAATGGGCAAATTCAGTTCAGATGACCATCACATCTACTACTGTGGGCAAGAATCCCATAAAAGAAATGGAGTGGCCCTCATAGTCAACAAAAGAGTGGCAAAAGCTGTACTGGGATGCAATCTCAAAAATGATAGAATGATCTTGATACAAATCCACGGCAGACCGTTTAACATAACAGTAGTCCAAGTTTATCCACCAACTACTGGTGCAGAAGAAGACCCTGATGTTGGGAAAGATGGAGGGCACAAGGAGAAGGGGACGACAGAGGACGAGATGGTTGGATAGTGTTCTTGAAGCTACCAGCATGAGTTTGACCAAACTGCAGGAGGCAGTGGAAGACAGGAGTGCCTGGCATGCTCTGGTCCATGGGGTCACGAAGAGTTGGACACGACTAAACGACTAAACAACAACAACACAATGAAGAGAATAGCCTGGGTCCTGAAAGATATCAGGCGGGCCAGGGTGAAAAGCTGTTTCCTGGTCCTGCTGGATCTCTCAGAAGTCTTTGACACCATTGATCATGACACCCTTCTGGACCGTATAGAGGAGTTGGGAGGTGAGGGCACTTATACAGTGGTTCTGCTCCTTCCTCCTGGGCCGTGTTCAGAAACTGGTGTTGGGGGATGAGTGTTCAGACCCCTGGGCTCTCACTTGTGGGGTGCCTCAGGGTTCTGTCCTCTCCCTCATGCTTTTTAAACATCTATATGAAGCCACTAGAAGAGATCATCCGGGGGTTTGGACTGGGTGTTCAACTCTCCTTCAAATCTGAACAAGTGAAGGCAGTGAAGGTCCTGAGTGAGTGTCTGGAAGTGGTTGGAGGATGGATGGCAGCTAACAGAAGTACTGTTTTGGGGTGACAGGGGGCGGGCAGGTGTGGAGGATCCCTGGTCCTGAATGGGGTAACTGTGCCCCTGAAGGACCAGGTACGCAGCCTGGGAGTCATTTTGGACTCACAGCTGTCCATGGAGGTGCAGGTCAATTCTGTGTCCAGGGCAGCTGTTTATCAGCTCCATCTGGTATGCAGGCTAAGACCCTACCTGCCCGCATACTGTATTGCCAGAGTGGTGCATGCTCTGGTTATCTTCCGCTTGGACTACTGCAATGCACTCTATTTGGGGATACCTTTGAAGGTGACCCGGAAGCTACAAGTAATCCAGAATGCGGCAGCTAGACTGGTGACTGGAAGTGGCCACCGGTACCATATAACACTGGCCCTAAAGGATTTTCATTGGCTCCCAGTGCATTTCCAAGCACAATTCAAAGTGTTGGTGCTGACCTTTAAAGCCCTAAATGGCCTCGGTCCTGTATACCTGAAGGAGCATCTCCACCCCCATCGTTCAGCCCAGACACTGAGGTTGAGTTCTGAGGGCCTTCTGGTGGTTCCCTCACTGTGAGAAGTGAGGTTAGAGGGAACCAGGCAGAGGGCCTTCTCAGTAGTGGCACCTGCCCTGAGGAACACCGTCTCACAAGATATCAAGGAAATAAACAACTATCTGACTTTTAGAAGACATCTGAAGACAGACCTGTTTAGGGAAGTTTTTAATTTTTGATGTCTTAATATGTTCTGATATATGTTGTGAGCCTCCCAGAGTGGCTGGGTAAACCTAGCCAGATAGGTGGGGTATAAATAATAAAATTATTATTATTATTAGGTTGGAGAAATGAGATGCACTCCCCCAATGCATGATTCCCAGCAACTGGAATTCAGAGTCATGCTCAGTGGGTGAGACACATAGTCACCACGGCTGGTTTCAGTTCATGAGAGCCTGGCCAACACTGTATTATGACAATCCCACGATAAACCTGCTGAAGCAGCACTTCCATCAGTGAAGATATTCATAATTTACCAACTCCCTTCTTCCCCAGCGAACATTAAAATGATGTGCCAATTGATCTTGTGGTGCTCTTTAGTGCCCTTCAGACTAACCTGATTAGCTGTTCATCTTGTTCCTGACTGAGGTTCACATTTTAGAGAGCCTCTTCGTACTTGTCTGGTAACTCATATTTCTTCTTGCTGGCTGTAAGAGAAGACATCTATGGACTTCATTACGGGTGTATGTTCTGCAAAGAGAACCCAAGATATACTCACAATATGTTATGATACCCAACTCTCATGGCCAAAGCTTCCAACTTTTAAACAATTGCTGCTTGGTTCAGTAGCTGGAGACGGAGACAGCTTTTGACAGATTAGGAGTGAAAGATTGGTGTGCAGTCCAGTGAATTTTAGGAAGGGAAGGGCAACCTGGTGATTTTGCTACATTAAGGATGGGAAGCCTATTTGAGAAGCTTGAAGATTCAGGACAGATGAAAATTTTTTTTTCACACAGTGCATAAACTATGGAGCTTATACCCACAGGATGAAGTGATGGCTACCAACTTAGCTGACTTTAAAAAAGGATGGGACAGATTGATGGGGGAGACTTAAAGGAGGTAAGATAGCCATATGATATCATGGTATCATTGTTAGAATTCCTGGCTCCATGATTACAGTCATAGGATTGTTGTCTTTCACATAATGGTATTTGTTTTGACTCCACAGAGTGGGAAGTAATGAAGACAGGATGTTTGTGTTACTGTGTGGGACTATTGTCCTTTGTTCTTTTCCTCTTTGCTGTCTGATGCTAGAGAGAGAGAGGGAGCCATGTTGCAGTGCTCCGTGTGTGTTTATATGTAAATAAAGTAGATTAGCCAAAATACTGGGTTGCTGTGGTCTGTTACACACAAGTTGTGCAAACTCTGCAGATCCCTAAGTGTGCCTGTGTCGGGTTGGCATCTGTTGCTGTCATTTTTGGGCTGAAGAAAGCTTTTGAAGCTCCTGAACGATTGATCAGGAGGGAGGGAACATGCCAGCCAGAGTCTCTACCAGAATCCTACTCAAGTGTAGGCTGAACTTAAAACAACCATATTATAGCCATCTTCAAATATCTCAAGGGCTGTCACATGGAAGAGGGAGCAAGCTTGCTTTCTCATGCTCTGGATTCTATTCTAAGTTACAAGAAAAGAGATTGCGACTAAACATCAGGAAGAACTTTCTGACAGTAAGAGCTGGTTGACAGTGGAATAGTCTCCCTTGAGATGTTGTGGACTCTCCTTCATTGGAGGTTATAAGCAGAGTTTGGGTGGCCATCAATCATGGATGCTTCAGCTGAGATTCCTACATTGCAGGGGGTTGGACTTGATGACTCTTCGAGTCCTTCCAACTCTATAATTCTATGATGGGTGGCTATCAATGGCTACTATCTGTGTAGGCTTGGCTCTGCCTCCATAGCTGGAGGCAGTAACGCTACTGAATACTAGTTGCTACAAACCACAGGGCAGGAAAGTGCTCCTGCACTTGTGTCCTGCTCCTTGGTTTACTACAAGCATCTGGTTGGCTGCTGTGAAAACAGAATGCTGAACTAGATGGACCATTGGCCTGATCCAACAGGACTCTTCCTATCTTCTTATGACTGTCAGGCTCGAGGGATTCTCTCCTCCCTGTCATGGTCCGGTCTACAGCTGATCGAAGTCCCGGCTGAGGACGTCGGGACTGGGGGCAAGATGGCGGGGTGGGAGCAGGAACGAGAGTCCAGAAGCCAGAAGTCAGGAGGTCAAGAGTCCAAGGGTCAGAGAGCCAAGAAGCCAGGGGTCTGAGGGTCAGGAAGCAAGGAGTCACAAAGTCAAGGGTCTGAGGGTCAGGAAACAGGGAGTCAAGAAGCCAAGGTTCAAGGATCAGGAAACAAGAAGCCAAACTCAGCAAGGCAGGGAGCATGTTGCTGTGGCAAAGAGCCGAAGGGAAATGCTGACTTTATATCCCTTCCCGGCTCTTGCCACCAGGTGCACTGAGTTACCAAGCGACCTCACCTGTGCGGCCGCGCCTTGCCTCTTCAGAACAAACCGAGGAAGTCCCCAGTCCTGCAAAGCCCTACTGGTCACAGGGGCTCCTGCACGCACTCCTGACACTCCCCTGGTAGCATCAAGGATCAAAGAAGAAACAAGAAAGTTTGTATTTGTGGTTTTATTCAGTAATTGTGGAGCAAGGCATACAATCCAGTCCTGAGATATACTCAGAGTCGCAAAGTGATTTCATGCTCTTTATTCAGCTCATAGTGGTGAGGAGGAATGAATGAAAGTCCCCTCAAAGTATCTGCTTTATATACATTATTTACACAATGGGCTGCACATGATTGGTTAATTCTGGAATTCTACTGCAAGCCAATCAGGTTGTGGATTCACTTATATCTGGAGCATGATTGGGTGGTTCCTGCCAACCAATCATACTGCTGCATTGTTCTTGGACCAATCAGACTGCTGCATTCTGAATCCTATTGTTCTAGGACCAATCAGACTGCTGCAATTTGGATCCTATTGTTCTAGGACCAATCAGACTGTTGCAGTTTGGATCCTATTCAACTCAGTACATAACAAGTCCTTAACTCTATGGTGAAGTAGCTCACTCTGAACCCCTCTCCTTCCTTCCCCAGCAACAGGCCGTGGCTCTGCGAGGGGCCTCAGAAATCGAATGCCATTGAGCTCTTTGCTCTTGAATTCTAAGTGAGCGGCCAGTACCTG
Organism: Podarcis liolepis; assembly: GCF_965112155.1. NCBI lineage: Eukaryota > Metazoa > Chordata > Lepidosauria > Squamata > Lacertidae > Podarcis > Podarcis liolepis. The sequence goes on along the minus strand of NC_139560.1, from coordinate 5,623,759 downwards.
GCCATGGTGGAGCCTCTATGCTCTCCAAGGAAGTCTCTGCTGGAAGTTCTCCAACTCCCCCACCTTCTCCTAACATAACTTGGCAGCTCTGCGTTCTGCTGTAATACAATCCTGTCTCCCTCTTCTCTTGAAACTACTGGAGAAGAGGGGGGGATCCCTGCCCACTCCTTCTCCGAGGGAAGCAGAGAAGTAGGAGGGGGCAATTCCCAAACCTCCTCTTCAGTCCACTACCTGACAAGGACCTTTTGCTCTGGAGGACAGAGGAATCTCATCCCTTGAAAGATCAGCATGGAAAAATCTCTTGCAATGCAGAATTAAGGAAGCTTGCAACATCCTCAACCAATGGACCACTCTGTTTCTTTGGCCATTGACCTTATTTGCATGTGAGTACAGTTGTGACAGCAGCAGCCTGCAAACCAGGAATAGGGTGTGTGTGGCCCTCCAAGTGTTGCTGAACTGCAATTCCCATCATCCCTAACTATTGGCCATGCTGGCCAGAGTGATGGGAGCTGGAGTCCAAGAATGTCCAGAGGGCTGCAAATTCCCTATCCCTGATGTAGACTAAGCCGGTCCCTCTGACGTTTCCAAAACACATACCAGATAGTTCTGATTTTCCAGTGTCCAGGTATGGCTTTGCTGCAGAATCCAAGCATTGCCATAATTTGGTAGGCAGCACGCCAGTTGCTAAATTCCCCAAAGGGCAGAAAAGCTGCTGGAACCAGGCCTTTCGAGTGTAAGGCTGCAGTCCTAAGCATTCTTTCTTGGGCACAAGTCCCACTGAAATCAGTAGGGACTTCCTTGTGATTAAAAATGGGTAGAATCAAGTTGTAAATGGAATGGCTCCCTGAGGGCTCCCAGAGCTGTTGAATTAGCCCCCTGTTTTCAAGCAGATGCAAATGGGGGAATTTAATACCAGTCGTGTTCCCCAAATCAAATTATGCTGCTTGTGTTTTGGGGGTTTGTTTATTCATTTGGAAGAAAAGCTTCTGGGCTCCGTTTTGATCAATAATAATAAAAAACAAGAATACAAACATTTATCTGCATTTGCTCAATAGTAAATGAAATCCAGTACCTTAGAGCAAAGAAAAACTCTCCCAATGCAGAATTATTGCCTTGGTGATATCAGTAGCCAATAGACCAATAGTTGCTTTCTGCCAACTGTCCTAATTCTATGTTTGGGCCCTCGCAGCAGCAGAGGTGAGGGAAACAAAAAAGATGTTTCTTTCATAATATGGAAATGTCCTTGCCTATCTCAGCCCAATTAGCTCATTATCAAGTGGAAGCTTCCATGTGTCAGCCAGAAGAATGACATTTTTGTATAATAATAATAATAATAATAATAATAATAATAATAATAATAATTTATTTATACCCAGCCCATCTGGCTGGGTTTCCCCAGCCACTCTGGGTGGCTTCCAACAAAACACTAAAATACAATAACCTATTAAACATTAAAAGCTTCCCTAAACAGGGCTGCCTTCAGATGAATTCTAAAAGTTTGGTAGTTATTTTTCTCTTTGACATCTGGTGGGAGGGCGTTCTACAGGGCGGGTGCCACTACCAAGAAGGCCCTCTGCCTGGTTCCCTATAACTTAGCTTCTCGCAGCGAGGGAACTGCCAGAAGGCCCTCAGCGCTGGACCTTAGTGTCTGGGCAGAGCGATGAAGGTGGAGATGCTCCTTCAGGTATACTGGACCAAGGCCATTGAGGGCTTTAAAGGTCAGCACCAACACTTTGACTTGCGCTCAGAAATGTACTGGGAGCCAGTGTAGGTCTTTCAAGACGGGTGTTATATGGTCTCGGCGGCCGCTCCCAGTCACCAGTCTAGCTGCCACATTCTGGATAAGTTGTAGTTTCCGGGTCACCTTCAAAGTAGCCCCACATAGAGCGCATTGCAGTAGTCCAAGCAAGAGATAACTAGAGCATGCACCACTCTGGCGAGACAGTCTGCGGGCAGGTAGGGTATCAGCCTGCGTATCAGATGGAGCTGATAAACAGCTGCCCTGGACACAGAATTGACCTGCATCTCCATGGACAGCTGTGAGTCCAGAATGACTCCCAGGCTGTACACCTGGTCCTTCAGGGGCACAGTTACCCCATTCAGGAGCAGTGAGTCCTCCACACCCGCCCGCCTCCTGTCCCCCCAAAACAGTACTTCTGTCTTGTCAGGATTCAACCACAATCTGTTAACCGCCATCCATCCTCCAACCGCCTCCAGAAACTCACACGGGACCTTCACTGCCTTCACTGGTTCTGATTTGGAAGAGAGGTAGAGCTGGGTATCATCCGCATACTGATGAACACCCAGCCCAAACCCACTGATGATCTCTCCTTGCAGCTGTATGTAGATGTTGAAAAGAATGGGGGAGAGGGCAGAACCCTGAGGCACCCCACAAGTGAGAGCCCAGGGGTCTGAACACTCATCCCCCTCACCACTTTCTAAACACGGCCCAGGTGGAAGGAGCGGAACCACTGTATAACAGTGTCCCCAGCTCTCAGCCCCTCTAGACGGTCCAGAAGGATGTTATGGTCGATGGCGTCAAAAGCCGCTGAGATATCCAGCAGAACTAGGAAACAGCTCTCACCTTTGTCCCTAGCCTGCTGGAGATCATCGACCAGTGCGACCAAGGCAGTCTCAGTCCCATGATAAGGCCTGAATCCCGACTGGAAGGGATCCAAATGGTCCGTGTCAGGGGTTCAGGGACAGAGGCACAGGGGAGACAGGAGATGGAGAGCAAATGGGAAGAATCTGAGGACAGCGGGGGGGGGGGGAGAATGACAGTGATCCGAGGGATTCCATGAGCCTCTCCAGCGAATCAGAGGATTCCCAGAAGGGGGCGCTGGTGGTAAGGACAAGGGGGGTCCCAGGGGGGACGCACCAGAAGCAAGAGGCCAGCGGGGACTCCCAAAGCAGCAGCTGGAAATCAGGACCAGCTTCCCCACCAGAGCGTAGTGGGGGGGAAGAGTCCCATGTGTCAGGGCCAGCGTCTCCTCCAGCAGGGAGAGGAGATGAGTCAGGGCTGACCACGCCTCCATCGGAGAGTGGGGGAATGGAGGGGAGGTCAGGTCCAGCTAGCCCCCCCCCGAAGGGGGAAGCAGTGACAGGAGCAGTGTAACGGTCAGGAGGAAGGTTGCTGGCTGGGCGCACGCGCCAAGTTCAAACGTACAGGCGCGCGGGACAGCAGAAAGCCCGGATTCGGAACCAGGTCCTAAAGCCCGCCGGAGGGAGGGGGAGCAATCAGGGGAATCAGCGTCAGAAGAATCTAGGAAGGGGGGGACCCCAGCGGGCAGGAGGACCCAGCGTAAGAGAGAGCAAAGGAAGAGGTGGAGCAAGGCAAGGGTCTTGAACTGGTGTCTGGGAGGAACGGACTCAGACGGAGCTTCAACGGTCTAGGGTTTCAGACGTAGGGCTGCGCGCCGCGGCTGTCAAACTGAAAAGGAACTTCAATAAAGACTTCTGTATATAAAGAGAAACTGGCGTTGGTCCTTTGTGAGCTGGGACCTGAGGCAGCCCTGACAGTCCGCTTCTTCCACGCGTGCCTGGAGTTATTCAGCAACCACTCGCTCAATCACTCTGACATCACAAGACATCCATCTCATTATACCTGACAGTGGATTGCTCTGTATGGATCTGTAAGATGAGAAGCAATCCTGAGACTGGTCCATAAAACTAGGAGATTATTTGCAACATTCAGAAAATCTAGGACTGCACCATTTCAGGATGCTGGTGGGAATCAAATTCTGAATGTTGCATTGCTAACCCGTGTTCCTTCAGATATTGCTGGCAAAGAATGCAGATGGAATCAATTTTAAATGGATTTATACGTGGAATTTGGTGGCTGGTTTTATCAAATTTTGCCCACATTGAACTACCTTCTGCATCAAGCAGCCACTCATCACCAATGACTTGTGCATTCACATTATTATTTTTAAAGGTTGACAAAGCAATATTGTATGCAAAAAATACATATATATTATGTATAATATTATGGAAGTGTTGAGTCTCATGTTGTACCATATTTCTGCAGCAGTATTTTACAAATATCAATACATAAGTACTTTTATACAGTTTATATCCACTGTAGCACGTATCTGTTTGTGTGCTGGCTGGTTACTTTAGGAAACCAAGAGTGTATATGAATATAATAGTCTAACATTATAGATAATATTACTTATTATAATGCATGTGAGAAATGAAAATGTTCATATTTGTAGCAGAGCAGGAACAAAAGTTTTTTTTGTTGAGATCAAGGAACACCGTGATCATAAGAAAATATTCCTGCTTGACATGGATATTTTCACAAAATTCATTTGTAGTTGTTGGACTACAACTCCCATCCTTCATGACCTTTTCCTGTGGTAGCTGGGGATGATAGCATTTGGAGTCCAACAACCTTTAGAGGGCCACAGGTTCCCCTTCCTATCCTAATCTTCAGCGTATTCTGCACCCGTTAACTGTCCTAGACTTTTTCAGGAGATATCAAAAATGCTACAATGTCTTTAAGATACATGTAAGGTAAAGGGACCCCTGACCATTAGGTCCAGTCGTGGCCAACTCTGGGGTTGTGGCGCTCATCTCACTTTATTGGCCAAGGGAGCCAGCGTACAGCTTCCAGGTCATGTGGCCAGCATGACTAAGCCGCTTCTGGCGAACCAGAGCAGCGCACAGAAATGCCGTTTACCTTCCCGCCGGAGCGGTACCTACTTGCACTTTGATGTGCTTTCGAACTGCCAGGTGGGCAGGAGCTGGGACTGAGCAATGGCAGCTCACCCCGTCATGGGGATTCAAACCGCCAAACTTCTGATCGGCAAGTCCTAGGCTCTGTGGTTTAACCCACAGTGCCACCCGCGTCCCTAAGATACATATAGGACTTCATTATTTTGACCAGCTACAGCTTCTCTCCTCTCCTAGTCCTACTTGAGTTCTTTCTCTTGACTGCTGTCCTGCTAATAATCCATTTGACTATCCGCTCCCCCCCGACCTTTCCCAGTCAACATTGTGATCTATATCAACTCAACCACACATCAAAATCCAAAGAGAAGTTTGTAAACCAAAATCTCGGACTGTATCCGTTGTTTTTTTTGTCTTCCTTGAAGCCTGCTGCTTTAACTGTCAGGATTCAGATTGTTATCACCTCGTAAAATGAGACATTTATCTCCTCAGTGTAATTTACAGCCTCTCTAAAAATGAGCAATGGAATGGGAAAGAATAAGGGTTGGTACCCCAGAGCCTTCTCCAGCACGTCTGAGCCGGGGAGTGGCCCCACTGGAATGCCTTGAATGATAGAGAGGGGGAAAGAATCCCTCATTTCATTATTATGACTTCAAAATGCGAGCATCTGACAGCACAAGGGCGATTGTTTCCCCCCGATTGGAAAAGTATGGTTTATGGGGTGCTTAAATCGGTGGCATTATGTTTACGATTATTCCTTCTGCAACTTGACTAAGGGAGGTCACTGCGAGATGCTACAAGGGATTACAAAGACTTTGCGCCCCAAAAATTGGCAGTGTCATGTCCTGGGACAGGTGCACTTTTAATGATTTAATATGGCCTTAGTCTTGTGCTAAATTAGAGTGGAGTACAAATACAGTGTGGTGCCTCGCAAGACGAAAAGAATCCGTTCTGTGATTCTCTTCGTCTAGCGGTTTTTTCGTCTTGCGAAGCAAGCCCATTGACGGATTAGCGGATTAGCGCTATTAGCGCTATTAGCGCTATTAGCGGCTTTTAGTGGCTTATCTGCTGATCGGATCAGCTGATAAGCGGCTTAGTGGCTTAGAAAAGGGGGGGGGGACCCAGCAGGAACTCGCAAGACATTGTCGTCTTGCGAAGCAAGCCCATAGGAAATTCGTTTTGCGAAGCACCTCCAAAACGGAAAACTCTTTCGTCTAGCGAGTTTTCCGTCTTGCGAGGCATTCGTCTTGCGGGGCACCACTGTATATACATTTTCTTTTTTATTAAAAAAAGATATATAAAAGACCATGTTTGAATCCTGAATTGCAGAACATGAATCTTAGCTAGGATTGTCCAATGAGGATTTCCCCCAGAGCAGAAGTCAAATTCATTTTAGAGCTACATCCCAGGGGAAATCAGTTGGAAGTGTGTGCATGTTGAAGATGCACCATTCTAGCTTTAGCACGCAATCTGGAATTTCCTACAGATCCTTGAAAATAAAAAAGATTAATGAGTTTCTTCTTGTGTTCTTGTGCCGTAGAACCCACCTCAGTGGAAACACCTCTTCCTGTATTTTGTTTGTTTAAAATGCTTTTAGGCCACTTTCCTGGGCAAATGCCCATCCAAAACATCTTGCAAACTGAGGTTCAGGGAACTTCAAGGATCTCCTAAACCCTTATACCCCAGCTTGATAGCTGAGATCATCTGCAAGGCTGCTGTTGGGAGATCCCTGAGTTGGTGAGGCTCATCTGACAACAAGAAACTGAGTCTTTAGTGGCATCAGCCCAGCCCTGTGGAATATTCTGCTAGTAGAGATTTAATGGGCACCTTCTGTGACAACTTTTAAATACCTGCTGGGACAGGTTCTACCAGGACTATGCGGGCACTTAAGAACCCATCCTCCTACAGTGGTTAACTGATATCTGTTTTTAACCTGTATGGTTTTATGTTTTTGTTGCTGTAAACATATTATTTTATTTGCTTTATGCAAATTATTTTTTAGAAACAAACAATATATATATTAAAAGGTGTCACATTTTATTTGAAGTCTTCACATATGTCAGCTGTTTTCTGGTCCCCATGCTAACCGTGGCTGCTTAATATGAAAAGCTTTATATGCAGATATAAACCTAAACCTAGACAGAATCTTAAAAAGCAGAGACATCACCTTGCCAACAAAGGCCCATATAGTTAAAGCTATGGTTTCCCCAGTAGTGATGTATGGAAGTGAGAGCTGGACCATAAAGAAGGCTGATTGCCGAAGAACTGATGCTTTTGAATTCTGGTGCTGGAGGAGACTCTGGAGAGTCCCATGGACTGCAAGAAGATCAAACCTATCCATTCGGAAGGAAATCAGCCCTGAGTGCTCACTGGAAGGACAGATCGTGAAGCTGAGGCTCCAATACTTTGGCCACCTCATGAGAAGAGAAGACTCCCTGGAAAAGACCCTGATGTTGGGAAAGATGGAGGGCACAAGGAGAAGAGGATGACAGAGGACAAGATGGCTGGACAGTGTTCTCAAAGCTACCAGCATGAGTTTGACCAAACTGCGGGAGGCAGTGGAAGACAGGAGTGCCTGGCGTGCTCTGGTCCATGGGGTCATGAAGAGTCGGACACGACTAAACAACTAAACAACAACAACAGTATTCCTCACCCTATGGCAGACAGGGTTATCTCATCCAAATCACCTAGCCTTCTTTCAGAATCCTCAATGGCTCTGGGTTTTCTTCCCTGTTTTTTTAAAACATAAGTGCTGTTATATATCCAGTTTGTCAGAGATTTTTATTCTACTTCTGGAAGATCATTCATACAAAAACAAGAAGAGCCTGAATGCTGGATCAGTTGAATGGTCCAGCATCATGTTCTCACAGATTCCTGTGCGAAGCCTTCAGGCAGGACCTAAGCACTAGAGCACTTCCCCCTCCTGCATTTTTCAGCAACTGGTACTCAGAAGCAGGTAGTTGTGGACCACAGGTATGAAATTTACGGCATGTAATGCCCTAAGAGAGAATATTATGAAAATGATATACAGGTGGTACATAACCCCAGTCAAGCTTGCAAAAATCTATCATTTGCCCGATAATAAATGTTGGAAATGTAAAGAAACTGAAGGTACATTCTTTCACCTTTGGTGGACGTGCCCAAGGATTAAGGCTTTCTGGGAGATGATATATAATGAATTGAAAAAGATATTTAAATATACCTTCTTGAAGAAACCAGAGGCCTTTCTCCTGGGCATAGTCGGCCAATCGGTGTTAAAGAAGGACAGAACTTTCTTTATGTATGCTACAACAGCAGCAAGAATACTTATTGCAAAGTATTGGAAGACACAAGACTTACCCACTCTGGAAGAATGGCAGATGAAAGTGATGGACTACATGGAATTGGCAGAAATGACTGGCAGATTCCGAGACCAGGGAGAAGAGTCGGTGGAAGAAGATTGGAGGAAATTTAAAGACTATTTACAGAAATATTGCAAAATTAAGGAATGTTAGAATGATGTTGGATTGAAGTTAAGTGGTTTCTAGCTGTAATGGTTTAAAAGAATATGGAAAAATTGGATTTTTAATAGGTAAAAATTTAATGTTATATTAAGATTAAAGATCTGGATAATAAGGAGGGAAAGGAATTGCTGAACTAATAAATTGAACTGCAATACAAAAAAGGGAGGTATGAGGAGGTCCGGGAAACAAGTAAATAAAAGATAAGTGATGTAAAGATGGAATTATTTTTAACTGTTTTTTATTTCCTATTTTTTCTTTTTTCTTTTTCATTATGTAATATTGTGAAAACTTTAATAAATATTTATTAAAAAAAAAAACAGAAGCAGGTAGGCACGTGGGTGGCAGTGTGGTCTAAACCTCTGAGCCTAGGGCTTGCCGATTGGTAGGTTGGCAGTTCGAATCCCCACAACGGGGTGAGCTCGAAATTTCTCTGTGCCAGCTCCTGCCAACCTAACAGTTCGAAAGCACACCAGTGCAAGTAGATAAATAGGTACAGCTGTGTTGGGAAGGTAAACGGCATTTCCGTGCGCTCTGGCTTCCATCATGGTGTTCCATTGCACCAGAAGCAGTTTTGTCATGCTTGCACATGACCCAGAAAGCTGCCTGTGGACCAACGTCGCCTCCCTCAGCCTGAAAGTGAGATGAGCGCCGCAACCCCATAGGTTGTTGGGAAACTGTGTACGTGCAGCTCCTCACACAGAGTCAATTAAGGTTTGGCAGACAGCCAGAAGGCAAACTGAAGGAGTAAGTCTGCCTGGTGATACAGAGGCATGGAGACAGCTCCATGACTGGTCAAGCTCTCTCAAAGGAGTGATAATTAATGGCCTACTAACTGAAATGGGTTAGTTTGTAGTTCAGAGGTTCAGAGTTCAGTGTGTCAGTGTAGGAGTTGTGAGTCGTGTATGAGAGAGCAAGCTAAAGATCTGTGTTCTGTTCCTGTAAATAGTCCACTGTATATAATAAACACCTAACTACAAGTTACTGGTTCCTGCTTTGTCCATCCTGTTTGCAGCCAAGTCACCAATTGCTTCCGTGGATTCTGCGTTTACTCTGCTAGGTCTGGCTAAGGTCCTGCAACTAGTTAGAAAGTTGCAAAACACCAACAGGTTTTGCCAATATAGGTTCCTTTACCTTTACCTTTTTTTTTTTACCTATTGTCTACAGCAGTGTTTCCCAAACTTGGGTCTCCAGCTGTTTTTGGACTACAATTCCCATCATCTCTGACCACTGGTCCTGCTAGCCAGGGATGATGGGAGTTGTAGTCCAAAAACAGCTGGAGACCCAAGTTTGGGAAACCCTGGTCTATATTGACTAGCGGTCAACCCCATAGTCGCCTTTGACTGGACTTAACCGTTCAGGGGTCCTTTACCTTTACCTGTGCAAAAGCATTGCTGCCTCTGACTGTGGAGGCAGACCATAGCCATCGTGATAGTCATTCATGCAAACATGTGCACACACACACAATGTGCCTTAAGATGCAGGGGGTGGGAGGAACATTGTGATGCACTCAGCTATATGATTGTATCTAGATTGTGTCTCCATGTTGCCTCACTAGGGATAGAGGATGGATTCATTTGGTCCGCTGTTCACAACAGGCAGGCTCAATTCCATGCTCCCAGGCTTTCTGTAGATTGGGACACAACTCCCCGTCGGATAGTGCAATGCACTAAATTTTGCAATTTATTTTTGGTGCGCAAGAAGCATGCACAAAATAATATTGTATTGCTGTGTTTTTATATATGCTGTAAGCCACCCAGAGTGCCTGGGGAAACCCAGCTAGATGGGAAGGGTATAAATGATGAAAATAATAATAATGATAATAATAATAATATCCTGCTGTGGTTAAAATCACTGAAAAGAAAACATGTAAAAAATGTGCATAATGGGGCAGAGGAAACAGAATACTCAATGCATTTCTACCAGTTCAGTATTCTGTAGATTCAAAGCACTGTTTAAACTCATACCTGGTTCTGATATTTGTTGTTTCGAAATAAACCAAAATCCATTTTCTAGCATATGCCCATTTCCTTAGTCTCTCCCTCTCCCAGTCACATAATATGTGACTCATTCCAGCCCAGACTTCTGACCTCTCTGTGAACAGACCTAAAAGGAGATCGTAATCATATCTCAAATTCAAAATGTGTCTTCCTTTGAAGTGAGTCGGGTTTTGCCTTTGATTTAGATTCATGTGCAGGGGAAAAAATGATAGAAAATTTCCCTTTTCATGTAGAATAACTCTGACTGTTTCTGGACCATTACCTCATCCTTTAATGTGCCTAAATGCTTCATCTTTTCTGTATTGTATTATTTATTATTTACATGTCACCGTACTTGACACCCCCCACAGGCTGTCTTAAGAAAATTATTTCTCCCTGTAGCAAATAAATTGCTTATATATATGGATTTTTCTTTCCTCTTTAGGGGAGCTCTGATACAAATAATAATTTGCCCTCCTGAGCAGTCACAGATAACAGCCTGATAAATTGTTATTCTTAGTAACGGCTTTGATTTGCCCGCAAATACATTTATATGTGCATAACATTAGACAGCGCGATTTTACAAACCGCATCGCCTTTAGGGACAGATACCACTCTGAGCTACTCGCAGGGAAAAACGCACTGGCGTCTTGGTTCATTACAGCTGAAGCCATCGTGGTAGATGAGATGAAGCAATGAAGACCCAAAGGAGGGAGATTTAAGATGGGTTGTCACACATTAATGTACCCATGCACCACTCCTGCTGCTGTGTTTTGACTCCAGTGATGACTTTTAGGCCTGAGCCAGATATTTGACAGAATATCTGCATGCAGGACTTCTTTCTCTAATGAAGAGTTTCAAAATGGTTGGATGGATCCCATAGAAGGAATAGACTAGTTCCGCATCCTCTCCAACACTCCTTTGATGAAAACAGGGACATTTCTCACTCACCAACAACCGACCCTCCTCAACCTCCCATTTTTGTCAAAGCGTGTTCTCCCTAACAGAGAGCACATGTTGCGGTGGGGGCCAGCAGGCCACCCCACTGTTGCTGGGCAGATATGTTTGGATGGCCACAGACAGTGATTGGATAATTTGAGTCTCTGTGGAGATTTCCTTGTTGCCAATTTGAGGGAGGCGTCAGAGGTTTTAAATACTGGACATACAGCTTTGGGCGTCCTCTTGGCTGCATGCACCGGATCACCCGCCCACCCTCCCTGAATTGGGGGGGGGGGTTGCTTTGACCTTGCTATGCCTGTCATGGGGTCGTCTGCTTTTGAGGCAGGGGCCTGGTAGGAATTTTGTCCATTTGGCTGATTGGCTGGTGCCATTTGGTTTTTGCCTACTGCGTAGCAAATTGTCACAACTTATAAGGTTTGCGGTTAGGCATTGCTTAAAATTGGTTGGTGGAGGGGTAAGTGCCTACCCCTCCAATGGTGGTGCTGCAGGGGAATTCCATTAAAGGAATCCAGGGGCTTACCATCCTTTCATCCTAGTCCCTGGCATCAGACTTGGGCCGTGCAAGCCCCCGGGAGCACGCGGGTGAGAAGTGAGGGACTGATGCCCAGCTTCATTTCTCCCCAATATTATTTTCCCTGACTGGCTTCCGCTGGAATCCGGAAGTCAGTTCTGTCCCTGGGGCAAGGACAGATAGTCGTAACCAATGCCTAAGCAACCACTCACATGTGTGTATTTAAATAAAGTTGTGGCCAAAATCATGCCAAAAACCTTAAACAAAAATTGATGTGTGAAGTGTGAGTTATTTGGGGTGGCTTGGGGACCTCGACGCACAACAACCCCCACCCTGGAGTACATTTCCTTCCAGAAGGAAGGCAAGTGCCATCTCCCCCTCACCAATGGGACAAGCTCCTGCTCATCCCCTTCCCTCCCAGACTTGGTGGCAGCAGTACTGGTGGGAGAAATAGGGACATTCTGGGATCCAATCAGAAGTCAAGATGGGTTTTGTAATTCCAGGGCTGTCCTTGAAAAATCAGGGCACTTGGAGGGTATGGTTCAGACTGATGCTGATGGTGTACTGCTGATCATACCTCCTTTAGGTATATTATATGGGTGTGCTGGAGGAAGGGGTTGGAGGAGGAAATCATAAAAAATAAAAAATACACCATAGCATTAAAATTCATATATTCAACATTAACATTCTCATGCAAACACCTACAGTTCAGCTGGTGGGATGTTTTAATCCTGTCTTTTAAAAATAGGATTGTCGTTCACATTTTTCTTTGTATTTCTTGCAGTTTGGTTTTGATGCATGTGCTTCTTTGTTTATATATTGTGCGTCGCTTCGAGTTACCTTGGCAAAAAGGAAACCAATGAAGTTAGTGAACAAATAAATCAATAACGCACACATACACACGCACAGAAGAAAAGCACCCACCCACAAGAACAGTCGCAGGAAGACTTTGACAGTAGATGACAGAACAATACCACTCAGTCCATCAAATACAGTGGTACCTCGGGTTACAGACACTTCAGGTTACAGACTCCACTAACCCAGAAATTGTACCTCGGGTTAAGAACTTTGTTCAGAATGAGAACAGAAATCGCGCGGCGGCAGCAGGAGGCCTCATTAGCTAAAGTGGTACCTCAGGTTAAGAACAGTTTCAGGTTAAGAATGGACGTCTGGAACGAATTAAGTTCTTAACCAGAGGTACCACTGTACTTGAGGAATAGGTATATTTTTACCTTGAGTGAAGACACCAGACAGATCTCACTGGGGAGAGCATTGCACAGAACCACAACTGAGCAGAGCACCCCTTCCTTATCATCAGCCTCTTGGCCTTCCTCAGAGTGTGTGGTGGACCCAGAAAATGGCCTCCAAAGGGATGAAGAACTTCAGGCCACAGCCAAAACACATCCGAGATGAAACATCCAACATCCAAGTCCCTCCGAGTATTCCCAATCTGGCTTGGGACTCAGATGTATCTCCTGCACAGCCCTAGTGCTAAGTTGGAAGGTGAACCCCTTGGGGAAGTTTCATGGGTCTCTGTAAGGCGCCAGAGGATCCAACCTCCATGGTAGGTTGCCAGGAATGGATAAGACAAGGTTCTTACCAATTGCCTTTCATTCAATATTCACAGAGAGAGGCTTAGTAAATCTCCACTCCCCTTCTCTCCCACTTCCTCATTCGCCAACAGTCCCACCCCCTTTATGGTTGCTGCTTAGGCCATCTGTCTCTGAGCCATTTGCTCTCCTACGTCTAAGGCTTGCCGGGGTCTGGGAGATGGAGGGTCTGGAATGGCTTCTAGTGATAACATGTCAGCCAGCTGCTCCCACTCTCCCTCCTCCTCCTCCTCTCCCATTACAGTGGTACCTTCAGGTTACAGACACTTCAGGTTACAGACTCTGCTAACCCAGAAATATTACCTCGGGTTAAGAACTTTGCTTCAGGATGAGAACAGAAATCATGTGGTGGCGGCACGGCGGCAGTGGGAGGCCCCAATAGCTAAAGTGGTTGAAATATACTCGGAGTCGAGTGTGGATTTCATGCTCTTTATTCAGCTCAGAGTAGTGAGGAATGGAAGTTCCCCTGAAATGTCTGCTTTATATACATTATTTACACAATGGGCCCCACGTGATTGGCTAATTCTGGGATTCACCTGTAGGCCAATCAGGTTGCGGATTCACTTCTGCCTGGAGCTGGATTGGGTGGCTCCTGCGGACCAATCAGACTGCTTCATTCTGTATCGTATTGTTCTAGGACCAATCAGACTGCTGCATTCTGGATCCTATTGTTCTAGGACCAATCAGACTGCTTCATTCTGAATCCTATTCAACTCAGTACATAACAGTGGTGCTTCAGGTTAAGAACAGTTTCAGGTTAAGAACGGTCCTCCAGAACGAATTAAGTTCTTAACCAGAGTTTTTCCCAACTTTCCTCCCCATCTGCCTCTGAGCTGTGACCTCTCTCAAACCCCTGTTGTAATTCTGAACTGTCTTCTCTTCTCCGCAAGGTTCAGATTGAGGAGGCCATCTCCACCATTCCTCCTCTGCCCCGGCCTTGACAGTCTCAGAAGTTCAAAGAGTGGTGGTGGTTCAGGAGAGCCTGTGGAAGTCCTTCCCCAAAGAAGTGTGCCTGGCCACTTCATTCCACACCTTCATTGTATTATTATGTTTTTATCACTGATATTCTGTCATGTCTTTTTAATGTTGTAATGTTCTACGTGAGATCTTCTGATAAATGGCAGTATTTAAATTGAATAAATATTAACAGCAGAATAAACAGTAGAATAAATGTTAGCAATTGAAGGCTGAAGACTCTTTAGTGTTTGGCACCTGAGGATTTTTTTTTCCTTTAGGACCTATCCCATTCTCCTGACTGCAAATTGTTTTAACTGATTTTAATAAAATGTTTTTCATAGAATTGTAGAGTTAGAAGGGACCCCATTCCAACCCCCGGCAATGCAGGAATCTCAGCAGGAATTTTACATTGTTGCATCCCACCCAGAGACTTTAGGGTGAATAATAATAATAATAATAATAATAATAATAATAATAATAATAATAATATCATTATTAGTGCAAGCCTGCAGCAGAGTAATCCTATTTTCACTGGTAAGTTTGGAAGCTGTGGATTGTGCTGAAAGTGTGTGGGAGAGAGCAAAAATGATGAAAACTATGGTTTAAATAAACCATGATGAACATATGTTTTTATGCATATGTCTCCAAGGGTGATTCCGCCCCCCTCCTTTTCGTTGCATTTGGAAGAGCGTAAGAAATAAGCCCGAGCTAAATTGAGTGACAGTTCCTCTGCCATTCCTGATATGATTAAAAGGAACTTCCAGCACACTTTACTCCTGAGGCATTTCCCTAATATAAATATTCTTCCAAGTGACACAGAATGTTAATCTTGATTTCGGTGCCGAAGTGTTGGTGGAAGGAGCATAAGGGAGAAAAGAAAAATAATATCCCCATTAAAAAGAAATAGCAATATCAGTCCGGTTCTCCCTGGAGGGGACCGGGAAATATTGGAAGCCGGTGGAGAACAGAGTGTAAGAGGCGGCCGCTTAATCAATTGATCAATTTCATTACCCACACCTTGCCTTCCTCCATCCATAGCGGTTGTCACTTGATTATAATAAATTGTTCACTTTTTGAATTGCTGGAGGGATTGCCACGTATACTCCCACCGCCCCTTCTCTCTTCCTTTTAAGATGTGCCGATTAATTGCCAGAGCGATGTTTGGAGCCCGATGGGTTCAGTGAGACAGAGTGTCCGGGTTCCCACTCATGGACACAGTATTCAGACTCTAAGCATGATTACTTCCGAAGTCTTCATTGCAAAAGTCGCTACACAAGTCATAGAAGTTGGAAGGGACCCTGAGTTTCATCCAGTGCAGGGATCAAACCTGCAACCTTGACATTATCATCACCCTTCTCTAACCAAAAGTGCACCCATGAGGAGTAGAAGTTTTGAGAATAGCTATGAGGACTAGGAGCTTTTCAAAACAACTCCACCATGAGGACTAGAAACTTGCTTTAAAAAGGAGCTTACCGCTGAGGCTTTCAAAAACAGCTCCTCCACGAGGACTAAAAGCTTACCGTATTTTTCGCCCTATAGGACGAAAACGAAGGGGAAATGTGTATGCATCCTATGGGGCGAATGCAGGCTTTCACTAAAGCCTGGAGAGCGAGGGGGGTCGGTGCGCACAGACCCCTCTCACTCTCCAGGCTTCAGGAAGCTCTCCGCAAGTCCTGGGAGAGCTGCGTGACTTTGCGTGAGGATTTAGTTGAGTCATCATCAGGGTAGCCATAAGTCACGGGGGCAGAGAGCTCCAGACAAGTAGCATGTTTTTCCTGGAATAAAACCAACTTTTAATTGACTGTACGTGTACGCGTCTTGCTGCCGCTACACTCAAGGCGGCTTACAACATGACAAGATTTACATAATTACCAACATAACAAAAGTCATAAACAATAAACAAAACACATCAAAAGGTACACAACTGAATGGAAAATGTTTCCACATAAATCATAAAATCTAAAACTAAAAATTAATATCAATAACAATTTAAAATGACATAGATGAAAAACAGTCTTAAAAAAGGAGCCCTCTCTGTTGAGCAGCAGCAGCAGTCCCTTATGGAGCCTATCAGGCCCCACCCCAAGCCAGGTGGAGAGAGGCAGGGCAGAGCCCCTCAGGCTCCCAGCAGGTCAGTCCTCTTCAGGTCAGTCCCTGGAGATCGCAAGCAGGCTAGGAGACATGCATGGCTGAAACTCTAGAGCTTCTGCAAGTCAGAATACACAAGAGGGAACAATTGCCTGACTCAGAGCAAGACTAACAACAACAAGTGGGATCATCTTAATAGATGGTCCTGGTTGCGGGCAGGCCCTAAGCCCAGTCCCCCCCACCCTGGCATAGGTGGAGCCATCACCCTCACACCAGGGTGGCACCATGATCACCCAGGGCTATTGCCCAATCAATTTGAATGGGTGGTCATGGGGGGATGTATAAAAGCAGCAGCGCAACATGTGCCAAGTACCTGCTTTGCACTGCTGAACACCTGCCCACCCACCCTTGAATTTAAGTGTCCTTTGGCCTTGCTTTGGACTTCGGTTGGTTGCCCATCTTGGGTCGGAGATCGGGTAGGAATTTTTCCATTTGGCGAATTGGCACGGGCCACTTGGTTTTTGCCTACCTCTTAGCAATCATCACAACTTTGTAAGGCTTGGCGGTTAGGCATTGGCTTATTGTTGAGTGGAGGATGGGAGGTTGACCATCACCTACTCCTCCATTTCAAGGGTATTCTGTTAAAGAAATCTGGGGCCTGGATCTTGTCCGAAGTGTAGCACCCTGCTTGTGGTTAACGCTTAGCTGGAATGAAATATTCAACGCAGCAATAGAGAAATTAAAATAATTATTTATTTGTCAGACAAATAAATGAGAGGCACAGTGGTATATGGTTACCAAGCTCTGGCCTGGCCTTCTGCCATTATGGCCAGCCCTTATATTCCCTTAATCCAGCCCCCTTTGCTCCTCCTGTGGCTGCCTCTGTCCAATCAGCCTGGTTGAATTTCCTATTGGCTGATTGCTATATCCAATCCTAAAAGATACACCCACATCCTCCTGTCCTTATATGGAACACAAAGAGCTATATATTGTTACATCTATAAATGACAAATAAGTAGTAATATATCTTACATGTGTCTCAACAAGAAATCTTAATTACCAGCTCACCTCTTGCCCTCCTTGCCCTATTGCCTTCTAAAACAAATGGTTAATCTTAAATTTTTATCTTAAACATATGTCAAGGATCTTGAGTTTCACATCAACATTGAAAGATCTCCTTCATTTGAAGGTTTCTAAACAAATGTCTGACAGCTAATATATCAGGACAGCATTTGATGGCGTCTTCCTGTCTGGCAGGGAGGCTAGACTGGTGGCTGACTTAATTTCAAGATAAATACAACTCTTACAACTATATGAAAATAAGAATCTAGCATTTCTAAATCCTTTGCATAATTACATTTAAGCCAATATATTTAATACACAACACAAGTAGCCTCTTAAAAGGAATAAGGCCTTTTTAAAGTAGAGAGAGAAAGAAAAAAAGAACTCAGTTTAAAACAGTTTCAGAAGAAGCCTCTTCAGTTTACATCCCCCCCTTCAGCAAGCTGCTTTTCCCATTATCTCTTCCCAACATTTATTGCCCTCAGTTTAAGAAAGAAACAGCTTTAAAAAGACTTCCCAGCTAGATGCTTCTCCATTTGGTCTTGGCCTTTTTAACCTTAGAAGATCTGGCTCATTTTACTGGGAGGCACATTGGCATTATTTTACTATTTACTTATTCCTAATCATGTTTATCTCTGCCTTTTTTATCTTCTATAACATGTAGGGTCAGTGTCCTTACTCAGTCTGTAATTTCAGCTTTTACGACTTTGAGAATTGTTTTCTGCTATCAATCAAGGGGCTTCTTTGTCTAGGAAAAACATTGCCAGTGTTTTCTTAAGCAGCTAGCCTTCTTGCCTGGCATGAAACTTTTGAAAATCTAAGCTCTCTCTTTAATATACAAGTCCTGATCAAACATTAATAAAATGCAGGCTTATGCCTGATGCCTCAGAAGTCTGCATGAGGGGATAGGGCCATGCTAGGCCTCTGGGAACACCAGGGGAGATGCAGGTAGGTTCCCCCGAAGCAGTTTCCCTTTGGGTGGTTTACCCTTACAGACTTCCTGCAAAGGGGGCAGGAGTCATATATAGTCTTTTGCCAATGCCTAAGCCAATACCGCTCTCATTTCCTGTAATCAATAAAGTTGTGGCCAAAAAAATTGCCCAATAACCTTAAACAAAAATTCTGTGTCTGTGTGAATTTCTTTATGCTAATCGGGAGTTGGCTTAAGGGTCTTGCCATGCAAGAACTTAGGAGGGAAAGGCCCCAAAAGTTAAATGCTTGGGAGTCAGAGGCAGTAATTTCCATTTGCCGGGTTTCACAAGTTGAGAGAGTGCTGTTGTGTTCGTTCCAGAAGCAAACAAATAAACTAGAATTGTTGACAAAGTTTCAATGAATGAAAGCTTCTTTTTTCCCATTTTGTTTTTGGCGAGTGCAAATTACCTAACACATTCATCTGTAATTAAAAATTAGCAAGTGCAATCTTTTGCCCGATAATGGCGCACTGCTGCTGCAACTTTTTGCAAATGAGACCCTCATAATTAGGGGCAAAGTTAATTACTAGAAAAATAATTAAGATATTATTCTGGGATGATGGCTGGAGATCAACAAGGGGGTAAATACAGATGCTGCTAAAAGAAACTTTTAATGGCTTGAAAGTGGGCAGAAATTGTTAAGAGTTACCAAGAGGAAATAAGAAGAGAGTTGGACAATTATACAAAGTACTTTAGGTGTTTCGGAATATGAAAATCATTGCTTTTAACTGCTGCTGTAAATCACCAACATTGCAGGCAAATTTAATATACCTTTTTCTAAGTCTTTGGAACTGATGCAATTAGTGGATTCAGCTAAACACTTTGGTTTCTCTCCCCCAAGAAGTTATAACTTTTGCAATTACATTGTATGAGGAAAGCAATCCATTGATGGTTGGTTTTTTTTGTTGTTTAGTCGTGTTCGACTCTTCGTGACCCCATGGACCAGAGCACGCCAGGCACTGCTGTCTTCCACTGCCTCCTGCAGTTTGGTCAAACTCATGCTGGTAGCTTCGAGAACACTGTCCTACCACCTCGTCCTCTGTCATCCCCTTCTCCATCTTTCCCAACATCAGGGTCTTTTCCAGGGAGTCTTCTCTTCTCATGAGGTGGCCAAAGTATTGGAGCCTCAGCTTCAGGATCTGTCCTTCCAGTGAGCACTCAGGGCTGATTTCCTTCAGAATGGATAAGTTTGATCTTCTTGCAGTCCATGGGACTCTCAAGAGTCTCCTCCAGCATCATAATTCAAAAACATCAATTATTCGGCGATCAGCCTTCTTTATGGTCCATCTCTAATAGCTCCAGTGCAAAGGACTCCTCACTCACCCAAATTTAGGTCACAGGGCTCCTTTAGGTAATCATGTTCTAGGCATTTCCATCCCTTAATAGTATAAGTAACTGTCAGAAATTGCTCACTGAGAAAGAAAGAACCATGCTGGAAGGTATTGCGATTTATCTGGCTTCTTGTCCTTGACTTTTGCAAACAGCAATTTGAACACTGCTTTTCTGCACCCAAACAGTTCGCCATATCAATTGCATTTGGTTATGTGCAAAGCCTGCTGCGTGCATTATTTTTTCACTACTTTTTCCCCTCTTACCACAAACTTCAGATTTTCTTTTAGAAAACACATCTGCTGACTGGAAGTTTATTAAGTTCCAGCTGCACCGTTAGCTCACTCAGCATCTTCTCCTCTTTTGCTTCTAAAAGACCCTTGAATGTGTTCTTGCATTCATATGTCACATGGTGTCGCACTGCATTATGGGCTTTGCATTCTTCAAGTCTGCATAGCAGTTACTCTCCTGCCTTCTCATAATGTGGATAGCATGTTGCTGTTGTTAAATAAGAAATAATTAGAGTGTCAGACTAAGACCTGGGAGTCTAGGGTTTGAATCCCCGTTCAGTTATGAAGCTCACTGGGTTCCTCTCTCCCAGCCTAGCCCACCTCACAGGGTTGTTGTGGAGATTACATAAGGAGGGACAGAACAATGTGACCACCTTTAGCTCCTTGGAGAAAAAAGTGGGATATAAATGCAATGGGGGAGGAATAGGAAGGCCATACATCAATCAATCAATCAATCAATCAATCAATCTTTCTTGTGGTCAAAGACATAATCTTCTTTCATAATGCTTTATAATTTCTTATTTATTTTCTAACTTTGAGGTCCAGAATGAATGTGTGACACAAAGTATAATAGACCTTGAATTTAGAACCTTATATCACAATTCAGGATCGATGGAGCCATGTTTCTTTTAATCAAAAATTCTGATTCCATCACCTTTTGCAAGTAAGTCTATCTATTCCTGAAGGCCCATCTAATCCCACCAATAGCCATTCTACAAATTCAAGATTGAAGTGGTAGTCTCAAGTGGGTGAATGCTGGATGTCAGGAATGAGCCAGCTCCAAGCAAAGGTTTGCAGCCAACGGCAGAAAGCAGCCAGGAACAGAGAGGCTTAGATGTTAGTCAGGTGGGGGGTGGGGGTGGCAGCTGCAGACTTCGGTTCTTCCTGACCTTGTTGAGCAGACTGATAAGGCAGTAGCTGAGAGCAGGCTAGAACACAGCCAAAGTTCACAAGATGTACAAATAGGAGCGAATAGAGACAGCCTATCAGAACAAGAAGAGAGTGGAGATGATCCACAAAGTCCGAGGAGTCAGCAAATGCAAGGGCTGCTAGATAGGAAACAAAACAAGAGACGTAAAGATCGTAAGTTCAATATATTCTGTAGACACAGGAAGTAGTCTTCAGAAGGGTTATCTAGAGTAATGCTTTCAAAGGCTTTGTCAGAGCTATCTGTTAGTTTTTGCAATAAATCCTCCTTTTTAATTACCAACGCTTACTGTGTTATCGAGCTGGGAACCTGGATTCCTGACACTGGACGACTGGTGGAGATCATAAGGACTGTACCCGATGTCTAAAGTTGCACAGTCCAAAATTCAACACATCTCTTGACCATAAGATGGCTACAAGTTTCCCAAGACTTTCAGAACATATAAGGTAGATGATGTGTTCCTTGAGAGTGGCCCTGAAATAGTGGCTGTTGGAATAAAGGATTATACTCCCTGAATCCTGCAGTCATTCTAAAGGAAATGGTGCCGTGGCCTATTCAGACACACTAAGACATGACCTATTCTGATGGTCCAGCAGGAAAATTGTCTTACTTCCTGACCAGTCTATCCCCTTCTGTGGAGCTACCTTATACTGGTCAGTGATCCAGGCTACTGATTCATACACTATAGTGTTGTCTATCCTGGTGGTCAGCTTCTGAGGCAGGAGTCTTTCAAAGCTTTCCTTCCTTTATATCCTGTTAATTGAAGATGCCTTCTGCGTGCAAAGCCAGCTGCTTTGCCAGTGAGCTGTGTCATCTGTCCTGAGTCATGGGACTTTGCAGAACAAGACTTCAAAGATGTGCTGTACATTAATGACAGAATCTAGTGCTTCCTCCGGACTCCATGAGTACTGTCAGTTTGACTTCTGTCACAAGTCAGGAGATGACACTCTCCACTTTTCAGCCCGAGAGACCAAATATTAGTTTATAGCTTTTTAATTTCATCACTGCTAAATTGAAAAGCATTCTGCATTATTTACCCAATACATTTCTGCTTTGATTGAGATCAATAAGCAACTGCTATTTCAGGTTTGCGTTTGTGAATTTGTATGAAATTCAGCATCATGGAATGAAATGCTCCCAGAGATTACAGATTGGCAGATACTCATGTTAGAATATCTACAATTAGCAAAACTGACGGGATCAGTTAGAGGAATATCGAAACAAAAAGCAACTAGAGAATGGATAATATTTAAGAATCATGTAAAAGTTTATTGTACAAATAACTCCATACTTGCAGAAACTGCGTGATATTTGTAAAGAAAAAGATAAAGGAATATATACAAAGCAGAAAGAAATGATATTATACAATGTAAACCTGTGTAAAAAAGAATGTTATATCAAACAGTATAATGAGAAGGATTGTAAGGATTGTGCTGATGAGTACTTTAATAACTTTCTCTCTCTTTTTTTAATTTGATTTCTTTGTTTCTTATCTTTGTTACTTCTTTATTTCTTTTTTTCTTCATAAATTTTCTATTTTATATAATTCTCTTTTTTTTACACCTGTTAAGAGATAGTACATAATGTTTGCATACGCATGCAAATCTTTTAATCAATAAAGAATTGATAGTTGAAAAAGAAAAAGAAAGAAATTCAGCGCCATGGACAGTTCAGATACTGCTTGATTTGGTTGGTTGGTTGAAAGTCAGATTATCCTCCACCAGGGCCAGGGCCTTCTCAGTGATGGCTCCGACCTGGTGGAATGCTCTGTCCCATGAGACTAGGGCCCTGCAGGATTTAACCTTCTTCCATCGGGCATGTAAGACAGAGCTATTCCGCTTGGCTTTCAATTTGAACTTAGCCTGATCTTTTATTCCCCTTCCTTCCCTCCTCCTCCCCTTTTTATGAAGATTACCCACTCTGGGATCCCACAGCTAATTCTCCCCTGGTCTCCTCGCTGGCCCAGATAGGACTAATTTAGCCAGCTAGCCCTGGTGATCATCTAATGTTTATTGGATGGATTTCCCCCCTAAACTGATTTTTGAATTTTGAATTTATTGTTATTCACGTTTTATACTGTATTTTATGCTGTTTTTTGTTGCATCAATTAAGTGTATTATAATTGTTGTTAGCCACCCTGAGCCCGGTTTTCTGAACTGGAAAGGGTGGGGTATAAATTTAAAAATATATATTATTATTAAATTTACATCCCACGTTTCCTCCCAAATGAGCCCAGAGTGACAAAAAATGATAAAATATCTTAAAAGCAATTCCAGTACAGATGCAGATTGGGAAAGATCTCATCTTAAAAGGTTTGTGGAAGAAGGAAGGTCTTCAGTAGGCACCAAAAAGACAACAGAGATGGGCCTCTCTAATACTGAAGAGTAGGGAATTCCGATGATTAGGTGACACCAGAGCGAGGGCTGATTCCAGAACAACATGAATTTTGAAGGATAGTTACATTTTGGTCACATATTTTTCTTCAGGATGTATGAATAAGATACATTCCCATTTGCACTGAAGTGCCAATGAATATTCACAAGGACTCTTTCTTTAAACAAAAAAAACTGCAAACTGATGTGGAAATGTGGATAACTAAACTTAAGATGGGAAAAAGGAAAAAAAAAAAACACAGGGAGAAATTAAAATTGAGAGATTCACCGATCACTACGAAGAACTGTAAATAAAAAAAATAATAATTAATTAAATCAAGCGTACTGTACTCCAGCCTGGAATCAGTCCAGAAATATCAAAGGAAAATGAACGAAGTAAAATGGTATAATTTAGAAGTTCATCAACTTCTTTTAACATGCATTGGTGATGGGTGTTGGTACGTGAACCCCCCCCCCCATTTAGATGGATGGATAGGAGAGGTGAACTAAATATTTACTGTCGTCACTCAGGAATCTCCTCAATGGGTGAGATATCAATCCCTAAGTAATCAGATTAATGAATAGCCCAAACTGGCCTCCCCTTCCCCCTAAATGTCAGAACCTCCGCTATGATCGAGCTGGAAAAGCTCATCCTTCGGTCGAGTCCTTCAGAATCGCCTCCGACGATGATTAACAACCTGAGCCTCTGATAAGGCTCCAGGCACGTTCTCCATTCAGCAGAGTATCAAAGCAGCAGGGAAGGAGACGAGAAGTTTGAGCTACATTGCTAGGTTTTATTCTAACTACGCAGACAGAAAAGAAATATACATGCTCTCTCTGTGAAAGCAGAGAGCAACTGGACAAACAAAGGAACAGGAAACTAGTAATGTCACATCCGTCTCCTGTCTTCTTTGAGACTTCCAATAGCCTGGAATCTCTGGAATGCAAAACAGTCTTGTGACTTCAAGCACAGTGGCATAAACAGAAACCAACAAATTCTAGCATTCCTATTTAATTTTGACTTTTCCTTCTTCCAAAGCTCAGAAGCAACTCCATCTCAGTGAAACTCCTTCCCAAGCCCCTTTCTACAGGTCACCTTGTCTGCATCAGCTTGAATGCTGCAGAGAAAACCATGCATCGCCCCAAGGCACTTTCTTCTCCTTGCAAGGAAGGAGACCTGTTGTTGGAATTATGTTTTTGATAACAACAGTGGCCGGTGGGTTTGATTGTTTAAGCAGACCATCCCTTGGTGAAATAACAAGGTTGGCATGGGAAGCCAATGCTTTAATTGGCTTGGCAATGTGCCTCTTTAATAATGAGTCCAGGAGGAGGACGAGAAATCACGAACACAATTAACAGAAGAGCGATTGCTGTGGAGATCTTTCACACTCCACTTTCTTCCTCTGCACTGACATTTCTGGTATACCATCTGGGTGCGTATGGTGCACTGAGAAAAGGCAGAAGTGTCCGGCCTCTGACCCTCCAGATGTTTCTAGACAGGAGCTTCCACCATCTCCAGCTATTTTTCCGTGCTGGGTGGGGCTGATTAAAGTTGGGGTTCATCAACACCTGGAGCCCCTGCCTCTGGTCTATAGATTATGTTACGGGCAAATCTGCTCCCGTCTGATCCATTATATTTGGTAGGGAGGTGAAATGCCACAAATATGAGGGGGAAGGGTGTTTAATTTGTAGCTCAAAGCACAATGTCCTTTGCAAACATAAAGAGATAATCCAAACCATCATCACGATTATTCATCCTTGCTGCACAAAATCTTTTCTCCCAATGTGATTTTTGCCAACCTCTGTATCAACAGCCGCCAACTCCCAACCAGAGTCTCAATCTGAGCATCTTTCTATCTCTTGCCTTCTCTCTGCAAACTATTAAATCTTCCCTTTCCCCCCAGAAAGCACTTTTAATGCACCAACCTTGTCATTTGATGGAACATAAGACCCTGTCCCAAGATATCCAATGGCCTGAGAGGCTGGCCTGACATCAGCTCCCCCTTGTCAGCTGTTGAACGTACCTTGTTTTTCAGTAAAGCATAGACAAAGAGCTCCACTTGTTCTGCCCGCCTCCCTTTCCCAAATAGTCCCCCCCATCCTCTGGCTGAAACTGCAGCCTAGGCCCCTTAATGATCTCTTCTAATGCAGGCAGTATCGATTTGGTGTCTGCTGCTGTTATTGTGAACTTGCCAGTGATTGGCTCTCCCTCTGGACCGGCTGCATCAGACTTCTGCAATTCCTCGATGAATGTCACTCTGCCGATTCCCAAGAACGACTAACTACGATGTTTTCGGCGGTTCTGTACAATTACTTGCTTACTCTGAGCAAACGTTAGTGTACTCTGGCTTGCTGTGCCTTTATAGTTATTATTACCATCAGTACAGGCCATCATTATGACTGGTGTGTGCAGGAGTTTTTGAGATGCATCTGAAGATTTTTGTGTGTGTGCGCGCGCGCACACACACACACACACACACACACTCACACACAGAATCTGCACTTTGATGAAGAATCTTTGCCTACGGGGACTGAAGTAACCAGATATGGATTAAGAACATAGATCAAGGGAAGTAATAGTGCCACTGTATTCTGCTCTGGTCAGACCTCACCTGGAGTACTGTGTCCAGTTCTGGGCACCACAGTTCAAGAAGGACACTGACAAACTGGAACGTGTCCAGAGGAGGGCAACCAAAATGGTCAAAGGCCTGGAAACGATGCCTTATGAGGAACGGCTAAGGGAGCTGGGCATGTTTAGCCTGGAGAAGAGGAGGTTAAGGGGTGATATGATAGCCATGTTCAAATATATAAAAGGATGTGACATAGAGGAGGGAGAAAGGTTGTTTTCTGCTGCTCCAGAGAAGCGGACACGGAGCAATGGATCCAAACTACAAGAAAGAAGATTCCACCTAAACATTAGGAAGAACTTCCTGACAGTAAGAGCTGTTTGACAGTGGAATTTGCTGCCAAGGAGTGTGGTGGAGTCTCCTACTTTGGAGGTCTTTAAGCAGAGGCTTGACAACCATATGTCAGGAGTGCTCTGATGGTGTTTCCTGCTTGGCAGGGGGTTGGACTCGATGGCCCTTGTGGTCTATTCCAACTCTATGATTCTAGGATTCTATGAAATATAAGAAAAGCCTGCTGGTTCAAGCCAATGGCCCATCTACTTCAGCATCCATTTCTCAGCGTGGTCAGCCAGAAACCACAAGCAGGATCTGAGCCATTCAAATGGTGTGCGTGCATCATGTCATGTGATCGATTAGTGGGGTGAGGCTTACTTCAAAGTGTAGGTGTTGACCTTTAAAACCCTAAATGGCCTCGGCCCAGTATACCTGAAGGAGCATCTCCATGCCCACCGTTCAGCCCGGACACTAAGGTCCAGCTCTGAGGGCCTTCTGGCGGTTCCCTCACTGCGAGAGGCCAAGTTACAGGGAACCAGGCAGAGGGCCTTCTCAGCAGTTGCACCCTCCCTGTGGAACGCCCTCCCATCAGATGTCAAGGAGATAAACAACCACCTGACATTTAGAAGACATCTGAAGGCAGGCCTGTTCAGGGAAGTTTTTAATGTGTGACATTTTAATGTATTTTTAATCTTTGTTGGAAGCCGCCCAGGGTGGCTGGGGAAACCCAGACAGATGGGAAGGATACAAATAATAAATTATTATTATTATTATTACCTGGGCCTTCAAAATATTTTATTCAAGTTGGCACCTCCCCGGAAGCCTTGCTAGGCCTTCTGGCAGTTCCCTCCCTGTGAGAAGTGAAGTTACAGGAAAACAGGCAGAGGGCCTTCTCGTTGGTGGCACCTGCCCAGCGGAAGTCCTCCCATCAAATGTCAAGGAGATAAACCAATAAAGTGGTACCTCTGGTTGTGGATGGGATCTGTTCTGGAGCTCTGGTCAGATCCTGAGGTTTCCACAACTGGAGGGACCGCTGCTGTGCATGCTCGGGCAGCAAAAACCTGGAAATATACTTCCGGGTTTGCCGCTTATGTATCCCAAAGTTTACATAACCAGAGGGATACGTAAGCGGAGGTATGACTGTATATGATGTTTAGAAGACATCTGAAGTTTTTAATGCTTGATGTTTTATTGTGTTTATATATTTAGCTGGGAGCTGCCCAGAATGGCTGGGGCAACACAGCCAGATGGGCAGCCTATTATTATTATTATTATTATTATTATTATTATTATTATTATTATTATCTTTAATGGCTGTTCCATTAGTGTAAGTGGGACACTGCCCCACCAACCCGAGTCAGCCTTCAGCATGCTGCCACCACCATGCCTTCTTACAACTAGCCCATAGGGTAGCATTGTCTGCCAGCCATTGTCCTCCTCCATAGTCCTGGTGTTGCTGGGGAGGATGGGAACAAACCTAGAATGAGTTTGCTGTGTCAAGCATTGGCTATAGCGCCACCTACTGTTGACCTCCCTGCCTTCTGCCCCACCAGTCCCAATGGGCACCAGCCACCACTATTTGCGATATCCAAGCGCATCCTCCAGGCATATCTGGATTGTGACGATGACAGGCGCTTCAGCAGTAGACAATAATGAGGCCGATCAGAAGCAAAAAGGCATTTCTTCTGCAACCCCAGTGCAGCCACTTTGTTCTTGATGTGCCTTTCCCCTCACTTCAACAGCAACAAACTCAAAAGATCTGCTCCCTGACTTCATCTGCAACAACCTCATGCATGCTCTTCCTTGCTCTCTTTCGCAACCCAGTCCTCTGTTTATATATCTGTCCCTCCCTCTTCTCTTTGGAATCATGCTAGGAGACTGCTGCCTGTGATTCCAAAACAATATCGGTTTGTTTTGAGGTTTATGCCGCCGATCTATTTTTGTGAAATCTCTCTCTTTAATCCGTCGCCGCCCTTGCCTCTGCCTCCTTTGAAACCTTTCAGTTGGAGCCATTAACCTGGCATTCTGGAGGGGGGAAATTCTTCTAAGGCAAGCTGTTCAACGAACAGCTTCGCTTTATCCCCATGCCTTCTGCCAGGGTGGCCGTTGGTCACATCAAAGTCGTTCCATTAGGTGGCAGTCTTACAGAAATAATAAGAGCACCAACCCTCCCCGTGTGTGTATGTATATCTCTGTGTGCTTTTATATCTCTTTGTAGCATACACATCTCTACGTTTCTCCAGGCAGGCCTGTTTATTTAACTTCATTGTGCTGGGCTATATTTAGCGCAAGCCACTGCCACTTTCCTCCAAATGTAAAAAAGAGAAGCCTGGAAGAGCAGATTTAGTTGCTTTTCAAACGCAACATAATGGTGCATCCAGCATTGCCCACCTGTGTACTGAAATGAGTATTTCTGAGCATGGAAAAGCTTGAGAACCAGTGGAGGCCTCCAAGTATTGAAACTGAAATTGAAATACTTTATTGTCACTTGTACAACTTGTATGCAGTGAGATTACCTGAGCACCACCCCACTCAGCTCTCTTAGTCTTAATCCCTCTCGTTTACTGACGCACACCCACCAAACCCAAAGCCAGTTGCCGTGTTGTTATCTTTTCATTCAGCAGCTTAACAGCCCACGGATAGAAGCTGTTCTTTGCCCTGTTGGTGCGACTAATCGTGCTTCTATATCTTCTGCCCTAGGGCAGGAGATCAAGAAAGTGCCGGCCAGGGTGTGAATCATTCCTGAAAAGTTTCCTCACTTTCCTGAGGCAACGTTCTTCTGCTATTTCATCCAGTGGATTCACAGGGCAGCCCATAATATCTTGTGCTGTATTCACCACCCTCTGTAGGCACTTCCTATCAGATGATGTCAAACCAGCGTACCACACTGTGATGCAGTATGAAAGGACACTTTCTATTGTTGACCAGTAGAAGGAGATCATCAAATGTTGACTGACATCATTCTTCCGCAATACTTATGGAAGGGGAGAAAGGATTTTCCCCACCCCATCTTATTTCTCCTCCCTGTGCCACCCTCCCACAGTGAACTGATGAGTACTCTAACTCCCTAGTGCAGTTTTTTTTCAGGGAGATGCAGGGTGGAGAGGGACTCACCCCCCAAAACCCTCCTCTCATTCTGTTCTGAACAGGAAATACAATACTTGTTTTGGGTTTGTGGGTGCCTTGACCCCCCAAAATTCCTGGATGTTGGAGTTTAATAAATGCTCGGTGTGTTAAAATAAGCTGCCAGGTTCTGGATTTAGCAAAGTATTAAAATATAGGCCAAACCACTTCCCCATTGTAGAAATCGCCTGGGAAAAGAGGCATGACGGAGAGCAAAACGAAAATCATGGGCGTTTAACATAGCAAAGACTCTGCACCTGATGGTAGATGGGTGTGAGTCCCTCCTTCAACAGAGAGATAGTTAGCAGTTGAGTTTAGGATTGCAGCGGTGGTGACGTGACCTAGAGGAAAGAGGTTGCAGTCTGTTAAATGCAGTAAGTTGGAGCAGCCATGGAGGGCCATGACTGATTTCTTTTGGCATCCAAGACTGTGAGCATGGGAAAAGCAAGGACCGCTTGGAATGCTAATGCTGTAAGCCCCTGCATCACAGACTCAGGTTGTATGTATGGGTAAATAAGCCATATGTCATAAAGACACCACAGTCTCTGCTGGGCCTTATTTCCAAGAGGAATCACAAATCCAGGGTAATCGCTCTGGATTCTTGCATTGCTCAGAGACTTGGGTTGTGTGTAACAATACCTACACCTTTCTGTTCATTGGAATAGAGGAAGCTGCTTTATACTGAGTTTAGACCATTGGTCAATCTAGCCCAGTGTGATGGAACTGCCCTAAAATATTTACATTCTGGACAATGGTTTCCCCAGAAATTGCTGAAATACTGAAACATCCTATACCAACTTCATTGTAGATTGGTTTACAGTGGTACCTTGGGTTAAGAACTTAATTCGTTCTGGAGGTTTATTCTTAACCTGAAACTGTTCTTAACCTGAGGTACCACTTTAGCCAATGGGGCCTCCTGCTGCCGCTGCGCCGCCGCCACACAATTTCTGTTCTCATCCTTAAGCAAAGTTCTTAACCCGAGGTACTATTTCTGGGTAAGCGGAGTCTGTAACCTGAAGCATCTGTAACCCGAGGTACCACTGTATCAGATCTATGGGATGATCAACTGAAAGGTTTCAGCTCTCTGGAATTCTTGACATTTATGTTGATAGCTGCCAAAACTTCAGTTGCCCCCAAATGGAAAACCTTACAAGACTTGTGACTTTACCTTTACAGGACTTGTGGAGTTTAGCACTAGCTGAAAAAATAATCCATAAATTATGTGCTGCATTCAGATTAATGCAAGCTATAGTAGAGACAGAGATCTGATTTTTACTCTGTTTGTAATTATGTGATATATATTTAAGAAGAAGAACCTATGTTTGACTATGCATATGCTTTATACAATTTTCTGGATATATCATTGATTATTTTGTACCTGTTTTTGAAGAAGTTCTGGTTAGTAATGCTTTGAAACATAATTATGGGTCCGGACAATTTTTATTCCAAAAGGAGTCAGTGTTTATGTATTCAATTGCTTCAAGCTGTGAAATATTAATATCCATAACAAATATTGCAAATATGATTTTGGGTGACCCACCCAATAGTGCCTTTTTATCTCCTATTTTGGAAATGTTGGTGGAAAAGGACCATCAATGCCAGAAGGCACTCTGAAATGGGTATTTCCCCCCCTATTGTGGAGGGAAAAATCCTTTCTGCATTTCCATTCCTTGAACATATGTCAAATAGCCTGAGGGCCGATGTGGGGGTAACGGTGAGGAGGCAATTTCTTCGAGTATATATTTTTGGCAGGTAAGGAACGTACTGTATTACTGGGATGATAAATGAACCTTTCAGAAACCTGTCGTGTATATAATTGCACATACAGACAAAACAATGAGTCGCTTATTAGTTCAAAGCAGCGTTGCGGGCAGCTGAACACAAAACAGCAACTGAGGCGGTTTCTTGTGGGTTTGCGGGAGATTAGATGGGGACACTGTTGTTCGACCTGGAAAAGATTCCACCACCACCATCCCCGCCTTTTGAATAGCAGTCAACTATTTCCATTGCTACGCTGTAAAAATGTGAGCAAGGGTCAGCATTTTGGGGATTAGCGCAAGCTGGCTGCTCTCTTGGTCAACATAGACTTCTGTGTAGGCCATGGGAAAATACTTAACCCCTGACAAGCACATATTGGTGGCTCAGTTTGTAAGGGCAACCTACAAGGACTTTACTAAATGTACAAACCACGGTTGCCCTGGTTACTGGGTAGAAATCAAACCATTATGTATGAAATCAGAAAGCAGGAAATAGTCGACCAAAGCCAGATTTTCAAGAACTGAACTTAAGACCGGGAAATGGAGAGAAACCAAAATTGACATATTTGCCCAGATTCCATAGAAGAAGAAGAAGAGGAGGAGGAGGAGTAGGAGGAGTTTGGATTTAATATCCCGCTTTATCACTACCCGATGGAGTCTCAAAGCAGCTAACATTCTCCTTTTCCTTCCTCCCCCACAACAAACATTCTGTGAGGTGAGTGAGGCTGAGCGACTTCAGAGAAGTGTGACTAGACCAAGGTCACCCAGCAGCTGCATGTGGAGGAGCAGGGAATCGAACCTGGTTCACCAGATTACGAGTCTACCACTCTTAACCACTACACCACACTGGCAGAGTTTCAGTGTGGCTGGATGGACTGTTCTGATTCAGACCACAGATGAAGGATGCCACTTCTACCTGTTCCCACCTTGCAAACTGTTGAAAAATGGTAGATAAGGGGAAACATTGCAGGCCATTCCTTTTTAGATTTTTACTGACTATGTAGTTCTAGCCTAAAATTGCTTCTCTGTATGTCTTTGCACCCCGTCATGGATCACTGCCTTGCCGTGGCGAAGGGGCTTGAATAACTCAGAGAAGCTATGAGCTATGCCGTGCAGGGCCACCCAAGATGGACAGGTCACAGTGGAGAGTTTTGACCAAACGTGATCCACCTGGAGCAGGAACCTGGCAGTATCCCTGCCAAGAAAACTCCATGGACAATAACAACAGGCATATAAAAGTCAGAGTGCCTGGCGTGCTCTGGTCCATGGGATCACAAAGAGTCGGAATATGGACAATGAGAGCCAGTGTTGTGTAGTGGTTAAGAGTGGTGGACTTGTAATCTGGTGAACCGGGTTTGATTCCTCGCTCCTCCACATGCAGCTGCTGGGTGACCTTGGGCTAGCCACACTTCTCTCAGCCCCACTCACCTCACAGAGTGTTTGTTGTGGGGGAGGAAGGGAAAGGAGAATGTTAGCCACTTTGAGACTCCTTCGGGTAGTGATAAAGCAGGATATCAAATCCAAACTCCTCCTCCTCCTCTTCTTCTTCAGACATGACTAATTGACTTTTATAGTTGGATAGGGACCATGAGGGTCATCCAGTCCAACCCACTGGAATGCAGGAATCTTTTTCCCAAAGTGGGGCTCAGACTCATGACTCCAAGATTAAAAGTCTCATGCGCTACCGACTGAGCTATCCCTATTAACTTGCGGCACAGATGGCACAGCCAATATGGTGTCATCAGCTGAACATAAGGACCATGTCCTTCCTAAAAATAGCACCTAGAGAATCCAAGGAACACTTTCTTAAAGAATGAATTGGCATTTACACACACACACACACACACACACACACACACACACACACATATCGGTTGGATGACATTTTTACATAATGCCATTTCCTATCTCCTTAAATAACATATCACTGCAGGCAAAAAATGAGAAGTGAAGAGAAATCCATGGATTCTCCCTTCTCCGCTGCAGGTTGAAAGTACTTCTATGAGCGCTGTCCAAAAAAAGAATTAAACTGGGCTCGAGTGCTAGGGAATTGCCCATTAGATAAAGCTCTGAGCAGATCAATAAGCCCAGCCACTGTGAACTGGCCTCCCCCAGGGCAGGGCTAGCGAGCTGCTGCTGGCAAAGATGGTCACCGATCCTTTAGTGATGAAATGTCAACTGGAAAGATATTCCTGCCTATCATGTCGGAGGACATTTGTTATGTTAAGCCCTGCCTTGAGAACAGATGAGCTTCTGAGCTCGCTGGCTGTGGTGTAGAGTGAAGAGGCACATAGCAAGAGAGCTTTGAACTGACAGAGGGCTTGAAACACTCACAGCTTGAAGTTCATGGCAGCTTAATTAGTTTCCCCGTCACTGGTCGTTTCCTTACTGCAGATCCTGTGATCACTCTCAAGCACTGACCGCAATATGCAAAGGAAATTCCAGAGCAGCCATTTATGGGAAGGGCTGTAGCTCAGTGGTTGAGCATCTGCTTGGCATGCAGAAGGCCACAGGTTCTAATCCCAGTAACTCCAGGTAGGGCACAGTGGCAATTGCCCCAGGAACAAATTTGTTAGGGGCACGAAATTTCAACACCCGCTGCTGCCTCAATACAGCTGGATCCACTGGGTTCTGTTGAAAATGACTTCTCCATGAGAACCAGGAACTGACCTCTCCAGATAATGGAATGACTCTTCTTTTCTTATCTCTGTGGTTGCAATCTTCTTGGTGACGCAGATGCCATTAGGCAATTGAATGCACATGCTTACGTCATCCATGTCCCTCTCCCTCGAACTCACCTCCTCCATGTAGCCCCGGGGCACAAGCTTATCCACTGACGCCCACCCACTGACACTTTAATATTAAAGTTGCACATTTTACATTTTAAAATTACTTAAAGTTAATCTAATCTAGCCAAAAGGTCTGTATAGTAAAAGCGATGGTTTTCCCAATAGTGATGTATGGAAGTGAGAGCTGGACCATAAAGAAGGCTGATTGCTGAAGAATTGATGCTTTTGAATTATAGTGCTGGAGGAGACTCTTGAGAGTCCCATGGACTGCAAGAAGATCAAACCTCTCCATTCTTAAGGAAATCAGCCCCGGGTGTTCACTGGAAGGACAGATCCTGAAGCTGAGGCTCCAAGACTTTGGCCACCTCATGAGAAGAGAAGACTCCCTGCCATGGAAGAGACCCTGATGTTGGGAAAGATGGAGGGCACAAGGAGAAGGGGACGACAGAGGACGAGATGGTTGGACAGTGCCCAGGGGGTCACGAAGAGTCGGACACGACTAAATGACTAAACAACAACAACAACAACAACAATCTAGCCAAATTTAAGGAAGGTGGACCTAACCACAGCTCTTAACCACTGCGAGCTGTATGGCCTCTGCACGTTCCAATTTATTTTATTCCTGCGTTGATGGTTTTTAGCACTTCCTTTTTACTGCATGCAGTTTCCTTGGTTATTACTGGCTTTATTGTGCTTTATGAAATAAAGTATAGTAAACCATCCTGAGAATTTCTGTATTGAAGGGTGGTATAGAAAAGTTTTAAATAAATACATACACAAATCCATAAATGCTGACAGGCACCATGTCTCTGAATGCCAGTTGCTGGATGGCAAACAGTAAAAGAGCTCTATCGTGATTGCACTGCTTAAGGGCTTTCTTGAGGCACCTGATTGGCTATGTGGGAAGCATAATGTTGGACTACATGGACCTTTAGTGTAATTCTTCTTCTTTTTTAGTAAATAAATTTTTACTACTTTTCCAATATCCCCGCAATAATGGCCAAATTATAACAATATCAATTAACTGGACCTTTAGCCTAATTCAACAGGGTTTCGCTCCACCATCTTTATTCACAATGGCATCTAACGGTTTCCAAACATAGAACAAAACGCACTCATTGATCTCAGGAATCCTCATGCCGACTTGGACGGCAATATCACCAGAGGTGTCTAAACCATCACTGTTTGGAATGGTTCTGTCTACCAAGTTGATTCAAAATGGCACCCAATGGCATCCAAACATAGGCTGAAAACCTCTCATCAAGCTCAGGAACTGTCTCACCAAATTGGCAATAGCTTCAGAGGTGTCCAAATTGGTGCACTTTGGAATGGTTCTGTCTGCCTTAGTCAGTAGAGCATAAGATTCTTAATCGCAGGGTTGTGGGTTTGAGCCCCACATTGGGCAAAAAGATTCCTTCATTGCAGGGGATTGGACTAGATGACTCTCATGGTCCCTTTCAACTCTACAGTTCTATGATTCAGAATGGTGTCCAGTGGTTTCCAAATGTAGACGACAACCAGTTCCTCCATCTCAGAAACTGTCCTGCCATATAGGGCAATGATATCTCAGGAGGTTTCTCAACACAGAGAGAAGAGACAGGTAGATAAGCTACACCCCCAAATATTCAGTAGTGGTAGAAGAAGATCTAGGTTATCTCCTGAACTCCCTCCATCCACAGTGCCTATCACTATGAGGCACATTTCACCAGTATTATTGTGGAAAGGAAAAATGGCTCCTCTCTGATCTTTCCATTATAAACACAGTGGCAACTTGAAGCCAAGAGAACAAAGGTGAAGAGGAAAAGCCATACAGATCATTCTGTGACGTGTTTTCCAAAGTAAATTTAGCAAATAATTGCAGAGTGTCAAATAAATCACTAGCTGCTTCTTGCTGATGGTGTTTCAAAACACTCTGTACAAACCCATCCCTCCCCAATTCTCCCTTCCCTTGTTAAAAGAGATCATAAACACAGAGCAGTACAGCCACATCCTCATTAACCCTGGCTTTACTAACATTGAAAACATTGCACACTTGATGGGGAGCTGAGCTGATCGAGTAAACTTTAATAAAGCTGAAGATGCCTTGGGACAACTCTTTCAGGGACTGGCTGAATCTAGAGTGCCCCAGTAAGGCAGAAAACAAACCCCCACCCAGCTAAAAATATATATGAATTAACCAGCCATTAACACTGGAGCATTATACAAGGCAGTCCAAAATTTATTTAATTTTTAAAGCTAAGCTAAGCATGAACATCACAAAGCATTAAAGTAGAGAACTCCCTGTTCTTAAAGAAGATTCCTTTTTTAAAAAATAATATTTATTAATTTCCCACATAGACATATATACATCCATAACAAATCATACAAAGCAAAAGCAATAAAAGTAAAGGAAAGAGTAAAGGAAAGGAAATACAATATATTACAATTAAATAACAAGTTAAAATGTAAAACTTCCAATCATTCTCATTATACTGCTTATATTATCTATATTTTCTTGTACAGATTTATGTTATTTCATATATATATATATATATATATATATATATATATATATATATATACACATATATATATACATATATATACACACACACACACACACAGTGGTGCCCCGCAAGACGAATGCCTCGCAAGACGAAAAACTCGCTAGACAAAAGGGTTTTTCGGTTTTGCGTTGCTTCGCTAGACGAATTTCCCTATGGGCTTTCTTCGCAAGACGAAAACGTCTTGCGCTTTTTTCTTAAATCTGCTTGAAGAGGCGCAGTTGCGACGGACCGTGCTTCGCAAGACGAAAAACATCACAAGACGAAAAGACTCGCGGAACGAATTATTTTCGTCTTGCGAGGCCCCACTGTATATGATGGGCGGGGAATGAATGAATGAACAAATGATTATTGCACACAGTGATATGCATGCACTAAAGTTAGGTTATGTTTTGAATGCTCAGAACATAGCAGAGCTTTCATCGGAGCTTAAACCACTAGCTTGATTGATTCCGAAATGGTGCACCAGCACCATCACAAGAAAAGAAATTCAGAATCTCCCTCTGAACCAACTGGACAGTACTGACTTCCTCTCCTTCCCACCCCCCTCTCTCACAGACTCCCCTGCAGAGAAAAGCTTCCTAATTGACTGGGTCAAATGGGTGTTTTGACAAGCTGGGCCAATGGAGACGAGAGTTTTCAGAGCAGGAAAACAAACGTCACCACCTTCTATTTTGATCCCTCTGGTATACATGATTCAAGCACTTCTGACCTGGGGAATTTGTGAAATGCTACCCTTCCACACCTTTTAGCAAGAGAATTCTGACAGGCTGGAGAGGTGGGAAGGTGTGAGACTCTGGCTCGTCCAGAAGGGAACTGTATACATTTACTCCTGTATATCCTTGCTCTAGAAAAGGTGCAAAGGCCAGAAAGTGGAATTCTAAATTGTCACGATTTTCGGATTATAGATTCCTCTTCTCCAGAGGGTGAAATTGAGGACTCTGAGTCAGAGAGCGAATTGCACAGAGGGCCACACCTAGAAACATTTATGTATGTATGTATGTACAGTGGTGCCTCGCAAGACGAAAAGAATCCGTTCTGTGATTCTCTTTGTCTAGCGGTTTTTCCGTCTTGTGTAGCAAGCCCATTGACGGATTAGCGGATTAGCGCTATTAGCGGCTTTTAGCGGCTTATCGGCTTATCGGATCAGCTGATAAGCGGCTTAGCAGCTTAGAAAAAGGGGGGGGGAACCCCGCAGGAACTCGCAAGACATTTTCATCTTGAGAAGCAAGCCCATAGGAGATTCGTTTTGCGAAGCACCTCCAAAACGGAAAACTCTTTCGTCTAGCGAGTTTTCCGTCTTGCGAGGCATTCGTCTTGTGGGGCACCACTGTAATTCCATTTCTCTCCTGCCTTTCCTCCAAGGAGCTCAAGGGAGAGTACAGTTTTCCTCCTTCTCCATTTTATCTTCACAACAACAACCTTGTGGCAGTGGCATAGCATGGATTGCTAGCTCCCGGAGCCATGCAGAGGGGGGTGAGTGGGAAATAGATGGACTACACATGCATATTCAACTGCATAATGCCACCCTCCTCACCCTAAAGATCGCAGCCGCAGAGATAAGAAGAAAAGAGGCATTCTATTGACGGGAGAGGCCACTTCCTGGTTCGCATGGAAATTCCGTTTTCAATGGAGCCCAGCCACAGAAGCGCAGAGCTGTATTAAGACAGCACCGGGTGTTGAAATTTCACGCCCCTAACAATTTTGTGCCTGTGGCAACTGCCTCTGTGTCCCCCATGCTACACCACTGCTTTGTGGGTAGGTTAGGCTGAGAGTGAATGACCGGCTGAAGGTCACGCAGAATACTTCATGGCTAAGTGGAGGATTTGAACTCTCCAGTTCCATGATTCTTTGGGGGAAACCTTGACTCTTTAAAGTGGTATGATAATCCTCTGAATGTATAGTGGTCTTCCTCCATTATGTTATGCCTCCATTTCAGACCTGGACTTTTTTCCCGTAGTGTGCAATCTGAAGGTGACTTACAGTACTTAGCAAAGGGCCAGTGTGATTTAGTGGCTTGGATCCAGAAACCATAACCTCTAATCCCAATACAGTTGAGCGCTGCCCGGGTGGCCTTAGGTCAGTCATCACTCACCTTCAGGCTGCTGTCTGGAAACATGGGATTAATAATAACCTGTCTGTGAGGCTTGCCATGGGACTATCTGAAATAAGAAAGCATTCATCTTTATTACCAATCTAAGCCTGGGAGTTGAAGAAATGATTAAGCCAGGTCCTTCACATGATATGGGAATCTGGGTTGTATTACAGTAATACCTCTGTGAATGTCCACCTTGTCTAGTGTCCATTCCAGCGAACGTCCGCAACAAACCCAGAAGTACCGGGACGGGTTACGTCTGGGTTTGCTGCTCGTGCATGCACAGAAATGCTAAATCGCGCTTCTCGTATGCGCAGAAATAAAAACCTCTCAATTCACATGCACAGATGCGGCGCTTTGTCCTGCGTCCATTTCAGCCAGCAGCCGGGGCTCCAGAATGGATGCCAGCCACAAAACAAGGTACAACAGTATTATATTATTATTATTATTATTATTATTATTATTATTATTATTATTATTATTATTATTTCTTTGGGGGTTTTCTTTTTGTAATGAGAAGAGACATTTTGGAAGGGTGGTGTAAAGGGAATTGGGGTTGCTTGTGCGTAGAGGTTGCTGCTGCTCACGGCAACGTTCCCTGGCTAAACCTTTCCCTGGCTGGACAGCCCTTTCTCCGTGACTGTGTCAGTCGCTGGCAGAATCCGTCAGTGGGCGTTTCCTGAACTTCTTCCAACATAAAAACTCCTTGACACCAAGTCTCCGCCTAGACTCCCTGCACGGAAGTCTTCTGCACAGAGTGGGCGTGGGCAGCGGAGGTCCTGGACTCTCCCTGCTGGTCTCTGTGGAAGAGTCCTGGAGCCCTCTCTCCGAGGTCCTTCCCTGCTCCCCTTTCTCCCAGGTGTCACTCTGATTTCCTTCCCCAAAGGAAGTGTTCTCTCTCCCTCTGCTGGTCCCTTCTCCCGCATCGTTGGGGAGCCTTACCTCCACTCTTGGCTCCGATGGCAGTTCCCTGACAGGTGGCTTTTGTAATATTTTCTCCAGAATTCCAGGTCCTTTGCCACCACTTCTGATTGGGTGGGACCACCTTGTGTGGCTTGAGCAATGGCCCCAGCAGAGCAGGTGGCCATGTTTCACTCCAGGTCTCTTCAGATTCTGTGGGATTCTACTCTTAGGCCCATTATAATTTAGGCTAGTATCACATACGCAAGAAAGTGACCTCACCACAAGAATGGTAAGAACCAGTTAAAGGGGAAATTAACAGGCTTCTACTCTGTAACCAGGACAACACAGGTTTGTACATTTAAGAAAGGCCTCGTAAGTTGCCCTTACAAACTGAGCTACGGTCCTTGACAATCGATGGATGACCCTGAGGTCTAGTATTACGAAGGAGAATTCCCACTCCAACCTCTGCGCTGTTTCTGATTGTATATATCTGCAACATATCCCTTGTCTAGAATCTGTTTTCTCGACGAAAAGTGGCTTCAGCTATTCCCTGTAGAGAAGGTTCACCAATCTCCTGAGATTCAGCTGCTCTTTTCTGTCAGTTTTCCAGCTTCATGACACAAGTTGTGTGATCTGGTGTAAACTGCTATTCATAGCTGTCAGTGTTGACTAAAAATGCAGGAGAGGTGTGCCTGCCAGCTGCCTAAACTGGGAAGCGTACCAGAGAGTTGGGCAAATTGTGAAATGCCTTGTTTTCACGATGCCAAGACTTTTAGTCTTCTGCATCCATGTAAACCGACGCTGTCACCTGTCATTTGCACAGTTACTTCACGCCGTGCTCTTAACTTGCCGTGTGAAAGAGCTGCAAAGTTGTCAAGGTGAGCTGAAGTTTTGCAAAAGGAGGTGACTTTTTCTAGGAAAGCTCTTCCCTCACCATGTATGTGCAACAGTCAGGGCTGGATTTACATATAAGCTAAACAAGCTATAGCTTAGGGCCCCACTCTCTTGGGGACCCCCCAAAAAAATAAAGGAAAAAAACAACTGTATGTACATTTCCAAACCTATCCATTCTTAAGGAAATCAGCCCTGAGTGCTCACTGGAAGGACAAATCCTGAAGCTGAGGCTCCAATACTTTGGCCACCTCGTGAGAAGAGAAGACTCCCTGGAAAAGACCCTGATGTTGGGAAAGATTGAGGGCACAAGGAGAAGGGACGACAGAGGATGAGATGGTTGGACAGTGTTCTTGAAGCTACCGGCATGAGTTTGACCAAACTGTGGGAGGCAGTGGAAGACAGGAGTGCCTGGCGTGCTCTGGTCCATGGGGCCATGAAAAGTCGGACATGAGTAAACAACTAAACAACAACAAAAACATTGGCTGCAGCCCACCATAGGATTTTAGCCATGTAGCCCAAATGAAGTGTCCATGAATAGAACCTCACTGAATGAGCCCAGATTTTTGGCAACAAGCAATGGGAGCAACTTCCTGCCTTCATATTATTTATTATCTATTGCATTTATATCCCACCTTTTTCTCCAAGGAACTCAATGTGGTCTGCATGCTTCTCCTCCTCCTCATTTAATCCCCACAGTAGCCCTGTGAGATGGGTGAGGCTGAGAGTGAGTGACTGTTATTCATTGAGCTTCATGGCCCAGTGGAGATTCAAAATCTGGTCTTCCAGGTCTTCTTCCAGCACTCTAACCACTACACCACATGGTTTGTACCCTACTTGAGTTTCCCAATCAGTTGGAAAGAGAATGCTGTTTTGTCTAATGATCACTGTTTTATCCTTATTGCTTTACCATGTTTTGGTTTCGGCTCTGTGCCATAAGCCAGCTCAGGAAAATTTTGATGAAGAAGGGAAGATATCAACTGATGAAGTAAACACATACACATACAAACAAACTCAGCAGGGCAGAGCTTATATTCTTCCACCACTGCAGAGATCATCTCTGGAAATGGCATGCATTTTCCCCCGCTCAGAGGTATAGGTGAGCTCCTCCCACCCAGTGATAAAAATAATGGGATGGAGAATTTTATTAGCTGTGTGTGGATGGAAGATGTTTCCACTTCAAGAGTTTCTCTTCTGTACAGCACTTTTTATTCCTTCTTTTATAGTTGCTGGCGGGGGGGAGGGGAGCACATTGACAAACTGGAAAGTGTCTAGAAAGGGGTTTTTATGTTAGTGGGGAGTCTGGAAGCCACACTGGATGTGGAAGAGTTGTAAGCATTGGGTTTGTTTTACACAGAGAAGAGATGACTAAATATCTGAAGGCTGTCAAGATGGAGCAAACCTGTTCTCTTTTACTCCAGAGGCTGTCCTATGTGTGAAAATTGGACTTTTTTTTTGCTAAATATTTGGTGAAACTGCCTTAAAAATGAAGAATAATTAAGTAAATGTAAGAGTTGTGGAACTGACTGCCTCAGAAGATAGTGAACTCTTGTTCCCTGGAGACATTTTAAGCACATCTTGGCTGGCCATTTCTCACAGATTCTGTGGTTCAATGGCCAGGGAGTTGGACTTGAAGGAATTGTCAGGAGTTCAGCTTACACTCGAGTAGGACCCTAGCAGAAACACATGCCCCACTGGCATGTTTTCTCCCTCCTGGTCGATTGTTCGGGAGCTTAATAAGCTTTCTTCAGTCCAAACATCACAGCGACTGATGCCAACTGACACTGGCACACTTAGGGATCCGCAGAGTTTGTGCAGTTGCGTAACAGACCTCAGCAACTCAGCATTTTGGCTAATCTACTTTATTTACATATAAACACACACGGAGCACTGCAACATGGCTCCCTCTCTCTCTCTACCATCAGACAGCAGAGAGAAAAGAACAAAGGACAATAGTCCCACTTCATGGAACACAGTAACACAAACATCCTGTCTCCGTCACTTCCCACTCTGTGCAGTCAAAACACATACCGTCATGTGAAAGACAAAAATCCAATGACTGCAATCATAGATTAGGCATTCTAACAGGAATTCCTATCCCAATCTTCCTCTCCAAGGAGCCCATCTCAGATAACACCCAAGATCCTCCCTCCAACTCTAAAAATATTATATTACCTCCACTGTTCATTTTGGACAAGACAATGGCTGGACTTCCCCAGACAGTGAGCACTGAAGTATTTGACCCTCTGGGTTCTGAACTTTTCCCTTTGAAAGCATCAATGAAATCTGGTAAAATGTTGAGTTAGCTAAGGAGAAGATAGTTGAAATTATTAGCAAACCATACTAAGAGCATATTTCTTCCCAAATGTATTCCAATCCAGCTTGCTCGCTTCTGCAACATTTTGCTATTCAGTGCCATCCCTCTGATGCAGAAATTAAATAAAAGGTCTCCAAAAGGATACATTTGCATTCCTCAATACCTAACAGTTAGGAGGAACTTAAAATTGTATCATAAAGAGTAATGGCACGGCAGTAACTCCCCTTATTTCACACCTCCACATGTGAAGTTCAGAATGGCCCGTTTTCTTCCCCCAGTAACAACTTTATGGGACTCCTTTCCAATCTCTGACTATGATGAGATAGTAAAGTCCAGTTCCTACAGTAAAGACTTCCCAGCAAAGACTTCTCTCCTTGCTGGAGTGCATTTTCAAGAGCGGCAGTTGAGATGAAGATCGTAAGAATGTAAGGATCTCTTTCTCCTAGGAATTAAAGGGACAGAAGTTCTGAAAAGAAGATGACCAATTTGTTTATAGAGGGACGTGAGTGGCCAAATTGCTGCTGCTGCACCGTTGCTGCACGATTTCTGTTCTCATCCTGAAGCAAAGTTCTTAACCTGAAGCACGATTTCTAGGTTAGCAGAGTCTGTAACCTGAAGCGCATGTAACCTGAAGCATATGTAACCTGAGGTACCACTGTAAAATAAAACCTACACACCGCAAGTGTTTCGTGTTGTGTAGGCTCCTATGATGTAAGTAATGGTCTCCACCTGCTAGCCTGCTCCCTAAAATATCACAGGTTTGCTCATTTCTATATATAGGGTGCCTACATCCTGAATGGAATGTATTTCAGTTCAACAATTACTTTGATAAAATTGGCTCTGTGCCCGTCTGAGCCAAATCAAGCTGTTTTTATAAAGCACCAAATCAGGCTCCATCCCCATTACTGTGTTTACTGCACACCACTTTGATATAAGAGTAATTGCTGCTGCCTTGCATCCGTAGATATGCTTTTCTCCTTACAGGGCATTCCTGGTTCTTTCCCATTTCATCCCACTGAGACCTCTGCAAAGTAGGTCAGCCTCAGATATCCATGGCTGAGCTCTGCATCTTCCCAGTTCACGGCTGAGCAGGGATTTGAATACACATCTCATTTCCCATGTCTGACGTTCTCTCCATGTTGTTGTTGTTGTTTAGTCATTTAGTCGTGTCCGACTCTTCGTGACCCCCTGGACCAGAGCACGCCAGGCACTCCTGTCTTCCACTGCCTCCCACAGTTTGGTCAAACTCATGCTGATAGCTTTGAGAACACTGTCCAACCATCTCATCTTCTGTCGTCCCCTTCTCCTTGTGCCCTCCATCTTTCCCAACATCAGGGTCTTTTCCAGGGAGTCTTCTCTTCTCATGAGGTGGCCAAAGTCTTGGAGCCTCAGCTTCAGGATCTGTCCTTCCAGTGAGCACTCAGGGCTGATTTCCTTCAGAATGGAGAGGTTTGATCTTCTTGCAGTCCATGGAGGAGTCTCTTCCAACACCATAATGCATAGTTCTTGAGTCTCCTCCAACACTATAATTCATAGTTCTCTCCATATCACCACACTATGCTATGCTGCTCCTCTACATTCAGGCAGGGTGGATTCTGTCTTGATGTACCTGCACAGTGACCAGAAGGACCACAAGCCAGTGGTATCACTCCACCCTTGTTGCAGTAGGTGCATCATAGGCCATCTACACCTGACCCAGTTCACCT
Organism: Podarcis liolepis; assembly: GCF_965112155.1. NCBI lineage: Eukaryota > Metazoa > Chordata > Lepidosauria > Squamata > Lacertidae > Podarcis > Podarcis liolepis. The sequence goes on along the minus strand of NC_139560.1, from coordinate 5,579,507 downwards.
CCTCTCCATGGTCACATGGTTTCCACCTGGTGTATGTACCCAATCCTCTTCCCTTTTGTGACTGCTACTTGTTGGCTAAATCATGTACTGCAACTCCTAACTCATACATCAATTTCTCTCTGAACCATTTGACCAGCGGTTCTCAACTTTCCTAATGCCGCGACCCTTTAATACAGTTCCTCGTGACTTTAGATACCTTTTAGGTCCATAAATGACCATATAGCATATATTCAACACACAAAAACCAGCGGCAATTTGTTGTTGACAAAGGACAGCTGGACATATCAAGGGCCCCATTACCTTCAGTAGTTTAGGGCCTCATCAAACCTAAATGTGGCCCTGGTAGTGTCAGAAGAAGAAGAAGAAGAAGAAGAAGAAGAAGAAGAAGAAGAGCAGGAGGAGGAGGAGGAGGAGGAGGAGGAGGAGGAGGAGGAGGAGGAAGAAGAAGAAGAAGAAGAAGAAGAAGAAGAAGAAGAAGAAGAAGAAGAAATTGGATGAAACATGTGGCTCCCTTGATCACATTTCATTTAGAAAACTATACATTTCCCGCTACCCTTTAGCCCAGTGACTGTGGCACCTGTATCGCTTCCTCCGGCTACCAGAGCACTTGGTAAAATTGTTCCTCCACATTTGAACTCAACATTTTAATTTTAGTTCAAAGAACAGTGCATAATTATTAACATTTTCTCTCAACCAGATACTCCTGCACTTTACGGTCTTAATGAAAAGCTAATTAATCCCCCCCCCCTCCTGAGCTGTTGTAATTTCCCCCCCCCTGCCCAACTTGCTGATTTCCAATTTGACATTCTGCATTAATTAGATAAGAGGAGAAGCCGGTGGGAGGGGGGCTTTAATTGCCTCAGAAAGGGGGAGGGGATTTAATTCCTGACAAAACGTCTTTATCTTCTATCAAAGGTGAGCAAGGCAGAAATTAACTGCCAATGTAAGAACTCCCACCCCCAGCCCCCAGTCCCCGCCCATGGCGAAAACTTATCCAGCATGAAATGCCACGCAGAAAGCATGTTTGCCTTGCTCCGGGATCTCTTGGGTCTCTCAGAGTTTGTTCTCTTGAACAAGTTGAAGAGATGCATTGCAATTCCACACGGAAATGAGCGTTTGAGCTCAAACGAAGGAAATCCATAAGTACACGCTTAGCTTCGCAGAGGTGAATGGTCGGGGTTGCAAATTTCTATGTATTTCCCATGAGGTTATAGCCCTGTCAGTTTCTTATAATTATATATTTTGTATAGATCTTAGAGACCGAAAGCTCCATCAGAAGTTTCCGTCCACTTAATGGAATGCTTTTAGTGTTCCTTGAAATTCCTGCAGGTCTGTTGCTTAACCCTTCTTAATTTGCCTCAGAGGGTCTTGCAGGTAAAAAAATATTGAGGGCCCCTGTGGTATGCAAATAATTAAAGGACGTCAGTGCTACTAAGATTTTGTGCAGGGATGAAAAGGGAGAAAGCCTAAATGGTGCGCAGAAGAGAATTTAGTGGCCAACGTGTTACAAATTCAGATTCTTGCTCGGGGCTGATTCTGATTCAGCTCTTTGCAGGAAAACCAAAACAGTTTTGCAATTAGGATTGGGGGGGGGGAGAGAGAGAGAGAGAGAGAACAATAAATTAAGTAAAGTATATTCACCTTTACAGTGGTACCTCGGGTTAAGTATTTAATTCGTTCTGGAGGTCTGTACTTAACCTGAAACTGTTCTTAACCTGAAGCACCACTTTAGCTAATGGGGCCTCCTGCTGCCGCCACACTGCCGGAACACGATTTCTGTTCTCATCCTGAAGCAAAGTTCTTAACCTGAAGCACTATTTCTGGGTTAGCGGAGTCTGTAACCTGAAGTGTATGTAACCTGAGGTACCACTGTATAGATAGCAAAACAGACTCGTATGGAATGGCAGCCTGGGAATGTACCTATTTGCTTGCAATTTTGCAGTCTTTATCCACTCTGTAGGGTAAATGAAGCAGATCCTAAAACGGTAAAGGCTGCCCTTGGGGGAACACCTTGCAGCTATCCTGAAATTTGGTCAGATTCAGGATCTCGGAAGGGGCAAAGTTGCCTGCAAATTTCATGCATTTCTGTGAAGTGGGGGGGGGGGGGTTATAATTTCCCAATTTCGAAGGGAATTCAGGCAGGCCAAATCAGGCTGTTTTATAAAGCACCAAATTAGGCTCCCTCCCCATTACTGTTTTTACTGCACACCACTTTGATATAAGAGTAATTGCTGCTGCCTTGCATCCGTAGAGATGCTTTTCTCCTCGGCGCTTATAGGACATTCCTGGATCGTTCCCATTTCATGCCACTAAGACCTCTGCAAAGTAGGGCAGCCTCAGATATCCACGACTGAGCTCTGCATCTTCCCAGTTCACGGCTGAGCAGGGATTTGAATACAGATCTCATTTCCCATGTCTGATGTTCTCTCCATATCACCACACTCTGCTATGCTGCCAGTCGGCATTCAGCTAGGGTGGATTCTGTCTTGGTGTACCTGCACAGTGACCAGAAGGACCACAAGCCAGTAGCATCACTCCATCCTTGTTGCAGTAGGCACATCATAGGCCATCTACACCTGAGCCAGTTCACCTCCTCTCCCTGACCATGGTTGCCACCTGGTGTATGTACCCAATCCTCTTTCCTTTCGTGACTGCCACTTGGCGCCTAAATCATGAACTGCAACTCCTAACATACATCAATTTCTCTTCAAACCCTTAGACATTTTAACAGCACCACTCCTTGTTTACAAGGTATCAGAGAGTTCTTTTGCAGTACGTTTCCGAGCACAATTCAAAGTGCTGGTGTTGACCTTTAAAGCCCTAAACGGCTTCGGCCCTGTATACCTGAAGGAGCGTCTCCACCCCCATCGTTCTGCCCGGACACTGAGGTCCAGCGCCGAGGGCCTTCTGGCGGTTCCCTCATTGCGAGAAGCGAAGCTACAGGGAACCAGGCAGAGGGCCTTTTCGGTGGTGGCGCCCACCCTGTGGAATGCCCTCCCATCGGATGTCAAGGTGATGGACAACTACCTGACATTCAGAAGACATCTTAAGGCGGCCCTATTCAGGGAAGCTTTTAATGTATGATATTTTAGTGTTTTTTGGTTTCTGTGGAAGCCGCCCAGAGTGGCTGGGGAAACCCAGCCAGATGGGCGGGGTACAAATAATAAATTATTATTATTATTATTATAAAAGTGGCAACTTTGACCGCCATGAATAGACAAAGAAAAAATTATGTACAGTGGTACCTCTGGATGCAAACAGGATCCGTTCCGGATCCCGGTCACATCCCGAAGTGAACGCAACCCACGTTTGCGCATGCACGGGTTGCAATTCGCCCACTTCTGCGCATGCGCATGACGTCATTTTGCGCATGCTCGAGCGGTTGCCGCAGTGCGCAACCCGAAAATACTCATCCCGAAGCTACTTCAACCCGATGTATGGCTGTATTTATTTAGTAGTTAACAGCATGGACTATGGCAATTATTATATTTTATTTGCACTAGCCAGGGCTGATAATGGACAACTAACTGGCACACTTAATTGGGTTTAAATTACTGGTGCCTTGTTAGCCCTGGCTTCCCTCTCCCCCCCTTCCTCTTTGTCCAAGGTGGTATTCCGGGGGGGTTGACATGCATTTAATGTGCTGGTGGTTTTAATTCTCTCTTTTTATTTCCTATGCAAATGCACAGTCGTTTGCATGCTAAAAAAAAAGGTTCAGCACTTTGGACAGCACCATTTTTTATTTTTTGATTGGCAGTCAGATCCTCATGAGTGACCACAGCATCAGGGGGATTTCCCTTAGTTTGCATGGCAGGAGCAATTCTCTGAGGCCCTCTCCTGCTGTGTGGTCCAGAATTTAGACCTTAAGACTGTTAAATTCAGAGATGAGCCTCAAATGAAAGATCACAGTCCAGTAACTGGGTAGGTCTCATTCCAGTGGTTCAGTGGTAGCACCAATTCTGCCTAGTGCAGGGCACTCCTTTGAAAGAGGCTTCCCACTCCTGGCTGTATGTTTAATTAGATCTGTTTGTTTGTTTGTTTATGTAAAAACCTCAATTTCACAAAACTCTGCCCTTAAACTACTCTAGGGATGGATCCAGGGTGGGGAGGGTGCAAAACCTATTTTCCAGAAACAGTCCTGGATTTACAGAAGCCATCCCAGTTTCAGATTTGATCCTGGAAGATCCCAGTTTTTCTTAGGACACCCCTATTTTCATTGGAGAAATGTTGGAGGGTATGGAGTTATGTGACCCTCCAAGCCAATGAGATAAGTAACTGTGCAACCTTTAGAAGTCATCTGAAGGCAGCCCTGTATAGGGAAGTGGTTTTTTTTTTAATGTTTAATGATTTATTACATTTTTATTTATGTTGGAAGCCACCCAGACTGGATGGGGCAACACAAGTCAGATGGGTCATGTGTTGTTGTTGAATAGGACTCCCTATTTTCATCAGAGAAATATTGGTGGGTATGTGGGTGGTGCCCAGGTTAGCCCAGAGGAAGTCACCCCTGGACTGAATCCACAGAGCCAATAGGGGGTGCTGTGTACAGCCCTATTAAAAACACAAGTGTTTTTATTAAAAATATAGGTGACACTTTTTTTAGTCAATCAAAAGTGTTTTAACTGATGAACCTAACTGACCGAATGTTTCAGCTGTACAAATAATACATTTTTGGAGCGATAGGGCTCCTGTTCAGCTGTTTGCCACCTATGGTTAGACTGGGCCAAATTCCAAATACTCCAGAAATGGTGCACATGATGTGGGCAGCTTTGTATGCTAGGCAAAGCAACTTTCTTGTTGTGTTTGGGACTCTTTGCTATTTTGCAAGGAAAGTACATTTATTATTATTGCCAGGTGACCATTCGAGAATAGATGGCTCAGCTGACCTTTTCCATCCAAAATGCTGCAGTTTATCACTGAGAACACCGGTTCTGCATTTTCTTTAAAGGAATCATTTCGATGGAGTTTCTTACTTTAAAAAAAAAAAAAAATCCTAGACAAGAGCGATGGCTGAGGTGCATGTGGGGATTTAGCCTGGCAAATCAATTATCTTCCAGAAGGCAGCAAACTGTAAAGAAGGAGGGAGAGAGAGAGACGAAGGATAGGAAACCAGCTCCTTAAAATGTTACATTAGGGCACAGTAACAGCTCATTAGATTATACAAGGTAGGTGTAATTGCCCAGAAAAGATGCACTGCCGTCTAGTGATGCTTAATTTCATTGCTGATCTTTACGTACCGCTACAGCCACTCAGGAGGTGAGATCTCTACCCAGGAATCCCTGTAGATGAAAAGTGCACAGGCCTTGAGACATGCACAACACAATTTGGCCACATCTAAGATTTTTGGGATGCGGGTGACGTTGTGGGTTAAACCACAGAGCCTAGGACTTGCCGATCAAAAGGTCGGCGGTTCGAATCCCCGCGACAGGGTGAGCTCCCGTTGCTCGGTCCCTGCTCCTGCCAACCTAGCAGTTCGAAAGCACGTCAAAGTGCAAGTAGATAAATAGGTACCGCTCTGGCGGGAAGGTAAACAGCGTTTCTGTGCGCTGCTCAGGTTTGCCATAAGCGGCTTAGTCATGCTGGCCACATGACCCAGAAGCTGTACACTGGCTCCCTCGGCCAATAAAGCAAGATGAGCGCCGCAACCCCAGAGTCGGCCACGACTGGACCTAATGGTCAGGGGTCCCTTTACCTTTACCTAAGATTTTTGGGAGCTGAATGTGTCGCAACAAGCTTCTAGAGTTCAGAGTTATACGGGTGCCATTTTTCTACTTACCCTTCATTGAATAATGGATCTGCCTCCCCCCAACCTGTCCTTTTGCATAACACGACATCAGGACCCAGGGCATTCTGGGAAAATGAAGATGGCTGCCGCTGCCATCACTTGCCCCTGTGCTTCTCAGTGATGTCTCTGGATTTTTCACCATTACCAATTTTCTTATCCACTTACAGTTTATTTGTAAATATTCAATAAACCATTTCCATTCTTTTATAAAAAGTTTGTTATCTTGATTTCTTATTTTTTCCCCAGTACGTTTCGCCATTTCTGCATATTCCATTAGTTTTTGGATACATTCTTCTTTTCCTGTGACTTCTTCTTTTTTTCCATTTTTGGGCAAGTAACATTCTTTCCACTGTAGTCACATACATGAATCAATACAGTTTGGATAGTTCTGTACCTATTATTCCCAAAGCAAGCAACTTTCTTTATGCCATGCATAAAGAACATTATTCTATGAAGAAAGGCTCTGTGGCTCCCAGAGAGGACTGTGGACAGTTTTTGATTCAGTAAACCTCCTTTGTGTCTTCTGGGTGTGCTGGGCCCGGGGGTTAAGCCAAGCAACACGGTCCAGGCCTGGTCCCGAATCCAAGAATTCCACGAGGTGTCAGTCCAACTGGGCCAAGGCAGGAAACCAGGCTGGGTCAGGCACAGGGTCTCAGGCAGGTTCCAGCATGCAGCAATGTTGCTCCCGCAACCTGGGGCAGGGTCTGGCAGCCTTTTATCTCTGATAGGATAACGGCAAGTCCTGATCCCCCGGCAACTCACCACTCTGTCTTGCCCGAAGGCGAGCACTCCTCCTATGAGTACTCAGGTCTCTCCTTCTCTCAGACCTTAGTCTCTGCAGCTCGGGAGACGTTGGTGGGTTACTAGACACAGAGGCTGCCTCAGCCTCCCCTGACCCAACTGGTAGTGGAGCAGCTCTACGTGATTGCAACAATGTAATCCCCGCATCAGGAGCCAGGGCAGGCTCTGGCCTCTGACTCGGCCCAGCTGGTGCTTGTTTCAGGGGAACATGTGCAGACTGGGACTCTTCAGGATCAGGCCCCAGACTTGGTTCAGATGCCACCTGAGGCAAAGGATCTGGTACGGACTGAGATTCTTCCAGCACTGAGTCTGAGCCCCAATCCCAGGCCATCACACCGGGCATGCTTTTTGTCGCTGCCACAACGTGATCTGTAGCAGTTAGCTCTGATCTTTCCCGATCCCTTTTTCTTTTTGGAAAGGCTATGTGTGGTACATTCACCTCTTCATCCTCACTCAGTCACACAGCCCATCCATCCTCATTTGCTGCTCTCACGATTCCTACCCCCCACCCCTGCTGGTTCATATGCAACACATAGCAGCTCTGAGTGCTCTCCAGCGCAGAACTTGTAGGACATCCATTGATTCTGCCTCGATTGAGAATGTTACGATGGCATTGGGGCAGAAAATAGAGTGTGCTTTAATGTGACACTTGAAGGCATGTGCGAGCCAGACAAATGGGGAGTAGGAACAGAGGCACAGCAGAGCGAGAGCATTGTTTTTCTATCTAGAAAAGGTTTTTAAAAAATAAAAATCAAGTTGTTGAAGTTTAAAATCTCTCCCCTGGCGCTTATCATGCTGAGATATGAACAGTTTGTTATGTTTCTTCCAGGTGGTATGTAACTTTTCCCCAGAAGCAGAAGGTAACTCTGCAAGCATTCCCCTCATCATCGTAATATGATAGTCATCTTTAAACATCTGAAGGGTCGTCATGTAGAAAATGGAGAAAGCTTGTTTTCTGCCGCTCCAGAGGGTAGGACCCAAACCAAGGGATTGAAATGAAAAGGAAGGAAATCTTGACTAAACATTAGGCAGAACTTTCTGGTGGTAAGAGCTCTTTGACAGTGGAACTGTCTACCTTAGAAGGTGGTGAAAGTTTTTAACAGAGGTTGGATGGGCATCTGTCAGGGATTCTTGAACTAGACGGCACTTCCAATCTGTGATGCTTCGAGCAAAAGGACATAGCTCAGTGGTAAACAGATCATCTGTTTTTCATGCAGATAATAATAATAATATTTTTTTTTATACCCCGCCCTTCCCAGTTCAGAAAACCGGGCTCAGGGTGGCTAACAATAAATTTGCCTTGCAGATCTCCGCTTTCTGTTGTGGTGGGGAGGGTGGAGAAACCTATATATGAAAACCAAAGAATATGTTTTCAAAACTGAGCGCCAGCAAATTGAAGAACGCTGGAAATTAAACTCAAGTGAGAAATGCGACCTGACATGTCTGAAATGGAACTCTTAGTATACAGTTTGTGCATTGTAGGAACACTCTGCTTTCCCTAACCCAATTTTTGTGCAGTTTTGCCTAGTTCTGCTCTTTGGAACAGACAAAGCAAAGGCTGTGTCATCTAGCATAAACGAATACCGAAGAAACGTGGAGAACATAGACTGGGGAGACAGCTAACATTTGCAGGGAACAAAGAAATCTTGTTCACTCCTTCAACAGCTTCTTCTTGCTTAAGAAAAATTTAAATAAGTGATGTCCATGTGCGCTGCTGTCGTCACTGCTGTTGTTGCAGACTACAAATGTCAACTGCTTTGATGGGCATCTACTAGAGATGGGGAAAAGTTAACATTTGCAGGGAACAAATTTATAACGACTTGATGCCAGTGTCACCCCTAAGACAGGAACAGGCCGATGGAGGAGCTTTTGGGAAACAACCAAAGAAAGCGATAAAAATCCATCCAAACCGAAGACCTTCAAAGCAACTGCAAATAGCCTCTGTTTAATTGACTAACAACTGGCCAAACTTTATTAAAGCCAGTGCCTAATGAAAAGCTCTCCTTATATAATACTCTCCATGCTCAAAGCACTTTGTGATTATTATAAGCCACTTACGCTCTAGCAGCCTCAGCTAGGGGAATAATGCAAAAGCCTGACTGTTGTGCAAATATTTGTTCGAAATTTCATGCCAATTTCATTTGCTTGTGCTGCCACGAGTTTATCATTATTGCTTTCATGTGTGCTGGCAGAAGCCGTTGCCTTAAAGTGATTACTGGAGAATAGCATGGGGGAAGGTTTGTTTGGAATGCATAAGCATCCAACGTGCTTTAGCAGCCAGGCAATTTGTGATGGACCTCTCAGAGAGGAGGCAGAGCTTAGCAGCAAAGATAGGCAAAGGATTCCTTGTTCAATACTTGGTGACCTCAAATTTGGGGAGGTTTTCTAATCAAAGGCAGAAACATTCAGAAATATGCCTGCCTGCCACCTTGGAAATTAGCTACTAGTCATAGGAGGCTGGATGGTTATGCTCTGCCTCTTCAAATATCAGAATGGAATATCCTATGGAAGATGGAACTTGTTTTCTGATGTTCCACAGGGCAGGACCCAAACTAATGGATTCAAATTAGAAGAAAGCAATCACTGGCTAAACATTAGGAAGAACTTTCTGATGGTAAGCACTGTTCAACAGCGGAACAGAGGTGGTAGACTCTTCCTGCTTGGAGGTTTTCAAGCAGAGGTTGGATGGCCATCTATCAGGGATTCTTTAAGCCTGGATAGCTCAGTTGGTTGGAGACGTGGGTGGCACTGTGGTCTATGCCACAGAGCCTAGACCTTGCCGATCAGAAAGTCGGTGGTTCGAATCCCCATGACGGGGTGAGCTCCCTTGGTTTGGTCCCAGCTCCTGCCCACCTAGCAGTTCAAAATCACATCAAAGTGCAAGTAGATAAATAGGTACCGCTCCGGTGGGAAGGTAAACGGCATTTCTGTGTGCTGCTCTGGTTTGCCAGAAGAGGCTTAGTAATGCTGGCCACATGACCTGGAAGCTATCTGTGCACAAACGTCAGCTCCCTTGGCCTATAGAGCGAGATGAGCACCACAATCCCAGAGTCGTCCGCGACTGGACCTAACGGTCAGGGGTACCTTTACCTTTACCTAGCTAAGTTGGTTAGAGCATGGTGCTGATAATGCCATACCTGAAGGGGCATCTCCTTCCCCATCGTTCTGTCCAGACACTGAGGTCCAGCTCCAAGGGCCTTCTGGCAGTTCCCTCACTGTGAGATGTGAGGTTACAGGGAACCAGGCAGAGGGCCTTCTCGGTAGTGGTGCCCACCCTGTGGAACACCCTCCCATCAGATGTCAAGGAAATAAACAACTATATGATGTTTAGAAGACAGCCCTGTTTAAGGAAGTTTTTAATAACTGATGTTTTAATGTATTTTTAATCTTTTGTTGGAGGCCGTCCAGAGTGACTGGGGAAACCCAGCCAGATGGGTGGAGCAGAAATAATAAATTATTGTTGTTATTAAGTTTGCAAGTTTGATCCCTATATGGGACAGCAGCATATTCCTGCACTTGATGATCTTCAGGTTCCCATCCAATTCTACAATTCTGTGATTCCATGATTATGATAGATAGCAACAGCAATAACCCTGAAAGAGGGAAGGGAGCAGTGGCTGGTGAGATAACCAGGAATACAACCTGAAGCGGCTCTGCCATTGTGGCTATGATGAAATAACAGGAAGTGTTAATTGGTTTGTGATGGGGTCAAGGGTCAAGACTTCCACCTGGTGCCCAGGTAACAGACCTAAGCTGCGGCATGCTTGTAAAGTGTGTGTGAAGGGGAGTTGTGTAAGAAGACAGAATGTGGATTGACCTCTTTGGCCACCACTCATAATGTGAGACTTCCCCCTCAATTCCCCCTCAACTGCAGGACTCATAAATCACTCCAGAAAGCCCCCAGAAATCTTTGGCATGATGAATGGGGGAGATACTTGTTGAGTGAAACTGAGCTAATCTTCCTCGAACATAATAAGAATAATTCCTCGTCAGGCCTCACACTCAATGAAAAATGATTCTTGCCAACATATTAGGCCCATGAAAGAGGTTTTGATAATAAAGCTGTGTAAAACCAAGGCATTTGTCTTGGAATGGAAGGAAGAGGGGAGATTAGGGGAACACTCAGAATAATGCAGAGGCAATGAAATACCATTTACAGTAAGAGCTACCACAATGGCTTCAGTTGAATATGATTCAGGCCTGGTTGGAAATACCACTCTAATTACTGCATGGTAGTAATTGATTTAGCTAAAGAGCTTCCTGCCATGCTGTTACCACATGGAAAGGAGAGACTTCTTTGAAGGAGAAGCGATGGGGGTTATTATGAGATTTCAAGTGTTTACCTATGCCAAAATAAAGGCATTCTGGGTCAGCTGGAAAGGTTGTAAGGAATGAGGCAACAGAGATTTGGCCATCAATTAAAAAAAAGGAGAATGTGTACATGGAACAGCCACCAAGGTCTTGTTTATAAGGTATTGCTTGACCTGAGGATAAGTTCTCAAGAACTATTTCAATATAAATATATCCTCTTGGGTCTGTGCCAACTGAGCAACACCCAGAGGTTTGGCAGGATCCATGAACAAGCAGAGGAATACACTTTGACTTGACTGGATTTTCCTTCCTTCACAGAGAAGCTGGGGTGCTGGGACATAGAGTCAATAAATTGAACATCAATCATGACAAGATGAAGCAGCTGTTGAAGGTTAACTTTGTCTGCCCATAGAAGTGATGTTCAACCAGCTCTGAAGGAGGGAGAAATCCATCTAAATCCATCAGAGGTGGGAAAACTGTTGTCCTATAGGTGCTGCTGGACTCAAACTCCCATCAGCCTCAGTCTGCATGGCCAGTGCCAAGGGATGATGGGAGTTGTAGCCCTGTTACAAGTAGAAGGCCAAAGTTTCTCCTGAAAGAATCAGACATGAAATCTGGACATGCTATTAGAGTCATCTTTATCACTTGAGGACAAAGTAGTCTTGGGGTCATGAAGAACCTTCTGAGGCTGATATGTTGACTGTGACTCAGACAACAATCATCTGCCCACGTTTTCCCTGTTAACTCCTAGGTTGTGTTACTGCAATGCCCTTTATATGGGGCTCCCCATGAAAACTGCAGCTAGTCTAAACCTCTGTAACTAGAATGCTAGCAAGGACTGGGTGAAGAGATAATATCTTGCTTATATTTAAGCAACTGCATTGCCTTCCAGTAAGTTTCCAAATTCAATTCAATGTGGCAGACTTAACCTTACAGGGTGTAGGACCCAAGTACCAATTCTTCCATCTTCTCTTGCATCCACTACTAAATCCATCGAGATCATCAGCTGAGGCCATTCTGATGGCAAGCAGTTGGTGGGCAGTTGAGGGTGCAAGCAGAATTAAGGGCAGGGATTCTGTTTGAGGTGGGCAGAGCCCACCTTGATTCTGACTGCAACAATTCTTGCATGGGTTCTTGGATAGTCAAGCAGGCTTGCTTCAAATTCATGCCCTGTTCCTACAGTGATCAGGACAGAAGCATCAGAAATAAGAAAAAGACAGCATCAGGACAATTCAAAATCTTCCTGGAAGAGGGCTGGCTGCCTTGAGTTAGCAAGTGAGTAAAATAACTCAGTTACTCCACAGTTCTGGTGCCACCACAGAGAAGTCTCAGTTCTTTGCCATCACCAACTTGCAAGGTGGGGGTTGGGGGGGGGATAACTTGAGCAAACAGTAGTATGAGGAATCAGGTCTACATCTCCTCCTTAGTGTTGCTGACACCCAGAATTGGTTTGCATGAAATCTAAGGGTCCTACCTAGATGCAAATACTGTATGGCTTCTTTTCAAGTTGCAATCTGCATGTAAATGTTATCCAAGTCTCTACACTGGCAATGGCCTTGAGTGTTTCAGGGTTTAAAAAAATAAGTACTGAGTTAACTGGAGACAATTCAGGGGGAAAGTGCTATATTAGTGGTGGGTGAAGAAAAGATCAGAATTATTTCTGAATTGTTCTAATCTCATGCACCAGTGCTTCAAAGGAGCCCTTTAGAGTCAATTTACGCTTTGACCATTGACTAAAATCTAATAACTTTGCTAGCAAATGAGGCATGAAATGCTGTCAGTAGGACCTTCAGTATGCAACACGTGGCATTAATATTCAATCTCATGAGCTAACCTATGGCTCGGTTGAAGGAGATCTCAGTTAGATTATGTGTCGCTTTAGTGTTTGTGGTCCACACTCACATTTGAGACTATTCCAAAACTGGTTGAGATTCATTCCGTGAATTAAAACACAATGAGATTGTTTTTGGTGCTTTGTGTGTGTGTGGACCTAGAGTCCTAAAATGATGTTGACAAAGAAAAGTGAATATAATCAGAAAAAGTAGATGCATGTGGTGTGGATAAATTCACACTAATGTAGTCAGCAGATGAATCTCTCTCTCTCTCTCTTTCTCTGAGAATACACACATACACATTCACCCTTGTACTGCAAACATATGGTGTTCAGCATATGTTTGGGAACTGTGGGGAGTGGTAAACATGTGCCTAGTCCCTATATCTATGTCTCTATACAAAAGCTGGTTGCTAACATTCCATCGCACTTTAGCTGTGTAGGAGGCAGGTGTGGATCTCTGTAGATTAGCAAAAGTCTCCGGCTCCCAGTTGCTTAACGAATCCAACAACCCAAGTCTTTTCCTCCTCACCAATGAAAGGAAGATAACTGTCAGGCTTGGTGGACTCTATCCTCCCCGAGCAGCATCAAGGATCAAGGAAGAAGCAAGGAAGTTCATATTTATGGTTTTATTCAGTTCTTGTGGTGCAAGACAAAGAAACCAGTCCTTAACTCCATAGTGACATTGCTCACTCTGAACTCCTCCCCTTCTTTCCCCAGCAACAGCCTGTGGCCCTACAGGTGGCCTCAAGGTGTGATGGCCTGGGACTCGGGCTCGGAACCAGAGGAGACTCATCATCTGAACCCAATCTGGGGCCTGATTTCCACAGTGTGAAACCTCAAGGCCTAGAAGAATGAATGGTTACCTAGCAAAAGTTGTTTTGTTCATGCGATGATTGCATTGTATGCAACCCATTGAGTATATCTAATGTTTATTGAGTTGCATTTCTCTTACTTGAACTGTTTGGTCTGTTTTGTGGTGTTACACTGTGGAGAAGCAACTCATGGGGGGAAGGAGGGATGACCCAGACTTTTCTTTAAAAAAAAAAGTCTCTAAAGTTACCAGTGTGTCCGCTTTTTCTCTGAACCAAGCTGTTGGGGAGAAGAGAAGAGAACTGGACTCTTCAGGAGCTGGTACATTTCCATATTGAGTATTATATCCCATCTGGGTCCTCCCTCCTGCAAATATGGGTTGTTATTATCAACAAACTGTCAAGGGAGCAGGGGCGTATGGCAGCATCTCTCTACCTTTTCAAGATGCTAATAAAATAAAATAAAAATCCCAGCAACAATGCGGAGAGAAGAAGCACAGAGATGTCATTTTCTTCTAAGATGTAGAGATCCCCCCCTCTGTCTTTATGCTATGTGGAATTATTGGATTTGATGGCTCTGAAACATATGCTTCTGCATATGTCATTCCCCGGCGGAGTTGTCAGTGTGGCAAAATCATTTGAGCCAAGATTGTGTTTCTCATCTCTCTGATCCTTTAAAAAAAACAAAACAAAACCCCAGCAAGTTTTTAGATGCTCTGTTGGGAACCCAGCCTCGCCCACCTTGGTGCCGCTTCGTCAGAAGAGCATGAGATTGTCAATCTCAGGGTTGTGGGTTTGAGCCCCATGATGGGCAAAAGATGACCCTCGGGGTCCCTTCCAACTCTATGATTCTATTTAACAACAATGGGAAGTGAAAGGAAGATTTTGGGCTCAACACTTCCATCCAGAGAGCCAGTGTGGTGTAGTGGGTAAGAGTGGTAGACTCGTAATCTGGTGAACCGGGTTCGATTCTCCGCTCCTCCACATGCAGCTGCTGGGTGACCTTGGGCTATACACACTTCTCTGAAGTCTCTCAGCCCCACTCACCTCACAGAGTGTTTGTTGTGGGGGAGGAAGGGAAAGGAGAATGTTAGCCGCTTTGAGACTCCTTCGGGTAGTGATAAAGTGGGATATCAAATCCAAACTCCAACTCCTCCTCCTCCTCTTCTTCCTTTCTTTCCCAGGCTCCTGCAATGCTGCTAGAGCATTGACCCAGGTGCCTTGGGAAATGTGATTTTCCCAATAAGCTGCTGTAACTGTGGGCTTAGTCACACCTACCTTTCCTTATTGGCCATGTCCCATACTTTAAGGCTCTGTGTCCAAATGCTTTCCCACTCTTTCCCACAAAATCAGAGCAAACAGCGATCCACAGAAAACTCAAATTCGTTGTGCTTCAGTTTTAAATAGTGTGTTTTCATGGGGAAAGTTCTGAGGCAAAAAAAGAAGCAGCAGCACTCGGACACAGAGCTTTAAAATGCAGACCTGTGCCTGCGAAGTGAGGGGGGAAAGCTAAGGGTGGATAAGCCCTGTGTTTCAGGGGGCAGTCCTATGGCAAGATCCACCAAGGTAAGTAGCTTAGGATGCAGTTGATCTGTAGCTCACCTGACTTCCCCTGGCATTAATTCTCCAATGAATTGCATTTCTCCAAAGAAACTAGGTAGGTCCTGTTTCTGCCTGGCGTGCTCTGGTCCATGGGGTCACGAAGAGTCGGACATGACTAAACGACTGAACAACAACAACATGTCCTGTTCCATAATAACAATTTTATTATTTATACCTTGCCCACACATCTGACTGGGTTGCCCCAGCCACTCTGGGCAGCTTCCAACATATATAAAAACATAATAAAACCTCCAATGTTTCAAAACCTTCAGGTGTCTTCTAAAGGTTGTGTAGTTACTTATCTCCTTGGCTCGGCAGTCGCATAACTCCATACCATTCAACATTTCTCCAGTGAAAATAGGGATGTCCTACCATACCTGCCAACATTTTTTCTGATGAAAATAGGCACATCCTAAGGAAGAGCAGGATATTCTGGGATCAAACCAGAAACTGGGACAGCTTCTGTAAATCTGGGGCTATCCCTGGAAAATAGGGACATTTTCCCTGGAAAACAGGGAGCCAGTGTGGTGTAGTGGTTAAGAGCGGTAGTCTCGTAATCTGGGGAACCGGGTTCGCGTCTCCGCTCCTCCACATGCAGCTGCTGGGTGACCTTGGGCCAGTCACACTTCTTTGAAGTCTCTCAGCCCCACTCACCTCACAGAGTGTTTGTTGTGGGGAAGAAAGGGAAAGGAGAATGTTAGCTGCTTTGAGACTCCTTAAAGGGAGTGAAAGGCGGGATATCAAATCCAAACTCTTCTTCTTCTTCTTCTACTTGGAGGGGCTGGCAACCCAGCCTAGAACAGTAATTTAAAGACTTGTTTTCCATCTGCCATGCTTTGTGATGGCCTGGGACTCGGGCTCGGGCTTGGAACAGGAGGAATCTCAGTCCGCACCGGATCCTTTGCCACAGGTGGCAGCTGAACCAAGTCTGGGGCCTGATTCTGAAGAGCCCCAGTCTGCACAGGTTCCCCTGCAACAAACACCAGCTGCGCCGAGTCAGGGGCCTGAGCCTGCCCTGGCTCCAAATGCGGGGATGACCTCATTGCCTTCAGCTGGGCCATCACTTACAGCTGCTCCAGTACCGGTTTGGTCAGGGGAGGCTGAGGCGGCCCCTGGGTCTAGTAACCCACCGACATCTCTCAAGCTTCAGAGACTAAGGTCTGAGAGGAGGAGAGATCTGAGTACTTGCAGGAGGAGTGCTCGCCTTCGGGCGAGACAGGGAGGTGAGTCACCGGGGGGATCAGGACCGGCCGTTACCCCATCAGAGATAAAAGGCTGTTGGACCCCGCCCCAGGTTGCGGGAGCAACATTGCTGTTTGCCAGAACCTGCGCCTGACCTTGCCTGGTTTCCTGCCTTGTGTCCTGCCTTGGCCCTGTCGGACTGACTCCTTGTGGAGCCCCTGGATTCGAGACTGGACCTGGACCGCGTGACTTGGGTTACTCCTGAGCCCAGCACAGACTTTGGCAGAGCAGCTGTAGCAGCAGCCTGGTTGCTGAATGGGGCTTGGATCTGGCGTAGCTTCATGTTGGTTAAACTTACCTTGGCTTGCTCTAAGCCAGTTTCTTGGGCACAGTATCTCTCCCAGAGGCACCAGTGGAAAGGGTCGAAAGACGACTGGAGCAGCTGCCAGGTTGGTGAATGTGTGGGTCGGATGAGCCCTGCCAGATCAGACCTCCTTTGCTGTGGTCCAATGAAAACACCCCTCGCTCCCTGCAATGCCTAGCACTAAATTTTGAAAACTGAGATGGCTCTGCGTGTTATGCATTTAACGTAACATGTAATTAGGCCCTCAGGTGAGACACCTGTGAAATTTCAAGGGAGTCTGACAGAATGTCAACAGAATTAGTGGAATATCTTGGGGGCGGGGGGGCAGTGCTGCAGAGTTTTCTGGGCCATCACAAATCAATCACCAGACAAATAATCTTCGTATCACCTGAAGCTCAATGTTTTGCAGTGAAGTCAGTTCATACATTCAGCGCTGAGCGGACAAGTGAGAAGATGCAATGTGAATGTATGAATGAATGGGAACCTTCATGACACTGAATTAGAATCAGAGAAATGTAGAATTGGAAGGGGCCCCCAGGGGTCATCCAGTTGACCCCCAGCAATGCTGCAATGGTTGGAGTCTAACCAAATGTTTGAATACTTAGAAATGCTTCCCCCTGGTTCCGCAAGTTTAAGAGCCCAATCCTAACCATATTTGCTTGGAAGGATGTTCTGTTGACTTCAGTTGGGCTTACTCCTGGATAAGATGGGTTACGGTTGAGGCTTTACAATGCATTCTGAACCCAAGATCCACCAGGATGAGCAAGCTTGAATAGATGGATTCCTAGGTGACCTAGTCAGGGCTATGCCAACTGAACTCCCACATCCCAGCTCAGCTGCAGTTACAGTGGGGTAAATCTTCTATCTCAGCTGAGTTGAAGCTGGGTTAAATCCTGAAAAGGGGGCACACTGGGATGTGGTAAGGGGGAGGGACAGGGTAAGAGCAGATTCAAACCTGTTTGAAACCCATTTCGCCTTGGTCCTGTGACTTAGCAATAATAATAATAATAATAATAATAATAATAATAATAATAATAATTTATAATAATTTATACCCCGCCCTCAGGATGGCTAACACCAATAAAATTTCAGTAAAAACATAATTAGGAAAAAAACAACAGGTTAAAATGCAATTTAAAATGCAGCCTCATTTTAAAAGTCAAAACCATAAGGGGAGGGAAACATAAGGGTCAGACCGAGTCCAAACCAAAGGCCAGGCAGAACAGGTCTGTCTTGCAGACCCTGCGGAAAGATGTCAAGTCCTGCAGGGCCCTAGTCTCTTGTGACAGAGTGTTCCACCAAGTCAGGGCCAGTACTGAAAAGGCCCTGGCCCTAGTTGAGACCAATCCAAGGACCTTGTGACTTGGGACCTCCAAAATGTTGTCATTTGTGGACCTTAAGGTTCTTCGCGGGGCGTACCATAAGAGGCGGTCCTGTAGGTTTGTGGGTCCTGCATAATAACATAAGATTAATTGCAAACGGGGTGGTGGTGTTGAACCAGAGGAATTTCATATCAATTTTATGTGGATTGGCCCATATGTCTGTTCCACCCTGATTCCGCATTCACCTGTGATTTCTTAAACTTAAAAACTCTTTCAAATACATATATTTAAAATGTATTTTTGTTCCGAATGTGCAGAAGATGTTTCGATGCTTTCGCCAAGAATTGTATTGGAACACTTAGAAAGTGAGAAAGCTGTGGGAAATCTAACTCAAGGACATAAAGAGATCCTGCAGGATCAGGCCAATGGCCCATCTAGTCCAGCGTCATATTCTCACAGTGTCTGACCAGATGTCTATGGGGAACCTGCAAGCAGAAGAAGAAGGGTTTGGATTTGATATCCCGCTTTATCACTACCCGAAGTAGTCTCAAAGCGGCTAACAATCTCCTTTCCCTTCTCCCCCACAACAAACACTCTGTGGGGTGAGTGGGGCTGAGAGACTTCAGAGAAGTGTGACTGGCCCAAGGTCACCCAGCAGCTGCATGTGGAGGAGCAGGGAATCGAACCCGGTTCACCAGATTACGAGTCTACTGCTCTTAACCACTACAACATACTGGCTCTGAGCACAAGAGCCCTATCCCCTCCTGTTATTTTCAGAAATTTTGCTGCCCACAACTGAGGAGGCAGAGCATAGCCATCACGGCTTTGTTGGGATACTGCTGGGGAGACGGGGGCATCAGGCAGGCCCCCAGCTGGCTCCAGCCACCGGCCGGCAGCCGGGTGATCACCAGTCTCCCTTGGGACAGCATCAAACAGCGACACAAGCCTCAGATACATTTAGAGACTCGGCACGCTCTATCAGCAGAGTGCATAAATTTTCTCACAATAGAAGTGGTGGACAGAGGCAGATGTAAGCATATTTACAGGCATTTATTCAGCATAGTTCAGGAACAAAGGAAAAAAACATGTCTGCTTCCCTTCGTGTCCAGCAAACAGCAATATACAAACGAAAGTTCCCAGCAGACTGTGCTGGAAGTAAACAGGCATGTGACACACAACAGCAATGCCTGTTCCTTTTAAGGTGGAACGGAACTATATCCTAACATTGATTTATCCATTGATTTCTCTCCTCCACTGATTTATCTAACCCTCTTTTAAAAGCATCTAGGTTGTTGGTCATCTCTTTATCATTTCCGTAACTACGTGCTGCATGAGGAAGTCCTTTCATTTATCCATCATGAATCTTCCAACATTCAGCTTCATTGAATGTCTGCAAGTTCTAATGTTATGAGTCGGGTAAGAAAACATGTCTCTATGATATCACCTTCCCTTTAAACCAGTCCGAAATGACACAACCTTTTCTCACAGGGTGTCTGTCCACCTGTTTGATTGTTCTAGTTGCTCTTTTCTACACTATCCAAAACTGGGGCATGTAAGTCAAACTCTATTTTTAAAGGCTTGTTTTCCTCCTGCCAGGCTCACTCAGCAGCAGCCCCAATGCTGAATGCAGTTTGGAAGAGGGATAATTTGACACTGGTTTAAGGTAAGCTTGCATTTAATTCTGCCAGTTTCCCATAGTTAGGATTGCTCCATTAGTCTCTTAAGCCTGCAAGAGATTGCAGCTGCAGAAAAGTTTAATCTGTTTCCACACATGACATTTTCCAAAAGTGGGGGAAAAAGCAGACTGCAACAACAGAAGGTGTTTGAGAGAACCTTCTGACCATTTCCAAAAGGCAAAAAAGGAAAAGCACCAAAGAACTAAATTTAGCTACCGGCTCCCTTTTGTAAGCTTTCCAAAGCACATTTTGCAAAATGTTCAGGTTGTGACCTCCTTCCCATCTGCAAACATTTAAAACTCTTCTTTCTTTTGAAGGGGAGAAATGACTACCTGTGCCATTCATTATTTGAAATGGAAAGAAATTGGCAGCGGGGGGGGGGGGAGAGAACGGAAAAGGAGAAATTGTGTACTCTGCAATCACGGTGAAGTGGAAGAGAAGGGAATATACATTGTATTTTTGCCAGCTGTAGTCCTATATCTTTCCACAATGCCTAGGCAATTTGTTCTAAGAAAGGTCTCATGAGTATAACAAATAACTAAGATCCTGTGCGATGGTGGTGGCCTGTCAACCTTACCGTGCTCACTTCCACATCCTACATTTAAAATAATCCTGTGGACTGTAGTTTCACCCTCACAGAACTATAATTCCCACTCCCCTTCACAAACTACAGTTTCCAGAACAAACTACAGTTTCCAGTTCTTCAGTGTGCGTGCACACAAAAGCTCATACCAATAACAAACTTAGTTGGTCTCTAAGGTGCTACTGGAAGGAATTTTTTTTATTTTGTTTCGACTACGGCAAACCAACACGGCTACCTATCTGTAACCAGCTTCTAGTGTGCAGGATTGTTCCCAAAGATTTGTTAATCTAGCATGCATGAAAAATAGGTCATTTTTTGTGGTGCCCCCAGAACTATTGTGCCGCGCAATGTATTAAATTTTGCTACGAAGAAGCTTCTTAAAGCGTTCTGTACGCTTCCTAATGCGACCATTATATTGCTACATCTTCCCGTCCTCCTATTTGTTTGTGAATTCCTGAGGTTGCGGCCCTAAAAATGGGCTTTGGGGGGAAATGATTTAACTAAATAAATGGGTCGAGGGTAGAATGGATCAAGAGATTGCAAGGTACGCCATAAAGGGAGAGGCACAATGCAAGAGTTGTAAGCTACTCTTAAGCCTCAGGTGGAGTATAAATGTAAGTTAATTAAGTAATAAATTAACAAAAATGCAGGTTATTGTCCTGTCTGGCTGCAGGGAGGATTGAAGTGAAAAAATGGATATGTTTTCAGGTTTTTTAATTGGATTTTAATTGAAACGTAATAGGACATTTTATATTTGCTTTAATCTATTGTCTCCCACCCCAAGCTTTCAGGATGGGTGATGCTATACATTCAAGTTAATTGCTGCTGCTGGTTTTCCTTTTTTTTTTTCTTTCCCCTGAACCAAGACAGGTTTACACCCTTCATCTATGAGCACTGCAATATGGAATTCTTACCTTGATGCTTTCTAAAGCACCCTATATTTACTCCGTGTTTTCCAAGCACTAAACCCTAATGACTCTTTGTCACAGAATTCCGGGGCATCTGCAGAAGGGAACAAGAAAATCTATGCGGTGTGCTTCGCTATGCGTTAGGTCTCAGTCAAATTCTTTGACCCAGTTGAGGCTTTGCTGTTGTTACATGAATCAAGTATGAAAGATTAAATTGTTGAAACCGCAGAGGAGAGCAAAGGCAGCCCACTAAATGTTTAATGCCGTAATCCTGCAGACGGGAGACATTTCCCTTATTGAAACTAAGATTAGCATACATGCACTATGTGTAATATAGCATGCAATTGTTTCCAGAGAGAAGGGGGGGACAGGAGACCTTGCAAAATGCAAAACAGCTTTGAAGAAATTTGCATGCTCAGCATCATCTCCAAATTATTGTTGCTCGTATGAGTACAGACCACAAAAATCATATTTGTGTGCATTTGCATAGCTGCGAGTGCAATGCTTCTTATTTTGGAGGAATGTGGGAGATCTTAGAGCAGCACTGCCTAAGAAGAGAAGGGATGCAGAATCTCGTCTGATTCAGTATAAGACAGCTTCCTAAACTCCTGTTTTCAGCCAATCTCTCCAAGTTAAAGACCCATGATACTGTGCTTTATTTCACAGCACTGCATTCGCACTGAACCATGGTTTTTGGAGTCTGCATTAAGGTTTTGTTGCAGAAGGAGTGTTTTGCTTCAGGAAGGAAACTAGCTTGATTAACACTGATTTACAGATCGCTGAAAGGGACGAGGATGGCACTGTGGGTTAAACCACAGAGCCTAGGACTTGCCGATCAGAAGGTCGGCGGTTCCAATCCCCGTGATGGGGTAAGCTCCCGTTGCTGTGTCCCTGCTCCTGCCAACCTAGCAGTTCGAAAGCACGTTAAAGTGCAAGTAGATAAATAGGTACCGCTCCGGCGGGAAGGTAAACGGTGTTTCCGTGTGCTGCTCTGGTTCACCAGAAGCGGCTTAGTCATGCTGGCCACATGACCTGGAAGCTGTCTGCGGACAAACGCCGGCTCCCTCGGCCAATAAAGTGAGATGAGCGCAGCAACCCCAGAGTCGGCCACGACTGGACCTAATGGTCAGGGGTCCCTTTACCTTTACCTTACAGATCGCTGATATCATCAGAAAGGGTGATAAATGATTGCCTTCAATCCCCATGGTCTTCTTTTGGCTAGTTATAACCTTTTCTGATAATTTTATCTTAAAAGTGAGATGTCAATAGGTTTTTGTTTTGTAAATGGCTGAAAATAAAGTGGGTCTTTTCAAACCAGGAGAAAAACCCAAAAGAAGCAAGGTTCATTTGGGTTGAGCCTCAGAGCCATTCCAAACATTGCACAAGCATGGCATAGAATGACTGCTCCCCACATTAAATGGGGGGCACCCTTTGCGTTGTCCCGCGCAGCCCCCTGGACCCTATGCAGCACCATTGGCACAGGCTTGGCTTCACCTTCCCCAGGTGGGATACCTGGAGGTCTCCGCCTACCTCAGCCAGTTGCCCAATCCCACCTGGGGAGGCGTTGCCAAGGTGATCAGGCCAGGTGGGGGGAGGGACCACCGTACCCACACAATAGGGGGAAGATCTTACCTGTGAATCGCCAGTTGGCTCCAGAGCTTCTCCCACCCTGCCCACCCTCAGTTAAGACTTCTTTTGTAGGTTAACCTTTTCTCCACAGATACACAGGTGCTGCTACGTCAAGGTCGCTGCTGAAGGGCCAGAAAGGAATTCTCCTGCATTGGCAGGTTTGCCTTTCCCGTAGCAAAACATCACAACTTTGGCGGTATCAGGCCTTGGGCGGAATCCTTTAGTCTATCTTCCCTAAATGGGGGTGGCCGTGTAGCGGGGACCCATGCCCCCCCTCTCTTTGCAGCGGCGATACCAGGCTTCTCCGTTAAAGGGGTTGTTTTGAGGGGAGGCTTTGGCCGTACGCCTAGAAGTTGTCATTGCTCCCCCCTGTGACGGCGGCGTAATGGGGGTGGGCTCCCTCTGCTTGAACATATGTTCTCCAGAGCCAGCCCATCCCCACCACAAACTGGATAACCCTGATGTTCCCCAGATCCCCAGTGGGCGACTGGGAGGGATAATGCCTGAGCCAAGGTCTACCCACATCTGAAACATAATAAAGTTGTGGCCAATTTTAATCCCATAGCACATTGTCTGGAGTTGTTATTCCACATGGGGGCCACCCAGGGTTTGGGGGACTCTGCCTGTCCATGGAAAGCTCTTCTGTGTAAGTAAGAGGTGCAGAATCTGTGCTTATGACGCCACATGTTAATGATGCAATACATGCATCTGTTTCCCTTTGAGATGCACTCAGGTAGCAACTTTTTTTCCCATGAGTCCTCTACATCTTTCAATGAACTGCAAAACAACAACAACAAGAAAAAGAACAACTCCCTAAAAGCACAGAGCATTGTAGAAATATATATATATATATATTTGAATGTTTGATTTCCTCATTTGTCATTCCCTACCCTCCCAAGCACAACCACAAGCCAACAATAAAGAAAAACAATTTCTTCCTTTGGTTCCCAGTTATATAACATCTCTTTTCTCTCTTCGTTTTATGTTGGCGACCGGGCAAGCTCTAAAAGCAGATATTACCTTGCGGCTGATCTGAGTGAAATGCCATCTAACATCTCCATCGATTAACAAAGAAGTGAGTCAGGATGGTTCTCCACCCAGAAGTGAGTTGATGCAGTATGAAACACACATATAAAAGAGGATTGCAACGAAAGTGCATGAAACCACACAGTAAAAAAACACACACACCAAAAACCTATTAAAAAGATTAAAATGAGACAACAATTAAGTATTGTGGGAAGATGCCTGCATGCGCCTGGTGGAAAAGTTCTCAGCTCAACAGCTTGCACCAAGGCCTCTCCTCTGCCCTTCAACAATGAAGAAGATGGTCCTACCACAGTCCATCTGTGGTGTGATGTGGTGGGACTGTGTGAAGAGAAGAGAATTTTGGGATATAATATACAATGAACTCAAAAAGATCTTTAAATTCTCATTTAAAAACAACCCTGAAGCCTTTTTGTTAGGCATTATGTCCACTGATATACAAAAAACCAACAGAACCCTTTTTATGTACCGCAACGGTGAGGGTTTTAATAGCAAAAGACTGGAAAGGTGATGTAATCCCCACAAAAACCGATTGGCAACAAAGATGATAGAATATTCAGAACTTGCAAGGATGACGGGGAGAGTAAGAGGAAATTCCAACCAGAAATTTAGTAAAGATTGGGCAATGTTCAAAGAATATCTTAAAAAGTACTGTAATAACACAAATCTCCTAACAGATTTGGATTGAATCTTGAAGTTTAAGGAAATTATAAAGTAATTTCCCCCCTGATAATTAACTGAAAAGAATAATAAAAATGAAGTGTGTATAGACTAGTAAGGTACAAAAACCACAATGAGGTGAATTGGAAGTTAAGGGGTATGTAATGTCAAACGAGGTGCTGTTAGTCAGTGTCTATGGTCTGTCTATGTTGATTTTTGTTGTGTTTATGTTTTATGTAAATTGTTTTGTAATAAAGAGTCTTAAATAAAATAAAAATGGTAATTCCTGAAGAAAAGCAGCCAGACCATGAATGGAAGACCCACCTGCAGAAGCCAAATGTGTGAGGTGGGCTGGAAGGTAATGGAAACAGCCCTAAAGAGCTATTGAGAGCCAGCATTTTGGGAGGGAGACAAGACCGCCACACAGAAATATACAGAGGAGACAAAAACAGCCTCCCTATTGTGTTCATCTGCCTCTGTGCTGTTGCATTTTTTGTGCCCATACAGTGGTACCTCTGGTTACAGACGCTTCAGGTTGCAGACTCCGCTAACCCAGAAATAGTACCTCGGGTTAAGAACTTCAGGATGAGAACAGAAATCGCGTGCCGGCAGCGTAGCAGCAGCGGGAGGCCCCATTAGCTAAGTTAAGAACAGTTTCAGGTTAAGAACAGACCTCCAGAACGAATTAAGTTCTTAACGTGAGGTACCACTGTATTATGAAAGGTGTTTAAACTTTGTAGCAAAGTTTAGGCAGAGTGATTCTCCACTCCTTTGGTCAGGAGGAACGCTTGGCTCAGAAGACTTATGAAAAATGTGACAGGAGAATTAGTGGACAACCAGCTCTGCCCAGGATCTTGTAGGGAGGGAGAGAAGACAGTAAGATGGACAGCTTTCCGTTTTGTAGAACAACTGAGCACCTCCAGATCCAGAACGTCCCCAGGCTGGCAACTCACAGCAGTTAAACTCCATAATTTAAAAACGTTAGAAGTTCATAAGTGAATGTGTAAGAGCCAGACAGTTACCGAAACCACCTATTACTCTCTCTTCAGTCGCAAGGTTAGGCGTTTGCATCCGGAATGCACATTAGATTATGGACTCACACTGTACATGCTGCCATAGCTAGCAGAACAGAGATATGGGACCTGAGACTCTCTAGGGAATGCCGCTTCCATTAACCCCAGCTTTTGTGGGAGGTCTGATGGGAGTTGTAGATAAGAATCAAAGTGAGGACTACAGGTTGCTCATCCCTGTAGGACAGGGTTTTGTGGTGGGGGTGAAGGGAGAAGAACGCTTTTGGATTATTTTCAGGAAATTTGTATGTGTGGGTAGCACAGATGATAGAGCAAGAGACTCTTGTAACTCTTCTTCTATGGTCTAGAGAGCAGATTGTTGTTGTTTAGTTGTGTAGTCATGTCTGACTCTTTGTGACCCCATGGACCAGAGCACGCCAGGCACTCTTATATTCCACTGCCTCCTGCAGTTTAGTCAAACTCATGCTGGTAGCTTCGAGAACACTGTCCATCCATCTCGTCCTCTGTCGTCCCCTTCTCCTTGTGTCCTCCATCTTTCCCAACATCAGGGTCTTTTCCAGGGACTCTTCTCTTCTCATGAGGTGGCCAAAGTCTTGGAGACTCAGCTTCAGGATCTGTCCTTCCAGTGAGCACTCAGGGCTGATTTCCTCAAGAATGGAGAGGTTGGATCTTCTTGAAGTCCATGGGACCAGTAGGACCTTCTATTTGCCAAGAGGCCATTATGGATGTCAGATGCACAGTGGCCTCTTGACAAATGGGAGGTGCTAGTGATGGTCTCCCCCAAACCCAAGGTATGAAAGGAGACCAGATGTGCCTTCTGTTCACCAAGAGGCTGCTGTAGAGGTGGCATTGGGGGGGGGGGCTGTCAAGGAAGCAACAAATATGGCGTCCAAGGAGCATGGCACAACCGTCACTGCCACAGTCACAGAGGTAGCATCAGGGGCTTTTCCAGGGAGTCTTCTCTTCTCATGAGGTGGCCAAAGGATTGGAGTCTCGGCTTCAGAATCAGTCCTTCCAGTGAGCACTCAGGGCTGAGAGAGCAGATTGGGGGTGGTCATTTTGAACAGGCCTGAGAAGAAAGGGTAAGAAACCTTACTCCTTTATTCAAAACTGAAACCTTGGAAGGTGGTGGACTCGCCTTCACTGGAGGTTTTGAAACAGAGGTTGAATGTCCATCTGTCCGGGGTTCTTTAGCTGTGATTCCTGCATTGACACGAGTTGAATTACATGGCCCTTGGGGTCCCTTCCAACTCTGCTTCAGAGTTGCATTGTACAAGCAAAACAATTTCTGCTCATGCAGTGGAAATTCCCCTTCGTCCTCTCCCTTTTCTGCCCCTGCACCACCCCTGTGTCTGAACTGCAGGGTTTGAAGGCGGAACCCCAGAGCAAATTGAGAGAGGCTACATGGGGGAAGGAAAAGTTCCACCGCACAAGAGAAAGTCTTTCTACTGCCACAACGATTTCATTGGATGCGACCCCTACATTCCAGCATTTTCGCATGCTCTGAGCTATTTATTATACAGGCAGATGTTAATTCTTTAAGACAATTGCATTTGCCCTGTAACTTCAAATGTACAAACTTTTGCACAATCCCTACTTGGGCGTTTCTGTCTTGGAACCTCAGGGGCCATTTATGCCAGAATGATAATAAGAGGTTTAAATCTCTCCTCCCTTTCCCAAGGATAGGATGCTGACTTTGCAGTTGCAATTCAAACAAACATTTATGGGCCTGGGCTGACAGCCCTGCACCCAGATCTCTAATATGGAGATCCATTATTCTGCATGCAGGCAAGCAAAAGCAATTTATCAAGCCTAGGTGCAGATTACTTTGCTAATGTTTAAGACCAAGACCAACAAGCCTATGCACACAGACTATGGACCCTCATGGAGGCTTCGTATACACCATCGGGAGGGGGCTGCCCTTTTCAGGGAGGGGTTGTGGGGGGTTTGTGCAGCCGCATGCTTTTACATGGACATCCTCCTTCTCCTGAAAACGCTCTTCTCTCTAGGCCCGCTGATCATTAATGAGTGAAGACGGTTTAGGCAGAAGGGAATATGCCCTGTTTCCAAAACCCTTCAGCAGAGCACACCAGCCATCCACCTCCATAGAAGTCTTCAGGGATGCCTCAGTACATTTTGCTGCCCAAGGAGAAGAGCAAAAATGGTGCCTCCATCCCCTCCAAACTCCAGGTACAGATGTCAATCAGACTCACAGCTGATTCTACTGGATCCTACTGGGATAGCTCAGTCGGTAGGGCATGAGACTCCTAATCTCAGGGTTGTGGGTTCGAGCCCCATGTGGGGCAAAGGATTCCTGCATTGCAGGACTAGATTGGTTGGTTGGACTAGATGATCCTAGTGGTCCCTTCCAATGCTACAATTCTGTAATTCTGTAACATTTGTTAAAAAGCCAGAAGCTTTCTTGTTAGGCATTACAGGTCAAGACTTGTCAAAAGAGCATAATAAGTTATTTATGTAGGCGACAACAGCGGCTAGGATTCTACTAGCCCCAAAATGGAAGGACGATAAGATAACAACCAAAGAAGAATGGCAAGAAAAACTGACGGAATGGCGAAGCTAACTGGGCAAGTCAGAGACAAGGACAATAGAGATTTTAAAAAAGACTGGGAACCATTTATGTTGTACCTACAGAAACACTGTAAAGAAGGGGACTCACTAGCAGGATTTGAGTAAACACTTACAATTAACAAAGCGAACATAGAGATTAAGAGGTAATAATTGGAAAATAACAAGTCTGTGAGACAATTTGAGAACTATTATGGTATAAAAATGATAAGAACAGAACAATACTTAACTTAAAGAATGTAATAGGTAAAGGTAAAGGGACGCCTGACCATTAAGTCCAGTTGTGGCCAACTCTGGGGTTGGGGTCCTCATCTCGCTTTATTGGCCGAGGGAGCCAGCGTACAGCTTCCGGGTCATGTTGCCAGAATGACTAAGCCGCTTCTGGCAAACCAGAGCAGTGCACGGAAATGCCGTTTACCTTCCTGCCGGAGTGGTACCTTTTTATCTACTTGCACTTTGACGTGCTTCCAAACTGCTAGGTGGGCAGGAGCTGGGACCGAGCAACGGGAGCTCGCCTCATCCTGGGGATTCAAACTGCTGACCTTCTGATCGGCAAGTCCTAGCCTCTGTGGTTTAACCAACAGTGCCACCCGTGTCCCAAAGAATGTAATATTAAGGTATAATAAAACAAGCAGAAGGGGAAGTTGAGGGAAGTTCTGAAGAGAAGGGGTCATTTGGGAATTGCATTTCTTTTTTCTCTGAGATAACATTATTGTGATCAATATAAAATTCTAAAACTTAATAAAAAATATTTACACACAAAAAAGACCAAGTCCTCCCCATCTGTTAGGAACATGAGTCACTGATATGATTCTATGCCAAGAGTGGTTTTATCAGTGGAAGGATTTTGCTCAAACTTTCCCCGACCCATAAGAACAGACCCTGCTATTTTCATGTTGTATGGGTTGTATTCCGCTTAGAGATTTTAAAATGTAAGGTGGTATAGAAGTGCTTTTAAATAAGCAAATCAACAAAAAATACTATGCTCTGGTCTCAAGGAAATGTTGGTATTTTATTTATTTAGCATGAATTATATGTCATTTAATAAAAACAAAAAACAAAACATATATAAAGTGGTATAAAATATTCATCAGCAGTACTAATAAAAACAGCCTTTCAAGGCAATAAACATAAAGCAATGGTGGAAATGTAGATAAAAGGAACCAATTTAGAAATTGAATGAAATAATAAAAATAGCACGTCAGAGTAGGATAGGCTTACCTAAAAGGGGAGGCTTCTGGCAGGCATCAGAAACAGTGCAATGAAGAGGCCTGCCCAATATCAAGATGCAGGCAGTTCCACAGATTACAAACATGAGTCTGACCAAACTGCGGGAGGCAGTGGAAGACAGAAGTGCCTGGCGTGCTCTGGTCCTTGGGGTCACGAAGAGTTGGACACGACTAAATGACTAAACAACAACAACAACAACAATGGATGCATTGGTGGAAAAATGGGTGGAAGGATGAAAGAAAGAAAGAAAGAAAGAAAGAAAGAAAGAAAGAAAGAAAGAAAGAAAGACATAGGCACAGAGGCACACACCTCCCCTCATGGAAGATTCCGGCTGGTTTTTGCAAAATAATTACATCAAAATACAATCCATACAGTGGTGCCCCGCAAGACGAATGCCTCACAAGACAGAAAACCCGCTAGACGAAAGGGTTTTCCGTTTTGGAGGTGCTTCGCAAAATGAATTTCCTATGGGCTTGCTTCGCAAGACGAAAATGTCTTGCGAGTTCCTGCAGGGTCCCCCCCCCGTTTTTCCCAAGCCGCTAAGCCGCTTATCAGCTGATCCTAAGCCGCTAAGCCGTTTAACAGCTGATCCGCTAAGCCGCTTATCAGCTGATCCGCTAAGCCGCTTAACAGCTGATCCGCTAAGCCGCTAAGCCGCTTATCAGCTGATCCGCTAAGCCGCTAAGCCGCCTATCAGCTGATCCGTTAAGCCGCCTATCAGCTGATCCGCTAAGCTGCCTATCAGCTGATCCGCTAAGCCGCTTAACAGCTGATCCGCTAAGCCGCTTATCAGCTGATCCGCTAAGCCGCTAAACCGCTTATCAGCTGATCCGCTAAGCCCGCTAAGCTGCTAATAGCGCTAATCTGCTAAACCGCTAATGGGCTTGCTTCGCAAGACGAAAAAACCGCAAGACGAAGAGACTCGCGGAACGGATTCTTTTCGTCTTGAGAGGCACCACTGTATTAAGGTTGCAATCTCAATTCCCAGAGCTTTGTTGCTAGAGAGAGATGGGGGGAGGAAAGGGGTGTCCCTCCAGCTGGCTCTCCCAGCAATGAAGGAACTCTTGGGATGCGTCCGCGGAGATGGGGGCATTTGGCAGGCCCCCAGCTGGCTCCAGCCGGCAGCCAGGCGAACTCCGGTTCCCGGTACAGCATCAATCAGCTACACAAGCCTCAGATACCTTTAGAGACTTGGCACACTCTAATCAGCAGTGTGAGTAACTTCTCACAACGGAAGTGGCGGACAGAGACATGTGTAAGCATTATTTACAAGCATTTATTCAGCATAGTTCAGGAACAAAGGAAAAACATGTCTGCTTCCCTTAGTGTCCAGCAAAACAGCAGTAACAAAAGCAGTATACAAACGGAAGTTCCCAGCAAACTTGTGCTGGAAGTAAACAGGCATGTGACACATAACAGTCATGCCTGTTCCTTTTAAGGTGGAACGGAACTATATCCAACAGGAACCCTCTGCTGCCAAAGAAGTCCTCAATGTCAGGAATGTTCCTGCCCAGAGTGAAAGCGAAGGCTCCCAGGCAGGGGTGAACGAAGGTGTCGTCACACCCGGGGCGTGGTGTCGCTATGTACGATGCATGCGCCCTATGTAACGATGGCACACATGCGCTATACATAGCAGTTTGCCGTCGCCGGCGCTTCAGCGCCATATGGATGGTGCTTGGATTCTCTGCTTACAGCTGCAGCCCCGAACGGAGGAACCTCTGTTCACAGTGGTAGCAGCAACGGAGGGATCCCATTGCCATCCGTACAGCGCTCAAGCAGTGCCGACGGTAAACCACTATGTACAGCGCATGTGTGGCGTTGTTACGTACAGCGCATGCGTGCGACACAGCACATGTGCTCTACATAGTGGTTTGTTGCTAGCGCTGGGATCCTCCACTGCCGCGAGCCCCTGCAGGGTGCCTTCTTGGTGTAGTGGTTAAGAGCAGTAGTCTCGTAATCTGCTGAACTGGGTTCGCTTCCCCGCTCCTCCACATGCAACTGCTGGGTGACCTTCGGCCAGTCACACTTCTCTGAAGTCTCTCAGCCCCACACACCTAACAGAGTGTTTGTTGAGGGGGAGGAAGGGAAAGGAGAATGTTAGCCGCTTTGAGATTCCTTAGGGTAGTGATAAAGTGGGATATCAAATCCAAACTCCTCTTCTTCTTGTCACTCCCCCCCAGACATGGCACCCGGGGTGAACCGCCCCCCCCCCCCCGCCCCCCATTGCGATGCCTCTGCTCCCAGGACCTAGGAGGGGGGCAGGCAGAAAGCGATGGAGGCTTGCTTTCTTCACAGGCAGAGGGAGAAGCGAGCCCCTCCTCTCCTGGAATGCAGGTCATACAGTAAATGTCCAGGGCAATGTAAGGCAAGTAGAAGAGCCACAATTTTCAGACATGCTCTCAGGGGAGGAGACACAAGCTAAATGGTCCGTTCAGGAGTCTCCTCGCTCTCAGAGATTGGGCAGAGTTCAGGCTTGGCATCAAGCCCACAAGAGGAGGAGGAGCCGATGGCGTATTTTTCTGGGGCGCTTGTCATGCATGTAGTTTGAGACCTGCTGGCTCTGAAGCTGGTCCATTCCCTTGGCAAGGTCCCCATTTGAGGCCATTGGCTCTTTGAGCTGGGAGCTGCCACAGCAAAAAGTGACGTCGATAGCACCCTTTCCCCTTGCCTTGGTCATTTTGAATCAACTGGGATCTAGATGCTGTGGTTGATCTGCTCCTCCACCCTACAGCTCCCAGCCAGGACTCAGGATTCCCTGGCTGAAAGCACTAAAACAAGATTGAACACAGCAATAAATGAAGCAGCAGGCAAGTTCACAAAAGAAGCTTCTTTATTATTGGTATGGAATACTTATTAATTGCATTTATCAGCTGCGTCATGGCATTAGTCATGCGGGCCCATGCTCATTGAGCCCGGGGGAGCCGGGAAGGGGTGATGAAACAAGAAGGAACTGACACATTGAATTGAAAATGGCCACAACTTTATTGGTTACAGTTGTTGGTAGGCTTAGGCGCATTGGGTATGTATCCTGAGTCAGCCTGCTGTCTGGTGACTGACGTTGAACAAGGACATGCCTGGGTTAAGGGTCACCTCAAGGCACAGGTCAACCAAGCTGACCGCAGGCTGTCATTTGGAAGTTCTATGGCCTGCCCAGCCCTCACCTGGACTTCTGGATGGAATCTTCCACCCAGACCCCTTTACTAGGGTACTCTGAGATATCACACCCAATCAAATAGACCAAGGATTCAACCCAATGCCTTATCTGCCTAAAGTTGTGACTACAGTCATACCTTGGGTTACAGCTGCTTCAGGTTGCATTTTTTTGGGTTGCGGACCGCCGAAACCCAGAAGTACCAGAACGGGTTACCTCCGGGTTTTGGCAGTCACGCGTACGCAGAAGCACTAAATTGTGCTTTGTGCATGTGCAGAAGTGCCAAATCGTAACCTGTGTGCGCGCAGACACACAGATGTGGGTTGCGAACGCTGCGGGTTGCGAACTTGCATCCCGCACGGATCACGTTTGCAACCCGAGCATCCACTGTATTGCTACGAGGAAGGCAAGAAACCCAGATGGGCCCAATTGGTCTGCAGACCAAATCCTTCCTGGCCCAAAATACAGAAACCAATTATCTACACAGCAAAGTCCTCCATATGCAATGCCCACTTACCTTAAGAGTGGGTGAATGGGATGACCAGCTTCTGACTGAACTGTTGGGTCCCATTACAGCTGGCTTCAATACCCCAGTGGTGGACTGAAGTCTTGGTCTCTCGATTGCTGAAGCTCCTCCCCCACATCCAAGCCACCACTGGCCAATTTAAATTTTAAGACTTGGTGGGCTATCTCAACATCCCCTGCGGCCAGCCAAAGCAAACAGCCAACCACGAAGCGCCAGCTGCAATCACTGCTTCCCTAGAAGATAAGTGGACAACATGGTTAAAAGCAGGAGGAAACATGGCATAAATTGATATAAAGACATTCAATGTTTTTAAAATTCCAGGTCAAACAGGAAGAACACGAGAACAATATAAGATGAGACCATATAACACCAGTCATGAAAGACCTACATTGGCTCCCAGTACAGTGGTGCCTCGCAAGACGAAAAGAATCCGTTCTGTGATTCTCTTCGTCTAGCGGTTTTTTCGTCTTGCGAAGCAAGCCCATTGACGGATTAGTGGATTAGCGCTATTAGCACTATTAGCGGCTTTTAGCGGCTTTTAGCGGCTTATTGGCTTATCGGATCAGCTGATAAGCGGCTTAGCGGCTTAGAAAAAGGGGGGGAGGGGAAAAATCCCGCAGGAACTCGCAAGACATTTTCGTCTTGCGAAGCAAGCCCATAGGAGATTCGTTTTGCGAAGCACCTCCAAAACGGAAAACTCTTTCGTCTTGCGAGTTTTCCGTCTTGCGAGGCATTCGTCTTGCGGGGCACCACTGTACATTTCCAAGCACAATTCAAAGTGTTGGTGCTGACCTTGAAAGCCCTGAATGGCCTCAGCCCAGTATACCTGAAGGAGCATCTCCAACTCCATCGTTCTGCCCAGACATTGAGGTCCAGCTCTGAGGGCCTTCTGGAAGTTCCCTCACCGCAAGAAGTGAGGTTTCAGCGAATCAGGCGGAAGGCCTTTCCGATGGTGGTGCCTGTCCTGTGGAAGGCCCTCCCATGAGATGTCAAGGAAATAAACAACTGACTTTTAGAAGACATCTGAAGGCAGCCTTGTTTAGGAAAGTTTTTAGTGTCTGATGTTTTATTGTGTTTTTAATGTCTGTTGAGAGCCGCCCAGAGTGGCTGCAGAAACCTAGCCAGATGGGTGGGATATAAATTATTATTATTATTATTATTAATTATCCAACCATAATAAAGCCACTGGATGAGCTTTGTGGGCTCTGCCGGGGCACCCAGGCAGAATCAAGATGTGGGGCTATCTGTTTTATAAATGGTCTTTCATCCAAAAACAGATTCCAGGGTAGTGTACATAGAGATTTAAAGTGACTCCACCAAAACAAGTTAAGCGGAATAAAACCATTCAACCAGTTTTTAAATGCCACAATCTAAAAGAGGAAGAGTTGGAAACCACAAAAATCACAGCACTCCCAAAATCATGTGTGCTCTTTGGGAATCAGTTTCTGCAACATGAAATGCCAAAGTTCACAAACGCAGATATATCTGCAAAAGTTAGGGTTCCGCATATCTGTATTTAACTGAGCTGCTCACCTCTACTCGGGAATAATAAAGGGAAGCAAACTTTTCAAGCTGGCATCTGTTCAATTATCCTGCACTGTCAATTAAAAAGGCATTAAAAAGTGCTTTGTCTTAGCTGGGAAATAATTCTTGCAGATAGGTGGCATATGCTTCTTCTAGTCCTTTAATAGGTCATTTTTCGGAGGTTGATTTCCTTTTTGATGTTTCCACTTAAAAAAAAGAAAAAAGGTTTTGATTAGTTGAATGTTGATCACTGGACTCTGTTTTGCAGAAGCCTACAGCCATCTTAAAAAGCAGAGACATCGACAAAGGTCCGATTGGTTTAAGCTATGGTTTTCCTAGTAGTGATGTATGGAAGTGAGAGCTGGACCATAAAGAAGGCTGATCATCGAAAAATTGATGCTTTTGAATTATGGTGCTGGAGGAAACTCTTGAGAGTCCCATGGACTGCAAGAAGATCAACCGATCCATTCTGAAGGAAATCAGCTTTGAGTGCTCACTGGAAGGACAGAGCCTGAAGCTGAGGCTCCAAGACTTTGGCCACCTCATGAGAAGAGAAGACTCCCTGGAAAAGACCCTGATGTTGGGAAAGATGGAGGGCACAAGGAGAAGGGGACGACAGAGGACGAGATGGTTGGATAGTGTTCTCAAAGCTACCAGCATGAGTTTGACCAAACTGCGGGAGGCAGTGGAAGACAGGAGTGCCTGGCGTGCTCTGGTCCATGGGGTCACAAAGAGTCGGACATGACTAAATGACTAAACAACAACAACAACAATGTGCCCACATCCCTCTGTTTTTCAAGCACAGTGAATGTGTTGCCTTGCAGATCTCCCCTTTCTGTTGTGGTGGGGAGGGTGGAGAAACCCATATATGAAAACCAAAGAATATGTTTTCAAAACTGAGCGCCAGCAAATTGAAGAACGCTGGAAGACTCCATGGAAAAGACCCTGATGTTGGGAAAGATGGAGGGCACAAGGAGAAGGGGATGACAGAGGACGAGATGGTTGGACGGTGTTCTCAAAGCTACCAGCATGAGTTTGACCAAACTGTGGGAAGAAGAAGAAGAAGAAGAAGAAGAAGAAGAAGAAGAAGAAGAAGAAGAAGAAGAAGAAGACTTTATCACTACCCTAAGGAGTCTCAAAGCAGCTAACATTCTCCTTTCCCTTCCTCCCCCACAACAAACACTCTGTGAGGTGAGTGAGGCTGAGAGACTTCAGAGAAGTGTGACTAGCCCAAGGTCACCCAGCAGCTGCATGTGGAGGAGCGGAGATGCAAACCCGGTTCACCAGATTACAAGTCTACTGCTCTTAACCACTACACCACACTGCCTCTCAGTGGAAGCAGTGGAAGACAGGAGTGCCTGGCGTGCTCTGGTCCATGGGGTCACAAAGAGTTGGACACGACTAAACGACTAAACAACAACAGCCAATTATCAGCTTTCCCATGTGCTAAAGAGGAAGGTAAGAGACAAAGGAATGGGCTAGACTAGGTCCTATGTAGAATCATAGTACTGCAGAGTTGGAAGGGACCCAAAGGGTTGTCTTGTCTTGTGGATTATTCATGAAGCTGATTTGTAGCAAGCCAGTATTTAACTACCATCACCAGACAATACTGCCCAGGCACCAGGTGTCAAACCAATTCACATAATGGTTCTTTGCTTTACCTTGCTGACACAACTTAAGGATGCAACGAAGAAACTCAGATAGCATCCTTTCCCTCCAGCCCCATCCCACAGTAAGCTTTGAGGTGCTAAAAGACTCCAATTTGCTCAAGATCGCCACTTATCCCAACCCCACTCAACGCTGCTAAATTTTGAGAGGTTTAGGTGAGCCTTTGCTGCTCAGGTGCCTTGAAGGAATTCTGCCTGTCTTGAATGCCATCTCCAGTCTGCACTGATCCAACTTGAGCTGGCCTATTTATAACTGAAAAGTGGAGATGAGGAGGAATTTGTTTTCACGGCAGTGTTCAGGTGGTGAATCGAGATATTTGCTGCATGCTGCAAGCATGCTATGGTGCACAATCGCCCATCAGTTGCCCCATTCGAAAGCACTGAAACAGGCGCATATTTGATTCACTCTTGCCCGCTCATGTGCAGTTTTAATTATGCATCATGAAAGTGCACATTGCAGCATAGATCAATGCTGTTCTGAATCACTGCTTCACATTGCATGCACCATTGGTTAACTTGCACATCCCACCACTTCCCTGGCCCAGTAGACAGCAATATTTGCAAACCAATATTTGCCGACTTGGGATATTTAATTGTAGCAGCAAATGTGCATGTTCTGCTTCCGTACTGGAATCTCATGGATATCCAATAACCCTATCTGTAACCTTCAGGCTGAAGCAAATTCTTTGTACCCCAGCAATCCTCTTCTTGTAAAGTTGCTGAATTAACACAGAGGAGAAACCAAATGGGCATGACATATTTTGACAGAGTTTCAGATAAATAATGTGTCTAATCAATCACAGGACATCAGATTTCATTAACTCCTGTGCTCGGCAATTGCCAAATATTAATCAATCGATAATTTGTTTTTTTTCTCCGCCAGCCAAACAAATCCATTAGATCTGCTCGTTTTACCATTCCCTGAACTTACTTAAGTGTTCTTCTTCAAGAACGTTCAGCAGAAGCTTCTCTCTGGAGGTGGAATGATTCACTGGAGACTCCTGCAGGACTTCATCTGATCAATCCAGGATGCAGAAAGAATTGCACACGAGGCCAGATGAAGGTTTTGATAGTCAAAATAAATTCACTGACAAAACTCTCTCTTTTTGATTATCTTTGCTGCCACCTGTGAAGCTGGGTATTCATAAATATTCAGCACAGGAGACAGCAGTTGCTGTGCGCTGGATCCGAAATATGCGAGATGCAAAGTTGTCAGAGCAACTTAACAGTTGCGGTGCGATGGAAACCAATCTTTGCAAATATTCCAAACTGGATAAAACCCAATTTCATCCTTCAGATGTTGAACGCAGTAGTCAAAATATTGAATTCAAGTGCCGCTTTCTAATGTGAAGTTTCATTTAACTTTCTAAAATTCAAAACCTTCAGGCATTTTGGGACTACTTAATCAATTACCCTACCTTGTAAGCCAGTGAATAG
The DNA here is from genome assembly GCF_965112155.1 of Podarcis liolepis. NCBI lineage: Eukaryota > Metazoa > Chordata > Lepidosauria > Squamata > Lacertidae > Podarcis > Podarcis liolepis. Next base: position 5,541,845 of record NC_139560.1, on the reverse strand, counting down.
TTTGTTGGGCTCCTATCATGTAATAGTTTGCAAATCCCACATAAATTCAATGGTCATTTGCAACTTTAGTGAAAATATTAATTACTAGTATGAGACATAATTATGAAATTGCAGTGCTGAAGGAATGGATGTGAAGTCTAGTGAGTGGCAAAATGGATAAATTGAAAAAAATATGTTCATTTGCAAGACAGAAACCGAGATTTAGAGTAATTCTGAGTTTCAGGCTCCTCTCTTGACTGTATGGAAACAAGGAATAATTTGAACACTGACAGTGTGATCCTATACATTTCTACTCAGAAGTAAGTCCCACTGACTACAGTGCAGCTCAGTTCCACCCAAACTCAATGAAGTTTGTTTATGAGTAAATATGTACAGGATTGCACATTTAGGCTTGCAACATGTTCATTCTCATAATTTCATTATCTTTAAATTAATATACTATGTTACATTTTGGCAGATTTCAAATGCAAACTCACATAAGCTTCCCGCTACCTAAATCTCACAGTGTACAACGCCTGGAAACTTCAGCGTTACAGTTAAGTGTTATATAAAATAATAATCAATTATAATTGCCAGATGACAAATGCTGCCATTGCAGCATTATTATTATTATTATTATTATTATTATTATTATTATTATTTATATACTTCCCTATAAAGGTAAAGGACCCTGGGACGGTTCAGTCCAGTCAAAGGTGACTATGGTGACTATGGGGTTGCGGTGCTCATCTTGCTTTCAGGCTGAGGGAGCCAGCATTTGTCCGCAGATGGATTTCCGGGTCATGTGGCCAGCATGACTAACCTGCTTCTGGCGCAACAGAATACCTTGATGGAAACCAGAGTGCACGGAAATGCCATTTATCTTCCCACCACAATGATACCTATTTATCTACTTGTACTGGTGCGCTTTCGAACTGCTAGGTTGGCTGGGACAGGCGCTCACTCCATTGCAGGGATTCGAACCGCCAACCTTCCAATCGGCAAGCCCAAGAGGTTCAGTGGTTTAGACCACAGTGCCACTCACATCCCCTCTACCCTATATTCACAAGTCCCAGAGTGGTTCACAAGATAAACACAACCACCCTATGTATTAGACACTGCAGACATGTTGCCATAGGCTCCGCAAACCAAGCAAATCACTTAACACTACATCCTTGTGGCTCCTTTTTTTCCTGCTGGCCACAGCAAGAATTAATCCTGGAATGCCCTCTCTGATGCCTATGAAGCTGGGAGCATATCCATGGCATTATTGACCTCAGTAGAACGGAACCATTTAATTTAGTGTCTCTATTTTCTTTGCTGAAGTTTACATATTTTAACAGGCTTGGGAGATGTGTGTGTGTTTAGGCAATAAATGACTCGAGGCATTCTGATGCTATCCGTCAGCGAGATATATTCCCCAGCGCTCAGGAGGGTACTACATTTTACCGCGAAACAGTTCAGCATGTTATATGCCGGCTGTTCTGGAGGGTAGATGTTGGCTGCCAGGAGGAATTGAAAATGTATATTATCTGCACTTTTGGGGGGGAAATGTTAATGCTTTACTGCTGCTTTTAAAGTCCACCGCTTTGTCAGAAAGGAAGCGTGATTTGTATTCCAGACGTAACGGATTGCGAGAGAGAGATCTTGAGGAGATAAAGAGAGGGTAAACTGATACTCCGCTCCCAAGGTTACAATGAAAGAGCAAAGAAGGTGTGAAGACTTTAATTGGTCAGTTATGGTCTACAGTCAGCCATCTGTGAGAGATGTTGTAGCTCAGCCTCCGCCAACCTGGTGGACTTCAGGTGTTTCAGACAATCATTCCCATAAGCCCTAGCCAGTTCTTAGATCCCAGATATATACCCTCTCAGGTGTTAAGGGTAGCAGAAGCAGACCTCTTGGTAGTTCCACCACTCTCAGAGGAGAAGAAAACCTGGGAGAGGGCATGCTCTGGGGCAACCCCCAAACAACAGTATTCCCTCCCCATGGAGGCTTCTTCTGGCTCCTTCATTATCTTCTGCTCCATGCAGAAAACAAGCTTTGAAACCTGAAATATATATAGGGTCAGCTTGATGCATTTGACTGTTTTTATACAAAGTGATTTGTATAACTCCATGGAGTTTTCTTGGCAGGGATACTGGAGTGGCTTGCCGGTTCCTTTCCTGCTCCAGGTGGATCACATTTGGTCAAAACTCTCCACTATGACCTGTCCATCTTGGGTGGCCCTGCACAGCATAGCTCATAGCTTCTCTGAGTTATTCAAGCCCCTTCACCACGGCAAGGCAGTGAGCTGGACCACAAAGAAGGCTGATTGCCAAAGAATGGATGCTTTTGAATTATGGTGCTGGAGGAGACTCTTGAGAGTCCCATGGACTGCAAGAAGATCAAACCTCTCCATTCTGAAGGAAATCAGCCCTGAGTGCTCACTGGAAGGGCAGATCCTGCAGCTGAGGCTCCAAGACTTTGGCCACCTCATGAGAAGAGAAGACTCCCTGGAAAAGACCCTGATGTTGGGAAAGATGGAGGGCACAAGGAGAAGGGGACGACAGAGGACGAGATGGTTGGACAGTGTTCTCGAAGCTACTAACATGAGTTTGACCGAACTGCGGGAGGCAGTGGAAGACAGGAGTGTCTGGCGTGCTTTGGTCCATGGGGTCATGAAGAGTCGGACATGACTAAACAACACCAACAACAAAGCACCTTGGGAAGGAGAGTAAGAAATTAAAATAAGGAGAAGGAGAAGTCTGGAGGGCATCAGGTTGGGGAAAGTTACTGCAGCTGCATCCTGTATTGCAGATCCTCTATATAGCAGATAATTGGGTTGGGTGACTTCTATGGTCCTAACTCTAGAATTCTAAATCAGATCAAGGCAGCCAACCTGATGGCCTCCAGAAGTTGATGAACTATAGTTTCCACTCTGACCACTGGTGCTGGGGCTGATGAAAGTTAATTGAGGATGCCCTCTTATTTAATTAAAAGGTTTTGAATCAGTCAATCTTACCTAGAGATAGTGTGGTACCTTCCAGATTTTGTTGGATTACATCTCCCACCAGCCTGAGCTGTTAAGAGTGCCGAGAGTTGTTATGAGACCCCTGTACCTCTCACAGAGCTACAATTCTCAGAGTGGTACAACAGAGAGTCCCTCTTCCCAAGGAATTCTGGGAGTTGTAGTTCCTAACAGCTCTCAGCACTATTGCCGACTATAGTTTCCCAAGATTCTCTGAGGAACGCTGTGATAGTTTAAGTGGAATTATAGTGCTCTAGATGTATGGGGCAGGTGTGGTCAGCCTCAACTGAGCTCCGAACTTTTCCAGCTTCTTGGCATTCCCAGAAAACTAAGTGCATGCTCAGCTAACTCACAGGGTATATGAACCTAAGCAAAGGAGCACAAACACCAGCTATATTACCAAAGATTTAAGGAAACACTCAAATGGGCTTTATGCTTTAATCCATCTGCCCGGATTCTGTCGTTTGTTTTGTTTTGCGCTCCATATTTGTGGGGCTGGATCCCCCCCTCACCCTCCCTTTCTCTCTGAATTATTTAGCCTGTGGAAAGTTGGGCTTCGCCACTCCACTCCCCATCCCCCTTGGGTTTTTATTACCATCTAAGTGATTTACAAATTGAGAGTCACAACTAATGGTGCTGCACATTTTCCATTGCTGGCATGAGCTTCTTTTTCCTTCCTCCCCTGCCCTCCCCCTTCCCTCCCTGCTGGATCCTACTCATCAGATGAGACAAAAGCTGCTCCATGGCTTTTATTTATTTAGAATATATATATATATATACAGTATACCACTTGGTTTTAGTAAAACCTCTGAGTGGTTTACAAGAAATGTACATTTTCCATCCCTGGGAGTCTCCTGGGAAACTCACCAAACCTGGTGTACCTGGGACTGGGTGTGGCTTGGCTCTGCCCATAAAAAGCAACCCCAGAGTGTGAGATGAGGATGACGTCAGTAATGACTGGTACTAGGAGCAACTTCCATTGTATGTATAACTCATATCAGAGATGTATCTCATATAAGTTCTGCACAATAGCCGGTTGTTAGATACATAAGCCGCTCAACTTGCGTCCTCCTTAGCATATACAACAAGTAGATATATCACTAATGTCAGGAACATGGCCCCCCAGAACACAGCGGAAGAGTCAGCCTCAGAAATTGAGTTAAGTGAGCAAGGGGCTGACTCTGCAGATGAGAGCTGCCTGTCAGAGTATAGAGAGGACAGCCCGGCCCCCTTTCTTCCCAGAGAAGACACTGTTAGCTCCCAAAGAGAGGAAAACTTGGAAGTCAACCAGAGCATTGCCAGGCAACCAGCAGATAAGCTGTGATGGCCTGGGAATCGGAGTCAGAGGCTGAACCTGAGGAATCCCAGCCTGCACAGGAGTCCCCGCCTCCATGGACAGCTGAGCCGGGGCTGGGGCTTGAACCTGAAGGGCCCTCACCTGTGCCGGATCCTCTGCTCTGGCTCCGGAGGTGATCAAGGACCCATTGCCTGCAGGTGTGCCTCTCTCAGCCATGTCAGGGGAAGGTGAGGTTGCCTCTGGGTCCTGTAACCCTCCAGCCTCTCCAGAGCTGCAGAGGCTCAGGGCAGAGAGGCGGAAGGAACTAAGTTCTCGCAGGAGGAGTGCTTGCCTTCAGGCCAGGAGAGTCACCTGTGGACTGGGGCCGCCCTATGCCTCAGAGGAGATAAAGGCCAGCCAGCCCAGTCCCAGGTTGCGGGAGCAACATTGTTGGTAACCTGTTCCTGCCAGCATCCTGACCTGCTCTCCTGCCAGAGTTCCTGACCACACCTGACTCCTTGCTTTGGACCTCACTTCGCCCCTGACAGACAGCATCCATACCCTCGACCTAGAACCGGACTCAGACCACGCCACACGGTAACCCCCCCCCCCACCGGGACCAGCATATAAGCCAGAGTCCGAGGCTGTGTCTTCTGGAAGTGGGAGAGAGATGGGCCAGCTGTTCAGTCTTTGTACTAGAAGATGGGAGAAGCTCAGAGAACAACGGAAGGGAAGGAGGAGGGAAGGCGTTCTTCCTGTTGGGAGAGGGATGATGAGTCATACTGATCAACTACTGTTAATGAGAGGAAGCTGAACGCCGTGCTCTGGATGTGTTTTCCTTGTAAATAAACTTACACAAAACTGACGGAGAGTCCTTGTTGCTTATCAGTCCGCTTGCCTGCCAGAGATCGTCATAACTACAGTGGTGCCTCACAAGACGAAAAGAATCCGTTCTGTGATTCTCTTCGTCTAGCGGTTTTTTCGTCTTGTGAAGCAAGCCCATTGACGGATTAGCGGATTAGCGCTATTAGCGGGTTTTAGCGTCTTATCTGCTGATCGGATCAGCTGATAAGCGGCTTAGCGGCTTAGAAAAAGGGGGGGAGGGGAAAAAACCAGCAGGAACTCGCAAGACACTGTCGTCTTGCGAAGCAAGCCCATAGGAAATTCGTTTTGCGAAGCACCTCCAAAACGGAAAACTCTTTTGTCTAGCGAGTTTTCCATCTTGCGAGGCATTCGTCTTGCGGGGCACCACTGTAATTACAAAATGCTTGTATATAGCTTTAAAATGACTTTTCCTAGCATCCATCTCACATCCATTTTCCTTGGCATAGAGTTATCTTTGTCTCTTATTTTAGGTAATTTTAAATTGGGAAATGCACAGCTTTAATCTTACTGTACACATTGCATCTATAATCCAGTATGCAAATATTCCATATTGATCTGACTGTGTTTTAAGATCAGTAGATGAGGCACTCTCGCTTGTTTCTATGCAGGATGAATTATCTCCCTGAGCTCTGTGTGTGAAGGGTGGTATACAAATTTAATTTAATAATGGTGATGATGATGTGGAAGCCAATGAAAGGACCTTTTCAGTGGTGGCTCCTCAAATGTGGAACTTACTCGCAACTGAGCTGCATTGGACCACACTTTACAGTTTTATGCTGTGAGAAGTACTGTTTTAGTGGACATTTAAAAGTGGGGAGACCTGGTTCAACAGATGGATTAATTGCTGTTGTTGCTATTAGTGTTTCTTGTTATGTTGTTATTTTAAGGATGGGAGTCGCTTGTTTGTTTTTGTTTAAAAAAAGATTTATGTATTCTATTTATCTCATTTCATTTTGTTGCAAACCACCCCGTGACTTATGCAAAGGGCAGGGTATAAATCATCTGCTTCAATCCTATCGTGCTTCTGTTACATAAATATTATATACCTCACAACACTGGCAATATTTGCAAAAAGTACATCCTCTAGCAGATATTTCATATTTTAATGTGCTATTCTTCCCCCACCGATCATTTTTAAAAATAGGCCAGTAACACTTCCAGATCTCACCTTCTCCAGTCCTCCCTTTCCTTCCATCCCACCACAGATGGGTTTTTTAGTGCACTTGCAATTATTCCCACTAATAAATTGTCACTAAAATTTTGTACATAATATCGCATTTCAATTTCAAACTATGATCTGTGTTGCAGGATGTCGCCCAAAACTTCTTTGCAATCTCTCAGAATTTGTTTGATCTGGTACTGTCTCCAAATTTTCATTAACACCACCACCACCACCAAAGTCCAGTTTTCCTTGCTTTTGAAACCAATACAGGTGTACTGTGATTCTCCCCCACTGTACCTATGGTAGCTATTCTAAACACATGTTACTATTTAGCTGGGATTTAGCTGGCAGCTTTTGTGAGAGATGAACAGACCTTTTCCCACCTCCCGGCCCACGTGAGGCTTGGATTCAGCAGACTGCTAAACTACCTCCTGTTTGAAGTGCCTCTGTGTGTGTGTGTGTGTGTGTGTGTGTGTGTGTGTGTGTAAATGTAGGGGGAGATCAGCACAGACACAGTCAAAAATCTGCACAAGTACAAGCAGACAGAAGGCGTCCAGGTGCCTGCATTTAAAAAATAAATAAATCCCAACTTGGACTGCAGCCTATACTTAAACTCTGCGGTAATTATCATTTAGACGTCCATGTGTCGGTCGAAGCACTTGCAATTCGGTGAGCTGAAAAAGTCTTCCTCCGCATTTGATGGTACATCTGGACATCACTATCAATTTGATGCAGATGCCGAATGGCCATCTTGATAGGAACCGTCAGGATGAGCCAACTGGAGGATAGAAATAACCTCGCTTGGAATGTGGGGTGGGGGTAGGGAGAAGAGAAATGTAGGGTTTGATTGGCAGTTGAAGAGGCGGGAGAAATGCTTGCACGCACCAAATCACAGGCTTTGTATTGATACCATGAATGAGGAATGGTCAATTTTGGGGAAAAGGCAACTGTTTCAGATCAAAAGTAAAAGCCTTCTCCTGAATGCTGAACTCCCCACTGCCTACCCTATTCATTTCTATTCATATTCATAGCTATAGATGAAGATGCTCCATAATAATAATATAATAATAATTTATTATTTATACCCCACCCATCTGGCTGGGCTTCCCCAGCCACTCTGGGCAGCTTCCAACAAAATATTAAAATACCGTAATGCATCATACATTAAAAGCTTCCCTAAACAGGGCTGCCTTCAGATGTCTTCTAAAAGTCTGGTAGTTGTTGTTCTCTTTGGCATCTGGTGGGATGGCGTTCCACAGGCAGAGCGCCACTACCAAGAAGGCCCTCTGCCTGGTTCCCTGTAACTTGGCTTCTCGCAGTGAGAAGAAGAAGAAGAGTTTGGATTTGATATCCCGCCTTTCACTCCTAAGGAGTCTCAAAGCGGCTAACATTCTCCTTTCCCTTCCTCCCCCACAACAAACACTCTGTGAGGTGAGTGGGGCTGAGAGACTTCAGAGAAGTGTGACTGGCCCAAGGTCACCCAGCAGCTGCATGTGGAGGAGCGGAGACGCGAACCCGGTTCCCCAGATTACGTGACTACCGCTCTTAACCACTACACCATACTGGTGAGGGAACCGCCAGAAGGCCCTCGGCAGTGGACCTCAGTGTCCAGGCAGAACAATGGGGGTGGAGACGCTCCTTCAGATATACTGGACCGAGGCCATTTTAAGGCTCTGTTTTAAGGCCAAACTCTTCTAGACTCATAGAATTGGGAGGGACCCCAGGGGTCATCTAGTCCAACCCCCACAATGCAAGAATCACAGGATAAGAATCCTGACCGTTGGCCATCCAACCTCTGTTTTGAAACCTTTAATGAAGGAGAGTCCGCCACCTTCTGAGGGAGTCCATTCCACCGACAGCTCTTGCCCTCAGAAAGTTCTTCCTTGTGTTTAATTGAAATCTCCTTTCTTCTAATTTGAATCCCTCAGTTCAGGTTCTGGAGCAGCAAAAGTAATATTTGCTGGATTAATTTCCGTTCTGGACATGGAGAAGTGAGCATTAACAACTCCCCCTCCTGTTTCTGTTGGCTTTTGAATTTTCTAACATCCCTAATGTAAAGTAAATGAAGAAATAAGGGGACCATTCCAGAAGGAAAATTTAAAAATGGCAAAAACATTCTTTGGCAATTCCAGAATATTCAATAAAAACTATGAGCGGACACGGCTCAGTTTTACTAAAGACATTTCTCCAAGTCTCTCCCTTGATTCAACAGAAAACAATGACTCTCCAAGGTCAATATATTCACCATCTCCTATTTCTAAGGAGTCCCAAATCATGACTTGGAGTTACGATCATCAGAAAGTCATCTGAAGGTCCCTGGATGTGGTAGGTATTAATTAGATCCATCTATTTAGACAGTGGGTTTTTTCTTCTTCTCCTTTTTTACTATCAAACATAAGTGAAAACCAATTAGATTAGTGTTAAGCACCAGCAAGGGGGGGGGGGGGGGAGAAAAGCCAGTAACACTTCCCAAAATGCAATGTTCATTATCAAGAAAATTGTAGTGTCCTGTTAACTTGCTTTCCTAGAAAGACGAGAGGAAAACCAATTACCCAGCACCTTTTAACTGCCTTTTAACATCTTGTAAAATTGATTTCATACACTGCCAAGGCTACAGGAATGAAAGAGAAGCAATAATAAAATGGAGCTGGGGCGAGCAAAGGGGAGTTAGAAATGCCTGGAAGCGCCTGGCCTTGAGACAAGAAAGGATGAGTCCTTCAAAGAAGGAAGCCATGAGTACCTAAGAGCAGTCGGACTGGATCAAGGCGAAGGTCCATCCATTTTTTACTCTCTCCCAGTTTGTTTTCACAGGAGCTTTCAAACCGTAGAATCTGAAGAGGTCCTTTCCAACGCAACACCCATGACTGCAAGGCTGCCCTTGAAGTATTCCGTGGTGCCCAAGAAACCTCTGACCACTCTCCATCCCCTTGGTTACAGTTTTCTTCCTAAAAATATCTTCTTTCTTTGGCGATCACTTGTGGCCGAGTAAGATTGTCTTCCTTAAACACGGTTTTAACAATGAGTCTGTAAGTGACTGTGGAGGCCAATTCTGGATCCACACGTCCTTCCACAGTGGGGACATTGGTTTCTAGGCGGGAATTGATCATGGTGTGGATTTGCCAAGTGTGCCTTCCTCTTAGCACGTTTCTCCCTTGTGTCCTGAGTTTAAGTGTCTTCAAAGCCCATGACACCTTTGGTAAAGGCTGTTCTCCAACTGGAGCACTCGCAGGCAAGTGTTTCCCAGTTGTTGGTGTTTATACTACATTTTTAAAGATTTGCCTTGAGACAGTCTTTAAACCTCTTTTGTTGACTGCCAGCACTATGCTTTCCATTTTTAAGTACATAGAGCTGAAAGGGGAACTTGCAAGAGTGCCAGTCTTTCCCACTTCCTCTTTCATCTCTATGTGCTTTTCAAAATTAGTTGCACTTAATTTTACCCAGATTCCTTACAGAAGTGGGCATGCGTGCTTTCTCTCTTCCTATCTCTCATCAGGGGGGTAGGAAGAGAAGGGCCAGAGAGGGGGAACTCAGTTGCACTCGCTCAAAAATCCCAATGTGCCAACAGGCTGTCAGTGACTCCTGATCGGAAATCTGATATTCCTCTCTGTCATGGAATTCTACTGAATATTGACCCAGAGCAGAACTCCGATGTATAGTTAGCAGAGTAAAAACTTAAACACGTTGCAGGATTGCCCCCCCCCCCCCAAAAAAGACCAGAGGCAATTCTATTTCATCCAGCAGAGCTTTACTGCTACTGAAGGCAAATGAGCATAATGGTCACAAATTCAATACATTCAGGATTGGCACTGTCCATAAAAAAAATCCAGTTGCAGCAAACTTAACTTAAACTTACAATAACTTATAATAAATCTAAACCTTAACACTATATACAGAACACCACACCAGTTGGAAAAGAGATAGAAAGGAAGAGTGAAACCCAGGCTCCTTCTGGCCTCACTATTATAGTCAGAATGTAGTCATCAGCTCCCAACTCTTAGTAGTACCAGGTTGGACTAAGCATGGGTTAAGATTATAACATCTGATGGGCACCAATTTGGCAAACACAGGGATAATTGTATTGTTCTTGGATCACAGTGGTGATGGCTTTTAGTTGGGATGATGGACATTTAGAACAAGGTAAGTATATGGGACGTGGATGGCACTATGGGTTAAACCACAGCGCCTAGGGCTTGCTGATCAGAAGGTCGGCAGTTCGAATCCCCATGACGGGGTGAGATCCCATTGCTCGGTCCCTGCTCCTGCCAACCTAGCAGTTCGAAAGCACAAAGTGCAAGTAGATAGATAGGTACCACTCCAGCGGGAAGGTAAACGGTGTTTCCGTGCGCTTGCTCTGGTTCGCCAGAAGCGGCTTAGTCATGCTGGCCACATGACCCGGAAGTTGTACGCCAGCTCCCTTGGCCAGTAAAGCGAGATGAACACCGCAACCCCAGAGTCGGTCACGACTGGACCTAATGGTCAGGGGTTCCTTTACCTTTAAGTATATCAGCCTAAAGAAATGAACCAGCAATGCTTGCTTATGAAGAAATGGAGCTTCAATTGTAGTTCACTGTCTGCTGTACAGACTCCTTATTTATATAGCAACATCAGGATGTAGAATAAAAGGACGGAATCTTGCAATATGAAATTGGGCTCAAGGTAAGGGAAATGGAGGCACAACTGATATCCTGTTGCGCCCATCTTCAAGTGAAATAGCTGTGATTCCTGTATTGAAGGGGGTTGGACTAGATGATTCTTGGGTCCCTTCCAACTCCACAATTCTATGGTTCTATGAGATTCTTACATTGTGAATGTCCTTATATCAGGGACATAGGCTCATTTCCAGGGGTATCACTGTTTTCCTCCTCTTCGTCTCTCTTCCTCTCTCTTTCCATATCATGTCCCTCAAACTAATTCATGTTTGAAGATTTTCTTTCTCTTCTGCTCAACGTATCAAAAATCTGGAGCTTTTGCAGGATCAGAGCAAGCACCAAGTTTGAGGAGGATTTGAGAGCTTTTCCAAGTCACAGAACTGAAATAACAAGCCTCTGTGATGTTATAATGAGATCTATTTCACGGCCGCAACAAGAGGAGAAAGATTTTCCCATTACCCTCTATGGAATAAAGCCTGTTTAGATGGTCCAAGATAAAGGCAGCAATTGAGATTTTTAGGGGCTAGGGAGCATAATAATCAAATTGGCTGGGGTCAGAGTGGTTTATCAGCCATCATGGCCCTATTGTGCAGAATAGCAAGATTATCTCCAATCTGTATATCCGGGTTGTTTGAGCAATCAGGATTTTAGCCAAAAAGCTTGACGAGGCAAGACCCCAATTGCTGTTCCCTCTTTTGCTAAATGATAAAAAGGGGGGAAAGGAGAAAAGAGTCAATCATTACGTTCTCTCTTTTGTCTGTTGCAATCCAGTGAGGCTTTTTCAAGTCGGTTTCATTAAAAGAAAAGAAGGGCAGGCAAAACATTGAGGCGAAAGAGAAGCTGGACTACTCTCAGATGTGACTGACATCTGAATGAGATGTTGGTCTGATATTATGGAATGGACTGCACAATGCTAGATTCAGGGTGGCTAAGAACATAAGAAGCATTCCAGTCTTAAGAAGCATGAGGCCCCCAAAAAGCTGTTCAGAAGAGAAGGCGGCCTCTGATGGACTGCTTGGAGCTAGCTGAGCTGACCTGACTGGAAGAATCCACGACCAGAAAGAAGAGGAATATCAAGAAGATTGGAAGAAATTTAAGGACTACTCGAATAAACATTGTAATATAAAAAATTAGAAACCTCTTGAAAGTACCAAATAGGCCTAGGATTAAATTAAATAAATGGGATTTAGAAGAGTAAGAAAAGTGAATAAGTTAGATTATAATTGGAAATTTTTTTGTTTAGTAATGATATTGGAAAGCTGTTACATTCATATACAAGGAAACTCAGAAGGGAGGGACTGGAGGAAGTCAATTAATGTGTACATAAGGTTGGATTTTTAAAGAATTAAGCTTGTTTTTATTGTTTATTCGTTATGGTGGTGGGTAGGGTGGTTTTTGTAATTTTTTTTCCTTTGATGTACCTTTTTGTCTTTGTCTTTGTTTGTTGTTTTGTTGTTCTGTTATGTGATATTTGCTATAATTGTGGGAAACCTAATAAATGAGAGAGAGAGAGAGAGAGAAAGAGAGAGAGAGAGTGAGAGAGAGAATGAGAATGCAGCCCCTGGGGTGGAAAAAGTTCCTCACTCCTGCTGTGAAAGACCCAGGAGGAAAAAATCAGACTCATTGCTGGTGATTTCATGGCACCAATAGAGTCACATTTGTCCTCTGGTCTAGGGTCTTCCAGCCATCATTACTCCCAAACCCGCTTGGGTTTAGCTCCAGTCACTTAGCATGGTAAGTGGACCTTCCGGACGGTGGTTTGCCTGACAGGTAATCTATGGCAAATCACCATGGACAGATGCTATGGTCGCGTTCCATCATGTGTAATGGGGTCCTAATGACAATTCAATGGACCATGCCCGCCCCACCACACTGGAAATTTCTTCTATTGATCAGAGTCAGGCGTACTAATTGAACACCACAAGCCCTGCCTCAGGAAGTGTCTCTTTCCCTTCTGTTTCTTTTGTGCACTTGAAAGGAATCAGTTAGGTTAAGCAGCTTGTTAGCTAAAATGCGCGTCTCGTTTTGCTCGGCTTCATCCTGGTGCCTCGAGCCCAGAAGCCATCAAGGAAGGCTAAAAGGGCGAGCAACCAGGGTCTTTGGAAGCAGCTTAGCTGGTTTGCCTGCACCGGGAGTGCCTTGAAAGTTCTCCTTCTGGTTGCTTCATTCTTCTCACAGAACCCTGCCTGCGGACTGTCTCGTCAGAGTGGTGCATGCTCTAGTTATCTCCCGCTTAGACTACTGCAATGTGCTCTACATGGGGCTACTTTGAAGGTGACCCGGAAACTGCAATTAATCCAGAATGTGGCAGCTAGACTGGTGACTGGGAGTGGCCGCTGGGACCGCATAACACCAGTCCTGAGAAATCTGCATTGGCTCCCAGTACGTCTCCGAGCACAATTCAAAGTGTTGGTGCTGACCTTTAAAGCCCTAAATGGTCTCGGTCCTGTATACATGAAGGAGCGTCTCCACCCCAATTGTTCTGCCTGGACACTGAGATCCAGCGCTGAGGGCCTTCTGGCGGTTCCCTCATTGCAAGAAGTGAGGTTACAGGGAACCAGACAGTGGTCCCGGCGGCCACTCCCAGTCACCAGTCTAGCTGCCGCATTCTGGATTAATTGCAGCTTCCAGGTCACCTTCAAAGGTAGCCCCACGTAGAGCGCGTTGCAGTAGTCCAAGCATGAGATAACTAGAGCATGCACCACTCTGGCGAGACAGTTCGCGGGTAGGTAGGGTCTTAGCCTGCGTACCAGGTGGAGCTGGTAGACAGCTGCCCTGGACACAGAGTTAACCTGCACCTCCATGGACAGCTGTGAGTCCAAAATGACTCCCAGGCTGCACACCTGGTCCTTCAGGGGCACAGTTACCCCATTCAAGACCAGGGAATCCCCCACACCAACCCGCTCCCTGTCCCCCCAAAACAGTACTTCTGTCTTGTCAGGATTCAACCTCAATCTGTTAGCCGCCATCCATCCTCCAACCGCCTCCAGGCACTGGGGAGTGGCTAGGGAGACTCAGCCAGATGGGTGGGGTATAAATAAATTGTTGTTGTTGTTGTTGTTGTTGTTGTTATTACCCGAGCTCACAAGAGGCGATGGTGACTGCTGGCTCGGATGGCTTTAAAAGAGGATTGGGCAAATTCATGGAGATGCTGGAAACCATTGTTGTGCTCAGGTCCTGGTTCTGGACTTTGCACAGGCACAGGTTGGGCACTGTGAGAACAAGATGCTGCACCTGATGGGCAATTGGCCTGATCCAGCAGGACTCTTCTTACGTTCTTAAGGAACATAGTTCAGTGGCAAATTGTCTGTTTTGCATGCAGAAGGTCCCAATCCTAGGCACCTCCAGGTAGGGCTGGGAACGTCCCTTGCATGAAATTCTGAAGAACCACTGCTGGTCAGTGTTAATGATACTGTCAGGCTTCGGTCAACCATTCACTAGTGATGCCCAGGCTGGAATACTTTCATGGAGTATTCCTCCCTCCCTTTGGCCGTGGATAAGCAGAACAAAGCAAAATAGTCTCATACCAGTTAAAGAGATATTTACAGTGGTACCTCGGGTTACATACGCTTCAGATTACATACACTTCAGGTTACAGACTCCGCTAACCCAGAAATAGTGCTTCAGGTTAGGAACTTTGCTTCAGGATGAGAACAGAAATCTTGCTCCGGCAGCGCAGCAGCAGCAGGAGGAGGCCCCATTAGCTAAAGTGGTGCTTCAGGTTAAGAACAGTTTCAGGTTAAGTACGGACCTCCGGAACAAATTAAGTACCGTATTTTTTGCCCTATAGGACACACTTTCCCCCCTCCAAAAATGAACGGGAAAGCTGGGTGACTCCTATGGAGCGAATGCAGGCTTTCGCTGAAGCTTGGAGAGCGAGAGGGGTCGGTGCGCAACGACCCCTCTCGCTCTCCAGGCTTCAGGAAGACATCTGCAGCCTGGGCAGCCCTGCGGGAGGTCCCACAGGGCTGTCTAGGCTGAGGATAGCAGCCTGCTTCCCGGAGCGTCGGGCATCCTGAAAGCAGAGCGCCCGGCGCTTCGGGAACACATCCGCAGCCTAGGCAGCCCAGCGGGAGTTCCCCGCAGGGGTCCCCACGCTGCAGATAGCAGCCTGCCGCCTGGCGCGAGGGGCGCCCTGAAGCAGAGTGCCCCTCGCGCCGGGCATACATCCGCAGTGTGGGGAGCCCTGCAGGAGTTCCCCGCAGGGCTCCCCATGCTGCGGATAGCAGCCTGCCGCCCGGCGGGCAGGGCACCCTGAAGCAGAGCGCCCCTCGCGCCGGGCAGACATCGGCCAGCCCCACAAGCTCGGGGGACAGAAGGGAGGCGCAGCGCCGCCATCCCGCTGTTCCTCGACCTGGTTCAGTTTCCCCGACCTGCTTTTGGGGGGGAAATAAAGGGGAAAAAATTTCCTTTATTTCCCCCCAAAAAAACTAGGTGCGTCCTATGGGACGAAAAATACGGTACTTAACTTGAGGTACCACTGTAATGTTCACAGCGAAAGAATAAAGACTCCATCTTGGAGGAAAGGTACCCTCAATTAAGGTTTCCTCCAACTTCCCCCCAAGCCACCCCGTCACTTCCTCATCTGGCAACCTGATCTCGCAGCCATTTGGCCTTCAAAAGCAGAGACAACACCTTGCCAACAAAGGTCCATATAATTAAAGCTATGGTTTACCCAGTAGTGGTATGTATAGTATGTAGATGTATGGAAGTGAGAGCTGGACCATAAAGAAGGCTGATCGCTGAAGAATGGATGCTTTTGAATTATGGTGCTGGAGGAGACTCTTGAGAGTCCCATGGACTGCAAGAAGATCAAACCTTTCCATTCTGAAGGAAATCAGCCCTGAGTGCTCACTGGAAGGATAGATCCTGAAGCTAAGGCTCCAAGACTTTGGCCACCTCAGGAGAAGAGAAGACTCCCTGGAAAAGACCCTGATATTGGGAAAGATGGAGGGCACAAGGAGAAGGGGACGACAGAGGACGAGATGGTTGGGCAGTGTTCTCGGAGCTACCAACATGAGTTTGACCAAACTCCGGGAGGCAGTGGAAGACAGGAGTGCCTGGGGTGCTCTGGTCCATGGGGTCATGAAGAGTTGGACACGAATAAACGACTAAACAACAACAAGAAGAAGTAGCTACCCTATCTGCTCTCCTTGACCTTGGACTGATCACTGGGACACTTTCCAGCGAAAGGGAGTCTGCTAATTCTCTCTCTCCCTGTTCTTCTTCCCCTAGCTGTTCCCCACTCAGTTTGGCTCAGCTGTTCTCTTCTGAACTATGTCCCTCTGCAAACCACTGCTCCGAATCTATACTGCTCCACTGCTTCTGGGCAGCTTCAGGATCCTAGTCAGGTGCAGGGGGAGAGGGAGGCCCCCACCATTCCTCATCAGAGTAGCTCTCCTCAGCCTGATCTCTGACAGATACTGAGCTAGATGACTAATTAAAGTGGACATATCCACCCACCCATCCCTATCTAGACAGATCTAAGCTTGCCTCAGTCAACCATTCACTAGTGATGCCCAGGCTGGAATACTTTCATGGGGTCTACATAGGGCTGCCTTTAAAGTTATTTCAGAAACTGAAGCTGGTACAGAATGTGGCCAGCTGAGTACTGGTGGGAGCTGGTTATAAATTTCACCAGCTGCTGCCAGTCTACCGTTGCCAGTTTACTTCTGTGCCCAATTTGAAGCGGTGATTCTAAACATTTAATCCTTACATGTTTCATCCTCAGCTAACCATATCAGCCTGCCTACATGTTAAGTTTAGCAAGAGAAGCCCTTCTCATGAGTGGGCATGAATGAGATGGCCTTTACTGTAGTATCCCCAAAGCTTTTGAATGAATTACAATCTGTTGCCCAACAGACCCCACTACTACAGACCTTTAGCAAAGACTTACAAACTCATTGGCTTTCTCCCAAGGGATATTTATTGGACGTCTGATTTATGGGTTAGATTTTAGGACATTTTGGATTGCATGGTTCTTTGGTTTTCCCTAACTTTGACTCAAGATACTATCAGTTGCATTGTGTTGCATTACAACACGGAGGGTCTTCCTCTTAATGCTTAAGTGAAGCTTAGGAGCACTTCTAATAAGGAGAAGTGGAGATATATAAATAAATAAAATGGACGGGAACACTCTGCAAATGACGTGCGTTGCACGCATTGCCCGCGACAGGAAGCACATTAAAAAGCATCTTTGCATTTTCTGGAAAGGTCAGCGTCGTCGTTAGGCATTAAAATGTAGCTGGCATTAGTGAAGGCAGCCGTCCAATGTGCTCAGAAAGCTTTATTCCCCACCCACCCTAGGAAAGAAAAAGTCTCGCAACCTTAATCTGACTGTTGTGATGGAATATGAGGCCTCTTTCACCTTTCCCTGGCAAGCAGCTGACAGATGGCTTAATAATGCTTACGGAAATCTGTATGCTGCTACCACAGCTACTTGGAATTGAGAATAAATATATATAGAGAGAAATCAAGTGTGGTGCACTGGTTAGAGTGTCAGACCAGGACCTGGGAGGTGAGAGTTCACACCTAGTAATGAGGCTTTAAAGAAATTCTGGTCCTGATGCAACCAGCAGGTGTTTGGAGGACATGTGAGTTTGGATATTGGGTATGTTGGGATGAAAGGGTTCCTGAAGGGTAAAGTTAGCGGGCTCATGGCATGGGAGTGTCAACAGATTCAGATTGGCTTGGAAACAAACTGAATTTAGGGTAAATTCATTAGCTTATATCCATGTCTATTGAGCTTGAGTGTGTGGGATATAATCCACTGAGAGCAGACAAGTACAACATTCCTTGTTTTCCTAGAGTGGACATGCAAAGGGGATGTTTGGCCCAGCCAGTCGAAACTTCCTTGTTCCTCCTGGGCTGGAACATGCTTCCTTTTGAATGTGACTAGAGGTGGGTGTGACCTTACCTGTCCAGGTAACAAAAGGAGAAGGAATGCTGCCACTCTCTCTCTTTTTCACTTCCTTCTTCGTTGAACCAGCTTCTTAGCTAGGAATGCTCTGCTAGCTTCTCAGGAATGATCCCAATGCTTTTCAGCTAGCAGAAGCACTGGGATCATTCCTCCATATGGGGTAGATCCACATGTACATATTTGTAACAAAGTCTGCCTTCAGGGATCCAACTGTGAACTGATGATGTGAGTAAACTTCTTTTATTGACTTTAAATGAGATTGTCGTGTCTTTATTCTTTTAAGAGGGATAAAGGGGAACTTACCAGGAACATACAATTCAATACTGAATTGTATGATGGTGAGAGGCTTACACAAACCTGCAACCAACTATCTGCTGTGCATATAAAAGGGGAATGTAAACTCTGCTAAGTAAGGGAACTTGGAAGTGCAAGTTAGGAAGGATATTAATAAGCAATATATCCTCTCCTCCCACCCTGAACATTCCCACAGAGCAGTGATAGAGGACATTTCTAGATGGGATCACAAAGCAGGCAGCAGAATCCACCACTGACTGGAAAAAAGCCTTTTTTTCCATATCTGCAGAGAGGTTGAAAACAAATAATGAAATGAACCTCCCAACCTTTGGAGAACATCATTAGCTTAGAATGTGAAATGCCGTGTGATTGCTTATTGCTTCTGCGAATGCTAATGACCTGGAATAGTAATGTGTGTAGTAGATTTAATTAGAATCACATCTTGGGGGGGGGGGGGGGCGATTGAACACATCCAAGTATTGAACTTCAGAGCATTTGCTTTCTGTTGCTTGCATCTGGCGAAGCACACACCCCTCCCTCCCCATATATCCACATTTCAAAGCCCACTCCCACTTTGCCATTAGCACTGAGGTGAAAGAAGGAGCCTGTTTTTCAGACGTCTTCAGTTGGCTGTCTCCTTCTCGTAAGCAGAGGCATTGTGAGATCTGCTAGCTGGGTAAATAAATCAATATATTGATTGGCTTTTAACCTTCACTCCACAAACCCCATCCCTCAAGAAAATGATGCAGCAGCTTAAGGAAACTAACGGCAATAAAATGTCTGAAGAGGAACCCTCCGGCAATGTTTGCTTTGGAAATTTATTTCTCTTCAAAAGAAAGCAGTGCTTAACGTCTTCGGAGTGCGTTGGCTCCATTCTCTGCCTTGAAGGAAAATCATCACATTTTTGGAAAATGCCTTTAATATGCTAAAGTTTCGGCAGTTGGTAACTTGGCAAGGATGCTGTTGTTAATAAGCATGGCTTTGAGACTTTGCAGTCTCATCTTGTGAGTGGCTGCATTTGAGCAGGAACTCCAGTGATCTTCAGATGAAGGGCGGTATCTGAATTATTATAACAACCAACCAACCCAGACTCTATGGGCATCACCTGAGGCCCTTCTTCATGTGCCTCCTCCACAAGAGGTCCAGAGGGTAGCAACATGAGAACAGGCCTTTTCTGCAGTGGCTCCCCATCTGTCAAATGCTCTCCCCGGGACGCTGCCCTGGAGCCTTCATTGTCAGGCGTGGAGAGTCCTCCCTGTTACAATATTGAAGCAATGCAGCCGCGAGCTACTGCTAGCTTGAAAGCAAAACATAATGGGAATGTTGGGACTGTTCCATGGGAAACAGAGGGACAGTCAATTCACAGTGCAGAGGGCACCGGAATTAGCTCAGAGTGTAATAAGAGCTGTATAGGAAGTACAGGAGGAGTTTGTCTCTCGGCTGTTGGAGTTTGAAGAGAGCAGTCATGTTTTCTGTAACGCTGCAAAGACAGAAATAAAGGCATGTAAATATGTTTCTGTCTATCTCTTTCCCCTGCCTGGGGGGGGGGGAGGAAAGAGGGGTGTGTTCTTCTCATGCTGAGAAGGATCGCCTATCGCGACCTCTGCCTGGATCTTGCCGGGAAAGCAGACAGGGAGGTCAACAGGAGACCAAGCCGGGTGCCTGGGAGAGTTGCCAGTTTCTCCTGATAAAGGCTTGATTTCCGACACTCCCCTCCCTTTGGTAACTTCACAAATAAGAATTAACAAGCAGTTGATAGATTTATAGTCCTTTTATTACAGCATCATGTTGCAAGCACAAATACACAGCTCTCCGCAAGCAGGGCAGTTGCCTAGTCAAAACATCCTTCTGAGTTCTGCAGCATTTTGGGCGCCAACGAGAAGTTCCTCCCTCCCTCTGACTCCTTTGCTCTCTGATACATTCTGACCTCCGAGTCCGAGGGGATGGGGGTGTCCTCCATGCTCTCAAGTGACATCTCCACTAGCTGCCTCCTCCCGTCTGGTTCTGTCGTCATTATGTCATAACTGGGCAACTCCTCCCTAAGCATGCACACGAAAGCTCATACCAAGAACTAACTTAGTTGGTCTTTAAGGTGCTACTGGAAGGAATTTTTTTATTTTGACTATGGCAGACCAACACGGCTACCTATCTGTAACTCCTCCCTAAGCTGTTCACCTTCTGCCTCTCTCGCTGCTTCTGATCACGCAGTGGGCAAGGGGGGCAATTCTTCCCCCTCCAGCTCTCCATCAGAGAGAAGCTGGTCTGCCATTTAATTAGAATCACATCTGGGGGGGAAACTGAACACATCCAAGTGTTGAACTTCAGAGCATTCGTTTTCCCCAGTCCTGGACATTCATAATGTACTGTATGTATATATGTGTGTGTGTGTGTGTGTGTGCGCGCGCAGGGTGAAAACAATCCTCTTCACCCTCTGAGGCGGCTATACTTTTGTTTGTTATTGCATTGTGCATTTTTGTGTTTTTATACTGTAAACCACTCTGTGATCCTCAGATGCAGGGTGATATATAAATTTAATACATTAAAAAAAAGAATTTGTGGATGTTACATGAAGTAGAATATTGGAAGTTTCAGGATGGTTATGATAAATTCCTTCTTCCCACAGTGCATAGTTAAACTGTGGAACTCCCTGCTACAAAAGGGAGTGATTGTCAGGAGTTCAGCCTACACTTGAGTAGGACCCTGGCAGAGACACTCACCTGACTGGCATGTTCCCTCCCTCCCGGTCAATCATTTGGGAGCTTCATAAGCTTTCTTCAGCCCAAACATCACAGCAACTGATGCCAACTGACACCGGCACACTTAGAGATTCACAGAGTTTGCGCATCATGTGTAACAGACCTCAGCAACTCAGCATTTTGGCTAATCTACTTTATTTACATATAAACACACATGGAGCACTGCAACATGGCTCCCCCTCTCTCTAGCATCAGACAGCAAAGAGAAAAAGAACAAAGGACAATAGTCCCACTTCACGGAACACAGTAACACAAACATCCTGTTTCCATCACTTCCAACTCTATTGAGTCAAAACACATACCGTCATGTGAAAGACAAAAATTCCATGACTGTAATCATGGAGCAGGAATTCTAACAGTGATGGCCACCAACTTGGACAGAGCATTGAATGAAGGATGGTGCTTGCTTGCTTCCAATGGAGGCATCTGGAGGCATCTGGTTGGCTACTGTGAGAACAGCGTGGTATATTTACGTTGCTAAAAGACTTCCTCGACAGCCTCCAATCCGAATTTCATCATATCACACATTTAGCAGTTCCCAATTTCATATTTTATAACACCAATATCTTTCCCCCATTATGAATTTCTAATCTTTACTTCCTATTGTAATCCATAATATTCACTATTTATTAACCTTTTCCCATCCTTCAGCCTAATCTGTTACTTCTAAGAATTTCTTAATATCTTATATTACAATATCTAGCTAAATATCCTTTGCATTTCTTCCAGCAAACTTGTTTTATGTTCCTAGGACATTCCCAGCCCTATGTCAAAGTGGTTTACAGCAATCAAACATAAAACCGTACTATAAAAAACATAGAAAGGTTCTTTTATATATATATATATATATATTTAAAAAAACCATTTATAGTCAGGAAGCATTCAGCAGTTGCCCATTTAGGAATGCAAGTCCCCTCTCTGTCTTTCGCTTCCCTCCCCAGTGTGGTGTAGTGGTTAAGACCGGTGGACTCGTAATCTGGGGAACCGGGTTCGTGTCTCTGCTCCTCCACATCAGCTGCTGGGTGACCTTGGGCTAGTCACACTTCTTTGAAGTCTCTCAGCCTCACTCACCTCACAGAGTGTTTGTTGTGGGGGAGGAAGGGAAAGGAGAATGTGAGCCGCTTTGAGACTCCTTCGGATAGTGATAAAGCGGGATATCAAATCCAAATTCCTCCTCCACCTCCTCCTCCTCCTCCTCCTCTTCTTCTTCTTCCCATGGCAATGGAAGCAGAATGCTTCTTCTTACAAAATGATTAACTGCTCCTGTTTAACAGCTCCTTGGCTTTACAGCTATGCAGCCTGAGCTTCAAAAAAGACTGAACATCAACAACAAATGCAATAGTTCAATTGTCCAAGGGCAATTGTGCCTGCATCATTCAACAAATAATACAGATTAATTTTGTGATTGGTTTAGGCTGTTTTTCACGTTTCTGAATGGAAAACATAATATACAATTAAGGCAATTTAGCATGTGATAGGTAACAATTTCAGATCATTTGAGGTTTCAATGGGGCAGGTGGGGGGGGGGAGAACAGCTGCAGTTGAGGATAATGGCATGCCTGTGTTGTGCAGTAATTTAAATCCACCTTGGTTACAGCGGTGGGGAAGCAATTGGCTTTTGCAGCGAGGCATCTTGAACATGGGATAGCCACACGAGGAATGGTGGAAATACCAGTGCTCATCTATTCTCAGCGTAATTGGTGCCCTTGTGGAATTGAGCTCTGAGTAGAGATGGAGGAGAATTTCATTCACTCTGCATTTTGAAGTGAACCTAACACGTTTGCAGCTCCTGGACTTATGCATGAATCTGAGCACATTTATCAATCAGATTGTAAACTTCTTTGGATTTTGTGGTGGAGTTTCAGCTGACAATATGTACATTTGGGTGAGGGTAGTCATAGAGAGGGTAATCATAGACATCACCTTGCTGACAAAGGTCTGCATAGTTAAAGCTATGGTTTTCCCAGTAGTGATGTATGAAAGTGAGAGCTGGACCATAAAGAAGGCTGATCGCCGAAGAATTGATGCTTTTGAATTATGGTGCTGGAGGAGACTCTTGAAAGTCCCATGGACTGCAAGAAGATCAAACCTATCCATTCTGAAGGGAATCAGCCCTGAGTGCTCACCGGAAGGACACATCCTGAAGCTGAGGCTCCAAGACTTTGGCCACCTCATGAGAAGAGAAGACTCCCTGGAAAAGACCCTGATGTTGGGAAAGATAGAGGTCACAAGGAGAAGGGGACGACAGAGGACGTGATGGTGGGACAGTGTTCTTGAAGCTACCAGCATGAGTTTGACCAAACTGTGGGAGGCAGTGGAAGACAGGAGTGCCTGGCGTGCTCTGGTCCATGGGGGCAAGAAAAGTCAGACACAACTAAACGACTAAACAACAACAATAATAGACAGAAGGAACTCCATGGGTCAACTAGGCCAACCCTCTACAATGGGGAAACACAGCTAAAGATGTCCTGGCAGATGACCATCCAACTTCTGCTTTAAAACCTCAACTGATGGAGAGTCATTTGGAGATGGAGAGTCCACCACCCTGTTCCACTGTCAAATTTTTCTTACTGCCAGAAAGTTATTCCTAATGTTTAGTGAAAATCTCCTTTCTTGTAACTTGAATCTATTGGTTCAGGTCCCACCCTCTGGAATAGCATAAAAATAAGCTCGCTCTATCTTCATGTGATAGCTCTTCAGATATTTGAAAATGGCTATCATATATCCTCTCAATTTCCACTGTTCCAAGCTAAAAATACCCAGATCCTTCAACCATAAGGCTTAGTCTCCAGGCTAAATAAAAAATTCCTTCCAGTAGCACCTTAAAGACCAACTAAGTTAGTTCTTGGTATGAGCTTTCGTGTGCATGCACACTTCTTCAGATACACTGAAACAGAAGTTGCCAGATCCTTCTATATAGTGAGAAGGTGGGGAGGGGTATTACTCAGAAGGGTGGTGGGAATGGGTGATTGGCAGATAGCTGAGATGAGCCTGTTGACGACTCTTAACGACTGCAATAGGTCTTACAGGACCTATTTTCACCTTCTCACCCCTTGCCTTTTCCTGTAAGACCTATTGCAGTCGTTAAGAGTCGTCAACAGGCTCATCTCAGCTATCTGCCAATCACCCATTCCCACCACCCTTCTGAGTAATACCCCTCCCCACCTTCTCACTATATAGAAGGATCTGGCAACTTCTGTTTCAGTGTATCTGAAGAAGTGTGCATGCACACGAAAGCTCATACCAAGAACTAACTTAGTTGGTCTTTAAGGTGCTACTGGAAGGAATTTTTTATTTTGACTATGGCAGACCAACACGGCTACCTATCTGTGTCTCCAGGCTAAGCTTGCCTAATCTAAACCAAGATTGCCCTTGGTTGCCCTCAGCTGCACACCTTCCAGCTTATCAACATCCTTCTAAAATTGCAGTGCCCAGAATTGGACACAGTATTCCAAGTGTGGTCAGACCAAGGCAGAATCGAGTGGTACTATTACTCCCCTTCATCTGGAGTCCCAGGGGTCAGCAAACTTTTTCAGCAGGAGGCCGGTCCACTGTCCCTCAGACCTTATGGGGGGCCAGACTATATATTTTTTGGGGGGGAATGAACGAATTCCTATGCCCCACAAATAACCCAGAGCTGCGTTTTAAATAAAAGCACACATTCTACTCATGTAAAAACACCAGGCAGGCCCCACAAATAACCCAGAGATGCATTATAAATGAAAGGACACATTCTACTCATCTAAAAACAAGCTGATTCCTGGACCATCCATGGGCCGGAGTTAGAAGGTGATTGGGCTGGATCCAGCCCCCGGGCCTTAGTTTGCCTACCCATGATTTTGGACGCTATTCTTCTGTTGATGCAGCCCAGAATTACATCAGCTTTCTTTGCTGCTGCATAGAAGAATGTGCATTTTGTGGGGAAATGCATACAAAAGCAAACAAAAAAATATGTTTTATATTGACAATAATCCATCCAGTGTGTGTGTGTTTTTGGGGGGGCAGGTATACAACATTACATCTGTTAAGTAGAAATGCATTACATTTAAATCCAGTTAGTGGTGATATATCTCCATAGACAATGGAACAAAACTGCCTTATGCAAAACCGAGACAGAAGAGAAACATGCTAATCTGTCCATCCCTTGAACAGAACAAAACTGGCCTCCCTGGAGTATCATGTCAATGAGCTGTAATTCCATGGATCGAACCCCAGAGGCCAGATTCCTTTGCCGTTTGCCTGTTCACAATCCCAACAGTTTCCACACTGTCGCAGGCAACTCAGAGTAGATTCCAGAAGGATGGGGGAAGCAGAGCTCCAAACTGAAAGCAGATGTTTGCTTTCTCTTTTTATCAAGAGCTGGAAGATCAAATACGGGAGCTTTGGGCATTGTAATTAAGAAATTACATCTAATTATTTCATTCCTAAAGGTATAATGAGTTATTAATGCCATCCTGGTGCAGATGGGATTTCAGCATACATAATACTGAGCAAAAAAAAGAGGCTAGCTATTGTCTGGCAAATTAGCTTGGATCTTCTGTCCGAAATCGACAGATCTCATGTGGAGCAAACTGACTAAGGCAGCCAGAGTTCTGCCATATATCTCTTTCATCTTAATTTAGAAGGGGGGAAAAGAAAGCTAAAAGAATTTGCAAGGAGAAGCAGCTATCAGATCAGTTTGATGGTACTATGAGGGTAGTATTTAACCATTTTCTTCCATGGCATTTCCATTATTAAATCCAACCCCAATCCAATCCAATGCACAAAAAAGCTATTTGCCCTGCAGGGGGAAAACATACAGGTGCTGGTTTCTGTGTGTTGCCACTGTGCAGTGCTCTTGGAGTCACAAGACTCTGTTTACATTCCAGAGATTCCAGGCTGTTGGAAGTCTCACGGAAGACAGGAGACGGATGTGATGCTACTGGTTTCCTGTTCCTTTGTGTTAGTTGCTCTCTGCTTTCACAGAGAGAGCATGTATGTTTCTTTTCTGTCTGCATAGTTAGGAATAAAACGCTCTTTAGCCATGCAGCTCAAACTTCTCGTCTCTTCCCTGTGCTGGATACTCTGAGGAATAGGGAACGTGCTTGGAGTCTACCAAAGGCTCAGGTCGTTAATCACGTCGGAGGCGATTCCAGAGGACTTGACCAGAGGAGTCGCTCGGTCGAACGCAATTTCAACAACAGGTACCCCCTTGCTACATGTACACTTCCCTAGTGCAGCAAATGAGGGGGTCGCATGTGGGGAATAAGGAAATTAGCATGCAAAAAAGGATTAGGTTTTCTATTCCCATTAACTCCCCTGAACCTCACAGTATGTTTAAAGAGCATGGAACACACATTCCAAGCACATGACTTCCTTCCAAGGAATCTCGGGAACTGTAGTTGGTTAAGGATACTGGGAATTGTACAATAGCTCTGTGAGGGGAAAAACTGCAGTTCCCAGGGTTCCTTGGGGGAAGCCATCCACTTTAAATGTGCTTTAAACCACATTCCTACCATACAGTGCCAGATTTAGGTATAAGCTAATCAAGCTATAGTTTAGGGCCCCACTCTCTTGGCCCCCCCCATATATTTCTTCTTAATTGTATTTCTTCTTAATTGTATTTCACTGCGGGTGGCACTGTGGTCTAAACCACAAAGCCTAGGGCTTGCTGATCAGAAGGTCGGCGGTTCGAATCTCTGAGATGGGGTGAGCTCCTGTTGTTCGGTCCCAGCTCCTGCCCACCTAGCAGTTCAAAAGCACATCAAAATGCAAGCAGATAAACAGGTACCGCTCCGGCGGGAAGGTAAACAGAGTTTCCGTGCACTGCTCTGGTTCGCCAGAAGCAGCTTAGTCATGCTAGTCACATGACCCTGAAGCTCTCTGCGGACAAACGCTGGCTCCCTCGGCCTGTAGAGTGAGACGAGCGCGCAACCCCAGAATCGTCCATGACTGGACCTAACGGTCCGGAGGTACCTTTACCTTTATTAATATTTTTCTTCTTAATTGTATTTCAGTTCAACCATTACTTTGATAAAATACATATTTTGTTATGTGTGAATGGCTTTAGATACCTATTATGTCCATAAATTACCATATAGCATATATTCAACCCCCAAAAAACAGCCACAATTTGTTGTTGACAAAGAACAGCTGGACATATAAAGGGTCCCATTACCTTCAGTAGCTTAGGGCCTCGTCAAACCTAAATCTGGCCCTGCTACCATAGTATGTACCAAGATCCCTGACCAACTGCAAAACCAGGCAAATCATTGAGCTAAGATCACAGGGAGCTGCTGCCAATTGGTGGAGTCCATGCATGAGCCAGAGGGGAAAGAGTCCTCCATATAATCAACAAGAAATTTGTTTGGTTTACATGCTAATGCCAATGTCCTTCATTGGCTTTGAAGTACATACAGTATATGAACCAATCAGACCCAATCAGTGGAGTATAAATATATTATTATTATTATTATTATTATTATTATTATTATTATTAAATAGGGTGTCTCTATTTTCATCGGAGAAATGTTGGAGGATATGCAATTGCTTTGGGATTGTGACTGGGAGAAAACTATTGGTTTGGGGGAGTCCCAGAGGCAAGCCCCAGTTGGTCACCTTATAATAATATATAATAATAATAATAATAATAATAATAATAATAATAATAATAATAATAATATAATTTATAATTTCTACCCCGCCCATCTGGCTGGGTTTCCCTGTAACCTCACCTCTTGCAGTGAGGGTACTGCCAAAAGGCCCTCAGAGCTGGACCTCAGTGTCCGGGCAGAACGATGGGGGTGGAGATGCTCCTTCAGGTATACTGGACCGAGGCCATTTAGGGCTTTAAAGGTCAGCACCAACACTTTGAATTGTGCTTGGAAACATACTGGGAGCCAATGCAGGTCTTTCAAGAACAGCATGCAGGCTGGCTTTTGGTCTGATCCAGCAGGCCTCTTTGCATTATAACAGTATGCAATAGCCTGGATTTGTACTAAGCTTTTCTCCAAAACAGCAATTGCCTGTCTGGAATCATTTCGCATGTACGTTTCTGCACAGGGAAATAATAATAGCAGCAATCTGAGGGCTTCTCCTTGAACTGCACCTTGCAAATTTTCACATCACGATGTTTATGTTCCATTTTCCTCCCCTGTTTGCTTAACCATGGCTCTTGCTGCGGCTTCCTGCTGGCCTTGATAGACAGATGCTGCATAATGAGCAGGTGGAACATCTGGCCAGCTTTTCATCTCAGAAGGTGGTTGGGAAATGAAATGGAGGTGGCTTCAGTCAGAAAACTGGATTGCCTCCAAAGGTGAAAATTGGCACAGCAAGCCTGAGAAATGGTTGTAGAAGTTCAGATCTGGGACGCCAGCTTCGAGCTGCATGCCATCCCCAAGGGAACTTCAGGTGTAGCTAAAAATATTGTGTGTTTTACAACTCCATGCTCTGAACCAAATTAATAGCATTTCTGCGCCAAGGAAAGCCAAGGAACATACACAAAGCTAGGGATGGATGAATATGTCAATTCTGGTTTCTCCTGGGTCCTCCCCATCCCCATCTTAAATCCATTCTCCATAAGGTTGCAAATCCTTTAAAGAAAAAGTCTGCATGAAAATTCACACACATTTTCTGCGTGAATTCCTCCTAACATACCCACTGTACTGGTCCCAGGGGGAGGTTACCATGAGGCGTGGTCAGAGTCCGGTCCTGGGTCAAGGGTCTGGAGACTGTCCACCAAGGGCAAAGCGGGGTCCAAAGCAAGGAGCCGGGCAAGGTCGGGAACTCTGGAAGAACAGGGCTGGGTGCTGGCAGAAACAGGTTTCCAACGACGTTGCTCCCGCAACCTGGGACCGGGCTGACTGGCCTTTATCTTCTCTGAGGCCAGGGGCGGTCCTGGCCCACAGGTAACCCGCCTCTCCTGGCCTTAAGGCGAGCACTCCTCCTGGGAGAACCCAATTCCCTCCGCCTCTCTGCCTCTGCAGCTCAGGAGAGGCTGGAGGGTTACTGGACCCAGGGGGAGGCTCACCTTCACCTGACAGGGCTGGGAGAGGCGCACCTGCAGGCAATGGGTCCTCAATCACCTCCGGAGCCAGAGTGGATACATCTGGTGTCTGCTCCTGAGGATCCGGCACAGGTGCAGGCGCTTCAGATTCAAGGCCCTGCCCCGGCTCAGCCAGCCCTGGAGGCGAGGACTCCTGTACAGGCTGGGGTTCCTCCGGTTCAGCCTCTGAATCAGATTCCCAGGCCATCACACCCACTTCTGCAGGTCGTTTTGCCTCATCTGCACACAATTACAAATAATGTTCTCAAGCATAACACATGTTTGTATGATGTTTTCATTTCTCTATGCAGTTCTGCGTGCACTTTCCCTAAATAAAGCCTTTTGGCATATTTCTGCTGCAAAATTCAGAGATATGTGAATGTGAAAGGATAGTTGTGTTTTGGTTCACATCTTGGTTTGGAAAACATCTATATTCTTATTCTTATTCTTATTAAAAATTAAACTCTCCATCTGCATATCACAGGGTGATTTACAACATAAAAACACAGAATAAAACCATGAAAAGCATAACTCAATAATCACCCCCCAGACACAATTAAAAGGCTATGGATTGTTTAACAGCCGAAGTCCTGGTTGAAGTGGAATTTGTTTCCTGGTGCCTAAATATATGTTACGAAAGCATCAGGTATCCCTCCCTGGGGAGAGCATTTCATAAATGAGGAGATGCCATAGAAAAGGCCTGTTCTTGGGTTGCCAACCTCTGGACCTCTCAAGGAGGGGGCACTCAAAGAATGCTGATCACATACCCTCCAACATTTCTCCATAATTTTATTTTTTATTATTTATGGCTTTGAGCATATATAGAATACAATAAAAACATTAAACATTAAAAATATAAACCCAGTACAGGGTTGCCTTCAGGTGTCTTCTAAAGGTTGTGTAGTTACTTATCTCCTGGGCTCAGGGGTCGCATAACTCCATACCATCCAACATTTCTCCAGTGAAAATAGGGATGTCCTACCATACCCGCCAACATTTTTTTCTGATGAATATAGGCACATCCTAAGGAAGAGCAGGATATTCTGGGATCAAACCAGAAACTGGGACAGCTTCTGTAAATCTGGGGCTATCCCTGGAAAATAGGGACACTTGGAGGGGCTGGCAACCCAGCCTAGAACAGTAATTTAAAGACTTGTTTTCAATCTGCCAGGCTTTGCGATGGCCTGGGACTCGGGCTCGGGCTTGGAACAGGAGGAATCTCAGTCCGCACCGGATCCTTTGCCACAGGTGGCATCTGAACCAAGTCTGGGGCCTGATTCTGAAGAGCCCCAGTCTGCACAGGTTCCCCTGCAACAAGCACCAGCTGGGCCAAGTCAGGGGCCTGAGCCTGCCCTGGCTCCAGATGCGGGGATGACCTCATTGCCTTCAGCTGCCCTCCAACATTTCTCCAATGAAAATAGGGATGTCCTAAGGAAAAGTGAGATGTTCCAGGATCAAATCAGAAACCCAGGTGCTTTTGTAAATGTGGGACTGTCCCTGGAAAATAGGGACACTTGGAGAATCTGCAGTTGTCAATTCAGAAGCATACAGCCTCTGGATCTGATGGTAGCATATTGCCAGATTAGCTGGATAGCTCAGCTGGTAGCGCATGAGACTCAATCTCAGGAGTTCAAGCCTCATGCTAGGCAAAAGATTTCCTACATTGCAAAGAGTTGGACTAGATGACCCTTGTGGTCCTTTCCAACTCTACAGTTCCATGATTCTATGAACCTTGCCCAATGGTTGAACTGGGAATCAAAGGACAACATGGGGGGGAAAGGACCCCACTCTAAATCATACAGGGTCAGTGTAGAGCCCAGGACACCCCAGAGGACAGTCCCCCCATTTCCTCAGGGACCAGTTGTTGTTGTTTAGTCATTTAGTCGTGTCCGACTCTTCATGACCCCCTGGACCAGAGCACACCAGGCCCTCCTGTCTTCCACTGCCTCCCGCAGTTTGGTCAAACTCATGCTGGTAGCTTCGACAACACTGTCCAACCATCTCGTCCTCTGTCGTCACCTTCTCCTTGTGCCCTCCATCTTTCCCAACATCAGGGTCTTTTCCAGGCACTCTTCTCTTCTCATGAGGTGGCCAAAGTCTTGGAGCTTCAGCTTCAGGATGTGCCCTTCCAGTGAGCACTCAGGGCTTATTTCCTTCAGAATGGATAGGTTGGATCTTCTTGCAGTCCATGGGACCAGTAGGACCTCCTATTTGCCAAGAGGCCATCATGGATGTCAGATGCACAGTGGCCTCTCGACAAATGGGAGGTGCTAGTAATGGTCTCCCCCAAACCCTAGGGTTGAAAGGAGACCAGACATGACTTCTGTTCACCAAGAGGCTGCTGTAGAGGTGGCATGGGGGGGGGGCTGTCAAGGAAGCAACAAATATGGCATCCATGGAGCATGTCACAGCCGTCACTGCCACAGTCGCAGTGGTAGCAGTGGCAGGCAATGTACTCCATGGAGACCAGATCTGTTGCTCCTGTGGATCTTTCAAGCCTTCTGACCATGTGATTAGTTAGGGTTTAAAAGCTCCCAGTTAAACATTAAAGGTAAAGGTAAAGGACCCCTGGATGGTTAAGTCCAGTCAAATGCAACTATGGGGTGTGGCGCTCATCTTGCTTTTAGGACGAGGGAGCCGGCATGTCAGGGGTTCAGGAGCAGAGGCAAGGGCAAGGGAGGAAACAGAGAGCGAGGGGGAGGAGGCAGAAGAAAAGATGAGTGATGACGATGACCCGAGATCTCCGAGTCTTTCCAGTGAATCAGAAGATTCACAGAAAGGAGCACCAGTGGCCAGGGCGAGGGGGGAGCCTAGGGGGACACCCCAGGAAGATAGAGCCAGAGGGGACTCAGAGGGGAGCAGTTGGAAATCGGGACCAGCGTCACCGCCAGAGAGCAGGGAAGAGGAAGGGCGCCAGGGATCAAGCGCTGGCAGCTCACAACAGGGGGAGCCAGGTCCTAAAGCCCGGCGCAAGGAGACAGGAGGGTCCGGGGGGTCGGCGTCAGAAGAATCCCGGAAGGAAGAGACCCCGGGGGCAGAGGGACCCAGAGGAGAACAGTCAGGCGGAAAAGGTGGAGCAAGGCTAGGATATTAAGTTGGTGTACAAGGGGCGGAGACTCAGACGGAGCTTCGCCGATCTAACCATAAGACGTAGAGTTGCACGCAGCAGCTTGAGAATGGAAACTGTAACTCAATAAAGACTTTTATTTAATGATCGCTGGCTAGCGTGATCCTCTGTGAGCTAGGATCTGGAAGCAACTCTGACACGGCGTTTATCCGCAGACAGTTTTTCGAGGTCATTCCAGCGCAACTGAACACTGAAACCAGAGAAGCGCATGGAAACGCCGTTTACCTTCCCGCCGGAGCAGTACCTATTTATCTACTTGTGCTGGTGTGCTTTCGAACTGCCAGGAGCTGGGACAGAGCAATGGAAGCTCACCCTGTCGCGGGGCCTCAAACCGCCGACCTTCTGATCGGCAAGCCCTAGAGGCTCAGTGGTTTAGACCACAGCGCCACCTGCGTCCCAGTTAAACATTAGTCCCATTTAATTGAGTTGTGTGTCTCCTGGGAATTGATCTACATTGGATTGGACATGCCCTGGGTCATCCTCAGTCAGGTAGTGACTAATCTGGGTCCCCCGATCAGGGGGTGGGGGTGGCCCTTATAGATACCTGCAAGGATGGCAGTAGTATGCATCTCAGTATAAAGAAACCGGGCATGTCATTGTTTAAGCAGTGCCTCCCTAACGATGCATTTGGGGTGACCTTAAAACAATGCCTTCTGCAAAAGAAACAACGAAAACCCAGTTGCTTCGGCAGTTGGAGCTGAAGAGAACATTCCAAGTGAAGCTATTACCCTACAGCTGTCATAAATCTTAATCTCTTAAGGGGCTGTCAAACTTATTTTACACATTAATTCATACTTCATAATAACAATTAGTCATTTGTGAAATTACAGCGCATAATTTGTTAGTTCATGCATTTGCAATTTGTTGCTTGCAATTAGAGCTCTGTTTTTGTCTGGTGGGGATCCAGCAAGATACTTTAGGTGTGTGCCCGCAGGTTTGGCCAAACCTGGGGAGAATTTTGATTCCTGCTCCACCCACTCATGCAATCCCAAACTACTTTTGAAAGCTGCCTCAATGTAAAATAGTTGGGTTAGAGTCAAACCTCATGAAGAGCTGGAGTTCCAGAGGCACAGGGTTGAATCCAGTGAAATCATTGCAGAGAAGGAACGACTTCCACCCACCCAGTGGAACTTCACCCCCTCTCCTTCCCCTGTGTGCCCCATAGCCCCCACTTAATCCCGAGGCATCACACCATTTGTAGGATTTCATCCTCTATCCAATTGGGTTCCCATTATAGGTGCAAATGTTGAAACATCTACAGCAGGGATGTCCAACAGGTCAATCGTGATCTACTGGCAGATCTCCGGGAGGTTTTGGTAGATTGTGGTCAATCACAGGGTCCCTTTCCTTAGTGTAAGTAAAATAGAATCTGGCCCTGCCCTGTTGCTCCGCACTCCATTGTTGCACGATCTGCAGAATGGAAGACGGAGTTTACTCAGTGATCTGTTGGCGAGTGGCTGTTGCCCTTTCTCCCTTGAGGTTAAAGGTAAAGGGACCCCTGACCATTAGGTCCAGTCATGGCTGATTCTGGGGTTGCGGCGCTCATCTTGCTTTATTGGCCGAGGGAGCTGGCGTACAGCTTCCGGGTCATGTGGCCAGCATGACTAAGCCGCTTCTGGCGAACCAGAGCAGTGCACGGAAACGTCGTTTACCTTCCTGCCGGAGCAGTACCTATTTATCTTCTTGCACTTTGACATGCTTTTGAACTGCTAGGTTGGCAGGAGCTGGGACAGAGCAACGGGAGCTTACCCCGTCGCGGGGATTCGAACCGCCGACCTTCTGATCGGCAAGTCCAAGACTCTGTGGGTTAACCCACAGCGCCACCCGCGTGGTTTAACCCTTGAGGTTAGGCTTTCCTCTTCACTAAAAAAAGCTCAAGAACATTGCCCTGTACCCCTAAAAAATGGGGCTTTCCACCCCCCTAAATAAAGCTCAACAACTTTTTCCTGAACCGGTAAAAAGGGGGAAGATCACTGCCAGTTATTAATTCTGTGAGTAGATCGCAGTCTCTTGGGAGTTGGCCCCCCCTGATCTACAGCTACAATAGGCACACACACACACACACACAGGCTTGCTACCCCACCTCTCTCTGCTCACAAAAGCCGCCACACCTGGTCACCACCTTCCTCCACACCTGACCAAATCCCACCCACTTCCACTCCTTCCTCCACAGTTCACCCCAAAACCCACAGTCCACCCCAAAACCCAAAACCCAGCCCATGCCAAATTCCCACCCCTTTCCCCCACAGCTCACCCAAATAGCTCTTCCCTTCATGGAACAGTGGGTGCTTTCTATTCTCCTTTAAATGAAACTCCAGTGATGTTTAATGGGGGAAGGGTCACATCATCGTTTCAGCAAATTATCCTGGAAAGCAGAATTTCCAAAATGGGGAGGAGTGAAAGATTGTCCCTGGTAAGTTAAATCAATATGCCCCTATGTATGTTTCACTTGACACTGCTTGCATGTTTTAGAATATGAGCATGATTCTGTGACTCTAGTTTTACTTGAGTCCAAGGTGGTGGTGGTGGTAAAGAAGCATGTTCTCCAGAGGACAGAATTGGTGGAAATATTGGGAAGAACAGCTTCCTGTGACCCTTTCCCACCACAATGATTTATAGAAATGGGCTGCCATTTTGCACATTAACACAAAGCCCCGCTCCATTGTTGATTGATGGCTTCAGCAAGCTCAAACTCACATTTTTAAAACGTGGCTTTGATTAATATGCAAACGAAGTAGATTAAAATGAAGCCCTCACCAGAGTTTTTAAAGAATATGCATTTAAATTAAGTCATCAGAGGACCTTGAATATTGTATAGTCTAATTTTTCTTAATGGCATGAAGATGGAGCCAGTGTTTGAGGACTGCTTCACAGGGCATACTTTAGCAAACCCAAATTTGCCCAGGAATGTAATGTTTACAGGGGGCTGTAGACGATCGCAGTTTCCTAGCAAGTGCCCTGGGATGACATGTATGTGTGTTGCAAATTCGACAGGCTCCCTTGTGTGTTCATGCATTTCACTTTATACAGCAATTGCAACCGCTGTCCACAGTGACCAAACAGATGTTCTGTGAGCTCCACAAGCTGAGTATAAAGTATAAGAGCAATGGTCTTCTCCTGCTTAGGTTCTTCAGCAACTTGTATGCAGAGACCTGATTTTTACCCCTTATTTTGAAAGTAGCATACTGCCATCGCAACTAGGAATGCCCACTGATTGCCTTATCATCCATGAATGTCTAACCCCCTTTAAAAGCCATCAAATCCATTGGCCATCACCACATATTGTGGCATTGAGGTGCACCAGGATAGATGAGCCAATGTCCCACCACCATTAAAACAAAAAGGGGAATAGCTCTGTATCATAGCATGTTCTTTGCATGCAGACGGTCTCAGGGTCAATTCTTGACATCTCCAGTCTAAAGATAATAGGAGAAACCCAACACAAGAGATTCAAAGCAAGGGAATGATGGGTTAGATGGGCCAATGACCTGATTCAATGGAAGGTCACTGGTTCTGTTTTCTGGTGATGAGGACAAGAAGCATGGTGGTTGAAGCAATGCAGATTTCCTGCCCGGATTGGAGTGATTTAACAACTTGGGAGCTGCTGCGTCGTTAAACTTCAAATGATAAACTTGGAGAACAGCCCAGATTGGAAGATTGGAGTGAAGTCAGGAAAAGCTGCGCTGGTAAAAAGACAGTTAAAAATATATATATTTACAAATAAAGCTGTACTCGGTGGATGAAAGGACACATGATTTTTGACATACCTGAGAATCGCATAGCCAGGGACGGAGAACTTTAAAGCATTAAAACCAGAAGGTGGAAAATATGCAAAACAACGAGAAGAGACAGGACTGGAGATTTGGAGATATGCTTCAGAGGTCCAGACTATGGGGAGCCGGGAAAAATTAATAATTACAATTTGGATTACAATTTGGTCTTTTTTAAATTTTAGTTTCTTGCTTTTAATTGGATTATGATGTAGATGTTGATTGGCTGTTTTTATTGGAAAACCAATAAAAATGATTTATTTTGCTTTTTAAAAAAGAAGCTATGCAGATTTCAAGGCAAGGGTGGATCCAGCTGGCGAACGGAAACCTTTTCTCCTCCATGGGCCAAATTGGATAGGTGAGTGGCAATGCCCACCTGTCAATCACCTAAAGTCACAATGACACCCGGCAACCCACTTTTGTCTGTGCAGTTTGAAATCAAACTGTGCGGGCGAACAGACGGTGATTGGACAATGGGTGCAACTTGCAAAGAGTTGTGCCTAAGGCTTGCATTGCACCATATATGACCTTACCTGTCCCATATACAATCATTAAAGGAGGGGGAAGTTGATCTTTTAAAAACATACTTCAGCTGTATTGAAGTGAAATATAATAGGAGCACCGTCAGCAGTGAGACGTTAATGTGCTTAATGCAAATAAAGCTTCTCTCTCTTTTCTGCTCCCTCTCTCGCTAACTTTATTCTATTCAGTCGCAATCCAGTGACCCTAAAGGTTGAAGCGTAAGCATTCCAGTAAGTGCACCACCGTATTAAAATGTTGGGCAGAAATCCACATTTCAAAGAAAAGATTACAGCGCTTCAGTTCGCTGCTATTTTTTTGTTAAAAAGGTCATCACAACAAGCATCTTTTTAAAGGAAATTGTCGCCCTCTCTCTCTCTCTCACCACTTCCAATATAATGGGGGAAGGCTTAATGGCGCTTGTCATAATCTCAAGCAGCCAAATTAGACACGCATATGTAATGCATTGCATTTACATAAATTGATTATTAGTTGGAATGGAAATTCCATACAAGTTGCTTCCCAGCGCAAAAAAATCAGGGCCTGCCCTTCTGTCGCCTCCAGCAAGAACTTTGCGATCAGCTGAGCACCGGGAGGCTGGTGTCTTTGAGTGTATTACTGTAGCAGGAATAGCGAACCTGTGGCCCACCAAATGTCATTGGGCTCCAACTCCCATCATTCCTAGCTGTCATGGGCGATGGTCAGGGGTACTAGGAGCTGGAGTCCAGCAAACATTCAGAGGGCCGCAGGTTCACCGTCCCCGTATTATTATTATTATTATTATTATTATTATTGATAGAGTCAGGTAGGTAGCCATGTTGGTCTGATGCAGTTGAAATACATAAATTAAAAAATTGTCCAGTAGCACCTTAGAGATCAACTAAGTTTGTTCTGGGTATAAGCTTTCATGCATCTGAAGAAGTGTGCATGCACATGAAAGCTTATACCCAGAACAAACTTGGTTGGTCTATAAAGTGCTACTGGACATTTTTAAAAAAGAACAATAATAGTATTTGTTATGTACTGAGTTGAATAGGATCCAAACTGAAGCAGTCTGATTGGTCCTAGAACAATAGGATCCAAATTGCAGCAGTCTGATTGGTCCTAGAACAATAGGATTCAGAATGCAGCAGTCTGATTGGTCCTAGAACAATGCAGCAGCATGATTGGTTGGCAGGAACCACCCAATCATGCTCCAGATATAAGTGAATCCACAACCTGATTGGCTTACAGTAGAATTCCAGAATTAACCAATCATGGGCAGCCCATTGTGTAAATAATGTATATAAAGCAGATACTTTGAGGGGACTTTCATTCATTCCTCCTCACCACTATGAGCTGAATAAAGAGCATGAAATCACTTTGCGACTCTGAGTATATTTCACTGGCGACGAGGGTGGGATCCCGCTGAGCTGACTGCCACACACAGCACCGCAGCACCGCCACCTGCCGCACCGCTGCCTCGCACCGTGTATCCAGGCTTCAGCTCCGGGACACAAGGAACTCAGAATGGCAACCGACAGCAGCTTTTCACCATTCAGCCCAGCATCTGGAGACTGGGAAGCGTATGCCTCCTGTTTCACCTTCCTCCTAGAAGCCAAAGGGGTCACCGATGAAGAAGACGCCAAGAAGAGGGCGATATTCTTCAGCGTCTGCGGAGAGGAGACGTTTGAAATCGCCCGGGCTCTCCTTGCGCCTGAAGACGTCGCTACTGTTCCATACAAAACAGTAATGGAACAGCTGAAGGGGCACTTTTCGCCGCAGCCCTCAGTGGTGGCTCGTCGAAATGCCTTCTACGCAAAGCGGCAAGCCCCTGGGGAAACCATAACTGGGTTTGTGACCTCTCTCCGCCAAGCCGCCCTCACTATGAGCTGAATAAAGAGCATGAAATCACTTTGCGACTCTGAGTATATTTCAGTATTTATTTACTATTATTTATTTACTACGCTCATCTGGCTGGGCTTCCCCAGCCCCTCTGGGCGGCTCCCAACAGAATTAAAAGCACAATAGAACATCAAACATTAAAAACTTCCCTAAACAGGGCTGCCTTCAGATGTCTTCTAAAAGTCAGATAGTTGTTTATTTCCTTGACATCTGATGAGAGGGCGCTCCACAGGGCTGGTGCCACTACCGAGAAGGCCCTCTGCCTGGTTCCCTGTAATTTGGCTTCTCGCAGTGAGGGAACCACCAGAAGGCCCTCGGCCTTACAACTGCAAAATTCAGAGAATTTCACAGGATGCCTGTGTTTCGGTTCACGCATTGCTTCAAAAAGTGCAAATTAGGGAGATTCACCTTTAAAAGTGATTTGAATTGTGTTGCTCCCCCATCCTTACATCCAGCTAACGAAAACAGCCATATGGCCTTAGCAACAGTATCCTCCCCATGGCTCACCCGCGGCAACCCAAACACTTCCTTCCCCCTCGTCTTTTACCTAAAGAGATCCCTACTCTGTGCCAACAGACTTTCGCTCCATAGTTTAGACTCTAAATGAGGTGAAATATGGGGTAGGATCTCCTCAGAAGATGCTAAATGGTCCAGGGAAACTCATGCAGGAGGAAACATTTCCTAGAATGATAAACATCCAAGCTTCTCAGAGCTCTGAAAGGTCAACATTTACAACTGGGTATTGAAGCAAATTGGCAGCCATTGGAGCTGATTCTGGGCAGTGAGGAAGCAAATCTGGACCTGCCAAGAAATGGGCTGCCAAACTCTGTCCTACCTGAAGCTTCTGAATGACTCAGAGCCCATTGAAATATCTAGTCGGGATGTGATGCATTCTTGTGTTTTAGCTAATTTAATCTCAACATAAGAAGTAATTTTTTTAATTGCCTTCAAAAGAAAATTACTTCTTGTCTCTCTGCCTCCCCTCGGTTTTCAGGTAAAAAAAATTATCTCTTTGATAAATAAACATATGCAGCCAATCTAAAGTTCTCAAGGCCACCCTCATATCAATGCCCAGCACTCATGCTTACTGATGAGAAGATGTGACACCTAATAATCAAACCATGTCTCTACATAGTTTTGGACCTCATTAATTTCAGTAATATAATTAAGATGCAATAGCTGCCCTGTCAATTCTAAATTATATGTTGATAGGAAGCGGCAGATCAGGAGTGCCAAATCAGGTAAATTGCAGTTGGAAAAAGCCACTGTTTTGATAGCTTGATCCTAACCTGATCATGTGAGGTTGAAGGGAAACTATTGTGTTTTTAATATTCTGTTAGGAGCCACAGATGGGTGGGGTATAAATATATTATTATTATTATTATTATTATTATTATTATTATTATTATTATTATGTCTCCTTATGCCAGGGCTGGGGAGCCTTTGTCAATATGAAGGCAGCGTTTCAATCTGGGGAACCTTCCAGGGGCATAAGAAAGTAAGGACATAAGAAGGGCTGTGCTGGATCAGGCCATCAGGCCAATGGTCCATCTAGCCTAACATCCTGGTCTCACAGTGCCCAACCAGCTGCCCTGTTAGACACTGGCTGGATGAGGAGGAATGGTGGAAACTGCCTGATGAAGAGCCACTCAGGGAAAGCCCAGAGGAAGATGATTTGGATCCAGAATCCTGGTGGTGGACAACTGGACACACCGCAGAGGAGGAGGAGATCTGGGAGGCACTGGAGACTTGGAGTTTGGAGGAAAAGAGGGAGATAAGCAGGTGCCCCGGCATGGAGCAAAGATGGGAGTCAGACTTAGCAGCTTCACCACAGAGCACCCTCAGGACAGAGCTTCTGCTACCAGCCTGCCAGCAGCTTCCACTTGGAGAAGAAGAAGAAGAGTTTGGATTTGATATCCCACTTTATCACTACCCCAAGGGATGTGGGTGGTGCTGTAGTTAAACCACAGAGCCTGGGACTTGATGATCAGAAGGTCGGCGGTTTGAATCTCCGTGACGAGGTGAGCTCCCGTTGCTCGGTCCCTGCTCCTGCCAACCTAGCAGTTCGAAAGCACGTCAAAGTGCAAGTAGATAAATAGGTACCGCTCCGGCGGGAAGGTAAACGGCGTTTCCATGCGCTGCTCTGGTTCACCAGAAGCGGCTTAGTCATGCTGGCCACATGACCCAGAAGCTGTACTCCAGCTTGCTCGGCCAATAAAGCAATATGAGCGCCGCAACCCCAGAATCGGCCACTGCTGGACCTAATGGTCAGGGGTCCCTTTACCTTTAAGGAGTCTCAAAGTGGCTAACATTCTCCTTTCCCTTCCTCCCCCACAACAAACACTCTGTGAGGTGAGTGGGGCTGAGAGACTTCAGAGAAGTGTGACTAGCCCAAGGTCACCCAGCAGCTGCATGTGGAGGAGCGGAGACGCGAACCCAGTTCACCACATTATGAGTCTACCACTCTTAACCACTACACCACACTGGCTACACCACAAACATGGTGTTTGTACACATAACAGAGCAGAGAGCCAAGCAGAGATGGAGAAGATGCCTTGGGTCTCACCATAGACAGAGGGAGGGGTCTTGCACAGAGGGAATGGAGCGAAGTGGGAGGTGCAAGACAGTCTGAGCAACTGTCTTACTCAGATATCTCTGTGTGTTTTCTGTTCTGATTCCTTAATAAAAGGACTAACTGCAAGTTAGCTGGTGTTTCCTTCCCTCCCTCTCTGCTCGGTGAAATGTGCTACATGTCAACTCCCCTGACATGTCCCAAAGGAAGCCCCCAAACTGAACCTTCCCCTCCTGTGGTTTCTGATAACTGGAATCCAGAAGCATTTCTGTCTCCAGCCGTAGAGGCAGAACATACCTCCCTTATTAGGAGGCCCTTATTCCACCCTCCTGCCCACAGATACCATTTCTGGACTGGTTTAACCATCCATCCTTCTTCACAGGGAACTCTGGGGATTGTAGCTGTGGGAGGGGTGGGAAGGTGGTGGGCTCTCCTTCACGGGATGTTTTTAAGCATATGTTGGATAGTCCTCTGCCAGGGATTCTTTAGCTGTGATTCATCCATTGCAAGGGGTTGGACTAAATGATCCTTGAGGGTCCCTTCCTACCCTACAATCCTATGACTCTATGAGAAGCAGGTAAGAGTCTGGGAAATGAGATGGCAAAGAAAGGAGTTTCGTTTAAGGAAGAAAGGAGGTGTGGAATCGTATGAGAAAGGAGGTGCTCCATTAAATGTGCCCTATTTTCTCAAACAAGTTCACCACTCCCTGTTTTGTACTCTGAGCTCCTGCTGTTTCCGCTGCAGAACCAGAGGTTCAGTATATTCCACCCTCTGCTGCAGTCAAACCCAGCAGCTGCAGAAGACACACACTTTGAGCACGGAGTGCTGTAGCCTCAAACACCTGAATTTTCTTCCGCCAAGAAATCCCCACGAAGCTGGAACCCATGATCTGCAATTACATTTTTAGATCATTAGAAAAAATGGCTGAGCTGCTGCCATTACCTGCCAATGGGAAGGAAAGGCAATGTTTATTCAGGGCAAGCTCGAGTTCTACAGTATAATACAATCGCCTTTTTGGTAATCAGGGAATCACAAAGTGCTCTCTCGCCAGGCGTGCAGAAGGCGATTATTTCTGATCATGGTCCTCTCTGGAGGGGGATTCAAGTCTCAAAGTCCTAATTAACAAGCAGAGCTCGAGTACCTGCAAGCCACAACCCACCTTCCTTCTGATAATGGTTATTGCTCCCTTCACAAGAAAACCATCTTGCTAACCTACTGATCTCATTGCAGTCCTGCAAACCACCCAGTAAAGCCATTGCTGGGTTCTCCTTGCTAGACTTAAGCC
The DNA here is from genome assembly GCF_965112155.1 of Podarcis liolepis. Lineage (NCBI taxonomy): Eukaryota > Metazoa > Chordata > Lepidosauria > Squamata > Lacertidae > Podarcis > Podarcis liolepis. Next base: position 5,499,738 of record NC_139560.1, on the reverse strand, counting down.
CCAAAATTCATCACTCCCCAGGGTGTAGGCCATATGCCCTTTTGACATATTTTGTGTGCATGAGCCCAGCCACTGAGCCTCATGGGCTTGCCGATCAGAAGGTCGGCGGTTCGAATCCCCACAACGAAGTGAGCTCCCGTTGCTCTGTCTCAGCTCCTGCCTACCTAGCAGTTCAAAAAGCACACCAGTGCAAGTAGATAAATAGGTACTGCTGTGGCGGGAAGGTAAACGGCATTTCCGTGCACTCTGGTTTCTGTCACGGTGCCCCATTGCGCCAGAAGCGGTTTAGTCATGCTTGGCTACATGACCTGGAAAGCTGTCTGTAGACAAACGCCAACTCCCTCATCCTGAAAGCGAAATGAGCGCTGCAACCCCATAGTCGCCTTTTATTGGACTTAACCGTCCGAGGGTCCTTTACCTTTACCAGAAGGCAAGTATCTTTGCTGAATGGTAGTCTTCTTTCTGCTATTTTTCTCCTTTTTCACCAGCCAACTCCTTTTTGCATGCATGCTGGTACATGCAGAGCAATTGGAAATAATAATAGTAACAACAACAACAACAACAACACTGTATTAGTCAGCGTACTCACAACACACAAACACACAGGAAAATATTAATAAAGACAAGAAAACTGAACTCAGGTGTAAATACACCTGGAATACTGTGTCCAACTCTGGGCACCACAATTTAAGAAGACTATTGACAAGCTGGAAGGTGTGCAGAGAAGGGTGACCAAGATCATCAAGGGCCTGGAAACCAAGCCTGATGAGGAATGGTTGAAGGAGTTGGGTATGTTTAGCCTGGAAAGAAGGAGACCGAGAAGAGATACATATGATGGCCCTTGGGAGATTGTGGACTCTCCTTCCTTGGAGGTTTCTAAGCAGAGGCTGGCTGTCCATCTGTCATGGATGCTTTAGCTGAGATTCCTGCATTGCAACGGGTTGGAGTAGATAACCCTTGGAATCCCTTCAAATTTTACAATTCTATGATTCTGTGATTTGATTATTCAATTAAATAAACCTTACCTAAAAACTACAACCAAAATGTGGGAGGGGTGATACTAAGACCCAGACAGCAAACATTTTAAAATATGAGAATGGGAATGGGATTGATTGGAAAAGGATAGAAAAGAAGCACAAGCTGAACAAATGCTACTCAGCTCCACAAAACATTTATTTAACTTGGGGATTGTTGGGTGGAGTAATAACCCTGCAGTTCTCATTAAGCAAAGTCCAGCACCCCCCACCTCCAAGCACTGTGACTGGAGAGTGTTGAATGTCATGAGATCATTCTAGACCTCTTCTCCATGTGATGTTCCCTTTATATAGTGTTGTAATTAATAACTACAACAGTTTGGAGGCAGTCCGTCTGGCTTTCTGAGAGCTACAGATCAGCTCTAATAGCAGAAATCAATTTAAGGATAACCTGATTCACTCTAGCCATCTCTAGCTGCTTCAGACACAAATCAGTCTGATTTGAATTGGGATACTAGTACGCAGCCCCAGTAGTTGGTCACCATGAGAACAGGATACTGAACCACTGGTCCTATGCAGCAGTCTCTTCTTATGTTCCTATGAATTTCAGAAGCATAAGTTTCCTTATTCCATGAGTGGTGGTTATGGAATCAAGGCTAGCAGACTTTCCGGTTGGATCTCCTTGTCTTTTGGATGCTACATTATATTTCAACCTACCTTGGTGGTAAATGTCTTGAATCATTAAAGAGCCCCATGGGGATTTTGCTCAAGTGGGAATAGAATGCTGGATAATGTCAGCTGTCAACGTGTTTGAATGAAGAATGTTGCCATACAGTATTTATAACCAGCTTGAAGACTGCAAACTAGATCGAGTCACTTTTCCTTTCGTCAGCTCATGCCCAGGTGTTCATTAAATGTTGTCAGCTTAGTAGTTTCGTGAGTTCTTCCTTTTGTAGTCTCTCCCAATTCCACTTGCACAACCAGATTCTGCATTGCCCCACAACAAGGAATGAAGACATGGCACGACAACTTGCTGTTTTTAACAGTTACAGGTTTACAGTGGTACCCCGCAAGACGAACGCCTCGGAAGACGAAAAACTCGCTAGACGAAGGAGTTTTTCGTTTTCTTAGCCACTTCGCAAGACGCATTTCCCTATGGGCTTGCTTCGCAAAACGAAGCTTGCCCCCGCAAGCTCCGGGGATAGCGGGGAAGCGCAGCGCGTCTTCCCCGCTGTGCCCAGACCCCTTTTGAACCAAGGGGCGGCAACGGGGAGAAGCGATCTTCTCCCATCCGCCCCTTGCTTCAAAAGAGGGGACAGAGGGGAAGGCGCGCGCACCTTCCCCTCTCTCCCCGGAACCCTTTTGAATCAAGGGGCGGCAACGGGGAGAAGCGATCTTCTCCCCTCCGCCCCTTGCTTCAAAAGAGGGGACAGAGGGGAAGGCGAGCGCACCTTCCCCTCTCTCCCCGGACCCCTTTTGAACCAAGGGGCGGCAATGGGGAGAAGCGATTCTCCCCGCTGCCCCTTCCCTTGCGTTAAAACAGGTCCAGGGACAGAGGGGAAGGTGCTCGCGCATTCCCCTCTGTCCCCGGAGATTGCGGGGCAGGCAACAGGGAGAAGCAATCTTCTCCCCGCCACCCCTTGCTTTAAACAGGTCCGGGGACAGAGGGGAAGGCGCGCGGCGCTTCCCCTCTGTCCTCGGACGGTCTCCATAGGAACGCATTGATTGATTTTCAATGCATTCCTATGGGAAACCGTGCTTCGCAAGACGAAAAACTCGCAAGAGGAAAAAACTTGCGGAACGAATTAATTTCGACTTGCGAGGCACCACTGTATTTAACAAAACATGCATCTGCAATGAATGGATCAGAGCAGAATTCTCACCCCATGGACACAACTAGGACCTGGGAAACAAGGGTTCAAATCTCTACTTCAGCTTGCTGGGTATGACGAGTGGTTGAATGAATTAATGAATGAATAGCATCCTGCATGGAACATGGGTGGCGCTGTGGTTTAAACTACAGAGCCTAGGACTTGCCGATCAGCAGGTTGCTGGTTCGAATCCCCATGACGGAGTGAGCTCCCGTTGTTCAGTCCCTGCTCCTGCCAACCTAGCAGTTTGAAAAGCATGTCAAAGTGCAAGTAGATAAATAGGTACCGCTCCAGCGGGAAGGTAAACAGTATTTCTGTGTGCTGCTCTGGTTCATCAGAAGCGGCTTAGTCATGCTGCCCACTTGACCCGGAAGCTGTACGCTGGCTCCCTCGGCCAATAAAGTGAGATGAGCGCCGCAACCCCAGAGTCGGCCATGACTGGACCTAATGGTCCGGGGTCCCTTTGCCTTTACCTTTTTAGCATCCTACATGATGGTAGTTCATGATGATCCATGATCATCCTATTTGACTGAAGCTCAGATTCCCTGAATCAGCCTAATTCAGTTTGGGATTCAGGCCTTGGCCAAATCTGGTGCACAACCCCCTTCTCCCACCTTTCTCTCTCTCTCTCTCTCTCTCTCTCTATATATATATATATACACCTCAAAGCCTTCTAAAACTCCTTCATCTCTTTTACAGAGTTCAGAAAATGCAGTTGGAAACACTCCGGCCAGGGAAGATCTATTATTGCTGTAAATTTTTTTTTTAAAAAAATCTATATACCCACAGACCTAGCTGGGATTACTGCAGCCTCAGTTCCTTTACTGATAAATTTAATAAAATCACACAATGTCGAATAAAACCTCTCTCTCTCTCTTTCTTTCCGTTATACCTGTATATCAATGTACCTTTCGGGTTAACTTTTCAGACGGAGCCAAAAGCCAGACCTTTATTGTACCATTATTCTACTCTGGCCGCCTCCAAATATTTCCAGAACCTTAAAATTGTTAATCTAGTCACTAATAAAAGAAAACTGATTAGGTCTTTGTTCTTGCAGTCCACATTTTGCCCAACCTAAATGCTCAGAAGTGCCAGGGATGGAACTGGAAGAACATTTTGATGAGTATTTGTCTGAATTTCCTTGAAGACCTGATACTAGGATCCTTCCGGTGGGAAAGTCTAGCACTTGTGGAATTAAGTGATTCTTCAGGCCCCACATCTACAAGACAGTGGGAAAAATAGGTGTGTAATATTTGCCAATCTAAACGGTGTCAGACACCATCTACGGATAATTTTAAGCCTTGTTTCCTTAGCTGATGCCAAAATCGAATGCCTAGGCTTAGCCTCCCGGAATTTTTCTCGGGTATCTTCTTCAAGTAGGTAAGTAAAATATTGTTTCCGACATTCTTTTAGTCATTGATGTGGACCAAAGCTATGGTTTTACCAGTAGTGATGTATGGAAGTGAGAGCTGGACCATAAAGAAGGCTGATCACCAGAGAATTGATGCTTTTGAATTATGGTGCTGGAGAAGACTCTTGAGAGTCCCATGGACTGAAAGATGGAGGGCAGAAGGAGAAGGGGACAACAGAGGACGAGATGGTTGGACAGTGTTCTCGAAGCTACAAACATGAGTTTGACCAAACTGCGGGAGGCAGGGGAAGACAGGAGGGCCTGGCGTGCTCTGGTCCATGGGGTCACAAAGAGTCGGACACGACTAAACGACTCCGCCAGGCTTTTGGTCAGGGCGCAGCCTGACTCCCTCCTCTGGCAACCTGCACAGAATTTTGTTTAATCGGTTGCCATCAATTTGATTTTAACTAATTTTTATAATGAAATATTTTTAGAATGTGTTATTATTTGATTGTTTATTTGATTGTTGTTAGCCGCCCTGAGCCCGGCTTTGGCTGGGGAGGGCGGGATATAAATAAAAATTATTATTATTATTATTATTATTATTATTATTATTATTATTATTAAACAACAAAAGATGATTGATCCATGGAACCAAGCCCTTGGCATCATTTCTTTCAGATAGCACCCTCTTTTCAAATTCATCAAAGTTTCTGGGGGCCTCTAATCATATCTAATTTGTCTGTTGGTGAATGAAGTGCTCTTTAAGGAAATTATGTTCCTGGGGTGCCCCTTCTCCCTTTGCCTCTGCATTCACATAGAAAACTTGAAGCCTTGAAATATGTTTATATGTGATAGAGGTAGAATCATGTTACATTCTACTGGGAAATGATCTTTGCAAAACATTTAATAATAATAATAATAATTTTTATTTATACCCCGCCCTCCCCGGCCAAGACCAGGCTCAGGGAAGCTAACATAAGGTATAAAAACAATTGATTAAAATACAACTTAAAAACAGGATTAAAATACAGCTTAAAATGCAGCCTGTTTTTGAGAGAAAACATCAAATCTTCACCAAGGTCAACTGTCCAGACTGGTCCTATGCATAGCTGTCAACCTTTCCCTTTTCTTGTGAGGAATCCTATTCGGAATACGGGAATTTCCCTTTAAAAAAGGGCAACATTGACAGCTATGGTCCTACGTGGGCCAGAAAAAAGCCAGGGAAGTCCCCAAATAGGAGTTCCATCACAGAAGGAGAAAGGAAAAAAGAAGAGGGGGAGGGAATCAAATTGATTCCAAGCCAAAGGCCAGGTGGAACAACTCTGTCTTACAGGCCCTGCGGAAAGAAATCAGATCCCGCAGGGCCCTTGTCTCATGAGACAGAGCGTTCCCCCAGGACGGAGCCAATGTTGAAAAGGCCCTGGCTCTGGTTGAGGCTAATCTGACTTCCTTTTATAAAAAGGGAATGATTTGTCTTAATTGGTTTGCTCTAATTAGGAGATTGAGATTGGAAACCAGGTGAGGCTGCCATCTACAAATTAAATTTTCTATAGGCATTTTGCCTTATTTTGATTTCTCAATAGTGAATAAAATAAGGGAGAGAGGAAGAAACAAAATGGACTTGAGCTGTTTCCTGAGCTGCCAAATTGGGATCCAAATCAAATTTTGTGGTCAGTGCACAACCCTGCTAGTTGGATCTGACAAGGATTTCTTCCTTTCTTTCTTGAAAAAAGAAAGGTTATTGATTTGAGTCAATAAACAAGCAATTCCAAACCCTATAGACTTACTCCAGTTTGTCCTGACCTTGAATTAAGTTCAGTTCATGAGTTATTTTCTCAAGGACTGCTATCTTCCATAGCAAGTGATACCACAAGTCAGCGATTAGCCCTTGTGCCATTTTTCCAGTGGGGACGCTGGAGCAGGAAGGGGCAGCAATACCTTTGAGTGAAAAATATTTAATTTTCAGAGGGGGCAGGGTTTCTGTTGAGTCAGGTGATTAGCTGTGGGAGGAGCTTATCAGAGCTTGCAGGGCAGCAGCTGAAGGAGGAGCAAAAGAGTTTTCTTAATTTAAATGAAGGCATTCACCTTGCAGTGAACACTCATTAGATTTTGAATAAATGCATTTTACACACACACACACACACACACACACACACACACACACACACACCTTCTGCCTGGACTTTTAGCAAGTGGAAGGTTCCTTCATTATCACTAAGGCAGATTTCTGCAACCTGACCACCGGCCATCATTTTCACTATCGGTGAATAAAGCCATGAAATCACAAGTCTTTACAACTAATTTAATCTAGGCCACACTGATTTGAACCAGGCAATATAAGAGAAAAGGGAGTCGATCTGTTTGTATGCATTGATTTGACAGTGGAAATCACACACAACCTAGAAGGCTAGATAGATGATGATAGATAGATAGATAGATAGATAGATAGATAGATAGATAGATAGATAATAGATAAATATAGATCATGGGTAAGCAAACTAAGGCCCAGGGGCCGGATCCGGCCCAATTCCTTCTAAATCCGGCCCGCTGACGGTCCAGGAATGAGCATGCTTTTACATGAATAGAATGTGTGCTTTTATTTAAAATGCATCTCTGGGTTATTTGTGGAGCATAGGAATTCGTTCATTATTTTTTTTCAAAATCTAGTCCGGCCCCCCGCAAGGTCTGAGGGACAGTAGCCCGGCCCCCTGCTGAAAAAGTTTGCTGACCCCTGAGATAGATGATAGATAGATAGATAGATAGATAGATAGATAGATAGATAGATAGATATACACACACACACATACTGTATATTTTCCTATGAATGACTAAAAGCAGCTCTTTAACAGAAATTCATATTGGGGAATTGGCATGTGGGGGTGAAGGGTTTCACCCCTTCCTGCATCTAGGAGGGGATCAGGTCTGTTATCTGATGGTAAAGGTAAAGGTAAAGGTAATGACCCCGGATGGTTAAGTCCAGTCGAATTCAACTATAGGGTGTGGCACTCATCTCCATTCTCAAGCTGAGGGAGCCGGCATTTGTCCACAGACAGCTTTCCGGGTCGTGTGGCCAGCATGACTTGAACCGCTTCTGGCGCAACGAAGCACCATGACGGAATCCAGAGCACACAAAAACGCTGTTTGCTTTCCCGCTGCAGTGGTACCTGTTTATCTACTTGAACTGGTGTTTTAAATTGCTAGATTGTCAGGAGCTGGGACAGATCAACGGGAGCTCACCCCGTCGTGCGGATTCAAATACCAACCTTGCAATCAGCAAGACCAAGAGGCTCAGTGGTTTAGACCACAGCGCCACCCACATCCTTTTTCTGACGATAAACATGTTGAAAACTCAAGTAATGAAAACTGATTTGTGACTAGGGATGCTTGAAGTATTGAAGGTTGGAAATATCTGTCTCATGTGACGACCGGAACTTGGATAATGCATAGAAAATTATGCATGGCATGGAGTGGATAGAGAAATGTTTTGCTCCTTCTCTCACAACCCCAGAACTCATGGAAATCCTGTGAAGCTGAATGTTGGAAGATTCAGGAAAGTCCTTCTTCACACACCACATAGTTGGACTATGGAACTCACTTCCACAGTAGGAAGTGATGGCCACTGACTTAAATTGGACTGGACTGGACAAATTCATGGAGGATAAGGCTATGAAGGGCTACTAGTCATGATGGCTCAGCTTTGCCTCCACAGCTGGAGGCACCAATGGTTCTGAATACCAGTTGCTGGAAACAGCAGGAAGGAAGAGTTGTGTGATGGCCAGGGACTCGGGCTCAGACTCGGAACCAGAGGAGACTCAGTCTGCACTGGATCCTTTGCCTCAGGCATCATCTGAACCAAGTCTGGGGCCTGATCCTGAAGAGTCCCAGTCTGCACAGGTTCCCCTGCAACAAACCCCACCTGGGCCGAGTCCGGGGCCTGAGCCTGCCCTGGCTCCAGATGCGGGGATTACCTCGTTGCCTCCAGCTGGGCCATCACTTACAGCTGCTCCACTACCAGTTGGGTCAGGAGAGGTTGAGGCGGCCCCTGGGTCTAGTAACCCACCGACGTCTCCCGAGCTGCAGAGACTAAGGTCTGAGAGAAGGAGAGACCTGAGTACTCGCAGGAGGAGTGCTCGCCTTTGGGCGAGACAGGGAGGTGAGTCACTGGGGGATCAGGACCGGCCGCTACCCTGACAAAGATAAAAGGTTGTGGGAGCAACATTGCTGTATGCTAGATACCTGTCCTTGCCTGGTTCCCTGCTTCGTGTCCTGCCTTGGCCCCATCAGACTGACTCCTAGCAAAATGTTCAGATTCTGGACCCGCTGTTTTGATCTAGCAGACTGTTTATGTTCTTGGGTTAGGTATTCCAATCTTTCTCACTTTCTAGGGGTTCCAATGCAATTTTTGGCTAAAGTAAAGGTATCAAAACACCTTATGCATATTGGGAACAGAAATACATTTTAAAAATATATATTTAAGAGGGCTTTTGTTAATTTTAAGAAATCACAGGTGAACGTGGCCAATCCACCTAAAATTGATATGTACTGGAAACTCCTCTGATTCATCCATCCTTATTTGCAATTAATCTTTGCTAGTTTCATAACTCTTTCAATTTAACACAGCAAACGGCAAACAGTAAGAAGCATGTGATCACAGTGCAAATTGCTCTGGATGATTCAAACTAAGGCATACCTTAGTGTTTAGGGAAATACATTTTCCCCCATCTTTTGGAAACAAAATGATGTAAGAGAAATGGGACTTAGAGGAAGAAATGGGGAAATCCCAAAACAAATTATATACTATCTGCTTCTGCCTCCCCCACCTCACCACATGAGTGCTGTGGGTATTCCTGACTCCGTCCCCAAAGAAGCTAAACACATTTTGGCAGATGTTTGTGTAATCATCTTCTCTAATGGGAACAATGTTGATTATTTCTGCCTGGAGGTATAAACACAAGGTTTTCTAAGTAAAGCCTAGATAGAATATAAGGTCTGATGCTGAAAAATGGATATACTCCCTGTCTCTGCAGGGTGGCTCCTCCTATTATTGCTGTTGTTTCCTGTTTTTCTTCAAATTTTATGGTATCAGTGAAATATCACACACACACACCATTGGTGGTAATTGGGAGACATTTTTGAGAATGGGTTTGCAAATAACTTTCATACTTATAAATGGAAGCTAGCACACACAATCTAGCAAATGATATTTCCTTTATTTGTCGGAGTAATGGGCTTCAATCCTATCGATAGTATAGATGATGGCCTTGGACAAGTTGCCTAAATGAGTATTAAATCCAAAGGTACTGGTTGCTAACAATCCATATAAAATGCCCATAGAACTTGCTCTCCAATATATTTTGTTTAAACCTTTCTGTCTCCTAGATACACTAGATATCTGGATAATTTGACTATATCCAAGTTTCGCCTTCTGTTTTCTAGGGCCAGATTATACTGTCTCCCTTCCACACTATGGGAAGAGTGTTTTCAACATGTCCCACATAAGAATGATCTGTGTAATCGGAAACTTGAGTCATGTGTTTTTTAATGTGATCTTAGACGCAATAGACTACGTTGCACCCTTATGCGGAAGCACCTTGGAAGGACACTGGAATTGGTATCTGAAATATTCTGTGGCTGACACAGACAGGCTAACAGCGTTAGCTGCCAAGTTCCTGTTCTCTGCTCAAAGGTCTTGTAAGATGATGTTCCCATTTTCCTGCAATTTGTATCTCATATTTTTACCCTTTGTAAATCTTAAATAAGTGTATGTTTTAACGACAATGTTTCTATTCCTTGTCTGTTCTGTTTCAATGGCTCTATGGCCATGGAAAAAAATGAGTGATTGATGGTTATGGAATCATATGGAATTGGAGCTTTCTAAGGGATGCTGGGATACCAGCTGTCAGGCTTCTTTAGGATGTTGGACATCCTGCTGGAATAAGAGTCTCTTGAAGTAGATGTGTCGCTGCATTTCTTCCACATCCACAAATATCCGCTGTTACCACTGATGCATGCTTGCTTCTCCATCACCTGAAGACAGATTCAAAATAAAAAAGTTCCTTCCAGTAGCACCTTAAAGACCAACTAAGTTAGTTCTTGGTATGAGCTTTCGTGTGCATGCACACTTCTTCAGATACACATCTGTAGTGTATCTGAAGAAGTGTGCATGCACACGAAAGCTCATACCAAGAACTAACTTAGTTGGTCTTTAAGGTGCTACTGGAAGGAACTTTTTTATTTTGACTATGGCAGACCAACACGGCTACCTATCTGTAACTGAAGACAGATTGTTGGCTGGGAAAGTGATTTGGCCCATAGCCTTGAGTGCAATTAATCTCATTTGAATCTTAGGGACACTTGAATTTGTATTGGATTGTGGCCAATACCAATGGTCAGTCTTCAATGTAGTCTTACATAGGGAGCATGAACATCTCTCAAACAGCCTCATTCTCTTGCTCCCACATTCATTTCTCTCCCTGCTGCTTTGAGCTCTCCTCAATTCATTTGCATGTTTATGATTTACAAAGCCATTTGTATATGCATGTGTTGGTTTTTTTTAAAATTCCCCAGATTTCCCTATTCTGTGGTTCCTGCTCACTGTCTAAAAACATTCACCCCCTGGGATCTACCTGACTCCTGCTATTGGAATATTTAAAGTAAGGCTGAGTCAAAGTGTGTGTTGAGGTAGATTTTCACAAACACTGTATCACTACCAAGTATCCCCATTTTAGTCACTTGTTTTAAGATAATAATAATAATAATAATAATAATAATAATAATAATAATAATAATATTTATTATTTATACCCTGCCCATCTGGCTAGGTTTCTCCAGCCATTCTGGGTGGCTCCCAGCCGAATATTAAAAACACAATACAGCATTAAACATTAAAAACTTCCCTAAACAGGGCTGCCTTCGGATGTCTTTTAAAAGTAAGATAGTTGCTTATTTCCTTGACACCTGATGGGAGGGCTTTCCACAGGGTGGGTGCCACTGCCAAGAAGGCCTTCTGCCTGGTTCCCTATAACTTCACTTCTCGCAGTGAGGGAACCACCAGAAGGCCCTCAGAGCTGGACCTCACTGTCCGGGCTGAACAATGGGGGTCGAGACGCTCCTTCAGGTATACAGGACCGAGGCAATTTAGGGTTTTAAAGGTCAGCACCAACACTTTGAATTGTGCTCGGAAACGTACTGGGAGCCAATGTAGGTCTTTCAGGACTGGTGTTATATGGTCCCGGTGGCAGCTCCCAGTCACCAGTCTAGCTGCCGCATTCTGGATTAATTGCAGTTTCTGAGTCACCTTCAAAGGTAGCCCCACGTAGAGCGCATTGCAGTAGTCTAAGCGGGAGATAACTAGAGCACGCACCACTCTGGCAAGACAGGTTAGGTAGGGTCTCAGCCTGCGTACCAGATGGAGCTGGTAGACACAGACCTGTGAAAAGAACTAAAATGTATGCTTGTTGGAGAACTGTTGCATTGAATAAAGTTCCTTTGGCCACACTGGTGACCAGTCCTGAAAGCTTTTCCTTCGCTCCATATATGCACTGTTTGCCCACAGTGACCTCGATATGTAGTTAAGTCTGATTGGCTTTGCAGCACTGTGAAATTATCATATTGATTATGTGATCCCTCATTGCCTGGGATCACCTTAGGGAAAGGAAATTTCTCTAAGAAATAATGGTGATATTGGGCTTCCCTGATTTTGATAGTTCCCTCTGCTATTTCCCTTTGTTTTTCAGTCACCTCTTTTTGGGTTTATTCCTATATTGGCTCTTCCCACGAGTTCACTATTAGAAGGAGAGACTTAAATGCAGAGACTTGAAATAATAAATTTTGTAGAAGACTGAGGAATGCTGCTCATCTGGCATCCCTTGAAAATTCTAAGTTTTGCCTTGGAAAGAACCCTCAGATTCACTCCCAAATTAAATTTGGACAATCTTTAGTTGCCAGCTGCTACATATAGAGCAAATTCACTGGAACCAAGCACTAAGGACTAGGTATGGGGTTGGAGAAGTAAGGTCTTCTGGCCCAGCTCATTAATGGAAGACATCGTGTCAGGTCCAATCCCAGGCAAAACCTAAGTATCTAAAAGCCACATCAGTTTCAGGAGGAGAGATTGAAACAGGTGCCCATCTCTCTTTTGCAGTCAATGTGATATTAAACTGCTTAACGTGGCCTGGTTCACACCCATTGTTACTTGCCAGGACAGAAACTCTTTAAAGACAAACCAGCCAAGAGAATTCCAGAAGTCCTCTATCTAATGGATTTTTAACTGACATCAGGAAAGGAAGACTCAAATTGATTGTGTATGCCTAACAAGCTGATGGTACACTTAGTGAAGCTAATTAGATGGGACAGATTTCCTGAACCAGAGTTTTGTTTCCTCCACCTAAACAAACAAACAAACAAACAACCATGCACCTGACCCACATTCCTTCTCTGCACAGGGCAAATACATTACGATGGTGAACATAACAGCAGGTACCTTTGTGTTGATGTCCCCTGGCCCCCATCACAATTTCAGAAGTAATCTGGGGAGGTGAAGATAAAGTCGGGGATTATACTACATATTCTCTTGGCTGGCTGAAAGGCTTTTAGGATGGTGACAAGTGGCAAGGGAGGAATTCGTTTATCCCACTTTTCATGGCAGACCAACCATATGCAAAGATCCAAAGCTTGCATGCAGATTGGAACACAACTCCAAGTCAGAATATGCACTTGCCATAAAGATAAAGGGACCCCTGACCATTAGGTCCAGTCATGGCCAACTCTGGGGTTGTGGCGCTCATCTCGCTTTATTGGCCAAGGGAGCCGGCGTACAGCTTCCGGGTCATGTGGCCAGCATGACTAAGCCGCTTCTGGTGAACCAGAGCACATGTACCTGATATATAAAAGAGCCATACGAAAAGTGTGTTTTTCAGGTGGACACACTGAAAAGCATTGAATGTGCATTTAAAGTGCACACACGATACATACAAAGGGACTGAATGGAGTGACTTATAACATCACTGGCAAGCCTGAAATGGGGTGCAGTTAACTCCTTAGCCTAGGCATAGGCAAACTCCGGCCCTCCAGATGTTTGGGACTAAAATTACCGTCATCCCTAGCTAACAGAACCAGTGGTCAGGGATGATGGGAATTGTAGTCCCAAACATCTGGAGGGGCCGGACTTTGCCTGTGCCTGCCTTAGCCCATCCTTAGCCAGGGTGTAATGTGGATAAAGTATGGCTAGTAGAAGAGAAAAGTAAACTCTCATTACATCCTTACTATGAGATGTAGGGTTCTGGATATTATAGATGAATAATATAGTCTTCTCCCCACTCTACACAAACCCCTAATATTTTGAGGTAACATCTAAAAAAATCATCCACTCTCTTCTCCACTCTGGTTCAATGCAGCATCTTAAAAAGCAGAGACATCACCTTGCCAACAAAGGTCAGTATAGTTAAAGCTATGCTTTTCCCAGTAGTGATGTATGGAAGTGAGAGCTGGACCATAAAGAAGGCTGATCGCCAAAGAATTGATGCTTTTGAATTATGGTGCTGGAGGAAACTCTTGAGAGTCCCATGGACTGCAAGAAGATCAACCGATCCATTCTGAAGGAAATCAGCCCTGATTGTTGTTGTTGTTTAGTTGTGTCCGACTCTTTGTGACTCCATGGACCAGAACATACCAGACACTCCGGTCTTCTACTGCCTCCTGCAGTTTGGTCAAACTCATGCTGGTAGCTTCGAGAACACTGTCCCACGGGACTCTCAAGAGTCTCCTCCAGCACCATAATTCAAAAGCATCAATTCTTCGTTGATCAGCCTTTATGATCCAGCTCTCTCTTCCATACATCACTACTGGGAAAACCATAGCTTTTACTATACGGACCTTTGTTGGCAAGGTGATGTCTCTACTTTTTAAGATACTGTCTAGGTTTGTCATTGCTTTTCTCCCAAGAAGCAGGCATCTTTTAATTTTGTGGCTCCTGTAGTAACCACTAATTGCAAGAGCAGCTCTTGCAAGCTTGCAGTACAGCCTCACCTTTTCAGTGTGATATTCCTGGTATCAGGACAGAGAAAGGTAATACCTTCTTCCTGCACTGAAGAGACAAGTTGGAGTGATGGTCACCAACTTGGGCAACTTTGAAAGAAGATTAGACAAAGTTAGGGAGGATAAGGCTTTTTAAATAAGGTTTAGAGCAAAAAAATCAGCCCAAGGACGGTTAGAATTCCTGCTCCATGATTGCAGTCATGGGATTGTTGTCTATCACATGACGGTATATGTTTTGACTACACAGAATGGGAAGTGACGGAGACAGGATGTTGTGTTACTGTGTTCCATGAAGTGGGACTACAGTGGTACCTCGGGTTAAGTACTTAATTCGTTCCAGAGGTCTGTTCTAAACCTGAAACTGTTCTTAACCTGAAGCAACACTTCAGCTAATGTGGCCTCCAGCAGCCGCCATGCTGCCAGATTTCTGTTCCCATCCTGAAGCAAAGTTCTTAACCCGAGGTGCTATTTCTGGGTTAGCGGAGTCTGCAACCTGAAACGTATGTAACCTGAAGCGTATGTAACCCAAGGTACTGCTGTATTGTCCTTTGTGTTTTTTCCCTTTTTGCTGTCTGATGCTAGAAAGAGAGGGAGCCATGTTGCAGTGCTCCGTGTGTGTTTATATGTAAATAAAGTAGATTAGCCAAAATGCTGAATTGCTGAGGTCTGTTACATGAACTGTGCAAACTCTGCAGATCCCTAAGTGTGCCGGTGTTGGTTGGCATCGGTTCCTGTCATGTTCGAGCAGAAGAAAGCTTTTGAAGCTCCCGAACGATCAACCAGGAGGGAGAGAACATGCCAGTCGGACATGTTTCTCTGCCACGGTCCTACTCAAGTTTAGGCCGAGCTCCTGACAGGGACTGCATTCCTTTGTGGGCATACTTATGAGGACCATGTCATGGGTAGAGTCAGGGGCAAAAATGGGCATAGCAATGAGTATAATTTTCAACTTTGTACAGTCACACTCAGAGTCAATCCATTGAAATCAGTATACTTGTTAATCATCAGTCTCAATGAATTGACTGCTGAAGATTAACAGGATCAGCTGGCAAATTATTTGTTAGTATTAATACTTTTTAAATTGTAGCACGATGTTCAGAAACAATATTTTGCGGTTGAATTTTGTGGAATGTTCTAAATAAAGTAATGCCACTGAAAATAAAATAAAGGTACATTGGGAGAATGGGGCATTGAGCTAATTCATTGATTACCATATAGCATCTTACTTCCTAGTTTGCTGAATTTCATAACCAAACTACAAAGGTTGGGCAAGGATTTACTTTCTCTCTGCTTGCTTTGACTTCAGTTTTGTGGCTTTAAACTCTGACGTTCAAGCTCTGATCCTCACATGCTCTTTGTGTTCTCTCCCCTGCCCCCCCCCCGTTGCTCTTAAGAAACCCTTCTCCACCTCCCTTCCAAAGTGTCCCTCCTTCATCTTCAAAGTTCGTTTTGTTCTTAGTCTTTTGCCAAATGTGTGTGATGCTACACTTAACTGATAAGGACATTTCCATAATGCTGTGGGGATTCTTTGGACCATTATTTGCAGACAAACTGGAAGTAGCTGTGCTTTTTTTTTTAATCAAAAACATTCTAATCTGAGTGGCTCCTGGAAACAGTATCCATGTGCCTCCCTGGGTAAAAAATAAAATGCCATAGACCTCATTGACATGACAAAAGAGGATTGCAAAAGTCTGCAGAGGGTGAGACTGTGCGGGGGCGGGGGAGAGAAAAAAAAGATATATAGAAAGGCATGGGGACCTAAAATGAGATGAAATCCCTCAGGTATTTCATGACTGGCCATTTTATTTTTTTTCTTCTAAATTTAAAATAAGTGATTTCAAAACCTACTTTTTAAACTTCCAGAAGGAGGAGAAGGAGGAGGTTAGTATTCACCTGTACAGTGGTACCTCGGGTTACAGATGCTTCAGGTTACAGACGCTTCAGGTTACGGACTCCACTAGCCCAGAAATAGTACCTCGGGTTAAGAACTTTGCTTCAGGATGAGAACAGAAATTGTGCGACGATGGCAGCAGGAGGCCCCATTAGCTAAAGTGGTACCGCAGGTTAAGAACAGTTTCAGGTTAAGAATGGACCTCCAGAATGAATTAAGTTCTTAACCCGAGGTATCACTGTAGCTAAAAATGGTGGAGAAATTTGATGGCAACCAGGAGCTCGTGCAGCAATTTGTGGACTCCCAGATTCCAAGTGTCATATATTTTGAACCAGTGTGGCAAAGGGGGCCAATACCAAAGGAGGGAGACCAATGTGAAGTGTCACTTTGGGGATGTAATGAAAGACATATATTTTGAAACAGAATGGCCTGTTCACTCTGGGAAGATGTTTGCAGCCACCAGCG
Source organism: Podarcis liolepis (assembly GCF_965112155.1). NCBI lineage: Eukaryota > Metazoa > Chordata > Lepidosauria > Squamata > Lacertidae > Podarcis > Podarcis liolepis. The sequence continues at coordinate 5,483,148 of NC_139560.1, read as the reverse complement.
ACAAATTGGGACAGGGGGTTCAGAACCACCACCACCCCTTTTTAAACCAACCAACCAACCAGTTGGCTTCTTCCTAGAGGCTTTCCCACCTTGCTGCCACAGAGATGTTGGGACAAAGTTGGCCCCAATTCTTATCACCAGAACCTGGTGAGAAGATTTGTGAGCTCCCAAGAACCCCACATACCGTATTTTTCGCTCTATAGGACGCACTTTTCCCCCTCCAAAAATGAAGGGGAAATGTGTGTGCATCCTATGGAGCAAATGCAGGCTCCTTGGCTTTGTGGCGACGCGCCTGTCCTGGAAGCTGGAGGAGGAACAGAAGGGTCTCCTTCTGTTCCTTCTCCAGCTTCACTGAAGGGCGCTGCGCCTTCTCTCTCTCTGCGCAGCACCTTTCCTGTGAAGGAGGGGTGCTGTACAGAGAGAGAGAAGGCACAGTGTCCCTTCAGCGATGCGTCTGTCCTGGCTTCTGCTTTAGCCCTGTGCAGCCTCTTTGGGCAGGGGGAGCCTTCATCCCGCTGCCCTGAAGAGGCTTGGCGTGGTTACCCCAGAAGCCAGAACAGCTACACGGTATCCCAGAAGCCAGATCCCTCTTGCTATTCTGGCTTCTGGGGTTCAGAAGAATTTTTTCTTGTTTTCCGCCTCCCAAAACTAGGTGCGCCCTATGGTCCGGTGCGCCCTATGGTGCGAAAAATAAGGTATCTTACCAGTGTGCCACACTGAGCCAACACCCAGTAGCAGCAATGGAAATTGCCACTTTGATGATGCAACAAGAGTGAGGGAGTGTTGTTGTATTTGGTGCTGACTATTGGGTGACTTTTGGTGCTGACCATTGGATGACTTGCCCTCCTTGGTGAGAAATATTGGTGAATGTTTTTGTTCCCTAATGTAGTAGGAGTCTGTCAGTCTAGAGAGAGTCGCCTCTAGGTAAGATGTAGCAGTACCCAATCTAAGGGTTTAGGTAGTCTGCCTGAGATTCTCTCCCTCCCACTCTTGGGATCCCTTCTCTCTCCAGCTCCTGCCTTTTCAGAAATGCCCCCCCCCTCCTTTAAATGTGAATTAGGCAAATTTATAGAGGAAAAGGCTATCAATAGCTATCAGCCATGATGGCCGTGTTCGACCTCCTCCACTGAAGGCAGTATGCTTCTGAATAGCAGGCTACTATTCCAATCAAATGGGATGCGGGTGGCGCTATGGGTTTAACCACAGAGCCTAGGACTTGCCGATCAGAAGGTCGGTGGTTCAAATCCGAGTGACGGGGTGAGCTCCCGTTGCTCGGTCCCTGCTCCTGCCAACCTAGCAGTTCGAAAGCACATCAAAGTGCAAGTAGATAAATAGGTACCGCTCCGGCGGGAAGGTAAACGGCATTTCCGTGCGCTGCTCTGGTTTGCCAGAAGCGGCTTAGTCATGCTGGCCACATGACCCGGAAGCTGTACACCGGCTCCCTTAGCCAATAAAGCGAGATGAGCGCCGCAACCCCAGAGTCAGTCACAACTGGACCTAATGGTAAGGATCCCTTTACTTTTACCTTTATTCCAATCAAACATCCCATAGTGCTTGCCACACTTAACTAATGAACTCTAGTAGATTACTTCCAAGTAAACCTATGCTTCACACAACACTTACCGTATTTTTCGCCCCATAGGACGCACCGGCCCATAGGACGCATCAAGTTTTTTGGGGGGGGAAATAAAGGGGAAAAATTTATTTTTCCCCCCCAGGCGCTTGTGGGGCTGGCAGAGGGAAAAGCGCTCTTCTCCCCGCAGCCCGCCTTGAGATCAGGTCCTGGGACAGCGGGGAGACGCGCTGCGCCTCCCAGCTGTCCCTGGAGCTTGCGAGGCCGGCAGCGGGGAGAAGCGCTCTTCTCCCCGCCGCCCGCCTTCAGATCAGGTCCAGGGACAGCGGGAAGACGCGCTGCGCCTCCCCACTGTCCCCGGAGCTTGCGGGGCTGGCGGCGGGGTCTCCCCGCCATCAGCCTCCAAACCACTTCGGGAGACAGCAGGATGGCGGCGTTCCGCCTCCCTGTGTCCCCCACCTTGTGGGGCTGGCGCTGGGGCTCTCCTGAAGCCTGGAGAGCGAGAGGGGTCGGTGTGCACAGACCCCTCTCGCTCTCCAGGCTTCAGCGAAAGCCTGCATTCGCCCCATAGGATGCACACACATTTCCCCTTCATTTTTGGAGGGGAAAAGGTGCGTCCTATAGGGCAAAAAATACGGTAGTTAAATGATGGAACTGTCTCCTACAGGAGGCAGTGATGGCCACAGACATGGGTGCCTTTAGAAGTGGATTAGACAAATTTGTGGATGGGAAGCCCATCAATGACATGATGGCTATGCTCAGTCTCTACTGTCAGAGGCCATCTGCCTCTGCATGTCATTTCAGGCTGTTGGGCTCATGTTCAGCTTTCAGACTTCTGACAGGCATCTGACAACAAGATGGTGGATTACATGGGCCAATGTCTTGATCCAGCAGTTCTTATGAGGTTCAGATTCTTAAAAGAATGGGAGACACAAAAGAACAAAATTGAGCTCAGTTGGTTAGAGCATGGTGCTGATAACGGCAAGGTCACAGGTTCAATCCCCGTATGGGACATCTGCATATTCTTGCATTACAGGGGGTAGACTAGATGTTCCTCAGGGCCCCTTCCCACTCAATGAGTCTATGATATTAAGATAACTCCACTGCAAAATCCGGAGAAGTGTGAAGTTTCAGTGATGACTGCATTTTGGTTTTCATACTGTTTCAGGAAGTGCCAACCATGTAGCTTCACCTTTAAATGTAAACTGTATAGAATTTCTCCCCCATATCCCCGATCTGTGACAAGGCCAACTGGGTCACAATTACTCACTTGCCCATCCTGTCGTTGTCCACTTTGCACAATTCCCTGCAAATCTTCAAATCATGCCTTACAGGCCCCTGGGATCCCACTGGAATAGCCTACCGGCATTTCTTCACGCTGCCCAAACAGTTCCCTTCGTCTTACCAGCCTCTTTGTTGCTGTCTCCTTTGTTTCATTTTGCTTCCTTTCATGTCTTTCCGTTCCCCCTTGGCTCTCAGCAAAATGGTTTTGTTGTCAGGTTCAACAGCAGAGGAAAACACGCGGGGAGCCCCGCAGGTCTAGGCAGGAGAAAAGAAAGCAATTAAATCGGGCCTTGTAACAAGCTCAAATTCTGATCGCGCCACTACAGAGCAAGCCTTTACGGGGGATCAGCTCCTGCAAAATCTCTCACAAACACAAGAAAGGAAGGAGCTATTACAAGAGGTCATGTTGGCCATTCCCCAGGGTCAGTACAGAATTAGTTTTCTTGCTATATAATCCCACCCCCAGACCTGTCCAAAGCAGGTTTAAATGGTATGAGGGACAAACATTTTCATTGCTTCTCTCAGACGCCTATTGATTCATCCTAGCAGTACCCAGGGTGGGATTATAAACAGCCAAGTGGCAAAATTGCACAAGAAAACTAGATTTCGGGTTACTCTGAGATGCTTGCATTAGGAAAGTCTCCAGACTCTTGTACCTTCTCTTCCCAGACTCTCCTGACGCATCTGAACTACATGCACAAATAGGTTTAGGCAGGTTTGGACTTGCCTTATTCTGAATTGGATCAATTCTTAATTTTGCCTGCTTTGACTGGTAGCTGCTCTCCACGTTTGCATTGTGGGTCTCGCTCTCAAGTGGGAGTGAGTTTGCCACACACACCCTGCCTTGTGAAAAGCCTCAAGTGGCTTCTCCCAAAGTGAGGCATTTGTAAGGAATGCGAGGCTATTGAGCCCTAAGGGAGAAGCATTCATGTCTGATTCAAGATCAGAAGTGTTGAAGGCCAGGTGTTGAAGAGCTGCATCTTCAGCATTTTCCAAAAGCTGTATTGTGAAGAAGCCAGACACATCTTTGTGGAGAAGGAATTACACAACCTAGGGGCTGTTAACTATAGTAATTCAATTTATTGAAACTGGGAATGCTTAAATGCATTACTATGTGTTTAATTCTGGAAGGTTCCCCAGTAAACTCTTGTGTGATTGGTTAACTCTGGTCACATGAGAGGTATCTTATTGTGGGATGTGAAAGCTATAGCGGTCAAGTACAACGCTCCTACAATGCACATGTTGGGGAATGCTTTGTATCACTCAGGAGAAAACTTGCTAGTTCCTCCTGAGCTGGGACAGACTTGCTTTGCATGTGACTTAATGTGGGTGTGGCCTGTTCTTGGACAGAGGAACACATGGCCTCCATGTTCTGCTCTTCTTGTTCTCCATTTTGTGTTCCTAAGAGTTAGAAGAAGTGACTGCTGAGTCGTAGTCACTTGAGAATATTTCCCTTATGGGATAGTTCACATACAGTGGTACCTCAGGTTACATACGCTTCAGGTTACAGACGCTTCAGGGTACAGACTCTGCTAACCCAGAAATAGTACCTTGGGTTAAGAACTTTGCTTCAGGATGAGAACAGAAATCGTGCTCCAGCAGCATGGCAGCAGTGGGAGGCCCCATTAGCTAAAGTGGTGCTTCAGGTTAAGAACAGTTTCAGGTTAAGAACGGACCTCTGGAATGAATTAAGTACTTAACCCGAGGTACCACTGTAGTTATATGTTGGTCTGTAAATTAAGTCTGAGTGCTCACTGGAAGGACAGATCCTGAAGCTGAGGCTCCAATACTTTGGTCACCTCATGAGAAGAGAAGACTCCCTGGAAAAGACCCTGATGTTGGGAAGGATGGAGGGCACTAGGAGAAGGGGATGACAGCGGATGAGATGGTTGGACAGTGTTCTCGAAGCTACCAACATGAGTTTGACCAAACTGCGGGAGGCAGTCGAAGACAGGAGTGCCTGGCGTGCTCTGGTCTATGGGGTCACGAAGAGTCGGACACGACTAAACGACTAAGCAACAACAAACTTCCACTAGGTTCCAGAAGTGGCTTTTATAGCACGTGGAAACTCAGATATAATGTGAAAATTAACAGTTAGGGAGACACGCATCCTGGATGGAGGCCATTGCCAAATTTTCACGCCATTGCTGAATCTGTCTTAGGCTAGAGCAACATCTCCAGACTTGATCCAGGCACTCCCTGTTTGATGGCAACTTTATCGGATCTTACCGTCTCAGCGAGCTCCATTCACCCAAGTCCAAATCAGAGCCCTTGCAAAGCACAATGCTGGCTTAATCTCATGTTAATCTTTAATATGCCTCAATGCGGAATTGACTCAGTGTCTTCTCAAGCTCCACCGCTGTTATTTAGTGTGGAGATCAGTTTTGCCGTTGAATAACATATTTGCTGCATCGAGGGGTCAGGTAGTCTCCAGAACACCGGGGGAATCGTTCTTGCATAAGAATGGTAAGCGATCTTATCCGTGAGCACTTTCCAGTTCATGAGGTGCATTAAGCAATAGTTGATGCTGAACTTGACCAGCAAAACAGAACAAAACAAAAAGATGAGCATCCAGGTGTAGAGACGTGGGTGGATTTCACAGTCAAAGCAGGGGGCTGGGAACACAGAAGTGTAGAGTTGGATGGTACCCCCCCCCCCAAAGGTGATACAGTCCAACCCCCTGCAATGCAGGGATCACATTTTACCTGGACCCAGGAGTCAGGCTCTGAGCTGAACAAGTCCAATATTACCGGCAGTGGGAGGGAAATAAGGCTAAATTCTTTACTGAACTTTAGGCTGGATGATTTATTTATTTCATTTATGTCCCCCTCCTCCTCCAAGGTTCTCCTCCTCTCCATTTTCTCCTCACAACAACCTTAGGTAAGGCTAAGAGACTATAGGTGTTTCCTTATCTAGTCATGGCATATCAAGCGATGGGTTAGAGACTGGGTAACACATGGGTAGGCAAACTAAGGTCCGTGGGTGGGATCAGGCCCAATTGCCTTCTGGATCCAGCCCAAGGATGGTCCGGGAATCATGGCATGGATCACCAGTGCACACATTCTTTCCCTCTCCCTCCCACTCCCTTACACAGTGGCGGCAGCAGCGCCCCCTCCCTCCCTCCTCCTGGCTTCTCCCCGCCCTGACTAGAGGAGGAAGGGGACTGGGCCTTGTTGGTGCCAGCAGCAGCAGCGCTCAAGTGGCTGCCATTTTAAGCAGCCCCTTTCCAGAGCCCTTTCACACACTGCTCATCGACCACCTTCACCAGCCCCTGCCAGCCCCTGCCGCTTGCAAGACACAGGTAAGCAGCCGCTGGGGTTCGTGGTACTCTTGCATAATTCCCCCCCAAAAAAATATAGTCCGACCCCCCACAAGGTCTGAGGGACAGTGGGCCGGCCCCCTGCTGAAAAAGTTTGCTGACCCCTGGGCTAACAGCACAAACCTAACCATGCCTACACAGGAGTGAGTCTTACTCTTAGTTAGGTGAGCTTATTATTCAAGCCCAAAGCAATGGGGCAAGTTGCTTAAACCCCATTCATTTCAACGGAAACCAACAAGGCTTGCTGGGCTCAACCCCCAACATCTCTTGATAGGACTGGGAATGTCCATTGTCTGGAAACCTGGAGGGCCCCTACCAGTCGTAGACACTGAGCTACAGGAATACCAGCTTGAATAAAACATGGGGGTCAGGTAAGATCCGTCCTGCATAATCAATCACAAGATGCAGTGTGCACACCCCATCTGGATGGCAATGCCAATCAACTGGGGGGGGGGCTCAAATATTTCATGGGGGAGGGTCAAGAGACTTTGGCTACTAGGAGCTGGTTCCTAGGCTGAGCTAGATAGAACAAGGATCTGATTCAGTATAAGGTAGGTCTTTGCATTCCTATGACCCAATTTCTCAGCCATTGTTGTTGTTGTTGTTTAGTCGTGTCCGACTCTTCGTGACCCCATGGACCAGAGCACGCCAGGCACTTCTGTCTTCCACTGCCTCCCGCAGTTTGGTCAAACTCATGTTGGTAGCTTCGAGAACACTATCCATCCATTTAGTCCTCTATCGTCCCCTTCTCCTTGTGCCCTCCATTTTTCCCAACATCAGGGTCTTTTCCAGGGAGTCCTCTCTTCTCATGAGGTAGCCAAAGTCTTGGAGCCTCAGCTTCAGGATCTGTCCTTCCAGTGAGCACTCAGGGCTGATTTCCTTCAGAATGGATAGGTTTGATCTTCTTGCAGTCCATGGGACTCTCCAGAGTCTCCTCCAGCACCATAATTCAAAAGCATCAATTCTTCGGCGATCAGCCTTCTTTATGGTCCAGCTCTCACTTCCATACATCACTACTGGGAAAACCATAGCTTTTACTATACGGACCTTTGTTGGCAAGGTGATGTCTCTACTTTTTAAGATGCTGTCTAGGTTTGTCATTGCTTTTCTTCCAAGAAGCAGGCGTCTTTTAATTTCGTGGCTGCTGTCCCCATCCGCAGTGATCATGGAGCCCAAGAAAGTAAAATCTCTCACTGCCTCCATTTCTTTCCTTTCTATTTGCCAGGAGGTGATGGGACTAGTGGCCATGATCTTCATTTTTTTGATGTTGAGCTTCAGGCCATATTTTGCGCTCTCCTCTTTCACCCTCAATAAAAGGTTTTACCCTCAATAAAAGGTTTTCTCAGCCCTAGCTCCCTCCAATCATCATCGTGTGGCTCAAATTGGCTGGGAGGAATGAATTGAATTGGGGGGGTGGGCTTGGATGCCATGCTACTGCCCTTTCAGGAAGGTCAGGTAACGAGTGTTGAACCAAGTGGGTTTCTTCTTTGGAGTAAACATGCCTCGGATTGCCTTGCACAAGTTAAGACTGGCAGTTCATTAGAATGCATCCTTCGCTTTGCCATTCGTGACCTAAGCTGCCTCGACACACTTTTGAGTATGTCGAATGGCCCTCTTGTTCTGCTGCATGCAAACACTCTGCACTCCCGAAGTTAATTATTCGCCGAGCCCCAGTGCCTTTGAACTCCATTGATTTTTGTGTCTCCTTCTTGATGGCGTCTGATAAAGTCATTCCTCTTTATTGGCATTTAGCACTCTGAATAATTAATATGGTAATTTATTCCTTGCGGACCAGCTAAATGTTACTTTCTGCTTGGGGATGAAGAAGAAATATAGAGCCTTAATGACACTTCCCCGTGGTTCCTTTAATGTCAATGGCTCCTAACCCTGATGTCTATGGCCTACCTCAACGCTCAGAGACAGTATTAATGCTGGGAATCTCAGCTAGGAAGAACACGGGTGCAGTCATGTCCTGCTTGCAGATTTCCTTTTCTTTTTTAAAAAAAGATATTTATTGAGAAAAAATTTTAAATATAAGAAAAAATAAAAAATAAACACGCAAAACGATAAACAGTTAAAAACACACATTAATTTTCATTGACATAACTTCCATACCCTTATTTCCTCCAATCTCCTCTTACTTCCCTTCTTTGTATTCCAGTTCAGTTTGTTAGCTCAGCAAATCCTTACCATAATTTTTTTACCCATTTATAATCCCTTTCTGCTTGCAGATTTCCCATAGGAATCTGGTTGGCTACTCTGAGAACAGGATCCCCAGTTAGATGGACTACTCGCCTGGTCCAGCAGGGCTCCTCTTATATTCTTAGGTGTATATAGAATCATAAAATTGTAGAGTTGGAATGGGACCCTGTGGGTCATCTAGTCCAACCCCCTGCAATGCAGAAATCTCAACCTCTGCTTAAAAACCTTCTAATCATATATTGTAGTGCTCCAATAATAAATATATCCAAAACAATGGGAGAAATTGGAAGGATCTCAAAAGAGAAGATAGGCAGGGACTGGAAGGTGTTTAAAGGATACTTGTAAAACCATATGGAAAAATCAGAACTCCTATTAGAATAAACAAGTTCTGTTTTAAATACTGCAATACTAAATAAGATGGATAACAATGTGTAATAGAAAAAGAAGCATGAAATTAGGTTAAAGGTGTGTGAAAGAACGTAATAGAAGTGGAAAGAAATTGCAATTGAGTAGATTGGAAGTCTAACACAAAGGTGGGGTGGTGGATGGTGGATGGTGATGGGAAAAGGAATTATCTGTGGGATTGAATGTAGGTATGTTTGAACATTTTAAAGGATTGTATGAAATGTATGTTTGTATATTCGCAATATGTGTGTATTAATGCTGAATTATTTTAACAATAAAAACTTTTCAAAAAAACACACAAAAAAACCTTCTAATAATAATCATAATCATTTATTATTTATACCCTGCCCATCACTGGATTTCCCCAACCACTCTGGGTGGTGCCCAATTAAATATTAAAATACAATAGTCCGTCAAACATTAAAAGTAAGATAGTTGCTTATTGTCTTGACATCTGAGGGGAGGGTGTTCCACATGGCGGACGCCACTACTGAGAAGGCTCTCTGTCTGGTTCCCTGTAACCCAGGCATAGCCAAACTTGGCCCTCCAGATGTTTTGGGACTACAACTCCCATCATCCCTAGCTAACAGGACCAGTGCTCAGGGGTGATGGGAATTGTAGTCCCAAAACATCTGGAGGGCCAAGTTTGGCCATTCCTGCTGTAACCTTACTTCTCGCAGTGAGGGAACCACCAGAAGGCCCTCAACGCTGGACCTCAGTGTCCGGGCTGAACAATGGGAGTGGAGACACTCCTTCAGTTATACAGGATCAAGGCCATTTAGGGCTATATAAGTGTGTGTCCTAATGGAAATGCTCTTGCAGATTCTTTCTACTCTGGCTTTTAATGTAATAAAGTCTGACTAATTTGGAATTTATTGTGAGACTCCATCCTTGAACCCCCAAGGGGAACTTCAACCACACTTCCCATAAAATACCTCCAAGGAATTTCAAAATAAAATAAAAAACAAGCAATTTCAAAAATAAAACAAAAACAAGACGATTTTGTATGTAAAAGCAATCCCCCCCCCAAAGAAAACCTTATTGGCTCTGGGCCACAATGTTCCTCTCCCCAACTCCTCTCCAGAGCAATACCACCCTGAATCTCCTTTTTTATATATATATTTTATTAAGGATTTTCTTGTTTTACAGAAGTGTAGTGCCTCATATATATTTTTTCCCCATGTAACATTTTTACAAATCCGTTTCATTTGTTGAGGCATTAGGGGGAGAAGAAAATAAAAATAAAAATAAAAATAAAAATAAAAAAGGAGAGAAAAAAGAAAGGGGGGGTGGAGAGAGGGAAGATGGATAGGGGTGAGGTCGGGTGGCGGTGTTTCTATTATGTTTAATGTATGTAGAGTTTGGTGTCAGCGTGCTTTTGTTGTTCACTTGTGTTCCTTTGGTGGTGAGAGAGGTTGGGGTTGGCCTAGGGTGTGATTGTTTGCTTGTGATTGGCTGTGGTGATCTTTGTTTTCATGTGTGAGTGAGGTGGGTGGGTGTTTTGGATCAGGTTAGCCATATTGATTTGTATGCTGTTGGTGGATTATTGTCATTGTCCTCCTTTTGATTGGGCTGTGGTTTGTCAATGATGCTCCTGGCAGATGAAGGGAGTGGCAGAGTCCTGAGCAGAGGCAGTGGGTTGGATCTTCCTTTTGTTATTTCATATAGGAATGGGAGAATGTATGGAAAGGTATTTTTGCTTTCCAACAAGATTGGCATAGATCCCTTTCTCTGTATTGGAGAGAGATGTTTGAAAGAGAGATCTTTACTTTCTCATAGCAGAGTTAGCACAATAGCAATTTTCTCCAACCATATTAAAACTTACTTAGATATACATCTGCCCTCATCCACCTTTAATCAAACATTCCCCATTAAAGTACTTAGGCTAGAATAAATCACAGCCACTTAGCTTTGCAAATAAGAGAAAACTGTATTCACAGAGTTTCAGAAATGACAGCAAATAATTATCCATCCATTTGCGGGGAAAATAAAGAAGAAAAAAGATTTCAAAAGACTTACAAAATAAATTCCTTATAAAGGGATCAAACAGTCTTTGCATGCAGGCAGTAAAAATCTCATTTTGGAGAGATTTTTCATTGCATGTTTTTTTTCTACATGAGCTGGGAGCCATGCTTGGCTGCAGCTTCTTGAAGGAAGCAGGAGAGAGAAGGAGGTGGAAGTTAAGGCGGCTGGGAGCCTGCAGCACTCATGGCAACTTGAGCTCAGGGCTCAGCTTAACCCTTTCATGCATTCAAGGGTGAGTCAGTAACTGTATATCACAGCACTGCAATGCTTATTTAAAAACCAACGACCATAGTTTCATATTGACACTCCAACTGTATCTGCACTTGAACTCAGAAAATCTACACTGAAATTCAGCTTTCAAATTTGTATGCCATGCGGGCAGACTTGCAGTCCAGAGTCATTTCTTCCAGACTCCCCAGCCAATATCAAAGCATGCATTTCTGGGATGTGAAACTTTCAAGAGACAAACTCACTCAGCACTGCTTCTCTGCTGTTAGTTAATTACTACCAGATGTTGAAATGTCTGCCGTTGAACGATAGGGCAGATTATGTGTTTTGATAACTGGAGATTTAGAGATCTTAGAGAACAGCAGGCGCGATGGGGAATGAAAGCTAGATTACAGAATTGCCCATGGGAACGGAAGACATTCACAGCCGAGTTAAGAAATGCGGAGTGGGGGTGATCATTTGTAAACTCAAAGGGAACTGCTGTGCTTTGAGCGTGCCTCTGAGTTTGGGAGGAGTTACAGCAGGAAATACCTGCATTAAGGAGTTTACCCTTTGAAGAGATTTCCTCTAAACTACTTTGATAATAATGACAAGTTATGTAATAGAAGTGGAAGGACTTCCCTTCACCAAAGAAACATATTTGCAGCAAGGGAGATGGCTTGCACAAATCACCAAAATATATCATGGCATCATAGAACTGTAGAACCCAGCCCTCTACAATTCACTTCACAGCTCTTTCTACAAGAAGGCTTCACCTTGAGGGTTTTAACTCTGTGTTACCTCTTACATTGACATCTGAAAAGCTCTACCAGGGGTCAGCAAACTTTTTCAGCAGGGGGCCAGTCCACTGTCCCTCAGACCCTTTGGGGGGCCAGACCATATTTTGAAAAAAATATATATGAACAAATTCCTATGCCCCACAAATAATCTAGAGATGCATTTTAAATAAAAGCACACATTCTACTCATGTAAAAACACGCTGATTCCTGGACCGTTTTGCAGGCTGGATTTAGGTGATTGGGCCGAATCTGGTCCCCAGGCCTTAGTTTGCCTACCCATGCTCTAAACAAATGGCAAAAACCCCTGTTTTGTACTCACCTCTTGTGAATTTCTGGTCACTGTTTGCCTAGCATGCTTCGTCTGTGCAAATGTTGAAGGCAGTTAATAGACTAAGGAGGATCACCCCAAGCTTTTGATGACAGTCTCACGTTCCTAGGATGCGCACCAGCTTGGATGGCTTGAGGTCTAGTGCCAAGGGCCTTCTGGCGGTTCCTTCGCTGTGAGAAGCCAAGTTACAGGGAACCAGACAGAGGGCCTTCTCGGTAGTGGCACCCGCCCTGTGGAACACCCTCCCACCAGATGTCAAAGAGAAAAACAACTACCAGACTTTTAGAAGACATCTGAAGGCAGCCCTGTTTAGGGAAGTTTTTAATGTTTCAAGCTGTATTGTGTTTTTAATATTCAGTTGGCAGCTGCCCAGAGTGGCTGGGGAAACCCAGCCAGATGGGCAGGGTATAAATAAATTATTGTTGTTGTTGTTGTTGTTGTTGTTATTATTATTATTATTAAACTTACTCAACCCATTGTTGACTGTTCATGTCAGAACCCTTCTTGTACCTTATAGGGTGTTCTTTTTTTCACTTTAACAGACAGCCAATCTTGTGGTCAGGTCACATTCTTGGATATGTTGCTGTGGCCTCACTAATAATGGGGTTAACAGTAAGTCCACCTGTCAGGAAACTGACATCAGAGCAACAGGCGAAGGAGAGGCTCTCCGATTCTGCAGGGGAAGGTACAAGCACTAGGGGGAGACGCAGCTTGATGGAGGGGGAAGGAAATCAGCGTAACACCAAGGATCCAGGAGAGCAAATGGGAGAAGAGGTGGAAGGGCTCCGGGATTCTTCCTTGGAAGTCAGTGAGGAGAGCCCTGGTCCTCCACTACCCACGCCCTCCTTGCGCAGGAGACTCCCGCGCAATGAGAGGCGGAGACGATTGGGAGTCAAACAACTCTTATGCTGGCAACGGTTTAAGAAACGCCCACAGACAGACTCTGCGAGCGACTGAGGCAGCCACGCTGAGATGGGCTGTGCAGTCAGGATGGTTTAACCCAGGCAGCCAAGCTCCAAAAGGGGACAGTTTATGCACGAGTAACTCCAAACCACTACACCACCTCAGAGGCAATTTGTAAGTGGAAATACATGAATAAATATTTGGCAAAAACTCTTCATTTTCCACATGACAGGCTCCATTGATGTTTGGGGACCCAACACCAACTCACATCATTCTCGGAAGGGAGCTGTCAGGAATCTAAGGTTCTCCTCACTCGCCCTTCCAAGAGGTGGGAATGCTCCCTACTTACTATTTCTTTGATGAGAATGAATTCCTTCTCTACAGCTCACATGGCTGTCTGGCAAAGCGTATATTTATCATCGCTTAAACCAAGAAGCGTGTGAGAAACCAGCAGGGCTTCCATTTATCGGTATTAGGCGCATTGAGCGCTAATGAATTATTCAAGACTGCTCTAGATATTAAGTGCTTCGCATTGTGGACTAACAGCCTGGTGAATGCTCTGCCGGGTAGGATATGTGCACCAGGACAGGTCTCAATAGAATAGGAATAATAATAATAATCTAATTAGTTGTTTGATTTAAAAAGTGCATGTCTTTGAGAGGGAAGATGTTAGGTTTCATATCTGGTACATCGGAAGCTGCCTCACACTGAGTCAATGACTGTTAGTTATTATCACAGAATTACAGAAGAAGAAGAAGAAGAAGAAGAAGAAGAAGAAGAAGAAGAAGAAGAAGAAGAGTAGTAGTAGTAGTAGTAGTAGTAGTAGTAGTAGTTTGGATTTGATATCCCGCTTTATCACTCCCCTTAAGGTGTCTCAAAGCGGCTAACATTCTCCTTTCCCTTCCTTCCCCACAACAAACACTCTGTGAGGTGAGCGAGGCTGAGAGACTTCAGAGAAGTATGACTAGCCCAAGGTCACCCAGCAGCTGCATGTGGAGGAGCGGGGAATCGAACCCAGTTCACCAGATTATGAGTCCACCACTCTTAACCACTACACCACACTGGCTCTCTTCCAACAGAGTTGGAAGAGACCCTGAGAATTTTCTAGTCCACCCCCTTGCAATGCAGGAATATGCAGTTGCCTCAAACAGGGATCAAACTTTCAAGCTTGGCATTATCGGCACCATGTTCTAACCAACTGAGCTATCCAGGCTGACTATTATAACTGAATGGAACCCTAGAGTTGGAGAGTGTGTGCTACAGAATACAGGAGACAATCAGTGGGCTTACCTTCCTTAATTATCTACTTTTGGGTGGCTTCTTGGACTGGTCAGAAGATTGGCCTGAAGCCCTATCTAGAATTCAGTCTCGGATTATCTGTCACTGATGCAACATTTGTGCCTGCTCATATGCATCTCCATCAAGATCGAACACTGTCTTGGTTTCCATGCTTGGCTTCTCTTGATGGAACCTATCCTCTTACCCAAAACACACCCCTTAGGCTGGAACACCCTCTGACGGAGACCGCTGCTTTCCGAAAACAGAAAAACCCAATGCAGATAGTCTATTGCTTTTGTACAAATGCTTCATGTAAGAACCTTTCACAAGGAAAATGAAGCTGTCCTCAGCACACAGGTTTGTTTCATACAGCACATGTTTTTGGGCAGGAGTTTTCATCAGCACAAGAAGAAATATGTAAGCAATCATTTTTCTTTGCTTGTGGTTCTTGGATAACAGCCGAAAACATTTGATGTAATATTCCTCGTGCAGTTTGGAAAGGGAAAGTTGGTGAAAACTATTTGTCAAAGCTTGCCAATATCCTTTGTGTCAGTTAGAAAGATGTTTTCAGGGAGTATTTCCCAACGAGATGCCATTTCCCAGATGAAACTTTAACTGCAGCATTTCCATTGCTCATAAAGATAATAATTTCACACACACACACACATGCACCAGCACACATATTGTCTCATTTCAATGGGGTGAGAGGCTGTTTTGATGCTATTTATTGAATAGAGTGAAGATTTTGGTCCTTTCCTTCACTATGCTATTGTCAGAAAGAGGAAATAACCAGAACCTTTTGAAGACCACATGTTAGCGCAGTAATAATGACCCTTGCACTGCATCCAGTTTGAATGGATATTGGATTACTACAGCATGCTCTGTGTGGGGCTGCCCTTGAAGATGAGTCAGAAACTTCAGTTGGTCCAAAATGCAGCAACTAGATTGCTGCTTGCAATTAGATCTCATATAACCCCTGTTCTAAAAAAAGCAGCACTGGTTGCCAGTTTGTTTCCGGCCCCAGTTCAAGATCCTCAGGCCACAAATACCTTAAAGGCTTCCTCCTTCCCTACAGACCCTCTCGGGTACTGAGATCAGCAGAGGAAGCCCTCTTGGGAGTTCCTCCACCCTCAGAGCCTCAGCACAGGTGGCAGCCTGGGAGAGGACCTTCTCTGTGGTGGCCCCTGAGCTGTAGAACCTCCTCCTCACATCTGGAACCTACATTGTACAACTGAAGATGCAACTCTGGCTTCTGATTCGAGAGAGGGAGAGAGAGGGAGACCCATCTTATTAATTTTGTTTTTACTGTAAGTGGTTTTAAACTGCTTTTAATGTTGAGAGTTAATTTTGTGAGCAGCCTTGGGACCTTAGGGTGAAGGGCAGGAGAAGAAGAAGAAGAAGAAGAAGAAGAAGAAGAAGAAGAAGAAGAAGAAGAAGAAGAAGAAGAAGAGGAGGAGGAGGAGGAGGAGGAAGAAGAAGAAGAAGAAGAAGAAGAAGAAGAAGAAGAAGAAGAAGAGGAGGAGGAGGAGGAGGAGGAAGAAGAAGAAGAAGAAGAAGAAGAAGAAGAAGAAGAAGAAGAAGAAGAAGAAGAAGAAGAAGAAGAAGAAACAGTCAACCTATGGTCATAGAGATGAGTGAGACCCTCAGCCTAATTTGGGGTTGGAAGGAGGAAAAATGGGCAGAAAGGGTTGGGAGAGAGTGAGAGAATGAAGGGGGAGAGAGTATGACCTGCTCAACAGTGTTTGGTGTCTGTAGAGACTGGCAAAGTGGAAGGCAGAGAGAGCCAAGGACAGGCAGAACCACTAAATTCTAGTTGTTTCCCATCATCCCTCCTATTGAGTTCTACTCAGACAATACTGAGACAAGGGAGAAGATTGGTAACAGCTGGTGCCATGCCCTGGACAGACTGTTAAGTAGGCATGTAGGTGGGAGCTGGATGAAGGCAGACTGAAGCTGGTGGGGCAGTGACCCATTCATACTAATGGAGCAACCTCCACTTTTGACTCCAGCCCCATGCACCTCTAGTTAGAATTACTGATCTATGATTGCAGTCATGGGACTTTTGCCTTTCACATGACGGTATATGTTTTGACTCCACAGAGTGGGAAGTGACAAATACAGAATGTTTGTGTACCGTAAAGTGGGACTATTGTCCCTTTGTTCTTTTTCTCTTTGCTGTCTGATGCTAGAGAGAGAGGGAGCCATGTTGCAGTGCTCTGTGTGGGTTTATATGTAAATAAAGTAGATTAGCCAAAATGCTGAGTTGCTGAGGTCTGTTATGAAAGTTGAGCAAACTCTGTGGATCCCTAAGTGTGCTGGTGTCGGTTGGCATTGGTCACTGTGATGTTCAGGCTGAATAAAGCTTTGGAAGCTCCTGAGCAATCGACCAGGAGGGAGGGAACATGCCAGTTGGGCATGTCTCTCTGCCAGGGTCCTACTCAAGTGTAGGCTGAACTCATGACACCTCCAGCCCCCTTGTGGGAATCTAGTGCTCAACTACAACAACAATTGCCTACCCCCACACTAAGAGGCATAAGGATGTCGAATTCAAGGACCGGCTGGGACTCTTTGGGCTCATTTCATTGAGAAAATCTATCTCACAAACCCAGCTGAAGTGAATGGCAGCTGAAGCCATAGCGTTTGTGGAGGGCAGCTTCCAGATAAATTGGGCCTTTTATGAACTGCACATAAGCACACATCCAATCCTTGAAGATAATGGGTGATTAATGAGTTGAAAACAGCATGGCTATTTTCTAAAAGATAAGGTTTGATTTAACCTCTCCTCTACATATGCCGTCGTGCTGTTGTTTTCGCCACCTTCACACACAAATGCCTCTCTCTGCATGCAATAAACCTGGCGATGTGATGGGAACTGTGTACAGTCTGGTATGGGGAAGGAAGCAGGTGAAAGGTGCAATAAGAACATTGGAAGTGCCTACTGGATCAGGCCAGTGGCCCATCTAGTCTAGCATCCTGTTCTCACAGTGGCCAGCTAGATGCCCCTAAGGGAAGTCCATAGGCAGGACTCAATAATAATAATAATAATAATAATAATAATAATAATAATAATAATAATAAACGGCCTCGGTCCAGTATATCTGAAGGAGCGTCTCCACCCCCATCGTTCTGCCCTGACACTAGGTCCAGCTCCGAGGGCCTTCCCGGTGGTTCCCTCACTGCGAGAGGCCAAGTTACAGGGAACCAGGCAGAGGGCCTTCTCGGTAGTGGCGCCCGCCCTGTGGAACACCCTCCCATCAGATGTCAAAGCGATAAACAACTACCTGACATTCAGAAGACATCTGAAGGCAGCCCTGTTCAGGGAAGTTTTTAATATGCGTCATTTTAATGTATTTTTCATCTTTGTTGGAAGCCGCCCAGAGTGGCTGGGGAAACCCAGCCAGATGGGCGGGGTACAAATAAATTATTATTATTATTATTATTATTATTATTATTATTATTATTATTATTATAAATTTTATTTATACCCCGCCCTCTCCAGCCAAGACCGGGCTCAGGGGAGCTAACACCCGACATTAAAACAAATTGATTGAAATACAACTTTAAAACAAGATTAAAATACAACATTAAAACATTAAAATACAGCCTCATTTCAATGGAAACTCAAACCAAAAACTTTTTTGGGGATGAAAATGTCAAGTCTTCACCAAGGCTAACTTTGCAGACTGGTCCTACATGGGCCAGAAAAAAGCCAGGGATGTCCCCAAATAGGAGTTCCATCACAGAAGGAGAAAGGAAAAAAGAAGAGGGGGAGGGAATCAAATTGATTCCAAGCCAAAGGCCAGGTGGAACAACTCTGTCCTACAGGCCCTGCGGAAAGAAATCAGATCCCGCAGGGCCCTGGTCTCATGAGACAGAGCGTTCCCCCAGGCTGGAGCCAATGTTGAAAAGGCCCTGGCTCTGGTTGGGGCTAATCTGACTTCCTTAGGGCCCGGGACCTCTAGGATGTTGCTATTTATGGACTTTAAGGTCCTCCATGGGGCATACCGGGAGAGGCCGTCCCATAGGTACGAGGGTCCTAGGCCTAGGACTCAAGCACAAGAGCCCTCCCCCCTCCTGTGGTTTCCATCAGCTGGTATTCAGAAGCAGTTTCTCCTCCAGCTGTGAAGGCAGAGCCTAGCCATCATGGCTAGTAGCCATCAATAGCCTTCCTGAATTTGCCTCATCTTTTAAAGCCATCTATGTTGGTGGCCATCACTGCCTCCTATTGGAATGAGTTTTGTTTGGACTAAGCTCCCATCATCCCTGACAATAGGTCATCCTGGCTGGGACTGATGGGAGTTGGAGCTCAAACTATGGCCTTTAAGCAATACAGTAGTACCTTGGGTTACAGATGCTTCAGGTTACAGACGCTTCAGGTTACAGACTCCGCTAACCTAGAAATAGTACCTCAGGTTAAGAACTTTGCTTCAGGATGAGAACAGAAATCGCACAGCAGCAGCACAGTGGCTGTGGGAGGCCCCATTAGCTAAAGTGGTGCTTCAGGTTAAGAACAGTTTCAGGTTAAGAACGGACCTCCAGAACGAATTAAGTTCTTAACCCAAGGTACCACTGTATATAAAAAGCTTCAGTAAATCTGGAAGGCACCAACTCAAGGAAAGCTCTCCCCTCCAAAAACCTAGGTTTAGATCCAAAATCTGAGCCTTTGTGTCGTTTTTGACCGAGCCCTCTGTTTAATTACAGTGTTTTCACATGAAGTGATGCCCCACTTTTACAGTATTCCCGAGGCAGGGATGGTTCCCCGACTGAGATAAAACCTGCTCTGAAATTAGACTTTCTTCTCTGGCTTCACTCAGCCGTGACTGCAGGAGTTTTTTGGTACTGCGGGCAAGTAATCTCTTTATGGGATGTTTTATCATGGATCTTCACAAGACAACTATTAATCTTAAATCATACTTTTATCAAGTGTTTATTTTCTCTCTCCCCTCAGGCACTTTGGTGGATATCAATATCGCGCCTGTCACTAGGAGTTATGAACTGCATCTTCTATACTGCTATGCCGAAGCAAGAGGAGCCAGTAAGCATAGGAGATGGAATCAATGGTGCTTTGGGATTTTTTGGTTGTTGTTGTGTGTGTGTTTTACAGATGTGCTCTCTTGGGCAAGCAGCTCTCTTTATTTTGTGGTTTGGCCATTCACGTTATCTGTGATTCCTGCATCACAGGCCTCGGTCCTGTACACCTGAAGGAGCGTCTCCACCCCCATCATTCTACCTGGACACTGAGGTCCAGCTCTGAGGGCCTTCTGGCAGTTCCCTCCCTGTGAGAAGTGAGGTTACAGGGAACCAGGCAGAGGGCCTTCTCGGTAGTGGCATCTGCCCTGTGGAATGCCCTCCCAGCAGATGTCAAGGAAATAAACAACTACAGTGGTGTCCCGCAAGACGAATGCCTCGCAAGACGGAAAACTCGCTAGACGAAAGAGTTTTCCGTTTTGGAGGTGCTTTGCAAAACAAATCTCCTATGGGCTTGCTTCGCAAGACGACAATGTCTTGCGAGTTCCTGCGGGGTTTTTCCCCTCCCCTCCTTTTTCTAAGCCGCTAAGCTGCTTATCAGTTGATCCGATCAGCCGATAAGTTGCTAAAAGCCGCTAAAAGCCGATAATAGTGCTAATCCGCTAATCCTTCAATGGGCTTGCTTCGCAAGACGAAAAAACCGCTAGACGAAGAGAATCACAGAGCGGATTCTTTTTGTCTTGTGAGGCACCACTGTATTTTACTTTTTAAAGACAACTGAAGGTGGCCCTTTTTAGGGAAGTTTTTAATGTTTGATGCTGTATTGTTTTTAATATTCGGTTGGAAGCTGCCCAGAGTGGCTGGGAAAACCCAGCCAGATGGGCAGGGTATAAATAAATTATTATTATTATTATTATTATTATTATTATTATTATTATTATTATTAATTATTTAGAGTTGGATGGGACCACCAAGGGTCATCTAGTCCAACCCCCTGCAATGCAGGGTTGGACTGAATTGTCGGAATCGGGGGACGAAAAGCCAGCTGGCTCTGTCCCAGCTGTAGTGCCCCCCCCCCCGCTTTGCTGCTGCGGAGATCCATCGACCTCTGCTCCTCCGACGTTCATCATTGACTCAAGCTGCAACAGGTGAGGCTTGAAGTGTAGATGCAATACTAAGGCTACGTGTTTATTATACATAAATCAGGACAAAGAAAACATGGCGTCTCTCCTTGCTGTCTTCTCAGAGAGAGACTGAAAAACAAGAGCAGTACAGAGCGGAAGTTCCATTCATGCCAGCAATCTGTGCTGGAACGTAAACAGATATGCAACAATCCACATATCTGCAGCAAAAGATGGAATGGGACTCGCAACATGAATGACCCTTGGGCGTGCCATCCAGCTCTGTGA
Organism: Podarcis liolepis; assembly: GCF_965112155.1. Classification (NCBI taxonomy): domain Eukaryota; kingdom Metazoa; phylum Chordata; class Lepidosauria; order Squamata; family Lacertidae; genus Podarcis; species Podarcis liolepis. The sequence continues at coordinate 5,462,447 of NC_139560.1, read as the reverse complement.
TTCTGTTATTCTGTCCTGCTAAAGTGCCGCACCAAGGTGGCCATTTGCTATCCCAGGCTTCTAGGATGTATTGCAAATGTCAGGCAGGTAATGTGTGCCTCCTTGAGAGGTCTGGGTGGTGGCAACATGAGAGCAGGGCCTTCCTTGCAGTGGCTCCCTGTCTGTGGAATGCTCTCCCCAGGGATGTTCGCCTGGCGCCTTCATTATACATCTTTAGTCTCCAGGCAAAAATGTTCCTTTTTAATCAGGCCTTTGGTTGATTTGATTGACATCCTATGGCCTTCAAAAATGTGTGTGTGTGTGTGTGTGTGTGTTATTGGACTGTTGCTGTTTTTATTTGATTATGCATTTTGTGGTTTTATAGTCCAATTTTAGCTTGTGAATCACCCTTGAGCTGCCACCGGTACAGGGCAGTATTTAAATTCATACCACAACAACAACATGACATTTCAGGATGAGACAAAGCTTAGGTGTGTAGCAGATGTGAAAAGTTCAGAAAAGAGCAATTAAGATGACCAAGGAGATGGAGAGGTCCCCCTAGGAAGAAAGATGGCAGTGTTTGGGTCTATTTAGTTTAGAGAAAAGGCAAGTAAGAGGCGACATGCGGTTACATACTCTCCTTCCTTGGAGGTTTTTAAGGAGGGGTTGGATGTCCATCTGCCATGGATGCTTTAGCTGGGATTCCTGCATTGCAGGGGGTTGGACTAGAAGACCCTCGGGGTCCCTTCCAACTCTACAATTCTAGGATTCTATGAAGTTTTATCAATTCTACAAGGCAGGCTTAAGCAGTATGTGGACCGAGAACTCCCAGAAGTGCAAGCTGGATTTAGAAGAGGCAGAGGAACCAGAGACCAAATTGCAACAATGCGCTGGATTATGGAGAAAGCTTGAGAGTTCCAGAAAGACATCTACTTCTGCTTCATTGACTATGCAAAAGCCTTTGACTGTGTTGACCACACCAAACTATGGCAAGTTCTTAAAGAAATGGGAGTGCCTGATCACCTCATCTGTCTCCTGAGAAATCTCTATGTGGGACAAGAAGCTACAGTTAGAACTGGAAATGGAACAACTGATTGGTTCAAAATTGGGAAAGGAGTATGACAAGGCTTTATATTGTCTCCCTGCTTATTTAACTTATATGCAGAATTCATCATGTGAAAGGCTGGGCTGGATGAATCCAAAACCAGAATTAAGATTGCTGGAAGAAATATCAATAACCTCAGATATGCAGATGACACAACCTTGATGGCAGAAAGTGAGGAGGATTTAAAGAACCTTTTAATGAGGGCGAAAGAGGAGAGTGCAAAATATAGTGAGAGATTTTACTTTCTTGGGCTCCGTGGTCACTGCAGATGGTGACAGCAGTCACGAAATTAAAAGACACCTGCTTCTTGGAAGAAAAGGAATGACAAACCTAGACAGGATCTTAAAAAGCAGAGACATCACCTTGCCAACAAAGGTCCATATAGTTAAAGCTATGGTCTTCCCAGTAGTGATGTATGGAAGTGAGAGCTGGACCATAAAGAAGGCTGATTGCCGAAGAATTGATGCTTTTGAATTATGCTGCTGGAGGAGACTCTTGAGAGTCCCATGGACTGCAAGAAGATCAAACCTCTGCATTCTGAAGGAAATCAGCCCTGAGGCCTCCCTGGAAGGACAGATCCTGAAGGTGAGGCTCCAAGACTTTGGCCACCTCATGAGAAGAGAAGACTCCCTGGAAAAGACCCTGATGTTGGGAAAGATGGAGGACACAAGGAGAAGGGGGCGACAGAGGACGAGATGGTTGGAAGACCACAGTAAGGATCTGAGTGCCACAGCATTCTCCTGCTTTGGCCACTCTCCCTGGCAGTGATTACCCAGAATTTCAGGCAGACGTTCACTCCACCCTTTCAACTGGAGATGCCAAGGTTTTCCATTTGCAAAGCGGATTCCCCATACCCCAAGGAGCTAATACCTGGAGCCATTATTTCCTTTGACGCAACCTCCCTGAATATGTGGGCCTGGGATCAACATTCTGACTATGTGCAGTGCACAGAGGAGATGTAATCTGTGCATGGCATGAAAATGCGGGCTGGATGCTGAGCTGGAGTTCCCTAATTGGAAGACTGTCAACTTGGTCTTTGAAGAGACTTTTCCGCTCAGTGTAGATGGCACTGTGTTGGATGATGCTTTTGATGTAGGATAAAAGCAACATCATACGTTCAAGAGCATTGCAAGAACTTTGCTCACTTTTACTTGGTATTATAGGTCAGGACATTAATAGGCAAGATGTTAAAAAAATTTTATATGCAACAACTGCGGCAAGAGTATTGCTAGCTCAGAAATTGAAACAAGAAGAAATTCTGATGGAAGAAGAACGGCAGACGAAATTAATGGACTATGCAGAATTGGACAGAATGACAGGAAGGATTCGAAACCTGCGGGACCAGAGATTTACAGAAGATTGGAAGAAGTATATGAATTATTTGAAGAGCAACTGTAATCAACAAATTACGCTTGTAGGACTACAAGAAGTTTTGTAAGGAGAAATATATGAAGTGTTACAAAGTAGGAAAAGATAGAGATATTGGTTATGAGTTTGAAATGTCATAGGCAAAATAAGAAATGCATACTAAGAGATTAGATTGGAAAATTTTCAGACAGGATTGATGGAAGTAAAAAAAAAATGAATAAGATATAAAAGTACGTTTAATTACTATTGAAAATGATATGTTAAAAAACTAATAAATTTACATACCATATTTTTTGTTCTATAAGATGCACCAGACCACAAGACTAGTTTTTGGAGGAGGAAAACAAGAAGAAAAAAATTCTGAATCTCAGAAGCCAGAACAGCTGTTCTGGCTTCTCGGATAGCTGTGCAGCCTGCATTCGCTCCATAAGACGCACACACAATTTCCCTTACTTTTTAGGAGGGGAAAAGTGAGTCTTATAGAGCAAAAAATACGGTATATAACTTTGCTCATGTTTAACACCCAATCTTGGTGACTCCCCTTCACACACCCCATTGCCTCCTTCTCCATTACAAGAAAGCTGCTCTGGAAGAACAAGCAAATATGAAAGGAGCAAGCACTGAAATATTTGCTTAAGGATCAATGCATGACAAACTGAAGATGGATGTCATCTAGATGCCATCAATTATTTTTCCATTTTGATGTCAACCTTTCCCGCGATCCTTGATGGATCTGAAAGGAAAGTCCATGCATTAATCAAATGCAATCCTCACGAATTCCCCACTATAACTTTTTGGGGGGTGAGCGAGTAGCCAATGAGTGGAAATAAACTTTTCTCCGTCTGAGAAATATGATGGCTGCCATGCTGAGACTGCTGTCAGAGGCACACTCGCCTCTGCACAAGAGTTGAACTGGATGCAACCCATAAATCAATATGCATTTTTGCACAGATTTCTCCTAAGGTAAGTATTGCTGTCTGCAACTTACCTAATATATACATTTCTGTTAGCTGTTCACCCTGACATGTTATAGTTTTGTACATTATTTTCACCAATGTGTGCATTTTGTTGTGCATGCTTTCTCGGCTGGAGGATTGCATTGCAAAATTAAGAGATGCACGACTTCCAAAGGAAAGTTGTGTTTCAGTTCGCTTATTGGGCCAGGAAATGCAAATTAGGCAGAGGCTCATTGGAAAATGCAAGAAGAGCCAATGTTTCCTTCATCACTCACTGTAGCATCTGCAAGATCAGGGAGATGGGAAGTTTGGCAGTAGGTGCAGAAGGAGAAATTCCCTTTCCTGAATTCAAGTGGATTTCCTGGCCTGCCCCATATCTCTTCTTACCAATCAGCACAGATGGGGTCCAGGGTCCTCCAGGGTCTTGAGAAGAGGGTCTGCAACACCACTCCTGAAACCGGAATCTCTGTCCTGAAAGTTGGCCAATAAGCCACAGGTTGGTGTTTCTCTCCTGTTCCCAGTGCTGATGAATCTTGTGGGCCTCAAGGGCAACGAATCTTTGTCTTGCTTGTGCAAGATAAATCTGCTCTACACAGTTTAGGGTGAACAGGGAGTGCTCTGCTGATGGTTGGCCCAATGACTGTGTCAGGCTGTTGTCTCCCTGCCCCCACACGACTTGACTCCGGCCGTTAATTATTTCAGATTTATTGCTTATTTACAAAGCTCCGTTCAGAGCTACCTTCCGCCAGTCCTCACTGGATGACCCAGTTGCCAAAACTCTGCGCCTCCTTTCCTTCCCCAACACGGAAGCCCCCCAACGTTTCTTTCCTCCCTTCCTGCGTTTTTCGGTGAGCCTAGTTAGCCGGTGAGTTTTGGACCATTCCACCCCCCTTACTTCCTCTCGGTCTGTGTCACTATCAGACCTGGCAAGTTGCATTCTTTCACTCTGTCTCTCTCTTTCGTTTTCTCTGTGTCCAGAGATCAAGTTATGGCTGCTCCCTGCTTCTTCTCCCTGTCGTCTGCATCCCTCGCTTATCTGTTCTCTCTCTGTGTCTGTGTTTTCGTTTCCTGTCAGTGAAGGAACGTCACTGACAGGCTGAGCGCCACAGTCAAGAGCCATGATCAAGTGGCCTTTTGCTCTCTCCGTTCAGTCCATGCCTCTAGGCAGTGACTCTCAGCTAGATACCTGAGGGGTTGGAGGAGCAAACACAAGCTCAGGATACAGGCTAAAGTCTCACTGGTGGCTCCCTGTCCCTCCAACTCCAGTCTTTCCCTCCAGAAGTGACAACAGCACAATCATTACCCTCTGTCCAGTTGTGGGTCATACCCTTCCACGAGCCCCTTTCTGTGAAAAGGAGGAAACGGAGTTCCTTCAGAAGGACACCAGTTCCTAAATATGTCTGTAAACATTGCTGGGGGGTTGGGTGAAGAGAGAGCAGTAAAAGCTGGTCTTTGCTCAGCTCGCCTCCCAAATTGTTGCCACGCACCAGAAGGGCAGCCTGAACTGAGAGGTCATGGGCTGAAATGGCCTACACTTAGCCGCAGCCGGTAACAGGAGCAGAAAGCAGCTGTGATTGCAGTTCCACTTTAACAGCAGCCTATTGTGGAGCAGACAGAGAGATGTCCTTTGCATTGTGGACCGGAGTGCTTAGATGCTACCCAGCTGCCATTGAAAAATAAAATGAAAGCTGGTAAGAGAAAGAGACCTCCCAGAACTGTGCTTAAATGCTCTTTGCTGAATTTTCTGTCTGGGAGAGTCTAAGACAGGTTCAGAAGCGAAAGGAAAATAAAAGATGATCCCTTTCATTTAATTCAATATACACTTTGCCGTGTCTTTTAAGTGGCAAAGCAGTTTGCATCTTCAAAGACTCGCCCCACTCAAACCCAGACATCCATCCTCTTTGCTATCTATTTGGGAAGAAAACTACCTTTGCAATGAAAGGCACACACTGTAAATAAGCGATCTGTCAAATCAAATTAGTGTTTATCCCCAGATTGGATGAGCCTGATAAAAGTCAACAACAACAACAACAGCAACAATGAAACTGAAATTAACTTGGGCTGAAATCTCCATAACTCTGACCATCAGAGTTCTGCCTTTAGTTTATTGAAAGGAGTCTTTCTCATTCGTTGGCTCGATGTTGGGGTGCTATGGAATATTTATGAATATTGCAACTGCTTAGAAGCCTTTTTAAAAACAACAACAATCAGTGCACAATGTCTAGAGAGAGATGGGACAGAGTATTGTTGGCAGGAAGAGGTTCAGCAGAGAAAGGAGTAGGTGCCACTATCAATTAGTCAACTGTTAAATGGTGTGTGAATGTTGTGTTCATTCATGAGAATGAATTTATATGAGAAGGGAGTAGCAGCAAATCCCCATGAACATTATGCGCTACTGTTGAGCATGTCTGTGTACACATATGAATTGGAGGGGGGGAGGCTATATGAGTACAATATGGTGTAGATTTCTTTTAACACACACACAAAATTAATCCAGAAATTTGTATTGCTTTCCACTCACCCATCCCTAATTATTTGATAGAATTTGAACAGCAAGGAATCCACCAGTCCATTTACATCCTACCAATGGAAGGCCTCCTGTCCCAAATTGAATAAAACCTGACATTTTCAGTGAGATGTCCATTGCAGCATTCTCTCCAGGGTAGTCTCTGCTGTCTTGGACAACATCTGCATGTACATGAAGTTAGGAGGGGTGCTGATTTATTCCTTCATATCCCACTATTCATTGCTTTCCATTTGCACGCATCGGCTTTAACCTGCAATTGGGCTGTCCAGTTTGAAGAATATATTTATATTTCTAATCTATATCATCTATAACTTGCCTGGGGAAACCCAGCTAGATGGACAGGGTATAAAATTATTATTATTATTATTATTATTATTATTATTATTATTATTATTATTATATCCAGCACAGTCTTCTTGGGAACTTATCATCCTGGCATCATAAGAAGAGCTTGCAGAATCAGGCAATGACCCATCCAGTCCAGCATACTGGTCTCACAGTGGCCAACTAGATGCCAGTGGGAAATCCACAAGTGGGATTTGAGCCCTCCATCTGTGGAAACAGAGCTGAGCTATCATGACTAGTAACTACTGACAGTACTCTCCTCCAAGAATTTGTCCAGTCCCCTTTTAATACCACCTGAGTTGCTGGCCATCAGTGCTTCCAGTGGGAGAGAGTTCCACAGCACTTTCTTTTATCTGCCCTGAATCTTCCAACATGCAGCTTTGCAAAAGGGCTTTCAAATAGCACCACCCTATGCTTTCGCTGGGACGCGGGTGGCGCTGTGGGTTAAACCACGGAGCCTAGGACTTGCCAATCAGAAGGTTGGCGGTTCGAATCCCCACAACGGGGTGAGCTCCCGTTGCTCGGTCCCTGCTCCTGCCAACCTAGCAGTTTGAAAGCACGTCAAAGTGCAAGTAGATAAATAGGTACCGCTCTGGCGGGAAGGTAAACGGCGTTTCCGTGTGCTCCTCTGGTTTGCCAGAAGCAGCTTAGTCATGCTGGCCACATGACCTGGAAGCTGTACGCCAGCTCCCTTGGCCAATAAAGTGAGATGAGCGCCGCAACCCCAGAGTCAGCCACGACTGGTCCTAATGGTCAGGGGTCCCTTTACCTTTACCTTTATGCTTTGGTTATACATTTCTGTTCCCAGCGGGGGGACATGTCTGCACAGCCAAACTGAGCAGGATCAAATGCTCCATTCAGCAGCTGGTAAGAGGGGTTTTCAACCCTACAGGCTGCAGGATTCTGGTAAGGCAAGGCATTCCTCTCTGCAGTACTCTCAGGAGAGGGGTGTAAATATAATGCTGCTGATCATTTTAAACCCTAATTAAACATCATGGCTGACCCCTGAATCAACTTGGGGCCCAGATCTGGGTCAGGTCAGCTCTGACCCAGGTCTAACTGGGGCTGATCTGAAGAACTGGATCAGGCCCCAGGTTGTATGATGTGTATGTGTCCATAGCCCTAGTTGCCAGGAGTCCAGATTCTGCAATAGACCTTAGGTGCTGAGCCTCTGCAGTGAGCCCTTCGAAATTTGGCCTATGCATACCCTCGTTGTGCTTTTACAGTGAGCTAAAGCAGTTGGAACAGGCCGGGAGCAAGTCAGCAAGCAAATCCAAAATGGAATCTGGCTTGATCTCCTCTGCACTACTCAGCATGAAGCAGATTAATGAGCCAACTTTGCTGTGCCTTGAACGGCATTTTCTTTTGTATTCTATCCAACTGTCACAGATTATATGCAGCAACAACAGAATCTTAGTTATTTAGAGTCGGGTTTGCTTTACATGTGAAAATATTCTGTTGCCAGCTATTTTGTGTGTGTGTGTGTGTGATTTGCTCCTTGAATTTGCTCCCTAGCTGGGCTCGGTGATGTTTATTCGAGTCTTGTTAGAGTGTTTTGTCTCCTGATGTTTTCAAGCGGGACTCCACTGAGCAGAAATAAATAAACGGCACTGCAGCAGCAACAATTCTCTCCGCTCTTATTGATCCAGAGGCTTTTCTGCATTGGTAACACCGATTTTCTATCCAGCCACAGAGATGATGCGCGTGATCTTTTAGCCTCCCTCTCCAATGCAGCAGGCAGGATTGAGAGTTGCTTGAGAAGTGTCCTCTGCCCAATTGCTATCTTCCATACAGGACACAGAAGCCACCCTGGCTTCTGATTCTATCCTGGGATGCCCCAGGATTTCAGCCAATGGGGACCAATGCAGACAGCACAGAACCAAAAGGTGTGTATCTATTGGTTCCTCACTCTGTTGGTTCTGTCGGGATTCAAGCCTGCCTTCAGGAGAAACTGGCCACTCTCCAGGCACCCGGCTTGAATCACCGGTTGACCTCCCTGTCTGCATTCCCGGCAAGATCCAGGCAAGGTCGCGATCAGCGATCCTCCCCAGCGTGAGGAGAACACACCACTCTTCCCTGCCCCCAGGGGCAGGGGAAAGAGATAGACAGAAATGTATTTACATGCCTTTATTTCTGTCTTTGCAGCGTTACAGAGAAACACGTCTGCTCTCTTCAAACTCCAACAGCAGAGAGAGCAAACTCCTCCTGTACTTCCTGTATAGCTCATATTACATTGTGAGCTAATTCCGGTGCTTCGCACTGTGAAAAGACCGTCCCTCTGTTTCCCATGGAACAGTCCCAACATTCCCATTATGTTTTGCTTCCAAGCTAGCAGCAGATCGTGGCCGCATTGCTTCTATATCGTAACAGGTTCCACACCTTCGCTGGCTGGCTGCCGCCTGCTGATCACCCAATTGCCACCGACCGTCACACATGCACAAGTACAGCTGGCACCACTTCTGCAAGCCTTTGTCTCTCGTAGCATTCTAGATGCTTCCCAATTTCCTATAATCTGGTGCCAGAAGAGGACAGGGAATATTTGTCATACCTCACTCTTTGCTCCTACAGTATCTTCTTTGATTGACAAAAAGTGCCAGCCTGCCCTGGTTGCAACCAAGAATATTCCAATGCATCAGGGTGCAAGAAAATTGTGGCCACTTAGGGCTCCTGATATTTGGCATACCCAATGCTGCTTCTGGGGTGAGAGAGGTGGGGAGTCTCCAGCCCCTCCATGTCATGCTTTGGAGACTTCAACTCAGGTGCAATCATAGAGTATAATAAGAAGCTTTTCATAGAGTTTAGAGGAGGAATCAAGAGCCTTCAAAGCAGAAACTCAATCTTTCTTTGCCCAGGCAAGAAATGTGGGGAAAATTCAATTCAGTTCATATTCAAAGGTGAACCTATATACCTAAACTGCACATTCTGAAACAATTCATGAACCAAAACACAGCTATCAGTCGAAAGGTTTCCTTTTCTGAATTTTGCAATGCAGTTCTCCAACCAGGTAAAAGATAATACAAGCAGTGTATATGCGTACAGTAAGGCAAAAAAGTATAGGACCCCTGGACAGTTAAGTCCAGTCAATGGCAACTATGGGGTGCAGTACTCATCTTGCTTTTCAGGCCAAGGGAGCCGGCGTTTGTCCACAGAGAGCTTTCCAGGTCATGTGGCCAGCATGATTAAACCGCTTCTGGTGCAATAGGACACCATGTTGGAAGCCAGAGCACACAGAAACACCATTTACCTTCCCATTGCAGTGGTACCTATTTATCTACTTGCACTGGCATGCTTTTGAACTGCTAGGTTGGCAGAAGCTGGAACAGAGCAACAGGAGCTCACCCTGTCGCATAGATTCAAACTGCTGACCTTCCGATCAGCAAGCCCAAGGGGCTCAGTGGTTTAGACTACAGCCCCACCCGTGTCCCTATGAGTTCTCCAACCAAGTAATATGTGCAACATTGCATATATTGAGGTAAATTTCATACACATGCACATATTACTGAAAATCACATACAAAAATGCATTAGGGAAAATTGCTTTATAGAAATGGATACATTAGGCAAAATTGCATATGGATATGAATATTAAGCTAAATCCCCACTATTAAAATACTGGTGGACTTTCATGAGGATTTTACATATATAATGCAAACTGATGTGGAAATGTAGAGATTGGAAAAACGAGAAACTGAAAAAACTGAAACTGGCAGCTTCTCCCATTCCTAGTCCTGGAAAATGTACAACTTAATTAGCTGTTGTTCTGATCCGCATCTTTCTTTGAACTTGCCTTATCGGAGTGCAGAAGACTGTAAACAAATATTTATGTATTGTTTCCCATTTAAAACAAAGAAAGAAAATACAAAAAGATGTAGCAATGTCCTTTATTGATTAACTATTCCGAATGGCAAATCTCTACTTTATTATTTCCTGGCCTGGCTACACTTTTTCGAAAGCAGGTTTATGAAATGGAAAAAGTTTCTCTGACTCCACTAAGTGTTGTCTGGACATGTTTCCTTTGATCAGCACCCATCAACGATGGCAGAGCATTTCAGAGAGATACAGTGGTCTGAAGAAGGCAATCAATTCTTCAACACTTCTTCCTTGTCAATATTTTGGGGCCGGCTATGTTATTACTGAACAAGCCAAAGTTGTGACATGATTGTGTACGTGTGCCAAAAAAAAAAAAGTTTATTTTTCCCCCTCCGTAGCAACAAATGCTGGTTTACAAGCTTATATTTGTGTGTTTGTGTTAACACTCAATTTTCCAGCCCTGTCTTTCAGATGGAACTTTGCCTAACAGATTCAAGAACAGGCATGTCTGCTATCTCGGTCACCACCTTTCAGGATCAAGAATGTGCCCTCAAGCATTGTCATCAAGAGAAAGGAAACCTGTCTACTCTAGGGTTACCAAGTTTTGTGTGACATCCAACATCATACTATTGTGAATGTTCCATCTGGTCAGGCATAACTTTTGTAAAAAACTAGAAGCCTTTTTATTAGGTATTTTAGGTCAAGGCATGCCAAAAGAAATTAGGACTTTATTTATGTATGCCACTAGTGCAGCAAGAACGTTGATTGCACAAAACTGGAAGACTGGAGAAATACCAACTAAAGGACAATGGCCAGAGAAGTTGATGAACGATGCAGAACTGGCAAAAACGACAGTTAGACTAAGAGAAAAAGACAGAAAAAGATTGGGAAACATTCATATTATATTTGCAGAAACAAAGAAAGTCGGAAGACTTGATGGCAGGATTTAAATAAACATCCACATTATCAGCATCAGAAAATGTTTAGAAAATAGTGAAATGGGATGGTGTATTTAATTTTATTTTTATGTTTTTGGGTTTGATGTTATGTTATTAATAACTTTTTCTGTTGAGAGATAGCAAAGTGGGTGAAAATAGAAACAAACCAGAATCGGAAGTTGGGGGAAGTCTTGGAGGGGAGGGAAGGAATAATATATAGTAAAAGTTAAGAATTTGAGATGTATGTAATGAATGAAAAAGAAAAATGAATATTATTTTTTTAAAAAAAGCATTTCAGATTGCCAGATGAAACAATCCCCTTCTCGCCCGCCCCCCCCCCCATGTGCTGTTTTAGGAGTTCTTCCAAACCCACTCAGAGTCAAATTTTGAGGGGTTCAGGGATTGAGAGAGGGGGGAAGTCCAATTGTGGAAGCAGAATTCTTTGACCGAGGCTCCCACTGATTCGGCTCATTAGGTGAACCCCACCCTCTGGTTTTTAAAAATAACCCTACAAAATATGGGTCATCTGCAGGGTCGGATTTAGGTTTGATGAGACCCTAAGCTGCTGAAGGCAATGGGGCCCTTTATATGTTCAGCTGTCCTTTGTCAACAACAAATTGTATCGGTTTTTTGTGTTGAATATATGCTATATGGTAATTTATGAACCTAATAGGTATTTAAAGCCATTTGCACATGCAGAATGTAGGCACCCTATATGTAGAAATGAGCAAACCCGTGATATTTTAGGGAGCAGGCTAGCAGGCAGGGCCCATTACTTACATCATAGGAGCCTACACAACACAAAACACTGTTGCTATATGTAGGTTTTATTTTATTTGTTTTTTATCTTGTATATTGGAAATGTACATCCAGGTTTTTCCTCCCCCTTTAAATTTTTTTGGGGCCCCAAGAGAGTGGGACCCTAAGCTATAGCTTGTTTTGGTAAAGGTGAAGGGACCCCTGACCATTAGGTCCAGTCGTGGCCGACTCTGGGGTTGTGGCGCTCATCTCGCTTTATTGGCCGAGGGAGCCGGCATACAGCTTCTGGGTCATGTGGCCAGCATGACTAAGCCGCTTCTGGCAAACCAGAGCAGCGCATGGAAATGCCATTTACCTTCCCACCAGAGCGGTACCTTCTTTATGTACTTGTACTTTGATGTGCTTTTGAAATGCTAGGTTGGCAGGACATGGAATCATAGAAGCATAGAATTGTAGAGTTGGAAGGGAGCCGCCTTCTTCTTCTTCTTCTTCTTCTTCTTCTTCTTCTTCTTCTTCTTCTTCTTCTTCTTCTTCTTCTTCTTCACTTATTCCCCAGTCAGATATATTAAAAACACGATCCCAATGGAATATTATAAATACTATAAAACATCAAACATTAAAAACTTCCCTAAACAGGGCTGCCTTCAGATGTGTTCTAAATGTTAGATAGTTGTTTACAGTATTTCCTTGACATCTGGTGGGAGGGTGTTCCACAGGGCGGGTGCCACTACTGAGAAGACCCTCTGCCTGGTTCCTTGTAACCTTGCTTCTCGCAGTGAGGGAACCTCCAGAAGGCCCTCAGGGGAGGACCTAAGTATCTGGGCAGAACAATGGGGGTGGAGATGCTCCTTCAGGTATTGTCAGGTGTCCAGGTTCCCAGCTTGATAACACTGTAAGCATACATTAAAAGGAGAATTTATTGCAAAAATAGCAGATAACCCCGGGCGGCTCGAAGAAAGCCTCCAGCATCATTACTCAAGATGACCCTTCTGAAGTCTCCTTCTGGGATCTACAGAAGATATTTAACTTACGACTCTTAGGTCTCTTGTTTTGCTTCCTGTCTAACAACCCTCCCATTCACCGACTCTTAGGACTTAGTGGGTCAGCTCCACCTTCTTCCTGGTCTGAGAGGCTGCCTCTGAGACTCTTTGTGTCCTTTTGTGCTTCCGGTGAGCTTTGGCTGTGTTTTAGCCTGCACTCCATTCCTGCCTTATCAGCTTGCTTGTCAAGGTCAGGAAGAGCCGAAGTCTGCAGCTGCCAGCTCTCTCCTGCTTGTCTCAAATGTAAGTCTCCATGTTCCTGGCTGCTTTCTGCAATTGCCTGCACGCCTTCTCTTGGAGCTGGCTCATTCCTGACAGGTATACTGGGTCAAGTCCAATCCCCTGTGATGCAGCATCAAAGCACTTTAACAGCCATGACCTCCCCCAAGGCATCTTGGGAAGTGGAATTATTGAAGGTGCCAAGAATTCCATGGAAAGAAGGACTGATTGTTGAATCACTCTGAGCATCGTAGCTCTGCGAGGGGTAGAGGGGTCTCTTAGCAACCTGAAGCAACCAATGAAAGCTCCCCAGACTGTCTGGGTGAAACCGTTACTGTGAAAGTGGTAAATAGTGCTTGGTGTGGATGTGGCTAGAGTAGGTGCTACAAGTCAGAGTAGGTGCTACAAGCCCACCCAAAGTTATTTCCCCACCCAGGTCAAAAACTGCTCTTTTTCTTCTTCTGAATAAATTTAATTAAGTAGACTCCTGGACTGCAGTCTGGCACATAATACATCCACATAGGCACATATGGGGAAACAAAATTAATGTTGTCTCAGAACATAAGATGAAAGAAGACCAAAGTAGAAAGAGACCTCTCCGACTGCTTCTTCCTTATTGCCTTAGGCAAACGAGAGAGAGAAAGAAACAATTACAATAATCATTGCAGCCTCTTATTATGCTTTTGGTGATTAAAAAACAAGAAGAACAAAAAGCCACCCCCCCTTTGTCGAAACATTAACTAGTGATTGATCATACTTGGAGGCCCCAAACTAATAAATGCCTACTTTATTTAATGTGTTTAAAAATAGTTAATTTAAAGAGCTCAATGTCTGTATAAGGTTTTCTAATCTTGCCCCCCCCCCAAAAAAATGTTTTCCATCTGATAGAAATCAGACTTGAAAAGGAGAAAAATAAAAAACCCTCCAGCATTTCTCTGATGAAAATAGGGACGTCCCATTCCATAATGGTAATTTTACTATTTATACCCCACACATTTGACTGGGTTGGCCCAGCTACTCTGGGTAGCTTAATATAAGACATAATTATAAAACGTAATAAAACAGTAAACATTTCTTTAAAAAAACAAAAAACCCTTCCCTTTACAGGATTGCCTTCAGACAGCACAGGGGTTGAATAACTCCAAACCCTCCAACATTTCTCCAATGAAAATATACTTTCCATTTTTAAGTTCAGAATTGCTGCTTTGGAAGACAATCATCAGGCTTCCGCACAACATATCCAGTCCAACGAAGTTGATGTTGAAGAATCATTGCTTCAACACTGGTGATCTTTGCTTGGGGGTTGCTTAATTCCATAGCCTCAAACATTTCTCTGATGAAAATAGGGATGTCCTTAGGGAAAGCAGGACATTCCGGGATCAGATCAGAAACTGGGACAGCTTCTGTAAATCTGGGATTGTTTGTGGAAAATAGGGACACATGGAGGGTCTGGGATCTTGGAGGGTATGAAATAGAGAGGCCTAGAAGGCCACAATTATAACAGGTCTTGAGATTTCCCACCCTGGCAATAATGGGAAAGAGGAAAGAAAATCCTTGCATCTGAAACTTAAAAACACAATGTGGTGTTTGCTCATGGATGAGCTATGCAGAAATGCATCAGCTTGAGGGACTGGACTTTCCACAGTTCTTGGTGTTAACGCCCCCACTCTAATCTCACACCTTGATCTCATTGATAAGCATGTTTTTTTTTCTTCACTGGTCCCACTAAGAATACAAACAATTCTCACAAATTATCTGCTATTTGTTATATGCATACTGTATTCATTGGGATGTGGGTGGCGCTGTGGTCTAAACCAGTGAGCCTCTTGGGCTTGCTGATCAGATGGTCGACAGTTTGAATCCCTGCAATGGGGTAAGCTCCTGTTGCTCTGTCCCAGCTCCTGCCAACCTAGCAGTTCGAATCCACACCAGTGCAAGTAGATAAATAGGTACCACTGTGGCAGGAAGGTAAACGGCGTTTCTATGCACTCTGGCACCCGTCACGGTGTTCCGTTGTGCCAGAAGTGGTTTAGTCCTGCTGGCCACATGACCCAGATAGCTGTCTGTGGACAAACGCTGGCTCCAGTGTGGTGTAGTGGTTAAGAGCGGTAGTCATGTAATCTGGGGAACCGGGTTCGCATCTCCGCTCCTCCACATGCAGCTGCTGGGTGACCTTGGGCCAGTCACACTTCTTTGAAGTCTCTCAGCCCCACTCACCTCACAGAGTGTTTGTTGTGGGGGAGGAAGGGAAAGGAGAATGTTAGCCGCTTTGAGACTCCTGAAGGGGAGTGAAAGGCGGGATATCAAATCCAAACTCTTCTTCTTCTTCTTCTCCCTCGGCCTGAAAGCGAAATGAGCGCCACACCCCATAGTCGCCATTGACTGGACTTAACCATTCAGGGGTCCTTTACTTTTTTACCTTTCTGTACTCATATACAGTGGTACCTCTGGTTATGTACTTAATTCATTCTGGAGGTCCGTTCTTAACCTGAAACTGTTCTTAACCTGAAGATAACTTTAGCTAATGGGGCTTCCCACTGCTGCCACGCTGCCGCCGCACGATTTCTGTTCTCATCCTGAAGCAAAGTTCTTAACCCGAGGTCCTATTTCTGGGTTAGCGGAGTCTGTAACCTGAAGCGTATGTAACCTGAAGTGTATGTAACTGGAGGTACCACTGTACCCTCCTTGTTCAGAGCACCCACTCATATTGATGAAAATGACATTTATTTATGTTTTTCTTTGTGAGCAGAGAAATGTCCTGCGATCACAACATCTCCAGAGACGGAGAGAATCGCAGTTGGCTTGTCACTTGGGTTACAGACTTCAAGGCATTTGTCCCTGGAGAAAAACAAGCCAAAGCACAATGGCGGAACACGAGTTGGGAACAAAGATGGCAGTGACCTGGATCACAGTATCGCTATATGAGGTGACGAGAAAAAAAGGTTCGGCGCCGTGAGGCTGCATTGTACTGGCAGCGACAGGGGATGCAGTCAAGAGAACAATGCAAGCTTCTGAAACTCTTGAGTCCCTGCAAAGAAAAGATTGCTCATACAAAAACAAGACTATCTGAAAGCAAGGAGGAAAAAAAGACGTTATCTCTACTGGGAAAGGGAATCAAAATGGTGGGTCTGTGAAGCAGACCTGTCTGAATCCAGACCAGGGCCGGATTTAGATTTGATGAGGCCCTAAGCGACTGAAGGTAATGGGGCCCTTTATATGTCCAGCTGTCCTTTGTCAACAACAAATTGTCGCTGTTTTTTTGTTTGTTGATTATATGCTATATGGTAATTTATGGACCTAATAGGTAGCTTAAGCCATTTGCACATAATGCCATGCAACCAGTCCATGCAGAATGTAGGCACCCTATATTTAGAAATGAGCAAACCAGTGATATTTTAGGGAGCAGGCGAGCAGGCGGGGCCCATGACTTACATCATGGGCGCCTACACAACACAAAACACTGTTGCTGTATGTAGGTTTTATTTTATTTGTTTCTTATCTTATATTTTGGAAATGTACATCCAGTCTTTTTTCCCTTTAATTTTTTTGGGGGGACCCAGAGTGTGGGGTCCTAACCCATAGCTTGTTTAGCTTATACGTAAATCTGGCACTAATCCAGACCACAGAATGTATCCTATAAACCAGAGTTTCCAAGCTTCATTGAGGAAGCTGAGGCAGGTCCTAAATTTTGATATTGTGTGTGCGCGCGTGTGTTTTATAAAATCTATACACCGCATGACTGCAAAACTTCAGAGCAGTTTACGCACACAAAAAGAAAATGATAACGCTATCTGTTTAAGCGGTTGAAAACATCTACTTAAAGCATTCAGAAATTCTTAAAATATTTGAAAAAGTAAAAAATAAAATAAAATAAAAACATAAATAAATAAATAAATATTTGCTTGTCTAAACAAAAGGGTTTTTTTTTTTTTAGCAGGCACCAAAACAGACACAGTTCCCAAGTGTGGCTTCTGCCACACTAAAAAAAATCCTGTATTTTTTTTTTTGCAAATGTGTAATAGGTATTGTGTAGCGCATGTAACCATTGTAATGTTAAATCCCACCCTAATCCTTTGATTTTAATATTGTATTTTTATAGTGTTGTAACCCACCTGGCGGATAATACGTGGTATTATATATTATGTATCTATAATACATAGCATTATCTATTAATGGGGGAGAAAATTGAGGGCTAGAAGGTGCTGGCTAAGCAGCAGGTTCTTATTAGAAGCAGATTTTTTTATAGCTCCATCGGTGTACAGGGTTCATTGACATAAAGCATTGTTTGGCCCTAAGGAATAACTCAGTTGGTAGAGCATGAGACTCTTAATCTAAGGTTACCAGATTTTTTTCAAAGAATCTGGGGACACTTTAAATAAATAAAAAAATAAATACTACACGTTCGGGATGTTGATGCTGCAACAATGGTGGTGGCAGAGGGGCGGCCGCCGCCTTGACCTCAACTGCCATGTTTCCCTTTCCTCCAAGGCTTCTATCGCCTTTCTCCATGAGCCTGGGCAGCCCCTGAGTTGTTGGTTCTTTGGTGGTGGTGGTGAGGAAGCGGTGCACAGTGGGTCAGGCATGGGAGGCGGAGAGGGAGGTCTGAGAGCGGTGGTGGCGGTGGCGAGGCTCAGGCAGTACAATGCTTCCCTTCCCATCAGAGCAGCCCCAATCTCATCCCTAGTGGCGTGCAAGCAGGAGGGGCAGGGATCCCTCAGCTGGGAAGAGAGGCTTCCCGTTGCCTAATTGAGAGATCCCTGCTCCCTCCTGCTTGCTTGTACGCAAGTAAGAGTTGGGAGGCTACTCTGATAGGCAGCATGAAGCTTCACTTCGCAGCTTAGTTGCTGGGGTCAGGGAAGGTGGAGGCAGCCCAGAAGCTGCATCTCTGAGCCCCTGCACCACCATCATATGGGGACTTCTGAGCAGCTCCTGAAGCCAGCCAGAGCCAACTGCTCCAGGCTGCTGTGTTTCCTGGGGACATTAGATGAAATCCAGGGACATTCCAGGGATGGAATTTGCCCAGGGACTTATTCACAAATCCGGGGACTGTCCCCGGGAAACGGGGACGTCTGGTAACCCTATCTTGATCTCACGGTCGTGGGTTCAAGTACCATGTTGGGTGAAAGATTCCTGTACTGCATGGGGTTGGACTAGATGAACCTTGTGGTTCTTTCCAAATCTGTGTTTCTGTATTCATCTGTAATATTTCCCAAATGTTGTAAACCACTTTGCAGTATGAAGCCTAAGGAAAATAAATCCCACCCAAGTCTTCGTCCAAAGGAGCTTGCTGTCTACATTGCAACAGACAAAGGAAGAGAGGGATGGAGAAACATGAGCAGCATGCCTAAAATGTGTGCTCTCCAGATGCTGTTGGACTCCAACTCCCATCAGTCCTAATGAGCATGACCGGTGGTCAGGGATCATGGGAGTTGTAGTCCAAAAAACCGTGTGAGCAGGCCCGCCATCTTTGGTTTCAAAGAACCAGTGAGCAAATGTAAATTGAAGCATATATGCAATGATGTATTTGTTCGTAGTAAATTAGAACTTGATGCATCCGTGCTGCAGATGGAATTCTTGTGAGGCGAGAAAGCTGTGACTCGCAAATCAGAATTTCATATTTTTGTGGAAACATATTTCCAATCTTAATTTAATCAGTTTGTTGAATGTAGAAGCTTGCATATGTTGCGATAAGCTTATAAATTTCATGATTATGTGCAACAGTTTGGATATCTTGACTGAGTAGTTTTTCTGATCTCTTTTTTTTCAGGTTATGCATTCCATGGGCTCACTGCAGAACTTTTAATGTAGGATATTATTCCTGGGGAAATCTTCCTCCTAGTCACTTGCAGGTTATAGATTTCTCCGTGCTGAGAATTTGTGACACTTTTCTTGAGAATAAAGGTGCAGCAGCACAGGTTGTAGCCTGCAATGTGAATAAAGGTGGCGGAGGGAGGTTGGTAGTTCAAATTTAAAGGCAGACTTTTCTGAATTTTGCAATGCAATGCAGTTCTCTGACCAAATAGCATGCAGAAAGCTGCTCAGGTGCCAAGTCTAAGTAATACTGGTAATAAGTAAGGATCTCCCTCTCCCATCCCACTAAGAATAGGAACAAGTCTCACATATGATATTCATTGTTAGACACACTATTATATGTATAATATTATACTCATATTTTATGCATTTACACTTCAGGTTTCCTAAAGTTACCAGGCCCTGCCACCACTGCCTGAGAAGCGATGGCTGCTTCCATCAAGATCTTGCAAGATCTCATGGAACTCTCACAAGGTCTTGTGGAACTCTCATGAGATCTCATGGGAGTTCTGCAAAATTGTGCTGGGAGTTGCCACTGCCTGACCCTAGTAACACTCTCTCTCTCATTACGTGGCAAAAGTGTAGGGCTTGACCCTTATTCATATTTATTCAATTTATTAGTTGCTCTTTTTGGCCACAGGAATGCAAAGTGGCCTAACAATACTTTAAGCCAAAATCCAAACACATACATAAATTAAAACCAGCATTTTACAAATACATACAGAAAGGTCATATATAGTTAATAGTCAATGATCCGATTAAAAAGAGGTGTTTGCACCTGGCGACTAAAGGCATGCAATTTGGAGTATAGGGTCAGGTTCAAGGTGCTGGTTTTGACCTTTAAAGCCCTTTGTAGCTTAGGGCCCTCGTATCTATGGGACCACCTCTCCTGGTCTGCCCCACAGAGGACCTTAAGGTCCATGAATAACAATAGTTTAGAGGTAAAGGCCCTAAGGAAGTCAGACTATCCTCCACCAGGTCCAGGGCCTTTTCAGTTATGGCTCTGACCTGGTGGAATGCTCTGTCCCATGAGACCAGGGCCCTGCAGGATTTAACCTCCTTCTGTTGGGCCTGTAAGACAGAGCTATTCCGCCTGACCTTTAATTTGAATTCAGCCTGATCTTTTCTTTCCCTTCTCTTCCCCCCTCCCCTTTTATGAAGATCACCTGCTCTGAGACCCCACAGCTAATTCTCCCCTGGCCTCCTCACTGACCCAAAGAGGACCAATTCAGCCAGCTAGCCCTGGGGATTATCTAATGCTTATTTCCCCTAAATTGATTTTTGATTTTTGAATTTTATCGTTATTCATGGGGAAAGGGCATCCTTGAGGTCTTCTTCTTCTGCTTCTTCTTCTCTGGCGATCCCTCGTAGCCAAGTAAGATTGTCTTCCATAAACACGATTTTAACAGTGAGTCCGTAAGTGACTGTGGAGGCCAATTCTGGATCCACACATCCTTGAAGCATTGGGATCCCGAGCCACATGATACTTTTTAGGCCAGAAATAGCACTTTATACACATGTTGTGCATACAGGGTTGTATCCAGTGCTAGTTCAACTCAGACCCATTGAATAGGTTTGCTAGTGTGAGAACAGGAGGTGGGAGGCAATCTCCCTCAACCTCATTCAGAGCTAAGGAGATGCCCCCATGGCCATTTCTTATTCACAACCAATTATACTCCAAAAGCTTTCTGCAGCACTACCTATATTTTAAACATCCCTCCATCTGGCTCTCTTTGTGCCTTGTATCTGCTCTGCTAAACTGTTAATGAATGAGCAGCTACTCTCTTCCAAAGATTTGCTCATGGTTTATTGTGAGACAGGCCATCCGTAACCATAACCATCCATGATCCGACCCTGTTAGCACCAGTGCTCTTTTTTTTTTGGGGGGGGGGAGGAAGCTGCTGGTACTCACCATGATGTTCTTATAGTAACTGCCATACTGAGGTCCAGCTCCGAGGGCCTTCTGGTGGTTCCATCACTGCGAGAAGAGAGCATAGCTGTCAACTTTCAGATTTGAAAATAAGGGATCAGCAGCCTTGAAAATAAGGGATCAGCAGTCTCACCTGTCCCAGGGACAGTCTACGGGGTATCTAACAATCCGGGATAGCAGCAGGAAGCAGCGGGAAACGGTGCTGGGATAAGGGAATTTCCCACCAAAAAAGGGAAGGTTGACAGCTATGGGTTACAGGGAACCAGGCAGAGGGCCTTCTCAGTAGTGGTGCCTGCCCTGTGGAACGCCCTCCCATAAGATGTCAAGGAAATAAACAACTATCTGACTTTTAGAAGACAACTGAAGGCAGCCCTGTTTAGAGAAGTTTTTAATGTTTGATGTTTTATCATGTTTTTAATACAGTGGTGCCCCGCAAGATGAATGCCTCGCAAGACGGAAAACTCGCTAGACGAAAGAGTTTTCCGTTTTGGAGGTGCTTCGCAAAACGAATCTCCTATGGGCTTGCTTCGCAAGACGAAAATGTCTTGTGAGTTCCTGCAGGTTTTTTCCCTTCCCCCCCTTTTTCTAAGCCGCTAAGCCGCTTATCAGCTGATCCGATAAGCCGATAAGCCGCTAAAAGCCGCTAATAGCGCTAATAGCGCTAATCCGCTAATCTGTCAATGGGCTTGCTTCGCAAGACGAAAAAACCGCTAGACGAAGAGAATCACAGAACAGATTCTTTTTGTCTTGCGAGGCACCACTGTATTCTGTAGGGAGCCACCCAGAGTGGCTGGGGAAACCCAGCCAGATGGGTGAGCTAACAACAACAACAACAACAACAGTTATTATTATTTTAATATTTTTTTTGGGGGGAGATGCTGGTACTGCAGACCCTTGAGTGCCCCCAGGAAAAAAGCACCACTTAGCATAATTATGAAGTGGTATCAAAGGCAAAACACAGAGAGAAGCCGTATCAATCTAGCTATTCCCGTTTGAAAGCCATTTCTCCAAAACCATTGTGCTTCAGAGACAATCACAATGGGAATCAAAGATGCTACTGGGATGGTGTAGGATTAATGTGCAAGACACTTGCTGGAGTGGTTGTTATTGTACAGATTATATGTGTGGCAGAGTTCCTCTCATCTCATTCAAGCTTTGCCTAAGGGTTTGGCTTTGACCAGTGTGATGGGAACAAAAGGAAAGGATCCCAAGTAAAGGGATTGAGAAGAGAAGCTCAGGTTCCAGAGAGGGGTGAGGAGTTGGGGGGAAAGGACCAGGAAGCTTCAGGCGTCTCAGCCAGACACCTCTCCTTTTCAACAGCAAGCTGAAGGCAGATTTGTGGGAGCTCAGCTAGAGCACACAATAAAAGATCTTTCATCTAACAGACTATTGGCCAACGTTTTATTGTACTGAAGCCAGCAACGTGGCTTTCTGTGACCTTGGAGGAGTTTCTTTTAGGATGTTTCACAAAGGCGTAATATAAAACCCAGATAATGGGGCCTTGATTGATTGTCTTAGAGCAGGGGAGCCCAAACTTTTTTCAAAGAGGGCCAGATTTGATGAAGTGAACATGTGTGAGGGCTGACTAGAGTTGCTGAGCTTTTTTTAGGATTGAAGTTGTTAAATTGTGGGTGAACATATCAGACGACACAGCAATTCTTCAAACAGCTCTTGTTTATTCACAGGCCAGAACAGAAGTGAACTGAAGGGTTCAGCCAGCCTGCTTATATAGAGCTCCACTAGAACGCAACAGTAACCATTTTCTGTAACTATCCAATCACTGAACGTCACTTTCAATCCCTTATTTGCATATGTGGACCTGAGTGAAAACTATCTACAGTATCCCCCTGCTGGCCCAGGATGAGAACTTCAGTACATAACAGAAGTCGTTGAGCTTTTTTTACAATTTTTCCCAAAGTTGTCGAGATTTTTTTAGGATTTTACCCCAGGACATATACTGTCACAGGGGCCGGATTAAATCAACCGGCGGGCCACATTAGGCCCCCCAAATGGACTTTGAACATGCTTGTCTTGCAGTGTAAAAAAATTTGTGGCTCATATCTTTCTCCAATTTGAAAATTAAATTTTCATTTTTATTTTAGTTTTAAAATAGACTCCACTTTAAGAATAGATACACAGTTCCTTTCATACCCGAAATGCTTTTCAGTTCAGTACAACTCAAAAGCTTGCTCCCTTAGTCTACAACAGCACACTTCTTCTAGATCAGGGATGGAGACTTTTCTGTGTTGCTAGACTACCATTCCCATAATCCCTGTCCACTGACCATGCTGACAGGAGCTGGTGGGATATGTAGTTCAATGCATTCTAGAAGTTCCCTACCCCTTTCCCTATACTTTCTCAATTCGGCTAATTAGGCGGCAGGTCTTCAATTTGCTATATTTAATCAATATGACCTTTCCTAGCAATTCGTTGCCTCTCAAGTCCTTTTCATGGGCGTGGGGACATCAGATCTGGTTTGCAGGGTTCCTCAGTTTTCTCTCTCTCTGCCTAGAAATGAAAGAGTAATTTTCAGGTCCTTCTGACTAATTACTAAGCAGTTCTCCATTTCACTCCCTAGGAATCACAAACATGTGCTCATCATGATAAATGACATAAGAATGAGGGATCATAACGCTTCCACAATAATGGGATATTAATTAATGCTAACTGACAATGTGGTTCCTTTGGAACTGCCTATTACATCTCATATGTCAAAAAGTGGTTCTTCCACATAATTAATGTAATTGCAACAAGTACCCATTTTTATTGTTACAGTGAATAACTAATCCAGATTTTTTAAAACACACAGAGAGAGAGTAATATTCCAGTTACAGAGCATGCCTTCATTAGGCTCCTGAAAATGTTATTCTCTCTTGAGAAGAGTTGTCTGTACTTGTTCTCTTCCGTATCTAGATTGTGCTTCCAGATGGGATTCAATTAATATAACATTCCTTTCTCTTCAGTCTTAAATTCCAGTTTAAATGTTGTTGTTGTTGTTTAGTCGTGTCCGTCTCTTCGTGACCCCATGGACCAGAGCACACCAAGCACTCCCCGTCTTCCACTGCCTCCCGCAGTTTGGTCAAACTCATCCTGGTAGCTTCGAGAACACTGTCCAACCATCTCGTCCTCTGTCGTCCCCTTCTCCTTGTGCCCTCCATCTTTCCCAACATCAGGGTCTTTTCCAGGGAGTCTTCTCTTCTCATGAGGTGGCCAAAGTCTTGGAGCTTTGAGGAAATCCCGACTAAAGAACTGCGGCAAGAGAAACTGATGGACTACACGGAATTGGCAAAACAGACACATAAACTATGTGACAAGGATAGCTGTGACTTTAAAGAACAATGGGAACCTTTTATGAAGGTTAATGAAGGTTTATGAAGGTTTTATGTTGTTAAAGAAACAACAAAATGAACTGGACTCCTTGGCAGGTTTTGAATAGACATTCACAAACTCTTTTTTGGTAATATACCGATAGACAAACTGAGGATCTTTACAACTTTATAACATGCAGAGAATAATATGTGCTGAGAAATCAGAGAGAGGAGCTGAGGGAAGTCTGAAGTGGGTCTTTCTTTTTAGGGAAGGGGGGAAATGGGGGGGGGAGAGACTGAGGATGATGTATTTTCGATAAATTGTTATGTTGAAATCCCTAATAAAAATATATTTTTTTTAAAAAAATATTTCCCACTTCAGCTGTGATCTGAAGCAAGAAGATTCTGGGATGCTGAGGATCCTGAGGTACAGAGTTTTCTGTTCAGCTCACTTGTGAAATCTAACATGAAGTACCGGTAATACAGAAACAGTCAGGTCTAAGGACATCAGGGGAAGGGGAGGGAGATCTGTTGCTGTTAAGCAGGTTACTCAGTAGTTCTGAGAGGCAATTGGAATCACCACCAGTGGAGTCATTCCAAATGACGTGCTCCTACTTTCTGCCGAATGGTTGCTTTTACAACACAAGCGGGATGGATTTGGCAATCCAGCTGAGGTTTTTTCTAACCCAAATTGTTCCACCGAGCCACTCGCAGAAGCCTCATCAAGCAGTTCTAATTTCTAATAATGTCAAGCTTTTCTAATTTGGGTATGGAATGAGTGATGGGTTTCTTGCGTGGAGCAGGAGGCAGGGAGCTGTCTCAAATCACAAGATGAGTGTGTTAAGAGCATTATGCTCCCAAGTCTTTGAGTTGGTTATAATCCTCCGTGAGTGCAGCGAGAGCTGGATTTAGAAAGAAAATCCAAGTCTCGAGATCACGTCAAGAAATACATGGAGCTGTTTGAAAGACGTCTGAAGAAGCAGAGTCAAGTTTAAATTTAAAGGATTCCTCCCTTTTTGCACTATGGAGTACATGAATTTTATTTAATTTTTTGTAAATAATTTTGTATTTGATTTTCAAAAATATCAACATACAACAAAAACCAATTCAGAATCCAAATATCAAGATTACTCTGAATCTCCTGACTTTCCCCCATCCCTTCCATGGATCCTACTGATGATATTTTCAACTGCATATCAATACTTCTATTTTTTGTCTTTCTAAATCATCCGTACATTCCATTCCATTTCAAATGTGACCAGGAGCAGTGCTGAGGCTCACCGCAGCATCCTCTAGCCCCTTCCCCTCCTTTACCCCAGAGGTGTGGCTTCCCCCACCCTCAGATTGACAAGGTGCGGCACTGGGGCTCCCAGCAACATCCTCTGGTCCCTTCCCCTCTTCCCCACTTGAGGTGTGGCTTTCCCCACCGCAGGAAGAGGAACTGCTTCGCAAGATTTTCGGAGGCTCCCTGTATCCCAACGGCCCCTCTGCCTCCCTTCCCTGTTCCGATGGCAGTCCCCTGTCGGTGTCCATTGAAAGCCCACAAGCAGGACCCAAGGACAACAGAACTTTCCCCATATGTGATCCCCCAAAAGTGGTATTCAAGGGCATATTGTCTCTGGTATTCCAGGAAGATCCAATGGCTAACATGGGTGGGTGAGATCAGTGTAGGTCTTCAAGACACTAACAGAGAAGGTGCCAGGCAGATCTTCATGGGGGAGTTTCAAATCCAGGGTCTCTCTCTTTTGAACCTCCTGTCACCTGCCAATCTTCACAGCTGGAGGCACCCAGAGGAGGCCCTCTGATGAAGATCTCAACTGCCCATCAGATTCAAAGGACAGCAAGCTGCCCTTCAGGGTCCAAGGAATTCAGGGCTTCAAAGGTCTAACGTAATAGCTTGAAATGCATCTTCAAACAGGCCAGGAACCAATGAATTTATTCCAGAGCTTTTGCGGTTTATCTGATAGACTAGCTACTGTATTTTGAACCAGTTGAAGTTCCCAAAGGCTTTTCAAGGGCAATGTCATGTATAACACATTACAGTCGTCATGTCTGGTTGTAAAGAGGCAACGGCAGCCAGGCTGTTATCCTCTTTCCATTCTACTATGCAGCCAGGATGATTAAAACCCTGGCTCAGCAAGTGAAATTGTTGGGCAGCCCTGAAAGTAGAGGCTATGTGAGGCTGCTAAAAGGATTTTAGCTAAGAGTAGCCTGGGAACTTCTTACAGGAGATGTAAGAAAGAAAGCAAAGGGAGGGGGATGAGAATCTCCGAGCTGGGGAGGGAGAGAATTCCTGTTTTGCTTTTGAATGGAATAGATCAGAATCTTGAGTATGCCTCTTGAAATCAAATTGAGGAGAGCAGCTGTGGGTTCGGAATAGGAGACGGTTGCATTTGCTGGGCTATGCTGGAGACTTTGCCTCATTCTGTAAGGTCACCTTCTGTTCTGAGGCTGCAGGTGGCACCTTAAGAGAGAGTTAAGTTTGCCATGACCTGCTTCTGACTCAGGGCCCACCATTCCATTGTTCTTTCTGAGCTCCTGCCTTCTATAACTTCTGTTTTAGTTAACGAAATGAATGGCAGCCATCTGCTCACTGAAGTGAGGCTCTGTTCAGCCTTTTTCGGTCCCTAGTTCTGGAGTTGAAATGCAGGACTATTTTTTTCAGCCAGAACTCAGTTCTGGTACCTCTCAGGTGGGCACCTGAACAAGTGAAGCATTCATGGTGAGTTCTGGTACCTCTTTTTCCAGAAAAAATAACACAGGGTCTAACAGTCAAGAAGGTTTCTGCACATGTTCCTCTGAAGATTGGGCTCATCCACCTAGGAAGGGAGCCTATTGAGGAGAAGGAAAAGTCTGATCCTAAACCACCATGGCCTTGCAAAATATCTTTGGAAGGAGAAAAGGCTAAGGAGCAAACCCTACATAAATTTGGAGTGGAGACCCTAAGACTAGGCATGGCCAAACTTGGCCTTCCAGCTGTTTTGGGACTACAACTCCCATCATCCCTAGACAACAGGACCAGTGGTCAGGGATGATGGGTAGTCCCAAAAGAAGCTGGAGGGCCAAGTTTGGCCATGCCTGTGACGGTTGGATGGTACCTTGTACTCCTCCTTCCAGCAACTCCTGCAGCCAAGCTGGTGCCAAACGTGTTGCTTTGCTTTCCTTTGGACCACATCAGCAGGTCTGAGGGAGTGGTTCTTGACATCTGGGCAGCCCAGGACCTCCAAACAAACTGCGCAGCTACCCAGAGGAGGTCACTTCAGTGCTGCTATCACAGCAGTTTGACTTTACCCCTGAAGGTACACTCCATTGTCTCTCAAGACAGACAGATGCCAGCAACAAACTCAGTAGTGCAGTATATTAGGAGTTGCATCCCTGCACATCCCTGAACCTGAAAGGCTCTGTGGCTGGTGCTCTGGACCAGATTGGCTCACTCGCCTAGCACGGCAAATTGTCATCTTTGCAAAAAAATAAATAATGGATGCAGCAAAGAGTATCAGCTCTTGGCCCAGCAGAAGCAATGGATTGCTCCAAGACAGCCTGCTGAGCTAGTTTGGATCATAAAACTGTTTATGGGTCCCAGGCACAGCTGGCCACATGCATAAAAACGGTGAAAGTTTTTCCTAAATATTAAATAATTCATGGCTGGATAAATATTTTACATGGACGTGGCCCAAACATAAATCCCTCCGTTGCAAGAGGAAAAGACGAGCGGAAAAGTCCAATGAGCTCAGTAGCAAAAGTGGCTGTTTGGGGAAGGAGGAAACTAACACAGAAATCTGCTCCCAGGCGTGTTTGGAAAGGGGACTCCCCAGACTGCTTTTCACCTGTACAAATATTGCCATCTTGTTCTTTGCAGGATGAAAAGCAGCACCGGGGAGGTGGTTTTGAATACGAAAATGCTGGAAGGTGACTGGTGAAACAGGACTCCCCTATCCACAGAAATCCATAGGTTTAGATTATTGTCAGGGGTTCAGGAGCAGAGGCGAGGGCAAGGGAGGAAACAGAGAGCGAGGGGGAGGAGTCCGAAGAAAAGATGAGTGACGACGACGACCCGAGATCTCCGAGTCTGTCCAGTGAATCAGAAGATTCACAGAAAGGAGCACCAGTAGCCAGGGCAAGGGGGGAGCTTAGGGGGACACCCCAGGAAGAAGGGTCCAGAGAGGGTTCAGAGGGCAGCAGTTGGAAATCGGGGCCAGCATCACCAACAGAGCGCAGTGGGGAGGAAAGGCGCCAGGTATCGAGCTCTGGCAGCTCGCAGCAGGGGGGAGGGCATGAGTCAGGAGTGGCCACACCTCCATCGGAGAGCGAAGAAACGGTCAGACGGAAAGTGGAAGGTTGGGCGCACGCGCCAAGTTCAAATGCACAGGAAGGCGGCGCAGTAAGCAGCCCGGAAAGGGAGCCAGGTCCTAAAGCCCGACGCAAGGAGACAGGAGGGTCCGGGGGGGTCAGCGTTAGAAGAGTCCAGGAAGGAAGAGACCACGGGGGGCAGAGGGACCCAGAGAAGAACGGTCAGGCGGAAAAGGTGGAGTAAGGCTAGGGTATTAAGTTGGTGTACAAGGGGCGGAGACTCAGACAGAGCTTCGCCGGTCTAGCTTATAAGACGTAGAGTTGCACGCAGCAGCTTGGAAATGGAAATTGTAACTCAATAAAGACTTTTATAAAGTGAACGCTGGCTAGCGTGATCCTCTGTGAGCTAGGATCTGGGAGCAGCTCTGACAATTATGCTTTCATATTTTTTTTTAAAGCGGGGAGGATAGAGGAGACAATGGAAAATACATATGCATATTATTTATTTCTTGTATTTATATGGCACCTTTTCCTCAGGTGGTGCACATGGATGCAGGTGGCGCTGTGGTCTAAACCACTGAGCCTCTTGGGCCCGCCGATCAGAAGGTCGGCGGTTCAAATCCCTGTGATGGAGTGAACTCCCGTCGCTCTGTCCCAGCTCCTGCCAAGTCAGTAGTCCGAAAGCACACCAGTGCAAGGAGATAAATAGGTACTGCTGTGGCGGGAAGGTAAACGGCATTTACATGTGCTCTGGTTTCTGTCACAGTGTCCCATTGCGCCAGAAGT
Organism: Podarcis liolepis; assembly: GCF_965112155.1. NCBI lineage: Eukaryota > Metazoa > Chordata > Lepidosauria > Squamata > Lacertidae > Podarcis > Podarcis liolepis. The sequence continues at coordinate 5,433,277 of NC_139560.1, read as the reverse complement.
TGTTTCGTCATGTTGGCCACATGACCCGGAAAAGCTGTCTGTGGACAAACACCTGCTCCCTCAGCCTGAAAGTGAGATGAGCGCCACAACCCCATAGTTGCCTTTGACTGGACTTAACCGTCCAGGCGTTCTTTACCTTTGTTGTTGTTGTTTAGTCATTTAGTTGTGTCTGACTCTTCATGACCCCATGGACCAGCGCACGCCAGGCACTCTTGTCTTCTACTGCCTCCCACAGTTTGGTCAAACTCATGCTGGTCTCTTCGAGAACACTGTCCCACCATCTCGTCCTCTGTCGTCCCCTTCTCCTTGTGCCCTCCATCTTTCCCAACATCAGGGTCTTTTCCAGGGAGTCTTCTCTTCTTATGAGGTGGCCAAAGCATTGGAGCCTCAGCTTCAGGATCTGTCCTTCCAGTGAGCACTCAGGGCTGATTTCCTTCAGAATGGAGAGGTTTGATCTTCTTGCAGTCCATGGGACTCCCAAGAGTCTCCTCCAGCACCAGAATTCAAAAGCATCAATTCTTCCTTTACCTTTACCTTTACCTTTACCTTTACCTTTACCTACATGGTTCCCCTCCCCCAGCATTTGATCCCCACAACAACCCTGAATCTCTCTTATTAAGTGGCTGGATTTGGCTGCAGTTTCCCTAAAGTCACCCTTACTCCTTCTAGGATTCTTCTCCTTTGGCTTCCATCCAGGAAGCACTGTCTACAACTGGAGGCACCATAACCTGTGTAATGAATGTGCAGGCGGACGACTGCCTTCTGAATCATACTTCGTTTTCCTTCATATTATTTATATTCACCCCATCAAAGTGAATCACTTATATTTGAAAAGACCCAAGGTTTTGTAGAGAAGACACATATCTGATGGCAAAAGGTTGCGGGGAGATCTAAGAATATTAAATCTCTGGGAGGCGGGGGACTCTGTTTTTATCCTCGGATAATTAATACTTTTCAGTTGTCTGCAGCAGTGGTTAAGGCAATCAGTTCAACTTAGCAGAAGTATCTAATTTTATACATCAATAAACACTGCACTGGGGTGGGAGAACTATCAAGCGCAGTCATTGTTTACAGCCTCTTCATCTTCATAAGCACTTGGGTATAAACAGAATATCATTTCACTGAAGTTTCTTGAAAATATTTAAAATAGAGAGGGGTGTGTTTGGTACGTCTCAATTTTGCTTTTCGCTTTGTGTTGTGGGGACTCTCAAAAGGGAAAGGAGAGGTTGTAGAAATGTAGGGACTTAGGAAATTGGTTTATAGCAGGTTAAACAATTGGTCCATCAACCTCAGCCCTGCCTATTTGCCCTGGTAGTGTCTCTCCAGAATCTCAGGCAAAGTTTTGCCCCATCATCTGACACCTAAACTTTTTATCTGAAGGAAGTGGTGAATGCCTTTGGGACATTCTGCATGGAAATATTAAGGACGCAATGAGAGGCTGCAGGATCATTTAGTTTTCGTTTCACTTTTAATTTGAATAGGTAAAAAAAGGTAAAGGTAAAGGACCCCTGGACAGTTAAGTCCAGTCAAAGGCAACTATGGGGTTATGGCGCTCATCTCGTTTTCAGGCCAAGGGAGCCAGCATTTTTTCCACAGACAGCTTTCTGGGTCATCTATTTCATATAGATGAAATAGAAACTGTAAGTTTTTAAAGCAATCCTGCTAATGTCCTGATTTGTTGACAATTTGTTTGTTCAATAAATGATTTCCTTTCCTTGATAATAAAAGTCTGTTGATTTCTTATTCCTGCGGCAATTTTTGCCATTTCTGCATAGTCTATTAATTTCTGTAGCCATTCCTCTTTCATCGGAACTTCTTCGTCTAATCCTCTTTTAAAGCTACCAAAATGAGTGGCCGTTTCTTCCTTTTCTGGGTTCCATAGTTTAACCATACACTGAGTGAAGAAGCGGCTTATGATACGATACAATACAATAATCTTTATTGTCATTGTCCCATACAGAACAACGAAATTAAAAAATCTACATACAACATTCAAAACCCTAAAGCCTGCTATCCCAGCTATCCCAACCTGGTTAGCCCCCTAAAAACTATGATACCCCATTTTTAAATACAATATACTCCCATAGAGACGCCTTACACTGCTTTTAAAACCAAAATCGCATTTGGATAGAAACTGTTTCTCTAGTCCTAGTCTTTATAACCCTGGACCTTCTTCCAGAAGGCAGAAGCTGAAAGAGATCATTTCCGGGGTGCGCACTATCCTGTTCTATCTCTGCAGCTTTCTTATGGCACCTGGAAGCATAGATTTGATCCAAGGTGGGAAGAGCGCACCCAATTATTCTCTTAGGGATGTAAGAAAGCATTGTCGTCCATCCTGCATCCTGAATTTGTCACCTGCATCACTCCTTCTGTTCCAGGGTACTCCAAATTCCATCTTTTCAGATTTTGGATCATTGGGGAGTCACTCTGATGAATCCACAATCTGATTCTACTGATTAAAGGATAGCCCATTCTCACCTTCAAACAAAGTCGCAAAGGAAAGTAGCCATTTCAATTCAGACCTATCCGAAACATTTCTCAGCAAAACTGCTCCCCTTCCCGGGGGGGGGGGGAGTGGCATTTCGTGAGGGCATCTGGGACCTCCCTGTGGGTGGAGGGATGCCGCCTGTGTCATCTGGACATGCCCCCCGCCTCACCATCAGGATAGCCCAGGGCGTGGCCGCTTGCGGTTTAAATTGCGGCACAGCCGAGGAGCGACCTCGTTTCACCTCCTCGCTGGATCTCCCAACCCACCCTCCCTCTCTTTTATGCATTGCTTGATTTTGGCCTTTATATGGACAAATGTTGGCCGCCATATTGTTGGGCCAGGTAGGATTTTTTCCACTTGGCAAATTGGCACCAGCCATTTGGTTTTCGCTTAAAGGTAAAGGTAAAGGGACCCCTGACCATTAGGTCCAGTCGTGACCGACTCTGGGGTTGCGGTGCTCATCTCGCTTTTTTGGCCGAGGGAGCCAGCATACAGCTTCCGGGTCATGTAGCCAGCATGACTAAGCCGCTTCTGGTGAACCAGAGCAGTGCATGGAAATGCCATTTACCTTCCCACCAGAACAGTACCTATTTATCTACTTGCACTTTGACGTTCTTTCGAACTGCTTGGTTGGCAGGAGCAGGGACCGGGCAACGGGAGCTTACCCCATCATGGAGATTCAAACCGCGGACCTTCTGATTGGCAAGTCCTAGGCTCTGTGGTTTAACCCACAGCACCACCCGCGTCCCTTGTAGCAATTGGCACAACTTTGTGAGGTCAGGCATTGGGTAAGCCTTTGTTTAACAGAGGGGAGGTTGTAGCCTCTACCTGCCCCTCCTCGATAAGGGTATCCTGTTAAAGGGATCTGGGTGTGTGGATCCTGTCCAAAGCCAAGTTGTGGGCTAAGGCCATGCCACAACCCACTGGAGACCCCTCGGCGTGCCTCAGTTTGATGTACAGTCATACTTCGGGATGAATACGCTTCAGCTTAAATATTTTCGGGTGGCGCTCCGCGGTGACCCGGAAGTAAGGGAGCATGTTACTTCCGGGTTTCGCCGCTCGTGCATGCATAGACTCTCAAAATGACGTCATGCGCATGCGCGGAAGAGGCGAAACACGGCACACGCAGACGCGCAGACGCATTTTACGTTAGCTTCAGGATGCGAACGGGGCTCCAGAAGTCTGGTTTCGCCTAATGCCCAAGCCAAACCACTCACATCTGCAACCAATAAAGTTGTGGCCTATTTTATCTGATTAACCTAAACATTCGTGTCCATGTCTAAGGGAACTGCGGGGCCCGGGGCCTTGCCACACAGTAAGGAATCCATTTTTCTACCACTGCTGCCTCACAGTGCACATACATAAATGAATTCAGCGGCCCATGTTTTGCCACTTAATGCTGACTTCACTGCCACATGGCCCTAACTGCAGAATCAACTTTTTGTGTTTAAGGTTCGCAGTGCAGGCAATTAGGTTGGGGTTCTCTTTTTATTACAACCACATAATTTCTTCTTATATATATAATTTTTATTAATTTCAACATACCAATTATTATACATTCCACAGAACTTCACATCTTATACAATCTTTTTGGACTTACATCAGCACCTCTGATGATCCACCATTTTTATCGTTTCTTCTGCATTTCTTAAATCCCTATTTCCTTTGATTATCTTAACTTACAATCCACCTCTTTAACCATTTTTGCAATAATTTACCTCACAAAACTTCTTGCAAACCTACAAATGTAATCTGGTCATCACAATTAGTTTTCAAATAGTCCGTAAATTTACACCAGTCTTCTGTGAATCTCTGGTCCCGCAGGTTTCAAATTCTTATGGTTAGTTTATCCAATTCTGCATAGTCCATCAATTTAATCCTCCATTCTTATGATGTCGGTAATTCTTCTTGCTTCCATTTTTGTGCCAATAATATTATTGCTGCCATCATTGCATATAAAAACAACTTACAATCCTTTCTGTTTATATCATCTCCTACAATGCCAAGTAAAAATGCTTCTGGTTTCTTAATAAATGTATATTTCAACATTTTTTTTATCTTATTATATATCATCTCCCAGAAGTTTTTCACGTTTTTATATTCCCACCGCATACGACAAAATGTTTCCCCTTTTTCTTTCCATTTCCAACATTTATTGCTAACTTTATACATTTTAGCTAATTTAGCGGGTGTAATATACCATCTATACATCATTTTCATCACATTTTTCTTTAAGGCATTGCATGCAGTAAATTTTAAACCTTCATTCCATAGTTTCCCCCAATCATTCAACTGTATATTATACCCAATATCTTTGTCCCAATGAATCATTACTGACTTTACCTCCTCATCCTTCAAATGCCATTCAAGCAGCAATTTATACATTTTGGACAAAAAAATTATATTTACACAGAATTTCTTCTAAGTGTGCATGGCAGGTTCCTTATTGCACAAAACATCAGAGGGATTTCAAGGGAAACGCAAAGGCTTCTGCTTGGTCAAATATCTGAGCAGGAGAGTGGAAGAGTGCTGGCTTAGTTTCAATCCCCAGCAGCTGCAGTTAGGACTGGAAATGTCCCCTGTCTGAGAGCAGCTGCCAGTCAGTGCTGACAATACTGAATTAGATGGATCAATGGCCTGACTCAATATAAGGCAATTCCTCTGCTCCCAAATTGGAAGCCACAAAGGAAGTTCATAAACGAAACGAAACTGCTCAGGGTTGAAGTTCATATTCCTGTTTGCCACAAATCTTAGACCAAGAACTCCTTTCCAGAATGTATGTTTTCCCCCTCCTATTTCCCCCCACCCCCACAACCGCAAAGAGAAAAGAAAAACTCTGTTAAGTTGACGTTTGCAGTAATGCATGATGGCAGGTGAATTAGGCAAGGAGTTAATTAAAGTCTGAGAGTTAATTAATGAGATCCACTGCACATTAAAGATCATTACTTCATCTGAAAAGAGTAATTAGAGAGTCGTTTCTGGTGCACTTTTATTCTCTTGGGTGTTAACATTGACACACCACATAAGTCATTCAATGTTAGGCAAATAATCCACTGGTCCTACTGTTTATTCTGACTGCTATAACAAAGTTGAGCTGCGTCGTTTGAGAGTTCTTGCATCAAAGACTCTTCCTGATCCTTCCTTCTCCTGGGACTGGATTAAACCTCTGGGTAAGTAAAGTGTTGAAAAAAGGCCATCATCTCTCAAGAGCTGGGCCAAACATCATTCATTCTATTCCATTCATTTCATTGGCTGGAATCTGTCCTGGATTGATGGACGCCTTTATCATTCCTTTTCGTGGGGTGGGGCAGGAGATGATAAATTAAGTAAAGGCTGAAATTTGAGCTCAGCAAGACTCAGGCCCCATCATGTGCCAGGAAATTAAAGTAGGAATCTAAATCAACTCCTGCAGGGGCGTCAACTATAGGGGGCAGAAAGGTCCCTCAATATTTCTTGGCAGGGGGCTGAGTCCCCCAATACTGAGGGGGCTGCCATCTCCTGCTGTCCCTGGGAGCGGGAGGTGAGAAGGGCGATTTTCACCCTCCGCACTCCCTGCAGCTGATTGGCGAGTGCTGGCGCACCAGGCAGGAGTGGGGTGGGTCACATGACACTAGGCTCCCTCAATGTGTGTGTGTGGGGGGGGGGGCAAGTTAGCGCTCCTAAGCTCCTGCATACAGTTTGCCATTTCCTGCAGCAGTGGTAAGAATCACCGTATTTTCCCATGTATAAGATGGCCCCTACTTTTTAGAACCCAAAATTAAGAAATCAATATTTTAAACATCAGACAAACTAACTTTTTTTCAGTTAGAGTGCCGAGGGGAGCTTTTTGGGGGAGATCCCCTTCAAGCCCAGGCAGAAAGCGTGCAGGATCTAGGGTGAGTGGAAGAGAGGGGGCCAATCCGTTGACCTCAAGTTCTTTGCAGCATAAGCCATGACCTGCCCAATCCTTTTTTAAAAAATGATATTTATTGAAAAAAGATATTTTTTTTTAAATTACAAAGAAAAAAGACAAAACAGGGGGGGGGAATAAAATCATCATTTTCAAATTCTCCACTTTCATTACCTTCTTTCTATGACCTCCTCCTCCTCCCTTTTCTTGTATCTTGATTAATAGTTGTCACAGCAAATCCTTTCCATAATTCATGGTATTCTGCCATTACATTACCTTACTCTATTTTCATCTTATCTTATAAAAACCTTAAAGCTTAAGACTTAAATCTTATTTTCACCAACTTCTTATAACCATTACCTTTTTACCTAATTCTTTAAACATTTTTACAAGAGCCAAGTAATTTCATTTCAAAATTTTTCTAACATTCATCAATTTTATAAAGCATTCCTAATGATAGAAAAAAGAAATAAACAATCCAATCTTCTTCCAGCGTCCCTTCCTCCTGGTCCCGGGTTTGTCAGTCCTTTTTATCCCATTGGTCTGGCACATTAACCTGGTGATCTTATATCCGAGGCCTTCAAGTCTCTTCCATGTCCCTTCCACAGCTCTTCTTCATATTTTCCTTTCACTCATGGGAACAATAGTGTTTTTGACCCTTTTCAACCAATCAGCCCCTTTCCCATAGTCCAGACTAGACTCCATGTGGTATTTTAAGACATGTTTCAAATTCCCTCCAAAATTGGGAGCCCCCACAACTCCAAACATCTGATGGCCCATTGCCAGACTCGGAAAGTCCAAACATCTCTGCATAGGGGATGACCTGCCCAATCCTGCTCTGCCTGGAGACTTTGGCAATGCCCAGGTCCCAAGATCAGAGCTGCTGGAGCTGGGAGTGATCCAGGGGCACTTGCATGCCAGCCACCTCTCCATGGACTGAGCAAGGCGAAGCAGGTGGGTATTGGAACTGGAAAAGCCACCTGCTCCTCTCCCCAAAATAACACCTTCAGCGCGGATTGGCAGCCACACCGCTGACATCACCAGACTTCAGAACCTTGGCAGGGAAGGTTGGGCAAAAAATTTGGAAGGCGGGAGGGACAGGCAGGGTGACAAGGTGTCCTCTTCAGTCCCGCACTAGAGGGGCTTCTACAAGATACCTCGTGAAGCTTCGGCGCCATGCACCAGGCTCACTTTTGGCTGAGGGGGAAATAGTGCCTTTGGGCATGAACAAAGTGCCTTTCTTTTTCCTCCGTGTCGCATGACAACAGCCAAGCTTTCGGCTCCCCTCCCCCCTCTCCTGCATTTACATTCCATGTATTAGACGACCCCCAATTTTTGACTGAAAAAAGTCAGCAAAAAACATTGTCTTATACACAAAGAAATACGGTATATATTTGCTGATTCAGGTAGGTAGCCGTGTTGGTCTGACACAGACAAAATAAATTAAAAATTAAAAAATTGTCCAGGAGCACCTTAGAGACCAACTAAGTTAGTTCTGGGTATAAGCTTTCATGTGTATGCACACTTCTTCAGGTATATATTTGTTGAGACATCATTAGACTCTCATGAGTCCCACCATGCTGGTGGGGGCAGACTGCTGGCAGCATGTGAACATGTGATACCTTTGCTATGACATCTTCAGTGGTTGCCCACATGTTGCTGAACCCGGTTCAGGGATATGCAAAGCCCTGAAGCACTTCAAGTCTTCTAGGCCAGCCCTGGACTAGAAGACTGCAAGGTATGGTGGAGATTTGACAACCTGACCTCACTTCCTGCTCTTTAAGCTCCTTGCAGGGCACACTATGTAAATGTAACAAACAGGTAAGGTGCTTGCAAAGAGCTCTGAGATAGGAGAGTAATGCTGCTTGCGGATTTCCCATTGGGGCAACTGGTTGGCCACTGTGAGAACAGGACGCTGAACCAGATGGGTCATTGGCCTGACCCTGCAGGCTCCTCTTAGAATCATAGAATTGTAGAAGTGTCCAGTTGGCAGGGACACCAAGAGTCATCTCATCCAGCTGTTAGAATTCCTGCTCTGTGATTGCAGTCATGGGATTGTTGTCTTTCACATGACAGTATGTTTTGACTCCACAGAGTGGGATGTGACGGAGACAGGAAGTTTGTGTTACTGTGTTCTGTGAAGTGGGACTATTGTCCTTTGTTCTTTTTCTCTTTGCTGTCTGATGCTAGAGAGAGAGGGAGCCATGTTGCAGTGCTCCGTGTGTGTTTATATATAAATAAAGTAGATTAGCCAAAATGCTGAGTTGCTGAGGTCTGTCACTCTGCGGATCCCTAAGTGTGCTGATGTCTGTTGGCATAGGCTGCTGTGATGTTCGGGCTGAAGAAAGCTTGTGAAGCTCCCGAACGATCGACAAGGAGGAAGAGAACATGCCAGTCGGGCATGTGTCTCTATCAGGGTCCTACTCGAGTGTAGGCTGAACTCCTGACACCAACCCCCTGCAATGCAGGAATCTCAACTAAAGCAGCCCTGACAGATGGCCATCCAACTTCTGCCTCTAAACCTCCAAGGAAGGAGAGTCCACAATCTCCCAAGGGAGTCTGTTCCATGTATGTTCTTCTGCTCATCAACTCTAATTTTCTAACCACAAGGACTCGATGGCACCGACTCTGCTCTGCCGCAGGAGGAATTAGACAAGCGAAGAAAAGCAGAGAAGTAAATAAATAAGCTGTGTTCAAAATTAATTGAGGACCTCACCCTGACTCTGGTCTTATTTTGCTTATAATAAAGACTTATAGACAGGGTCTGAGTGCCATACAACATTGAGCTTTCACCTTTGCTGCCCCCTTGGCTCAGAACATTTTGATTGATAGGAAGAGGCTTTTAAATTGTTAGCTGCGTGCTGCAGTAGCTTACCATAAATTCCCCATTTGATTTCAAATGTAATTGATGAATGCTCTTGGTGAAGCTGGGCTCTGGCACAGGCACACACAGCCCTTGCTTTTGATAAAGGTATCACTGAAGGCCCCCGGGCACAAATTCATCATTATACCTGCAGCTCTCACATCTTAACTTACCTTGTGCTGCCACTCTCTCTTCCTAAGGGGAACCGTTTGTGAAAGGGAGCAATTAAGAGATGTTGTTTCCTCCCCACTTCTGCTGCAAAACTTGGACAGAACAAAGGGAAAAGAGAGGAGAGAGAAGGAGGAGGAGGTCTAGGTTGCACTAGAAGTGGGACTTCTAAACGATATCTGCCAATACAGTCATAGGTAAAGGTAAAGGGACCCCTGACCATTAGGTCCAGTCGTGGCTGACTCTGGGGTTGCGGCGCTCATCTCGCTTTATTGGCCGAGGGAGCCGGTGTACAGCCTCCGGGTCATGTGGCCATGACTAAGCCGCTTCAGGCAAACCAGAGCAGCGCACGGAAACACCGTTCACCTTCCTGCTGGAGCGGTACCCATTTATCTACTTGCACTGGTGTGATTTCAAACTTCTAGGTTGGCAGGAGCTGGGACAAAGCAACGGGAGCTCACCCTGTCATGGGAAATTGAACCACTGACCTTCTAATCAGCAAGCCCAAGAGGCTTGGTGGTTTAGACCACAGACTTGTTGGTGGCAACTAAGACTATTACAAGAACCACCGGAATTCTTCGTGTTTATAGCCACTCAGCTTTGGCTAGGCCTGCTGGAGCAAATTTCAAGAGCACAAATTCAGTAGAATGGTGAGCGGACGGCTTTTGCTACACAAAACTGTGCTGAAAATCAGTAAGAGGCATGCAAATGACTTGGCGGTCGTTAGGAATCCTCTCGTGCTGTGTTAAGTTGGCCGTTTAGCATCAAATTATGTTGATTCTTCCCTTCTATAGGACACACTCATGCATAGCGTAGGAGCTTCTGAAATGTTTATGCATGATGATATTTGGAATAAAGAGAGCCAAGGCCCCATTTAAGTCCGCGTGCTGAGTCTCTTATCAAGTCAATTCCTGAAGGATGAAAAAAAAAATGGGAACAGCTTTGTGATGGGAATAAAAATGCCACTCCGAAAGGCTGCTTTGTTTTCCACAGCAGAATTTGAGATGCACTGAAAACTTAAAGCTGATCTAAATTTAAAAGGAGATATTAAAATGCCTGTAAATGGTTTTCTCATCACACTGAAATCCCAGGTCCTAAGCCTAGCCTGGGCAGCAGATTTTAGCTCTTTACAAGGCTGTCCGAGTTACTGTTTGTTGAGATCCACACGAAAAATTGGTCCTTGAGTAGCATCTTGGTAGATTTTCTTGCCAGGTGAGACTGAGGCTTAGTTCTTCCCGAGCACACCTGGTTTTGACCTAGAATCATAGAATCTTAAAGTTGGAAGGAGCCCAAAGGCCATCTAGTCCAACCCTTTGCAATGAAGGAATCTCAGCTAAAGCATCCAGGACCTATACCACTTCATACTGCACATTGAAGCCCGGGTGAATGAATGCTGATCCTTCCGTGTGTGTGTGTGATATGTGCATCCACTTAGAAAATTATAATAATAAATAATAATAAATTTTTATCTATACCCCACCCATCCCGGTTCAAAAACCAGGCTCAGGGCAGCTAACAACAAATTTAAAACACTTAATTGTAAAAGCAGCATGAAATACAGTATTATAAAAAACATGAATAACAATAAAATTCAAAATTCAGAAATCAATTTAGGGAAATAAGCATTAGATAATCCCCCGGGCTAGCTGGCTGAATTGGTCCTACTTGGACCAGCGAGGAGACCAGGGGAGAATTAGCTGTGGGATCTCAGAGCGGGTAATCTTCATAAAAGGGGAGGGGGAGGGAAGAGAAGGGAAATAAAAGATCAGGCTGAATTCAGATTAAAGGCCAGGCAGAATAGCTCTGCCTTACCGGCCCGACAGAAGGAGGTTAAATCCTGAAGGGCCCTAGTCTCATGGGACAGAGCATTCCACCAGGCTGGAGCCATCACTGAAAAGGCCCTGGCCCTGGTGGAGGATAGTCTGACATCCTTAGCGCCCGGGACCTCTAAACTATTATTATTCATGGACCTTAAGGTCCTCTGTGGGGCATACCAGGAGAGGCGGTTCCATAAATACGAGGGCCCTAAGCCACAAAATTAGCATGCAAGCTAGCATCCTACTCCTGACATCTAGTTTTCTGGGTGCAAAAAATGCCTTTTTCATGGAGGAGCCATCCATGTACTCTAAGGCATCAGCTGTAATCTGAAGGGAGAGGCAAGAAACAGATTTACCTCCTCAGCTACTGTTTTTGAGAACTTGGGCATGAAGATCACAAGGTTCCTCACAAATATCAGCGCCTGAAGGCATGGGTTCCCTTCCTTATCCAAACCAAGGCATACCAAGGCAGATCTGGGTCTTCTGGTGGATCTCTGGGTGACTTGCAGGAGATCAGGAAGGATTTCTGGCCCACAATTGTTTAATAGCAGCAACTCATTCCCCAAATTATACTTCTGCAATGAACAAAGCTTGAAGTGGATTTTTCTGCAAAGCTCTGTTCAGTTCATGCACTCAAATTCATGGACCCAAAAATTCAGCTCTGGTTGGTGGGCTTTAAGATTCTATTAAAAATCAGATCCTCAAGCATGAAGCCCACCCATCTCTGATGCACACAGTGGACATTTGTTCCAGAGTAACAGAAGACTTTACCAAATGGAATAATCCCGCAATACATCTCCCCCTCCCACAATGACAGCTACTTTGGAAGACATTCATGATCAGTTTGCTGTTCCATTCATGCTTACTCTGGTTGGGTGATAGGGCCTTTTGATCCACCCACCCCCTTCAAAAAGATATTATTTGCCTCTCCCTACACATAAGCACACAGAGAGTTTCTGGGATCTCATAAACTGCCACAGCTTAGAGCACTTTCCTGTCAATGTAGAGCTTAATATTATAATGCTATAAAGAAATCTGCCCTCAAATTTCCTTCCACAGTGAAAATGGCTTCCAATTGTTTGCCTTTTTCTTAAGGCACTTTATAATTTTTTTTAAAAAAGCTATTTTTTATTAAAGCTTGCAAAACAAAGGAAAAAACAATGTACAGATGTGAACAAGCATTTTTAACATCAAAAGCAAAAGGAAGAAAAGAAAATGGAAAGACTTCTGATTCTCTGTCTATCAGCCTTAAGACATATGCAAAACTCTTCCTCCATAATAACATCCAACTCTTCTACTTTCCAGAAACTAAACTTTTCTCAATCTTCAAATCCAGATATCACAAGAAGAAAACTTCTGAAATATCAGAGGATAGATTTCAGTACATCACTTCCCTAGGAACCATCTAGAATTTCCTCCTCCCCCATCTTCTGCCCCACACTTTCCAGGTGGCAGATCTTGCTGAAAGTGTTTTGAGTCTCAGCCATGCTATAATAAGTTGAATCAGATCATGGATTCATCAGACTGAACAACAGCAAAAAAGAAAAAATCTAATCAACCCCCCAAAAGATGCAATTTGGACGCGCTCCAAAGAAAGCCATCTGAAAGCTGACTGCATGCGTACGATTCAGATCCCTTGCCAGTTCCATCAGAGGCGTTGCTGAAAGCTTTGTCTCAAGGGTTGTGCATTGAATTTTGCAAGTGTTTTGTTTCTGTATGCCTTTTTTGTGGGGAAAGCTGATACATGTCGGGCTCTGATCCCTCCTCCACTATGCTCAAAGCCCAACCAGAGGTGCCTTTGACTTTCAAAGACACTCAACTCTTTGCAGTACAAGAGGACTCTCGGCAGCCTAAACAGTTTTGATTAAAGATGAAAGTACACTGAAGATTACACGCCAAAAAGCAAGAGCACACAAGAAAGACAGAGTGATGTCAGCGACGGAAGAAACATGCACCCAGTAGATTACTGTTCCTACTCCGAGAGCCGAGCTCTACTTTCAATAATTCTTCCATTGCCAGCCAAACTTCTCATGATCCCAACAGCCTTGGCCGTAGAAAACACAATGAACTTGCGGAACAAAGATCAGCCTGACTCTCCCCTCCAGTTTTCTGGGGATGGAGTTTTGAACGTTTGCTCAAAGCGTTCTATTTCAGCTTCAATGGACTCTTGCGATTGCTCTTCTTGGAAACAGCGGATAATAACAGAGAATTGCAGCAGAGATGTTGCTCGGGTTATCCGAAATCAACACATGTGAATCTTCACAGCTCTGCAATCTCTCCACACTGCTTAAGAACATCAGAGGATCCCCGCTAGATCAGGCCAAAGGCCCATCGAGTCCAGTAGATGATTCTCACCAAGACAAGCCAGATGTCTATGGGGAGCCCACGATCAGGACTCATGATCACCATTTGTGATTCACAGCAACTGGTATGCAGTGGCCGCAGAAGGTAGTGGTAATGGACTAGCTACTGATAGCCTTATTGTCCATGAATCTGCCTAATCTTCTGAATTGTTACCAGCTACATACAAAGTAATCTCTCCCCCACTGTGGCTCCTCTGCCTACTCCTCTGTCTCCTGCTCTTAGCCCCTACATTACAGCAGAGCTGTGAAACTGTGTCATTCTAGATGTTGCTGAACTCTGTTGCAGATATTAATATTGCACAGTTTGAAGTGACTGGAAGCATCAGAACTGACTCCTTTTGGAATAAATCATTGTCCGGACCCATAAAAAAACATTATTCAACTTTTACTGGCAGAACTCTTTAAAATAAAACAGGATACATCAAATGGTATGTCCCACAGCAGAACCCTTTAAAAACAGAACATAAGAATCAAAGATATATCCAAAAATATATCTTCTGCTGTCCAGCACAGGCACAAATATGTCTTCTGCTGTCCAGCACAAGCTCAGCATTTTACAAAATATGAAATAATCCAAACAGATCTATAAGCAAAAGTCTTTCTCTTTCTCTTTCTCTTTCTCTTTCTCTTTCTCTTTCTCTTTCTCTTTCTCTTTCTCTCCGCAGCCTCCAGGCTTTCTATTCTCCACTCAGGAGAGCTTCATTTTACTTCTTCACTCCATTGAGTTTGGAAAACAAAGACTAGAGGCAACTCCCTTCAAAATGGACATTTTGCAACTCAGTACCTCTCAGATGATCTAAGGTTACAATACTCACATGTTGGCTGCCAGAGAACAACATTGAGTTAGTTAATCATTAACTCAGCAAGGAACTCCAAGTCCTTTAAAATATAACTGTGGGAAAACCCCAATATTAGCAATACACATTTTTCATTTCTGTGTGGATTAAATCTATTATACTTAACAAGCTCCTTTCAGTCCAAACCATTGGTCATGCTGGCTGGGCTGATAGAAATTATAGCTGAACAATATTTGGAGAGTCACTGTTTCCCTGTTCCTGCACATCTACGACTGCAGTATCAGCCATGCTTGTTTATGTGTGTGACAAAAAGACAGAATTCTTCGCTATAATGGATGAGCACATGGAGAGTAGAGCATCTCTGGGCTCATCTCAGAGCAGCCTCTTATACACTAGCTAATTTGAGCTCAGTTTGGCTTGTACATGAATTCCCTTGTTAGGTCCATTTTGAGCCTCAGACCCCATTGATTTTCATCAGGAACTAGATGAAATATTTGTAGAAGATAGAAGTTTAATATGGAGAAAATGCTATGTTTGTCTGCATTGTGTATGAAACTTAATGGAGGTTTGCATTTGCAGAGAACTGTAGCAAGTGCACAAAAGAGTGCTTCTAAAATTAAAGCTGCAAAAAAGAGAATTTGTTGTGCTAATTGATGATCCATTTCTGGGAGTCTGGGTCTCTCTCAGAAGCTGCCAGCTACTTCTACGAAAACAACTTGCTTATTTTAATAATAATAATAATAATAATAATAATAATAATAATAATAATAATACTTTATTTATACCCCACCCATCTGGCTGGGTTGCCCCAGCCATTCTGGGCAGCTTCCAACAAAATATTAAAATACCGTAATGCATCAAACATTAAAAGCTTCCTTAAACAGGGCTGCCTTCAGATGTCTTCTAAAAGTCTGGTAGTTGTTTTTCTCTTTGACATGTGGTGGGAGGGTGTTCCACAGGGCAGGTGCCACTATCAAGAAGGCCCTCTGCCTGGTTCCCTGTAACTTGGCTTCTCGCAGTGAGGGAACCTCCAGAAGGTCCTCGGAGGAGGACCTCAGTGTCCGGGCAGAATGATGGAGGTGGAGACGCTCTTTCAGGTATACTGGACCGAGGCCGTTTAGGGCTGTAAAGTTCAGCACCAACACTTTGAATTGTGCCCGGAAATGTACTGGGAGCCAATGTAGGTCTTTCAAGAGCAGTGTTATGTGGTCTCGGTGGCCGCTCCCAGTCACCAGTCTAGCTGCTGCATCTGAATTAGTTGTAGTTTCCGGGTCACCTTCAAAGGTAGCCCCACATAGAGCGCATTGCAGTAGTCCAAGCGAGAGATAACTAGAGCATGCACCACTCTGGCGAGACAGCCCGTGGGCAGGTAGGGTCTCATCCTGCGTACTAGATGGAGCTGATAAACAGCTGCCCTGGACACAGAATTGACCTGCGCCTCCATGGACAGCTGTGAGTCCAAAATGTCTCCCAGGCTGCGCACCCGGTCCTTCAGGGGCATAGTTATCCCATTCAGGACCAGGGAGTCCTCCACACCAGCCCGCCCCCTGTCCCCCCAAAACAGTACTTCTGTCTTGTCAGGATTCAACCTCAATCTGATAGCCGCCATCCATCCTCCAACCGCCTCCAGACACTCACACAGTACCTTCACCACCTTCACTGGTTCTGATTTTAAAGAGAGGTAGAGCTGGGTATACTGATGAACACCTTTCTTTCTCTTTCGGATCAGCGAGAATAGCTTCTGGCCTTTATTAACAAACAAGAACCTAAAGAAAACTGGATTGCTAGTAGTTTAAGAGCAATATGTTGATTTGTATTTGCAACAAGGGTTTTGTAACAAGTTTAAAGACAGTTTGCTGGAAAACACTGGAACTCCTTTTTTGTTGTAGACAGCTGATTGGTAGACAGCCAATGCAATTCTGGGCTGCATCAATAGGAGTATAGCATCTAGATCAAGGGAAGTAATAGTGCCACTGTATTCTGCTCTGGTCAGACCTCACCTGGAGTACTGTGTCCAGTTCTGGGCACCACAGTTCAAAAAGGACACTGACAAACTGGAACGTGTCCAGAGGAGGGCAACCAAAATGGTCAAAGGCCTGGAAACGATGCCTTATGAGGAATGGCTAAGGGAGCTGGGCATGTTTAGCCTGGAGAAGAGGAGGTTAAGGGGTGATGTGATAGCCATGTTCAAATATATAAAAGGATGTCACATAGAGGAGGGAGAAAGGTTGTTTTCTGCTGCTCCAGAGAAGTGGACACGGAGCAATGGATCCAAACTACAAGAAAGAAGATTCCACCTAAACATGAGGAAGAACTTCCTGACAGTAAGAGCTGTTTGACAGTGGAATTTGCTGCCAAGGAGTGTTGTGGAGTCTCCTACTTTGGAGGTCTTTAAGCAGAGGCTTGACAACCATATGTCAGGAGTGCTCTGATGGTGTTTCCTGCTTGGCAGGGGGTTGGACTCGATGGCCCTTGTGGTCTCTGCCAACTCTATGATTCTATGATTCTATGGTTCATATTATGCACAATGTCCGGATCAGGGAATTCTGCTAATATAAGTCTAACAGTCTTTTTCTGGTACCTCAGCTCTCTCTGAACTTCTCTTTCCCCCTCTTGCTCCCTTCTGCAACCTCCAACAGACATTGGTGCATTACAGCAACTCCACATAGAACACAATTTTAAAGGCTTGTTGTTTGGAACTGGCACAACATTACAGCAGCTTATCTCACCCTGACTTGCTTTATGCATGTCTCTTAAAAGGCGATAGCCTACTTTTCTTGAACACAGACCAAAGCAGCTAAGAGGGGGAAATCAATCAAACACACAGACTGCCACTGCAAATAATAATATCAATACTAAGAATATCTCTGAGGTCTGAAGCCATCTGAAAAGCTTCTTTGCCCTTTCGCCATTCATCTCAGCAACAAAGGTTCAACCCAAATTGAACAAGAATTCATAATGAAGAAAAAAATCATCCAGGAAACTGATACATTTGAAGTGTTTTCTGGTGCACACAGTTAATTTAAAGAGAAGCAGCTTAGGCAATAATGCAATTAACAATGTGGGTTCAAAACGGATGCTCCTAATAACTTTCTGGAGAGAGAGGATTTATGCTGCTGTGTGTCTGATGTTGGGGGAAAGCTCATTTGCTGCTTCTCTTGCACCATGTAACAATAAAGCTATGCTTTGTCTGCAAATAAATCTTCTTTCCAAATAAATACATTTGCAGGACACAACTCATTTCGGTAAGTGCCAGGGGTCGGACCCCTGTAGACCAGGGGTTGGCAATTTTTTTTAGCCTTGGGTTGGTCCACTGTCCCTCAGACCTTGTGGTGGGCCAGGGAAGTGGCACCGGGGGGGGGGGCTGGAAGAAGAGGCGAGGGGGCAAGTAGTCCTCCTCCCCAGCCCCAAAGCCCCAGCAGCTGCACTTACCTTCGCAGGGGCTGCCGCTGCTGCTGCTGCCGCCGCTGCCGCCACCACCACCGCCACTGCCACTACTTCTCGTGGCTAGGCAGAGTGAGCTTGTCCACTCCGCTCTCGGAGGCAGCGGAGGGAAGATGAGTGGTGCGAAAGGGCTGGCTCCAGAGAGGGGCTGCTTAAAATGGCACTCAGCCAGCTCAGCCCAGCCCCCTTCCTTCTCTAGGCAGGGCGGGGAGAAGCTGGGAGGAGGGAGGGAGGGAGGAGGCGCCACCACAGTGTGTGTGAGGGAGAGGAGGGGGAGTGGGATGGCGCAGCCCAAACAAACAGAATCCCCACGCCGATCCATGGACAGTCTGCAGGCTGGATCCTGAAGGCAACTGGGCCGGATTCAGCCCACATAACTTAGTTTGCCAACCCCTGCTTTAGTGTGTGTGTGTGTGTGCGCGCGTGTGCTCTGAGGAGTGCATGGTTAGAGAAGATGTTGTATATGTTTGAGTTTTTATACTGTAAAACCACCCTGTATTTCTTGGATGAAGGGCAGTATATTGTTGTTGTTGGCACCTGTCTGTCTTGGGAGACAATGGGGTGCACTTCCAGGGTGAAATATATAAATTTAATTGACGACAACAACAACAAGATACACCTGTTTTGAAGAGGCAAAACCAGTTGTGTGTTTCTCCAGAATGTGGCACAAATCATAACTTAGGAAACGTTGCTTTAAATTGCCTTCTCTCCCTGCCCCCCAGCAAATCTCCACCACTGCTGTCATTGACTACTCAAGTTTTTTATCCTCATACTCTTTCTTAAAATAAAATATATTTTTTTAAAAAACCCTTCCTTGCACTTTGCATTTTGCACAGCTTGCTGCCCCAGAGTTTAATATACAGCCTCGTGGATTTTGTCGCCGAGATACGGGGTTTGTGCTTTCATCTCCGCGGGTTCTCATTTCCTGATGGCAATGTCAATATCTCAATACCCAGGTGGATTTATGGGACGAGTTACAGATAGCAAGGCTTCCTTGGAAATTAGTATGCCTGCCTCTGCTTGGTGGCCCCAATTCCCACAGGCTTGCCCTAATCACATACGGAACTGCTGGAGTCTTGAAGAGCTTAAAGAGTCGTGCAGGTGTTTAAGGACATGGTTAGATTCTCCCATCTCCTTCCTGCAGTATTTAAAAATATGCATCCCAATGGAAAATGAGGATCTTTTGACTGCTTTGAACGAAATAAGGTCACATTTGCACCATACGTTTAAAGTGTTATGATGCAGCTTTAAACAGTCACAGCTTCTCCCAAAAAAATTCTGAGAGATATAGTTTGTTACGGGAACTGATAGTTGTCAGGAGACCCCTATTCCAGTCCCTAGGGTTGACATATTTCAAAAAGTGAAAATCCGGATACAAAAGTTCTTGAGCTTTTTTATTTTTTTATTTGTTTAGTTTTAGTTTTATTTTTTTAGTTTTAGTTTCTTAGTTTTAGTTGCTAAGCTTTTTTTAAATAAAAAATGCAAAAATATATATATGATGTTTTTGAACTAATTTTAAGGGAAATTGGCAAAAATGAGACTGCCAACATGGATTACCATATGTCTGGATTTTCCCAGACATTTCCACCCAGACACTGCTTCTGATTGCAGTATTCTGGTTATGTCCAGGAAATTGCGGACGTAAGGCGATCTTCTCTGCCCCCCCCCCCAATACAATAAATCCCTTTTCACAGGGAACTCTGAGAATTGGCACTCTGGGAGGGTAATGAGCATATCCTAACAAGACATGGGTTGGCACTGTGGTCTAAACCACAGAGCCTAGGGCTTGCCGATCGGAAGGTTGGCGGTTCAAATCCCCGTGACGGGGTGAGCTCCCGTTGCTCGGTCCCAGCTCCTGCCAACCCAGCAGTTCAAAAGCACACTAGTGCAAGTAGATAAATAGGTACCACACTGGTGGGAAGGTAAACGGTGTTTCTGTGCACTGCTCTGGTTTCACCAGAAGCGGCTTAGTCATGCTGGCCACATGACCCGGAAAAACTGTCTGCGGACAAACGTCAGCTCCCTCGGCCAGTAAAGCAAGATGAACGCTGCAACCCCAGAGTCGTTCATAACTGGACTTAACTGCCAGGGGTCCTTTACCTTTTTTAACACGTCACATCACCCTGAATAAACTAGTCATCCCAATTCCAGATAACACCACTCTTAGAGAGACTATGTCCCTGTGGACAGAGACAAATAGAATCAGTTGTTCATGTTCATGTTCATCTTCACTGCTCATGGTATCAGACATTTCAATCTAAATTTAATAATTGGTTGTTAGTAAGGTGTGGCATTCGGATGAATGTACGCTAACCTTTTTTATGACTCAGAATGGGGGCAAGGCCAGATTTAGGTTTGATGAGGCCCTAAGCTACTGAAGGTAATGGGACCCTTTATATGTCCAGCTGTCCTTTGTCAACAACAAATTAAGTACTTAATTCGTTCCGGAGGTCCGTTCTTAACCTGAAACTGTTCTTAACCTGAGGCACCACTTTAGGGAAGCTTTTAATGTTTGATGTATTATAGTATTTTAATATTCTTTTGGAAGCCGCCCAGAGTGGCTGGGGAAGCCCAGCCAGATGGGCGGGGTATAAATAATAAATTATTATTATTATTATTATTATTATTATTATTATTATTATTATTATTATTATTTAGCTAATGGGGCCTCCCGCTGCTGCCACACCACCAAAACATGATTTCTGTTCTCATCCTGAAGCAAAATTCTTAACCTGAGGTACTATTTCTGGGTTAGCGGAGTCTGTAACCTGAAGCGTATGTAACCCGAGGTACCACTGTAACTGAGTAAGACAGAGAAAAGGAACCCCAAGAGTTGGCACTCATGCACTAACAGCCAACCCCATGGCCATGGCCGTGCAGGTGTTTATACCGTACGGAACGGGCATGGTTACAGGTGCCATGCAATACCTGTTCTGTATCTGTAAGAAATTGATCTTTTAGAGTGATAGACACTCTGGAATTCCCTGACTATTGACACCACTCAGGTGCATTCACTGTCAGGTGCATTCACTGTATTCACATATATATATTTGGCTGCTTGATAAAATCATATTTTTTTTTAATGCAAGCCTGTGCAGACAGTTGCTGCATGTTTTAATCCATTTTTAGATTATTTCTGATTTCATCTTTGGAATGTTTCAAAGAGTTGTTTTCACAGAGAATTTCATAGCTTTATTCGCTTTGCCAAGCGTTTTGAGGTTTACTTGTCTTTTTACAGTCAAGCGGCGTATAAGTTTCATGGGGGAGGGGAACTTGATGTTGTACGTTTAATGCAGGTAAAACATTCTGATTCAGATCTGGATCAAGGTATCTGTTCACCAAGAGTGGAATTCTATACATGCTTACTGGGATTGTAAATCCCCATGAAACCCGCAAGAAAACATTATGCCTAGGATTGGGCTATAAATTCTACAACCACAGCATCTTTCATTACGACTCCCTTGCATCCCATTGTTTCCTGCGAGATTTGGTCTCATCTAACAAGCTAGATTTGGTTTTCATTTTCCACTTTACTGCACCTTAGTTTTTACTTATTTTGTGTCTTTTGAAGAAGCGCCCCTCTTCTCTCGTTTTTCAATTTGTTATCTTCCGTTTTGAATAGTCTGCTGGAGTTATTCCTACTCATATCTTATACGATGTTTTCAAGCTGCTATCTCTACCCATGAGGACTAGAAACCTTTCCCCCCTCTTTTTTCAGCATGAAGAATTCAGATCCTCCTGCTTGCACCAAATTAAGAGGATTCCGTTTCCAGCCCTCCCACCCCAAACTCTCTTCCGGAGACTTTGTTATCAGAAGAAAGCAATTCTCCCTTGCTATCTCTGCTTTGCGGAGAGGAAGGGGAGTCCAGCTCATCTTCCCCAAGCACACGCTGAGGTATTAAAAATAAATTAGATATAAAGAAGGAGGCCCTGGGAGATTAAACAGAAACCAAGATTTTGAGCACAATTATTCATAACCAGAGAACTTTGCTATTGGGAAGGATGCTATCTATGAATAATAAAGGAACTGCTTTTGTATTCATCATATGGACGCTCCATGATTAAATGGTGGTTGTTCACAAAATTACATGTGAAGGAAGGGAAGAGAAAGAGAGGATGTTGTTGGGTGGGTGGGTGGGTGTACAAAAATGCTGACGCTGTAAATCAAGCCGAACCAATCTTCTGTCTTCTCAAACATCACTTACAGGGAAATTAATGCTCTGCACCTAGAAGCGAGGCCTTCACCTCGGAGTAATAGGGAAGAAACAACAACTCTTTTCCAGCCCCGCTGTGTAATTAGAAATAATGGCACCCTCCCATTTTATTGGTAGCAAAGGAAGGGATGACTTGTGTTTGTCTGAGAGTAGGTAGGAGATGGATATAAGTTGTTTCAGCTCCTTCCGCTTCCTCATATTTCTTCTGCCTATTGCGCCGGAATTTTTTTACCCATTAAAAGCGGAGTTAATATCATCGCCTCCAACTTTCGTGCAATGAAAGGGGGAAACTGGCAAGTAGGAACTGGATAAATCCATCAAGAAGACCCCAGAAGGTCTCTTGTATCTAACCAGTCAGCTGAGCTAAGAATGCTCTGCCACAAAAGCTGCGTGCAACTTATTTCAGTGAAGACCAGAATTTTGTTGTTGTTGTTTAGTCGTGTCCGACTCTTCATGACCCCCTGGATCAGAGCACGGCAGGCACTCCTGTCTTCCACTGCCTTCTGCAGTTTGGTCAAACTCATGCTGGTAGCTTCAAGAACACTGTCCCACCATCTCGTCCTCTGTCGTCTCCTTCTCCTTGTGCCCTCCATCTTTGCCCACATCAGGGTCTTTTCCAGGGACTCTTCTCTCCTCATGAGGTGGCCAAAGTCTTGGAGCCTCAACTTCACGATCTGTCCTTCCAGTGAGCATTCAGGGCTGATTTCCTTAAGAATGGAGAGGTTTGATCTTCTTGCAGTCCACAGGACTCTCAAGAGTCTCCTCCAGCACCACAATTCAAAAGCATCAATTCTTCGGAGACCAGCCTTCTTTATGGTCCAGCTCTCGCTTCCATACATCACTACTGGGAAAACCATGCCTTTAACTATACGGACCTTTGTTGGCAAGGTGATGTCTCTGCTTTTTAAGATGCTGTCTAGGTTTGTCATTGCTTTTCTTCCAAGAAGCAGGCGTCTTTTAATTTCGTGACTGCTGTCACCATCTGCAGTGATCACCAGAATTTTAATCCATCAAAATTCCATATATGATTTTAGAATTAAGCTATCCTATAGATGATGTTTACTCGGATGTAAGCCCCAATGATTTCAAGTGGGTGTTTTGTGGTTTTTATAGCGTAATTTGATGTTGTGATCTACCCTGAGATCTACAGATGAAGAACAGTATATAAACTAAATAAAAAATAACATAATAATAATACAGTGGTGCCTCGCAAGACGAACGCCTCGCAAAACGAAAAACTCGCAAGACGAAAGAGTTTTCCGTTTTTGAGTCGTTCCGCAAGACGAATTTCCCTATGGGCTTGCTTCGCAAGAAGAAAGCCCATAGGGAAATCTCCGGGGACCTCTTTTAAAATGCTGGCGGTCGGGAGCAAAGACTTTCGCCCACCGCCGGCCTTCAGAAGAGGTCCTGGACCTCTTCTGAAGGCCGGCGGGGGGGGCAAAAGTCTTTGCTCCCCCCCGCCTGCCTTCCCGGGACAGCGGAGACTTCTCCGCTGTCCCGGGCGATCTTAAAATGCCGGCGGGCGGCAGCGAAGCCTTCGCTGCCCCCCGCCAGCATTTTAAAATTGCCCTGGGACAACGGAGGCTTCGCTGCCGCCCGCCAGCATTTTAAAATCGCCCCGGGACAGCGGGGGCTTTTAAAATGCTGGCGGTTGGCAGCAAAGCGCTCCTGTCCCCGGAGCTTGCGGGGTGGGAGGTGGGGAGAAGGGCTTTTCTTCCCACCGCCAGCCTTCAGAACAGCCTTCTGAAGGCTGGGGGTGGGAAGAAAAGCCCTTGTCCCCCCCCCCCAGCCTTCAGAAGAGGTCGGGGGACAGACTGTCCCCGGACCTGGTCTGAAGGCGGTTTCCATAGGAACGCATTGATTGATTTTCAATGCATTCCTATGGGAAACCGTGCTTCGCAAGACAAAAAACTCGCAAGAAGAAAAAACTTGTGGAACGAATTAATTTTGTCTTGTGAGGCACCACTGTATATGATTGCAGCAATAATGGCAAAGAGCCCAAACTGTACACCAGGAAATCTCACTGAAATACATAGTGAGTGAAGGTGAAGAGCTTCTCTCTGTCCATGTTCTCCATGCTATGCCTAATATTAGTCATTTCTATCATGTCAATTTTTATTCACCCTTTCTCTAAACTAAAAAAACCCAAATGTTGTAATCTTTCCTCATAAGGGAGTCGTTGCATTTCCCTATTCATTCCTGTAGCCCTTTCCTTAACCTTTTACAACCTTGCACTATCCATTTTGAGGTGAGGCTACCAGAACTATGGAGGTTTGCGGGTGGCGCTGTGGGTTAAATCACAGAGCCTAGGACTTGCTGATCAGAAGTTTGGCGGTTTGAATCCCCACGATGGGTTGAGCTCCCGTTGCTCGGTCCCTGCTCCTGCCAACTTAGCAGTTCAAAAGCATGTCAAAGTGCAAGTAGATAAATAGGTACCGCTCTGGAGTCGGCCACGACTGGACCTAATGGTGAGGGGTCCCTTTACCTTTACTTTTACTAGAACTATACACAGTATTATGAGTGAAGTATCACCTGAGGTTGTATGATGACATTATGATAATTTCAGTTTTCTTTTTAATCACTTTCCTGATGAGGTTGGATGGCCATCTGTCGGGAATTCATTAGCTGTGATTCATGCATTGCAGAGATTTGGACTAGATGACCACTGAGGTTCCCTCCAACTCGACAATACTATGATTCTATGATTCAAAGGTCCTGCCAGAAGTCGAAACACATTTCGTCAACTGCTGCATTTTCATTCGCTAAAGCCACTTCCGCCTAAGGAGGAGGTGGGGTTGCAGGCTTCACAGCCCCTCCAAGTGCTTGATGGGCAGAGGCCAGCCCCGCGCAATTGGGGGGATTCCCAACTGCGTCATTTCCTGGCCAGCCAATCAGCTGGCTCGGGGTGTGTGGCTTGCCCTATTTAAGGCACAATGCGGCCGGGGATCTCCCTCTTTGCCTCCCAGCAGCTGTTCCTGCTTTTCCCACCCTCCCACCCTATAAGGTTTTTGTTCCTTGACCTTGCTATGGACCTTGGTTGGTAACCATTGAGGGACCTGGTGGGAATTTTTCCACTTGGCAAATTGGCACCAGCCACTTGGTTTTCGCCTACCTCATAGCAAATCGTCACAACTTTCCGGGTATTGGCGGTTAGGCATTGGTATTGTTCTGTAGACGTAAGAGGGGAGGAAGTGCCATCACCTGCCCCACATATTGAAGGGTAGTCCGATAAAGGATTCTGGGGGGCGTGGCCCTGTCCGAAGCCTAAGGAGGTGAGGGCCTAAGGCACGCCCCCAATCGGTGACCCCGGGGGAGTTCCTAGTTGATGTGCATCAGCAGGACTCCTCCTACTGGTGGTTAACCCTTCCCAGACTTCGAGCAGACGGGCTGGAGTCAAATATAGTTGGTTAGGACCAATGCCTACGCCAATACCACTCTTCACCTGTAACGAATACAGTGGTACCTCAGGTTAAGTATTTAATTCGTTCCGGAGGTCCATTCTTAACCAGAAATTGTTCTTAACCTGAAGCACCACTTTAGCTAATGGGGCCTCCTGCTGCTGCCGCGTCGCCTGAGCACAATTTCTGTTCTCATCCTGAAGCAAAGTTCTTAACCTGAGGTAATATTTCTGGGTTAGCGGAGTCTGTAACCTGAAGCATATGTGACCTGAAGTGTATGTAACCCGAGGTACCACTGTACTAGTCATGATGGTTAGTAAGAAAAGTGTAAACAATTATAAGGAAGGAAAATTGTAAAGAATTGTGAAATACTCTGGGGCAACACCCAGTTTTGCATTTGCTGGGATTGGGTTGGCTGAGATTTCTTCCTCAAGAGTTGGAGAATCTTGGCACTGGACCTGAAGGAGCCTTCAGCCCAAGTCCCTTCCTTACAGATGATCTGTGTCTTTAACGAAAACATGGCGGACATTGGCAGGGCTTTGTTTTCAATGGGCCTGTTCCAGGGAACTTAAGTTGTACTTTAAAAAAAATCTAATCTAGGTAAGCTGTCATGAATTCTAAAAGTCAACTGGCTTCCTCTTCCAATATGGAAAACACATTCTTCAGTGCCTTTGCCCATCATTTCTCATTCCTTGGAAGAACCGGGAGATGTAAATATGACGGAGCTGGCCATTAAGACAAGGAGAAATTGATGGGCAAACTGTAGCATTTAGTCTGTAAACACACATCCCTCCCAATGTGATGATTTATGTATTGTTTCAAAACAAGAACAACAACAGAAGTCTCCTTGCATCCCCCTTCCACTCTTCTCTATTTGCATATTGTCCTCTTCTTTTTAAAGAAACGATTCGGATGAAACAACAAAGGAAGCATAAATCATCATCCTGCCGACAGAGCCAATGCTTTAAAAAGGCATGATTTGTAACAGATATGCTGTAAAGTATTACCCTTGGCAAGTGTGGGAACGGCATTATATATTGAGCTGTCACTGGTGAAGTTTATGAGCTACTAGGGAGGTGCTCTTGGAGTAGAAATGATGTAATATAAGAAATGACCAGAGATATTAGGAGGCCTTGATTCTCCATTGATGCTCTACATCAGATGATTTGGGGTGGCCATTTGGGAGCTCCAGAGATGGGGAAGGATGAACACAGTGCCTCCTTCTTCATGGAAGAGCGCCAGTTGAACAAGGGATGCCCGAAAGCCCATGGAGCAATTGTGCCAGTCTTGCTGAAATCTTTTTGAGGGTTTCCTCAGAATTCTTCAGCCACTCTGCCTGAGAAAGAACCTAGCGGTGGGAGAGAAATTCAGTTCAGTTGGGATTTCATGGCAGACCTACCTAATCTACATTTTCTGAACCAAACAGAAACACAGCCAGCCTTTGAAATCTGCACTTTTCTGAATTTTGCAACATAGTTTTCTCACCAAGTAATGGGCACAAAAATGCATATACTGGGGTGAATTGTGCATTAAAATGTGTGTACAGATGTAAAAAAAATGGTATTGTTTTTGACACTCTGACCTTCACATTGGATTACTGTAAGGACATTTTACATGTGACTGTCCTTGAAGACAGCCCAGAAACTTCAGCTGTTTGGAAATACAGTGGTATGAACACTGATGTGCTCAAACGAAATATATCTATTTTTATAAAAACTGCACTAGCTACCAATTTGTTTCCATCTCCAATTCAAGGTGCTGTTAGGTGCAGCTTTCAGATATTTCAAAAACTAAAGTCCTGATTATCTCAGAGAATACCAGCTTTTGACCCCCACCCTTACGAAGGAGGACTAAAAATTAGGTTCTGCTAAAGTTTCAGACACGCTTGGAAGTTAGATTATCCTCTACAAAAAGCAGGGCCTTCTATCTCTGCTCCATTTTTAATATATATATGTGTGTGTTTGTCCTTCTTTGGTAGGCCTTTATGGGCTCCCAAACTATCTTTCAAGTCAAAATATTTTTCATTCCGCCTTTGGTGATTAATTTGTTTCGTTGTGTTCTGCTGCTTCTTTCAGATGTGCTGCATTAGGATGGGTTGTGTTAGTGTGTATTAATATCGTTATTTTCATTTGCAAACCTGCAATTTGTTGTTTATAGCTGATAAGTTGTATAAAATATTCCAAACAAACAAACAAACAGATAAATATTGATGACAGCTACAAAAGCCAGCCCTGCATTCAGTCCAAAGCAGAACCAGGAGCTAATCGAATCCTTCAGCTTTCCAACCTCACTTTGTCCCCTTAAAACTGAAGACAAAAAACCCCCCCTGCTCTTCTTGATTAATGTTTTCACAGTGGATTTCAAGAGAAACTGCAATAATAGGACAGTTAAGAGTAAAGCGTTATCCCTCGAGCCGGTTGGACTATTAATTCAAAATGCCAATCCTCATTGAGAACTCTGCTTTTTGGAATGCTCATGAGCTCGGCACACTGTGTTTGGGATGCTAATTAGATGCTAGGAAAGATGAGCCTTCACTATTAGCCAAATCAGATGTTCACAACAAATCGGGAACTGGGCAAAACGTCCAAATATTGAATTGCAAAGCAATGTTCAGTTTTGTCACGAGAGAGAAAGAGGGTTCAGATCTTATGCCTCTGAAGAGAAAACATAAAGAACAAGAGGCTTTTAAGAACATAAGAAGAGCCTTGTGGGTCAGGTCAATGGTCCATCTGGTCTAACATCCTCTTCTCACAGTGGCCAACCAGATGTCTCTTCTGGGAAACATGCAAGCAGTATGGTGCCCAGATCAAGGGAACTAATAGGTAAAGGTAAAGGGACCCCTGACCATTAGATCCAATTGCAGACGACTCTGGGGTTGCGGCACTTATCTTGCTTTACTGGCCAAGGGAGCTGGTGTATAGCTTCCGAGTCATGTGGCCAGGATGACTAAGCCGCTTCTGGTGAAACCAGAGCAGCGCATGGAAACGGCGTTTACCTTCCTGCCGGAGGGGTACCTATTTATCTACTTACACTTTAATGTGCTTTCGAACTGCTAGGTTGGCAGGAGCAGGGACCCAGCAACGGGATCTCACCCCGCCATGGGGATTCGAACCGCCAACCTTCTGATTGGCAAGTCCTAGGCTCTGTGGTTTAACCCACAGTGCCACCCGCGTCCCTAAGGGAAGTAATAATACCACTCTATTCTGACTAGGTCAGACCACACCTGGAATATTATGTCAAATTCTGGGGACCACAATTTAAGAAGAGTGTTGACAAGCTGGAATGTGTGCAAAGGAAGGCAGCTAAGATGATCTGGAGTCTGGAAACCAAGACTTACAGTGTGAGGAACAGGTGAGGAGCTGGATAAGTTTAGCCAGGAAAAGAAGAGAGCGAGAAGAGATATGATGACCATCTTCAAATATCGAAAGGGCTGCCCCATGGAAGAGGGAACAAGCATGTTTTCTCTCGCCCTGGAGAGTAGGACTCTAACCAATGGTTACGAGTTACAAGAAAGGAGATTCCAACTAAAAATCAGAAAGAACTTTCTGACAATAAGAGCTGTTTGACAGTGGAACGGTCTCCCTAAAAAGTTGTGGACTCTCCTTCCTTGGAGGTTTTTAAGCAGAGGTGGGATGGCCATCTGTCAGGGATGCTTTAGCTGAGATTCTTGCATTGCAGGGGGTTGGACTCTTGAGGTCCATTTCAACTCTACAATCCAATGATTCTATGAGTATTGTCTATGCAGATGGGAATAAAGCTCCATGAGGCCTCCGATGGAGGACTACCTCCCTTGAGATGTTGGCGATTAAACCTGGGATATTTTCCTGGCAAAAAAGGTGCTCAGTCGCTGAGTTGTGGCTCTTCCTGCAAATGCTGTTTAATCAGGCTCCCCATTTTATGAACCAATCACTCCATATTCAGGCATTTAATGAACGTGAGTAGGAGAAGGGCTTAGCTTGCTGATCTACCCATGTGTCAACTGAGGTTTACATAGCATCACTGCTTGACTTATCCAATTCACCCAGCTGCTACCCAGAAAATAGGTGGGGACAAGCCTAGTTTGTATGCTGACATTCAGACATCAGAGATAACAGCTGGGTCACTCAAGGAAACTGTTGTGCACACATATTGCTAGGTTTTTAAAGCTTTTAAATGTTTTAAAAGCTTTTTCATCTTAAAAAGCAGAGACATCACCTTGCCAACAAAGGTCCGTATAATTAAAGCTATGGTTTTCCCAGTAGTGATGTATGGAAGTGAGAGCTGGACCATAAAGAAGGCTGATCGCCGAAGAATTGATGCTTTTGAATTCTGGTGCTGGAGGAGACTCTTGAGAGTCCCATGGACTGCAAGAAGATCAAACCTCTCCATTCTGAAGGAAATCAGCCCTGAGTGCTCACTGGAAGGACAGATCGTGAAGCTGCGGCTCCAAGACTTTGGCCACCTCATGAGAAGAGAAGACTCCCTGGAAAAGACCCTGATGTTGGGAAAGATGGAGGGCACAAGGAGAAGGGGACGACTGATGACGAGATGGTTGGACAGTGTTCTCAAAGCTACCAGCATGAGTTTGACCAAACTGCGGGAGACAGTGGAAGACAGGAGTGCTTGGCGTGCTCTGATCCATGGGGTCATGAAGATTTGGACACGGCTAAATGACTAAACAACACCAACAACAAATGTTTCCCCCCCTCTTTTGATTTCCTGATTTCCCCCCACCTATGCATGGCCTGCAAGATGGAGCAATCTGCATCCTTTCAATAAATAACTTCTCTTTCTTCAAGTTTTCAGACGTGAGAGAACAAACTTCCAATCCTCCCCACCCTATTCTGCTCCTCTGCCGTAGCTGCTACCAGCAGCTTAAACTTTAAACGAAGTTAATTGCAAAATTGTTCTGTTAATACTGTATGCCCTAGGGAGGAGTGTCAGCTTTTATTTCCACCACCACCAATAATGATTGTTGATAGTTCGTTATAAAGCATGCTGTGCAATGGACAAAAATGTTACTTCTTCTGCTTTGTAGCTTCAGCTATTACTCCCTCGATGAAAAGACTCCCTTGGGAGTTGATCAGCCAAAGTTTGTTTCCCATCTTGGCACTCTCTATACTTTTTGATTTAAGGTTCCCCTGTTTTTTCCAGTCAGCTTTGCTAACTGGAAATACTCTGTCATGAGTGTTTGCCATTCTGTTATTGTTGGTGTTGTTTCGCATTTCCAACTTCTGGCCACCAGTATTCTCGCAGCCGTGATCCAGCAAGCTCGTCTTAACGCTCTTATGTTAGGCAGTGGTTTCTCCCAGGTTTTCTTGGGAACCAATTGCTAGGGAAAGGGGACAAAATCTCTTTTGCTGCACTTCTGGACCCATCACCACCCCTTTGTGGATTTTGTGTTTTCATTTTGTATTTTTACATCGTAAGCCAACCTGCGATCTCCGGATGAAAGGCAATATATAAATTTAGGAAATAATGACATAATCATCATCCTATTTTTTTTCAAATTTAGCTGAAGAAGAAGAAGAAGAAGAAGAAGAAGAAGAAGAAGAAGAAGAAGAAGAAGAAGAACAACAACAACAACAACAACAACAACAACAACAACAACAACAACAAACACTCTGTGAGGTGAGTGGGGCTGAGAGACTTCAGAGAAGTGTGACTGGCCCAAGGTCACCCAGCAGCTGCATGTGGAGGAGCGGGGAATCGAACCCGGTTCACCAGATTACGAGTCTACCACTCTTAACCGCTACACCACACTGGCTCCAGACCTTCATGTCATTGCTCAATCCATTGCTTTCATTAATCTCCATGCCACGAAGAGGATGGACTGGCAGAAGCAGGGAGAGAGAAAGAGGGGAGGCAAAAGGAGGAAATTGAATTGGCAGAGAAAGAATCCAATTAAAAATTAAAGTTTTATTAACATACCAATATCCCCCTGCTCGGCTCAATCCATATTCCCATGCATATTTGCCACCGAAGACTCCCGGTTTAATAAACCCAATATCCATCCCGCGAATCAGGTGCGCTCCCGACTTCCCTTCCCCAGGAAGGAGATTACACATCTTATTAATGGTGCTGCATTGGACAAGGCTGAATGCTTGCGTGTTTTACACGGCTGCCTATCATCTGTGAGATTGTAATTATTTTTAGCTGCTAATTATAGATGCTGTGCCCACACCAGTGGAAACTGACAGATGTAATTTCCACAGGATCATTGAATTGCCGGGAAGGAAATTCCAGCTGTAACATTATCACTCTCCGATAACAGTTGGGGCAGATGGGGGTTTGGATTTCAGTCGAGCAAGCAGTAACTATGAATGCTTGCTTAGTGCAAGATACCCAGTGGATCTGCTTTGCTGCCATTGCAGTACTGTAGGAGACCTAGAGCTCAGCTGCAACTAGGCCCAGCTTCCCCGGGCACTTTTTGATTTGAATAAGCAATGTTTGCCTCTTTTGTGGTTTTCCAGAACTCCTTGCAATAGACTTCTTTCCTCTTGCATTCCCCAGTAACCGGTAATGAGAAATGTGCTGCCTCTGACCTGGAGGTGGTATACAACCATCAGAAAATATGAAGAGCCTGATGGATCAGGCCAGTGGTCCATGTAGACCAGCGGTTCTCAACCTGTGGGTCCCCAGATGTTGTTGGACTACAACTCCCATCATCCCTGAGCTCTGGCCTTGCTAGCTAGGGGTGATGGGATTCGTAGTTCAACAACATCTGGGGACCCACAGGTTGAGAAAGGCTGATGTAGACCATCATCCTGTTCTCACAGTCGCCAACCAGATGCCTGTATGAAGCCAGCATACAGGATCCTAACACAAGAGACCTCTCCACTCCTGGGCCTTGGGCCAGTATACCTGGAGCGCCTCCACCCCCATCATCCAGCCCAGACACTAAGGTCCAGATCCGAGGGCCTTCTGGCAGTTCCCTCCCTGTGAGAAGCGAGGTTACAGGGAACCAGGGAGAGGGCCTTCTCAGTAGTGGCACCCTCCCATCAGATGTCAAGGAAATAAACAACTGTCTGACTTTTAGAAGACATCTGAAGGCAGCCCTGTTTAGGGAACTTTTTAAAGTTTGATGTTTTATCATGTTTTTAATATTCTATTGGGAGCCGCCCAGAGTGGCTGGGGACACCCAACCAGAAGGGCGGGGTATTATTATTATTATTATTATTATTATGGAACTCACTCTCACAGGAGTCAATGGTGGCTTCAAGCATCTGGTAGTCAGAAGCATTTACTGCCTCTAATCATGGTGGCAAAGCTTAGCCATGTCTAGTAGCCATTGATAGCCATATCTTCCATGAATTCATCCAATCCCCTTTAAAAGCCACCCAGGAGTGCTCTGATGGTGTTTCCTGCTTGGCAGGGGGTTGGACTCGATGGCCCTTGTGGTCTCTTCCAACTCTATGATTCCATGATTCTATGATTCTGTGATTCATGTTGGTGTCTATCAGTGCTTCGGGTAGGAGTGAGAGCCAGAATTTAATGATGTGCTACTTTCTTTTATCTGTCCTCGATTTTCCAGTATTCAGCTTTCCAATATTGAAGTTGCAGTCTTAGGAGAGTGTGCTTTGGTGCTTGAATCCTGCCTGTGGGTTTCCCACAAACATTTGGTTGGCCACTAGAGAACAGGATGTTGAAGAACATGGCCTTAACTAGCACACCCTTTTTATGGTTGAAAGAATTTTCTTGAAGACTTTCTTTTAAAAAATAAACAGATAAGTAAATCACAAACTGATGTGGAAATGTGGAAAGATGAGAAACTGAAAGAACCAGTCAGAGGGCCTTCTCAGTGGTGGCGCCCGCCCTGTGGAACGCCCTCCCATCAGATGTCAAGGAAATAGACAACTATCTGACTTTTAGAAGACATCAGAAGTCAGCCCTGTTTAGGAAAGGTTTTAATGTCTGATATTTTATCATTATCATCATCATCAACAACAAAACCAACATTAATTCTGTTGGGAGCCGCACAGGGTAGCTGGGGAAACCCAGCCAGATGGGTGGGGTATAAATAATAAATTACTATTATTTTTAAGCTGAAATGGACACATTCTAAGATGGAACTATGTGTGTTTTGGTGCTGGCTCATAGTAGCATTGCCAAGTAGATGTTTCAAATGGTTTTAGGATACAGTTTATTGGTTACATTTTGATGTGTATGTAGTAAACCACTTTGTGATAAATGCCTCTTTAAAAGTGGGCTGTAAATCTGTTCAATAACAGAGAAAGAAGCGAGTCCTATTGAATTAAATAAGGCTTATTCCCAGGTAAGTGGGATTAGGACTGCCAACATCCTTGGTAAATCGAGTTCCAGATCCACTCTCCAGCAGGTTGCAATTGATTGGGTCTCAGATCTGAGCTTTGAAGCTAGGTATGGGTGCTGATAGCAGGATACAGGTGGTGCTGTGGTCTAAACCACAGAGACTAGGGCTTGCCGATCAGAAGGTTGGCGGTTTGAATCCCCGCGACAGGGTGAGCTCCCGTTGTTCGGTCCCAGTTCCTGCCCACCTAGCAGTTTGAAAGCATGTCAAGTGCAAGTAGATAAATAGGTACCGCTCCGGCGGGAAGGTAAATGCCATTTCCGTGCGCTGCTCTGGTTCGCCAGAAGCGGCTTAGTCATGCTGGCCACATGACCTGCAAGCTGTACGCCGGCTCCCTCGGCCAGTAAAGCGAGATGAGCGCCGCAACCCCAGAGTCATCCGCAACTGGATCTAATGGTCAGGGGTCCCTTTACCTTTACAGTGGTACCTCAGGTTAAGTACTTAATTCATTCCAGAGGTCCGTTCTTAACTTGAAGCACCACTTTAGCTAATAGGTCCTCCTGCTGCCGCTGTGCCGCCAAAGCACGATTTCTGTTCTCATCCTGAAACAAAGTTCTTAACCTGAGGTAATATTTCTGGCTTAGTGCAGTCTGTAACCTGAAGCGTATGTAACCTGAAGTGTATGTAACCCGAGGTACCACTGTACCTTTAGGGGTGATGATGGAGGAGGATAGAACATTATTCTTGGGATACTGATTGCTTCCCTACCAGAAGAGTGGCTGAAGTCCTCCATATGTCAGCAAGAGAAGCTATAAGATTGCTACTCATCATCTCAACAGGATGTTGTTAGCACTTCTCCCTCTTCCTGGAACACACAGGAGGGACGCAACATGTTCTAGATATTCTCTTTCACCAGCATGAGGGAAACATTCAGGTTCTCAAGAAAAGGAAGTAATCTCAGGTCTTGTAGAGGGCAGGAAGAGAGATGTGAAAAGCAATTGAAGTGTGCGATGTTGCGGCTCATTGCTTAGGACGAGAGAGAAAAACACACTGTCTTGAGAAGCGAGAGTGCTACTTTTGAACAAGATACTGCATGCTGGGCAAAGACAAAGCTTCAAATAAGCCACAGAGCTCGGGGGCACACATAGCACGATGGCTGAATGGCTGAACGACACCTATGGATGTTCCTCTTTCATATCTCAAAATCCTGGCCTTGCATGAGTAAGATGGTCACAGACACATCACAGTGTTTCAGCTTTTAGCCATCTACCATGATATAGTTTCAGTACAATAACACTTTGACGGAAATGAAACTTTATCACGAACTGTGCAGACTACTGCCTCGGTCCAGTATATCTGAAGGAGCGTCTCCACCCCCATCATTCTACCTGGACACTGAGGTCCAGTGCCGAGGGCCTTCTGGTGGTTCTCTCACTACGAGAAACCAAGTTACAGGGAACCAGGCAGAGGGCCTTCTTGGTGGTGACGCCCACCCTGTGGAATGCCCTCCCACCAGATGTCAAAGAGAACAACAACTACAGTGGTACCTCGGGTTACATATGCTTCAGGTTACATACGCTTCAGGTTACAGACTCTGCTAACCCAGAAATAGTACCACGGGTTAAGAACTTTGCTTCAGGATGAGAACAGAAATGGTGCTCCAGCGGTGCGGTGGCAGCAGGAGGCCCCATTAGCTAAAGTGGTGCTTCAGGTTAAGAACAGTTTCAGGTTAAGAACGGACCTCTGGAACGAATTAAGTACTTAACCTGAGGTACCACTGTACCAGACTTTTAGAAGACATCTGAAGGCAGCCATGTTTAGGGAAGATTTTAATGTTTCATGCATTACTGTATTTTAATATTTTGTTGGGAGCCGCCCAGAGTGTCTGGGTGGGCTGGCCCTGAGGGGAATCTGCTGACCCTGTGGATAATGCAGCCTGAGGCAGTTTCCTCACCTTACCTTATGGGTGCACCGGCTCTGCAAAGCAGATACTCTGCACTGAAATACGGCCCTTTCCCAAGGCATCATCATGGCCAGGGGCTGCACTGGTTGGTTGGTGGATTGCCCTCCTCCTTTTGCTTCACAAATGCTCAGCTGGTAAAGCATGAGACTCCTAATCTTGTGGTCATCGGTTCGAGCCCCACGGTGGGCAAAAGATTCCTGCATTGTTGACGAACCTTGTGGTCCCTTCCAACTCTACAATTCCATGATTCTACGAATCTATGGCATGGCTTTTTGACATGTTTCGAATATGAAAAGCGCCTTAGGCACCTTTATCTTTTCGCCTTCGCTGTGTTTATAGTATCCTTATCTTTCGCAGCGGCTGACATGGGAGATAATTGACTTGGGTTACAGGGAGACATGACAATTTCTTTTTATTAACAAGGTGAATTCCTGGTCTCCGCATCCTCAGTGAATGTCTAATGAGGCTGTACATTGCAGTGATTGAAGAGTTATGAAGATATCCATTAAAGAGAACCACTAAACCGGCTTCTCTCCTGACCCTTAATTATAAAGACCTCAGAAAATGGGTCTGGAATGCGACCTCTTCTAACCCCTATTTGCCCATCATTTACATTCTTACCTGACACCTCTATTGCCGTTTCCGACAAAAACAAATTAATGGAAAAGGTTGATATACACAAGGTACACCATTGGCTGTTTCTATACAGACAAAGGGCATGATCTGATCAAATTGGAGCACTTTAAAGACCCCATGATTTCATTATGAGAGATGTAAACATGGGCTTAACTGCGCTTTTGAAATAACCTATCTCTTGCGCATATTGCGCTTGTGGCAGCAAAGTTCATGCAAATTCCAAAATGCTCAGGGAAAGAAAGCTCTGGAATGCTAGTGGTTCTGCTTCTTGGGGGGAGAGGGACAGCTGTCAGTTTCGCTGGAACTAAAAGCTTCCATTTGGCTCAAGACAAATTAGTATTTTGGTAGGGCAAGTTGAGGAAAGTGGTCCCAGGCAGGTTGAGAAAAGTGAGGAAACAAAGAGGGTTGCTGGGAGCATAGAGGCAAAGTGACTAAAGGAAGTGGAGACAAGTGAACCAGTGTGATGTAGTGGTTAGCATGCCAGGCTATGACCATAGCTGTCAACTTACAGATTTGAAAATAAGGGACCAGCAGCCTTGAAAATAAGGGATCAGAAGCCAAAATAAGGAATTTTCCAAGCACAGGTATGTTCAACTTCTGAGCCCCTCCGAGCCAAAGGCAGAAAGCCCATCCAGCAGCCAAACGAAGCCTCAAGTGGTGGTTCCCACAGCACAGCAACATGGCAAAGGGGATGCAGCAAGGAAAACCACCATCACCTCTCCGCTGGGAAGCGCTGAGCAAAGTCCCCAGGCAATGCGGCCGATTTGATCAGCACAAGGCATGCAAGCTCCACCCCCCAGTCGTTCTTAGACTCCTTATTGGGTGAGCAATGCAGCCAAGCAACACAGTTGGAGCCTCCCTTCTCCCTGGCCGGCAAGGAGGGAGGGAGAGGAGCTGCTTCCTTTGAAACCCGGGAAATTTAAGGGACATCATCAATAAGGGACAGCAGCGGGACACAGTGCTGGGATAAGGGACTTTCCTGCCAAATAAGGGACGGTTGACAGCTATGACTATGACCTAGGAGATCAGGGTGTCAGGAGTTCAGCCTACACTCGAGTAGGACCCTGGCAGAGACACATGCCTGACTGGCATGTTCTCTCCCTCCTGGTCTTTCTTTCGGGAGCTTCAAAAGCTTTCTTCAGCCCGAACATCACAGCAACCAATGCCAACTGACACCGGCACACTTAGGGATCCGCAGAGTTTGCGCAGTTGCGTAACAGACCTCAGCAACTCAGCATTTTGGCTAATCTACTTTATTTACATATAAACACACACGGGGCACTGCAACATGGCTCCCTCTCTCTCTAGCATCAGACAGCAAAGAGAGAAAGAACAAAGGACAATAGTCCCACTTCACGGAACACAGTAACCCAAACATCCTGTCTCCGTCACATCCCACTCTGTGGAGTCAAAACATAGAGTGAAAGACAACAATCCCATGACTGCAATCATGGAGCAGGAATTCTAACACAGGGTTCAAATCCCCCATTCGGTCATGAACCTCACTGGGTGATCTTCAGCCAGTCACTCACTCTCAGCTTAACCTATATTATGGGGTTGTTGTGAGGATAAAATCAGGGAGTAGAAGTATGTATGCCACCTTGATTTTCTTGAAGAAAGGGTGCAGATATAAATGAAATAAATAAATAAGTAAGTAAGTAAATGAGGGATGGGTGGGTGTATAATGAGGAGCCTGAAGGGCTGATATGGATGAAAGAGAAAGAAGACTTAAGAAATGGGCAAGAATTGGACAGAATTAAAGGATTTATAATGAACTGAAAAAAGTGTTGAAAAACACATTTATTAAAAAACCAGAAGTCTTTTTACTTGGTATAGTGGGGGGGGGGTTGAAATCCCCAAAAGGGATGTTATTTTTTTCTGCATGCCACAACAGCTGCGCAAATATTACTAGCAAGGAACTGGAAGAAACAAGATTTACCAACTATCGAAGAATGGCAGATGAAGATGATGGACTATATGGAACTTGCCGAACTGACTGGGAGACTCCGAGACCAGAGAGAAGAGACGGTGGAAGAAGGCTGGGAGAAGTTTAAAGAATATTTGAAGAAATATGTTAATATTTAAATCTTAGACTAGCTTTGGAAGTGGATATAGGCTGAAGGGTTAGAAGATAGGGTATTTTAAAATAGTATTATATGTAAGGGATAAAGTTTGAAGTAAGTGTGAAAAGAAAAATGGTTAAAAATTATGATATATGTAAACTGCTAAAGATGAGCTAAAATGAAAATCAGATGGGGGGACTTGGGGGAAGCTAATCCTCATTAGTAAAGGTAAAGGGACCCCTGACCATTAGGTCCAGTCGTGACTGACTCTGGGGTTGTGGCGCTCATCTCGCTTTACTTGCTGAGGGAGCCGGCGTACAGCATCCAGGTCATGTGGCCAGCATGACTAAGCCGCTTCTGGCGAACCAGAGCAGTGCACGGAAACGCCGTTTACCTTTCCGCTGGAGCGGTACCTATTTATCTACTTACACTTTGACGTACTTTTGAACTGCTAGATTGTCAGGAGCAGGGACCGAACAGCGGGAGCTCACCCCGTCATGGGGATTCAAACCGCCAACCTTCTGATCGGCAAGTCCTAGGCTCTGTGGTTTAACCCACAGCGCCACCCGCGTCCCCATTAAAAGGTTCTTTAATTCCTCCTCAATTTCTGCCATCAAGGTTCTGTCATCTGCATATCTGAGGTTGTTGATATTTCTTGCGGCAATCTTAATTCCAGCTTGCCATATTAAGAAAGACCCCAAAATTGAGGGTTTTTTTAAAAAATCTAGGGACTTTTGGAGGGGTGGAATAGTACTTTTTTTGATACTTTAGAGTGAGAGTCAGGCCTTAGGGCTTAATTGTCTTTAATAGATTCGCAATTCTGGGCAGTTAATAGATTTAACACTATGTTAAAGGGTTCTACTTTGCTTGTGAAAGGAAAGAACGGATGAATGAAAGAACGAAAGAAAGAAAGAAAAGAAAAGGAAATTCTGAAGTATGAATAATAAACGAGAGGCAGTTTCATTGGCACCGAAGATAAAAAAATACTTGGCTCTCATCCCAGGCTCTATAAATGCCGATGTATGTATTTTTCTCTCCTAAGTTCATGTTAGAATTTTATTGTTGTACTATTACAAATACAGGTTTTAAAAGATGTATGAAGAGTTCAAGACAAAGGGGAGGCCAGAACAAGAATGACCAAAGGAGTCATAAATATTTATCCAAAGGGAATGAGGCTGAAGCACTCAAGGAAAGGGAAGGGGGAAATAAGATTTGTATGCAAAGCACAGGAAAGAATCAGGTTCCGAACATGATAGCAGGAAGTGGAGTAGATCCTTGGCAGGACAGTCCAAATTACAGGAAGGCTGTATCATTTGCCCTGGGCTTAATTATGCCAGTGTAACTTAACAATGTGGTGTAGTGGTTAGAGCAGGCATAGGCAAACTCAGCCCTTCAGATGTTTTGGGACTACAACTCCCATGATCCCTAGCTAACAGGACCAGTGGTCAGGGATGGGGAATTGTAGTCCCAAAACATCTGGAGGGCCGAATTTGCCTATGCCTGGGTTAGAGTGTCTGGGCCAACAAAGGCCCGTATAGTTAAAGCTATGGTTTTCCCATTAGTGATGTATGGAAGTGAGAGCTGGACCATAAAGAAGGCTGATCACCAAAGAATTGATGCTTTTGAATTATGGTGCTGGAGGAAACTCTTGAGAGTCCCATGGACTGCAAGAAGATCAAACCTATCCATTCTGAAGGAAATCAGCCCTGAGTGCTCACTGGAAGGACAGATCCTGAAGCTGAGGCTCCAAGACTTTGGCCCCCTCATGCTGGGAAAGGTGGAGGGCACAAGAAGAAGGGGAAGACAGAGGACGAGATGGTTGGACAGTGTTCTCGAAGTTACCAACATGAGTTTGACCAAACTGTGGGAGGCAGTGGAAGACAGGAGTGCCTGGTGTGCTCTGGTCCATGGAGTCATGAAGAGTTGGACACGACTAAACAACTAAACAACAACAAGAGAGTGTCCAACTGGAACCTGGGACACCAGGGTTCAGCTTCCCACTCGGCCTTGAATCTCTCTAGCTGACCTTGGGCCAGTCATTGTCTTCTCTCACTTTAACTTACCTCACAGGGTTGCTGCTGGGGTTAAAGGAATTGGGAAGGAGGCAGGAAGGCTCCAGGATCCTCCCAGAACTTTGCACCTTCTGCCCAGAGGCTGGAAAGTGCTCCTTCAAAATGCTGCTGCTGCAGGCGCTACATCCTCAGGCAGCATGAAATCTGGGTGGCCCAGGATGAAGGCAGAAACTAGGGCGCCTTCAAAGAAAAATGTGGCTGTCCTGGTTAAATTGGGATGTTTGCTCTGTGGAGATGTTGGCCCAGAGTGCAATAGCTGGAAAAAAGGTGTCTTCCACGCTAGGGGTAATTAGAAAAGGGGCTGAAAATGAAACTGCCAATATGTAATGGCATTCCACAAATGGCAATCTACACTTGAAATGCTGTGTACAGTACTGGTCACTTCACCTCAATAAGGATTTTGTGGAGCTGGGAAAGGGTTAGAAAAGGGGGAAGCAAAATAATCAAGGGGGTGATTCCACTCCCCTTTCAGGAAAGGTTATCGTCTTCCAAAGCAACTACTCTATTCCGAACTTTAAAATGGAAGGTGTAATGCTGGTGGTCAACAAAAGAGGTTCAAAGACTCTCTCAAGGCAAATCTTTAAAAACGTAGTACAGTGGTACCTCGGGTTGAAGTAGCTTTAGGATGAATATTTTCGGTTTGAGCTCCGTGGCGACCCAGAAGTAACGGAGCGCGTTACTTCTGGGTTTCGCCGCTTGCGCATGAGCAGACGCTCAAAATGCAGCGGAACACGACCTATGCAAGTGCAGACGTGCAGTCACGACTTACGTTTACTTCAGGATGCAAACGGGGCTCCGGAACGGATCGCGTTTGTATCCAGAGGTACCATTGTTTAAACACCAACAAATGGGAAACACTGGCTTGTGAGTGCTCCAGTTGGAGAACAGCCTTTACCAAAGGTGTCATGGGCTTTGAAGACACTCGAACTCAGGACACAAGGGAGAAACATGCTAAGAGGAAGGCAAGTTTGGCAAATCCACACTGTGATCAACTGGAGGTCCATTCTTAACCTGAAGCACCACTTTAACTAATGGGGCCTCCTGCTGCCGCCACGCCGCTGATGTGCAATTTCTGTTCTCATCCTGAAGAAAAGTTCTTAACCCGAGGTACTATTTCTGGGTTAGCAGAGTCTGTAACCTGAAGTATCTGTAACCCAAGGTACCACTGTATAAACACCCACAACTGGGAAACACTTGGCCTGTGGGCGCTCCACTTGGAGAACAGCCTTTACCAAAGGTGTCATGGGCTTTGAAGACACTAGAACTCAGTGGCAGAGCTTCATGCTCTGGCACCGGGAGAGCGGAGAACAGGCGGGGGCAGGGCTGGCGCACGTCCTGGGGCGGGGCATGTCGCCTGCAGGGGCGTGGCAACCAGAGCAGGCAGGGATGCAGCCACAATGGCACCCTATTGGGATCGCGCTGCCGGGGGCGGTGCACTCACCCCAAACCTCTTCCTCTGCCAGTGCTCGAATTCAGGATGAAAGGGAGAAACGTGTTAAGAGGAAGGCACGCTTAGCAAACCCTCACTGCGATCAACTCCTGCCTGGAAACCAATGTCCCCACTGTGGAAGGATGTGTGGATCCAGAATTGGCCTCCACAGTCACTTACGGATTCACTGTTGAAACCGTGTTTAAGGAAGGCAATCTTACTTGGCTACGAGGGATCACCAAAGAAGAAGACAAGTGTTGGGGAGTTTTGCATCTTGAGGAAAGGAAAACAACAGATGGCATGGAATCGCAGAGTCATAGAATTGTGGAGTTGCGAAGCAGGAATCCCAGGTAAGGCATCCGTGACAGATGGCCATCCAACCTCTGCTTAGAAACCTTCAAGGAAGGAGAGTCCACAATCTCCCGAGGGAGACAACTCCACTGTTGAGCAGTTCTTAATGTTTGAAAGGTCTTCCTGATGTTTAGCTGAAATCTCCTTTCTTTGAACTTGAAGCCTTGGTTCAAGTCCTACCCTCCACAACAGGAGAATACAAGCTTGCTCCATCTTCCAGGTAACATCATAGAAAATATACGTGGCATGTATAAAGTGGATAATGCTTCCTACAGGCATCTTGTTGGCCCCTCTGAGAACAGGTTGCGTGGCGAGTCCCCCCCCCCAGTGGAAATAATGACACATGACACAATTATTAAGGTTAATGGGCTAAAAAAGGCCCATTGGTTACAGGTGATGAGCGGTATTGGCTTACGCATTGGTCCTAACCGACTATATCCGACTCCAGCCCGTCTGCTTGAAGTCCGGGAAGGGTTAATGACCAGTAGGGGCAGTCCTGCTGATGCACATCAACTAGGAACTCCCCCGGGGTCACCGCTAGGGGGCGTGCCTTAGGCCCTCACACCCAGGCTTTGGACAGGGCCACGCCCCCCGGAATCCTTTATCGGACTACCCTTCCATATGTGGGGCAGGTGATGGCGCTTCCTCCCCTCTTACGTCTACAGAACAATACCAATGCCTAACTGCCAATACCTGGAAAGTTGTGACGATTTGCTACGAGGTAGGCAAAAACCAAGTGGCTGGTGCCAATTTGCCAAGTGGAAAAATTCCTACCAGGTCCCTCAATGGTTACCGGCCAAGGTCCATAGCAAGGTCAAGGAACGAAAACCTTATAG
Organism: Podarcis liolepis; assembly: GCF_965112155.1. NCBI lineage: Eukaryota > Metazoa > Chordata > Lepidosauria > Squamata > Lacertidae > Podarcis > Podarcis liolepis. The sequence continues at coordinate 5,390,238 of NC_139560.1, read as the reverse complement.
GGTGGGAGGGTGAGAAAAGCAGGAACAGCTGACAGGTGGCAAAGAGGGAGATCTACGGCCGTGTCCTGCCTTAAATAGGGCAGGCCACGCCCCCAGTGCCAGCCAATTGGCTGGCCAGGTGATGATGCAGCCAGGAATCCCCCCAATTGCGCAGGGCTGGGCTCCAGCCGCCATGCGCGTGGTGGGGCCGTGAAGCCCGCACCTCCACCTCCTTCAAAGGGCAGAATTAGCTATGCTGGACTAGATGGCCCATTGGCCTCATCCTGCAAGTTTCTTCTTATGTTCCTATCAATCACTGATTGTAAATTCCTTTCTTCCTCAGTGAACTCTCCCCACCCACCAGCCAAACTGTGTGTTTGTGTGTTTCAAATTGCTCCTCTTCTCTCTTGCTTCTATCACATTTGCATGTGCTCCTTATGATAACCATATCCCATTCTTCGGAAAATACGAGTGCGGTGTCAAGGTGTCCCACATTGTGATGGATGCAAATGTCGCCGACGGAAGAGCACCCCTGTACATGTCTTGCAGGACAGGGCTATAATAAATGGGTGTAATTAAAATTGTCCAAGAAGCAACATCAATGGACAGCGTTGTCATTTCAAGGTCCATCTCTCTAGCAAACAGCCTCGCTTTTCTTCTTATGATGCCAATTCATAAACGAAAAGGAATTTCAGACAGGAGTTGCTGGTATGTGGTTTTTTTTTTTGTCGAAATGAAATTCAGAATGATTTATGAGGACTAAGCATATGAAAACACTTGATTAGAGATGAAGCTCTTGAATTTTAAAAAGACTGTCTTTTCTCTCCCTCCCCCCTCCCTAACTCTGCTTGCTAATTTCCCCGTAATGATCCTTCACAGAGTTCCTAATCAGAAGAAGCACGGAAGAGGTGAGTGTTTCTTAAGGGCAGGTTGTACGTCTTGGCTGATGGGTGTTAAAACAGGCCAACAGAACTTGTTACCCACGAAGTAAGGACACAGCGAGCTGCCTTACACAAAATTGGATCGTATTGTCTATTCTAGCAGTTGTACTGCCCCCTGGGGGACAGTGGGATTACCTAGAGCAGGGTTTCCCAAACTGGGGTCTCCAGCTGTTTTTGGACTTCAGTTCCCATCATCCCTGGCCACTGGTCCTGCTAGCTAGGGATGATGGGAGTTGTAGTCCAAAAACAGCTGGAAGCCTAAGGTTGGGAAACTCTGACCTAGAGCATGGGTAGACAAACTAAGGCCTGGGGGCCGGATCCGGCCCAATTGCCTTCTAAATCCGGCCCGCAGATGGTCGGGAATCAGCATGTTTTTACATGAGTAGAATGTGCCCTTTTATTTAAAATGCATCTCTGGGTTATTTGTGGGGCATAGGAATTCATTCATTTCCCCCCCAAAAATATAGTCTCGCCCCACACAAGGTCTAAGGGACAGTGGACCAGCCTCCTGCTAACAAAGTTTGCTGACCCCTGACCTAGAGGGTAAAGGTAAAGGGACCCCTGACCATTAGATCCAGTCGTGGCCGACTCTGGGGTTGCGGCGCTCATCTCGCTTTATTGGCCGAGGGAGCCGGCGTACAATTTCTGGGTCATGTTGCCAGCATGACTGAGCCGCTTCTGGCGAACCAGAGCAGCACACGGAAACACCGTTTACCTTCCCGCCAGAGTGGTACATATTTATCTACTTGCACTTTGACATGCTTTCGAACTGCTAGGTTGGCAACAACTAGGACTGAACAACAGGAGCTCACCCCGTTGCGGGGATTCGAACCGCCAACCTTCTGATCAGCAAGTCCTAGGCTCTGTAGTTTAACCCACAGCACCACCCGCGTCCCTTGACCTAGAGGGTACTAAGAGGGAAATGGACCGCAGGGGGTGCTGGAGGTTTAAATGACTGTTCGCTTGCAATTTGCAGGAGATACAGATCAGCGCTTTAAGAGTTTGTGGCTAGGCAGTGTTTTCTATAATAATTTTTTATTGGTTTTTATACATGGTTTAGAACATAACATCCGACTTACGTATAACATAATCAACATCTGGCTTCCACAGCCTCAGACTTCCATCTTCCTTGACTAATGGTTTTCCAACTTACTCTCTAATGTTGCATTTGCTATTATAATTATTACTGTTGTATCCATATCTTAAATAAACAAATTAAAAATTATTCTTCGCAATAATTTATATTATTAACCTACAGACCAGAAGGACGTCAAATTATAGAACTGTTGGGTTGAAAGGGGCCCTCTTTCTATTCCAACACCCTGCAAGGTAGGAATCACAACTAAAGAACCCCTGACAGTTGGCCATCCAACCTCTGTTTAAATACCTCCAGTCAAGGAGAGTCCACCACCTTCCAAAACTGTCCATTCCACCACTGAATGGCTCTTAAAGTCAGAACATTCTTCCTAAAGTTTAGCTGGAATTGTCTTTCAATGAAAGGACCCAAACCTTTTGTTGGTTCAGGTCCTACCCTGTGGAACAGCAGAAAACAAGCTCACTCCATCTTGGGGAGGGGGAGGCAATGTGGTGGAGCACAGAGGTGGGAGGATATTTTATGAAACTGCCTTCATGGTCTTGGAAGTGCTAGCAACATTTCGGGCAGCTGGCAAGCAGTATTCCACCCCTCCATAAGTCCCTAGATAAGGGCTAGCTGATGAGGTTCCCTTGAGATGTTGTTGGACTCCAACTCCCATCATTCCCTGACTATTAGCTATGCTGGCTTGAGGCTAGACTCACAGAATTGCAGAGTTGGAAGGTACCTCAAGGGCCATCTAGTCCAACACCCTGCAATTCAGGAATCTTTTGACCTACATGGGCTCGAACCCACAACCCCGACTTTAAGAGTCTCATGCTGTAACTACTAAGCTATCCCAGGCTAGTGGGAGTTGGAGTCCCACAACTTCTGGAGGGCACCACCTTGGCGATGCCCACCCTGTATTAAGAAGAAGAGTTTGGATTTGATATCCGGCTTTATCACTCCCCTTAAGGAGTCTCAAAGCGGCCAACATTCTCCTTTCCCTTCCTCCCCCCACAACAAACACTCTGTGAGGTGAGTGGGGCTGAGAGACTTCAGAGAAGTGTGACTGGCCCAAGGTCACCCAGCAGCTGCATGTGGAGGAGCGGGGAAGCAAACCCGGTTCACCAGATTACGAGTCTACCGCTCTTAACCACTACACCACACTGGCTCTATTAAGGGAAGGAAGCATTGCCCTTACTCTGATTGGCCCCATGGCAGTGCCATGTTATCGGGCAACGGTGCCAGGCAGCCAATCAGAGTGAGCACAGCACTTCCTGCTCCCACTCAAGGGAGACCTCTAGAGGAAGAACCAGGAATACTTTTACCAATAGATGCGAATTCGCTTATTTTCACAGCTCCTCACCTCTGCTTTGCCAAAGTGCTGCTTGCGGAAGGGAGCAAACGTGGAAGGTTTTTCAAATACCTGGCTGGGTGATTTATATGGTGCAGGGATGCAGAGAGTTTGGTGGGTGACAGTTTTTGCAGGAACAGTTGGCATCAGCCCCATCCTAACACATGGCTTATGTTCATCCTTTTGAACTCAAAGAGTCGCTCAACCACCCAGACTCCCTCCATTATGCAGATCTGGTCTGGTGTCGCTACCCACTCTTTGGGTTAAGTGCATGAAATTTTAACAGATAACATATTTCTCTCTGGCTGGAATTGCCAGTAATTACCTAGAGGTGGTTGGTGGCTGAGTTTTCCCCCTCTCCCCACTATGAAATACTGTTTTCATTACGCCCATGCTGTATCAGACCTGCAGAGGTGACCCCAGGACATTGCGGGGGGGGGGGGACCAAGGAAATTTGTCATGGAGTGTTAGGAGAGGCTGTGATTCAAATGAATATTGAATGTTTATTTTTTTGCCAAGTTGGGAGCTATTACATTCCTTTCCAAGCCATTTGTCTGGAGCCAAATCGAGGGGGGGAGTGTTCTGCCATCCCTTCTCGGTCATTTCTTCTGCATTCGTTTTGGGCTCAGAGAGGATTCAGCTTAGCGAGAGAGTTTATTTTGCATTATACAGTGGTACCTTGGGGTAGAGACGCTTCAGGTTACAGACGCTTCAGGTTACAGACTCTGCTAACCCAGAAATAGTACCTTGGGTTAAGAATTTTGCTTCAGGATGAGAACAGAAATTGTGCTCCGGCGGCACAGCGGCAGCGGGAGGCCCCATTAGCTAAAGTGGTGCTTCAGGTTAAGAACAGTTTCAGGTTAAGGACAGACCTCCAGAACGAATTAAGTTCTTTTTTTTAATAAAAAAAATATTTATTTATTAAAGTTTTTAAACAATACAACACCCAACAGATAGAACACCATCACCAAGATAAAAAGAAAAAACACACAATACAAAGAAAATACAGTATAATAACTTCAAAAATCAAGTTTCTATAATTTTAGTTTCGGACTCCCTTGCGTCTCCCTTTCCTGCGTTCCCATTTAGAAAGTCATGTTCAGCAGTGCTTCACCTTCTCTCAAATCTTATTTTTGTACCTTTCAGGTATTATGTCTCCAATTTCACATTTTGTTATCAAGTACTTAAATATTTAAATTTGACATAATATTAATCAATTTTCATCTTTGTTCTTATAATTCAGTTATTTTCATACTTCTTTCCACTAAATTTACTAATGCCAAATTATCTTTCTATCCTGCATCATTCTAACATTCATACAATATACAATGCTTTCGCAAATAGTCTTTAAATTTCTTCCAGTCCTCTTCCACTGTCTCTTCTCCCAGGTCTCGGATTCTGCCAGTCATTTCTGCCAGTTCCATGTAGTCAGAACGAATTAAGTTCTTAACCCAAGGTACCACTGTACATTCTCCAGCTATATGAAACCAGCTATTGGGTTGTATCCAAGAATAGTCCTACTTGGGGTAGCCCTGTTGAAGTCAGTGGGCATTATTAATAGCCACTGCTTTAGTGTGGCCAAAACCTGCCCCTCACTGGCCAAAACCTGCCCTTCACCCCTGTTTATTTGAGGGAGGAGCAAATGTTGTCATGAATGAGCCAGCTCCCAGTCAAGGTTTGCAACCAGCTGAAGAAAGCAGCCAGGAACAGAGAGGGTTGACTGCCAGGCAGGATGAACCTCGGCTAGTGCCGACTCCCTTCCCCTTGAAATGCTGGTTGATAAGGGAATGGCTGAGAGCGGGCCAGGACCCAGCCAATGCTCTCAAGAAGTGTAAACTAGTGTGAACAGAGAAGGAAACAGTTTTTCAGAATGGGAAAAGATTGGAGCTCAGCCAATCCCTCCTAAGAGGCGCAAAGTGAGAAAGTTCAATATCTTCTGTAATCAGAAGGGGTCTTCAGAAGGGTCATCATGATTGATGACGCCGGGAGGCTGTGTTAGAGCCGTCTGGAACTATCTGTTGTTTTGACAATAAATCATCCCTTTAAATTAACTACGCTTACTGTGTGATCAAGCCAGGGACCGGACTCCTGACACTGGTACAGGGAAAACTGAGACTCATTGTAGCCCTGGACAGGGGCGTCATCTTGCCCTCAAGATTCTAGGTGCCTGCTGCTATAACACAGGTGGGCGGCATCAAACACACTTTCCTGCACAATGCAATGTTGTGTTGCCTTTTGACAGGATACCCCCTCCTATAAAAATATTGGAGGTGGCACGTTGGAGCATTGCAGCAGTGGCGGCTCCCCTTCTTACTCCTCTCTTCAGCCAGCAAGGCACCCTTTTCTGCGGAGAGGGGCTCAGACTTGGAGACTCTGCTTCCCCATCCGAGGGCCACTCCCCTGAAAGAAAAGGGTGATTCGCTAGCTGGCCGTGGAGGGCAGAGCTGAACGGCTTCTCTCTCGGAGGCAGCACCACAAAGGTTGGCTGGCTGCCTCTCTCTGGGTACTGACTTTGTACCCAGCACCCACAAATATATTATCGTGGGTGTCCAAGCACCCACGGCTCCCTAGAGATCTTTGCAATTGAAATATACTCGGAGTCGAGAGTGGATTTCATGCTCTTTATTCAGCTCATAGTGGTGAGGAGGAATGGAAGTTCCCCCACAAAATCTGCTTTATATACATTATTTACACAATGGGCTGCACGTGATTGGATAATTCCGGGATTCTCCTGTAGGCCAATGAGGTTTTGGATTCACTTCCACCTGGAGCTGGATTGGGTGGCTCCTGCGGACCAATCATACTGCTGCATTGTTCTAGGACCAATCAGACTGCTGCATTCTGAATCCTATTGTTCTAGGACCAATCAGACTGCTGCATTCTGAATCCTATTGTTCTAGGACCAATCAGACTGCTGCATTTTGGATCCTATTCAACTCAGTACATAACAGCAATACAAAGGCTTATCACGACTTTACTGTCCCCATTCCCTACTGCATGGGCAAGCATACTTCAGGCTACATAGCTTTATACAGTCATACCTTGGGTTACAGACACTTCAGGTTGTGCATTTTTGGGTTGCGCACTACACTGAACCCAGAAGTACCAGAACAGAAGTGCTAAATTACGCTTTGCGCATGCACAGAAGACCAAATTGCGACACGTGCGTGTGCAGATTCAGTGCTGCAGGTTGTGAATGCTGCAGGTTGCAAATGTGCCTCCCGCACGGATCACGTTCGCAACCCTAGTGCCCAATGTATAATGTGTAGTTTGTTATTATGGCATGTATTTTTGCGTTATTATATTGTAAACTGCCCGGTATTCTTTGGATGAAGTGCAATATAGAAATTTAATAAATCATCATCATCATCCCCAAGCAACTGGTTTTCAGGGGCATTGCATTTTTCAGATCCCGGCTTTCCCTTCCCCATTTTCTCCCCTCCCCCTATTTGCATAGTATGTAGAATGGAGGAAGAGGGCAACTCACCAGAAGAAGACACAGACACACGTGAGCTGATAGGAAGCTCCCAGATAAGGTCCCGTCTCTCTGAACCTCCACAAATTTCCTATCAGCCCTCTAATGCCCAGTCCCATTCTGAATTGAGATATAAGATTTCTTTCTTTTTTTGCCCATCTCTAATTCAAAATAAGCAACCGTCATTGACTGTTGGATACCAGACTACAACTGCCATGGGTAAACACTGCAAGGAATTATGAAAGGAGAGAAAACAAATTAAATAGGTTGGGAGAGAAGCTTGATAATATCCCCATTATTATATTTTACAATATAATTAGACCTTCCTGTTATAGATTAAATCACCCTGGATCTTTAGTTGGCGAGGCATCCTGACTTTTTATTGTTTGCTGATTCAATTATCCCATGTTGTATTTACCCTGACACTGTTATTAGCCGATGATGGAAGGGTGATGGGGATTGTCAATTATCTCCCAACGCAGTGGAATATTTTTTATCTGTCCTGGAGAAACAAGGCGAGGCACCATGGCACGCTGCTGAGGAAGACAATTAGCATGGTTGCCGTAACCTTTCGGAAGACCCTTGCCTGGCAATGATTTGCTCCTTAACAATAGCGGTGTCAAGATGCCATGATCCAGGCTGTGTACAATTAGCATCCAAAGTAATTCTAAAGAGCAGGTCGATATGGTACATGGTTTTTTCTGTGCGTGTGTATCTATGGAGCTGTTTTATAGTAAGGCCAATCCGTGATTCATCCAGCCTAGTATTCTCTGCTTTGAACAACAACAAGGCTTTCCCCATCTGTGGTACCTGAGATCCATGGAAATGAAGATCCCAGAATCTGGGGGCTTCAGCATTCAAAGTGACAGCAACTCTAAGGTCTTAGGACTAAAGCCTTTTCCAATCTTTCCTGAGATTCATCAAATAGGTTTCTAAGAACTGAACCTGATATAATCTGCAAACCAAGCAGATGGCATGTCACTGAGCTACAGCCCCTTCCCCAATGCACTGTGTGCAGAAAGAAGGTTACAGTACCAACCTTACTGTATGCTTGTGAAACGTGGACCACTTATAAACGCCATCTCCAAATCCTCGAAAGACTCCATCAATGGAGTCTCTGAAAAATTATACACATCACTTGGGAAGACAGGCAAACTAATACTAGTGTACTGGAAGAAGCAAAGATCAGCAATGTTGAAGCAATGATTCTTCAACATCAACTTCATTGGACTAGTCATGTTATTTGGATGCCTGATGATCATCTTCCAAAGCAACTACTCTATTCTGAACTTAAAAATGGAAAGCGTAATGCTGGTGGTCAACAAAAGAGGTTTAAAGACTGCCTCAAAGCAAATTTTTAAAAATGTAGTATAAATACTGAAAACTGGGAAACACTGGCCTGTGAGTGCTCCAATTGGAGAGCAGCCTTTACCAAAGGTGTCATGGGCTTTGATGATGCTTGAACTCAGGACGCAAGGCAGAGACGTGCTAAGAGGAAGGCACACTTGGCAAACCTTCACCATGATCAACTCCCACCCAGATACCAATGTCCCCACTGTGGAAGGAAGTGTGGATCCAGAATTGGCCTCCACATTCACTTACGAACTCATTGTTTTAACCGTGTTTATGGAAGAAAATCTTACTCGGCTACGAGGGATTGCCAGAGAGGAAGACAGAAGCACTGAGAGCAGAAAGAAAGTTAAGATAGTTTATTTTATTATGTTCTGCCAGGGAGGAGAGGCCGGTTTCATACAGCAATGTCCCATTTAGCTGAAGCATTTTAATTGCCATAGCTTGCTTCCTCTAAGGAAACTTTACAATTATATTACTAAGGATCCCAAGAAAATATCTGTAAAAGTTCCAACAGTCTCCATGATTGCTTGGGAAGATCGCATAAACTGGTGTAATCTGTAATACAGATTTGGGCTGCCAACTTTTTTATATGCATAATTTTTTATTTGATTTTTTAAAAAAAGAAATATATATATATATACTCATACAACAAAAAAAAGTTCCAAATCCAAATATTGAGATTATCCTGAATCTCCTGACTCCCCCTTCAATCCCTTCTATGGGTCCTAATATTATTATTTACAACTGCATATCAATACTTATCCAAAATTTTAATTCTTCTATATTATCCATACTTGCCATACTTGACCACAAGTGTGGTCAAAATCCTGCTAATGTTTTAACCTGCTTACAGTGGTCTCATAAGTAAATTATAAACTTTTCCCATTCCTTATTAAAGCTCTTGTCTTCTTGATTTCTGAGCTTCCCAGTTAATTTTGCCATTTCAGCATCGTCCATCTACTTGGTTTGCCAGTCTTCTCTGGTCAGAGTACTTTCTTCCTTCCATTTCTGGGCACCAACTTTTTTACCAGCCTCCTCAATTGTGCCTTCAACAGTAGCTTAGTCAGCAAGAGATATCATTCTACATAAAGGGGGGGGGAGCATGCGGACTGGAACTGGAAATTGATTCCAGAAGTACTTAATTTTCTCCCCTCGCCCCATGTCAGACTTTGGATATTTGAATGGATATTGCTCACTTGTTCCTTAATGTTTCTGAAGGAGCCAATTAGTTGTTGCATTCTAGGATCCTACTTACCTATTAGTGATGTATGGAAGTGAGAGCTGGACCATAAAAAAGGCTGATCGCTGAAGAATTGATGCTTTTGAATTATGGTGCTGAAGGAGACTCTTGAGAGTCCCATGAACTGCAAGAAGATCAACCGAACCATCCTGAAGGAAATCAGGATGAATAATACATCCTTTTGTAAAGCTTATAAAAGAAGTTTCATCATTAATGATTTGAATATGCACAATGATGCGGACCATTTGGCAAGTGTCTGTGGATATTTACTGCTATAAATGGCACAAATGTCTATGAAAGGTATTTGAAACGAGAGGTTTCAAATATCCCTAGACAGTACCACTTTTCTTTTTTTAAAAAATCTTCTCCATTGGAAGCAGTGTGATTTCCAGGATAACGGGCAACCGAAGTATGCATTTACTGCAAAGACACATTTCCAAGAAGCAGTCAGACAAATTCTCCTTCTGCTCCAAAAACTCTAGAGATCGTCTTGTCTATGGCTCTGATTCACTGGCACTCAGAGGTGTTTTTGTAGGACGACATGAAGAGAGGAAAGGAGAGATTTCAGACAAATTTTCTCTTCTGGGCAAAGACAAACCTTTTGTCTCCAAGATAGTGGCAGTGAATGGTATCTTCTCCTGCTCAGTCTACTATTTGTTACAGGCACAAGTGCATTTTGATAATCTTTATCATGCTCACTTATACTATTGTCAATGGTCACCAGTGATTCTGACACTTTTAAACATGCTGTTGAAAATATCTGATGCAAAATATTCCTAATGCACAGGGTAAGATGTCGAGATGTATTTCCAGCAACAAACTTCCAATTCCAGTTCCCTGCCTGTTGAATTAAGTGCAGAATATATCTAAAGCAGAGCCAGATTTACATATAAGCTAAACAAGCTATAGCTTAGGGCCCCACTCTCTTGGCGCCCCCCCAAAAAAAAATTAAAGGGAAAAAACTGGATGTACATTTCCAAAATATAAGATAATTGTATTTCAGTTCAACAATTGCTTTGATAAAATACGCATTTTGTTATGTGCAAATGGCTTTAGATCAGTGTTTCCCAAACGTTTTTGGGCAACGGCACACCTGTTTACTGAAAAAAAATCTCGCGGCACACCACCATTAAAGCCCCGCCCCGTGACGTCAGCGCGCAGCGTCACGCCGGGAGGGACGCACAAAAGTGAAAGTTTTTTCCCTCGGCAGCTCCTCTCAGCTGCGCTCAATCCGCCTCGGAGCGCAGGAGCGATGCCTCTCTCTGGCTCTCCCTCCGCGCAGGCTGAGGGAGGGAGGGAGGGGCGCGTGTGACCCGTCTCTGCTGGGAGACCAAACCCAGCGAGGCAGAGTCGCACGGAGGCGCCCAGGCAGCGCTGCCGGCTGCGAGGAGGAGCGCCAGGCAGCAGCAGGAGGTGCGGCCTCTCCTCGCCGCCGCCGCCCCGCCTCTCGCCGCCCGACTCGCCCGCCTCCCTCCAGGCATCTCACGGCACACGAGGCAACGTCTCACGGCACACTCGTGTGCCGCGGAACACCGGTTGGGAAACACTGCTTTAGATACCTATTAGGTCCTTAAATGGCCATATAGCATATTCTCAACACAAAAAACAGTGACAATTTGTTGTTGACAAAGGACAGCTGGACATATAAAGGGCCCCATTACCTTCAGTAGCTCAGGGCCTCATCAGACCTAAATCCGGCCCTGATCTGAAGGCATGTAATTGATGCCGGATGCCTGTATTTTCCTAGTTTGATGTTTTGTTAATAATATAATGGGGATCATCAGGCCAAAGGAGGAGGGGGGAATTGACCCTCCATACCTCTCTGTCTAGCTTGGTAGTTTCCCAAACTGAGTGATAGTATCCCTGGGGAGTGGGATTACCCAAGGGGGCACTAAGAGGCAAGGAGACAGCCGGGTAAATGACTGTCAGACTTTGGAAAGCTGGATGAAGTTCATCAAGATTGTTGAATTCATCAACAAATCAAGATATATATATATATATTATTAGTTTTTTAACATATCATTTTCAACAATTATCAAACATACTTTTATATCTTATAGAATGTTTTGACTTCCATCAATCACATCTGAAAATTTTCCAATCTTTTCACTTAACATACATTTCTTACTTTCACTATTACATTTAAATATCATAACTAATGTCTCTCTTCTTTATCTTCTTTGCAATATTTCATATATTTCTCCTTACACTTCCTGTAGTCCTACTAGCGTAATTTGTTGATTAAAGATGCTCTTCAAATAGTTCGTATATTTCTTCCAATCTTCTGTAAATCTCTGGTCCCGCAGGTTTCGAATCCTTCCTGTCATTTTATCCAATTCTGCATAGTCCATTCATTTTGTCTGCCATTCTTCTTTCGAATCAAACTAAAGTTTTAACTGAACTTTGAATAAAAATACATTAAGCTGTTAGTGTTTTGAATTTTATTGTGCTATTTTCTTCCTTAGTGGGCAATGCAAACCACTATTATGAATAATGTTTTTTATACAGCAGGACAGGCGGCACTGGGAATGTGTTTATGGAAGCAAAGAGTTGGTGGCACTGCAAAATTTGGGAACCTCTGGTTTAAAGCACCTGAGCAGCCACACCCAACATCCAGCACCACTGCTTATATGTACACAAAGACAATGCCATAAAGCCCCCAAGAATTCAATTCTGCAGCTAATCCTCTTCAGCTATCCAATCTATTTCATTTACAGGCCAATATATCAGCCAATTTATAACCAATCTGTCATGCCTGCGAATCAATACGACTCATGGAAAGACACCTACATTAGGCGCTGTGCATAACTGAATATTGTGTTCTTCCTAGTCTCGTGTCACCACACCAGAGACAGATTGAAAGACACATATTTGCCTTTTCGTACTAATGGAGATAATGTCGTGCCAGTAATTCCAGCCTGCATTATTGCTGAAGACACAATAATAACAGGAGGTGAATATAATGTTAGGAGGCGAGCCAAAGTTTTGATAAGCTTCAATTTTTTGAGTCAAAATAAGGACAAAGAAATGTTTCTTTGCTAGGCAGCTGTTTGGGCAAAGCATCTTCAGCGGACTGATCCTGCCTTCCCCACTGGCTAACAGAATCAACGGAGCAACTCCAAATTGCTAGAGGTTCCTGGCAATTTACCATCCCATGTGCAGATATTCCTGCTGTCACCCAAGAGTGGGATCGAATTCACCACACCAAAATTCCCGCAAGAGTAGTCATTTGGTTTTGCCCTAGGGAGGAGCTGGGTGTGGTCAGCTTTGGGTCTCGGCTTATAATGGCTCAGTTTATAAACTGGCCCCTCTCCATACTCTCCCCCTTCTTCTCTGCAACGGCTGCCCACTTTCCTTTTACAGAGCAGGCATAAGTAGATGCCTTGTAAAGGGTCTGAGTAGACATTTTTGGAGACATTTGGACATCGTTTTCCCCTGCTTCACCCTCTGTATGTCCAGAGTGGCATTTTGTCAATTGCTTTTATCTAGGCAGGAAAGTGAAATCAGAGATCTCTTGGGGTAAAATTCCTGAGGCATCATAGGTAGGGGCACTTTTGGGTCACTCCACACTGCATTTCTAACCTCTAAATTAGACTACTGCAACACGTTATACATGGGGCTGCCTCTGAAAACGCTTCAGAATAAATCAGCTGGTGAAAAATTTGGCAGCCGGGTTGCTCACTGGGGCAAGACGCTTTGAGCATATAACACCGATTCTGGTCCAACTGCATTGGCTGGCAATTAGTTTCCAGACCCAATAGGTTTTGACCTATAAAGCCTTAAATGGCTCAGGACCACAATACCTCGTGGACTGCCTCTCCCCAGAACCTGCGATCATCATCTGAGGCCCTTCTTCATGTGCCTTCTCCACGAGAGGTCCAGAGGATGGCAACATGAGAACAGGCCTTTTCTGTGGTGGCTCCCTGTTTGTGGAATGCTCTTGCCAGGTAGGCTCATCCGAAACCAGACCTGGAATACAAGACCGACACAGAGTAGGAGCTGGAGGAGCAGGAAATCTCTCCTGCAAGCAGCTCTCCACGGCACCAATGACCTTGAAGAGCTGTTGTACATAGACATCCTTGCCCCTGGAATAGAAGTCTCCACACCAGCTGCTTGGGTTCCTGCCTGGTTCTCAGACCTTCCTATCTGCTCCATGACCACAGAAGCAGAGGTGACACCAAGCCAAGCAGGAGTCTCAAGGACACCACTAAAGCGCTCGGCTATGAGAAGCCTGCCAGCAGGATCCAAGCACAAGAGCGCTGTCCCTTCTTGTGGTTTCCAGCATTCAGAAACATTGCTGCCTTCAACACTGAAGGCAGAACATTGCCATCCTGTCTAGCAGCCATCAAAAGCCGTATCCCCCACGAATTCGTCCAATCTAAAGCCATCTAAGATGGTTGACACCACTATTATAAGAACATAATGTAACACATTAAGAGGGAGAGATTTTGTTCGTTACAACCCTATGACTATTCTGGTCTGTTTGTGCATGTATAGAAAGCCCTGGCTGTCACTCCATCCTCCAAATGGAAAGCCTGAAATACAATGTTGTCATGTTGCTGCAGCCATAGATGAAGTGGTGCTATCTAAAGGAATCAATATTTATGAACACTCCAGTAAATTGACAGGCTGCGGAATACAGCAAGGCATCAAAAGTTATCATTACCCGTCAAACTAGGCTGTCATTACTGTAAAACACACACAAGTGGGATTCTGTTCTCCATCGCTACCAGTAACCCACCCACTCCCCACCCCCTTCACTACATGCAATCAATGGCAGAAGGTGCAGGAAATTCTTTCCATCTCAGTGAGCACCTCCTGAGGGAGACAGAGGAACAATGATGTTCTCTGGCAGCTCCGTTGAAAACAGACGTCATAGTACTGCTCTCTTCTGCCTTGGTCAGACCAGACCCAGAGTCCTGTGCTCAACTTGCAGACTTAACATATAGAATAAGAGAACAAGAAGAACATACGTTTAAAGGAGATTGGAAAACGTTTATTGGATATATGGAAAATAATTGTGTGCAGCTGAAAACGCTGGCAGCATTAAGATAAATTCAGCAGTGTAAATAAGTCTTGATGGATGCAATAAGGAAAAACCGATTGATGTACTTTTTGAAAAATATGCAGGGATTTAAGATATGTAAAATGAACCATGGAAAGAGGAGAAGGGAAGTCACTGATATCTTAAGGATGTAAAATGAGTATTTGAAATTGTAAAATAGGAAATTTAATAAAAATGAGAGAGAGAGAGAGAAAGAGAGAGAGAGAGAGAGAGAGAGAGAGAGAGAGAGAGAGAGAGAGTCCTGTGTCCAGTTCTGGGCACCACAGTTTAAGAAGGATATTGTCAAGTGGGAAAGTGGGCAGACAAGGCGACCAAGATGATCAAGGGTCTGAGAACCAAACCTGATGAGGAACAGTTAACGAAGTTGGGTATGTTTAGCCTGCAGAAGAGAAGACAGAGAGAGACACCAAGGGTCATCTCATGTAACCCTCTGCAATTCAGGAATCACAGCTAAATAATCACTGGTAGGTGGCCACCCAACCTCTGTTTAAGAACCTCCAATGAAGGAGTGTCCACCACCTTCTGAGGCTGTCCATTCCACTGTCAAACAGCTCTTACCAGCAGAAAGTTCTTCTTAAAGTTTAGTCAGAATCTCCTTCTTGGAATTTGAATCCATTGGTTTGAGTCCTACTCTGAGGAGCTACAAGCTTGTTCCATCTTCCGTGTTCCATCTTCCATGGGCTCCAACTCAGGCACATTCTTTTGCATAAAAAACATGTGTCCTTTGGTGCCAAGCTCTCGCGGGAGCTAGCCGACTTGCATGAGAGCTCGACGCTGAAACGTAACGTCTAATCAGAAACCGGCATAGCTTCTGTAATTATGGGATGTACTAGTCACATTACGACTGTTGTTGTTGTTTAGTCATTTAGTCGTGTCCGACTCTTCGTGAACCCATGGACCAGAGCACGCCAGGTACGTCTGTCTTCCACTGCCTCCCGCAGTTTGGTCAAACTCATGTTCGTAGCTTCGAAAACACTGTCCAACCATCTCATCCTCTATCGTCCCCTTCTCCTTCTTTCCCAACATCAGGGTCTTTTCCAGGGAATCTTCTCTTCTCATGAGGTGGCCAAAGTCTTGGAGCCTCAGCTTCAGGATCTGTCCTTCCAGTGAGCACTCAGGGCTGATTTCCTTCAGTGTGCATGCACACGAAAGCTCATACCAAGAACTAACTTAGTTGGTCTTTAAGGTGCTACTGGAAGGAAAAAAAAAATATTTTTCCTTCAGAATGGATAGGTTTGATCTTCTTGCACTCCATGGGACTCTCAAGAGTCTCCTCCAGCACCATAATTCAAAAGCATCAATTCTTTGGCGATCAGCCTTCTTTATGGTCCAGCTCTCACTTCCATACATCACTACTGGGAAAACCATAGGACTGTTGATGGGTATGTAAAACTTGAAAGCAACATGTGAAGGAGAAAGCAAAAGTGGGGGTATGGACCAAAATTATGTTGGAAGAAGGGAAGGGGGATTAAAAGCCTGGCATTTTGGGAGACAGGGTCTCTTCTTCTTTAACTTTAAAAAATAAATTTTAAAAAAATCTTTTTTAAATAAATAAATATTTGTTTATTTTTTAAAAAAGGATCACCAATTTGGCCATAATTACAATTCCTAAGCCCAACAAACCATAACCGACTTTACCTTGTTGGGCTCAGGGCATTGGACATAATATGTATATGAATGAATGGGAAAGGCTGTGGCAAGAAGACATAAAGTTCACCACATGTTATAATTTGAGAGAAGACATAATGGAAATGTTGTACTGATGGTATTTGACCCCGGTCAAATAGGCCAAGATGTATAAGAGCAGCTCAGACATATGTTGGAGATGTAAAAATGGGACAGGCACCTTCATACACATGTGGTGGGACTGTGTGAAGATAAGAGATTTTTGCAATATAATAAATAATTATTAAATAAATAAATAAATATTTTTAAATTCTCTTTCCAAAAAAAAAACCCCTGAAGCCTTTTTGTTAGGTATTATGTCCATTGAAATACAAAAAAAACTTTAGAACCCTTTTCATGTACGCAACCACAGTGGCTAGGATTTTAATAGCTAAAAACTGGAAAGGCGATACAATCCCCACAAAAAATGATTGGCAAGCGAAGATGATAGAATATTTAGAACTTATGAAAATGACTGGGAGAATAAGAGGAAAATCAAACTAGAAAGTTAGCAAAGATTGGATAATATTCAAAGAATATTTTTCAAAATACTGTGACAATGCAATGCTCCTGAGAGATTTTGATTGAATCTTGAAGTGTAAGGAAATTATAAAAATAAAATAAAATTGACAAGTGGAGGGAAAGAATAATAATGATGATGTGTGTATAGAATAATAGGGTGTACAAGGCACAATAAGGCGAGTCGGAAGTTAAAGTATGTGTAATGTCAAAGGATATGTTGTTAGTGTCTATGGTTTGTTTATGTTGTTTACTGTCTTTGACGATGTTTGATGTAAATTGCTTTGTAATAAAGCACTTTAATATAAAAAAAGAATTACAGTTCCTAAAATAGAATCAAAAGGGCCATTATATGTAAAGTAGAGATGTGCGAGACCTTTCCTGCGACATTTTGCTAATTTGTTATCAAAACGTATTTTCGCTTCCCTTGAAATTCCATGGCTGTTTCTCCCAAGCGAGGAACGCCACATTTACGTTGAAATTTTATTCTAATGATTCTGCAAATGATTCATTACTTCAAAAGAAAAGGGGAAAAAAAGAATTCTGCTGAAGGAAGTCTCAATTATGTGTTTTTGTATAGAGAATAAAAAGAGAGGAAATCTAGTGAGCAGAAATATAACAGGCCAGACTTCACTCCGGCAATGAGCTGTCATCACCACAAACTCCCCTAGAGAGATAAATATGCTCTTTCTTGCCTCTCAGGAATCATTACTGTATATGATTTACCGGCAGTATAAAAACAGAGTGTACCAAACCTATAGTAGCATGTTATTATGGGCGAAGGGGGTTTGGGCAACAGAAATTCTTAAGGAGATGGTGAAATAAGACATGCATTTGTTGTTACAACTTGATTCCCTTTAATTAATAATTTCTTTGCCTTTCCCCACCTTGTTCTGCAACATTCCCCACCCCACTAGACAATTCTTGCAAGTTACTCGCAGATCCATCACAATCTCTTCTTTGAATCTATGAGGAGCAACACAATACTTGAGTCATTCATTCATCCCAAACAAAGACTGCAAAAACGATTTCATAATAACATGGCAAAAACAGTAACATAGGAAGAATTTTGTAATAGCACAGCAAAACAAAAATATACAAAAAGCACGTTTCAATACTTTGGGTTACATACACTTCAGGTTACAGACGCTTCAGGTTACAGACTCTGCTAACCCAGAAATAGTGCTTCAGGTTAGGAACTTTGCTTCAGGATGAGAACAGAAATCGTGCGGCGGCGGCACAGCAGCAGCAGGAGGCCCCATTAGCTAAAGTGGTGCTTCAGGTTAAGAACAGTTTCAGGTTAAGAATGGACATCCGGAACGAATTAAGTATGTAACCAGAGGTAAAGGTAAAGGGACTGTTAAGTCCGGTCACGAATGACTCTGGGGTTGTGGCGCTCATCTTGCTTTATTGGCCGAGGGAGCCGGCGTTTGTCTGCAGACAGCTTCCGGGTCATGTGGCCAGCATGACAAAGCCGCTTCTGGCGAACCAGAGCAGCACATGGAAACGCTGTTTACCTTCCCGCTGGAGCGGTCCCTATTTATCTACTTGCACTTTGACATGCTTTCAAACAGTTAGGTGGGCAGGAGCAGGGACCGAGCAATGGTAGCTTACCCCGTCGTGGGGATTCAAACCACCAACCTTCTGATCGGCAAGCCCTAGGCTCTGTGGTTTAGACCACAGCGCCACCAGAGGTACCACTGTACTATAAATATAACAAGATTACTAAAAGGATCCAATGGCCAAAATATCAAGGGAGCTTCATCTTAGTCCTAGAAACACTCTTCCCATGATTTTGCTTGCTGTCTCTCTCCTGCAACAGCTTCTTACATGTCTTCCAAGGGCAAAGTGTGGAGATCACAAAACAAAATAACATATTGCATGATTCACAACTGGCTCCTGGTTAGATCCATGAAGCAGAAATCAAAGATAAATATAGGGTTCTGATCGCAGTGCCTGGAAACGAACGGACAGGTCATGTATCCATAGCAGTGACCAGAGGAGAAATGACCTCTGGGAGGAGCTCAGAGAGAAGAAATGTGTGGTGTAGTAGTTAAGAGCGGTAGTCTCGTAATCTGGGGAACCGGGTTCGCGTCTCCGCTCCTCCACATGCAGCTGCTGGGTGACCTTGGGCCAGTCACACTTCTTTGAAGTCTCTCAGTCCCACTCACCTCACAGAGTGTTTGTTGTGGGGGAGGAAGGGAAAGGAGAATGTTAGCTGCTTTGAGACTCCTGAAGGGGAGTGAAAGGCGGGATATCAAATCCAAACTCTTCTTCTGCATCTACAGCAACACAAGCGGATGCCTTCATCTGCCCCGGCTGCAACAAAGCATGTCTCTCCCATATCAGTCTCTACAGCAGGGGTCAGCAAACTTTTTCAGCAGGGGGCGGTCCACTGTCCCCCAGGCCTTGTGGGGGGCCGGACTATATTTTGGAAAAATATATGAATGCATTCCTATGCCCCACAAATAACCCAGAGATGCATTTTAGATAAAAGGACACATTCTACTCATGTAAAACATGCTGGCTCCCAGACCGTATGCGGGCTGGATTTAGAAGGTGATTGGGTCGGATCCAGCCCCTGGGCCTTAGTTTGCCTATCCATGCTCTACTACAGCCACAGCAGGCGCCGTAACTCTCCAGCAGTTTGACTTCACCTCTGCACATTGTTTCCAGAGAAGCATGCTACAGATGCGTGCTAACAAAACTCTGTAGATGCAGCAAGGAATTCAGAGCTGTGCAAAATCTGACTTTGAACTTTTCAAAGGTTTCCTTCCTCTGCAAATACCTTTTTTTCTCTCTGTCTGATTCACTTTACAATTTTGGTGGGTACAAGCTTGAGCAAGGGGCAGCCTGAAACATTTCAGCACCTGAGGTGAAACACACCCTGCCACCTCCATGATAATAATAATTTATTATTTATACCCCGCCCATCTGGCTGAGTCTCCCCAGCCACTCTGGGCGGCTCCCAATCGAGTGTTAAAAACATTACAGCATTAAATATTAAAAACTTCCCTAAACAGGGCTGCCTTCAGATGTCTTTTAAAGATAAGATAGATGCTTATTTCCTTCACATCTGAAGGGAGGGCATTCCACAGAGAGGGTGCCACTACCGAGAAGGCCCTCTGTCCGGTTCCCTGTAACTTCACTTCTCGCAATGAGGGAACCGCCAGAAGGCCCTCAGAGCTGGATCTCAGTGTCTGGGCTGAATGATGGGGGTGGATGTCATAAGGCTCTGTATTATCATTGGCCATGCCTGCTAGGACTGATGGGAATTGTAGTTCACCCACATTTGGCAGACCAGAAGTGCCCTGATAGGGGAAACATGGATAATTCTTCCCCTTAAAGCACTAGGGAATATTCAGCAAAGCTGTAATTTTTTTTTGCAGTGATTCCAAGCCACAGACGACATTTGAGCGAAAATGATAGTGGGGAAAATGTGACTTTCTTGTGCAATGGTGACTCTTTCTTAAATGCTCTTTATTCTCTCTTCAGAGCCAAAAAAAAAAAAAGTGCCCTGGAAATCCATCAGCCACCCAAAAAGGAACTTCCAAGTTTGCCCCGTCTTTCCCTTGAAACAAAATGTAGTGGCAACTTGTAACAGGAGTTGAAGGGAAATTAAAAGAAACCAGGGACACACACACACACACACACACACACACACCACCCTTCCGAGAACATGAAAAGGGAGCTATTGGGGGGGGGGGAATATGTGCATGAAGTAGATTTTGAAGAAACCTGGAAACACAGCAGTCTTGGCGCATCGCCTGATAGATGCAGTTCTCGTGACCAATTGTCACAAGCATAATTTGCTTCCCCCCGCCCAACGCATGAAAAAAAAACCTGCTTCCAGTTCTCTGAAAGAAAAGCTGCCTTTTGAGATAGCATGTCAGCATGGCTTTCCGCATTAACTGCTGCACCCCAGCCACAGGCGCAGCGCTGCCACAGAACACATCAGAGGAAGCGGGCTCCAGCTCATGAGGACACATGCTGCCATCCATGCGCCAGGGGATCTTTCCATGCTCAAGTCCCATGGGTAGGAGCCAAGGAAGTGCATAGAAGTGTTATTCTCCCTTTCATGTCAGCAGGAAGCTTGCTAATAGATGGTGCCCTAGTTCTTTTAAAGTGCTAAAACGATTCTTTGTTGTTGTTGTTGTTGTTGCTGTTGTTGTTGTTGTTGTTGTTGTTGTTTTAAAACAGTGGGGGTTTTAAAGAATAAATGCCTAACTATCATGGGACTGAGAAATTCATTTTTGGAGTTCATCTCCTGACTACTGGCCATGCTGGGTGAGACTGATGGGAGTTGGAGTCAAACAATATCCAGGGAAACCCAAGTTCTTTATCCTTGATTTAGAATTTATCTATCCACCTGTTTCATAGTGACAGTCACTCAATGTGATCTACCTCATCGGGGTGTTGTCAGGTTAAGATCTCCAGGGGTGTTGTGATGTTAAAATCTCAATAATAATAATAATAATAATAATAATAATAATAATAATAATAATAATAATTTTATTTATATCCCGCCCTCCCCAGCCGAAGCCGGGCTCAAGGCGGCTAACAACAATAAAATAGTGCAGCATTCTAAAAACATTTCATTATAAAAATTAATTAAAATAAAATTGATGGCATTATAACAATAATTTATTATTTATACCCTGCCCACCTGGCTGTGTTTCCCCAGCCACTCTGTGAGGCTTCCAACTGAATATTTAAAACATGATATCAAACATTTAAAAGTTCCCTAAACAGGGCTTCCTTCAGATGTCTTCTAAAAGCCTGGTAGTTGTTTTTCTCTTTGACATCTGGTGGGATGGCGTTCCACAGGGCGGGCGCCACTACCGAGAAGGCCCTCTGCCTGGTTCCCTGAAACCTCACTTCTCACAGTTTTGTGGGAGCTGATGCATTCCTATCAGCCAGTTGCCACTTGGTTTCCGCCCAGGGCAGGGGACGCCAATCGGCAACATTTTGCGGAGTGCCCCACCTCTCGCTGAGTCCAGTGAGAGCTGGGATACAGTGCCAGCAACATGGCCTGGTGGGCCAGGAGATGGCAATTCACATATTGCCTCAGGTGGTGAGATGTGACGGGCTGCCCCTGCTTGAGCAAGCCAGACCAAGGGTCTTACTCCAGATAAGGCGGCTTCCTGTCTTCCTCTTTCCAAATTGTAGCTCCTAGAAGATGACTCTCTTCTCCCTCCCAGAATTTTCCAGGCTGAATTGGTGGGCATCTAATATGATGCTGGGAAGCAGACTTTCCTCCCACTGAGAGAGCAGAATTAATTCATCATAGAGAACATATGGCTTCCCATATGACTTAACAGCTGCGTCTCCACGGGGGAATACACCACTGGAGCTTACACATGTGTTAGAGTGATGACTTATTTTGCTGTATCCTTGCTTAACTCAGTCCTCTTTTTAAAAATATCCAATTTCTAGCCCAGGGGGTTGATGGGCAATTTGTTTGTGGGGGGATAGCTTAGGGAACAACCACAATTCCCCTGGTGAAATGGGTTTTTTAAGCTAGTGGTAAGCCTGGACTGTAAAGGTGTTTGGGAGGGACACCACCAGTGCTGTTTTCAAAAGAGGGAATATCATCATTTAGACTTCCTAGACATTCGGAATTAAAGCTGTCCACCCTGTTCTGTGATATCTGGGGTTAGCTACAGTTTGATTGTTTGTTTGTTTGTTTGTTACATTTATATCCTTTCTTTCCTCCAAAGAGGTGGCATACATGGTTTTCACACAGAGAGCTCCATCTGGTACACATGCTGAGACCCTACCTGCCTGCAGACTGTCTCACCAGAGTGGTGCATGCTCTAGTTATCTCCTACTTGGACTACTGCAATGCATTCTACATGGGGCTACCTTTGAAGGTGACCTGGAAGCTACAACTAATCCAGAATGCGGCAGCTAGGCTGATGACTGGGAGTGGCCTCCGAGACCATATAACACCGGTCCTGAATGACCTACATTGGCTCCCAGTACATTTCTGAGCACAATTCAAAGTGTTGGTGCTGACCTTTAAAGCCCTAAACGGCCTCAGCCCAGTATACTTGAAGGAGCATCTTCACCCGCATCATCCAGCCCGGACACTGAGGTCCAGCTCTGAGGACCTTCTGCTGGTTCCCTCCCTGCGAGAAGCAAGGTTTCGGGGAACCAGGCAGAGAGCCTTCTCAGTAGTGGCGCCCTCCCTGCGGAACACCCTCCCATCAGATGTCAAGTAAATAAGCAACTATCTTGCTTATAGAAGACATCTGAAGGCAGCCCTGTTTAGGGAACTTTTTAATGTTTGATATTTCATCATGTTTTTAATACCGAAAGAGGGCCTTTTCGGTAGTGGCAACCGCTCTGTGTAATGCCCTCCCACCAGATGTTAAAGAGAACAACATCTACCAGACTTTTAGAAGACATTTGACGGCTGCCCTGTTTAGGGAAGTTTTTAATGTTTGATGCATTACGGTATTTTAATACAGTGGTACCTCGGGTTACATACGCTTCAGGTTACATACGCTTCAGGTTACAGACTCTGCTAACCCAGAAATATTACCTCGGGTTAAGAACTTTGCTCCAGGATAAGAACAGAAATCGCGCTTCAGCGGTGTGGTGGCAGCAGGAGGCCCCATTAGCTAAAGTGGTGCTTCAGGTTAAGAACAGTTTCTGGTTAAGTACGGACCTCTGGAACAAATTAAGTACTTAACCCGAGGTACCACTGTATTTTGTTGGAAGCCGCCCAGAGTGTCTGGGGAAGCCCAGCCAGATGGGTGGGGTATAAATAATAAATTATCCTCCTCCTCCTCCTCCTCCTCCTCCATGAATTTGTCTAATCCTCTTTCAAAGCTACCCAGGTTGGTGGACATCACTGTCTTATGTGGGAGTGTGTTCCATAACTATGTGAGGTGTGAAGTAGTACTTTCTCCCAACGTTCCTAAATCTCCCAACATTCGACTTTATTGGATGCCCTTGAGTTCC
Source organism: Podarcis liolepis (assembly GCF_965112155.1). Taxonomy (NCBI): domain Eukaryota; kingdom Metazoa; phylum Chordata; class Lepidosauria; order Squamata; family Lacertidae; genus Podarcis; species Podarcis liolepis. The sequence continues at coordinate 5,366,603 of NC_139560.1, read as the reverse complement.
ATCCACTTTCTCCATGCCATATATAATTTTAAAAGCTCCTACCATGTTGCCTCTTACTCGCCCTTTCTCTAAACTATTAAGTTCCAAATGCTGGAAGTGTTCCTCATAGGGGTGCTTCTGCATCCCTTTGTGATCCCAACATCAGCATCTTTCTTTGGGCTCAAGGTACCACTCTTCTTCCTGAAGCATCAAGAAAAAGATACAGGGACAGAAAGGAGAGATAGAGTCGAAGCCAGAATTAACATGCAATCTCATCTTACGGTGTCCTTGGCCCTGAGCTGACTTTCCCGACAGAACATCCCTGTCTCTTATTCCTCAGCCGCCTAAAAGCCATTTATAAGCATTAATATTTGAACAGGACCAACTATTGATTAAAGTATCAAGTTCTTCCTCTGAAGTGAAATTGACAGCGGGTTAATGCTCCCTGGCACCGGAACAGAGTTTAATGTGGTAGCTCCGCCATGTGAGAGCGAGCTGGACGTCACCCACAAAATAGAGATGGAGAGAGAGGAAAGAGAATATAGGCCAGATCCAAGAATATATGCATGCACAGCCCTGGGCTGTCAGCACACTAATGGTCTCACCTTGCTGATTGTCAAGGCTGATGGGCTGCATGTAAGCAGACAGTCAGGAAGGACCACGCAATCTGAAAGCGGCTCGTCCTATGCCTGAGCAATGAGTGGATCAGAACGAAAACTGCCAGGATTGGCATAATTGCATACATATACAATTTCATTGCAGGTTTTTGACCTATTGAGCACCGAAAACCCAAAACGTTTATAAAAAAAGCAATAAAACACAATATATCAAAAAAGAAGAAGAAAGAAAAAGAAAATTTAAAATAGAATACTTGTGATTCTTTAGAGGAGCAGGTGGGAAACTGCATTGGCTCCCATCTCACTTGAGCCCTGCAAAGTTGAAAGGTATAAATTGAATGAATGAATGAATAAATAAATAAATAAATAAATAAAAGGTGTGGTTGTTGGGATGCGTCCTGGGAGATGGGGGCGATTGGCAGGCCCCCAGCTGGCTCCAGCCCACCGGCCAGCAGCCGGGCAAACTCCAGTTCTAGGAACAGCATCAAAACTGTGACTCAAGCCTCAGCAACCTTTAGAGACTGAGCATGGAAGCCAGCAGAAATAAAAACTCTTTGCAACAGAAGGGTAGACAGAGGCATATATAAGCATATTTACAAGCATTTTATTCAGCATCAGGACAAAGGAAAAACATATCTGCTCCCTTCGTGTCCAAGCAAAAGCATAAGCAAAAGCTATATACAACGGAAGTTCCCAGCAGGCTGTGCTGGAAGTAAACAGACAAGTGACGTACAGCAACTCCACATGCCTGTTCTAAAGGTGGAACGGAACAATATCCTAACACTCTTGCCACTCACAGCGGCCGTGCTACGGCACAGCAAGTACCCAACTGTCTTCTCCAATGATCGGCCATTGTTGATGCTTCCACACCATGCATTTAAGCACCCACAAGAAACTATAGTTCCCAGTATTCTGTGGGGGAAGTCATGTGCTCTAAATATGTGGTGTATACACAGGCTTAGATGACTCACTGCCACTTTGGGGGGTTTCCAGCTCGTCATCCCCATCACCTTATTCTAGCAGCCCTACATATACAGTGGTACCTCGGGTTAAGTACTTAATTCGTTCCAGAGGTCCGTTCTTAACCTGGAAACTGTTCTTAACCTGAAGCACCACTTCAGGTTAACCTGGAAACTGTTCTTAACCTGAAGCACCACTTTAGCTAATGGGGCCTCCTGCTGCCACCACGCCGCCGGAGCACAATTTCTGTTCTTATCCTGAAGCAAAATTCTTAACCTGAGGTAATATTTCTGGGTTAGCGGAGTCTGTAACCTGAAGCGTCTGTAACCTGAAGCGTATGTAACCCAAGGTACCACTGTAGTTAGACTTCTTGGCTTTGACAGCACCAGTGGGCTGTTATGGGGAACAGAAATTGTGACTAGGTACTGTTTTCTCTTGGATTTCCACACCCCATGCCTCTTCTGTGTATGTTGCTTGAGACATGGGATCCCCAGCCTAGTCTCAGATGCCCTTGGAACCTTCAAAGGTCCCTCACTTTTCTGATTTTATTTTTTTTAAATCAGAGGTCAAAACATCAAGAATGAAATACATCTATCAAGACAGGATGCGAGAAGGTCCAAGGACTTTGGCTGCTATTTGATTCTCCTTATGTAATGTGGAGCAAAACTTGGTTCATCTGCAGATCACTGCAACTTTTTCCCACTCCAGTTCAGAACCCATGGTCAAAAAGTGCTCCAGGCTTCCCAATTCAGTCAATAGATCTGGACCTGACTTACACAAGGGAAGAAAGACTCTTATCACCAAATGCTTGGTGAAATGGGCTGTAACCAGGGCCAGATTTAGGTTTTGATGAGGCCCTAAGCCAGTGTTTCCCAACCTTTTTTTGGCAAAGGCACACTTGTTTCATGAAAAAAATCTCGAGGCACACCACCATTACAGCCCCGTGACGTCAGCGCGCAGCGTCACGCCGGGAGGGACGCACGAAAGTGTAAGTTTCAATTTTTTCCCCTCCCCCTTGCCTTCCTTCTGTGCCAACCGCCAAAAAGCCAAGAAAAAAGCCAAGACTTTAGGGCAGCAGGTCGACACGGAAGAAGCTCCTACCTAAGGACAGGTGCGGCGGCCGTGTCCTCTTCTGCCACACTTGGCAGCCCTGCCTCACGGTCGTGACTCCCACCCTGATTTCTCCCCGCAGGTCGAGCGGCACAGGCAGCCCAGTGTGTCCAGCCCAGACACAAGCCCCGCTTCCCCACTCTAGATCCTGAATGCGACCAAGTGCTCTGGACTCCCGAGCAGGGTGGGAAAGAGGACTCGTATCTGGTAGCCTCCGGGCTCCTCGCCTGCTCGAGGGATGGCATTGCAGGCAAGCTGCCGGCCGTCGCCATCGCTGCCCCCTCATGCGAGTGGACCTGCCCGGAGTGGTGGGCCGGGGGAGGCTCGCTCTCTGTGGGGATGTGGCCCGCACGCGCGGCCCCGCTTCCTCCTGCCCAGGGCTGAGCTCCTTACCCGCGATCTCGGTCTCGCGCACGCGGATCCCACTTATTCCGAAGCTCGCGCCACTAGCCGGGGCTCTCACACCATGCCAGGGCAAGGCGGCGCTGCCCACTGACGTCATCGCGGCTCGCCGCCGCCCTCGACTTCCCTGTTCCCTCCCCTCCCTCGGGTCGCCGTGGTTACCGAGGACTGCAAGCTGCTCGGGCGAGCATGGGGCATTAAGTGGGAGAAGGAAAATTAAAATTAAAACTCGCCTGAAGGCCGCCTCTCCGGATATGAAGCTATCTTTCGAATTTTTTAATTTTTCCCGCGGCACACCAGGCAACATCTCGCGGCACACTAGTGTGCCGCGGAACAGTGGTTGGGAAACACTGCCCTAAGCTACTGAAGGTAATGGGGCTCTTTATATGTCCAGCTGTCCTTTGTCGACAACAAATTGCCGCTTGTTTTTTTTGTGTTGAATATATGCTATATGGTAATTTATGGACCTAATAGGTATCTAAAGCCATTTGCACATCTTGCCATGCAACCAGTCCATGCAGAATGTAGCCACCCTATATACAGAAATGAGCAAACCAGTGATATCTTAGGGAGCAGGCTAGCAGGAGGGGCCCATTGCTTACATCATAGGCGCCTACACAGCACAAAACACTGTTGCTGTACGTAGGTTTTATTTTATTTGTTTTTTATCTTATATTTTGGAAATGTACATCCAGGTTGTTTTTTCCTATATTTTTTTGGGGGGGCCCAAGAGAGTGGGGCCCTAAGCTATAGCTTGTTTAGCTCATACGTAAATCCAGTACTGGCTGTGACACTTCAGTTCTGATTGTGCAACCGGTATCTGTGCATGCAACAGAGCTTCTTCTTCTTCTGCCCTCTCCAGGCCATTGTGTGCCCTCAAAATCAGCTCCAGAGGGGTGGGAGGCTCCCCAGAGCAGATATTGGGTGGGTATGGGAAGATTAGCGCATGGGTAGGCAAACTAAGGCCCGGGGGCCGGATCACGCCCAATCGCCTTCTAAATCCGGCCTGCGGACAGTCCGGGAATCAGTGTTTTTACATGAGTAGAATGTGTCCTTTTATTTAAAATGCATCTCTGGGTTATTTGTGGAGAATAGGAATTCATTCATTTCCCCCCAAAAAATGTAATCCGGCCCCCCACAAGGTCTGAGGGACAGTGAACGGCTCCCTGCTGAAAAAGTTTGCTGACCCCTGGATTAGAGGAAACAAAAAAACAAAACAAAAACCTGTTGCACCCATGGAACTCTGCTTTGCACAGCATTGGATAAACCTTCATTTTCAACTTGCTTCCATCTCTTAACACCTCTTTGGCTTTCTGTGTGTGTGTGTGTGTGTGTGTGTGTGTGTGTGTGTGTGTGTGTATGACAGAGGGAGAGAGGGAGAGGGAGGGAGAATGTGCTGGTTGTGCAAAAAAGAAAATCTTACTTCAGCATTTCACAAAGCAACCTAATTTGCATGCATAATTTTGTCTGAATTTAGTTTGATTGCAGTAGGTGTGCGGTTGTTGTTGTTGTTTTATTCGATTTGCAAAGTCCTTCTCTGTTCCAAACAATTCCAGTGGGTGGTCTTTTGCTGTTGTGTGCAAGTTGTGTGTTTTGCTTCCCTACGCACATGCCGGCTGGCCTCTAGCCAACTGGCTTCCATGCACCTGGTGACTAAAGAAGACATATTTCCAGCAGTTTTCTAATTATCTTTCAGGTGCCTCCAAACAAACAAAAAAGTTTCTCAATGCATGTTGAGAAACCCATGCATTCTGAAAGTTTGCTGTTTGAATACACAGCCCACCTGGAAGAAAATATGAAAAAAAAGACTAGTGAAATTACACGAGTCTCCAAATTCCCACCCCAGAAAATTAGGGATGCCTTCTTGGGCAAAAAGAGGAGACGTGAAAAGTTTCACCTGTTTTTACATTAAATTACACCAACTGTGAAAACTGTAATGTATCTATTTTTTTTCAGGTGCCTTGCACAAGAATGGCATCTATTGTGTTTTCAGACTGATGCGCAAAATGAATTAGTGGCTTAACTATACGATGCATCTAGTGGAGGCTGTTCCACTGGGGCACAGACCTCCTAAAGAAAATGTCAAGCAGTCTCAAAGCCCCCTACTTGTTCCTCTCCCCCACATATTTTATGTTGTTGTTGTTGTTGTTTAGTCGTTTAGTCGTGTCCGACTCTTTGTGACCCCATGGACCAGAGCACGCCAGGCACTTCTGCCTTCCACTGTCTCCCGCAGTTTGGTCAGACTCATGTTTGTAGCTTCAAGAACACTGTCCAACCATCTCGTCCTCTGTCGTCCCCTTCTCCTTGTGCCCTCAATCTTTCCCAACATCAGGGTCTTTTCCAGGGAGTCTTCTCTTCTCATGAGGTGGCCAGAGTATTGGAGCCTCAGCTTCACCATCTGTCCTTCCAGTGAGCACTCAGGGCTAATTTCCTTAAGAATGGATGCATTTGATCTTCTTGCAGTCCATGGGACTCTCAAGAGTCTCCTCCAGCACCATAATTCAAAAGCATCAATTCTTTGGTGATCAGCCTTCTTTATGGTCCAGCTCTCACTTCCATACATCACTACTGGGAAAACCATGGCTTTAACTATACGGACCTTTGTTGGCAAGGTGATGTCTCTGCTTTTTAAGATGCTGTCTAGGTTTGCCATCGCCTTTCTCCCAAGGAGCAGGCGTCTTTTAATTTCGTGACTGCTGTCACCATCTGCAGTGATCATGGAGCCCAAGAAACTAAAATCTCTCACTGCCTCCATTTCTTCCCCTTCTATTTGCCAGGAGGTGATGGGCCCAGTGGCCATGATCTTAGTTTTTTTTGATGTTGAGCTTCAGACCATATTTTGCGCTCTCCTCTTTCACCCTCATTAAAAGGTTCTTTAATTCCTCCTCACTTTCTGCCATCAAGGTTGTGTCATCTGCATATCTGAGGTTGTTGATATTTCTACCGGCAATCTTAATTCCGGTTTAGGATTCATCCAGCCCAGCCTTTCGCATGATGAATTCTGCATATAAGTTAAATAAGCAGGGAGACAATATACAGCCTTGCCGTACTCCTTTCCCAATTTTGAACCAATCAGTTGTTCCATATCCTGTTCTAACTGTAGCTTCTTGTCCCACATAGAGATTTCTCAGGAGACAGATGAGGTGATCAGGCACTCCCATTTCTTTAAGAACTTGCCATAGTTTGCTGTGGTCGACACAGTCAAAGGCTTTTGCATAGTCAATGAAGCAAAAGTAGATGTCTTTCTGGAACTCTCTAGCTTTCTCCATAATCCAGCGCATGTTTGCAATTTGGTCTCTGGTTCTTTTGCCTCTTCTAAATCCAGCTTGCACTTCTGGGAGTTCTCGGTCCACATACTGCTTGAGCCTTCCTTGTAGAATTTTAAGCATAACCTTGCTAGCGTGTGGAATGAGTGCAATTGTGCGGTAGTTGGAGCATTCTTTGACACTGCCCTTCTTTGGGATTGGGATGTAGACTGATCTTCTCCAATCCTCTGGCCACTGCTGAGTTTTCCAAACTTGCTGGCATATTGAGTGTAGCACCTTAACAGCATCATCTTTTAAAATTTTAAGTAGTTCAGCTGGAATACCATCACTTCCACTGGCCTTGTTGTTTGCAGTGCTTTCTAAGGCCCATTTGACTTCACTCTCCAGGATCGCTGGCTCAAGGTCAGCAACCACACTACCTGGGGTGTACGAGCCATCCATATCTTTCTGGTATAATTCCTCTGTGTATTATTGCCACCTCTTCTTGATGTCTTCTGCTTCTGTTAGGCCCTACCACTTTTGTCCTTTGTTATGGTAATCTTTGTACGAAATGTCCCTTTCATATCTCCAATTTTCTTGAACAGATCTCTGGTTCTTCCCATTCTGTTGTTTTCCTCTATTTCTTTGCATTGCTCGTTTAAGAAGGCCTTCTTGTCTCTCCTTGCTATTCTTTGGAAATCTGCATTCAATTTCCTGTATCTTTCACTATCTCCCTCGCGTTTTGCTTGCCTTCTCTCCCCCGCTATTTGTAAGGCCTCGTTGGACAGCCACTTTGCTTTCTTGCATTTCCTTTTCATTGGGATGATTTTAGTTGCTGCCTCCTGTATAATGTTACGAGCCTCCATCCATAGTTCTTCAGGCACTCTGTCCACCAAATCTAAATCCTTAAACCTGTTCCTCACTTCCACTGTGTGTTCATAAGGGAGTTGACTTAGATTGTATCTTACCGGCCCAGTGGTTTTTCCTACTTTCTTCAGTTTAAGCTTGACTTTTTCTATAAGAAGCTGATGATCTGAGCCACAGTCCGCTCCAGTCTTGTTTTTGCTGACTGTATAGAGCTTCTCCATCTTTGGCTGCAGAGAATATAATCAATCTGATTTCGATGCTGCCCATCTGGTGATGTCCATGTGTAGAGTCGTCTCTTGTGTTGTTGGAAAAGAGTGTTTGTGATGACCAGCTTGTTCTCTTGGCAGAACTCTATTAGCCTTTGCCCTGCTTCGTTTTGAACTCCAAGGCCAAACTTGCCAGTTGTTCCTTTTATCTCTTGACTCCCTACTTTAGCATTCCAATCCCCTATAATGAGAAGAACATCCTTCTTTGGTGTCAATTCTATAAGGTGTTGTAAGTCTTCATAGAATTGGTCAATTTCAGTTTCTTCAGCACCAGTGGTTGGTGCATAAACTTGGATTACTGTGATGTTAAAAGGATCCTTGGATCCGTATCAGGATCATTCTATCATTTTTGAGATTGCATCCCAATACAGCTTTTGCCACTCTTTTGTTGACTATGAGGGCCACTCCATTTCTTTTACGGGATTCTTGCCCACAGTAGTAGATATGATGGTCATCCGAACTGAATTCACCCATTCCCGTCCATTTTAGTTCAATGATGCCCAGGATGTCAATATTTATTCTTGCCGTCTCATTTTTGACCACATCCAACTTACCAAGGTTCATGGTTCTTACATTCCAGGTTCCTATGCAATATTTTTCTTTACAGCATTGGACTTTCCTTTCGCTTCCAGGCATATCCGCAACTGAGCGTCCTTTCGGCTTTGGCCCAGCCGCTTCATCAGCTCTGAATCTACTTGTACTTGTCCTCCACTCTTCCTCAGTAGCATGTTGGACGCCTTCTGACCTAAGGGGCTCATCTTCCAGCGTCATAACTTTTATATGCCTTTTGTCTTTGCCCATGGAGTTTTCTTGGCAGGGATACTGGAGTGGCTTGCCGGTTCCTGCGCCAGGTGGATCACGTTTGGTCAAAACTCTCCACTATGACCTGTCCATCTTGGGTGGCCCTGCACGGCATAGCTCATAGCTTCTCCGAGTTATTCAAACCCCTTCACCAAGGCAAGGCAGTGGTCCATGAAGGGGCACATATTTTATACTTCTCTTCAAACTCAGAGAAGCTTTGCAAACCGTCGTGTCTGCCTCCTGTTCTCTGGACTGTCAGGTCTCTGCAGCACTCAGCAACTCCTAATCCTGGTTCACATTGAGACAAAATTGTTGCTGCTCATTTCTTACGAAGCCATCTTTCTCCTTGGTTTCTCCAGCAGAAACCTATAACTAGGAATGGGGGAGAAATTATGTTTGCTTTGCTTTTTAATGCAAATCTAACTGATTCACAATTCCTGAAACGATACATAAACCAAAACGTAACCACCCTTCAAAATTTGCACTGGTCGAAATTTTGCAATGCAGTTCATTGCAAAATTGTGTAGAAAACCCTGTATATTAAGGGAAAGTGTGCAAAAAAATAATAATGCACATATTAGACCAAATAGCCAGCAAAGATTATTACTGGGGACATTGTTTGCCAATATGTGTGTATTATGCAAAATTGCATATGTAAATGTGTTTGTCAGGAGAAATTTTCATGGGGCTTAAAAAAGTACAAACTGATGCAAAAACGTGAACAAACATTAAAATTGAAAAAAAGAGAAACTAAGAGAAACTTTACGAAGCAGGTGAGCTTATCTCTACCTAAAACCAAGTGTTGGTTTATCAAGTCTGCTACGTTTCCCCTGTTCCACTCAAGGATGCTGTTCTTTGCACCAATCCCACCTGCTGCCCCAAACTGCAGTCACTTGGAGGTGAGTGAAAGGACATCAAGGTGTCCTTTGCTGTGAATAAAGAAACAAAAGGGTAATAAATAAAACATGGGGATGCTAACCACTAGAGACAGCTGGGGCTTTTATCTGCTTGGGAATGAAATACCTCGCCAGGAAACATATGGGATGCTTGAAAAAGTGACCTTTGCTGAGTGACGGACTACCCAGAACCCATAGCAATATTGAAACGGTGCCCGTGACAAACTTGCAAAGCACAGCCATGCTGTTTTCTTTCATAAGTACAACGGCATGACAGTCCCAGAGAAGAAATGTCCTCAGTTTACCCACCTGAATAGGTGGTTAGCTGAGGATAGTGAATCCGCTTCTACTTTTTATTAATATTATTTTATTTATTAAACAATGGCTTCATTGCCACTGTTCTTGATTCCACAGAAGGTGGAAGGGAGAGGGGTTTCTCCCCTCCGTCATTCTCTTTAGGCCACAGGTGTTCTTTCATCTTCAAGCTAGAAAAGGCTACCTTTTATGTAGCCAATGTGATGGAAGTTGCTCTAATGAGAACATTTGCCCACTTGGTTGCACACCTGGGGCCTCTTTGCAATCTGAAGTTTTTCAGATGTTCCCCCATCTGTGTGGGAGCTGGTTGTACTTGAGAGGCTCCCATGAAGCTCAGAGAACCTTCAAAAAGCCTTATCAAGTCTATATCAGCTCAATGCACAGAACTAGCCCATGGAATGGGATAGTGTTATCAGGATACTTTCCTCACCACCCCCCAAAAGCAATTAAATAATGGGAACTGGCCATAGCTCAGACATTTAAAAAATCCCCACTGCTTTGACCACAAATTGAGGTTTTTAGACTTATCATATACTGAGCCAACCAACCAACGAAGACTCAATAGTGTATTAACATTTTGTCACTGGCTAGACCCATGGCATCTCCAGTTAAGCAAGGATTAGCTTGATGAACCAGTGGTCTGCTGGGATAAAATGGTGTCTTTTCTTCTTAGCCTATACTCCTTGTCTAAACATTAGGAATATACTTCCTCCCACCAGAGCACTGGTTCATCAAGCTCATTGTTGCCAAGACTGGCTAGTGTTGTTGTTTAGTCATTTAGTCGTGTCAGACTCTTCGTGACTCCATGGACCAGAGCACGCCAGGCACTCCTGTCTTCCACTGCCTCCCGCAGTTTGGTCAGACTCATGTTTGTAGCTTCGAGAACACTGTCCAACCATCTCGTCCTCTGTCGTCCCCTTCTCCTACTGGCTAGTAGTGGCCCTCAAAGTTCTCAGGCAGGGGTCCCTCTGCCCCCAGCCCTACCTGAAGATACCATGGGTCTAACCTTGGACCTCTAAGAAGCATCTAGTGCTAGGATTACAAGGACACAGAAATCCCCAGGAGAATATCAAGCAATTAACCCCCCACCCATCCCCAAAACCCTCTCAAAGCTACTCACTCTTTCCTGTCTCACGTGTGCTTTCAACTTCTGCTTGTCTAGGCCCAGCTGCCCCCACCAGCACTGAACATGGATGAAAGATAATAACCCAAGAAGAGACTGCTTGATCATGCCAATTGTCAGGGCCTGGACAGAGGAGGAATGGTGGAGACCCCAGCCTTGTTAGAATTCCTGCTCCGTGATTGCAGTCATGGGATTGTTGTCTTTCACATTTTATCCTCACAACAACTCCATAATATAAGTTAAGCTGAGAGTGAGTGACTGGCCCAAGATCACCCAGTGAGGTTCATGACCGAATGGGGGATTTGAACCCTGTGTTAGAATTCCTGCTCCGTGATTGCAGTCATGGGATTGTTGTCAATCCCATGACAGTATATGTTTTGACTCCACAGAGTGGGAAGTGATGGAGACAGGATGCTTGTGTTACTGTGTTCCGTGAAGTGGGACTATTGTCTTTTTCTCTTTGCTATCTGATGCTAGAGAGAGGGAGCCATGTTGCAGTGCTCCGTGTGTGTTTATATGTAAATAAAGTAGATTAGCCAAAATGCTGAGTTGCTGAGGTCTTTTATGAAAGTTGCACAAACTCTGTGGATCCCTAAATGTGCTGGTGTCGGTTGGCATCGGTCGCTGTGATGTTCGGGCTGAAGAAAGCTTATGAAGCTCCCGAACGATCGACCAGGAGGGAGGGAACATGCCAATCAGGCATGTGTCTCTGCCAGGGTCCTACTCGAGTGTAGGCTGAACTCCTGACAAGCCTAACCCTTCCAGAAAAGAGGAAGACAATATAGATTTACAACAGTGGTTACAGCTCAGAGGCGGAAGAGGGGGAAAGCTGGGAAATAATGGGAGAGGAACAGGAGGAGGAAGAAGAAGAAGAAGAAGAAGAAGAAGAAGAAGAAGAAGAAGAAGAAGAAGAGAGACAGCTGACAGACTCACTGTCTTTAGAAAGCATTCCTCACCCCCCTTCTCCCAGAACCCAGCGGGCATTGAAAGTAGGAGAGCAGAGAGTTCAGAGGCAGAAGGCACAGATCAGGCACTGTAGGGATGACGTATAATGGGAGAGACAGAGGGGGTGGGGTTTCACTCAGAGCAACACCATTACTCTATGAGACTGCCTTTCTAAGCCTCTCTCCGTGAATATTGAATAAACAACATTGGTAAGAACTTCCTTGTCTTAACCATTCCTGGCAACCTGCTGGGGGGTGGGGGTCGATCTTCTGAAGCCTGACACCAGTGGCCCGTCTAGTCCAGCATCCTGTTCTCACAGGGTGTCAGGTTCGGTAGGTTCTCCCACACAGGACATGATCTCCGGCAGTTTTATTAAATGATTTATTCAGCAAGTAACAAGTCCTGTGATCAGAGCTTCATCCACTCAGGTGTCGCTATCGGTATCAGTTGCCAGATCTAACCTCTTCTGGCTGAAACAGGCAACTCCCCACCCTTTTCTCCTCCTTTTCCCCAGCAGGTGCTTTTCTGTGAGGTGACTCCAGTGCCTGCTTTTGGGTGACAGGGGTCCTTCTAGCCCTCCCTCTTGTTTGTCTGCTGTATTCCACTCTTTTCGCTCTCTGTTACTTTCAGAACTGTCCGGCTGCATTCCTGAGAATGGCTTGAGCGAGGAGGGGTGAGCGCTAGCCAGCTGGCTCTAGTCCGGCAAGAGGAGGAGGAGGAGGAGGAACACACCTCCACAGTGGCCGCCCCAGACTCCACCCTCCCTGGGCACCGGCGGGGAGAATGACGGAGCTCCAGTCCGCACTGCTACTGCGGAGACAGCTGGCAGAGCCCAACAAAAACACAGTGGAAGGATTTTCAGCAGGTTTAATAGAAGACAATGATCTATATCTATGGGAAGTTCTTATTATTGGTCCGCCAGATACACTGTATGAAGGTGGTGTCTTCAAAGCTCACCTTACTTTCCCAAAGGACTATCGACTCAGGCCACTAAAAATGAAGCTTATCACAGAACTATGGCATCCAAATGTTGATAAAAATGGTGATTTCTGTATTTCCATCCTTCATGAGCCTCGTGAAGACAAATATGGCTGTGAGAAACCTGAAGAATGCGGGCTTCCCATCCATACTGGGGAAACCGTAATGATTAGTGCAATTTCTATGCTGGCAGATCCCAACGGTGGCTCTCCTGCTAACGTTGATGCATTCCTGAGAGCGGCAACTCCCTCTCATTCGTCTGGAGGAGTCATATTTCTGCTGATCTCTTGTTCCTCTCCCTCTCCTTGGAATGTCTCACTGCCTGGCAGCTCAAGTTCTTCTCTATTGCCTGTCGGAAATGGAACGACTCTGACACAGTGGCCAAGCATATGCCTGTGAGAAACCCACAAGCAGGATTTGAGCACAGGAATCCCTTCCCATGATTTTCAGTAACTGGCATTCATAAGCATTAGTGACCTTGACCGTGGAGATAGAGCTCAGCCATCATGGCTAGTAGCCATTGATAGGTTTAATGTTTTACTATGCTTCTATAAGTGCTGGAAGCCTTCCAGAGTGGCTGAGGCAATACAGTCAGATGGTCGGTGTACAAATATTATATTATATTATATTATATATTATATATTATATATTATATATTATTATTATTATTATTGTTGTTGTTGTTGTTGTTGTTGTTGTTGATTTGCCTTTTCCTTTGAAGCCATCCAAGTTGATGGCCATCACTGCTTCCTTTGGGAGTGAACTCCGTAGTCTAACTTTGTGAGGTGTGAAGAAGGGCTTTGTTTTATCTGTTTGGAATATGCCTAGTTGATTGCATTCTTTCCCTTTTTAAGTTGTTAGTTTTCCCAGTGGGGGAAGGAGCCAGAACTGGGGGTTCAGGGGGGAGGGAGCAAAGGCAGAGAGAAACACATAGCATCAAGAGAAAGTAAAAAATTCCACCTTGATACCAGGAAAATGCAGCTAACAGTCAGGTCAGAGGGGCCAGGGAGTAATTTCCTCCGGGAGGTGGCCAAGCCAGTCTTGCTAGAGGTGTTCAGAGAGAAAATTGGATTTAACGCTTTGTGAAGTCAGGGCAGAAGAACTGCAGAACACCAAGGGAGGGCCAAACAGAGAAGGCAGTGCTCAACTTTGAAATGTACGGCTCTTTCTTTTAAGCTGGGGTGTGGGAGATCAACACAAATTCAGGGTGGGGTCTCGGGGCAATGACACAGCCAACTAGAAGGAGGTTTTTACCAACAGAGAGAATATGATGCTATAACATCAACCATACATTTAGGGCCCTGGTTGTTTGTTGCTTCAGGCATCCATTGTTACTTTGCTGCAATGGGATTTCAGGTAAAGACGTTATTGAAAATCAGGATTGAAGAAATGGGAAGAGGAGGTTCATCATCATCTCCAAAAACAGTGACAGAAATTTCATTGTGTAGCTCTACTTCCGAAACCTGAGGAGTGCAAGAAATCCAGGTCTGAATCAGCATTCGTGTCCAAGTATCATGTAAAGCAGTGTAGCATGATAGCAAAGAGCAGGCATAGGCAAACTCGGCCCTCCAGATGTTTTGGGACTACAACTCCCATCATCCCTAGCTAACAGGGTCAGGGATGATGGGAACTGTAGTCCCAAAACAGGTGGAGGGCCGAGTTTGCCTATGCCTGGCTAAGAGACAGAGTGATGGGAATCCCAAAGTTTCTGCATCAAATCCATGAGCAGCCATGAACTAACTAGTCAGCCTCTGGCAAACCATTCTTTCTATTTTCAGTCTGTTGTTTATATTATGGGGAAAACAAGGCGGGTCTACCTTATAGGATTGCTGTAAGAATAACAGGAAGACAATGGGTTGAGTTCATACTTGACCATGCTTAGAGTTGTTGTTTAGTCGTTTAGTCGTGTCCGACTCTTCGTGACCCCATGGACCAGAGCACGGCAGGCACTCCTGTCTTCCACTGCCTCCCACAGTTTGGTCAAACTCATGTTCGTAGCTTCGAGAACACTGTCCCACCATCTCGTCCTCTGTCATCCCCTTCTCCTTGTGCCCTCCATCTTTCCCCACATCAGGGTCTTTTCCAGGGAGTCTTCTCTTCTCATGAAGTGGCCAAAATCTTGGAGCCTCAGCTTCACGATCAGTCCTTCCAGTGAGCACTCAGGGCTGATTTCCTTCAGAATGGATAGGTTTGATCTTCTTGCAGTCCGTGGGACTCTCAAGAGTCTCCTCCATCACCAGAATTCAAAAGCATTGATTCTTTGGCGATCATCCTTCTTTATGGTCCAGCTCTCACTTCCATACATCACTATGCTTAGAGTAGACCCATTGATTTGACTGGGGCTGTTCTAAGCATGACAAAATCTGGATTCAACCCATAATCTGCAAAACACCTTGAATGTGCTATCAAAATGTTATGCTAATTCAGTGCTTCCAGTTCTTCACTTGGAATAGTCAGGTGTTGGGTGCTTTGTGTGAATGCACTGCACCCAAAGATATGCTGCGTTTTAGACCATAATGCACAATGGCTAATGTTCCTCAGAGGAGGGGAAAACCTATGGCCAACTAGGAACTGTTCCTTTGAAGGCATGGCAAGGAGCAAGATAGATTCCACAGGAAAAGCCTAGCCACAAGATTCAGCTGTGACTTCCTCAATAATAGGCAGAGAGTAAATGTGTCCATCGACAGGCACCAGGGAATGACACCAACACTGAAAAGACATGCTCATTGCTACCTACCTGATCAACTTTTTCCACTGCTATGTAGGGAAAGGGGGGGAAGAGCAGCAGGAGGCAGCAAGTATCCCCTGAACATTAAATCTCATAAATTCTGGGATCGTTAAGAGAAGGAAGCAACCAATTAAACACACTCATTACATTTTACAATGCTGCCCCAGTCTAATTATAACCATTTTTCTTTGGGGGTCTAATTAGGTTCAAGTCAACTCGGCGGTATTGAAGGGTGTAATGAATGGACAGGAGCAGCTCAGTTCAGTACGGAAGGAGAGCATTAATATGCTCATGGCTGCTACTCCGAGAAAAGGCCAGTCCTAATTTCGTGAGTTAATGCACTTATACGATATGGATGAATTGCAGCCAGTTCCAGTGGACACACATTTTCTGGCCGGTGCAATGGCATGTTAATGGGCAGTTAGCTTAGTGTGTTCTCAAAGGTGCAGATCCTTCTTAAGAATCCTAAACCATGCCTCCTCCGAAATAAATCGTATCTAACTCAGTGGGGGCTTAATCCCAGCTAAACAGAAGACGAAGAAGAAGACTTTGGACTTGATATCCTGCCTTTCACTCCCCTTTAAGGGGACTCCCCATAAAGGGACCCCTGACCATTAAGTCCAGTCATGACTGACTCTGGGGTTGCAGTGCTCATTTCGCTTTATTGGCTGAGGGAGCTTCCGGGTCATGTGGCCAGCATGACTAAGCCGCTTCTGGCAAACCAGAGCAGCGCTTGCAAACTCCGTTTACCTTCCCGCCGGAGTGCTACCTATTTATCTACTTGCACTTTGATGTGCTTTCGAACTGCTAGGTTGGCAGGAGCAGGGACCGAGCAATAAGAGCTCACCCCGTCACAGGGATTTGAACCGCCGACCTTCTGATTGGCAAGTCCTAGGCTCTGTGGTTTAACCCACAGCGCCACCCACATTATCACTACCCTAAGGAGTCTCAAAGTGGCTAACATTCTCCTTTCCCTCCCTCCCCCACAACAAACACTCTGTGAGGTGAGTGAGGCTGAGAGACTTCAGAGAAGGTCACCCAGCAGCTCCATGTGGAGGAGCAGGGAAGCGAACCCAGTTCACCAGATTACGAGTCCACCGCTCTTAACCACTACACCACACTGGCACCACAGGGCTAGGATTCCAAGCTCTACAGGAAGCCAGTGTAAATTAGACCAGCATAATTTACACGAGGGTAAATTGCCCCTATTCCAAACTCTCTTAGGATTCTATGCCTGCATGACATTTATTGCATTCATTTTAATGGTCAAGGCTGGTGCACCCATGAAGCTGGGTGAGGCAATCGTCTCAGGGCAAGAGCTGGGAGAGGAGGAAGAACCGGCCACCACTCGCTGCTTCTTGCACATGTTGGCCTCACCATCATCATCTGCAGCCCCCTTTTGCCAACTTCTCCCCTTTGGATTTCTTTTCCTCCTCCACCTTCAGTGCGCCAGGACTTCCTTGGACCACATCCAGCCACGTCAGGAGAAGGATGCAGTGGCTTCAGGGAGGAGGGAAGGGAAGGAGGTGGAAGGGTAGAAGCTGAGGAGAAAGCTACAGCAGCTGTGGGCAGTGGAGGAGGTGATGAGGGGGGGAGGTCTTCAGAGGATGAAGAGCTGTGGTGGGCAATGTTTCCTCTTTGTCCCAAGCAGCAAAACATGCTGGGCCAGCCCTGATAATGCTAGATTTGTCCCAATTTTAAATGTTCATTTTAGACTGCTGTACCCGAAAAATTGATGCTTTTGAATTCTGGTGCTGGAGGAGACTCTTGAGAGTCCCATGGACTGCAAGAAGATCAAACCTATCCATTGTTAAAGAAATCAGCCCTGAGTGCTCACTGGATGGACAGATCCTGAAGCTGTGGCTCCAATACTTTGGCCACCTCATGAGAAGAGAAGACTCCCTGGGAAAGACCCTGATGTTGGGAAAGATGGAGGGCACAAGGAGAAGGGGATGACAGAGGACAAGATGGTTGGACAGTGTTCTTTATGCTAAGCATGAGTTTGACCAAACTGTGGGAGGCAGTGGAAGGCAGAAGTGCCTGGCGTGCTCTGGTCCATGGGGTCACGAAGAGTCGGACACGACTAAACAACTAAACAACAACAACCTACATGCCACCTTCCATTAGGGAAGCCATTTGCAGAGCATCATGAACACACCACCACCACCCCCCTCTTAAATAAGCAGTATTCACAGTGCGCATTGTGAACCATCAGCCACGGCAGCAAAGCAACACGGAAGAAGATAACCTTTATATAGGACTCAGTGAAACATGCAGTTATCCAGCTGGGGAATATGAGAAGTCAAGAACTCATTATGTCAACTTGTCAGTCAATCCACCATTGAAAGGGGCTGGGCATGTGTGCAGTCCTCCAATGTTTTTGGATTATTTAGTGCAACACTAACAGAACAGTTGGCAACCTGCTTTTATATATTTAGCTGCATACTTCATGTTGCTGATTTCTCTGGCCCCAATGGTTGAGGCAGAGATCATAAGGAGGAACCTGCTGAATCAAACCAATAACCCATCAAGTCTGGCATCCTGTCTTCACAGTGGTCAATCAGATGATTGTGGGAAACCCTCAAGCAGGAACTGAGCGCATGAGCCCTCTCCCCTCCTGGGGCTTCCAGCAACTGATATTCAGAAGGATTACTGCTTCCTGTTAGGATTCTTGCTCCGTGCTTGCAGTCATGGTGGAGGCAGAATATAGTCATAATGGCTAGTACCTATTAACACAACATTCTCCGATCTCTCCTGAAATTCAGTGCCAGTCATCTCATGACTCAGTTAAAGCATCCATGACAGGTGGTCATCCAACCTCTACTTAAGAACTTCCAAGGAAGAAGACTCCACCACCTCCTGAGGGCGTCCATTCCACTGTTGAGCAGTTCTTACCATTAGTGAGGCAAGGTGAAGGTTCTGCCTCGAGCGGTGGAAGCCCAGGACACACCACCCACCTCACCTCCTTCACCCCCCCCCTCCTGTCTCCAGCAGCAGCAGAGAAGCAGCACCAGAAATAACAGCTCCTGGTGAGATATTGTTGAAATCTCAGGAGAACTCTGGATCTCTGGATCTCATGGAGCACATCTGACCTCTGGAGAGTTTGGTGAGATCTCATCTGTCAGGGACTGGACTGAACAGGAGGGCTGGGAAGTGTCCCCTCGGTCTGCTCGGGTCCTCTCTGAAGAGGAAGGGGAGTGGGAAGGTTCACCCTCCTTGTCTCCAGCAGTTTCAAGAGGAGAAGGAGACAGGCCTGAATTACAGCTGAATGAATTGCTTAGTTATGAGATAGCGGAGGAGGAAGGGGGAGTGAGAGAGCAGCCAGCAGAGACCTCCCTGGCAAATCTGGGAGATCCTCCTTCTCCAAGGGCTCATCGATCACTCCGCATTCAAGAACAGAGGATGCAGAGAAGTGTGACTCCTGTGACTTCCTGTAGGTACTCAGGATTTGTTGGGGACAGGAGAGGAGGGAATCAGAGTAGGGAACGTCACGTTTGCATGGAGACATGGATTCTTTGTCTTGCACTCAGATGACTGAATAAAAACCATAAAAATGAACTTGCTTGTTCTTATGCCTTTGATGCTACCAGGGGAGGAGAGTATTCTCCACGCCTGACATCACCAGAAACTGTGGCCTGTGTTTTGCGATTGTCACTACACAACACAGACAAGGGAGGTGCTGGGTGGCAGCAGTGGGGTGGTGATGGCACATTCCCCTTTTGCCTCATGCTGTGAAATAGGACCTGACACCTTGCCTACACCCACATACTATGTGCCCTTAAAGAGTTCCCACTGATTTAAATCCTGAACTTGACAGAAGTCAACCAGGCTTTGATAAGATCGTCCAATCATTATACGCTGATGGTGCCTCTACCCAATTTTGCCAAGATTTCATTCTCTCTTTTTTCTTGTGTTGTGCAAGCTCAAGGAATGTCCTTAGTAGCTCCCCCAAACCGAAGCATTTTAAAATCTCTTCTTTTGTGTATTTCTCATTATTCAAACTATCCAGAGGCTCCCTACAGAGCTCTGAGCTGGGCAAAATGCCCACCAACCCTTGCCAGCTCTTGGGGGAAACTGGGCACAACAGACTGCAGAGCAGAGATATTTTAAGGAAGGAGAAGCGGTGCCAACTCGTATTTTCCACAAACGAGTTCGAGCATCATCAGGGTAAACAGCAGTTCAATGGCACTGCTGAGTTAATTTGTCAGACAAATTAGCAGATGAATGCACCCTTGTCATGTGCAAATCAATACTTAAGCAATAATAGAGTTAATAAAGAACTGTTCAACAAGCTCGCTAAATACTGGCTCATATCATTTCCTATCAAGAAAGCCCCAACCCAGGTGCATAGACAGGAAGTCCAGATTTGCGTTTAACTGCATAGACAGGAAGTGATGTCAGACATATTGATCACCATCTGGCATCACACTGGTCATGGACAGATTCCTCTGCCAGTCTGTAAATTCCAAATCCCACAGTTAATAAATTGAAAGTGAATTGGAGGGGAACAGCTCAGCTGGTAGAGGATGAGACTCTTAATCTCAGGGTTATGGGTTTATGAGTCCCATGCTGGTCAAAAAGATTCTTGCATTGCAGGGGGTTGAACTAGATGATCTTTGGCGTCCCTTCCAATTCTACGATTCTCTGATGGGTACTAAAACCTCTGCACTGTGAGACACAAGATTTACCCACTCTGGAAGAATGGCAGATGAAGATGATGGACTATATGGAACTGGCAGAAATGACTGGCAGAATCTGAGACCAGGGAGAAGAAATGGTGGAAGAAGACTGGAAGAAATTTAAAGATTATCTACAGAAATACTGTAAAATTAATGAATGTTAAAATGATGTCGGACTGAAAATAAGTGGTTTTGGTATCAAGGCTAATAAGAATATGTAAATATAGATAGTTATTTGGATGAAAATATATAGTATAATAGGTTAAGATTATAGAGTAAAGATAAATGAAAGAGGGTAAGGATTTGCTGAAAGGACTTTGTAAACGGGAATACAAAAGGGGAGGTGCAAGGAGGTCAAGGAAATAAGCAAATGAACTTAAAGATATTGAAAAATGGATTATTTCTTTTTAAGATATTATTCTTTCTTTTTTTTCTTCTTTTTTATTTTTTCAACTACCGGTTTTTTTAGGTCTCTTTTTTGGTAATTTTCTTGTTAGCTGTTGTTCTTTTTTCTTTTTTCTCTTTTGTATGTGTAATAGTTGGTTTAATTATTTTTAACTTTAAAAAAACCTTATGTTTTGTATGTTTTGTGTAAAATCTTAATAAATATTATATATATATATATATATATATGCAGGTTTTGGTGTCTTCGGGTGTCTTCCCGTGTAAGAGTTGGGGTGTCTAGGCGACGTTTCGACGAGGTCTCACTCGTCATCTTCAGGCTGGTGCTTTCGGCTTCTTGTTACTGGAACAGAGCTGTTCCAGTAACAAGAAGCCGAAAGCACCAGCCTGAAGATGACGAGTGAGACCTCGTCGAAACGTCGCCTAGACACCCCAACTCTTACACGGGAAGACACCCGAAGACACCAAAACCTGCATTCCTGTACCCGTGAAAATCTACGAAAGCATATATATATATATATATATATATATATATATATATATATACACACCTCTGCACTGTGAAGAAAAATTGAGTCACTAAGTAAGACCGGCAAGAGGAACAAAGCACAAATATACTTTTGTGGGAGAACGAGGGAGTTGCGTCTTGTTTACAAATTATCCAAAAAAAACAAAAAAAAAACACCAAGGACCAGTTCCAAAGGTTTATACTAAATTGTGTATCACTTAATAAGAACGTGTTTTACAGATGTATATTGTTATAAGTTGTGGTTTGTGTAATGGAATGCAGGTTTTTGTAATGTATTTTGGGGGGCCTGTGGGGAAATTGAAAGAATTGAAAGAGAAAATATGGACAATATAGATGGCCCAACAGTCTGACTCAGTAGAAGACAGCTTTATAGCCTTCCAGAGACAAGCCAAACTAAAATTTACTTCAACAGCACATTTCTTAAAATCTGTGTTTTTTTAAATATTATTATTAATTGCTTTTCTCTTTAAAAATGCAAGAGGGGCTCAATGGTAGAATACATCTTTGGCATGAAGAATGTCTCCAGTTCACTCTTGGGCATCTACAGATAACATGACTGTGAAGGCTGCAAACATCTCTTGCTTTCAATCTTGAAAGGGTCATCAATTTCAGGTTAGATAGATTAATGGTCCATCGTAGTATAAATAAGTTTCTTAGGTTCAAACACTCACCTGCAATGTGGAAGACACAGCTAAATAATCCCTGGCAGGCGGCTATCCAAACTTTGTTTAAAAACCTCCAACGAAGGAGTGCCTGCCACCTTCTGAGGTCCTCTGTTCCATTGTTGAACAGCTCTTACCCTCAGAAAGTTCTTCCTAATGTTGAGCTGGAATATCCTCTCTTGTAATTTGGATCCATTGGTTGGATCCTTCCTTCTGAAGCAGCAGAAAAAAGCTCGTTCCATCTTCCACATGACAGCCCTTCAAAGATCTGAAGATGGCTATTGTATCACCTCCCAATCTTCATGCTACAAATGCCCAGCTCCTTCAACCGTGTCTCATAAGGCTTGGCTTCCAGACCCTTGACCATCTTGGTTGCCTTCCTCTGCACATGTTCCAGGCTGTCAATATCCTTCTTAAACTCTGGTGCTCAGAACTAGATGGAGGATTCTAGGTGGTGTCTGATCTGTTGGGGTTTTTTTGACTACGTGCAATTCTGTTCAGCTTCACACAGAGTCAATTAAGAGTTGGCCGAAAGCCAAGGAGGACTGAGCAGAGAGGAGTAATTCTGCCTGGAGATATGGGACCTTGGATACAGCTCTACCATTGGTTGAGGTCTCACACAGGCATGGTGACTTATGACCTTACTGACTGGATAGTTTGTTGGTCAGTGTGGTGTTCTGAGTTCTGAGAGTCGTTTGGAGTTTGTAAAGAGAGAGCTAGTTAAGATCCGTATCTGTTCTGTTCTTGTATATAGCAACTTGTAGAGTCTGCTGTAAATAATAAACATCTCTAAGTAACTAAGTTACTAGTAGCAGCGTCTTGTTCCTGCTTCATCCATCCTGCCTGCAACTGATTGCTTTCTGGAACTCTGTGTATGCTCTGCTAAGGTCTGGCTAAGGTCCTACAACAGGTCAAAGTTGTGAAACACCAGTATGATCAAGGGTCTGATTGTTTCACTTGGTCAGCTGCAGTTATGGATCCTGAAGAAACAGCTAGCTGCCTTGAAGGCATTTTTTCCCATTATTTGTATGCAGAGCTTAACTGCACAAGCTGTTGGGCCATTAAGCCTTTTTTGGCATGCCTGTTCCATACAAATGAATAGCGTGAATGATTCTATTTGTTTCCATGGAGAAGAGGAACAGGTTAGATTCAGAGGGGCAAGGCTTCATTTGGTGGTACATGTTAATTTGGGACGGCAGATTGTGGGGCAGAGTATTCCCATCTGCAGTCACCAGAATCGTTGTCTTTTATAATTAAAAAAGAAGGTGACCTAAATAAGCACACCAGAAAACAGGAAAGCCATTGCGGACCCCTGGTTTTAATCTAAGGAAATGCAGAGTTTTCCGACTGATCACTTAATCAATCAATGAACCTGTCAATGATGACTGCCTCTAAAACATACGGCACCACTGGCAAAACTTCACATTGCAAGCAGTTTCATGATCATTTCATTAATTTTCTCCCAACAAAAGGGAGCCCGGGAAAGGCAAAAGTCTTAAGTGGAAGAAGGTCATGTAGGGAAGAAGAAGAGGAGTCGGAGGAGGAGTCGGAGGAGTCTGGATTTGATATCCTGCTTTATCACTACCCAAAGGAGTCTCAAAGCGGCTAACATTCTCCTTTCCCTTCCTCCCCCACAACAAACACTTTGTGAGGTGAGTGGGGCTGAGAGACTTCAAAAAAGTGTGACTAGCCCAAGGTCACCCAGCAGCTGCATGTGGAGGAGCAGGGAAGCGAACCAGGTTCACCAGATTACAAGTCCACCACTCTTAACCACTATACCACTCTGGCTCTCACACTGGGGAGGTGTTGCATACTGCTTTCTCCTCCAGCAGTGTCTCACTTCCCAAAAAGGCAAGGAATCACACAAGGACCCAGTTTCTTCTTGCCCATGGGGGGGGGGGGTAAGTGGCTGAAGTGGAACAACTGAGCAACATGCAGGAAAAGAAAGAGTTAAACAGCTCCACCAGCAACTGAGCCAGATTCAAGGTGTTGCTATTAGTATATATAAAGCCATTAACAACTTGGGACCAGTTTAGTTGTGAGATTGCCTTACCCCATGCCCAGGACATTCTGGGATCAAATCAGAAACTGGGACAGTTTCTGTGAATCCAGGAAAATAGGGAAATTTGGAGGGTCTGCAGAATCATGGTCAGAGATGATGGAAGGTGACATTTAAAACATCTGGAGGACACCAGCATCTAGAGAAGGCTGCATTTGATCAGTGCAGGGTCTATGTTCCTCGCACCTCCGCAAGCAGGGTGGTTTTGAGAGTGCCACTGTCCCTTTGATCTCTGGGTTCAGATCAGAATTCAGGATCTGTGCTGCGACATTTCTGCCAGTACAGTACACCTCTTCCCCACCCACCAAAATGAATCAGAGTGTCAAGAGTTCTGTGCAGAAGCTACTTTATGATGGAATGGGATTTAAAAAGCTATTAAGAACAGGGGAAATCTATATTCAGAGGTCAGGCGTCAGGGCCTCAAGTGAGGGGAGCACAGTCACAATTACTAATCAGCAGAAACCACTAGATCTTCTCCTTCTTATATAATTGCAGTGTTTATTGGCTACAACACTTTTTAATGCAATATATTCACTGAAGTTGACATTGATGCATGGCCTGAATACGCCGCGTCTTTGGCTTGTCTTCCATTGGGTGATGGGATCAGATGCCCTGTGAATGAAGAGAAAAGTTGATCAGTATTGGTGACATTTGTCAGAGAGGAAGATAGAGAGGAAGGAAGAATCTCCCGAAATGCAAATATGCCCTTCTTATTCAGGGCTTTCCTTGTGGGTAAGAGCAGAAGAAAACAAGTTTGCTCCCTCTTCCATGAGACTTCAGATATTCTTCAGATATTTGATGATGGCTATCATATCTCCTCTTCTCCAAGATAAACATACCCAACTCCCTCAACCATTCCTCATAAAGCTTGGTTTACAGGACCTTGATCATCTTGGAATATTTCAAAAAGTAAAATTCCCGACAACCCCAAAGTTGTTGAGATATTTCTTTAGGAAACCAACACAATTGTTGCGCTTTGTTTTTTATCCAAAGTTGTTGAGGAAGTTTTGTTGTTGTTGTTTTTAGGAAGCTCTGCCCACTGCCATCTTAAAGGTAAAGGGACCCCTGACCATTAGGTCCAGTCGAGGCCAACTCTGGGGTTGCAGCACTCATCTCGCGTTTATTGGCCGAGGGAGGCGGCGTACAGCTTCAGGGTCATGTGGCCAGCTTGACTTAGCTGCTTCTGACAAACCAGAGCAGTGCACGGAAATGCCGTTTACCTTCCTGCAGGAGCAGTACCTATTTATCTACTTGCACTTTGATGTGCTTTTGAACTGCTAGGTTGGCAGGAGCAGGGGCCGAGCAACGGGAGCTCACCCCATCACGGGGATTCAAACCGCCAACCTTCTGATTGGCAAGCCCTAGGCTCTGTGGTTTAACCCACAGCACCACTCGCGTCTCTCTGCTGCCGTCTTAAGAAGTGTCTAAAACATTTTAAAACATTTTAGCCAGTTGCCCGAACCCAAGAGTTGCTCCAGCAATGTCCCAGTGGCCTCCCAGTAACTTTTTAGCTGTTCAGGGTGATTCTGAGCCCCGCCCCCTAGGCCAGGTGGATATGGTGATGGAGGCATGACTGGAGCATATATTGCTAAATACGTAAATAATACGCTGCACCCCCCCCCAAAAAAAAGTGACACCTGGGGTGGACCGCCCTCCCTGCCCCTGGGAGGGGCAGGCACTGTCACCGGGGTGCAGCCTCCCCCAGATTTTTGTTTAAAAAAACAAAAAAATGGAAAAAACCATAACAACCAAAAAACCACCCAGGATTGTCATACGTTCTGGAAATTCCTGACATATCTTTAAATTCAAAAATACACCCCCCCCCCCAAGACACCATTTTAGGCATCCGATTTCCTGGCAAAGGTGTGTAGAACTGGACACAGGACTCATGGGCTCTGACCAGGACTTGATTTAGGTTTGATGAGGCCCTAAGCGACTGAAGGGAATGGGGCCCTTTATATGTCCAGCTGTCCTTTGTCAACAACAAATTGTCACTTTTTGGTGTGTTGAATATGTGCTATATGGTAATTTATGGACCTAATAGGTATCTAAAGCCATTTGCACATCTTGCCATGCAACCAGTCCATGCAGAATGTAGGCACCCTATATATAAAAATGAGCAAACCAGTGATATTTTAGGGAGCAGGCTAGCAGGTGGGGCCCACGACTTACATCATAGGAGCCTACACAACACAAAACACTGTTGCTGTACATAGGATTTATTTTATTTGTTTTTTATCTTAGATTTTGTAAATGTACATCCAGTTGTTGTTTTTTCTTTAATTCTTTTGGAGCCCCCAAGAGAGTGGGACCCTAAGCTACAGCTTGTTTAGCTTATACATAGATCTGGCACTGGGTCTGTCCAAGGCAGAATAGAGTAGTACTCCTACTCCCCTTGATCTGTACACTAGACTTCAACTGATGCAGCCTCACGGTACTGAACAAGGAGATGTGGGGGTCTGGGTTTTAGCAGAAGACACACATCTCCAAAAAGTTTTAGTTCCAGCTTTGTATAAGTGCATTCTCTATAGTTCTGTAACCCAGCTAGCTCCAGCTCAGTTTATCTGTCTCTGAGCCATTCATTCTTTAGCCTTCAAGCATTCACTCGCAATCGACAGAGTGATGCTTATACATAAATATTTTTATTCCTCTTTCAAATCACCACTAAGACTTTACAAGGTACCTGATCCTCTTTTAGGGTTAGCTCCGAGTTCCTGCTGACAATAGGCCTTTTAGTGTTTTCTATCCATATTTTTCACTCAGTGATTCCCTTTATTCTCCTAATTGCAATTTTCCTACCCAGTGAACCTTAAGAACAGCTGCCTTTTCAGGAAGAGGAGATCAGGTTATTTTAAGGAAGCTCATTCCCTTGAAAGGGATATTGACAGAATCTGAAGGGTGCAGAAGATTGTGGGTAGGGGGACGTAGAGACCAGGAGGAAAATGAGTAAATACTGGAAGTTTAGAAAGAATAAGAGTTTTAGAGAAATAGGTTGGCAATTCTAAAACATTAGAAGGATGTCAGTGGCAAGACAAGATTTCCTAAGAAGGGCTGAGCAGCTAACTTAATGGCATAGTCATAAGAGCATAAAAAGATCTCTGCAGGATCAAACCAAAGGCCTATCTAATCCATTGTCCTGTTTCCATAGCGACCAACCAGATGTCTATTGGAAGGTTGCAAATGAGTGAGGCATCATTCTTCCCACATGTGATACACAACAACTGGTGTTCAGAGACATCTTGCCCCTGATGGTGAAGGGAGAACATAGCCTTCAAGGCTAGCAACCACCAATGTCCCTATCCTCAATGAATTTGTATGATCCTCATTCAAAACAATCCAAGATGGTGGCCATCACTGCAACTGGTTGGCCATTGTGAGGACAAGATTCTGAACTAGATGGGCCATTGGCCTAATTCAGAAAGCTCTTCTTATGTTTTGACCCTTGTTTCAAATTGTTTTCGAATCATGTTTTAATGTTGCGACCTGCCCTGACTTTAGGATAAAGGGTGAATAATAAATAAATAAAATTATTGTGAGCAAATTCTGCAGTTCTGTATCACCCTTTCCTGACCAGTTGCATGCCATTCTGTTTCTTTCCATCCAGTTGCATTTTGGACACATGTTCTGGGCACTTTTCATACAAAAGGCTTCTGAATGCTTTCTAGTGCAATCATCCATATAATGCACATTTTGTATGCATCCAGTGGCGTCCCAATGGGGGGAGGGGGCAGTGTGCCCCGGGTGCCATGCCTGGGGGTGGTTTGACAAGAAGGCACCCTGCAGGGGCCCGTGGCGGCAGCCACATGGGGAGGATCCCACTGCAGCCACAAGCAGAGGATCCCAGCGCCGGCATCAAACTGCTATATACAGCGCATGTGCAGCGTTGCAGGCATGCGCTGTACATAACGCTGCCGCACATGCACTGTACATAGCGGTTTTCTGCCAGCGCCACTCAAGCGCCATACGGACAGTGGTGGGATCCCTCCGTCGCCGCTATAACCGTGAACAGAGGATCCTTAAACCGTCTGTACGGTGCTGGAGCGGCATCACCGGCAAACCACTATGTACAGCACATGTGTGGTGTCACTACGTACAGCGCATGCGCCAAAAGGTCATGTGAAGGAGTAAGTCTGCCTGGTGATAACAGACATGGAGACAGCTCCATGATTGGTCAAGCTCTCTCAAAGGAGTGATAATTAATGGCCTACTAACTGGAAAGTTACAGATAGGTAGCCGTGTTGGTCTGCCATAGTCAAAATAAAAAAATTCCTTCCAGTAGCACCTTAAAGACCAACTAAGTTAGTTCTTGGTATGAGCTTTCGTGTGCATGCACACTTCTTCAGATACACTGAAACAGAAGTTGCCAAATCCTTCTATATAGTGAGAAGGTGGGGAGGGGTATTACTCAGAAGGGTGGTGGGAATGGGAGATTGGCAGATAGCTGAGATGAGCCTGTTGACGACTCTTAACAACTGCAATAGGTCTTACAGGAAAAGGCAAGGGGTGAGAAGGTGAAAAATGGCTTAGTCATGTATAATGAGATAAGAATCCAATGTCTTTGTTCAGACCAGGTCTCTCCATGGTTTTAAGTTTGGTAATGAGTTGCAATTCAGCAGCTTCTCTTTCCAGTCTATTTCTGAAGTTCCTTTGTAGTAAAACAGCTACTTTGAGATCTTGTATAGAATGTCCTGGGAGATTGAAGTGTTCTCCTACTGGTTTCTCTGTTTTGTGATTCTTGATGTCAGATTTATGTCCGTTTATTCTTTGGCGTAAGGGTTGGCCTGTTTGTCCAATATAGAGAGCTGAAGGACACTGTTGGCATTTGATGGCATATGCAATGTTAGACGATGAGCAATTAAATAGTCCTGAGATGGTATGTGTGATGTTGTTGGGGCCAGTAATGGTGTTGTCTGGGTGTATGTGGCAGCAAAGTTGGCATCTGGGTTTATTGCAGGCTCTGGTGCCAGTGTCCGTGTTAAGTCTGGTTGTAGTATTATTGTGGGTTAGGAGTTGTTTAAGATTGGGTGGCTGTCTGTAGGCAATGAAAGGTCTTCCTCCCAGAGCTTGAGAAAGAGAACTGTCATTGTCCAGGAGAGGTTGTAGATCTCTGATGACGCGTTGTACTGTTTTAACTTGGGAGCTGTATGTGATGACTAGAGGTGTTCTGTTATTATTATTTTTTGGGGTCTGTCTTGCAGCAAGTTCTCTCTGGGTATCAGTCTGGCTCTGTTGATCTGTTGTCTAACTTCATCTGCTGGGTATTTTAGTTCTAAAAAGGTTTGCTGTAGATCTCTTAGGTGAGAGTCTCTGTCTGTAGAATTGGAACAGATGCGGCTGTAACGTAGTGCCTGGCTATATACAATGGACTGTTTGGTATGTTTGGGATGGTAGCTAGAGGCATGTAGATATGTTTGTCAGTCAGTTGGTTTAACTGGAAAGTGTTAGTTCAGAGTTCAGTGGTTCGTGAGTTCAGTGTGTCAGTGAAGGAGTTGTAAGTAGTGTATGAGAGAGCTAGCTAAAGATCCGTGTTCTGTTCCTGTAAATAGTCCACTGTATATAATAAACACCTAACTACAAGTTCCTGGTTCCTGCTTCATCTATCCTGTCTGCAGCCAAGTTGCCAATTGCTTCCGTGGATTCTGCGTTTACTCTGCTAGGTCTGGCTAAGGTCCTGCAACTAGTCGGAAAGTTGTGAAATACCAATAGGTTTTGCCAATACAACGTACATAGCGGTTTTCCGCCCCGGGTGTCACGACACCTTCATTCGTCCCTGTATGTATCTACTACTACTTGGGTGAGTCTACCATCAAGCATAGAGGAGAAGAAAAATCAACATAGCACGGGAAACATGAAAACAACATCATGTTTGGGCTCTTTGAAGGGAATTACCAGACATCAGATTAATCCAACGCTGCCTTTTCTTCATAGGCCTTTTGTTCATAGGTAATCCCCGGCGTCAAGATGTTTTTGAAGCAGCTTGCTTTTCTAACAACAGATATCTATCCATCTCCTTTTAAAATCCATTCTTCTCTGCTGACGTTGTGCTGGAAAGCCAATTGTGCTTCGCCTTTTCTTCCTGCCCATAAGCCTTTTTCAATCAGTGTTCTTATGAGTGGGATGTAATGTTGCAATGATAAATAGCTGGGGAGCTCCATTTTCCCTTGTTATAACTGCACATCTTGAAGGCAGTTTGAGGGAGAAAATGGTGAACAGGCACCTGCAGTTATTGTGCGTGAATGTACCAAGTGCTTTGCGTACAGCAACCAGTTCCCATTTTCTAGCGATTCCTCGATTGATTCAGTGCATTTCAAACTTCCATCCTCCAGGGAAAACTCCACAATGACAGGCCTCTAAAAGACGACCTGAGTATCCCTGTAAAATGGCCAGCTGGCCAGCTCTTTATCTTCCCCCATCTCCTGCTGACTGGCAGTCCTTGCAAATCGCAGGACTTCCCAGGCCCCAATGATCAGCTGATTGTTGGTGCTTGCAAAGTGCTGTGCTTCCTCAGCTACACAAGAAAGTTCCTATTGAGGAATCCTCTAGTGTAGCCATTTCCAGTGGGGTTTGCTGCCAGAACTAACAATCAGCTCCACTAGCAAAGGGATAATTGGGAGCAGACTTAAATCTCCCAATTCTTCATGTGGGGACATGTCCTTATCTGCCCCACACCTCTCAGCTCATATGGCGCCAGGTGTGGGAGCTCGCAGGCCAAATGTTTCTCATCCCTGCTGCGAACTTCATATGTTACTGAGCCTTGAGCTCAGTCAGTAGAGATGAGACTCTTGGGCTGGATCTAGACACATCCAAGAAGCGTTTCAGTTTAAAGCATTGTAAATTCAAACAGGGAAAACAGGTAGAGAAAAATGGGACTCCACGTTTCCATCTGGTGGCACAATGTTATATTGCATATAGGTAAAGGGACCCCTGACCATTAGGTCCAGTCGTGACTGACTCTGGGTTTGCAGCGCTCATCTCGCTTTATTGGCCGAGGGAGCCGGTGTACAGTCATGTGGCCAGCATGACTATGTTGATTCTGGCGAACCAGAGCAGCGCATGGAAATGTTGTTTACCTTCCCGCCAGAGTGGTACCTATTTATCTACTTGCACTTTGACATGCTTTCGAACTCCTAGGTTGGCAGGAGCAGGGACCGAGCAACAGGAGCTGACCCCATCATGGGGATTCGAACCGCCAACCTTCTGATCAGCAAGTCCTAGGCTCTGTGGTTTAACCCACAGCACCACCCGCGTCCTATATTGCAAATACAACATACATAAACCACTGTTTCTTTACCAGTCTAGCTGAGTCCTTAATCTCAGGGTCATGGATTTGAGCAGACCCCCCAGGCGTCCCTATTTTTCAGGGACCTTCCTGATTTAGAGACGCCATCCTGGTTTCTGATTTGATCCTGGAATGTCTCACTTTTCTTTAGGATGTCCCTATTTTCATTGGAGAAATGTTGGACAGTATGGAGTTATCTGACCCCCAAGCTGTTTGAAGGCAATCCTGTATAGGGAAGGTTTTTTAAAAAAAATATTTAATGTTTTATTATGTTTTTATGTATGTTGGAAGCTGTCCATTGTGGCTGGGGCAACCCAGGAAAATGTGTGGGGCATAAATCGTAAAATTATCGTCATGGAATAGGACATCCCTGTCTTCGTTGGAGAAATGTTGGAGGGTATGGTTTGGGGGAAAAAATAATCCCTGCATTGCAGGGGGTTGGTCTAGATGACCCTCAGCGTGCCTTCAAACTCATCGATTTTATGATTCTGGGAAGTGTTCTAGGGTGTTGTCAGGCCTGCCGAGCCTTCATGAATTGAGAATATATTGTAGAAAACACCCCACACTCTCCTGCCACAGCACATTACATGGAAGAATCTATAGCACTGAACAATCTGACTGTCAGGGAACATTGTCTGCTATGCAGTGGCGTAGCGTGGGTTGTCAGCACCCGGGGCAAGGCAAGTAATTTGCGCCCCCTAACCCGTGGATTTGCGCCCCCTAACCTGTGGATTTGCGCCCCCTAACCCTAACCCCCAGATGTTGCGCCCGGTGCGGCCTGCCCCCCCTGCACCCCCACGCTACGCCACTGCTACTATGTAAACGTAAAGGGACCCCTGACCGTTAGGTCCAGTCACAGACGACTCTCGGGTTGCCGCGCTCCTCTCGCTCTATAGGCCGAGGGAGCCAACGTTGGTCTGCAGACAGTTTTTCCGGGTCATTTGGCCAGCATGACTAAGCCGCTTCTGGCGAACCAGAGCAGCACATGGAAATGCCGTTTACCTTCCTGCCAGAGTGGTACCTATTTATCTACTTGCACTTTGACATGCTTTTGAACTGCTAGGTGGGCAGGAGCTGGAACTGAACAACGGGAGCTCAACCCATCGCAGGGATTCGAACCATCGATGTTCTGATCAGCAAACCCACAGCACCACCTGTGTCCCGTCTACAATGTGGAGAACATCATTAAATAGTTTAGTGACTAGGTGGCGCTGGACTTATATCTGGGAGGAATCAGGAGTTTCCTGCTGCTATTCTACTATCATTTGAGAGAGACGATTAAAGTTCTTGTCTAGATTCCTTCCTGGTGTGTCCTCCAAGCCTTTACCGACATCTGCCATTACTGGCCTTTTCACTTTTAAGAAGCTGTGATGGTCACTGCCTGGAACACAGTTTGAAAATTGCCAGGATTGGTTGGTTGGCTGAATTGCTAGCCTGCTTTGCCTCCAAACTGTCAAGAGTGCTATACATAAGGTTAACTCATCTTCTCTTTACAGCCCCCCGATGTGTGTTACACTGATAAGCAATGAGTCATCTTCACCCCACCAGCGAGCCTCAGAACTGAACATAGTATTAATTTGGAATAACTTAGTACTGCCCAGTTATTTATTCACCATGTTTGCTCTGCACCCACTCCATCCCTATCTGGAGATGATAAGGGTTGAAAGTAGGACTTTCTGAATGCCAGGCACACTCTCTACCCTCCAAATTTATGATTCCACCTCTTTAAGAAGTCAAGGATGGCAAGGAGCTTCTTCGGCCAATCTCGTCCTACCCTTGCCATTTCTCAGTAACTGGGATCTTGGACGGAACTGTGGAAGTGTAGCTGATCTCTGACAATTATACACTGTGTTCTTTCTTCTGATTAAATAGCAAGCGACACTTTGGAACCCAGGGGCTTGTTTTCATTGCCAAAATAATCTTCTCATTATGACAAGCCCAGCCTGTCCTTAAATACTCCTCCTGAGCCGGGTGATGTGTTTATCGGAGGGTGATTACAATTTTCTTTTGGCCATTTAGCCCCTCCAAAGCCAATCTGGCTTCATAATGAGCCATGACATTATCTCCTTGACAACTCTGTCTCATGACTTCCCAACCAACCGCCTTCTCCTAGTCCTGGAGGAACTCATCAATGAACACATTGGAAGGAGCTTTGGCTCTTGGCTGATTTGGCCATCCACCAAGTTTCCATATGTGATTGAGAGATGGAAATAGTCGCTTTACACAAGCAAAATGGCATGTTTGGTTCCCATTTTACCCATCTGAATGAGGGGAGGATTCAGTTCAGATTAAAGGCAAACTTCACTCATTCTTCCATCCCGAAACAAAACGTGTACCGAAACGCAGTCATTCTTTGAGATTCGCCTTTCTCTAAAATATGCCATTCAGTTTGCCAGCCAAGAGTTGCATTCAAAAAAAGTATACCAGGGCAATGTATGTATATGCACCCATTACAGTAGGCAAAATTGCAACAAGAAAATGTGTATAACAGGAGAACTTTGCAATCAAATGCTGATTAATATTCACTGGGACCTTATATTGAAAGATGCAAACTGATTTTGAAAGGATGAGAAGACCACCTAAGATTAAAAATAAATAAAAATAAATGAGAAACTGAGAGAAACTAATGTTGACATATCCACCCCTTTCTACTTTTGAACTAGACATGCCATCTAAAGCTAAATTTTAAGGCAGACTTGAGAATTTGCACATGAGCAAAAATTCTCATTCTTATGCTGCAACAACAGCTATGAATAACACTTAATAATTACATGGTCCTTTCAAATGCATATTATCCTCATGCATATTTCCCCAACAACCTGGTAAGGTACATCAGAATTATTATGCCCATAATACACATCTGTGGACTGATGAAAACTGGTTGCCTAAGCTAACCTGGTTTGCCAAAAAGAATACTTTAATTGGGAGTTTCCTACACCATAGCTGCCAGGGATGGCTGGATCTGTGTGCAGTTCCCTCATGTGGTGAACCTCTGAACTGCAGGTGGCAGCTTCTCAGTGAAGTACCTTCAGGCCCCAGGGACTGACTCTGCCCATCCAAGATGGGTAGGAATACAAAATAATCTTCCTATTCTATTAGAGCCCTGCTTGAGCAACAAGGCCTTCCTAAGCAATGGTATGTTTCAGTGTCCTTGGTTCCTTGATCCTGCCTTGTCTTACTTAATCCTTGACCTTGCAAATGTGTGAATGAAGGTGGAAATAGGGATATCCTATACAATAATAATATAAATGATGATGGTGATGACTCTGGGCAGTTTCCAAAATATATAAAAACACAATAAAACATTAAACATTTTTTTTAAAAAAAAAACAACTTCCCTATACAGAGCTACCTTCAGATATCTTCTAAGGATTGTATAGTTATTTATCTCCTTGGCTTGGGGCTTGCTTAACTCCATACCCTCCAACATTTCTCTGATGAAAATTGGGCCACCTTCCAATACCTTGGCCACCTCATGAGAAGCGAAGATTCCCTGATGCTAGGAAAGATTGGGGGCACAAGGAGACGGGGACAACAGAGGATGAGATGGTTGGACAGTGTTCTTGAAGCTACCAGCGTGAGTTTGACCAAACTGTGGAAGGCAGTGGAAGACATGAGTGCCTGGCGTGCTCTGGTCCATGGGGTCACGAAGAGTCAGACACAACTAAAAAACAACAACAACAAGGAAAAGTGAGACATTCTGGGATCAGACAGAAACCGGGATGGCTTCTGTAAATCTGGGACTGTCCCTGGAAAATAAGGACACTTAGAGGGTCCTCCAGGGTGCACAAACAACTCTCACCCCAAATTCTTTTTCACTCCCTGTCTTTGATCTTAGCCATGTTGTGCAGGGATAGGGACCCTTTCAAAGCAGGGTCTGTTTTTGAGTGTCATTTTGTGGCTTTATCTCATATAGCTTGGTGTCCAAGACCCTGAAATGGTGGACCTCCACATCCCAACATTGTGCTGTAGGTACTACTTGCGAGTTAGTGACCTCACTGAATGCTTCTGTTCTGTTCTGTTTTCTAAGGCTGTCATGGCTCAAAGAATGGGCAGTCCCAGAAAGGTTGAGGGCACAAGTGTCAATAGCACTTTGACTCCATCTTGGAGCCTTGGGGTTGGGTTGGGGTGGGGGAAGACAGAGGTCAAGAGTGCAGGCAAAGCATGGTCTAACTTTAAGTGACATTTAGCAGATGGTGTTGGGCAGCCAAGGAAATTGCTTGGCTGAACTTGATGGGGGGTCTCCCATCATCGCCGAAGCTGCATTACTTCTGCTTAGCAGTGAAACGCTGCCTCCCTCTCCCATTTATTTTTAACAGATGAGCCATACTGGCCCGAGGGGCTGTGAGGTTGTTATCTTAATAGTGAGTAATCTTTGCAAGGAAAATAAGAAATGGGAGCAAGGAACACATGGCTCCCTCCTGTTGCCTGCCAGAATTAATCCAGCTCTAGAAGGTCTTGGATGTTCCTCCTCGTCCCACGAGAAGGAAAACTGGGCAGAAGCTTCCAAAGGATGGTTTGCAGAATTACAGCCATTGCATAGAGACTGGCCCTCCCTTTGGTTTCACATCCATACAGAGCATCCTCACCCAACCTGGGACTACAACACACATCATTCCTGACTATTAGCAGCACTTTCTGAGGCTGATGGAAACTGCTGCCTGGAACTGCCTCGGGAGGGAGAAATTGGGCCGAGAGTGGGGATGGGTAAATCTGATTTTTTTCCCCCAATTGCTCTCAGTTTCTTGATTTTCCAGTCCTCAGTTCCGTTCTCCACACTTCAGCATCAGATTGCAGTTCTTTCTAAGTCCTCGTGAGAATTTATTTCAGTGTGGATTTCTCCTAATATACACATTTTACACAATTTGTGCAGAGCAATTTTCCGTACTTCTATGCTTTCTTTTCTTTTTGTACTAATACCTACATGTTTATGCTTACTTTGCCCCAGTATATGCATTTTTATGACCATCACCAGGCTGCAGAGCTGCACTGCAAAATTTAGAGACCTGAAAATTTGAAGGATGGTTGTGTGGGGTTCAGTTCTCTTATTGTTTCAGAAGCTGCAGATTAGGTAAGTGTGCCTTTGAATGCAAAATGAACTGATTTATTTTTTGTGTCCCTAAATGAGAAGTGGCACTGTGGGGGGCTTGACATACTGATCTTCAAACTGTAAAAAGGCAGCCCTAAACATTCTTTGAAGGATTTATTGTGGGGCAGGGGACAATTACAAATCGGGTTCAGAAGCATCCTTCTTTCCATTAAATTGCACAGATTGTCAACTCCAGTTGGTGAGTACTTGTCCGCCTGAATCACCATATATTTAGGAACATAGGAAGCTGCCTAGTACTTGGCCTTGTTGACATCCCTCTGTCAATGGAAGAGTGTACCTTTAGGGGTGAAGTCAAATCGTTGGAGAGTTACAGCACCTGCTGTGGCTGTAGTGACTGATAGAGGAGAGACATGTTCTGTTGCAGCTGGGAGAGATGGAATCTTCCAGTTGTGCTGTTGCAGGTGTACCAAAGAGTTTCTTCTCTTTGTGCTCTTCCCAGTTGGTCATTTCTCCTCTGGTCACTGCTGTGGGTGCATGATCTGACTGCCCATTCAAGCACCTTGATTGTCCTCAAGTGACGCTCATAAGCCTGGTGCCCCATAGAGCACATCTTTGGGATCCTGCCCTTTTCCATTCTGTGGACATTTGTCTATCTTGTTTAGTATTGTCTACACAGACTGGCCATTGGCTCTGTGCGGTTCCAAGCAGGACCTTCTTAAAGGCCAACCTGGTATGATGGTGGTAGTGGTGGTGGTGGTAGTGATCTAAGATTCCATCAACAGTGTCTCTGAAAAATTTTACACATCACTTGGGAAGACAACTAATACCAGTGTACTGGAAGAAGCAAAGATCACCAGTGTTGAAGCAATGATTTTTCAACATCAGCTTCGTTGGACTGGTCACATTGTGTGGATGCCTGAGTATCGTCTTCCAAAGCAACTATTCTATTCCGAATTTAAAAATGGAAAAAGTAATGCTGGTGGTCAACAAAAGAGGTTGAAAGACTGTCTCAAGGCAATTTTTTAAAAAATGTAGTATAAACACCAACAATTGGGAAGCACTTGCCTGCAAGTGCTCCAATTGGAGAACAGCCTTTACCAAAGGTGTCATGGGCTTTGAAGACGCTCAAACTCAGGATGAAAGGGAGAAACATGCTAAGAGGAAGGCACACTTGGCAAATCCACACCATGATCAACTCCCGCCCAGAAACCAATGTCCCCACTGTGGACGGACGTGTGGATCCAGAGTTGACCTCCACAGTCACTTATGGACTCATTGTTAAAACTGTGTTTATGGAAGACAATCTTACTTGGCTATGAGTGATCACCGAGGAAGAAGAAGAAGAAGAAGATTGGATTTATGTACTGCCTTTCTGCCAAACAAAAAGAAGATATAGTTGCAGCGTCCTCTCATGACAACTGGTAGTTGATGTTATGTGTGCTCCCTCTTATCAGGACACGCAGGTATTCAGCAACACCGAGGGAAGGTGGACGAGGAGCCACCACAACAGTTCTCCAGACCATTGATGGTTCAGGCAGGAGCTGATGGTACGTGAGCTCTCTGACCTAGACTCCCTTACTTAAGAAGTGTCCTT
Organism: Podarcis liolepis; assembly: GCF_965112155.1. Classification (NCBI taxonomy): domain Eukaryota; kingdom Metazoa; phylum Chordata; class Lepidosauria; order Squamata; family Lacertidae; genus Podarcis; species Podarcis liolepis. The sequence continues at coordinate 5,329,117 of NC_139560.1, read as the reverse complement.
GCTAGATCAGGCCAAAACACCACCTAGTCGAGCAGATGCCTCTGGAAGATCTACAGCATTCTCCCACTCATATTCCCTAGCATGCTGCTTCTACTCCACAGTGTTTCCCATGTGCTGCTTCATGGAGCAGTGCAGGTAAAAGGTAAAGGTAAAGGACCCCTGCATGGTTAAGTCCAATCAAAGGCGACTATGGGGTTTTGGTCTCATCTCACTTTCAGGCCGAAGGAGCCGGCACTTGTCCACAGACAGCTTTCCGGGTCATGTGGTCAGTATGACTAAACTGCTTCTGGTGCAACAGAACACCATGACAGAAACCAGAGTGCACAGAAACACCGTTTTCCTTTCTGCTGCAGTGCTACCTATTTATCTACTTGCACTGGCGTGCTTTCTTTTTTAAAAAATACAGTGGTACCTCAGGTTAAGTACTTAATTCGTTCCGGAGGTCCATACTTAACCTGAAACTGTTCTTAACCTGAAGCACCACTTTAGCTAATGGGGCCTCCTGCTGCCGCCGCACCGCTGGAGCACGATTTCTGTTCTTATCCTGAAGCAAAGTTGTTAACCTGAAGCACTATTTCTGGGTTAGCGGAGTCTGTAACCTGAAGCGTACGTATGTAACCTGAAGTATATGTAACCTGAGGTACCATTGTAATTTTTGTATTAACAATTTCAGCATAACAAATTGTCAAAACAAGTCATCTTCATTATTTCCCCCCTTTTCCCCTCCCCCTCCCCCTCCCCAACAAACCCTCCCTCCTCCCCAAGACACCCCTCAGCTCCTCTCTTTGATTTCTCAACTCATGTTGTTCTTTGCATACTGTAAAATTGTATACATCCTTTATCACTATCACTATATTAATTCTCAATAAATTTGTGTATGTTTATTCAAAACCTGCCAAGGAGTCCAGTTCATTTTGTTGTCTTTTAAAATAATTTGTAAAAAGTTCCCATTCTTCTTTGAAGTCACAGTTGTCCTTAGCTCGCAATTTGTATGTCAGTTTCGCCAGTTCTGCATAGTTCATCAATTTCTCTTGCCACTGTTCGTTTGTCGGAGTTTCCTCACTCTTCCATCTTTGTGCTATCAAGACTCTTGCCACTGTTGTAGCATACATACTTATTTCAGAAGTGCTAGGTTGGCAGGAGCTGGGACCAAACATAGAATCATAGAGTTGGAAGAGACCACAAGGGCCATTGAGTCCAACCCAATGGGAGATCACCCCATTGCAGGGATTCGAACGGCCCACCTTCCAATCGGCAAGCCCAAGAGGCTCAGTGGTTTAGACCACAGCGCCACCAGAGTGCATTTTGCTTCTTGCCCTCAATTCCAAGCTGATGCTTGGTTTCTAATTCTAATTCTCCACTTGCCTTGCTCTAAATTAATCTCAGGGCTAGGTATCTGGCATTCCTCCTACTGGCTCCCTGCTGCATACCAAGACAGAGAAGGGGAGGAGAAAGTTGTTCCCTGAGCATAGCTGTCAACTTACAGATTTGAAAATAAGGGACCAGCAGCCTCGAAAAGAAGGGATCAGCAGCCAAAATAAGGATTTTAGCCAACCAGCTCCTTTCCTTTCCCCCATAACAGTCAATCGAAGGAGCCTCCAAAAACAAATCCAAAAGGCCCCCCCCCCACGGGATTGCCGCCTGCCATTGTACTCAACCAGCTCCTTTCCTTTCCCCCCACCATGTGCCCCCGTTTCAGACAGACCTTTTCCCCATCAAGGGTGAGTGGGCCGTCGATGACATATCCATCCGATTCCAAGCACAGGTATGTTCAGCTTCTGAGCCCCTCTGATCCAAAGGCAGAAAGTTCAGCCAGCAGCCAAACGAAGCCTCAAGCGGTGGTTCCCACAGCGAGCAACCCGGCAAAGGGGATGCAACAAGGAAAACCACCGTAACCTCTCCACTGGGAAGTGCTGAGCAAAGGCGAGTCCCCAGGCAACGCAGCCGGGCACAAGGCATGCAAGCTCCACCCCCCAGTCATTCTTAGACTCCTTATTGGGTGATCAACGCAGCCAAGCAACACAGTTGGAGCCTCCCTCCTCCCTGGCCGGCAGGGAGGGAGGGAGAGGAGCTGCTTCCTTTGAAATTTAAGGGACATCATTTAAGGGACATCATCAATAAAGGACAGCAGCGGGAAACGGCGCTGGGATAAGGGACTGTCCCGCCAAATAAGGGAGGGTTGACAGCTAGGTCCCTGGGAACTACAGCCCTTCCTCATATACTGCACGAGAACAGGGCACAGCTGGAGTCCTTGGCATCTGCCAGTTGATGCTGTTTTCTCCTGGAGGGTGGGACTGGGGAAAGCAAGGCTTTTCTTTAAGAAGCAGGATTTCTCTGCCTGCCTTAGCATCCCTCCTCTCTGGGACACCCACCTTACAACCTGGGGTAATGCTATCACCAGGATATTACTGTGAAACGGGAGAATTTAAAAACTATATATAAGTTTGGCACAATGCTTTGGGGAACCGATACACTTTGAAAATTGGTAAAAGGTATGAAAATAGCACACAAGTGTATGAATCTCTACTAGCTTATGAGAGAGCTGTTATAAAGAAATGTCCAAATGGCACATTATCACCCCTCCAAAATATCATTAAAAACTGTTACTTATTACGCTGTTTACAGAAAGGTGGGATTTTTGGGGGGAGGAGGAAAGAAATAGAGAGCTTCTATCATGCATGCCAGACCTCCCATAGCAGGTAGAAAATACGGGAGTAATATAAAAAAAAAATGCAGTTATTGCAATAACAGGTCTGTGTGTTGCTTCTTTATTGACATGTGAAAAATGTTAATAGGAGCTCTAGAGAATTACAGGCCCTTATTGCAACAGCTGCTTGTGTACTTTGCACTGTATGCTGAAGATTACTAGAAGCAGCTACTATAGTAGAGTAGGAATAAAAAAATACATTATCATGAACTTCTGGCAAAGTTGGCCAGCTATGTTTAAGACCAAGAAAGGAGGCGTAACTGTAATAAGATGGACCAGAAATTTTAATTTTTAATTGCAGAGGTGGGAAACCTCAGGTCCAGGGACTGAATTTGGCCCTTTTGAGTTCTATATCTGGCCCTCAGGACCCCATTTAGGCCACTCCCCCTCTACAGGCCACACACCCATATCCTCTTTGAGTGCTTTTGCCTGCCTGGAATACCAGTTGCTGGAAACCTCAGGAGGGAAGAGGTGTCTTGAGTTCAAATCCTGATTGTAGGTTTCCCACAGGTGGGCCACTATGAGAATAGGATTCTGGAATAGATGGGTCTGATACAGTAGGCTCCTCTTACATTCTTAAAGGCACATGCCTGATCCCGTAACTGACATATGTCCATCAAAAGCCTTTTGTATTTCCTTGCTTGGATCAGCAAGGAAAAGGACTATAAAAAAGGACCAATTTCACCCACTTTGCTTTCATCCTCTTCCCTCTTTGCTTTTTTCCCCTCCAGTCCTCCTCCCCTCTTGTCTTATGTGTGCCTAACATTAGAGATTTCTCTATTTCCTTTCTCCATTATCATTATCTTCTCAAAGTGTGTCAGGTTTCTTAGCTGAAACTGTTGCTCTAATCATCTTCTCAATTATGCCATTATTTGAAAACATTCAAACCTGGGTGGCATCTGATCATTCATTGTACTTTGACTTCCTGTGTCTGTGTATCTGATTCCTTTGTACTAAATTTGATTCTGTGCAGGTTGTTGTTGTTGTTGTTATTATTATTATTATTATTATTATTATTATTATTATTATTATTATTATTATCATTGGCTATAGATCAAATTTCCCTCCGTCTCCTTTTCACAGTGCATCTTTTATTGCAACAATATTTAACTTTCCGGTGCAAGCAAGATGAGGGTCTGATTTGTATGGGAGACCAATATTGTGTCCATACACTTCTCCACTTTTCCCCTTTCTCCTGTGCTGCTCTCCTCCATTTTTGGTGAAAACACCTCTTCCTGCTCCATCCCAAGTGATATCCATCCTCTCACTTTCTCTGGAAAAGATGGCACAGGTAGGGAAAGAACACAAGTAATTATGGTGCTTGGTGGAAGAGTAAAAAAGCACAGAGCAGAGAGGAGTGCATGTTTCCTTCCTTCCTTCCTTCCTTCCTTCCTTCCTTCCTTCCTTCCTTCCTTCCTTCCTTCTGATTTAGTAGACAACAACACAAAAACACACATCCCTCCAGCACATCAGAACAAACCTTCTTAATGTCAAAATATAAGGCGTAGAGCCATAGCTCTAGAGTACAGTGGTTCATTTGTTCTATAGCAGAGCAGACTGCAGGTTCACTCCTAGAACTTTCTCTTCTGGACAGCAATAATGTGGTAGCACTGCAGGTTAATAAAGCAGAATAAATCATCCACTAATGCGCTTTTTAGAAAGTAAGAAGAGCCTGCCAGATGCCCAATGGCCCATCTAGTCCATCATCATGTTCTCAGAGTAGCCTATGGGAAATATGCAAGCAGGGTTCGAGTACAAGATGACTTCCCCCTCTTGTGGTTTTCAGCAACTGGTATTCAGAAGCATTTCTGCCTTCCAGTCAGAGCACAGCCATACTGGCTAGCAGCCATTGATAACCTTCTGTTCCCTGAATGTGTCTAACCCTTTTTTAAAGCCATCCAACATCACTTTCCCCTGTGGGAACGAGTTCCATAGTTAACTCCTCCTCCTCCTCCTCCTCCTCCTCTTCTTCTTCTTCTTCTTCTTCTTCTTCTTCTTCTTCTTCTTCTTCTGCAATCCCTTGTAGCCAAGTAAGATTGTCTTCCATAAACACAGTTTTAACAATGAGTCCATAAGTGACTGTGGAGGCCAATTCTGGATCCACACGTCCGTCCACAGTGGGGACATTGGTTTCTGGGCGGGAGTTTTTCACGGTGTGGATTTGCCAAGCGTGCCTTCCTCTTAGCACATTTCTCCATTTCGTCCTGAGTTCAAGTGTCTTCAAAGCCCATGACACCGTTGGTGAAGGCTGTTCTCCAATTGGAGCACTCGCAGGCAAGTGTTTCCCAATTGCTGGTATTTATACTACATTTTAAAAATTTGTCTTGAGACAGTCTTTAAACCTCTTTTGTTGACCACCAGCATTACACTTTTCATTTTTCAGTTCGGAAGAGAGTAGTTGCTTTGGAAGACGATCATCAGGCATCCGCACAACATGTCCAGTCCAATGAAGTTGATGTTGAAGAATCATTGCTTCAACACTGGTGATCTTTGCTTCTTCCATTACACTGGCATTAGTTCACCTGTCTTGCCAAGTGATGTGTAATTTTTTTTTCGGAGACACCGTTGATGTTAACTATACACTGCATAAAACATACTTTCTTTTATCCTAAATCTTCCAGCATTCAACTTTATTGTATGCCCTTGACTTCTATTACGAGGGAGAAAATATTTTCCCTATGCACTTTCTCCATGTTATGCATCATTTCATAAACTCCCATCCTGTTGCCTCTTATTTGCCTTTTCTCAAACTCAAAAAGCCCCAAACGACCTTTACTGCCTTTTGTGGGAACGAGTGCCATAGTTTGACTATACGCTGAGTCAAGAATTACTTAATTTTTTTGTGTCTGGAATTTTCTAACAATTGTGTCTTGCCTTGTTGGTTGTGCCATAATTGGCAGCTTGTTTGTCTCAGGAGACAATAGAAGAATGTGCCTTTGGGAGTGAATTCAAGTGTTGGGAGTTTCAGTGCCTGCTGTGGCTGTAGAGACCAATATGGGAGAGACGTGTTTTGTTGCAGCTGGGGGAGATGAAGGCATCCAGTTGTGCTTCTGCAGGCACACCATGTATCTAGCTCTACAGCAATAATGTTTGGCAGATTGTCATCTTGCAGAAAAGGGCCTTGCCACTGGTGGTCCCTACCCTTGGGAACACTCTCCCCCTTATTATTCAGGAGGCACCAACTGCAACATGCTTTAGTAAAGGTAAAGGGACCCCTGACCATTAGGTCCAGTCATGACTGACTCTGGGGTTGCGGCACTCATCTCACTTTATTGGCCGAGGGAGCCGGCATATTTATTGGCCGAGGGAGCCAGGTCATGTGGGCAGCATGACTAAGCTGCTTCTGGCAAACCAGAGCAGCGCACGAAAATGCCATTTACCTTCCCGCTGGAGCGGTACCTATTTATCTACTTGCACTTTGGTGTGCTTTCAAACTGCTAGGTTGGCAGGAGCAGGGACCGAGCAACGGGAGCTCACCCCGTCGCGGGGATTCGAACCGCCGACCTTCTGATTGGCAAGTCCTAGGCTCTGTGGTTTAGACCACAGTGCCACCAGAGGTACCACTGTACTATAAATATAACAAGATTACTAAAAGGATCCAATGTGGTTTAACCCACAGCGCCACCTGCGAACATGCTTTAGATCAGTGTTTCCCAAACTTTTTTGGGCAACGGCACACCTGTTTACTGAAAAAAAATCTCGCGGCACACCACCATTAAAGCCCCGCCCCGTGACGTCAGCGTGCAGCGTCACGCCGGGAGGGACGCACGAAAGTGAAAGTTTTTTCCCTCCCCCTTGCTGGGGAACCTCCAAGCTTTGGGGGTGGGAGGAGGCAGCAGAGCGAGGGACTGAGGGACGGCGGCAACTGAGGCGGCGGCGGCTGTTGTGGTGGTGGCGGCGATAGCGGGCGGAGGAGGGGGCGGCGGCGGGGCTTGAGGAGCCGTCGCCGGGAGTTGCTGCTGCTGTTGTTGCTGCTGCTGCCCGGACATGCCGGCCTCCGCCTCCTCCTCCTCCGCTGTCTCGCGCTCCTCCCTTTTGCACGCGCTGCCCCGCCGCTCGGCACCACCACCGCGGAGCTGCCCCCGGCTCGACGCGGATCCTTGCCGCCGCCGCCTCTCACCGCCCGACTCGCCCGCCTCCCTCCCACGGCACACCAGCCAATGTCTCACAGCACAGTAGTGTGCCGCGGAACACCGGTTGGGAAACACTGCTTTAGATGTTTGCTAAAAGCAATAACATGTTTGTTTGTTTTTGTTCAGGCACTTCCTGATGGCAAATTGCTGGATCATGCTCCTCAGTGTTAGAATATATTGGACATTCTCAGTCTATGGTATCTCTAGTTATATATTGTGTTTTGATACAACAACAACAGCAACAACAACAACAACAACAACAACAATTTACCCCACTTATCTGACTGGGATTCTCCAGCCACTCTGGGCGGCTTCCAACATATATAAAAACATAATATCAAACATTAAAAACTTTCTGATACAGGACTGCCTTCATATGTCGTCTAAAAGTTATGTAGTTTTTTGTCTCCTTGACATCAGATGGGAGGGCGTTCCACAGGGCAGGTGCCACTACCAAGAATTAATTATGTTATGTGTTTTAGAATTTTAATTCTTATTACTGTAAAACTCAAAATTCAAAAATAGCCAACAGTCTGTAAATTGATTAAATAAAAACAAAGAATTATGATAACAATCACTGTGTCTCATTAACAGCCTTAGCGCTAGATCCTTGAATCTGCCAATTTTTTCTTCATACCAAGTTCCCCTTGGTCGTACTTTTCTGATAATGCTTCCCCAATTGCTCAAGAGGCTGACTACTGAACGAGAGGTCAAACACAGCGAATCGTCAGAACAATTTGATTCACAATTAACTTTGGGCTGTTATTATTTTAACAGCTCTTATGGGATTTCCCTAGGGAGCAAATTACAAATTGGCTTCATAATTGCTCTTTTTTTCCGCTTTCAAAGTGCTTTTGTGGCTTACTGACAAACTTCCCCTCCTATGCTACTGAGAACCATTTAAAGCACTCAAAACAAACCCAGCATTTGTTTTGCCCTTCTGGGGCAAGACCACTTCAGGACGTCGATTGAAGATGCTCCCACATACCAAAAGTTTGTGGAAAGCTAGCATCTCAAGGTGAAAGAGGTCTAGGCTAGCCTTCAACCTTACATCATTTATGTCTTCACTCATTGTTATTTAGGAGGCTTGTATCCCACTTTTTGACAAAGGTAAATTCACCCGGCTTCCAAATTGTAAAAATGCAAGAAATATGCCAACTTCCCCATGCTTTTGATTTAGCTGCCCAAAGGGTGATGTAAATCATTTCCTCTTGAACAGAGTTTGGAAGAGAAGTTTCTTACACGAGTGTAAGTATGCTGACTTTCCATAGCTAGGATTGCTCTGCAAATGAGAAATGGGAATCAAGACATTTTTTTGTCATGCATAGTTGACTTAAAGTATTTTCCCTGTTGGAACATGATGCTTCCCTGAGCTTGACTGCTTAGATCATGATGATGATGTTGTGTTTGTGGTTTGTTTGTTTTAAGTCCCGCTTGGATTACTGCAACGCAATCTACGTGGGGCTACCTTTGAATGTGACCCTGAAACTACAACTAATCCAGAGTGTGGCAGCTAGACTTGTGACTGGGAGCAGCTGCTGAGACCATATAACACCGGTCTTGAAAGACCTACATTGGCTCCCAGTATGTTTCCAAGCACAATTCAAAGTGTTGGGGCTGAACGGTCTCGGTCCAGTATACCTGAAGTAGCATCTCCACCCCCATCGTTCTGCCCAGACACTGAGGTCCAGTGCCGAGGGCCTTCTGGCAGTTCCCTCACTGTGAAAAGCAAAGCTACAGGGAACCAGGCAGAGGGACTTCTTGGTAGTGGCACCCGCCCTGTGGAACGCCCTCCCACCAGATGTCAAAGAGAAAAACAACTACCTGACATGTAGAAGACATCTTAAGGCAGCCCTGTTTAGGGAAGTTTTTAACAACTGATGTTTTAATGTATTTTTAATCTTTATTGGAAGCTGCCCAGAGTGGCTGAGGAAACCCAGCTGGATGGGTGGGGTAGAAATAATAAATTATTATTATTATTATTATTATTATTATTATTATTATTATTAGACATTGAGGATATTGTGAATATAGCTTCGTGTTTAGGACTTGGGCAAGAGAGAGAGAGAGATGTTCATGTGATCATTATTTTTTAAATAAATATTTTTATTAAACAGTTTAAACATAACAAATTATCAGTCCAAATAATGAATCACATTATTACCCAGGACTTGCCTCAGCTCCCCTCTCTGGTTTCTTCACACATATTGTTCTCTGCATGTTATAAAATTGTACATATCCTTGCCTTGTCTATCATATGTTCAACTAATAAATTTGTGGATGTTTCTTCAAAACCTGCCAAGGCGTCCAGATCATTTTGTTTTCTTTTTAGGTAATTCCCATTCTTCCTTGAAGTCACAAATGTCCTTATCATGCAGTTTGCATATCAGTTTAGTCAATTCTGCATAGATCAAGTGATTTTCATTTGTCTTGAACGAAAAAAAATCTCCGTGTCAAAAAGGCAAACTCCAACATGAAAAAAATGAAAAAAAACATGAAATCCACACAATTTTGGGAGGTTCTGTTACCCTCAGTTTGCCCCACCCAACAAAATGTATTTGAAATCACAAGAATGAGGTTTCTGAGTCCTGTCAAAAGCAAGAAAGCCTCTCCTTCTCCTCATCTCCATCTTCCCAGCCTCACAGTTTCGCCTGCTTCCTGAGCGTCTGAACAAACAAAACCCCACATTTTCCGTCACAGACACATCCAGCCACCCAGCCATACGCTGCTCCTCTATGCCTGCTTTGCATCTGAAAGCCTTTCGCTGTGCTCTGCACGCGTCGCATCCGATTAAGAGGCCTCTGAAGCGATGGCATTGAGAAAGGAACATCTGCAGGGACACAAGCGCAGCGTGCTGGGAGTGGCCTCCTGCAGCAACCCTCTCCAAAGGTACCTTGGTGCAGACATCAGCTCTTCTTCCTGACACAATCTGAAATGTGGTCCATGATATAGGGAAATGACAGAGCTTGATGCACTGCATGCAGAACATCCTAGACTCAGCCCCGGCAGTTCCAGCTGGGATGCTGGGGAAACCTTTGCTTCCAGCCAATGTAGAAAATATTGAGCTAAACAAAACAATGATATGCCTTCCTAGCTTCCACAGCTAATTGCACTAAGTAATATGGCAATGTGCAAAAGGGCCCTTGTATTTACGGGACCGCCTCTCCTGGTCTGCCCCTCAGAGGACCTTAAAGTCCATGAATAATAATAGTTTAGAGGTCCCGGGCCTTAAGGAAGTCAGATTATCCTCCACCAGGGCCACGGCCTTTTCAGTGGTGGCTCCAACCTGGTGGAATGTACCTCCTGCTTCTCCCTCTCAGGAACCAACAGCAATACCCAAGAGTTCAGAAGGCAGGTCAGGCAGAATGAGGACACTGGTGATGGAGAGAAAACTCTTCACCCTTGTCCACCCCTCTCTCATCATCACAATCCCCACCCCAATTTTTCATTCAGCAAATAGAATGCCAAACAGCACAGGCCATTTTAGCTCTGCCCAATGCAGTGTTAAATTATTTGAATTCTGGTGCTGGAGGAGACTCTTGAGAGTCCCATGGACTGCAAGAAGATCAAACCTCTCCATTCTGAAGGAAATCAGCCCTGAGTGCTCCCCGGAAGGACAGATCATGAAGCTGAGGCTCCAAGACTTTGACCACCTCATGAGAAGAGAAGATTCCCTGGAAAAGACTCTGATGTTGGGAAAGATGGAGGGCACAAGGAGAAGAGGACGGCAAAGGATGAGATGGTTGGACAGTGTTCTCGAAGCTACCAGCATGAGTTTGACCAAACTGCAGGAGGCAGTGGAAGACAGGAGTGCCTGGCGTGCTCTGGTCCATGGGGTCACGAAGAGCCGGACACGACTAAACGACTAAACAACAATAACAATCCAGTGTTTAACATAGGTAGCTGGATGACCTGGTTCTCCACCTGTGTCTGGGCTGTACCACTTTGGGCTCCAAATAGGAACAAACTTTCCTATTGCTTCCCTGCAAATTAACCATTTTTTTTAAAAATCAATTTATTGCACTTAGAAAGCCAGTTGTCAAGAAGAAAGGCTTTCCAACCTTGTCTTTGCCTTCACAGCTTGTTTTCCTACATGCAAGAATTTCTGTTATGTTCAGTTTCATGGGCCACATCCTGCCCATAGCTGCCAACTTTTCCCTTTTCTTGTGAGGAATCCTATTCGGAATAGCAGAATTTCCCTTAAAAAAAGGGAAACATGGACAGCTATGATCCTGCCCTCTGCCCAAGCTTCCAAAATGGCGCCCCTTGGCCCTGCTGTACTCCCCCCCCCCCTTTCCATACTTTAGTTTTCTGAAAGAGAACTTCTTGAGTTTTTCTCCCTTTTTTGCCCTAAGCAAGGCTTGCAAGAAGATTTCATAAATGTGTTTGTTCTCCCCTCACCATCAAAGCGAGGGACTGAGAGTGCTGAACCGGTTGCCCAGGAACTGCCCACACAAGTTGGCTTAATGGAACCTTTGTATTTTTGGAAGTTAAATGGAAAGCAGAGAGTGCCATCTTCCTCCTTGGCTCTCCTAATTGGCAGACAAAGTGCAATCTTCTGTACTGCTCTATTGACCAGGTGCCCTTGTCATGAGCTGCCTCGACTTGCGAAAACTATGGTAATGGGACCTGACGGCCCTCTTTGCTTTCCTCACCTTTCGAATGAGTCAACATGAAAAACAAAGGCTAAAAATAGCCTCTTTCCTGGAGGAGCACAACAGTCTTAAATAACCAAGTCATGTTATGGGGCTTTCTCTCTGGTAGCAGGCATCATAGCTGTCAACATTTCCCTTTTTTAAAGGGACGCGGGTGGCGTTGTGGGTTAAACCACAAAGCGTAGGACTTAGAATCATAGAATCATAGAATCATAGAGTTGGAAGAGACCACAAGGGCCATCGAGTCCAACCCCCTGCCAAGCAGGAAACACCATCAGAGCACTCCTGACATATGGTTGTCAAGCCTCTGCTTAAAAACCTCCAAAGAAGGAGACTCCATCACACTCCTTGGCAGCAAATTCCACTGTCAAACAGCTCTTACTGTCAGGAAGTTCTTCCTAATGTTTAGGTGGAATCTTCTTTCTTGTAGTTTGGATCCATTGCTCCGTGTCCGCTTCTCTGGAGCAGCAGAAAACAACCTTTCTCCCTCCTCTAGGTGACATCCTCATATATATTTGAACATGGCTATCATATCACCCCTTAACCTCCTCTTCTCCAGGCTAAACATGCCCAGCTCCCTTAGCCATTCCTCATAAGGCATTGTTTCCAGGCCTTTGACCATTTTGGTTGCCCTCCTCTGGACACGTTCCAGTTTGTCAGTGTCCTTCTTGAACTGTGGTGCCCAGAACTGGACACAGTACTCCAGGTGAGGTCTGACCAGAGCAGAATACAGTGGCACTATTACTTCCCTTGATCTAGATGCTATATTCCTATTGATGCAGCCCAGAATTGCATTGGCTTTTTTAGCTGCCGCGTCACACTGTTGGCTCATGTCAAGTTTGTGGTCAACCAAGACTCCTAGATCCTTTTCACATGTACTGCTCTCAAGCCAGGTGTCCCCCATCTTGTATTTGTGCCTCTCATTTTTTTTGCCCAAGTGCAATACTTTACATTTCTCCCTGTTAAAGTTCATCTTGTTTGTTTTGGCCCAGTTCTCTAATCTGTCAAGGTCGTTTTGAAGTGTGATCCTGTCCTCTGGGGTGTTAGCCACCCCTCCCAGTTTGGTGTCATCTGCAAATTTGATCAGGATGCCCTTGAGTCCATCATCCAAGTCGTTGATAAAGATGTTGAATAAGACCGCGCCCAAGACAGAACCCTGTGGCACCCCACTAGTCACTCTTCTCCAGGATGAAGAGGAACCATTGATGAGCACCCTTTGGGTTCGGTTAGTCAGCCAGTTACAAATCCACTGAGTAGTAGCATAGTCAAGACCGCATTTTACCAGCTTCTTTACAAGAATATCATGGGGCACCTTGTCAAATGCCTTGCTGAAATCAAGGTAGGCTACATCCACTGCATTCCCTTCATCTACCAGGCTTGTAATTCTGTCAAAAAACGAGATCAGGTTAGTCTGACATGACTTATTTTTCAGAAATCCATGCTGACTATTGGTGATCACAGCATTCCTTTCTAGGTGTTCACAGACTGTTTGCTTAATGATCTGCTCCAGAATCTTCCCTGGTATTGATGTCAGACTGACTGGGCGGTAATTATTTGGGTCCTCTCTTTTCCCCTTTTTGAAAATAGGGACATTTGCCCTCCTCCAGTCTGCCGGGACTTCACCTGTTCTCCAGGAATTCTCAAAGATGACTGTCAGTGGTTCTGAGATCACATCTGCCAGTTCTTTTAATACTCTTGGATGCAGTTCATCTGGCCCTGGAGACTTGAATACATCTAAACTAGCCAAGTATTCTTGTACTATCTCCTTAGTTATTCTGGGCTGTGTTTCCTTTGCCGAATCATTTGCTCCAAATTCTTCAGGTCGGGCATTGTTTTCTTTATCGGAGAAGACTGAGGCAAAGAAGGCATTGAGGAGTTCAGCCCTTTCTGTGTCCCCTGTTTGCATTTCACCATCTTCTCCTCTGAGTGACATTCTACCATTCTATTCTTGCTGATCAGAAGGTCGGTGGATCGAATCCCTGCGACGGGGTGAGCTCCCGTTGCTCGGTCCCTGCTCCTGCCAACCTAGCAGTTTGAAAACACATCAAAGGGCAAGTAGATAAATAGGTACCACTCCAGCGGGAAGGTAAACGGTGTTTCCGTGCGCTGCTTTGGTTCACCAGAAGTGGCTTAGTCATGCTGGCCACATGACCCGGAAGCTGTATGCCGGCTCCCTCGGCCAATAAAGCGAGATGAGCGCCGCAACCCCAGAGTCGATCACAACTGGACCTAATGGTCAGGGGCCCCTTTACCTTTACCTTATTCCGAATAGAATTCCTCACAAGAAAAGGGAAAGGTTGACAGCTACGGGGCAGACTGTCCAAGTGTCCCTATTTTCCAGGGACAGTCCCTGATTTAGAATGGTAGAATGTCCGTATTTCCGTTGGAGAAACATTGAAGGTTATGGAGTTTTCTGACTCCTTTCTGAAACCAGCCCTGTATAGGAAAGTTTTTAAAATGTTTTATTATGTTTTTATATATGTTGGAAGCTGCCTAGGGTGGTTGGGGCAACCCAGTCAGGTGGGCAGGGTATAAAAAGCAATTTTGTTATTATGGAATGTCCCTATTTTCATCGGAGAAAAGTTGGAGGGCATGCACTGGTAGCCTTCGCATTCAGGCCAACCATTCCTGATAAGAGACATTGCTCAAATGCATTAATATATGAATTTTCTTTTTTGCACACTTCACCCTAGTATATGCATTTCTGTACACATTGTTTGTGTGCATGGAGAACTACAAATTTCAAAAGATGGATGTGTTTTGGCTCTCACATTGCTTTGGCAAGTGTGAATTATGTAGGTTTAAATGCCAGCTGAATCAGATTTCCCCCCTCATCCCTGTGGCTAAGTCAGGAATTGAATTCTGGCCTCCCAGATTCCAAGCTGACACTTAAGCATTATTCTACACTGGTTCTTCCCCCCCAAAAAAACTTCTTTTCTCCAGGAAAACCATACCAAGGTTTGACAATGATTCCTCTTGACCCAATCCCTTCTCCCAAGATATATTAAGGTATATTCATGGAGGGGCAGCACATGTAGAACCCACTTCTGAACCCTGAAACTTTCCTGCACTTCCCCCCTTAAAATCAGGAATGCTGTTAGAATCCTCTTGACCCTTGGGAATTGTCACTGTATTCAGACAAAAAATGCATACACTCCACATTTCTGCTGATCATGCGGGTGGAAGTGGGGCACAAACCCAGAACTCCTCAAGATGGCTTTTGTCTTTCAAACCCTTTGCTTTCTTCAGAGTTGAACTCCTGACCAACTTACTTCCACCCTCCTTGACCTGTGACAACCGCTGTTAGGAAATAGCTGCCAGATTCAAGTCCTGTCTGGAGGAGCAGAAGAATTCACACTGTTGGTTTCAAAGAACCTTTTAGCTAAGATGTTTAGAATGAATATTAAGTGCAACTCTTATACGAAGAAATCCATTTGGACCATGGCAACAAGAAGTAACTAAGATTTATTACAGGGGACACACGGTGGCAATCTTGTGAGAATGACCTGTGATGGAGAACTACCAACTTAATTAAGGGGGTTGTTTCTTTCTTTTTTTTAATTTATTAAAGTTTTTAAAACATAACAATAGAAATGAAAAATGAAAAATAAAAACAAAATACAAAATACAACATAAAAACAATTAAAAAACAAACAATTTTCCATAACATATCTTCCTTACGCTTATTTCCCCAGACCTCCTCATACCTCCCTTCTTTGTATTCCACTTCTATTTGTTAGTTCAGCAAATCCTTACCATTAAGCTTTTACCCATTTGTAAACTTTTTTTTCTTTCGTATCTGCATTACAGCTGGAAACCCCTTAGTTTCTTTCCAACATTCTTCTAACATTCATCAATTTTACAATATTTCTGTAAATAGTCTGTAAACTGTAAATTTCTTCCAGTCTTCTTTCACCAACTCTTCTCCCTGGTCTCGGATTCTGCCAGTCATTTCCGCCAATTCCATGTAGTCAATCACCTTCATCTGCCATTCTTCCAGAGTGGGTAGATCTTGTGTCTTTCAATACTTTGCAATGAGTATTCTTGCTGCTGTTGTATAAGGGGGTTGTTTCAACAGCAGCAGCCACCAACAAAACACACATCACTAGGAAGAGGATCTTCCAGGGTTTTTTTCACTCCAGTTGTGGCTTTACACATAGTAGATGGGACTAAGAAAACATGTACAAAAGCTGGTTATTCCTGTTAGAATTCCTGCTCCATGATTGCAGTCATGGGATTTTTGTCTATCACATGACAATGTATACTTTGACTCCACAGAGTGGGAAGTGACGGAGACAGGATGTTTGTGTTACACTGTTCCGTGAAGTGGGACTATTGTCCTTTGTTCTTTTTCTCTTTGCTGTCTGATGCTAGAGAGAGAGGGAGCCATGTTGCAGTGCTCCATGTGTGTTTATATGTAAATAAAGTAGATTAGCCAAAAAGCTGAGTTGATGAGGTCTCTTACGCAAACTGTGCAAACTCTGTGGATCCCTAAGTGTGCCAATGTCTGTTGGCATCGGCCGCTGTGATGTTCAGGCAGAAGAAAGTTTTGGAAGCTCCCAAATGATCCACCAGGAGGGAGGGAACATGCCAGTCGGGCATGTGTCTCTGCCAGGGTCCTACCCGAGAGTAGGATGAACTCCTGACAATGCCCCCCCCCCACCCACAGCCCGCCAATACTAGGGATGCCAAAATAATTTCTTTGGGGGCTCGAGGAAGTGAAGGTTTGCACAAACCCAGTGTAAGAAAGTTAGCTGGAGCAAGCTAATGGTCCAATTGGTCTACCATCCTGTTCTCACAGTGGCCAGTTAGATGCTTATGGGAAACCTCCAAGTAGGACCAGAACACAAGGGCACTCTCCCCTCCCGTGGTTCCCAACATCTGCTATTCAGAAGCATCACTGCCTCCAACTGCAGAGGCAGAGCATAGACATTATGGTTAGGAGCCATCGATAACCTTCTCCTCCATGAAATGTGCCTCTTAGCACAAGTGTTCCATGTCTGCCCTGCAAACCTTTTAGCCGAGTGCTCATCCCAACTCCATCAGATGTCAGGGCTGGAGTCAGATCCAGGTCAGCACAATGAACCAGAGCCAGTTGTGAGGGAAGTCAACTTTTTATTCAAGGAAATGGGCATACAACTCAGCAACCCTTCCCAGCAGGTTTTGCCCCTGTGGAGTAGTTGCAAGCAGCGGCGTAGCTAGCTCCTCTGGTACCCAGTGCGGTGGGGGTGGGGCGACCCACCCATGGGGCCACCGCCGCGATCCTCATGCGGTGCCAGGGGAGCACCCTCTGCCCACTGGTGGGGTGAAAGCGCCGCCTGCTGGGCGTCTTTGCATGACCAGCAGGTGGATTTTCAGAGAAGATTGCGCCGATTGCAAAAATACGCCCGCTGGGGGTGCAAGCACCACAATGCTGATCCGCACTGGGGGATTTTGTCACCCCCCTTAGGCATGACACCTGGGTCAGACCACCCCCCCCCTTGCGACGCCCCTGGTTGCGAGGACTGACCATCCCTGCCTTCCACCCTTTCTCAGGCTCCTGGATATTTCCCAAGCAATCTCAAACTGCTTCTGCACACCTTTGGTCTCTGTTCTGCTCGTCTCATTATTCTGCATGTTTTTGGAGACCAGGGGAGGAGAGAGGAGGGAGAGACTCCCTTAATTCTTCAAAAGCCTCTTGACTCTCCTCCTCTGCTTCCACCTCAGAGTCTGAACTGCTCTCTGTCCCAGGTTCTTCCTGCTCACTAAATCCTGTTGCCAGTGTGGTGTAGTGGTTCAAAGCAGTGGACTCGTAATCTGGTGAACCGGGTTCGATTCCCTGCTCCTCCACATGCAGCTGCTGGGTGACCTGGGGTAGTCACACTTCTCTGAAGTATCTCAGCCCCACTCACCTCACAGAGTGTTTGTTGTGGGGGAGGAAGGGAAAGGAGATTGTTAGCCGCTTTGAGACTCCTTCAGGTAGTGATAAAGCGGGATATCAAATCCAAACTCTTCTTCTTCTTCAGCATCAAGCCCCTCCTCCCAATCTTCTCCCTCTGACCTCTCCTCAGTGTCCCACCACCAATCCCCTGACTCTAAGCCTTTCTCTTCTGGGGTCTCCCTTGGAGGGTCCTCAGCTGGTGCCTCCCACTACTCCTCTTTGTCCAGCAGTCGCTGACATCAGGACACTGGGGATAGAGCACACCAAGGACACAGGAATCTGACTTGCCTTGAGGCAGATCTTTCGTCCATCTATCACTGCACTATCACTCCCATTGTGAGATCAGTGGATTGCAAATAAGGCAGAGCACAGCCATCACGGCTAGTAGCCATTGATGAACCCCACAGCAGGCTGAATTCATCAGCCGCCTTCCCAGAAAAGAGAGAGCTAGCCGGCTCCCACTGTTGATCTTGCATGTATATCAAGTTAAAGCACTCAAGTTTGCTCAGGGCAGCAGAATATCTTGCTCAGCAGGGAAGCCACGGCTTAGTTTTCATCTTCTTAGGGAGGCAAACATTTCGGATTAAGCCAATTTATTCAAATTGGCCTAATTTGCCTAGTTAATCCTTATCACCGCGGAGAATCTGCCAGCAATTTGGCCAGAGCTGTGCACTAAGCAAATAGCGGAATTGGGAACAGGGAAATCGGTTACAAAATGGGCCACGTGCCACGGATGTGCTTCTGCTGATCTATGGCTACTCTGCCCGAGTTTACTTGCATATGTTCCCTCCTGCCCCCTGTAACCCAACAGTGGGTCCCCCCCCTTTCCTAATGGATGCTAGAAATGGAATTGCACAGACTTTCATTTTTCTAATCCCTCTGGATTTATTTCCATTGTGATTCAGTTTATCGCCTATCTAGGCTACGACATCAGATCATCAGTTATCTCAAAAGCAGGGGAGTGCATTGGTTTTGTCAAACTCTAAGCCTTCACAAATGGCATTTCCATCCTCCCTCCAATTTCTCTTCCCTCTGCTTTGCTGACGGCGCACATTTCCCTTAATCTCCCAGCGTTTCAGCCCACACTTTAGTATGTTCGTTCTGAGGAGGAGTGAGGGATGGTGCATTTTTCATTTCAACGAGACGGCTAGTTTCCACTGGTTTAGGACTGGTGGAAGGAAAAAGTTTAGGACTGGTCATCTCAGATCCAGAGGCTGAAACTGATTATAAGAACATAAGAAGAGCATGCAGGATAAAGCCAATGGCCCACTTAGTCCCACATCCTAGGACCCTTGTAATTACGGGACTGCCTCTCCCGGTATGCCCCATGGAGGACCTTAAGGTCCATAAATAGCAACACCTTAGAGGTCCCGGGCCCTAAGGAAGTCAGATTAGCCTCAACCAGAGCCAGGGCCTTTTCAACACTGGCTCCGGCCTGGTGGAACGCTCTGTCTCATGAGACCAGGGCCCTGCGGGATCTGATTTCTTTCAAAAGGGCATGTAAGACAGAGTTGTTCCACCTGGCCTTTGGTTTAGAATCAGTTTGATTCCTTCCCCCTCTTTCTTTCTTTTTTCCTTTCTCCTTCTGTGTTGGAACTCCTATTTGGGGACTTCCCTGGCTTTTTTCTGGCCAACGTAGAACCAGTCTGGATAGTTAGCCTTGGTGAAGACTTGACGTTTTCATCCCCCAAAAAGTTTTTGATTTGAGTTTCCACTGAAATGAGGCTGCATTTTAATGTTTTTATGTTGTATTTTAATCTTGTTTTTAAAGCTGTATTTCAATCAATTGTTTTTATATTTTGTGTTAGCCACCATGAGCCTGGTCTTGGCTGGGGTGGGTGGGGTATAAATAAATATTATTATTATTATTATTATTATTATTATTATTATTATTATTATTATTATCTAGCATCCTGTCATGATAGCTGAGCAGATGCATCAATGGAAGACAAACAGGCAGGATCCAAGCACAAAAGCCCTCTCCTCTCCTGCACTTTCAAGCAACTGGTTTCCAGAAGCATTTCTGAGTCCAGCTGTGGGAGAACATAAACATCATAGTGAATAGCCATTGATGGCCTCTTCCATGAATTTGCCTCATCTTCTTTTGAAGCCACCTAGCTTGCTGTCCATCACTGCCTCATGTTGCAGCGAGTTCCACAGTTCAACTATGTGCTAATTGAAGAAGTACTCTCTTCTCCCTGTCCTGAATCTTCAGACAGAGAGCTCAGTACTGTTAATACTCCTGGTGGGGTCTGACTAAGGCAGAATAGAGTGGTACTGTTACTTCCTTTGCTCTGGGAGCTGTCAGGAGTGCGTGCAGGAGCCAGGCCCTGTGACCAATAGGACTTTGCAGGACTGGGGCCTTCCTAAGTTTGTTCTGAAGAGGCAAGGCACGGCCTCACAGGTGAGGCTGATTGATAACTCACAGCACCTGGTGGCAAGAGCCGGGAAGGGATATAAGGTCAGCATTTCCCTTCGGCTCTTTGACACAGCAACATATTTCCTGCCTTGCTGCGTTTGGCTCCTTGACTCCCTGCTTCCTGATCCTTGGATCCTTGACTTTGTGACTCCTTGCTTCTTGATCCTTGGACCCTTGACTTTGTGACTCTTTCCTTCTTGATCCTCAGACCTCTGACTTCATGACTCCTTGCTTCTTGATCCTCAATCCCTTGGCTTCCTGACTCCTGGCTTTTGGAATCCCGTTCCTGCTCCCACCCTGCCATCTTGCCCCCGGTCCCGACGTCCCCAGCTGGGACTTCGACCACCCGTGAACCGGACCGTGACAGGAGCTCTACCTCTGTTCTGGGACTATTGTGTAGAGCAAATCTCCTCCCCTGCATCTATCATCATAATAGGCATTTTGCTAGCTCATTAATTAGTCCAGAACTGGCCTTTATTTATGTAAGATGTTCTCAACATCTGTCACCTCTACTTTCCTGCCACACCATCTATTTCATCCCTATAATTGGGCTGCCCTTATGTGGCCCATCTTAGCTCCAGAACCGTAATAGGATGATAGATTTCTCCCCATCCAGCAGCCTCCCTCCATCAATGCTAACTAAGCAAAAGCCTGGAAATTATCGTTCATTTTAGAAAGGGGAAGCGCGCTTGTTCAAGACATACGTCCTTTTAAGTCCATAATCCTTACATATATATATATAAAAACCTTTAAAAAATATCACGGGGCATTAAACCTGAGTAAGTAAGAAAAGAAAAAATCATTTCTGCTGCAAATGATTCCCCGCAGAGACACATTTCTGCTACATCAGAAAGTTAAGGTCAGGTTCCTTGATGGACGAAAAGGAGAATTCAATAAGATGAAAAAAAAGGGCCAAAAGGAATTATCAGCCCCAGGGTGCAAATGTTCGTTGCAAACTGTACCATGCTGGTTCAAAGGAGTTGTGGAATATGCCTGTTATAATCTACCCCCCATGTGCACAGCATGTATGGAGAGCCCCCCCCCCCCAATGTACCCGTGTGGTTTAGTGGTTAGAGTGTCAGACTAAAATCTGAGAAACCAGGGTTCAAATCCCCAAGGGGCCATGAACATCAAAGGGTAACCTTGGGCTAGCCACTGTCTCTTAGCCTAACCTAGCTCACAGGGTTGTTGTGGGGATTTGGGCTCCATGATCACTGCAGATGGTGACAGCAGTCACGAAATGAAAAGATGCCTGCTTCTTGGGAGAAAAGCGATGACAAACCTAGACAGCATCTTAAAAAGCAGAGACATCACCTTGCCGACAAAAGTCTGTATAGTTAAAGCTATGGTTTTCCCAGTAGTGATGTAAGGAAGTGAGAGCTGGACCATAAAGAAGGCTGATCACCAAAAAATTGGTGCTGAAGAATCGCCGAAGAATTATAGTGCTGGAGGAGACTCTTGAGAATCCCATGGACTGCAAGAAGATCAAACCTATCCATTCTTAAGGAAATCAGCCCTGAGTGTTCACTGGAAGGACAGATACTGAAGTCGAGGCTCCAAAACATTGGCCACCTCATGAGAAGAGAAGACTCCCTGGAAAAGACCCTGATGTTGAGAAAGATGGAGGGCACAAGGAGACGGGGACGACACAGGACGAGATGGTTGGACAGTGTTCTCAAAGCTACGAACATGAGTTTGACCAAGCTGCAGGAGGAAGTGGAAGACAGGAGTGCCTGGCGTGCTCTGGTCCAGGGGGTCACGAAGAGGTGGACACGACTAAACGACTAAACAACAACAAAAGTCAAAAGGAAGGCACAAAAAACAGGGTGACGTCAAGTGGGGAAGAATGCCTATCTATGCAGACAAACATCTACTACAAATAACATCAGATGCTATCTGATACTAAGTTAGACCACTGATCCATATTAGAAATGTATGTGGTTTGTGGTTTTGTGATTTGTATGTCTGTAAATCTTTGAAAAACATTTTTTAATTAAAAAAAAATTACGAGAAAGGAGATTCCAGCTAAACATTAGGAAGAACCATCTGAGAGTAAAAGCCGTTGGGCAGTACAATGGGCTCTCTCTGGAGGTTCTAGACTCTCCTTCATGTGTGGTTTTTAAAGAGAGGTTGGACGTCTGTCTGTCTTTGATTGTTTAGCTGTGATTCTTGCACTGCAGTGGGGTGGACTAGATGAGCCTTGAGGTTCCCTTCCAATTATATGATTCAATGAGCAGCTCCTGGAAAAGCCTGCACGCCAGGGGCTGCTTAGGGGAAACTGAAATCAACTATCTGTCTTGCATCCTGCTGAACTTTCCCCAATGTCCCATGGAGCTTTGCATACAGAAATGAGACATCACATTTCCAAACAATGGATTTTGACATTCCGGAAGATTGTTCCTCCCACCGGAAAAAGTTTTGCCGGTCCCATTAATGATCCGTTCATCTCACTCGCAGAGGTGAGGATCAGGAGAAAGATATATGCCAGCCAGCGATTTTGTATTCAGGCCAATATTTCCAAGTCAGAACGGTTCTGAGTGAGCGAAGTTGAACAAATGAGCTCCAGAGAGATAGGCCGGCTCACTTATCTCCGAGCTGCAGTCTCCACTTAGCTCAGTAGAAGCTTTCCTAATCTCTGTTTCGCCAGCATTAGTGTCATGGAATGACGGGGGAGGCTGGAGGAAAGATGGAAGGAGAGATTCGCTTTGCAAATCCTGAGATTTAATCCTTTGTGGTTTTGTGTGTGTGCCCAGTGCACACAGACGGGCTGCGGGACCCAGCCAGTTGCCAAACAGCTCCATCTGTACCCTTCTGCTCTCCCAGGATGGTAAAGGTAAAGGCACCCCTGACCATTAGGTCCAGTCACGGATGACTCTGGGGTTGCGGCACTCATCTCACTTTACTGGCTGAGGGAGCTGGCGTACAGGTTCTGGGTCATGTGGCCAGCATGACTAAGCCGCTTCTGGTGAACCAGAGCAGCGCACAGAAATGCCATTTACCTTCCCATTGGAGTGGTACCTATTTATCTACTTGCACTTTGACATGCTTTCGAACTGCTATGTTGGCAGGAGCAGGGACCGAGCAATGGGAGCTCACCCCGTCGTGGGGATTCGAACCACCGAGATTCTGATCAGCAAGCCCTAGGCTCTGTGGTTTAGCCCACAGCGCCACCTCAGGATGGATGTCTGCATAAAAAAGTCATCAAGAGATCTTGAATGTCACAGGTGAGGATGCCTGCTACATCCCTGGTGGAAGAATGTTCCTTAGCCTGGGACCGGCGGTTCTAAATTTCTGATTTCTGGCTGAGGATAGTGGAGGAGAACTAACAGCGCTCCTCTAGATTATCCTCTGACTGATTGATTCTTGCAGGATCTTAAGCTGACATTCATAGAATCGTGGAGTCAGAAGGGACCCAAGGATCATTTAGATCAGTGGTTCTCAACCTGTGGGTCCCCAGAGGTTGTTGGACTACAACTCCCATCATCTCTGAGCTCTGGCCTTGCTAGTGTTGTAAACAAAAATATGCCCTTTTCCCTTATGGGGTATCCAAGAGCCTACATAGGTTCCCTATTGGTAGGAGAAAATAACAGAGGCCAACCAGAGAATATTGAGAAGCAAAGCAGCTAGTAAGCCTGATCTTTATTGATCTGTTTTTTGATCTGTTGCAACAGGGTCCTCACTCACCACACGCAGGAGGGAGGAGGAACCCAGAACAAAAGTGTGCCTGCCCTTATATAGACATTTTAAATTCCCTCCCTGGACTCCAAGACCACCCCCAGATACATCATACCTACATCACAGAAAGGGCGGTCTACAGCAGAAATCTGAGTGCTTTTTTACCTCCTGTCTGCCAGGTTACCTGTTTAATGGTCACTTGATTGGATTGCCTGGGGAGCCTGGCCAGTCTTTTGTAATGATAAATACTTAGTTCCTGAGCTAGGTCACAGGCTCCCACCCTATTCATATCTTAAATGTGCCCTTAAGACAGGATTTGTGAAGGCAATGGGGAGGCTTTTCCATTTTCCTTTGACCTTGCAGAGAAAACATTTGCTCAGTTTGGGAATCAAAAATGGCTTCAGGTCGGTCTTCCTTTGCTGATCTACTGTATGTACGTGCTTGGTTGGTACACTTATGGACATTTAACATATATCTAAGACCTCAAAATTCCTATCACACTAGCTAGGGGTGGTGGGAGTTGTAGGTCAACAACATCTGGGGACCCACAGGTTGAGAAAGGCTGATCTAGTCCAACTCCCTTCAATGCAGGAATCTCAGCTATAGCATCCATGTCAGATGGCCACCCAACCTCGTCTTAAAAACCTCCAAGGTAAGAGAATCCACAACTTCCCAGGTGAGACTGTTCCACTGTTAAACAGTTCAGAATGGCCATCTGCCAGGGGTTCTTTGGCTATCATTCCTGCATTGCTGGAGGCTGGACTAGATGACTCTTTCGGTCCCTTCCAACTCTACAGTCTTTTGATTCAATGATTCATCTACCATCCTCACACTTGCATCCCTCAAAATGCTGCCACAGTTCCTTTGCTTCTGCTGGCACCATGAATGCTATATTTGGAAAGCTGCTATTCAAAGTGCAACTTGTTGCTACTTCGGAGTTTCCCTGAACTGCCCAAACCACACAAAAAGTTCCTTGAACAAGACACAAGGAGCAACCAACTAATTAAAAGCGAGGCCAAGGCGGGGCGGGAGGAGGGCAGAAACTTGAAGATAGTAAGGTGGTTACTGGAGAGGAAAAGGGATTACTGCAAATCCGAGCTGTTTGAGCCAACACATGCTACTGGGCAAGGCGCGAGATCCAGGCTGTGTTTTTGTGAATTCATGAATGCATTTAAATTAGGCAGGCTGAAAAGCCCATTTCCAGGGCCTCTCCTTGCCAGACGGTAAAATCCCCAAACACAATTAAAAATGAAATCCATTTAATAACACCGCAGCCAGTTCTCTGCATGCAACAGCAGGCCTCCCAGATATCGGAGGCACTTCGCGGGAGCAGAGTGGTGTTTGGGGAATTTGGGGAGGGAAATGTTGCCAGGGCTCCCAGCTCTTCGTCTTTGCATGGTTCCAACGAAGTAGAATGCCAGTGCAGAATGGCCTTTCAGGAAAGGGCAAGTTTGAGGGGGGACATTCCGCAGTCCATCGACGGTCATAGCAGCTTAACAGTCAAGAGTAAATTGCATCTGCTTGGGCAAAAGGTCTGTTCCTTCCTTCCTTCCTCCCAGCCAGTCAGACAGCCTTGCCCTACTCCAAGCTACTCCATTCCATTCCCCCTCTTTCCTCACCTGCTGAATTCTTTTTTACCTTTCTATATTTATTTAAATTTTGAGGTATTTAGTAATGAGTTATATTAGAATTGGAAAATATATAAAATGCTTTGATATAAAGGTTAATTTTGAAAGCCAAGAGGTAGGAGGGAAGGAAGTCGACAAGCTCTAAAGAGCCAAAGAAGTAAAATGGATAATAATGATGTGATTATATATGTTTAAATGGAAAATTAATAAACATTATTTTTTTAAGAAAGAGAGAGTAAAATGCTTTGTGCAGTACACCTAGCTATTGATTTGGTGCCATTCTTGTGGGCTTGAAACAGGATGGCAAGTGTTGGGAACTGGACCCTGGGCTGCATGAACGCTCATTCTGAAATGCCGGGCATCGTCTTAAGCTCTCAAAGCACATGGAGATAATTTGTTCTAGCCTCTGTGGCCTAAGGCACCGACTTCCGCTCACTAAGCCACATCCATAAAAAATATATCAATCTCCTCCAGACTGTGTAGCCACACACAGCGAGAGAGGATGGATGAGCTGTCCCTTGCCAAAGTTGATTGCCCAAAGCTCTTTTCCCAAATCCTTTTTTAAAAATATATATAAAAAAGACTTTTGGAAAGCTTGTCTTCCTTTTCACACCGTGGGTGCAGACCAAGAGCTGATCTATAGTATGCATTATGCAGAATGGAGTGATAGAATCAGACAGGGCGATTCTGGTTTGTCTTCAGGCTGCAAGGGAAAGGGTGTAGAGAGCACGAGACCCTCAAGACGTCCTTTTTATTGCACATTTATGATGCTTTGTGCTCACGGCGCTATCGGGACAATTGTATGCAATCCTGCTTTCAATGTTTGCACCTGCAAAAGTTTCAAGGTAGACATTCTGCTTTGTTTCCTGGCCGGCGGCAGTGGCAGTGGGTCCCCAAGCGGGCAGCGGGGGTCCATGGGCCAGTTAAGCGACCCCCATGGACCGCTTGTGGCCCATGGGCCACAAGGTTGCCGACCCCTGCTCTAAACCAGATACACCTGCTCAGGCAAGCTGAACTGAACTACTTCTTGAATGTAGACACCCCAGGTTTCTAGGCTCTCCCAATATCCATTGCCTAATATCTGCAAAATGGCAGGAGAAAATGGCACCAGAAATTTGGCAATAAAGATGGACACCCCTGTGCCTATCCTTACTTTCAGCAGACGAGAAATGTGGTCAAAAAAAGACTAGATTAGTCTTCTAACATATCCCAGGCAGGCCCTGCCCTGTCCAACCAGGTCTCCTTTAATGTGCTTTGGTTTTCTGCAGCAAGAAACTGAAGTCTTGGTATTCTTCAGTGAAGGCACTGGAAGACCTCCCCCCCCCCAATTCCTCCCAATTCCTTTTTTATCCATCATATTTAGAATGCAAATACCACTGCCAGCCCCCTCTCCTTGCTTCCTTTGAAGTATCCCCAGAGCTCACATGGTGCCATCATTTCCCAATCCTCTTTAATCAGGCGGTTTGGTGGGGGGAATGATTGTTGCAGACTAGTTGGAGCGAACTCTGCCTTACTTAAGGGCGCCGGATCAAATTTTGAAAGAGAAAAGCATTTGGGAGCTCTTCAGTTCTGTCGCTGGAGATCCACATTGTGTTCTGCTACACACACAAACAAATTTTACCAGCATTTGGTCCACTGGGGAAGGAGATATCCACATAAGCTTCTTTTTACTGCTGATTTTTTTTAAAATTATTTTAAATGTTCTTAATTTTTGTTTTTAACTGTTTTCACTGATAATCTTTAATGTTTCTAGTGAACAGGTTTTGTTGCAATCCAGCAGTATATACTGTATTTTCCGTATTTTTCGCTCTATAAGACGCACCACACCACAAGACGCACCTAGTTTTTGGAGGAGGAAAACAAGAAAAAAAATATTCTGAATCTCAGAATCTCAGAAGCCAGAACAGCAAGAGGGATCGCTGCGCAGTGAAAGCAGCAATCCCTCTTGCTGTTCTGGCTTCTGGGATAGCTGCGCAGACTGCATTCACTTCATAAGACGCGCACACATTTCCCCTTAATTTTTGGGAGGGAAAAAGTGAGTCTTATAGAGCAAAAAATACGGTAAATCTTGTTAAATAAAGGCATACAGGGATAGTAAAACAAGGCATAATTTAGACCCAACCCAAGATTAAGTAGTAGCATGCAAGCTTTTCAGTTCAACGGAGCAATTGTTCTGGGTGGACATTTATAAGAAACCTGAGATGGGATAATGGTGATGATGATGATGATGATGATGATTTAGCATCTCTTGTCTGAAATCACTGGCAGTCATTGACTGAGGTAGATATATCTTGGGACTGAGGCATACAGTTAAACCTCGGTTGTCGAACATAATCTATTCTGGAAGCTCATTCTGCTTCTGAAATGCTCAGCAACCAAGGTGTGACTTCCGATTGGCTGCAGGAGCATCCGAAAAACACTAGAAAACTGGAACATTTACTTCTGGATTTTCGGTGTTTGGGAGCCAAAATGTTCGAAAACGGAGGCGTTTGGGGAATGAGGTTTGACTATATCACACATTTGGGGACAGTTAACCCGGGGCACAAAAGTTCGGTCCTACAACACCAGAGCGATTATCCTGCTCTTGCCACCATCCCGATTTGTAGGAGTGTCGTAATCAGAACAGTGGTGTGGTGGGAAATAACTTGGAACTTCCTCTCCTCACCTGTCCTGTTGCAATAATTATAACCAGAGCTATTCATGGCTGCCTCTTGAAACCATCCAGAATGAGGCTTAGCACTCCCCTTCTGCCTTCCTACATCCAATGCAATAGTGGCAAATGCAGCAACATAGTTAACAATGATAAAGGGTACAGTGGTACCTCGGGTTAGGAATTTAATTCGTTCTGCAGGTCCGTTCTTAACCTGAAACTGTTCTTAACCTGAGGTACCACTTTAGCTAATGGGGCCTCCTGCTGCCGCTGCGCCACCACCACACAATTTCTGTTCTCATCCTGAAGCAAAGTTCTTAACCCGAGGTACTATTTCTGGGTTAGTTGAGTCTGTAACCTGAAGCATCTGTAACACGAGGTACCACTGTATTTACTATATTCAGCTTATTTAAAGTGTTAAAGAAATAAATACCACTTTTTTAAAAATCGTATGGTTTTTATGTATTATGTTTTATTGCTGTAAATCAATTGTGTCGGTATGGGTATGACATGGTGAGATGTGTGTGTGTGTGTGTGCGCACAAATAAAATAACTAGCCTTCAGACCATCTCATCCAACCATTAGCTATGTTTCACATCCTCCCCAGCTCAAATTGGAGAACATTCACTCCCTTCAATTCAACTATGGGCCACACCTTCATTTCTGGATAATGTCTAGCAAAGGTGAGTGTGAACGCTTTTATGTTGCCCTAATATATGAGAGATGAAATAATATTATCCCTTTGAAGAATCCTTGCTCATTTTGTTGTTTGGTTTGGTTTATGATTTCTTTTTCTTTTTTTAAGAAATAAATAAAGAGCCCGTGCAATATTCATTTCAGAAGGGAATAGAACAAATAGGATCCCAAGGTGTAATTGTAGTAAAACATTGCTTACCAAAATGGAAAGTATACAGTAAAGGGAGGTAGGGAAAATGAGATAGTGATGATCTTTTTCCCTTCCAAGTTGTCAAAAACATGCAATGCTCAGCTCCCATTAGTGGAAAATGGGTCTCATTCGCAAGCGCCTTGAGAAATGTATCACTAGGCTACGGTTAAATGGGGGACACTGCAAAATAACAGAGTTTCCACTCTTCTTGTCCTGAGCAGTACTTTGCTTTCCTCCCAGCAGAAGAACTGTTTGGTTCCAGGTGGAACTGATTGTACAACTGATTGTGGTAGATGTCCCAAATAAAAGGATGTGGCGAAGTTCTATGCCAAGGAAAAGCTCACAGACCTGCAGGTGTTTAAAACCTGCTCCTTTGCTTTCATTAATAATGTAAGAACTCAAGAAAAGCTTTCAGGATCAGGCCAATGGCCCAACTAGTCATAGAACTGTAGAGTTGGAAGGTTTAATCAAAATCTTGTAATGTAAGCTTGTTTGGCGGTTCTAGCAGGGGAGCGCAGCTATTGTATAACCTTGACCGAAGAACAGTACACTCCTTCTATCTGGGATGGCCGTCCTCTTCCACCGAGCGCGCAGCTTCAGGAGGGACGCACATGGAGCGGTGAGGGAGGAAGGGGACACCCACCTAGCCAGCCAGAGTAGCCGAATCAACCCTGGCGATCAACAGGGTGACAGATGTCACAGCCAGATCACCCTCACATCCCCTTTCTTCAACTTTCATCAACTTCTGTTTCAGTGTATCTGAAGAAGTGTGCATGCACACGAAAGCTCATACCAAGAACTAACTTAGTTGGTCTTTAAGGTGCTACTGGAAGGAATTTTTTTATTTTTTTATTCCCTTTCTTGTAATTCAAATCCATTGGTTTGGGCCCTACCCTCTTCCTTGCACACATATGGATTTTTATCTATCCGAGCTGCTCCTGCAAGTGGTAAAGGTAAAAGTAAAGGGACCCCTGACCATTAGGTCCAGTCGTGACCGACTCTGGGGTTGCGGCGCTCATCTCGCTTTACTGACCGAGGGAGCCGGCGTACAGCTTCCGGGTCATGTGACCAGCATGACTAAGCCGCTTCTGGTGAAACCAGAGCAGCGCACGGAAACCGTACCTATTTACCTATTTGCATTTTGATGTGCTTTCGAACTGCTAGGTTGGCAGAAGCAGGGACCGAGCAAAGGGAGCTCACCCCGTCGCAGGGATTCGAACCGCCAACCTTCTGATCGGCAAGCCCTAGGCTCTGTGGTTTAACCCACAGCGCCACCCGCGTCCCTCCAGCAAGTGGTACTATGGTCCTATGATTTGTATACATCATCTGAGAGTCTGAGTGTGAGAAAGGAAGTCTGAGTACTACTGGAATTTGGTTTCACTTCTGTGTGTGTCACAGTTCTGTACTGGTGTTCAGAGAGGACAGACATACTGACGGAGTCTCTGTATATAAGACTGTAAATAAAGTAGCTTTAGAACTACGATTGAGTCTTTCTTCTGCTATGATATGCCAGAAGACTGGCGCGCTCTTTACAGGAGAGAAGGGTCGCTTATTACCGGTCTCTCTGGACTGAAGAAGATTTACAGTGTGGTGTAGTGGTTAAGAGCGGTAGACTCGTAATCTGGGGAACTGGGTTCGCATCTCCGCTCCTCCACATGCAGCTGCTGGGTGACCTTGGGCCAGTCACACTTCTCTGAAGTCTCTCAGCCCCACTCACCTCACAGAGTGTTTGTTGTGGGGGAGGAAGGGAAAGGAGAATGTTAGCCGCTTTGAGACTCCTGAAGGGGAGTGAAAGGCGGGATATCAAATCCAAACTCTTCTTCTTCTTCTTTTTACAGCCAGAGAGGTCCACCGGAGAGACGCTCTGAAAACTTGGGAAGTTGGCAGCCTTCCCAGGGCGTTTTTCCAACAAAGGTGGTATATGACCAAATAGAGCAGGGGTCAGCAAACTTTTTCCGCAGGGAGCCGGTCCGCTGTCCCTCAGACCTTGGGGGGGGGCAGACTATATTTTGGGGGGGAAATCTGACTGTCCCCTCCCTTCTCCACTTCACCGGACGAGCCCTAGTGGCTGCTTACCTGTGTCTTGGGAGTGGCAGGGGCTGGTGGTGGTGTCGGTGTCGGGACGATGAGCGTTGCGAAAGGGCTGGCTCCAGAGAGGGGCTGCTTAAAATGGTGCTGAGTCAACTGCGGCTCAACAAAGTCCAGCCCCCTTCCTCCTCTACGCAGGGCGGGGAGAAGCCAGGAGGAGGGAGGGAGGAGGCGCTTCCGCAGTGTGTGAGAGGGAGGGGTGGAAATGGAGCAGCCCGACCGATCAGAATCCCCATGCCGATCCACACTATGGTTACCAGATTTTTTCCAATGAATCCGGGGACACTTTTTTATTATTTGGAAGCTGAGTAGCAACTGGGAGTCAGTAGTGGGGATGGTGAGGCAAAAGACCCTGGGCCCAAGCATGCATGCATATTGTATAAAGGTGCAAAGCCCTTCTTTTGCACCCTGTGAAACATGAATGTGCAGTTTTTTTAAAAAACTGGGCAACAGCGTGCTGTCTGCCTGTGACTCCCGAGCCTCCCCCAATCTCCTGCCCCCTTGCCCCTTTGTTTAGAACGATCAGGGGAGGCTTGGGAGACATGGGCAACTGGCTGTTGTCCAGTTTTTTTTAAAAAACTGCACATTTATGTTTCACAGGGTGCGAAAGAAGAGCTTTGCACCTTGCCTGGCAGAGAAACCGTGCACCTTGCACCCCTTATAGGCAACGGCCCCATGCCTGCAACTCCAGAGCCTCCCCCGTTCTGTCAAAACAAAGGCAGAAGGGGGCAGGAAATCTGTACCGCCGGACGTCCCCGGTTCCCCCTCAGCAGTGGCGGTGGCAGCAAGCAGCAAGCAGCTCCTGAAGCCAGCCAGAGCCAACTGCGCTACCAGGCTGGCTCCGGGCTGCTGAGGCTGCCGCTGCCACATTTCCTGAGGACAGATTTGCAAATCTGGGGACATTACGGGGACGGAATTTGTCCAGGGACAGATTTGCAAATCTGGGGACTGTTCCCGGGAACTGGGGATGTGTGGTAACCCTAATCCACACGGTGATTCCTGGACCATCTGTAGGCCGAATCCAGAAGGCAATTGGACCGGATCCGGCCCCTGGGCCTTAGTTTGCCGACCCACGAAATAGAGTATATGACCCTATTTCAAGCTTTTATCTCTATTCAGGTCTACTCTTGGCACGCGACTGGGCACTGCACTTAGTGGGTTCATGATGCTCATCTGCTTTCCGCTGCCTGGCAAAACCCTCCTGTACCCAAACATTCTTCCACCAATGTTAATCACAGCTGTAAATGCTGAAAAGCAGCAATGCATGACACTCTGTTATTAAAAAGTGCATTAACACAGCCCCAATTGAGCAATGCCGAGTTATCTCCTTTTATGAAATGAGTATGAGGCATAAAACAACATTTAGCACCAAATACCGAAATCAGGTTTGATGGAGAGGCTACAGGCAGGCATGGGGGGGGGGGAATAGAGTACACTGAAATGGACACAGCTGAACTTACTTAATACCTCTTCAATAATAGCCTTCTCTGAAAGCGAGTTTAAAATTTCTCTCTCTCCTCTACAGCTGGCTATAAAAATTGCTGAGTACTACAGCCTGGGAGAGAGAAGGCTGGAAAGTTAAGCCTAAAAATAAACCTTGTGTTAAGCCTGGTGTGGCAGGATGGAATATTCTGCATTGCAGGGGGTTGGACAAAATGACTATCGGGGTCCCTTCCAACTCTACAGCTGTATGAGTCTATGATCGATTTGCATTCATTTGCAGAATTCTTACAGTAGCTACATTGTTAAGTAGAATTGGTTTAATTGACACAGAAATCAAAAAACGCCTCAAGGTATATTGCTGTAGGTTTAACATGGGGATTTTCCATGGGGCTATATTAAAGCCAAGGAGAGTATTCTGAACTCTTGCTGAGTTGATAATTAACTAACTAATGGCTGTTATCTGGTAGCTAACATGTGGGTGTTGTAACCATAGATCATGTGATGAAGGTATTGAGTTGCAAATCTCCATTTTGAAGGGAGGTGCCTTCTTGTCTTTTGTCTCAAGGCCCTGTGTAGTAAGAACATGCAAAATACCCTCTCTGACTGAGAGAGAGAAAACAGCTTCATTTGAGATTTATATTTTTTAAAAATCATATGTTGATCTGATTTAAAAATAAACCTGAACC
This sequence comes from Podarcis liolepis, assembly GCF_965112155.1. Classification (NCBI taxonomy): domain Eukaryota; kingdom Metazoa; phylum Chordata; class Lepidosauria; order Squamata; family Lacertidae; genus Podarcis; species Podarcis liolepis. Next base: position 5,296,227 of record NC_139560.1, on the reverse strand, counting down.
CCAGAGTTCTTCAGAACTCAGCAGGCAACATTTTATACCAGGCACCCCCAAACTTGGCCCTCCAGATGTTTTGGGACTACAATTCCCATCATCCCTGACCACTGGTCCTGTTAGCTGGGGATGATGAGAGTTGTAGTCCCAAAACATCTGGAAGGCTTAGTTTGGGGATGCCTGTTCTAGACAGTGTCGTGTTGTAAGATCCAACATGAGGACCCAAAGAATAACTGGAAAGGAAATGCTGGCACAAAATTAAAGTTTTTTTAAGTACAAGCAAGAATATACAAAACTCAACCATATTGTAATTATTTTAAGGTAAGAAAGAGAAAGAAAGAAAGAAAGAAAGAAAGAGAGAGAGAGAGAGAGAGAGAAACCCTACCAAACCTCCCCCCTCATAAGGGATTATGGAGGAAAGTACATCCCTTCTAGTTTACCCACAAAAAGCCAATTTGTCTGCAATTTGGCGAGCTAGATCTATTTGGGGGTGGGGCGTTCTGTGCCTGCACATTTCACACGCTTTGGCCAAAAGGGGAAAAGTCATAGCCATTTTTTTATTTTTCCCATTATAGTGAGTGGGTAATACAGAGCTTCACTTTATACAGAGTGGAACGGAAAGGGAAGCATGGATGAAATCAGAGAGAGCACATAGCAATTCAGAAACAGATAATATATATTTTAAAATGCACAGATGCATGTACATTAATCCCCTTAGTGCCCCCCGCCAAACTGGTGACGTTCAAGACTCCAGTCCCTTCTCAAGTACAAGCTGCATTACTTTGCATCTACACCGAGCTGCGAAACATTGCTTGAATGACTGCATAGATTTGCGGTGATCTTGCTGAAGAATGGACATTATCTGTGGATACAGAGTGATATATTTTGTGCATTCCAAGTTGGCATGCCTGTGGGCTTAAAGAGTAAAATGCGAAAAGAAAAAAAGAAGAAAAAAAGGAGAAGAAGTTAGAATTAAAATGCTAGTACGAATACAACCCTCAGTAAGCTAACAGAATATCAACGCTGTCTTAAAGCTTACTTCATTAACTTGGTGCCCTTCCCCTGTGCCCAAAGCTGGAGGGGCTATTTGCTGATAAGAAAACTCCCACCGATTTAGAGACACGACTGACGGGCATATGCTAATACCCAAAGTGGCGGCTGGCCTTCGCAGCGGGACTTTGACAGGATAAAGGCTTTAGAGAGTGTCGGATCAGGATCCACTCATTGGGCTAGCTGGATGTCAAGGAGTGGCAAAAGCAAAAATATGCAGGCTGTTAAGTTATTTAGCGAGGCTTGGAACTGCAATGAGGAATGAAACATTAAGGTTCTTTTTTTAAAAAGTAGTTCATGGACTCTCCTTTGGGAGATTGTGGGAACACGTAATAAAACTAAGCTCTTTCGGCTAGGTTTGGAGTTTCACAAATTCATGAAGGATAAGACTAGCCACGGCTACTTGTCAAGATGGCTGAATAGTACCTCCAGGAGCAGAAAGACCATCCATTTGATTGCCAGTTGGTTAGAATGTAGTCTGATAAAGCCAAGGTTGCAGATTTGATTCTCCTATGGGGCAGCTGCATATTCCTGCACTTGCAGAGAGTTGGACTAGATGAGGCTTCCTCAACCTCGGCCCTCCAGATGTTTTGAGACTACAACTCCCATCATCCCTAGCTAACAGGACCAGTGGTCAGGGATGATGGGAATTGTAGTCCCAAAAACATCTGAAGGGCCGATTTTGGGGGTGCCTGGACTAGATGAGGCTTCCTCAAACTCGGCCCTCCAGATGTTTTGAGACTACAATTCCCAGCATCCCTGACCACTGGTCCTGCTAGCTAGGAATCATGGGAGTTGTAGGCCAAAAACATCTGGAGGCCCGAGGTTGAGGAAGCCTGGACTAGATGTTCCTCAGGGTCCCAATTCTATGCTTGCAGGCTTCTCATTGGGGCATGTGGTTGACTACTGTGGAAACAGGATGCTGGACTAGACGGGCCTCTGGTGCGATCCAGCAAAGTGCTTCTTGCATACTTAAGTTCTCGCAGACAGCAGGTGTCTGGGCTGTACTGCTGCACAATGCAAGTGGGTGGGGGGAAATCACACAACTGAATGTTCTTCCGTGCATATATTCAACCCCTGGCTAATTTTAACAGGTCTTTATACTCCCAGCTGCCAATAATGCCTTTCCCAGGAGCAAATAAATTGGACAGAGTTAGGCAGAAAGTAGGTACAGGATCGTTGTCTGCACCAGCGGAAACACAATTATCTCTGTCTGGGAGCAAACCTGCCAAATTTCTGCAACATCTCCGCTCACGTGGAAATTTCATTTGGATCAGGGGTAAAGGGAATGTCTTTGCAGGCTGTCGTTGCAATAAATTTAACGTGAGCGAGGGATCCCTCAGGTTCTTAAAAAGTCAATGAAAACACACCCCGTCATTGCTAAACTGATCACGGCTCACTTATGCCAAACTGCTCTTCATTTCCTGCAGTGCAAAAACATTGAAAAGCCCCAGTGCATTATAGGTATGTATCATGCAAAGGGGGTAAGCGCATGCAGCGCGCTCACAAAGGAGACTTGCACACTGTCGCAAAAGATAATTGCTCTGTGGCAATCATTTAGAAACAGTGGATTTTATACAGAGTGATGCATCTGCTTATTTGAAGGGTTCTTGTCAAACCAACTGGCAGACATTCAAGAGAGTCCCAGAAACACACACAGAGAGAGACACGCACACAAGCCCTAGGCTTGGTCTGTCAGTTCTTAGTCATTCAACCTTATGAAAGCAATCATGAAAGGAAGAGTTTCTCCTTCATCATCTCAAAGGAACAGCAGCCTACAGCAGCCTACAAATTTACGCACACATAAAATTTGGCGAGAGGCCATTAGAGGATAGGCTTTCCACAGCCCATGTTCAGTTCCTGACATCTTGGCAAAAGGGACCTCTCATGGGGAACAGGTGGAGGGCCCTAGTTGATGCTGGGCTTCAGCATCCATCAACAATAGTCAGCATGACCAGTGGTTAGAGATGATAGGAGTTGGGAGTATCTGGGGGACCAGACATTCAGCCTGGAGAAGAAGAAGACTGAAAGCTGACATGATAAAGGTAAAGGGACCCCTGACCATTAGGTCCAGTCGGGGCTGACTTTGGGGTTGTGGCGCTCATCTCGCTTTATTGGCTGAGGGAGCCGGTGTACAACTTCCAGGTCATGTGGCCAGCATGACTAAGCTGCTTTTGGCAAACCAGAGCAGCTCACGGAAACGCCGTTTATCTTCCCGCTGGAATGGTACCTATTTATCTACTTGCACTTTGACGTGCTTTCAAATTGCTACGTTGGCAGGAGCAGGGACCAAGCAACGGGAGCTCACCCCATCGTGGGGATTCGAATCACCGACCTTCTGATCGGCAAGCCCTAGGCTCTGTGGTTTAACCCACAGCGCCACCCGCGTCCCTTTGAAGCCATCTTCAAATATCTGAAGGACTGTCATGTGGAAGATGGAGGAAGATTGCTTCCTGCTGCTCCAGAGGGTAGAACCCAAAGCATGAGATTCAAATTACAAGAAAAGAGATTCTAACCAAACATTGGGAATAACTTTCTCACAGTAGGAGATGTTAGACAGTGGGATGGACTCCCATGGAAGGTGATGGACCTTCATTGGACGTTTTTAAAGAGTGGTTGGATGGCTACCTGATGGGGATTCTTTAGCTGTGACTCTTGCATTGAAGAGGTTGGACTAGATTACCCTTATGAGTCTCTTCCAGCTCTCTGATTCTATGATTCTGTGATCACAGGATTTCCAAACCCATGGTGCAGAAATGGTAGTCTACACAAAGCAAAATGGACCAACACTGAATGGGAGCCGCCCAGAGTGGCTGGGGAAACTCAGCCAGATGGGCGGGGTATAAATAATAAATTATTATTATTATTATGGTCTGACTTACTATATGGCAGTTTTCCATGAATGGAATGGGCCGTTGTTATGGGGGGCCCTAGATAGAGTCATACCTCATGTTACGTTTGCTTCATGTTACGTTTTTTCTGGTTGTGTCCCGCGGCAACCCGGAAGTACTGGAAAGGGTTACTTCCGGGTTTCACTGCTTGCGCATGCTCAGATACGCTAAATCGCGCTTCGCACATGCGCACAAGCACCAATTCACACCGCGCACCTGCGCAGATATGGCGCTTCAGGTTGCGGGCTTTTCATGTTGCAAACGAGCCTCCAGAACGGATCCCATTCGCAACCAGAGGTACCACTGTATTGAAAACCTTGCATAGGTGGGGAGAGAGAAATAAACTGCGAGGAACTTGATCACTCACAACCGATAAATAAATCAACATTTTAAAATACATATTCCTTGTGTCGTCCAGAAAAGTAGAGGCGAGTGGGTTAAACAGCTCTAAAAGAGGCCAATTAAATGCGTTGAAATGCCAATAAAACATGAAAAGTGCAGCAGATATACAGAGGAGGGAAAGTAAGTACTAACTGGCTTTTCTTTCTTTTTTTGCTACCTGTTTTATGAGTATGTATTAGAAAAAAATAAAATCCACCCCTCCAGCAGGATTTAGGAATGGAGAGGTAAAAGCCAACACAGCAATTCCCTCGGAGCGTTTCGCTCTTGCAAACGGAAACACATCTGGAGTCAAAGGGCAGGTTGTGGATATTGTGCTTATTTGTTATTCGGAGAAATATCTTTAATATTGTAACGAGGCAAAAGAGAGAGAGAGGAAGAATAGAAAATGGTATATGCTGCTGTTTCTCCCCCTGAGGTCATGTCTGTTCTGCATGCTGAGTCTCCAGATGCCAGATATTTCCCAGGGGAACATGGCTACAACATCCATCGCTGTGTTGCTCTGTGAACTGAGCATCTCAGGAGGATATTTCATCTGTGGCGATGGTGACAGGTAAATTATCAGGGTGATGGTGATACCCTGTCACTACAATGAGCTTAATTCTATAGTTGGGAGGATGTGGGGCTCTGGAGTCCTCTTTTCCCCTTCTTCTGTTGCTCTCTGTGGTCCACTCCTCCTGGCACAGGGAGGGCTGAGACAGTCTGAAGGCTGCATCCCAATCTCCAGCTCTCCTGAATTTTAATTATGATGTCGTACCCTCCAACATTCCTCAGAGGAAAACAGGGACATTTTGTTCTACCTTAGTACCACTGGCCACAACGATTCCTCCTGGTCAAGCTCCAATGTTATTAGAGGAAAAACACAAAACGGCAGCATTTTAAGCACAGCAATCTTTGATTTTATGTATTGCGTTTAGGGGAGTCTGAGGGGAAAAGAAAACCCCAAATCAATAAATACAGTGGTACCTCGGGTTAAGAACTTAATGTCTTCTAGAGATCCGTTCTTGAGCTGAAACTGTTCTTAACCTGAGATACCACTTTAGCTAATGGGGCCTCCCACTGCCGCCATGCGATTTCTCTTCTCATCCTGAAGCAAAGTTCTTAACCTGAGGTACTATTTTTGGGTTAGAGGAGTCTGTAACCTGAAGCGTCTGTAACCCAAGGTACCACTGTGCAACTAACTATGTGTCTGTGTGGAGACTATGCAATGTCACCATGCACTTACGAGTATTTTGGAAGCATGAGAACTTTGAAAAACAATTATTATTGGGATTGTGCAGGTACATGATATGGGGTGAACCAGTGGTGTCGCAAGGGGGGGCGGGGCGCCCCGGGTTCCATGTTTGGGAGGGTGACAAGAAAGCACCCCACAGAGTACTAGCCCTGCTGCTCCAGCCCTGGCGCGGCAGCGCAAGCAGCCATTGTGCCACTGCAGCCACAGGTGGAGGACCTCCATTCACGGCTGCAGCCACGAGAAGAAGATCCTGCCACTGCCCATACGGCGTTTGAGCGACACCAACGGCAAACCACTATGTACAACGCATGTGTGGTGTCACATGCATGTGCTGTACGTCGTGACGTCGCACACGCCCTGTACATAGCGGTTTGCCACCAGTGCTGCTGGAGCACTGTACGGACGGCGGTGGGATTCCTCTGCAATTTGTAAGTCCAAAATCTGGATGGGAATTCAAATGGGGAGCATGGAAGAAGCACCTCCTCAAGGAATTTTGTACTGTGGTTTGTCCTCAGGGTAGAACAGGCATGAGTAGTTGATAAAAAATGGCAGCCCTATGCTTACTTTTCAAAATCCTTTGCCTTAACATGATTTAGGCAAAGTTCTTAAAGAGTGGCAAGTGGAGTTTAAAAGACTACAGTGGTACCTCGGGTTACAGACACTTCAGGTTACAGACTCTGCTAACCCAGAAATAGTACCTCGGGTTAAGAACTTTGCTTCAGGATGAGAACAGAAATCGCACAGCCGCGGCGTGGCAGCAGCAGGAGGCCCCATTAGCTAAAGTGGTGCTTCAGGTTAAGAACAGTTTCAGGTTAAGAACGGACCTCCGGAACAAATTAAGTACTTAACCCGAGGTACCACTGTATATGCAAATGAACAAATAAGGGAAGACAAATGGGACCAATTTTGCATCCCCTAAATGCAGTTCTCATTGGAAATTTTGCATTTCAAAGGGCTCACAATGAGAGTGACTTCACACTTAACACAGGGACTTGAGAGAATCCCAGAGACTAATTTTTGCAATGGCTGTGCAACTGTTTGGAAAGTGATTGATTGAGAAATAGAGAAGATTAAAAAGAAATGGACACAAGTTGAGATTTGGGGAAATTGTATTGGGGGGAGGGGAAAGGATCATAGGTCCATGGAGGACTAGAGAGGACGGGATTCCATAGGCAGCTGAGCAATGTGGCCATGCCAGTGGGTTGCTTCTGCCCAATGACTGGCAGCTGTTAAATAGGATGAAGTCCCAGAGGCTCTGGAGGGGGAAATAGTCCTGCAATCTGGCCTGCTCTCTCAACCACTAGCCGACGTATGACGCGGTGGTAAAAACAGAGAGCCAATAAGCAAAACTGGCCCCATGGCATCAATTTGGGAAGAAAGAGCAATTCCATGGAAGAGAGCTGGCCGTGTTTTGCCCTTATTTACAGTGTTCGTTAGGCTGAGTTATTGCTTCACTCAACATTTCCTCATAGATGGGAACTGCTGTGGCTGCAACAACCTTTTCCCAGTAGTTCACTGGAAAGGCTGGAGGGGAGGTGCCAGAAACATGCACCCCAATGCAATAAGCGGATGCACCATCTTTCCATGGGAAGCATACAGGAGGCAGCATTAAAAGCAGGTCTGGAGAGCAGAGACTTGCCCTAAAGACGTAACATTTTCAAGCAGGGAATTCAATGTAGAAAGCATTGCAAATCCCACCAGTCACAAGCACCTTTATGCATTCTTTGGAAGTATTTCTTCCAAGTACAGAAATCACCATATTGCATTATATGAGCCAATCTGCCTTATGTTGGTTGGATGACTGGATCATCTAATCCAGGGATAGTAAACCTCAGGCCAGGGAGATTAATGCAGTCCTCCATGTCCCTGAGACTCTATCCATATCACACTACTTGAGAAGGTGAACAACTTTCTCAAGCATCCCTGAGGCCTCTTCAAGCATCAGTTTTGAAGGTGCAAATGAGAACCCCACTCCCCCAGTGTGGGTGTGAACACTGGTCAAAATTCCCCAGTGCCAGTCTGAAAATGGCTCTTGTTTCCATCTTGGAAACCCTATGGTTTCCCTTTCAGACTAATATCAAACATATACAGGTCAGAGTGTCTGCCTTGCACACACAGTTTCATCAGTGGGACAAGGCTCACCCCACATATTCCAACTTGCCCCTGCAATTATTTAACCTGGACACCTCAAGGTGCTCAAGCTGGTACTGAAAATATCCTAAAGTAGGATTCAAAGTGGGCCAAAAGAAATAAATACACCTGCGTTGGGTTGATTATGGCTGCCCCTCCAAATTGAGAGAAGTATAGTAGTCATCAGTATACACTGAAAATTCAACTCTCAAATCCTTGGTTAGTTCTCTACTCTGAGGATAAGGGAGATGGATCAAACATCTCTAGGAGTTTCTCCAAATCTCTCTTCTTGCTCTTCAAAGCTGCTCCAGGGAAGGAAATGACATACTTATAGAAAGGGCTTTGCAAAGGAGCAGCAAGGGTCTCTCAGTACGAGACACAGCTGGCTCCTCTGTGCTCACTGAGCCGAAGAATCAGTGGTGCATTTTCTGCTTTAGAAACTTGGGAGGATGACAGCTGGCTCAGCTGTATTTCAGAGAAATTATTTCTAAGGAGAGGAAAACTCTGTGGGAACTTACTTCACCTTGACATTGCAGACAGTAAGTTCCATTTTGATTCTGTGCATTGGTATGGATGGAGGAGTCTGGACCCCATGCCAGGGTGGGCGAGGGCTGGCAGAGATGCTGGGCAAAGCCATGGGACACTGACCCAGGAGACTTTTTGAGGCAGTCAGTAGCAACAAGGAGCCAAAAGCAAACACTAGACAAGAACAGTGAGCAATTTAAAGGCAGTAATAGCTGGCCATCAGCACCAGAGGGTTCAGGACCAAGGACAGCTCCCAAGAATCATGGATGTTGCTCCAGTAAGAGTCAGAACCTGGCAGAACCCATACATATAAGGTCAGACTGATAACTACACATATGGAAGGCTGCCTGCCCCCTGTAAGGATCAGAATGTTAATGTAGAACAGGGGGCACCACACATTTTGAGCCCCTGGGCATATCTGGCACTTTGAGAAACTGTTGTGGGCACCAGTCACAAAATGGCTGTCATGGGTGTATGCCATAACACAAAATAGCTTCCATGGGGGCCTGGTGTAAAGGCTGCCATATCTTAAAAAAAACACAGAGCAAGAAACAGGAACACAAAATGGTGTGATCATATCCAACCCACACCACACATCACAGGGTACATAATGTCTCCATTAGTCTCTGCTGTGGTCTCCCACAGATAAAGGTTTTTTTGCACCTTTCCTGTGTTCAGAAGAGATGGATGGGTGACCAACACTGACACCTAATGGAAGGTGGACATGGTTAACAGAACATGTGTTTAATGTGGGGAAAGCTGTGCCTATGCAAAGAGGAACTGAGCAAGAAGAGGAAACAGTCGGTCATGCATTGCAAATTTTTGAAGGAATATTGACCAAAACCTTTTGCCATAGGAGGTCCTGGTAGGCACCACATTGAGAATCTCTGCTTTAGACTCTCGATTGTGTGGCCTCTAGATGCACCTTCAACAAAAGGCAGATACACAACCACTGACCCTTGGGCTAAAACTGCTTTAAACAGGAGGGCCATTTTGGAAGGATTGACTATAGTCTTTTATTATAGTAAGTTAAATACTCCCTACCAGACACACACCTACGATCTTACAACAAATTTAATTGAGCAGATGCCCAGGTGTACTGCTCCTTCCTCTGCAACAGGGGTAGCTAACCTGGTGCCCTCCAAATGCCACTGGACTCCCAACTCCCTTTATCTCCAGTCAGGATGGCTAATGGCCAGATCTACTGGGATTTGTAGCCCAAGAACTTTGGGACAGCCACAGGTGACCCACCACTGCTCTACAATCAAAAGGAGAAGAGCAACTAGAGAGATATTGTGATACGCTGGGGGAGTTGAATGACCTTTCAATGCTAACTGTGCTTAAATGTATTTCATGTAATATATCCTGGGAGCTGGATGTAGTATGAGGCAGCCTTCACTAACCTGGTACCCTCCAGATTTCTTGGATTACAACTCCCATCAACCCCAGTCAACTGGCTGCTGAAGGCAGTATGGGAATTGGCTGGAAATGTCAGAAATACCAAAAATTCTACCCACTTTGGCGAATAAAGCCAGACAGCACAGCTGCAATACATTTCATTTTACCTTCTAAGAGTGCTTTTGATCTACCCAAGTTGCTTCCACACTAACCAAAAATAAAGTTGCTGCTCTTGCCTACAACAGCTCATTTGAGCCATCTGGTGCCATGAGAGAGCCTACCTGGGAAAACCCGGAGGGTTTAATTCTTGACCGAAACGGAGATGATTATGATGATGACCAGAAGAACTGCCAGGATGGCGGCTATGACGCAGCACTTGATCCTCCTGGCTCGTCGCTGAAACAGATAAAGGAAAGAAACCGGGATGAATACATTATCCTCGAGTGGTAGGACTGGCTGATCACTATGGGGCATCGGGTGATGCTTTCTGAGTCAACTGCAACTGGGAGCTGATTTGCAGGTTCAGAGAAATGAAGAAAAGTGGGTGCATCATGGGCGAGGTACTTGAAAACCATGCATCTTGATTTGCGTGCATAGGACATCTCCACCAGCTTTGGCCAGTGGCTCAGCTGTATCCTTATCTGGACAGGGGCAGCCTAACCACTGCTGTCTATGTTCTGGTAACCTCTAGGTTCAATTACTGCAACACGTTATACGTAGGGCTGCCTCAACTACTGCAGAATTCGGCGGCCAGGTTGCTCCCTGGGGCAAGATTTTTTTGAACTTATTACACCAATTCTGGCCTGACTGCACTGGCTTCTAATTAAGTTTCCAGGCCCAATTCAAAGAGCTGGTTTTGACCTATAAAGCCTTAAATGGACCAGGACCACAATACCCAAAGGACCACCTCTCTCCAAATGAACCTGAGGTCATCATCTGAAGCTCTTCATTGTGTGCCTACTTCACAAGAGGTCCAGAGGGTAGCAACAGGAAAACGAGCCTTTTCTCTGGTGGCTCGCCATTTGTGGAATGCTCTCCCCAGGGAGACTTGCCTGGTGTCTTCATTATGTACCTTTAGGCACCAGGCAAAAATGTTCCTCTTTAACCAGGCCTTGGGCTGATTGACATACAATGGCTTTTTAAAATGTGTTGTGCAAGGGGGTATTATTGGGTTGTCTTTGTTTTTGTTATGTATTTTGTGTTTTTTACATTGTGATTCTTTGTTGCGAACTGCCCTGTGATCCATGGGTAAAGGGTGGTATGTTTCCAAACACAATTCAAAGTGTTGGTGCTGACCTTGAAAGCCCTAAGCAGCCTCAGCCCAGTATACCTGCAGGAGCGTCTCCACCCACATCGTCCAGCCAGGACACTGAGGTCCAGCTCCAAGGGCCTTCTGGCGGTTGCCTTACTGTGAGAAGTGAAGTTACAGGGAACCAGGCAGAGGGCCTTCTCAGTGGTGGCGCCCGCCCTGTGGAACACCCTCCCTTCAGATGTGAAGGAAATAAACAACTATCAGACTATTAGAAGGCACCTGAAGGCAACCCTGTATCAGGGAAGTTTTAATGTCTAATATTTTACATTTTCATAGAATCATAGAATCATAGAATCATAGAGTTGGAAGAGACCACAAGGGCCATCAAGTCCAACCCCCTGCCAAGCAGGAAACACCATCAGAGCACTCCTGACATATGGTTGTCAAGCCTCTGCTTAAAGACCTCCAAAGTAGGAGACTCCACCACTCTCCTTGGCAGCAAATTCCACTGTCGAACAGCTCTTACTGTCAGGAGGTTCTTCCTAATGTTTAGGTGGAATCTTCTTTCTTGTAGTTTGGATCCATTGCTCCGTGTCCGCTTCTCTGGAGCAGCAGAAAACAACCTTTCTCCCTCCTCTATGTGACATCCTTTTATATATTTGAACATGGCTATCATATCACCACTTAATGTGCTGTAAGCCACCCAGAGTGACTGGGGAAACCCAGCCAGATGGGTGGGGCATAATAATAATAATAATAATAATAATAATAATAATCCCATGTGACCACATTCCCCCCCCAACCTCAGCCTTCTACACCCCCCCCCGAAGAGTTACGACCTTCCCTACAATCCCAGCAACAAGCAGCAGCAAAGCTTTGTGCAATCTGCTGTAATAAATGCTATTAATAGCCACAGCAACTTGCACCTACAGCTGTGCCCTGTGCTGCTCCTTGCGGGCTCTGGCCCTCTGGAAGATGCAGGAGAAAGGAATAAAGTCTTCAGAATGAGCCATTTCCCCTTTGTTTATTGTTGCCCGATATTGCATGCTAACTGAACTTCTGCTCTCCTTTGATCAAATCTGTTGTTCGTGCAGTTCCCACGCATTTCTGGTAAAGGGGGCAAGAAGTCCATGCTACTGAGAGAGAACCGGGCAAAGTGACCTTTTAAAAGATGTACGAATTATAATGCATTGCCCGAACCCGGCAACCTTTAAGGCAAAAACTTCCTTAAAATGTATTTGCTGTGAAACATCACTGCTTTGACAGTGCAGTCTGCAAAGGCCAATTGTATCATTAACCACTTTTTTTTTTTGGTCTGGTGGAGAGGAGTTATTTAAATTGTGACTGAGTTGCCATGTTCCTTAACAGGATGTTCAGAAAGATCCAGGGTCTCCTTGTGTGGCACCACTTATTAAAGCTAATCACTTCTCCGTCTCCTTCCTGGTTTTGTCACATGGGTGATTCCAGCCATTTGGGTGTCTTGTAAGGACAAACATGGCATCATGACATGGGTGGACCAATCCGACCTGAGCATGTGAATTAATCACTGGGGGCAAATAAAGCCAGCTTAAGGTGAGATACAGTTTAATGAACAATGTCGGCCGCTCAAGGATCATGAAGTGGATGAAATTGTTACTACACTATACAGATAATTAGATGAGTTATCTTCATCCACTCATTAATTTTATCACGTTAGACCCCCCCTCCCTTTCCCCACACATTGCATGGGAATGGCTCAGATAAATCTTTCCTGTGTTCTTATCTTATTTTATCACCAACAATCCAAGAGACATGATAGGTCGTGAGATCATGACCAACCAAGAAAGGATTTAAGGATGAGAACCTAAATCACAAGTGTCAGGGAACTGCCATCAGAGCGAAAGGCGAAGGAGAGGCTCTCCGATTCTGCAGGAGAAGGTACCAGCATTAGGTGGAGACGGAGCTTGGTAGAGGAGGAAGGAGATCGGCGTAACACCAGGGATCAAGGAGGGGAAATGGGGGAAGCGGAGGGAGAGTTCTGGGATTCTTCCCTGGACGTCAGTGAGGAAAGCACTGGTCCTCCACTACCCACGCCCTCCCTGCGCAGAAGACTCCCGCGCAATGAAAGGCAGAGACGACTGGGAGTCAAACAGCTTTTATGCTGGAAAAGGTTTAAGAAACGCCCACAGACAGATTCTGCTAGCGACTGAGACAGCCACGCTGAGATGGGCTGTGCAGTCAGGATGGTTTAACCAAGGCAATTAACCCCTTAACGGTACAATTTACGCACGAGTAACTCAAACCCCATTACAACAAGGCTTATAGAAATGTGAGTCCATGGTGCCACAATCACTTCCCTGCCCATCCTAAGCTATCAAGGATATTCCAGCACATGTGAAATGATAATTATTTTATTTATTTAAAATATTTGCACATGATTTAAGCTTAAACATGGAAAGAAAACTAGGTATGCTGCTGATTGGACTAAAGATTGGTTTAATCCTCCAATTCAACTTCCAATGGACGCCACACAATAGCCATGTCAGAGAACTGTAGAGATGGAAGGGACCACGAGAGTTATCTAGTCCAATCCCCTGTCATGCAGGAATTTTCTGCCCAGTGAGGGGCTTAAACCCACAATCCTGAGATGAAGAGTCTCATGCTCTACTGAGGTATTGTAAAATAATATCTTGGCTGTTTCATTCTCCAGCCAATGCTTTCTGCCCCAGTGACAAACCTAGACAGCATCTGAAAAAGCAGAGACATCAACTTGCTGACAAAGGTTCAAATAGTTAAAGCTATGGTTTCCCCAGTAGTGATGTATGGAGCTGGACCATAAAGAAGGCTGATCGCCGGAGAATTGATGCTTTTGAATTCTGGTGCTGGAGGAGACTCTTGAGAGTCCCATGGACTGCAAGAAGATCAAACCTATCCATTCTTAGGGAAATCAGCCCTGAGTACTCACTGGACGGACAGATCCTGAAGCTAAAATTTAATTACGGATGATTGGCAGATAAGCTGAAGGAACTCCATAATATATAATTTGTGATAAACCTTTGATATGGTATTATATGTATATTGTATTGAAAATTAATAAAAACTTTTATTAAAAAAAGAGGTGGTTGGATAGTGTTCTCCAAGCTACCAGCATGAGTTTGACCAAACTGCGGGAGGCAGTGGAAGACAGGAGTGCTTGGCATGCTCTGGTCCATGGGGTCATAAAGAGTCAGACACGACTAAACAACTAAACAACAGCTAGCGCCTCACCATCTCTCATCCAACCAGAGTCCTCAAAAACACTTACTCAACCCAATTTTTCTACTGTTTATGCAGAGCCCTCCTTGTTCCTTATCTGGAGTTGTTTGTCCCCCTCACATTTGGCTGTTAGGTTTTTCCTTAACTGGTTCTTACCAGTTTTGTGGTCAAGCTGCATAGTTAGACTGCCTCACAGATAACAGGTTTTACAGGGTTTCTACCTCATAGCAGAGTGATCAGAATTCAGCAGATGATGCCTAACCCTAAACCGATGATATTTTGCAGATAACAAACTGAGCAAGAACCCAGTAAATAATACAAGGAGCAATAATACAGAGAAGTTTGTATCTCTTAGGTCAGGAGACAAACTCCTTCAAAACCAATTTTCCTACCAATTCCTCCAGCTGTCAAATGTCTGACAACTAACTCCCAACTCCCAAACTCAAACTTCCAGCCAATCAGAGCCAGCTGTCAGCCAGATCAATATCAAAATTAACCCTTTGAGACATACTCTAAGCCAACCCTTTCTCAACCTCTGGGTCCCCAGATGTTGTTGAACTACAATTCCCATCACCCCTAGCTAGCAAGGCCAGAGCTCAGGGATGATGGGAGTTGTAGTCCAACAACATCTGGGGACCCACAGGTTGAGAACTGCTGCTAAGCCATCCGAACCCCCCACTCCAGTGCCAAGTAACATGGACACATTAATGCCCCCAAGAAGCTAATGGTTGGTTGTGAAATGCAAGACTTTCCAGATTGTTCCTACCATTTAACTTCCTAGATTATCTAGGCCTCGGGGTGATCTCAGGATACAGGCAATTAACTTCAAGTAAACTACTTGAAGAGGAAAACTTTTCCTCCTTCATCTGAACAAGACACTTCGCTTATCCACTTACGTGAAGGGGGGGAAAGAAATTGAGGACAGACCAACCCAAAGTGATTACCAAAATAAGCGGATTACAGCTAAAGAGAAGTTCTAATGACATAAAGAAGCCAGCGCTAAATGATGATCTTTTTCTTTTTCAAGTTTAAGTACAAGGGATATGACAACTCGATGGAATGCATGTGATACATAACATAAGATTTCTCACGTGGAATCCAGATTTATATATAAGTAGCTGTCAGGACTGCTAGAAGAGAGAGAGATAGGGAAGGTGTCGCCTCCGCTAAGCCTCTGAGCAGGACACCAAAATCCTGGCTCTGTGGCCAGTTTTATAATCTGTAGAAACAAGTTGTTGTGTTTGAGGGGTGGGAGGCAGGAGCAGTGGGACATTTACACTGTGATTCTGGCTCCCCAAACTAACTAAAGCCTAAGTTTTACTTTCCAGATGGGACTGAGTAATAAATCAGAGGTGGTACCGTGGTACCTCGGGTTACAGACACTTCAGGTTACATACGCTTCAGGTTGCAGACTCCGCTAACCCATAAATAGTACCTCGGGTTAAGAACTTTGCTTCAGGTTGAGAACAGAAATCATGCAGCAGCGGTTTGGCGGCAGCAGGAGGCCCCATTAGCTAAAGTGATGCTTCAGGTTAAGAACAGTTTCAGGTTAAGAACGGACCTCTGGAATGAATTAAGTTCTTAACCCGAGGTACCACTGTACTTTTGTAAACCAAGAAATCTTTAATAAAAATATATTTCTTAAAAAAAGAATATGAGATCATAGCCACTTGGGTCCAAAGCTGAATGATCCAATCAATTTACAATTAGGAATGGCACAAACAACTACTTTCCTGTTCCCAAAGCAAAACTGAATATTTGCTTTTGTGTATAAACAGCCTTAAACAAGACACAGATTTGTGGATAGTTTTTATGGGCCCAGCGGGTCTGGGCAGTAGCAACTCAATACACAAGATAACATGCAATTGAAGCCCTCTGAACAACGACGATTCAGAACGTTCTTATAAATGGGATCGATGGATTCTGCACCCTTTTCCAAAATGGAGAGACACATGTGAAACAATCCATTCTGTTCTTTTTTTTTTAAAAGGGGAACCTATAAGGCAGGAATGAAGAACCTGGTACCTTTCAGATGTTGCTGGATGCAACACCCATCATCCCTGACTGGCGGCTGTACTGTTTGGGACTAATGGGAGCTGGTGTCCAAAAACATCTGCTGTAAGAGAAGACAGCAGCCAGCCAGATGGATGCCCATGAGCAGAACCTGACGACAATACATGAGCAGGCATCAATATCTCACTGAATGGATTCCAATGCTTCATTCATGGTGAAATGAATGTAAATCCTAGGCACCATTTATCCTCCTAAAGCACAAGCTTTTCTACCCAGCCCAGTCTTGCTGTTTTTCTCTATAGCTGGGCAGGCTCCCTATGGGTCTCAAAGCAAAGGAGATCTGAGCGATGCTAAACAACGTCTAATCCAGGTAAACAGTCCCTATCCACGGCCATCTCCGGCATGCATCAAATTAGGCTAAACAAATTTGTCCTGTAGTTTTAGGGCTGTTTGAAATGAACGTTGAACAAATGCAAGTTTGCCTGGTTTGTATGCTGTTATACATATTTCTATTTACTTGGCGACCGAGCATGTTTCTCCCTCCCGTTCATGTACCAGTTTAGAGAGATCCTTTTCGAGCTCTTCACAACCTCTTTTTGTTTTAACCTTTCAGTCACAAAACTTGAGTTTACCAGACATTAAAAAGAAACTATTGCTGTTTCAGTCTTAGATAGGTAGCTGTGTTGGTCTGCCATAGTCAAAATAAAAAAATTCCTTCCAGTAGCACCTTAAAGACCAACTAAGTTAGTTCTTAGTTCTTACCAAGTTCTTACCAAGAACTAACTTAGTTGGTCTTTAAGGTGCTACTGGAAGGAATTTTTTTATTTTTTTATTTGGTCTTTAATGTGCTACTGGAAGGAATTTTTTTATTTTGTTTCAGTCTTGTTGTTGTTTAGTCGTGTCCAACTCTTCATGACCCCATGGACCAGTGGATGCCAGGCACTTCTGTCTTCCACTGCCTCCTGCAGTGGAAGATGCCAGGCACTTCTGTCTTCCACTGCCTCCTGCAGTTTGGTCAAACTCATGTTGGTCACTTCGAGAACAGTGTCCAACCATCTTGTCCTCTGTTGTCCCCTTCTCCTTGTGCCCTCCATCTTTCCCAACATCAGGGTCTTTTCCAGGGCGTCTTCTCTTCTCATGAGGTGGCCAAAGTCTAGGAGCCTCAGCTTCAGGATCTGTCCTTCCAGTGAGCACTCAGGGCTGATTTTCTTCAGAATGGATAGGTTTGATCTTCTTGCAGTCCATGGGACTCTCAAGAGTCTCCTCCAGCACCAGAATTCAAAAGCATCCATTCTTCGGCGATCAGGCTTCTTTATGGTCCAGCTCTCACTTCCATACATCACTACTAGGAAAACCATATCTGGCAAATACCTATTATGATTTATACTCTGCACAGCCAAAATAGCAGCTTCTCCTCCCCCTTTCCCTCTTTCCAGCCCCACAACAGTGGCCCAAGAGCCATGACTTTCTCCAAGCTCCTCTTCTGAAAGTTGCTGTGTTGTAAATATCTCTGCTGTGTTTCTTTCCAACTATAAAACCAGAAGGATCCTACTTTGCGATAGCATGGGCATCAAGAACTGATTGTGCCATTTCGTGATGAGTCTTGGTCTCCCTTTTTAAAACTGTATCCCAAACACTCCACTCTCCAATTTCCTATGTCCATGTGCAGGACACAAAATTGGGGAGAGGCATTTTCTGCAATTTTCCGAGGGGGGAAAAAAAAGGATGTTTGCACGGCAGACAACTTTACCTATAAAGAAGAAGCAGATATTTCCTTTCTTTGTTTTATTTTTAATTTTTATAATGGAAAAAATATGAGAGAAAGAAAATATTTAAAGAGCAGCCAAAGGGACAGGATTTGTGTGTGTGTTCCTAACTCAGTTTAACCCTTCATGTCCTCAGATAAACACCTGAATCCAGATTGTGGCTCTCATTTTATCCTAGAGATGGCAAAAAGATAGGGGGAAGTAGCAGAATCACAAGGCAAGCTTAGGTATTTCCCTTGGGACTCTTCCAGAGAAGTCCTTTTCAAACTCTATTTCACTTCTTAAGAGAAGAAGAAAGTCAGATGTTACCCACTTTCCCAATAGAAAGTTAATGTTTTTGTTTCAGAAGCAGTGCTAAAGCAAACGGCAAAGGTGGAGACGAGGGGACATTCCCAGCACAGGCTCCCGCCCTTTGCTGCCTGAAAATTAATTAAACAATTCTATTAGCTGGGCTTTCACTTCTGACACTCGGCAGCTGACATTAATTGGGCTACAATCAAGATAGTAATTCAGGTTAATTGGAGTCCCACTGTCAGCAGCGATCAGCTTGCTTGAATGTGCTCCTGTCATTTAAGAATAATGAATCATGGACGGCTTGATTGGAAGGCATGGCAAGGCTGGTGGATGGCTGAAGGCCTTCTGCATATGAAAGCTGGCATCGCTCCTGGCTTTTCAAAGGCGGGGATCCTTCATATAGTGTTTGGGATCCAAGAATGTCACGCCGAGTGTGTCGAAATGGAATAATTGGACGGCTCTTTTTCACACCCTCGTGTGCCAAAGACAGAAAGCGAATCCAGATTTCTTGGGGCAATTGCACACAGAGAGGTTATATAGTGCAATCCGCGGCGTTTGGGCACAGAGTTGTTCCTTGGCAGAAGGAACGACTTGCTGAAAATGGCAAGAGACCCATAAAAAATGCATAGCGTCATGGGCTTCAGTCAAGGTCACTGACAGGCTGTGGTGGAGTTCAGCCATGAAAAGAGGGGCAGAAGGAAACGCTCAATGAGAAGGTCCCCTCCATGCAGATGGGTTGATTCTAGAGGTTCATAAAGCTATGTTAAATCGCATTAAATTAAAATAAGTTTATTTACATGCCAAGAAAAACCCCTACAGAGATTTCACCCCAGCAAAGACCTCCCTCCCCCAACGCAGCTCAAATTTTACTTTACAAGAAATGTGGCAGCGACAAACATAGACCTTTTTTTCCCATGGCGGCATTCTGTTTTCATGTATTTTATTCCTGATTTGTCTGGTGTTTCATTGCATGCTGTTCTGTTTTGAACAAAGTGTGTTTCTAATCATTTGTTGCAAGCTCCCTTGGGAGCTGATGTTGGTGGAAAGGCTGGAAGTAACTGTCTGAGGCAGAGCGGAGTCAAATACAGTCTTTTTGCTGAGAAAAATTCTGAGATTTTTCTTTTTCTCAGAGACACCTTCCCTGCTAAACAAACAAACAAACAAACAAACTCCATTTTGAATATTCCAACCCACTGCAAAAAAATATCCCAGTGGTTTTTAGTTTATATTTTTGTGGCAGTTGCCATTTATTACCCATAATGTCCTGGGGCAATGCTAGGTCTAGGGCATTGAAAAGGACACAAAAAGAGCACAAAATGGCTGCCAGGCTTCTGACACATCTGCCCTTCACAACTGCAGTGACATAAAGAAACCTTGAGACAAAATGAAAACAGAGAAGCTGTGCTAATGGGGAACCCCAATAAATGATAGGGGAATTGCTCCTTCTGCTAGATAAATTTGATGGAATGATCCTATTTTCCTGCCCTTGGGTAAAAGGTAAAAAAAGGTAAAGGACCCCTAGACGGTTAAGTCTAGTCAAAGGTGACTATGGGGTTGCAGCGCTCATTTCGCTTTCAGGCCAAGGGAGCTGGCATTTGTCCACAGACAGCTTTCCGGGTCATGTGGCCAGCATGACTAAACCGCTTCTGGCACAGCAGAACACCGTGACGGAAACCAGAGCACACGGAAACACTGTTTACCTTCCCTCTGCAGTGGTACCTATTTATCTACTTGCACTGGCGTGCTTTTGAACTGCTAGGTTGGCAGGAGCAGAGACATGAGGCTCAGTGGTTTAGACCACAGAGCCACTCATGCCCCTCTATAGCTAACAGTAACTCCAGTTTGTCCAGGTTCAGACATAATGAGTCATTACAACTGAAAATGGAAGCAAAATCCTCCAATCACCTCCTCACTGATGTAGTAGAGGAAAAGAGGTGTGGTGAAGCTAAACAGGTAAAAACTGGTCTTAAGTCTCAGTACTGTATTCAAAACCCACAAGCAACCAATACCTATAAGTCATGATGGCTAGGCAAGGGTCTTAACATAGAGAAGTAGTCAAGTCACTGAGAAACAGAAGAGGGGATCTTGTTCATGCCTTGTTCCTCAGCTTCCCCTGAAATATGTGGGGACCAGAAGAAATCTACCGGATCAGCAGGTGTTATCTGGTCAAAGATTTGTTCTGCAAATTATAGGGATAAAACTACCTAAATTGTAGAGAAATTTATTTATGTACGCGACTAAAGCAGCAAGAATGTTACTTGCCCAAAAATGGAAAGAAAAACTTATGCAGAAATGGCAAAACTAACTGGAAGAATAAGAAATCAAGATAACAAACTTTTTTTTTAATAAAAGAATGGAAATGGTTTACTGAATATTTACAGATAAATTGTAAACAGATAAAAACACTGGCAGGATTATTGTAATAACCTGCAGCTATATAACCGTCTGACCAAACTGCAGGAGGCAGTGGAAGATAGGAGTGCCTGGCGTGCTCTGGTCCATGGGGTCACGAAGAGTCGGACACGACTAAACGATTAACAACAACAAAAATATAAGAGTTGTTGTTTAGTTATTTAGTCGTGTCCGACTCTTCATGACTCCACAGATCAAAGCACGCCAGGCACTCCTGTCTTCCACTGCCTCCTACAGTTTGGTCAAAGTCATGTTGGTAGCTTCAAGAATACTGTCCTACCATCTCGTCCTCTGTCGTCCCCTTCTCCTTGTGCCCTCAATATTTCCCAACTTCAGGGTCTTTTCCAGGGAGTCTTCTCTTCTCACGAGGTGGCCAAAGTCTTGGAGCCTCAGCTTCAGGATCTGTCCTTCCAGTGAGAACTCAGGGCTGATTTTCTTCAGAATGAATAGGTTTGATCTTCTTGCAGTCTCAAGTCTCCTCCAGTACCATAATTCAAAAGCATCCATTCTTCGGCAATCAGCCTTCTTTATGGTCCAGCTCTCACTTCCATACATCACTACTGGGAAAACCATAGCTTTAACTATACGAACCTTTGTTGGCAAGGTGATGCCTCTGCTTTTCTCCCAAGAAGCAGGCGTATTTTAATTTTGTGACTGCTGTCAACCATCTGCAGTGATCATGGAGCCCAAGAAAGTAAAATATCTCACTGCCTCCATCTCTTCCCCTTCTATTTGCCAGGAGGTGATGGGCTCAGTGGCCATGATCTTAGGTTTTTTTTATGCTGAGCTTCAGACCATATTTTGCGCTCTCCTCTTTCACCCTCATTAAGAGGTTCTTTAATTCCTCCTCACTTTCTGCCATCAAAGTTGTGTCATCTGCATATCTGAGGCTTTTGATATTTCTTTCGGCAATCTTAATTCCGGCTTGGGATTCATCCAGCCCAGCCTTTCGCATGATAAATTCTGTATATGTTAAATAAGCAGGGAGACAATATACATCCTTGTCGTACTCCTTTCCCAATTTTGAACCAATCAGTTGTTCCATTTCCAGTTCTAACTGTAGCTTCTTGTCCCACATAGAGATTTCTCAGGAGACAGATGAGGTGATCAGGCACTCCCATTTCTTTAAGAACTTGCCATAGTTTGCTGTGGTCGACACAGTCAAAGGCTTTTGCATAGTCAATGAAGAAGAAGTAGATGTTGTTCTGGAGTTCTCTAGCTTTCTCCATAATCCAGCTCATGTTTGCAATTTGGTCTCTGGTTCCTCTGCCCCTTTGAAATCCAGCTTGCACTTCTGGGAGTTCTTGGTCCACATACTGCTTAAGCCTGCCTTGTAGAATTTTAAGCATAACCTTGCTAGCATGTGAAATGAGTGCAATTGTGCGGTAGTTGGAGCATTCTTTGGCACTGCCCTTCTTTGGGATTGGGATGTACGCTGATCTTCTCCAATCCTCTGGCCACTGCTGAGTTTTCCATATGTGTGTGTGTGTGTGTGTGTGTGTGTGTGTGTGTGTAAAGAAGGTAAATAAATGAGCAAGTTAGGTTAAATGGATATGCAGAAGATAGTAAATATAAATTTAAGGAACCACAGAAAGAGGGGGAAGGCAGCCAAGTTTTAAAATGTCAACATGAATGTAAAATTAGTGAAATGTATATATCTGAAAAGTAGAGAGAGAGAGAGAGAGAGAGAGAGAGATTTATTTTGGTACTGCTTCTCAAAGCCTAGGGCTCTGTTTCCTCCAAGCCCAGACTCTGCAGCTTACTGTTAAAACTGTGGAACTTGCTCTTACAGGAGGAAGTGACAGCCACCAACTTTGATGGCTGTAAAAGAGGATTAGATGAATTCATGGAGGAGAGGTCTACTAGATGCTCAGGTCTTGCTTGTGATTTTCCCAGAGGCATCTGGTTGGCCACTGTGAGAACAGGAGGCCGGACTAGGTAGGACATTGGCCTGATTTCCCTTCAAGTTCTGACCGACATCTGGAAACAAATGGTTTTGTCCCTAAGTAAAACAACAACAACAACAACAACAACAAAAACAACAACTCTGCTTTCTTTGATGTTCTGAGGAAAACATGACTGGCGAAATTAATGACTACATGTCCCTTCTCTGGCCGTGGCAGTGGGAGGTTGGACGGGGAAGTCACAGCACAATACTCTTGACGCTGGGCTGGCTCAGCCTGAAAAGTATCTGGGGAGAAGTGTTGTGCCACCAGCAAAGGCTGACACTTTCTGAAGATGAAATGGGCTGGAGACGTGAGATGGCCATGTTGGGAGATGAAACCTCTCGCCACTTTCTGCCATCCCCGTGATGCTGAAGCATCTGTCCTTTCCTGCTCCAAGCAATTTGGAGTTTATGTGACTAGCACAAAGGGCTGCCATCCTCACAGCTCTGCTCCACTTCCTACTGCCAGTGCCATGGCAGGGCATCCAGTCAGTGTGAACAGTCTGGGCAGGGATCCATAGATCATGGCCCTCTCGCCTTGCCAGCTTGCATTTTTCTTCGGAAGTGTAGAGACTCTTTCAGTTATTTCTTAGCTCAGGAAAATGGCCAAGATGTCTGGCTCATGAGACCTGGGTTTTGTTGTTGTTGAAATTTTGGCTGGTTTTTGCACATCATGATATTGCATGATATACTTGTTGGTGTTGCATATTATAATAACCCTATATGATTCAATTAATTCTAATCCCATGGAACATCAGAAAATGCTGTGCCAATTGGGGAGTCAGCTCAGGATTCGAGAGTAGGATATATTGTGCTAGAGCTGCCAGCTGATTTCGCCTCTTGTTAGGCTGATGGTTGGCTAACTGACCAGGATGATTTTTCATCATAGGAGATGATGGTGAGAGAAGGCAGCATCCAACAAACTGATCCCATCAGTGCAAGGATTTACACCTTGCACAACAGAACGTTCCCTTCTTCTCCCTCCATGCACCTCTTAAATCTGTACTTGGGGTTCCCCCAACCCTCCAGAGCAGATTTTTGCAGGATGCAGCTCACACAGGCAGGCAAGAAGAGAGGGAAAATGTACTGTTGTGTAAGCTTAAGTCCTAGTACTGGTGGGACACATTAGTTGGATTCCCCTCACGGTCTCCTGATGGCTGGGGATCTCTCCTGGATGTTTGGAATGAGACACCCACCAGAGATTGGGGAAGATGCCACGTGAACGTGACAATAAGTTAGCCTCAAAAAGGCCAGCTCTTCATAGGCACCCAAAGCAGGAATCACATTGTAAGTTAAAGGAAACATTAATCCCATAGGAAAGCTGCCTTATAGTGAATCAAACCAATTTGCTGTTGTTGTTTAGTCGTTCAGTCATGTCCGACTCTTCATGACCCCATGGACCAAAGTACGCCAGGCACTCCTGTCTTCCACTGCCTCCTTCAGTTTGGTCAAACGCATGTTAGTAGCTTTGAGAACACTGTCCAACCATCTCGTCCTCTGTTGTCCCCTTCTCCTTGTGTCCTCCATCTTTCCCAACATCAGGGTCTTTTCCAGGGAGTCTTCTCTTCTCATGAGGTGGCCAAAGTATTGGAGCCTCAGCTTCAGGATCTGTCCTTCCAGTGAGCACTCAGGGCTGATTTCCTTCAGAATGGATAGGTTTGATCTTCTTGCAGTCCATGGGACTCTCAAGAGTCTCCTCCAGCACCAGAATTCAAAAGCATCAATTCTTCGGCGATCAGCCTTCTTGATGGTCCAGCTCTCACTTCCATACATCACTACTGGGAAAACCATAGCTTTAACTATATGGACCTTTGTTGACAAGGTGATGTCTCTGCTTTTTCAGATGCTGTCTAGGTTTCTCATTGCTTTTCTCCCAAGAAGCAGGCGTCTTTTAATTTTGTGACTGCTGTCACCGTCTGCAGTGATCATGGAGCCCAAGAAAGTAAAATTCTGCCTCCATTTTTTCCCCTTCTATTTGCCAGGAGGTGATGGGACCAGTGGCCATGGTCTTAGTTTATCTATGCTGATTGATAGCAGCTTCCTAAAAATTCAGGCAGGAAATCCTGGGACGAGATGCTAGGAACTGACCATGGGACTTTCTGGAAGTGCAATGGATTCTCTGTCCCTGAGCTAACAACAGGTTAAATAAATCTACAGCATGCAGTCCTTACTTTTGGAATCCTATCCCAAATGCCAGGCAAGGAAAGGGAACCACGTGTACTAAGACAAATGGCTGTGTCCAGAAGGAAGGAATGGAGAATGAAACAGAGAGAGACAAAGCAAACCTCCCTACTATCATGGATGTTGTATTTTATCTGGCTAAAAGCCTCATTATTTCTGAATGGATTTATCAAAAACATATTTTCTATGTAAATATATTCACAAAATATGGCACTTAAGAGCCATCTATTTGTATATGTTTGGACTGCATTTCAGAACAATTATTCAGGACGAAAAAACAACTATAGCCAATTTAGAAAGATGTGCCCGGATCGTGTTTATTCCATAGTGCTCCTGTCTCTCGTGGCGCTATGCTGTTATTTTCTTAGGCTGTTGACAAAATGCTACAATATTTTTATTTTATTTTTTACAAATGGGTACATTCCACAAAGGAAGAGGGAGAATGTCAGAATAGTGGCTCAGAATTGACGCTTCAAGGGGAATATATTATCTCTAAAATCAAGGGAAGTGTTTTGTTATAATGTGGGCCTCCTTATATATATGCACACATTAGGAAATTAATTTCTCACCTCCTAGGCAAATCCCTTCCCCCAGAGAGACTATTATCAGCGCAATGCAGATGTTGTACACTAATGCAACCCCAGGATTGTTGTATCTTCACAGTGAATGCGGAATGACACTCTGCAAGGATCCCCAATCTAGGATTGGCTTGCACACATAGAAAGCCGCCTTAGAGCAGGTCAGTTTGTCCATCAGGTCCAGTATTTTCTACACTGGCTGTTAGAGGCATCCAAGGACCTCAGACAAATAGTTTTCACATCACCTTCTACGTCATTCTTGTAACTGGAACCAAGAGGGTATTGCTAGTTGCATCTTGTGCCACTAACTGGTGCTTGAATCTGCTCATGAGTCATTCCTTTTATAACTTTGCCCAAAGCACAAGAGCTTCTTTGTTTGAGAGAATCTACACCAGAAAGTAGTAAACCTGGCTCACTTCTTGAAGCACGGGAAACAAATCACTCTCCATCGGTTGCTAATGCTGTGAGCCCCTCCCTCCACCATACTCTCAGGTTGTATATACATGTAAATCAACCATATATCATAAAGACACCACAATCTCTGCTGTCTCTCATTCCAGTGGAAACCGATCCCCGGATAAGTGCCTGGAACCCCATGGAATCTCACACTACTGGCATGCAACACTGGTGTTAGAAGTGGGGCTCTTGCTTTCTGACGGAGGGCCTGTGAGCAAGGTGTGCCTGGGTCACGATGGAGGGAGAAATAGCAACAGACCTCAAGCAGTTCAGGTTGAGGAGCCAGCAGCCTGACCCAGTGGAGCAGTGAGAAAGCCAGTGGTTTGATAAAGCAGAGCAGATGTAAGCAGAGTGGGTGAGAAGCTTCCATGGAGAAGAAAGTGTGACTCCATGGGAGGTGAGGAGCCTGCTGGGTGAGATACTACAGTGGGTTGAAAGTGACCCAGCAGCCCAGCTGCAAGGCACCTAGATGGAAGCGGTGGGCAAGGAGACCCAGAATGCAGATGGGCATCTGAGGGGCTGTTACTGAGAAGAGATGCAGTCAGTAGCTAAAGGCAAAGGTGGCTTGCGCTTTTCAAGACTGTTCACTTTTTAAATTGAAGGGACTCTTTACTGGTTAAATTGTGGGGATCCCGTTGTTGGGATAATGCCAGGGAGATAAAGTCCATCATGGCCCCCAAGCCGTCTGCCAGACGATCCATCGACCTCCCATAGACACGCAGTATCAGCAATTAGCGACATGAGCTCCAGAACATTCTAGAGCCGATGCACACTCTTTATCAGCAGGTAATGCACAGCCAAAAGTTGCACTCAGGAGAGCATTATTTACAAGTTTTATTCAGCGTTGATCAGAACAAAGAAAGACATGACTGCCTGCGTCAGTGTCTCCAGACACAGACAGAGAAAACGAAAGCAACAGACAACATAAACATCCTGTGAACAGGAAATACGCAGACTCTGTGACTCACAGCCTGCTCCCTTTTAAGGTGGAACGGAAATATCCTAACACCCTCCTGCAATTTTGGCCAATTTTTTTCTTTTCTTTTTATGCTTTTGATTTGTGCTTTATGCACGTTTGTGGTGATGGTAACTGTTTAATGATTTTATAGGGATTGCTCTGAAAGCTTGTGTTTGAAAGCTGCTGTGTCCTGCAGTGGCACAAAGAAAAAAACGAGCAAGGCTTTTTGGGTAACACAGCTCTGGTGCTGAGGCTTGCATCCTGGATTAAACGTGTCGGAAAGTCATCGTCTTGGGGCCTCCCAACGATGGGGACTGGGTAAGCTGTTTGGATGCAGAACTGGGACTGTAAGGATGCACCAAGGAGAAAGAGACAGGCTTGAAGAGATCCTGATGGACTGGAAACGTTTTACCGGTGTTAGGTTAAAAGTGTAATTGTGTATTGAAGCTGAGGCGCCAATACTTTGGCCACCCCATGAGAAGAGAAGACTCCCTGGAAAAGACCCTGATGTTGGGAAAGATGGAGGGCACAAGGAGAAGGGGACGACAGAGGACGAGATGGTGGGACAGTGTTCTCAAAGCATGAGTTTGACCAAACTGCGGGAGGCAGTGGAAGACAGGAGTGCCTGGTGTGCTTGGTCCATGGGGTCACAAAGAGTCGGGCACGACTAAACAACTAAACAACAACAACATTTATTTTTAATGATGTGTGTTTTAATGCCCTTGGAAAGCTGTATTCTGATGTTTGTATGCACATCTGGGGACTGATGTCTGGTTTTGGGGGAAGGAAATATTATGAGTTGGGGTGGGGGTAGGCAGTATGTCTGGTCCCCCTTTAATTCCTGGAACCAGCACAGATTCAATTCCCGGAATGGCCAGGCTGGCTTCCCAATATCTAGGAAACGCATGGGAGATCTTCCACATAACGACTCTGGCAAATCTTTCCACAGCTGTCAAACACGCAAAGTTACAATGCTCTCTTTTATACACCACATATACACAAACACACACTACAGAAATACTAAAAATCATCCCTAGACATTGAAAAATGCCGTGCACAAACTCTGTAATTAAAGGGTAGGCAGTCTGTAGCATTATTTATAACACTGACTGGCACATTGTTTATAGCGGTTTCGGGGATGCATCCTTAAATACAATAGGTGGTGATCAAAAGCAACCTTTCGAGAGCAGAACACCTGCAGGGAGAGAGACAGAGAAGTATCTGACATACCTGACAGAGTGAAAATTAGACAGGAGCGAGATGTCTGCAACCTTTGAATTGGGAATCTCTCTGACAAGTGAGAAAATGTGGGTGGGGAGGCGAGACGGATTTCGGCAAGCAAAGCATGTTTCACCAATACTTCTGCTGCCAAGTAGCTATTTAGCAACACGCCACAAGGACACCTGGCAGATGTCGCTTGTATTAGTTTCCATGTTGGGACAAAGCTAGGGATGTGGGTGGGTGGGAGATGTTGTTGGCCAATATCTGCGGATATTTCTGCCTTCTTGGGATGTGAGGTTGTACACTGACGTTGCTTACTTGAAAAAGCCAAGCCGATTTCACAATCCCGTTCCAAATAGTGATGGTGAACCATGTGAGTATTATTACGCACAGCGTCTTAAAATAAAGGAACTGTAGAGTTGGAAGGGACCCAAAAGGTCATCTACTTCATCCCCCTGCAATGCCGGAATCCCAGCTGAAGAATCCCAAACAGATGGGCATCCAACCTCTGTTTAAGGAACTCAAAAGAAGAAGAGTTCACCACTTTCTGAGGTAGTCTGTCCCCTGCTCAAAAACTCTCTAAGCCAGTGATGGGGAAACTGTTGACATTTCCATTCCACCTTAAGGAACAGACATGGGATTGTTACGTGTCACATGTCTGTTTACATTCCAGCACAGCTTGCTGGGAACTTCTGTTGTGTATTGCTTTTGCTTTTAGCTGTTCTCTCTGAGACAACATGAGAGAGAGACGACATGTTTCTTTGTCCTGATTTATGATTAATAAATCTGTAGTTGTAGTATGCTTCCGCAAGCCTCACACCTATTCTGTGTGCGCAGTTCGGTCTGCTGATAGTGTGCCCTGGCTTTGAAGCCTGGGTTGCTGATTTACGTCGGAGCAGAAGTGGTGGTCTTCGCAGCAGGACGGCTGGAAGGAGACGGCCCAGCCGGGGCTAGCCAGCTGGGCTCCTGGCCCTCTGCATGCCGACAGAAACCTGTGATCTTCAGTTGCTGGACTCCAGCTCCCAAGAGAACAAAAGAAGAGCCCAATGGATCAGACCAATGGCCCATCTATTCCAGCATCCTTTCCCCACAGTGGCCAACCAGATGCCTGTGGAAAACCCTCCAGCAGGACCTGAGCGTAAGATCTCTCTCTGCTCCTGCAGCTTCCAGCAACTCATCATCAGAAGCATTACTGCCTCTCATGTTGGAAGAAGTGCATAGACATTATGGCTAGGAGCCGTTGACAGCTCTCCCCCCACCCATGAATTTCTCCAGTCTTCTTTTTAATAATAATAATAATAATAATAATAATAATAATAATAATAATTTATTTATACCCTGCCCATCTGGCTGGGCTTCCCCAGCCACTCTGGGTGGCTTCCAACAAAATACAGTGGTAACTCAGGTTACATACGTTTCAGGTTACAGACTCCGCTAACCCAGAAATAGTATCTCGGGTTAAGAACTTTGCTTCAGGATGAGAACAGAAATTGTGCTCTAGCGGCGCGGCGGCAGCAGGAGGCCCCATTACCTAAAGTGGTGCTTCAGGTTAAGAACAGTTTCAGGTTAAGTACGGACCTCCGGAATGAATTAAGTACTTAACCTGAGGTACCACTGTATTAAAATACAATAATGCATCAAACACTAAAAGCTTCCCTAAACAGGGCTGCCTTCAGATGCCTTCTAAAAGTCTGGTAGTTGTTCTTCTCTTTGACATCTGGTGGGAGGGCGTTCCACAGGGCGGGCACCACTACTGAGAAGGCCTCCTGCCTGGTTCTCTGTAACTTGGCTTCTCGCAGTGAGGGAACCGCCATCCAAGTTGGTGGCCATCACTTCCCTCACCCGCTGCCCCGGGAGTGAGTTCTGTAGAGCAAGCCCCGGTCAGCATGGTCAATAGTCAGGAGTTGCAGCAGGAGTTACGATGTCAGCAGGGCCGTGATCCACACATCCTGTCTCTAAGAAGAATTATTTGGATCTGAATCCTTGCTGCATGTTACATGCACGTTTTTAAATGTATATTTTATTATTTAAAAATGCCTATGTAGACAGCCCACTTTTGCACTGAACGTTACCAAAGGTGGATAGAAAACAAGAGGATCTGATGCACAGAGGACTAGAAGCTGGTAATAGAGCAATGGTTGAAGTGGGAGGGGAAATAGCAAGGTGGAAGGAGACAGACTAACCCTGTCTATCTCCCCTTGTTCCCCTTGTGTGTTGGTTTCTGTTTGTGCCACTGTGCAGTGCTTGGAGTCACAAGACTCTGTTTTGCATTCCAGAGATTCCAGGCTGTTGGAAGTCTCACAGAAGACAGGAGATGGATGTGACATTACTGGTTTCCTGTTCCTTTGTTTTGTTCAGTTGTCTCTCTGCTTTCACAGAGAGAGCATGTATATTTCTTTTCTGTCTGCGTAGTTAGAAATAAAACTCATATGTAGCTCATATTTCTCGGCTCCTTTCCTGCGTGCTGGATACTCTGCGTAATGGGGAAACGTGCCTGGGGCCTCATCAAAGGCTCAGGTCGTCAGTCAAGTCAGAGGATGAGCTTTTCCAGCTCGGTCGTAGCGGAGATTCCAACATTTTGTTCACATCTAGTGATCCAGGCTTTTCTGAGTGCCCCTCTTCATCCTAGTGGGAGTAGCCTACAGCTGTGCTAGCTAAATATGGGGAGAAAATTCAATCCAGTTCCCATTCATGGGTGAGCTTATCTAATTCACTCCTTCCTAAATGATACACAAACCAAAACACAGCTATCCATTGAAATCTGCAATGCTTCCCCAGCCGAGTCATGCGTAGAAAAATTCAAAGGCTTAAAAAAATGAATATATCGGTGCACATGGCAAACCCAAATGGGAATAACCTGTGCTGCAAAAATGCGTATAGTAGACAAAATCACACAGAGAGGTGTAACTATTTGGAGAAATTGCTATTAAAACATTGCTGAAAATGAGTGTGCTTCTAAAAATCTTATTTTTGTTCCAAATGATTCCTATAATTAGGGGGA
Organism: Podarcis liolepis; assembly: GCF_965112155.1. Lineage (NCBI taxonomy): Eukaryota > Metazoa > Chordata > Lepidosauria > Squamata > Lacertidae > Podarcis > Podarcis liolepis. Next base: position 5,265,298 of record NC_139560.1, on the reverse strand, counting down.
CAATGACATTCAAAGAGTGGCAAAAAGTAATTTCAAGATATATCTGACAGGGCAAAAAGCCAAGAATACAATTTAAGTTATTGACAGATGCAAAGGAAAGAGGGGGTTTGCCCTGCCAGATTTGAAATTATACTATGAAGCGTCTTGTCTCTGCTGGTTAAGGGAATGGATAAAATTAGAAAAAAACAATAAACTGTTAGATTTAGAAGGATTTGATAATAGATCTGGATGGCACGCGTATTTATGGTTGGAGAAGAAGAAAAGTCACAAGGGTTTTGCGAATCACATTTTCAGGAGTTCCATAATAGAAATAAGGGATAGGTATAAAAATATATTAGAACCCAAAGTTCCACACTGGTTGTCTCCATTAGAGGTTATGAGTGTAAAGAAAATCAATATGAGAGGGAATTGGATTACTTACGGAGAGCTAATAATTAAAGAAGGGGGGAAATAGAAAATGAAGCCATATGGAGAAGTAAAAGAACATGTGTTTGATTGGTTGCATTATTTTCAGGTAAATGAAATGTTTAAAAAGGACTTAAAAGAGAGTGGATATACGGAAAAAGAATCGAAATTTCAAATAGAGATAATAAACAATGATTATAAGATATTGTCAAAAATGTATAAAATGTTGTTGGATTGGCAAACGATGGACGAGGAGGTAAAGTCGGTTATGATACATTGGGCCAGAGACTTTGGTTATAATATACAATTGGCTGACTGGGAAAAAGTATGGAATGAAAATATGAAATTTACTGCATGTACGGCGTTAAAGGAAAATATTATGAAAATGGTATATAGATGGTACATAACACCGGTTAAGTTAGCAAAAATGTTCAAAACATGTAATAAGTGTTGGAAATGTAAAGAAAAAGAAGGATCTTTTTTTTCCATATGTGGTGGGAATGTAAGAAGGTAAAGGGTTTCTGGGAAATGATATATAATGAGTTGAAGAAGATGCTTAAATACACATTTGTAAAGAAACCAGAAGCCTTTTTGTTAGGAATAACTGGAAGAGAGATAAATAGAAGGGATTACAAACTTTTCCAATACTCAGTAACAGCGGCAAGAATATTAATGGCCCAAAAATGGAAACAAGAGGAGTTACCGACCCTTGAAGAATGGAGAATGAAACTTATGGACTATGCAGAACTGGATAAACTGACTGGGAAGATTAGATATCAACGGGATCACAAGTTCATCGAGGACTGGGGAAAGTTTACAGATTATCTGAAAAGCATATGTGACGAACAGACAACACTAGTGGGATTTAAAGAGGCTTTGTGAAAGTTAAAGATGTATTGTAAAAAAGAAATAGAACTGAAAGGATAATATTAAATGGCAATATAAATTTAGAGAATGCATAAAAATAGAAAATATGGATGATTGGTGGAAAAGCTGGTGGAAGTCCAAAAAGTTGAAATTTGTGAATACTGTTTGGGATGGCGAATTTGTAAAAGGAAATTTTAATAAAAATTATTATTAAAAAAAAAAAACATTGCTGAATTCTCATGAGGCAGATTGATGTGGAAGTTTCGAGGACTGGACTTAGGAATGAGAAAAGGTGATAAATTGAGAGAAAATGAAATTGCCATATTCACTCATATCCTTAATACTAGCTCCATGTTTTGGAGAACCTTTGAGCAAGATGGGCTGTTGCACTCTGGTCCTGCTCACCGGCATCCCATAGGCATCTTTTGGGTGACTGCGAGTGCAGGATGCTGGACTTACTTCTAGTTAGAGGGGCTGGTTTTCCGAGTTGACTTTATTTTATCCTTCCACACTTGCAGCAATCAGGGATGTGAGCGAAGCGCAGTGGAAACACTGCTTAACTCACTTTTGCCCACAAACGCTGCATCTTGCTTTGCAAAACAAGCTTGGACTACTACACTAGAGGAGGCATTACAACATCGTTTCCAAACCGCGCTCTCCCAAGGCGGCACAAGCAATCAATCATTCACTCATCAGGAGAGCAAAAAAAAAAAAAAAACCCCACAGATATCTTGCAGAGAAAGGCACCCTCTTCCCCCCTCTCTTTATAATAAAGTCTCTTTTCTCCCAATTAGAGCGTTTCACTTGAAAAAAAATGCATAATAAGGTATAGGCAAGATAAGAAGATTGGTAATTTTCTGTGCTATGGATGGGGGATTGTCTCCCCCCCACCTTCAAAGCTCTCTGCCCACTATCTCAGCACTCGCAGTCTTCTTCTCCGCGATGAATGGCTCCTTTGAAAGCCCTCTTGCCTGCTTCCACTGCGTAATGAATTCTGTCACTCTCAACCAGGCTCTCGAGCAGCAAGCAGTGGAAGGGAGTTTGCATGCCGATCAGCTCCAATTACAATGGAAAACCTCATCGGTGTGCAGAAAATTCTAAGGCACTTATGAGCTCAGACGCGCTGGCGGATGCCGGCGGTACATGATGCTGTCACTGTTTGACAGGGCTTAGAACGGGGGGCCTGGGACGGCTCGGGAGACAGGTTCGCTCGGGAGGCCGATGCAAAGATGACAGGGAGAAGCTGCAAATCCCATTGCGGATGTAAAGAACCCGTGAGATGATGGGCGAAGGAACAGACACGCAAGGGGGTTAACCTCATAAACCCCTTCATGTATAAGACACGATCTGTTGTTGCCTTGCAGATTGGCATGCTGAATGGGAGCCGAGCAGGCAGGCGGCGAACAGGCTGCTCCCTTAAGCTTGCATCCCTCCAGCTCCCCCTCTTCAGCTCCCATATCTCCCCCTCTAAGCCTTGTCAGCAATTTTCTGCTTGGGAGGGCAGGAAAGAGATAACCGCGGCTCTTTCAGGTTCGGGTTTCACGCTATTAGGAAACCTCGGAGAGCCGCTGCAGATGGAGCGAGAAAGCCGGAAGGCTGTGCTCTCTGCTTCCAGGGTTGGCTCTCGGATTCAGCCCCAGCGGGCGTCCCCAGAATGACTTCAGATCATGTCAGACTTTGGTCCCTTTGGAGAGGGTCTGTAGCTCAGTGACCAAGCGCTTGCTGTTGGGTGCTGAAGGTCTCAGGTTCCCAGTCCCAAGAAAACCAAAGGTTGGAAGGTTCAAGGCAGACCAAAGGAAGCACTTGTTGTTGTTTAGTCGTTTAGTTGTGTCCGACTCTTCGTGACCCCATGGACCAGAGCACACCATGCACTCCTGTCTTCCACTGCCTCCCACAGTTTGGTCAAACACATGTTAGTAGCTTTGAGAACACTGTCCAACCATCTCATCCTCTGTCATCCCCTTCTCCTTGTGCCCTCACTCTTTCCCAACATCAGGGTCTTTTCCAGGGAGTCTTCTCTTCTCAGGAGGTGGCCAAAGTCTTGGAGCCCCAACTTCAGGCTCTGTCCTTCCAGGGAGCACTCAGGGCTGATTTCCTTCAGAAGGGATAGGTTTGATCTTGGATAGGTTTATTACACAGAATGGATCGATTTGACTCTCAAGAGTCTCCTCCAGCACCAGAATTCAAAAGCATCAATTATTTGGCGATCAGCCTTCTTTATGGTCCAGCTCTCACTTCCATACATCATTACTGGGAAAACCATAGCTTTAAATATACGGACCTTTGTCGGCAAGGTGATGTCTTTGCTTTTTAAGATGCTGCCTAGGTTTGGTCATTGCTAGGTTTGTCATTGCTACTCCTTCATGGATCACTGCCTTGCTGTGGTGAAGGGGCTTGAATAACTCAGAGAAGCTATGAGCTATGCTGTGCAGGGCTACCCAAGATGGACAGGTCATAGTGGAGAGTTTTGACCAAACGTGATCCACCTGGAGCAGGAACCGGCAAGCCACTCCAGTATCCCTGCCAAGAAAACTCCATGGACAAAGACAAAAAGGAAGCACAGTGCATAGCTAAGCTTTGATACTCAATCCCAAAAAGATACTGGCCAACTTGGGTGGCTTCAAAAGAGGATCAGAACAATTTTCCTAAGGCGATCAAAGACTACTTGCCTCAATGAATATGTTCTGCCTCCACCATTGAATACCAGTTGCTGGAAATTGCAAAGAGAGCGCCGCTGCCCTCTGGCCTTACTCTTTGGCTTTTGTTGACATCGGGTTGGTCAGTAGACTAAATGGACCAGTGGCATTGCAGAGGGTTGGACTAGATGACCCATGGGGTTCTTCCAACTCTACAGTTCTATGATTCTATGACCTTTGGGCTGATCCAGCAGGGCTCTCATTATGTTCTTATGTCCCTGGCATCTCCTATTAACAGGCAGCAGAATTGGGGAAGACATCTATGCCTGAGAAGCTTGCAGGCTGCTGTGAATCAATGTGGGGCTTGGAGGACAAATAGTCTGATCTACATACAGGGACGTGGAAGAAAAGGCAAACTGCACATCATATGCAACCCTGACCCCTTTCACCGCTATGGAATCCAAAGGAATCACACCAGGTCCAAGTCAAAGTGCCAGTCCTGGCTTTTAAATTCTGAAATGGCTCAGAGCCAAAGTATCTGCAGGAGTGTCTATTTCAAAGTCAAATGGTTCATCCTTTAAGATTGGCTGGGGTTGGAGGCTGCTTGGGGTCCACATGAGGATTTATGGGGAGGGGATGTAGACCAGGGCCTTCTCTGTAGCAGACCAACAACTTTGGATCCACCTCCTGGAATCTGTCCTCTTCCTTGTTGGGATTTCAGTGTCAGAAAAATACATTTTTCGTTAGCCACGTTTCCCCAGTTTGATATGCTCATGTTTACCCTGAACATCAATGGGAGGATTTGTGTTCAATAACTGCATGCATGCATGAGTGTGTGCTAGTGTACAGTTTTAAATGTGTTTTTATTAGTGACATCTATTGATATTCATCTTACACTGCACAACGCATTGAAAACCAACTGGGGGAAAAGAAATCAATGCACTACCCTGGTCACAATTTCCCCTAATGTTTGCCATTTATAAATACTGTGTATTCAAGGGAGGAAATACACACTTACAAAGCCTACATGATTCCCTTTTTTGCTAGCATGGGCCGAGAAGTTGGTGCCAAAGCTCTGATTAATAACATCAATGAGGATTCTGCACCAGAAAAGGCCAAATGATTAAATTGCCCCAAATCAGCTGCTGTCCTCTATCAAACAGAGATCTCAGGAAATCTCGCTTATATAAGAGAACATTATAATTGAGGCTTAGAGTTATCAGGATCGAGTGCAACAAATTATACTAATTCACGCAAAGACGAGACCAATGTGGGCGGGGAGCTAATTAAAAAACCCCACCCCAGATACATTGGTAATGACATCATTCTAAGTGACCTCGTCAGTATGTAACCCAGCAGTGGAAGAACTAAGATGTATTTAACCCCCAGCAAATTGCTTCCGCTCAGGAGGAGGAGAGGAAAATTATACGGAGATAATCATTTTCAGCAAACATGCTTGCTGTCCCTTTGTCTGACACCTACTTTAAATAAGATATATGTAAATCCAGCAAAGGCAATTTCCAGCTTGGTTTCCCAACCTAGCTGCATTCAGCACAAAGCCCTTGTCAACTCCAGAAGCTCTCCGTGGCACTGCCCATTTATCTATACACCCCTTTTTTGCGAGCTTGGCTCCTTCACACAACAAGTTGGTCACAAGTTGGGCAAAATACTCCTGCATTGCAGGGGGTTTGGACTAGATGACCCTCATGGTCCCTTCCAGCTCCACAATTCTATGATTCTAACACAAACTGTTGTCTTTGTCCATGGAGTTTTCTTGGCAGGGATACTGGAGTGGCTTGCTGGTTCCTGCTCCAGGTGGGTCACGTTTGGTCAAAACTCTCCACTATGATCTGTCCATCTTGGGTGGCCCTGCACTCATAGCTCCTCTGAGTCATTCAAGCCACTTCGCCACAGCAAGGCAGTGATCCATGAAGGGATCTAAACCTAAACCTAGAGAGCATCTTAAAAAGCAGAGATCACCTTGCCAACAAAGGTCCGTATAGTTTAAGCTATGGTTTTCCCAGTAGTGATGTATGGAAGTGAGAGCTGGACCATAAAGAAGGCTGATCACCGAAGAATTGATGCTTTTGAATTATGGCACTGGAGGAGACTCTTGAGAGTCCCATGGACTGCAAGAAGATCAAACCTTTCAATTCTGAAGGAAGTCAGCCCTGAGTGCTCACTGGAAGGACAGATCCTGAAGGTGAGGCTCCAAGACTTTGGCCACCTCATGAGAAGAGAAGACTCCCTGGAAAAAAAAACCCTGATGTTGGGAAAGATGGAGGGCACAAGGAGAAGGGGACGACAGAGGACGAGATGGTTGGACAGTGTTCTCGAGGCTACCAGCATGAGTTTGACCAAGCTGCGGGAGGCAGTGGAGGACGGGGGTGCCTGGCATGCTCTGGTTCATGAGGTTACGAAGTGTCGGACACGACTAAACAACTAAACAACAACAAAACACAGAAACTATGGAATTCACTCCCAGAGAAGGTAGTGATGGCCACCTACTTGGATGAGGAGCAGAGAAAATCATGAAACAGAAGACCACTAAGTCATGATGGTTATATTCTCCACCCATTGTCGGAAACGATATGCCTCTGAACCACAAGTGGGGAGACTACTGTGGTCCACATAGCTGTTTGGCCACTGTGAGAACAGGAAGTTGCCCTCTTCTCATGTCCTTCAATTCATACCCAGCCATCTAGAAGTTGCCAGTGATGATGGACAACTCTGCTTGGTCTTCTCTGCTGCCTCTGGCATGGCTTCTGCCTCTGCATATTTTCAAATGTGCCCTCAAAACCTGTTCCATAAAGGCTCAGGCCGAATCCAGCCTTCTCCAACGTGGTGATTTCCAGATGTATTGGATAGCAGTTCCCACAAGTCCTGACTTTTGGTTATGCTGACTGGGACTGGGCTCTTGAGGAACATGCTTTGGTTTTTTCATTGCTTGCAGAAGAAGCTCCTAATTGGTGGCCCAAGTAAGGGCTTCATGTGGAGTCAGGGATATTTCAAGCATCACCTATCTCAGGTTTGCCTTCCTGTAGTTGCCCACAGTGCCCTCTTTCCCTGCTTCCATGTCCAACTTTGCTACTTTGAGTACCAAAACCAGGACAAGTGTCAAACCTGCTCCATGTAGCATTTGTCCCCCTCTACACAGACCAAGTGTGGTGTAGTGGTTAGTGTTTGGATGAGGACCTGAGAGACCAGGGTTCAGAGCTCTACCTCTCTTTTAAATCAGAACCAGCGAAGGTGGTGAAGGTCCTGTGTGAGTGCCTGGAGGCGGTTGGAGATGGATGGCAGCTAACAGGGTTGAATCCTGACAAGTACTGTTTTGGGGGGACAGGGGGCAGGCGGGTGTGGGGGATTCCCTGGTCCTGAATGGGGTAACTGTGCCCCTGAAGGACCAGGAGCACAGCCGGGGAGTCATTTTGGACTCACAGCTGTCCATGGAGGCACAGGTTAATTCTGTGTCCAGGGCAGCTGTCTACCAGCTCCACCTGGTACGCAGGCTGAGACCCTACCTGCCCACAGACTGTCTCGCCAGAGTGGTGCATCCTCTAGTTATCTCCAGCTTGGACTACTGCAATGTGCTTTACGTGGGGCTACCTTTGAAGGTGACCCGGACACTGCAATTAATCCAGGTAGACTGGTGACTGGGAGCGGCCACTGGGACCACATAACACCGGTCCTGGGAGATCTGCATTGGCTCCCAGTACGTTTCCGAGCACAATTCAAAGTGTTGGTGTTGAACTTTAAAGCCCTAAACGGCCTCAGCCCAGTATACCTGAAGGAGCATCTCCACCCCCATCGTTCAGCCGGACAATGAGGTCCAGCACCGAGGGCCTTCTGGCAGTTCCCTCATTGTGAGAAGTGAGGTTACAGGGAACCAGACAGACAGCCTTCTCGGAAGTGGCGCCCACCCTGTGGAACACCCTCCCTTCAGATGCGAAGGAAATAAGTAGCTATCCTATCTTTAAAAGGCATCTGAAAGCAGCCCTGTTTAGGGAAGTTTTTAATATTTAATGCTGTATTGTTTTTAACACTTGATTGGGAACCACCCAGAGTGGCTGGGGAATCTCAGCCAGATGGGCGGGGTATAAATAATAAATTATTATTATTATTATTATTCCCCACTTGGCCATCAAACTCACTGGGTGACCTTGGGCGTGTCACTCATTTTCAGCCAAATCAACCCCACAGGGTTGTTGAGAGGATAAGATGGGGAGAAGGGGAACTATGTACACTACTTTGAGCTCATTGGATAAAATATGGGATATAAATGCAATAAATCGATACAGAAAATCCACAATGGCACTGCTTTCTTCTCTTCAAGATGCTTGCTAACATTTCGGGCTCTGGATTCATTGCAAACTCTGTGTCTCCTTTAGCAAAAGAACTTTGCGAGTACAAAACCCACTTTAAAACCAAAAGAAAGCAAGAACAAAAGACTTAGACAAATAATTTGCCCTCGGATTTTTTTCCTCATCCCCTTTTATATATAGTAATAAAGTGAGTTCTTCGCAGGAAGATTCCGTTGCCGTTCTTCAGTTACATTTTCATCATGAGTTTTAAATTAGTTGTCGGATTACAGGCCGGAAATATTGTACTGCAAAGTTATTAGATTTTTCTCCCCCGACACTCGCTTCATCTTTTCTCATGCAAAAGACACATCAGTGGGGAACCCAGAAAGACAGCTCCATTGTTTAAAACGGGGCTGGTCCTACAAATGCAAGCATAGGGACATAGGGAGGTGCCTTACACCACATCAGAACATTGGTCTATATAGCGCAGGACTGTCTACACGGACTGGCAGCAGCATTCCAGGTTGCGTGGCAAGTCCCCCCCCCCTTGTGAAATAAAGACACAGGACAATTTATTTAAGGTTCATGGGAGTAAAAGGCCACAACTTTATTGATTACAGGAATTGAATGATATTGGCTTAGGCATTGGTTCCTATCGACTAACCGGCTTCAGCATGAAGACAGGTGAGGGTTAACCACGAGCAGGGGAAGTCCTGCTGAAATACGTCAACTAGGATCCCCTGGGTGTCACCACTCTGGGGCGTGCCTTAGGCCCACACTCCATAGGCTTCAGACAGGGCAACGCCCCCTGGAATCCTTTACCGGACTACCCTTTGCTTGGGGACAGTGATGGCGCTTCCTTCCCCCCACTTCATTTGCATAACAATACCCCTGCCAATGCCTAACTGCCAATACCTAAAAGTTGTGACGTTTGCTACGAGGTAGGCGAAAAAACCAAATGGCCGGTGCCAATTCGCCAACTGGAAAAATTCCTACCAGGCACCTTGACAGCGACCAACCGAAGTCCATAGCAAGGTCAGAGGAGCAACTAAAGGGCGGGTAGGGTGGGAAACCTGATCAGCTGGAAGGAGAAGAGAGGGCGGTCCTTGGGCGCGCCAGGCATAAATAGCCCGGGCCACGCCTCCCTGGCCAGCCGATTGGCTAGGCAGGGAGCTGACACACCCAAGGATTCCCTCATTCTCGCAGGGGCTGTAAGCCAGCCCCCGCGTGTGTGGGTAGGGCATGGGCCCGCAACCCTACCTCCTCTCCAGCTCGGAAGTGGCTTTTTCACACAAGAGAAATTTCCAGCCCAACCTGGAGATTCTGTGGACTGAATCCAGGACATTCTGTGAAGCTTCACCACTCAGGATGACCAGGGGTTCTATTCAGTTAAAATTTAAAAGTGAATCTACCTAATTCACATTTTGTGAGACAATATGTGAACCAAATCACAGCCATTCTTAGGCATTCACACTGCTCTGAATTTTGCAGCATGGTTTGCCAACCTAGGAATGTCTGCAGAAATGCATTTAGTGGGGTAAAGTGTACACTAAACACACACACATATAACCCCAGAGATAGCACACAGAATGTATTATACTAAGGGGAAGTACTTTGCAAAAATGTGTATATTTGGGGAAATTGGGACTAAAGGGCTAGTGAATTTCCATGAGGAGTTTTTAGAAAACATACATCATCATCATCATCATCATCATCATCATCATAGCAAACCAGTGTGGAAATGGGACAATAAGAACGTGGGGAGAAATTTGCCCATCACTATCTAACCCTGAGATGTGACTCTTCCAAGATTCAGAACAGATAGAATCATAGAATCATAGAATTGAAGCATTGGAAGGGACCCTGAGGGTCATCTAGTCTGAACCCCTGCAATGCAGGAATCTTAGCAAAAGCATCCATAACAGATAGCCATCCAACCCCTGCTGTAAAACCTCAACGGAAGGAGAGTCCACCACCTCCCAAGGGAGACACAGAGGAGTGCTCTGATGGTGTTTCCTGCTTGGCAGGGGGTTGGACTCGATGGCCCTTGTGGTCTCTTCCAACTCTATGATTCTATGATTCTATGAGACCGCTTCACTATCAAACAGTTTTTACTCAGAAAGTTCTTCCTGATGTTTAGTTGGAATTTCCTTTCTTGTAACTTGAAGTCATTGGTTTGAGTCCTGCCCTCCAGATCAGTTGAAAACAAGGTTGCTCCATCTTCCATGAGACAGCCCTTGAGATGTTTGAAGATGGCTACCATCTTCTCCTCCCAATCTCCTCTTTTCCAGGCTAAGCATACCCAACTCCTTCAACTGTTCTGCCAGAAGTTTAGCTCTGCCCTCGCCGGTCCTGGAAGGATCCTTTTAAAAAGTCCCATACGCTCAGAGACTTTGCGCCTATTCATTGGGGGATATAGGAAGCCCAGAGCACTTGTCTTTAGATGTCCCTTTTATGAAGAGGCAGATTGTGAGACCATTGATCCCCTGCTGGTGAGGCTCGCTGACCTCCCGGAAAAGCAAAAATTCGACCTTTTCCTGTTATGCAAAGATCATAAGATGACCCGGAGGGTGCAACGGCGTGAGAGGAAAAAGCGCCGTCACGCTCGTTGCATCTCCCTTCTCCAAAGGGAGAGTTCCTTCCTTCTCTTGAGGAGGGAGAAACAGCATTAGGTGGAAAAAGTCGGCCTGGATGCCGACAGCATTGTGTTCAAGGACAGGCAAATTTCCCTAGAATGGTTCATTGTAAGCTGTGCAGAGATGATAGCTTAGTTGAACAGCCCTGCTTGAAAGGGTGACCCTATCCTCAGCACAGCCTGGGATTCCTCTTTAGTTTACACAGAATAAGGCCCAAACACTGCAGAATTTGTAGAAAGCCCAAAGTCAAGACTGCAGATTTTGCTCCCTCCCCTTTTGATCTCTGGCAGTGAAATTGGGATGACTTCTCCTCCCGGAGAGGAGAGCAGACAGACGCAGGGCTGGGATTAAAATAATAATAATCAAATCAAAAGCGGCCCTTGCGCAGTGGAGGAGAGCTAACATGTGAGCTTATGGGTCACGACAGATGCAGTATTGATAAAAAGGAGGCCAAGGAAAATGGAGCGGCGAAACGACAGGGGACCCAAGGCATGATCCTGATCTGACCTGATGGCTTCGTTATGCTCCACACAGCGAGCGGCGGAGACTGGGCTTGGAGGGGGGGCAGCAGTTGCAATTGGGGGGGTTGAGCGAGAAAGGATGGGGTGTAAGGAGTCCTGCTCTGGGTTCTGCATAATTTTTGTTCCTTTTTTGTGGAACCATGTGCGAGAAAGAGGCAGACCCAAGCAGTTTAATGGGAAACTTAAACAAGTAAGTGGGAGGAAGGTGGAGTTAATGTCAGGTCCTACTTGCCACTTCCCTTTGGAGACACCTAGTTGGCCACTGTGAGAAGCGGGTGCTGGATTAAATGGGCCATTGGCCTGATCCTGTGACATCCTTCCTGTGTTCTCAAGGTACACACAACTCAGCCGGTCAGTCTCTACCAATTAATGGGAACATAAATTGCACTAGGAGCAGCACTCTTGACATGATACGACAGCTGCCAACTGCCTGCAAAAACAGTCAAAGTCATTTTAGTTTTGACTGGCTTTCCCAGCAGGTTAAATGGCTTTTTACCACAAGTGTCTACAGTTAGGGTTTTAATCCTGTTTTGAAGATATTGGTTGCTTTTGTGTCTTGAGCTGTTTCAGATTCTTTTATGTGTCATTTGCCTTGAGATAGTGGTTTAGATGGTGCTTATAAATTAAGTACAGTCATACCTCGGGTTACAGACACTTCAGGTTGCATTTTTTTGGGTTATGGACTGCAGAAACCCGGAAGTACCGGAACTGGTTACTTTCGGGTTTTGGCAGTTGCACATGCGCAGAAGCGCTCCTGGTTGATCGTTCGGGAATTTCAAAAGCTTTCTTCAGCCCGAACATCACAGCAACCAAAGCCAACCGACACCAGCATGCTTAGAGATCCGCAGAGTCTTTGCAGCTTTGAGTAACAGACCTCAGCAACTCAGTATTTTGGCTAATCTACTTTATTTACATATAAACACACACACGGAGCACTGCAACATGGCTCCCTATCTCTCTAGCATCAGACAGCAAAGAGAAAAAGAACAAAGGACAATAGTCCCACTTCACGGAACAGTGTAACACAAACATCCTGTCTCCGTCACTTGCCGCTTTGTGGAGTCAAAACATATACAGTGGTACCTTGGGTTATATACGCTTCAGGTTACAGACGCTTCAGGTACAGACACTGCTAACCCAGAAATAGTACCTCAGGTTAAGAACTTTGCTTCAAGATGAGAACAGAAATTGTGTAGCGGCGGCGCGGCAGTAGCAGCAGGAGGCCCCATTAGCTAAAGTGGTGCTTCAGGTTAAGAACAGTTTCAGGTTAAGAACGGACCTCCGGAAAGAATTAAGTTCTTAACCCAACACATGATGTACCATCATGTGATAGATAAAAATCCCATGAATGCAATCATATATCAGGAATTCTAACATCCTCCCCCAATTCATGATCTGTGTTGCAGTCTTCAGTGTAACTGCAACAACCATACAGATGTCTCACACACACAGTATACTCCTGTATCACCCATTCCACCCTTGGGACTACCTGCAAGTGGATTAGCCTTGGGCCTTATCATCTTGCACTTCTGACCAGCCTTGGCGTCATAGCTCTTCTGAATATCAAGAAGTTTTACATCTGGCTTTGTCATGTTAACGCGGCAGTCAGACTTCACCTATGGAGTGAATTGCAGTACAGACTTCACCTATGGAGGAACACTACATTGTCTCTTGAGACACATGGATGCCAAGAAAAGGACAATTGCTTGCAACCGTGTGTTTGTTGGGCAAAATTCCACACACAAAAAAATGTGCATATCAGAAGAAATGTGCACTGGAATGCTGACATATTCCTACGGGAACTTTTTTTAAAAAGTTTGCAAACTGCTTTGGAAATGTGAGAAACAATTTAAGATGGGAGAGGGGATGACTGAGAAATGGAGAGTAGTCAAAACATGTTCCATCTGATTGATCCTATTCAGTAATTTAGCAGATGTACTTTGTAAACAGTTTTCAAAGGCACCCCCTCTGCAAAAAAAAAAAAAAAAGTGTTGCAATTGTTCATAAGGAGGCGTCAACTTCAAGACAGCAGGATCTTAGCCTGTCTCTTGCTCAGAACAGCAGAGAGCAGCAAGATTCTCCTACTTTCTAACTTTGGCATGCTTAGTCATCCCCCATGGACATTTAGCACTATTTAAATTAGTCAGACATAGCAGGGAGTCCCACTTGCTCTAGTAAAACCATAATACAGGAAGCAGGTAGGGGGGGGAATAAATAAATTAAGCATTTTATATTTAATCTAACATAAAAAGGTGTCCAAATGCAAAGCATGATTGCTCATTCATCTCCCTCTTTTTATGTGAGGCTTCCTGGAGGAAATATAAAATAATAATTTAATATGAACGCTACGTTCCAAGCTATGAAAAGTGAAATAGATGCTTAGCAGTGGGGTGGCGTCATTGAAACATAGAGAAAGTAGGGTACCTTTTGGGATGCAGGGAGAGAGACAGAGAGGAGATTTCAATGAACACTTGCCCCTTACAAATATTCAAATTTATTATTTTTTTTAAAAAGGATAAATATCAAAAAGTACTTCTCCACGCAGCACATATTAAGCCTGTGGTCAACTAAGACCCCTAGATCCTTGTCACATATACTACTGGCAATCCAAGAGTCCCCCATCTTATATTTGTGCCTCTGATTTTTCCTGCCCAAGTTCAGAACCTTACATTTGCCCCTGTTGAGATTCCTTTTGTTAGTTTTGGCCCAGTTCTCCACTCTGTTAAGGCCATCTTGAATCCCGATTCTATACCTTCCGAGGTATTTACCACTGTGCTTTTCTGAGGAAACAATTAAACCCCTGTGTTGCAAACAATTATCAGTAATATCCAAGGCAACACGATAACCAAGTACAACAATGCAATATCAATATAAACTCTTTATATAGTCTATATGGAACATTGAACAATACGAGAAACCAAATAGAAAACATAGAAGCAAATAAACACAAGTCTTATAAGTCTCTCAAAGTCTTTGTAGACTATGCAAGTCTCTGAAAGAAGTAATGGGTCAGATTGTTGTACTTGGTCATTGTGTTGCCTTTGCTATTACTGACTTTTCTGAGGAATGAATGAATGAATAAATTTATTACGGTCATAGACCAGAAGAAAAGAAAAACATAAAAGGCAGCAATAATTTACAAGGGAATGATGGTGTCAATTAAAAGTTGTAAAATTATACATAAAAACAATACACATATACACACACACCCACACCCACACACACACACTCATATATGCACTACAGTATATGTATGGGCTTAAAAAAGGGGGGGGGCTTATCCAGGGGTCAGATCTTTTACTTTTTTACAGCTAATGCCCTCCGCTTGATCGCGGCCGCAGAAAACTTGGCCACTTTCAGTGTTACTTCTGGGTTTTTATCTCCTAGTAGGATTTTCAGCCGCTGAGATTCAGATCGACCTGGAAATTTCTGAACAATAGGGGAGATAAACAGTAACCTGATATCCCCGTAAAGGTCGCAGTGTAACAGCACATGTGAAGCCGTTTCCACCTCCTTCAGACCACATGGGCAAACTCGTTCAGCATAGGGTGTGCCCTCGTATCTGCCCTTTAGTAAGGCAGATGGCAATACATCAAATCTGGTAAGGGTAAACGCCCGCCTATATTTTGCGATTTGTAGGTCCAGCAAATATGGGGTTGGATTAAACCCTTTTCCATAATCTTGGATAGCTGGATATTTATCTATCTTGCTCATATGGTCCTGAAGCTCTACATCTCCTATTCGCTGGCTCACCATCATTTTAGCCTTTTCAAAGCCTGAGGCTATGAGTTCTTGTGGGGAAAGCCCCAGGCCCCTCAATTTTTCATAAAGCGACAATCTCCATTTAGACTGGAACGGGTCTAGTAGAGTCAATGGAGCCACTCCCACTGGGAAAAATATGAGTTTTAGCCAGAAGTGAATCTTCAGGATCCATATCCTGGCATTAATAGGGAGTTGGCCTACCTCCAGCCTAATGGCAGTGTTAGGGACACAGGTAGGTAACCCTAGTAGGGAGCGATAAAATTTAGTTTGTACAGATTCCAGGGACTTGAGTTTTTGACAATTAAATATCTGGGTGCCATACATCAATTGTGGAAGTATTTTTGCAACAAAGACCTGGGAGGCAGCAGGAACATATTGACCTCCTTTTCTGTAGAAGAATCTTATGATAGCTCTGGAAGATCTTTGCGCATTTACAATGGAATTCTTAATCTGATGGCACCAAGATCCCTTCTCATCAAAAATTATTCCAAGATATCTAAAAGATGTTACTTGCTCAATAGGTTGGTTATTGATTTTCCATTTATGTCGGAGTTTTCTCTTGGAGAACACCATAATTTTTGATTTAGTGTAATTTATTATTAGGTGTTCAGCTTCGCAATACTCTGTAAGAGCTCGTAAAAGTTTTCTTAGACCCACACAAGAGAAGGAAATAAGTGCCGCATCATCTGCGTACAAAAGGACCGGGATTGGTGTATTATTTAGATTTGGGGAATGAGTACTTGCTTCCTCCATCTTTCCGACTAGGGAGTTTATATAGAAGTTAAAAAGAATAGGGGCAAGAACACAGCCTTGCTTGACACCATGGGAACTTTGGATTTCCTTTGATAGGTTCCCATAACGGTCGCATCTAACACGGATCCGAGTATTTTCATGTAGTCTACGGATAAGAAGCAAAAGACGTCTATCGATGTTTGTGACATTTAGTTTTTCCCAAAGTCTGTGCCGGGGTATCGAGTCGAAGGCTGATTTGAAATCTATAAAGGCTACATAGAGAGAGCCTCCTTTCTTTGAGGTGTATTTCTCCACTAGATGTTGCAATACCAATCCTTGGTCTAGAGTTGATCTATGTGCCCTGAAACCAGCCTGGGCTTCCTTTAGGATGTGCTCCTGTTCCAGCCAGTCCGCAAACTTTTCACGTAAGTGAGTTGCATAAAGTTTGCTGATGATGCTTAAGAGACTGATTGGTCTGTAATTGGCTGGATCAAGTTTACAGCCTTTCTTGAATATGGGAACGATGATTGCCAATCCCCAGTCCTCTGGTATTATTGCTGTTTGATCTATGCTGGTGAAAAGGGTGGCAAGGACTGGGGCCCACCAGTCAATATTGGCTTTGAGAAGTTCAGGAGAGATGTTATCTGCTCCCGGGGCTTTTCTGTGTTTGAGAGCCTGAATAAGCCTCCTAATCTCCGCGACCGACACCGGAGGCCACTCATCACCTGCCGCACACTGTATTAGTGGCTGTGTCAAAGGCAGAGCTGAATATGAAGATTGGAAAAATGCCTCCCAAGTCCCTGCAGGTATAGTATACTCCACTTCTGAGGAAGTAGATCGCACTCCATTTGCTACCAGTCTCCAGAAGGTGGCCGAATCTCTCTCTCTGGATGCATCTATTAGGCATTTCCATTCTCTTTTCTGTGCCAGGAGTTTTTTGTTTTTGATCAAGATTTTATAATTTCGTTTATCTTCAAACCAGCCCGTGGGGAGTTGAGGTAAATTGGCAGATCTATAATTCTTGTATTTTTTCAGTAAATTTAGCTTCATATCCTGACATTCTTGATCAAACCAGGGTTTGGAGTTTTTATATACTGAGGATTGCCTACTTGGCCTGTTCCTTTTTTCCTTCAGGGAATCTTGAAGGAGTAAAATTAACTCCTGAAATAAATTTATCTTTAATTCATGGCTTGAGGAAGTTATAAGGTTTTCTCTCTTAGTGAGGAATTCCTTTGAGCATAGCCTACTTGAAATTTCCTTATGCAGTTCATCTGTCCATCTAATGCGCGAATATCTGAGCTCCAAAGCTGTAGGGCTCGAATGCTCGATTTTTTCAGCGCAGGATAAATCCTTTCCCGCAGCTACGAGTGCACTTAATGGCAGATGGTCACTGTCTAAGCGCTCCTCCACTTTGCATTCCAGAGCTTTGTTTTGAAGATCATACGACACGATTATGTAATCAATTGTGGAGGCGCCATTGTTAGATATAAATGTAAATTCTCCGACCTTCTCCCCCTCTGTACGGCCATTTAGTATAACCAAGTCCAACTTACTGACCAAGTGTAGTAGGCATAAGCCGGCATAATTGCAGCCTTTATCCTTTGAGATTCTAGCTGGTATTGGGAGGGTTTCCTCTATAATGGGGACTGTTTCGTGGAAATGGGCACACAAAGCCTCATCAGATTGTCCAGTTCTGGCATTTAGGTCGCCTGCCACCACCACAGAGGCATCAGGAAATTGATTTAGTAGTTTGTCAAGATACTGTTCTAACTGAGCCCAAGTATTTCTTATCAATCTTTTCTCTCTTTGTGGGGGTAGGTATGCATTAATCAGCAGCCAGCTGTGGGTTCTCCACTGTACTTGCACAGCTGTGGCCAGATGGTCTAGTGGGTCTAGTTTTTTAAATGTGGCCCTTAGCCTTGTTGAGATTAAAGTAACTAACCCACCTTTAACTCGCCCCCCTCTAGTACTTAAAAGACCTGGGAGGGAGAACGCAGAAAAACCGTTTAACTCCACTTCACTTGTGCTCCAGGTCTCCTGGAGAAACGCAATGTCATGTCTCTGGATATATTTAACAAAGGATTGGTCAGAAACCCTCTTTTGCCAACCTGCAATATTCCAAGTTAGCAAGGCAAGGTTGCACGTTGTCTTGCCAAAAATTGATCTTAGTCAATTTGCCTTTGAAAGATTTTTTGGGCCTATCTTTTTATCTGTTGGTTGGATTTCATTCATTTTGGCAATGTCCATAGATGTATTATCGCCCAGGTACTCAATGGAATCAGTTGAAGGGTGCAGCGTGCTAACATTAGTGATCAGTACTCCTTTTTTTGGCGAATCTACCTTGAGGTGTTCTATTTGACTGATACCAAGTTCATCCTCATCCAGGTATCTCATGCTGGTCCAAGAGCGCGTTGTGGTTGTCATAGGGATGGTTTCCTTCTTAGATGGTAGATTGTTGCTGTCCCTTACGCACTGTGTTAGATCTGTTGCTGTCAGGTTTATCTCTGCAGCTGCAGAGGTATTATAAGGGTAGTCTTTCGTGGTTGCCATAGGGATGGTTTCCTTCTTAGATGGTAGATTGTTGCTGTCCCTTACACACTGTGTTAGATCTGTTGTTAACAGGTTTATCTCCGCAATTGTAGAGGTATTATAAGAGTAATCTTTCATGGGGTCTGTCTTGGCTTTTTCAGAGAGGTTCTCTTTCTTCAATTGGTCCGTTGCCGGTTCTTTCTCTCTTACTTTTTCCTGAGCATTCATCTCTGTTAACTTATTTCTAAGGGTCTCCAATCTTCTCAAGATCTCAGATTGGGCAAAGAAAGGCAGCAATCCAAACTGATTTATTAATGCCTTTTCTTCTGGATAGAAGTTATCCATCCCCTCATTAGGCAATCTCATCTCCTGTCTTAGTTTCAAGGGCCCTTGCTCAGTATGTTCCAGTTTGTCTTTTGAGTGTCCTCTCTCCTCCTTTGGTTTACAAGTAAATCTTATCTCAGCTGTCGTAAACTCATCAGGGAACAATTTCAAACATGTGCTGTTTTCGAAAAATCTTGTTACCGCTATCCTTTTCTTTGACAGCAGATGTCTTGATCTATATATATATTTAGCCAAGTTTTGATCTTTGAAGGAGGCAATCACTCGCAGAGAATATCCATTGTAGAATATGAAATCTACTGAGGTAATGTCATTTAATTTTATTTTCCCTGGCAGCATATCATCTAAAATATTCACAAAATGCACCGAGCGTTCTTCCTGTGTAAGGAAGCCCTTTGGCTTCGGGTAGTTGAGAAAAGCTAGCTTCCTATCTGCCAACATCAGTTTCCATCCTTTATCCTGGGGCAAGTCTTGCCCTGCTACTGGCTCATCTTGAAATCTGCCATAATCAATAGTATGGGGTGAGTCTTCTTTAATATTTATGGATCCTTGGGGTTTCAGCATAGAGCACCCGGGTAGTGATTCCGTTTCCTCACTTGTTTTGTTTGGCAGCAATGATGTTTCTTTCAAAGACTTCAGCTGGATCTTTTTTCCTGGATCCACACTGTTGTTCTCTCTGCTGCCATGTATAGCAGGTTTGTTAGAGTTTGTTTTTGATTTTATTGGAATCAGCTTATATAGTCTTTTCCAGCATACTTTGCATGCACGTCGGTTTGTAACAGATTTCCTTGCAGTTTTTATGTTCTTACTTTTCTTTTTAGTTTCAGCTTTCTTCTTATGGGATCTCTTACTAATGCCTCGCTTCTTTTGATTTACTTCGATAGGAAATTCAGTTTTAGGGACAGATACATACAGCCCTATGTCCTTTCCTTGGTGTAAATGATTTTCCGCTGCTGATCCTTGTGTGCACTTGCTGGTTGCTGGTTGCTTTGTATATTCTGGCTCTTGAAGGGTGGTTTGTGGATCAACACCATGAGGTTCTGAGCCTTTAGCTTGGAGGGGATAATTTTCCACTAATGTCAGGAGCAGCCCATTTGTTATTGTTAAGTATTTTTTCATAGCTGCCAAATCCAGATTTATAGAGAGCAGCCAGTCCTGAGGATAGCAGTCGTTGTTTTCCGTCTGGGAGCCCATAGATGAAGTCTGGGGTTTCTGGGAGTTTCGGGTTTCTTCCTGTAACTCTGAAGATAATATCTCAGCCAAGACTATTTCATGGGCCAGGCTCATTGTATTTCTATTTTGGTTGTTATTCTCCGTGTCCTGTATTCCTCTAGAGAAGGTTGAGTGATCTTGAGCAGCAGAGGGAAAAAGAAGAGCCTCATCCTGCTTCAACTCAACCATCTCAGCCATCTTTTGCTCATTTCCATTTCCATTTCCATTCTCGTTGTCCCTTGTATGTAAAAAGTATTGCGTGATTTTACTCTGTTTCTCATAACACTCCTGGAGCAATGGACTTGTCACTATCCCCAGGTCCCTACATTTCTTTCTAGTAAGTACCATTTGTAAATCTTTGTCCACCCAGCTATGGGCTAAGGTCCAAAATGAGGCAGGATTTGGGATAGCTGTTTGTAATTTGTAATTTGATAGCTTATAGTTCAGAGTGTAACACGGAGTTGGCAATAAATCAGCTGTCACCCGTTTTCCTTATTGTCGGTCAGACTTGAGGGCGCGGCATCGCGGGGAGCAAAACCCTCCGGACATCAAGATAACAAGGTAACAAGGTAGCAAAGGAGCTCTTTTTTTTTTTAGAAGCAACAAGCTAAAAGGACTATTAAACTACTTAAAAAAACTCTGGAGGAGTTAAAATATATTATAAAGGGAGTTTCAAAGGTTGGCTCGGTGTCAAGCCTGTTTAAAAAGCAGATTTAGAACTTGCCTCAGATAACCTCCAGAACTCTGCAGCTAGTTCGGCGGCCATCTTTCCTCCCCACCACCGAGGAAAGGCATTTTGGCCTTTTCTTACAAGAAACTTCTGGGGGAAAACCAGGTATTTATCTTTTGCCCTCCATCTCACAAACATATACGCATCCCACTCACTTCCAGGGCTTAAGACTGGTCGCTACTGCATCACTTTAGCCTGCAGGGGAGAATTCAAAGTATCTCCTGCTACTGCAGATAGAGAGAAATGACGATGTCAGTAATAAGGGTCCATTGCTCCACTTCCCTGTAATAGTCTTGCTTTTACATGCAGGGAGTTCTCCTTTGTTGATTGGCATTAATGAAGCCAAACCTTCCTCATCCTGGTGCCCTCTACACCTCCCATCTCATTTTCTTTTTCATTTTTCATTTGTATGCCGCCTTTCCACAGATACAAAACAATGCTCAAGGCGGCTTACAGAATAACAAGGTCTACATAATTACAAAAGTCATAAACATCTGCCTCAGCCAGGATGATTTTGGTACGCCTGTTAGCCCGCCTCTTCAGCACCTGCATGGGGCTGGGTGACCGGAACACCTTCTCTGACCCTTGATCACAGAAACATAGGAACACCAATGAGCATTCCCAAGGAACTGTGGACTCACATCTGCTCATGTGAGCACCCAAACTCAGCAGAGTCAACAGAAGCAAAGCTGTGGAGGTTTTGCAGCATACCTGTCAGTTGGCTGTTGCATTTGCTCGAGAGTAACCAGGCAGGACTCCAAACCTGTCTTTAACAGGTTTTATTTTGGTGCAAACTATTTACAGTGAAGAGCTCCAAAGCTCATGTCTGGCTCAATCGTTAGTAGAATTCGGGAGTGGTCTCTTTTTGGACCTCCCCCAATATAAGAGTTTCATTACCCCCAACCTTCTCCTTCCCTCTTTGCGCCTTAGGCTGCTGTGCAGGATGGGTGATGGCAAGGGCATATTTCTCTCCTGTCCAGCTTGCCCAGGAGCGGTGTTAAGGCTCCCAACAGCATCATCTGGTCCTTGCACCTCTTCCCCACTAGAGGTGGGGCTTTCCTCCTCCGCGGAAGAGGAACTGCTTCGCAAGAATTTCAGAGGCTCCCTGTAACACAACCGCCCTTCTATTCCTCTCCTCTGAGCTGATGGCAGTTCCCTGACAATACCTAATTTATTTCTACCAATTAGTCAAATAAAAGAACATAACCAACATATACGAGAGGAGCAGCTCTCATACAGACATCCTGTTTCCTTGCAAGACAGATCAAAGGAAAAGTACAACAGTACCAACGACGGAAGTCTTGAAGAGTGGTTTCCGTCCCTTCCTTTCTCACAATATGAAAGTAAACAATAGGATCAGGTGATCCTTGCAATGGGAGGGATGAAAATACTGGCAGATGACGCCCTAGGAATTTATAGATTTTAATGCCCTAAACTGCCCTGTATACCTGAAGGAACATCTTGACCCCCATCGCTCAGCCTGGACATGGAGGTCCTCCTCCAAGGGCCTTCTGGCGGTTCCCTCACTGCAAGAAGTGAAGCTACAGGGAACCAGGCAGAGGGCCTTCTCGGTGGTGGCGCCCACCCTGTGGAACGCCCTCCCACCAGATGTCAAGGAGATGAGTAACTATGTAACCTTTAGAAGACATCTGAAGGCCTGTAAACTTTTAAAGGTTTAATGCTTTACAGTGGCACCTCGGGTTACAGACACTTCAGGTTACAGACGCTTCAGGTTACAGACTCCGCTAACGCAGAAATAGTACCTCGGGTTAAGAACTTTGCTTCAGGATGACAACAGAAATCTCATGGCAGCGGCGGTAGGCCGCATTAGCTAAAGTGGTACCTCAGGTTAAGAACAGTTTCAGGTTAAGAACGGACCTCTAGAACAAATTAAGTTCTTAACTCAAGGTAACACTGTATGATGCATTTGTATATTTTGGAAGCCACCCAGATGGGTGGGGTACAAACAAACAAGCAAGCAAACAAATAATAGTGATAGAAGCTGCCTTTCACTGAGTCAGCTCACTGGTTCATCTAGTACAGCATTGTCCACATAGACTAGCAATCCTGTTCTTCAGGATTTTGGACGGGGTTCTCTCCCAATCCTACCTAGATATGCCATGGATTGAACGTGGGACCTTCAGCATTCAAGCAGACACTCTACCACTGAGATACTCTACAGCCCTTCCCCTTGGTGCCAGGGAATTTTAGTGCAAAACACCTTGGGGACACTCGGTTGGCAGAGGTCAATCAACTGCATCCCAATATTGTAGGTTAAAGTGGTGCAGGCAGGACACAGGTTTGCTGGCTCAGCGACAAGTTATTTGCAAGCGTCGGGCCTTAAGCTCCCTCTCTGCCACTTCCGATGTCGTTTCACGGGATACTAACCAAAAGATGTGACTTCAAGTAGCTATTAATTTGCCCAATTATGGCTGATAGATGTGGGCCCTTTTAGTGTGGAAGCTTGTTCTTCCCTAAGTGTTAATTTGTCCCCTTATGATAGTACAGCTCGTGCCCAATAGGTTTCAAACATCTTATTGCAGTGGTTTTTTTTCAACACCATTCCATAATTTGCATTTGTGTCTTTTGGTGTGCAATGTGTGTATTCAGAGAGCATATATATGGAGATCTGTGTGTGTGTGTGTGTGTGAGAGAGAGAGAGAGAGAGGGAGAAGAACGAAATGCAATCTTCAAGCATTTCGCTGGCGAGGTAAACAAACACAGCATTTAATCTTAATAAAATGAGAAGTTTAATAATGTGCTCTATTTTCAGCGGCTGAGACAGGCCAGATGTAAACTGCCCATTAACATTAGTTCTACATGACAAAGCGCCTACCTACGACAATAGTTCATTGCAAACCGCGTCCTCTGAGCTTGACAGAGCCTCTGGAATGGTGGAGGGATTTCATATGGCTTAGGGATTTAAATAATCACAAATTAAAGGCAGAATTAGCTGGAGAGGGAAGAAAGAGCTGCTTTCGAGTGAAGTGGGAGAGGAAGGAGGCGGCATAATGCAATGCAGTTTCCTCCAGGTACTGTTAGACTCCAGCTCCAATCAGCCCCTGCCAGCACAAGCAACAGAGAGAAATTATGGGAGTTGGAGTCCACAATTTGTGGAGGGCACCAGGTTGGGGATCTAAGGAAGCTGATGCAAAAAGAAAGCAAGGGAGGTGATAAAAGCTGAAGCAGATGGCAATTCATTGAGAGTAAAACAGCTCCTATATCACAAGAAGTCATGGACATTGGATGAAGTTGAATACTGGAAGGCTCAGGACAGATATAAGACGGTACTCCTTGACACAGCACAGTTAAATTATGGAACTCCCTCCCACAAGAAGCCGGGATCCCCACCAAACGAGATGGCTTCCAAAGTGGATTAGGAAAATTCATGGAGGAGATGCCTACTAGGCAAGACAGCCATGCTCTGCCCAAACATATGGAGGCAGGAGTGTTTCTGAATAGCATCTTCTGGAAACCACAGGAAGGGAGATCTGCCCTTGTGCTTGGATCCTGTTTGTGGGTTCCCCACAGGTATATAGTTGGCCATTGTGAGAACAGGATACTGGACTCGATGGGCCACTGGCCTGATCCAGCAGGATCTTCGTATGGTTTTATGCTAATCGAAAACTGATCTGCCAGTACCATAATCCTGCAGTTTAAATACACGAGGTAATTACACTTGTGATACTATGTACAGTCATACCTCACGTTACGTCCGCTTCATGTTACGTTCTTTCAGGTTACGTCCTGCGGCAACCCGGAAGCACCAGAAAGGGTTACTTCCGGGATTCGCCGCTCACGCATGCACAGAAACACAAAATGACATCATGCGCCTGCACAGAAGTGGCGAATCGCAACTCGCGCTTGTGCAGATGCACCACTGCAGGTTGTGTTCTTTTCATGTTGCAAACAGGCCTCCAGAACGGATCCTGTTCGCAACCAGGGGTACCGCTGTACTATGTATTTTATTTTATTTTTAAAAAAGCTTAAAAAATAAATAAATGATAAGTTGTAGCATTGGAAAAGGTTCAGAATTGGGCAACCAAAATGATCAAGGGGGTGGATTGACTCCCCAGAGAGCTAAGGTTACAATATATGGGGCTTTTAGTTTAGGGGGTGGGGAGAAAAGGTAGAGAGGTCCTGATGAGGTGAGGAGACCACAAATGCACCCATCCATGCCAGCTTTGCTGGGGCCTCCAGGTGTTGATAGTCCCATCAGCCTCAGCCAGCACAGTCAACAGGTTGGAGATGATGGGATTCGTAGTCCAAAAACAACTGGGTTAAGGAGGGCTGGCACAGCCAATTTGCACTGAGTCCTTGTTGTTGTTGTTGTTTAGTCATTTAGAATCAGAGAATCAGAGAATCATAGAGTTGGAAGAGACCACAAGGGCCATCGAGTCCAACCCCCTGCCAAGCAGGAAACACCATCAGAGCACTCCTGACATATGGTTGTCAAGCCTCTGCTTAAAGACCTCCAAAGTAGGAGACTCCACCACACTCCTTGGCAGCAAATTCCACTGTCAAACAGCTCTTACTGTCAGGAAGTTCTTCCTAATGTTTAGGTGGAATCTTCTTTCTTGTAGTTTGGATCCATTGCTCCGTGTCCGCTTCTCTGGAGCAGCAGAAAACAACCTTTCTTTTAGTTGTGTCCGACTCTTTGTGACCCCATGGACCAGAGCACGCCAGGCACTCCTGTCTTCCACTGCCTCCAACAGTTTGGTCAAACTCATGCTGGTAGCTTCAAGAACACTGTCCCACCATCTCGTCTCTTCTCCTTGTGCCCTCCATCTTTCCCAACATCAGGGTCTTTTCCAGGGAGTCTTCTCTTCTCATGAGGTGGCCAAAGTCTTGGAGCCTCAGCTTCAGGATCTGTCCTTCCAGTGAGCACTCAGGGCTGATTTCCTCTTCTCCTAAAAAGCAGGCAACTTTTAATTTCGTAACTGCTGTCACCATCTGCAGTGATCATGGAGGCCAAGAAAGTAAAATCTCTCACTGCCTCCATTTCTTCCCCTTCTATTTGCCAGGAGGTGATGGGACCAGCAGCCATGATCTTAGTTAGCACCGAGCCCCACAATTTTACCCCTCCTCCCCCCACATTTGCAGTGGCGTGGTCCCACACCACGAGCAATTAAAAATAATTCGGGATATGCAAGTATTATTTACTTATTATAGATAATGCTTTCCGTCCGGAATGCTTGCTTCTGCTTTATATAAACTTCCTCTTGCCCCCTTTCTCAACCACTGCTCTTCAAAAGCTCTTTACTGCACATTCATTGCATTTAGGTGACTCAACATATATTTTTGTAATATTTTTAGAAGAAACACTTCGGAAAAGTTTCTTTAAGAAATGGGAGGAGGGATTCAAACTCTTCAGCAAATGCTTCCAGCTAAGCTCTTGTCCATCGACCGTGGGCTCCACTGTACTGCAGAGGTACAGATTTTTTAAAAGGATCACACGGAACGTCATTTCTGAAAGCATATTACAAGGTTTAGCATCCCAAAGATAGCACTGAAATGTATTGCATGATAAGCAGTTTCTGCTAAACACGTTCCTAATCCGGGCATTACTGCCTACTTCGCATCGAAACTGCTCTCTGATATTTTTTCGAGCGGCGGCATGTTGGGGGTGCTTTTATTTTTAGAGCTATGTATCTGCAAACAGCACATACTGAAATTCTCTACCCTATTTTGTGGGCTGAGAACATTTAATGGGGCAGGGAGCAATTTCACAAAACTTCCCCAGCGGTAGGAGAAATTTTATCAGTGGAAAACGTAAGAAGAGCCTCCTGGATCTGGAGAGCTGCCCATCTTGCCCAGGGTTCCCCAAACTTGGGTCTCCAGCTGATTCAGGACTACAATTCCCATCATCCCTGACCACTGGTCCTGCTAGCTGGGGATGATGAGCATTGTAGTTCAAAAAGCAGCTGGAGACCCAAGTTAGTAGCCATTGATATAGCCTGATTCTCCAGTCTTTCTTCTGAAGCCACCCAAATTGGTGGTCATCACTGGTTTCTTTCTTTTCCTCTAAGCTTCTCTTTTTTTGGCAAGAAGCAGGAACGGCGGTAGCAACTGTTTTTGGACCGCCATTATTTTGCATTCCCATACAATTTTATGGAAAACTAGTGTCGCTATAGGCATGGGGGCGACAAGGCAGTGTATTCAACAACAACAGAAGGGTTGAAAATATTTGGAGACTAAAATATGTGAAATGGGCATCTTTTTCTTGAGGGAAAGGAAAATCTCGCGAAGATTCTGAGGATTTTCAGCTCAGTTCTAGTTATTTTTCCATCCTGGTTCAAACTGTGGGTGATAGGTCTATTCAGGGAGCACAGATCTATCAGTGATGCTTCAGTAGACAGTTAAATAGAACTTCTGCCTTCAGAGGCATTACACCTCAGTGACTCACCGGCTCCTGAATCCGACTTCCAAGTGTGAAATGTACAGATCCATTCACAGGTGTGTAAGAGAAACAAGGAATTATAGGCAGACCTTTCCACTTAGTTTAGCAGCTCACTCCAAGCTTGAGTCCCAAGGCGATGCTGCACTTTATATACCAACATCTCTAGTGGCCAAGGTGGGCAGGGATGATGGGAACCCAAGACTATTTTGTTCAAAGCATTGTGTCGCTTTGAGTTGCTGCGGCAAAAATGGGACTAATAAATTTAATTAACACCAACAGTGGTAGTAATCATCGTCATAATGTCAAACTCACTCATCCTATAAGATTTTGAATTCCACTGTTAGCCTGAATTTATCCTAAGGTACAGTACACATCTCTATATGAAGCTTTGACTAATATATAGATA
The DNA here is from genome assembly GCF_965112155.1 of Podarcis liolepis. NCBI lineage: Eukaryota > Metazoa > Chordata > Lepidosauria > Squamata > Lacertidae > Podarcis > Podarcis liolepis. The sequence continues at coordinate 5,237,819 of NC_139560.1, read as the reverse complement.
TTTGCAAAACAATTTCCCACAACACAATTAATTTAGTAGTTTGTAATTCATTGGAGTGGCTGGGGGCAGCCCAGTCGGATGGGCATCATCAACAACATCTGCTATTTTCACAAATATATGGATGTTTTATTGTGCTTTTAATTCTGTTGGGAGCCACCCAGAGTGGCTGGGGAAACCCAGCCAGATGGGTGGGGTATGTATGTATGTATGTATGTATGTAGAAAGAATTATTATGATTGTGATTATGATTATTATTGACATTTTATCCTAACACATGGATTTTGGCACACGTTTTTCAGTTGCAGAAGTGCCACAGGTTTTGGGAAAGTGCAAATTTCAAAGGATAATTGCATTCAGTTTGTGCATTGCATTGAGAAGCATGAACCAGGTAGTTTATCTTTAAAATGAAAGCAGGGTCGCATTTCTCCCCTGTCCCTAACACACACACACACACACACACACACACACTGCATGAAATGGAGTCAGGAGTGAGGCAGAGGCCTCCTCGAAACTCATTCACTTCCCACCGCTGTACATTTTTCATCTCATAAATTCATTCTGGGCTCTTTCTCCCGAGTCGGAGCGAGCATCCATCTCTCTTCCCTTACACATATATATCCAAAAACAATGCCGACCTGCGAGGCTCCACAATAACGGGATGGGGCTTGCATTACCGGCTTTGCATTAGGTTTGTTTATAGAAGACAAGGCATATTAATCATGAGGTGTCGGTGCTGGGAGCAGCGGGCAGCAATGCAAGAAATGTATTCATTACGGAAAGCTGGGTGTCAAGCTGACTAGGTGGCGGCTGGATTGATGCACTGCCAGAGAACTCCTGTGTTATCGACCTTCCGGTAAAGAAAGTTCAGTTCGACTTTCCTTTCCCTTCCCTTGTGTGTGAATGCAGGATTCAGGGCTGCATCAAACCATTATTTGCTTATTTTCTTTAAAACAAAAACGAAAAACCGAACAAACCCAATACACCGCTTTTCATTTATAAATGTATGCATCTCAAACCCGTTCTCAATAGATGTTTCATTTGTTAAAATCAATAAATAACAGCTTAAACATGCAGACAGTCGTATAATTTCAGAAGCTGCAGCAGCAGCCAGAACCGTGATTGTTTCTATAGGCGCCATTCTTTTAATTGCTTTCTGCATATGCCATTGTTTTGTAGCTGGTTGTTACTGAGTTGTGAAATTGCCTTGAGATGCTTCGCCGGAAGTGATACATGGATGAAATCAAGAAACAAGCATTCCTCCTCCTCCTCCTTTTATTATGAAGTTAGTAAACACCAGCACAAACAAAAATGCTATCTATGACAGTGCATCAATGTCCCCACACTGCAATGGTCAGTGCCTGCCTGGTCTCTGTTGGGAGCTCATTCTACAAAATCAACAACTATGTTTGACCCACAAATCAACAAATCAACCCTCTGACCTTACGATGAAAAGCAGGTAAGAAAACAACAACCACTGTATTTTTCCGTGTATAAGACGCCCCCATGTATAAGACGACCCCTATTTTTTTAAAGCCAAAATTAAGAAATTAAGTTATTTAGCTTTTGGGGGGGTTGGGGGAGGTAATTCCGCCAATCGCTCACCTAACTGCCCGCCATTGCCAATCGCTTGCCACAGCCACTGCCAATCGCACACCTCGCCGCAGCCGCCAATTGTCTGCTCGCTCGCCGCCAACAGCCCACCCACTTGCCGCGGCCACCAATCACCTGCCCAATTGCCTAGGTGACAGGAGAGGTGTCTCTGCCTCCTGAGAGGGGTTGGACAGGACAGGTGGAAGACTCGCCTTTGGATAAGCAGAGGTACTTTGCCAGGGTCAGTGGAGAAAGGGTCCGATAAGCTTGGAGATGAAGGTGAGGGTAGAGAGGAAGCCTAGACCCTACCTGCCTGCAGACTGACTTGCCAGCATGGTGCATGCTCTACTGCAATGTGCTCTACGTGGGGCTACCTTTGAAGGTAACTCAGAAACTGCAATTAATCCAGAATGCGGCAGCTAGACTGGTGACTGGGAGCGGCCACCGAGACCATATAACACTGGTCCTGAAAGACCTTCATTGGCTCCCAGGATGTTTCCCAGCACAATTCAAAGTGTTGGTGCTGACCTTTAAAGCCCTAAATGGCCTCGACCCAGTAGACCTGAAGGAGCGTCTCCACCTCCATCGTCCAGCCCGGACACTGAGGTCCAGCCCTGAGGGCCTTCTGGCAGTTCCCTCCCTACAAGAAGTGAGGTTATAGGGAACCAGGCAGAGGGCCTTCTCGGTGGTGGTGCCTGCCCTGTGGAACACCATCCCAGCAGATGTCAAGGCAATAGGGAACTATTTTACTTTTAAAAGACAACTGAAGGAGGCCCTGTTTAGGGAAGTTTTAAATGTTTGATACTGTATTGTTTTTAATATTTGGTTGGAAGCTGCCCAGAGTGGCTGGGGAAACCCAACCAGATGGGTGGGGTATAAATAATATATTATTATTATTATTATTATTATTATTATTATTATTATTATTATTACTCTTGCCATGGACATGGGTTGAGACAACAGAGTGGGTTGAGGATCCTTTCTAGAAGACTGCCCCACTTTCAACAGAGGCTGCTACATCCTGCTGCAGTCCTCCCCTGGGTCCTTTGCTGATCTTACATCTGCATCGGCCAGCCCATGGCAGGCGTCTTCAGGAGCAAGTGGCACGAAAAAGTCCCCAGAATCTTCTCTGTTGAGCTCCTTTTTTTCTTTTTAAGTGTATTGCAACACTCACCCTTCGAAAGTGGGGAATTAGCAGAAATGCAAGGAAATGAATGACGCCGAAGGAACAACAAACACAATAGTCTCCAGCTGCAGCTGAATTGAGAAACCATTCCGAGGCTCTCACAATTCACCCCCTTCCCCGCCTTCTCCTCTATTGATGCCATGTGAGCCATTCTCCTTAGCCCCTCTTCAGAATGCAACTGAAGAGCCTTTGGGCTGAATGACGATACGAGAGAGATCTGAGTGTCCCAGTTATGCCCATCGAGGCTGTCAAAAGGATGCAGGTGGGAACTGCGATGGAAGGTTGGGCATGGGGAAAGGAGCCCTTACTCTGCTAGGACAAGGGGAGACGAGATTAGGAGCAGGGGAGGTGAAAGACAGAAGAGGAACTCTGGGACTAAGTCACTGGCTTCTTCTTCTGTGTAAAAGGTGCTTCAGAGCAGAGCCTAGGCTGGAGAATGGCCTCATGAAAAGAGGTGAAAAACAACAACCCATCCCTGATGGCTTTCAAAACAAGCTTTTACAACATTGTTTTGAAACATTTATACCTGCTTGTAGTGTTGTCTTTATCTGTAGGTTAGTTGTGACTTTAGTTATCGCTGTAAACCAGGAGTGTGCATTTGGTTCGGACACATCCCAAGTCCTGAGCTGACTTGGGCAGAATCAAAGGTATTTCCCTGCCAGGGATGCTGTATAAAGACAAGGAAAGGTTTCTTACCTACTCTTTTATTTCAGTCTTTACAAAGAGAGATTATAGAACTCAGCTTCTTGGATAATGGCGTTGTCCCATCTCTCCCTTCCTCATTCGTCATCATCAGCACCTCCTCTACGAGTGCCATTAAGCGACCTCTGTCTTTGAGCTCTTTGCTCTCCTACTTTTAAGGCTCACCAGGTTCTGGGAGATGGAGGGTCTGGGATGCTTTCTAATGACAACATGTCAGCAAGGTGTTGCTCTGGCTCTCCCATTATTTCCCAGCTTTCTCCCTCATCATCTTCTGAGCTGTGACCTCCCACAACCCACCGTGGTTTTCCTCTTCCTCCGCCCTGGAAGGGTCAGGATGGGGAGGTGGTATCCATCATTCCTTTGCCCAGTCCCTGACACTTTCCACCAAAGTGTCCTGAACCAACAAACAGGGCTTCCTCCAAAGGCCTGCGATCACCTCAGAGAATGCAGATACCATCTACATGTCTATGTAAGGCACCACATTCCTTCAAGGTCTCCATAAAAGCACAGGGACAGAGGAGACGTGTGGTTTTCTGACTGACAGCTCTAGCTTCCAGCCAGGAAACATCCTCTCCAGGGTTCTTCATCACAGTGCTTTTGGGAAGGATGCAGATGTAAGAAACTTGCACACTCTCAGTTGAACAGAACTGCCCCAACCCACATTTTTATTCATTAGATCTCCTTACCCCATTGCCAAATCTTCCTGAAAATGTCTACATTATTTACCTAGGGGCACCTCTGTGATGTATGCCAATATGGTGCTCTACAGGTGTTGATGGACTACAACTCCCATCAGCCCCAGGTATCATGGCCAATGGTCAGGGATGATGGGAGATGTAGCCCAGTGACATCTGGAGCACCACATTGATTCCCCATTATGTATACTGTTTCCATTTGCATGGTATTTTCATTAGGTTGCCCACCACACCGTAGATAGGAGATACAGTAAATGAATCTATGAGTATGAGTGCCATTGCATTCATATGATGCTTGCAGGCTTTCTTTAAACATCTGGATGCTCACTGTGAGAATGGAATGAGGGCCTAGATAGGTTTCTAGACTGACCTAGCAGGGTCCTTATCCTACTACCCTCCCTAAAAAAACCCCAACCCTTTAAAGGTTGTCCTTGAAGGAAAAAACACTATCCCTATTATTCTGAAATTTGGGGGTATTTATCCTCTCCACAGGGCTAACATGGCTGCAAAATCCATCTATTTCTGCCTATACACACACACATTCATTCATTCATTCATCTAGCTAGTCCATCTCCCTGCAATGCAGGAATCTTGCCTACAGTTGTCGAATGGACTCGAACCACCAAATTTCTGGTTAACAACAAGATGCACTGACCCATTGCACCCAGTGCAAAACCCCATGCACCTATTTTCCTGAAATGTGACTGACTTTATCTGCACAGTAAATTCTCTACACATTTCATCTGAATATAAATTAAAAAGTACAAAAGTTAATTGTTTCCTCTCCCTTTCCCTATAATTATGAATAGATGAAAAGGCTTGACTTTCCCAAATGAAATTCTGATTCAGACCTTGGTATAAGTCAATGCCTGTTGTCTTTGTCCATGGTGTTTTCTTGGCAGGGATACTGGAGTGGCTTGCCGGTTCCTGCTCTAAGTGGATCATGTTTGGTTTAAACTCTCCACTATGACCTGTCCATCTTGGGTGGCCCTGCACGACAGAGCTCATAGATTCTCTGAGTTATTCAAGCCCCTTCGCCATGGCAAGGCAGTGATCCATGAAGGAGTGTTGGAGGAGACTCTTGAGAGTCCCATGGACTGCAAGAAGATCCAACCTATCCATTCCTAAGGAAATCAGCCCTGAGTGCTCACTGGAAGGACAGGTCCTGAAGCTGAGGCTCCAAGACTTTGGCCACCTCATGAGAAGAGAAGACTCCCTGGAAAAGACCCTGATGTTGGGAAAGATGGAGGGCACAAGGAGAAGGGGACGACAGAGGACGAGATGGTTGGACAGTGTTCTCGAAGCTACCAACATGAGTTTGACGAAACTGCGGGAGGCTGTGGAAGACAGGAGTGCCTGGTGTGCTCTGGTCCATGGGGTCACGAAGAGTCGGACATGACTAAACAACAACAACACAAGTCAATGTTCTCCCAAGCAGCCCAACCTTAACTGGACCATTTCCCAAGCTGCTGAATTGGGGTACAAACTGAATTCTACATTTGGCTCACACTCATATTGCAAACTCCACTGGGGAGGCATACTCAGCCTTCTTCTCTGATCATTGCAATCAAGAGCGTTTGGATCTTAAGAGTAGCTATTTAATATTTAATCCACTGAATTCTCTCTCTTAACAATTGCTCTTTACGTTCTTTCTCTTGCAAGAATTGGCTTCATGCTGAGTCAAATGATGTCGCCGTGCATAAACTCAAATGCACCATTCATTTCAGACGGGAGGTGTGTGGGAAGTATCCTTGCTGTCTTGTGTTTGCAGCGGGCTGAATAGAATTTCAGAGGGTATATCGGCGTGGGTAATTATACAGCCTATGAATCCGATGGATAGGCACTCATGCAGAATAATCTTCTTTGTCAACACAGTCGAGGATCTAAGAGATGAGCGGAAACTCCTCCTGACTCTGCCTTGCTGACGAATGTCAGGGGAAATGGGAGTGTGCAGGTTGTGGCCTTCTTACTGCAGGTTGCCTTGTGTGTCTCACGATGCAGGTTGAAAGGTGAGGAACAAATTAAGCAAAATAATAACAATACAATAAGATTCCTTCCTTCCTTCCTTCCTTCCTTCCTTCCTTCCTTCCTTCCTTCCTTCCTTCCTTCCTTCCTTCCTTCCTTCTTTTTAAGGAGATGGGGCTCTGTTATGTACTGAGTTGAATAGGATCCAAACTGCAGCAGTCTGATTGGTCCTAGAACAATAGGATCCAAAATGCAGCAGTCTGATTGGTCCTAGAACAATGCAGCAGTATGATTGGTCGGCAGGAACCACCCAATCATGCTGCAGATAGAAGTGAATCCACAACCTGATTGGCCTACAGGAGAATTCCGGAATTAGCCAATCATGTGCAGCCCATTGTGTAAATAATGTATATAAGCAGATACTTTGAGGGGACTTTCATTCTTCTTCCTCCTCACCACTATGAGCTGAATAAAGAGCATGAAATCACTTTGCGACTCTGAGTATATTTCAGGTTCTATTCCTATTCTTTTTACTTATCAGACAGGTCCTGTCTTTGCTGAAGGACCATAGCTCATTGGTAGAGCATTCTGGAAGGACAGATCGTGAAGCTGAGGCTCCAAGACTTTGGCCACCTCATGAGAAGAGAAGACTCCCTGGAAAAGTCCCTGATGTTGGGAAAGATGGAGGGCACAAGGAGAAGGGGACGACAGAGGACGAGATGGTTGGACAGTGTTCTCGAAGCTACTAACATGAGTTTGACCAAACTGCGGGAGGCAGTGGAAGACAGGAGTGCCTGGCATGCTCTGGTCCATGGGGTCACGAAGAGTCGGACATGTCTAATAATAATAATAATAATAATAATAATAATAATAATAATAATAATATCCCACCCTCCCCAGCCGAAGCCGGGCTCAGAGCGGCTAAACAACAACAAGAGCATTCAGACGGTCATGAAAGTGAAATAAACTGCTGCATGAATGCAGCCTACATGAAGTTATGAATCCTTTTCCATTGTCCTAAATTTCACCAGAATGTCAAGCTTCAGACCTGCCCAGATCAAGACTCTCATAGGACAAGGAGCCAGGAAATCAGAGCCCCTGGTAGATCTCCGCGCCGCTCAGACACTAACTATGAAGTGAGGAACGTCTGCCCCCCCGGAGCCTCTTTGCCTGACCCTTGAGAGTCTCCACGGGCCACACCCCTTGCCACACCCACTCTGCATGCTCTGCAAATGCTTTTGCTTGGCTTGAACATATCCTTGAACTGTGACATTTGGACATGGCTGTACAACCTTGATGGCAGAAAGTGAGGAGGAATTAAAAAATCTTTTAATGAGGGTGAAAGAGGAGAGTGCAAAATATGGTCTGAAGCTCAACATCAAAAAAACTAAGATCATGGCCACTGGTCCCATCACCTCCTGTCAAATAGAAGGGGAAGAAATGGAGGCAGTGAGAGGTTTTACTTTCTTGGGCTCCATGATCACTGCAGATGGTGACAGCAGCCACGAAATTAAAAGACGCCTGCTTCTTGGGAGAAAAGCAATGACAAACCTAGAGAGCATCTTAAAAAGCAGAGACATCACCTTGCCAACAAAGGTCCGAATAGTTAAAGCTATGGTTTTCCCAGTAGTGATGTAAGGAAGCGAGAGTTGGACCATAAAGAAGGCTGATCGCCAAAGAATTGATGCTTTTGAATTATGGTGCTGGAGGAGACTCTTGAGAGTCCCATGGACTGCAAGACCATCAAACCTATCCATTCTGAAGGAAATCAGCCCTGAGTGCTCACTGGAAGGACAGATCCTGAAGCTGGGGCTCCAAGACTACCTGGAAAAAACCCTGATGTTGGGAAAGATGGAGGGCACAAGGAGAAGGGGACGACAGAGGCTGAGATGTTGGACAGTGTTCTTGAAGCTACCAGCACGAGTTTGACCAAACTGTGGGAGGCAGTAGAAGACAGGAGTGCCTGGCGTGCTCTGGTCCATGGGGTCACAAAGAGTTGGACTAAACAACAACAACAACAGTAGCTCAGTGGTAGAGCCCCAGACTTTCATGCAGAAGGTCCCAGGTTCATTCCCCAGTATCTCCAGGTAGGGCTGGCAGAGGCTCCGTATCTGAAACCTGGAGAGCTGCTGCCAGTCCGTGTAGACAATACTGACCTAGACAGATTAATGGTAGCAGTACTATATTCGTCTATTTTGTTTTTACACCTGTTGAGGACCTTCCTTTGCCAACAAACTTTTAAAGTGGAGATCTTTATCCCAGTCTATGTCTGGATTGTATTTGAAATCGTTTGTACATATGTAATTGCTGTTCAATAGGGAGTTGTTCTTAAGTGGTTTCACATATGCAGTTGTTTTACATATGCAGTTCTTACTGTTGAAACTTCTACTATGAGATTACTTTTGAGTGGTGTAGTGGTTAGAGTGTCGGACTAGGACCTGGGAGACCAGAGTTTGAATCCCTGCTCAGCCATGACATTCACTGGAAGTTTTGAATGTTTGATTTTATATTATGTTTTTACATGTCTTGGAAGCCACCCAGAGTGCCTGGGGAAACCCAGCCAGATGGGCGGGGTATAAATAATACATTATTATTATTATTATTATTATTATTATTATTATTATTATTATTATTACTACTACTACTACTACTACTACTACTACTACTGGATGACCTCGGGCCAGTCACAGACTCTCAGCCTAACCTCACTCTTTGGGTTGTTGTGCGGAAAAATGGGAAGGAAAGATGAATGTCACATTCGGCTTGAAAAGGTGGAGGAAAAGTGAAATAAGTAAACAGAATATGTATCAGGGGTCAGCAAACTTTTTCAGCAGGGGGCCAGTCCACTGTACCTCAGACCTTGTCAGGGGCCAGAGTATATTTTGAAGGGGGGGAATCCTATGCCCCACGAATAACCCAGAGATCCATTTTAAATAAAAGCACACATCCTACTCATGTAAAAACACGCTGATTCCTGAACCATCCACAGGCCAGATTTAGAAGGCGATTGGGCCGGATCCAGCCCCCAGGCCTAAGTTTGCCTACCCATGCTGTTATGCGAAGCAATTAGCAAATGCAATCAAATAAATGAAATAGCAAGGGGGGGGGAAACATACATTTTGCACATGATCATTGTGATTTGGGACATTTGGGAGCAGTTTCCCCCTGACAGGCCCAACATCTCAACAATGACAAGAGGCGTCTAAACGTAGCAGAGAAGCAAAGGAATATAGCTGGGGGCTAGGTTGGAGTAGATGGCCCTTAGGGTCCAAATTTTTGCTTCAACTATTCAATGGAATTACACATCTGGTTTGGAAACTTAAGTAGAAAACAAGAGGAACTTTTTAATTTTTTAAGAGAGGGAGAGAGAGATTGAGAATGAATGATAAGAAGCATAGACTGGGTGGGTGGCTGGGATAGAGAACGTTCTTCCCCGGATGTGAAAAATCAATTTTATTCTCAGACTATCCCGGCTTTTCATTTAGAAAGCAATAAAATTCTATTTGTCCCTTGTTCATTTTCTACACAAAATGCCACCGAGCTGGTAGCTTTCGGCGATGGCACGAAACGTAATAGGTTAGGACTGCCGCTTTAAAATATGTTAGGGATTTTTAATGAAACCAATTTATATCAGTTTGTGGCGGTGAAAGGGCTGAGGCAACTTAATTTAGTCCCATTTTCCACACATTTGCGGCCAAAGCAAGGATTCACTTCGCTCTAAATCGGCTACACCTCCATATGGCAACCTAAGCTTTTTCCACCTGATTTGGCTGGTGACCTCTATTAAACAGCCAGGTGTGGGGCTCTATTAAAGGGATAATCTCTTGATACCTAACTACGAATGCTGCAAATGTGATTAAAAAAACCCCACCTGGGTTGGAGTTTTTATTTTTATTTTTTTTTTAAAAAAAAATCATAATCAGAAACTCATTGCAAAAGAGCACAAAGTTAGCAGGTCACCTGTGAGTTTGAAGTTTGGTGATGACCTCAGGATTCTCTGCACACCTTTCCTATATGACTAAAGCATTTAACTTTTCTTTTTCTTTTTTGTAAATCTTAATTTTTCACACGCAAAAAAAGCCAACGAAGAAACAGAACCCAAAAGACAGCAAATTGCTTTATCCATTGATTTCCAGCCCTCCCCTCCCATGGTTTCAATATTTATCCTTGGACGCTGCTTATTTCGCATACACTATTCAATATCTCAAGGGCTGCCACATGGAAGAGGGAACAAGCTTGTTTTCCCCTGCTCCAGAGGGTTCAAGTTACACGAAAAGAGATTCTAACTTAACACTAGGAATAACTTTCTGACAGTAAGAGCTTTTTGACAGTGGAATATGCAATTCCAATGCAATTCTGGGCTGCATCAATAGGAGTATAGCATCTAGATCAAGGGAAGTAATAGTGCCACTGTATTCTGCTCTGGTCAGACCTCACCTGGAGTACTGTGTCCAGTTCTGGGCACCACAGTTCAAGAAGGACACTGACAAACTGGAGCGTGTCCAGAGGAGGGCAACCAAAATGGTCAAAGGCCTGGAAACGATGCCTTATGAGGAACGGCTAAGGGAGCTGGGCATGTTTAGCCTGGAGAAGAGGAGGTTAAGGGGTGATATGATAGCCATGTTCAAATATATAAAAGGATGTCACAGAGAGGAGGGAGAAAGGTTGTTTTCTGCTGCTCCAGAGAAGCGGACATGGAGCAATGGATCCAAACTACAAGAAAGAAGATTCCACCTAAACATTAGGAGGAACTTCCTGACAGTAAGAGCTGTTCAACAGTGGAATTTGCTGCCAAGGAGTGTGGTGGAGTCTCCTACTTTGGAGGTCTTTAAGCAGAGGCTTGACAACCATATGTCAGGAGTGCTCTGATGGTGTTTCCTGCTTGGCAGGGGGTTGGACTCGATGGCCCTTGTGGTCTCTTCCAACTCTATGATTCTATGAATAGACTCCCTTGGGAGATTGTGGACTCTCCTTCCTTGGAGGTTTTCAAGCAGAGGTTGGGTGGCCATCTGTCAGGGATGCTTTAGCTGAGATTCCTGAATTGCAGGGGGGCTGGACTAGATGATGCTTGGGATTCTCTTCCAATTACAGTGGTACCTCGGGTTAAGAACTTAATTCATTCTGGAGGTCCGTTCTTAACCTGAAACTGATCTTAACCTGAAGTACCACTGTAGCTAATGGGGCCTCCCGCTGCCGCTGCGCTGCCACTACACGATTTCTGTTCTCATCCTGAAGCAAAGTTTTAACCCGAGGTACTATTTCTGGTTTAGCGGAGTCTGTAACCTGAAGCGTCTGTAACCTGAGGTACCACTGTATATGATTCAATGGTAAAGGTAAAGGACCCCTAGATGGTTAAGCCAAGTCAAAGGCAACTATGGGGTTGCGGCACTCATCTCGCTTTCAGGCTGACGGAGCTGGCGTTTGTCCACAGACAGCTTTCTGGGTCATGTGGCCAGCAGGACTAAACTGCTTCTGGTGCAATGGGACACCGTGACAGAAACTAGAGCACACCGAAACACTGTTTACCTTTCCACTGCAGCAGTACCTATTTATCTATTTGCACTGGTGTGCTTTTGAACTGCTAGGTTGGCAGGAGCTGGGACAGAGCAACGGGAGCTCACCCCATTGTGGGGATTCGAACCGCTAACCTTCCGATTGGCAAGCCCAAGAGGCTCAGTGGTTTAGACCACAGCGCCACCCGTATCCCCTATGATTCAATGAGCAATGGCAAACCTCTGGAAAGGCCTACACATCCAGGGGCTGATTATGGGAAGCTGAACTTAACTATCCCGCATGCATCCTGCAAGTGTGCAGGCATGGATGAAGGAGGCAGGCAAGGGGTGACCCAGCCTGGCCTGGCCTAGGACTCCTCTTCATGGGATTTTTGGGGATTCACTTGCCAAGGGCTGCATCGGCCAGCCGGGCTCCTCATTGTGTGGGCAGGCAGGCAGCACAGCACAACCCCGATTCACTCTGGTAGCGGGGACACTCTGTGTGACTTGCCTGTCCCGGGCACCAGCACCCATGCTACGCCACTGCTCCCTTTTCTGAAACCATGGGAAGTTGCTTCCAGTTAGTGTAGACAACACTGAACTAGATGGACCACTGGTCTGGCAGGGATAAGTTAGTGTCTTATGTTTTGTATTAGCAGACATTGCTTGACATCTGTTTTGCTAATCATCTGATTGAAAGACAGGGGTAAGAATCATCAAAACAAATAAATATTCATTGAATAGCAAAGGTAAAGGGACCCCTGACCATTAGGTCCAGTCATGGCCGACTCTGGGGTTGCGGCGCTCATCTCGCTTTATTGGCCGAGGGAGCCGGCGTACAGCTTCCGGGTCATGTGGCCGGCATGACTAAGCCGCTTTTGGCGAACCAGAGCAGCGCATGTGTCAGGGGTTTAGGAGCAGAAGCACGGGCAAGGGAGGAAACAGAGAGCGAAGGGGAGGAGGCAGAAGAAAAGATGAGTGACGACGACGACCCGAGATCTCCTAGTCTTTCCAGTGAATCAGAGGATTCACAGAAAGGAGCACCAGTGGCGAGGGCAAGGGGGGAGTCTAGGGGGGCACCCCAGGAAGACAGAGCCAGAGAGGACTCAGGGGGGAGCAGCTGGAAATCGGGACCAGCGTCACCGCCAGGAAGCAGGGAAGAGGAAGGGAGCCAGGGGGGAAGCGCTGGCAGCTCACCACAGGAGGGAGGACATGAGTCAGGAGTGGCCACACCTCCACAGGAGGGAGGACATGAGTCGGGGATGGCCACACCTCCATCGGGGAGCGAAGAAACGGTTGAGAGGAAAGTGGAAGGTTGGGCGCGCGCGCCAAGTTCAAATGCAGAGGAAGGCGGCGCAGTAAGCAGCCCCGAAAGAGAGCCAGGTCCTAAAGCCCGGCGCAAGGAGGCAGGAGGGTCTGGGTCAGCGTCAGAAGAATCCCGGAAGGAAGAAGCCCCGGGGGGTAGAGGGACCCAGAGGAGGACAGTCAGGAGGAAAAGGTGGAGCAAGGCTAGGATATTAAGTTGGTGCACACAGGGCGGAGACTCAGACGGAGCCTCGCCGACCTAGCTACTAGGCGTAGAGTTGCGCGCAGCAGCGTGAGAATGGAAACTGTAATTCAATAAAGACTTTTACTTAATGACCGCTGGCTAGCGTGATCCTCTGTGAGCTAGGATCTTCAAGCAGCTCTGACAGTAAGCTCCGTCTCCACTTGTGGGCATCTACAGCCTCGAGGAGGGGAGAGACACAGGTGCCTACTAGCAAGCTCACGAACGGCAGACGACATGACGGCTGAGCAGCAGATAGAGGAACTCAGAAACGCGGTGGCACAACTGAACGCCGAGGCTCTAGCATCCAGGAAGAGGGAGGAGGAAGCAGCCGCAGCCTGCAGGGATCTCCAGGTCAGGTTAGACGTGCTGACAAAGCAGACACCCCGGCAGGAGGGCATTGGGTTGGCGAGACGGACAGGCGGGCTGGTCTCTCACTTCGATGGGAACCTGCAACAGTATCCCAACTTTAGAGCCGACGTACTGTGCGCACTGCAACTGCTGCATAAAGACTTTAGAGATGAACAAGAGAGAGTGGGGTTCATCATGTCCCATCTGCATGGGGATGCGAGAGCATGGCTACGCAATTTATGGAGAGATAAGGATCCGGCGCTACAGAATGCAGATGCCTTTATTAAAGCGATGGATGGGTGTTTTTTATCAAGTATTGACGTGGATCTTGCACGGGAGGAGGTGCATGGGCTGAGACAAGGGAGGGCCAGCGTCAGGCAGTACCATGCCCGCTTTTTCGCCTTGGTCAGTGCCCTGGAATGGGACAGAGATTCGGCTCCTGTAAGAGACCTCTTTTGGGAGGGGCTGCATAACTCGATTAAAGATGAGATCGCCAGGGGGGAGAGACCCCGAACCACCCAGGAGGTCGTTCAGAGGGCACTGGCAGTGGGGGTGAGGCTGGAAGGACGTCCGTGGAACAGGGACGAAGGGCGTGGAGGGCGCGAACCAGCCGGGGGCCCCTCCTTCTTTCCCAGGGAAGCAGCGCGGGCGCAATCCACGCCTCCGCCAGGAGGAGGAGCCGAACCTATGGAGGTGGGAGGTGCAAGGGCTCAGTCAGCAACCAGAGCCCTAGCACCAGCAGCAGTGAAAGCGAAGCCTCCTAGAGGGAACAGGAAGTGTTACGTCTGTGAGGAGCCAGGGCATATGGCGAAAGAGTGTCCCCAGAGGCCCCACAAGCTCACTGCAGCCTCAGCAATGGTGACTGCAGCAACACAGCAAGGAGGACCACAGCAGGGAAACGAGGCTGTCTGGCTGGAGGAAGAGGCACTGGGGCCCAGCCAGACGTGTTAGTGACGCAGTCCCCAGCGATTTTACAGCCCGTGAACCCCCTCCCGCCCAAACCAGTAGTGAGGCTCACAGCGTCTCTCCAACTGCCCAATGGAATCACCATGGACGTGCCAATCACCATTGACTCAGGCAGCAATGCGGACTTTATAGGGCAGGACTTTGTCGACAGGCACGCTGTGCAGTTGCTGCCGGCCACACTGCCCCTGCAGGTTGTCACGGTGGATGGCAGGGAGCTGCTCGGGGGGCAAGTGGTGAAGCAGACGCCACCAATGGTGATGCGACTTGGGAATCACAGAGAAATCATCAGCTTCAACGTCACTCGACTATCTGACACGCCCATTGTATTGGGCATGAGTTGGCTGGACAAGCACAGCCCAGCAATGGCTTGGTACCAGAGGCAGCTGACCTTCGGCTCTTCCTTTTGTGCTGAACACTGCATCGTGCCCAGGCAGGAAGGAGAGGAAGAGGAGTCACAGCTGCTGCTAGGCACGCTGCAAGCGATTCCACACAAGTACGCTGAATTTTTGGAAGTTTTCTGCGAGAAGGAGGCAGACAGGCTACCCCCTCACAGACCATATGACTGCAAAATTGACCTGCTGCCGGGGGCGGCGCTGCCTAAAGGGAAACTGTATTCCATGTCAGAGGACGAACTGCAGGAACTCAAAGAGTTCATTGACCATAATTTGCAACGCGGCTTCATCCGGGAGTCCAGGGCAGTGGGGGGCAGTCCCGTATTCTTTGTTAAGAAGCGGGACACGCCCCAGAAAAGACTGGTAGTGGATTACAGGATTTTGAACAGTCTGACTAGGCCATCGGACTTCCCCATGCCCCGTATTGACGACCTCCTCGCAAAGGTACGGAAGGGCAGAGTGTTCACCAAGTTGGACCTGCGGGGGGCGTACAACCTCATTCGCATGCGGGAAGGAGATGAGTGGAAGACAGCCATGTTCACGCCACTGGGGACCTACGAATATAGAGTTATGCCTTTTGGATTGCAAAATGGCTCCCACGTTTTTCAAGCGTTTATGCATCACGTGTTGGCGGGACTTCTCTACAAGACGTGCGTCTGTTTCTTAGATGACATCCTGATCTTTTCGGAGTCGCAGCAGGAGCATGACGGACACGTCAAGGAAGTGCTGAGCAGGCTAAAGCAACATAGGCTCTACGCCAAGCTGGAGAAGTGCCAATTTGACATGCCGGAGGTGGATTTTCTGGGCTACAAGCTGTCTGACAAGGGGCTCGCCATGGACAGCGCCAAGGTTCGAGCGGTGTTGGATTGGAAGAGTCCGCGCAACCGGAAGGAGGTCCAACGGTTTGTCGGCTTTGCGAACTTCTATCGCAAGTTTATCAAGGGCTTCGCGATGCAGACAGCGGCCATCACTGACACGCTTAGCTCCAAGAAGAAGAAGTTCGTTTGGACAGCGCAGGCGGAGCAGTCCTTTCAGGCACTCAAGCGTCTCTTCGCGTCGGAAGAGCAGCTGCTTCATGTCAACCCCAGCAAGCCGATGAGGGTGGAGACAGACGCCTCAGACAGAGCCGTGGGGGCGGTCCTGTTGCAGAAAGACCCGCAGGGGGTGTGGCGACCGGGAGCGTTTTACTCCAGGAAGCTCAGCAAGTCCGAACAGAACTACACCATCTGGGACAGGGAGTTGCTGGCCATTCACGCAGCGTTCAAGGCGTGGAGGCACTTTCTGATCGGCGCCAAGCACACGGTGCAGGTTTGCACGGACCACAAGAATCTAGAGCACTGGCGCACGGCACAGTTCCTGAACCAGAGGCAGATACGTTGGGCTGAGTTCTTTGCAAACTTCGACTTCCGAATAGAGTATGTCCCGGGGGACACCAACATCATGGCAGACGCTCTCTCCCGTAAGCCACAGTATCTGGAGGACGCAACACCAGCGGCCGCCATGCACATCTTCGCACCAGCAGTGTGGGCGTGCGCCGCGGCGACCGTGGACCTAGAGGCGGTGCGACGTGCGTTGCAGGAGGACTCCTTCGCACAAGCAAAGATGGCAGAGGTGCAAAGGGGCAAGGCAGCGGCCGACGGTTTCCGGCTACGAGATGGATTGCTCATCCGAAAAGGGGCCATCTACGTGCCGGGAGACGAACTTCGAGCCAAGGTGCTGCAGCAGCTGCACGACGCGCCCACGGCCGGGCACTTTGGCAAGGAGAAGACGGTGGAATTAGTAGCCAGGGATTTCTGGTGGCCTGGAATGCGAGGGGAGGTCGCAGACTACGTGGCGAGGTGCGACACCTGCCAGAGGGCCAAACCAGTGCACAAACCGCCGGCCGGACTGTTGGAACCGCTGCAAACTCCGGTCGAACCTTGGGAAAGGGTGGCTCTGGACTTTGTCACGGATCTGCCCAGCTCAAGGGGCAAGACGGCAGTGCTGGTGGTGGTGGACCTGTTTTCCAAGATGGCGCATTTCATTCCGTGTGCGAAGGTGGCCACGGCGGAGCAAACCGCCAAACTGTTCATAGACCACGTGTTCAAGGTTCACGGTCTGCCACGGTCTATTCTGTCCGACCGGGGGCGGCAGTTCATCTCGAATTTCTGGCAGAAGCTGATGGGCTTCCTGAACGTCAAGATCAACCTGGCGTCGGCGAGACACCCGCAGACCAACGGGCAAGCGGAGCGGGTCAATGCCATCATGCAGCAGTACCTGAGATGTTATGCAAATCAACAGCCTGCGACGTGGGTGGATTACCTACCGCTTGCCGAGTTCGCCTACAACAACACGAAGCACGTGTCCACGGGGGTCACGCCGTTCTTCGCCAACAACGGGAGGCACCCCAGAACCTTCCCGGGACTGGAAAGAATGGGGGAGGGGGAGCCGCAGACAGCAGATGCGTTCGCGTCGGAGCTGCAGGAGGTCCACGATCAGCTGAGGCGCCACCTGGAGCTGGCCAAGCACGCATACAAGGTACAAGCAGACAAGCACAGAAGGGTTGGAGAAGAGCTCCACGTGGGAGACTGGGTTTGGTTAGCAGCCCACGCAGTGCCGGCCAGGTCGTTGGCCAAGAAGAAACTAGGGCATAAGCAACTGGGGCCCTACCAAGTCGAAGAGCGGGTCAACCGCTTTCAGACTGGCACTTCCGGAGGGTTCCAGAATGCATCCGGTATTCCACAGATCGGTGCTCACTCCCTACAAGGCACCGCACAGGTTCCAGGAACCCGGAACAGCGCCGAGTCCGGTCAGAGACAGAACAGGGCACGCGGAAGTGGCACAGAAGGAGCGCATCAACGAAGTCACTGAGATTTTGGACTCCAGATGGGGGGAAGAGGGGGTAGAATACTTTCTCGCCAAGGAGGGCACCCCGGCCAGTGCGAACAGCTGGGTGCCGGGCTACGCCTTGGACGAACCTCTCCTCAAAGACGAGTTTCATGCCCTCTTTCCCCATAGACCTATGCCAGCAGAATATTTTGACGACTGGCTTTTCACGCCCACACTTTCGGCCAGCACTTTCCGGGGGTTCGGCTCGGACGAGGACCCGACACAAGACGTCCGTTCCCCGGAGGGGTCACCCTCGGGATCTGCATCAGAACCCTCGTATTGGTGGGACGATAGGCCAGAGGAGCAGTGGCGCAGACGGTGGCTGGAAGGCCCAGGACGAGCAACACCGACAGGAGGAAGTGAGGGAGAGACGGACATGGACGTTTTCGGGGACGACCCTGGTTTCGAGCACGGCGGCACAGAGATGGAAGCGGAGGTGACTGTCGTCGACGAGAGCGGGGAGGAAGACCCGGGAGACTTCAGATGGAGGCCTGCCACGGGAAGCGACCGATACCCGACGTTCGTCCCTTTGCAACAGCAGCCCCCAGCTCCAGCACCGGAAGGAGGGGAGGGGGGAATGGGGGGCTTCGAGGGGGGGATGGATGTCAGGGGTTTAGGAGCAGAAGCACGGGCAAGGGAGGAAACAGAGAGCGAAGGGGAGGAGGCAGAAGAAAAGATGAGTGACGACGACGACCCGAGATCTCCTAGTCTTTCCAGTGAATCAGAGGATTCACAGAAAGGAGCACCAGTGGCGAGGGCAAGGGGGGAGTCTAGGGGGGCACCCCAGGAAGACAGAGCCAGAGAGGACTCAGGGGGGAGCAGCTGGAAATCGGGACCAGCGTCACCGCCAGGAAGCAGGGAAGAGGAAGGGAGCCAGGGGGGAAGCGCTGGCAGCTCACCACAGGAGGGAGGACATGAGTCAGGAGTGGCCACACCTCCACAGGAGGGAGGACATGAGTCGGGGATGGCCACACCTCCATCGGGGAGCGAAGAAACGGTTGAGAGGAAAGTGGAAGGTTGGGCGCGCGCGCCAAGTTCAAATGCAGAGGAAGGCGGCGCAGTAAGCAGCCCCGAAAGAGAGCCAGGTCCTAAAGCCCGGCGCAAGGAGGCAGGAGGGTCTGGGTCAGCGTCAGAAGAATCCCGGAAGGAAGAAGCCCCGGGGGGTAGAGGGACCCAGAGGAGGACAGTCAGGAGGAAAAGGTGGAGCAAGGCTAGGATATTAAGTTGGTGCACACAGGGCGGAGACTCAGACGGAGCCTCGCCGACCTAGCTACTAGGCGTAGAGTTGCGCGCAGCAGCGTGAGAATGGAAACTGTAATTCAATAAAGACTTTTACTTAATGACCGCTGGCTAGCGTGATCCTCTGTGAGCTAGGATCTTCAAGCAGCTCTGACAGCATGGAAACGCCGTTTACCTTCCTGCCAGAGTGGTACCTATTTATCTACTTGCACTTTGACGTGCTTTCGAATTGCTAGGTTGGCAGGAGCAGGGACCGAGCAACAGGAGCTCACCCCGTCGCGGGGATTCGAACCGCCGACCTTCTGATTGGCAAGTCCTAGTCTCTGTGGTTTAACCCACAGCGCCTTACTTGCTCTCTAATTGTCACAGGAAAGTATATTTTATTTTTATTTACATATTTTATTAAGGATTTTCTTGTTTTACAGAAGTGTAGTGCCCCTTTCTTTTTTCTTTCTTTTTTTCCTTCTTCTTCTCCCCCTAATGCCTCAACAAATGAAACGGATTTGTAAAAATGTTACATGGAAAAAAAAATACAAGTCACAGGAAAGTATATGATCATTGTTTGATTTTGCAAGAGATCCCTTGTTACATGGATCAAAACTCAGTAGCAGTCGTTTAAAGGGAAAACGGGACCAGCAGTATCATTAAGAGACGTTTTTTCAGCATCCTGAAACACACTACAGCCTTTGTTCCTGCAACAAATGTTCTTATGAAGGGAAGTCAATTAGCATGCAAGAAAATGCCAAATGACCAAGGCGATCACTACTGAAGAATGAAACAAACACTCCTCCCTCATTTGGGGGGCACGTGTATATGGAGTAAAGAGAGAAATGTCAAAATAAAAATAAAAAGCAACTTCTGTGTTTGTGGAGAAGCATTGAAAACTGACAGACATCTACAGATTTCGGAATATTCATATCTCAACAGCTCTTGAAGCTGCAAGAGGTTTTTCCTTAAAAAAATAATAATGCAAAGATGGACAGATGGAATTAATTATCACCATTTCAGCACATTTAGGAAAGACATTGGGATTGACACTTCAGAGCACTCCTCAATCCCAGCTGGAGCAGTTTGGAGCTCTGATATGTTAAATACATAAATGCAAGAGAAAATTGGGGAGGCATGCAATGGGAGCGTGAGATGACTGGGTTTGAATTCAGATTAACCAGGGCTGTCCTGTACTCGGCCTATCTGTGCTACGCCACCAACTCTGACAGGCAGCTGCTGTCTTGGATCCAATCAGCCTTTCCTAGACCTGCTGTTTCTCGCCTCTTCTCTGCCAACCCCTACCCCCAAATCCAGAACGGTTTCCCAGTCTTATCATCTCATTCAAGATTCCTCAGTGGTGTTTCTGAAGGCCTCCACATTAATGCCAAGCATAACGTTGTTCGAAGAGGAAGATGGTTTGTGGGTCTCTCGTGCTGTGAGAAAGAGTCAGATGTAGAAGACAGGGGCCCTGTGGGTGGATACGAATGAATTGATTTACAGTGGTATCTCGGGTTAAGAACTTAATTCATTCCGGAGGTCCGTTCTTAACCTGAAACTGTTCTTAACCTGAAGCACCACTTTAGCTAATGGGACCTCCCACTGCTGTTGCAGCGCCGCTGTGCAATTTCTGTTCTCATCCTGAAGCAAAATTCTTAACCCAAGGTACTATTTCTGGGTTAGCGGAGACTTTAACCTGAAGTGTCTGTAACCTGAAGTGTCTATAACCCAAGGTACCACTGTATTTCGGTCATGGACCAGAGTGACCTGTGGGTGGATAGTCCTCTGATCCAAGAGGAATGGCCTCAATCTGCTTTGGATGGAGCTTGCACTCTATTTGACGGATCAGGTTCGCAGAATTGGGATATTCCTTGATCCAGGTTTGCCAGTTGAGGCTCAGGTGCCCTGAGTCAATCTTTGGCTACCAGTCATCCACAGCCAAGGAAAACAGCATTTTCCACTGCTATGGTTTCCAGCAACTGGTATTGAGAAGCACTGCTGCCTCCAACTGTGGAAACTGTTGGGATATTCCGTTCCACCTTAAGAACAAACATGTGGATTGTTGTATGTCACACAAGCAGGAACAGCTGGCAGGCGGCAAAGAGGGAGTTCCTGGGCTGCGTCCTGCCTTAAATACGGCAGGCCATGCCCCCAGAGCCAGCCGATTGGCTGGCCAGGGGGTGACGCAGCAGGGAATCCCCCCAATTGCACGGGGGCTGGGCTCCAGCCGCTGTGTGCGTGGTGGGGCCAGGAAGCCCACAACCCCACCTCCTCTGTAGGGCGGAAGTGGCTTTGGATGACTAACACAGGCTTTCTGGGTTCCCAGGGTAGGATCTCTCCTAACTCTACCTGGAGATTTACCGTATTTTTCGCTCTATAAGATGCACCCGACCATAGGACACACCTTGTTTTAGAGGGGGAGAACAAGAAAAAAAAATCTCCCCCTCTCTGCTCAGCGCCCCTTCAGCGAAGCGGCAGGAGAAACGGAGCCCCTTCCATTTCTCCTCCCGCTTGGCTGAAGGGGCACTGCGCAGCTCTCCCTCTCTGCTGAAGCCAGGAGAGTCTTGTTCTCCTGGCTTCAGGAAAAGGAACCCAAAGCCTCCAGAGCACAGAGGGAACTCGTGCTTGCTCCGAAGGCTTCAGGCGGCTATCCCTGAAGCCTGGAGAGTGAGAGGGGTCGGTGCGCACCAACCCCTCTTGCTCTCCAGGCTTCAGCGAAAGCAACGCGAAGCTTCCGGAGCGCGGAGGGAATGCTCCCTCTGCGCTTCGGAGGCTTCGCATTGCTAACACTGAAGCCAAGGAGCCTGCATTCGCTCCATAGGACGCACACACATTTCCCATTAATTTTTGGAGGGGGAAAAGTGTGCCCTATAGAGTGAAAAATACAGTATCTTCTTGCCTGCAAAGCTGATGTTTTATCACCACGCTATCACCCTTCCCCATATCCCAGCCATGTGTATTCCACAGAAGTCCCTCAGTATGCTGTAAGCTAGGCTAGCAAGCTCCCCTCTCCAGCTCTGCTTCTTGATAATCTCTTCTGACCACTATTGATTGGCTATCTCCTGTGACACCGCGATGGCAGTGGCAGCTGAGTCCATTATCTTATTTCTTCCTTTGGTTTTGAATGCACGACACTCGGGCCTGCAGCCTGAGAAATTTACTTCTGTGCCGGCATCCTGCCTTTATGCTCTTTCATCTCCAGCCTGACAGGAACAGTGACTAAAGTGCAGCTCTATTGATTAAACATCCAGGGCTTTTTAAAGAGTATATATGCGGGTATTCTCATAACGCAACGTGACATCTAATCGATAGAGCAGTACCCTGCTCCATGGACCACAGGCAACATCTGAGTGGCTTCCAAGAAACAAGGCAAGCTGACTTTTGTATTTGTCGTTTCATGCAGCTCTCTCACACAAGCGTAGCCTCCAACCTTTTATCAGATGGAAACAGTTCCTCATTCTAATAACAATAAAAAAATAAGGTCAGGACAAAGGCCCATCTAGGGCAGCAACCTGTTCTCACAGTGGCCAACCAGGTGCCTGTGCGAAAATAAAATAATAATAATAATAATAATAATAATAATAATAATAATAATAATAATTTATTTATATCCCGCCCTCCCCAGCCGAAGCCGGGCTCAGAGCGGCTAACAACAATAAAAGTAATACAGTTTACAGAAAATCACAATCAATTAACTGTAATGCATTCTAAAATCAATTCAAAATCAAAATCAAATTAGCAGGATTCAAGCATAAGAACACTTAAAATATCATTGACTTCCCTCCTTCTCTTTCCTTTGTTCATTTTGAATAGCATAAATCCCTCCCTATTTTATAAAAAGACTATACCATTCAGTATTCCATTATTACTTCCATCGAAACTTATTTACACTGCCAACATTTTCAAGTGTACACAATTTCCCCCCATATATTCAATAAACATTTTCCAATCTTCTTTAAACAAATGTTCTTCTTATTCTCTTATTCTATAAGTTAGATCCGCAAGCTGCGCATATTCCATCACTTCTGAAGTTGGTGGCCATCACTGCCTCCTGTGGAAATGAGTTCCACAGTTTTAACCTAAGGCTGCATTAAGAAGAACTTTCCTTTGTCTGTCCTAAATCTTCCCACCTTCATTGGCTGCCCATGAGTTCCAGCCTCTCCCCACTTTCTCCATGCCACACAAATTTATAAACTCCTACATTTCGCCTCTGACTTGTCTTTTGGTCAGAACTAAAACATCCCAATCTACCGGTATGTGGCCAGGCAAGAGGGGCATTGTCCCAGTTCAATGACATGGTCCTGCCAGGTAAAGCAATCAAGGATGCCCTGGTGTGACCCTGAAGGAGAATCTCTAGGGTTGGACACAGAGAAGCTTGGAGGTTCCTCAATTTTGCTCTAAGTCTGATAAAGAAGTTCTTGACAAGCCACCATCTTTCTTTATTTAATGAATTTATATACTGCCCTACACTTGGAGGTCTCAGGGCGGTTCACAAAAAAGATTACTATATACATAATCAAAATGAAAACAATAAGCCAACCCAATAATAACCCCCCCCCCCAAAGAGCCACGTTTTAAAAGTGTATAGCGGTTCTCAACCTGTGGGTCCCCAGATGTTGTTGGACTACAACTCCCATCATCCCTGAGCTCTGGCCTTGCTAGCTAGGGGTGATGGGAATTGTAGTTCAACAACATCTGGGGACCCACATGTTGAGAAAGGCTGGTATAGGATGTTGATCAGGTCAACCAAAGTCGTGGTTAAAAGGGAATGTTTTTGCCTGGCGCCTAAAGGTGTATAATGAAGGAGCCAGACAAACTTCCCTTGGGAGAGAACATTCCACAGACAGGGAGCCAGTGCAGAAAAGACCCTGCTCTCGTGTTGCCACCCTCTGGACCTCTCGAGGAGGAGGCACACGAAGGAGGGCCTCAGAAGATGATGTCAGGGTCTGGGTAAGTTCATATGGAAAGAGGTGGTCCTTGAGGTATTGTGGTCCTGAGCCGTTTAAGGCTTTATAGGTCAAAACCAGCGCTTTGAATTGGGCCCGGAAACTAATTGGCAGCCAGTGCAGTCAGACCAGGATCTGTGTAATATGCTCAAACTGTCTTGCTCGGGTGAGCAATCCGGCTGCTGAATTCTGCACCAGCTAAAGTTTCTGAACTGTCTTCAGAGGCAGCCCTACGTATAACGCATTGCAGCAATCTAACCTTGAGGTTACCAGAGCATAGACAACATAGACCTAGCTTCCTCAATCACCATTTTGGCTGGCTGCTCAGAGCCATTCAACCAGCAGGCAGCAATAGGAAGGTCAGAAACCCAGAACGTGGAATCGCATTGCAAATGGCCCTTCCTTTTCCTCTCCTACACTCCAGCAGCGATGCTGAAGATTCTCTCTTTTTCTTTTTGGGTTGTTACTTCTTCCCACAGTGCCTCTAAGATATCTATCTCCCTTGTATTTATTCAGTGCAGAACAGATTGATTTAAATCTTTGCCCAGGGTTATTTTTTCTTCTACTTTGCATTTCCCCCTACTTTGCATTAATTTTAAACACATAATAAGAGGTTATGCGGGGCCAGAATGTCCCATTTTGGAGAAGGAAGGTTTTTTTAAAAAAATAAAATAAAGAAGATTAGCTTGAGCTAGAGGAAGGCTGGGGGAAGGCTGAGAAGCACTTCTAATTTTTAAATATACAAATGCTTTTCCTTTACTGTGTGAGTGTATTGCATTGCTCTCAGCCACTGCAGGGAAATGCAACTTATGTCAGTGGAGTGAGAATCTATACAAACCTGATTCACAAAACAACAAGAAGAGTTTGGATTTGATACCTCGCCTTTCACTCCCTTTAAGGAGTCTCAAAGCGGCTAACATTCTCCTTTCCCTTCCTCCCCCACAACAAACACTCTGTGAGGTGAGTGGGGCTGAGAGACTTCAAAAAAGTGTGACTGGCCCAAGTCACCCAGCAGCTGCATGTGGAAGAGCGGAGACGCGAACCCGGTTCCCCAGATTACGAGACTACCGCTCTTAACCACTACACCACACTGGGTCTCAAAAAAAAGAAAGAAAGAAACAAAACAAAAATACCACCACTGCTTGCCTTCTAGGGAGTTCTGACTTGTTAAGAGCTTTGTAGACTGTCTAAAGTTATCCAGCTTCTGACCATTCAATTGGATGTATTTGAGAATTAAAAGAATATGCACTTTCTCCTTTCTGATGATGCCAGCAGTGTCAGTAGTGGTGGCCAAAATTCCATGTGCCAATAATAATAATAATAATAATAATAATAATAATAATAATAATAATATTTATACCCTTCCCATCTGGCTCAGTTTCCCCAGCTGCTCTGGCCGGCTCCCAACAGAATATTAAAAACACGATAAAAGATCCAAACTTCCCTAAAAACTTCCCTAAACAGGGCTGCCTTCAGATGTCTTCTAAAAGTCAGATAGTTGTTTTATTTCCTTGACACCTGGTGGGAGAGCGTTCCACAGGGAGGGTGCCACTGCCGAGAAGGCCCTCTGCCTGGTTCCCTGAAACCTCGCTTCTTGCAGTGAGGGAACCACCAGAAGGCCCTCGGAGCTGGACCTCAGTGTCCGGGCAGAACGATGGGGGTGGAGACGTTCCTTCAGGTATACTGGGCCGAAGCTGTTTAGGGCCAAGGCTGTTCAGATGTTGTTTGACTACAATTCCCGTCAGTCCAAGCTTCTGATAACTTACGGTAATCTAATGTGTAAGAGAATTGATAGCTGCATTCCAACCAGCATGCATATCTAAATTAGGACATTCTGCTTGAAAAATGTGGACAGAATGAATGTCTCTTTCATCTCTTGCTAAGGTGGAGCAAAGGAAAAACTGGGAAGGTCCAAAATGTTTACTCCAGAAGCGTTTATCTGCCCAAAACCATACTGGCTTTTTGGTGTCTGTGTCAGATAAATCCATAGCTTGTAGAACAGGATAATTTTACAGAGACTGGGTACAAAACAAACATAATTGAGAGGTTTCTAACACACACACACGTGATCCTATGGAGGGGTGAAAAACAGAAAACCCCATCTTTCTCACTGAAGGCTTAGTGCCTCTGCAGAACTGCAGGCAGGCAGGATTGCGTAATAAATTATATTTTCCCGAGTCACAATTAAATGCAGCTCTGCTGAAAGGCTGCTGAGTTTTCTCCATATCGACACTGAAGTAGATGTTTTCTGAAATTTGGTTCAAGAGAGGTTAATGCCTGTTGTCAAATGAAACCCCAGAATGAGCCCTCAGCCAAACCAACTGCAGGATCAGCTCTGACATTATTGAAATAATTTCCCATATATTAAAAAGGAGCAGTGAGATTCCTAAATCTGCAAGAGCCTCTTGCTGACGGCGTGCAGGGCAGAAGGGAGAAAAGAGAATCTGCCCAAAGAATAACAGAATCATAAGACTGTACGGTCGGAAGGCACTCCAAAGGTCATCTAGTCCACACACCCCGCAATGCCGGAATCACAGCTAAAGAAAGGACAAAATATCAATGAACTATATGAGGACTGCTCTGCTGCTGGAAGGAAGGAAAAGAGAAATTGTAGATCAACGCAGGATCAATTACCTAAATCCCATTTAGAGGGTGATTAATACTTGCAAAACATGCTAAATTTCAATTAACCTATTACTGCAGCAATTTAAACATTTATCTCTCGCTCTCTCCCTCTCCCTCCCATCCAAAAACCCTCTCTGGCATTAATATTGTTGCTGCTCTTACCATCTATCAACGGATGTTTTCAAAGCAATGCTGGGATTTATTCAGAACCTTCTCTCTGTTTTTGGAGAGGCAAAATTTGACTGAGTAAAGAAAACAGTTCAAGGCTCTCAGATGAAAGAACAGGAAACATAATGCTGTTATTTTGATTTGTGCATCACCCCACTCCACTTTTAAGGGATGTGGAACAGGGTCATAGCATTTGGGGACATAGGAGATCAACTGGAGCCCATCTGCAGTCCTGTGCCCAGTTCTGGGTGTCAGGAGTTCAGCCTACACTCGAGTAGGACCCTGGTAGAGACATGCCCGACTGGCATGTTCTCTCCCTCCTGGTCGATCGTTCGAGAGCTTCATAAGCTTTCTTCAGCCTGAACATCACAGCGACCGATGCCAACCGACATCGGCACACTTAAGAGATCCGCAGAGTCTTCGCAGCTTTGTGTAACAGACCTCAGTAACTCAGCATTTTGGCTAATCTACTTTATTTACATATAAACACACAGGGAGCACTGCAACATGGCTCCCTCTCTAGCATCAGACAGCAAAGAGAAAAAGAACAACGGACAATAGTCCCACTTCATGGAACACAGGAACACGAACATCCTGTCTTCGTCACTTCCCACTCTGTGGAGTCAAAACATATCACGTCACGTGAAAGACAACAATCCCATGACTGCAATCATAGATCAGGAATTCTAACACTGGGTGCCACAATTTCACAAGGATATTGACAAACCGGAATGTATGCCAAGCAGGACAGCCAAGATGTTGAAGGGTCTGGAAACCAAGCCTGATGAGGAACGGTTGAAGGAGCTGGGTATGTTTAGTCTGGCAAAGAGGAGACTCAAGGGCTGTCACAAGGAAGATGGAACCAGCTTGCTTTATCTGGCTCTTAGAGGCCAGGACCCGAACCAATGGCTTCAAGTTACAAGAAAGGAGTTTCCGACTTAACATCAGTAATAATTTTCTGACAGCGAGAGCTGTTTGATAGAGGACTACCTTGGAAAGTGGAGGGCTCTTCTTCATTGTGTTTTTTCTTCTTCCAAAAATAGCTCCTAAAATTCATTGGCGGAAGCCATGGCTGTTCAATGTGCTTTTAATTTGAGTTGTGGATATGATCTTAGTTGGATAAACACCTAATGTGGGATGAGCTGTCCCCCTTGCTGAAGGTTTCAAAGAAGGACCTGAACATCTCTTTGATGCAGATGTTCAGCACTGCGGTCTCCTCCAACTCTTACAGTTTGATTTTCAACTAGGCTTGCTTATCTTAGCCACTCATGTTTTATCCATGCCACAAACATCCTGGTGTTAACCCCCACTCCTGAGAGGTGGGCAGGGGACAATGTCAGGATTGCATGCAGGAGCCATGCCCTGTGACCAGTAGGGCTACACAGGACTGGGGCCTTCCTAAGTTTGTTCTGGCGAGGCAAGGCACGACCGCACAGGTGAGGCCAATTGGTAACTCACTGCACCTGGTGGCAAGAGCCGGGAAGGGATATAAGGTCAGCATTTCTCTTCGGCTCTTTGCCACAGCAACTCATTTCCTTGCTGCATTTGGCTGATCCTCAGACCTCGGCTTCTTGACTCCTTGCTTCTTGACGTTCGGACCCTTGACTTCATGACTCCCTGCTTCCTGACCCTAGGACCCCTGGCTTCTGGACTCTCATTCCTGCTCCCACCCTGCCATCTTGCCCCCGGTCCCGATGTCCTCGCCTGTAGACTGGACTGTGACAGACAAGCCCAAACCAGAATTACATTGGATTTTAATGATCCAGTGATACTTTCTCAACACAGAGATGTTAAAAAGGCTCCTCACACCTCCCAAGAAGCAAAATTCTCCTGACAGGAAGCACTGGGGAACCAGCGCTTGATGACTCATGGGCCAGAGGATAATGAATAATTACACACCCCATTTCATTTACAAATTGCCCATCGCCATTCAAACCTTGACTGCTGTCTGGCCACAGAGCATCTCTTGTGTCCATCACAAAGGCAATGGCATGGAGACCAGCTGGTTAGGAACAGAGGTGCGCAGGGTTGGGGGAGAAATGCTGTCACAAAGGCAGCAGTAAAAAAGGGGATTGTCATTCAACAGAAGTCTAGTGTCCAGATCAAAAGAAATAACAGTATACTCTATTCTGCCTTCGTCACACACACCCTGGACTCCTAAGGATGTTGACAAGCTGGAACATGTGTAGAGGAAAGTGACCAAGAAGATAAAGGGTCTGGAAGCCTTGCGAGGAATGGTGGAGATAGTTGGGTATTTTTAGCCTGGATAAGAGGAGACTGAAAGGAAATAAAATAGCCATCTTAAAATATCTGAAGGGCTGTCCCATGGAAGATGGAGCAAGCTAGTTTTCTCCTGCTCTGGAGGGTAGGACCTGAACCAATGGATTCAAATCACAAGAAAACAGATTCTGACTTAGGAAGAACTCAGGAAGAGCTGTTTCATAGTGGAACGGTCTCCCTTGGAAGATTGTGGACTCTCTCCTTCCTTGGAAGTTTTTAAAGCAGAGGCTGGATAGCCATCTATCATGGATGCTTTACCCAAGATTCCTGCATGGCAGGGGGTTGGACTGGATGACCCTCAGGGTCCCTTCAAACTTTACAATTCTATGGTGCTCTGATTCAAAGAAGAGAAGGGTAGCAGAACGGTAGGTTCAACTCCAAGTATCTTCAGTCACAGCAATAAGCCTGAGCTCTTGGATTGGTCTTCTGAGTCAAACGTTCTCAAAGGAGAAGTTTCAGCCCAGCTTTATTAATTATCCTCGCTCTCCTATTGGTCACACTGGAATATCCTTTATTTATGAATTATAGATAGGTGGTAATTGCAGCTCCAGGCAAATAGAAGGAGAAGAAATGGAGGCAGTGAGAGATTTTACTTTCTTGGGCTCCATGATCACTGCAGATGGTGACAGCAGTCACAAAATTAAAAAACGCCTGCTTCTTGGGAGAAAAGCAATGACAAACCTAGATAGCATCTTAAAAAGCAGAGACGTCACCTTGCCAACAAAGGTCCGTGTTGTTAAAGCCATGGTTTTCCCAGAAGTGATGTATGGAAATGAGAGCTGCACCATAAAGAAGGCTGAACGCCGAAGAATTGATGCTTTTGAATTATGGTGCTGGAGGAGACTCTTGAGAGTCCCATGGACTGCAGGAAGATCAAACCTATCCATTCTTAAGGAAATCAGCCCTGAGTGCTCACTGGAAGGACAGATCCTGAAGCTGAGGCTCCAGTACTTTGGCCACCTCATGAGAAGAGAAGACTCCCTGGAAAAGACCCTGATGTTGGGAAAGATGGAGGGTACAAGGAGAAGGGGACAACAGAGGACGAGATGGTTGGACAGTGTTCTCAAAGCTACCAACATGAGTTTGACCAAACTGTGGGAGGCAGTGGAAGACAGGAGTGCCTGGCTGCTCTGGTCCATGGGGTCACAAAGAGTCAGACACGACTAAACGACTAAACAACAACAACAATTGGACAGATATTCAAGAAAGCTGGAGCTGTTTCAAATGCTCAGGCTGCAGTCTCGTGCATTTAGGTTAGACATATGCCCCAAACTGAAAGCATTTGGCTTCCCCCAAACAATATTGGGAAGTGTAGTTTGTTGAAAGTTGAACATTGGGACATTTGCAGGGTATGAAACTACATCAATTTAGTTGATTTAGAAGAGGAAGAAATCTGCAACTCTATATTCCAAACCAGAGGCGGTGCAGGGTGTGGGACACCCCAGTTTGCAAAGCATTTAGTCCCAGAGAGCCCTTGGATTTCCCTGAAGCTGGAGGTCAACTGTGCCCGATGGAGTTTTAGTTGATGTGATCTGACAAGCTGACAGTCCAAAATGGTACTGCCCTGGGCTCCACAGCTGTGACACTCGGCATTTGGAATCTTTGGGCATTTACTGCCTCCAGGTTATGCAGGCTCCTTTGGTACTGCTCCTCTGATGCTTAGCGAGTTTTTACTTGCTTCGACTCTGCAGTCCTTTAAGGAACATGTCGCCCATCTGAGTGCCTCATAGCGTGCGCCCAGAGTCCAATAGAGATCAAGACACAGTCACCAGCAAAGGGCTCCGTGACTCCTTTGTGACTCAACCTCCTTTCGCATCGGTGCCAGTAGAAACCAGGTTGAGAATCTAGAAGAAAAAGCTGTGGAACCAGCCTGACTAGTACCTTTGCAAGGTGAATGGCCTTAGCTGGCCAGTGAAGTGTTGTCACCAGCATCTCAAAGAGTGAACTATGTGACCATAGCAGCAACCATCTGTCATGGATGCTTTAGTTGAGATTTCTGCCCTTGGCGTCCCTTCTAACTCTACAATTCTATGATTCTATGAACAAAGTGATGGTACACTCTAAGAAGGCAGCAGTTATTGCATATAATCATGGACCCTTGATCATCTTGGTTGCCTTCATTCCAGCTTGTCAACATCCTTCTTAAATCGTGGTACCCAGAATTGGACGCAGTATTCCAAGTGTGTTCTGACCAAGGCAAAATTACTTCCCTTGATCTGGACACTATACTTCTGTTGATGCAGCCTAGAACAGAATTCTCTCTCCCCCCCCCCCGTTGCATCACACCATTGATTCATCTTAAGCTTGTGGTCCACCAAGACCCCTAAGTCCTTTTCACATATACTGCTGGTAAGCCAGGTGTCCCCCACTTTATATTTGTGCATCTGGTTCTTCCTGCCTATGTGTAGAACCTGACATTTGTCCCTACTGAAATTCATGTTGTTAGTTTGTACCTGGGTCTCCAATCTGTTAAGGTTATTTGGAATTCTGATTCTGTCTTCTGAGGCATTAACTATTCCTCCCAAGTTTGGTATCATCTGCCATTTTGATGAGCACCCCCTCAATTCCTTCATCCAAGTCATTTAGAAAGACGTTGAACAACAATGGGCTTCTCATTGGGCTGGATGCCAAGTCATCCCAGGATGTGGAACCATGGGAGTTGTGTTTGTGTGTGCGTTATGACCGGAAGCTGGAGACTCATTGTATTGCTCTGGGCTGGACCCAGAAGCTGAGTATGGGGCTTCCCTGGAAACATAACGAGGAAACAGGATCTGTTGGGAGGGTTAATGCTGTGAGTCCCTTCACCCCCCACTCAGGTTGTATAGATGTGTAAACATCCTAAAGATACCACCACTACTATTGACCTTCACTCCAAAGAAACTGAGTCCTGGGTAAGTGCTAGAACCTGTCAGTCTCCCTCACTGCTCAGAGGCTGTGGTGCACACAATGGAGTTCTGGCTTTCTTGGTTCATCCAAGTGAATCAAAAGCCTTTTCAACTAGAAAGTCAACTTAAGACCTCAAGATACCACTGGATCAGGTCAATGGACCATCAAGTTCAGAATCTTCTTCTTGCAGCGGCTTGTGGGAAACCCACAAGCGTGATTTGAGCACAACAGAAGCTCTCTCCTCTTGTCATTTCCAGCAACTGGTATTCAGAAGCATTGATGCCTCTATCTGCATAGCTTGTAGCCATTGATAGTCCTCTTCTCCATGAATGTGGCTAATCCTCTTTTAATGTCATCCAGGTTGGTGGACACCACTGTCTCCTGTGTGAATGAGTTCCATAAGGGATCCTTTTTAGGGTGCGTTCATGAAGCACACCTGGTTCGCTCCACGCTTGCTGCCATAAACTGGAAACGATTCAAATTAGAGCTCCAAAGAAACACCTGCGCTTTGTCACATCACAGCAGAATACACAGCTGCTCGGATGTCTCTGCCGTGTCCCTTGGAAGATTGCACCTCCAAGCTTAGAAGCATCCCAAAGCCCCGAATGAACCCGGCCCTATAAATGTTTCATTGCAGATGCACTTATTTGAGGGAGGGCGGGACAGATTTAAAACAATAAAAAAATAAAAAAAGAGAGGAACGGGGCTCTGAATGGAAGCACAAAAGGCTCAGACCTAGCAAAAGGTGAAGTTGCCACATTCGTTCACTTCATTTAGCAGCTCCCCTTCCCGTTCTGAGGGAAGCAGCTGCTTCGGGGGAGGGAGCGGGGAAAAGCTTGCATTAAGGTAAGCATAAAAACAGCAGGTGCACAAACGCTGCCTTGCAAACCGACAGTACTCTCATACCTGTAATCACAGGCAAGCTTTCGTATTCAGCCAATGCAGCAGGCCAGGAAGGAAAAGAAAAAAAAGGAGGGGGAAACCATTGAAAGTGCAGGTTTTATTAGGGCCACCTGCTCCTATCCGTTCCTAAATGGAAATTAAAACAATACGGCTTAATTGCATCACACGCCGATCGCACAAACAATGTTGCGGTTTGCCTCTCTCGTTGTTAACAACGCAAGGGAAGCCCAAAGTGGCTTGTATTTCATTAAAGTGAATTAGAATCTCCACTTCTTCCCTAATTAGGGCTGTCCCTGGTTGCCCAGCTATCCAGGTCTGTGGTGCTCCAAATCATGCCTGGTATTTTCTAGCACTTGGAAATGTTCAAAAACATCATTTTAGCAGTGGAACAGGATCCTACGAGAGGCGGTGGACTGCCCTTCCTTGGAGGTTTTTAAGCGGAGTTTAGATGACCATCTGCCATGGATGCTTTCGCTGGGATTCATGCATGGCAGGGGGTTGGACTAGATGACCCCTGGGTTCCTTCCAAGATTCTATGATTCCATGACCATAACAATCCTCAATAATATTTATATACTGCTTAACATGCAAAATCCCTAAGCCGTTTACATAAAATAGAATAAAGTGCCGATTTTCCGTGTATAACACTATAACACGCCCCCATGTATAAGACACCCCCTATTTTGGGAGACTCCAAATTAAGAAAATGGGGGGAAATGCCCAGAGTTGTTGAGTTATTTTTTGCAGGGGGGGGGGGGGGTGATTGCCGAAAATTTCTCATCCACCAGACCTACACTGCCACTTGCACGTATCGCAAACGCCTCCAATCCACTGTCCCCAATCGCCCGCCCAATTGCCGCAGCGACAGCCAATCAAGCCCAGCCCTTGACGCAGCCACCAATAACACGCCCAATAGCCATGGACACTTTCTGGCTCCCAGAAGCAACATATAGCAACATATAAGATGAGCCCCAAATGTCTAAACATTTTAATAAAAAAAAAAACCTTGTCTTATACACGGAAAAATACAATTTTATAAAATGTGTTTATACTACATATAAAACCGAAATATGTCAGCAGAAACTGATTCATTGCAATCCTTGCACAACAAAATGATCCTTGCCATATTTTAGATGGGAGTCTGAGACTAGTGAACAACTGCTAGCATGTCCAGGGCATCTAGCAGGATTTCCATTCTGTTTTCCTTGGGACCATCCATATGTATTTGTGTGTGTGTGTCCTTTTGGGATTACAATTCCTGCAAGGGAGCTGGCTAAACCCTGAGAGGAAGCAACCAATGCAGCTGAGACACACGAAGATGAGGAGAGGAGGCAAGAGTGAGGGATCCAGTTAGTCAGAAGAAGTCGTCTTGTTTCTCTGAGCATCCATGGGGTGGGAGCATGTTCAGGAATCAGCCCAGGGAGAACGATGCTCACAGGTCTCAACACACGGAGGACCAAAAGGTGCTCATTTATAGAGAAGATGCTTTCTAACATGCATTTGCTCTTACGCTGTAATGAAAATGCAAAGACCTTTGTATTTTGAGGAGTTTGTAGTGCACAGCAATGGCTCCAGTCAGGGGTCGACAAACTGTTTCCGTAGGGGGCCGGTCCACTGTCCCTCAGACTTTGTGGGGGGCCGGACTATATTTTGAAGGGAAAAAATCCCCCCGACTCTCCCCACCCTTCTCCACAGGACCGGACAAGCCCCGGTGGCTGCCTACCTGTGCCTTGCGAGTGCCAGGGGCTGGTAGCAGCAGCGATGGCGGGGGGACGATGATCAGCGTGAAAGGGCTGGCTCCGGAGATGGGCTGATTAAAATGGCACTCAGCCAACTGTGGTTCAACAAAACCCAGCTCCCTTCCTCCTCTAGGCAGGGCGGGGAGAAGCCAGGAGGATGGAGGGAGGGAGGAGACGCCGACGCCACGGTCTGTGAGAGGGAGGGGGGAAATGGCAAAGCCTGAATGATCAGAATCCCCAGGCCGATCCATGCAACGATTCCTGGACCGTCCGCAGGCCGGATCCAGAAGGCAATTGGGTCAGATCTGGCCCCCGGGCCTTAGTTTGCAGACCCATGGCCTAGACCATCTTTAGCGGGTCTGGGATCCCTTCATTAGTCAGTCTCATCTCTTGTATTGCATTCAGACATCTGCTGAGAAGGATGGCCAATTTCCTACCTATTGCTTAGTGATGGGCAGCTCTTGGCAAGACAGCAAGGTCAGCCACCTGTTAAAGGAGCCCTGGTGTCTAGCCATGGAGTCCCCGGGAACATTTATGTTTGCAAGACATGAAAGCAGCTTGGAAATTCTCCTCTATGGGCCTCAGCACAGTCTGTGGCAGTCGAAGGAGCTGCATGCTAGCTATTTCTGGAGTCCACCTGCTTCTGGTGGGTTTCTGGGGACAGAAGAGACATCAGGTGCCTTCTGCTTTGCCCTTGGCTCCTTATTTTCTTATCCTACCAGTATACAAAAGCTGCTTATCAAGGAACAGCCCCAACCTTTGCTCAGATGGTGAGATGGCAGAGATAGAGAGTATTTTCGCCACAACAGAGTAACAAGATGGTCATGAGGACCCCACGGCCAAGCCGAACATCTTACCTGTCAGTTTCAGGCGAAACCTGGGATCTCTCACATGTTCTAGGCCATGGGTAGGCAAATTAAGGCCCATGGGCTGGATCAGGCCCAATTGCCTTCTGGATCTAGCCCGCGGATGGTCCGGGAATCACTGTGTGGATCGCCAGCTCGTGAGTTCTTTCCCTCTCCCTCCCTCGGTGGCGCGTCCTCCTCCCTCCCTCCCTCCTCCTGGCTTCTCCCTGCCCTGTCTAGAGGAGGAAGGGAGCTGGGCCTTGTTGGTGCCAGCAGCAGCAGCAGCAGTGCTCGAGCGGCTGCCATTTTAAGCAGCCTCTCTCTGGAGCCCTTTCGCGCACCGCTCATCGTCCCTCTGCCGCCACCACCGCTGCCATCCCCTGCTGCTCGCAAGACACAGGTAAGCAGCCATAGGGGCTCGTGGTGCTCTTGAATCATTTTTCCCCCTCCAAAATATACTCCGGCCCCCCACAAGGTCTGAGGGACAGTGGACCAGCCCCCTGCTGAACATGTTTGCTGACCCCTGTTCTAGGCCCTGTTTCGTAGTACGGGTGTATCCACACACATTTTTCCAGAGTCCATCAACAACTCTGCCTATTCTCAAACACGTCTAGCAGTTTGCATGTGCCTATTTCATTCTTGCCACAGTGCAAAAGGACCTTTGGTAGAAGCTTTAAAAGACTGCGGCTTAATCCCATTTCCCCACGGGACCACATCTGCTGGCAACACAATCTTTTCAATCAGCTGTCTAGTTAGGATGCTGCAAAAAGGGAGAACACAACAGGCGTAAAGGATGCATTTTAACACCATTTTTCAAAGAACAACAGTTGCTAATTGCTTCGTTTTCTGTTGGGAAAAGTCTGCTTAATATGCAGGTCTCAAAATGATGTCTTTAATGCAAGCTGCCAGCAGAGGAAAAAAAGTCATTTAAATATTGGGAGGGGGAAAAAGAGAGAGAGGTTTAGCTCTCATTTTAGGAACACTCTCCAAGTCACTTCCAAACACGGTAAGAGAGTTACTGGTACAGAGCCAGGTTCAATTTGCCCAAATCATTTTAAATAGCATGGATCTAATCAGGATATTTTTCTGTTCCTTAAAACACACACACAAACTTACTTGGTGTTGGCTGGCCTTGGCCAACTGCTCATTGGCAGATTGTACATTTGAGGAGGCAGTCTCGATGTTGGCTTCAATGCTATCTGTAAATTAAGATAATAGAAAGTAATTACATGGTATGGAGTAGCGAGCAAATCCCGAAATTTAATTTATACATAACCCAAGTCACACTCAAAGTGGTTGACAAAATATAGGACCAACAAGCAATTACAGATGCAAATGACAACAAATTAAAACAAAAGAGAGGCATTACAGGAAAAGAGGAATTCTGCTTTAAAATCCCCTCTCTGCAAAATAAATAAACAATAAACACACAGGTTTTTTTTCAAAAAAAACAACAGGATAGTGTCACCAGCAGCATAAAATGTACCCATCAATCAGGAGGGAAATGACAATTAAAGCTGCCACAAATTCTTTGGCCCAGGGAGTTAATTACAAATCAAAGCTGGATGCGAAGAGAGTCTCTTGCTCAAAGCAACACCTCCATCTCTCACCTAGGGGCTTTCTTTAAAAACAAAAAAAATCCTCTGTTTGGCACTAAAAGAACCATCAGATTGGGCCAATTCACCTCTCCTCTGCAGAAGACAAGAGCCCACATCAGCTCAGAAAGAAACAGCTACAGCAGTGGCCCATGGGGCTGGGTGGGATAATTTAGAATGCTACATTTTCAGACAGAAGCCGTTCTGTTTTGCTTGGATATTTTCCAACGGCGACACCACCACCGCCAGCGAGTCAGGAGTGGGACCCCTTTCGCTGCATGGGAAACTCCTCAGAAAATAAATCTCGCCGTAAGGGACACAGTGACAAGGGTCACGGGAAGTAACTGATGCATGCTATCATGTAGCTTGAGGCTTTCATGTCTGATATGTCTCCCGAGAAGCTTAATTCTGTGCAAAAAAGGACTGCCAAGGAAGAAGACAGACACACGGGTTGTTGATGTCTCCTTGATCTCTCACCGCGTCCATCAAGGAGGGCACCCATCAGCTCTGAGCAAGGATGGTGGGCGAGGGCTGCTGGTCTCTCCCAACGGGTCTGCGACACAGACAGTATCCATCCAGGAAAATAAACTTCTGGGATTTCTATTCCTGGATGTTGTTCCCAGCTTTGGATATCCCCCCCCCCTCCACTCCCAAAAGCACGCTCCTTCATGGTCTCCCGAGACAGACAGATGCCAAGCAACCAATTTTGACACTTTCAGCAGCTCACATTATGCATGAAGCATGATTGAGGGCTGCACTGTAGGGGGACGAAAGTATGTGATGCTTTGCCGCGAAATGGGAGCGAATGTCTAGGATTGTCAGAGAATTCTGGCAAAAGCAGAAACGGAAGAGGAAATTGAGAGGGTCCACTTACAGAAATCATTCCAACAAGCGCAATTGGTATTTGCTGTTGCTTTCAATCCGTCAATGATATGCAGTTGATTACGGTCCCCCTTCCCTCCTATTTGCATTGCGTAATGAGTAATATAATGATCCTAGGGCTATGTACAGCATTAATTACGTAAATTGCATAAGTTGCTTAGTTCTGCCCCAGTGGACAGCAGGACGAATAATGTGGTTTTTGGCAGAAGACAAGCTGAGGCAGAAAGAAAACAGGGCACCATGACAGGATAGCTCAGTTGGGGAGAGTGCTGATAATGCCAAGGTTGCAGGTTTGATTCCCGTAAGAGGCACTTGTATATTCCTGCATTGCAGGGGGCTGGACTAGCTGACCCTCAGAGTCCCTTCCAACTCTATAATTCTGTGTGTCTATGTGATGGATGGTGTTAAGATTGCCCTCTTGGTAGTTCTGCCACCCTCAATAGTTCAGGTGGTGGTGCACTGGGAAAGCAGATTCTCTGTGCAGCCCCTAAATTAGGATGTGCCTGGCATCTGTACACAGAGCTAAGGGAGGAAGTTCCTCCTTCAGCTCGTTGAGGTTTCAAGGTTCAGATTAATTCTGCCAGAACCAACATTTTGCTTTCCCAAGCGATCAGGGTGTGTGTGCACTGCAAGATTGTATAGTGTCCTCTGTCCCTCTGTCTAAAAAATCCCACAGTGCTCACAGGGCTAAAAGGGTTAGTGGCTCCTGCACACCCTCCAACATTTCTCTGATGAAAATAGGGATGTCCTATTCCATAGTAATGATAATATTATTTATACCCTGCCCACCTGACTAGGTTGCCCTCAGCCACTCTGGGCAGCTTCCAACATATGTTGTTGTTGTTGTTTAGTTGTTTAGTCGTGTCCGGCTCTTCGTGACCCCATGGACCAGAGCACGCCAGGCACTCCTGTCTTCCATTGCCTCCAACAGTTTGGTCAAACTCATGTTCATAGCTTTGAGAACACTGTCCAACCATCTTGTCCTCTGTCATCTCCTTCTCCTTGTGCCCTCCATCTTTCCCAACATCAGGGTCTTTCCCAGGGAGTCTTCTATTCTATGATTCTATGATTCTATGATTCTCTTCTCATGAGGTAGCCAAAGTACTGAAGCCTCAGCTTCACGATCTGTCCTTCCAGTGAGCACTCAGGGCTGATTTCCTTAAGAATGGATAAGTTTGATCTTCTTGCAGTCCATGGGACTCTCAAGAGTCTCCTCCAGCACCAGAATTCAAAAGCATCAATTCTTGGGCGATCAGCCTTCTTTATGGTCCAACTCTCACTTCCATACATCACTACTGGGAAAACAACAACTTTAACTATACGGACCTTTGTTGGCAAGGTGATGTCTCTGCTTTTTAAGATGCTGTCTAGGTTTGTCATTGCTTTTCTCCCAAGAAGCAGGCGTCTTTTAATTTCGTTGCTGCTTTCACCATCTGCAGTGATCATGGAGCCCAAGAAAGTAAAATCTCTCACTGCCTCCATTTCTTCCTCTTCTATTTGCCAGGAGGGGATGGGAACAGTGGCCATGATCTTAGTTCCAACGTATATTGTTATTGTTGTTTAGTTGTTTAGTCGTGTCCGATGCTTCGTGACCCCATGGACCAGAGCAAGCCAGGCACTTCTGTCTTCCACTGCCTCCCGCAGTTTGGTCAGACTCATGTTTGTAGCTTCGAGAACACTGTCCAACCATCTCGTCCTCTGTCGTCCCCTTCTTCTTGTGCCCCCAATCTTTCCCAACATCAGGGTCTTTTCCAGAGAGTCTTCTCTTCTCATGGCCAAAGTATTGGAGCCTCAGCTTCACAATCTGTCCTTCCAGTGAGCACTCAGGGCTGATTTCCTTAAGAATGGATACGTTTGATCTTCTTGCAATCCATGGGACTCTCAAGAGTCTCCTCCAGCACCATAATTCAAAAGCATCAATTCTTCAGCGATCAGCCTTCTTTATGGTCCAGCTCTCACTTTCATACATCACTACTGGGAAAACCATG
This sequence comes from Podarcis liolepis, assembly GCF_965112155.1. NCBI lineage: Eukaryota > Metazoa > Chordata > Lepidosauria > Squamata > Lacertidae > Podarcis > Podarcis liolepis. The sequence continues at coordinate 5,197,985 of NC_139560.1, read as the reverse complement.
GCTTTAACTATACGGACCTTTGTTGGTAAGGTGATGTCTCTGCTTTTTAAGATGCTGTCTAGGTTTGCCATTGCCTTTCTCCCAAGGAGCAAGTGTCTTTTAATTTCGTGACTGCTGTCACCATCTGCAGTGATCATGGAGCCCAAGAAAGTAAAATCTCTCACTTCCTCCATTTCTTCCCCTTCTATTTGCCAGGAGGTGATGGAACCAGTGAGTTTCCCATTCAGACACTGGTTGGCCATTGTGAGAACATGATGCTGGACTACGTGGTCCATTGGCCTGAATGCCAGTTGCTGGGGAATGTGACCTGTTTGTGCGCTCATGATCCATTTTTGGACCCCCCAGAGCCATCTGGTTGGCCACAGTAGGAAACAGGATGATGTACTGGGTGGGCCTTTAGTCTGATCCAGCAGCCACCCTTCTTCTGTTCTTAGCATGGGATATCCTGGATTTACAAAGCTGTTGCACTACCAACCTTACTGTATGCTTGTGAAACATGGACCATTTATAAACGCCAACTCCTCAAAAGATTCCATCAGCAGTGTCTCTGAAAAATTCTACCCTTCACTTGGGAAGACAAGTGAACTAATGCCAGTGTACTGGAAGAAGCAAAGATCACCAGTTTTGAAGCAATGATTCTTCAACATCAACTTCATTAGACTGGTCATGTTGTGCAGATGCCTGATGTCTTCCAAAGCAACTACTCTATTGCGAACTTAAAAATGGAAAGTGTAGGACTTCCGGGTTAGCACCATCGGCAATGGCAGAGTTCCTCTGACCGAGAGGAACCCGCTCCGTGAAAATCGGGTCTTGCCGCCGCGGCGAAGGCGGAGACCCTTCAAAAATCCCAGGCGGAGGAAGCCTGGGAACGTGGGATTCGGCTGACACCAAGAGCGCCTCCCCTACTCGCGGGGAAACCCTTTTTAGGGGATCTGAAGCGAAGTGGGGTGAGTGGTGCGGTGTTTTGAATCGACTGCTACTTTTACGGAGTGAAGCCGCACAGCCGTTGCCGGAGAGCACTGACTTTTTCCTGTGGACAATTGGACTCTAAACAACTACCTGTGAGTAGAACGGAAAATTGGACTACGAAACATTTTAATTTGGCACCGAAGCGGAAAGGTTCTAAACAGGAAGTCCGCCTTCCGCTTTTGTAAATAGACTGAAGCAAAAATTTTGCAAGCTAAAGTCTGGAAAGTCGTATATAAAGGACTAAATTTCCTTCAGTTAAAATTACCAAAACCCCTCTTGGAAGCAGGAGAAGGGGGGGGGATCTTAGATTGTTTAAACCTGCAGGAGAGAGAGTAAAGAAAGATAAATTTCTACCATCTTGAACCTGGGAACGGGGTGTCAGAGACAGACGTTTTGGGGAAGTTCATCGACTGTGAATGAAACGTCTTTTGACAGATAGTTAAAAAAGAGAAACGAAAGTAATTTTTCCCCTCCTTGCTGGACCTGCTTCCAAAAGATGGATACAAATAGAAATTGTCTCCTCTAGAGGGAGCTTGTTAAACTGTTGCTGGAGTCGATCTGGGGAATTCCACAGCTGTGGAGATTAAGGATCGTGAGATCAGACTTTGACCTTGGATAAGAATGTGCTTAGAAGAAGTTTTGGTGCTTGCTTTTTGCAAGACAAGTGCTTTGTTGGAGCAGCTGCATGAGAAGATGGATTTGATGACTGTTACAGTCAGTAATTTTGGACAAACAGTGAATACTAAAATAGAAACCACTCAGGAACCAACCCAGGAATCTGCTTTGACATGGCAAGTGCAGAAGATAATGGAGGAGGTTGTTGTTGAACCTCAAGTAACACAAATGGAGAGACCTGAGGCATTGTCGGAACATAAGCTGCTGTCTTTGACGACTGAATCTGGAGAAAGTCAGATTTGGAGAGATGGAGTACTGTTTGGTTTGGAGATGGGAAGTTGGATGGACCCCCCTATGCAGGGATGTCTCGGCTTTTGGGATATGGTTTTGGGTCAGGGGGAGTCTGGAGTTGTGGGGGTTCTTAACTTTGGAGGGACTTTGAAACATGCCTATAAATACTTTTTGGATTACAGTGCTGACTGTGGAGAATGGGCTGACCTGCTGAGGGGGGATGGAGACATGGTTAGGTTGGAGTCTCCCCGAGACCTACTCCTCAATGAGAAAGGAAGGAAATTAAGAATAAGATCAGCAAAAGACAAAGTAAAGTGCAGGTATAAACAAGAAGAAGATCTGCAGAAGGGACATGGAAAAGAGCCTCGGACAGAAGATCACCAGGTTGATGGACTAGATGGAATGGATAGAAAGGACTGACATAATCCGAGACCAGGAAGAAGAGACGTTAGATGAAGATTGGAAGAAACTTTTTAAAAATTCATTTTGAGAATTAGTGTAAAATTAATGAGTGTTAGGAAAAATGTTGGAATGAAACTACTTGGCTTTAGTAGAAATGATATAAGGAGTTATGTATAAATAAGTATTAAGTTTTAAGTTTTAAAGCTTTTTATGGTAAGATAAGGTTAAAATAAATCAAGGTAATTTAATGACAGAATACAGTTAAAGATGGAAAGGATTTGCTGAGTTAATAAATAGGTTAGACTGTTAAGATAAATTATAGAACAAAAATTGAGAAAGATGGAAAGGATTTGCTGAAACAATTAATTGAACAAGAATACAAAAAGGGAGGTGTGAGGAGGTCGATGAAACAAGTAAATGAAAGATAAAGATATGGAATATTGGATTTTTAGTGTTATTGTTCTTTTTTGTTATATTGTTGTATTGTTTTTTATGGTTTCCTTTTTATGTATTGTAATGTATGTCTTGTTAAATTTTGTGTTGTTTTCTTTTTTTCTTTTTTCTGTAATTGTTAAACTTTTAATAAATATCATTTTAAAAAAAATTAATAAAAATAAAAATGGAAAGTGTAATGCCAGTGGTCAACAAAAGAGGTTTAAAGACTCTCTCAAGGCAAGTCTAAAAAAAATGTAGTATAAACACTGACAACTGGGAAACATTGGCCTACAAGCGCTCCAGTTGGAGAACAGCCTTTACCAAAGGTGTCATGGGGCTTTGAAGACGCTTGAACTCAGCACACAAGGGAGAAATTTGCTAAGAGGAAGGCATGCCTGGCAAATCCACACTGTGATCAACTCCTGCCCAGAAACCTGTGCCCCCACTCTGGAAGGACGTGTGGATCCAGAATTGGCCTCCACAGTCACTTACGGACACATTGTTAAAACCGTGTTTATGGAAGACAATTTTACTCGGTTACAAGTGATCGCCAAGGAAGAAGAAGAATCCTAGATTTAAACAAGCAAAAAACCAACAGCATTATGCTACAATGATACCTACCTATTGTGTCACCCTGCTCATATACCATAGAGGCCAGGTCCTTGATGATCTGGTTTACATCCAGCATATCACTCTGAAAAGAATAAAGAATATCAGCATTTTCTGCAAACTAAGGAACAATACTTGAGATTTTTATCCTGATCTTATCAAAAATCATTTTCATTTAAATATCAAATAGTTGTTCCACCTGAGCAAGAAGCAGCGTGCTCTAGGCTCTGGAGGACTCATGAGCAGAACATGTTCCTCTGTTCTTACATGATCATTTGGAACGCCACATCTCACTTTGCATGCACTCAAAGTGACGTCCAAGCCATCTTTGGGTCATGGTTTAAGTGGGATTCACTAGACTACCCTGGTCCCTGATGAACTGGCTTTGCAGACACACACCCAGATGTGCTCTCTTCCCAGCTCAGTTATCCAATGCTCCCTCGAGAACGGCTCCCTTGAATATTCAATTCCACGGTACCAGCTCATTTGCAAGTTTGCTCCTTCTGGGATTAGAACCTGTGGCGTTTGAGTAATCGCAGCCCCGCTGCTTGGAATGCTAAGCTGTCTCCCGTGATGAATTCATCAGAGGTGCCAAGTGGATCTATGCTCTTTTGGGGGAGAGAGTTCATTATGTGACTGTGAATACCACAGTACTTAATTATGTAATGCAGTAAGAATCTCATTAATTTGTAATAAAGCCGGAAAGAGTCATTGTGAATTACTGAAGGAACACACACACACACACACACACACACACACACACACACACGATTGAGCCACTGAACAAATCCAAGAAACAAAAACCAAGAAAAAGAGAAGAGGAAGGGGGGGGGGACGGAACAAAGGCTAGGGATAATGTCTCACAAATATTATCCGTTCTCTTTGTCATTAAATACAATAAACCTTTAATTATTTATGCTAATATTAGTGAGAGCTGGACCATAAAGAAGGCTGAACGCCGAAGAATTGATGCTTTTGAATTCTGGTGCTGGAGGAGACTCTTGAGAGTCCCATGGACTGTAAGAAGATCAAACCTATCCATTCTGAAGGAAATCAGCCCTGAGTGCTCACTGGAAGGACAGATCCTGAAGCTGAGGCTCCAAGACTTTGGCCACCTCATGAGAAGAGAAGACTCCCTGGAAAAGACCCTGATGTTGGGAAAGATGGAGGGCACAAGGAGAAGGGGACGACAGAGGACAAGATGGTTGGACTGTGTTCTCGAAGCTACCAGCATGAGTTTGACCAAACTGCGGGAGACAGTGGAAGGCAGAAGTGCCTGGCTTGCTCTGGTCCATGGGGTCATGAAGAGTCGGACGTGACTAAACGACTAAACAACAACAACAATATTAACAGTTTCAAAGGGGTCTGCAGAATCCTGGGGGAGGAAGAGGGGGATAACTTTTAAATCGGGGGCTGAGAAACTTTCCTTTCTTTTTCCCAACCCAAGGGCAATCCTCTGTTGGCCACATGCCTGAGGTCTTCTTTGTGAAGGAGCTTTGTTTAGAATCACAGAAACATAGAAGTGAAGGGTTGGAAGGATCCCCAAGGGAAATGTATTCCAACCCCCCTACAGTGGAGTAATCTCAACCAAAGCATCCATGGTTGAGATCCAACCTCTGTTGAAACACCTCCAATAAAGGAAGTCTACAACCGCCTGAGGGAGTCCGTTCCACTGCCAAGCAGCTCTTGCCAACTGGAAGTTCTTCCTGATGTTGAGCTTGAATCTCCTTTGATGTAATTTGAAACCCCTTCCCCAGAGAGCTTAAGGTCAACAGCACATCCAAAGCGCACCCGTACAACTTGGCTATTTGGCTACAACAGGAACATACAGATTAAGAGATCCTACGCATGCTCCTATCATGACAAAAAGAGCCCAAAAGATTGGTATTGGGTTACAACTGACCTATTTCCACTTTGAGCAATTGCATATCAGGGCCGGCCCTCCCATGAGGCAGAATGAAGCAGTGGCCTTGGGTGGCAGAATTCTGTGGGGCCCATAGGTGCCCCACCTCTGCTCGACAGTGGCTTCTGGAGAGATCTCAAGAGATTTCACTGGAAGCTGTTCCAGCTGTGTGACTCCAGGAAGCAAAACCTTGACGCTTCGGAGCCAGACAATCGAAAGCCCTGGTTAACTCCGCATTCCAGCGGGCCGCCAGAGAATCAGCTGAAAGGCCATAAACCTGGGATAAAGCATCCCCTATCACTCTCTGGAAACTATTTGGATCCATTAAGTGGCGGGGCGGACTATCCGAATTGGTCCCACCTCCCTGCAGAGGGGATGGGTCACAGAGAAGTCCAGTTGCACCAGGAAGTGATCTGACCATGGCACTTCTTTTGTTTCACTTTTACTTAGTGTCAGATCACCCACATCACTGGAGGTGAACACCAGGTCTAAGGCATGTCCACTATGAGTTGGGCCAAACTTATTCAGGGACAGCCCCATGGAGGCCATGCTTTCCACGAAGTCCCGAGCGGCCCCTTGTAAGGTCGTGTCGGCATGGATGTTAAAATCTGCTAGGACAACCAAACTAGGTGTCTCCAGGAGAACATCCACCACGACCTGAAGCAGCTCGGGCAGGGAATCCTTGGTGCAGCAGGGAGGTCGGTACACCAAAAGGAATCCTGTACTGCCCCTATTGCCCAACTTCCAGAACATGCACTCAGAGAACTGGGTCTTCCCAATAGGACACAACCACCTCATGTCTGATGTGGTGCAGCCCAGAAGTGGTGCAGCCCATAATTTCCCCACCACACAATGCCAAGAGCCTGAATCATTTTTCCACGAGTGCATGGAGCTGTGGGTTGGATGCTACATCTGATGGTGGTACATAGTCTAGAAAAATACATAAACACACACCATCTTCCTCTCCAGCACACACACACACACACACACACACACACACACACACACGAAGAAGGCAGACCCTCACCAAACACAAACAGGCATATTTAAGGAAGGAGAAGACGCCAACAGAATGACTAATAAACTCTAGAAGTGGGAAATGATCTGCGCATAAAGCAAACAGCAGAGGAAGGTGTTTCTCCTGAGAGCAGACAGAAACATCAGCTTGGCTCTCAAAACCACTTTCCCACTTTCCTTTTGCTGAGCACGGGAGGCTTCCCACTTCATTAGTCCAGATGGCAGAAGCCTCTGGGACTTTGTAATTCATATTTGAAAGCAGGAAACCAAACCAAACAACAAAAAAATAGTACACTGTTTCTCACAATAGACGGAGCCGTCTACAGATCACTGTCTCCTACTTGCCTCCCTAGGTAAATTAATTGTCCACAAATATAATGCCATCCTCTGGTTCCACTATCGGCGTCATGAGGGTGAACGGGGCACATTGAACTCTGAAGATCACAGAGATTAAAATCTCATCAGGTCGCTGAGACAGGGCAGGCTGGTTCAAATTGCACAGGGTGGACAAACAGTAGCTCCAAAGGCATCTGCAGCAGGTAATGGGTACAGCTAAATATAGCACCTTTTCCCCGCTCCGAAATAGAAAATGAAACACCAATGATGGAAATGCGGACTATAAAGCAGGGGTCAGAAATGTCAGAGCAACACGCATTGCCACGAAAAGAGAACACCCTTGAGTTTTAGTCCTTTTTTGTGCTTTTAGCGCACGGAAATTTCAAAGGGGGCATCCAAATGGCGGTTTGTCATGCTCCCAGTTTAGGCATCCCTTTATGCCACAGTACTAGCGTCGCCACATCACCCGAGGCTCAAGTCTTGAGATTCAGCAGGTGGGTGCTAATTGCTCAGAGGTGGTGCCTGTTACATCTAGTGATGGATGAATCCCTCAATTTAGGCTGCCCTTTGTGTACGCTCAGGGATGCGGGTGGTACTGTGGGTTAAACCACAGACCCTAGGACTTGCCGATCAGAAGGTCAGCGGTTCAAATCCCCGTGACGGGGTGAGCTCCCATTGCTCGGTCCCTGCTCCTGCCCACCTAGCAGTTCGAAAGCACATCAAAGTGCAAGTAGATAAATAGGTACCACTCTGGCAGGAAAGTAAACGGCGTTTCCGTGCGCTGCTCTGGTTCGCCAGAAGCGGCTTAGTCATGCTGGCCACATGACCCGGAAGCTGTACACTGGCTCCCTCGGCCAGTAAAGCGAGATGAGTGCCGCAATCCCAGAGTCGGACACGACAGGACCTAATGGTCAGGGGTCCCTTTACCTTTACCTTGTGTATGCTCAAAGCAGGTACAAAAGTGTTGCATGCTGGTACGCTACTGGAGAAACATTTTTTGGAGACAGCAAGCAAGGAACAGAATATTTACACAAGGGATTAATATTTCAGCTTGTGGGCTGCATTCCCTTTTACGCTTCCTTCTAAGGCCCACACCCCGTTGGTGGTTGGGGCTGGAGGAAAAGGTTGGCAGTGTTGGGATGCGTCCGGGGAGACGGGGGCATTTGGCAGGCCCCCAGCTGGCTCCAGCCACAGGCCGGCAGCAGCAGGGCGAACTCCGGTTCTCGGAACAGCATCTATCAGTGACTCGAGCCTCAGAAGCCTTCAGAGACCGAGTACGCGCTAATCAGCAGAGTGAATAACTTTTCACAACGGAAGTGGCGGACAGAGGCATATGGAAGCATATTTACAGGCGTTTATTCAGCATCAGGAACAAAGGAAAAACATGTCTGCTTCCCTTCGTGTCCAAGCAAACAGCAGCATAGCAAAAGCTATATACAACAGAAGTTCCCAGCCAGCAATAAGCTCTCAAGGAGGGTGCAAAGCAGGAATGGTGAGTTTTGATCTGGGGAGAGTTTTGAGGGCCATATAGAGACCTGGAGGGCCACCAGGTGTGTGTTCCTCATCCCTGACTTATTTTATCAATGCAATCCTAAATGGTAAATTTCAAGATTCCACAGGGTGCATTACACAAGAGTCTGGTGGGCCTTAAAGACTACAGTCGTAAGAGCATTTGTTAAGTCTTTCTGAGTGCTGCTGTTATTTCCAGAGTGGCCCTTGGGGGTGACCATCAGACCTGCTCCTTGGCTTGACACTCGTAAGAAATCAAGATATACAGCTGTGTCACCAGATGCATTCTCTCTCTGTTCAAAGCATCTTCCCTCACGTCGCTTGCTGGCCTTATGAGGAGTCTGCGGCTCAGCGGAGCTGTTCCGAAGCCAATGTGAAATAATTTGGCAACATGCTCCAGCACTCCCTAATACAGGCGAGGCCACGTTGTGAAACAACACTTAACCATCGTCACTTATTGTCGTCCTGTGTGTCAAGCTCAGGACCAGAAGCCGCAGATGGAAAGGAGCCAGGAAGCCTTGTAGCTATTCTGCTGCTCACTGATTTATTCCTCCTGGTCAAGCCTGACAATCTCTCATGGAAAAGAATTGCAGGAGTGAATTGCCTGTCTTGTAAATGTCTTGTCTCGAGCTGTGCTCAAGCTCTTGGGATTCAGCCCCATGGGCTTTCACGAGGGCTGTGCACTTTCAGGATGAGTAGAACACCAACAGTAACCCTTCATATGGGGGAGAAACAGGATTCGTCTGAAGACAGGGAAGAAGAGCAAAGAAACAGCCTGCTGGATCAGACCAATGGCCCATCTAGACCAGCATCCTGATATTGCAGTGGAAACCCAGAAAATTGTGTGAAATCTGCAAGCAGGACGCGAGCACAACAGCCTGCTCCTCTCTTGTGGTTTCCAGCAACTGGAATTCAGAAACTTTACTGCCTCTGGCTGGGAAGGTAGAACATAGCCATCACGGCTATTATCCCTCCTGATCCTCCACATTTAGTCTAACTAAATGGAATTTACTAATAGGAAAACCATGTTGGGGTATTCTGTTCCACCTTAAGGGACAGGCATGAGACTGTTGGGTTTCACATGTCTGTTTACACTCCAGCACAGATTGCTGGGAACTTCCGTTTGTGTAGAGCTTTTACTTATGCCGTCTTGCTTTGGACACGAAAGGGAGCAGACATGTTTTCCTTTTGTCCTGATGTATGCTGAATAAACTGCTTGTAAATATGCTTACACAATCTCTCCTGCCACTTTGGTTTGTGTGTTATCTCTGCTGAGTTGCGTGCCCCAGCTTTTGAAGCTGTGGGTTGCAGATGCTGCAACAAGGACTGGAGATCGCCCGGCACACTGACTGGTGGACTGGAGCCAGCTGGGGGCCTGCCAATTGCCCCCATTTCCTTGGTTGTATGCCAACAAACCATACTTAGCTCACCCTCTCTATTAAGCAGTTCTGAAAAATTCCCCATGGGGCAAAGTACCGTATTTTTTGCACCATAACACTCACTTTTTTCCTCCTAAAAAGTAAGGGGAAATGTCTGTGCGTGTTATGGAGGGAATGCCTATGGGTGGCATGCCTACGGATTTTCCTCCTCTAAAAACTACGTGCGTGTTATGGTCAGGTGCGTGTTATAGAGCAAAAAATTCGGTACATTTATCACAGGTTTCAGGGACCTTTCTCAGTCTGAGTGGCACATTCCCTCAAGCACAATCTCCCCAAGATTGCATGACCATGATGGGTCAGAGGCAAAATGGGTTGGACAACGGTTGTGTTAGATTCATATGTGTTACAGGACAGGGAGAATAACCAGCCCTGTCTTTCACTCCCCTTTTTTTTTCTTTGCTAGCACTGGCACTCAGCCCAAATCACACATGCAAAGCCACTCTCCAAATAAATTAAATTGGCTTCAGCATTTATCTAGCAAAGCAAAAACTTCCTTCCCTCTTGAGTGGCTTCTGAGAACAAAGAGTCCCGCAACCAAACGGATGAAGGACATGGGGGAAGGCAACAACAAGGCAACGATTTTCTGAACATCACAGGAGCTTCCTTTGAACTTGAGAATCATCTAATTCATGCCGGAGGCTAAATAGAGTGCAAACTAATACAGGAGAAGTTGGAGAAGCCAGTGCGATCATCTCTCACATTGATTGACGACGGCTGTTGGAGAGGGCTGCTTATTGTGGGCTTGTACAATCTTGCTTTTAAAAAAGAGGGGGAAACAAGTCACTGGATATCGCTTGCACTGAATACTGGAAGAGGCACCATGCGAGGTCTCTTGACTGACTGAAGCTAAGAAGATGGTGCAAGAGGTCAAGAGGGAGTATCACTGCAGCCTGGAGCTGTAGCAGCTCCTTGAATGGTTTCCAACATTTTGCACTGACTTTGCTTAGGGTTCTGCGTGCCAGAAGAATTCTGCAGCTCCTGGACCTCACTCTGTTCCCCACTCGCTCGGTCGCTTTTAGCATGCACAACAACATTCCTGCCTGCTTCTCTCTCACATACAATAGCCATGCAAACTCCCAAACATACAATTCCCTCTAGAGGTCGTGTGAGAACCGGAGGCCCTCCGGATGGTGGTGGGACGCAGAATCCTATGCTAGTTAGGCTACTGAGAGTTGAAATCATAGAATCATATAAGTGAATGATTGGAAGGTATCTCTGGTGGTCAAATCCCTGCAATGCAGGCACCACAGCTAAAGAACTCTTGACAGATGGCTCTCCAATCTATGTTTTAATATCTCAAGTGAGGGAGGGTCCATCACCCTGGGAGTGAGTCTATTCTACTGATGAACAACTGTTACCATCAGAAAGTTATCCCTGATGTTTAGTCGGAATCTCCTTTCTTTAATTTTGAATCCATTGGTTTGGGTCCTACACTCTGGAGTAGCAGAAAGGAAGCTTGCTCCAACTTCTCACTGTTAGAATTCCTGCTCCATGATTGCAGTCATGGGATTTTTGTCTATCACATGACAGTATATGTTTTGACTCCACAGAGTGTGAAGTGATGGAGACAGGATGTTTGTGTTACTGTGTTCCGTGAAGTGGGACTATTGTCCTTTGTTCTTTTTCTCTTTGCTGTCTGATGCTAGAGAGAGAGGGAGCCATGTTGCAGTGCTCCGTGTGTGTTTATATGTAAATAAAGTAGATTAAGCAAAATGCTGAGTTGCTGAGGTTTGTTATGCAAAGCTGCGAAGACTCTGTGGATCTCTAAGTGTGCTGGTGTTGGTTGGCATCGGTCGCTGTGATGTTTGGGCTGAAGAAATCTTATGAAGCTTCCAAACAATCGACCAGGAGGGAGGGAACATGCCAGTCAAGTATGTGTCTCTGCCAGGGTCCTACTCGAGTGTAGGCTGAACTCCTGACACTCACCTCCAGTCCACGGGGACCTCACCTGCTCTGCAAGAATCCTCAGATTTTATAGGCTGAGAGTCCCATGGCACCTGGAAGGCCATAAGTCTACAGAGCAGAAGAAAAAGGAACCAGGCAAAATTCGAAAGTGAAAGGCAAGGTATGGGAATAGATAGAAGTAATTTGCTCTGAAGAGGGTCTTCTCACACACCTACCCTTTTCCCACCAGGGTCATTTAAAACTGGGGAAATAGCACAGATAAATTCATTTTCATTTTAGGAGAGTTCTGGGAAATGGAAGTAATTATTGCTGTCTTAAACTGTCATGAATTATCAATTGCTGTTCAATTATTATTTCACTTAAAATGTGGTATCAGCTTCAAAAGAAAAGGTTTGATTTGCAGTTAGCAAGCACCTGACTCACCCAGAAGATTTAATATATTTAATGGGGGAAATACAGGGTGGAGAATAAGTCTGCTAGGCAGTGAATCAAAAGGAATCAAAACCAGAAATATGACACAGGCTTTATTTATAGGGCTATCGACCCACAATGTGTTTGTTTTACTTATTGCTGGAAGTAGAATTGTTGCAAAATTAGCCTTTAGGTTTGGGGGTGGGGAATCTGTGCTTCATCATAACTGTCTGCTATTGATTTGGTTGGGATCTCAATGTGAACCTACACAATTCAGATTCTTCAAAACAATAAACAGTAGCACCTCGGCTTACATTACCCTCGGGTAACGTAAACTTTGGGTTGTGAAAGTGGCAAACCCGAAGTGTTTTGCCGCGCGAGTATGCACAGAAGCGCTCTACCGCACTGCGTGCATTTGCAGAAGTGTTCCCTCCGGTTGCGGAAACCTCAGGATCCGACCGGAGCTCTGGAACGGATCCCATCCGCAACTGGAGGTACCACTGTATGAACCAAAGTACAGCCAAACAATCTGTAACGAAAGTCTGTATACTGGGGAAATGCATAAAGATATAAAATGTGTTACATTAGGAGAAATTGCTTTGCGGAAATGTGCTCATCAGAGGAATTTGCATTCAAAATTCTCTATATTTGGAGAAATTTGCTCTAAAATGCTAATGCTGATGAATTTTCATGGAAAGTTTTTTTAAAATAAACTTTTCAGACTGATGCTGACTTTTGAAGAAAAAACTTATGAGAAATGAGAAATGGAAAGAAACCGAAACTGATTTATCCACCCCTAGGCCCTATCAGTATTGGTACTTGGAGACAAAGCTTGTTTAGACACAGTTACCTGACCTCCTGCTTCAATTGTGGTTTCAACTCTTTCAATTGGTTTGTTTTGGTATACATTTTGGTTGTAGAAGCTTATTTTCATGCCTTGCTGAAACTATTTTATTGTTTATATTACTTATGCGAGTTTCCCCCGCGCCCTATAGTTGGTTTACCCCATAGCCAATTAGAAGAGACATTGTCAATGAAGCAATGTATATTTCAATAATGGCTGACTTGAGTCCATTAATTTCAATGGATTATGCAGTCAATTATCACATTATTGAATGCCACCCATAGGTTGTAATCATCCTTCAGCCGCCAAAGTCACTGAACACCTATGCCCATTTTAACTTACCCAACATTTAAGACTGCCAACTCAGCTTCTACTTTCTCATATATCCCTTTAGACATGGTTCATTTGTTTTGCACCAGAAGCCAAGGGTCCGAGGGTCAGAAAGCAAGGAGTCACGAAGTCAGGGGTACGAGGATCAAGAAGCAAGGAATCAAGAAGTCAAGGGTCCGAGGATCAAGAAGCAGGGAGTCAAGAAGCCGAGGTTCAAGGATCAGGAAGCAAGAAGCCAAACGCAGCAAGGCAGGAAGTGTGTTGCTGTGGCAAAGAGCCGAAGGGAAACGCTGACCTTATATCCCTTCCCAGCTCTTGCCACCAGGTGATGTGAGTTACCAATCAGCCTCACCTGTGAGGCTGCACCTTGCCTCTTCAGAACAAACTTAGGAAGGCCCCAGTCCTGCAAAGTCCTATTGGTCCCAGGGTCTGGCTCCTGCACGCACACCTGACAAGTAGAATGTGTGCTTTTATTTAAAATGAATCTCTGGGTTATTTGTGGGGCATAGGAATTCATTCATTCCCCCCCCCAAAAAAAAAATATAGTCAATCACCTTCAGTGATTGACTACATGGAATTGGCAGAAATGACTGGCAGAATCCGAGACCAGGGAGAAGAGTTGGTGAAAGAAGACTGGAAGAAATTTAAAGACTATTTACAGAAACATTGTAAAATTAATGAATGTTAGAAGGATGTTGGATAGAAACTAAGCAGTTTCCAGCTGTAATGCTTTAAGAGATATGGGAAAAAAAAAAGGTTTCACAAATGGGTAAAAGTTTAATGGTAAGGATTTGCTGAACTAACAAATCGAACTGGAATACAAAGAAGGGAGGTATAAGGAGGTCCGAGGAAATAAGTGTATGGAAGTTATGTTATTGAAAATTAATGTGTGTTTTTAACTGGTTTTTTTTATTTTGTATGTCTACTTTTCTTTTTTTCTTTTATATCTTAAAAACTTTCAATAAATATTTTAAAAAACAAAACAAAACAAAAAAATAGTCTGGCCCACCACATGGTCTGAGGGATGGTGGATTGGCCCACGGCTGAAAAGGGTTCTTGACCCCTGGACTCGTGGTCCCTTCTGACTCTGAAATTCTATGATAATCAGTGGACAGGCTGACAAGCAAGAGAGAGAGAGAGAGAGAGAGATGCCATAATAATGGAATCAGAGAATCACAGAACTGTAGAGTTGGGACCATGAGGTCATCTAGTTGAACTGCTGAAATGCACAGTCTTTATGTCCTCCTAAAGACCCAACCTTGGCAAAGAGGCATTTATAGCCCGACCTGTTCAAGAACAGCCAATGCACGGTGATGATGCCAGATCTCATCTTTCCTTTCCCTTCTTCTCCAGCAGCTCAACAGAGGGCTCAGAATAACATAAAGCAGAAGACTCTTGGATCAAGCCCTAGCTTGCGTGGTGTAGTGTGGCCAGTGTGGTGTAGTGGTTAAGAGCGGTAGTCTCGTAATCTGGTGAGCCGGGTTCGCGTCTCCGCTCCTCCACCTGCAGCTGCTGGGTGACCTTGGGCCAGTCACACTTCTTTGAAGTCTCTCAGCCCCACTCACCTCACAGAGTGTTTGTTGTGGGGGAGGAAGGGAAAGGAGAATGTTAGCCGCTTTGAGACTCCTTAAAGGGAGTGAAAGGCGGGATATCAAATCCAAACTCTTCTTCTTCTTCTTCTTCTAGCTGATTCTGAACCATTAAGATATCGTATGGCCACCCTTTTGATTTTCTGTAATACGCAGTCTATGTATGAGGAACACTTCCTGATGCCAGTGACTCAAAAGCTGCCCTTGGGAATTATCCCGTTATCTCCCAAATAATTAACTTCGGAGAGTTATCATACCTCTCCCCTCTTCATTTACATATTCACTTCTCTAATCTCTATCTGATATGCCCCTCTGTACTCAATTTTCAGCTGTCTTAAATAATTCCACCCCCTCAGAATCCGATTAAGTTGAAGCGCACAACTTAAGATATTGCGGTTCAGCCCCCACCCCACCGACAACATGGTGGAATGTCCTCGAGGCTATACTTGCATCCCTTTATATAATCTCTCCTTGTACATTATACCTAGACCTTGCATTATTCCTTCTCACTGATTCAACGGCAACTTATCTTTCGGAGTGGGAGGATAAACCAGTCTTTGCCCCAGCTGAAACAGACCATGTCCAAGGAGACATGGGGTTTTATTTCTTTTCAAGCACACGAAACAAAGCAGAATGCAACTGACAGGCCAGGATCTAGGTGTTCTTGTGGATGTGGAAATGCAGGAGACACAACTTTAGGAGCATGGTAAATCTGCTCACCTCTATATCAGTGGGCGGTGTTGCGCACAGGCAGCGATGACTCTTCAGGGGTCACCAACCTAAGGCTCATGGGCCACAAGTGGCCCATGGGGGTCATTTAACTGGCCCATGGACCCCCACCGCCTGCTCAGGGACCCCTGCTTGGTTGGCTCCATTCTAAACTGGCGCGGAGCAGAGCAGGGACCGCCTTCTGCGATGCTGGCCGGCTTCCCATTGGCTGCAGGAAGATGTGCACGCCTCCTCCACACCGGAAGGAATGCCAGAAATAACGTTTGTGCATGCATGCACGCACACACATTCCAGCCCACCGCAGCGTCTGTGGGACTGTGAACTGGCCCAAGCCACAAAAACTTTGCTGACCCTGCTAGCCTAGCCTGGGATGGGAGGGACGGCTTTTACTTCTACCTCTGCCAAGGTTCCATTCTCATTTTTCTCTCTCCCTCCTCTCTCTCCGTGTGGTGGTGGCCTTGGCGGTTGACTTGAACAGCCACAGGTGGGGCGGTGGAGGAGGAGGAGGAGGGAGAAGATGGCGGACGATCCCAGCATTGCTGACAGGAATGTGGAGATCTGGACAATCAAGAAGCTCATCAAGAGCCTTGAGACGGTGTGCGGGTGAGGGCAGGGAAGGAAGGCAGGGTGAGGGCAGAAGAAGAAGAAGAAGAAGAGTTTGGATTTGATATCCCGCTTTATCACTACCCGAAGGAGTCTCAAAGTGGCTAACATTCTCCTTTCCGTTCCTCCCCCACAACAAACACTTTGTGAGGGTAGGCATAGGAATTTGTTCATATTTTTTTCAAACTATAGTCCGGCCCCCAACAGTGTCTGAGGGATAGTGAACTGGCCCCCCATTTAAAAAGCTTGAGGACCCCTGGTGTAGACCATATTGAACTGTATGGGTCTTGGTATAAAAGGCAGCTTCCTTCATAAGCACTCAGCTTCCTCTGCAGAGAACAATTGTCTGATGAACAGAGGAATACATAATTAATATTCCTCCAGCCAAAATAGTAACAAGATTGCAGTGACGTGGCAAAAATAATAGGTTTTCTTGGTTGCTATTGGAATTTTATTTTTATTTTATTGCGTCTCGAGCTTGATACCATTAAACACATTCCTTAAAACGACACTGAAAAATGCAACTCTTGAATTGTTAATAATCATTCTTCAAAGTATGGTTTGTTTTAGTGCGGTTCTTTCTCTTTCGAAATGACTTTGGCGACACACTTATTGGAATAGCTAATCAATCGTATAATGGAAATGAAGGAATGCACACCCCAATCTTAGAGCGGTTTAAATAAAGAATGCCATTGTCGTTATTATTAACACATGGATTAGTGTCGGGTCTGAAATAATTCAGGACAAATTAAATACACTTGCTGATAAGAATTACTCCAAGGAGCTATTATTAGAGTGCTGCTGTTTCCAACCTGAGCTGTAACCTTGGCTTTTTTTGTTTTTGACTGCTATATCACACTTGTTTGCCACTACTTCTGCATTCTGATCCCACATTCCTCATTAAGCGGCAAGTGTGATGGTCAAAAATGGAAAGAGATTGCAATGAGGTCTGGTACTCAGCTCTCTCTTGAGCTCTTATTCCTGGAAATAATTTAAGTACGATCTCAGCAGCCAGCCCTCTGCCATCCCCGAGTACTTGTAAAATTCACTTCTACATTAGATCCTCTTTGTCCAAATCATGACTCGTCCTGCTATCAGATGCTCACATCTTTTTTAAAGAGATGGTACAAAATTTGAGGTTGCTGGCTCCCAGAATCCACACAGGGATGCCTTCAGTCAGGATTGTGTCAGAGTTTTCCTAATTGTTGAAAGGGGGAGGGGAGGACAAGGTTGCCTCTCAGGATATATGACTGATAAGACAACATTTGCATAGCATTTCCTTGTGTTCCAAGTGCTTCACAGTCTTTATCTAGCTGTAGTGCTTAGGGCAGGCATGGCCAAACTTGGCCCTCCAGCTGTTTTGGGACTACAATTTCCAGCATCCCTGACCACTGGTCCTGTTGTCTAGGGATGATGGGAGTTGTAGTCCCAAAGCAGCTGGAATGCCAAGTTTGGCCATGCCTGGCTTAGGGCAACTCTATAAGTTAAGTCTCCCATATAGCAGATGGATGGAGACTGTGGCAGAGTGGCTCCCCTACGGCTTTCTAGAGATTTTATGGCACAGACAAGATTCAGAGTGGGGACTGGATTAGTCATAGCTCTGGGGTCACTGCACCACACCAGTTCTCAGAGTAGTTTATATATAGCCATTGCCAAGCAAATCTAAGAAGATACTTGCTGGATCAGACAAAATGCCTATGCAGTGAAGCATCTTGTTTCCAAAGCGGTCGACCAAAAGTCTCAGTGACATCCAGGAACATTCTCCAATGTGTCTGGAACTAAGATGCACTGACTGTGATACCGAAGGTAGCATAGCCTTGACATACTAAGTAGGCCAAGGTCCCCTGCTGTATCCTTTCTGGCTTTTATTTCTTGTTTGTGAATGCTGTGTTTTATTGCATTTAATGGTTCTATGCTGTAAAAACAACAAATAATTTGTGTGTGTGACCTACAGCTTCTTCCTGGGGGATTTTTCTTCCTCTCTGTCCTAAGCAGCTGTCACTTTTTGCAACTGTTCCTATATCTATCTCTATCTATCTATCTATCTATCTATCTATCTATCTATCATCTATCTATCTATCATCTATCTATCTATCATCTATCTATCTATCTATCTATCTATCTATCTATCTATCTATCTATCTTTGTTGTGTTACAAAGCAAACAGATAAACAGGGGAAGGTACACCTATGTTCTCCACTTTCAATTCATACCCTTTGAGTATGATTTGAGATTCTTTGCTGCTTTCACTGCAAGAGACTTAACACCGTAACCCCTGCAAAACTTCCACACGTTATCATCAAGTGATGAAGATATTTTTGGCCATTAACTAACATCACAGGCTAATCAGACAGCCCCAGATCGCCTCGTTAGCCAGGAACAATAACATTTGCAAGATGTGTACGTTATCAACTCAAGAGTTGCCAATCAAGGACAGTAGTCTGTTTTTAGATGCTGAAGCAATGCAACAAAAACCTTTGTACTCATTTTCTGAGTACTTAGACAGGGGAGGAATTGGAGGGGGTCAGATATATTTTAGGAAGGAGCGTGAGTCTATATTTGTATTCGGCTATAGGAAGCAAAAGAAAAAGTGGCTAGGATAAAGTGGAAGGATGCTGGAGGTTGCAGTAGGTCGTGAACTATGGTGCTAGCAACAAGAAGGTAAAGTTTTGTAGAGTTGCAGGGTCCTGAGAACTTTGCATGCTGAAGAGGCAAGCCACTTTCAGGTGAACTTTCCTGTTTGAGAGAACTGATGACTGGGTATCAATAAAATACTGCACATAAAGGAATGTTGACCATATAAATGAATGTACTGTACATAAAGGAATGTGCCATCAGTGCACACCAGCTCATGCACATTCATAAAAAGAAGAGAAGTGAAGGAGAGACACAAATAAAAGCAACTGAAAATGCAGAAAACGATGAATAAAAAAAGATAAAAAGTGCAAAGAAAGGAAGCAAGTACATGATCCCTGAAATAATGCATTTCACTGTGAAAAACAGACTCCACAAAAATAAGAACTGCCTTAAGGAAATGGCCCTTTGCTTAGCAGGACCATATCTGATCAGCACCATGGACAGAGGACCACTAACCTTCTCCTTTGCGAATTTGCCTAATTATCTTTTAAAGCCATCTAGGTTGCTGGATATC
The DNA here is from genome assembly GCF_965112155.1 of Podarcis liolepis. Classification (NCBI taxonomy): domain Eukaryota; kingdom Metazoa; phylum Chordata; class Lepidosauria; order Squamata; family Lacertidae; genus Podarcis; species Podarcis liolepis. The sequence goes on along the minus strand of NC_139560.1, from coordinate 5,178,898 downwards.
ACTGCCTCCTGTGGGAATTAGTTTGGTAGTTTAACTATGCATTGCATGAATAAGTTGTTTCTTTTCTCTGTCCAGAATCTTCCACGATTCAGCCTCATTGGTTGTCCACGAGTTCTGGTGTTACAAAACATTCTCCACACTGCACATAATTTCTATCACGCTGCCTCACACTTCCCTATTGTCTAAACCAAAAAAAACCCAAGGGCTGAAACCTTCATAGGGGAGTCATCCATTGAACATTTTGGTCACTGCTTTCTAGAACCTTGTAAGTCTGCTTCATCCTCTCTCCAGCCTGTCTGCAGTTGAAGGACCGGCCCACGATGGCGATCCATCCCAGCCAACAAGGCTGATGAGAGAGATACTTCAAAATATATGCAGGGCATCGGGGTTCCAGGAGTCAGGTCTCAATGGACCACTGTCCCGACAGACCTGTTGCAAGACAGTTTCCTGTGCCCTTTTCCTGAAAACATCTGTAAATCCACATTTACAGGATTCAAACAGAGCGGAATGTCTACAGAAGAGAGGGGGGAGAGAATGAGGATTACTGAGTAGAGAGATAAGAAACTGATACAATTTTGCTTCTTTGCCACAGGGCTTGATTTCGAAACCAGAAAAGCAGCAGCGTGAAAGGAGGCTGCTTGACGCATCCTCTGCTTCATTTAACTAACTATGGTTCAGTTGAAAGATTATGCCTGGCACATCATGCCCTTGCAATGCCAGGAACACACTCTTCCTTTTAATTCCTTCCTGAAACATCACCACACCTTCATCTTCGTCTACAGGAGAGACTGCCACCAATGACTGCGGTCAGCCCTTCCCGGTTACATATTTCTTTTGGTGCTCAGTCTCTAAAAACATCCAAGCCTTCCAGGGCCAGATTTAGATGAAGAGAGGCTACTCCACTTGTGAGGGGGCCCCCAAGCCCCCACCCTCACGACTAGAAGAAAATGGAAGAGTATTATAAACAAAATTGAGTGAAACCAAAATCAAGTGAAACCAAGGTATTTAAAATTCTGCAATTCACAATTTCTCCTCTAAAGGACATCAGAAAACTTCATCAAAAGTTATTTGTCTAAGTTTGTCACTTTTGATGTACAGAATGGTTAGTGCGGACAACCTCTCTTGAGACATAGTGGCCCTTAGTTCATTTTTAATTCTTTTGAGTCTTGAAAAACTCCTCTCTCCTGAGCAGTTAGTGACCATGAAGCTAATAAATAGCCGCAAGTTTGCTTCCACTTTAGGAAAGGCCATCTGAATTTTTTCCTTGTATATAATTTGATAAAGGTCTGTATGAGACAGAGAGTGCTCTGCTGTAAGCCTATGGCTTTGTCTCACGTAAAGGTGAAAGTGCAAAAGTTCATCAATTAGTTTCAGGTCAATATCTTATAGGTATGCTTCCATCAACAGTTCAACACCTTGCTGAATTTCTTGCTTAGATGCTATCAGGATAGCAAGAATGGAAAACAACTGTGCAACATCACTCTACGCAGTACTTCTTTTTAAATTGGCTTCAAGTGCATTTAATATAGAAATAGAGGAATAAAGGATTTTATCCTAAACTTATCTCTTGATGAAAGTGCACCTAAGGCATCAGGGGGCAATTCTGTTGTTTCTTTGTTATTCCCTCACTCTTTGTCTCCTTGTTTTGTAGTTAACATTTGGCAAGGTGGCATTTGCTTGTTTCTCAAGCTCATCAAAATCTTCTCTGATTTTCCTTTAAAAATCCTTAAGTGAACTGTACAAACTTGCACAAGAACTCAAAAACAGGCCTAATTTCTGAAGGGCTTTGTTGACCTTGTGAAAATGACTTAGCACACGGATTTATATCTCTAAGATTCTGCAGACTTTGGCTGTGAACTAGGGCCCCACAAAAAAAATTCAAGTTGGGCCCCAGAGTTTCAAATTGGGCCCCACTGACTGGCCCTGAGTCTCATAGTTGCTGGGCCTGAGTTGCCCTGCCCTTGCATGAAGTCTTGGGTTTGCAATTTGGGAAGAGGGGAGACTGCCCGCTGGGGGGGGGCTGGGGAGGCCAACCTAGATTTAGAGGCCCTAGGCTTCAATCTACTTAGCCTATACATAAATCCGGCACTGAAGCCTGCTTAGAAATGGGGATCATATATATCCATTTCAGCATCTCTTGGTTTCTCATCCTCCACCCTCCGCAAACTTAAACTCAGTTTCCTGAAGTTCCTCATCAACTTGGTTGGGTGGGGTGTCCCTGAAAGAAGACATTGGGAAAGGAAGTGAACAACAACGATCGATTGACTCTCATGAACTTGGAAGGTAAGAGATGGAGAAGGCACAGAACAAATCCAAGCTAGTAGAAGAAGAGAAGAAGAGTTTGGATTTGATATCTCACTTTATCACTACCCTAAGGAGTCTCAAAGCGGCTCACATTCTCCTTTCCCTTCCTCCCCCACAACAAACACTCTGTGAGGTGAGTGGGGCTGAGAGACTTCAAAGAAGTGTGAGTAGCCCAAGGTCACCCAACAGCTGCATGTGGAGGAGCGGAGACGCGAACCCAGTTCACCAGATTACGAGTCTACCGCTCTTAACCACTACACCACGCTGGCTTCTCCAGTAATAGGAGAAGGCTTTCTCTGTGGACTGGGGTCCCTGGGGAACATCAGGTTTCCACAAGGCGAATCTGGTGTGATGTGAACAACAGGACATTTCTAGGGACTTCACAAAAAGAAAAAGAAAACAAGAAAACTGCCTCCCTCCCTCTCTCCACCCCCATGTCTTCAGGCTCTTTAGCACACATAGTGTGTGAGGGTGGACAGCCAATTTCTGTCCACTGAAGCAAATTCAATATCACCCTGCAGGACATAAATCTCCAGGTATTACTGCCATGGACAGAAATGACGGAGCAGGAAGGTTTTTTTTCCATGCCCCCCCCAAAGATAAAAGCCTGCCCCCTGTATTTTTTTTATTGTCAGCTATAGCTAAAAGAAGACAAAAGAGGTCCTAGACTTCATCAGCAACCCATATAGAAAGCATAAAATAAAAGTAGGGCCATCATTCACCAAAAACAGAGTGAAACAGTCAGCTGAGGTAGCTGAGCTTGGGTTTCATGAAAGCACAGATCAACAATAAGAACAGTAATAGTGTGTGTGTGTGTGTGTGTGTGTGTGTGTACTCTGTGCCCCCCTCCCCAAGAAAATAGGTGCCTAAACTCGATGTATCGTTGGTACATCACACCAAGTAAACTTGCCAAAATGTATAGAAACCAGGATAAAGCCTGCTGGAAATGTAAGGAGAAGGAGGGAAATTTTTTGCATATGTGGTGGACTTGTACTAAGATCAAAGCCTTTTGGGATATTATATATAATGAATTGAAAAAAGGTATTTAAGTATAATTTCAGTAAAAAACCAGAGGCTTTTCTGTTGGGGCTAATTGATGAGGAAATTCAAAAGAAAGACGTAAATTTGTTTGTGTATGCCACAACGGCTGCAAGAATACTCCTGGCCCAGAAATGGAAGCAGCAAGAAGACATTGGAAGACTGGCAGATAAAGATGGTCGAATATGTGGAGCTGGCAAAGCTGACGGGGAAGATTCAGAATCGGCGTGATGAACTGTTTCAAAAGGACTGGAGCAAATTTATGCTCTGTATGAAAGAAAATTGTAAACAGTTGAAAACATTTGTAGGTTTGAGTTGAAATGTTTGGTAATGGGAAAATAAGGAGCTGGTTTACATATAAGAAGGTCATTGCTAAAAGATTGGCATAAGGTAAAAAAGTGAATATAGAAATGTGAAGAAATTGATAAAGTTGTGTGTAAGTCAGTTAGAGGGAGGGTAGGAGGTTGATGCTTTATTTAAGCAATGTTATGGATTAAGTTATGGATTTTTGATATTGAAATGTAATGAAATATGGAAAACTTAATAAAAACCATGTTTAAAAAAGAAAATAGGTGCTGAAACTCAGCATGAAGTCACCAGGCGAATTGGGGCAGCCCTGCACAAATGCCGGTTTGACAACAGCCATGTTCACTGCCCACAGAAGTGCTAAAAACTATTATTATCTGTCTCCCTAGCTGGTTTGGGGGTCGCCCCTGGTTCTGACGCACATCAAATAAATTCATCTTTGCCTCACTCATTCTCTTAGGTTAAGGTGGACGGCTAGGGCAGCTCAGAAGGACTCTTGCACAAACCACATGCATAAAAAGGTAGAGGACTGGCTGAAAAGCTCCAAGCCTGCCACTGCTACAGGGGAGATGGATTGAAGAAAATGAAATATGAATTGGCCCTGCCCTGTAGCTTGACCAATTGAGGCTAGGTGCTAGGTGGAGCTAGGTGGAGTCACAGATCTAAAAAGAGTGTACACACACACTGGCATCCAGTTGGCCACCATGAAAACAGGATGCTGAACTAAATGGACCATTGGGTTGATCTAGCAAACCCTTCTTAGATTCTTACATTACACCCCTGTCAGTGTAGAGGTTGTTAATTTATTTATAGTAATTACAGTCATACCTCGGCTCCTGAATGCTTTGGGAGTTCGAACGTTCCAGCTCCCGAACGATTGAAAACCGGAAGTGAGTGTTCCGGTTTTCGAACAATCTTTTGGAAGCAGAACATCCGACGGGGCTTCCGTGGCTTCCAATTGGCTGCAGGAGATTCCTGCAACCAATCAGAACCTGCGCTTTGGAAGTCAATCATTTTGGAAGTCGAACGGACTTCTGGAACGGATTCTGTTTGACTTCCGTGGTACGACTGTACAAAGTTATTCATGGTTTTGTTCATGGGAATGTAAACATGCCATCTATTGTGAAATGCTCTTCCCATTACATAACTTTAGGTGCCAGGCAAAACACTCCTCTTCTCCAAAGGCCTTTATCTAATTAAAAAACCTATGGCCATTTAAACTATGTGTGGTTATTATTTTGTTTGTTATGCTATGCATTTTTGTGTTTCTATAGTGCAAACTGCTTTGTGATCCTTGGATGCATGGCAGAATATCCCGTATTTTTCGCTCTATAAGACGCACCAGACTACAAGACGCACCTAGTTTTTGGAGGAGGAAAACAAGAAAAAAAATATTCTGAATCTCAGAAGCCAGAACAGCAAGAGGGGTAACTGTGCAGTGAAAGCAGCAATCCCTCTTGCTGTCCTGGCTTCTGTGATAGCTGCGCAGCCTGCATTTGCTCCATAAGATGCACACACATTCCCCCTTACTTTTTAGAAGGGGAAAAGTGAGTCTTATAGAGCAAAAAATACTGTAAATTCAATAAATAATAGAATAATAAAAATGGCAAGGCTTTGGAAAAGCTGGGACCCACAGACTGGGAAAGGCTGGTCCAGAGTCCTCTGGAGAGCAAAAGCTTGGGAAAGGCTGCTCTACTGTCTGAAAGGCATCCCCTTCGCCATACATAACCCCACCTTCTCTTGCAGGAGCGACCTTCAGGCCACTTTAAATTCTCAGCTGTCAAACTGCAGCAATGCAGTCAGATATCTCATTTTCAAGCTAGCAATAAAGACGCTTTTCATCAAGTATCTCCATTGTTCGTTAATTGGCCCGGCCGTCTCTCTAGCCTTGTTCTCTCCCTTGGAAAGGGAATATTCATAAAAGAAAGAGACACCCGTCTTCACTTCATGATAACCTTGAGAAGATTAGTCAAGGATGAGGCTGGACATAGACAAAAGAACAGCTTGGTGGAAGTTCGTTGGAAGTTAGATCACTAACTTTTGTGATGCCGCATGGATGAAATTCTCAATTTTGGTTTCTCTGTGTTTCTCATCTTTCCAATTTTAAGTTCAATTCTCCACATCTCTGCATCAGTATGCATTTTTTTCTTTAAAAAAGATGCTTGTTAGAGTTTGACAGGATTTCAGGGCATGTTTCTTCTTACATACAATTTTTTTGTTTCTGATTTTGCACAATATTAAGTTTTTCACAAGTAACTGGGAAAACCCAGGCAGATGGGTGGGGTATAAACAATAATTTATTATTATTAAATTATTATAAATAGAATGCGTTGTTTTTTGTATTTCTACTGCCACCAATAGATGCACTTTTATGCACTCTTACTGCTAATATCTTCATTTTTGTACGCATTATTTGTTTGGTGAATTGCAGCACAAAATTCAGACTAGCGTGAATTTAAAAGGACACCTGAGTTTTGGTTCATGCACTTGTTCCATAAACTGCGTGTCAGGTAGCTCTGCATGAAAATTTGGTGCACTGGTGCAAAAAAACCCCCACAAAAAAACTCCAACAAACACGGTGAAGGACTAAGCCAAACAACTTCTTGAGGGCTGCACCACTCAAGACCAGTTTCATTTAATGAATAAACCATTTTGTCCTGGCTGCCAACTTGCCTTTGGACAAGGTCTTAGAAGGTTCAGACAGAGATTCCTGGGAGGGAAAAGTGAAAGAAAGAAATCGGAGTCCTGTAAATGGAAAGACAAGAGGTCACTTTGGAGGTCGTTGATAGAATATGCTCTTTGGCCCTTCACTTTGGCCACTTCCCAAGGGAGAACATGCGATGATCTCCACACACAAGATTCCCAAGGAAGAATTGTAATCAGGCAATTGAGGAGCCTCCTATCAGCTTCACATTGGAAGGCAGAGCTGCCAGATTGAAAATGGAGATGTTCTGGAGGGAAAGCGATAGCATTGATTCCCTTCCCCTGCCTGATACATTGTGGAGGGTCATTATAGTATCTGCTGAAGGTTGTAGGGACACCGATGCGTTGACAGCCATCTGCTCAAATGAACCACCAACCTGACCTTCCACTGACAACAGTTCTAGCCCCCTATTGAGATAACTCACCTGCAAAGCAAAGATTTGACTTATAAAATGACATCCTTAGCTGTTTTGATTGCTTGTTTGAATGGTCACACTGGGTGGAAATTGTCACAAGATAATGTCAGCTAATAGCAGATGTGTGGTGAAAAATAATATCCCATGCATTCTCTCTCTCTCTCAACCATGATCCACCAGTTCATGGGGAAAAGAAATTACATTACAGTTGTACATTGGAAATCGAACAGAATCCGTTCCAGAAGTCCATTCGACTTCTGAAATGTTCAACTCCCAAAGTGTGGCTTCTGATTGGCTGCAGGAAGCGCCTGCAGCCAATCAGAAGCCCCGGAAGCCCCATCAGACGTTCAGCTTTCAAAAGATCCTTCGAAAACTGGAACACTCATTCTGGTTTTCAATGGTTTGGGAGCTGAAACATACAAGTTCCGGGGCGTTCAAGAACCAAGGTACAACTGTATTCAGGAGAAAAGAAATTGCATTATTATATGATCAGTGAAATTATTGAAAATGGGGCATGGGGCACTTGGGTCTACCTTTCTTCCAAGGAAGCCAATGAATGTTTGTGAGTGCCCTTCCTTTCATTCTACAAATCATCTCGCTGGCATGAACATTGTGCAGCCTTGCACTTCCATCAAAGCTTAGAATAATTTGTGACGTTAACTCAATGGTTCTTAAAGCGGAAGGCTCCGTTCTCTGTGGGAAGTGGGGTTCCCATGAGGGGGTGCTAAAGGGAAAGGGGTTGTCAGGGTGCTGATGGAGGTACAAAGGACTATCAGAACTTGAAAAGTTGGTATCACTGGATCCAGCTCATCAGTTTTGTGGAATTCAGTCAACCAAAGAGTTTTCATTGGATTTCGAATAAATATGCAATTAATTGTTACTGTTTTGATTTTGATTTAGTTTTCCTCTTCCTTAATGACTTATGCAAACTACTATTCTTAATGCTTTTTATAGGGTAGTATAGGGGGCACTGAGGATGAGTTTGTGGGGACAAGGGAGTAGTGCCCCCCCAAAGTTCGAGATCCATTGGGTTAACTCCTTCCATGGGGCCTTTTTCAGATGATTAGTGTCGACAACCAGGGAGCCTGAAGAATGCTGGAAAAATGTTCACTGTGGGTAAGAACCACAGACACACCACATTCAGTCACCTTGCAATGATAAAATAAACTTAAAACCCAACACTCAAAAAATTATAAAGAAATTCTAAAATGTCCAGAGGAAGAGGTGCAGGGGAAATCACAGGGGAAGTCAACGTTCAAGAAATTGGAAGACAAGCATCAGTAGAGCGTTAGATAGTATTTATGAGGTCATTGTAAGTTCCCAAATATCTCCTGGCACCTTCACCTGTACATATCCTACAGTTTCCATTAAATTCTGCTGTAAGTCAAATTCAATTTGACTGTGGAACAGAAGTCCATTTCATTTCAGCATTAATCCATCCCATTTCTCAATTAATCTGAGGATTTTCTTTTAATCCTCACACATGCAGAAAAAAGGTATTTTAATCTATATTCCAATATGCATTTTTTAATAATAATAAAAAACCACACAAAACATTTCATTCAAATACAAACTTAAATTTCTCCTGGGGACTTCTGCACATCTCTGAAGGTTTAAGTTCTCACCATGGTGGATATAGTTCTGCCTGGCTCGGACACGTCAGAGCAGATCGGAGAGGAATCCTGCGTCAGGCTTTTGCCGCAAGCAAAACTTCAAGGTTTTGCTTCAGCTGGGAGCTTCTGACCCAGGGTAACACCTGAGGAGCTTCAAGAGAAGCCAAGCAACATTTGATGATCGTGAAATTGCTCAGGCTATTCCACCTGCCTACCTCAATCTCAGCAAGTAGAAACCAAGATGTCAAACATTTGAAGCTTCCTACGCCTTTAAAGAGTAAAATCTTGCAGGTTGTTTTTTTTTTGAGATTTTGGGGTTTTTAAAGATCACTGTGGACCTTTTCACTGCTGCTGTGACTATATTGATATTATCCTCAGCTGTTGGTTTTATTCTGTTCTAGACTTCATATTTGCTTTTACATTTATGCCCCTTTTGATCTTTTATTGAATGCTGCCCATATGATATTTGCAACTGGACAACTTATATATAAATACTGTGAGCCAACAAATCAGCTCCGTCAAAACCATCAATAGAAATAAAGGAGAAAGATTTGAAACCAGGGCTTTGCACTACATTTTGCCAAATCTCAGAATTCAGCCCAGAGCAACCCTATTCAATTTATCTTGTCTGGATCAGGTTGAAGCAGATACAAATCATTGCCAAGGGGATTGGCTTGTCCTGATTCAATCTGCATGAATTTATGCAGATCTGTAGCTCAACCAGTCTCTCAGAAAGCCAGAAAGGCTGTCTCAGAAATGTTGCAATTGTTAGTTACTGCACCATATAAGGAGAATGCCAGGCTGTGGAGGGGAAGAGGGGATCTGGAGGAAGGCGAGAATATTCACAGCCTATCTGAAGGCTTAATGGTGGTTAGGTCTTACAATGCAGAACTCATTTGCAAGTTCTGCCTCTCAGAAAGCATTTCATAGGGTGGGGGAACATTTGTTCACCTTGTGTTCGTTTTCTGTCCCTTCCAAGCAATCTCATTCTCATTTTTTAAAGAAAACGTTTCATTTCCTCTCTTCTCTCATCGCTAAAAAAAGTTCCTGTTCTTATTATCACTTAAAATTGATAACAACAAAAAAAAACCACAAATACTCTGCTTGTGCTTTGTAACCTAGTGGGGGTTATGCAATTTTTTATTATTATTAGCCTGACATACAGTCATACTTTGGCATAGCTTTCTGACAATAATCATAATTGTAATACTAATACTAATAATTTCCAATTGCAAACCATGGTGTGTATTATTCATAGTAAATAATATTGCCCCCCCTGCTGCTGCAGACAGGTATCTAGGTACATATTACCTTCATGTTCTTGCCTGCCAGTGTCTGTTTAATGCTGCCTGTCCGTGTCTAGTATCTCAGACCTGATTTAAAACAAAACAAACTCTCAAACTTTTTCGAAATCTCAATGAAAGGAACAAGACAAACACCAGGACACAAGAACTGGCATGACTTAGCACTCAAAGTCTTTAAAAAAACCTTCCTCCTTTCCTTTCCTTTCCTTTCCTTTCCTTTCCTTTCCTTTTCTTTTTTTTCTTTCTTTCTTTCTTTCTTTCTTTCCTTCCTTCCTTCCTTCCTTCCTTCCTTCCTTCCTTCCTTCCTTTTTTTTGGTAGAAATCCAAACTTTAAAGGTGGCTAGCATGAAACCCTTGGAGCTAATCTTCTGAATTCAGGTGGGGATAATCCTCTTCATAGGGGCTATCATGTCATACCCCTATGTCAAGACGCAATAAAATTATGGGCAAGTCAAGTCAACTTCATTTCTGGATATTTTCAAAATTGGGGTTTAGATTGGTTCAGATGAGTTCAAGATCACTCTGGCCTCGATCTCGTGTGATTCAGATTTACCCACAGTTGGGTTTTCTTTAACTTGTGGTGGTCAATGGTGCTACTCAGAAATGAATATTTGCAGTTTTGACTTGCTCGGCAGCACACCTGTGGTCTATTGACAATTTGACTAACTAAAGAGGGAGTTTCCTTTCTGCACCAAATGCAGGGATGTGATAGGATAATTGATTATTTGAAAACTGTATTTAAGTTGATGCAACATTGCTGTATGCTGCTGGTGAGGAGGAGTGATGGCTTGCAGATTTTCACTGTTATGGTTTTGAAATAAAACTAAGCAAAAGATACTGAGGACAGCCTTTTATTTCTATGCCCCAGTCGCTGTGCACACTCTGTGTTGGCGCAAACGTCCAAAACACAAATCGGATCAGGGAGTGGGGGGGGTCCATGTGCAGCCCTAGTAGACATCTTCCTGTTCTGATCTCTGTTTTAGCTTGTGACAACAAACTTTCTCACAATGCAAGGTAATAGTAAAGCTAAAGGTAAAGGGACCCCTGACTCTTAAATCCAGTCATGAACGACTCTGGGGTTGCAGCACTCATCTCACTTTACTGGCCAAGGGAACCGGTGTACAGCTTCCGGGTCATGTGGCCAGCATGACTAAGCCGCTTTTGGCGAACCATAGCAGCGCACAAAAACGCCGTTTACCTTCCCACCAGAGCGGTACCTATTTATCTACTTGCACTTTGATGTGCTTTCGAACTGCTAGGTTGGCAGGAGCAGGGACTGAGCAATAGGAGCTCACCCCATCGCAGGGATTTGAGCTGCTGACCTTCTGATAAGCAAGCCCTAGGCTCTGTGGCTTAGACCACAACGCCACCAGCGTCCCCACCATGCAAGGTACCCAGCTTTAATAAAAAGATATGGAGGAAGCAGACACAACTACAGGGAGACAAAGGACAGGGAAGGGAATGTGATCCCTGGCATTAGGAAGGATCTAGCATGGAGACGGGTAACATTTCTGAGAAGTTAGGAGCTTCTTCTGTGAGCTAAATATTGTCAAAAGGCAAAGGCGGGGGGTTAGCCTAAGAGAGGGGTCATCTTTTAGGTTCTTTATAGGCAGGCTATAAACCCCGATGCCATTTGGGAAGCATATGAATTTAATATCAAAGACTGTGTACTTAAAAGACTGAGACCTCTTCAACCTCGACGAGGGAGAAAGATGATCAGCTGAGTCAAGTGGGGCTTCTTTCCTCCCACCTCCCTCTCCTGCCATTGGGATTTAAAAGTGCTTTATTCCTGGCTCAGCGGTTTCACGGGCATCTCACCTCTGTCACAGTTTGCTTAAGTATCCGGACTGTGATTTACAATGGCGAGTGCAAAATGCCACCTTTTCAAGTGGGATGGAAAAGAGCTAAGAAGCGGAGACCAATTTCAATCTCTCTCTCTCTCTCTCTGTGTGTGTGTGTGTGTCTGTCTGTCTGTCTGTCTTTCTGTCTCTATCTCTCTCTTCTTCATCAACACGGAAAATACATTATATTTTCCATTCTCCCCCCCCCCCCATTTGCTTGGAGTGAACTGTGAGAGGAGGGGTGTATGTCTTGGGGTGAGTTGTGAGGGGAGAGGAAGCAGGTGAGGGGAGTGTTAAAATTATTATTATTATTATTATTATTATTATTATTATTATTATTATTATTATTATTATTATTTTATACCCTGCCCATCTGGCTGGGTCTCCCCAGTCACCCTGGGTGGCTTCCAACAAAGTATTAAAATACAGTGGTCTGTTAAACATTGAAAGCTTCCCTAAACAGGGCTGCCTTCAGATGTCTTCTAAAAGTCTGGTAGTTGTTGTTCTCATTGACATCTGGTGGGAGGGCGTTCCACAGGGCGGGTGCCACTACCGAGAAGGCCCTCTGCCTGGTTCCCTGTAACTTCGCTTCTCGCAATGAGGGTACCACCAGAAGGCCCTCAGCGCTGGACCTCAGTATCCGGGCAGAACGATGGGGGTGGAGACGTTCCTTCAGGTATACTGGACTGAGGCCGTTTAGGGCTTTAAAGGTCAGCACCAACACTTTGAATTGTGCCTGGAAACGTACTGGGAGCCAATGTAGGTCTTTCAGGACCAGTGTTATATGGTCTTGGCGGCCGCTCCCAGTCACCAGTCTAGCTGCTGCATTCTGGATTAGTTGTAGTTTCCGGGTCACCTTCAAAGGAAGCCCCACGTAGAGCGCATTGCAGTAGTCCAAGCGAGAGGGGGTTCAGTCAGGTGTGGTGGACGGGCAATTGTTAAAGCAGCAGGTGGCATTAGGGAGTGCTGTGATTCTCTGGCAGTTGGACTTCACCTCTACAGGTGCACTCCATTCTCTCACAAGACAGGCAGGTGCCAACAACAACAGCAGGTTTCCATTTGTGAATTGCTACCAGCCCCTTGATCATTTGGGTTGACCCTTTCTGAATATTTTTCCAGGGTTCCAAAGGTTGTAGTCTACTAAACCCCTTCAATCTTTGCTTTCCCATCTACTACTATCAGGTCAAGTGTCACCTGTCCTGTATCAGTGTACCTGGCATTTCTAACATCGATGCAGAATGGTACTCTTATGCTGCCTGGAAATGAATTCAGTCGGTGAGCTTTTGCCCCAGATTGTGGACATTCCATTACACCTCTGCAGAGAAGCTGATGACTCAGAGGGCTAATTTCTATCAGATGAAGCCAGAGCTCCCGTTGGAAAGAACCACAGATATTTCAATGGCTGCCTTTTCGTTTTATCAAGTTTATCTGATTCTGAGGGGTTAATTGGCAAAAGCGCTATTTCCCTGCAAATACCAGAGTCCGGTGATTTAATTTGTCTCTCTGCAGCGGTAGCAAGTGCCCTCAAGGTTACTCAAAGCTGGCTCTGGTTTCACAAACATATAGATAAAACATTCCAGCAAACATGAATCAGCAACCGGCGCTGATTGCAGAAATCTCCCTTTGGCCAGCCTGCCTTAAAACAGGGGCTTTTAGTTTGTTTGCCATTTTTACAGGATTGGGGATGGTAAAGGACCTGGAGTCTTGTTGTGATTACTGCCATTGGCAATAACCCCAGGCTGTTTCTCTCTACGATGTAAACAAGAGTGTCTGCTGCAGGAACCGACAAAGGCACAGAGACATTTCGGGTATAAAATGGCCATGGCTTATCAACGCAGTGGAAGGAGCACAGGAAGCACAGAGTGCCACAGACTGAAGAAAAGCCTGGTTAACCAAGCATAATACAGGACAGGAAGCATCCAGTCCTACCTGAAGAGGCTGGAATTTGAACCTGGGACCTTTTTCATGCAAAAAAGATGCTCTACCACTAAGCCAAAGGTAAAGGTAAAGGGACCCCTGACCATTAGGTCCAGTCGTGGATGACTCTGGGGGTTGTGGCGCTCATCTCGCTTTTTTGGCCAAGGGAGCTGGCGTACAGCTTCCGGGTCATGTGGCCAGCATGACTAAGCCACTTCTGGCGAACCAGAGCAGCGCACGGAAACACCGTTTACCTTCCCGCCTGAGTGGTATCTATTTATCTACTTGCACTTTGACGTGCTTTTGAACTGCTAGGTTGGCAGGAGCAGGGACCGAGCAACAGGAGCTCACCCCGTCGCAGGGATTCAAACCGCCAACCTTCTGATTGGCAAGTCCTAGGCTCTGTGGTTTAACCCACAGCGCCACCCGCGTCCCTACCACTAAACTACAACCCCCATTTTATACCAAGCCAGGCCATTGGTTCACATAGCCTCACGTTGTTGACAATAAGTGGCAGCAGCTGGGCAAAGGTTCAGACAGGGGCTGCTTCCAGTCCTTCCTGGAGATGTTAGTTCTGTGCGCCACAATTTAAGGAGGATCTTGACAAGCTGGAAGGTTTGCATAAGAGGGCGACCAAGTCTTATGGGGAACGGTTGAGGCAATTGGGTATGTCTGGTCTGCAGAAGAGCAGACTGAGTGGTGATATAAAAGCTGCCTTCAACTATCTGAAGGGTTGTCACATAGAAGAGAGTACAAGCTTGTTTTCTGCTACACCAGAGGGTAGGACCTGAACCAACGGATTCAAACAACAAGAAAGGAGATTCAGACCACAGTGGTACCCCTGGTTGCGAACGGGATCCATTCCGGAGGCCCGTTCACAACATGAAAAGAGCGTATCCTAAAGTGCTGTATCTGCGCAGGTGCAGCTGGAGTAGCTGTCAGTGAAAAGTCAGTTCTCACACTGTTGAGATTAAGGCTAGGCCTCCCCCTCCTCTCCCAGGTCCAGAAATAATACCACCCACCCACAACAACAGGAACTGATTTTATGCTGATTACTTGGAGGTGGAGCACATGCCTCTGAAATTTTCAGGAGGGGCTGCCCTGCACTTTAATGATAATAATGATGATGATGATGATAATTTATACCCTGCCTTCCCCAGCTAGAGCCGGGCTCAGGGTGGCTAACATCAGTAAAATTACAATAAAAACATAAGGGGGGAATTTAAAATACAGGTTAAAAATACAATTTAAAATGCAGCCTCATTTTAATAGTAGCCCATAGATCAAAACCAGAAGTGGAGGGAAACATAAGGGTCAGACTGAGTCCAAACCAAAGGTCAGGCAGAACAGCTCTGTCTTGCAGGCCCTGTGGAAAGATGTCAAGTCCCGCAGGGCCCTGGTCTCTTGGGACAGAGCATTCCACCAAGTCGGGGCCAGTACTGAAAAGGCCCTGGCCCTAGTTGTGACCAATCTAACCACCTTGTGACTTGAGACCTCCAAAGTGTTGTCATTTGTGGACCTTAAGGTCCTCCACGGGGCATCCTGAGTCTTGCCAGGACATGTCGCAGTCAGAAAGGTGTGGAGGGAACCTCACGCCACCTCCAACCAATCATAATCTCTGGACCACAATAGCAGCGATGTGATACAGCGTGGCATACTGTCACTCCCAAAATAAAAAAATTCCTTCCAGTAGCACCTTAAAGACCAACTATAATAATGTATAATCTCATTATACATGACTAGGCCATTTTTCACCTTCTCACCCCTTGCCTTTTCCTGTAAGACCTATTACAGTCGTTAAGAGTCGTCAACAGGCTCATCTCAGCTATCTGCCAATCTCCCATTCCCACCACCCTTCTGAGTAATACCCCTCCCCACCTTCTCACTATATAGAAGGATCTGGCAACTTCTGTTTCAGTGTATCTGAAGAAGTGTGCATGCACACGAAAGCTCATACCAAGAACTAACTTAGTTGGTCTTTAAGGTGCTACTGGAAGGAATTTTTTTATTTTGACTATGGCAGACCAACACGGCTACCTATCTGTAACTGTCACTCCCAATGCATTCCAGGAAGTCGTCAAGCAGCATTAGGAGCCTGTGATTGGCATAAGGCAACTTTTCTTTTTTCTTTTAAAAGCAAGAAAGAATGGAATACCCTTGGTCAAGTAGGGTAACGAACACATACCCCTCCTGAAAATTAAAGAGAAAATACTCTCTGTTCTCTTGAGATGGATTTGCTTTGCTAACCCTTATGCAATGAATGGAGATATATATATATATAGATATATGGGGGTGTGCGGGGTTTTGGGGCACAGACTAGATGCTTGTTTAGGGAAAAAAGCACCTTGGTTTTATCCAGCAATGCAGTTCTTAAGTCCTTAGCAGACAGCTCCATACGACTTGTAAAAAAAACAAACAGTGAGGCTCCAGCACATCATTTCTGTGTTGACCCCTGGGAAATGGATCGTCTTTTCTACTTCAGAGGACTATATCTATCCTGGCAGCATGGCATTCAGCTAGATTAAACCAGTTTTGAAAGGCGACATATAAGCATTCGGTATATAACCAGCACTAACAGCACCATCCCAAAATACATCTAGCCTGGGTCCAATGGGATTTACTCCCATTTAATGCTTCCCCAAGGCTTGTTCAAAACATGGTTGCCACCCTTCCTACACACTGAGTTGTTGTTGTTGTACCTTTTTCCCCAGACAGGGACTGAAGGTGACTTAAAGATAACATAGAGGGGAGGTAAAGGTAAAGGGTAAAGGGACCCCTGACCATTAGGTCCAGTCGTGACTGACTCTGGGGTTGCGGCGCTCATCTTTCTGTAGGCTGAGGGAGCCGGCGTTTGTCCACAGGCAGCTTCCGGGTCATGTGGCCAGCATGACTAAGCTGCTTCTGGCGAACCAGAGCACTGCACGGAAACACCGTTTACCTCCCCGCCAGAGCGGTACCTATTTATCTACTTGCACTTTGACATGCTTTCGAACTGCTAGGTTGGCAGGAGCAGAGACTGAGCAATGGGAGCTCACTCCATTGCGGGGATTCGAACCGCCAACTTTCTGATAAGCAAGTCCTAGGTTTAAACCACAGCGCCACCTGCGTCCCTAACATAGAGGGGAAGCAATCATTAAAAACAATTTAATACACCCCTGCCCAAGAAAAACGGCACAGTGCCAGCCTCCTCATTAAAGTAGTCAGTTCCCCAAAACCTGTTGTAACAAGAAGGTCTTCTTCTGACAGCAGAAGGACAACAAGGAAGGGCACAGTCCAGCTTTTACAGAGAGGGAGTTTCAAAGTCTGGGAGCAGCCATCATAAGGACCATTTCCAGAATCCACACTAAGCATGCCTGTGGGGATGGCGGGAGCAAGAGAAGGGCTTCCCCCTGAAGATCACAGAGCTTTGGCAGGTTTGTGTAGGGGAATACGGTCTTTCAGATAGCTTTCGGGGCTTTATAGATCAATAAAATCACAGAGTTTAAGGCCAACCCCTGCTCTGTTGTGTTCTACCTGCCAGCGAAGCATTCTGACTATCATAGCTGGCTGAAAACAACACAGAGATCATTTCAGCACCTACAACATCGTGCAAAGTGACCCCACATGAAAGTTTATCACTGTTTCTTTGAAAGCGAACACACCAAATTGCCATTTCACAGACATGGTGCCCATGATCCTATGTTCCTTCCATGGGTGAAAAATCTTTCCCCTTGGTGCTGTAACCCACAATGTCCCTTCACTGAGGCGGCCTGCAATTTAGCCTCCCTCGATAAAGTCATGATATCATTGGTTTGAAATTCGGAGAGCAGTAAGTCCTCACTGCAGGGGACACCTGCCTTGGGTCAGAAATGAACATTAAGCACTCTCTGTTTATAGGGTTCGGAAGAAGCTTGCCACTCTGGGTTTTGATCTGCAGGGTTTTGCATCTTCCTAGAAATGAAAATAGGAAGATAGAAAACGGGGGCAGGGGGAAATCATGAGGGCAGGGGCAAATCATATCCTTCTGAGGTACCCCCTGATATCTGAGTCCACCACAGCTGGGCACAGAGACACCAGTCTGGCAAATCATGAGTTTGGGATACTTTGTAGGCTAAAAAGTTTTCTTAAGTTTCCAGAGAAATGCCAAGGTCAAAGCGCGTGTGCGCACGCACACACACACACACACACTTCAATGGATACTAGAACACTGTAATAAACATATCATCACAAGCTTATGAGACCCTGATTAGCGTCTCATTCTTAATTAGCAAGTGAAAGCCAAGTGATGCACCTTGCAAATGCCCTCTTTATAAGTGCAAGAAGAATGTGAAAATTTGTGGCTCCAGACACTGTTCAGGTTAGGCAGTTATGCAGCCTGAAAGGCAGTTACTTTAATAGTCAGAGTGTGGTTTATTTATGAACGTGCTTTCTGCATTATTTATGCAAGTTGTGCCTGGTCAGATGTGCAATAATAATAACAACCTTTTTTACCATCATCATCAATGAGTAGCGGCAAGAATAAAGAGGGTGAGCAGGATTTGTAACTGGCAACCCGCTTACAGGAGGAATGACTTCAGTACTCGCTTGCGAGACCGACTTACCACCTGGGAAATTAAGGGAAAGGGGACCGGTGGAGGAATTATGCAGACCAAAAGGCCTTCGCTGCATTTAACTGCTGCCATGTTATTAGCATTGCTGTTATTGAAGGCCCCCTTCTGCCTGGAGATCTGTTTGAGCATTAAAAGACACAAGAGACTATCTGCCAATCCGGGGAGAAGTGGTGGCAGGTCTCAAGAGAGAATTGTGTAGCATAGAGCAGCACTCGCAGGCCTAAGAACAACCGCCCTGGCACTCGCCCAAAACCAGAAAGCAGAGGCTTTTACTTGCAAGGAAAGAAGTAAGATTTTATTACAGCAGTCCAGCAAACTCAGTGACTAGGAAAGAGCAGGGTCTAGCCCAGCTGCTCTTACAAGGAAAAGGGGTTTGTACAATAAATCTGTTCTAAGTGCAAAGGATCAAGCATCCAAGATTAGTTAAAAAGAGTTCTAAAACTGCCAGGGAGATGTGATGTCATTCCAAAGAGTTTCCCTGGCAAGCTTTTGAGCAGAGGTGGAAGACGTTCTGCTGTATAGTCTTCTATTTTCTGTTTATCAGCTCCATCTGGTACACAGGCTGAGATCCTACCTGCCCACAGACTGTCTCGCCAGAGTGGTGCATGCTCTAGTTATCTCCCACTTGGACTACTGCAATGCTCTCTATGTAGGGCTACCTTTGAAGGTGACCCGGAAACTACAACTAATCCAGAATGCAGTAGCTAGACTGGCGACTGGGAGCAGCCACCGAGACCACATAACACCAGTCCAAAAAGACCTACATTGGCTCCCAGTACGTTTCCAGGCACAATTCAAAGTGTTGGTGCTGACCTTTAAAGCTCTAAACGGCCTCGGCTCAGTATACCTGAAGGAGCAACTCCACCCCCATCGTTCAGCCTGGACACTGAGGTCCAGCGCTGAGGGCCTTCTGGTGGTTCCCTCACTGCGAGAAGCCAAGTTACAGGGAACCAGGCAGAGGACCTTCTCGGTAGTGGCACCCGCCCTGTGGAACACCCTCCCACCAGATGTCAAGGAGAAAAACAACTACCAGACTTTTAGAAGACATCTGAAGGCAGCCCTGTTTAGGGAAGCTTTTAATGTTTAACAGACCACTGTATTTTAATACTTTGTTGGAAGCCACCCAGTGGGGCGGGGTATAAATAAATTATTATTATTATTATTATTATTATTATTATTATTATTATTAGTCCTCATCCACACCGTCTCCCATAACACTAGAACTCATGGGCACCCAATGAAGCTGAATGTTGGAAGATTCAAGACAGATAAAAGAACGTAGCACACAGTTAAACTATGGAACTCACTGCCACAGTAGGCAGAGATGGCCACCAAGTTGGATTGTTTCAAAAGAGGATTGGACAAATTCATGGAGGAGGAGAGGGCTATTGATGGCTACTAGCCATAAGGGCTAAGCTCTGTCTCCACAGCTGGAGGCAGCAGTGCTTCTGAATACCAGACGCAGGAAACCACAGGAGGGGAGAGTTGCTCTTGTGTGCTCAGGTCCTGCTTATGGGTTTCCCACAGGCATCTAGTGGGCCACTGTGAGAAAAGGATGCTGAACTAGGTGGCCCATTGACCTCATCCACTTATTATCATAGAAACATAGAATTGTAGAGTTGGAAGGAACCCTAAGGATCATCTAGTTCAGGGTTTCCCAAACTTAGGTCTCCAGATGTTTTTGGACTACAAGTCCCATCATCCCGAGCTAGCAGAACCAGTGGGATGGGAAGGATGGGAATTGTAGTCCAAAAACAGACCCAAGTTTGGGAAACCCCGATCTAGTTCAACTCACTGCCATGTAGGAACATGCAGCTGTCTCATACAGGGATCGAACCTGCAACCTTGGCATCATCACTACCATGCTCTAACCAACTCAGCTATCCATTATGTTCTTATGTGTCTCCCATTTCTATCTGAATATGAGGGCTCAGAAGGAACAACAACAGCCAGACTTCATATGAATCAAACATGCACGCAGCTTCCCACCCTCACTTTAGGTAAAGGGACCCCTGACCGTTAGGTCCAGTCGTGACCGACTCTGGGGTTGCGGCGCTCATCTTGCTTTATTGGCAGAGGGAGCCGGCGTACAGCTTCCGGGTCATGTGGCCAGCATGACTAAGCTGCTTCTGGCAAACCAGAGCAGCGCACGGAAATGCCGTTTACCTTCCCGCTGCAGCAGTACCTATTTATCTACTTGCATTTTGACGCGCTTTCGAA
Source organism: Podarcis liolepis (assembly GCF_965112155.1). Taxonomy (NCBI): domain Eukaryota; kingdom Metazoa; phylum Chordata; class Lepidosauria; order Squamata; family Lacertidae; genus Podarcis; species Podarcis liolepis. The sequence goes on along the minus strand of NC_139560.1, from coordinate 5,158,647 downwards.
CTGCTAGGTTGGCAGGAGCAGGGACTGAGCAATGGGAGCTCACCCGGTTGCGGGGATTTGAACTGTTGACCTTCTGATTGGCAAGTCCTAGGATCTGTGGTTTAACCCACAGCGCCACCCGTGTCCCAACTTTTACTTTAGCCCTTCCCAAATTCCTTCGGTCATGATTTCTCCCCAGCAGTACAAGTGGACCAATTGGGGGAGCAGCATTTCAAGAGTGATGGTGCTGGGGGCCTTGGTGTCCTCTCTACAAGGCTGGTTTTGTGCTCAACAAGATGGGGAAAGGGCAGAACAAGGTGGTGGAGTCAAGCTCAGGGGAGCTCTGGGTTGGTGAAAATGGCCCTTGAGATACCCTCACCTTGATCCCACCACTTTGCTTTGCCCAATCCTCATCCTGCTGATTTAGAAAGGGAGAAATGTCCTTACTCCAGTTCTGAAGGGGTATAAAAGTCCCCTCTCCACTCTAACCTTGACTCTGCTGAACCTTGCAGAAGCATGCTAAATTCAAGTATCTGCTTAAGCCAATCCTTATTCATGAAAACACTTAAGCAAGCATTCAAGAGCTTTGCTGAACCAGAACAGAGGTTGCCAGCTGAGATGCACAGCCCATGTTAATGGAGGGAGAAAAGCCCTTCTCCTTGACTTCCAAACAGGGTTTAGATTAGATCATACGAATCCAATTTTACAGATCTCGGGGGAAGAGGGCTGTTATATCGGGCGATTATTAGAAACCAGTCAAAATGACCTCAAATAGATTTCCCTGCACAATCATGTCGCAGTTAGGTCTTAAACTTCTCGCTTGCTCCATGCCAGATGTTGTTCATATGGAAACTCCAACCACAACTGTTTATTATTCCAAGAAAGAATATATATTTGTGTGAGAGAGAGGAGCAGAAGGAATCATTTCTTTTCCCCTACATGATTTCTTTCTCTATCTCTTTTTCCCTCGCCGCCCCTCGTCTCTTGCCCTCCATTTGCAAAGTTCCATTATTCCACCTCAAAGTCTCTAACGCTCTGAAGAAATGGGACAGTTCTTCATTGTGCTACATTAAAGGGGAAATATATATACTAGGGCAAAGGAAAAAGTTTTCAGAGTTTCTCTTTCTGCAGCACTTTCACCGGACCACTCACCCTGCACCGCAGGCCGTTGGGAGATGAGAAACGCATCCTCGGTTCAAGAGCACTGCATTTCACAGATCAGAGGCACTGAGGCTAAGCTACCCACTGGTCAGAAAGGATGTGAAAACTGCTGGACCAACAACTAAAAAACGATGTATTTATAGGGAACAAGAAATTAATGGAATGCTGAGACACTCCACCACTATGCTGAACGGCATGTACGTAATGGACTATCCTCAGAGATTTTCATTTCTTTCAGTTGGGACAAGCAGTAAAAATGTGCAAGGATCATATTTCATCTATTTCCTAAAAAAAATAAAATAAAAATCCCCACTTTTTCATTTTACAATGTTCATAGAACAAAAAATTAAATCTAAACAAAAATCAACATTTTCTCCTGTCCTCTCCTGTCTGTGGCTCCTTATTTTATGTCACAATCTTATGCATAACCAATTCCAACCTATTTATAAATTCAATCTTTTTACTCTCTATAAGTTTTTTTTTTTTTTACTGCTCGAGTTTATGTCGATCCTGCTAACATTTTTAATTGTTTACAATTTGTCTTCATATATTCAACAAATTGTCTGTTAAAAAAGTCTCTCATCTTGATCTCTTATTCTTCTGGTAAATTTTGCCAGCTCTGTGTATTCCGTCAATTTTAATTGCCAATCTTCTTTCAGTGGGACTTTCCATCTTTGGACATATACCATTCGGGCAGCCTTGCCCAATCTTCCATTTCCAACGCAGTTGTTTAATGAATTAATATCCCACTCTTCCTCCCAAAGGAGCTCAGGGCATCAAATGCATAACTGATAAGAGATGGTCTTTTGGATATTCTGGTCCTAGCTGTATGGGGCTTTGTGCTCCAAAAACAGAACCTTCAACTCAGCCCCGTAGCTAACTGGTGGTGACTATGGTATTTTCATTAGTGGGGTAACACAATGAGGGGCACTTGAGCATTCAAATTTTGCACCAGGGGCAGCTTTCAGACCTACCTCAAAAGTGCTACTCCTTGCTCAGGTGTGAGTGTTATTGCTTCTATAGGCAAAATAGCATCACCTGGGCATAAGAGGCAGGTAGCCACAGTCTTGGGGGCACTCAACAGACTGCAACAGTATGAAAAAAGGAAGAAGAAGAAGAGTTTGGATTTGCTATCCGGCTTTATCACTACCCAAAGGAGTCTCAAAGCAGCCAACAATCTCCTTTTCCCTTCCTCCCCCACAACAAACACTCTGTGAGGTGAGTGGGGCTGAGAGACTTCAAAGAAGTGTGACTGGCCCAAGGTCACCCAGCAGCTGCATGTGGAGGAGTGGAGACGTGAACCCGGTTCCCCAGATTACTTGACTACCGCTCTTAACCACTACACCACACTGGCTCTCAACACCACACTGGCTCTCACCACACTGGAAGGAAAGTGGGGACTCCTTTATGAGGACTGAAGTTGCTCAGGAGCTACAAGAAGCTCATATAAGGTTGGTAAGGTAAAGGTAAAGGGACCCCTGACCGTTGGGTCCAGTCGTGGCCGAATCTGGGGTTGCGGCGCTCATCTCATTTTACTGGCCGAGGGAGCCAGCGTACAGCTTCTGGGTCATGTGGCCAGCATGACTAAGCCATTTCTGGCGAACCAGAGCAGCGCACGGAAACACCGTTTACCTTCCCACCGGAGCGGTACCTATTTATCTACTTGCACTTTGACGTGCTTTCGAACTGCTAGGTCGGCAGGAGCAGGGACCAAGCAACGGGAGCTCACCCTGTCGCGGGGATTCGAACCGCCAACCTTCTGATCGGCAAGTCCTAGGCTCTGTGGTTTAACCCACAGTGCCACCCGTGTCCCATAAGGTCGGTAGATAAGGTCAAAAAAGAATGGGAATGCTTCCAAAAGTATCTGAATAAATACGGTTCCAATAATAATACTTAGTTGTGTTTAGATTAATTTCACAAAAAAGGGGGGGGGATCTTCCTATTGTTTGGATAAACAACAAATCACAGATTATTAAACTGTAATAGTTGAGTCGAAACCGCGAAGAGACAGACAAAAGTCAACAAAACCATAAGGGACTCTAACCAGTATGAAGGGCATTGTGTACAGAATATTCAAATATTGGTTTGAACTTCCTAAATAATATTTGTAGAAGAAAAGTAATTTTGTTTTTCTGTTGTTGTTTTCTAGTTTTTTGTTGTTTTGTGTTTATCTTCTTCTCTCCCCCCTTTTTATTGTTGTTTTGCTTATACTTTTACCATATATTTTGTAACAACTATTTTTATCTTAGAATATGTAGCTGAGGATCAAATTATTCTTTTTATTCTTTCTTTGTAAATTTTGAAAAGGTAATAAAGTGTTTGTTTCAATAATAAAAAAGAGAAGGTCATATAAAATGGAAAACCAGGTGAGAGGGCTAATGGACAAGGCCTTGGCTGATTCAATGTAACAGTGGACAGGGACTCTCAGCACTGCAACATTTTGTTGCAGGGATCCTGGGATGATGGGAGTTGTAGTCCAAAATCATCTGGTGGGCCTACCTCTTCTCTACCTCTTTTATCTGCTGGCAGTATAATTTTATCATTTATATAATCCTTTGTCTTCTGTCCTTTTCTTTCTAGATTCTCCTCTCCATTGAGCATCTTCTATTTGCTCTCTTCTTTTTTGTCTTTTCTTCTTCTCCTTCTTCCACAAGGCAGTCGATGAATAAATTGCAGGACGAGCTCCAACATTTTACAGTGTTTGGATTCTAGGGCATAAACATTTAGACGGCACATATTTTATGGGGCTGCTTGCAACAGCACAGTGCGGCTGGCTCTGATTGTCTGTCAGCCAATTGTGACATAACATTAGCCATGTGTTGATGTTATTTCACCCCCCTCTGCTCCTAACGGTAATTGCCTCAAAGCACATCAGCATATCTACAGCACATTGGGAGAAGCCTTGCCAGAGCTGCCAGTCATTTGGAAACGCGTGTGCGCTAAGTACATGAATTATTTGCCTCCTCAGCAAATACTCAACTAAATTCAGGTGATGTTTTCTTGCAAAACACCAAAATCTCTATACAGTGGACGCTCGGGTTGCAAATGTCATCCGTGAGGGATGCACGTTCGCAACCCGCAGCGGCGCATCTGTGCATGCATGGGTTGCGATTTAGCACCGCTGCGCATGTGCAAAGCACGATTTAGCACTTCTGTGCATGTGCGACCCCCCGAAACCCAGAAGTAACCCGTTCTGGTACTTCCAGGTTTCGGCGGGTCTGTAACCCGAAGAAACGCAACCCGAGGTATGACTGTACATGTATTTCCCCCCCTTTATTTCCCCCCCAAATTTTTTTCATTGATTTTCCACATTTATCTCAAAATGACACAACAAAACACACATCAAAGAAAAACACACCACAATATAACAAAATCAAACACAGAGAAAAATTATTTCTTCAAATACCTAATTCTCTTAACATTTATAACCGACTTCTTCAAATCCTCTCTAACTGAATTTCATTATATCACCTTCCCCCCCCCTTTAAGATATTGAAAGATATGTGGTGATAAGTGTCCTGATCAAGCAAAGCAATGGTACTGCCTTGGACAGAGCACACCTAGGGTGCTGTGTCCAGTTATGTGCACCATGGTCTAAGAAAGATGTTGACAAGCTAGAACGTGCGCAGAGAAGAATGACCAAGGTGACTGAGCAACGGGAGCTCACCCCGTCGCAGGGATTCGAACCACCGACCTTCTGATTGGCAAGTCCTAGGTTCTGTGGTTTAACCCACAGTGCCACCCGTGTCCCTCCAACATTTCCAACCCTCCAACATTTCTCCGATGAAAATGGCAATGTCCAAAGGAAAAGCGGGACATTCCATGATCAAATCAGAAACCGGGGCAGCTTCTGTAAATCTGGGACTGTCCCTGGAAAATAGGGACACTCGGAGGGTCTGTAATTATCTTAGGTAAATTTATGTATGCTTATTTGGGCTTGAATCCTATCAAACTCAGTGGGATGTCCACGCGGGCAAGGAGTCAACAGCCACCTCCAGGTATGTACCTTTACACTCCATGAAGTTCTAAGCACTGGAGATAAGCACCACCATAAAATTAGCTTCATTAGAGATCCATTGCCCCATATAATTCCCATCAGCTGAATTAAGGCTGCTGTTTACAACATTAAATCACGCCTAGTTCTCATCTCCGCTTCCACCCGTGTCTCTTCCCTGCTGAAAACTGGCTGGCAACAGGCGGCTTGTTTGAACGTTTATGGTCTTCTAACGGTGTTGATAACATCACATTTCCTGCTGCACTAATAATATTCCCAAATCCACCCTGAAACAATTAGCCTAATCCAATTAGAGAGGCGCAAGACTATGTTTCTTAATCCAATCTTGTGATTTATTCTGCACTCCTAGCACAGAGTTCATTTGCAGTTTAAGCCCTGCATGGAGAGGGAGAGAGATATATATACAAACATCTTATTTTTCCTGAGTTGCCTGCATTCAACACTGGGGTTAAAGGAAAGAGTAAGGAAAAGACAGGGCGCACTTCAGAAGAATAGACAGAAAGCCTCTCAACGTCCGTGTTTTGGAAATCCTATTTTGGAAATAGGATGTTTGTGGTTCGTATTATTTTTTTAAAAAAATAATAAATATTATTAGGGGGAGAAATCATTTCAAGGCCATAGGTGTTTTACAGCTCCTGTTTTGGAAATATGATGTTTGTTGTTCTTATTTTTAATAAATAATAAATAATAATAATAATAATAATAATAATAATAATAATAATAACTGTTGGGGTGGAATCCTCTCAAGCCCATTTATTGTTAAGAAAACATGGGAGGGAGGGCAGCAGAAATGAGTGCCCTGCTTGAAGTCTCCTTGGGAGGCTTCTCTTACAGTTTAAGACACTGGAAATATCAGGGTTCCCAACACTTAATGCTAAGACCAGAAGATGGCTTGGTGTGACTCTAGAAGAGGGTCAAAATTTGAGCAGACTTTCCTGTCTGTCTTCCTATTGCAGAGTACAAGGAAGCTCCTGATTATTTATGTTTGTATACGAGTGTTGCTTTTGCATTTGAGCTGCGGGTGCCGATGGTGGCGTTGGGGATTTACAAGGAAAGTCAGAAGCATGTTGAGGAGATCATAGTGATGTATGTACAGTTCTATACAGCAGAGCTCATAAGATCGTGCCAAATGACCCATCTGGCCCACATCCTGTTCTCACAAAGGCTAACCAAGATGCCTGTGAGCAGCCTGCTGTGATGGCCTGGAACTCGGGCTCAGACTTGGAACCAGAGGAGACTCAGTCTGCACCAGATCCTTTGCCTCAGGCATCATCTGAACCAAGTCTGGGGCTTGATCCTGAAGAGTCCCAGTCTGCACAGGTTCCCCTGCAACAAACACCAGCTGGGCCGAGTCAGGGGCCTGATCCTTCCCTGGCTCCAGATGCGGGGATTACCTCGTTGCCTCCAGCTGGGCCATCACTTACAACTGCTCCATTATTGGTTGGGTTAGGAGAGGCTGAGGTGGCCCCTGGGTCTAGTAACCCACTGACGTCTCCCGAGCTGCAGAGGCTCAGGTCTGAGAGAAGGAGGGACCTGAGTATTCACAGAAGGAGTGCTCACCTTTGGGCGAAACAGGCAGGTGAGTCGCCAGGGGATCAGGCCCAGCCGCTACCCCAACAAAGATAAAAGGCTGTCGGACCCCACCCCAGGTTGCAGGAGCAACATTGCTGTATGCTGGATCCTGTACCTGTCCTTGCCTGGTTTACTGCTTCATGTCCTGTCTTGGTCCTGTCGGACTGACTCCCAGCAGAACCTTTGGATTCTGGACAGGTCCTGGACCATGTTTCACAGGTTACCCCCGGGCCCAGCACACCTGCAAGCAGGACTTCAGAAGAAGATCCCACTCCTCTCCTGCAGTTTCCAGGAGTGTTGAGGCCTCCAACTGTAGAGGCAGAACATAGCCATCCCTGCTAGTAGCCATAGATAGCTCTCTCCCAAGTTGGTGACCATCTTTGCCACCTCTGGGAATGAGTTCCATAGTTCAGCTAGGGCCTCATTAAAAAGAACTTTCTTTTCTCTGTCCTAATCTTCCCACATCCATCTACATTGGGTGCCCATGAGTTCTAGCGTTACAAGAGAGCTTTATAAATTTCTGCATTGCCACCTCTCGCTCACCTTTCCTCTAAACTAAAAAGTCCAAAATGTCCCCAAAGCTCAAGGCAGTTAACCACAAAGCAAAGGCAGCTAGGCAACATTTTTTTAATGTATATATAAAAGCTGAGAGTAAAAAGAGTAGTAAAACCACTTACATCAACACAGCTTCCAGTCAGTTAAAGAAAAGATTTTTTATATATATAAAAATCCAGAATGCTTATTGCTAAAGAATCCCTGGTGGCAAACAACAGGCTTCATGTGTGTGTGTTGTGATTTTCAGTACAAAAGTGGCATTTTAGGGAACAGGCCCCAAGAAACTGAAATTTCATAAAACACAACACAGCAGCAACACCAGCAAGGCCAGTGTCTGGCTGGTTCTGTGTTACAGATTCCTGTTTAAATTAAAATCACTGTGCAGACCAAGTATATAAACTCATAATCTTTGTGCCTAATGGCTGCTGATTAAGCACTAACATTTTTTTTTAATGGTATTGCTTTTTTGTTGGCAAGATCCCTGAGCTGAATTTTCACCACACCAATAGGCACTTTCACAGTCCAAATTAGCTTCCAAGCAGAACTATCAGACTATTTCTCAGCCAAGAGTATTTCCCAAACCCCTAACGGTTGAGGATTTCTCAGTGTAGCAGGATTCCCACAAAGGACTGCACACACACTTAATATTCCTCCACATTTCCCAAAATCCCATCAGGGATGGAGCACTGAACTCTCAGAGGCTTCCAGTTTCCCCGCAATGACAGTGACTGACCTCGATCTGCTGGATGGCTTCTTCTCGCTGGCGGATGACCTCCAGGTCCTCCTCTGTGATTTCGGAGAGCAGGGCATGCTCCTGGTTCTGTTCCGTCCACAGGCTGTCTCCGCCGTTGAAGATCTTTTCGTCATCCGCCAAGTTAGAGAACGGGGTTTTGGGACTTTGCTGAAGTGGAGAAAACATAGCAGAATTTAGAACCAGTGGACTGAGATTCCTGCTTTGCAGTGGGTTGGATTGGATTGGACCCTTCCAACTCTGCAATTCTATGATTCTATGACTCCCAAAGGAGGACCATGTCAGAGAAAAAACATTACTCCACAATAAGAGGGTTGACACAGCTGTAGCAAAACAACAACCACCACCAGTTGGACATAGGCAGTTGCCTTATACTGAGTCCCCATGCTGCTCAATATTGTCTACACTGACTGGCAGCCCCTATATTCTCACAGCGCCTTCATGCCCCTCATACCCTCTCTGTTTCTCTGTGTCCCTCTGCCCTGATTTACTCAAACCTCTGCTGTTTAAAAGTTGCCTTCTCTGTTGTTCCCTTCCCCTGCTCTGACTCAATCAGGCATTACAAATCCTCCAATAGGGGCCGCGTGATGACAGCATTCCATTTCTATTTATATAGGAAGATCTATCTAGCTATGGGCTATATCCAAGGGTGGCCATTACTGCCTCCTGTGGGAGCGAGTTCCATAGTTGAACTAGGCACTTCATGAAAAAGTACTTTCCGCCACTTTCTTACACTATCTCAGCCTTACTAGAGATGCCAAAGTTGTTCTCCCAATTCGGGCATTGCTATGAGCTTGTGTGGGACAGGGATGGCAAAAGTTGGCCTCTCGAAGGAGGAGAAAGATTTAAGAATCCCCAAATCCTTCTCTGTCCTGGAATAAAATCCTGACACACTCCCCCATACTCATCCATTTGGAATATGGCTGTGGAGAGGCAGAATTTTGTTCCCATCATTCTCTCCGCCGCCACCCCCTCCCCAGAAATACAACACAGAAATACTTTTTTTTTTCCTGTAAGGAAAGGGAATCTATGTGATTCAAATGGATGTTGGCGATTAGAGAACAGTGACTTGCTTAAGATATTTTAATAAGTCCATGCTTTAGGCGAGATGTGAACTAGGGATTTCATAACTAGCTCACAACCACTGCATCAGTAACTACAGCAGACCCTTGATTATTAAATATGTCGTGTACGGAGATCTATACATTTTTTTTGGGGGGGGGAATATATCAAAGCGTTAGTAGAAAATGAACCTCACCAGTACTTGGAAGAGAACCAACAAATTAACAGAGTTTGCAAATCCAAATGCTGGGAAATTGAATCACTCCTTAAAGGGGCAGACTGTGTAATTAAAACGTGGCAATTTGATACATTTCTGCCCTTCAACATATATTAGCTCAAAGCACTGAGATATGTATGTGAAGCTATGCATTTATAAACCTTCGGTTCCGCTGATATTGTAAACATTAATTATATATGTAGTAATAATTATGTAGGTTTCAATACTGATATTTCCCCTAGCATAATAGTCATCTGGGTGCCACAGTTCACAGGGGATCGGATTTTCTATTAATGGAGCCAATGCATATTTAAAATTAGTTATTACATTAGCAGGCTATTGCTCCTCTGCTCCATATGAGGTTTAAATTAACAAACATCCACCCACAGGCTTGATTCCCAAGGAAAGCAGGGGTTGCGGGGGGAGAACGAACACAGAAAAGGAGAAAACAAATTCAAGGTGGATATATTTTAAAATGGGATTTACTGTAGGTGCTATTTGAAGGACATAAATACATGAGCAGAGCCTCCTGCAGAAGGCCTATGGCTCATCGTGTCCTGTGTCCCATCCTCACAGGACTAACCAGATACCTAATGAGGAACCTGCAAGCAGGACCAGAACGTAGGAGCACCCTGCCCTCTTGAGACTGCCAGCAACTGGTACCCAGAAACATCATTGTCGTAAGAACCTAAGAAGAGCTTGCGGGATCAAGCCGAGGTCTCATCTCCTACAGCATCCTGAAGCTGAGGCTCCAATACGACTAAACAACAACTGCCAGAATAGCAGCTACGTTTTGCTTGCCTAGCTGCGATGCAGCCTGCTTGGTTTCATTAGACTGGATAATCCCTGTCCAGCTCTCCTTTCCTGAAACCAACACACGCTGCTGTTGCCGGGAGAGTCTTCTGCTGCAAGGCACTGAACAGAAGCCCAAAGCAATTACAGGCGAAGAAGGTCCACGGCAGCAGCAGAACATTTGGCCTGGGACTCTGAGCACTTTTCCAGATGAGATCTGGAGTGTGATTACTGTTTTTGCATTATCTTTCAGGCAGAAGGAGAGGTGATGGGAAGCTTAGGTTCTTAAAATCCAAGAATAACAGCCCGTTACTTCTGACTCCACCTTTCCATTCCTGGTGTGGCCTATTTGATGGGTTTGGTGAATGTATCTTATTTCATAGAACTGAGATGACTGGCAGAATTCGAGACCAGGGAGAAGAGCAAGTGGAAGAAGATTGGGGGAAATTTAAAATCTATTTGCAGAAACATTGTAAAATTTCTGAATGTTGATGACATTGAAATGAACTGTGGGGGTTCTAGGAACAAGATAAAATTTAAGATTAAACCAACAACAGATAAATTAAGGGTTATGAATTTGCTGAACCAACTTTCAAAAGGGATACAAGAACGGGGGATGTGAGGAAGTCAGGAAAATATGTGAATTTAAGATATAAAACTAAGAAAGAGGGAATTTTTGTGTTTTTCCTATATGTGCTTTTTCTTTTTTACTATTAGTTTTTTAATATATGCATTTTTGTATTTTTGTGCTTAATGTTTGTATTGTTGTATTTTGTAGTATGTATTTTGTGTTTTTATATTTCTCTTGTCCTTGTCTTTGTATTTTTTTCTTTTATACTGTGCATTGTTAAAACTTAATAACAATTTTTACAAAAAAAAAATATTTCATAGAACTGAAGAATTGTAGAGGTGGAATGGACCCCCCAAAGGGTCATCTAGTCCAGCCCCCTGCAATGCAGGAATCACAACTAAAGAATCCCTGACAGGTGGCCATTCAACCTCTGTTGAATAACCTCCAATGAAGGAGAATCCATCTTCTGCAGCACTCTGTTCCAGCGTAGAACAGCTGTTGCTGTCAGAAAGTTACTTCTTAAATAATTTCGGTCAGAATTTGTAATACAGAATTTGTATATGTTCGTTTCACAAGCATATGCATTTTAATGCACGCTTTACTTTTGTAGGTGCATTTCTGCACCTGCTACTTGGCTGCAGCACAAAACTCAGGGAAGTGCAGATTTTGGTTTGCATAGCATTTCGGAAAGCACAAATTTGACAGGTTCTTCTTTAAGTGTGAATGGATTTGGGCTTCCCCCCCCCATCCCTAGTTCACATGAATAAGGAGTAAGGAGCTTAATATCTTGAATAGGCTGCCTTCCCTCCCTCTTACACTTGAATAAATTTGTGGGTGAGGGCTGAAGTTGTAGAGAGGAAAAGGATCTTGGAGACACGGACAGCATTAAGAATACCTTAGTTAAAGGTAAAGGGTAAAGGGACCCCTGACCATTAGGTCCAGTCGTGACCGACTCTGGGGTTGCGGTGCTCATCTCGCTTTATTGGCGGAGGGAGCCGGTGTACAGCTTCCAGGCCATGTTGCCAGCATGACTAAGCCATTTCTGGAGAACCAGAGCAGCACACGGAAACGCCGTTTACCTTCCCACCGGAGTGGTACCTATTTATCTACTTGCACTTGGACGTGCTTTCAAACTGCTAGGTTGGCAGGAGAATACCTTAGTTGCAACCACACATCTGCTTCCACCATAGTTTGATAAAACAAGGTTCCAGGGATGTCTATCAGGCTGCCTGATGAATCATGTTTGGGGGAAAGATGGATCAGCAGCCGTTGTGTTCAAATCCTGTTTTCCAGGGTTCCAAAGCCCAGCTGCTATGAGAACAGGATGCTGAACTAGATGGGTCATTGGCCTGATCCAGCAGATTCTTCTTACATTCTTATGAATAGTTAAATCCAGGTAACTCGCAGGTTAAGACAGCATCTTAAAAAGCAGAGATATCACCTTGCCGACAAAGGTCTGTATAGTTCAAGCTATGGTTTTCCCAGTAGTGATGTATGGAAGTGAGAGCTGAACCATAAAGAAGGCTGATCGCCGAAGAATGGATGCTTTTGAATTCTGGTGCTGGAGGAGACTCTTGAGAGTCCCATGGACTGCAAGAAGATCCAACCTCTCCATTCTGAAGGAAATCAGCCCTGAGGGCTCACTGGAAGGACAGATCTTGAAGCTGAGGCTCCAAGACTTTGGCCACCTCATGAGAGGAGAAGACTCCCTGGAAAAGACCCTGATGTTGGGAAAGATGGAGGGCACAAGGAGAAGGGGACGATAGAGGATGAGATGGTTGGACAGTGTTCTAGAATCTACCAGCATGAGTTTGAACAAACTGCAGGAGGCAGTGGAAGACAGAAGTGCCTGGCATGCTCTGGTCCATGGGGTCACGAAGAGTCGGACACGACTAAACGACTAAACAACAACAACAACTCACAGGTGGGTGGCCTGTGGCCCTCAGCCCATTTCATGTGGCCCTTGGGCAAATCCCTGTGAATGGCAAGGAGGGAGAAGGGGTAGAAGTGCCATGGGGGAGAAAGTAAGAAGTCAGAAAGAGAAGAAAGGCATGGCAGAGAAAAAGTGCAGAGATAAGGGGTAAGGGGAGAAAGAGAGAGATAGGGCTGGTGGAGGGGAGGAGGGCTGGAGTAAAGGAGAAAGGAAGTGGCCTGTCTCACCTTTGGCTCCAAAATCACCTCCCCCAAATGTGTCTCCCTAACAGAATAGCGTTGAGTGAAAACAGCCCTTGATAGATAAGAAGGTTAGGCCACTCTGAGATAATTACTCCCTCCCTCTTCCATAGATTATGGATGGAGGAGCAGAGCTCTTTTTACAAGCACTGGAAGGTTAAGGGGTGTAAAGAAGAAAAAGCCCTACGGCTATTTATTAGTTTCAGTTTACAGGGCTTGGAGAAATCTGCAGGAAGAACAAAGCATCTACCCGCGTTCTCAGCAGCCGAAAGTGAACACCTGCAGCTTATCCTGCAAGTTAAACTTCTGGCACGTGCAGCTTAGGAAAGTATCCTGAAATTGCATGGGGAGAAACAGACACAAAAAACCTTCTCCCTCCACCAAACTGCTTCCCACCTTTGCTTGTTAGCTCCACTGAGGAGACCTTGCCTCTACATTTTCATTTGGTTCCTTGCACCATGTCTCTAGTCCCTAGCGTTGACTGCGCTGTGCTCTGAGTCTGCACGAATTCATTAAGCAGCCAGCATTCGACGTGAAGGAGGAGCAAACCCTTTGCAGCAGGAGAGATGGGAATGGGGTTTTGAGAACAGAAGGAGTCCTCCCCTCTCTTTTAATAGCTGCCAGTCTCTCTCTCTTTTAACAAACACAGGTCAAGCCCCCAGGTTAGCAGAAACCTGGAATGAAATACTCAGGTCTGTCTCACTTCATGCCACACAGAGCGTAATTTGCCTTAGTTGGGTCTGACTTCACTGCAGTGAATGCTGAAAACTAATGGGGATATGAATTGTGGTGTTGGGGGATAGGATCCTCTAAAAGTAGGGGGAGTAAATATGATGCCCCCCAGATTTTGCTGAAGGACAGCTCCCATCATCCCTGACTAATCCCATGCTGGTTGATGAGAGCTGCAGTCTAAAAACTCCTGGAGAGCGTCACGTTGGCAGCACAGCCAAACCTTTCATACCAAGTGGGTTGCAAGTGTGCTTTGACACTGCCTAGTTGCAGGGGTGGGGAGCGAGGCCCAAATCTGATGCCCCAGCCCACCTGCTGCCTTCCCAAAGCCAGCTAAACGAGGCACCAGGATTTGAGAAGGAGGCGTGATGCTCTGGCAGGGTCCTAGAACATGGGTAGGCAAACTAAGGCCCAGGGGCTGGGGCCGGCCCAATCACCTTCTAAATCTAGCCCATGGATGGTCTGGGAATCAGCGTGTTTTTACATGAGTAGAATATGTGCTTTTATTTAAAATGCATCTCTGGGTTATTTGTGGGGCACAGGAATTCATTCATTTTCCTCCCAGAATATAGTCTGGCCCCCCACAAGGCCTGAGGGACAGTGGACTGGCCCCCTGCTGAAAAATTTTGCTGACCCCTGTCCTAGAACCTTTCCACCTCCTTCCCAAAGCTGGAAAAGTGCTAACTAGGGTTTGGGAAGGAGGCGGGAGGGCTCTAGGACCCTGCCAGAGCCTGGTGACTCACTTACCTGGCTTTGCAAGGAAGTGGGAGGCCTGGGCATCAAATGTCACCGAGAGCCACCCAAAAAAGGACTGCAAGTTGGACTATGGGGTTATTCTAAGGTGATGCATGAACAGAGCTGTGCTAGTTCTAAATGTGCATTATTTTTCGTTCTACTTTAGGCTAAATTCAGTAGGGAGTTTTCACCACTAGTAGGGATTTGGTTTTCTCTGCTGCGGGGACCAGAGCTGAAGAGGCAAGGCACATGTTTTGCACACCAAAAGGTCCCAGGTTCAATCCCCAACATCTCCATTTTGAAAGGTGAGCAAAGCAATACCGTGCCTTATGGGAAAAAGCAAAAACACCTGACTTGCTAGAAAGAAGCTAACTTTATTTCCCCCTGATGCATTTATTAATGTTTTATCAAAGTTGCTGCAGTTTTCCCTTGCCGGATTCTTATGAAAAGGGTGGCCGATAAATATTTAAATAAAATAAAGACAGTGAAAAATAAATAAATCAATAAAGAAAAATAGCCAAAGGGGATGTGTGCATTGATATGAGTATTCATTGATTGCTTTGATTGTTAGTCTCAAACAGCTGGATAGGCTGAATATCCATTTTTAAACAAGCCAATGGCCCGGAGCTTTCTTGTTCTCTCCTGGCTTCCCATCAAAGTCTCTTTGGAATACTTCCCTGTCTCTCCTCTGTTATCTATGCCTCCCCTCCTTCACAACTTCTCGTTGCCAAAAATAATCTGCTTTCTAAAAGAAAGCAAAATAATCAAATATGGTTCACGCTAAAGCATGAACATTCAGGAGGTGTGCAGCAAAATAGGCATGGATGAACACATCCCCCCCCTTATTGATGTGGCTCCTTAATTCTGGATGCAGATGGGCTTGTCTTTGTGCATAATTTGCTTTCTCGCACTCTCTTTTTGCTTTGCATATTGCTCAGAGGGTTTCATAACAACAAATAGCCCTACTGGAAGTCAAAGAATTGGCTCCCGTTGGCAATTTCTGGCACTTCACTTTGGACTGATGCTGACTAGCACTTAAGTCAGGTTCACTGAAACTGTTAACTGGAATGAAGGATTTTTGTGCATTGCAAAGCACACATTCGAAGGGTGAATTAGAGGCTAAGAGGAATCAGAAGACAGTCTTAGGGTGGAGAGAGGGGTCCTGACTTATTCTCTATTTCATCCCAGGGGAAATGATTCTGCAAACAGTGCCTCGGGGTCTCTTGTGGGTCAGTTTGGCAGTTTAGACAAAATTAACTGGAGAAGCTGCTACAGATATTTTTCCAGAATCCCTTTGGGACTCCTCAATCGTGTCAGGGGTGTGTGTTGCTATTTCAGCTACAAATTCATCTCTGCACACTGGGCTGTCCTGGAAGATTGGGGGTTCTCAGAAACGGGTTTGCCCAACCAACTTCAGAGAGGGGGACTGTCCTTGTTTGCATGATCCTCTTTGGCTTAATCTTCTTTTAAATAAGATGCGCTGGGGGCTCCCAACTTGGGCTACATTCCTAATCGTGTCTACTGGGAAACAAGTGAAGTCAACAAGGCTTACTCATTTCCCTTTTCATAAGATGTAGCGATGGGTGCCAACTTTGATGGCTTTAAAATAGGGTCTGGCAAATTTGTGGAGGACAAGGTTGTCAGTGGTTACTAACCAAGGAGTCTGGGTTCTATCTCCCTTGCTAGGAACCACAGGTGAGGATTGTGGCTGTTGCACTCTGGTCCTGTGTTCAGGCTTCCCATGGGCATCTGTTTGGCCACTGTGAGGTTGTTGTTGTTGTTGTTTCGTCGTTTAGTTGTGTCCAACTCTTTGTGACCCCATGGACCAGAGCACGCCAGGCACTTCTGTCTTCCACTGCCTCCCGCAGCTTGGTCAAACTCATGCTGGTAGCTTTGCAAACACTATCCAACCATCTCATCCTCTGTTGTCCCCTTCTCCTTGTGCCCTCCATCTTTCCCAACATCGGGGTCTTTTCCAGGGAGTCTTCTCTTCTCATGACGTGGCCAAAGTCTTGGAGCCTCAGCTTCAGGATCTGTCCTTCCAGTGAGCACTCAGGGCTGATTTCTTTCAGAATGGATAGGTTTGATCTTCTTGCAGTCAATGGGACTCTCAAGAGTCTCCTCCAGCAACATAATTCAAAAGCATCAATTCTTCGGCGACCAGCCTTCTTTATGGTCCAGCTCTCACTTCCATACATCACTACTGGGAAAACCATGGCTTTAACTATACAGACCTTTGCCACTGTGAGGACAGGATGCTAAATTAGATGGCCCTCTCCAGCTGGGCTCTTTACACATTCTTATTTTAACTAATCAATCACTCAGTCAAATTGCATTCCTATGAACGTGTCAGCCCCCTTGGCCATGGCCCGGCACAGGGACGCACACAAGTGTCCAGCGACCCACCCCTGGTGGAGCTGTGGGCACACTAATGCATCAGCAGAGTAACAGCAAGAAGCGAGGCTATGGAGGCACTGGCATTGCAAAAGCTTCCTTTATTTACAAATCAAAACAACAAACATGGCTAGTGTGAGCAGCAGCTTCACACATCTGCTCTGTCCGAAAAAAATGAACAAAGAGAGAGTACAAAAGCACATAGGAGTGTGGGAAAGGAACTAGACATTGTACTTCCGTCCTATCACAAACAGTGGATCACGAGATCCAATAGCAATGGAGAATGAAAATGTTAACATCTTCCTCCTTTTCATGACATCACAGACTTTAGCACATTTGCAGCCTATTTCCATACAGACTCAGTTGTTCTTTGTTAACAACCTTTGACAACAAATCAGCAGGTATTTCTTTACCTGGCATGTAGGACACATTGATGAGTCCTCTCTGGATACAATCCCTTGCATGACATAACTTTATCTGCAAGTATTTTGTTCTTTGCTTACATCCTTCAGAATTAAACAAAGCTAAGAATGACGTTGTCCTGATAACCCTGTATAGCTATGGAGAATGAAAATACTAACTTTCTATACCAAGGTGGTGTATGCATTTCCCCCTTTTCTCCTTCAAAACAATCTTGTGAGGGTGGTTAGGCCAGGAGAAGACAGCAACTGGCCCAAGGTGAGCTTCATGATGCCCAAGTGGTGATTTGAACCCTGCTTCCCTAGCTCCGAGTTCAAAACTTGAACCACTACACCATACCGGACCTCTCGTGGGATGTTCTTCTGGGACACTGCCAGAGGGAAGAAGGTTGGTTTTTTGTTTGTTTTGCTTCCTGGTCAGCAATCGGCTTGCCTCCATTGGATGTCAAGGGAGCTGCCCAGGAGAGCAGCATGTTAGCAGTTCAGGGAAAAACGGAAACATCAGCTAGCTTGGAGATTCTTTATTAAGGAAGCAGAACAGAGAACATACGGAGACCTCTGAGATATGCTCCACCTAGGTGAAGCAGTTGTTCAGACTGTCTTGTACCCCCATTCCCTCTGTGTCAGGCTGCTCCCTCTGTCTACGGAGACCCTCTCTATTTCTTCCTGGCTCTCTGCTCTGTGACATACATCAGATGCCTTGTTCTGGGAGTATCTGAAGAAGTGTGCATGCACACGAAAGCTCATACCAAGAACTAACTTAGTTGGTCTTTAAGGTGCTACTGGAAGGATTTTTTTTATTTTGACTTGTTCTGGGAGTTTGGGGTGGGGCTTGCAGGCTGTCAGCAGAAAAGCTGCCAGGCTGGCTCTGTGGCAAAGCTGCTGATTCCTGTTTTTTTACTGTGTATTGGGGCACCTGCCTGTTTCCTCCTCTTCTTCACCCTCCAAGCTCCCAGTTCTTCTGTACTTCCCAGCTCTTCCCCTCCTCTGGGGTGTGTCCTGTTGTAAACCACCAGGACCCAGGATCTAAATCCTCTCCCTCTGTGCTTTCCCGGGGGGGGGGGCTCGTGGTCAGCCTTCTTCCATAACCCCTCTTCATCCAAGCCAGTCCCTGACACTTGGTGGGATAGCTGCTGCAATCAAGGCCTTTTTTAGGCAGCGATGGTCATGCTGGCACAGTGCAGTTGTGCCTCCAGCAAATTCTCCAGCATCTTCTTAAAAGAGATCCTCGCCTGTGTCTATTTAGAGCTCTGTGCTTCCCTCCCCTTCTCAACTGATGGCTTTATCTACAATGCCAACAGATGGTCCTACGGCAACATGAGTGAAGGAGAATAATAATAAAGCAGAGCAGAAGCATAAACACTCCCCTCTTCCTCTCTGCAGCCTGATATTATTATTATTTCTTTTAAAAGAGCCTGTTTTATTTAACCAGCAGAAATTTTAATCACAACATGAACATATGTCATGACAGAGTGAAACTTGCGGTCCTCTAGGGAAACGTGCAGCCTCTGCACGCCCAGAAAATGACCCAAGTGAATAGTCCCCCAGATCTTTGGTCAATGGGACCATAAAATAAAATCACAGAGCAGCTGATTTTTAAATATTTCCCCAGCTGCCTGAATTATATCCTAATAATTCTTGAGGCTCTGTTGTGTTCTACCTGCCAGCAAACCGTTCTGGCTGTCTTAGATGACTGGAAAAACCCCACAAAGTATCACTCCAGTATGGTCGTACTGTGGTACCTCGGGTTACAGATGCTTCAGGTTACAGACGCTTCAGGTTACAGACGCTTCAGGTTACAGACTCCAATAACTCAGAATAGTACCTCGAGTTAAGAACAGAAATCATGTGGCGGTGGCGTGGCAGTAGCAAGAGGCCCCATTAGCTGAAGTGGTACCTCACGTTAAGAACAGCTTCAGGTTAATAATGGACCTCCAGAACGAATTAAGTTCTTAACCCGAGGTACCACTGTACCTTGGTTCTCGAAGAGAATGTATCCTGAGAGTCCATACGACTCCCAAAACCATTCAGAAACAAAGGTGTGGCTTCCGATTAGCTACCAGATTGTCCTGCAGCCAAGCGGAAGCCATAGAAGCTGTGCCAGACGTTTGGCTTCCTAAAATCGTTCAAAAACCGGAACACCCACTTCCAGGTTTCAATTCTTCTGGGGCCTAGGCGTTCGGGAGCCAAGGTACGACTGTACCTACAACATGGTGCAAAGTGACGCCACTTGGAGGTTTATCGCTGTTTCTTTGAAAGCCAACACACCAAATTGCCATTTCACAGACATGGCACCCATGATCCTAAGTGAGTGAGAAATCTTTCCCCTTGGTGCTGCAACCCACAATGTCCCTTCACTGAGGCAGCCTGCAATTTAGCCTCCCTCAATAAAGTCATGATATCATTGGTTTGAACTTCAGAGAGCAGTAGGACCCCACTGCAGGGGACATCTGCCTTGGGTCAAAAATTAACATTAAGCACTCTCTGTTTATAGGGTTCGGAAGAAGCTTGGGAAAGCTTGCCACTCTGGGTTTTGAGCTGCAAGGTTTTGCATCTTCCTAGAAATGAAAATAGGAAGATAGAAAATGGGGACAGGGAGAAATCAACACGGTACAGAGTCATCCCACTTGGATGTTTATGGCTCTTTCTTTGAAAGCCAAAACACCAAATCACTATTTCACAGACATGGAGTTGTAGAGGATACCTTGGAGATGATCCAGGGTGATCTCAAAAATACTGCTTCCATCCCGATGGTTCTCATTTCTGAGAACAAAAACAGCATTTCAACACCCCTGTTCCCCACTGATGAAGGATCAGGAACACAGGAACCTGACTTATATCAGAAGTCAGGCTCTTCAACATCAACTTCGTTGGACTGGTCATGCTGTATAGATGCCTATCATCTTCCAAAGCAACTACTCTATTCCAAGCTTAAAAATGGAAGGTGTAATGTTGGTGGTCAACAAAAGAGGTTTAAAGACTCTCTCAAGGCAAATCTTTAAAAATGTAGTATAAACACTGACAACTGGGAAATACTGGCCTGCGAGCACTCCAATTGGAGAACAGCCTTTAACAAAGGTGCCATGGGCTTTGAAGACACTCAAACTCAGGATGAAAGGGAGAAATGTGCTAAGAGGAAGGTACACTTAGCAAGTCCACACCGTGATCAACCCCCGCCCAGAAACCAATGTCCCCACTGTTGAAGGATGTGTGGATCCAGAATTGGCCTCCGCAGTCACTTACGGACTCATTGTTAAAACCGTGTTTATGGAAGACAATCTTACTTGGTTACGAGGGATCACAGAAGAAGAAAGAGAAGAAGAAGAGTTTGGATTTGATATCCCACTTTATCACTACCCTAAGGAGTCTCAAAGCGGCTAACATTCTCCTTTTCCTTCCTCCCCCACAACAAACACTCTGTGAGGTGAGGCTGAGAGACTTCAGAGAAGCGTGACTCACCCAAGGTCACCCAGCAGCTGCATGTGGAGGAGCGGAGACGTAAACCCGGTTCCCCAGATTACTAATCTACCACTCTTAACCACTACACCATGCTGGCTTTCAAGAGCCCATGTGGCGTGGCAGTTAGAGTGCCAGACTAGGACCTGGAAGATCAGGATTCAAATCTCCACTCGGCCATCATGAAGATCATTGGGGTAACTTTGGGGGCGAGCCTAATGTACCTCACAGGGTGGTTGTGGGGATTGATTGAGGAGGGGGAAAGAAACTCAGTGGATGCCACCTTGAGCTCCTTGGAGGGAAAAAGGGGAGGATATAAGCACAACAAACAACTAAATGATCATTAATATGATATAGAAGTGGACAGCCTGTATCCCCCACACAAAGAGAAAGCAGGGAAGAAAGGAAGGAAGTTTTGGCAAAGTGACCCTTATCGGGTGGGGGACCAACCCCTCTGGGGGGGAAAATTACCTACACTGTCATGTCCACCTTTCCATCCTCAATTTGTTTAGACAAGCAGGAGCTACAGAGCAACACTGGGATTCACTTTCTGACTTTGAAAAATGTGCCCGTCCTATAATTCGTATTGATTATTCTGCTTGGAAGTTGTGTACTGCAGTATAGTTGTCTGTAATCTAAATGCTCTCTTGGGAAACATTGAAATAAGGGTTTATTTGTTGGCACCAGGGGCTCAGGAGATAATTTGAAATCACAATTGGCTTATATTTCACGGGCACGGGGTTATTAAGCTGACCTTATTTCCACTGATGGGTCTCCGCTATGGAGCTTCAGGGGAGATTGCGCTCCTTGATCATGCCCCTTGGGGGATCTATCCTGATGCCCAGGGCGTCCTAACGCTAAACGCCGGCTTGATCTCAACTCTAAATGTCCCCATCCTCCGCTTTCGGCCATATTGACGGATATCATGTCACCCAGTGCTGTAAATAAATTACCCATTCTTCATGTCTATTGTCACCTTGAAGGTATTTATAGAGAGTGCAATCACTTCCCTGCAAAAACCCTCCTCCCAAGGCTACATAAATTTAGCATCTTCATTCTAGCTTCTTATGTCTCCTAGCCCTGGAGTTGGTGTTATTTTCGCTCGCCCACTTTGAGCATTTTATATCTTCCCTGAACTAACAACGTAAGAAGATGTTTCAGGATCGGGCCAATGGCCCACTGAGTCCTGGGTGTCTCCACACCCAATACCTCCAACTTCCAATACAAGGTCCAACTTGTGACATCCCTTTGCCAACTTTAAAATCACAGAACCTCAAAACTTTGATAGATTCATCCCGTCTCTGTTCATCCTTAGGGTGATGACCCAGACATCGGAGTGTCTGATACATTCTTCTAATGTGCGGTTAAAGGGTAGTAATGTACATGGTGATTGGTTATTTGATGGTGTTGCAGGAATTTATGTATAGGTCGGGAGGGGTTGCCCCTCCAGGAGATATGCACATGCAGCCCACTACCAAAATCAGCACAATCACTTTTGTGACTTTTGTGGTTTGTCCCCACAAAACACTTCATCACAGTTTCTTCCTATCTATTCAAAGGGCCTTTGATGCACAATACCAGATGTAAGAATTCACTGATAAATGTACTGGTTCACAGGAAAAACGTCAGAAATTCATATAGACATATGAGCTCAGCTACTCAGCAGCCCCTCTGCCTGAGTGATATTCCTGGCATCCTGATACCTGAGTGCCAGACAAGTAGCCATTCCAGTAATAACAAACCCAGATGAAGACAAAAGGGTGTGATTAACTTGGGTGGGAAACAGGGAAATGTAAATATCTCTTTTGTTACACTTGATGGGTGTTTGGTGGAGGGCAAGGGGAACCATGGGGCAGGGTCCAGGATGCTCAGATTACTGCCACCAGACCTCCCCTTTCATGATGTAACCGTGATGTATTAGTGATGTAGTTGGGGGGGGGTGTAATATGGGGATTAGCAGCTAATAAAAGTTTGGGTTCTCTTTTGTTCGGGGCTTCCATCTTGTTTCACCTGGTGGCAGGTGGGAGTCCTGTCACGACAATCTTCAATAAAGACCAAGCCCAATGGCTGCTGTTTTGCTCTGGTATTCCTGGCTGGTGTCCTTGTTTTTTGTCCAAGGGAGCCCTCAGATTTTCTCCGTTAACTGAAGAAATGGAGGACTGAGAGCTACATCAGAGACAAGGACTCTTTCATACTCAAGTTAACCAGGGCTGATTGCTTGCATGGGCTTTCTCCATCCCTGGGTGGAGATGTCCTCCTAATAAATATTTTCTTCAAAACAAAACTTGGTGGGTGAGTAAAGAGGAAAGATGCCCTTACTACTGAATCCTTTGAAGAAAGAGAGACACACGCATTCTCAACTGGATGGTGTCAACAGGGCCAAAAATCGGGACCTTCTTGGAGATCTAGCAATGCAAGGATGGAGAAAAAGCAGACACCTCCAGATGTTGCTAGACTCCAACTCCCATCAGCCCCAGCCAGCATGGCCAATGAACAGCGATGGGAGCTGGAGTTCAGCAACACCTGGAGGACCATGGGTTCTCCACCCTGTGCTAACACTTCCCATTTAAAATAAAAAAAATCCTTCCAGTAGCACCTTAAAGACCAACTAAGTTAGTTCTTGGTATGAGCTTTCATGTGCATGCACACTTCTTCAGATACACTGAAACAGAAGTTGCCAGATCCTTCTATATAGTGAGAAGGTGGGGAGGGGTATTACTCAGAAGGGTGGTGGGAATGGGAGATTGGCAGATAGCTGAGATGAGCCTGTTGACGACTCTTAACGACTGTTTCAGTGTATCTGGAAGGAATTTTTTTATTTTGACTATGGCAGACCAACACGGCTACCTATCTGTAACTTCCCATTTAGTTAATCCATATATCTGCTTTGCCAAAGACTGGGGTGCATACTTGCGGCACTTAGAAGCAAAAGCGTGGCTGCGATTTTTCTCACAGGTAGGGTTTTCTAAACTGTCATTCATGGTTACAGATGCCATCTAACAACTAGGCAATGTTAGACGATGGAAAAAGCAAATGCATACAAGGCATGTTTACTCAGAAGTAAGTTCCACCAAGTTAAACAAAGCTTACTCTCAAGTAAGTGTGCATAGGGCTGTGGTCCTCACTGTAAATCATTTTGCATTTGAAAGCCAGAAGTGAAGGGGGGGGTTACAAAAGGAAAATAACTAGAGGTACATCTTTACCTTGTTACAAAAGAAGAGGAGGAGGAAGAAATAATCATAATAGTATTGCAATCGCAAAGGGTGAACGTCTGTTAAATTATTATCTGCTGATTCCAGTGTGTAATGTTGTATTCTAAATAGATTCTTTGACATTATTTCATTTGGCATAAGTTGTTCACTTTAAAGTCATAAAAAAAAAAAGCCTTGGATTGGGCTGTTGATCACCTGGCGATTGCTTCCGCTTGGCACCTTGGCTGTTAGGCTTGTCTCAATTCATGCAATCTGTTCCAGCTGTTCCTGAAGATGCAATTTAGCATTTTGCTGGCGTTTCCCTCCCTGCTGTTTCATGCTTTTATGATGATTGTTTGACTCGTGTTTGACTTGCGTTTAGTGGCCTTGAATGCCATCTACTACAAAACAGTGGCATGCAAACACGCTAATGAGTGTATATTTAAAAAAAAATATACAGTGGTGCCCCGCAAGACGAATGCCTTGCAAGACGGAAAACTCGCTAGACGAAAGAGTTTTCCGTTTTGGAGGTGCTTCGCAAAACGAATCTCCTATGGGCTTGCTTTGCAAGACGAAAATGTCTTGCGAGTTCCTGCGGGTTTTTTTCCCTCCCCCCCCCTTTTTCTAAGCCGCTAAGCCGCTTATCAGCTGATAAGCCTCTAAAATCCGCTAAAAGCCGCTAATAGCGCTAATAGCACTAATCCTCTAATCCGTCAATGGGCTTGCTTCGCAAGACGAAAAAACCGCTAGACGAAGAGAATCACGGAACGGATTCTTTTCGTCTTGCGAGGCACCACTGTAGGCAGAACTAATTTGGCAATCCTATGCAGAAGGCAGAACCCTTATCACCTTTACAACTGCAGACACCTTACAAAAAAATATAGGCTGGCGTCCCTTCTTAACTCAAGCCCAGGCATATAGAAAGCAGCCTTATACCAAGTCAAACCACTGGTTCATCTAGTTCAGGCATGGGCAAACTCGGTGGCCCTCCAGATGTTTTGGGACTACAACTCCCATGATCCCTAGCTAACAGGACCAGTGGTCAGGGATGATGGGAATTGTAGTCCCAAAACATCTGGAGGTCCGAGTTTGCCCATGCCTGACCTAGTTCAGCATTGTCTACACTGACTAGCTGCAGCTCTCCTACCCAGAGATGCTCAGGATTCGACCTGGAACCTTCTGCATGCCAAGCATAGACCCTAACACCAAGCTACAAGCCTTCTCCCTCCTACAATAGTTTGCTCCTGAATCTTTCTCAGGTAAAAAATACCAACAACTTATTTTAAGGCATCCTCACTTCCCCCCATTTCCCTCCCCTCTAATCAAACCAAGTTTCATATAGTTGATTGCTACAGAAAACATCCCTAATAAGAACCCACCAAGGGTAGCCTGCCTGCTATTTCCAATTTGCTTCCCAGCTCCAGGTTTAATATGCTGAAAGACGCTTCAATTTTGAAATCGTCTTTTATTGAAAAACTGTTGATGAGCAAAATGCATAATGCTCTCCTATTACTCCCCATCTCGTGCGCATCCCCTGGGCGCCAGAATCGTCTTATCTCCGCTCCCTGGCTGTTCCTCCAGCATATTTACATTGTTAGCCTCGCCAAAAAAGGAAAAGAAAAAAGGTATCATTATGTCAATAAGAGCAATTGAAGCATTAATAGGATGGTTACAGGCAGAAATGCAAGAGATTACTTTGTGCGCTGTATATACATAAAAAAAAAGCGAGGGGAAAACATATGTCACAGGAGTCTTCTTAATTGTTCTGTGCTCCTGAATCTTATCTTTGGAAGAGCCCCAACACAAGAGGAGGGGGAGAAAGAGAGAGTTTGGGGAAAAGGAGAATGAGAAGGAAGACAGAAGTAGGAGTAGAGATCATCGTGAACAGGTCCAGATTTAGGTTTGACGAGGCCCTAAGCTACTGAAGGTAATGGGGCCCTCTATATGTCCAGCTGTCACCTTGCCAACAAAGGTCCGTATATTTAAAGCTATGGTTTTCCCAGTAGTGATGTATGGAAGTGAGAGCTGGACCATAAAGAAGGCTGATCGCCGAAGAATTGATGCTTTTGAATTCTGGTGCTGAAGGAGACTCTTGAGAGTCCCATGGACTGCAAGAAGATCAAACCTATCCATTCTGAAGGAAATCAGCCCTGAGTGCTCACTGGAAGGACAGATCCTGAAGCTGAGGCTCCAATACTTTGGCCACCCCAAGAGAAGAGAAGACTCCCTGGAAAAGACCCTTATGTTGGGAAAGATGGAGGGCACAAGGAGAAGGGGATGACAGAGGACGAGATGGTGGGACAGTGTTCTCGAAGCTACCAGCATGAGTTTGACCAAACTGCGGGAGGCAGTGGAAGACAGGAGTGCCTGCCGTGCTCTGATCCATGGGGTCACAAAGAGTCGGACACGTCTAAGCGACTAAACAACAACAACATATGTCCAGCTGTCCTTTGTCAACAACAAATTGTTGCTGTTTTTTGTGTTGAATATACATTGTGATCTGAACCCAGGATCTTCCGTGTTTTCAAAACAGATCATCTTCTGTTTGAGAGTCCTCCTACCCCAAAATGAAATATGAGCTGCGTCACCCCCTCCATCTAAATAAGGAATCAGCCTGTTTTCTGTTCCTGTTAATGCACACTTACATAACAGGGGATTCCCTCCAAACCACTAAGCTCTGATACTTGGGGAGGAGAGAGAGAGGGCGAGAGAGAGAGAGAGAGAGAGAGAGAGAGAGAGAGAGAAGACCTTTAAAGAAGAGAGGGGGAAATGAGGCGGGGGCAACCAGGAGAGAATGTGATTCCCTGCTTGTAGTGGATATTTTCCCTTCTACACATTTCTCTCGGCTACAGTTAATTGGAATTCAAATGATGTCCAGGGAGCTCTTGAGAGGTTGGGGAACTTTACCTCTGGCGAGATTCCGTTTTAACAAGTTAAACGGTGATTAAAGGGGAATCTGTGCAAACTTAGATCTTTCTCCGGTGGGTTTATGCCAGGGGCGGGGTGCTCTGGGAGTTGGAGAGCTAGAAATGAAGGCAAGGGAAATGAGCAGCAGGAGGAAATGGTAATGAAGCATTAAAAGGAACAAGGCAGGAGAAGGCAGCGTCAGGGAATCTAGGCACCCAAACATGTGGGGTGACTTACAGTTCTAGAGTCCTGAATGTGGGAGGTTGGTGTCTACAAAGGTGGGATAACAACAACAACAACAACAACAACAACAACAACAACAACAAATTATTTCGACCTCGCCCATCTGCCTGGGTTTCCCCAGCCACTCTGGGCAGCTTCCAACAGAACATTAAAAACAGAATAAAACTTCAAACTTCCCTAGACAGGGCTGCTTTCAGAGGTCTTCTGAAAGTCAGATAGTTATTTCCTTGACATCTGATGGGACGGATTCGGCTCTGCATGGCCACAGGCCTGACCATCTCTTTTCAGACCATGAATATATGGTTCGGAAATGCACAGGGAGCCAACAGACTTTCTGATGTTGCTGAATTGCAGCTCCTTCCCATCACTCTCCAACCAGCATGGCCAAAGACCAGGGATAATGGGAACTGTAGTCCAAACACACACACATATCCCAAGAGCTGTGGCTTCCCCCACTCTCCTTCCTCTGAGGTTTCGAAAAAGAGGTTGGGTGACCATCTGCCGGGATCCTTTAGCTGTGATCCTTGCATTTCTGGGGGTTGGGCTAGATGGCCCTTCCATCTCTACGATTGCATCTGGCTGCGTCCATGCCCTTTCTCTGAGGCCGCTATGTCCCCTTCTGAGGCCTAAGGGGTTACCTTAACTGTGAGAAGCCAAGTTACAGGGAACCAGGCACAGGGCCTTCTCGGTAGTGGTGCCCGTCCTGTGGAACGCCCTCCCACCAGATGTCAAAGAGACTTCTACCAGACTTTTAGAAGACATCTGAAGGCAGCCCTCTTTAGAGAAGCTTTTAATGTTTGACAGACTATTGTACAGTGGTACCTCGGGTTAAAAACTTAATTCGTTCCAGATGTCCATTCTTAACCTGAAACTGCTCTTAACCTGAAGCACCACTTTCGTTAATGGGGCCTCCCGCTGCCGCTCTGCCACCACTGTGCAATTTCTATTCTTATCCTGAAGCAAAGTTCTTAACCTGAGGTACTATTTCTAGGTTAGCGGAGTGTGTAACCTGAAGCATCTATAACCTGAAGTGTCTGTAACTTGAGGTACTACTGTATTTTAATATTTTGTTGGAAGCCGCCCAGAGTGGCTGGGAAATCCCAGCCAGATGGGTGGGGTATAAATAATAAATTTATTATTATTATTATTATTATTATTATTATTATTATTATTATTATTACCTCCTTTCAGGTTTTTTTTTTTCCTGGGGTGGAGAAAGCAAGAGGAAGGGACAGGATGGGAAGCAGGCCTGGCAGCGCTCACCTTTAATCATGTTACAAATGCCATCGCCAAAGAAGGTTTAGGAGAATGCAATTTCCCTCCCCTTCCATAATCCATCTCTGTGGGTATTAAAATAATGCTGCATTTCACATCAAAATGAGATGACAGGCCAGATGAGGCTTCCCATTTATTTCTCCGGTAACCGTGTGACCTCTTTTGGCAGGGGGAAAGCCTTGATTTAAAGCCGTCGCAGAGGCAGCTTTGGTTGAGAGACGGGGAAGAGGAGAGTTCATGTGGATTGCGGAGAGAATCGCAGTCACTCAGTCACCACCTCTCCCTTCGCCACCTCTCCAGCAAATCCACAATTGCTCTGTGTGAAGACAGCACACCACACATTGTGATCATCGTCTGCAGGGCAAGTACAGCAATGTCAGCCCAGCCCTAACCAATGGCACCCAATTCCTCCCTGGTGTGGCGCCCAGTCCCTAAAATCCTCTGTCCCTGGCATTTTCTGCTATTGCCCCTGCACTATGGAGCACCCTTAAGCAGGTAAGATGAACCTACTGGATCAGGCCACTGGTCCATCTAGTCCAGAATCCTGTTCTCATGCTGACTGACCAGATATCTGCCCGTGGGAAACCCATAGACAGGATTTGACCACAAGAACGCTCTCCCCTCTTGCGGCTTCCAGCAACTGCTATTCAGAAGCATCGCTGCCTCCAATTGTGGAGGCAGAATAGCCATCGATAGCCGTCTCCTCCACGAATCTCTCTCGTCCTCTTTTAAAACCATCTACGTGGGTGACCATCGCTGCCTCCTGTGGGTGGGAGTGTTACGATATTCCGTTCCACCTTAACAGATATGTGGAATTGTTGTATGTCACATGTATGTTTACATTCCTGCACAGATTGCTGGGAACTTCCGTTGTGTGCATAGTGTTGCAGGAACCCCCCCCCCCCGAATCATTCAGTTTGTACAAACACGATACACACACACACACACACACACACTCACACACACAACATACGCGACGTTTCTGCTATAAATTCATAGTAAATCAACCATGGTGTGATGGCCTGGGATTCCGAGTCTGAGAGTGAAGCGGAGGAATCCCAGCCGGCACAGGAGTCCCCGCCTCCAGGGCCGGCTGAACTGGGGCAAGGCCTAGATGCTGAGGAGCCTGCACCTGTGCCAGATCTTCAGGGGCAGGCACCAGGTGAAACCATTCCGGCCCCAGAGGTGCTGGAGGACTCAGTGTCTACAGGTGAGCCTTCCCCGGGGCCCAGTAACCCTTCGGCCTCTCCTGAACTGCAGAGGCTTGGGGCAGAGAGGCGAAGGGAACTGGTTTCTCCCAGGAGGAGTGCTCGCCTTAAGGCCAGGAGAGGCGGGGCTCCTGGGGGCCGGGACCGCCCCCGGCCTTAGAAGGAGATAAAGGCCAGGCAGCCCAGTCCCAGGTTGCGGGAGCAACGTCGTTGTGGAGTACCTGCTTTTACCCAGACCTAGATCTGCACTCCCGGTGTGCCTGTTCCACGCCCGGCTTCCTGCTTCTACTCTCTGGTGTTCCTGTTCCTCGCCCGGCTTCCTGCTGCTGCCCTACCAGCGTTCCTGTTCCCCTGCCTGGCTCCCTGTTTCGGACCTCGCGTCTCATCTAGCGATCGTCTACCCTGCTAGTGACTCTGGACTGAACTTCGGCTACGGTATCAGTACCTCCCCCCCCCCCCCCGGGACCAGCACACATACATCGGATTTACACCGGTCCACTTTTTTTTAACTCCATGAAGGAAGGACTATCAAAGGGCGATGGTTTGATACAGGATGGCCATAATCCCTTCACCGTACCAGCACATACACAGGAGCCCTACCCAGTTGGAATGACAACCTTGATGGTCCCAGACAGAAGACCATCAAGGTCACAATGGACTTGTATATGGGAGTGGATTCAACATGGACTGAAACAAAGGACAATGATCAGATCTTCCCTCTGGGGGCAGGAAACTGCCAGCTCCCCTTTGTCCTCTGGAAATGACTCATGGGGAGAGGGAAAGGAGGAACCAGCCAGGTGACAAGACACTCAGGTTACCTCCACAACTCCTCCCTCAACCCCTCCTTTTTGTGATGTGTCAATGATGTAGTCATGATGTAGTTGTGACGTAGTTCTAGGGGTGTAGTTTGGGGGATTAGTAACTAATAAAAGTTGGGGTCTTCTTTTGTTCTGGGCTTCCATTTTGTTTCACCTGGTGGCAAGTGGGAGTCCTGTCGCGGCAGTCTTCAATAAAGACCAAGCCTACTGACTGCTGTTTTGCTCTGGTATTCCTGGCTGGTGTCCTTGTTTTTTTTTGTCCAAGGGAGCCCTCGGATTTTCCCCTTAACAATAGCTTTTGCTTATGCTGCTTGCTTGGACACGAAGGGGAGAAGACATGGTTTTCCCTTTGTCCTGATGTTGAATAAAATGCCTGTAAATACGCTATACACAGCCTCTATCTGCCCTTCTGTTGCAAAGAGTTTACTCTGCTGGTTTGTGTGCTCAGCTTCTGAAGGATGCTGAAGCTTGAGTCACAGTTACATGCTGATCCAAGGGCTAGAGATCGCCCGGCAACCAGCAGGTGGGCTGGAGCCAGCTGGGGGCCTGCCAATTGCCCCCATTTCCTTGGACGCATCCCAACAGGGAGTTCCGCAGTTTAAACTATGCACTGCGTGAAGAAGGACTTTCTTCCACCTGTCCGGATTCATTCAACGTTTAGCTTTACTGGATGTCAACAAGATATGCTGCTAGGATTGTGGAGTTGGTGGGTACCCCAAGATTTATCTAGTCAAGGCACATCCAACTCCCAAGAGACTGTGATCTACTCCCAGTATTAAAAATAAAATAATACTGGCAGTGATCTACCTATTGTTGTTGCCAAGAGTTTTTGAGCTTTTGGGGGGGAGGGTTGCCAAGAGTTGTTGAGCTTTCCCCTCAATATTTATTTCATCCAGCAATCGACCTGGAACACACCGGCGATTGACCTGTCGATCGCAATTGACCCATTGGACATGCCTGATCTAGTCTAATCAACCAGCCATGCAGCAATCACAGCTAAATAATTCCCGACAAACGACCATCCAAACACTACCTTCAGAAAGTTCTTCCTCTTATATAGCCAGAATCTCCTTTCTTATAACTTGAATCCATTAGTTTGCTTCATTTCCCATGTGTCAGCCCTTTAGATATTTGAAGATGGCTATCCTATCTCCTTTCAGTCTCCTCTTCCCATTCTTTGAGCCTCCCAGGAAGATGAAAGACTTGGGTTGCAAAGAGTCACGCTGTTTGCCACTCTGTCTATTTACACTTCAAGACTTAGGTCAGTTTCACCGCAGACGGCAAACTGTTCAACATATGTCTTCAGTCCATCTCTCGAGTGATATCAATTGGTCCTTTTCAGTCCAGGGACCATCTGGGACCTATTATGACACAAACGAACCCAACTCCCCCCCCCCCCCATTGTGTGAAAAAGCAATACATTTAATGAACACCGGCGGAGAGACATTCAGGCTCACAGTCTCTAAGGAACGGCAAGCTGTCTCCCACCTCAGAATAAATGTGGACTCTTGCATTTGTTATACAGGATGTTAACTTTACTGCTTCAATAGATGCACAATGCACCAAAATTACTGGTGCTGTGGGGAGCTGTGCTTTGCAAAGTCCCTGGCTGTTGTACATGAGAGAAAATAAAATCAACAGTAATATGGTGCATTAACGGCAGCTTTCAAAGCCTTCAGTTCCCTTGCTTTATTTTGCTTTGCAGAGGAAGGGAGAGGGAAAATATATATAAAAAATGGGAAATCAAGAATGGATAATGGATGCAGATGGGCTTGCATGGAAAAGCATAAAGGCACAGAGATGGAATCCTTTTTTAAAAGTCTCAACAGAAAAGAACCCACATGTATTTATTTTTTTCTTTCAACTGGAACGCCACAAGCAGGATGCAAACACAAGAGCGCTCTCCCAGCATCTGGTAGTCAGAAGCACTGCTACCTTTAACAGGGGCAACAGGATATATGGGTCTGTTTTTGGACTACAATTCCTATCCTATCCAGAACACGCTGGATCTACGTAACACCACACCATCCTCAAAGATCTGGCGTGGCTTCATGTTGCAGGAGGTTATGTCATTCAACAGTAAACATCTTCACCCTATATTATGTTAACTATAAGTATTAAATTTATTATCTCCTGCTTAGACTATTGCAATGCACTCTGCGTGGGGCTACCTTTGAAGGTGACTCAGAAACTACAACTAATACAAAATGTGGCAGCTAGACTGGTGACTGGGAGCGGCCGCAAGGACCATATAACACCGGTCCTAAAAGATCTTCACTGGCTTCCAGTATGTTTCTGAGCACAATTCAAAGTGTTGGTGCTGAACTTTAAAGCCCCAAATGGCCTTGGCCCAGTATACCTGAAGGAACATCTCCACCCCCATCGCTGAGTCCAGACACTGAGGTCCAGCTCCAAGGTTCTTCTGGTGGTTCTCCCACTGTGAGAAGTGAGGTTACAAAGAACCAGGCAGAGGGCTTTCTCAGCAGTGGCGCCCGCCCTGTGGAATGGCCTCCCTTCAGATGTCAAGGAGATAAAGAACTATACAACTTTTAGAAGACATCTGAAGGCAGCCCTGTATAGGGTAGTTTTTAATGTTTGATGTTTTGTTATGCTTTTATATTTGTTGGAAGCGGCCCAGAGTGGCTGGGGCAACCCAGTCAGATGGGTGGGTAATAATAATAATAATAATAATAATAATAATAATAATAATAATAGCAGCTTTGTGCATCCGTGTCTAATTTTGCCCCTTTCCAAAATTGTTTGCTGTGTGTGTTTCCTTTTTGTAAATCTACCAAAGAATAAAATAAAATAAAACTGGGATTTTCTCAGGGCGGTAGAGGGTGTGTTTGCTGTGTCCTATCGTTGCAGTGCTGATAGCATGTACCCTTCTTCTGATAGGAATTCCTTTTATGGGGGACACTAAAAATGGGGGTGGGTCAAGGAGGATCAGTTGTGTGGGGGAGTGAGAAATGTCCCTATATTCATCTGAAAAATGTTGGTGAGTGTAATGGGAATTGGGGTTGCTTGTGCGTAAACTGCAAACTGCTCCAAGCTGGTTGTATAGCTAAACCTTTCCCTGGTTTGACAGCCCTTACAACGCGACTGTCTCAGTCACTGGCAAAATCCGTCAGTGGACGTTTCCTAAACTTCTTCCAACATAAAAGTTCCTTGACTCCAAGTCTCCGCCTAGATTCTCTGTGTGGAAGCCTTCTGCGCAGCGTGGGCGTGCCAAGCGGAGGTCCTGTGCTCTCTCCGCTGATTTCACTGGAAGGGTCTCGGAGCCTCCCCTCCGCAGTACTCTCAGCCTCCCCTTTCTCCCTGGTGTCCCCTGGATTTCCTTCCCCAGCGGAAGCTCTCTCTCTCTCTTTGCTGGTTCCCTCCCCTGCATCATTGGGGAGCCTTACCTCTCCTCTTGCCTCTGATGTCAGTTCCCTGACAGTGAGTATGAGCCTTACACTACCTGAGTTAAAGCTGCCTAAAGTGGTGGTCATTGCCACATCTTATTGAAGTTTGCAGCTATTCTATGTGTTGCAAATTATAAAGACTTCATAGTTATAACTATAAAGACCTCTGGGCTCAGCTTCACCCACAGAGCTCACCCAGAACGACCGAAAATGCCACGAAAGAGACCCAACCCATCTTTCCAAAGCTGGTGGGCTCCAACAATTTGGCCTTCTCCCCAGCCTCTTCTGGAGGAGGACCTAGGAGGACTATCCACCAGGTTCTATGGTTCAAATAATCCACACCCACACACCCACTTTCATTAGTTTGCTGGTCAAGATGATACAGAGAGGGATAAAATATCTGGAAGTCCTTGCAATGCAGGAGAAGGAAGGGATTTCAACGAGATATTTTGCACCTTGCTAAACATTTGGTGTGTGATACCAAGAAGAAAATTAGAGGTTGGCATATCGGTTCAAAATGCATTGAACAAATTCTGTGCTTACCTGCTTCCTATTACCCTGTCCCTTGGGAAGCAGAGCTTTTGACTTCTCAGCGATTTTCTGGAAATACAATAACAGAATTAGTGGTCAGAACTGAATTGCATTAGAAATGTGTGTGTGTGTGTATGCACGCACGCGCGCACACACACAGAGAGAGAGAGAGAGAGAGAGAGAGAGAGAGAGGAATATTGGGGGATGAGCTAACCCTATAATTTAGGAAAGGGGGGGAGTGCTTTGAAAGGGTAGGCCTTTTGAGAAATCAGAAGTAATTTTAACTTCAAGTGCGACAGGGTTATCAAAAGCAAAGCATGCATTTAAAAAGTGACAGCCCCAAGTGTGGTGAAATAGCAATTTGCCACTCAACAACAGCTCCCTGACACAACCAGGCCACTCAGGGAGGGGGAATATGCAATGGATAATTTTGGCACATTGTAATTTATTAAAAATAAATATATAGGTGGAAAACCGCCTGTGTAGGTTCTGATGGAACATGCATGGCTGAACGAGAGAAACGAGAATTGCAGAATGTATTCAATGACACCAATGACTGGTGTCATTGAATACATTCTCTCCAGATACGCCAATCCAAATTTATGATCAGGAAGGGAATAAAACAGCTCAAGCCTCAACAGGTGAGAACCACTGACCTTGGGCCAGCCATCATCTCAGCCTAGCCTACCTCACTGGGATGTTGTAATGATAAAAGAGGAAGGGGAAAATAATGTACACCACCTTGAGCTCATTGGAGGAAAAGTGTGATAATTGGGTAAACAATCATGGCTGTGTCCAATGGTGTACACTTAGGGTTCAGATCATGCAATGGGATGTCCCCTTCTTCTCTCCCTGAACTCCATGAACTGCTCTGGAGTGTTCCTCAATCCTCTGGAGGAGATTTTGTGGGGGAAAGGAAGAGGAGAGGAGGGAGAGGATCTCTGCTGACTTCTGTGCAAGCGGAATTGCACTCTTGGACAACCCTAAACAAATAAGGAGAATTCTGGCAGGAATTGGAATAGGAACTACTGTAATATACAGGTTCGTGCAGAATGGAAAGTGATCAACACTCTGTTGAGGTGGAGCCATAGGTAGTTGCCAGAGATGAGTTAGATGAAGAACTAAGAAAGGGGACCAAATTTGGGAAATGTACAAAAGATCCTCATTGCCAGAGTGATCTTCATGATTATGAAGGCTCCAAAGAAGGATATTTCACTAGCTTCGCTCCCTCCGGCCATGTTGTTTTGCCACTCTGCTTCATTCAGCTAAACGCCAGCTTGGCTTGGCAAATAGACTATGAGCTGAAACCTACCCAGGACCTCTTCTCCAGCAGCCCATGCATTGGCATGAATCCACGGTTTAGTGTGACATGAAGCAGGCCAGAGAATCAGGGCAGCTCTCTACCTGCCTATGCAAAGCCTTCGCCTTGGAGTTCGCCTTTCAATCTCAGCAACTTGCTTCCAAGTTGAGAGGTTCTTTTAGGCTAAGTTCCTGACTTAGGAAGATTTGAAATCCCTAGCCATTTCTTTGCACTGTGAATCCCTGTGACAGGGTGAGCTCCCGTTGCTCCGTCCCTGCTCCTGCCAACCTAGCAGTTCGAAAGCACGTCAAAGTGCAAGTAGATAAATAGGTACCGGAGCGGGAAGGTAAACAGCGTTTCCGTGCACTGCTCTGGTTTGCCAGAAGCGGCTTAGTCATGCTGGCCACATGCCCTGGAAGCTGTACGCTGCCTCCCTTGGCCAATAAAGCGAGATGAGCGCCGCAACCCCAGAGTCGGCCACAACTGGACCTAATGGTCAGGGGTCCCTTTACCTTTTTACCCCCCTCTGAACTGTTGGCCTCCAATATGCTGCCTCGGATGCCTCTTCTTGGCTACTCTTAGACCACTCTGCTTGTTTCTGGTCCCAACTTTTCTGCACGTCTCCTTCCTCTTAACCCTCCGGGTAAAGTTATCATATTGTGATCACTCAGAAACCCCCTGGAAAGAGACTCCTACCCATTCCAACTCAGCTTATTTATTTTTTCAGATACAGGCTCATAATCACCTTTTGCACCGTTCCATATCGCTGAATGGCATCAGAGAGCTGGTTCTTCAGCCGGTCCAACTGAAGTCGTTCTTGCTGCACAAGATAAACAAGAAGATCAACAAGCATCATTAGCAGATAAAAGGACATTGCTTTTCTGCCACTACTTAACCAGAGACAGTAAATTCTTAAGGCCCCTTGACCCTCAAACTTATTACATTAGCACTGGGCTGATATTAGGCTGAAGCTGCAGCATGGCACAGAATTCACCACATCCAATATTCATCTATTATTATTATTATTATTATTATTATTATTATTATTATTATTATACCCCGCCCCTCTGGCTGAATTGCCCCAGCCACTCTGGGCGGCTTCCAACACACACAAAATTAATAACAAAACATCAACATTAATAGTAATAATCAGATCCTATATAAAAAGTCACAACAACTTTAAAATAAACAACTTTTACCAAATAAAGCTGTATGCAATAATGCATTGGAATCCAAAAGTAAACACTAAAATTAAACATCAGCAAGTAATAATTAGACAGTTTACACTAATTACAATAAAGAATCGCTCATCTATAATCGATAAAAAGAGCAGCGAATCACAATACATAAAATACCACAAATCATACAAAACAATGTAAAAGGATTAAGTTAAGAAACAAAGACACATAGCTTATAAAATTATTAAACACACACACACACACACACACACACACACACACACTATCCCAGTCTCTCTCTTGCAATGCAGGAATCATTTTGCCCAAACTTGGGGCTCAAAACTACGACCCTGAGATTAAGAGTCTCATACTCTACAACTAAGCTATCCTTTGCACAAGGAGTGGTATAATAATAATAATAATAATAATAATAATAATAATAATAAATGTTCTTGAAGCTACAAACATGAGTCTGACCAAACTGCGGGAGGCAGTGGAAGACAGGAGTGCCTGGCGTGCTCTGGTCCTTGGGGTCACGAGGAGTTGGACACGACTAAACGACTAAACAACAACAATAATAATGTAATGTGAAATTGCTTTCAGATTCTTCCTGGGAAGTGATTTATAAACAAAACCAATCTTTTTTTTTTTAATCATTATTATTGGCAAGTGTACTTTAAACTGACTTTAAATTGAGCCATGATTGAGAGGCATCATATAGGCCTGTCTGGACCAAGTGTTTGTGTGTGTGTGTGTGTGTGTGTGTGTGTGTGTGAAGAAGTGATGTTATTGTGCAACTGGACCACATTATTTTGTTCCTTTTCCAGCTCCTGAGTGAACACACACACAAGGGAATTCCATTCTATGCAGCTTGAAGAAACTCTACTGTGGAGCATCTCGAAAGCACAATTGCCTGAATGGCGCTCACAGAGAGATTGTGTCAAATCGTTGTCGAAGCTGTTTCTGAATGCATTTAAAGGATGCCGCTCCCGAAGACAGATGGGGAAGAAACACTGATTTCATTTACATTGCACCGGTGCTGAATAGGGCAGGGAACCTTGGCAAGTAACGCATGATCACCGTTGAAGGAAACTGATCAGACACATATTCTCTGCCATGAGGCATCAGAAGATGAATACATTTGTGCTACGCAAGGTAAACAAGCCATTCACAGTATGGCTGTAAGCAAGACAAATAAGAAGTCTTGATTCCAAAGTGGCCGGGAGTGGCATGCTTGTCTAGAGAGCCAGTGTGGGATAGTGGTTAGATAGAGTGTCAGATTAGGACCTGGGAGGCCAGGGTTCAATTCCTGACTTGGACAGCTTGACCAGTCACTCACTTTCAACCTAACCTACCCCAGAGGGTCTCCTTGAGTTTCCTTGTGTTTCATGTTGTTGTTGTTGTTGTTGTTG
This sequence comes from Podarcis liolepis, assembly GCF_965112155.1. NCBI lineage: Eukaryota > Metazoa > Chordata > Lepidosauria > Squamata > Lacertidae > Podarcis > Podarcis liolepis. The sequence goes on along the minus strand of NC_139560.1, from coordinate 5,120,600 downwards.
TTGTTGTTGCCGCCTTTCTTGGCCGCATCCAGCTGTTTCTTCTTATGTTCTTGTAACTGCTAGCTCATTTGCCATCTACTATATGGTTTCCTCCCAGCAAAGGGGGAATTAAAACTACAGTGGTACCTCAGGTTACATATGCTTCAGGTTACAGACTCCGCTAACCCAGAAATAGTGCTTCAGGTTAAGAACTTTGCTTCAGAATGAGAACAGAAATCATGCTCCGGCAGCGCGGCAGCAGCAGGAGGCCCCATTAGCTAAAGTGGTGCTTCAGGTTAAGAACAGTTTCAGGTTAAGTACGGACCTCCGGAACGGATTAAGTACTTAGCCTGAGGTACCACTGTAGATACATATGCAAAATTTGCTGAATAATTACATTGTACAATGAAAACAACTTAAAGAATTGCCATTCAAAGTTTCATATTTTTTTTTACTTAGCCAATGTATTATAAAAATGCTTTTGTTTTGTTTTTCGAAAATTGCTATTTATTCGGCTGCTGCGGGGAGATCGATATCTGACAGTGCAAGAAAAGAAACCAAACAAAGCGGAAACAAAATGATCTATTGATTCAGCAGGCTGACAATGCTGATGATGGTTTCTATTATCTGTAATTTAGAGATGCATTTCCTACCATGATTTGTAACTATTATCCAGTCTTGGATAGCAACCCAGGAAATCTCATCACAGGACTTGTCAAACACAAAGAGCCATGTTAGAACTCATCAACCGCAGGGCCAGAGCTAGTTTGCATGCTCTAATTCTCTGGAATTAATCTAATTTGCAAAAACATTTCCCACAACAACACTGTTCGGGTGCACTCATAACGTTCTCAGTCTCCAAATTATGGATTATTAACCAGTCTCTGCTTCGACTGTGTTCTCTCTTCCATCATGTTGCTTGAGACACAATTAAACCACAATTATTCTGATGTATTTATCAACATCTGCACCAGCTATGCTTCAGCCTAACCAGAACCTCTTTAAAACTAAGGATGGGGAGGTCTATTTCTGGAGCAGTCCAGGCTCCCATGTTTGTTTTTTTAACCATATTGACATGCAATTCTATTTCTGCCTTTCATTTTGTTTTTAAGTCTCAAAATATGTTTATTCACACAAGTGCTTATCTTGGGGTTTCAGCAATTTTAATTAAATCCCCATTTTGGTACATCCAAAGTGTTGGGAGCTATGTTGCTACATTTGGAGATGTGTGAAATCCGATGGAGAGCTTATTCTGATCGCCAAATGTCGCACGGCAGTTCTTTGCGGTTTAAACTAACTTCCTAGAACAAACACAAATCAGAATAGAACTATCTATGGCGGCTTTCCAGGTCCCCATCTCTCTGCCATCCCAGCAAAACAGGCCACCTATAGAACTACTAATATTGTGTCGTATAGCACAGCATCAAAGTAACACTTCTTATTTGCAGAATGTGGATAGATATGGGACAGGGATTTTCAGCTCCAACAAATGTGAAAGATCAAAAAGGAGAAAGAAAGGAGAAAGGCTTCTTTGCATTGATGTACCATGGTCATATTATAAAGTAGTTGTGTTCTATGTTAGAAATCAAGCACTACTAAGAGTTGTTTTCTCTCCATCCCACCCTCCATGTTTTTTTTTATCAATTAAAAAATTAGGATGGATGGACTACGCAGAATTGGACAAAATGACAGGAAGGATTCGAAACCTGCGGGACCAGATTGGAAGAAGTATATGAATTATTTGAAGAGCAACTGTAATCAACAAATTACGCTAGTAGGACTACAGAAAGATGAGAGATATCAGTTAGGATATTTAAATGTAATAGTGAAAGTAAGAAATGTAAATTAAGTGAAAAAGATTGGAAAATTTTCAGATGTGATTGATGGAAGTCAAAAAATTGTATAAGATATAAAAGTATGTTTAATAATTGTTGAAAATGTTATGTTAAAAAACTAATAAATATATATATATATATATATATATATAATTGGGGTGGAAGGAGCAAATGTTTATTCCCAAAGTGTGGCTCAGGGGGGCAGAGTCTGAGAACCACAAGCTTACAGTCTCTCTCTTGGTTAACTCCTGGTCATCCTGGGGACCTGAAGAAGCCTTTCCCAATCTGCTTTTACCCTCTCTTGAGCCATAAGACTCCAGCATTTTGACCTCCACTTTTCCTCCTGATCCAACCATCCCATCCAACACATCTCTAGAGGGATCATGACAGCTGTAAGTAATTTGCAGCTTGGTAGCTCTTGTGTTGTGTTCTATCTGGGTCTTCTTCTCTTCTTTGGCGATCCCTTATAGCCATGTCTTCCATGAACACAGCTTTAACAGTGACTCTGTAAGTGACTGTGGAGGCCCATTCTGGATCCACACGTCCTTCCACAGTAGGTTTCCAGGTGGGAGTTGATCACGGTGAGGGTTTGCCAAGCATGCCTTCCTCTTAGCACCTCTTCTCCCTTGTGTCCTGAGTTTGAGTGTCTTCAAAGCCCATGACATCTTTGGCAAAGGCTGTTTTCCAATTGGAGCGCTCACAGGCCAGTGTTTCCCAGTTGTTGGTGCTTATACTACATTTCTTTAGATTTGCCTGGAGAGAGTCTTTAAACCTCTTTTGTTGACCACCAGAATTACGCTTTCCATTTTTAAGTTCAGAATAGTGTAGTTGCTTTGGAAGACGAACTTCAGGCATCTGCACAACATGACCAGTCCAACGAAGTTGATGTTGAAGAATCATTGCTTCGACACTGGTGATCTTTGCCTCTTCCAGTACCCTGGAATTAGTTCACCTTTCTTCCCAAGTGATGTGTAGAATTTTTCAGACACCCCGTTGATGGAATCTTTCGAGGAGTTGGAGATGGCGTTTATAAGTGGTCCATGTTTCACAAGCATACAGCAAGGTTGGTAGTACAATAGCTTTGTAAACAAGCATTTTGGTTTCCCTGTGAATGTCCTAGTCCTCAAACACTCTGCACTTCAATCGGGAGAAAGCTGCACTCGCAGAGCTCTATCTGGGTGCATCCAACACAGCCTGAAGCTCAAGCCTAGGGATGTTGTTGGACTCCAACTCCTATAAGCTCCAGCCAACATGGTTCCTGGACAGGTGTGGTGGCCACTGGAGTCCAACAGCATTAGAAGAAAACAGGTTTCCCACCTCTGCACTATCATAGCATCCCTCAGATGGCTTTGCAAATCCTTCTGGGGAAGAATCTCTCTCTCTCTCTAAGCACATGAAACAAACAGTACACAACATAATGCATTCAGAAGGGATAGACTGCAAAGCTCTAAATCAACAGATGGTGTCTCATGATATCAGAAGCTTTATGAGAGAGAGGTTTTGGAGCACTATTCGGAAATTCCCCAAGAGGAACATCGAGGCTCAGCAACCGGTACCCACTTGGACCATTTGTTCTGAGGGAGAAAGATTGTAGGTTTCACATCACAATTTGAAGGTTTAATTATTGCAGCAGCAGGGTGATGCAGGTGAAAGAGGGGAGAGTGGAACATTGTAGATCTGTTAAACGAATTTAGTAGGAGGCTCCATAAGCTATTATGGAATGCCAAGACAGAGGACCACACTTCTTCCTCATGCTGGAATATTAACATTTCCTTCTTCTGCAAACCATACTTTCAAAATTCATTTATTTGCCAAAAAAAAAAAAAATGTTCTCTCCTAGCTGGTCTTGCTCCAATTATATTTTGTTTTGTTTTTGCTGTGCTGCCAATGTTGATGGTAATGACATAAGAGTACCAGGAACTATTCTCTCTCTCTCTCTTCATTTGACTTCCCATTGGACCCAATTTGTGCCACAGAAAACGTCTCTGGAAGTCTCCGGCCAATTTTCCTGCGTCTTGATAACAGACCACAAGAAGAAATCTTTCATTTTATTTCACCCGAGCTTCCGTTTGGTAACTTAATAATCCAATCGCCTGCTGCACCATTTGGAGAAGAAGAAAAAATGCCCTTATAAATTTGAGATGGTGCTGCTGTGACTTTTGGTTATTAACCGTGACCCCCGCTAATTGATTTACGAACCTCGATTAGCGATTTATGGCTGCCCGGTCCGGCGCGCTTCCCTCAGCTGCGCCACTCAGTCACGGCTCAGCAGAGTTTCACACAGCGGTGTAGAACTGTCACCAGCTTGATTCAGCTTCCAGACAAACACACAGAGTCCAGTTCGTCTATTTACAGCATTTATTCCAACATTTCCCCCAGGGATTTCCTGGGCTCCTCTCCGCCATTACAGGCTACGTCTTTTCCCCACGGAACACAGAGTGGGACTGGCAATCTTTTGCCCAAACTCCTCCCAGCTTCGAAAGCTGACGTCAGAATGCTGAGGCATCATGGGAACAACTTAACCAGTTAAGTTCCAACTCCCACACCCCCTCTTGCATCACATTCTGACAAGACCCTCTGAGTTCAACACCTTCCCCTTTGCCTTGTGCCCCTTCCCGGCATCTTTCCCAGGCACCTGTTGAACCCCTTCAACACTCCCAGAATCACACTGTGCGACACTTTTCCACGCACCTGTGACCTGATACCCTACTGACCCATTAGGGCCAGCAGTTGTGTCGTCTCCGTCAGACTCTTCCCCCTCTGACTTGACAACCCTTCCGTGAGCTTTCTCCATTACCGGAGATGAAGCCTCACACCTGGACACTCCTTTCACAACCCTTGGAGATGCCCAAACCTGCCCTGAACCCTGACCCTGGACTTGGTCCCCATCACCGGGTTCTGAACCCTGATTCTGGACCTGATCCCCATCACTGGGCTCAGCCACAGCCTCCCTTCTCCCTTGAGAAGACTTTGCACCCGTCACCTGGTGACGTATTCCCTTTTCCTTGAAAAACTTCTCCAGAGCAGACCCAGTAAACTGTGACCCTCGGTCGCTCTTGACCCCTTGTATCCTGGTGGAGAACCTTAGTTCCACCTCCGCAACCCAATCCTGGAACAGTTCCGTCACCTCCCCCTGTGATTTGAGAGAGAAACACCAGCCAACCTGGCTGTGGTGACCTGTCAGCGACAGCACATACCTGGTACCACCCAGACTCTCAGACCTCTTGGGTCCTGACAGATCTGTGTGAACCAGCTCAAAGGGCTCTTTGGCTACCCCCCCAAACCCGGGAGAACCAAGCACCTTTGCACCTTTGCATGCCCTGCACCCTTGGGACCTCCCACATTGTGTGATTTTACACCCTTTTGTGCACCTGTGCAACTTTTGCACATGACTGGGAACCTTAGCACACTGCACCTGTGCTTTTTCAGCATTCCCACCACCCTCCATAGGTGACTCCAGAACAAAGAAATTGTTCTTGCTCTTCGCCATGTTGACCCGTTGTCGCCCCCCTCTGAAAATGGAACAGGTGTCATTTTCAAAGCACATTTTTGAACCCCTGCTTCGTTAGAGCAGATACAGATAACTGACAACACTTCAGTCCCGGCACAACGTAGATCTCTAGCTCCTCCTGTGGAGAGAAAAAACACGTTAGCCAATAAAACAATTGTTCCTGTTGAAAACAGCCCTGCAGTTCCGCAGTTTGCCTATCAGGTGCTGCCTGATAGCAGAAACCAAAACACCCAGCGTGTCATCGTGTCCTGGCTGGAGTTGTTTTTCACAGTTGCCATAGAAGCAACAAACGTCCCGCTGCCTCAGTCCTCGGCAGCGTCCGAAAACCGCAACATCCTGCGTTGCTCTGAAGACTGGACTTATCTCAGAGTTCCCAGACAAATCTGCAGCACGTATCTCCCGCTGCAGCAGATGGCTGGCCTTGAAGCCTGGCAATGACGAACTCCAGTGGAAAAATACTGCTCCGGGGCTCCTCCCAGCTGGCCTCCTTCTCCTTCTTCCGGAAAAGCACTCCTTGCCAGCTCCGCCCCCTCTGAACCTCCACTTCATTCCAGCACGTACAGTGGAAAACTTTAAACGTGCCTTTGGAAACCTTCCGCCCCCCCGACCTGCTCAGCAGCACTCCTTGTGGCTAAAGCATCAGGGACAGGGGCTCCAGCCATCTTTAGGCTTTTGTAGTCCTTCTCCAGGGCTCTGGCCTCCTGCTGAAGCTTCACAGCAAACACAGCAGTACATTTCCAAGTGCCAATAGTCCCTTTGCCCCCCCTCTGGGGCCCACACCCTTTCCCAGCTGTGCACCGGCTCTCACGTAGGTGATCAGCGCCATCTTGTCTTTCTGTCCTGAAGCAGCCATCTCCCGGCCCTAGCTTTCCGCCTCCAGCCTCACAAACACCCTGGAGCGCTGAACGGCCTCTGGCTTCCTGGCACCCAGAACAGTAGACTTCAGATCAGCAGCCAGGTTGCCCAACTTCTTAAAGTGAGCCTCCCACAGTCCTCCAAGACCTGGCAGCCTGCCATCCTCTTCCGTTCTCCCAAGGGGCCCCAAGCTGTACTCACAAGATCACCAGCTCATCCAGCACCCGTCCGGAGAAACGATTCCCTGCTGTTCTCAGCTCCTGGCTCCACAGCAAACCTCTGCGTTTTTCAGCCAGCTGCTTTCAAACTCCGCAGCTGCTCCTTTGCCTCTTAACACCAGGCAAAAAGTCCTTCCGCCTCCTGCCGGCCCCCTGCTCGACACCGCAGATCAAAGCTCCCGGCAGTATCTTCCGTGACAGTTTTACAAGCGATGATTTATGGATCCATAACCTGTGACTTTTGGTTATTAACCGTGACCCCCGCTAATTGATTTACGAACCTCGATTAGCGATTTATGGCTGCCCGGTCCGGCGCGCTTCCCTCAGCTGCGCCACTCAGTCACGGCTCAGCAGAGTTTCACACAGCGGTGTAGAACTGTCACCAGCTTGATTCAGCTTCCAGACAAACACACAGAGTCCAGTTCGTCTATTTACAGCATTTATTCCAACATTTCCCCCAGGGATTTCCTGGGCTCCTCTCCGCCATTACAGGCTACGTCTTTTCCCCACGGAACACAGAGTGGGACTGGCAATCTTTTGCCCAAACTCCTCCCAGCTTCGAAAGCTGACGTCAGAATGCTGAGGCATCATGGGAACAACTTAACCAGTTAAGTTCCAACTCCCACAGCTGCATTTGCAAAAGATGTTGTACACTTTAATTGTTGTGTTGAATTTGGTACAAATTAGGTAAAGGGACCCCTGACCATTAGGTCCAGTCGTGACCGACTCTTGGGTTGCGGCGCTCATCTCGCTTTATTGGCCGAGGGAGCCGGCGTACAGCTTCCGGGTCATGTGGCCAGCATGACTAAGCTGCTTCTGGCGAACCAGAGCAGCTCATGGAAAGGCCGTTTACCTTCCCGCCGGAGTGGTACCTATTTATCTACTTGCACTTTGACGTGCTTTCAAACTGCTAGGTTGGCAGGAGCTGGGACCGAGCAACAGGAGCTCACCCCATCGCGGTGATTCGAACCGCCAACCTTCTGATCAGCAAGTCCTAGGTTCTGTGGTTTAACCCACAGTGCCACCCGCGTCCGTTGGTACAAATTAGCCTCTATCTAACAGGGACCTCTCTCCAACCTTGAGAGAGTCTTTAAATTTCTTTTGTTGACCACCAGCATTACGCAGTTTGGAACAGTGCAGTTATGAGACTGCAGCGCTGGTCATCAGGACGTCCTTGCCATCATAGATTGGCTCCACCCTGGTAATCATTGTACGGGACACTAAACTCCATTATCAGCCACCAAACTTTGACCACAGTCCAGGAAAATTCCATTCATCCAGATGCCCTTGATTTGGGAAATGAAGCGATTCATCCAAATGTTGAGATACAAGAATCCTGACATGAAAATAATCCCTGCAATTGATTCCCAGACCAAGAGTTTATGAATAGGATTCTGGAATACCTGGTAACTGAGTCTTTAAATTCTAGCCCTACTAGGATGAACTACTGTGTTCTTTTGATGTTCCTCACCATCTTGATAGGGTGTCTGCTGGTTACAACTGCACAGTTTCGAGAGACATGTCCTATATCTGCACAGACTAGCCAGAACACCCTCAATATTGAAATTAGATTTTCCACCCCAAAGAGGCATCCATTCAGGAACTCTGAAGGTTCCCTGGAATAAGTCGAATATGAGAAATAAGCTGAACACACAAGGGCTATGAGTTGCGGGAGGTTGCTCAAGATTGAGTCTTGCAACCAAAATATTTTATACCGATGCATGGTCTGGAACAGAATGATATTTTGAACGATATTCTTCCGTTTTTGCATGGGGATCATGTTCTCTTCTGCTTAGTTTCCGTTCTTTAATTATATTGGTAGATTGGTATTGTTTTATAGCGTGTTGCTTAGTTTGTGCTGTTAAATTAGGTTAGCTTAACAAAGGTTGCACAGATTGATTTTTTTGTATGTATGAATATAATTGTTTCTAATATATTCTGAATTGTTATATATTGCTCATTTGATATACTGCGGGCCATTTGAGCACAATTTTGTAGAAAAGTGGCAGGCGCGTAAACAGATGAAGACGATGGTACTGATGATCTCAGTCCCTAAATTTCATGCTTTCCACACACACCCCATCTCCATATTTAAATTATTTTTCCCCACAAGGGTCCCCTGATCTGAGCCACATGGACCTGGCTCCTTTTTCCAGGGGTGGAATGGAGGATGGAATTCATCGTCTTGCTCTCTTCCCATTGATAAAGCCTTTGCTCTTCTCTTTTTAAGACCTCCAAAAGCTGTCTGCTCACAGAAGACTTTGTTACACATGTCCGGAATAGAAACCTGGAGTGGCTGCTTAAAGCATTGTTGATTGATTTATCTTACACACACACACAACTTACAATGTAAAGCATGATCTAGTGTATGGATCTGGCCTGGATGTAATTGTACCATAAAACATCTACCAAACTGGCACAGCACAGTAGCAGTTGAACCCTAAATAGCCTTACTAGGGCTGAGCAGTTACTGCCTTGGCATCTTAAGATTTGTTGTTGTTGTTTAGTCATTTAGCCTTGTCCAACTCTTTGTGACCCCCTGGACCAGAGCACGCCAGGCACTTCTGTCTTCCACTGCCTCCCGCAGTTTGGCCAAACTCATGTTGGTAGCTTCGAGAACACTGTCCAACCATCTTGTCCTCTGTTGTCCCCGTCTCCTTGTGCCCTCCATCTTTCCCAACATCAGGGTCTTTCCCAGGGAGTCTCCTCTTCTCATGAGGTGGCCAAAGTCTTGGAGCCTCAGCTTCAGGATCTGTCCTTCCAGTGAGCACTCAGGGCTGATTTCCTTCAGAATGGATAAGTTTGATCTTATTGCAGTCCATGGGACTCTCAAGAGTCTCCTCCAGCACCATAATTCAAAAGCATCCATTCTTTGGCGATCAGCCTTCTTTATGGTCCAGCTTGGAATCTTGGAAACTGCTCATTATTAGGAGAGCATGACTTAAAACAAGGAACCTGTGGGGGAGGGGAAATCACTGGGAAGCCTCCTTCCTTAAAAATGGGGGGAAATATGCTTCAAAAATATGGATGAGTGCAGTCTAGTGCACAATAACTTGTGCGTAAATCCCAATCAACAGGACTTACTTCTGAGTAAGGCATGCATAGGATTCAAAACAAAAAGTAATGGGATAGTTCAAAGAGAGCCTATTGGTCCTTCTTTGGGTACATTCATAGAAACAGAGATTTAGCGCATAGTTGTGCTGCCTCTCCCTTTCCTGTGCATAAGAAATTCAAAGGACCTGAAATGCGCTGGATCAATAAAGATCTATTTTGACTACAACCCCTTTGCTTTCCCCTTCCAGCTCCTTTATGGAGTTTCCATTTTTCCTGGGTTTTGCAGCCATAGGATTGTGCTGTCACCCTCCACAACTTTGTCAGAAACCATTTCAAAGGCCACTTACCCTTGAAGAACCTCTGATGACCTCAGACAGCTGTCGGATGGCATTTGTACATGTTGTGATGGTTTTGTTGGTCTCTTGTTGAGTCGTGTGCCTGAAAGAAAGAAAGAAAGAAAGAAAGAAAGAAAGAAAGAAAGAGGTCAATGACTTAGCAGCAATAATAATAATCAAAAGTTCTTTAGAAAGCCATCCCTGGAAACATAAGTGTCAACCTTTGCCAGTGCTCTACTTTCACATCGATGTTGGGTGCGCCAATTAATGCCAATTAATGCTCCTGAGCTGTGGAGCTTGACTTTGAAATTTGGGGTCTCTCCCCCTGAACATTTTGTTAGTGAAACCAACAACTACAAACTATAATTAAAACCCATGTTTTGAAGGTAAACATTTGCACACAGCTACAAATGCACACACTCTCTCTCACTCTCTCATTTTTATTAAATTTTCTGTTTTACATTTTAAAATACTCATTTTAACATCCTTAAAATATCAATGATTTCCCTTCTTCTCTTTCCAGGGTTCATTTTACATATCATAAATCCCTGCATATTTTACAAAAACTAAACCATTCAGTAGTCCATTATTGCATCCATCAAAACTTATTTACACTGTTGAATTCATCTTAATGCTGCCAACATTTTCAGCTGCGCACTATTATTTCCCATATATTCAACAGACATTTTCCAATCTTCTCTAAACGTATGTTCTTCTTGTTCTCTTATTGTATATGTTAAGTCTGCAAGCAGAGCATATTCTGTCAGCTTAAGGTGCCATTCTTCCTTGGTTGGGACCTCACTCATTTTCCATTTTGGGGCTAACAAAATACGGGCTGCAGTAGTAAAGGTAAAGGCAAAGAGACCCCTGACCATTAGGTCCAGTCGTGACCAACTCTGGGGTTGGGGCACTCATCTCGCTATATTGGCTGAGGGAGCCGCCGTACAGCTTCCGAGTCATGTGGCCAGCATGACTAAGCCACTTCTGGCGAACCAGAGCAGCACACGGAAACACCGTTTACCTTCCCGCTGGAGCGGTACCTATTTATGTACTTGCACTTTGACGTGCTTTCGAACTGCTAGGTTGGGATGAGCAGGGACTGAGCAACGGGAGCTCACCCCATCGTGGGGATTTGAACCGCCGACCTTCTGATCGGCATGTCCTAGGCTCTGTGGTTTAACCCACAGTGCCGCGCAGTAGTAGCATACATAAATAACCTTTTTTGACACCTGGGAATTTCACTCTGAATGATCAGACTGTTGGGGAAAATACAAATGCACTCTCGTATCTTATAGACCAGAATGATGAATTCACGATTCCTGTAGTGCAGATTGAACCATAACAACAACCAGCTTGCAGCTGTTAAATTTCACAACTGGAAGGTGATGGGCAAGGGGACTGGACTCAAAGGAAACATACGGAGCCAATCCCCTACTCCTGATAATCCTTTAAACTGTGAAAAGTGATGTTCCTCTTACACCTTATGAAAGCACAGAAAGTAAGCATTTCTCCTTAGAGGACACTTGATACAGGGCACAGTTACATAAAGTATACCCACCATAGCCTCATACCAATCCTCTAGCACCATTAATCCCTGTCCGTTGGCCATGCTGGGAGTTGGAGTACAACGATATCGGGAGTGCTATAGGTTCCACAGCCCCTGATTCAAGTTGCGAGGACTACCCTGCAGGTGGGATTGACCTCAAAGTTGAAATGCACTGGAAAATCACAGTTGTGTTTCTTTCCAGCAGTCACTTTGCTCATGTTCCATCATAGCTTAATTTCACCTTGCACACCATATGTGGTTCAAGGGAATCTGGAACCTTCAGATTCCAGTACAGTGCAAGTATGTTCCCGTTTCCAACAAACCTATTATCTCTCCCCCTATCTTCATCAAGTGTTGGTGCTGACCTTTAAAGCCCTAAACGGTCTCGGTCCAGTATACCTGAAGGAGCGTCTCCACCCCCATCGTTCTACCCGGACACTGAGGCCCAGTGTCAAGGGCCTTCTGGCAGTTCCCTCGCTGAGAGAAGCCAAGTTACAGGGAACCAGGCAGAGGGCCTTCTCGGTGGTGGCACCCTCCCTGTGGAACGCCCTCCCACCAGATGTCAAAGAGAACAACCACCAGACTTTTAGAAGACATCTGAAGGCAGCCGTGTTTAGGGAAGCTTTTAATGTTTGATACATTGCTGTATTTTAATATTTGGTTGGAAGCTGCCCAGAGTGGCTGGGGAAGCCCAGCCAGATTGGCAGGATATAGATAATAAATTATTACTATTATTATTATCTGACTTCAATAATATCTGGTCATTTTTGTCATCTGTACCTCAAACCAGTTCTTAGCATCCAACAAAGGGTCCTTCTCTCCCCCTCTCCAGTTATAGCTAATAGCCAACCTCTCAGCAGCATGGAGAAGACTCACCAACTCCGTATCTGCTAGCAGGACCAATGATGCTCTCATATGACAAAACAGTATAGCTTACATATGAATCATCCTAGATCCTTTGATGTGCATCAGAGGCCCTTCTCTGTGTGTCCCACCCAAGGGAAGGGTAGAGGCCTTTTCAGAGGTCTCCCCCTCCCCAGTCTATGGAATGCTATTCCCGGAGAGACACACTGGGATTCCGTACATCTCAGTCAGGTTTTTGTTTTTGTTTTTTTGCCTACAGATTTTTCTGCCTTCACAGACCTTGGGTTAAGTAATGGTGGTGCTCATCTCTCAGTAGGTGTAGGGAGGGCTTGGTGCCTATTAAAATTTATTGCTGGGCGAGCCTTTTATTTATCTTGTATCGTCAAGTGCTTCCATTTTTCTGTGGTTTTAAATCGTTTGCGTGTGTCGTGTTTTCACTGTCGCGGCAAACAGAGAACTAACAAATGAAAGTAGCCTCCCTGGTTATCTTTGAGTGAAAGGTTGTGCAAAAATTAATTATTAATTAAGAAACAAATAAATAATGATGACAGGTTCCATAGTAAAAAGAGAACCAGTCATTCCCCCTCTTTGATCAAGGGCAGCTTCCAGGATCCTGTTAGCTTATGAGCACATCCAACAAACAGGAATTGTATCTGCTCATATTGAGTCAAAGCACCAAGAACGAAATAATATCCATAGTTCAAAGCAAAGCACATTTCCCCCCAATAGAATGCCTTGTAAGAAACTAAAAATAATGATAACCATCTGAAGGAGCGTTCCACCCCCATCGTCTTCTGGCGGTTCCCTCACTGTGAGAAGAGAAGTTACAGAGAACTAGGCAGAGGGCCTTCTTGATAGTGGCACCCTCCCTGTGAAACACCCTCCAGTCAGATGTCAAGAAGATAAAGAATTACAAAACCTCTAGAAGACATCTGAAGGCAGCCCTGTATTGTGAAGTTGCTAATGTTTGATGTTTTACTATGTTTTATATATGCTGTAAGCCACTCAGAGTGGTGGGGAAACCCAGCCAGGTGGGCAGAATATAAATAATAAATTTATTATTATTATCATCACCATCACCGTTGTGGGTCAGACAAGATGTTACAAGGAATTGCATTATTATTTTTCCCATTAAAAAGAAGAACACAATAAGGCAGCAATCCTTGAATCTGATAAGAACAAGGGTCACTCTTTCTCCCAGATCAAAAACTGCCCTCTCCTGCAAGCCAATTTTTCATCTGTGGTGGGAATCGTAGAAAGTGCCCCTTGAGACCTCTGCTTTAGCCTGAACTAATGTGCATTCTATGGTTACATGACTGGCAGCTTCACCTCTGTGGCAAATCTATGCAGCGTGCGCCACTTTGCAAGAAAGGGCTCCCGAGAGCTTCAAAGCAGCGAGCACAGGTAGAGCAGCTGCCTGTGATTAAAAGAAAAAAACACGCTGCAATTTTATGCACAGTACCCAGCAATCCTATAAACGAGAACTTACTGTACCATGAAGATAACATCTCTTCAGCCACAGAGCAGTACTTCAGATACATATTACTGATTTAAATATATATATATGTACTAGAGAGAAGAGGCTATTTTTGTCACTGCTCGGCAGCCGAAGAAGAGTCAAAGAAGAAAAATACACAGTGGGCCAGGGCTAAAGGATGCTCTTTAGATTGAAACAACAACCAAAAAAAACCTTGGCAGAATAGACATCATTAAGCTGCCACATGGTGCCTTTCTCATCCGTGTTTTCAGTGTTTATAGCACAGACTGTTCTGAACAGGAGTCCAATTGATCACATGTATACACACATAACCAGCCACCTGACATGACTGTCTAGGGAATTTTATTTTTTTTGCCATCCTTCTACTTATTTGTTTCTCTGTTTTATATCCCACTTTGCCACTATGGAGCTCAAGGTGGGATACATGTTTTCTCCCCTCTTCAACATTGTGCAATCTTTTAGCCATGGGATGTTTAAAGACAACAACGCATAATTATTTCTAATCCTTCTAACCTCCTTTGGGGTAGGTTTGCGGATATGGCAGAAGGAGATAGGATCTGCCCATGCGATGCCCACCTGGTGGAAACTCTAGCTCACGTGGCCCTTAAATGTAAAATGTACGATGATCTCCACCAACAATTTCTAGACCATCTATGTATTCCAACATGGAAACCAGAGACAGAGGTTATACGCTTCTTATTACAGGGGAGAGATCAGGAGCTCACCAAGACAGTACAGTGGTGCCCCGCAAGACGAATGCCTCGCAAGATGGAAAACTCGCTAGACGAAAGAGTTTTCCGTTTTGGAGGTGCTTCGCAAAACGAATTTCCTATGGGCTTGCTTCGCAAGACGACAATGTCTTGCGAGTTCCTGCTGGTTTTTTCCCTCCCCCCCTTTTTCTAAGCCACTAATCCGCTTATCAGCTGATCCAATCAGCAGATAAGCTGCTAGAAGCCGCTAATAGCACTAATCCGCTAATCCTTCAATGGGCTTGCTTCGCAAGACGAAAAAACCGCTAGACGAAGAGAATCACAGAACGGATTCTTTTCGTCTTGCGAGGCACCACTGTAGCTAAGTTCCTCTATTTGATTTGCTGTCACCAAAGTATGCTACAGGATCCTGCCCTTGCTGGAGACCCACAGAGATGAAATAGATTGCTCGCCTCTTCTTCCCTTTGGCAAATGACTGTACTGTTGAAATGGCGATCAGATCACACTGGCCTATTTATTCTGAATGTTTCTATGTGGTGCAAATAAAGGTTTGATGACGATAATGATAATTATTTCAACTCACTAAGGGTTGCAGCCAACTCAGCTGCATTCCGAGTAAAGCCGTTGACATTAAATGGACCTGCCACTTCTGTGCATTTCAGTGGGTCTACTCTGAGTAGACTTCGCTCATCTACCTGCTTATTTTGTATGTTGATGGTTCGCATGTTTTAAGTCCTATATTTTTTGGCAAATTGCTTCTTATTAAAAGCGGCATATAAATGTTTTAAACGGAACATGGAATTTGCTGCAAGGGAATCACCCTCAAACACTTTCCCTACTTGTTCTGCCAGCTTGCAGTGGAATCTGGTAAAAAACTCCAAAACACAGCTCTTCCCTCCATCTGCATTTGTTGCACAGCGTGTCTGTATAGATATATAGATTAAGGATCTCCCTCGCTGTACCGTAGGGTGACATTCCTCGGAATCCAATTCTTTCCGCCTGAGACGTCCCTTTAATTAACTTCTTACTGTCCCGTGGGGAGAAGGATACGGCAGAAAGCTAATAATAAAAATAATACTGACATATCTTATTACTCTTCCATATTAAAATAAAATAAAATGCTGTGGGAGGTGAAATTCCAAAGCTTTTATTTTTTAATGAAGATCTTAATGGCACCGAATGTAAATTAAACCTAATTATGACCTGATTTATGAATGAGTCTCCAAGAGTGAAGCCTCACAAAGTTAATTATGCTGACAGTGCAGCAAAGGCAAGAGACATTGAGTTTTGAGACGGCTGAGAATGGCCATTGGTTGGAGTAAAGAAGGAGTGGGGAAACTGTGGTCATGCAGATGTTGTTGAGCTACAACTCTGTCATTCCAAGATAGCATGGTCAAGGATAAGCTGTAGTCAGGCAAAATCCAGACAGTCAGAGTTTCCCCATGGAAGAGAACATAGCTTGCCTTCAGAAAGTCCCATGTTCATTCCCCAGTGTGATGGCCTAGGACTCGGGCTTGGACTCAGAACCAGAGGAGTCTCAGTCTGCACCGGATCCTTTGCCTCAGGCATCATCTGAACCAAGTCTGGGGCCTGATCATGAAGAGTCCCAGTCTGCACAGGTTCCCCTGCAACAAACCCCAGCTGGGCCGAGTCAGGGGCCTGAGCGTGCCCTGGCTCCAGATGTGGGGATGACCTCGTTGCCTTCAGCTGGGCCATTATTTACAGCTGCTCCACTACCGGTTGGGTCAGGGGAGGCTGAGGCAATAACCCACCAACGTCTCCTGAGCTGCAAAGACTAAGATCTGAGAGAAGGAGAGACCTGGGTACTCGCAGGAGGAGTGCTCGCCTTTGGGCAAGACAGCAAGGTGAGTTGCCAGGGGACCAGGACCGGCCGTTACCCCAACAGAGATAAAAGGCTGTTGCACCCTGACCCAGGTTGCGGGAGTAACATTGCTGTATGCCAGATCCTGCCTGAGATCCTGTACCTGCCCTTGCCTGGTTTCTAGCCTTGACCCTGTCAGACTGACTCCTAGCAGAACCTACGGATTCTGGACCGGACCTGGACTGCGGTTCTTGGGTTACCCCCAGGCCCAGCATACCCTGAATCTTCAGGTAGGGCTGGAGAGGGCCCTGCCCAAACCCCTGGACAACTACTGCCAGTCAATGTCAAAAATAGCAAGCTAGGTGGGCAGATGAGGGCTAGAAGCCATCAGTATGTGACAGCGGCCACATCTTCAGAACTGCTCCAACTGGCTGGCTAAAACAGGTGAGAATAGCCAATGGGTCACAAACGCTCAATAATAATAATAAGAATAATAAATTTATTTGTACCCTGCCCTCCCCGGCCGGAGCTGGGCTCAAAGCAGCTAACATCATATAAATAACACAGTATACATAAAAACAGGCATCAATTAATTAAAATGTATATTAAAATTAATTTGTTGTTGTTGTTTAGTTGTTTAGTCATGTCTGACTCTTTATGACCCCATGGACCAGAGCACACCAGGCACTCCTATCTTCCACTGCCTCCTGCAGTTTGGTCAAACTCATGCTGGTAGCTTCGAGAACACTGTCCAACCATCTCGTCCTCTGTCGTCCCCTTCTCCTTGTGCCCTCCATCTTTCCCAACACCAGGGTCCTTTTCAGGGAGTCCTCTTCTCATGAGGTGGCCAAAGTCTTGGAGCCTCAGCTTCAGGATCTGTCCTTCCAGTGAGCACTCAGAGCTGATTTCCTTAAGAATGGATACAGGTTTGATCTTCTTGCAGTCCATGGGACTCTCAAGAGTCTCCTCCAGCACCATAATTCAAAAGCATCAATTCTTCAGCGATCAGCCTCCTTTATGTTAGAATAGCCTCACCCAAATTCTCCATATTCCCATTGTCCCTGATTACTGACCATGCTGCCTAGGGCTGATGGGAGCTGTAATTCTAAGGTATTTGGAGGGTATGTGTTGGCTACCCCGTCATAGGCTCTACATCAGCCATGAGGAAGCTGTGCGTATGCAAAATGGGTACACAAAATGTGTACAAGGAGCAAAATGTACACAACACCAGAGGACAGAGTGGGATAGAGCAGACCTATGATTGTTAGAGAGTCCAACATGGGATGTAATTTTCTGCTAAGTCCATCCATATGAAGTGTATGCCTCATATTTAATTTGAATTGGTATCTTCCTTCATCTCACTCTTCCTCCCTTCCCCCAAGCTGATCTTCCCTTTCTATGGTCTTTAGTTGGCATTGATATAAGATATTTTAGGAACTCAATTATTGTTTGCGTATTTGAGAATTCGCCTCTCTTTTTGTCTCTTTAGTTTTTGTCTCATTTTAATTGGTATCCTTTTTTATAGTTTTTAATACTGTAGATCTTGAAAAAGCAGTTCGATAAAATTCATATTAAGAGAGAGAGATAGAGATTGCTTTCAGGGGGAAGAACTGCCAAATATCAAATAAAGTGGAATTATTTCAGAAAGCAGCTATTAAATTAGAATGTAGCTGAAACGGATAACGCCACATTCCTAGGCATACTTACCCGGATATAAGTTCAACTGAGTTTGATCGGAATCACTACTAGAAATGGAGGGGGAAATCAATTCAGTTCGCATTGAAATGCACTTTCTGGATGTGAGAAACGAAATGCAGCCATCCTTGAAAACTCACCCCACCTACATAGCTTTGGGGAGGCAGTGTGAGGGCTCTGGCAGCTTCCTAGAGCCCTTGCACTGCCTTCCCCAAAACCAGTAAGCATGGCAGTGCCTTCCTTACCAGTCTCTGGGAAGGTGTGAGGGCTCTGGGAGTGTTCCAGAGGCTGGTAAGGAAGGCACTTATTCGCTTGGCAGGGTCTAGGAAGGTCCCAGGAGGGACCCTGGAGAGGACCTTCCCAGATCCCAGTGAGCAGCCCTCCACTTGGTATTGGTGGTGGTTGGGAAACATTTCCAGGGACTGACCTTGTGTGATTTTGCCTTTGCACATGGAGCCCCAGAACTGAACCCTCACGTAAGTGGCGGACCCACTCCAATTAATTTTGGAGTTTTTATACTTTGCCCTTCCTCCAAATCAGAGCACAGGGCAGCTGACAATAAAAAAACACACAACATCAATTACAAAAAATAAAATCATACATCCATCGAAAAACAAACATACACCAAGCTGACACTAAGTTAAACTCCCACCAGCCCCAACATCATCAGGAACAATGGTCCCTCTGGTTCAGTCTTCTTGTTCTCCCGTACCCGGCAACGTTTGCCCAATGAAAATAGAGATGTCCCCTCCCACATTTCTCCAATGAAAATAGGGACATCCTATTCCATACTCTCCAGTGCTTCTCCGATGAAAATAGAGATGTCCTAAGGAAAAGTGGAATACTCCAGGATCAAATCAGAAACTAGGACAGCTTCTGTAAATCCAGGACTGTTAAAAGAAAGCGGAGGCAGCATATATTGGAGGCCACTTAAGTCAGATAATGTGTGCCAAACATAGCTGCTCCACATACATTCCCTGGCATAGCAGCTCTTGGGAAAGCAGACTCAGTGTAACTTGTTTACCAAAAAGGGGAGAAAATAAATAAGAAAGCTTCAAGTTTTACACTTGCTTGAGAAATTCTCAGGTTAAGAGGGAAGTCTAGGCCTAAAGAGGTAACATTAAAGTGGGTTTGCAATTAGCTCTTGAAATACAACCCTATGATCATCCCTCTTTGGTTTTAATGTATCTGTGAGAGCGTTTTTGTTGTTTGTTGAGGTTGCCTAGGGCAAGATAAAATGACTAACAAATTTAATAAATAGCAATGGCAACCCAACTGAAGCAAAATACTGGAGAAATAAAACATTTAAGTCATTGATAGGCCAAAGTGCCAGAGATATATCTGTTCTTCGTTACCTTTATTGCACTTTGACCTGGCCACATTTTTTAATGGAAAGTTGACCATAAATAACAACCAATCCATCCAGTGTTATTTTTTTTAGAAAAGGAGGTGCTGGAACTTACCATGAACACCTCCCTTGTTCTCTTATAATGACAATGGTGCCCACCTGAGAGGGGACGGGACTGAATTCTGGAAAGTTCCAGCTGGAAAAAAAGCCCTGAATCTATCCCTTCATCAATCAATGACTTTCTAGAATCATAGAATCATAGAGTTGGAAGAGACCACAAGGGCCATTGAGTCCAACCCCCTGCGAAGCAGGAAACACCATCAGAGCACTCCTGACATATGGTTGTCAAGCCTCTGCTTAAAGACCTCCAAAGTAGGAGACTCCACCACACTCCTTGGCAGCAAATTCCACTGTCGAACAGCTCTTACTGTCAGGACGTTCTTCCTAATGTTTAGGTGGAATCTTCTTTCTTGTAGTTTGGATCCATTGCTCCGTGTCCGCTTCTCTGGAGCAGCAGAAAACAACCTTTCTCCCTCCTCTATGTGACATTCTTTTATATATTTGAAATCACAGCAACATTATTTCCTGCTAAATCACAGCAACATTATTTCAGCAACATTATTAGCTAAATCACAGCAACATTATTTCCTGCTCGAAACATCAACAGACATACAGCTTATTTTGTCAGGAAGTGTATGCAGACTCTGTACATCACTACCACCAGAAACAAACAAAAGAAACCCTTTTCAAAAGGCATTGCTCTGCTTGAACTCTGATAAAGACCCACAGATTCCATTTGAATAAGTGAGATTAATAGATTAGTCTATCAGAGAGTGGTTTCCTTGGCCCTCGCAGAGAACAAACAGCTATAAGCAGGGGGAGCTGAGTTTTACAGCCACCTCAATTTGTCCTCTAGATTTCCCCTTCTGTTTATATATGAAAAGACAGATTAAAGTATCCTTCATTTTACAGCCGAGGGGCATTTATTGCCAAAATAAACACAGTGGAAACACAAGCGAGAGAACCCACCTGCCGTACAGCCTTGGGAATAGAAAGCAAACTACATCCCCGTGTCTCAAATTACACCCAGAATGATGCTTAAACCATGTTGTTGGTTTTAAGCGAAGGGGATAATTTCCCACCGTGCGGCATCCAGACAATAAACTAAAATAAAATACAGGGTGGGAAATTGGTCCTGAGCTTGCTTGCCTTCTCCCTTGGTGCTTTGAGCCTTCGATTTCACAGGAATGGAAGGGGAAAGTTCACTTTGTCCTAGGATCCACTGCCGAGCTGGGCAACCAAGTTTGCACAGGGGCCATGCTGAATATTCAGCAAGGAATAAGGACCAATAGCCTTGGCTTCCTAAGCAAGGGAGGATTTGATGGACTTCCCCCCTTTATTGGAATCTTTGGCGATCACACAGGGCCCCCATATGTTTAACGGTCTATTGATCTCTGTGCCAACACTGTGCTCGCTTCCCCGCTGCCACCAACCAGTTACTCTCTGGTAAAACACTGAGTCCAGTCCGTTGTTAAAAGTGAACCAAAGAAACAAGTTTATTTTACAAGCATTAACAAGTTTATGGTTTCTCAGATAATATTCCTGTCAGTATCTTAACTTTAGTTTCTTTACCAGCCTATACCTTCCTAATACCTTCTGACTGATTACAGCGGTACCTCTGGATGCGAACAGGATCCGTTCCAGAGCCCTGTTCGCATCCTGAAGCGAACACAACCCGTGTCCGCGGGTCGCGATTTGCCACTTCCGCACATGCGAGTGACGTCATTTTGAGCATCTGCGCATGCGCGGGTCACAGAGCGCAACCCCAAAATTTTCATCCCGAAGCTACTTCAACCCAAGGTATGACTGTATCTCAACTGTTTGACTGATTCCTCTTAACAAATTCTCTCCCTCTCTCACACCAGACTAGCCCAACCCACAGACCTATCTTATCTGTCTCTTCTAGCTCCAGACTGTCTTCTCAACCACCCTAACTCTAACTCTTTCCTCTTAAAACCCCCCCTCTGTGCTTAAACCTTATACACACGGTGGAGTACAGGGTCAGATTTAAGGTGCTGGTTTTGACCTTTAAAGCCCTTCACGGCCTAGGACCCTCGTACCTACGGGACCGCCTCTCCTGGTATGCCCCACGGAGGACCTTAAGGTCCATAAATAGCAACACCCTAGTGGTCCCGGGCCCTAAGGAAGTTAGATTAGCCTCAGCCAGAGCCAGGGCCTTTTCAACACTGGCCCCGGCCTGGTGGAACGCTCTGCCTCATGAGACCAGGGCCCGGCAGGATCTGATTTCTTTCCGCAGGTCCTGTAAGACAGAGTTGTTTCGCCTGGCCTTTGGCTTGAAGCCAATTTGATTCCCTCCCCCTCTTTCTTTTTTCTTTTTCCTTTCTCCTCCTGTGATGAGGCAGCATTTTAATATTTTAATGTTTCAATATTTTAATGTTGTATTTTAATCTTGGTTTTAAGTTGTATTCATTCAACTTGTTTTTATTATTGCTTGTTAGCCGCCCTGAGCCCAGCCTTGGCTGGGGAGGGCGGGGTATAAATAAAAATTATTATTATTATTAGTTAACTCAGCCCCCTAAGTTCCCATTGGTTAGTCATTTTACAATTAGTTAACCCTTTCCCTATGAACCCAGTATGATGTCACACACATAGGAGGGCAAACGCCACAGACTCCAACTCCCATAATCTCAGTTGGGTCTCATGGGAGCTGGAGTTCAAAAATGGCCAAAGGTCTAAAGTTTCAACATCCTTCCTTAAGCACCCATTTCATTTGCCTGAGGTCTCATTCAGGCCAGACCTCCTTTTTTTGCTGCATTTCGATGTCTGGCCTTTAAAGCTCTGTGTCTAAGTATAGGTTTGTTTTAGTTTTTTGTCCTGGCACGTTCCCCAGGAAAACCGGTGTTTTACTGCTGGATCAAACCAAATGCCAATTGGTTTTTTGGCAGACAGCTGTTTGCTCCGATTCAGTGGTAAAACCCAGGTATTCCCAGGGAAAGCGCTGGAACAAAAAAGAAGAAAAGCCTCTCAGGCACAACGCTTTAAAGAAGCATTTCCCAAACTTGGGTCACCAGCTGTTTTTGAAACTCCCATCATCCCTAGCTAGCAAGACCAATGGTTGGGGAGGATGAGAACTGTAGTCTTAAAAAAGCAGATGGAGTCCCGAGTTTGGAAAACACTGCTTTCAAGCATGAACATGTTCCTTGAAAGCATGATGCAAAAGGATGTCTGTATGAGTTCTGTGTTTCATCTTCCTTTCTCATTCATGTCTTAATCCTAAGAGTGATGGTGGAAGGGTGTAGAGCTTGGACACCGCAGCAACACTGGATCCTGACTTTGCAGAGTCCTCAAAGTGCAGTGCCTTGTAAAGGTCCGTATAGATCAGTGTTTCCCAACGTTTTTTGGGCAAAGGCACACTTGTTTCATGAAAAAAATCTCGAGGCACACCACCATTACAGCCCCGTGACGTCAGCGCGCAGCGTCACGCCGGGAGGGACATGAATTGCTAGCAAATTACATAATCACCTCCTTGAGGGCTGGCTCATCTTCTCCGAAGGCAGAACCCCATTAATTAACAGCACAGACTCACACCATAGCCAAGACGAGGGGGGGAAACCTCAGTCATGCACAGTCATGCACATGTGGGGGCTAAATGAGGACGAAGACCGGGCAGAGAGCAGGGTTCAAATCACCCCACCTGGCCAGGACAATCCCTGGGTGCTCCCTTGGGCCACTCGCCTGACCCACCTCGCAGGGCTGTTGTTGCGAGGATAACACGGGGAGAACCACGCACGCCCCCGGGAGCTCCTTGGAGGAGAAAGCGGGCAATGAATGCAATGCACGAAATATATGAGAGGCGACCAGGTTTTGCAGGTGAGGGGCCCCCGCCAGCCTCCGCTTCCAACACCCGCCGAAACTTCGCAACGACGCCGAAGTTTCCCCCCGGGCTCGGCTCGGGGAGCAGCGCTGCTCCCCCCCGGCTCCCCTTCGCCCTCCCGGCTCTCTCTGCCGCCCACTGGGGACCCCCCTCACCTGCCAAGTCCGGAGCGCCGGTGGAAGTTGCATGCATGCATGCAGGGCGCCGCGTTTCCATTGCATTGCACTGCACTCCATGCAACGCCTGCACGCATGCATTGCCTTGCACGCCCGCCAAGGGGTCTCCCCGCGGTCCGATGTGTCCCCTCCGGCGCGGATGCAGCATTGCAAAAATAACCCCCCCCCCGACGCAGCCCTACCTGGGGGGCAGCCTCCGCCTCCGCCGCTCCGCCTCCGCGGGGATCCCCGGGCTCCATCCTGCCGCCCGATCTCCACGGGGGCGCAGGCAGGCTGCGCGGGGTCTGCGCGGAAGAGCCCCTGCCCGCCGCCGCTGCGCTCATTCCATGGCCGGGAGAAGAGCGCTTCAAACAAAACGCCCGGCCCGCCAGGCCACGCTGGGAAACGTAGTTCGTGCACCCCGCGCGGGCGCGGAGCCCAAGGGCGAGGGGACTACGGATCCCGGCAGCCCCCGCGCCGGGGACGGAGGGGGAGAGTCCGGGTGCAGGGATGGAGGGACGGGTGGGCGAGCAAGGGAGGCGCAGAGCGGGAGGGAGGGAGGGAACCCCAGGGGTCATCTAGTGACGGCGCCCCAATCGAAAATTTGACTTAAAAAAAAAATCTTTTTAATTTTTTAATTTTTCCCGCGGCACACCAGGCAACATCTCGCGGCACACTAGTGTGCCGCGGAACAGTGGTTGGGAAACACTGGTATAGATAAAGCTATGGTTTTCCCAGTAGTGATGTATGGAAGTGAGAGCTGGACCATAAAGAAGGCTGATCGCTGAAGAATTGATGCTTTTGAATTATGGTGCTGGAGGAGACTCTTGAGAGTCCCAAGGACTGCAAGAAGATCAAACCTATCCATTCTGAAGGAAATCAGCCCTGAGTGCTCATTGCAAGGACAGATTCTAAACCTGAGGCTCCAATACTTTGGCCACCTCAGCAGAAGAGAAGACTCCTTGGAAAAGACCCTGATGTTGGGAAAGATGGAGGGCACAAGGAGAAGCGGACGACAGAGGACGAGATGGTGGGACAATGTTCTCGAAGCTACCAGCATGAGTTTGGCCAAACTGCAGGAGGCAGTGGAAGACAGGAGTGCCTGGCGTGCTCTGGTCCATGGGGTTACGAAGAGTTGGACACGACTAAACAACAACAACATAGGTACCCCTGACCGTTAGGTCCAGTCGCGGACAACTCTGGGCTTCCACATTCATCTTGCTCTATAGGCCAAGGGAGCCAGCTTTTGTCCACAGACAGCTTCTGGGTCATGTGGCCAGCATGACTAAGCTGCTTCTTCGAGAACTTCCTTAAAATGCAACATTGATGGTACATAACCCCTTGGAAGCTCTTCAAGATGTATAAAAGTGTACCAAGCAATTGTTGGAGGTGTAAAGAAAAACCAGGTAATTTATACCACACGTGGTTGCAATGTAAATAAATCAAGGTGTTCTGGGAGAATATTCATTCTGAATTGAAAAAAATGTTTAAAATATCTTTCAGCAAAGAACCAGAAGCTTTCCTCCTGGGAATCACAGACTCGGATATCCCTTAAAAAGCTAAGGAACGTTTTCTTTATGCTACGGTTATAGCAGGAATACTCATTGCGACAAACTGGAAAAGCGACAAAGTCCCTTCTAGATCAGAGTGGACTCCAAAAATGATTGACTATGCGCTACCTATTTATCTACTTGCACTTTGACGTGCTTTCGAACTGCTGGGTGGGCAGGAGCAGGGACTGAGCAATGGGAGCTCACCCCGGGATTCGAACTGCCGACCTTCTGATCGGCAAGCCCTAGGTTCTGTGGTTTAGACCATAGCACCACCCGCGTCCCTGGGGTACCTTGTAGGGTAACAGATTTATCGCCCACCCTTCCCCAAAAAGTCCCAGGGCAATCTCAAAACAGCCTGAAACATCTATCGAAATCACTCTTTAAAAGCCTTAAATTACTGCAAACATCAGAAACAGCTGCAAAAGGATGTGTGTGTCCCTCATCCTCTCAATGATAACTTCCTTTATTGGTCTGGCAGCTTTCCGTGTAGCTGAACGTGCATCTAAACTTTGCACGGAGTTTTTCTGTTTCCCAGAGATGGTGACATTTCCGCCCTGCTTTTGAAATGGAATGAGCTTGAACGTTGTCCCTTTCCAAGCTGGTAAGACCTCTCCCGCCCTTTGCGTGCTCTTAGAAATAATTACCAGCAATTTCAGGGCCCTCTCCCTCCCTCTCTTTTCTGCTAATCCTTTTACTGCTTGGGGAGGGAGGGTTGGTGGGGGTGAATTCCATCAGGCCCATAGGGTTTGTATTGCGCAGGCTGTCCTTTCCCAATTCAGATTTTGTGATCTCTTGCTGTTCCCCCATTAAATGTCTATAATGGGTGGCTCTAAGCAGGGGTCAGGGGGTGTGCAGGAGACACTCCATCTGATCTGCAGCTCTTGCTGATCTGCAAAACAGTAAGCATTTTGCAGAACTGGAATTCAAATGTGGCAAGATCAATTCTGCCTCGGCCAGACCTCACCTGCAGTTCTATTGTCCAGTTCTGGGCACCACTGTCTCTTTAAAAAAGGGATATTGACAAGCTGGAAAGTGCACAGAACAGGGCGACCAAGGTGATGAAAAATATGGAAGTATTGCCTTATGAGGAATGGTTGAAGGTGTCGCGTATGTTTAGCCTGGTGAAACTCGGTCACTCGGAAAAATTATATTGGAACACTGTAGATCAGGGGTAGGCAAACTAAGGCCCAGGGACCGGATCCAGCCCAATCGCCTTCTAAATCCGGCCCGAGGACAGTCCAGGAATCAGCATGTTTTTACATGAGTAGAATGTGTCCTTTAATTTAAAATGCATCTCTGGGTTAGATAGATAATAATTTATTACAGTCAAAGACCAGCTCACATATCATAACACAATAAAAACAGTGTTCATAAAGATAAAATATACAATCGGAGCATATTGCAGCAATAGATCATGAGTTAAAATTAAGATCTATACATACCCCCGTACAACTGAGATTTGGGCTACCATAAAAAAATTGACCCTGAGGCGCTGCAAAGGGCGACTTCAGCATTTCCCTAGTAAGGCATTTTATTCTAGAGGATGATCTGTGCCTACAAATCTGGGTGCAGAATCTGGCTACCGGCCAGGTCATCTTGAGATCTTTGCCTAAGAGGAGAGAATTAAGTTTAGACTTGTCTGAAAGATCGGCAAGCCTCTTCAGCGAAGGATCAATGGCGTCTCTACGAATCTCAACATAAAAAGGACATCTAAAAAATATATGTTTGGGGCTTCCTATTTCCCCTAATGGGCAGGTGCAAAGTCTCTGTGCGTACAGGACTCTTCCATAGGAGCCTTCCAGAACCGGTGAGGGCAAGACCAAGCTTCTGGCAAGAGTAAAAGCCCTTCTTGCGTTCATCTCTGGGTTATTTGAGGGGCATAGGAATTCATTCATTCCCCCCCAAAAATATATATATACATATAATCCAGCCCACCACATGGTCTGAGGGATGGTGGACCGGCCCATGGCTGAAAAAGGTTGCTGACCCTAGCTGGAACAAAACACAGGAAGATCTTCATTGATTGTTACCCTATATCCCTAATTGCTATTGTTCTACAATTATAATCTTAGAAGGTTTTATAATCTTAGAAGGGGTGTGACTGTGAGGGGGTATGACTGCAACTGTCATGAAGGGACCCTGCACTTCTGATTTTGTGATTGCATATGTAAACCCAACACTCACAGTGAAAACCATGTTCAGAAACATCATTAGAAACAGCAAGCTGTGGGACTTCCGGCGAGCCGCGATCCCAGCGCAAGCAAGGGCTTGCACCGCGTGGTGAAGCCCGAGCTATTCTGAAGGATTGGGGCGACTCCAGGGCGCGGAGACTCCTCAAACTCTTTGGAAGGGTGTTCAAAGAGTCTAGTTCCCAGCACGACCGGAGAAAGGATCAAACCGGCTACCAGGTAACCCCGAGAGAGGCGACGAGAGTAGCGGAAAGATCCAGCGGGTCCGGGGAGCCATTTTCTTACCTTCAGATAGCAAAGCCCTGCGCTTGCAGGAAGAGCGGCTTGTTTTCAAAAAAAAAAGGAGACTCCGATATTTGCAACTTTGTGGCCAAGAGGGGAAACAAAGAAGTTTCGGAGTAGCAAAGAGAGATGAATGGAGTTCAGCGGGTGGCCGAAATCAACTAAGACACGGCAGGAACACAGTACAAAAAGAAAGTGAGTGACTTGCCCGGGCGGAAACATAGTCTCTTTTTCGGCTTTCCCCCCCTCATGAAAGTAACGCTGTTACAAAGGGAGAAGGGGAAGAAAAGAATTTCAGAGGGGAAAGGAAAGAAACCGGAAGGGTCCAGGCGAGAGGGAGAGTGGAGGTCCCTGATTTTTGGCGATTTTTGATTCTACTGGCGAGTAGGAGGCTGGGAAGGTTACGGGCAACTTCGGAAGAGAAGCCTCGCCGCCATTTGAAATAGGAGCGCAGCGTTCGTGCGGAGAAAAGCGAAATTACGATATTACGTGTCAGCGTTCTATAGAGAACTATACACTTTATCAGGAACTGCATATGGGGACAGGAGTTAGAAATGCGAACTCTGAGGACAATTTAAAGATTTGGTAAGAGTGGATGCAGATTTGGGGTGGAAGCGGGGGCTAATTGGGAGAGCTTCTGAGGGCAAAATGGAGCATGTGAGTGGCGTTTAGACCTTCTATCCTTCCTCCTCCTGGCTCTCCCCCTCCCCCTCCCATTAGATACCCGTTGTGTTCCCGTTCCTACCTACCCAACCCCCCTCCTTCTTTGTTAAACTCCCCGAAGTTCCCGCAATTTATGGACTAAGCGACAGGCGAACTAGAGGAGAAGCATCGGTCTCTGGAAATTGCAGCCTGCCGCTGGGAATATCAGACACCCTAAAGATTTATTTTTGAATTATAAACAGACTTTGTTTGATAAATAAGACCACGACCAGAACTGTGAGAACTCGCTACGATAATTTGCTAAGATTTAATTTAATTTCATTGTTTTGGAGTGTTATATAAGAGTTCATAGTTTATTGTTTATAACTTATTGCCCATAGATTCAAAGACTACAGATTCGGTCTTTGAAAAGATAATTACGGGGTGAGAGATAAATTATAACAAGGGAAAGAAGCGAACGTAAGGAAACTGTGGGAGAGACTAAGAACGATAAACGCGGGCGGAAAGGGACGGTGGGGAAAAGGATTACATAAAATACAAGATGTCTTACACAGGAAGGAAGGGAACGAATGGGGGTACACCTGTAGAGAGGAGAGGCTCTAAACAGGAAACGGACTTTAAGACAGACATTCTGAGGATGTTTGCAGAGATTAAACAAAGTCAAGTAAATGTTGAACATAAGTTAGAATCGGTGGACAATAGAATTGGGAAATTAGATAGAAAAATGGAGGAAACTGTGAATGAAATTAAGGGGCAAATAAAAGAAATAGCTAGGAGAACGCAGCTTACAGAAGAAGGTCTGAAAAAGACAAAGGTAGAGATAAGAGAGGTTAGAAGAGAGAAGGAGAAGATCAGAGCAGATGTGACGGAAATATGTAAGACACAGGAAGAGATAAAAGATATTATAGCAATGAACGAATTGAGGCAAAGGGAGGTAAATCTTAGGCTGAGAGCAATTCCAGAGACACAGAATGAGAATATAAAAGAAAAGCTAACGAAGGAGTTAGCAGAATGGATGGGTTTGCCTGTAGAAGAAATGGCCAATAGTATACTAAACACATTTAGAATGCGTGTTAGCACAACAAAAGCAAAGAAATTTCCGGGTGATTGTCTGATTACATTTGATAACAAAGCAGTGAGAGACAGGATCCTCCAAAGGAATAGAGAAAAAAGATTGAACATAGACGGAAATTATATAATTATTTTTAAAGACGTCCCAATAAGATTGCTTAAAAAGAGAGATGCTTATAAACCTTTGGTGCAAACACTGAGGAAGAATAGGGTGGAGTTTAGGTGGGAATTCCCGGAAGGGATAACATTTACATATAGAGGTAAAAAACACAAGTTGATAAACTCTGAAGAAACCGGGAAATTCCTTAGGAAATACAAGGAACTTAAAGCGGAAGCTCAAGAGGTAGGAAGAGTGGAGGGAGCCTCTCCAGAAGAATTACCAGAAGAATTAAAAGTGTTGGAGGAGGGGGAGGGGGGGAGGATGAGTCGGAGGAGGAAGAGGAGAAAGAAGAGGAAACAGAGGATCCAGAAAATATATAACGGATAGAAAATTTCAAAAATAACAAAAGGTTAATATACGGGCTATGGGGTTAAAAATCAGGAGTTGGAATGTTAATGGGATGAATGATAAAAGAAAGAGAAATAAAATCGAACAATGTCTAAAGAGGAAAAACCTGGATGTTATCTGTCTCCAGGAGACACATGTGGCCAGAAAGCACAGAAAAGTGCTAATCAACAAACGGTTGGGAAATGAGTATGAAGCCCTGGATAGGGTAAAAAAAAGAGGTGTGGTATTGTATATCAGTAATAAGATAGAAGCAAAAATAATGTTTAAAGATGAGGAGGGGAGGATGATAGCGGTAAACATCAACTGGCAGGGAGAAAAAATATTGTTAGTGGGGATATATGCTCCGAATGGCAGCAAAACTGAATTCTTTAAGAAACTAGAAGAAAAATTAATGGAATATGCTGACCAAAAAATAATTCTAATGGGGGATATGAATGCAGTCGTCTCACTTGAAATGGACAGACTTAGAGATAGAGCAAACAAAGAAGGGAAGTTGCCAAAATCTTTTTTCTCTATGGTGGAAAACTGCGGATTAGTAGATATCTGGCGCTTGAGATACCCGTTAGAAAAGCAATTCACCTTCTATTCAGAACCCAACCAATCCTTCTCTCGAATAGATCAGATCTGGATTTCTAAAGAAATATGCCCAAGAATTAAAAATATAGAAATAAAGCCAAAAGTAATCTCAGATCATAACCCACTAGAGATGGAATTGGACAGCTATGAGAAAAGATCTTACAGATGGCGATTAAAAGATTACCTGTTGGATGATCAAAAGGTGGTGGAAATGGCAAAGAAAAAATTGACGGAATACTTCAAGGATAACTGGGGCAAAGGAACGAAAGAAAGTACAGTCTGGGATGCTAGCAAGGCGGTCATAAGAGGATTTTTCATTCAACAGAGTGCAATAAAAAACAGGAACAGAGAAAGAAATAAAGAGGAAATTCTAAGACAAATAATGATAAACGAACGAAAACTAGTTCAGAAACCTAACTGTACAGAAACAAAGGAAAGAATAAAAATTCTTCAAACCCAGTTTGCCACAATAATAAATAGGGAGGTGGAATGGAATATAAAAAGACTTAAACAAAGGAATTTTGAACATGCTAATAAACCAGGCAAATGGCTTGCCTGGCAAATTAAAAAAAGGAAAGAACAAGGGATAGTTAATAAAATAATAGTAGAAGGGGAAGAAAGAACAGACCCTAAAGGAATAAGGAGTGAGTTTATGAGTTTCTATGGCAACTTATATAATGACCAAGAAAAGATAGGACAAAGGAAGATAGAAAGATACCTGAGAGATAAAGGGGGACAAAAAATTCCACTGGAGGGAAAACAAAGACTGAATACACCTATTGAAAACAAGGAAATAGAGGAGATAATTAAAAATTTGAAGAGGGGAAAAGCCCCAGGCCCAGACGGGTTCACGGCAGGCTATTATAAGGAAATGAAATCAGTCCTAGTGGAACCCCTGAAAAAGACAATGAATATAATATTAAAGAAAGGGGAAATCCCGGAAACCTGGAAAGAGGCATTTATCACATTCCTACCCAAACAAGATTCGGACCTAACCCAAGTCAGAAATTTTAGACCAATCTCATTGTTGAATGTAGACTATAAGATATACGCAGGAATCCTGGCCAGAAGATTAAAAGATGTACTGGCAGATGTTATTCATAAGGATCAGGCGGGATTTCTGCCAGGCCGGCAGATGAGAGACAACATAAGACACATTGTGGACATGTTGGAATTCCTGTCTATTAGGTTTAACAAACAAGTTACAATGATGTTCATTGACGCCGAAAAGGCGTTTGACAATGTGGTATGGAACTTTATGTTGAGAAACCTGGAGTACATGGGTGTAGGTAGTGACTTTTACAATGGGGTGAAAGCAATATACACGGAACAGAAGGCCAAGTTGATTGTAAATGGAACAATAACGGAAGAGATTGAGATAAGGAAGGGAACAAGGCAAGGATGCCCTCTCTCTCCGTTACTATTTATAACAGTGTTAGAAACCCTCCTAAACTCTATAAGGAAAAATGGTAATATAAAAGGGGTGACTCTAGGTCAGAACGTTTATAAAACCAAGGCCTTCGCGGATGACTTAGTAGTGATGACGGAAGAGCCATTAACATCAATAGGAGAGATAATGAGAGAGATAGAAGCATTCGGAAAGGTGGCTGGATTTAAACTAAATAAGACGAAAACAAAGATGATATATAAAAATGTGGACCCAAAGACAACAGAATTAATCCAACAGCAATGGCAGATAGGGAAGGCAAAGAAAGTTAAATATCTTGGCATCTGGATAACATCTAAAAATATGGATCTTTATAAAAATAACTACGAGCCGGTATGGAGGGAAATAAGGAAAGACTTAGAGAAATGGGGACGTCTAAAACTATCTTTATGGGGAAGAATAAACATGATAAAGATGAATGTTTTACCAAGACTGATGTTTCTGTTTCAGTCCATACCTATAATAAAAGGAAGTAAGACTATAAAAGAATGGCAGAGAGTAGTTTCGAGGTTCATATGGCAGGGCAAAAAGCCCAGAATCCAATTCAAATTGCTTACAGATGTAAAAGAAAGGGGGGGGTTCGCGCTGCCAGATCTTATGCTATACTATGAGGCGACATGTCTAAGTTGGCTAAAAGACTGGGTCAATTTAGAGAATACGGAACTACTTGATCTGGAGGGTTTCGATAACCACCTTGGCTGGCATGCCTACATGTGGAAAAGTGAAACGAGAAAACACAGGGGATTCAGAAATCATATTTTTAGAGGACCGATAATAGAAGTGTGGGAGAGATATAAAAACATACTAGAACCGAAAACACCCCATTGGTTAGCACCACTCGAAATAATAAATAGGAAAACCACCAATATGGGAGGTAACCGGGTAACATACAACCAACTAGTAACTAAAGTGGATGGGAAATGGAGAATTAAACCCTACGAGACGATTAGAGAATACGTATACGATTGGTTTAGTCCCCAACAGATTAACCAGATGTTTAGCAGAGACATCAAAGAAAGAGGGTATGTAGACAATGACTCAAAATTCCAGACGGAAATAATAAACAGTAAGGTGAAAAATATATCTAAAGCATATAGGATGCTGTTAGACTGGAATTTGGGAAACGAGGAGGTGAAATCAGTGATGATTTGTTGGGCAAAAGACGTAGGCCACAGTATACAATACGAGGACTGGGAAAGACTATGGAAAGATGGATTGAATTTCACAGCGTGTACGGCGATAAAAGAAAACGTTATGAAAATGTTTTATAGGTGGCATTTGACACCTGTAAAACTCTCAAAAATGTATAAGGTTAGCAAAAAGTGTTGGAGATGTAAAGACGCAGAGGGCACGTTCTACCACATGTGGTGGGAGTGCGGGAAGATAAAACAGTTCTGGGAAAAGATATATACAGAACTGAAAAAAATATTAAAGTACACGTTTAAGAAAAAACCAGAAACTTTCCTACTAGGAATACTACAACGAGAAATAAGGAAGGAGGATTGCAAAATGATATACTACGCGACTACGGCAGCTAGAATCTTAATAGCTCAAAGATGGAAACAGGAAGAAACCCCAACAGTAGAGGAGTGGAGAAGCAAATTAACAGAATATGCAGAGCTAGATAAATTAACGGGAAAGATCAGATATATAAAAGATCAAGTGTTTATCAGGGACTGGGGAAAATATGCAAACTATCTGGAAAACATCAGTGATGGGCAAATAACGCTAAGGGGGTTTAGAGAAGTATTGTGATAGACTAAGGTTATTGTATAAGGAAAATAGAGATCAACAATGGATATAATGACAATATAAAGGATGAAACGTGCGACCGTATTTATTGACTTCGTATGATTCGCGGTCAGGCTGAAGGAAGTCCCAAAACAAAGAAATATGTTATGAAAAAACTACGGAAACAAGAATTTTGTGTGCTCTTTTTGCTTGTTGTGATTGAGAATTTCTGTATTTTTCTTTGTATGTTTGTGTTTTGTTGATTATTTGTGTGCATGTTGTCTTTGTGGAATAAAAATAAAAAGAATTTGAAAAAAAAAAAAATAGAAACAGCAAGCTGTATTCTGATGCCCAGTTCATGTCCAAATGGCATACTCTCCTGTTCCATCTTTCATCTTCCAGTTTGGAGAAGGGTTATAGCTCAGTGGTAAAGCATCTACTCTTCATGCAGAATATTCCAGGTTCAATCCCCGGAATCTCCAGGTACGGCTGGGAAAAGGATCCCTGCCAGAGACCCTGGAGAACCAGTGGATCTGGTGTCACTCAGTGTAAGGAAGCTTCCTATGTTGCGCTTAACTTTAAATCAATTAAATTAATATGTTTACAGGACACAGGCAGGGGCGTTAGAATTTCCCACTGGCTTCAAGAAGCCCAGAACCAGGAATCAAGGAGACAGCAATATTCAAATGTTTGATTAAAAGAAAACAAAGCCCCATGTTGACCTGAGAAAGAGATTAAAGAGTGCACGGTAAATTATTAAAATCATCCTCAGGAGGGAGGCTTTACATATTCTGAAAATTGATTAAAATCAGCTTTACTCCCTCCAGAACAGGTTATGCAAGGGCACATAACTTGGGGAAAATAATGCATTTTGCAGGGGAGTCAGTGGGGAATCCAATTCTATTAAAGAATTGAGCTGCTATTTCCTCAGCACCGGGCAATCGCTTGATGAAATCTTCTCATCGGTGCTAATGGATATTCCATCTCCCATTGGAATCTGCCACCGAGAATCTGGAGGACGCAAATGGATTTCCGCGTAGCAGTGGAAGAGGAAGGGGTGAAATCCAGCAGGAGAAACAGAAGCGTTAAAATCAGAGGAGTAGAACCCCTCAGCGTTTAAGGGGCTAGAGATCAAATGCGGAAATCACATGTAAGAGGCCTGAACTTTGACTCCCAACTTCACTAGTTGTTGTTCTTGTTGTTTAGTCATTTAGTCGTGTCTGACTCTTCATGGACAAGAACACGCCAGGCCCTCCTGTCTTCCTCCTGTCTTCAAACTCATGCTGGTAGCTTCGAGAACACTGTCCCACCATCTCATCCTCTGTCGTCCCCTTCTCCTTGTGCCCTCCATCTTTCCCAACATCAGGGTGTTTCCCAGGGAGTCTTCTCTTCTCATGAGGTGGCCAAAGTATTGGAGCCTCAGCTTCAGGATCTGTCCTTCCAGTGAGCACTCAGGGCTGATTTCCTTAAGAATGGAGAGGTTTGATCTTCTTGCAGTCCATGAATTCAAAAGCAGCAATTCTTTGGCGATCAGCCTTCTTTATAGTCCAGCTCTCACTTTCATACATCACTACTGGGAAAACCATAGCTTTACCTATTTGGACCTTTGTTGGCAAGGTGATGTCTGTTTTTTAAGATGCTCTCTAGGTTTGTCATTGCTTTTCTCCCAAGAAGCAGGCGTTTTTTAATTTTGTGACTGCTGTTACCATCTGCAGTGATCATGGAGCCCAAGAAAGTAAAATCTCTCATGCCTCCATTTCTTCATTTCACTAGTTAGGACAGCTCAAAGCTTGGAGGCCTGCACAATGGTTCACATTGTGAATATTTTCTGCCTTCCTGACTGTCAGTCACCTCTATTGAGGACATTTATCTGGGTATCATTTTCACCGTCAAGATCCAAGTCCCATTTGCGTGTTGCAAACCTTTCCTCAACTGCCTGAGCTGTGCATCCTATATCTTCACTCCAAGGCACAGATAGCTCACCAAAGCAGAATTAGCTTAGTCTGCACTGCAGCTTACTCACCCAGTCATTCTCCCATTGAAAGACTCCACAAGAGGTACTCGCAAGCCGAGTGCTTGGAAACATTTGATTGACTCACCGAAAGCAGAAATGTATGAATTTTCAGCAACTAGGTTTGGCCAGAAATATATCCAGAGACCTGGGAAAGGGGTTGGTGGTCTCTGCAGAGTCCAAAATGTACCTTCTTTACTCCTCCATTACTGTTTAGACAAACCTACGCATAGGGACGCGGGTGCGCTGTGGGTTAAAACAAAGAGCCTAGGGCTTGCTGATCAGAAGGTCGGCGGTTCGAATCTCCACGATGGGGTGAGCTCCCGTTGCTCGGTCCCTGCTCCTGCCAACCTAGCAGTTTGAAAGCATGTCAGAGTGCAAGTAGATAAATAGGTACCACTCTGGTGGGAAGGTAAACAGCGTTTCCATGCACTGCTCTGGTTTGCCAGAAGTGGCTTAGTCATGCTGGCCACATGCTGTACGCTGGCTCCCTCGGCCAATAAAGCGAGATGAGCGCCGCAACCCCAGAGTTGGTCATGACTGGACCTAATGGTCAGGGGTCCCTTTATTGTGTGTGTGTGTGTGTGTGTGTGTGTGTGTGTGTGTGTATATATATATATATATATGCTTTCGTAGATTTTCACGGGTACAGGAATGCAGGTTTTGGTGTCTTCGGGTGTCTTCCCGTGTAAGAGTTGGGGTGTCTAGGCGACGTTTCGACTAGTTTCTCGTAGGTTCTTGTCAGCTGGAAGGTTTCCTCCCCGTAGAGGTGAGATATTTGCTTTCGTAGATTTTCACGGGTACAGGAATGCAGGTTTTGGTGTCTTCGGGTGTCTTCCCGTGTAAGAGTTGGGGTGTCTAGGCGACGTTTCGACTAGTTTCTCGTAGGTTCTTGTCAGCTGGAAGGTTTCCTCCCCGTAGAGGTGAGATATTTGCTTTCGTAGATTTTCACGGGTACAGGAATGCAGGTTTTGGTGTCTTCGGGTGTCTTCCCGTGTAAGAGTTGGGGTGTCTAGGCGACGTTTCGACTAGTTTCTCGTAGGTTCTTGTCAGCTGGAAGGTTTCCTCCCCGTAGAGGTGAGATATTTGCTTTCGTAGATTTTCACGGGTACAGGAATGCAGGTTTTGGTGTCTTCGGGTGTCTTCCCGTGTAAGAGTTGGGGTGTCTAGGCGACGTTTCGACTAGTTTCTCGTAGGTTCTTGTCAGCTGGAAGGTTTCCTCCCCGTAGAGGTGAGATATTTGCTTTCGTAGATTTTCACGGGTACAGGAATGCAGGTTTTGGTGTCTTCGGGTGTCTTCCCGTGTAAGAGTTGGGGTGTCTAGGCGACGTTTCGACTAGTTTCTCGTAGGTTCTTGTCAGCTGGAAGGTTTCCTCCCCGTAGAGGTGAGATATTTGCTTTCGTAGATTTTCACGGGTACAGGAATGCAGGTTTTGGTGTCTTCGGGTGTCTTCCCGTGTAAGAGTTGGGGTGTCTAGGCGACGTTTCGACTAGTTTCTCGTAGGTTCTTGTCAGCTGGAAGGTTTCCTCCCCGTAGAGGTGAGATATTTGCTTTCGTAGATTTTCACGGGTACAGGAATGCAGGTTTTGGTGTCTTCGGGTGTCTTCCCGTGTAAGAGTTGGGGTGTCTAGGCGACGTTTCGACTAGTTTCTCGTAGGTTCTTGTCAGCTGGAAGGTTTCCTCCCCGTAGAGGTGAGATATTTGCTTTCGTAGATTTTCACGGGTACAGGAATATATATATATATACAGAACATATATATATATGTAGACTGTTGCCATGTGCCATTGGTTTTTAGCTGATAGTTGAATTTAATTGTTTTTGAATGTTTTAAATAGTTATTTTAAAATTATTTTAAAGCCCCCCCCCCCCGCTACTGTTCTATGATTTTTGTAATTTACTTTGCTCACTGGAAGGACAGATCCTGAAGCTGAGGCTCCAAAACTTTGGCCACCTCATGAGAAGAGATTTCAGGCAGGCATCTCTCCCAACCCTATCCAGAGACCCTGGGGATTGAACCTGGGACCTTCGGCTTGCAAGGCAGATGCTTTGCCACAGAGCTACAGAAAGCCTCTGGCTCCCCCTACTGTTGGTCCCCATGCCTGCCACCCTACCAGTCCCAGTAGGCCCCGAAAGATTGCATTGTTAAGCACATTCATTTTCTAATTCCTGCCATTTTCGTGAGAGAAGCTTGCTGAACACAGCTCCCCGTTCTCCACACAAACTCATTTACGAGTTGGCTTTATCTCTCTGCCCTCTACCCGAACTTGTACATCAGCTGTCTAATTATTCATGGTTCCTGCAGGACAGTGTTTCTAATATCTGCTATTTATAATCCCCCATTGTCGGTGAACAAAGACAGCCGAAAGTGCAGGAGCACGTTCTCTGTCCTGTTTCTCTGTCCCTTAGCAACCTCATCCCTAAGGGTGGTCCCCTGCCTGTAGTTCTTCCTTTAACCTCTTTGATGGTCTGCGGTGACTGAGGTCTTATTTCAGGGTGCCTGCCGCAAGACTCTGGACGGATCTAAAGGAGGCATCGGATGTGTGTTAGATGCTCAAGGAGAGGCATGCGTTAACTTTCCAACCCCAATATATCAGAGCCCTCATTGGTGGCAACTTGGAAAAGGAAGGATTCAGTGATTTTAAATAGTTTAAGGGTAGTTCGATCATGATGAGGAGCTGTGTGCAAGCCCAATTCCTGCAGAGCTCTTGCAAATACTACTACTACTACTACTACTACTACTACTACTACTAATAATAATAATAATAACAATTTATTATTTATACACTGCCCATCTGGCTGGGTTTCCCCAGCCACTCTGGGCGGCTTCCAACTGAACACAGTGGTACCTCTGGTTACATACACTTCAGGTTACAGACTCCGTTAACCCAGAAATAGTACCTTGAGTTAAGAACTTTGCTTCAGGATGAGAACAGAAATCGTGTGGCAGTGACAGCAGCGGGAGGCCCCATTAGCTAAAGTGGTGCTTCAGGTCATGAACAGTTTCAGGTTAAGAACGGACCTCCAGAACAAATTGAGTTCTTAACCCGAGGTACCACTGTAATAATGATAATAATTTATTATTTATACCCTGCCCATCTGGCTGGATTTCCCCAGCCACTCTGGGCGGCTTCCAACCAAATATTAAAAACAATACAGCATCAGACATTAAAAACTTCCCTAAACAGGGCCGCCTTCAGTTGTCTTCTAAAAGTAAAATAGTTGTTTATTGCCTTGACAGCTGCTGGAAGAGCATTCCATAGGGCAGGTGCCACTACCAAGAAGGCCCTCTGTCTGGTTCCCTGTAACCTCACTTCTTGCAATGAGGGAACCGCCAGAAGGCCCTCGGTGCTGGATCTCGGTGTCCTGGCTGAACGATGGGGGTGGAGACGCTCCTTCAGGTATACAGGACCGAGGCCGTTTAGGGCTTTAAAGGTCAGCACCAACACTTTGAATTGTGCTTGGAAACGTACTGGGAGCAAAGTACCTCTGGAAAGGAACGCAAGAGTCATCTACAGTAGCCCAACCCCCTGCAATGCAGGAATTCAATGTTCCTTTTTGGGCAAACTATTCCTCCCCCCCCCTCTCAAATTCTTTTTAAAAATGCCATGTTTTGTGAAAGCCAATTCCATTGCTCTTAGGTGTGTGAATAAGTGTTTGTTCTTTCCTGTTCTGAATCTTCCAACATCTTTGTTGGATGCTTCTAGTACTATGAGAGGGAAAGGAAAATATCTCCAAATTATCTGCAGCACTTCAATTATTTTATGATTTCTGTCTTTTACTCAATCCCTCCTTGAAAAGGAAAGGAAAAACATCCATATAGATGTTTTCCTTCTAGAGATATTTCTCTCGGTCATCTTGCCTGACACCCTTTCCAGGTCTATATTACCCCTTTCCTAAAGACCCCATCACCACATGGCTTAAGTCTCTGCCAGAGAGTTTATAACGGAATCAGCACGCTATGCAAAACAAACAAATAAAATGAAAAATTGCAAGTTGTTTTTTTTAATGGCAAAACTGCAAAGATGACAGACATTTCAAAGGAAGCTGAATGTACCTTGTAAAGAGACAAACATGTTTCATCAGGGGAATTTGTGCACATCCCCTAATTCCACAAAAGGGATTTCTCAGGCACAAAACCGCACGTTCCACTTCCCTCGGACACCTGTTAGTGCTGAAAAATTGCCATCCAAACCTCACCTGAATTAAAGCTCTCTTCCTCCAGCTGAAGGAGAGGGAGGGGAGGGCTTGAATAAATCACATTGATTTGGCACAGCTTTCCCAAATTCCCAGCTCTGAAGAATACTGCATTCAAATGCAAACAAAAGCCGGAGAACTCAATTAATAGTTATTTATCATTGACAAGGAGGCAACACACAATGGGAACTGGGCCTATGTGGGACTGCTCAGCTTTGCTCTCTACTTCAGGGACACCTGATCTGCTGTCCTTCAGATGTTTCCAGACTACAACTCTGATCATCCCTGACCATGCTGGTTGGGGCTAATGGGAGCTGTAGTGTGAGAACATCTGGAGACCGCCATGCATTGGCGGCTGGTCCATTAGGACAAATGAAGCACTGCCCCACCATCTGAGTCTGTACTTAGCCAACCTGTCAAGGTGAACGGCACTGCCTGTCAACTCCGTCCTCCTCAGTCTTGGTCTGTTAACCATATGGGTCTACTCTGGATACAACTCATATTGCAAACACCCATTTTAATCCTTTATGTTCAGATTGGAGTAGATAACCTCTGGCCTGTGGGAACCTCAGGCCATTTCTATCTGGACCTCAGGACCTCTCCTCAGGCTAAGTCCTTCACCAGCTGCGCCCCATACTTTCCTCGAGTTTTGCTTGGTTGTTTTCCTTGAACTGTGATAATGCCTCGACCCAGTATACCTGAAGGAGCATCTCCAGCCCCATCGTTCTGCCCGGACACTGAGGTCTAGTGCCGAGGGCCTTCTGGCGGTTCCCTCACTGCGACAAGCAAAGCTACAGGGAACACGGCAGAGGGCCTTCTCGGTAGCGGTGCCCACCCTGTGGAATGCCCGGCCACCAGATGTCAATGGAGAGTGGGAGGTATCAAATGTGGGCGAGGTGAATGGTGGATGAATGGATGAACCAGTGGATTTTCATGGAAGGAAGCCAGCGTCAGTTGGCAAGCTGAAGTCAGGGATAAAGTTGCCTGGCAGAAGCCAGTGAAAGTGCCCAGGTGATGCTGTTTGGTGGCCACCATCCCACTCGCTGTTTCTGTGATGGAGGCCAAAGATGGAGCAGGGACGAGGGTCAGGGGAGATGTGTGCTTGAGTGCATATATCATAGAATCATAGAGTTGTAGAGTTGGAAGGGACCCTTACAATCATCTAGTCCAGCGGTTCTCAACCTGTGGGTTCCCAGATGTTGTTGGACTACAACTCCCATCATCCCTGAGCTCTGTCCTTGCTAGCTAGGGGTGATGGGAGTTGTGGTCCAACAACATCTGGGGACCCACAGGTTGAGAAAGGCTGATCTAGTCCAATCCCCTGCAATGCAGGAATATGCAGCTGTCCCAAACGGGGATTGAACCTGCAACCTCGTGCTCTAATCAACTGAGCTATCTGCTTGGGTGCAGATTACAGCAGAGAGTGTGACAGAGATGGATGGCGGAAAGAACAAGGGTGCTTGCTGGCTGCCAATGTGGGAATGTAGATTTGTGGCTCAGTCCTTGCAGCTGTCGCCTCCTGCGTTCCACCCATTTTGTTTTGGAAGAGTCCCCTTTCACCTTTGAGGACAACCTTGCCACAATATTCCCTCCAAAAGCACATTTTAAAATAAAAATAAAACAAGGTTGTATTCAAGAATGGGGTTTGGAACTTGATGGATCTCAAGCCCAGAAAGTTGGAAGGGAATATTTGGAGGTGGGGGTGAGGGGAGGATAATGGAACGGCGGCAATAGTTCCTTAGGCAGGGTAATTCTTGTGTCATGGATAAAAATAAGGAGGAAAGAGATAGCAGCAATATGTCCAACATATTCTCCCTCCTTCTGATAGTTAGAGGGCCTGCAAGCTGCCAAATGGTGACTTTGAAGTCTGGAAGCAAGAAAGTGGGGGGAGAGGGAGAGCAGAGAGCTGGGAAATGCAAGGTCAAGTTGGATTCTCATCTGACGTTCTCCCTCTCTAATGAATTCTTGGGAATTTAGAGCAAGCCGTGTCAGGTTAAATATCTGGCATGTTGAACAGAAGACCTAAATCCAGCTCCTCACTCCCCTCGGAGGATGCAAAGTGTTCTGAATGCAGAGGGAATAGATAGATGATTAGATTTGTTTTTGGAGCAACAACTATAGCAATAGCACCCAAGAGTCTTGTGGCACCTCTAATATTATGCCCCACAAAAGCTTGTGCCACAATAAAGGTGGTGGTCTTTCTGAAGGACCAACGGGGACCCCCTTGCATAGACTGCAGCTGTTACATTTTATGCAGGACATCATGGATCACAGAAGCCAATCCTGGCTTCTGTTTGGATCCCAGAATGTCCCATTTTAGACTGGCACCCTGGCACGAGTCAGCAGGGTCAGGCCCAACCCTGCTGATGAGCGCCAGAGCATCTTCCGGGATCTCTTTAGCAATCATCCAAAGGGGATGCCAAAGCATCTCCTCTCTGGTGCAAACTTTTCATGGCCACCTTCCAGAAAGGCCTTTTGGAGATTGTCAAAGACCTCTGGGAGGCCACGGATGAGGAGGAGGAGGAGAAGGAGAAGAAGGAGGCAGCAGTGGGTAAAGGTGGAAACAAGGAGAGCAAGTGGTTTGGGAAGAGAGGGGGGAGACAAATGGCAGTGGTTCTGCCCAGATATTGAGGTCCTGCGCCGAGGGCCTTCTGGTGGCTCCCTCGCTGCGAGAAGCCAAGTTACAGGGAACCAGGCAGAGGGCCTTCTCGGTGGTGGGGCCCGCCCTGTGGAATACCCTCCCACCAGATGTCAAAGAGAAGAACAACTACCAGACTTTTAGAAGACATCTGAGGGCAG
This sequence comes from Podarcis liolepis, assembly GCF_965112155.1. NCBI lineage: Eukaryota > Metazoa > Chordata > Lepidosauria > Squamata > Lacertidae > Podarcis > Podarcis liolepis. Next base: position 5,078,254 of record NC_139560.1, on the reverse strand, counting down.
CCCTATTTAGGGAAGCTTTTAATGTTTAATAGACTATTGTATTTTAATACTCTGTTGGAAGCTGCCCAGAGTGGCTGGGGTATAAATAATAAATTATTATTATTATTGTGGGCAGGATGGTGTATGGTTGTGGGTGTCCTGATTTGCCCTCCCGACACGTTGGAAGGCATGCCCTTGTTGCACCCTAAAGGGCCCTGTTCCACGGGCGCTACAGGTAGGAGCTCAGGTAGAAAACAGCTGGTATTAGATGCAGCTGTTCCTTCTGAGTCTCCAGGGCACTCCCTTCCACTGTAGGGTAGAGCTGTACGCCGCATGACAGGTCCTGTACCACTAGAACTAGTCAGCTGTTTTCAGATATTACCCTCAAACTCAGGCAAACAGGGATTGCAATGCAGATTCCCTTCTTCTATTGGATGAGTCACAGATCTTCTCTCTCATCAAGCAGAGACTGCTAGATTGTGAAATCCAAAAATTCTACCCCTCCCAACCTTTTGTATGTTCATCTTCTTACTTAGGAGTAATGCCTAATTACTTTTATAATTTAGATACTCCGTCGCATCACAGAGCTTTTATGCTAGCTCGTCTAAATGCATTCCCCTCATCTATACTGTTTGGAAGGTTTCGAAAACACCCCCTTCCAGAACAGATTCTGTTCCTGTAATAAGAAAACACCAGATACAATACATCACATAATTTTGGATTGCTCTCTTCTCGACACCCATCGCAGAGATCTCCTAGTGACTCCCTTACGATTTGCAAAGAGTCAGTAATCCAATATTTGTTGAGGGCTAATACTCCCCAAACTAGCAAGATTGTTTCGGGGTACTTAGCCGAGATCTTTAAAGCTAAATCTAAAGTTGTCTGATTTATTCAATGGTGGCTATCTAGTCTTTTATATATTGTATGTGTTTGGATTATCAATGTATTTGGATGATATTATGATTTTACCGTGAGAGACGTGGGTGGTGCTGTGGTCTAAACCACAGAGCCTAGGGCTTGCCAATCAAAAAGTCGGCGGTTTGAATCCCTGCGACGAGGTGAGCTCCCGTTGCTCAGTCCCTGCTCCTGCAAACCTAGCAGTTTGAAAGCACCTCAAAAGTGCAAGTAGATAAATAGGTACCGCTCTGGCGGGAAGGTAAACAGCGTTTCTGTGCGCTGCTCTAGTGTCAGGGCTGCCTCAGGTCTCAGCTCACAAAAGACCAACGCCAAGTTCTTCTTATATACAAGGATGTTTATTGCAGTTCATTATTGGTTCCACAACCGAGGCGTGCAGGACCGCGTGTCTTAGCCTTAGATGTTAGAAGTCCCCTCTGAATCGGTCCCTCCCCTACACCAGTTTAATAAGGTAACGCTGCCCCACCTTTTTCTCTCTTTCCTTTTCCGCAGGGTCTTTCTGCCCGCCGGGGCTCCTCCCCTCCTGGATTCTCCTGAAGCGGAATCTCCAGACTGCTCTTCCCCCCTCCTGCGGGCTTTGGGACCTGGCCCCTCCTCCTCCAGGCTCCCTGTTCTTCCGCGCGCCTCCTCATTTGAACTTGGCGCGCGCGCCCAACCTCTGACCTTCCTTTTGACAGTTATGCTACTCCCTTCACTGCCCTCCTCCTCTTCCGGGAGAACGGCTTGCTCTGATCCCTCCCCTTTCTCTGTCGCCGGAGCTGCTCCCTCTGACACACTGGAACCTCCCCCTCCCTCGCTGCACTCTGGTGGGGAGGCTGGCCCTGATTCCCAGCTGCCGCTTTGGGGTCCCCTGCTGGCCCCCCGCTCCTGACACTTTCCCCCTGGGGCTCCCTTTGCCCTTACCACAGGCGCCCCCTTCTGGGAATCCTCTGATTCGCTGGAGAGACTCATGGAATCCCTTGCGTCATTGCTATCCTCTTCCTCGCTGTCCTGGGATTCCTCTCCATCGCTCTCCATTTCCTCCCTTCCCTGTGCCTCTGTCCCTGTACCCCTGACATCTAGTTTCACCAGAAGCGGCTTAGTCATGCTGGCCACATGACCTGGAAAAACTGTCTGCGGAGCGTACAAACGCCGGCTCCCTCGGCCTGTAAAGCGAGATATGCGCCACAACCCCAGAGTCGTTTGTGACTGAACTTAACTGTCAGGGGTCCCCTTACCTTTACCTTTATGATTTTACTGCAGAAAACTGTCTTCAGCTCTTCAGCCCGCCATCGGCTCCCTAACCTAGACTACTGCTTCCCATCAGCCAGTGTCAAAAGCAAGATTCAATTATCAGTCGCATCAGCTTCTGTAGGTGGAATTGGGGAGCTTGAATGCGCTGTCTTACACTTTGCCTCGGGCAGCAAAGTACCTTGGGCTGGAAACTACATGAATGTTACCACCTTGGGACAAACATATTCCTGACTTGTTTCTCTTTTGCAACAAAGGTATTGATGCCTTTGGTATGCATTCCCAGGACAAAAAAAGAAACAGAGGAAGTGGTCTCCTTAGATGTTTGTACACAGAGACTCTGTGATGGGGAATTTCCCTTGGAGGCATGATAGGATGAGCAGATGAATCTGAAAGGGAACAGTAGACAAATACATAGAAGGTGTCTGTCCTGCGTGTGAAATCTGGAAGACCTTGCTTAGGGGAAGTGTATACGCAACACATAACACACTGCAAAACTGCAATTGTCGAGAACGCTCCCGTTACAAATCACACTACAATATACAGTGGTGCCTCGCAAGACGAAAAGAATCCGTTCTGTGATTCTCTTCGTCTAGCGGTTTTTTCGTCTTGCGAAGCAAGCCCATTGAAGGATTAGCGGATTAGCGCTATTAGCGGCTTTTAGCGGCTTATCTGCTGATCGGATCAGCTGATAAGCAGCTTAGCGGCTTAGGAAAAGGGGGGGAACCTGCAGGAACTCGCAAGGCATTGTCGTCTTGCGAAGCAAGCCCACAGGAAATTCGTTTTGCGAAGCACCCCCAAAACGGAAAACCCTTTCATCTAGCGGGTTTTCCATCTTGCGAGGCATTTGTCTTGCGGGGCACCACTGTAGTGGTGTTTTTTCTTCTGTGCCCTTCCTCTTGAAAACGATTCAGGTAGGTAGCCGTGTTGGTCTGAAGCAGTCGAAATAAAAATAAAAATAAATAAAAAATTGTCCAGTGGCACCTAATTTTGTTCTGGTATAAGTTTCCGTGTGCATGCACACTTCTTCTTAAGAATGAGTGTGCATTGGATGGGGAGAAATGTGATTTCCTTTGCATTTTAATGAGAAACTACCTTATTTGCACTTCTTGAAGCAATGCACAAATTGAAACACGGTTTTATCCTCCAGAGCGCACACTTTCCCAAATTTTGAGATGCCAGTTTCAAAACTAACAATGCTTACACCTATTAAAGGAAAGTGCAATAAAACAACACACAAAATGCATTGTTTTGTGGGAAATTGCATGCAAAAATATGTATATTATCTACAAATGTGTATATTAGGAGAAATCAGCACTACAGCACTGACAAGTTTTCATTTAGAAACAAAAATACAAGTTGCTGTGGAAATGTAGAGAACTGGATTTAAGATTGGAAAAATAAGAAACTTGGATATACCAAAAGTGTGTGTGTGTGTGTGTGTGTGAGAGAGAGAGAGAGAGAGAGAGAGAGAGAGAGAGAGAGAGAGAGTCAAGATCTGTTGGCGGAACTAAGCAGGAAAATTATCTAATGTCTCAACTATAAGCCATGAAATCTACATGAATCCTCTATGTTCAATTGCCACAAAAATGGAAGCAAGAAGAATTACCGACGAAAGAAGAATGGCGGAGGAAATTAATGGACTATGCAGAATTACATAAATTAACAGGAAGGATTCGAAACTTGTGGGATCAGAGATTCTTAGAAGACTAGAGTAAATATATATGAACTATTTGAAAAGCAACTGTAATGAACAGATTACGCTAGTAGGACTGCAAGAAGTTCTGTAAGGAGGATTATTTGAAATATTGCAAGAAAGACTATGAGGAGAAGTATTAAGAAATGTAGAATAAGTGATAATGTTGTATAAGAAGTTATGTTAAATGACTGTTGGAAATGATACATTAAGAAATCAATAAAAGTGTGTGTGTGTGTGTGTGTGTGTGTGTGTGTGTGTGTATTATGGAAGAAGCTTTCATGGAAATGGGTTCCCTTGGCCAGATGCATGAAGCATAATCTTAAATTGCAGAGAGATATACGTACACATGGCTTGCAAAGAGAAAGGCCAGAGAGAAATAAAATGTGTGAAATCCAGAGACAGTGACAATTACACTGAAGCTTAATAGTGACCATTTGTGACGCCGTGACGGAGGTAGCAAAGAAATTCTGGCATTGTTAAGCTAATGAATACACGCCGTGCGATAAAAATCCATTATCCCATTTCAAACTGCGAGACACAGAATTAAACTTCTTGATAAATTGTCACGGAACGCCAACACATATATATTATGTTCTCAAGTGAACATGGGGCTTTGTGGGGATTCTGCCGGCCACCCATTACCCACACATTAATAACAGAGGAATGTGAAACGGCTCATTTGTGTTACTCCAGAAATATGAGGGAATTGTTACTTACTTGACGGGGACTTAACGAAACAGGCACTTGCCTTTCCGCTCAACATGTGTTTTGTTTTTGTTTTGTTTTTAAAAGCTCTATCCAGCTTTATTATATATTTTTAAAAATATTGTTTCATTTATTTCCTTCCTTTCTTTATTCAGCAATTAATCCCACCACCACCATTCTACTCGATAATTATTTAAAGCATTCTTTTGCTCCCGTGTTTAACAGTAAGTTTGTTTGGTGTGTTTGTGTACCAGAAGCAGTTGATAGAAATGCAAAATGGATTTATTGGTCAGAAGGGGTAAAATATTTACCCAGACTAGAGGAAGACATTTTTTTGTAGATCACTTTTCCCCAACCTGTATCCCTCAAGATATTTTGCACTGCACAACTATTGGCCATGGTGGCCTAGGATGATGGGAATGTGGTCAAAGAATAATAGAATCTTAGAGTTGGAGAAACACAGCCAGATGGGCGGGGTATAAATAGTAAATTATTATTATTATTATTATTATTATTATTATTATTATTATTATTAGAGTTGGAAGGTACCACAAAGGTCCTCTAGTCCAACCCCCTGCATTGCATGTGACCTGGTCCTACCACTTGCACCCAAAGGCCATTGGAAGCACACATAGATGGGGGAATATCTTATTGACACAGCAAGGGAAGGGGCTAATTCATTTGCTTGGGAACTCTCTCTGCAAGCAAATCTTTTTTGCATCACTGCAGATGTGCAAAGGCTTCATCGCTGGCTACACCTCTGGCTAATCTGGCAATTGGTCCACCGCTGCAACTGAACAAACAGTTGCTGTGTTTTATCTATGTACAAAAGTGTGCAGGGGTTTTGTTTGTGTTTTTTGGGGGTAAAAATAGGGTTGCCATATTTCAAACAGTGAAAATCTGGACAGAAAAGTTGTTGAGCATTTTTTGGTGAAGCTGCTAAGCTACCCCACCCCCCGTTTTTGAGAAATGTCGCCAAAAAAGGGCAGAAACGGTACAGTGGATGCTCGGGTTGCGAACGTGATCCGTGCGGGGTGCATGTTCGCAACCCGTAGCGTTTGCAACCCGCAGTGGTGTGTCTGCGCACAAGTGGGTTGTGATTCGGCGCTTCTGCGCATAGCGTGATTTAGCACTTCTGCACATGTGCGACCGCCGAAACCCAGAAGTAACCCATTCCAGTACTTCCGGGTTTTGGCAGGTCCGTAACTAAAAGACAACAACACGCAACCTGAAGCATCTGTAAACTGTGGTATGCCTGTACTTCCAACAAAGGCTGCCAGACTTTGTACTGATTTCCACCCTGACACTTCTGCAGTATTCTGGATATGTCCAGGAAATTCTAGATGTATGGCAACCCAAGAAGGGTTGTCTCTATTTTTGCAGGGATTTCCCTCTCCCCACCCCCCAAAAACGTATGGAAAAGATGCAAATAAATGGAAAGGAGCAAAAGCGGGGGGTTGGGGGAAAACCTGTACATGCCTGGTGCTTTGTCCAAAATTTAGAAGGGGGGGGGGGGGACTTTACAAATTTACAAACTTCTTCACAGCCTGAGATCATCAAACTGGTGTGCAGCAGGATAAATATAAACAGCTGATGTTGGTTTTATGGTTTTAACTGATTTTTATTTTGTATTGTACGGCATCCTAATAAACCACTTTTTTTGGGGGGGGGACTGCAGTTAAATAGTATATAAACTGCTTAAAAAATATTTAAAAATACACAATGGTAACAACAAAATAATAAAATAGTCTTACAGATATGCAATCAATAATAACAATGCAATAATTACAATTGCAATAACAACCAAGAGATCCGTTCTTAACGGTTTGCTCACCGAATTCAGGGGAAGGAGGTGACCAGGCAATTCAAAATCCCAAAAGACAGGGAGAAATTTGATGGAGGGAAAATTTAAAACAGCTCCCCTTCTTTCCCATTAGCGAAATATTTTTACAAAAACCATCAAAGCATCAGCCTGCCAGGTGTTTGCTTCAGTTCCTTTTGTGCCACCTCCTCCCTTTTTATTTAACCATTGTTCCTTCTCATGTAACTCTAAGTAGACATTAAAGGTAAAGTGCTTATAGCAGCATTTTCCACCCCCCCTCTGCCTTGTGGGGAGAGTTAAGGGAACAGATGGCTCTGACTTTTAATTGTCTGCCTCCCATGAGCAATTTGGATCAGGTTATCTGCAGGCCGAAGAAGAGACCAGCCAGGAAAGAGAGGCTCCCTGCCTTGGCTCCTGTTGGAAAATATTACTAAAATACAAATAAAATGAAATAAATCAAGCGTTGCAGGCTTCTTCTTGTTGCTGTTGGCCCTGAATACAGTGGCCCTGGCTCACGCTTGATGCAATTAACTGCTGTTGTGTCACAAAAAACCTCCTGAAATGACAGCCTCTGGCCCTCTTGTGATGTTTTCCAGCTTTTTAGTTAATAACCAGACATGGCTAAGAATGCAAAGGAAAAAATAACAATAAAGTGTAGTTCACGGCACCTGTAATGTAAACTGTTGTGTCTGTCCGGGAGGTGGAGCCCATCATATTTCACCTCAAAATTATTATTATTAATATTCATTACATTTCTATACTGGCATTCATCCGAAGATCACAAGGTGGTTTACGGTATAAAAACATAAACCATATAACTATATAACTAGGATGTCCCTATTTTCATCGGAGAAATGTTGGATGGCATGGTAAAGGTAAAGGTAGAGGGACCCCTGACCATTAGGTCCAGTCGCGGCCGATTCTGGAGTTGCGGTGCTCATCTCGCTTTATTGGCCAAGGGAGCCGGCGTACAGCTTCTGGGTCATGTGGCCAGCATGACTAAGCCACTTCTGGTGAACCAGAGCAGCACACCGAAATGCCGTTTACCTTCCCGCCGGAGCGGTACCTATTTATCTACTTGCACTTTGACGTGCTTTCGAACTGCTAGGTTCGAAACAGGAACATTTTCTGGCATCAAGCCATTGCACCACCTTTGCATTGCCTTGGGCTTAGTAATGTGGGACAAAGGGAGCTCCCAAAGTTCTTCCATTTGGCAACAGCACTGTGCTATTTCTATCCATATCCAGACACCTCAGTTGTCGGCAATATGGGCTGCCGCAGAGACACTTCAGCATGACGAGGCAATGAGCAGTGCTGAATGTCAGACACTCGGCATCTGTGTTATTGAGCAATTGGACAACTTGATGGGGAGATCATGTTCTGAATGCAGCCTTCAGAGCTGGGAAGCCATTATTACCTGATAAACAGGCAGCTCTTTTGACTGCATTAACTTCCACTGCCATGTAACTGTTACCTGAGCTAGCTGGCCTCCAGAAACAGTGATTCACGGCTGCAACTGGCTCCTGGGTTTCAGCTTGGGATCAAGAAACATCACAGGATGGGGTGCAGAGGAAATCAACACGACAGCCAGAAATAGCAATTGGTGCTGAAATCGGAGAGTTATAAGCCGCTCTTTACTGAACAGATTCCTGGTCTTCTTATCTTCCTAGGATATGGCACCACTGCTATCTGCTGATTCTACCACATCAATTTGGTTCAGAACACAAGGAGATCCCTGCTAGAACAGGCTGGTTTCACAGGATATCAATGTATACCATATTTTAATATCACAAAATCATAGAGTTAGAAGGGACCCCATGGGTCATCTAGTCCAACCCACTGCAATGCCAGAATCTCAACTAAAGCATCCATTACAGATAGCCATCCAACCTCGGCTTAAAAACCTCCAAGGGAGGAGAGTCCATCACCTTTCAAGGGAGTTTGTTCCACTGTCAAACAGCTCTGATTGTCAGAAATTTCGTTCTTCCTGATGTTGAGTTGGAATCTCCTTTCTTGTAACTTGAAGCCATTGGTTCAAGTCTTACCCTCCAGAGCAGGCGAAAACAAGCTTGGTTCATCTTCCATGTGACAACCCTTTATATGTGTGAAGACGTTTATCATCTCTCCTCTCAGTCTCCCCTTTTCCAGGCTAAACATACCCAACTCCTTCAACTGCTCCTCATCAGGCTTGGTTTCCAGCTTGTCAATATCCTTCTTAAATTGTGATGCCCAGAATTGGACACAGTATTCCACATGCGGTTTGACCAAGGCAAAACAGAGTGGTACTATTACGTCCCTTTATGAGAGTGAAAGAGGAGAGCGCAAAATATGGTCTGAAGCTCAACATCAAAAAAACTAAGATCATGGCCACTGGGCCCATCACCTCCTGGCAAATAGAAGGGGAAGAAATGGAGGCAGTGAGAGATTTTACTTTCTTGGGCTCCATGATCACTGCAGATGGTGACAGCAGTCACAAAATTAAAAGACGCCTGCTTCTTGGGAGAAAAGCAATGACAAACCTAGACAGCATCTTAAAAAGCAGAGACATCACCTTGCCAACAAAGGTCTGTATAGTTCAAGCTATGGTTTTCCCAGTAGTGATGTATGGAAGTGAGAGCTGGACCATCAAGAAGTCTGATCGCCAAAGAATTGATGCTTTTGAATTCTGGTGCAGGATGAGACTCTTGAGAGTCCTGTGGACTGCAAGAAGATCAAACCTCTCCATTCTTAAGGAAATCAGCCCTGAGTGCTCACTGGAAGGACAGATCCTGAAGCTGAGGCTCCAATACTTTGACCACCTCATGAGAAGTGAAGACTCCCTGGAAAAGACCCTGATGTTGGGAAACATTGAGGGTACAAGGAGAAGGGGACGTTAGAGGACGAGATGGTTGGACAGTGTTCTCAAAGATACTAACATGAGTTTGACCAAACTGTGGGAGGCAGTGGAAGACAGGAGTGCCTGGCGTGCTCTGGTCCATGGGGTCATGAAGAGTCAGACACGACTAAATGACTAAACAACAACATTCCAGGTGTGGTCTGACCAAAGCAAAACAGAGTGGTACCATTACGTCCCTTGATCTGGACACTAAACTTATGTTGACACAGCCAAAATATCATCACATGTCCTGACTTAGAATTAAGGGACTGGCCAACTTCTGGTGCATCGCTTACAACAAAAGTAATGTAGAAGGCAGGATGTCAGATTTCAACTTGGCAGTTCCAGCTTCAAATGCTCAGCCACGAAGCTCCCTAAGCAACCTGGAGTCAGTTGCCATCTCTCAACCTAACCAACCTCGCAGGGTTAAAATAAGCGGTGTGGAACTATGAAAGATACCCCTGGGCTCATTGGAGGCAGAGTAGGGTAAGAATGAAGCCAATATATGCACAAGCCAATATATGCACAATGCAAAACAGCCCCGTCTCAGGGAAGCTGGTTTTCCTGTACAATTGTCCTGCCTCGCCCCGGGCGCATGGCTTTGCACAATTTATAGACCAGATTAGAAGTATAAATGCTGCATTTTCAGGCATTTCCCCCCTCCCCTGCCAAATCAATGAGGCCCTCCAAATCAGAAGCTGATACCAGCCCTGATAAACACACTGTGACTAGATAAATCCAAACAGCTTTGACATTAAACCGGGGGAAGGTATTACTTTGAAGGGTTTAACATATTAACAGACTCCAAACACCATTTCAAAATATTTATGGAAATCGCTTTCATAAAGCTTGTACAAGCAGAATAACAAAACCCTGAGAAATATTATTAAAATCCCACCCTCCATTAAACATGTCGACACTTAAAAGCTTCCGTCTGACATATATATTTTAGCCACTGGTGATTAAACACAAACCAACCCCTTGGCTATTTTAACTCATTGGATTTCTTGGGCCCTGCGAGGATTAAGAGGGAGGAGAGTTGACGGTAATTTGTTCTAAAAACCTTCAAAATTTTGAAGGGAAATCACATGCACCCTTGTTTATCGCAGTGGTCTGGGCTCAAAAGATATTCAAATTATGTGGGTAATTAGTCATTACATTTGTACTAAACATGAGGGCTCTCTGTGAATTGAAGATTAGGCTTTGAAGCACAGAAACCAGATATGGATAACACAGATCCTCCAAGTGTCCCTAGTTTTCAGGGACAGTCCCTAATTTACAGAAGCTGTCCCGGTTTCTGATTTGATTCTGGAATGTCCCATTTTTTCTTAAAAGGTAAAGGTAAAGGGACCCCTGACCGTTAGGTCCAGTTGTGGACAACTCTGGGGTTGCGGTGCTCATCTCACTTTATTGGCCAAGGGACCCGGCGTACAGCTTCTGGGTCATGTGGCCAGCATGACTAAGCTGCTTCTGGTGAACCAGAGCAGTGCACGGAAAAGCCGTTTAACTTCCCGCTGGAGTGGTACCTATTTATCTACTTGCACTTTGACGTGCTTTCGAACTGCTAGGTTGGCAGGAGCAGGGACCAAGCAACGGGAGCTCACCCCGTCACGGAGATTCAAACCGCCAACCTTCTGATCAGCAAGTCCTAGGCTCTGTGCTTTAACCCACTGCGCCACCCGCGTTGCCTCTGCCTGAGTGGCCTCCCCTTCCACTCCACCCTCTCTCAGTCCTGCCTCTTCTACCGGCTCCCCACTCTCCCCCTCCTCCAACTGCAGAGCCTTCCCTGCTGGCTCATTGACAGGTGTGTCCTGTTTGTCACCACCATGAACCTGGTTCCCTACTATCATCATCTTCCTCCTGCCTGGATGCCTCTTGAGGTGGACGTCTCCTCCTCATCTGTTCAGTTCCCTGATACTGCCTGGCTCCCTGTAAGTGAGGGAACCACCAGAAGGCCCTCAGTGCTGAACCTCAGTGTCCAGGCAGAACAATGGGGGTGGAGACGCTCCTTTAGGTATACTGGGCCGAGGCTATTTAGGGCTTTAAAGGTCAGCACCAACACTTTGAATTGTGCTCGGAAACGTACTCAAATACAGGTACCCAGATAAAGAAAATGTGCCCTGAGAAACCAGGTTAAGGGGTTTCAAATGACCTGGTTATTCATCCTGACTTTCTTGCACAAAGCTTAAGAAGATATTCTAGTTACATCCAGTCCGATTTGATCCGATTCGGTTGCAGGGCGGTTATACAACAATGAGCAGAATGCTACGTGTACATCCTGATTTGCTTAAGGTAAAGGTAAAGGGACCCCTGACTATTAGGTCCAGTCGTGGCCGACTCTGGGGTTGTGGCGCTCATCTCGCTTTACTGGCCAAGGGAGCCGGCGTACAGCTTCCGGGTCATGTGGCCAGCATGACTAAGCCGCTTCTGGCAAACTAGAGCAGCGCACGGAAACACCGTTTACGTTCCCGCCAGAGCGATACCTATTTATCTACTTGCACTTTGTCGTGCTTTTGAACTGCTATGTTGGCAGGAGCAGGGACCGAGCAACGGGAACTCACCCTGTTGCGGGGATTCGAACCGCCGACCTTCTGATTGGCAAGTCCTAGGCTCTGTGGTTTAACCCACAGGGCCACTCACGTCCCTCCTGATTTGCTTACCTGGTGCTAATACATCTTTCCATTAATCATTTGCTCATTCCACATTTTTCAATGCATTTTCCCAACAATTTCTTAACCACACACACACACACAATCAGGTTTCTTTTTTTGAAAAAGTAGATCTGTGGTGTTGGGGCAACAGAGCATTTTATTCCACTTTAATTGAGGAAACGGAAAGCTTCCAAGAATGTGTTTGAATCCCTCCTACAAATTCTGACATTCTGAAGGCGTCCTAAAAACTTGTGCAACTTTGTCATTTTGATTAGGAGTGAAATGTGTGCATAAAATGTGTTGGGAAATGCTTAATTCATCACAGCTTCCCTTTGTTTTTTTGGAAGGGCAAACAAAGCATCGGAAAATGTGTGCATATATAAAATTAAATTCCAGGGTATTTTCAACACAAACAAATATTGACAACCCCTCTAAACTTCTTCTTTCTTTTCCCCTTTTGGTAAAGTTTTCTGACCATGTCATCGCTGTGTCCTTTGGAAAGAAAAGAAAAAGATGTGTAATGACTTAAAAAAAAAACAGGACAGTTTTACTGTGTAATTAAAAACCCTACTTAAATACGTAAACAATAAAAGCCATCAAGATGCCAAATGTTCCCCCATTATTCCCTAAACACCTTCTAAATCAGGGGCTGTTCAAGGAGAAATAGGTGAACAGTTTGTGGAAGGTGTGTGTTGTGTATGACTTTTTCTTAAAAGGAGAGTAAGTTTTCCGGTCCTGTTAACAAGGACACTGCACTCCAAACAAACAGGAGTTTTTAGCGCAGAGATGGAAAACCTTTGACCCTCCAGATGTTGCAGAAGTCTGTCTTCCATCAGCCCCAGGCTGCATGACCAACGGTCAAAGATAATAATAATTTCATTATTTGTAGCCCACCCATCTGACTGGGTTGTGCCAACCATTCTGGGCAGCTTCCAAAAGATATAAAAACACAATAGAACATCAAACGTTAAGAACGTCCCTCTACAGATGGCAGGAGTTGGAGGCCAACAACAACTGGAAGACCTCATAGCTGCTTCGGCAAATGCTAAGTCACAGAATTATGCATGTAACAGGCCCTGACTTCATATTTTGGGGGTCCTTCAAATTTTGCAGAGTGGTCTTGATGTTCCCGCCTTCCCAGTATCCCTATGCTCCAGCCTCCTCCCCCAGTTCAGGCAAAAACTCATGAGGTAAGTTCTTTCAAGGGACGTGGGTGGCACTGTGGGTTAAACCACAGAGCCTAGGACTTGCCGATCATGGTTGTCTACACTGACACTCTCTCTCCCTGCATGCCCTTCCTGAAGAAATGCCTTGTGTTCTCCACTGCCTCCCCATCCCCTGACGTTCCCCACGAAATTAAATGACATTGCATAGCATTCAGGCCATGTTGCATCTTGTTTGTTACCTAAGTTTCCTCTCCACTTTCGTGGTGGTATTGCTGGCACCCGTCGTGTCTCGAGACAATCGAGTGTGCCTCCAGGGGTGAAGTCAAACCACTGGGTTAGTAAGTGGCCTCCCCGGGCTGCAAGCCTGGACAGTGTGTCTGGAGGTCCTGGAATGTCCAGATAGCAAGACCCTCCCTCAGCCTGGCTGATGGGGTCCAAAGGAAAGCAGAACAAGATGTTTGGCATCAGCTTGTCTGTTGGGGCTGCCGGAAGGAGACGTACAAGGCACCATCCAACCGTCTTAGGGACTCCATTCCAGATTTGTGTAGGGTTTACTCCTCAGCCTTTTCTTCTCTTGAACGTATCCCACAAGCTAGCAGAGGTTTAGGATTAGACTTCTCCTTCTCCTAGATTGATTAGCCCTAATAATACATAGGGACATGGGTGGCGCTGCGGGTTAAACCACAGAGCCTAGGACTTGCCGATCAGAAGGTCGGCGGTTCGAATCCCCGTGACGGGGTGAGCTCCCGTTGTTCAGTCCCTGCTCCTGCCAACCTAGCAGTTCGAAAGCACGTCAAAGTGCAAGTAGATAAATAGGTACCACTCTGGCAGGAAGGTAAACAGCGTTTCCGTGTGCTGCTCTGGTTCGCCAGAAGTGGCTTAGTCATGCTGGCCACATGACCCGGAAGCTGTTCCCTCAGCCAATAAAGCGAGATGAGCGCCACAACCCCAGAGTCGGTCATGACTAGACCTAATGGTCAGGCGTCCCTTTACCTTTACCTATGGTTTTTTATGAAAGATTCTTCAGATTGGGAAAATATCAGTTCGTTAAAAGACCGCTGTGTCTTAATTTTAACTGAACAAAGGGAAGCTGGAAGACAGCCCAGAGTCCTGGAAGATAAGATGGTGGAAGGAAAACAGGGCTCTCTGAGTGGGGCCTCCCCCGAAAATAATTGAAGGACAACAACAGAAAGAACAAAATTTTCCTTTTGCATGTTAATTTACATATAGATCTGTTAAACACGATAGAAAGTTGCATACCAGTGACTGTCAAGATAAGATAAAGGATTAAGATCGAGAATAAATAAGAGAGAGAAAAGCAGGAACAAGAAATAAATAAAAAAATTCTCCTGGCCGTCAGAACATGGGAAGTCTCCTTAAATTATATAATTCGGAATGTATAATTGATTTTATTATTTGTATTATGATGTGGCAAGATTTGGTATTGTATCAATTGGGAGTATTATTAATCAAAAATTAATAAAAAATATTATCACTACAGTGGTACCTCAGGTTACATATGCTTCAGGTTACATATGCTTCAGGATACACACTCCGCTAACCTAGAAATAGTGCTTCAGGTTAAGAACTTTGCTTCAGGATAAGAACAGAAATCAGGCTCCGGCGGCGCGGCGGCAGCAGGAGGCCCCCATTAGCTAAAGTGGTGCTTCAGGTTAAGAACAGTTTCAGGTTAAGTATGGACCTCTGGATCGAATTATTTACTTAACCCGAGGTACCTCCGTATTTTTTAAAAAAGAAACCAACATAGGCAATAAGAGGAAAACAAGATCTCATAAACAAAGGAAGGGCAAGTCACATTAAAGACAAGTCACATGGAAAGAGACTCACAGTCCATCGCGGAGTTCTGGCGTGTCGTTTGGCGTCCCCAGGGACTTAAGACTCCTTTCCAGAGAAGTCACTGTCAGAAGAAGAAATTTTTTTATTCATTATTAACCTCATCATCTTATAGGACAGCACCCTGGGACAAAAAAACACCGATCCATCTTTATGGGTGTCATTCTCACATTGAACCAAAGAGGAAGAACAGGATTATTCCTGGGAGGTGTGAGAAGAAATATTGATCTTTGCCAGACTGATCATATATTACTTAAGGAAGGAGCAACAAATCTGTCAATTTAATTTCTCTCCCCCCTCCCCATCTTAACATTCAGTTCTGCCCAAACTGGTTTGTTTGTTTGTTTGTTTGTTTGTTTGTTTGTTTGTTTTAAAAAGGTAAATCCCAATTAAGATTTGTCAGCCGTGTGGATTTCTGCTAATGAACACATTTCTGCATACAAGCATTTTAAAAAATAAATAAAAACACTTTTTTTTACGGGAAATTCCCCTAATATAATGTGCTTTTGTATGTTATCATCTCTAATATCTGCATTTTTAGGCACAATTCTCCCCATTGTATTAATTTATGTATACACAGTGTGGTTGGAGAACCGAACTGCAAATTTGGAGATACTGAAGAATTGCTGTGTTTCGGTTTGCCTACTGGTTAGGGAAGTGTGAATTAGGTGGGGTTTTTTTCATTATAATGGAAGCAAAATCCCTATACTTTGGGATGGAGAACATGTAAACCCAACAACTTGCTTTGAGTTTTCACTGAGGTGAAATTGCAACGAGAAGACTATGAAATTATTCCTATCTGACAGGGGAGGCAACAGAGACTGAGAAAGGGAGATGAAAAATCATTCTCAATAAATCTGGAGTAGTGAATTGGATGAGCCACACATAGTGTCAACATAAATTACTTTATTCTGAAGAAAACTTTCTTTTTCTTCTTCTTTTACATTGTATGGTTCATATGCTACCTCAGAAATAAACAATAAGAGGAAATCACACTTGATCTCAATATGTCTTGGAGCTTTGGGGAGAGCTCAGCAATTCTGGACAAAATCCATTCGGATATAAACCAAACTTTGTTGTGGGTAAATTAAAGAAGTAGAAGAAGAGCCATTGGCTCCTCGAGCTCAACATCCTATTCTCACAGTGGCCAGGTTGAAGTCTGTGGGAAACCTGCATGCAGGATCTCAGGACAGGAGTCCTCTTGCCCTCCTGTGCTCTAATGTTTCCAAGGGGTTGCTCGAGAGCAAGCAGGCAACTATCTCCCTGCTTGGCTGTGAAGCCTTGGCTTTGCTGCCAAAATAAACTTTATCTGTCCAGAGCGCCACTCTCCCGTGGCTAACTCAATCGCGGGCAGAATCCGTGAGTGGGCAGTTCCTAAACCTTCCCCAGCAAAGTGATTTCTTAACACCCAGTCTGCGCCTCCAATCTCTCTGCGTGGATGCTTACTGCGCAAGGAGGGCGTGGGTAACGGAGGACCCCTCTCCTCCCCACTTTGCCCAGGCAAGGAGTCCTGGCACCGCCTTGCCTCCTCCGAGCCCTGCAACTCCTCCCCACTGGATGCGTGGTTACTCTCCTCCATTAAAGAGGAGCTGCTTCCCAGGATCCTTGGAAGCTCTCTATAATCCATTTGGCTTTTCCTCTCTCCCTCCCGAACCGATGGCAGTTCCCTGACATGTGCTTTTCAGAAGTGCTGCTGTCTTTGAGTGTGGAGGCAGAGCCTAGCCATCATGGCTAGTAGCCATAAATAAATAAATAAATAAATAAATAAATAAATAAATAAATAATAATTTTATCCCGCCCTGCCCAGCCGAAGCCGGGCTCAGAGCGGCTAACAACAATAAAAGTAACACAGCATTCTAAAATCAATTCATTTTAAAATCAACTCAAAATCAAATTAATGGCAACCATTGGGCTTTGTTCTGTGAGACTGACCAAAGAAGGGAGTGAGACTGTGCCCTGGCCAAAGGCCTGGTGGAACAGCTCTGTTTTGCAGGCCCTGTGGAAAGATGTCAAGTCCCACAGGGCCCTAGTCTCTTGTGACAGAGCGTTCCCAGCGGGAAGGTAAACAGCGTTTCCGTGTGCTGCTCTGGTTCACCAGAAGCAGCTTAGTCCTGCTGGCCACATGACCTGGAAGCTGTACGCCGGCTCCCTCGGCCAATAAAGTGAGATGAGCGCCGCAACCCCAGAGTCAGTCACGACTGGACCTAATGGTCTGGGGTCCCTTTACCTTTACCTTTAAACATGCATTTGGGAGGACAGTGAAAAAGAGACACACACACAGGATATCTGCACATCCCCTTTTTTCACCTGCTGCTGCACTGCCACACCCTTTGGAAAACCCCAAAAAACAAGAGAGGCAACTGGAAAACAAGGAAGCGCACCAGAAAGTACAAAACTGTTTTAACACAGCCTACAGAGAGCTATTTTTGCAAAATGACATCCTATGTTCGCCTGTCCATTGGGGGATATAGGAAGCCCTGAACACACATTTTTTTAGATGTCCCTTTTATGATGAGGAATGTAGAGAAACCATTGACCCCCTGCTGGTGAGGCTTACTGACCTCCCGGTAAAGCAAAAATTCGATCTTCTCCAGTTAGGCAAAGACCAAAAGACAACATGGATTGTTGCCAGATTCTGCACACAGATCTGTAGGCGCAGACCATCCCCCGATTCAACCTAGTTTGTTAAGAAAATTCCCAAACTCAGATCCAGGGGCAACTCTGGTTCATTTCTCTAAGGTAGTCTATCTGAAAATTTGTCTTTATATGCCAATCACACTTTTAAACTTAAAATCCATTGTTGTATATTGTTTTAAATATTTGTTATGCTATTGGGATTATAGTTCCATCTGTGTTTCACAAACTGGTCTCTGACCATAATAAATTTCATGTTCATGTTCATGACATCCTATGCATGTACCATTCTATAAAACAGCGTCCTCTTGTTCAAAAAGGAGTTTCTGAACATTGTAATACAAATTGCACCCAGTAGACTGGCGTGTCTGAAATACGCACCATTGGCATTAATTCGGAAGACGCTGGCCGATGTATCCTGGAAAAGATCCTGTAGTTCATTGGGATCCATCTGTGTGGCTGGAAAGAAGAAGAGGTGAGACAGTTAATGCATCAAGCTGCAGCTGTTAATCTTGTCTCAATTTATAATGCTCCAGAGTGTCTCAAATATGAGCGTAACATAGGAGACGCTAAGCCACTGCAAACAGGTACTCAGGAGGAAAAGCAAACAGGCTTTGTGACTTCCCCACAAACTTTCCCTTGTGAGTGACCTCTGCCCCTTAATTCATATTACTTATTGTTCTGGGGTAGGCCTGGGCTGAATGTTTAAACAAGTATGGCCCGCTTGCGAGATCTGAATCTCCACCACCTGAATTTAGCTGGCTAGGGGTGCTTTTCAGGCACGTCACGAAGCACAGGAAAAGCCCATCTTAGCTGGAAAGTTCATTCCGAGTTATTTAGGTGAAGAAACTGATCTGTTAAAACAGGATGAAATCAGGTTTACAATCTCTGGCATTCAATGCCCTCTCCCTGATCCTGCCCTGCAGTTCAATAACAACTTAATTATTCTAGGGAAGTGAAAGTGGCGAAGAGGCAGAGGGAGCCTGTTATCTGAGCTGGGGAAGTCTGCATTTTAGGATGGATGCAGCGAAGCCTCCGCTCTCTCTCTCTCTCTCCCCCCCCCCCCGCACAAACACACATATACATCCCCTCTTCTAGAGGAATGAAGCAGTCACGAACAAACGCCCAGGCTTTGGATTGAAAAGAAGCAATTTGCAGAGAACACGTCCCGATCGCCAGGCGTAGCAACGACCCGGCAGCACGGATGGGCGCCACGGTTGTAAATGGAAAGAGGGGTGGGTGGAGGGAGGGAGGGGACACAGCTAACACAAAAACACGATGTCCAATAAAAATTAAACGAGTTAGACTTCATAAAATGCAGTGCTAAAATATTATATTCTCATTCTCTCTCCCATTTCCTTGGTAGAAATAAGACTCCATCCTCTGTTTGAAAGATATTCCCACAATGCTTTGAGAAAGAGCTAGGGAGAAGACGTCCTCTTTGCTTCAACCACCACTTGGGTTGGTGAGTTGGCTGCTGTCTGGGTCAGTTGCCTGGAGCAGGAGTTTCCTGGGCTTGCATGCAGGTGGTGAAGCCACAGGATGGAAGAAGCAGGTGGGCATGGTGCCACTATGTTTCAGCACCTGTGCCCCGCTCCCAAACAGCCCATTTATCCGTCCTGACCTGCCCTGGTAGAAAAATGGGATATCAACACAGTGAGGATATGGGTGAGGAGTTGTGTGTGGCTCCAAACCATAGGTTGCCATCCCTGTTCAGTCTGGCGGAGTTTACAAGACACGATATCTCTGTAAAAACTGCAGGTTGGGATATATGAAGCTGCCTTCAACCAAGTCAGATCACCAGTCCGTCTAGCTCAGTACAGTACCTCTGGTTATAGGCTTAATTTGTTCTGGAGGTCCGTTCTTAACCTGAAACTGTTCTTAACCTGAGGTACCGCTTTAGCTAATGGGGCCTCTCACTGCCGCCGCTGCTCAATTTCTCTTCTCATCCTGAGGTAAAGTTCATAACTCGAGGTACTACTTCTGGGTTAGCGGAGTCTGTAACCTGAAGCATCTGTAACCTGAAGCGTCTGTAACCCAAGGTACACTGTACTGCCTACACTGACTCACAGCAACTTTCCAGGGTTGTTCTTACAGGAATGTTTCCACCGGATATGGGGCAGAGGACTAACCGTGGAGAAGAGCTATTATTGCCCTCATTTTTCTGCTTGTCTGCTTTCCACAAACGGGTTGTGGACAGCAGGGTTTTGGGTGTGACGGACACTGGTTCATATCCAGCAGAGATATTGTTGCTGTGTCCTTACTTCCGATCGTGCGTCTCAGGAGACTCTTCACAGCCCAGTTTCTCTCAGTCTGAAAGCGTGAGGCGTTGAGTGAGTGTGCCAGGACATTTCAATATCCCCTCAGTGCTACTTCGCCTCTGCCCTCAACAAAAATGGCTGCCCACTTGCTCAGCAAGAGGTGTTTTCTATGACTAGCAGGAAAAAAGAAAAAAGGGGAAAGGGAGCAGCTGCTCCCAGCGCGGAGATTGAAGTGGCGAGGAAAACCTGTCTGTTGAATTTTGGCCCATCATGCCGTCTGTGAAAGGCACATGAGATTTGCTGGGGGAAAGAGGGAAGGGGGGTGGGATAAGTGGCAACCCTCAGTCCCTAAAGGAACCATTTTGACAGAGAGGGAAATTATTTCGGCATAAGCAGAGCCTCGGAAGCAGCTAAAGAATCCTTCACCATGACAGCTGCGGGATAAAGCAGCCATTAACGTGAGCGACTGCCGAGGAGGAACAGACACCTCAATGCCTTGTCAGATTTCAATGCTTTTCATATCTTCTTGTAGCTTGGGCAAATGTTATTCCTTCCCGACCTTTATCCTAAACCAGCTTTAGCTATTACCGAAGCCTTCTGTGGAAGGGGCTCCCAAAACTTTCCGCCGTCAGGTATTTTCACACCAACTAGGGAGTGAAAATGCTCACCTGCACTTTTGCAGGGTGTTCTAGGACAGGTTCTGCGCTGGATGACCCGGCAGGTTGACAGGGGTGTTGTTGCTGTTGTTGTTTAGTAGTTTAGTCATGTCCGACTCTTTGTGACCCCATGGACCAGAGCACGCCAGGCACTCCTGTCTTCCACTGCCTCCCGCAGTTTGGTCAAACTCATGTTTGTAGATTCGAGAACACTGTCCAACCATCTTGTCCTCTGTCGTCCCCTTCTTCTTGTGCCCTCCATCTTTCCCAACATCAGGATCCCCTTCATGGATCACTGCCCCTTCATGGATCACTGCCTTGCCGTGGCGAAGGGGCTTGAATAACTCAGAGAAGCTCTGAGCTATGCCGTGCAGGGCCACCCAAGATGGACAGGTCATAACGGAGAGTATTGACCAAACGTGATCCACCTGGAGCAAGAACCAGCAAGCCACTCCAGTATCCCTGCCAAGAAAACTCCATGGACAATGACAGGGGTGAGCCAGCAGCAACTCACGCAGAGCAAGCTGGAGTTAACTCTTTATTAGCAAAACAGGATCTGCACACGAGTGTCCGGCCTAATGGCATGGGAAGGGGATGCACAGGAACCAGAGCAGCAAGACCCATCACTAGAACAAGAGGGGCCCCTGTCTCCATGAACATGGCAGGCTCTGAGGTGTAGGGACCAGAGGTAGGGGCGCTCCAGGAGGCCAAGGCAGCCAAGGGCCCACAGCCCAGCCCCCTATCTGGCCAGGTGGAGCTCACTAGCTCTGGGACAAGGTGTGTGATTCCTCAGCTACAGTAGGCTCAGGACAGGTGAGGGTCACCTGCCTCATCAAACCCAGATGCTGCAAGCAGCATGCAACATACAAAAGGGAAGCAGAACTGAGTTCTCATGTCTGTTCAACTGCCCATGTTGGAGGACCTTGGCTTGTATGCTTCTGGGCCTCCATGGGGCTGTGCTTTGGGTTTGACTCTGCACTGTATCCTGATTGCTGGACATCAGACTTGGACTACTTGGATTGACTCTGGACTGTGTTTCCTGACCTGTGGACCTCAGAATTTGGATTTCGAACTTTGCTTGTGTGGATTGACCCCTGGTCTTTGAACTTTGGACTTGATTTGCTGCCTTGCTGCTTGGTAATGGGTTCAAGACAAAAGGTCTTAATCCAGCCCCAGACATACTCTAGGGCAGACACATAAGAAGAACTTCACTGGATCAAGCCAAGGACAAACCTATCACAGCTTTGTGTTCCTGTTCCTGGTAGCCAATCAGATCCCTCTTATGGGAAATCTTTCTCACTCTCTAGGTTGGAAAACTTTCCTCTTTCTTCATACCACCCGGTGATCAAACTTCTTTTCTTTTCACCCTTTCAGAGAACTTTTTGACCTGAAGGAGAATTTCCAGAACTAGTCTCACCTTTCAGATCGCAACTTGAAGCACCAGTGATTTATGATTGCAAAAGCGGCGGAAATATAAATACATTTTTTCCACCTTGTAATCAAGCTTTAATCAAACCGTGCCTGGCTTTTTTTTTTAATTAACTTGTTTTCATTCTCTTTTGTTTCCTTATTTAGCACCATCGTTAATAAGCGGTTGTACAGGAAGAACAAAGCAACTGTCACCCAGCCTCACAAACCCATTCACATTCTGCTCATGTTTCAGGTTTTAGAAGGACACCGATGTAAAAAAAAATTGATGGCATATATATTTTATATGCCACCACCATTGGCATGACGGTCCTCTTTTATCAAACCATCCACGGTCATTGAAACAGTATGAAAATGTTGGGAGTCAAGAGAGAGCAAGGACAAAGGAAGATGGTACTCCTGTATCCTTAAGAGCATTGTGTGGGGGAATGAATGAACTCTTCCCCTAAGACAGCGGTGAGGGACCCCTGGCATATACAAGGATGAAAGAACACAAGAAGAGCCTGCTGATTCTCGTCATTGGCCCAACTCCTCCAACATCTTCTTCTCACAGCAGCCAACAATATGCCTTCAGAAAGCCCACAAGCAAGACCTGAATGCAATGTTGGTGCTGACCTTTAAAGCCCTGAACGGCCTCGGTCCAGTATATCTGAAGGAGTGTCTCCACCCCCATTTTTCAACCGAGACACTGAGGTCCAGCGCCGAGGGCCTTCTGGCAGTTCCCTCACTGCGAGAAGCAAAGCTACAGGGAACCAGGAAGAGGGCATTCTCAATAGTGGCACCCGCCCTGTGGAACGTCCTCCCACCAGATGTCCAAGAGAACAGCTACAACTTTTAGAAGACATCTGAAGGCAGTCCTGTTTAGGGAAGCTTCTAATGTTTGATGCATTACTGTATTTTAATATTTTGTTGGAAGCCGCCCAGAGTGGCTGGGGAAGCCCAGCCAGATGGGCGGGGTATAAATAATAAGTTGTTATTGTTGTTGTTGTTATGGCACTCTCCTCTCTTGTGGTTCCCAGTTCCTTGTATTCATAAGTGAGCTGGATGCAGGTGGCACTGTGGTCTAAACCACTGAGCCTCTTGGGCTTGATGATGAGAAGGTCGGCACTTCGAATCCCTATGACAGGGTGAGCTCTGGACAATTAAGTCCAGCCAAAGGCGACTATGGGGTTGTGGCGCTCATCTCGCTTTCAGGTCAAGGGAGCTGGTGTTCGTCCACAGACAACTTTCCAGGTCATGCGGCCAGCAGGACAAAACCGCTTCTGCCGCAACGGAATACTGTGACGGAAACCAGAGAGCATGGAAATGCCGTTTACCTTCCCGTCGCAGTGGTACCTATTTATCTACTTGCACTGGTGTGCTTTCAAACTGCTAAGTTAGCAAGAATTGGGGCATAGCAATGGGCGCTCACCCCATCATGCGGACTCAAACCGCCGACCTTCCGATCAGCAAACCTAAGAGGCTCCGTGTTTTAGACCACATCGCCACCGGCGTCCTTTACCTTTGCCTTTGCTAGTAGCTGTTGATAGCTTTGTCCTTCATTACTTTGTTCAGTCATCTTTTTTTAAGCCATCCAAATTGCTGGTCATCACTGCCTCCTGTGGGGAGATATTCTCTGTGTGAATAAGTACTTTCTTTTACAGTGGTACCTCGGGTTAAGAAATTAATTCGTTCTGGGGGTCCGTTCTTAATCTGAAACTGTTCTTAACCTGAAGCACCACTTTAGCTAATGGAGCCTCCTGCTGCGAGATTTCTGTTCTCATCCTGAAGCAAAGTTCTTAACCCGAGGTACTATTTCTGGGTTAGCAGAGTCTGTAACCTGAAGCATCTGTAACCTGAGGTACCACTGTATTTGTCCCAGTTCTTCCAATGTTCAGCTTCCTTGTATGTCCACCTCTATCATGTCACTGTTTATTCACCTTTCTCTCCGAAAGCCCCCAAAGGTGCAACAGTTCCTCATAGGAAAGTTGTTTGTAAAATACTCTGAGGGCATGCACACACACACACGCGCGCGCACACACACACACACACACACACACAAAAAAACCACAAAGACATCTGTATTTCTCTCTCTCTGATGTTCCATTAGAAATAAAGCACAGAGCAAACCTTGCCCAACGCCAAGCTGTGTGCGGTAACTGCTTTCTAATTTTGGTAAAAGCCAGGCATTTTGGTTTCAGTCGGCTGCTTTTATAAATTAAGCATCCGCCTGCTTTTTAATCAATGAAGAGAGAGAGGGGAAAATATTAAATGGAAAGGGTTTTGCAGGAAAAAGTGTGCCTTATTACCAAAATCTCCGTTAGCGGGGGTTTTAAAATGACAAAGTGATTTAAGTCGTTTAGGCCAGGGGAGGATTAAGAGAGAGTTTAAAGACAATTCGTTATTCAATGGAATAAAACCAGCCTCGTGGAAAATGCCCATTTGCTCACAAAACTTGTGAGAAATAACTGTTCAGTGTTTAATAGTTTCTCTGTGGGTGTCACTGTGAGCACAGCCGAAGTAGAGCATCCAAATTTGGAGACCAGATGAATGGAACATGTTCAGTCCTCATCGAAACTGTGTGTTTTATTTTGTGCTTCTTTTGCTGGTGTTTGTTTTCCCCCTAAATATTATTTGTTGTTGTTCTGCAAACCGAAGGCTTCCCCAAGAATGCAGACACCTCCCTCAGGGGCATGAAGGGCAGAACTGAAGACACTCAAACTCAGGACGCAAGGGAGAGATGTGCTAAGAGGAAGGCACACTTGGCAAACCCTCATCGTGATCAACTCCCACCCAGCAACCAATGTCCCCACTGTGGAAGGATGTGTGGATCCAGAATTGGCCTCCATAGTCACTTACGGACTCATTGTTAAAACTGTGTTTATGGAAGACAATCTTACTCAGCTATGAGTGATCGCCAAAGAAGAAGAAGAAGAAGAAGAAGAAGAAGAAGAAGAAGAAGAAGAAGAAGAAGAAGAAGAAGAAGAAGGAGAAGAAGAAGAAGAAGAAGGAGAAGAAGAAGAAGAAGATAGCAATAACAAAATGGGGAATGGGTGACCCTTCAGAGGTTGCTAAACTCCACCTCCCATCATCCCTGACCATCGACCATGTTGGGAATTGATGGGAGTTGTGGCTAAAACCATCTGCAGGACCACAGGTTCCCACCACTGGCCTAAAAGCTGTGGTACACCTGGTGGATTTGGAAAACCCTGCTTAGCCAAAGCATTTGTGGGAATTCCTAAAGAAGTTGAAGGACAGCTCACATCATCACTGACCACTGCTGATGCTGGCTGGGGCTGATGAACATTGTGGAGTCCAACAGCAACTAGAGGACTGCAGGTTGTCCAACCCTGACTGAGTTGTGCGAATGAGGTTGGCATTCTATAGGCTTAAATAATAATAATATAATAATTTATTATTTATACCCTGCCCATCTGGCTGGGCTTCCCCAGCCACTCTGGGCGGCTTCCAACCAAATATTAAAATACAGTAATACATCAAACATTAAAAGCTTCCCTAAACAAGGCTGCCTTCTGATGTCTTCTAAAAGTTTGGTAGTTGCTGTTCTCTTTGGGGGAGCCAGTGTGGTGTAGTGGTTAAGAGCGGTAGTCACGTAATCTGGGTAACCGGGTTCGCGTCTCCGCTCCTCCACATGCAGCTGCTGGGTGACCTTGGGCCAGTCACACTTCTGTGAAGTCTCTCAGCCCCACTCACCTCACAGAGTGTTTGTTGTGGGGGAGGAAGGGAAAGGAGAATGTTAGCCGCTTTGAGACTCCTGAAGGGGAGTGAAAGGCGGGATATCAAATCCAAACTCTTCTTCTTCTCTTCTTTGACATCTGGTGGGAGCATGTTCCACAGGGCGGGCGCCACTACCGAGAAGGCCCTCTGCCTCGTTCTCTGTAACTTGGCTTCTCGCAGTGAGGGAACCGCCAAAAAATACTGGACTAAAAAAACCTGATGCAGTGAAGACCATAAAATAAATCACTTGCATGAGACTAGCCAGTGCGGCATTCTTAGAGAAAATGCAAGTGAAGGAATAGCCTCACTTCTCATTTAGATAAGTCTTGATGAACTCATCTGTCTGACAAGGTATTCTCCCCACCACCACCACAAAGGAGACACATTGCAGTTGCATTTAGCCACCTTTATCACTGTCTTTAATAATCACCAGTATTAGCAGCAACAGAACAGGCAAGCATTTCTTATCCTGACAACACGCTCACGATGAACAGAGGTGATACGGCGGAGAAATCATCTCCGTCGACCGAAGAGAGACACGTTTTTAGACATCGAAGCGGGAGATGGATTCCAAAGCAAATCGCCCATGCGGTTGGGTATTACTTTCCAGCTTTCTGAATTATAAATGCTTTTAAAAAGGCACAACAGTATCGGGGAGTGTAATCTTGACAGTTCTATCTAGAGGGTCTAACATATTGCATTGAAAGGCTGGCAGTAATATTGAGCCAATCTCAGTGTATCTCAGGGAGTGATATACATCGTTCAGGAGATTATCCTCGCTGACGTGAAGTTGGAGGGACTCCAGAACCAGACTGAGGCACCAATCTGGATCAATGAGGAAGATAAGAACTGTGAGTGGTTATAGCCTTGTTTAAGCAATGAAGATATTGAGGATGCTATCTTGGGCCTCTTATTTGCATCTTTGGGCTAAGACCAGCTGTGTAGTGCAGGAGACCACAGAAAACTAAGCCTCTTCAGTTCAAGGCACCTCAAGGTGGATTATAAACTTCCACTCCTACTCCTTAGTCCCATTTTGTCATTGCAATAACCCCTATGAGGTAGGTTAGGCAGTGACTGGCCCAAGGTGGTACTAATGAACATAAATGCATTATATTAATGGGAAATGCATGCAAAGATGTGTATAATAGACCACAATGTATACATGAATATCTGTGTTGGATATAAATGCAAACTTAAATGCTAATGAATGTTCACAATGACAGTTTTTAAAACATGCAAACTGCGGCGGAAACTGAACTTTAGGCTGGAAAAGAGGAGACTGAGAGGAGATAGGATAGTTCAGTTTCCATCGCAGTTTGCATGTTTTATACCTAGCTCCTTCAACCACTCCTCATAAGGCTTGGTTTTGTTTGTTTCCAGGAAAGAATGAACCTGGATGGTGATGCTAACAAAATATACCCATCTTCTGGAGAAGAGGAGGTTAAGGGGTGATATGATAGCCATGTTCAAATATATAAAAGGATGTCACATAGAGGAGGGAGAAAGGTTGTTTTCTGCTGCTCCAGAGAAGCGGACACGGAGCAATGGATCCAAACTGCAAGAAAGAAGATTCCACCTAAACATTAGGATGAACTTCCTGACAGTAAGAGCTGTTCGACAGTGGAATTTGCTGCCAAGGAGTGTGGTGGAGTCTCCTTCTTTGGAGGTCTTTAAGCAGAGGCTTGACAACCATATGTCAGGAGTTCTCTGATGGTGTTTCCTGCTTGGCAGGGGGTTGGACTCGATGGCCCTTGTGGTCTCTTCCAACTCTATGATTCTATGATTCTATGATCTTTTCTGCCTTACTTCCCTTCCCATTCCCCCCCACCCCATGGAGGGAGAGATTACTGCTCCTTATTTTACCTTCCATACAGTCTTTGAATAGAGTGAGCTAATTAAGATCATCTAAGGCTGCAATATTAAACACGCTTGCCTGGGAGCAAGCACAACTGACCACAGTAAGATTTACTTCTGAACACACATGCCTAGCACTCCACTGTTACAAAGGGACTGCAATTGCAGCTTCTGCAGGGCTGGGGCAGCAACAGCTGGTGGTTTTTGATCAGAGGCGGGGGGTCTCTAATGTCATGTTTCCCCTATTAAGCCAACCTAAAAATATCCTTGTGTTCTGCTCCCAGGAGGTGCAAGAAATGTAAACACTCGAGAGGCGAAGAGGCATGTTTGGGAAAGCAGAGCATACTCGGAGTGTCAGCAAATAGGCTGTCAGGCGTGGGATGCGAAAAGGGAAGCGCGCAGAGAAAGAAGAGACACAGTTCTGGGATCTCAGCTGGAGGTGTGGGATCTCATCTTTTGTTGGTTGGTAAAAAATGTTGTCAAAACAGCAATGGAGAGCTCACACAGGCACACCAAGGGGAATGCCTTCCATTAATGAGTCAAGCATCCATGCTGGAAAATAAAGTTGCCATTGCCACGAAAAGTTGCACACTTTGTTTTATTTATTTGCATCCAATAAACAGGAAAATGGAACTTGCTCCCACGAGAGGCAGGAATGGCCACCAACCTGGATGGTTTAAAGGAGCACTGGACAAATTCGTGGTGAATAAGGCAATGAATGACTACTAGTCATGATGGAGACAGCAAGGCTCCTGAATAGCAGTTGCTGGAAACCACCGGAGGGGACAAGGCTCTTGCACTCGAATCCTGCTTGCAGGTTTCCCTGCAGGCATCTGGTTGGCCGTCATGAGAACAGAATGCTGGACTAGATGGGCCATTGGCCTGATCCTGCAGGCTCTTCTTATGTTTATTTTTCCATCTCTGCCGTATTAAGCACTTGGTCCCTTACCTTTCTCGCCCTGATCTGGCCACAGTGGTCCATGCAACGGTCACCTCCAGCCTTGATTATTGCAACTTGCTCTATGTGGGGCAGCCCTTGAAGCTGACCCAGAAACTCCAGCGGGTGCAGAATGCCACGGCGAGGCTCCTTACGGGGTCCTTGCTGTGGGATCACATTCATCCAGTGCTCTACCAGCTGCACTGGCTCCCGGTGGAGTACAGGATCAGGTTAAAGGTGCTGGTTTTGACCTTTAAAGCCCTATGTGGCCTAGGACCCTCGTACCTACAGGACCGCCTCTCCTGGTATGCCCCGCGGAGGACCTTAAGGTCCACAAATAACAACACTTTGGAGGTCCCGAGCCTCGGGGAGGTTAAATTGGTCTCAACTAAGGCCAGGGCCTTTTCAGCACTTGCCCCCACTTGGTGGAACACTCTGTCACAAGAGACCAGGGCCCTGTGGGACTTGACATCTTTCCACAGGGCCTGCAAGACAGAGCTGTTCTGCCTGGCCTTTGATTTGGACTCAGTCTGACCCTTATGTTTCCCTCCCCTTATGGTTTTGACTTTTAAAATGGGGCTGCATTTTAAATTGCATTTTAACCTGTATTTTAAATTGTTTCTTTTTCTTCTTTCTTAATATGTTCTTACTGAAATTTTATTGGTGTTAGCCCCACTAAGCCCGGCTCTGGCCAGGGAGGGTGGGGTATAAATAAAATTCATCATCATCATCATCATCATCATCATCATCATCATCATTATGTTTAGAACAGGGCAATGCCTTCTACTGAATAAATTCCTAGGATTTTACCTTAGTGAAGACCTCACTTGGAAAAACAACATAACTCAGGTGGTTAGGAAGGCCCAACAGAGACTCCATTTCCTCAGGGTCTTGTGAAAGAACAATGTTAAACAACAATTGATGACCTCCTTCTACCAGTCCACAATAGAAAGTGTCCTCCCCTATTGTATCACAGTGTGGTACATTGGCTTGACAGCCATGGACAGAAAGTCTTTACAGTGGGTGGTGAACACAGCACATGATATCATGGGCTATCCCCTGAGCCCGCTAGATGACATCGCAAGGGATCGATGTCTTAGGAGAGTGAGAAAAATTCTCAGGGACGATTCACACCCCGGCCAGCACCTCTTTAATCTTCTACCCTCGGGCAGGAGATATAGAAGTATAATCAGTTGTACCAACAGGCTAAAAAACAGTTTCTATCTGTGGGCTGTTAGGCTGCTGAACGGAAAATAATATAGTGCAACTGACTTTCGGGGTTGGTGTGTTGTGCGACAAGCACACAGAGTGCAATGAGATTGAGTGTTTGTGGGGGTGAGGAGGGAGGCTCGGTTAATTTCATTGTACACAGGTTGTACATTGACAATAAAGGTATTATTATTATAAGGGTCACAGCTAAGTGGTGGGAGAGCAAGATACTCAGGGTGAGAGATTGGAACCAAAAAGCAAAAGGAAAACTCCCAGGTCAGCGGCTATCAGGGACTGTACTGAGGAAGAGAACAGTATAGATTTAGAACAGTGGTTTGCAGAAGGTCATAGTTCAGAGGCTGCAGAGAGGAGAAGCTGGGAAATATTGGGAGGGGAGCAGGAGGAAGAAGCACCAGGGGAGAGACAGCTGACAAACTCAGTGTCCTGGGAAAGCATTCCTGACCCCCTTTCCCAGAACCAGGCATGAATTGAGAGTAGTTGTCAGGAGTGCGTGCAGGAGCCAGGCCCTGTGACCAGTAGGGCTAAGTTTGTTCTGAAGAGGCAAGGCACAGCCGCATAGGTAAGGCCACTTGGCAACTCACTGCACCTGGTGGCAAGAGCCA
Organism: Podarcis liolepis; assembly: GCF_965112155.1. Lineage (NCBI taxonomy): Eukaryota > Metazoa > Chordata > Lepidosauria > Squamata > Lacertidae > Podarcis > Podarcis liolepis. Next base: position 5,048,039 of record NC_139560.1, on the reverse strand, counting down.
GGAAGGGATATAAGGTCAGCATTTCCCTTTGGCTCTTTGCCACAACAACACATTTCCTGCCTTGCTGTGTTTGGCTTCTTGCTTCCTGATCCTCAGACCTCAGCTTCTTGACTCCTTGCTTCCTGACCCTCGGACCCTTGACTTCGTGACTCCTTGCTTCTCGACCCTCGGACCCTTGACTTCATGACTCCTTGCTTCTTGACCCTCGGACCCTTGACTTTGTGACTCCTTGCTTCTCGACCCTCGGACCCTTGACTTTGTGACTCCTTGCTTCTCGACCCTCGGACCCTTGACTTTGTGACTCCCTGCTTCCTGACCCTCGGACCCATGGCTCCTGGACTCTCGTTCCTGCTCCCACCCCGCCATCTTGCCCCCGGTCCCAACATCCTCGGCTGGGACTTTGATTGCCCATAGACCGGACCATGACAGTAGTAGAACAGAAATCTCAGAGGCAGAAAGCACAGGTCAGCCAGCACAGGAATGACATAGAATAGGAGGGACTAAGGGGCTGGAAATTTTCTTGGAGCAACGCCATTATCTAAGAGAGATGGCATTCATACGTCTCTCTCACTGAGAATATTGAATAAAAGACTTGCTAAAAACTCTCCTTGTTTATCTACTTCTCGGCTGCCACTGTAGGAGGGATTGGATTCCCCAAAGCCTGGCAGTGGCATAGAAAGCCCTGCCAGCACATTAGGCAGGCACATGCACTGTGCCATGGGGATGGGGCATACACTGGAACGGCTGTGTCCCAGGCACTTCGCAGGGACGCAGCTGGCATACATCAGTCCTGTGCTGCTTTCGGGGGCAGCACGGGGCTTGCAGGGTGCCTGAGCGGCAACATACCTCCCAGCTGGAGCTCATCCAGGAGGGACATGGTGGCCCAGGCACCCTGCTGGCCCAATGCCACCCACAGCAATCTGCCCCTTCTGCACCCCTATAGCTATGCCACTGTTCCAGGTGAGAGATACAAGGGTCCACCCTTTTTTTGAGACAGAATCCTGCATTTTCTTTTCTCTTTCTCTCCCTGTATGATGATGAGTCTTTTTTTTCTTCTTCTTATTGTATTATGAAAAAGCTTTAACAAAAAATTATCCCAAAAGGAGGGAGTGGTCTATTATTAAGTAGACTCAGTCTTATAATATGATATACACTCAAAAAAATTCCACATACATATGAAATCAGTGCATTTAACAAGTAATACCATGCATGGATGTAGGGATGCGGGTGGCGCTGTGGGTTAAACCACAGAGCCTAGGACTTGCCGATCAGAAGGTCGGCAGTTCGAATCCCTGCAACGGGGTGAGGTCCCATTGCTCGGTCCCTGCTCCTGCCAACCTAGCAGTTCGAAAGCACATCAAAGTGCAAGTAGATAAATAGGTACCGCTCCGGCAGGAAGGTAAACGGTGTTTCCGTGCACTGCTCTGGTTCGCCAGAAGCGGCTTAGTCATGCTGGCCACATGACCCGGAAGCTGTACGCCAGCTCCCTCGGCCAATAAAACAAGATGAGCGCCGTAACCCCAGAGTCGGCCACGACTGGACCTAATGGTCAGGGTTCTCTTTACCTTTACCTTACCATGGATGGAAAGAACCACTTAATTTAAACAGCTCGATGGTCTTTTAAGTGAATGGGACAAGAAGGTTGGTCTGTGCTACTCATTTCACAAACAGAACAGAATTAAGTTGCATTACATAGAACAAACACACGTTCTAAGAATTAAAATATTTAGCCACATTTACTGGAAAAAGATCCACTGTATATAACACAAGAATTCAACAGAGCCATAAAGTGTCACCTTCTCAAGCTGGTTTTAAGTGTCATTTCCTTCCTCTAGCGTTTCTAGGGAATTATGGGTACCTCTTGGGCTTTGTTGATAGCTGCTGGAGGTCTCGTTCCTGGGTCATGTGGGCCGCACAGCCCCCGTTTCTTGTGCCTTGGTGCTCAGGGAGCAGAAGACAGAATTAAGTGGTGGGGGGAGTGGTCAACTCTTTCATTGGAGCTTTTAAAGCAGAGATTCAATGGCCATCGGTCAGGGATGCTTTAGTTGTGATTCCGGCACTGCAGGAGGTTGGGCTCCCCTTCAAACTCTACAGTCCTATGATTCTATTCTCTTTCCCCGAAGAGGGCAGACTGGAACCCCAGGTCATGACAAAAGCTAACACAAATGCGTATCCACAGTTCAGGGAAGCCCCTGCTTCCGTTGAACGTGCCAGAGTCTGAAAGAATCAATGGGCCTGCAGAGACAGTGACTGAAGAGATGAAAGGAAACTACAGCAAACGTGAATATTTTATCAGTTGTAAGAGCAAATCCCAACACAGGTAAGTCTCTGATTCTCTCTCCACATGCACCTCTTCACAACTTTACAAAATAAAGGAGGCTCTGCAGAGGGACCAAGGGAATTAACAAAAAAACAACAATCAAAAACATTTCAAATAGCCCAACAAGTCTTCAGCCTCCCACTCTATTCTTAAAGGGACACATTAAAACTCCTCTCTAGTGTAGATTCCCACACTGTTGTCTTGGGACTTGTCAATCTGGTCAGGACTTCTAAAAATTCTTTTAAACCTCAAAAGCCAGCGTATTTTTAATTCTTGGTGCATATCTTGGATCTTCTTCAAGCAGTCAGTACAGATGACCATGTGATGCAGAGCTCCCCAAGATTGCGATGGACATCTGTAGCATTTTCACAAAGCACAATAATACCTTTCTACTTTGCACCGTTTGGGCAGCCTGTGTTCCATGGGTAGGCAAACTAAGGCTTGTGGGCCGGATCCAGCCCATTCGCCATCTCAATCCAGCCCGCGGACGGTCTGGGAATCAGCGTGTTTTTACATGAGTACAATGTGTCCTTTTATTTAAATTGCATCTCTGGGTTATTTGGGGGGCATAGGAATTTTTTCATTACACCCCCAAAAATATAGTCCAGCCCCCCACAAGGTCTGAGGGACAGTGAACCAGCCCCCTGCTGAAAAAGTTTGCTGACCCCTGCTCAGTCTGCTCCAAAATGAAGCATGTCTTCACACAATACATAAACTATGGAACTCACTCCCACAGGAATGTCAGGAGTTCAGCCTACACTCGAGTAGGACCCTGGCGGAGACACATGCCTGACTGGCATGTTCTCCCCTTCCTGGTCTTTTGTTCGGGAGCTTCCAAAGCTTTCTTCAGCCCAAACATCACAGCGACCGATGCCAACCGACACCGGCACACTTAGGGATCCGCAGAGCCTTCGCAACTTGCATGACAGACCTCAGCAACTCAGCATTTTGGCTAATCTACTTTATTTACATACAAACACACACGGAGCACTGCAACATGGCTCCCTCTCTCTCTAGCATCAGACAGCAAAGAGAAAAAGAACAAAGGACAATAGTCCCACTTCACAGAACACAGTAACACAAACATCCTGTCTCCGTCATTTCCCACTCTATGGAGTCAAAAGATACATTATCATGTGATAGACAACAATCCCATGACTGCAATCAAGGAGCAGGAATTCTAACAGTCTTCACACAATACATAAACTATGGAACTCACTCCCACGGGGCAGAGAATAGCCATCGTGGTTAGCAGCCATCAATAGCCCTCTCCTTCCCCATGAATTTGTCCAATCCTCTTTTAAAGCCATCTAGGTTGTGGCAGGGAGTTCCATGGTTTAACTATGAATGCCCTGAGGCCCGACAACTGGGCTAAATGGTTTCATTCCTTCACAGGGAGACGATGTATGTATACACACATGTGGTCCATGAATTTTGTTTAATTTATCAGAAACTGTCAACTCATCTTCTGCACATCAATTAAATGCATCATTTCCACTGCAGGAGTGCCTCACCACTCTCTTTTGGTATATAAAACTGTGCGAATTCAGGTACCCTTTTTATTGTGTCTTCTCCCCTGGGGAGGAATACAATTCCTTCCCGGGGAGTTTTCCATCTGCTTGTTGAAAGAATATGCAGCTTTACTGCAGATGAAAAAGGCCGGCTGTTGCCTAAAGGGAGCTGGAGGTTTGGTAGATACTATTCTTCTTCCCGAGGCAGAAGGTCAGCAGTTCCGGTCTCCATGGATCCACACATTCATTGAATCATAAACAAGAAGAGAGCCGGAAAGACCTGTTCAGATTGCCCCCCCCCCCGGGAAAGGAGTACATCCCACCCCCCAGAAAACACTCTGAGGCCTGACCCTCTCCGATTGTTCTGCATTCAAGCACTGAGACTTCCGAGCTGACTCAATACACAGCACTCTTCTCAAACAGATCTCGCTGCTGCAGGGGCTTTCTTGCAAGATGCAAGGAGCCCAGCTTTAGAAAAGATCCTTTGCATTGGTACCCAAGGGTTTATGAGCCACAGAATCCTGCAAAGCATAAGCCATCCTTGTCTTTGTTCTTCTTAGCCATCAGCAGACCTTCCTAAACACAGCCCAGTGTTCATTCAGAATAACCAAACCAAATTCCTCGGTATCTTCTGGGTAAGAGATGAGCGAGCTCTCCCCAGCTCACCCTGGACTGGCTCAGAAATAATATGAGTCCTTAGTAGCTACACAATGCTAACTCTCACATAAGAAGAGAAGAAGATGAGTTTGGATTTGATACCCCGCTTTATCACTACCCGAAGGAGTCTCAAAGCGGCTAACATTCTCCTTTCCCTTCCTCCCCCACAACAAACACTCTGTGAGGTGAGTGAGGCTGAGAGACTTCAGAGAAGTGTGACTAGTCCAAGGTCACCCAGCAGCTGCATGTGGAGGAGCGGGGAAGCGAACCTGGTTCCCCAGATTACGAGTCCACCACTCTTAACCACTGCACCACACTGGTGCAATTCTACCACTATTCTGGGCACCCCAGCTGATGAAGGGAGGGCTCCTCTCCGGTGGGCGCCATTGCCATTATAAAAGAACAAGGAAGGTGCTCATGGTGAGTTCTGGCACCTCTTTTTTCTGGAAAAATAGCACTGGATGAAGGACACTGACCAGCTGGAATGTGTGCAGAGGAAGGCAACCAGGATGATTAAGGGTCTGGAGACCAAGCCATATGAAGAATGGTCGAGGGAGCTCGGTATGTTTAGTCTGGAAAAGAGGAGGCTGAGAGGAGATATGATAGTCACCTTTAAATATCTCAAGGACTATCACATCGAAGACGGAGCAAGCTTGTTTTCTCCCACTCTGGAGAGTAGGACCCAAACCAATGGCTTCAAGTAACAAGAGAGGAGATTCAGACTAAACATCAGGAAAAACAGTAAGAGTTGTTTGACAGACTCCCTTGGGAGGTGATGGACTCTCCTTCCTTGGAGGATTTAAAGCAGATTTTGGATGGTCATCTGCCATGGATGCTTTAGTTGAAATTGATGCGTTGCAAGGGGTTGGACTAGATAACCTTTGGGATACCTTTGAACTTTTTTCAATTCTATGATTCTATGACTTCACTCTGTCCCGTAGGATTCCCATAAGAAAGAAGGCCCTTCCCACCCCACCTTATTAAGGCTAGGAGAGAAGAATGGGGAGATCTTTATGACCTGGACTCTTAGCCCTTATGGTTAATGAATTGACAGGGACTCGATCCTTCAGACCTTTCATTTTATAAGTGCACAATATGTTCCTGTGTCCACAAACAGCTGAGCTCTACAATCACTTGCTATTCACATACAGTGAGCATAAGGTCAACATACATAGAGATCAGCCACACAAATCTTTTGCAGAGACATTTGTCCTTGCCTAGAGAAAGCCTGCACCTGTGTTCAAAGTAATGTGTGAACAAGCTTAATCTTTCTTGTCCTTTGCTGACTTGCAGGGAGCAGAGGGGTCAGGTCCATGAAACCACTTCAGAGACTTAGTCCCCTGGGCCCTGCCCCACAGACACAAAGTCTTTGCAGCATGCTGTGAGATACAGTGGTACCTCAGGATGCGAACGGGATCCGTTCCGGAGCCCATTCGCATCCTGAATGGAACGTAAGACGCGGCGGCGTGTCTGCACATGTGCAGGTCATGTTTTGCCACTTCCGCGCATGTGCGTGACATCATTTTGAGCGTTTGCACATGCGTGAGTGGCGAGACCCAGAAGTAACACGCTCCTTTACTTCTGGGTTGCTGCGGAGCATAACCCGAAACTGCTCAACCTGAAGCACATTCAACCCGAGATATGACTGTATTTACAATGCAGTCAAACCAACCATGCGTGTTTGCTAGATAGGCACATGATAGGAGCTGAAGTTCACAGAGTTTTCCTGCTAGAGGGAACTCTGAAAGAAGGAGTGTAGCCTTCACCTGGCTGAGTACCGTACTTCCTCACCGTTCTATCACCTCATTCCAGCAATGTAGAACATATGCCAAGTTTGAGCTACAGCTCAGACTCCATCTTAAGGTAGATTTAAGTACCGTATGTCTTTGAAAGTGGATGACCATTTTAAACCTATCTGAACAAAGCTGCTGTGTCTGTTACTCTTTGACGCGTATTCTGAGTGAGTAAATGTTATTTTTGCCTTTTAGGTAAAGGGACCCCTGACCATTAGGTCCAGTCGTGACCGACTCTGGGGTTGAGGCGCTCATCTCACTTTATTGGCTGAGGGAGCCGGCATACAGCTTCTGGGTCATGTGGCCAGCAGGACTAAGCCGCTTCTGGCGAACCAGAGCAGTGCACGGAAATGCTGTTTACCTTCCCGCTGGAGTGGTACCTATTTATCTACTTGCACTTTGATGTGATTTTGAACTGCTAGGTTGGCAGGAGCAGGGACCGAGTGACGGGAGCTCACCCCGTCAGGGGATTCGAACCGTCGACCTTCTGATCGGCAAGTCCTAGGCTCTGTGGTTTAACCCACAGCGCCGTGCAGTAGTAGCATACATACCTTTTCTGACACCTGTGATCACCTTTTCTGACACCTGTGATTATTGTTTTAGGGGGGAGAAAAGGGAGACATACCAGGAGAGTTCAATCTGCCTTAAATCATTTTGGATCGCTTAAACTAAAAGGCTAAAAGAAGCCTAGCAAAGCTTCCCTTTATAAGCTGCAAAGGGGTGGCCTTCTGCTGAACCCGCAAACGTGAGGGAGGAAGGATAGTACCTAATACATATAGCCTCTCCTAGCATTTATACGCATCCCTACACATACTAGGGAGCAAGGCACTCAGACCAGCTCCTGAATCTCAAGCCCTACAACTGCATGTGAAAACTCCATCACCACCCAATTTGCCTGCCGAGGTTCTTCGTCAGGAAAACTCTGGCATGCAATCCTTCCAAAGACTCTCTCTCGTCCCCAAATGCAAATCCTTGTCATTTCCAGCAGTGGCCCATCGATCTTCCTGAGCGGGGCACGCTGCCAACCCATGCCTCGCCCGCAAATCTGCCGGAGAAACTCAAAATGCAGAGAGTCCTTCGTTTTGCAAATGTGGCAAAGCCATTAAAAAGCCATTAGAAATAGATAATGAAATTAAGAGGATAATCTCCTAATAGGAGCCAGGCTTTGCCTAGGGAGTCCCGGAAGGGCTCAGCGATGTGGTGGGCTAGCTGTGCTTCGACCAAAGACAAATCGAGTGTTTGCAGAAAGGGAAAACAAAGGAGGCGACATTGTTCTGCTTGGCAGGAAGGCATAATAGATTCTGTCTGCGGAGATGGATCTGCACTTGATGCTCTCAGATCACAACAGAAGGGAGCAAATGCCGACTATTATTTTGAATTTATTTAGGGTTTGGAGTACATCAGACATTCGGCAGACATCATGGGGCCTGCTTCTGACTCAGAGAGACTGAGCTTCATCAGCCCACACCTGTGGGTGCTTGCAAAGGCAGGAGGCACCATGGCATGGCATCAGTGGAAGCTAACCGGCACCTTATTCCTAACAGGGACTTTGGTTCTACTAAGGCTTAGGGAAGTGTGAATCGACCCCCTTCCTCCCACAGCTTGGAAAATTTCACTAGCCTGATGAAAAACTTTTTGAGAAGAGGGATGTGGCTTGGTGGTACAGCTCCTGCTTTGCATTTGGAAGGTCCAAAATTCAATTCTTGGCATCTTCAGTGTTGGTGCTGACCTTTAAAGCCCTAAATGGCCTTGATCCAGTATACCTGAAGGAGCATCTCCACCCCCATCATTCTGCCTGGACACTGAGGTCCAGCGCCGAGGGCCTTCTGGTGGTTCCCTCCCTGTGAGAAGCCAAGTTACAGGGAACCAGGCAGAGGGCCTTCTCGGTAGTGGCACCTGCCCTGTGGAACGCCCTCCCACCAGATGTCAAAGAGAACAACTACTACCAGACTTTTAGAAGACATCTGAAGGCAGCCCTCTTTAGGGAAGCTTTTAATGTTTAGTAGGATATTGTATTTTAATACTCTGTTGGAAGCCGCCCAGAGTGGCTAGGGAAACCCAGCCGGATGGGAGGGGTATAAATAAATTATTATTATTATTATTATTATTATTATTATTATTATTATTATTATTCAGTTAAGGATGGAAAAGACTCCTGGCTGAAATCCCAGAAAACTGTTGTCAGTCACTGTAGGCAATCTTCCGATGTTCCTCCTATTGGAGAAGGACCATAGAGATACATAGAGGACCACAGAAGAGGAGAGTGTTAGGAAAACATTCTTTAAAGAAGCAGATACGGTTCCTTTAAGTTTAAGAAAGGTTTCCAGAAGTTTCTTCAATGTGTGGGAGCGGCACTCCAAGCTTAATTGGTGGCAGCTGGAGATGAATTTAAAAGGACGAAGATGAGTTTGCAATTTGACGCACGTAGAGCGCACACATTCGCTGTTAGTACACATGCTTACAGCTAGTCTGGATGCATGGGAAAGTGTGCTGCTCATACTATGGGTTTGCAGTATCAGGACTGTTTATTAATAAACTGAAAGTATACTGTGCCGAAGAGAGGGAGAGGGACTGTAAATAGTTTGTAGAAAAGCTGAAAAGCTTGTATACTCAAATGCTTGCATAAAGTAATTCTTGACTGTGCATTCAAGTGTGCCTACAGTTTTTGTCGTCTGCTGCAAGGGAAACTCTGCTAGACACTTTGGGAAGTGGTTATCATCAGTAACCTCTAATAGAGAGGACTCTTATGCTCAAACCCTGCTTTGGGTTTCCCACGGGCATCTGATTGGCCCCTGTGAAACATGATGGGCCATTTTCCTGATCCAGTAAAGGTAAAGTGACCCCTGACCATTAGGTCCAGTCGCGGATGACTCTGGGGTTGTGGTGCTCATCTCGTTTTATTGGGCGAGGGAGCCGGCGTACAGCTTTCGGGTCATGTGGCCAGCATGACTATGCCACTTCTGGTGAACCAGAGCAGCGCACGGAAATGCTGTTTACCTTCCCGCCGGAGCTGTACCTATTTATCTACTTGCACTTTCATGTGCTTTCGAACTGCTAGGTTGGCAGGAGCAGGGACCGAGCAATGGGAGCTCACCCCATGGCGGGGATTCGAACCGCCGACCTTCTGATCGCCAAGTCCTAGGCTCTGTGGTTTAACCCACAGCACCACCCGCATCCCACCCTGATCCAGTAGGTTCATCCTCTTGCTTATAAATCCCTGGCTTGACCCAGCAGTCCTCCCGTTGAGTTCTGAAACGGACAGATGTTTTGGAAATCATGTTCCAAGCCGGGTTGCCTGCAAAGGACACTTCTTCCCCTTTTCTTGACAACTGAAGGTTGTTGGCAGCAGTGCGCCAGACTCCTCTTCCGCCTCCCCTCCCCGTCATATCGTAGGTGCTTGCAGAGCTATAACGCCAAACCCGCCATAAACCTCCCAGCAACTGCACCGGTGGGCCTCGTAAACTTCCTCCTGATAAATCTGAGACAAAGGCGCAAAACCCGCTGCCTGATTCATTATTCATTGATGAGGCCTGCAAAGAGGTTGCGACAACTTCAATCAACGTGGCTGCCGGCTTCGACTTTGCTTGCCCGGCTTGCCCCCCTCCCCCAAAAAACCTGCAGGACGTACAAGTGCCGCTGTAGGGATGTTTACTATTCTCTGCCGCTCCCTTTGCCCTTTTGAAAAGCGTTTCCTGGGGAGATTCAGAGCCACAACGGAAGCCTTCCTCAAGGTGAAGAAGCTGAGGCAAGCCTGAAGAGCTGCTCTGAGAGTTCAAGACCACATGGCCTATTGAGAGAGCAGGATGGGATAATGGCCATGGAGGGCAGTTAGACCTACATTGGCTCCCAGTACGTTTCCGAGCACAATTCAAAGTGTTGGTGCTGACCTTTAAAGCCCTAAACGGCCTCGGCCCAGTATACCTAAAGGAGCGTCTCCAGCCCCATCATTCTGCCCAGACGCTGCGGTCCAGCGCCGAGGGCCTTCTGGCAGTTCCCTCATTGCGAGAAGCAAAGCTACAGGGAACCAGGCAGAGGGCCTTCTCGGTAGTGGCGCCCGCCCTGTGGAACGCCCTTCCAGCAGATGTCAAAGCAATAAACAACTACCTGACATTCAGAAGACATCTTAAGGCAGCCCTGTTCAGGGAAGTTTTTAACGTGTGATATTTTACTGTATTTTTGGTTTCTATGGAAGCCGCCCAGAGTGGCTGGGGAGGCCCAGCCGGATGGGCGGGATATAAATAATAAATTATTATTATTATTATTATTATTATTATTATTATTATTATTATTATTATCATCATCATCATCATCATCATCAATTTCACATTGCAAATGTCATTACAACGCTACCAATGATTTTAACTGTTTACCATTGTTTTTTAAAAATAAACTACAAATTTACTCCAGTCTCTTAACAGATACTTGATCTTCTTGGTTTCTGATCTTCCACACCAGTTTTGGCCAGAGTGGCTGGGGAGGCCCAGCCAGATGGGTGGGGTATAAATAATAAATTATTATTATAGTTATGGGTCTTCTCGCCATACATTGTCTCATCCGGCGGGGTGGGGTTCCTCATGGTGAACTGGGGGTAAATAAGAGGTATGGTGAGCATTCCTATGGCCCTGGAAACCAGAGGAAATGGGAATTTCACCCCACTGTCCATGGTCTTTCCATCGCCAGGTGACAGGTGAGGTAAGGTGAAGAACAAATTGAGGAGGCTGTTCACTATTTGTTGGTGAACACCTTGCTAGCCAGGCCTACAGGACTGCTCAAGGTGCCCTGACTATAAAAATGGAGAAATAGAGAGAGATATAGCCGCATCGGCAGCATATCTCTTCTTTCTCATATCCAAAAATGCAAGAAGGGCTTTTACACTCGCCAGAAGCTTGGCTCTGCCCTCACTGGTCCTGGAAGGATCCTTTTAAAAAGTCCCATATGCTCAGAGACTTTGTGCCTGTTCAATGGGGGAGATAGGAAGCCCAGAGCACTTGTTCTTTAGATGTACCTTTTATGAAGAGACACGTAGTGAAACCATTGATCCCCTGCTGGTGAGGCTTAGGCAAAGGTCATAAGATGACCCGGATGGTCGCCAAATTCTGTGTACAGATCTGTAGGCGCAGAACACCTTCCAACCCAAACCAAAATAAAAAATTCCTTCCAGTGGCACCTTAAAGACCAACTAAGTTAGTTCTTGGTATGAGCTTTCGTGTGCATGCACACTTCTTCAGATACCTTCAGGTATTTTATTTTGACTATGGCAGACCAACACGGCTACCTATCTGTAACTGGAACCCAAACCAGTTTGTTAAGAAAATCCCCAAACTCGGTTTCATGGGTGACTCTGGGTCATCTCTCTGTTGTAGCTCATTTTAAAGTTTTAAGTGTCTATACGCTTATCGCATTTATAAAGTTTAAATCTATTGTTATACATTGTTTTAAATGTTTGTTTTCCTTCTGGGATTGTACCCCCAAGTGTGTTTTATAAGCTGGTCTCCGACCATAATAAATTATCTATCTACCCAGGCCTACATAGATTGACCTCCACAACCAGGGGGCTGCCTCCGCCATTGTGCCAACCCTGCAGGAGCAGTAATGTAATCAGGACCCAGAGCTGTGGCTTTCCACCTTGTCCCCAAACCGTTCTAGCTTCTGTATCAGGAGTCTCATGAGGACCAGTGTGTCTTCCAGTAACTCCTACATTATGGCGTTCAGAAGATGCCCTTTCTTTTCTCTGTCCTGAATCTTCCAGCATTCAAATTCACTGGATGCCAGCGAGTTCTGGCATTATGAGAGGGGTAGAAAAGCTTTCTTTCTGTCCATTTTCACCATGGCACATATAATTTTTTATATACCTCTATCCTGACACCTCTTACTTGCCTTTTCTCTAAACTGACAAATCCTAAAATATGATATATATATATATATATATATATATATATATGCAGGTTTTGGTGTCCTCGGGTGTCTTCCCGTGTAAAAGTTGGGGTGTCTAGGCGACGTTTCGACGAGGTCTCACTCGTCATCTTCAGGCTGGTGCTTTCGGCTTCTTGTTACTGGAACAGAGCGGGATCTCAGTGTTTGAGTTCCTATAAATACTGTAGAGGGGTGTGGTGTATTGCCTCAAAAGTTCTGGGCAGAGGGGAAGTTCCCAGGCTAGTGTTCTTTTCTTCTTTTGTTCCTTAATTACTTGAGGGATATCTTGAGTGATTTCTTGAGTGATATTCTGAGTACCACTTAGGTGGGTCATTAGGTGTGGATTAGTTGCTAAAGCCTTCGTGTCTTGACCTCTTGAATTTGTGAAGAGTTTTTCTGGGAAGATGGCTGTACTGCACTTAGTTGTGCTTTGGCTTGGCTTCGTGTATAGGGGCGAGCTGTGGTTTTGTGCCCTGTGCCGGCCAGATCTGTGTAGGGATTGCAGGGGGGTGCAGCATCCGGAGGTGCCACTATGGTTTGGTTACTGGATGGTGTCTGTAATTTATCTGTGGAGAGGGTCTGGGTTTGGGTCTGGTGTGGTTGATTGGTGGTGGCGTTCTGTGTGCCTCTGGATCTGGTGTCGGTTTTTGTGGGGAGGGCTAATTTCCAGATGTCTGGCAGGCGGGACGTGTCGTCACGCTTGTTCATGTTGTGAGGGTGTTTCTCTATCTCGATGGCTTCCATGATTATTCTCTTGTGGTGATGTTCCATGTTAAAGAGCAATTTGGAATCTGCAAAATTAATTTCGTGTCCTGTTTCTTTCATGTGTTGGAAAAGAGAGGAAGATTTTTCTTCTTTTTTGACGGCATTCTTGTGTTCTGCGATACGTGCATTTATTCGTCTGTTTGTTTGTCCAATGTACGTGGCTGGGCAGACTTTGCAGGGTATTTCATAGACCCCTTGGTTTTCCAACTGGATTTTATCTTTGGGGTTTCTGAGGATATTGGCTATTTTTTGGTTGGTGCAAAAGGCTGTTTTGATATTGTGTTTATGGAGGATTTTGCTAATTTTATCTGTAGTGCCCTTGATATAAGGAAGGAGGGCCATGCCATTGTTTTCTTCCGTGTCTTGGTTTTTGGGGGGTGTTTCTTTTTGGATTAGCTTCTTAACCCTGTTTTGCTGGTATCCATTGGCGATTAACACATTTGAGAGATTCTGTAACTCAGTTGTCAAGTGGTCTTTGTCAGCCAGGCGTTTGGTTCTGGAGATGAGGGTCTTGGCTACGGAGTTTATTTGTGCAGGGTGGTGGTGTGATTGAGCATGTAAGTAGCGGTTGGTGTGTGTTTTTTTCCGGTAGATAGTGTGTCCTAGGGAGCCATCAGGTTTTTTGTAGATTAGGACGTCAAGGAAGGGAAGCTGGTTGTTGGCTTCTATTTCCATAGTGAATTGTATTTTGGGGTGTAGGCTGTTGAGATGTGTGAGGAAGCTATCTAGTTTTTCTTTCCCGTGTGGCCAAATTACAAAGGTGTCGTCAACATATCTGAGCCAAAGTTTGGGTTTGTGTTCTGACTTGTCTAAAGCATTGGTTTCAAAGTGTTCCATGTACAGATTTGCGATGACCGGTGAGAGGGGTGATCCCATAGGTGCTCCTTCTATCTGTTTGTATCTTTGTCCATTGTGGATGAAGTACGTGTTGGTTAGGCAGTGGTTGGTCAGGTCCAGGATGTATTCGGGGGGATTGTATTTGTTTTGAATGGCTGTCAAGGCTTCATTAATGGGCACTTGTGTGAAGAGAGATACAACATCGAAGCTCACAAGTAGGTCATCGGGATGTAGGTTTTGCTTCTTTATTGTTTCTATGAACTGGAAGGAGTTTGTAACGTGTGAAGAGATGGATTCTGCATAGGGCTGAAGTTGCTTAGCGAGAAATTTAGCGAGATTTTGTAGAGGTGAGCCTATGGAGCTGACTATTGGTCTGAGTGGTGTTCCTTCTTTGTGTATCTTGGGGAGGCCGTAGAGTTTGGGGCATCTGGATGATTTTTCTCTGGGGATGATTCTTAGCTGGATTTCTTCACTGATAGGAGAGGCTTTTATTTTGGATTTGGTGGTTTTTTCCAGATAGGTGGTGGGATCTGTTTTTATAGGTTGGTAGGTAGGGTCTTGGAGTAGATTTGATAGTTTTGCTTGGTAGTCCGATGTGTTCATCACAACAGTGGCATTACCTTTGTCTGCTGGGAGAATGATTATGTTGTTGTCTTTCCTCAGGTTGGTGAGTGCTTTCTGTTCTTCTTTGTGTAAATTGCTTCTGGGTGGTTTGCTGGAGCAGAGGATGTTGGTGACTTCAAGTCTGATTTTATTGGCTTCATCTGGGTTGATTTTGGTTAGGCTAAATTTCTCGCTAAGCAACTTCAGCCCTATGCAGAATCCATCTCTTCACACGTTACAAACTCCTTCCAGTTCATAGAAACAATAAAGAAGCAAAACCTACATCCCGATGACCTACTTGTGAGCTTCGATGTTGTATCTCTCTTCACACAAGTGCCCATTAATGAAGCCTTGACAGCCATTCAAAACAAATACAATCCCCCCGAATACATCCTGGACCTGACCAACCACTGCCTAACCAACACGTACTTCATCCACAATGGACAAAGATACAAACAGATAGAAGGAGCACCTATGGGATCACCCCTCTCACCGGTCATCGCAAATCTGTACATGGAACACTTTGAAACCAATGCTTTAGACAAGTCAGAACACAAACCCAAACTTTGGCTCAGATATGTTGACGACACCTTTGTAATTTGGCCACACGGGAAAGAAAAACTAGATAGCTTCCTCACACATCTCAACAGCCTACACCCCAAAATACAATTCACTATGGAAATAGAAGCCAACAACCAGCTTCCCTTCCTTGACGTCCTAATCTACAAAAAACCTGATGGCTCCCTAGGACACACTATCTACCGGAAAAAAACACACACCAACCGCTACTTACATGCTCAATCACACCACCACCCTGCACAAATAAACTCCGTAGCCAAGACCCTCATCTCCAGAACCAAACGCCTGGCTGACAAAGACCACTTGACAACTGAGTTACAGAATCTCTCAAATGTGTTAATCGCCAATGGATACCAGCAAAACAGGGTTAAGAAGCTAATCCAAAAAGAAACACCCCCCAAAAACCAAGACACGGAAGAAAACAATGGCATGGCCCTCCTTCCTTATATCAAGGGCACTACAGATAAAATTAGCAAAATCCTCCATAAACACAATATCAAAACAGCCTTTTGCACCAACCAAAAAATAGCCAATATCCTCAGAAACCCCAAAGATAAAATCCAGTTGGAAAACCAAGGGGTCTATGAAATACCCTGCAAAGTCTGCCCAGCCACGTACATTGGACAAACAAACAGACGAATAAATGCACGTATCGCAGAACACAAGAATGCCGTCAAAAAAGAAGAAAAATCTTCCTCTCTTTTCCAACACATGAAAGAAACAGGACACGAAATTAATTTTGCAGATTCCAAATTGCTCTTTAACATGGAACATCACCACAAGAGAATAATCATGGAAGCCATCGAGATAGAGAAACACCCTCACAACATGAACAAGCGTGACGACACGTCCCGCCTGCCAGACATCTGGAAATTAGCCCTCCCCACAAAAACCGACACCAGATCCAGAGGCACACAGAACGCCACCACCAATCAACCACACCAGACCCAAACCCAGACCCTCTCCACAGATAAATTACAGACACCATCCAGTAACCAAACCATAGTGGCACCTCCGGATGCTGCACCCCCCTGCAATCCCTACACAGATCTGGCCGGCACAGGGCACAAAACCACAGCTCGCCCCTATACACGAAGCCAAGCCAAAGCACAACTAAGTGCAGTACAGCCATCTTCCCAGAAAAACTCTTCACAAATTCAAGAGGTCAAGACACGAAGGCTTTAGCAACTAATCCACACCTAATGACCCACCTAAGTGGTACTCAGAATATCACTCAAGAAATCACTCAAGATATCCCTCAAGTAATTAAGGAACAAAAGAAGAAAAGAACACTAGCCTGGGAACTTCCCCTCTGCCCAGAACTTTTGAGGCAATACACCACACCCCTCTACAGTATTTATAGGAACTCAAACACTGAGATCCCGCTCTGTTCCAGTAACAAGAAGCCGAAAGCACCAGCCTGAAGATGACGAGTGAGACCTCGTCGAAACGTCGCCTAGACACCCCAACTTTTACACGGGAAGACACCCGAGGACACCAAAACCTGCATTCCTGTACCCGTGAAAATCTACGAAAACAAATATCTCACCTCTACGGGGAGGAAACCTTCCAGCTGACAAGAACCTACGAGAAACTAGAAATCCGAAGAGCCACCATCTTATGTGATCTCTTGTTCCTACGCAACTGCCGAGACAACAAC
Source organism: Podarcis liolepis (assembly GCF_965112155.1). Lineage (NCBI taxonomy): Eukaryota > Metazoa > Chordata > Lepidosauria > Squamata > Lacertidae > Podarcis > Podarcis liolepis. Next base: position 5,031,401 of record NC_139560.1, on the reverse strand, counting down.
TTAATTCCCACATGCTTCCAACTTAAATTCCACTCTAAAACCCCAGCTACCGAAAGGATCCTGAAACGAACTGAACTATCCCTAATCAGAAACGAACTACATAAGAAAAGATACCTACTAAACCAAACCAACAAAGATCTGCTCACTCTTCACCTCAAACTCTGTAACAAAATCCACCCTGCACTCTGGGACAAATGCAAACAACTAGCCGTCTGGAGAGCTGAAACTGAGACCTCACATAAGACAGACACACACACCAACAAACTCCACAAACTAGAGAGACGCCAGAAGCCCAGCCACCCTCCACAACAACCCATGAAACAAACAGTACATAACATATCAGACAGGATCCTCACCTCAACTGAAACCAAAGTACTCTCCAAAGGTTTCAACTTTGCAGTTACCCCGAGACGCATCCCCACGGAAAACATCATATGCGGAGTCGAAGCTAGCCTAACCAAAATCAACCCAGATGAAGCCAATAAAATCAGACTTGAAGTCACCAACATCCTCTGCTCCAGCAAACCACCCAGAAGCAATTTACACAAAGAAGAACAGAAAGCACTCACCAACCTGAGGAAAGACAACAACATAATCATTCTCCCAGCAGACAAAGGTAATGCCACTGTTGTGATGAACACATCGGACTACCAAGCAAAACTATCAAATCTACTCCAAGACCCTACCTACCAACCTATAAAAACAGATCCCACCACCTATCTGGAAAAAACCACCAAATCCAAAATAAAAGCCTCTCCTATCAGTGAAGAAATCCAGCTAAGAATCATCCCCAGAGAAAAATCATCCAGATGCCCCAAACTCTACGGCCTCCCCAAGATACACAAAGAAGGAACACCACTCAGACCAATAGTCAGCTCCATAGGCTCACCTCTACAAAATCTCGCTAAATTTCTCGCTAAGCAACTTCAGCCCTATGCAGAATCCATCTCTTCACACGTTACAAACTCCTTCCAGTTCATAGAAACAATAAAGAAGCAAAACCTACATCCCGATGACCTACTTGTGAGCTTCGATGTTGTATCTCTCTTCACACAAGTGCCCATTAATGAAGCCTTGACAGCCATTCAAAACAAATACAATCCCCCCGAATACATCCTGGACCTGACCAACCACTGCCTAACCAACACGTACTTCATCCACAATGGACAAAGATACAAACAGATAGAAGGAGCACCTATGGGATCACCCCTCTCACCGGTCATCGCAAATCTGTACATGGAACACTTTGAAACCAATGCTTTAGACAAGTCAGAACACAAACCCAAACTTTGGCTCAGATATGTTGACGACACCTTTGTAATTTGGCCACACGGGAAAGAAAAACTAGATAGCTTCCTCACACATCTCAACAGCCTACACCCCAAAATACAATTCACTATGGAAATAGAAGCCAACAACCAGCTTCCCTTCCTTGACGTCCTAATCTACAAAAAACCTGATGGCTCCCTAGGACACACTATCTACCGGAAAAAAACACACACCAACCGCTACTTACATGCTCAATCACACCACCACCCTGCACAAATAAACTCCGTAGCCAAGACCCTCATCTCCAGAACCAAACGCCTGGCTGACAAAGACCACTTGACAACTGAGTTACAGAATCTCTCAAATGTGTTAATCGCCAATGGATACCAGCAAAACAGGGTTAAGAAGCTAATCCAAAAAGAAACACCCCCCAAAAACCAAGACACGGAAGAAAACAATGGCATGGCCCTCCTTCCTTATATCAAGGGCACTACAGATAAAATTAGCAAAATCCTCCATAAACACAATATCAAAACAGCCTTTTGCACCAACCAAAAAATAGCCAATATCCTCAGAAACCCCAAAGATAAAATCCAGTTGGAAAACCAAGGGGTCTATGAAATACCCTGCAAAGTCTGCCCAGCCACGTACATTGGACAAACAAACAGACGAATAAATGCACGTATCGCAGAACACAAGAATGCCGTCAAAAAAGAAGAAAAATCTTCCTCTCTTTTCCAACACATGAAAGAAACAGGACACGAAATTAATTTTGCAGATTCCAAATTGCTCTTTAACATGGAACATCACCACAAGAGAATAATCATGGAAGCCATCGAGATAGAGAAACACCCTCACAACATGAACAAGCGTGACGACACGTCCCGCCTGCCAGACATCTGGAAATTAGCCCTCCCCACAAAAACCGACACCAGATCCAGAGGCACACAGAACGCCACCACCAATCAACCACACCAGACCCAAACCCAGACCCTCTCCACAGATAAATTACAGACACCATCCAGTAACCAAACCATAGTGGCACCTCCGGATGCTGCACCCCCCTGCAATCCCTACACAGATCTGGCCGGCACAGGGCACAAAACCACAGCTCGCCCCTATACACGAAGCCAAGCCAAAGCACAACTAAGTGCAGTACAGCCATCTTCCCAGAAAAACTCTTCACAAATTCAAGAGGTCAAGACACGAAGGCTTTAGCAACTAATCCACACCTAATGACCCACCTAAGTGGTACTCAGAATATCACTCAAGAAATCACTCAAGATATCCCTCAAGTAATTAAGGAACAAAAGAAGAAAAGAACACTAGCCTGGGAACTTCCCCTCTGCCCAGAACTTTTGAGGCAATACACCACACCCCTCTACAGTATTTATAGGAACTCAAACACTGAGATCCCGCTCTGTTCCAGTAACAAGAAGCCGAAAGCACCAGCCTGAAGATGACGAGTGAGACCTCGTCGAAACGTCGCCTAGACACCCCAACTTTTACACGGGAAGACACCCGAGGACACCAAAACCTGCATTCCTGTACCCGTGAAAATCTACGAAAACAAATATATATATATATATATATATATGCAGGTTTTGGTGTCCTCGGGTGTCTTCCCGTGTAAAAGTTGGGGTGTCTAGGCGACGTTTCGACGAGGTCTCACTCGTCATCTTCAGGCTGGTGCTTTCGGCTTCTTGTTACTGGAACAGAGCGGGATCTCAGTGTTTGAGTTCCTATAAATACTGTAGAGGGGTGTGGTGTATTGCCTCAAAAGTTCTGGGCAGAGGGGAAGTTCCCAGGCTAGTGTTCTTTTCTTCTTTTGTTCCTTAATTACTTGAGGGATATCTTGAGTGATTTCTTGAGTGATATTCTGAGTACCACTTAGGTGGGTCATTAGGTGTGGATTAGTTGCTAAAGCCTTCGTGTCTTGACCTCTTGAATTTGTGAAGAGTTTTTCTGGGAAGATGGCTGTACTGCACTTAGTTGTGCTTTGGCTTGGCTTCGTGTATAGGGGCGAGTTGTGGTTTTGTGCCCTGTGCCAGCCAGATCTGTGTAGGGATTGCAGGGGGGTGCAGCATCCGGAGGTGCCACTATGGTTTGGTTACTGGATGGTGTCTGTAATTTATCTGTGGAGAGGGTCTGGGTTTGGGTCTGGTGTGGTTGATTGGTGGTGGCGTTCTGTGTGCCTCTGGATCTGGTGTCGGTTTTTGTGGGGAGGGCTAATTTCCAGATGTCTGGCAGGCGGGACGTGTCGTCACGCTTGTTCATGTTGTGAGGGTGTTTCTCTATCTCGATGGCTTCCATGATTATTCTCTTGTGGTGATGTTCCATGTTAAAGAGCAATTTGGAATCTGCAAAATTAATTTCGTGTCCTGTTTCTTTCATGTGTTCGAAACGTCGCCTAGACACCCCAACTTTTACACGGGAAGACACCCGAGGACACCAAAACCTGCATTCCTGTACCCGTGAAAATCTACGAAAACATATATATATATATATATATGCGCTTTTCAGGTTTATACATATCACTAATTTTACAATCATTTCAACATTTCAAAACTTGACTTCCTTCCCCTTCTCTCTGCAGTTCCTTAAATTTATTGTTAATATCTTCTGCATATCCAAATTAACTTAATTTGCTCATTTATTCATCTGCTTTAAATGTATACTCTTACAAAATTACAGGTTATTACAACAATCCTGCCAATGTTCCACCAGTTTTTGTATCCATTCTTCCTTTGCTGGGACTTCTGCTTCTTTCCATTTGGGGGCAAGTAACATTTTTACCACTGTAGTAGCGTACATGGTGGGACACGGGTGGCGCTGTGGGTAAAACCTCAGTGCCTAGAACTTGCCGATCGTATAGTCAGCGGTTCGAATCCCTGCGGCGAGGTGAGCTCCCGTCTTTCGGTCCCAGCTCCTGCCCACCTAGCAGTTTGAAAGCACCCCTAAGTGCAAGTAGATAAATAGGGACCGCTTTATAGCGGGAAGGTAAACGGCGTTTCCGTGTGCTGCGCTGGTGCAGGCTCGCCAGAGCAGCTTTGTCATGCTGGCCACGTGACCCAGAAGTGTCTGCGGACAACTCTAGCTCCTGGCCTGTTAAGTGAGATAAGCGCACAACCCTAGAGTCGGACACAACTGGCCCGTATGGGCAGGGGTACCTTTACCTTTAACATTTTTGCCACTGTAGTAGCGTACATGAATAGATTTCTATACAGTTTAGGTAGTTCTGTCCCTATAATTCCCAAAAGAATCCTAAAATATCCCATTCATTCAAAAATATGATTAATGTTGGACAGCAACCTTCCTATTTATCACCAAGGCCTTGGAAAGGGCATTTGATGTGCATCTAGTTGGTATTATAGACTCATAAGATTCTAGATTTGGGAGGAGCTCTTAGGATAATCTAGTCCAACTCCCTCCAGTGCAGGAATATGCAGCTGTTCCGTATGGGGACTGAACCTTTAACCTTGGCATAATAATAATAATAATAATAATAATAATAATAATAATAATAATAATTTTATTATTTATACCCCACACCTATTTGGCTGTGTTTCCCCAGCCACTCTGGGAGGCTCCCAAAAGAACACTAAAAACAAAATAAATCTTCAAACATTTAAAGCTTCCCTAATCAGGGCTGCCTTCAGATGTCTTCCATAAGTCAGATAGTTGTTTATTTCCTTGACATCTGATGGGAGGGTGTTCCACAAGGTGGGTTCCACTACCGAGAAGGCCCTCTGCCTGGTTCCCTGTAACTTCACTTCTCACAGTAAGGGAACCTCCAGAAGGCCCTTCACACTGGACCTCAGTGTCCGGGTAGAATGATGGGGGTGGAGACGCTCCTTCAGGTCTACTGGGCTGAGGCCATTTAGGGCTTTAAAAGTCAGCACCAACACTTTGAATTGTGCTCAGAAACGTACTGGAAGCCAATGTAGATCTTTCAAGACCGGTGTTATGTGGTCTCAGCGGCCGCTCCCAGTCACCAGTCTCACTGCCGCATTCTGGATTAGTTGCAGTTTCCGGGTCACCTTCAAAGGTAGCTCCACGTAGAGCGCATTGCAGTAATCCAAGCGGGAAATAACTAGAGCATGCACCACTCTGGCGAGACAGTCTGAGGGCAGGGGGGGTCTCAGCCTGTGTACCAGATGGAGCTGATAAACAGCTGCCCTGGACACAGAATTGAGCTGCGCCTCCATGGACAGCTGTGAGTCCAAAATGACTCCAGGCTGCACACCTGGTCCTCCAGGGGCACAGTTACTCCATTCAGGACCAGGGAGTCCTCCACGCCTGCCCCCCTCCTGTCCCCCCAAAACAGTACTTCTGTCTTGTCAAGATTCAACATCAATCTGTTAGCCGCCATCTATCCTCCAGTCGCCTCCAGACACTCACACAGGACCTTCACTGCCTTCACTGGTTCTGATTTAAAAGAGAACCAACTGAGCGAACACAACAGCCAACCAGTATTCTTCAGGGCAGCTTCCACCATCTTGTGGGAAGATGCTCAAGGACAGCTGAAATGGCACCTCCAGAGTAAAGCTCCAAATCTCCCCACCCCGGACCCCGGTCCTATCTCATCTTACAGCAGCAGTAAGTGACTCCCAAATGTCACCGAAAAGCACTGGGCTAGCGGTGGAAATTTCATCGGAGGCCAGGAGAACGTGCTTGCCTTGCACATTTCAAGCCTGAGACAGATGTAGCAAAAACCTTCCTCTTTCCTCTTCCTCCTCCGAAAAAAAAGCCACCTCTTCTTTATGCTCTCCAGGCACGTCGAGATTAATGGACTTGTTTGAGTGTAGGGTATAGTTACAGTTCTCACCAGAGGGGGGGTGGAGTGAACGTAAATATGCTGGTGCCAAACCATAAAAGCATTTTTATAGTGTCATAAACCAATATCACAAGGAAAACCTGGGCCGAGGAACGAGAGGGGGGGGGGACGACTTAGAAAGAATGTATAGAGGGAAGGGGGGAACACAAAGTATTTATTTTTTTTAAGCTAACATAGGGCATAGCAGCCATAATTTTGTATACTGAGTTCTATTCTCATACATTCTGGGTTCATTCCCCCCCCCCCCCTGCAGAAACCAAGTAAGTCCATGAAAGAACAGGAATTTGTACTGCTGCTCTCTCTCTCTCTCTCTCTCTCCCCCCCCCCCCCCGCTGCTGCCTTTGCTAAGAGGATCATATTCAGTGGGTGACCCAGAATTCTTGGCTTTGCTTCACTCTTCTTTTTAGCAGAGTCTGCAGTCCCAAACCTTCCACACTCTAACTTCAATCTCGCAGCTAATTTGTGCTTGATTGCTGGCTCCCAAATGCTGAACTAACTGCGCTGAGAAGCACTGTGCTCGAGCTGATGTTAAAAGTGCCATTTGTGATTTGATTTTTGATTATTTTTTTTTAAGTCCCCAGGAAAAGGCATTGAAATCCCTCAAAGTATTGGGATGGTGAAAGGATGAAATATTGTGGGGGGGGGGGTTTGTTCGGTCCACAGTGTGAGGCAAAATGAGCTAATTTGCAGGTGCCAGAGTTGTGTACAGATCAAAACGCACACGTCTCCACATTTTGCAATCTGGTCTGGTTTCAAAACTGCATACAAAAATGTGTGTTTTGGGGATGGTGCATATAAAATTCACATACAAAGGCACACAAAATGTGTATCCTGGGTTCAAGTGTGCACAAAAGTACTTAACATTTGAATGTGAAATTGTATTTGATTTTGAACAAACTCCACCAAAAAGCACATGTTTTGAGTTGATGCTGAGGGATGTGGAAGATATTGTCAGGCTTCAGGAAATTGGCTCTCCCCCCCCCCCTTTGGCAGTAGATAAACAGAACAAAGAAAAAGGAATCTTCTTACCAGTTGAAAACTTTAATGATCACAGCGGGAGAACAAAGAATCCATTTCCTAGGAATGACGGTGCTCCCAATTAAGGGTTCCACCCACTTCCTCCCTAGTCATCCATGTCACTACAGCGTCTTGTAACCTGAGCTGGTACCCTCTGTGCTTTCTGTTCTGCTACCTTATCAGCTCTTCTTGACCATGGGCTGAGTGGATGAATGCTTTCCAGAGACTGTGAATCTGTTAACCCCCTCTCTCCCAGGGCTTCTTCTCCTAGCTGTTCCCCATCCAGTATTTCCCAGCTTCTGCCTTCTGAACTGTGCCCCTCTGCAAACCACTGTTCCAAATCTATACTGTCCTCCTGCTCCTGGGAAGATTCAGGATCCTGATCAGGAGCAGGGGGAGGGGGGAGGCTCTCACCATTCCTACTCAGTCCAGCCCTCCTCAGCACAGTCCCTGACAGATATGCAGAGATGCAGCGGTTCATCAAAACACACACCAGTCCGAATGTGTGGGGCTGTTGCAAGATAAATTAGATTGTCAGTTTCACAACCTAAGGGTTGATTTCCACTCCCAGACAGCTGTGCTCTTGTGGAGAAACTTTTGGGGGCCACCTGCCAGTGGTGGTTGTGGCCAGCAGCAAAAGTGGCAGGAGGAATGGATGTGATGCTAACCTTTGCACAGGTGTATACAAACACCTCTCTACATCCAGGCAAGCAAGAGAAATCAATGAGACATTGCCGCTGAGTTGGGCAAGCAAGGAAGGGGTGAGGGGTGTTGCCTGGGAAGGTCATGGCCTAGGGAAGGTCCTGAGGGCCAGACAGAGTCACGGATAGCTGCATTTGGCCTCCGGTCCTGAGATTCCTGGCTCCTGCTTTAGAGAATGGCACATCAAGCCATCCATCACAAGCCTACTGTTTCTGCACTGCACTCTATGCAATGTGTGATAGCAGCCCTCTGGTAACTGTTGCTTTATTTTTGTAAACGATAAAAAGAGGAATGGAATTTGTGGCTATTCCTTGCTTTCCTGTAAAAATTATAACCGAATTTATGGGGCGCTGTAAAAGAAACTTCTCAGAAAGCTGCCACATTCTGTCATCTTGTGCAATCCAGGAGAGCTGTCATTCAGGTGGCCCAAAAGGATACCCCCAAGAAGGCAGATAGTTGGGTCAGCAGAGCATGAGACTATTAAGCTTGGGGTTGTGGGTTCAAGCCCCACATTGCAGGGGGTGAACTGGATGACCCTCAGGGTCCCTTACAACTCTACAGTTCTTTGATTCTAAGGGATTCCAAACAACTGACCCACCAGCACAGAGAGTTAAATCCGGGCAGATAAGAAGATCAACTCATAGCCACCTATAGATTTTACTGGTGCAGCTACTGCCTGTTTGCGTTTGTTTATTTTGAATTTTCTACCCCACCTCCAAGGCTTCTCGCCGTGATACATAAAGCTATAAAAAGAAGTTATGGACTTCGTTTTTAAAAACACACACAAAGCAAAATAATTAAAAACAATCTTAGCACACATAGCCCATGAATCACAAAATATTGTGAATGTTAAAGGTCAAGCTAGACCTAATGGTTCTTTGCATTTCAGTCTGGATGAGTCATAACCATCAACTAAAAAGATTTCAGCAGCAAATGGGAGACATGGGAAAGGAGTATTGACTCCTCTCTGAACCCACCTACTTACTCCCCAAAAGGTTCAAACCCTTCTGGGCAACCCAAGTTCACCCCCAGTATTGTAGAGAAACTGATTACAAAGAGAATTTTTAATAGGGACAAATGTTCTACGCTGAGGCAGAAATAATCAAATGTACAAATATAGGATGGACAGAAGCAGTGGCGTAGCGTGGGTTGTCAGCACCCGGGGCAAGGCAAGTAATTTGCGCCCCCTAACCCGGGGCAAGGCAAGTAATTTGCGCCCCCTAACCCGGGGCAAGGCAAGTAATTTGCGCCCCTTAACCCGGGGCAAGGCAAGTAATTTGCGCCCCCTCACCCCTAACCTGCCGCCGCTGCCAGCTTCTTCTTGCTGCTGCCTGGTCTGGTGTGGTTCTCTCCCGCGCTCAGCACTGCGCTGGGCAGCCGCTGCACTGTCCCTCCCCCATATAGTCCCTCGCTCTCTCTCCGCACCGCATGCGTGGCACCCCCCCCTCCACAGTGGACGGCGACCCAGCGGCTCGGATCGGATTCGCACAGCCAGCACTGCAGTGAGAGAGAGTGAGTGAGCCAGGTAGGGGCAGAGAGCTGAGAGTGCGAGCGCCCCCCCCCCCAGATGTTGTGCCCGGTGCGGACGGCCCCCCCTGCACCCCCCATGCTACACCACTGGACAGAAGCAATCTAAGGATCTCAGTAGACCACAAGGTTAACATGAGTCAACAGTGTGGTGCAGCAGCAGGAAAAAAGAGGAGTACATGCTATTTTAGGCTGACATCTTTCCGCAGGGCCTTCAAGACAGAGTTGTTCCACCAGGCCTTTGGTCAGGGCCCAGCCTGACTCCCTCCTCTGGCAACCTGCACAGAATTTTGCTTAACGGTTGCCATTAATTTGATTTTAATTAATTTTTATAATGAAATGTTTTTAGAATGTTAGATTATTTGATTGTTTGATTATTTGATTTTTGTTAGCCGCCCTGAGCCTGGCTTCGGCTGGGGAGGGCGGGATATAAATAATTTATTATTATTATTATTATTATTATTATTATTATTATTATTATTATCATCATTATCATCATCATCAACAACAACAACAACATAAGTAGGGTGTCCCAATCAAGGGAAGTGATATTCTGCCATTGTCAGACTACACCTGGAGTACTGTGTCCATTTCTGGGCATGACAGTTGACAAACTGGAATGTATATAAACTGGAATGAAGGTGACCCGGAAACTGCAATTAATCCAGAATGCGGCAGCTAGACTGGTGACTGGGAGTGGCTGCCAGGACCACATAACACCGGTCCTGAGAGATCTGCATTGGCTCCCAGTACGTTTCCGAGCACAATTCAAAGTGTTGGTGCTGACCTTTAATGCCCTAAACAGCCTCGTCCCAGTATACCTGAAGGAGCGTCTCCACCCCCATCGTTCAGCCCGGACACTGAGATCCAGTGCCGAGGGCCTTCTGGCGGTTCCCTCATTGCGAGAAGTGAGGTTACAGGGAACCAAAGAGAGGGCCTTCTCGGTAGTGGCACCCACCCTGTGGAACGCCCTCCCTTCAGACATGAAGGAAATAAGCAGCTATCCTATTTTAAAAGACATCTGAAGGCAGCCCTGTTTAGGGAAGTTTTTAATATTTAATGCTGTATTGTTTTTAACACTTGATTGGGAGCTGCCCAGAGTGGCTGGGGAAACTCAGCCAGATGGGTGGGGTATAAATAATAAATTTATTATTATTATTATTATTACTATTACTACTACTACTATTATCATCATCATCATTATTATTATACAAAGGAGTGCACCAAAACGATCAGGGGTCTGGAAAACAAGACTTGGGAGGAATGGTTAAGGGATTTAAGTATGCTAAGCCTGCAGAAAAGGAGACTTAAGAGGAGATATGGTAGCCATCTTGAAATATTTAAAGGGCTGTCCTTGTTAGGAGTTCAGCATACACTCAAGTAGGACTCTGGTAGGGACACATGCCTCACTGGCATGTTCTCTCCAGCCAATCTGGGCGGCTTCCAACAAAAATAGTAAAATACAGTAATGATTTTTCATATCAAACAGTGTCATCAATGCTATGGAAATCATCTAGGAGGAAAGCACTGTAACTTAAGTAAAAAGCCAGTCCCATGAGCCTATCTGCATCCACCAACTTTGCATTTCTATCTCCTTCACCATACTCCATTGCTAAACACCTGGAAGAAGACTAACACTGGAATACTATACATATCTAGTCAGAAGTCCTGCTGAGTTCAGTGGGATTTGCTCCCAGGTAAGCAAATACAGGATTGCAGCCTCACTGAAAGCCCCCATAAAGATGGGTAAAAGTACCCCTGACCGTTAGGTCCAGTCGCGGATGACTCCGGGGTTGCACACTCATTTCACTCTATAGGCTGAGGGAGCCGGCGTTTGTCTGCAGACAGCTTCCGAGTTATGTGACCAGCATGACTAAGCCACTTCTGGCAAACCTCTACTCCACTAGAAGTCCCTGTTAAAAAGAGCAGCAGATGGACCAATCTACTAGGGGCTGGATTTACAGAGGCCCTTCCACTCAGCCACACCCAGGACGCATGTACAACTTTCCCAGCTTGTCCACCTACTTCAATTCCAGCAACCGGGAATCATCTGCTCTGCTGCCAAGCAGACAAGATGCTCTGTGGAGTACTGGCTGCCTTTCCCTCAACCCCATCTGCTGGGATGGCTTAGAGCCCATCCACCAGTCGCCGTGGCCCCTTGCCAGGGGCCGCGGTGCCAAATAAACAGAAGCTTTCGAAGGACTGAATCTGGCTCCATCTGCAAGGAACTTCTTCACTGTAAGGAAGGCTTTCTCTCTTGTCCTTTTGCAGATGGTACAAGAGCACCAGCTGTGTCCTCGTCAGAAATTTGAGCTTGTGGAATGGCAAGGAACAAGCAGGGCAGGTCCCAGGTGAAAGGAACAAGCTGGGGAGTTGGTTGCTAAGAGTTTTGCAGCTTAGTTGGTGACACACTTTCCTTGGTGCTGACACTTTCGTAGGTACTCAGTACTAAAGCTACCCAGCCTGCTGTTGCCTTAGGACAACCAGTGGGGACTACCAAATGTGAAGTGGGACAGAGGGCTTAGGTCAGGGTTGGGGAGACCTATCTTCCCCACATTCCATGGGGCTACCTACCTGTGAAAGACTTGGAACCAGGTAATCTGATTTTTGGCCTTGCTGATAATACATACATGCCATTTTCCCATTCACGGCAAGCAGCTGCGTAGAGTTTCTGCAGGGGCTTCAATCAGTCAGCTAATCAGTGGTTCCTTGCAATCTGCTTTCCCCTCATTTTGCTCCAGCTGTGTCTTCACCTGTCCCACACTTAGAATCACAGAACTGTAGGGTTGTGTGCTGGGCCCGGGGATAACCCGAGAAACGCAGTCCAGGACCGGTCCAGAATCTGAAGGTTCTGCTAGGAGTCAGTCCGACAGGGCCAAGGCAGGACACGAGGCAGGAAACCAGGCAAGGACAGGTACAGGATCTCAGGCAGGATCTAGCATACAGAATGTTGCTCCCACAACCTGGGGCGGGGTCCGACAGCCTTTTATCTTTGTTGGGGTAACGGCCAGTCCTGATCCCCTGTTTTGCCCGGAGGCGAGCACTCCTCCTGCGAGTACTCAGGTCTTTCCTTCTCTCAGACCTGAGTCTCTGCAGCTCGGGAGACGTCGGTGGGTTACTAGACCCAGAGGCCGCCTCCGCCTCCCCTGACCCAACTGGTAGTGGAGCAGCTGTAAGTGATGGCCCAGCTGGAGGCAATGAGGTAATCCCCGCATCTGGAGCCAGGGCAGGCTCAGGCCCCTGACTCGGCCCAGCTGGTGCTTGCTGTAGGGGAACCTGTGTAGACTGGGGCTCTTCAGGATCAGGCCCTAGAATTGGTTCAGATTTTGCCTGAGGCAAAGGATCCAGTGCAGACTGAGACTCCTCTGGTTCCGAGTCCGAGCTCAAAATGGTCAAAGGCCTGGAAATGATGCCTTATGAGGAACGGCTAAGGGAGCTGGGCATGTTTAGCCTGGAGAAGAGGAGGTTAAGGGGTGATATGATAGCCATGTTCAAATATATAAAAGGATGTCACATAGAGGAGGGAGAAAGGTTGTTTTCTGCTGCTCCAGAGAAGCGGACACAGAGCAATGGATCCAAACTACAAGAAAGAAGATTCCACCTAAACATTAGGAAGAACTTCCTGACAGTAAGAGCTGTTTGACAGTGGAATTTGCTGCCAAGGAGTGTGGTGGAGTCTCCTACTTTGGAGGTCTTTAAGCAGAGGCTTGACAACCACATGTCAGGAGTGCTCTGATGATGTTTCCTGCTTGGCAGGGGGTTGGACTCAATAGCCCTTGTGGTCTCTTCCAACTCTATGATTCTATGATTCTAAGTCCCAGGCCATCATAGGTTGGAATGGAAGGGTCATCTAGTCCAACTTCCTGCAATGCAGGAATCTCAACCAAAGCATTCAAGGCAGGTGGCCAGCCAACATCTGCTTGAAAACCTTCAAGGAAGGAGAGTCCATTCCACCTTCCAAGGGAGTCTGTTCCACTGCTGAACGGCACTCGTTCTCTGAAAGTTCTTCCTGAAGTTTAGCTGGAATCTCCTTTCTTGTAACTTGACTCTGTTGGTTTGGGCCCTACGCTCCAGAGCAACTGAAAACAAGCTTCTTCTCTCTTTCATGTGGCAGACCTTGAGGGTGTGTTTTTTTTTTTAAAGATGGCTATCACATCCCCTCTCAACCTCTTCTTTTCCAGGCTAAACATATGACTTGAATTCATATGTGTTGTCAGGAGTAGTGAGAGTGACACTCCGCCAGAGCAGTCTGGTGGGACAAATAGGGACATCTAGTGGTCCTGTATAGGCTTGAGGATAAGCCGTTCCCCATGCCCTAGCTTAGGTTTTGTTTGATGGCCAGCTAAAGGTTCCCTCTGAAAGCATCCATTTCTTTCTGCCTTTGTGTAACGGGCAACCAGTTGAGTAACTGAGGAAGTTGTGAGGGGTGTGGCCTGGGAATGGCCATTATTTAGGGGGATTCCTGAGGGCTTGATAGACTGGGGGATTGCCTTGGGGCCCAAGCCTGAGGTTCACCACTCATGCATTATGGGGAAAGAGGGGAAAGAAGAGCACAGCATGGGGTACCATTGTCAGTCGCCATCTCATGCCAAGCCTAACATTTATATCAAATCCTATAGGCCAGTCTTCAGCTTGCTCTAAGGTGGGACTAGACTCTCTAGACCAGCCTTTCACAACCTGTGGGTCCCCAGATGTTGTTGAACTACAACTTCCATCACCCCTAGCTAGCCAGGCCAGAGCTCTGGGATGATGGGAGTTGTAGTCCAACAACATCTGGTGACCCACAGGTTGAGAACCGCTGCTCTAGACTAATGTCACTTCTTCTGTGTGTTAAAGGAGGAAGTGGACTGTAGGAACTGGACTGTGACCAGACAGAGCCATTTACGAAGAGATCTTTAAGAGATGTTGATCTTTGATGATCTGATCTTGTGTTCTTATCATTTTGCTAGGGGATTCAGCATGTGATATATTTTTTTTTTAATAGGATGAATGGCATATCATTTTCTCATTGTCAAAAACAAGAAGTCATGTTTTGTTCCTTTGTTCAAATCAGAAGTGATCTGCTCCATTAGTGGTTACTAAAGAATCTCCTCCAACCCACACATGGTCTGATGAAATGTTGAAAAATGCCAGTCAGTCATCCCTGTCTCTGAGCAATCCAGAGCATAGCTGTCAACGTTTCCCTTTTTAAAAGGGAAATTCCCTTATTCCGAATAGGATTCCTCACAAGAAAAGGGAAAAGTTGACAGCTATGATCCATAGGTGAGGAGGTAAGGGGACCAATAGATGCCGGTGAGTCAACTACCCCACTGAAAACTGAAGCGCTCAGAGGTCTGCCATTTATGTAGAAAGCAGAAACCAAGAAGCCATCCCCTCACTCCCACATAGACCCACAAGAACATAGAAAAACCCATATAAAGAGCCTGCAGAATCAGGTCAATGGCCATCTAGGCCAGCATTCTGTTCCATCAGTGGTGGGGAAGTTCTAGCCCAGGGGCCTAATTTTGTCAACAAGGCTATCCCCCCCCCCAAAAAAACCCCCATGTTTTCCTGCTTTGTGCCTGACATCAAGGGTTATGTGGTCCAAACCACTATAATGCATGAATCACAACAGAAGAAGAAGAAGAAGAAGAAGAAGAAGAAGAAGAAGAAGAAGAAGAAGAAGAGGAGGAGGAGGAGGAGGAGGAGGATTTATTATTTATACCCCACCCATCTGGTTGGGTTTCCCCAGCCACTTTGGACGGCTTCCAACAAAATATTAAAAATACACTGTTCCCATCCAACCTCCACTTAAAACCTCCCATGAAAGAGTCCACTGCCTTCAGAGATAATTCATTCCATTGATCCACAGCTTTTGCCGTCACAAAGTTATTCCTGATGCTTAGTCCAATTCTCCTTTTTTGTCATTTGAATCCACTGCTTCGGGCCCTACCCTCTGGAACAACAGAAAATAAGTTTTCTCCCCATAACAGCCCTTCAGGTAACTGAAGATGGCTTTCATATCTCCTCTCAGTCTCCTCATCACCAGGCTAAGTATATCTGGGCTCCCTCAACTTACCTAATTAAAATATGCAATAACAATTCCATCAGATCATTAAAAGACCTGTAATTAAAATATTTCATAAAATAAGGCCGTTAAAATGCATGACAATTAAAACTGTTGCAACAATAAGATCAGAAGTTCAAGTTCAGGGGAATGCCTTACGAAGCTGGTGTCCCTTCGGAAGCCAGCAGAATGCCAATACTGATGGGGCTTCTAATATTTTAGCAGCAACACTGACACAACTAGTGCAAAAGCCCACCTCCATGTCACCACAAACCAAAATTCGTCAGGCTGGGGCAAAAATGACCAGGTTGCATTTGCTGATTGTAATGTCCTTAACAAGGCAGCCGAGTTTCCGGCAAGAAGGCGAGCTAGTTCTCTATCTGGTCCAAGTGCCAAAAAGGGGTTTCCCCATTCCTGGCCCAAACCATCCCCAACTAACAGTCGCCACTAATTATGTCACTCATTAAAAAAACAGAGTGAGAAAGCAACAGCTTCAAAGATGGCTATGCTAGTACAAATATTTAGGATCAGGCTGCCACATGAAATTGTAAGAGAAAAGATAATCACTGTACTACCGTAGGAAGGCTATAATCAGTATAAGGAGTCTCACTCAGATGCCATCAAATCTTGTGGCTTTATTGCATTCTTCACCGTAACAGTGTGTTCTTGCTCAAAGCCCAACAAATTGGCAGTTTTGCAAACCACAGTGGCCCAGGGTGTCATTACTATGCTGTTCCCATAAAAGGAGGAACAGAGTAAATTAAGATGATATAATTTTATTGACCTGGTTTGTTAGTGAAAACTGTACGCTCAAAGCATGTGTTTGAGTGTCAATGTTTTCTAGGTTGCAAAATAGAAACAATATGTTTCCTAGAGCTTTCCTTGTTCCCAGCCCCCATTTCTTTTTCACTTGTCCCCGCTTTTTTTCTTTTCTTTGTCTGAGTTCAGCTTGCACAAATGTCAACAACTCCATAGGTTAGTTATTTCTGGCATTTAAAGGAACCAGGACTACCACTATGAAGAGAAGGTCCAGTTTGGGCACAGAAACTGCTTTGGTTGCCCTGCTGTTGGGAGAGAGACAGGAGAAATATGTCCCTGTTTATTCTCAACCTCTCAGCGGCTTTCAATACCAGCAACCACAGTATCCTTCTGGAGCAGCTGTCTGAGCTGGGAGCAGGTGGCACTGCAAGGGGTGGTTCCAGTCTTACTTTGATGCTCCGTCCCAGAAGGTGATGCTTGGGGAGTACTTTTCAGCCCTGTGGAGCCTTCAATGTGGAGTTTTTAGGGCGAAATTTTACCCCCTATTTAACATCTACAGTGGTACCTGTTGAGATTTCTATTCCAGCTTAAGGAACAGGCATGTGGAACTGTTGCATGTCACATGTCTGTTTACATTCCAGTTCAGTATGCTGAGAACGGACCTCCAGAACGAATTAAGTACTTAAAATATATACCACTGTATATATTTTAGGTGCCAGGCGAAAACATTCCTGTTCAATCCAGGCCTTTGGCTGATTAGTATCCTACAGCCTTTTAAATGTGTCTGTTGGGGAGGGAAGAGAGATACTGTTTTGTTGTTTTGGTTTGATTATTTGTCTTTGTTTTATCTTGTATTTCATTCTGTGAACCACCCAGAGATCTCTTGATGAAGGGCAGTATACAGTGGTACCTTGGGTAAAGAACTTAATTCGTTCTGGCGGTCCCTTCTTAAACTGAAACTGTTCTTAACCTGAAGCACCACTTTAGCTAATGGGGCCTCCTGCTGCCGCTGTGCCACCGGAGCACAATTTCTGTTCTCATCCTGAAGCAACGTTCTTAACCCGAGGTACTATTTCTGGGTTAGCGGAGTCTGTAACCTGAAGCGTCTGTAACCTGAAGCGTCTGTAACCCGAGGTACCACTGTATAAATTTAATAAATAATAATAATAACAACAACATCAGTCAGAACAAGCTTCTGTTCACAGCAGCCTTATGTAGCGGGAAATTGTGGTTTGCTCAAACTAAAGAGGAAAGGAGAATGATTGGTTCCAAGTCTTGCAAAAGCTTGCTCACCACCCTCTGGAGTTTAAACCCGTCTGGGTCCGGCAGGTTCACCTTGGACAAAGCTGCAAAACAACAAGAACGGGGCTGCAAGTGTCTTCCCATTCGACACCTGTCAGTCAAAGCTGTGTGTGCATGTGTGGGTGGGCGAGCGGCTGCAAGGATGATTGTCAGACTTCCCAAAGTTTGCTCCCCATCTCTTTCCCCTACTTTGCACTTCAGGAAGACCAAATAACTTCAGACAAACAAAGCATATAAGCAGGCATGAACAGCCGTCATAATGATGGGAGTAGATGGTGAGTCATACAGTGAAGACAATGTAGCATTAAGGGAGCGTGATTCATTGAATCTAGAGACGACTAGAGAAAGGTGGATTAAGTCAGCAGTTCCCAAAGTGACTGGTACCTCCCACTGGGGGTGGGGCAGAGTGATTACAGGGGGGGGGGGATTGATAAGAGGCAAGGGGCAGTAGTGGAGACTTTGAAAAGCTGGCATCAAGTCCATCCCTTTTGCTGAATTAAACTAAATAGTTTTAAGTGGATTGTGAATAAATGTGCAATTCATTGTTACCATTTTGAATTGCATCATCATCATCATCATCATCATCATCATCATCATATTTATACCCTTCCCCTCTGGCTGAGTTTCCCCAGCCACTCTGGGCGGCTTCCACCAAAATATTAAAATACAATGATTCATCAAATATTAAAAGCTTCCCTAAACAGGGCTGCCTTCAGATGTCTTCTAAAAGTCTGGTACAGTGGCACCTCGAGTTACAGACTCCGCTAACCCAGAAATAGTACCTCGGGTTAAGAACTTTGCTTCAGGATGAGAACAGAAACCGTGCAGCGGCGGTGCAGTGGCAGCAAGAGGCCCCATTAGCTAAAGTGGTGCTTCAGGTTAAGAACAGTTTCAGGTTAAGAATGGACCTCCAGAACGAATTAAGTTCTTAACCCGAGGTACCACTGTAGTTATTTTTCTCTTTGACATCTGGTAGGAGGGCATTCCACAGGGCGGGGGCCACTACTGAGAAGGCCCTCTGCCTGGTTCTTTGTAGATTTGCTTCTCACAGTGAGGGAACCGCCAGAAGGCCCTTGGCACTGGATCTCAGTGTCCGGGCAGAATGATGGGGGTGGAGATGCTCCTTCAGGTATACTGGGCCAAAGCCATTTAGGGCTTTAAAGGACAGCACCAACACTTTGAATTGTGCCCGGAAACGTACTGTATTGCATTATTATCTTCCTTAGTGGGACATGCAAACTGCTATTATGAATAATGTTTTTAATAGGGTAGGGGGCGGTGGGGATGAGTTCATGGAACCAAGGTGGCTGTGGTTCAAAAAAGTTTGGAAACCACAAGATTATACCAAAGACATCTTCAAGCCTGAGGCCCCCAGTCTAAGTCCCCTCTGGTGGGACTTTTCCTATGCCCGTGGGGTCTTAGCTGCACATCTTAGGGCTTAGGTAGTGGCAACAAGGAGTGATGATTAGATGACATTTTAAATTCCTCACTGGAGCTGGATCTATACTGATTAAAGAAACGGTATAAAAGTTATTAATGCAAAATCCCATTGGCGACAGATCACTGCTCTATATCGCCACCTGGTGTCACATGTTCATAACGCAGTTATAACAATATAATTGACAAGTGTAGCTGAGTCCAAGGCATCACATAGCAGGAATATGAAATGTTAGCTCACAGGACCAGGGGACTGCTGAGGCCAGGTGGGGATTTCAGGGCTGGCTAATGTGCTCTACTCAAATGTAAGGCAGCAGGGTCATGTCATTTGGCTAGCCCAGGACCTCCACACACACACTGCCCAGGCTTGTGTGTCAAGGAGGTCACTTTGGTGCTACTAAAGCAGGGGTTTGACTTCACCCCCAGAGTGATGGGTGTCAGCAACAACATAAACAGCAAATGGACCCTCTTATATATAGAGGGTCCTGACTTCTGACTGCAGAAAAGGGGGAAACTGGGAGACCATCAAGGGAAGGGCCACAGGTCAGTGGTAGAGACTTGCATGAAAAAACAAAATGAAAAAATAATATTAATCACATTTTCAGTCCCTGACATTTACAGGGAGAGCTGTGAAAACTCCGAAAAATCTCGTACAGTCATACCTCGGAAGTCAAACGCCTTGCGAGTCAAACGTTTTGGCCCCCAAAGCCGCAGATCCGGAAGTGAGTGTTCCGGTTTGCAAATTTTCTTTTGAACGTCCTACACGGGTTCTGTGGGTTCTGATTGGCTGCAGGAATTGGAAGCCGTGCTTTGGTTTCTGAACGTTCTGGAAGTCAAACGGACTTCCAGAATGGATTCTGTTCGACTTCTAAGGCACAACTGTATATACGACTTCATAACTTTGTTCCAGCCGCTCCAATCTTTAACTACCAATAAATAAACAAACAAATATATTGTGGTCACCAGGACAATTAATGCAACAGCCCAATTGCAAAATCAATATGCCAATACTGAAGTTCCAACTTAATAAATAGGACACCGGCCTTTCTGGGGTTGCAGAGATCCCACTATGAAGCAGAGGCTTGCAAGACTTGAAAAGAAGAAGAAGAGAAGAGTTTGGATTTGATATCCCGCTTTATCACTACCCTAAGGAGTCTCAAAGCGGCTAACATTCTCCTTTCCCTTCCTCCCCGACAACAAACACTCTGTGAGGTGAGTGAGGCTGAGAGACTTCAGAGAAGTGTGACTGGCCCAAGGTCACCCAGCAGCTGCATGTGGAGGAACGGGGACGCGAACCCGGTTCACCAGATTATGAGTCCACTGCTCTTAACCACTACACCACACTCAGTGGTCGAATATCTGTCTGTCATGCAAGAAGTCTCATGTTCAAACTCTGGTATCTCCCAGTAAGCCTGAAACCCAGGAGAGCCACTGCCAGTCAGTGTATACAGTGCTGTGCTAGATGGGCCAAGTGTTTTTCTCTGTGGCACTAGGGACACGGGTGGTGCTGTGAGTTAAACCACACAGCCTAGGACTTGCCGATCAGAAGGTCGGGAGTTTGAATCCCCGCGACGGGGTGAGCTCCCGTTGCTCGGTCCCTGCTCCTGCCAACCTAGCAGTTCGAAAGCACCTCAAAGTGCAAGTAGATAAATAGGTACCACTCCGGCGGGAAGGTAAACGGTGTTACCGTGTGCTGCTCTGGTTCACCAGAAGTGGCTTAGTCATGCTGGCCACATGACCCGGAAGCTGTACGCCGGCTCCCTCGGCCAATAAAGCTAGATCAGCACCACAACCCCAGAGTTGGTCACAACTGGACTGATTATTCAATTGTTTTAACTTTTTCTGCGAACCACTTTCAGGGTTTTCTTTTTTTACGATCAAGCGGTGTACCTTAATGACATAAATAGAGGTGTATTTTACCCAGAAAATACTCAAAAGCCAGATTCTGAGCAGGTATTCCTAATCCAGGCATCTCTTGGTCCTGTGCTGCAAGTATTTTCTGCATTAAAAAATCATGATTTGGAAGATCATGTGCCTATCAAAAGAGGCACGACGTATCGTGCACATGTTTGATCATTGCCGGAATATGAAGGGGGGGGGGACATTTGGGGAAGAGGCCCTTATCCCACACTGCAGTGTGGGATTTCTAAATTAGTCATCTCGTCTACGGAGATGGCTTTAAAAGGCAGAAGACCGTTTTCTAAATTAGCTCCTGTTACTTAACGGACTGACATTTTCCATCACTGGCAGTGACGACTTGGGAAACTTCCCAGCGTGGGCATATGCCTCTTCAATCTGACGTGCCGGGAAATCTGGGGGAGCCACAGACGGTTCGGTGACGAAGACCGGAAATGAAAGCCAAGAGAGATGACGGCAAGCTCAGGTGATCGGCTGTGTTGTCACCCGATGAGTGTCAATCGCTTGTGTTTTGCTGCCGTGCAATGACTCCTGGAAGAACTGTGGAGCAAGGTAGACATTAACCATCTCCCCCACACACCACGCTTCATGCCAGCCCCAGAGATATATTGTTTACCTCCCCGTTCGCCACCCGGCCTCAAAACCCTGGAGCCATTCATTTACTCACTCCCTTTGCCTCTGTTTTCATATTAAAGGAGCTGCCAGTTCCTTCCACGTCTTCCTGAGAGTTTATATGACAGCCATCTTCAAATACTTGACGGGCTGTCACATGGAAGAGGGAGCAAGCTTGTTTCCTGCAACTCCAGAGGGTTGGCCCCGAACCAACGGATTCAAATTACAAGGAAGGAGATTCCAAACTGAACATGAGGAAGAACTTTCTCGCAGTGAAAGCTGTTTGACAGCGGAACAGACTCCTTTGGAAGGTGATGGACTCTCCTTCATTGGAGAGTCTTTCAAGAGAAGTTGGGTGGCCATCTGTCAAGGATTCTTTAGCTGTGATGAGTGCATTGCGGGGGGTTTGGAATAGATGCCCCTTGGGGTCCCTTCCAGCTCTACAAATCTATGTTTCTATGAGTCCACATGTTCTTCAGCCTTCAGTGCCCAGATGTTGCCACACAGCATCTCCTGTCACCTGTGACCATTGGATCTGCTGTCTGGGCATGGAGGAAGTCAGAGTCTAGTACAGGCATAGGCAAACTCGGCCCTCCAGATGTTTTGGGACTACAACTCCCATCATCCCTGACCACTGGTCCTGTTAGCTAGGGATGATGGGAGTTGTAGTTCCAAAAACATCTGGAGGGCCGAGTTTGCCTATGCCTGGTCTAGTAGCATCCCAAGGCATTGTTTTGAAGAATGATGCTTAAGACTGCATTCACATAATATTTATTCCGTTTCCCCGATGTTTCCTTGTTAATTTCCACATATTTTAAATTTCATATAACGTAAAAGCCACTTTTGGAAAACTAACGGAATTTAGTGAATGCTTAATGCTTATTTGCAGCTCCCTTAAAGTGATGGAATTCAGGGCAGTATATTGCCATATAGTTCCTTCCTACAATCTCCGTAGAAATCATAGAATTGTAGAGTTGGAAGGGTCCCTGAGGATTATCTAGTCCAACCCCCTGCAATGCAGGACAATGCAGCTGTCCTATGTGGGAATCGAACTTGCAACCTTGGCATTCTCAGCACCATGCTCTAACCAGCTGAGCTATCCACTATCATGGGAGAATGGAAGCAAGCATGTGTGGAATGGGTGGAGGACAGCGGCATGCTCCAATGATGTTTTTTGCTGTGTTACACATTTGCTGGCGTGAAAAAATATGCTGCTCTGGTTCGCCAGAAACGGCTTAGTCATGCTGAACACATGACCCGGAAGCTGTATGCCAGCTCCCTTGGCTAGTAAAGCGAGATGAACACCGCAACCCCAGAGTCGGCCAAGACTGGACCTAATGGTCAGGGGTCCCTTTACCTTTACCTATATTGCTCAAAAAGCCACAGTTCCATAACACAACAGGTACCGCAGTGTGAAAGGAATGTTAGAAAATGGGGAACAAGTACTAGCATTATATTTGGGAAAGCTAACACAATATTCCTAAAGTTCCACCTACTCTATAGGACGTGGGTGGCACTGTGGGTGGAGTGGAAGGGGAGGCCACACAGGCGGAGGCAACGCGGGTGGCGCAGTGGGTTAAAGTGCAGAGCCTAGGACTTGCTGATCAGAAGGTTGGCGGTTTGCATCCCTGTGACAGGGTGAGCTCCCGTTGCTTGGTCCCAGCTCCTGCCAACCTAGCAGTTGGAAAGCACAACAGTGCAAGTAGATAAATAGGTACCACTGTGATGGGAAGGTAAACAGCATATCCGTCCCCTCCAGTTTCTGTCAAGGTGTTCCATTGTGCCAGAAGCAGTTTAGTCATGCTGGCCACATGACCTGGAAATCTGTTTGTGGACAAACGCTGGCTCTCTTGGCCTGAAAGCGAAATGAGCACCGCAATCTCATAGTCGAATTTGGCTGGACTTAAATATCCAGGGGTCCTTTAACATTTACTCTCTGGAAAACCCTATTCGGTGGTGTTGTTCCTGGGCAGAAGCATCAAACTCCTCCTGACGACCCATTTATTTAAACATGCTTTGCCTGGATCAACTAATTCATCACGCTGCTGTTTTATTATTATTACTTATTGATATTTTACTGGAAGTTTTATTGATAAAATTCTCTGTTTTTATTGATGCAGTTCTTTGCAATTTTTGTTATAAAGCTGCATATAGAATTTCCCTTTCCTTTTTCAAAAACGATCTTACTGTATGTTATGTAAACCACTTAAGGGTTTTGCATACGGAGCAGAATAATAACAATGATAAAATTGAATAATTTGGAGCAAATGATTCAGCAGAGGAAACACAGCCCAGAATAACTAAGGAGATAGTACAAGAATACTTGGCTAGTTTAGATGTATTCAAGTCTCCAGGGCCAGATGAACTGCATCCAAGAGTATTAAAAGAACTGGCAGATGTGATCTCAGAACCACTGGCAGTCATCTTTGAGAATTCCTGGAGAACAGGCGAAGTCCCGGCAGACTGGAGGAGGGCAAATGTTGTCCTTATTTTCAAAAAGGGGGAAAGAGAGGACCCAAATAATTACCGCCCAGTCAGTCTGACATCAATACCAGGGAAGATTCTGCAGCAGATCATTAAGCAAACAGTCTGGG
Source organism: Podarcis liolepis (assembly GCF_965112155.1). Classification (NCBI taxonomy): domain Eukaryota; kingdom Metazoa; phylum Chordata; class Lepidosauria; order Squamata; family Lacertidae; genus Podarcis; species Podarcis liolepis. The sequence continues at coordinate 5,007,382 of NC_139560.1, read as the reverse complement.
AGCACCTAGAAAGGAATGCTGTGATCACCAATAGTCAGCATGGATTTCTGAAAAATAAGTCATGTCAGACTAACCTGATCTCGTTTTTTGACAGAATTACAAGCCTGGTAGATGAAGGGAATGCAGTGGATGTAGCCTACCTTGATTTCAGCAAGGCATTTGACAAGGTGCCCCATGATATTCTTGTAAAGAAGCTGGTAAAATGCGGTCTTGACTATGCTACCACTCAGTGGATTTGTAACTGGCTGACTGACCGAACCCAAAGGGTCTCATCAATGGTTCCTCTTCATCCTGGAGAAGAGTGACTAGTGGGGTGCCACAGGGTTCTGTCTTGGGCCCGGTCTTATTCAACATCTTTATCAACAACTTGGATGATGGCCTCAAGGGCATCCTGATCAAATTTGCAGATGACACCAAACTGGGAGGGGTGGCTAACACCCCAGAAGACAGGATCACACTTCAAAACAACCTTGACAGATTAGAGCACTGGGCCAAAACAAATAAGATGAACTTTAACAGAGAGAAATGTAAAGTATTGCACTTGGGCAAAAAAATTGAGAGGCACAAATACAAGATGGGTGACACCTGGCTTGAGAGCAGTACATGTGAAAAGGATCTAGGAGTCTTGGTTGACCACAAACTTGACATGAGCCAACAGTGTGACGCGGCAGCTAAAAAAGCCAATGCAATTCTGGGCTGCATCAATAGGAGTATAGCATCTAGATCAAGGGAAGTAATAGTGCCACTGAATTCTACTCTGGTCAGACCTCACCTGGAGTATTGTGTCCAGTTCTGGGCACCACAGTTCAAGAAGGACACTGACAAACTGGAACGTGTCCAGAGGAGGGCAACCAAAATGGTCAAAGGCCTGGAAACGATGCCTTATGAGGAACGGCTAAGGGAGCTGGGCATGTTTAGCCTGGAGAAGAGGAGGTTAAGGGGTGACATGATAGCCATGTTCAAATATATAAAAGGATGTCATATAGAGGAGGGAGAAAGGTTGTTTTCTGCTGCTCCAGAGAAGCGGACACGGAGCAATGGATCCAAACAACAAGAAAGAAGATTCCACCTAAACATTAGGAAGAACTTCCTGACAGTAAGAGCTGTTCGACAGTGGAATTTGCTGCCAAGGAGTGTGGTGGAGTCTCCTACTTTGGAGGTCTTTAAGCAGAGGCTTGACAACCATATGTCAGGAGTGCTCTGATGGTGTTTCCTGCTTGGCAGGGGGTTGGACTCGATGGCCCTTGTGGTCTTTTCCAACTCTATGATTCTATAATAATAATAATAATAATAATAATAATAATAATAATAATAATAATAATATACCTAAAGGTTGGTATCCTTGTCTAGAAGGTCCGCCAAAGGGGCTCCTGTTTCCAGCGCCACTCCCATCAATGGAACCGTAAGACATATTTTTTTATCAGACGGCTCTGGAGTCGAGCTTTTCCTTTAAAGCTGCACAAAAGAGAAAATACACAGAATTTACTTAAAACACACACAAAGAGAGAGAGAGAAATCACATAGGAACACAGGAGTCAGATGCTTGGTAAGTCTAACTTAGTGTTGCAAAGGCTCTACAAGGTCTCTGTGGAGGTTTAAGGCAGAAAGAAGGAAGCTCAGTTTGAGAATACCAGAGTGAAGAGGTGAGGTTTAGGAGGTCTTTAAAATAGAGAAAGCTGAGGAGGATCTAATGGGAGCATAGGGGGAGGTAGCATAAGATTCCCAAGAATAAACATAGCTCCATGAATGTAGAAGGTCCCAGGTTCACTCCCCAGCATCTTTCGGTAGTTTTGGGAATGTCCCTTGTCTGAAATTCTGGATAGCCTGTGCCGGTAAGTAGACAAAGCTGAACTACATGGGCCAATGGCCTGACTCTGTGGGTTACTGTGGGTTATGTCTATGTATTGGTGCTGGAGGGGAGTCTTGAGAGTCCCATGGACTGCAAAAAGATCAAACCTCTCCATTCTGAAGGAAATCAGCCCTGAGTGCTCACTGGAAGGACAGATCCTGAAGCTGAGGCTCCAAGACTTTGGCCACCTCAAGAGAAGAGAAGACTCCCTGGAAAAGGCCCTGATGTTGGGAAAGATGGAGGGCACAAGGAGAAGGGGACGACAGAGGACGAGATGGTTGGATAGTGTTCTCAAAGCTACCAGCATGAGTTTGACCAAACTGCGGGAGATAGTGGAAGACAGAAGTGCCTGGCGTGCTCTGGTCCAGGGGGTCATGAAGAGTCGGACACGACTAAACGACAACACGTCTATGAATAGTGGGATGATCTATTTTGAATATAAAATGGGCATTTCGATAGGAAGGATAATTCCCCCCCCCTCTCTCTCCAAACCTTGACCACTGTGCTACATCTTTGGCAATTATCTGTCAATCATTCATTGCCCAGAACTGAAACATGTCAATGCACTGTCTGCCAAATCAATTCCTAGCAATTTGGGTCAGTTATGAGATCTCTTTCTCTCTTTCTTTCTTTCTCTCTCTCTCTCCATCATCCAGGGCCCATTACTTAGCAATGAGCTGCTTTCCCTCGCTGTGCATTCCAAATTTATGAGCAACTGCTTTTGTTAGACCGTCCTTTGAGAGAATGTCAATGGCCAGAACACAGCCCTGGAATAATCGCACAACCCCCGTACTCCTATTGAGTTATATACTGAGTGTGTCAGAGGTCAATCGCAAGATCTGTAAGGCAGGATTACTCCCCCCCACACCCCAATTCTTTTTTTTTCATAAAAGGGACTCTGGCTTTAAACTAATTCATGCCCTTTCCCCTTAGATGTTTTGTGAAGCATGCTACATTCTCCACGTCCTTCAAGAAAGGTGCCAGGAGGTGTTTTAAGAAGTGATATGTCAAAAGTCTCTCGAATTACTCGCTGCAAATGACTGCTGAGCCGAGCTGCTAGAAATGGAGTCTCAGGCTAGGCTGGCCATGACAATAATTCAGACGTATTTCCAAACCACAGTTTGCTGGTCAGAATCCCCACCGTGGAGTCGTGTGGTTCATCATTCCCTTGTATGCGTGGGCTCTGTCCTCCTTGCTTATCACTTGCCATGTTTTACTATGATGTACAAATCAGCAGCAGAATCCTTAAAATCACTGTTTGCCTATTTCAAACCATGGTGTAGAGGTGGAGAACTAACCATGGTTTACTGATCTGCATGTCACAGCAGCATAGCTACCAAAACTAGGAGGGAACCAGAGAGTGGAGATGTGTATGTATAGATCCTATCTATCTATCTATCTATCTATCTATCTATCTATCTATCTATCATCTATCTATCTATCATCTATCTATCTATCTATCTATCTAGCTATCTAGCTATCTAGCTATCTAGCTATCTAGCTATCTAGCTATCTCTATACAGTGGTACTTTGGTTCATAGACACTGAAAACGCCTTGGTTCCCAAACCAAGACCAGAGAAGGAATGTCCGATGGGAGGAGTGCAGAGAAAAAGAAATGCCATGGTGCACACGCAGCAGCAAAACTACATGCCTTCATCTGCCCCAGCTGCAACAAAACATGTTTCTTCTGTATTGGTCTCTACAGCCACAGTAGGCAATGGTTTGACATCACCCCTGAAGGTACTCTTACATTGTCTCCAGAGTCAGATGGATGCCAAAAACATTCCAATATGAATTGTGTCTGAATTTAGCTGGTGGGGACTGTAATACTATGGGGTTTCTGTATTAGGACTCCCACCACCACAATGCTGACAACTAATAATCTCCCGGTCACGGGCACATTAAACAATAAAAACATACTCCCCAATCTTTCTAGGCAGTTCCATAAAAGAGGACAAGCCAGGAAGCAATAAACGTAGTTTTCCCAGAACTGATAGATGTTAAGGGTAATGTCATTTGAGCAGTTAATGTGCATAAAAAGTGGGCCCCATGAACATTCAACGTGCTACATGGGTAATGTGCACATAATCCGTCTATGAAGATGGAATTGTGTGCTTTTACCAGTCAATATATACAGTCCCCAACAGCCATAGGGGAATGTGCATTTCTCAACTGCACATTAACTGCTCGGCTTACATTACCTCTCACACACATGCATACATACATAAAATATGATCTGATATTTATCTGTATCAGTAGAGATTGCCTGGGACTGACGGCGAAGGATGCACTCTGCGAATTAACGCCAGCTTTTTTCAACTGATTACAGCTTCCACAAAGCACATATATAGGGGTTAATACCTGGAGTCATTGCCTTCAGGGCCTTAAAACACAGGCAAAGTAAATAGAATTCTGCACAGTTCTCTGTAACAGGAGAATAGCAGCACACACACACACACACACACACACACACACAGATTTGAGGCAGTAAATATGCTCATTATGTTGTCCAAATGCCCTCATCATATTTTGCCTCTAGGAGAGGCTTTCCTGCTCCACCAAAACAGACCACAGTCTATGCAAAAAAAACCATTGTTCTATCCTTGTCAAAATGCCTCAAGGACGCTGCAAATGTGAAGGGCATGCCCTTAGGCATACAAGATACCTTATCCTCAACGGGGCAATCGTGGTCCTTTCTCATCACTCCCCAAGACTTGTAGCATTCAATGTTTATTCCTGCTTTAATGTGAAACTGTTGCTCACAGCTTTACCCAAGCACCAGCTTGAACAGGTTTGGGGGTTGTTGTGTTATTTGTTTTGTTTTGTTTTTTAAAAAGCAAAAGCTTTCCAGAGTGCCCCAAGAACTAACACGGTCTAAAACTGTTCACAAAAAAGGAACAGGATTCAAGACAAAACCCAGAAGCCTACAGAGGACCTGCTACAGCCATCTAGTTGGCTGTTGTTATTATTGTTGGAGCAGAACACTTGACCGTTACCTACCTTGCAGGCTACAAAGTGCTTCCTCCAAACTATTTTCTTTGAACCATCAAAATGGATATCTTAAGAACTGAACTGTGACCAGGAAAACAACCAGCTCTATTCCCAATTCTAAGGGGGAAAAGAGGAGGGAAGGAAAGTTCAAGGAGAAAGAAAGACAGGCCATCAGAAGTAAGGTAAAGGGACCCCTGACCATTAGGTCCAGTTGTGGCCGACTCTGGGGTTGCGGCGCTCATCTCGCTTTACTGGCCGAGGGAGCCGGCGTACAGCTTCCGGATCATGTGGCCAGCATGACTAAGCCGCTTCTGGCAAACCAGAGCACCGTTTACCTTCCCGCCGCAGTGGTACCTATTTATCTACTTGCACTTTGACGTGCTTTCAAACTACTAGATTGGTAGGAGTTGGGACCGAGCAACGGGAGCTCACCCCTCCACAGGGATTTGTACTGATCGGCAAGCCCTAGGCTCTGTGGTTTAACCCACAGCGCCACCCGCGTCCCACCATCAGAAGTAGTGGATATCAAAAAGAGGGCTTCCCGGTAGCACACTGTCCATGGTTCTGATCGGAGCCGATCCTGCCCAAGCCATTTCATTAAGTCTGCTTTCTCTTTTTGTGGGGTCTGGTTTTACAGTGAAATATGTGATTTCAGGGATCCTGTAGTTCTTCTCTCTCTAAAGGAACAGTTCCCCCCTAGGGAAAAGTACCACCTTTCACTATAAACTAAGCGTGCCTCAACATCTCTTGGTAAAGCACTTGCCAAGAGTTGCCAGCTTAAAGGAGGAAACATTATCGGCACTTTTTTGTGTCCCTTGAAAGATGATGAGATCGTGCAGGGGGGCCTTTTTGGGGAAATCAATAAATTTCAGGAAAAGACATTCATCTCATAAAATTCATATGCCACTTGATCGTTGTTGCTGTTTGTTTGTTTTTTAAACGAATAATTAAGTGGCAGAGCTTTTCATGGACTTTATTCACTGAGGATACAGATATGGGTGCTGCCAAGCAGCTGTTGTGTGTCTGAATATTCCGCTTGGGAATATATATATATATATATATATAAACATTTAGAAATCTATCCCAAAAGGCATGTCAGGAGAAATGCTTGGATGAACCATTTTACTGACATCCTAGCAATGGTGAATGGTAATGTTTTCCCTGCACCATACTGCTAAAGGCTGTAAGTAGAATGATACATATTTTGAGTTTTCTCCCATAAAACAATTCCTTGCACAAAGAAAATTAGCATGTCAGAAAAACATGGGTTTTGTTTTTGTTTTTGTTTTCCGTTTTTCAGATTGCTCCCTATAATGTTGTTATTCTACAGGCAGTGAGGAGTTTGGAGGAAGAAGCAGTCACACATAGACACACCCCACCCCCCCAAAAAAACCTAGCTGCAGTTTGAAGTAGCAGAATCCAGGTACAGTGGTGCCTCGCAAGACGAAAAGAATCCGTTCTGTGATTCTCTTCGTCTAGCGGTTTTTTCATCTTGCGAAGCAAGCCCATTGACGGATTAGCGGATTAGCGCTATTAGCAGCCTTTAGCCGCTTATCTGCTGATCGGATCAGCTGATAAGCTGCTTAGCGGCTTAGAAAAAAGGGGGGGGGAACCCAGCAGGAACTCGCAAGACATTGTCGTCTTGCGAAGCAAGCCCATAGGAAATTCGTTTTGCGAAGCACCTCCAAAACGGAAAACCCTTTCGTCTAGCGAGTTTTCCGTCTTGCGAGGCAGTCGTCTTGCGGGGCACCACTGTGTCATGTGATTCTGATGCTGGTTTAAATTAGTGCCAACCTGAGCTCCTTGCAGGCAAAAGACTGAACAACTGTTCCCCGTCTCCTCGCTTGTAAAGAGAGAAAAACACAATTTGCTTTCCAAATGTCTTAATAATTACTAAACCAATGCTTGGCTTAATCTATTGAGTTCCTCTGAGCATGCCTTTCTCCTTCCTCTTTTTAAAAAACAATAATGAAGTCTGTAGTTTATTGATACCTATTTACCGTAGTGACATTTTGCCCCTTTCTTTCATTTTCCTCCTTGAACCCTACACGTAGAACAGTCTTAATCTACCAACACACTAAGCAAACACAGAATCGTTGCATATTTCAGTGAACAGCAAAATTAAAACCCTAGTCATTTCAAGAATTCTGGCATCACCTACCTCACCGCTGCTGGTGAATTATGAATACAGATAACTGCCTGGTGACAGAAATAGCTGTCACTGTCATTTGAGAGCCAGGGAGGTAAAGTGGTAACAGTGTTGGGAACAGGAATGCCAAGATCCGGGTTCAAATCTCCACTTGGCCATGAAGGACACTGGGTGACCTTCGGCCAATCGCTTGCTTTCAGACTAATTTATCTTGCAAGGTTGTTGTGAAGATGAAATGAGGGGAAAGGTTTAAATTTAATAACTTCCCACCCAGGTCAGTAGAAAGGAAGAAAATTATTTGGGACAATGATGAATGATAGCACTTTTAGAGCGTATTGGGTAGCAACCAACTGGTACTACAGCTTTCACAGATCAAGCAGGAATGCCTGCACTATTTTTACTCTTGATTCCTCCCCTCAATAAAATTAGCTCCAAAGAGCGGAAGATTCTTCAGAACAGGGTGGAAAGTGGTGTTAACATTAAAAAAAGGAAAAGGACCCCTGACTGTTAAGTCCAGTTGCAGACGACTCTGGGGTTGTGGCGCTCATCTTGCTTTACTGGCCAAGGGAGCTGGTGTTTGTCCACAGACAGTTTTTCCAGGTCATGTGGCCAGCATGAATAAGCCGCTTCTGGCAAAACTAGAGCAGCACACGGAAATGCCATTTATCTTCCCGCTGGAGCGGTACCTATTTATCTACTTGCACTTTGACGTGCTTTCAAACTGCTATATGGGCCGGAGCTGGGACAGAGCAACAGGAGCTCACCCCGTCGCGGGAATTCGAACCGCCGACCTTCCGATCGGCAAGCCCCAGGCTCAGTGGTTTAGACCACAGTGCCACCCACGTCCCACAGCACCACCAGGTGTTAACATTAGGAGACTGGTACTGCCTTCAAGTCCTAGTTGTGGGCCTAGCAGAGGCACCTGCATGGCTATTGGGAAAAGCAGGTTGTTGAGGACTTAGTAAACCCTCAGTCTGATCAACAGAACTCAGAGGTTCTTAAAGATTTCAAAAGATGTAGACACTGAATCAGTGGCTGCATTTGGACAACTGGATTCGGCTTAATAAACTAAGAGGAGAATTATCTGAGCCCCTTTTTTTCTCATTCCCATCTCAGAATTTTGCAATTATACCAGGAAGTTTTCAATTAACCCGAATAGTTTCACCTTTCTGTAAACCACTTCAAGTTTTGTTGTTGTTGTTGTTGTTGTTGTTGTTGTTGTTGTTGTTGTTGTTGTTGTTGTTGTTGTTGTTGTTTTTCCAATCAAACAGCGTATACATTTTATTAAATAAGTAAATAATTGGCTCTTCCTTGGAAAACTGGTCACAGATATGTCAAAGTTATTATGCCTCATCAATGGGACTCATCATCAATAACAATGTTTGCAATTACAGACAAGCAAGTTAGGATCTTAAACCAGCTTCAATTTACGTTTTAAGAACCTGGCCTGTTCCGAACCTGGTAATGATAGTTTTCTGATTTGAAGATAATGAGAAACTGTGGTTAGTTGAAGACTTCGTTTATTAAGTCAAATAATGGAAGCCAATGTGTGCATAACAAATTGCATATAACTATCCAAACCAAGTCACTGGCAAATATGACCCTTTTTTCTGTGTTTGTGAGTGTGTGTAATTGTCCTGGAACAACCAGCTTTCCCCACATGACAATTGCTTTCAAATGGTGGATCATGCTCGCTGGGGTTTGTTTCCCTCCTAAATATTACCTTACACTAAAAACGGAAACCTTTAAACGAAAAATGCATTGTTTTATTCACTCCCCACAAAATAAATGAACAATAGTAGGCAGAAAAGAAAAGGAAAATTGGGATATTTTCCAGAAGAGAGAGAAGCCCCATCACATATAATATAAAACGTTTTATTGTAGCAATTGCCCATCTTACCGTAAAGAAAAGGAATTATCAGAAGTTAGCCAAATCCAACCCATGGGAAAAAATGGGGGGGGGAGAGGAAACTGACAGCTACAAGCTGTCATCCCCAGAAATAAAAAGGGGGGGGGATGTGTTTTGATTGGAAAGCGAGTAGCCGAAAAAACACCTCAAGGATAAAATGAAAACCGTGAAATAGTATGTCCCACAAGTGAAACATCAGAAAGAAATGGAGAATAAAGAAAATAACTGACAGGGGAAAATAAACAAGCATCTGGAAAGGGGCAAAGAATAGATCTGCAAATATAAATTACGCCATGGGTGGTTTTGATCCTTTTAGGGGTTTTTTTGTCGATAGGCTGGTTTGCATCCAATTATTCCCACAGACCCTCCAGATCTACCCCTACAACTGTTTGGGGAAAATTGATTGTCTTCATGGCTGGAGCAACAGCATAAGAACTGGAAGCCATGCCAGGCCAACCAAGGAGTCTCTGAAGATGCAAAAGGACAGAAGAGGGCATGTAGTATGGCCTGACGCCATGTCAGTGAGCCTTCCCCAACCAAGGACCCTTGAGATGTTGTTGGACTACAACATCCATCTTATTTGATGAATGGACTTCCTGGCTGAGGCCAGTGGGAGCTGGAGTCTGACAACATCTGGAGGAGAACCAGGTCAATCTGAATTCCTCCTGGTCTCACTTGCTGCCCTGCTTTCTGCATTCTGAGCAACAAGAAGTGGGCTTTGATGCTGTTGGCTGCAGACCATCTTGGCCTGGCCTTGCTGTGGTCTCTGGACTCACCTCTTTCTGCCTCTCTGCCTTGCTTTAGGCCGTCCACATTTACCCAGCCCATAGGGGTCTTACCATTGACGTTCCACAGGCCACCTCCAACAGAGAGAATCATAGAATCATAGAATCATAGAGTTGGAATAGACCACAAGGGCCATTGAGTCCAACCCCCTGCCAAGCAGGAAACACCATCAGAGCACTCCTGACATATGGTTGTCAAGGCTCTGCTTAAAGACCTCCAAAGAAGGAGACTCCACCACACTCCTTGGCAGCAAATTCCACTGTCGAACAGCTCTTACTGTCAGGAAGTTCTTCCTAATGTTTAGGTCTTCTTCCTAATCTTCCTAATGAGAGGTGGAAAGAGATCACACAGCTGAATGTGGTGGCTACAAGATCCATTCCATGGATGCTCAAGAGGTATTTTGATAGTTGCAAGGTGGAAAGGACAGGTGGAGATCCAATTCTGCCCCTTTAGAGCAAGGCTAAGGAGATGCTTCTGGATGACACCTCCCATCATCCATAGTCACTAGCCCAACTGGGAGTTGCCCAACAACATTTGGAGGGTCAAAGTTTTCCCCAGACCTGCTTTAGACAATAAATTGACCCAATGGCTCCTGGTGGCTCTTCCAGATGTTGCAACATGATGATAAATCAAAGAATTAGGTAGAGTCAGATTGCCTCCCTGTTCTATTCTTGTTTATTTCGTTCATATTCCTCTTTTTGCCAAAGTAGACTTGCATGTAATTTCTAAGTATGAAAGCCAATTCCACAAACATTAAAATATAACCCCTTTAATTGCAAGACACAATAAAGCAACCCCACTGAAACATTAAAATATAAACATTCATAATTAAAATAAACAGTAAAACTACCCCATTGAACCAGCACAGCAATTAAACAAGAGACTCGGGTCAATATGCCAAGAGAACGCAGGTGTAAACAGGTCTGATTCCCAACACCAGCAGAATGCCAAGTGCCCTTCGTATTTCAGAGATGCATTCCGTAACAATAGTATTGTCAGTGAAAAAGCCTGCCTCTGTGTCGCCACAAGCCGATAATCTCATCCTGCCCACACTGAGAATTTCTCCCACCCCATGCTAGCAGGCAACACCACTACTATCCAAGCTCTCTAAGATAAATCCTGCCCTTCAGTCACAGTCCTTCAAATCACCAGGCACTTCTACTAATCTAAGATACTGTTGGAGATTTGGGGCACCAAAGTTTAAGAGTGCAAATGTGCCTGTCATTCTAAGAATTTGGTGAATGTTTGAAATTAGTAAATGTTGTTGTTGTTGTCTAATCGTTTAATAAACGTTGTTGTTTAGTCGTGTCCGACTCTTCGTGACCCCATGGACCAGAGCACGCCAGGCACTCCTGTCTTCCACTGCCTCCCGCAGTTTGGTCAAACTCATGCTAGTAGCTTCGAGAACACTGTCCAACCATCTTGTCCTCTGTCATCCCCTTCTCCTTGTGCCCTCCATCTTTCTCAACATCAAGAAGAGTTTGGATTTGATATCCCGCCTTTCACTCCCCTTCAGGAGTCTCAAAGCGGCTAACAATCTCCTTTACCTTCCTCCCCCACAACAAACACTCTGTGAGGTGAGTGGGACTGAGAGACTTCAAAGAAGTGTAACTGGCCCAAGGTCACCCAGCAGCTGCATGTGGAGGAGTGGAGACGCGAACCCGGTTACCCAGATTACGTGACTACCGCTCTTAACCACTACACCACACTGGCTCTCCCAACCACACTGGCTCTCCCAACATCAGGTTCTTTTCCAGGGAGTCTTCTCTTCTCATGAGGTGGCCAAAGTATTGGAGCCTCAGCTTCAGGATCTGTCCTTCTAGTGAGCACTCAGGGTTGATTTCCTTCAGAATGGATAGGTTTGGTCTTCCTGCAGTTCCTGCAGTCCACGGAACTCTCAAGAGTCTCCTCCAGCACCAGAATTCAAAGCATCAATTCTTCGGCGATCAACCTTCTTTATGGTCCAGCTCTCACTTCCATACATCACTACTGGGAAAACCATACCTTTGACTATACGGACCTTTGTTGACAAGGTGATGTCTCTGCTTTTTAAGATGCTTATCTAGGTTTGTCACTGCTTTTCTCCCATGAAGCAGGCGTCTTTTAATTTCATGACTGCTGTCATCATCTGCTGTGATCATGGAGCCCAAGGAAGTAAACGTTAGGAATTACTAAATGCTTGGAGTTTCACCTGGGAGAGAGACAGCTTTGCAATGTAAAAAAAACCAACAACCACAGGAGGTTTAGCTTCTCTGTATTGCAAATGCGTTGATGGACCATCAAAAGAAGATGCTGGGTCTGTGAAATGGAGGTTGCCAGGGTAACATGGGCCTGATGTCACACAGGGAAAATGCTGCCCTTAAAAAAAAACCCCAGAGGTCTGGTGAAGGGGGCAAGCAGACAGGTGTCGTCCTTGTTCTACACCCTCCTCCTCTGAAAGCTTCCAGGTGTTGTTAGCATCCATCTGTCTCAAGAGACAATGGAGTGCGCCACCAGGGGTGAAGTCAAACCACCTAGTTAGCAGCACCGAAGTGACCTTCCCAGAGTGCAAGTGTGCATGGAGGTCCTGGGCTAACCAGGTGACAAGACACCCCCTCTCAGCCTAGCTGATGTGGTCCGAAGGAAGACATTTGGAACCAGCTTGGCTGCAGGAATTGCCAGAAGGAGGCACACAAGGTGGTGTACAACCTCCATAGGGACTCCACTCTGGATCCGTATAGGGTTTGCTCCTTAGACATTTCTTCTCCTGATGATATCCCACAAGGCAGCAGAGGTTTAGCATCAGTTTTCCTTCTCCTACATCAGGGGTTCTCAACCTGTGGGTCCCCAGATGTTGCTGGACTACAACTCCCATCATCCCTGAGCTCTGGCCTTGCGAAAGGCTGTCCTAGATGAACCACCTTCCCAGGTTACCGAGCCCCATCTGTCTCTCACTTCCCTCTACAGTGCATGCAGAAACCGCCTTCTTGACCATTGGACCCACTCCTGGTCTCTCTTCCGCTCCATCTGCTGGAGCCTGTCTTCGCATGCAGGGGAAGTCCCTAACTCATGGAGGGTCTGAGACCCATCTGCTACCCTCAACTGATCTAGCTGGCCAGTCAAATCTGTTCTGGGGTGTGGCCACTATTGCATGTTGACAGCTTCCAGGAGCTTCAGGTGAGAGCTGAGGGTTCAGGGTGGGGACCAGTGGCGTAGCGTGGGTTGTCAGCACCCGGGGCAAGGCAAGTAATTTGCGCCCCCTAACCCATGGATTTGCGCCCCCTAACCCTAACCCCTAGATGTTGCGCCCGGTGCGGCCGGCCCCCCCTGTACCCCCCACGCTACGCCACTGGTGGGGACCAAAGGTGGACAAACTACTCCAGAAGGAGTCCCCCCCCACCACAGATAGTACCCCTCTACTAATAATAATAATTTTAAAAAATATATTTATATCCCACTCTCTCCAGATGAAGCCGGGCTCAGAGCGGCTAACAACAGTAAAAGTAACACAGTTTACATAAAATCACAATCTATTAAGTGAAATACATTCTAAAATCAATTCAGAATCAAATTAATGGCAACCATTGGGCTAGAGTTCTATGAGGATTACCAAAGGAGGGGGGTCAGACTGTACCTTGGCCAAAGGCCTTTTGGAACAGCTCTGTCTTGCAGGCCTTGCGGAAAGATGTCAAGTCCCGCAGGGCCCTAGTCTCTTGTGACAGAGCGTTCCACCAGATCGGGGCCACATCCGAAAAAGCCCTGGCTCTGGTTGAGGCCAGCCTAACCTCCCTGTGGCCTGGGACCTCCAAAATGTTCTTGTTTGAAGACCATAAGGTCCTCCATGGGACATACCAGGAGAGGCTAACATCCCCTACACCTCGCCTTCCAGGTCTAAATATGGTAAAATAAAACCACATTTCTTAAACACTCTGCTGTGCCTTGATTTCTCTACATAAAAGCAACCCAGGGTGAGTGCATGGAATCCCTGGAATTTTGTTCCCACTCTGCAGAGATCGGGAGCGGTGCACAGCCTTTGAAACAATAAAACGATACAAATTCACATCTCCTTGGGCGGTGGACCTGTCTCTAGAGGGCATGACAGGAAATCAGACACGGCATGTCAGCCGTCTTCAGGAAAGTCAATCCCCAAAGTCTGAGGACTGTCAGTCCTTTACATGCATTTTTTAAAACCTCCCAAAGCAGCCAGGGGCTTTAACAAGAACCGTGATCCATATGGAATCCCTGTCGATTTCTATAAAATATTTAGAAATCTGCTGTTGGAAAACTTCTATGCTTTTTCTTTTTTTCTTTTTTGACGAGCTGGATGAACAAAGCTTCACCCACCAACTTATTTGACTTTTTTCTTTTCTTTTCTTTTCTCTCTCTTTCTTTCTTTCTTTCTTTCTTTCTTTCTTTCTTTCTTTCTTTCTTTCCTCCTTTCTTTCTCTGCTGCAGGACCAGCTGCCATCCAGTTGAACTGTTATTTAGAAAACAAACATACATGGAAGGTTGGATGTCCCAAGTGAATCAGAATCAACGTATTTAAGGATGCAGACAAAGACAGACAGCTGTTCACCAGCAGACCACACAGCAGCAACCTTTCCAGGTTCTTCTGTACCACTTTGCCAACCTGGTGCCCACCTTATATTTTGGAATACAGTTCAAGAGATGGGGGAGAGATTCGATTCAAATTGCATTTAAAAGCAAACAGATAACCTATTGTCAAATCGACAGGGTAACATTACCACCTCCATCTTATCATTCATGAACTTCTTCCATCTTCTTCTAAAGCCATTCAGGCTGATAGTGATCACTGCTTCCAGTGGCAAAAAGTTCCGTAGTTTAACCATGTGTTGCATGAATATATATTAAAAAATCTGTCCTGAATCTTCCAACATTCAAATTCATTGGATGTCCAATAGTTCTGGTGTTATAAAGGTAAAGGTAAAGGGACCCCTGACCATTAGGTCCAGTCGTGGCTGACTCTGGGGTTGCGGCGCTCATCTCATTTTATTGGCTGAGGGAGCTGGCGTACAGCTTCTGGGTCATGTGACCAGCATGACTAAGCCGTTTCTGGCGAACCAGAGAAGCACAAGGAAACACCATTTACATTCTCGCTGGAGCGGTACCTATTTATCTACTTGCACTTTGATGTGCTTTCGAACTGCTAGGTTGGCAGGATCAGGGACCGAGCAACGGGAGCTCACCCTGTCGCATGGATTTGAACTGCCAACCTTCTGATCAGCAAGTCCTAAGCTCTGTGGTTTAACCCACAGCGCCACACGCATCCCTCTGGTGTTATAAGAGGCAGCAAAAACTTTTCCCTACCACTTTCCCTATGCCATGCATTATTTTAAAAATTTCTATCGTATCTGTGGGAAATTGTTGGCCTGGCAAATGAAAAAAAGACAAAAACTAAACACTATTATAAATCTAGAAGTGGAAGAAAAGAACATGCAGAACCCAGTCGAGATTAGAAACTGTTTCCAGAGGTATTTTAAACAACTATATACACAAGGGCCACAGAAAGAAATTGATGTAGACCGATTTTTGAAAATAAATGGATTACAAAAAATCTCTCAAGAAAATAAATTAATGCTGAACTATAAAATAACTGAACAGGAGGTAGAAGGTGCCATTTAGAATATGCAATTGGGTAAATCTCCAGGACCGGATGGACTGACTTCTAGATATTACAGATCCTTAAGAGAATGGTTAGTACAACCTTTAAAGGAAGTCTGTAATGAAATAATGGATGGGAAAAGAGCACCAGAGTTGTGGAAGGAAACGTATATCACACTTATACCGAAAAAAGAGACTGAAAAGACGCAGCTTAAGAACTACTGCCCCATATCACTGCTTAATGTGGATTATAAAATCTTTGCAGACATTTTGGCTAAAAGACTAAAAAAAGTGTTAGTGGAAGAGATTCATAAAGATCAAGCAGGCTTTCTCCCGGGTAGACACTTGTCTGATAATATGAGAAACATAATCATATTTTAGAAAAATTACAAGTGAATATTAATACCAAGGCAGTTTTGATATTTGTGGATGCAGAGAAAGCTTTTGACAATATTTCTTGGAGTTTTATGAAGAAGAATCTACAGGGGATGGGGGTAGGTCAAGGCTTTGGAAACGGTATAAGTGCAATTTATTCAGAACAAAAGGCTAAATTAATTGTTAATAACGTGGTGACGGAGGAATTTAAGATAGAAAAAGGGACACGACAAGGTTGCCCAATCTCCCCATTGCTTTTTATATCGGTCCTGGAGGTTTTGCTGAATATGATTAGAAGGGACAAATTGGTTAAAGGTATACAAGTCAGAGCTAAACAGTACAAATTGAGAGCATTTGCAGATGACTTAGTATTGACATTACAGGAGCCAGAATCTAGTACCAAAAGAGTTTTGGAACTGAATTTGGTCAGGTTACAGGATTTAAACTGAATAAGTTAAAAACCAAGGTCTTAGAGAAAAATTTAACAGCGATTGAGAGAGAGAGGTTTCAGAATGAGACAGGATTAGCACTGGTTAAGAAAGTGAAATACCTGGGGATAAACATGACAGCTAAAAATGGGAATCTATTTAAAGACAATTATGAAAAATGCTGGACTGAAGTGAAAAAAGATTTAGAAATCTGGTCAAATTTGAAGCTTTCACTGCTAGGCCGTATTGCTGCCATAAAAATGAATGTATTGCCTAGAATGTTGTTTCTGTTTCAAACATTGCAAATTTTGGATAAAATGGATTGCTTCAAGAAGTGGCAGAGAGATGTTTCTAGATTTGTCTGGCAGGGCAAGAAGCCTAGAATAAAATTTAAAATACTAACGGATGCAAAGGAAAGAGCTGGATTTGCCCTGCCAGACCTTAAACTTTATTATGAATCAGCAGCTTTTTGCTGGCTGAAAGATTGGCTGCTTCTTGAAAACACAGACATTTTGGATTTAGAAGGTTTTAATAATGTATTTGGATGGCATGCATATTTGTGGTATGATAAGGTCAAAGCACATAAAGCATTTAAAAATCATATTGTCAGGAAAGCATTGTTTAATATGTGGATAAGATATAAGGACCTACTTGAAAATAAAAGCCCAAGGTGGTTGTCACCGATGGAAGCGAAGGCTCAGAAAAAGCTCAATATGGAGGCCAAGTGGCCGAAATATTGGGAAATTTTGGAAAAAGAGGGAGACAGATTGAAATTGCAGAGTTTTGAAAAACTAAAAAATAAAGTGCGGGATTGGCTTCATTATTATCAGATAATGGAGGCATATAATTTGGACAAGAAAATTGGCTTCCAGGTGGGAAAATCAAAATTGGAAACAGAACTGTTAGAATCCAAAACCAAGATTTTGTCAAAGATGTATAACTTGCTGTTGAAATGGAATACTCAGGATGAAACGGTGAAATCTGCTATGATTAAATGGGCACAAGATGTTGGACATAACATAATGATGGCTGACTGGGAACAGTTATGGACCACAGGTATGAAGTTTACGGCATGTAATGCCTTAAGAGAGAATATTATGAAAATGATTTACAGGTGGTACATGACACCAGTCAAGCTTGCAAAAATCTATCATTTGCCCGATAATAAATGTTGGAAATGTAAAGAAACTGAAGGTACATTCTTTCACCTTTGGTGGACGTGCCCAAGGATTAAGGCTTTCTGGGAGATGATTTATAACGAAATGAAAAGGGTATTTAAATATACCTTTCTGAAGAAACCAGAGGCCTTTCTCCTGGGCATGGTTGGCCAATTGGTGCTAAAGAAGGATAGAACTTTCTTTATGTATGCTACAACAGCAGCAAGAATACTTATTGCAAAGTATTGGAAGACACAAGATTTACCCACTCTGGAAGAATGGCAGATGAAGGTGATGGACTATATGGAACTCGCAGAAATGACTGGCAGAATCCGAGACCAGGGAGAAGAGTCGGTGGAAAAAGATTGGAAGAAATTTAAAAACTATTTACAGAAATACTGCAAAATTAATGAATGTTAGAATGATGTTGGATGGAAGTTAAGTGGTTTTTAGCAGCAATGTTAAAAGGAATATGT
The DNA here is from genome assembly GCF_965112155.1 of Podarcis liolepis. NCBI lineage: Eukaryota > Metazoa > Chordata > Lepidosauria > Squamata > Lacertidae > Podarcis > Podarcis liolepis. The sequence continues at coordinate 4,989,660 of NC_139560.1, read as the reverse complement.
AAAAATGGATTGTTAACAGGTGATAATTTAAAGTTATTATATTTTAAGATAAGAGATTAAGATAAAATCAAAGAGAGAAAGGATTTGCTGAACTAACTAATTGGAACTGGAATACAAAAAGGGAGGTGTGAGGAGGTCGGGGAAACAAGCAAATGAAAGATAAGACATGGAAAGACTAATCTGTTTTTTAATTGTTTTTATCTTGTATTTTCATTTTTTATTTTTTTATTTTTTTCTTCTTTCTTTGTTTGCTTATTTTTGTAATATGTTGAAACTTTAATAAATATCTTCTAAAAAAAAATTCTATCGTATCACCTCTAAACTTTTCTCTAAACTAAAATGTCCCAATCATGTTCCTAATAGGGGGATTGCTCCTTGCTCTTTACGATTTCCCTTTTCCATTCTGACTGCCAATCTGTTTCAACAGGCTGCCATGAGCGTAAGAAAACAGAATCCCCGTAAAAGGGCAGGACCCAGAGGTATTTAGAATCTGCAACCCAAGGGGACTTCCATGGCCAACCAGTCAAAAGGATATTTTCACCAATGCATTGTGGAGCTGAGCCAGTCATACAATCTTTAATGGCATCTTCTCCTGGTACATATTAACCTTAGTGATTCAACTAACCCTTCCGCATCATAAGGATGCCACACAACTCCATTACAGCCTGTTGAACTCATTCAGTCTTGTTGATTTATCCGTCGGAGGACTGTTAAGTCCTCAAGCGTGGAAAGACAGAATTGCTCCTGTGCATTCGAGAGCCCATAAACGGATATCTCATTTAATATCATTACAGTAGACTGACCCTTTGCTAGGTTTCTACATGTGCTGTTTGAGTTATCATTCATTACCAGTGACTTTGTGGTTCATTAACTACCTGGGTATCTTTCTTTTTCCATTTGTTTTTAAATCTCCATACTCTGTAAGACTGAATGAATTAAGCTCTCGAGAGGGGGGGAAAGAACCATTTTCAGATATTGGGAAAAACTGGAGAGAACTTAAGAGCAAGAGAAAAATAATACTAACTTTGTCCCCAGGCACATGCCAGTTTGACTGTCATGGACTTTCCCCACAGAACTCTGGGAAATGTAGTTTGGCAAGACTGAAGATCTGTTTTAGGGATTTTGACTTCCCCTTTTCACTTCCCAGGATTTCCTGTGGCATCAGAACCCAGCATCCCAGCCGTCAGGGTCTCACTGCAGAAAAACCAATGGAATTGGGCCACACGGTAGAGTACAGTGGTACCTCGGGTTACAGATGCTTCAGGCTACAGACACTTCAGGTTTCAGACTCCACTAACCCAGAAACAGTACCTCAGGTTAAGAACTTTGCTTCAGGATGAGAACAGAAATCGTGCAGCGGTGGCGGGAGGCCCCATTAGCCAAAGTGGTGCTTCAGGTTAAGAACAGTTTCAGGTTAAGAACGGACCTCCAGAATGAATTAAGTTCTTAACCCAAGGTACCACTGTATTCACACATCCCTACAGAATTCTCAAGCATATTCAAAATAGGTAAAAAGGTAAAGGTAACGGACCCCTGGACGGTTTAGTCCCATCAAAGGCGACTATGGGGTTGCGGCGCTCATCTCACTTTCAGGCCGAGGGAGCCGGCGTTTGTCCACAGACAGCTTTCCGAGTCATGTGGCCAGCAGGACTAAACTGCTTCTGGCACAATGGAACACCATGATGGAAGCAATATGTTAGGGTTGCCATATGTCCAGAATACTGCTGTCTCTAGCAGTGTCCGGGTGGAAATCAACAAAATGTCCAGGAAAATCCAGATGCATGGCAGTTCAAAAACAGCAAATAGGGGCCAAAACCCCCCAAACTTTTTAAAAAGCAACTTATCTAGGATTTTCACTGTTTGAAATATGGCAACCCTAAAATGTGTCTCTCTTCTATTCACAACCTCAGCAGTTGCTGCAACCTTCCATTGTCTCACAGGACAGACGAGTGCCAGCGTGTACCCCCACAAACAGCCATTCGTAAAGAGGCATTCTGATTGTCTTGGTATCCACTATTCCCCATTCTTCGCAATTCTGATGAATTCTAGGTGGAATTGTTCTCATCTGCCCATACATTTTACAAAAAAAAAAAAAAAAAAAAGTAATTGAGATGTTTTATTGCTGTCTTATTATCTTATGCCTTCCTGTCTTATTATCTATTATTTCGTGATTTGTTGCCTTATTTATGTTCAGCATTTCAGTATTTTGGAGACAAACTGCCTTGAAAGCATCTATTGATAGACTCAACAAAAATGTTTCTAATAAGAGAAATAAACCTAAACATTTATTGTTGCATAGATCTCTACCTGGGTTAACACAGAATCCAGAACGTGGATGCCAGACTGGTGACTGGCAGCGGCCACCAAGACCCCATAACACCGGTCCCAAAAGACCTACACTGGCTCTTAGTACGTTTCCAAGCACAAGTCGAAGTGTTGGTGCTAACCGTTAAAGCCCTAAACAGCCTTGGCCCACTATACCTGAAGGAGCATCTCCATCTTTTGTCATTCACCTCAGACACTGAGATCCAGCGCCAAGGGCCTTCTGGCATTTCCCTCACTGCAAGAAGCAAAGCTACAGGGAACCAGGCAGAGGGCCTTCTCGGTGGTGGCCCCCGCCCTGTGGAACGTCCTCCAATCAGATGTCAAGGAGATAAACAACTATCTGGCCTTTAGAAGACATCTGAAGGCAGCCCTGTTCAGGGCGATTCTTAATGTTGGAATGTTTTTTTGTTTTCTTTTCAATATTTTGTTGGAAGCTGCCCAGAGTTGCTGGGGCAATCCAGTCTGATGGGTGGGGTATAAATAATAAAATATTGTAATTGTTAATTTGTCATTGGTTGCCTCATCCTCCGCTAACCCCACCCAGTTCCAGATGCAACTAATAACCTCTTTTGCACCTCTCAAGTTGGAGAATATGTCTCAGGCTGAAATCCAAGCTTCATTCTGCTAGCGGGGAAGTTGTGCTTCCTCACACCGAATGGCAGACTGTAGAAAGCACCAAAATGGGGACAAGGAAAAGCTGAGCCAGCCCAGGAACTGCTGGGCCCACAACAGCCCTCAAAATTGCCACCAAGTGACGGCATCGAGGGGAAGTGATTTGGTTTTTTTGTTTTCTATTAAAGGTTTTCTTGTTTTACAGAAGCATGTGTAATGTGTCTCTCGTATTTTTTCCATGTAACATTTTTACAAATCTGTTTCATTTGTTGAGGCATTAGGGGGAGGAAAAAAGGGAGTGGAGGGGGGGAGATGGGTGGGGGTGGGGTCGGGTGGCGATGTTTCTATTATGCTTAATGTATGTAGGGTTTGGTGTCAGCGTTGCTTGTGCTGTTCGCTTGTGTTCCTTTGGTGGTGAGAGAGGTTGGGGTTGGCCTACGGTGTGGTTGTTTGTTTGTGATTGGCTGTGGTGATCTTTGTTTTCGTGTGTGAGTGGGGTGAGTGGGTGTTTTGGATCAGGTTAGCCATATTGATTTGTATGCTGTTGGTGGATTATTGTCATTGTCGTGTTGGGCTGTGTATGTGATAAAGGGGAGCCACACCGGGGTGAAGGCGTCTTCTTCTATTTGTCCCCGTGTAAGTTTCAGTTTATTGGTTAATTTTTCTAGTAGGGCTGTTTCCCATACTATTTGGTACCATTGGTCCATGCTTACTCCTGACAGGTCTCTCCAGTGTCTGGTTATGGTGTTTCTGGCTGCTGAAAGTAGGTGGGTTATGAGGTCTTTATGGTGTAAATGGAAGGGAAGTGATTTCAATGCCTTTTGCCCCAGCCTGTATGAGCAGCAGGGAGATGGATGGAGCCGTGGTCCAGGTGCTCTATTAAGTCAGTGCTGATCTGGATTGTGGCTTTAATTGCCTGCGTATCTCCATTCCGAGTCATTTTAGGAGAAGAGAGGAGGAGGAGAAGGGTGACAGCCTTCTCCTTCTTAGATTGTGGCTACAAGCATCTACCCATCCGTGAGCTCCTGCGTCCGACAGCCAATGTACCGATCGCTTTCTCCAGACGGTAGGCTCAGCCGTGTAGCCTCCTCCCCACCGCTCACTTCCCCCCACCCTCAAAGCAGCCTTCCAAGGGGATTAATCAAAATGCAGCAGGTTCCATCTTGAGTCCTTGCATTAAAAAAACAAAATGGGGGGGGGAGAGAGATTAAGCAAAGCTTTGCACAACAGCTAGGAAACAGAAAGGTAAGCTAAGAGATCAATTCTAAAAATAAATGGAAGAAACAGAAGAGGCTTGCACCCTTCATTTTATATGTATATATACACACACACACACACACACACACAAAAGAGATTTGCAAGCGGTGTAAGTGATCCCTGGTTTCTTGGAGTCCTGGACCCCTCACGTTCTCAAGGAGACAGCAGTGGGCAAGCTTCCTGAAAGTAAGGATAGTGATTTGACAGTGTGCTCAGTAAATATGAACTATTCCTCCCATACCGATGCGCAAAGGAAGGAAGAAAAGGAAATATAGCCATACCTTGGTTCTTGAACGTAATCTGTTCTGGAAGTCCATTTGACTTCTGAAAATGTTCCAAAACCAAGGCACAGCTTCCTGTACTCAAGAAGAAACTGTGTCAGACATTCGGCTTCTAAAGAACATTCAAAAACCAGAACACTCACTTCTGAGTTTTTGGTGTTCAGGAGCCAAAACGTTCGAGTACCAAGGCGTTCGAGAACCAAGTACAACTGTAGTCCACAACTGACCACTCTGGAAGTCCTGGTCTGCAACCTGCCTTGTTTGCCTACTGCATAAAAGTTGCAGAATCCGAGTTCCCTTTGAACACTGAAGGAGTGCAGATTTCTGTCTTTTAATGGGCTGTCTTTTAAAAGGGATTTGTGCTCTCTCCACGGGGGCTAGAAACTTTAAAGGAAAAGAATACGGGTGGGAACCTTCCCTCCTCTTCTCTGAGGATGGCATTCCCTTGAGGGTAATGGGTTGCCAAGGGCGGGGGGGGGGGGAGAGAGATAACCATTGTTGAGAAGGGACGGAGCTAGGAGTAGGTGATTCACTCCCTCTCTCATGTTACTTCCCCACCCACCCATTAATTCACACACAAGAACACCCCCATTCAGTCACTATGCATGCATCCTCTCTCTTTGATACACACACAAAACTGGACTATGCATTGTGAGAAGAATCCCATTCACTTCAATAGGTTCCCCCCCCCCCCCGGATGCAAATTGCATGCAAGGGAGCCCAGTCCACATATAAAATGTTGAAGAAGAAGAAGAAGAAGAAGAAGAAGAAGAAGAAGAAGAAGAAGAAATAATGATTGGTTTTATCATTTATATCATTCCCCAAACTGGCGTCCTCCAGATGTTGGTAGACTACAACTCCCATCATCCATGACGACTGATTGCGCTGGCTGAGGGTGATGGGAGTTGTAGTCCATCAACTCAGCTTGGGAAAGACTGCTTAGCAGCGGTTCTCAACCTGTGGGTCCTCAGATGTTGTTGGACTACAATTCCCATCATCCCTGAGCTCTGGCCTTGCTAGCTAAGGGTGATGGTAGTTGTAGTCCAACAACATCTGGGGACCCACGGGTTGAGAAAGGCTGGCTTAGAGGATTTAGAGCATTTTACACCTATCGTTTTTTCTGAAATACGTACAAAACCACCGGTTCAACACCCCATGAGTGTATCTGTGAAACTTGGCTCACTTTTCCTTTGCAAATGCTTATATTGAATTTGCAATTTTAAGCCCGTTCATCCAGCTTGGAGAGATCTTTTTTGGAACTTCCCTGTCATTGAATGAACTGCATTAAAAATAAACAATGAATGAAATTGAGTGGTGTGATTGTCTCTTTTTGGATCTGAAGTCAACATTGTGCTGGATCAGACTCTTATCATCATCTTGTTTTTTCTAATTTGCTAGAAGAAAGTCGTTGCAGTCGCTCAGCCAGCAGAGAAATGCCTGTGGTGGAGTCAGGTGGTGAGCCATGGCTCATTTCTGACCAGGAAAAAAGGCTGAGAGGTCACAAGACACAAGTTAGTGCACCCTCTCTGTGTTTATTTAAAACAGCAGTTCAGCCGCAGGGAGGCAATTGGAGCCTGCTGTGAAGACAGGAAGAATAAAAAATACCCTCCTTATGCTACAGACAGCCTCCCACAGAGACCTGGGCCACAGCAACCTCTCATCTCCATTTCCTTCAACTTCCCCTCCCTCCTGCGATGTCAGCTGAGCCCTTGATATTACTGCAAAGGAAAAAAAATGCCATGATCGTCAATGGGTCGCCATTTCCCGATTCTGGGTTCCAGGACCTCAGCTGAGAAGAGAACTGACCCAATAGCATCTGTTGAGGCCGTGTTTAGTCAGGAGAGCTCTGGTGCGGCTAGGCTGTCCCTTGCCATTCAGTGCTAAAATGGGCAGGCAGAAAAGCCCACATGTGATGGAAGAGGTGGTAGTGCTTGAATGCTCAACCACATAAAACTGTCCACTATGCACAGCTACACAGTACGGAAACATACTGGGAGCCAATGTAGGTCTTTCAAGACTGGTGTTATGTGGTCTCGACGGCCGCCCCCAGTCACCAGTCTAGCTGCCGCATTCTGGATTAGTTGTAGTTTCCGGGTCACCTTCAAAGGGGCGGGTTGGGAGCCTAAGAATAGCCCTGCTGGATGAGGTCATTGGATCATCAAGTCCATCATCCTGGCCAACCAGATGCCTGTGGGAAACCTGCAAGTGGGAGCTAAGAACAAGAGCACTCTCCTGTTCTGTGGTTTCCAGCAAATATTATTCAGAAGCCAGCCACAAGGGTTTCCATCACTGCCTCCTGTAGGAGCAAGTTCCATAGTCTACCCTCTTTCAACCTGAGAACCACATTCCCTTGGGGCAAGTGCATGTCAAATGCACATTTCAACCCTGGAGGTGAACTTCTCCACTCAAGCTTTGTAGTCATTGGGGCAGAGACCCACTTGAAACCCAGCATCTCTGAGCCAGATGCAGTTGCTGGAACCCACAGGATGTGATGGCCTGGGACTCGGGCTGGACTCCGAACTGGAGGAGTCTCGGTCCACACTGGATCCTCTGACTCAGGTGGCATCTGAAGTCTGGGTCCTGATTCTGAAGAGCCCCAGTCTGCACAGGTTCCCCTGCAACAAGCACCAGCTGGGCTGAGTCAGGGGCCTGAGCCTGCCCTGGCTCCAGATGCGGGGATGACATCGTTGCCTTCAGGTGGGACATCACTTACAGCTGCTCCACTACCAGTTGGGTCAGGGGAGGCTGAGGCGGCCCCTGGGTCTAGTAATCCACCAATGTCTCCCGAGCTGCAGAGGCTCAGGTCTAAGAGACTTGCGTACTCGCAGGAGGAGTGCTTGCCTTAGGGTGAAACAGGGAGGTGAGTCGCCGGGGGATCAGGACCGGCCGCTACCCCGACAAAGATAAAAGGCTGCCGGACCACGACCCAGGTTGCGGGAGCAACATTGCTGCTTGCTGGAACCTGCCTGAGATCCTGTGCCTGACCTAGCCTGGTTTCCTGCCTTGGCCCTGTTGGACTGACTCCTTGTGGAATCCTTGGATTTGGGACCAGACCTGGAGCGCGTTGCTCAGGTTAACTCCTGGGCTCAGGACACAGGAGGGGAAAGTCTTCTCACACTTGGGTCCTGCTTTCAGGCATTTGGTTGGCCACTGTGAGGAATGGATGCTAGACTAGATAGCCCCCTGGCCTGATCCAGCAGGCTCTTTATCTCTTCTAGAAATGCTGCCCACCAGCATTTGTGATGTGCACGAACTGAGTCACAACAGCAGGGGAAGGAGGAACCATATTTGATTTCTTTTAACATTACCCAAGTGCAGAAGAGCTATTTTATTGTCCTGTTTTAACGTTTTACTTCCAAAGCTTTTAGACGGCAGGTGTGCTTGACTTCCCTTTAAAGACTGAATCTGCCCGTATAACCACTCGGAGATCAAAATGGTCCCTCCTCTGTTCTTTTACTGTATTTTTTTCTTTATTCAGGCAGATAGGAAATGCATGATGTAGCCTCTTAATACATGGTTTCCTGGTTGATCTCCAGGAATCCTTTCTGGGTATCTCTGAGGGGACCAAGCAGGTGGCAAAATATATGAATGCTGTCAAGTCTCATAAATCTGACATGATAGTCAGTTCCCAGTTTGCCATTTGATGTCATTGAGGCTGTGCTTTTTGTATTTTACATTATGCATTTTGTTTGACTGGTCAGCTGAACACCTGGCTGGAAAATGCAAGGACAGAGAACCAATGGTCCTCCAGATGGGACTACACTAGAATTTCCATCATCCTTGGCTATTGGCCAGGCTACCTGGGACTGGTGGGAGGCCAACAAAATCTGGAAGGCCACAGGTAATCCACTACTTCCATAAACTATATGTTCAAGAGAGTTCCAAGTTTGGCTGGCATACATCCATCTCAGGAGACAATGGAGGACTATGCCTTTTGGGGTGAGGTCAAGGAGTTGGAAGGTTGTAGTGCTTGCTTTGGCTGTAGCCACTGATATGGGAGAGAAATGTTTTGTTGCACAGATGGTGTCTGGTTGTGTTGCTGCAGATGCACCATGGCATTTCTTCTCTCTGCAGTCATTCCTCCTTTGGTCACAGCTATGGATCAAACCTCTCCATTCTGAAGGAAATCACCCCTGAGTGCTCACTGGAAGGACAGGTCCTGAAGCTGAGGCTCCAAGACTTTGGCCACCTCATGAGAAGAGAAGACTCCCTGGAATAGACCCTGATGTTGGGAAAGATGGAGGGCACCAGGAGAAGGGGACGACAGAGGATGAGATGGTTGGACACTGTTCTTGAAGATACCAACATGCGTTTGACCAAACTGCGGGAGGCAGTGGAAGACAGGAGGGTCTGGCGTGCTCTGGTCCATGGGGTCATAAAGAGTCGGACACGACTAAACGACTAAACAACAACAACAAAATGGATGCACAACCTGACAGCCTGCCTCCACACCACACACTGTGGTCGTCTGCGAGGGATTCCCACACAGCGGGGTTGATGTTGCCAGTCTCCCACACAGCGGGGTTGATGTTGTCATGTTCAAAGACAGCGTTGTAACGCAGAGCTGGTCTGCCAATGGGCCACAGAGCTATGGCCCTTCCCCGGCCTGCCCTACCTCACAGGGTTGTTGTGGGGATTAAATGTACGCAACTTTGAGCCCCTTGGCATTTATTTAAATGCCATAAATAAATAACATCAGAAAGGAGGAGGAAATCCAGATGTTCTTGAAGCCCTTTCATATGTCTAATACCTGAGCAAGAGTCTTAAAGCAGAGAACTTTGTTTTCCCAGCTGAGTCATTGCATCACCCACCCACTCACTCACTCACTCTCACACAGAAACACTGGGAAAAAACCACCTTGCTGTCATGGTGCTAGAGAGATTTCAATGGATTTACTAATAATACTCTTAGCACATAGATGAAGTTGATGTTGAAGAATCATTGCTTCAACACTGGTGATCTTTGCTTCTTCCAGTACACTGCCATTAGTTCGCCTATCTTCTCAAGTGATGTGCGGGTGCCTGATTATCACCATTCAACGCAACTACTATACTCCGAACTTAAAAATGGAAGGTGTAATGCTGGTGGTCAACAAAAGAGGTTTAAAGACTCTCTCGAGGCAAATCTAAAAAAAGAAAATGTAGTATAAACACCGACAACTGGGAAACACTGGCCTGCAAGAACAGCCTTCACTAAAGGCGTAATGGACTTTGATGAAGCCTGAACTCAGGACACAAGGGAGAAAAGTGCTAAGAAGAAGACATGCTTTGCGAACCCTCACCGTGATCAATGGCTGCCCGGAAACCTATGTCCCCACTATTGAAGGACATGTGGATCCAGAATTGGCCTCCACAGTCAGTCACGGACTCACTGTTAAAACCATGTTTATGGAAGACAATCTTACTCGGCTACGAGTGATCGCGAAAGAAGCAGCAGCACATAGATGGATCTGACAACTAAATTGTCGCCATTTACCACATTTTATGCTGACCTGCCCTAGCAACACCTAAGTTTGCTAAGCAGAAAAAGGCCCCAAGGTTGGCATTGCCATTTTCTGTTAAACAACAATTGGCTTCAACTGGTTAATCTCCCAAAGAGGCTTTTATCTGTGTAGCACTAATGTTTGCAGAGCTCAGTAATAATGCAAAAGGGCAGACGGCTGGGTCAGATAGAGATGAACTCTGCAATTTCAGGCCGAGAAATTTTATATATAAACCTTGGGCTGTGATTGCAGTTTTGCTGCAATCAAGACTCTTCTGAAAATATTGGCCTCGGGAGGCAAGGGAAGAGAAGCTGTCTCCCTCTGCAGTTTCGGGTACTTTCCCTCTAATGTTCTAGCTAAACCTTGCCTTGCTGCAACTTAAATCCAGGTATTTGATTGACCATGAAAATTAACTTCTGGCTCTTGGCAGCTGGCAAATGGCCCATGGGTTCTCCAGTACTGTAAAAGGTCAGGCACCTTCGCACAAATATGTCTTGCGTAACGAGGAATCGATAGGATGACGGGGCCAGCCATTTGTCCAGCTGACAAAGGGGCAGCGAAATTAACAAGCTTCTCTCGCATGATATTTGCTCCTGCCAGTACAGCTCTCCTCTTGACTGGAAAACCCATCCCCGCCTGTCAATTCCAGAAATACCACTTGGGCATTAATTCCCATCATACCTCTATAGACGCAGCAGGAGGTCGTTCGGTATGAGCGAGGAAGCGTGGGCAAAGGAGCTCATCTGTGCACACGCTCCCAAGCCTGATGGCAGCCAGAGGAAGATCTGTGAAAATGGCACCCAATTGCAGGGCGGTGGGTTCAAGCCCCACGCTGGGCAAAAGTTGAACCAGATAACCCTCATTGTCCCTTCCAACTCTACAATTCCATAATCGAATAGCAGGGGGCAGCCAGCTCAGAGGCATGTCAAGAATCCGACTCAGCAAAGGAGAACCCCACTGGGTCAGCAAAGGAACCTAGGAAGATGCCTTATACAGAGTCAGACCACAGCTCAGTTTTCTTTGCACTGACTCGCAGTGACTTTTTGTGGGGTTCCCAAACTCCTTGCCCCTCCATGGACCACTTGAAAATCACTGTTTGGGTGGACCGCTTAATGATCTTTCTGCCTGTTGTAGCAGCTGTAATGCACTATGCTAGACACTGCAGTCATTGTTGCTGTTGCTTCTTTCATTGACATCAGGACAATTTCATTGCTTCTGTCCAGTTCTGAAAGTCTCACCCAATTCCTGAATTCAGAATCGTGACTCCTGAACTCGTGTGTCAGTTGCCAAATCTTCTAGAGGTGCTTGCCTGTATTCATATTTCCAGTGCTTTTTTTCTGGGGGTACGCATACCCCTAAACATTTCGTGAATCTAAAGGGAGAAGAAACTATTTTTAAAAGAAAATTTAGAGTCTTATCTAGCATGGTGGCAGGACGCAGGTGGCGCTGTGGGTTAAACCACAGAGCCTAGGACTTGCCGATCAAAAGGTCAGCAGTTCGAATCCCCGTGATGGGGTGAGCTCCTGTTGCTCGATCCCTGCTCCTGCCAACCTAGCAGTTCGAAAGCACTTCAAAGTGAAAGAAGATAAATAGGTACGGCTCCGTCGGGAAGGTAAACGGCATTTCTGTGCGCTGCTCTGGTTTGCCAGAAGCGGCTTAGTCATACTGGCCACATGACCCGGAAGCTGTACACCGGCTCCCTTGGCCAATAAAGTGAGATGAGCGCCGCAACCCCAGAGTCGGTCACGTCTGGACCTAATGGTCAGGGGTCCCTTTACCTTTACCTAGCATGGTGAATCGTCAGTTCCATTGCTACCCCTGATGGCAGCCTCATTTCCTGTCACTGTGTTTCCTGAGTCTCAGATGGAAGTGGGCGTTTAATGTGTGAAGCAGTGTGGAATGTGGATGTGTGGAACTGGGAAGATGTTAGTGCACACAACCTCATGCCAATGTGAAAGTTACTGTGAGCTGTAAGCTGTGTAATATGAGGCAACACATGTTCTTTGTACTTCTGTCCATTTACTGTATTTATTTTCCCCGATTTGAACTATAAAATGGTGATTTTCTTGAGTCAAAATGAGGGTACCCCTAAACATTTCTTTAAAAAAAGAAAAAGCACTGCATATCTTTTTCTTGCTTGCACATAAGAACTTTTGTCTGCCTGTGCTGGGTGGGAGAAGGAACAACAAGGGTGCCCTATACTCTCCCAGCTTTCCCCAGATGGAAATAAGAACGCTGGCCTGGGTTTTGAGGTATAGCTTCTTCTCCCACCCTGGATGGGTCTGGCAGGCACCCAGCTCCACCTCCAGGACAGCCACTTTCTCCCGCAGGATCACCACCTCAGGGCCCAGCGGTCCTGGGGCTGCGGCCATTCTTCAGTTTCCACTGCAGGGAGTTGGGCTAGATGTCCCTTGAGGTCCCTTCCAGCTCTACAACTCTATGATTCTCTACAGTTTGTACTCTACAATTCTATCATTCTGTACAATGAGGTCTCCCCATCCTTGCAGTATGAAGAACCACCCAGTTGTATCAGTGGTACAGTCCACGTGGGTGGCGCTGTGGTCTAAACCACCAAGCCTCTTGGGCTTGCCGATCGGAAGGTCTGCGGTTCGAATCCCTGTGACAGAGTGAGCTCTCATTACTCTGTCCCAGCTCCTGTCAACCTAGCAGTTTGAAAGCATACCAGTGGAAGTAGATAAATAGGTACCGCTGCAGCAGGAAGGTAAACAGCGTTTTTGTGCGCTCTGGTTTTAGTCACGGTGTCCCATTGCGCCAGAAGCGGTTTAGTCATGCTGGCCATATGACCCGGAAAGCTGTCTGTCAACAAATAGCGACTCCCATGATGCCTCGTCCTCTCAAGGAAGGAGAGTCCACAACTTCCCAAGGGAAGTTCCACTCTTAACTGTCAGAAAGTCCCCCCCCCCCAATGTTTAGTCGGAATCTCCTTTCTTCTAACTGGAAGCCATTGGTTTGAGTCCTACACTCCAGAGCTGGAGAAAAGAAGCTTGTTCCCTCTTCCATGTGACATATATATTATATTTAACTTAGATCAACAGTTGTGAGAATCTGAATTCATTATGTAAGCTGGCAAAACTTTCTTTTTTTAAGGTACTGCGGGTTGTGGTTTTGCTGGAGAGCAAACCCTGAGACCCGCAACAAAATCTTACTTTGTACCATATTCCAGTCTCTCTCCAGGTACAGAGGAACCTTCACCAAAGGCCAAGGTTCTCCTTCCTATATATAGACTTGACATTTTTCTTTAGCTGAGGCAGAGACTGAGAGAGAGATAGAGAGAGAGGAGGAGAGGGAGAGAGAGAAATTAATTAAGAATAAATGACAGATGAAAACGCACGTTGGCAACATGATCTTTAAAAATAAAATAAAAAAAACCGTTTTTAATCCAATATTGCCATGGACCACATCCACCAAAGGATTCATGCTGAAGAATGTCATTCAGTGGGAGTGAAGACTTTTTGTTTTGTTTTAACTGAAGCCTAATTAAGTTAATTAATGGTTCAGTAAGTGGAACGCTGCAATCAGGTTTTAACTTTGGGAGAACAGATTCCTAACATTCATAAGTGGATACGCCAGTAAGAATTTGGCAGATGTTGTAAGGGAGTCTTCTGGCACCCAAACTGGTGGCTAAGAACAAGGTGACATAAGATGATGAGAATAATAATAATAATAATAGTATTTATACGCTGCCCATTTGACTGGATCAGGCCACTGGACCATTTAGTCCAGCCTCCTTTTCTCACAGTAGCCAACCAGATGTCTCTGGAAATCAGGCAAGCAGGATTCGAACACAGGAGCACTTTCCCCTCCTGCAATTTCTGGCAACCACAGTTGGAGGCAGAGCCTAGTCATCCTGGCTAGTGTCCATCAATAGCCCTCTTCTTCTCCATGAATTCGTCTAATCCTCTCTTAAAGCCATCTAATTTGGTGGCCATCTTTGCCCCCCGTGGGAGTGAGTTCCATCGTTGAACTATACACTGGCAAGCATTGTGCTGAGTGACAAAGCACTGGTGTGGATAGGAGACACAGATACAGAAATTGAAGATGCAAACAGGTAGGTCAAGAGAGCTTTAGGAATCTGTGACCTTTCCGTTAGGAAAGAGTTTTGTCAATCTCCCAAATGCAACTTTCATACTCATGCCTGATGATTCTCTTCCAAAGCAACTACTCTATTCCAAACTTAAAAATGGAAAGCGTAATGCTGGTGGTCAACAAAAGAGGTTTAAAGACTGTCTCAAGACAAATTTTAAGAAATGTAGTATAAACACCAACAATTGGGAAACACTTGCCTGCAAGCAAGAATTACAAGCCTGGTAGATGAAGGGAATGCAGTGGATGTAGCCTACCTTGATTTCAGCAAGGCATTTGACAAGGTGCCCCATGATATTCTTGTAAAGAGGCTGGTAAAATGTGGTCTTGACTATGCCAGTGTTTCCCAACCGGTGTTCCGCGACACACTAGTGTGCCGCGAGACGTTGCCTGGTGTGCCGTGGGAGGGAGGCGGGTGAGTCGGGCGGCGAGAGGCGGGGCGGCGGCGGCGAGGAGAGGCCGCCCAGCGCGGGGCTCTCGCCGTCTGGCTGCCTGCGTGGCGCTGACGTCACGGGGCTGTAACATCGAAAGAAACCTGGGAATCCAGGCTGCGGACAGCCAAACTTCGCCTTTTCTCTATGGCCAGCTTTCATCCTATCATATGCTAATACGTCTACGGTTGAAGCTGCGGAAGGGCGGAAGTTCCTGCGGGGAAGAACCGTCCGGTGAGCCCCGTGATCTTGGGAAGCTGAGTTTCCCCCTCGAGAACCGCCCCTCTCCCGCCGCCCTTCTTCTTCTCCGCTGCCCGCGTATGGTCCCGCCGCGTAGCATCCTCTCGGCGCCCAGAGCCCGGGGGGCTTCCTGCTTGCCATGGCGAGCGGCAGCAGCCTGGCGGCGGTAGCTGGCCTCGCAAAAGCTCCCGCTGCTGGAGGCCCCTTTGCGCCCGCCGGCCGCCTGCTCCTGGGAGTGCCGGGCAGACCTGGCGGGAGTCCTGCGCCTCGTCCCGGAGGGGGAAACCGACACCTGCGAGCCCCTGGGACCCCCGCTGAACAGGTGAGGAAGGCGCCCAAGACTGGGGGGGGGGGATACACACGCCCCAGGTCGCGGGCCTTCCTGTTCTCTGGAAGGAGCCCCGGGAGCCGTGGGAAGGAGGCGAGGGGCAGCCGAGACGGGGCCTCGAGGGGCTTGGCGGGGGGCTGCCCCTCTTCCAGACACCCCCCAACCCCCCAGAATGACCGCCAAATGCTGAACAAGCATCAAACAACCACAGAGGCTTCCGCGTCGTGACTCAGCGGGCAGAGTGTAGGTGTGTTTTTGCACGAAAAGGATCCCAGGCACATCAGTTCCCGGCGTCGATCCCTGCCTTGGAAACCTTGGAGAGCTCCTGCCCTCCAAGTGCAGACCCGCCGCTGTCAACTTTTTCCACATTGAACCCAAACACATTGCATTTGGGGGACCAGCTTCTTAAATCTTTGGCCATATAGTTTGCACGGTTGCACTTGGCACTGCGACCCAATTTGGATCAATTGGAAGACCAGTGGGTGTAGCAGCAGCCTGGCAAGAATAGGCTCTTGTCCTCATTCCACCTTTTCAATCCACCCTTCCCCCTCTGGGGTAGCTTTCTTACTTGCTCTAGAACAGTGGTTCCCAACCTTTTTTTTGGGCCATGCCCCACCTAAACATCTCTAAAATCCTGCCCCCCCCATGACGTATAATTCTTATTATTCAAAAAGTGAATAAGTAAAAAGTGACCTTTCCCCATCTGGCATGGTGGTGTGCCTCGAGATTTTTTTTCATGAAACAAGTGTGCCTTTGCCCAAAAAAGGTTGGGAAACACTGGACTATGCTACCACTCAGTGGATTTGTAACTGGCTGACTGACCGAACCCAAAGAGTGCTCATCAATGGTTCCTCTTCATCCTGGAGAAGAGTGACTAGTGGGGTGCCACAGGGTTCTGTCTTATTCAACATCTTTATCAACGACTTGGATGATGGACTCCAGGGCATCCTGATCAAATTTACAGATGACACCAAACTGGGAGGGGTGGCTAACACCCCAGAGGACAGGATCACACTTCAAAACGACCTTGACAGATTAGAGAACTGGGCAAAAACAAACAAGATGAATTTTAACAGGGAGAAATGTAAAGTATTGCACTTGGGCAAAAAAAATGAGAGGCACAAATACAAGATGAGTGACACCTGGCTTGAAAGCAGTACATGTGAAAAGGATCTAGGAGTCTTGGTTGACCACAAACTTGACATGAGCCAACAGTGTGACGCGGCAGCTAAAAAAGCCAATGCAATTCTGGGCTGCATCAATAGGAGTATAGCATCTAGATCAAGGGAAGTAATAGTGCCACTGTATTCTGCTGTGGTCAGACCTCACCTGGAGTACTGTGTCCAGTTCTGGGCACCACAATTCAAGAAGGACACTGACAAACTGGAACGTGTCCAGAGGAGGGCAACCAAAATGGTCAAAGGCCTGGAAACGATGCCTTATGAGGAACGGCTAAGGGAGCTGGGCATGTTTAGCCTGGTGAAGAGGAGGTTAAGGGGTGATATGATAGCCATGTTCAAATATATAAAAGGATGTCACATAGAGGAGGGAGAAAGGTTGTTTTCTGCTGCTCCAGAGAAGCGGACACGGAGCAATGGATCCAAACTACAAGAAAGAAGGGAGAAACGTGCTAAGAGGAAGGCACACTTGGCACACCGTGATCAACTCCCACCTGGAAACCTATGTCCCCACTGTGGAAGGACGTGTGGATCCAGAATTGGCCTCCACAGTCACTTATGGACTCATTGTTAAATCCGTGTTTATGGAAGACAATCTTACTTGATTGCCAAAGAAGAAGAAGAAGAAGAAGAAGAAGAAGAAGAAGAAGAAGAAGAAGATATCCTTGCAAACAAAGAGTTAGCAGATCAGGGAGAAAAATTCTGGCCTAGCTTACTCCTTGATGTGCTACATTTCCATCTCCCTGGAGTTTTCAAAAAAGAGGTATATGGAACTACACACAAGCAGTCTGAATGATATGGCCTATTCTGTCTGGATAGGATTCCACCAGTACATTTCCCTGCAAGGTTGAACCATATCTCAGAAATCAAATTATGGCAATCATCCCTCTCAGCACAGGAGCTTAGGCCATGACATCAGCAGCAAGCAGACCAATCACCTCCCTTCATCTGCATGTTACAAAATTCCAAGCACAGAATAGCTAGCTAAGCTGCCCTCCCATCACTTGGAGGGCAACCTGAGAGTGTATATACAACACACTCCAAGAACACCAATTATGTATTAGAAGCTCCCAATATGCTACTTGAAAACGAGAAAAAATCAGCAAGTCAAACTGCGCCAGAGTGGAGTTTGCTTGACCCTCTCAGCCACCGCAAGGATGTAGCACTTGAAAAAGGGTCAAGCAAAGGGTTTCCAAGACCCTCAAGGATTTCTCCACTGCAAAGGAGGTTGTAAAAGATTCTCATGCACATTCCAAGGGGCACACTTAACTGAGAGTGAATACAGGAATGCAGAGGTGAGATACAAGTTCTTGATAGAAAATGAGCCACTGTTTTGATTAACGGAGGGTTAAACACTGGTGCTGTGGATTAAACCACAGAGCCTAGGACTTGCCGATCAGAAGGTCGGCGGTTTGAATCCCTGCGACGGGGTGAGCTCCCATTGCTCAGTCCCTGCTCCTGCCAACCTAGCAGTTTGAAAGCACGTCAAAGTCCAAGGAGATAAATATGTACCGCTCCGGCGGGAAGGTAAACGGCGTTTCCGTGCGCTTCTCTGGTTCGCCAGAAGCGGCTTAGCCATGCTGCCACATGACCTGGAAGCTGTAAACTGGCTCCCGCGGCCAATAAAGCGAGATGAGCACCACAACCCCAGAGTCGGCCACGACTGGACCTAATGGTCAGGGGTCCCTTTACCTTTAAACACTAAGGGGGTAATTGTTCTTCCACAATTCTGTCTGCCCTCCCCCCAGATCATTTGCATGCAGATGCTCTGCTCCATGCCCCACTTCCATTAGAAGACCTGGGTTAGACCAAAGCCCCATCTAGCCAAGCACCTTATCTTCTGATTTATTACACTTATATCTCACTTTTTGTTCAAGGAGCTCCAGGTGGCATCCATGGCTCTCCAAACTCCAGGTAAGAGATGTTCAACAATGGAACAGACTACCTCTTCTTGGGTGGTGGGGTTTTTTAGACAGCGGTTGGATGACTATCTGCCAGGGATTCTTCAGCTGTGATTATGGCATTGCAGGAATTTGGGTTAGGTGACCAGTGGAATCCCTTCCAACTCTACAATTCTATCATTCTGTACAAAGAGGTCTCCTCATCCTTGCAGTATGAAGAACCACCCAGTTTTATCAGTGGGTGGCGCTGCAGTCTAAACCACTGAGCATCTTGGGCTTGCCAATCGGAAGGTCGGTGGTTCAAATCCGCACAACGGGTTGAGCTCCTGTTGCTCTGTCCCAGCTCCTGCCAACCTAGCAGTTTGAAAGCATACCAGTGGAAATAGATAAATAGGTACCTCAGCGGGAAGGTAAACGGCATTTCCGTGCACTCTGGCTTTAGTCACAGTGTCCCGTTGCACCAGAAGTGATTTAGTCATGCTGGCCACATGATCCGGAAAGCTGTCTGTGGACAAACAGCAACTCCCTCAGCCTAAAAGCAGAATATAAGATGAGCGCCGCCACCCCCTAGTCGCCTTTCACTGGACTTAACCGTCCAGTGGTCCTTTACCTTTTTTTTACCCAGACCCAAATTTAATCCTTCACTGGGAACCAGGACTATGTTTCCCTTCTCCACTGCACACCTGAAGGCCAAGTACACAGCTGTGATCTTTAATCAGAATTTATTAAAAATCGGCAAAAATAAGCTATTTTCTAATCCTGTAAATGACACTTCTTACATAAAAGTGCTCTATTAATACACAGATTTCTCCCTGCACACCCACGACTCTGCATGCTGCCACCGGCATTATCACTCCTCTCTCTCCGATTCAGGAAGTAACGGTGCAATTTCTGAGAGCGCAATGCCGCAATCGATCCCTCTAGGAATCGCCCAAAAAAGAAGCCTGGCAGCATGCGCCGGCCATTATTTTTGGCAGCTGAAATTAAGCATGCGGCTTCTCAGGAAACACGTCTTGGAGGAAGCTGCTGCAGATCTGGTAGACAGGTCACTCTGGACCAACCCTTGTGTTTTTTTAGGAAAGTCTATCTGAGGCTTTGAGCAGAGCTGTCAAAAAGGGAGGCTTTTGGAGGATCTCTATGGGGGACTGTGACACTCAACTACCATATTCCACACAAATGCACCCTGACATGTACTGTGTCCAGTTCTGGGCACCACAATTCAAGAAGGACACTGACAAACTGGAACGTGTCCAGAGGAGGGCAACCAAAATGGTCAAAGGCCTGGAAACAATGCCTTATGAGGAACGGCTAAGGGAGCTGGGCATGTTTAGCCTGGAGAAGAGGAGGTTAAGGGGTGATATGATAGCCATGTTCAAATATATAAAAGGATGTCACATAGAGGAGGGAGAAAGGTTGTTTTCTGCTGCTCCAGAGAAGCGGACACGGAGCAATGGATCCAAACTACAAGAAAGAAGATTCCACCTAAACATTCGGAAGAACTTCCTGACAGTAAGAGCTGTTCGACAGTGGAATTTGCTGCCAAAGAGTGTGGTGGAGTCTCCTACTTTGGAGGTCTTTAAGCAGAGGCTTGACAACCATATGTCAGGAGTGCTCTGATGGTGTTTCCTGCTTGGCAGGGGGTTGGACTTGATGGCCCTTGTGGTCTCTTCCAACTCTATGATTCTATGATTCTATGAATGCCCACTGAGCTATCTTCAGGGCCGGAATGCTACTTGGACAGAAAGCTGTCTTGCAGTGGTCCATTTGGCCCAGTAGTCTAACGCTGACTCCAGCATCTCGCCAGGATTTCAGATGTGGGTCCCTCTCAAGCTGACCTGGAGACGACATCAGGAACTAAACCCGTTGGTGCCAATACTTTAATACACTGTAGAATGGCTCCCCCCCCCCCCAGCCTAAAGCCAAATATTCCTATCTGAATGGCTGCCACATGGAAGATGCAGCAAGATTCGTTTCTGCCACTCCAGAAGATAGGACCCAAACCAATGGATTCTCATGACAAGAAAGGAGATTCCAACTCAAGTTTAGGAAGAGCTTTCTGAGGGGGAGAGCTGTCTGACAGTGGAACAGACTCTGCTGAGAATGTGGTGGACTCTCCTTCCTTGGCAATTTTTAAACAGAGATTGGAATTCAGGGGTTAGCAAACTTTTTCAGCAAGGGGCCGGTCCACTGTCCCTCAGACCTTGTGGGGGGCCGGACTATATTTCGGGTGGGATGATGAATGAATTCCTATGCCCCACAAATAACCCAGCGATGCATTTTAAATAAAAGGGCACATTCTACTCATGTAAAAACACGCTGATTCCCGGACCGTCTGTGGGCCGGATTTAGAAAGTGATTGGGCCGGATCCGGCCCCCGGGCCTTAGTTTGCCTACCCACGATACAAAGCTTTAAAGCTCAGACCTAGATAATGTGCCATGAAAGTTAGTCTGTGTTATGCACTGAGTTGAATAGGATTCAAATTGCCTACCCATGGGTTGGATAGTCATCTGTCATGGGTGCTTGAGTTGCAGTTCCCACATGGCAAAAGGTTGGACTAGAAGACCTTTGGAGAACCCATTGCAACTCCACAATTCTATGAAAAGCAGCCGAAAGAGAGAGAGAGAGAGAGAGACCCCCATCGGACAGGGTTAGAGAGGTTGAGTGCACTCTCTATGTGACCTTTGGGACCCCACCCAGCTCAACCACAAACACCTTTCTTGGCGGCCATGTCTTTCTTCGTACATCACCTTGAGTGTTTTTACCTGGTTGAAAGGTGTTTTTGAGCAGAGAATGCTTGTAGAAACTAGCCCACCTTGGAACGGCAACACTTACATCTGTCGTTCCAGACAGGTTTGCCTCTGGCACCGCACCCCACTGGCATGCAGCCCCCACAAAGTTGGCCAGATGGGAACATGGCCTTCCCCACCACCGGCATATGGGCTGGCCATGATATACAAGGAATTGAAGAAAATGTTAAAAATAACTTTTGTAAAAAACCCAGAAGCCTTTTTATTAGGCATTTTAGGTCAAGACATACATAAAGAAATGAGGACTTTATTTATGTACAGTGGTACCTCGGCTTAAGTACTAAATTCATTCCGGAGGTCCGTACTTAACCTGAAACTGTTCTTAACCTGAAGCACCATGTTAGCTAATGGGGCCTCCTGCTGCTACCGCGCCGCAGGAGCACAATTTCTGTTCTCATCCTGAAGCAAAGTTCTTAACCTGAAGCACTATTTCTGGGTTAACGGAGTCTGTAACCTGAAGCATATGTAACCTGAAGTGTATGTAACCTGAGGTACCACTGTATGCCACTACAGGAGCAAGAACGTTGATTGCACAAAATTGGAAGACTGGAGAAATACCAACTAAAGAACAATGGCAAGAGAAGTTCATGAATGATGCAGAACTGGCAAAAACGACAGAAAGACTAAGAGAAAAAGGCAACAGAGACTTTGAAAAAGATTGGGAACTATTCATATTACATTTGCAGAAACAAAGAAAGTCAATAGACTTGATGGCAGGAATAAAATAAACATTCACATTATTAGCATCAGAAAATGTTTAGAAGATAATGAAACAGGATGGTGTATTTAATTTTATTTTTATGTTTTTAGGTTTGATGTTATGTTATTAACAACCTTTTCTGCTGAGAGATAGCAAAGCGTGTGAAAAAATAAACAAACCAGAAGCGGAAGTTGGGGGAAGTCCAGACACTGCTAACCCAGAAATAGTACCTCGGGTTAAGAACTTTGCTTCAGGATGAGAACAGTAATTGTGCTCCAGCAGCGTGGCAGCAGCAGGTGGCCCCATTAGCTAAAGTGGTGCTTCAGGTTAAGAACAGTTTCAGGTTAAGAACAGACCTCCAGAACGAATTAAGTTCTTAACCCGAGGTACCACTGTATAGTAAATGTTAAGAATCTGAGATGTATGTAATGAATGAAAAAGAAAAATGAATATATATATTAAAAACTCCCAATGTGCGTTCATTTTTGGGGAAGAAGAGGAAGGTCAAGGGGCAAAGGTGGCTCCAGGATAGGCAGGGCAGAGAGACACCCCCCCCCAAAAAAAAGGTGGATTCCTGAGCAGCCAGAATGCTGTTTCCCTTGAAGAGGAGGACAGCATGCCCACTGCTAACTCTATTTATTACTATAGACACTTGTTTACAGAGCTTGCGGGATTTTTCTGCTTTATTTTTGTCCATTTGTCTCAGGAGGCTTCCCGCGAAGCAGCTCCACCGAAAGGTACATTCTCTCCCCACTCGGTACGTCTTCATGCTTTAATGGCCTGACAAAAGACGGCCGTGCTGGACGCTTCGGGGGGGGGAGAAAGGGGCGTGAGTGGAAGGGAGGGAGAACAGCAGAAGGAGAGGACTGGACAGAGGGAAAGGCGGTGGGAACAAGCTAATAATGTGTTTTCTACCCCCAGGTGATTTGTGCTGTCGTGCAGGTAGGCGGTCAAAATTTCAGGGCAATGCAGGCAGAACTTTTATTTATTCCACACTGGAAACAAAAGTTTTGTCAGGTGGGGAAACAAGTACAATCTGAACACCATCTTCACAAGTATGAAGTAGTCCTTTACAGGATGGGATGGGGAAGAAATTTGATCCCTTTTGCATTTAAAGGGAAATCTACGGAACTGGCATAGGGATGCGGGTGGCACTGTGGTCTAAACCACAGAGCCGAGAGCTTGCCGATCAGAAGGTCGGAGGTTCGAATCCCCACGATGGGGTGAGCTCCCGTTGCTCAGTCCCTGCTCCTGCCAACCTAGCAGTTCGAAAGCACGTCAAAGTGCAAGTAGATAAATAGGTACCACTCCAGCGGGAAGGTAAACGGCGTTTCAGTGCGCTGCTCTGGTTCCCAAGTCATGCTGGCCACATGACCCGGAAGCTGTACGCCGGATCCCTTGGCCAGTAAAATGAGATGAGCACCGCAACCCCAGAGTCGTCCGCGACTGGACCTAATGGTCAGGGGTCCCCTTTACCTTTACCTTTTACTGTGGAATTGGCATTTTCCAGATGTTAATGGAAACATGGGCAGTCTTCAAAATATGAACTTCTCCAAATTTTGCAACACTGTTCTCCAGACAAGTCATGTGTGCAAAAAAATGCACCTACGATTTGCATAAAAAAATGTGAACGGAAATGCACATTTGACTGAAAATAGCATGTCAAATGACGTTGGGGGAAGTTGTTTTGCAAAAACATCTATTTTAGCCACAGAACTACAATACCCAGATGGGTTTAATGTATGATCCCTCTTCTATGATTCTATGATTCTCTTCACTGGAAACTCTGAAAAGTGCAACTCCTTAAGAGGAACTTGGGTTTCTCCTAACAACTCTCAGCCCAGGATTCTTGGGGGAGAGGGGAGCAATGAATGTTCAAAGTGGTATCATTGTGCTTTAAATGTACAGCATAAATGTGGCCTGAGGCTTCCCCTCACCCTCTTCAAGAAACATAGGAAGTTACCACATTCCAGAACCAACTTCAGCCATTTTGTCTCCTATAAGCAGCACGTCTCTAGATCTTGTGGAGAGCAGGACTTTTACACTGTGGAACTCCCTGCCTATTGACATTAGCAAGTCACTTTCACAATATCCCCCCCCCCCAGTGAATGCTTTAAAAAAATGCCTTTTTTAAAAAAAAAACCTCCCCAGACACATAGAATGTTGATTTATATATATCAAAATAATAAAACTTTTAGTAACAATAACTGGGAGCAAGTCTAGTTATATAATAGAATCTCCACACACAAAAAGCATTATATTGAGTATTCTGTGAACTGCCCTCAGATTTTATGATGAAAGGCCGTATATAAATCATATCAGATATATACATATATTCTTTATTTCGGTCCAAAGACCCACAAAAACATTTCCAAAAGCAAAGTAAAACAGAAATACAAGGAAAGGATTCCAAGGAGGTTACTATGTTTTAACCAGAGCATGTAGATTTCTATTTCTTATCACTTCTGAGAGGAACTTAGCCACGGCCAGGATAGTATCATTTGACATATCTCCAAGGAGTTACCTAAGGTGGGAGGTTTTGGATTTTCCAGTTAGGTTTACCAATAGAGGTTTAATTAATTGATCCCTGGCTTGTTTGAGCTGCTCACAGTGTAGTAGGGTGTTCCGCACCAATCTAGCGAATGAAGAAGTCCATGCAGACAGAAGGCAGGTGGGGACAGAAGGAATGGGGAAAACATCAAGAAGGAGGGCTTCCTTATGAGGATACAAACCTCCCAACACACGCAAACACTACAATCCCCTACATTTTTATTTAGACAAACATCAAGAGTGTTGGGTCCTTCCAACAGAAGACTCCTGAGCAGAAACCATGCCCTTTGCTTTTGCTTACCTGTTTAATCATTCTCTTCTTCTTCTTCTTTTCTTCTTTATTTACAACAGCTCAACTGGTTTGAAATGGATTAATCTTTTGTAATCAGATTTCAAATCCTATTTCTGGATAGATTAAATTTATGACTGACTCCCTTGCCTGCCTACCCCCAGGGACGGAGAACCATTCACCATTAGTTTTGAACTACAGTGCACCCAAAGTAGGAGACATTTCCACTGTTATCGAATTCCCTTAAAAATGTATTTCAATGTCCTTTCTGGACCTGCTTAGCTTCAGCAAGGAGGACGTCTCCGTTGCCTTCACTGCAAACACTATGCCAAAGGACTGGCTGGCTACATGCAGAGGAACAGTGAGAGGCACTAGCTGTGGAACCCCCAAGGGAAAAAGGCTCAGAGAGTCCAGGGAGTGGTGGTGGGAAGAAGATTGAGAGGAGGTGTTGGAGGCTGAAGAGATAACAGGGTTTAGTGAGCAGGAAGGGACTGTGGAAGAGAGCAGTCCAGAATCAGAAGGGGAAGCAGAGAAGGCGGGAAGCCAAGAGGCAGAGATGAGTCAGGCTGGTGAAGAAGCCAGGGTATCTCCAGCTCCTGCTGCAACAAGCTCCCCTCCCCGCTTGGCTCCCAGAACCAGAAGAGGTATGAAGAGGGAGGAACAGAGACAGGAGTGTCGGCATAGTCTCAGATTGCTTGAGAAGGAGGAGGGGACTTAGGCAGCCTCCACAACTGCCTCATAGGAGCAAGACCTACTAAGAAGAGTTGCTATGCTCATTAGGCCTGACACTCCTGAGCAGACCTTGTTTCTTCTAATAAAGAGCTCGCTTACTCTGTGTGATTTTTATTTTATTTTTTTGATGGCTTGCTTCTGACAGTCTAGGATTCAGATATGGCCTTCATTCTCAACTCACTACCGAATTTCCCACCACAACATGATTAGTCCCCTTGTAAAAAATGGATGCTAAGGTGGGGCTTCAATACTTTTAAATTAAATTAAGATAAATATTAATAACCGCTGTCGAGCGTCACCCATCAACGAGGGAGGACTATAAATTTGCTCACTTGTGAAAGGTCAAATTCTCAGCATTTTCTGCCTCCTAAAAGCAGTCCAAGCTATAAAGGTATAAACTTGGCTTATCCACATTCCTGGTTCCTTCCCCGGCCTAAGATTACAGCACTGCACCCCAGTACCTGGCGTGATCATATTCTTTAAGAAGGAAGGGGGGGAATGACAGCTATAATTTCTCCATACTTTTGAGAAATGACCTAGTCACCCAAGTAAAAACTTTTCGCTCGCTCACAAAAGCCTGGCGACAGGGTCGGTGCATGGCTGATTTGATTTCAATACATATTTAGCAAGAACAAAAAGGAAGGTCCTTGCAAGGTCTCCGAGTTATAAAGAAAGAATTAGAACAGTCTGAAGTTCATTCAGCTGAGATTAGATGCTCAGCCACATTAATATTGCCTGAATCAGACAACCTGAAAAAGGAAAATAAAAGGGTCCTCAAATACTTGTTTAGCATTAAAATAGATGTGGGGAGGGATGCACGGCAGAGCTCCAGAATGCAGGGATGAAGGGGGAGCTTGGAGGAATAAATCACATTATGTGCATCGTGAACCTAATGGCAAACTGAAGAAAAAAGACAGAGAGAGGTGAAAGGAGGGTGAGAGGCGCTTGCATTTTTCACTGTTGGGAGTCGGCAGGTCAAGTGCATTTGCAGAAGGTCGAGTGCAGAACTGGGTGCAAGTTAACAGAATGAATTTCAATAGAGACAAATGTAAGGTAGGAAAAACCAATGCACAAATATAAGATGGGGACCCCTGGCTTGCCAGCCAGACATTTGAAAAGGATCTAGGGGTCTTGGTGGACCACAAACTTCACATGAGTCAACAGTGTGCTGTAGCAGCAAAAAAAAGCTAATGCTGTTCTAGGCTGCATCAACGGAAGTCTAGTGTCCAGACCAAGGGAAGTAATAGTACCACTCTATTCTGCCTTAAGGGGCGCGGGTGGCGCTGTGGGTTAAACCACAGAGCCTAAGACTTGCCGATTGGAAGGTCGGTGGTTCAAATCCCCACGACGGGGTGAGCTCCTGTTGCTCGGTCCCTGCTCCTGCCAACCTAGCAGTTCGAAAGCACGTCAAAGTGCAAGTAGATAAATAGGTACCGCTCTGGCGGGAAGGTAAACGGTGTTTCCGTGCGCTGCTCTGGTTCACCGGCTCCCTCAGCCAATAAAGCGAGATGAATGCAGCAACCCCAGAGTTGGTCACGACTGGACCTAATGGTCAGGGGTCCCTTTACCTTTATTCTGCCTTAGTCTGACCACACTTGGAATACTGTGTCCAAATCTGGGCACCACAGTTTAAGAAGGATGTTAACAAGCTGGAATGTGTGCAGAGGAGGGCAACCAAGATGATCAAGGGTCTGGAAACTAAGCTTGAAGGAGCTGGGTATGTTTAGCCTGGAAAAGAGGAGACTGAGAGGAGATAGGATAGCCATCTTCAAATATCTTAAGGGCTGTCACATGGAGAAGGGAGCATGCTTGTTTTCTCCTGCTATGGAGGGTAGGACTCGAACCAATGGCTTCAAGTTGCAATAAAGGTGATTCCGGCTAAACATTCGGAAAAACAGAAACCAGAGGCCTTTCTCCTGGGCATGGTCAGCCAATTGGTGCCAAAGAAAGACAGAACATTTTTTATGTACGCAACAACGGCAGCAAGAATACTTATTGCAAAGTACTGGAAGACACAAGATCTACCCACCTTGGAAGAGTGGCAGATGAAGGTGATAGACTACATGGGACTGGCAGAAATGACTGGCAGAATCCGAAACCAGGGAAGAGAGACGGCGGAAGAAGATTGGAAGAAATTTAAGGACTATATTGGGAAATATTATAAAATTAGGGAATGTTAGATTGATGTTGGATAGAATCTAAGTGGTTAACAGCTGTAATGATAAAGATAATTGGGGAAAAAAAGAAGAAAGGTGTAAAATTAAGGGAAAATTAAGGGTGAGGATTTGCTGAATGAATAATTTGAATTGGAATACAGAAAGGGGAGGTATGAGGAGGTCCGAGAAATAAGTCAAAAGAAAATAAGTGAATTAAATTATATGTGTTTTTAATTTTTGTATTTTTGTTTTTTGTCTTTTTTGTATAAACTTTGAAAAGTTAATAAATATATTTAAAAAATAAAAATAAACATTCGGAAAAACTTTCTGACAGCAAGAGCTGTTCAGTAGTGGAAGAGACTCCCACAAGATCTGTGCCTATTCCTGGATCAGGCAGATCCACCCTCTGATAGGGTTAAAAATATGGTCGGGGCAGGCACAGAGCAGGATTGGATCCCGCATAGTGTTGCTCTTTCACAAGCGGCTTCTCTGCACTCAAAGGAAGCAAGCCACTCATGAAGGCTTAGTGTCTGGAATCCTGCAGCAAATCATGACTGCAGAATGGAAGGGGGCAGGATCCCCAAGGACACCTTCTATGGAGTGTTGGCTTCAGGCACCAGGCCTGCTGGCAAGGGAGCTCTGTGTTACAATGGTGTATGCAAAGATGGCATGAAGGCTGGCCACATCAACCCACCGTGTGGGAATCCCTTGTAAATAACCACAGTCCTGGAGATAGTCAGGTTGTGTATCCATAGCAGTGACCAAAGGAGGAATGGCCGCTGGGAGGAGCACAGAGAGAAGAAACGCTGTGGTGCAACGCAACCGGATGCCTTCATCTGCCCCAGCCACAACAAAACATGTCTCTCTCTCTAACAGTTTGACTTCACCACCAAAGATGCACTCCACCATTGGCTCCAGAAACAGATGCAATAACAAAGCTCTATGTGGCCTAGGACCCTCGTACCTACGGAACCGCCTCTCCTGATATGCCCCGGAGAGGACCTTAAGGTCCACAAATGACAAAATTTTGGAGGTCCCAAATCACAAGGTGGTTAGGTTGGTCTCAACTAGGGCCAGGACCTTTTCAGTACTGGCCCCGACTTGGTGGAATGCTCTGTCACAAGAGACCAGGGCCCTGCGGGACTTGACATCTTTCCACAGGGCCTGCAAGACAGAGCTGTTCCACCTGGCCTTTGGTTTGGACTCAGTTTGACCCTTATGTTTCCCTCCCCTTATGCTTTTGACTTAAAATGAGGCTGCATTTTAAAATGCATTTTAACCTGTATTTTTAAGTTGTTGTTGTTGTTGTTGTTGTTGTTGTTATGTTTTTATTGAAATCTTATTGGTGGCCAGGGAGGGCGGGGTATATATATAAGATTTATTATTATTATTATTATTATTATTATTATTATTATTATTATCATCATCATTGGATTGGCTCTCAAAACAGACTCCAATAACAAAGGATCCTTCCGCCCCATCCACCATCAGGAGGAGGATAAATATCTGGGTCTCAAACAAATCAGGACAGATGCTGTGCGACTCCAACTCTCATCAGCCCCAACCAGCAGAGTCAATGGTCAGGGATGGTGTGGGCTGCAGTCCAGCAATATCTGCAGGTACACAAGTCCCCATCCTTGATGCAAGGCCTTCAAGATAAGCACCAGCACTTGGAGCTGCGCTTGGAAATGATCTCAGAGAGCTACAGTCAATGTTGCATGCCCTCTTCTATGAAGAATAACACAGCTGATTTAAAAATTTTCACAGCACATTACAGATCCTGACATGGCAGAATAGAATAACCTGGGACACCATCTGAGAATAATCACTGTAACACCCTCAAGGCTTTGCTATTATTGCATGCTTGGTGTAAGAGCACATTCCTCAGGAATACAGAAGGGGTGGGGGAGGTCAGATCCCCAGCTAGGCAAGGAACAGAGCAATTCAGCCATATATAAGTTGTTTGGACAAGGCAAGGTGTGTTTCTGACCAGGGGAGAAGCAGGAGGATGTCCTGGAGAGACAGAAAGGAATTCATATTTTCCCAGAAGCTAAAGCAGGGGCATGGGTGGCGCTGTGGGTTAAACCACAGAGCCTAGGACTTGCTGATCAGAAGGTCGGCGGTTTGAATCCCCACGACGGGGTGAGCTCCCGTTGCTCAGTCCCAGCTCCTGCCAACCTAGCAGTTCGAAAGCACCTCCCTTTACCTTTACCTTTTAAAGCAGGGACAGGGAACCTCAAGGGCCACATTCTCTCTTGGGCAACCTTATGAGGGCCACATGCCAATGCTGGGTGGGACCAGAGGCCAAACCGAGTTGGACTGTGGGACCACCATCCAACAAAGCAAGAGGCATTATCAGAGTTCAAGGACACTGGATAACTCTGTATAGCTCAGTTGGTTAGAATGTGGTGCTGATAACATCAAGGTCACAGGTTCAATCCCCAGATGGGACAACTGCAAATTCCTACATTGGGCTAGATCAGTGGTTCTCAACCTATGGGTCCCCAGATGTTGTTGGACTACAACTCCCATCATCCCTGAGCTCTGGCCTTGCTAGCTAGGGGTGATGGGAGTTGTAGTTCAACAACAGCTGGGGACCCACAAGTTGAGAAAGGCTGTGCTAGATGATCCTTAGGGTCCCTTCCAACTCTATGATTCTCTGATACATTCTGGCCAGGCAAAAAAATGAACTCTTGGGTACCAATCCAAGGAGGTATGTGTCCAGGATAGTATTCTGAGGGTCATACGGAGAGACTTTGAGGGCTACATGGCTACTAACATAGTACTTGTGGGTAGAATGTTTTCCTGATTCCTGCAGGGTCTCATCACCCATTGGCATTGGGCTTAAGAGAAGCTTCCTTCAGCCAACTGAATGTCATTGTATTTCTTCCACCAAACCTAACTGAAGCACAGCATCAGACTATGTGGAGATTCTACAAACGGAAGGTGGGAGAGCTATGGTGGCATGCCCATGGCAGCTTCTCCATTTCACAAAGGTGTCCACAGGGTTCCCGGGAAGGTTGGTGACTCCTGAGTTTCCGTCCAGTGAAGTCGAGTTCCAAGCAGCTGCAGCAAATAAAACTCTTGTTTGCAGGCATATCTTGATTGGTTCACAACCGCACAAAGGCTAGAGGTGCTACAGGTTGAAAACGTGCTACATCTCAAAAAGGGGTAGATAGTCATGCTCAGGGAAACACCCACCTGAGCTCTGGGGGTTTGAGAGAGCTTTGATAGTTTCTTCCGATGAAACACAGCGCTTAGGAGTTTTCTCCTGAGCAATTAAGGCCAACTGAGGAGGCTGAATCATAGCAGCAACTTTGAAGGAGTCAGAGAGAACTAGGGCAAAACAAACAAAATGAATTTCAGGTGTAAGGCTCTACACTTAGGCAGGAACAACCATATGCATAAATTTAAGATGGGGGAGGTCTGGCTTGCTGGTAGTGTTGGGGGAACTGGACATGGAGGAAGGGATTGATTTCCTTCATGAGCACAAATCACCCCATGTATTGGATAAGCCAACAGGTGCTAGGTCAGCCAAGCCCGTTGCTATGGCAATGGCCAAAAGGGGTCTGTAAAGTTAAAGGTAAAGGGTTAATGACCCTTGGACAGTTAAGTCCAGTTAAAGGCGACTATGGGGTTGTGGCGCTCATCTCACTTTCAGGCCGAGGGAGCTGGCATTTTTCCATAGACAGCTTTCCAGCATGACTAAACTACTTCTGGCGCAACAGGACACCTTGACAGAAGCCAGAGCGCATGGAAACGCCATTTACCTTCCTGCCACAGCGGTACCCATTTATCTACTTGCACTGGCATGCTTGCGAACTGCTTGGTTGGCAGGAGCTGGGACAGAGTGACGGAAGCTCACCCCGCCGTGGGGATTCAAACCGCTGACCTTCTGATCGGCAAGCCCAAGAGGCTCAGTGGTTTAAACCTCAGCACCACCCATGTCCCATCAGGATAATTACCCAACGATAGCCCTCTCCATCAATTTAAGTGGCAATCCCACCCCCCGGGACATGGGTCTGGGGTCTTGAGCACATTTGTGAGTCAGTGAGTGCTGTCCATGAATCAAACATCATGAATTGCTGGAGCAAGAGAAATACTGTCTATCTGTATCTGTAAAGTCTACAAGCTATATGTATATATCAATGTCTGGTACTGTGTTAATGAAACTTCATCTTCTACAGCAGTAAACTATTTTGGACCTTAAGTTGTGTGGAAAAGATCTAGAGGTCTTAGAAGACCACAAGCTTTACATGAATTGATGGTGTGATGTAGCAGCAAAAAAAAAAGGGGGGGGGCTAATGCTTTTCTACATAAGTCTGTTGTCCAGGTCAAGGGAAGGAATAGCACCATTCTATCCTGCCTTGGTGTGACCACACCTGGAATCCTGTGTCCAGTTGTGGGCATCACAGTTGAAGAAATGTTTTGACAAGCTGGAAGATGAGCAGAGAAGGGCAATCAAGATGATCAAGGGTCTGGAAACCAAACTTTATAAGGAACAGTTGAGGGAGAGAGGGGTGCTTAGCCTGGAGAAGACTGAGAGGGGATACGACAGCAATCTTTGAATATCTGAAGGGCTGCCACATGAAAGGTATGTACTTTTATAGCTGAAGGTTAACTCTTAAGCCAGATATTGTATGAGCATAGCAAGTGAAGAATTCTATAGCAATGCTGTTATCTTTATGCTGGTTTCTTCAGACGGCGTACAATGGATCTCAAAATATCCTTCTCTTTTCCTATTTCTCCTAGCAGTCGAGGGTATTTGGTAAAGCTTATATAAGAAGGCTTTTTCATAACTATGTTCAGAACATTTGGACTAAGGTAAACACTTCTCTCGGTCTCTGTTGGTGTTGTTTGCAGCAAAGGCATGTCGATTTCCCATCTGGCTAAGGCCACTCTGCATGTGTGAAGTTTGGATCCCAATATTATACGAAAAACAACAACGAAAAAAGAAAGAAAAAGAGTTTTTAACTGTAAACATCTCAAAAATGTTCAACATGTTGACTGTATTGAAGTCTTTCAGTATATATATATACCGTATTTTTCGTCCCTATAGGACGCACTTTTCCCCCTCCAAAAATGAAGGGGAAATGTGTGTGCGTCCTATGGGGCGAATGCAGGCTTTCGCTGAAGCCTGGAGAGCGAGAGCGGTCGGTGTGCACCGACCCCTCTCGCTCTCCAGGCTTCGTGGACCTCTCCGCAAGCAGCGGGAGCGCTCCCGCTGCTTGGGGAGAGTTGCGGCATCCCGAAGCCTGCGTGCACTGATCTCAGCGCATCCAGGCTTCGCGGACCTCTCCACAAGCAGCGGGAACGTTCCCGCTGCTTGGGGAGAGTTGCTGGCATCCCGAAGCCTGCGCGCGCTGATCTCAGCGTGTCCAGGCTTCACGGACCTCTCCGCAAGCATCAGGAACGCTCCCGCAGCTTGGGGAGAGTTGCCGGCATGCCGAAGCCTGTGCGCGCTGAGATCAGTGCGTCCAGGGTTCGTGGACCTCTCCGCAAGCAGCGGGAGCCAGCGCTGGGCTCCCACGGCTTGCAGAGAGCTGCCTGTTTGGGGGCTGGGGTCAAGGGAAGCTCGGGCCGTCCCAGCCCCGCACCTGGGGGAATTTTTTTTTTCCCCTTTATTTCCCACCCCAAAAACTAGGTGCGCCTTATGGGACAGTGCGTCCTATAGGGCGAAAAATACGGTATATGTCTCAAATATATATACGTGCTCAGGAATGCAATACCTTAAAGACCTGAAAGCAGACTTAGACCCTTTGATCACCATCATGTGTCTCCTCCACAAGAGGTCTGGAGGGCAACAACATGAGAACAGACCTTTTCTGTGGTGGCTCCCCGTTTGTGAAGTGAGGCTCGCCTGACACCTTCACTACACATCTTTAGGTGCCAGGTGAAAATGTTTCTCTATAACTAGGACTTTGTCCAATTAACATTATATGGCCTTTTAAATGTATTTGCAGGAGGTGGGTTTCTGGTTTGTTCTTGCTTTTGTAATGTATTTTGTGTTCTGCTCCTGTATTTTTATGCTGTGAACCGCCGTGTGATCTTCAGATGAAAGGCTGCATAGAAATCTAAGGAATAGCGACAATAAGATGGAGCGAGCTTGTTGTCTCCTGTTCCAGAACCAATGGATTCCAGTTGCAAGAAAGGAGATTCCAACCAGCCATTAGGAAGAACTTTCTTCCAGCAAGAGCTGCTCAACAGTGGAATGGATTCCCTCAGAATGTGGTGGACTCTCCTTCACTGGAGGCTTTGAAACAGAGGTCGGGGGGGGGGGCATATGTTACGGATGCTTTAGCTGAGATTCCTGCACCGAAGAGGTTCCCTGGTGTCCTTTTCCAACTCTACAATTCTATGATTCTGTGACTTACTCACTGACCCCAGAATCATCTGCTCAGACTGACTGCAGTTCTCCAAAAAAATCGGGCAAGGGTTGTCCCAGCCCTTAGAGATGGCAGGAATTAAATCTATGCAAAACGCAAGCTTTGCAATCTGAGCTATGCCTCCTTCACCCCACCCAGGCCCAGTCCATTTATTCACAGCAAAGATATGCTCCGGTAAATGGACTCCGAAGTTTAAAAACTGATTAGAGTTATCTTCCCCACCCCACCCCCCTCTTCTTTTGGTTTTCTTAATATGTATATCTTCAGACTATTCTTGGCAAGTGGCTAATGAAAATGTTACTTCTCCACGCAGGCTGGGGAGCCATTCTAGGATATAAACTTAGATAAGGTCTCTGGGTCAATGAGCAATAGTTTCAAGACCATAAAGCAAGCCAGAATGCAGGCAGGCAGGCAAATAAAAGAGTTGGGACATCAGGAAAAGTGAAGACACCGTTTGTTAAGTGCCTCTTACACAGCAGTTCTCAACCTGTGGGTCCCCAGATGTTGTTGGACTACAACTCCCATCATCCCTGAGCTCTGGCCTTGCTAGCTAGGGGTGATGGGAGTTGTAGTCCAACAACACCTGGAGACCCACAGGTTGAGAGCCGCTGCTCTTACACAAGGCAGCAGGCAGAGCAAATCTGTGGCCTTCCAGATGTGGCTGGACTACAGCTCCCATCATCCTTGAGCACTGGCCACACTGGCTTGGGCTGATGGGAGTTGCGGTCTGACAGATGTGGAGGGCACCATGTTGGCAGAGGGCTCAGGGACTGAGTACAGGCAACACCCGATATCTAAGTGGGCCAGATCCCAGTCTCAGCCCTGGGCTTCCCTGGTCCAAGCTACAAAGAACCTTGGCATTAGCAGGGGTCACCACCCTCACCAATGCCATTCTCAAAGGTGGCTTTGGGCAAGCTACTTTAAAATATGATAGACAATTGACCAGTCCGCTGCACAACAGATCCAGCCCACCCACGATGCATCAAGCCAAATGTACAGATATAAATTTGTAAATAAAAGAGGTGTCGGCGTCCAACCAAGAAGGGGGCACAACAGAAGCTGCCTTAAAAACATAAGCAAAGTCTGGAGTGGGAACAACCATTGCCCAGAGACTCCTCTGGGAGGAAGAGAAGGTTTGAAATGAATTAATGGAATACTTTCAAGCATCAACTGCAGGTCTGCTTCCTCCCGCCTCTTGCGGGCTTCCCAGAGGCATCTAGATGAGCCCAATCCAGCAGGACTCTTCTTATTTTTTCCCAGTAAACAACCTCCTCCTTGTTGGTTACTGGGAGTCTTGCAATAAACACCGGACTGGGTGCACCTAGATCTAATCCAGCCAGGCATTTCTGGCAGCTGTATGGTCTCCAGAAAGAATGTGTGTTTGTTTATTTTTCTTTACTTAGCAAATATTTCTAAACCGCCCAACATTGGGGGGGGGGGAAGTATGATGGTGGTAAACAACATGGAGATCTTTAATTAAATTGCATCAATAAAAACAAATTACAAACAAATCAATGAATCAGATCCATCATCAGCTTTACTGTATCACTCCTCGGGGAAAGCCTGGGTGAACAAATGTGTTGCAAGCAAGCATCCAAACGCTAACATTTTAGGCACCTGCCTGATATTTACCGGGAGCACATTCCAAAAACCAATGTGCTGCAACACTGTTGTTTTCGGCATCCTTCTGTCTCGAGAGATAATGGGTGAAGTCAAACCGCTGTGTTAGCAGCACTGAAGCGACCTCCGGGGCAGAAGCCTAGGCAGTGTGTATGGAGCCCCTGGGCTGCCCAGATGACAAGACCCCCCTCTCGCCCTTGCTGAAGTGGTCCAAAGGCAAGCAGAGCAAGACGTTTGGCACCAGCTCGGCTGCAGGAGTTGCTGGAAGGAGGCATACGAGGTGTCATCCAACAATCTTAGGGACTCCCCTCCAGATTTGTGTAGGGTTTACTCCTTAGCCTTCTCTTTTCCTGAAGATATCCCACAAGGCAGTGGAGGTTTAGGATGAGAGTATTCCTTCTCCTAGATGGGCTACCTTCCCAAGTGGACAAGCCCCATCTGCCCCTCGCTTCCCTCTACAGCAGCGGTTCTCAACCTGTGGGTCCCCAGATGTTGTTGGACAACAACTCCCATCATCCCTCAGCTCTGGCTCAGGGATGCAGAGACCAAGCAGGATTTTTATAAGGTAAGGCAGTCCCAAAGACAATCTGGTGTCATTAAGTTCAGGACTTCACCTGCTAAATGCAAGACCTTAAAATGGCCCCGTAACATATTGGCAACCAATGCATTTCTTTGAGAAATTGTTGACTGTCCCTTCAGCAATCTTGCAGCAGCTGCACCTGCTGGACCAGCGCTAAGGGAAACCCCATAAATTTTGGATCATTGCCACAGATCAGTTATACCTTTAGAGCTCCTGAGTTCACACTTCTTGCTTTATAAGTTTAAAATATGTTGGTGTTCCCTACGGGGATTCTATTTCTTTTTGCCCGACAAAAGAAGACTGAAGTCTGTTCACATGTGTCCTACAGAATTGATCTGGACGTGACATATTTCCTCTTGCCATGGTGACAGAACATTTGACGTGCACACAGAAGGTTCCAGGTTCAATCCTGAGCATCTCAAGCTATGGCTAGAAGAGGCCCCTTCCTGAAATTCTGGAACGCTACTGCCAGTCATTGCAAATAATACTGAGCTAAATGGACCATTCGTCTTCCTAGAACTCGTGTGCATCAGAGCCCAATGAGCACTCAGTGGAGACATCAATCTGGGGAAGCATTTGAGTGTCCCAGCCACAAAATGTGAGAAACCATAGCACAAGAATCATACACTCTTCATCATTTAATACCTGCTAACATGGAACCTGGACAAGCCAGCCTCTCAGATGCCTCTCAGAAAAGCAGATCTGGAAACAAGCAGAGCTCAATTCAAGTTGAAGGATGAAAAAGTTTAAGATATAAAAATAAGTTACTATTCATGGGAAGGAGCTCGTAACAGCGCAAATACACAAATGACACCATTATATATTTAACACGCCCTATTATAAGGGTGTCAAGTTTGATTTGAGAGTGTGACAGATCTGGAAAGCTATCAAGCAGCTCTGGGAATGAATTGCAACAAAAATAGAGGTTTTACCCATCACACTTCAGTTAAAGAGCAGAACTGAAACCCGGGCAGATGGGAGTGGGGAGATCCAAAATTCTTATCAATTTTCAAAGCAACAAGGAAAAGCAGGGATCCTTTCAATTTCTACAGGCCCGTTTCATGCTGCTTGCCATTAGAAGACATTGCTAATGGAAAAGTGGGTCTCTTTGCAAATGGTGCAGGTACATGGAAGCCTAAAGCAGTAGCCTAGTGTTTCCTCCTAGCCATGCATTGTCCACACTGATGAAGTACATGGCACAGAGGGAAGGTCCTTAGCTCAGTGATGCATTCAGTCCTTAGCTCTCCTTTGCATTCAGAAGGTCCCAGGTTTGATGCTTTTGAATTATGGTGCTGGAGGAGAGTCCTGAGAGTCCCATGGACTGCAAGAAGATCAAACCGCTCCATTCTTAAGGAAATCAGCCCTGAGTGCTCACTGGAAGGACAGATGCTGAAGCTGAGGCTCCAATACTTTGGCCACCTCATGAGAAGAGAAGACTCCCTGGAAAAGACCCTGATGTTGGGAAAGATGGAGGGCACAGGGAGAAGGGGACGACAGAGGACGAGATGGTTGGACAGTGTTCTCGAAGCTACGAACATGAGTTTGACCAAACTGTGGGAGGCAGTGGAAGACAGGAGTGCCTGGCGTGCTCTGGTCCATGGGGTCATGAAGAGTTGGACACGACTAAACAACAACAACAGTTAAGGCTGGGAGACTCTGGAAAGCTTCTGCCCGTTTCTGTAGACACTATTTGAAAAGAGGGACCACTGGTCTTATGTTCGTGTATAGAAGGTTTGGGAGAAGCTCTCCTGGGTCAATTGATTGCCCAAGATTAAGAGGTCTGCAAAGGCTGCATTCTGGCTTAGTTCTCCATCAGCCCTGGTGGCTGAAGGTAGTGGCAAATGAACGCCAGCACCAGGGCCTCCTGGTTCAACATGCCCGGCGCAAACCTAGCAAGGGAAATGATGTAGGAAACCTCCACATGGCAACCAGAAAGCAGCAGAAGATATGTGTGCATGTGCAGGAACCTCTGAAGGCTTATTTGTGTATCTCACCAGGGTACTTTGGAATTCTCAACGCTTTCGACATGAGAGACATTATTCATCTCCAGCCTACACAGCACATGAAGGAAAGGTCCAGGGAACAACATGGGAGGGACCTTGTTACTCACAGATGAACCCAACCAGATGCTAAGCTATTTCTGCACAGATTAAAAACAGGGACTCATTAAATTTGGCATCTTGAAGCCATCATCCCCCTCTCGGGAGCAGGGGAAAATCCCCCACCCCCTTGCAAAAATGAACTGCGGGGTCTCCAGTTCTAGATCCTTCAATTACAAAACAGTTGCTGCAATGAAAGGCACAGATGGATCTGGCCAAAGGTTAATGAAGTGCAGAATCCCATTTCCCACAATGGCCAATCAGAGGCTTCCAAGAGGCGCAGAAACAGGGCTTGAAGGCAACAACTCTCTGCTGTTTTTTCAAATCCCCCCATGAACACAATTCACTGGGGTTCCATACCACCATACCAGTAACCAGTGACAGATCTTCACATTCCTGGATTCAGCTACTCTACTCTTCCCCAACTTAATAGCCTGCTGGATGGAACTATAGCCCAGAGCATAGGCAGGGCATGTGCTTAGGGGGAAGACTGGACTTTTAAAGGCACCTTATAGAATCACTGTTACATCTTGCAACAGTGAGTTGGTCTGTGTGTTGCGTAATAAGACATCTCCTCATGTTTCTGAAAAGTAGAGACATCACCTTACCAACAAAGGTCCGTATAGTAAAAGCTATGGTTTTCCCAGTAGTGATGTATGGAAGTGAAAGCTGGACCATAAAGAAGGCTGATTGCCGAAGAATTGATGCTTTTGAATTATGGTGCTGGAGGAGACTCTTGAGAGTCCCATGGACTGCAAGAAGATCAAACCTCTCCATTCTGAAGGAAATCAGCCCTGAGGGCTCACTGGAAGGACAGATCCTGAAGCCGAGGCTCCAATACTTTGGACACCTCATGAGAAGAGAAGACTCCCTGGAAAAGACCCTGATGTTGGGAAAGATGGAGGGCACAAGGAGAAGGGGACGACAGAGGATGAGATGGTTGGATAGTGTTCTCGAAGCTACCAGCATGAATTTAACCAAACTACGGAAGGCAGTAGAAGACAGAAGTGCCTGGCGTGCTCTGCTCCATGGGGTCAAAAAGAGTCGGACACAACTAAACGACTAAACAACAACAACATGTTTCTGAGCACTCATGTTAAGTCCTGCTGTCCTTCCTCAAAACATTCAGATCCCCATTAAAAGCCTTGCATATTCCACCCAAGAACACCCCAATTCTCCACAAAACATTACATTAGGCAAGAATTGATGGACATGCTGCATTTTGTTAAATTCAATACTATTATTTAAGTTCTTTTGCTTGAAATGCAATCTGATGAAATCCAGGGACTTGGGAAAAGAAATAAGATGGATTTTATTTGGAATAGACAGGGGGGTATTATTACTTATCATTTATTAAGTTTGTTGTTAGCATGCAAGTATTTCCCGCCTCAACGGGCAATTTGTTTTCAGTGGTGAGGTTGGGAGCCCACATTCTGAAGGGAGGTGAGAACGTGATGCATAAATGGCCAGACAGTTTATCATTAGAAACTACTGTAATAACTGTAATTAAACTAGACACAGGAGAAGGGAGAGACTTGGCTGAGACATCTTTGGAGTCTAGTTGCTCTCTTTGGGGAAGCTGATACAGGAATACCAGTTGGGCTATTTGCTTATAGGGGGTAGGTTTGTCCCCGATGTTCTCTGCTTGCACATTTCTACATAAAACAATTAACTTTGCAAAAATCACCAGTGGGTAACCCAGGAACATCTCACTGAATGGGGGACCATGGCTCACTCCGTTTCCATGGTAGCTAACCTAGCTTCGCCATCAAGACCTGCAGGCAACATTGTACAATTCTTACCTCCTATCGCTTCAGCTCTAGTCGTTAGTGTCAAAATATGCCAGAGCTATGACAGCAGCCACGAAAAGTTGGGATAGATTTCAAAAAGTTTAAAGGGCCTTTCTTTTCCCCCTTCTTTTTAACGAAGTAAGTGTATTAAATCCCGCGTTACTGAAAACATCCATAGCACACCATAGAAATCTTCTGCTGAATACATTGTAATGAAGCATTATGTGTGACTAGCTTCACCTCGGAGAGAGAGTAACAAAGCACAACTCTACTTGCACAGGAATAATAAACGTGTCAATTGAGAGTTAATATGGATGAAATTGCTAGTATACTGCCTCACTGGGTTAAATCTGAACACACACAAGAATGTCTGTGTTCCCCCCAATAATGTTTTTATATACAATCGCAAGACCTGTTTCAATCTACTGGTCATTTTCAATGACCTTTAAGTTATAGGCATAGATTGAAATACAGCCAATTAGATCGACTCATCAAACATTCAAGATTTGTGGGCTGGATGGTAATTCATTATGTGTTAACTCAGAGGCAAACCAATGGTGAAGTTACACACCCACTGGGATACTGCCAAGGACTTCAAAGAAGAATGTAATTTGGAGGGCTTAAAATGCACTAATTGGTCCATCACCAGCTATCGCATTCTTATAGCTACATCAAACTTCCTTGAAGACACTGTATCAGCTTCTTCTCACCTCCACAGCAAACTAAGTGTTCCTTCAGAAGTCTTTGAGATGACACTTGATGAAGGGATGAGCTCATGGGTAGCATCCCATGCACTTGTTCCATAAGATGAAGGATTTCCAATTGCACAACAGAGCTGCTCTCCTTCTCCCCACAGGTGCCCATCCCCACCCAAAATCCATTCTGCTGGGTTGGGGGAGCCCTAAAAATTATTTATGGGCTGCATAGGGAGAAGAGGGGAAGTTCTATTACAAAGCCAAAGTCCTTGTACCAACAGAACAAGATACCACCCACAGTTTACTGTCCTTTCTTGTATGGGCATAGAAAATCCATGCTTATATCAGGATTGAGTAACAAGCAGAAGAGTGATTGGGGAGGAGGGAGGAAGACATCAGCATCAAAAGGTGCCACTCTAGTGGCTTTGGGTGCTATGACATGGTATGGATGGGTCTACCTGTTCAAGAAGCATTGCTCCAGTCATGATTGGCCTGGATCGCCCAAGTGACTAGTCTAGGAATCATTAACCTCACTTTAAACCAGCCTTCCCTAACCCACATTTTTTTTTGGTGGAACTGTTAGGAGTTGTAATCCAAAAAAACCATCTAGGAAGGATTTTTGCATTTGTCTTCAGCAACATCCTACCTATCCTGTTCCATTGGGGCTGAGATGTCACAGGGAAGGTAGTAACAAATACCAGAGCTTCTTCTGGTCTAGGCCAAGGTGAGAATAAAGCAAACCAAGACCCTGGACAGCTCCCAGTGAGCCCTGGGAAGTGAGGCTTAAAGTCCTCTGCAGTCTTAAAAAGGCTAGTGGCACTTCCATTGCCTCCATCTGTCAAGGGAGATTGTTGCAATATTTAAAGGGGTTCAGACTTAGAAGATAATTGATGGAAGCACCACATTTTCAGGCTATGGCAGCATAGCCTCAAGCAGAATGGTTGGTGCATCATCTGAATTAGAGTCCTCCTCAAGCCAACTCTGGAACCCAGAGGCAGAGGAAATAGCACGTCATCCTATTCAATACACAACCCCCAAGTATCAGGTCACTAAATTTAAGAACTTAACTTGTCCTTACCTTGGGCAGAAACAATACCAAATTTTCTATGGAGGTTTCCCAAAGTCCACCTCTCCCGATCAGCCAAGATTCTCCCGACAATCTATGGAAACAAGATGGGAGGGGGGGGACTGAATGAGTAATGTAGAGTCCAATTTGCCCTAAACAGATCGTATCGATCATTGAAACCAAACAGAAATTTGGTGCAGTGATTCAGATTCCACGTTGCTATGAACATCCTCGGAAACAGACCACACACTCTCTGCTTCAGCCTATGCACAGATCTAGGAAACGGATGGTAATGACAATGCTGGCCAGTCTTACAGGATGGTTGCAATAATTAACTTTCAATGAGATATAGAAGCATTGCTAAATAAACACTACAAATAAATAGCCTCTAAGGGCCTTTTCCTAGCAGAAGCAATGTGAATGAAGCTGTTCTACCTGCCCACGGACTGTCTCCCCAGAGTGGTGCGTGCTCTAGTTATCTCTCGCTTGGATTACTGCAAATTACATTTGGCTTCTGAAAAATGTTTGCAAACCGGAACACTTACTTCTGGGTTTGCAGTGTTTGGGTTCCAAGTAGTTTGAGTACCAAGGAGTTTGAGAACCAAGGTACCACCAAAACATGTTGCTAGGAAGACACGATTCCCTTTGTTTCTGGTGTTCAGTTCATGCTCCCTACTGCTTTAACTTAGATTGCATCATTCATACACAAGAGGCAGAAATCAGCAGGTTTGGGTGAAGTCTATTCAAAGAGAAGTGCAATATTGTTTTAAGGTGGGAGGGCAGGAGAAGGTAACTATCTGTTTGGGAACACTTGTGGGGAATGAATTGCGGTGAAGCGCTTGGAAATTTCAACTCCACACTACAATTTTTTTGCCGTTGTAAGCCTCACTTTCCTTTCTTATATGCCTTTTTGTTCCCTAACGTAGTAGCTCGCCGGAAGAAAATAAATAAAAGGAAAGTGTGTCTCAACTTGGAGCCCTACAAATTAATCAATTAAAGCTTTAGTGGATTGATCTGCCGATTAAACCAATTAAGGTTTGCAGACCTACTAATTATCAGCCTTCCCAGCCTCAAATGCTTTGGACAGGTAATAATTATTTTAAAACATACCAAAAAGGAAAAAGGAGAAACGTCAATGGAAAGAGATTAAGCAAACACTTCTCCCCAAATCCAGCCAGCATTAAAACTGCAACTATACTCAGCACAGAGGGACGACAGAGAATGAGATGGTTGGATGGTGTTCTTGAAGCTACCAGCATGAGTTTGATCAAACTGCGGGAGGCAGTGGAGGACAGGAGTGCCTGGCGTGCTCTGGTCCATGGGGTCACGAAGAGTCGGGCACGACTAAACGACTAAACAACAACATACTCAGCACATTGAGAAAAAATGCTTCACTTTAAAAATACAATGAGGTGGGCTTTTTTGGCAAATCTTCCGCTGGTACTCAAAAGGTGCTACTG
Organism: Podarcis liolepis; assembly: GCF_965112155.1. NCBI lineage: Eukaryota > Metazoa > Chordata > Lepidosauria > Squamata > Lacertidae > Podarcis > Podarcis liolepis. The sequence continues at coordinate 4,946,590 of NC_139560.1, read as the reverse complement.
GAAGGAATTTTTTTTAAAAAATGTTTCGACTATGGCAGACCAGCATGGCTACCTACCTGTAACTAGAACTTCTGCTGGTAGTTAAGGTAAGAAAGTGAGGGGACAAACCAGAAATGAGGGTAATTGACCCAGACTAAGAGGCAGCATGGGTCGCGGGTGGCACTGTGGGTTAAACCACAGAGCCTAGGGCTTGCCAATCAGAAGGTCGGCGGTTCGAATCCCCGCAATGGGGTGAGCTCCCATTGCTCGGTCCCTGCTCCTGCCAACCTAGCAGTTCGAAAGCACGTCAAAGTGCAAGTAGATAAATAGGTACCGCTCCAGCGGGAAGGTAAACCATGTTTCCGTGCGCTGCTCTGGTTCCCCAGAAGCGGCTTAGTCATGCTGGCCACATGACCCGGAAGCTGTACACCGGCTCCCTCGGCCAATAAAGCAAGATGAGTGCCGCAACCCCAGAGTCGGCCACGACTGGACCTAACGGTCGGGGGTCCCTTTACCCTTTAAGAGGCAGCATGGAGAAAAAGGTGTGGCACGGTACAGATCTTTGAGTGGTAGAGCAGTTCTTGAGGGAGAAAGGAAGCTGTGTTGTGTTCTGCGCCTTAATGCATAGAATCAGAGAATTGTTGAGCTGGGACTCCAAAGGTCATCTAATGCAACACAACACTGGACTAGATGGGTCATGGTCCTGATCCAACTGGGTTCTTCTGATGTCCTTCTGAGGTGGTAGAATTGAACGTACCATTTCAGACTACTGGGGAGCAAGGGGAGAAGGCCACTGCAATAGGAAACCAGCACAGCAAGGAGAAGGATGGGCTGGACTCTTGACGCTCTACTTTTCTACTTGCAGGGATTAAAAAATAAAATTCGGGGGTATTCATAAAAAAATCACTCCTCCATAGAACTCATTCGACCACCCTCAGAACTATCTGCTTGTGTGTTGCATTTATATCCCATGTGTCCCCCCCCCCCCCGCCAGAGGAATTTATGGTTATCTCCCTTCTCATCTACACTTCTAGGCAGGTTAGGCTGAGAGGCAGTGATTGGCCCGTATTCATATCCTGCTTGGATGTAAAAATAAACCTCGAAGTGGATTTTGGGAAGGCCAGCACATCCTTTGAGAGCCAGTGTGGTGTAGTGGTTAAGAGCGGTAGTCTCATAATCTGGGGAACCAGGTTCGCGTCTCCGCTCCTCCACATGCAGCTGCTGAGTGACCTTGGGCCAATCACACTTCCTTGAAGTCTCTCAGCCCCACTCACCCCACAGAGTGTTTGTTGTGGGGGAGGAAGGGAAAGGAGAATGTTAGCTGCTTTGAGACTCCTTAAAGGGAGTGAAAGGCGGGATATCAAATCCAAACTACTACTACTACTACTACTACTACTACTACTCTTCTTCTTCGTCTTCGTCTTCATCTTCGTCTTCTTTGAGTGGCATAGTTCCCTCAGCAGGATCAAAGGAGCAAGGAATCTGGCAGGGACTACTGGGCCACTCTGTTGATGGCTTACTATTTTTCCGCAAAACACCTACTGCACCACTTTCTGCTAAGAGGCCGTCTGCTGTCTTTCACCGCACTGATCCTGCCACTAATGCAGTCAAGAGGCACCTCTGGGTGCCTGTCAAGCATTTAAAGGCAAAGATCGGCAGACCTCTCCCGGCAATACGAAAACATGGTGTGATCCTCTTAGTGGCCTAATTGCCACTTGTCCAATGCTCCCCTGGCCTCGGACTGTCATTTTGCATATTTAATATGCATCGAGGCTCCAACGACCCCTCTTAAACTCTCATGTCAGCATGCAAATGGAGTTTAATATAATTAGGCAGGACAGGAAGGCAGGGTCAACTGTGTGTTTTTATCTGTCATGCCAGACTCTTAATGCAACGTTCCAAGCCATCTAAGGTACATCCCCCACCATCCCTGCCCAAAGAACCTTTCAGTTTGAAAATAGTTCGCTCTTGAATTTAAAGGCATAGAGACCGAAGGAAGATATGCCCTTGTAAAACTGGTGAGAGAGGACAAGTGGAAGGGACCAAGCATTTAATATTTGCTTGGGCAAGAGATTGTCAACAGCTAAATAGGGGGAGTGGCTGAATAGGGGAGTAAAAGGTTCATAGTCAAAGAATTCTAGAGTTGGAATGAATCCTCTAGTCCAAGCCTTCCAATGCAGGTATCTCAACACCCGGTCCCCCATCCAATTTGAAACCATCTCGGACCCTGCTTAGCTTTGCAAATGTGCTAGCAGTTTTATTGCTGCACCACCAGGAGGACTCTAACAGAAGCATTTTTTACAAGGTGTGGAGAAAGTGGATTTAGAAAGGGGTTTTTTTTCCTCCCTCTCTGGTAACACTAGAACAGGTCAAAGGCCTGGAAACGATGCCTTATGAGGAACGGCTAAGGGAGCTGGGCATGTTTAGCCTGGAGAAGAGGAGGTTAAGGGGTGATATGATAGCCATGTTCAAATATATAAAAGGATGTCACATAGAGGAGGGGGAAAGGTTGTTTTCTGCTGCTCCAGAGAAGCGGACACGGAGCAATGGATCCAAATTACAAGAAAGAAGATTCCACCTAAACATTAGGAAGAACTTCCTGACAGTAAGAGCTGTTCGACAGTGGAATTTGCTGCCAAGGAGTGTGGTGGAGTCTCCTACTTTGGAGGTCTTTAAGCAGAGGCTTGACAACCATATGTCAGGAGTGCTCTGATGGTGTTTCCTGCTTGGCAGGGGGTTGGACTCGATGGCCCTTGTGGTCTCTTCCAACTCTATGATTCTATGATTCTATGATTCTAGGTGGACATCCCATGAAGCAGAACAGACAAAAGGAAGTGCTTCTTCACACATCTCATAGTCAAACTACGGAATTTGCTCCAACAAGAGGCATGGATGGCCGCCAACCTGGATGGCTTTGAAAGAGGACTAAGCAAACTCATGCATGAGAGAGCTTTAGATGACTACCAAACCCGATGGTTATGCTGTACCTGCTCTCCCCAAAAGATTCCATCAACGGGGTCTCTGAAAAACCCTACACATCACTTGGGAAGACAGGTGAACTAATACCAGTGTACTGGAAGAAGCAAAGATCACCAGTGTTGAAGCAATGATTCTTCAACATCAACTTCGTTGGACTGGTCATGTTGTGCGGTTTCCTGGTGATCATCTTCTGAAGCAACTACTCTATTCCGAACTTAAAAATGGAAAGCGTAATGCTGGTGGTCAACAAAAGAGGTTCAAAGACTGTCTCAAGGCAAATCTTAAAAAATGTAGTATAAACACCAACAATTGGGAAACACTAGTCTGCGAGCGCTCGAATTGGAGAACAGCCTTTACCAAATGTGTCACGGGCTTTGAAGACACTCGAACACAGGACATAAGGGAGAAACGTGCTAAGAGGAAGGCACACTTGGCAAATCCACACCGTGATCAACTCCCACCCGGAAACCTATGTCCCCACTGTGGAAGGACGTGTGGACCCAGAGTTGGCCTCCACAGTCACTTACGGACTCATTGTTAAATCCGTGTTTATGGAAGACAATCTTACTCAGCTACGAGGGATCGCCAATGGAAGAGAAAGAAGACTGTCAGAGGCAGCAATGCTTCTGAACAGCAGTTGATGGAAATCACAGACAAGGAGAGAGCTCTTGTACTCAAATCCTGCTTGTGGGTTTCCCACAGGTATCTGGCTGGCTGCTGTGAGAACAGGATGCTGGACTAGATTGGCCATTGGTATCAACCAGCAAGGTTGATGCAAACATGCTACAGAACATAACATTCAGGGCTAAACCATTCACTGAGCTACCACTTCTATTCCACCTTCTGCTTAATATCAACGTTTTGAGAGGCTCTACTGTCAAGTCTAAGGGATGCAGGTGGTGCTGTGGGTTAAACCACAGAGCCTAGGACTTGCCAATCAGAAGGTCGCGGATTGAATCCCCGCGACGGGGTGAGCTCCCTTTGCTCAGTCCCTGCTCCTGCCAACCTAGCAGTTTGAAAGCACGTCAAAAGTGCAAGTAGGTACCACTCCAGCGGGAAGATAAACGGCGTTTCCGTGCGCTCCTCTGATTCACCAGAAGCGGCTTAGTCATGCCTGCCACATGACCCAGAAGCTGTACGACGGCTCCCTCGGCCAATAAAGCGAGATGAGGGCTGCAACCCCAGAGTCGGTCACGACTGGACCTAATGGTCAGGGGTCCTTTTACCTTTTTACTGTCAAGTCAACACAAGTCTAAAGGTCCCTTTACCTTTTTACTGTCAAGTCTACCTAGCTTTTATTTGGCTGTCTTCTCTTCCTGGATGTATGGGAACAGGAGTAGTCAACAGTGTGCTTTCCATTTGCACTTGGACTCCAGCTCCCATCAGCCCCCGAGCAGCAGGGTCAACAGTTGGGGTGATGGGAAGTGTAGTCCAACCATATCTCAAGGGTTGGCTACCTTTGGAATGAAGCCCCTTCCTCTTCTCCTGAGATTGAATAGCTAGAGATGCTTCAGAATTGCTCCAAATCCCTCAAAGGCGCAGTGTGAATGCCACGCTTGCTAAGTTGGGAAGTGGAACTAAATAATAATCATCCTATCATCCTTGACCTTGCTTCTGAAGCTCAGTTTGATGTCCAACACAATACATCACATCCGTCAACAAAGAACTTCATGGCAGGCATGCGAAAAATTGGTTTCTGCTACCAAAGATGGTGGGAATTCGTAAGGCCCTTGGGTACCACATTTGCAGTGGGGTGGACAGAACCAAGCAAGAGGAACCCCCATGACTACCGCATAGAAGCTTTCAAGCTGCAAAACCCACCCAACAGAATGTTGCAGAAATTACATGAATCATCGTGTTGTTATAGCAACGTCATCCCTGCATCGGATCTAAAAACCCAGCACAGTTCACATAATAAAAAAGCATTAGGTAAAAAAAGATATATAATGAGATAAAAATGGATTGGCTCAACCTTGCAATAACACCCACGCTTCCCTTTCCAATACCACCACTTCTGAAAGCATCTGAATTTTTGATATTTAAATAAGGGGAGAGAAGCCTGGGAGAGAAACTAGAAGAGGCGGGGGGTTGTCAGCTTTGCATGAGGGCCACTGCCGTTATCAAAACTCAAATCCCATTGTTACCTACAGAAGGAATATTCCTATTTCGGCAAGTGGAGAAAGAAAAATAAAATGATAATGCCACACAGAAAAATGTGCTCCGATTCATAATGCTAAAGTTTCATAAGACTGGCAGAACTCCCTAACAACCACTTGCCACATTATATAAAGAGAACGGCCCCAACCAGCTGCCGTCCCTGAACAGGGAATGTAAACACGACTAGGGAAATTGCATGTGGGGAGAAGGGTGGACTCTGACCCCACGACCCCCACAATATACCCAGGTGCATCAGCCCCCGTGCACTTCAGCCCTCACCACCTCACATTGAGTGTGCACCTACCCTCCCCATTCATTCGTATTCCCCACTCAAGTGAAAGCAGATGAACAGGCCTATAGCCTGTCAAAACCCTGGAGTCCAGAAGTGGCTGCAGAGTCTGCAGCTAAGACCAGGTTCAGCTCCCTGAGCCTGCTTCTGGAGAAGAAGAGAACATGGCCCTATGATCATCTTCTGAGGCCCCTCTTCATGTGTCTCCTCCATAAAAGGTCCAGAGGAAGAAGAAGAGGAGTTTGGATTTGATATCCCACTTTATCACTACCCGAAGGAGTCTCAAAGTGGCCAACATTCTCCTTTCCCTTCCTCCCCCACAACAAACACTCTGTGAGGTGAGTGGGGCTGAGAGACTTCAGAGAAGTGTGACTGGCCCAAGGTCACCCAGCAGCTGCATGTGGAGAAGCGGAGACGCGAACCCGGTTCACCAGCTTACGACTCTACCGCTCTTAACCATTACACCACACTGGCTTTCAGAGGGTGGCAACATGAGAACGGGGCCTTCTCTGCAGTGGCTCCCCGTTTGTGGAATGCTATCCCCAGGGAGGTTTGCCTGGCACCTTCATTATGCACCTTTAGTTCGCTAGGCAAAAACCATTCCTCTTTAACCAGGCCTTTGGTCCCAGGTTCAAACCCTGGAGAGTCGCTGCCAGTCAGTGTGGGCAGCACTGAGGTAGACAAGCCAATGGTCTCACTTGACATAAGGCAGCTTTCTGTGTCCCTGTGTCATTTTGATCTTTCCCAAGTGTGTATTGTGGAAAGTTTCCCCTTCCACTTTTGGACCAATACGGCCTTTTAGATAAACGTGGCTATTCCAACGAGTCCAATGCGAGAGGCACATTTAAATGCAAAATGCACTGCTGTTACTGCTGCGAACCAAGAATCATTTTGTAAAATAAACCTACCAATCACATCAAGCAAAATTACTAGTGAAAAGCTGATCAAAGAAAGCGCATTCGTGCCACTTGGCTTCAAGTTGTATGCTGTCAACTACACAGGCTGCACATAACTGCCAATTCCGGGAACAAAAAGTAAAAAGTATCGCTTTACAGCACATGCATAAGGAGTGTGACATGAAACAAATATGTACTCTGCATTATATTATCCCCTCAAAGGAAGCACAGAATGCCATTCTGAAAGCACCGGTTTCAGTAATGCCGGAACGTCAGGTTAGTATCGTTACACAATGGGGTTCTAAGCAATTACTCAGGTTCAGTTTCCCTGGAACAAAGATCAGTGCAGACTGCGGTATCTTTAGGATATACAGTGGTACCTCTGGTTGCAAACAGGATCTGTTCCGGAGCCCCGTTGGCAACCTGAAAGAAATGCAACCCGCATCTGCGCATGCACGGCTGGTGATTCGCCACTTCTGCACATGCGTGTGACGTCATTTTGCGTGTCTGCACATGTGAGGGTGGCGAAACCCAGAAGTAACCTTTTCTGGTACTTCCAGGTCGCCGCAGGATGAAACCTGAAAAGACATAGCCTGAACCGAACGTAACAAGAGGTATGACTTTATAGTTCTACGGATCCAGCACAGAGGCAAGCAGGTCTCTGTGTATCCAGTTCCCAGCCTGTTTCCAGCTCACACACATACAACTCTGGTTACTGCACTCCTACCTAGCAGCTAGGACAGTGGGTGGAGGAAAGGCCCACCCATTAGCCTTGAGGGCACCATCCCTTCGTTGCAGCTCTTGCAACTGAGCTCATTCTTTTGTGATGTTGATGAGGGCACCTAAGTGGCCAGCTAAGGTCACTGCCTTGCGAAGAAGCTTGTCCCACTAATTCAGCAACAGGATCCACCTTTAGATTCTAATCTTCACTGGACTCTGGGAACTGGAAGGGATTCAGGGCATAATTCAGACTGAGCTCCCAAACCCACAACAATATTCTAATAAACATTAACCAGAATTCCTTTCAGGGAGCAAAACCACCACCACCACCACCCTGATTCTCCCCAGGATTTTCAAGGAAATCACATCCCCTAGCAAAGAATTCCTCTGCTCTGAGAGCCTTTTTGGTTCTTCCTACTGAATTATTTCTAAGGAGGCCTAGTTCAAAGTCAGGTAGCAAATCCGCTCCAGGTGGGGACCAGCATGATGGACATTCATCCATGCCACAGAACGCTACCTACATAGGAAAGCTAGACAGTGATTGCAGGGTCTGAGTCAGTTCAGTATTGGGTTATGAATTCAGAAGATACATAAGAACAGACACGGTTCAGCAACTGAGCTCTGCACACAAAAAATCCCAGATTTGATCTCCAGGTAGGACTGGGAGAGTACCCTATCTGAAACCCTGGGGAGCTTCTGCCAATCAGTGTAGATGATACTGAGCTAGATGGACCAATAGCTGCAGGGCATTGCAGAGGGTTTGACTAGATGACCCTGGGGGCCCCTTCCAAGTCTACAATTCTATGGTTCTATGGTCTGACTCTGTGTAAGGCACAGTGTTAGAAAATCAGCTATATAAGCTGGGCACCAAATGGCTCATTAAACCAAGGTTGTTGTGTTGTTGTTGCTTAGTCGTTTAGTCGTGTCCGACTCTTCATGACCCCCTCGACCAGAGCATGCCAGGCACTCCTGTCTTCCACTGCCTCCCACAGTTTGGTCAAACTCATGCTGGTAGCTTCGAGAACACTGTCCAACCATCTCGTCCTCTGTCGTTCCCTTCTCCTTGTGCCCTCCATCTTTCCCAACATCAAGATCTTTTCCAGGGAGTCTTCTCTTCTCATGAGGTGGCCAAAGTCTTAGAGCCTCAGCTTCAGGGTCTGTCCTTCCAGTGAGCACTCAGGGCTGATTTGCTTCAGAATGGAGAGGTTTGATCTTCTTGCAGTCCATGGGACTCTCAAGGGTCTCCTCCAGCACCACAATTCAAAAGCATCAATTCTTTGCCAAAACGGAATGTCTAGTTGCCATTTGGGGGGCAAGATGGCTCTAAAGCAGGCATAGGCAAACTCAGCCTGCCAGATGTTTTGGGACTACAACACCCATCATCCCTAGCTAACAGGACCAGTGGTCAGGGATGATGGGTATTATAGTCCCAAAACATCTGGAGGGCCGAGTTTGCCTATGCCTTCTCTAAAAAATTTTTTTTCAAATGATGGACTGACTGATTGATTCTTAGTTAAACATCTGGCTAGTTCAGATGAGAACCTTCAGCTGGGTTAAGAGCTCTGAGAACTTAAAGAAGAGGAGTCCCTTGATCCAGGGGCAGTCCGCATATCTATTGGCCAATTCCAACCTCTTTTTCTTAAGGCTGACTGCTCCTGCTCAGGCTGCACAGAAAAAGCAATTTGATTCCAGAAATGTGTTCTGATCGTGCAGATAAAATATCACTGATAGGGTATTAATGTGTGAAAACGGTCAGGTTCCAAGGACCCCCAGGCATGCATCTCCAGATGGTGGAGACGTCAGGTATCTTCACCTGGTCGCAAATGGTTGAAAGGCAGGTGCAAAATGTGCCTGGTGCTTAGCTGATTTTGAACACTGCTAAGGCAGCATGGGTGGCACTGTGGGTTAAACCACAGAGCCCAGGGCTTGCTGATCAGAAGGTTGGCGGTTCAAATCCCCGCGACGGGGTGAGCTCCCGTTGCTCGGTCCCTGCTCCTGCCAATCTAGCACTTCGAAAGCACATCAAAGTGCAAATAGATAAATAGGTACCACTCCAGCGGGAAGGTAAACAGCGTTTCCGTGCGCTGCTCTGGTTTGCCAGAAGTGGCTTAGTCATGCTGGCCACATGACCAAGAAGCTGTACGCCGGCTCTCTCGGCCAATAAAGCGAGATGAGCGCCGCAACTCCAGAGTTGGTCACGACTGGACCTAATGGTCAGGGGTCCCTTTACCTTTATGGTGGCTATGTTCCTATGTAACAAGAGCCCTGCTGCACCAAACCAAATATCTACCAAGTCCAGAGCCCTGTTTTCCACTACCACTAAGTAGGTAACATGCAAGTGACAATCAGGGTATGGAGACAAGAGCTATCTCCTGTTGTCGCTTCCAAAAGCTGACATTCTGGCTCTAACCATCAAGTTCCAAATCGCCATTACAGCTAATAGCCACCGATCAAAGGGCTGCTGTTTCTCTGTCAGGTGAATGAGTCACAGAAGATAAATAAGCTCTGTCTCATGAGAAACGCTGGGTCCTCCCACATGGTATCTTGCAGGCAGCAAGTCAAGTCAGGAAAAGGTAGGCACGTCTAGACCGTAGAGAATCGATTTATAACATACTTGAACTGAAAGCCCGTTTTACAGTAGCTGTAGAATCAGCCCCGAATTCCCCGGTAATAGACAATATAAAAAAGTGAATTGTCCCCATGCACCGAAGCGTGTCAATTGTAATTCAAGTTATAGACCAAAACCTTGCTTTGTAAAAGGTGTGTTTGTTAAATAAAGGCCTCTGAACACTTGGGAGAGCAGGGGCTGAACAGTTATAGGGAAGAGTTGCAGTTCACTGCTGGGCATGCAGAAGATCCCAGAAGGTCCCAGGTCAAAACCTTGGCGTCTCCCAAGATATCTGGAAATGTGCTCACTCTGAAACCCAGGAGAGCTACACAAATGTAGAAAATACCGAACTACAGAAAGAGGTCCACTTACAGAAGACTTTCCTGCACTCTCCTCCCCCAGCACATCCTAAATCTGCTATGCTATGAAGTTTTGGGGGGGAAACCAATAATATATTTTGGGGGGGGCACATAGGGAGAGAAGAGAGGGGAAAGTCCCATTGTATTAGTGGACCTTATTCACTGTACACATATACCACTGAATCCTACCCACCGTGTAGAATCAGATAAGAAGTGTATTTTTATAGGTAATTTTAGTATGGCTAAAATTTATGTATGTATAAAATTTATATAAAATATGTATAAAATTTGTATAATATATGTATAAAATTGAGTATGGCCCCCACCTTTACTGGGGATAAAGCATCTTCGCTTTACTTTTTCAAAGGGGGAAAAGGATACCAAGAATCTAAGAAAAATGTGCAGAACAACAACTTCAAACGTAGATGCCTGAAGCCTTCCCAAAGAAAACCCACTAGTTTAATCAAAACTCTTTTTGCTTTCCTCAAAAGCCATCAGGTGTTTAGACCAAAGTGGAGGAAAGCAATTCATTTGAGACAAGATGCTAGTACTTGCAACTCTGATTTCAAAAGACAGCGTGAGTAAACTGAGCTATATGCAGCACTGGTCTGACTCAGTATAAGGTAGATCCCTACTAACAGACTCAGGAGGCCAAAGAGAGGAACTGTCAGGACCTTGATTCCTAGCAGTAACTTGGACACAGACAGAGAGGCTAAGGAGAATTGAAATCATGAGACCTAACCACTGAACCACAGGCCTCTGAACCTGGACCCCTAGAGATCAAGAGGTCCCTTCCAAGTGTTGCAATCCGGGAAGCCCAGACCAAGGTTTGGGGCAAGTACTCTTTGGTGAGAGAAACCCAGCAGAGATCTCACATCACAAAACATGCAGCAAAGAAAAGTGTGGAGAGATAGGCTGCAAAACCTTAAAAATGTGCCCTCTCAGTGAGTCCCCAAAATATTCCCCTTTCTGAGCTATCCTACTTCATAGAATCATAGAATCATAGAGTTGGAAGAGACCACAAGGGCCATCAAGTCCAACCCCCTGCCAAGCAGGAAACACCATCAGAGCACTCCTGACATATGGTTGTCAAGCCTCTGCCTAAAGACCTCCAAAGTAGGAGACTCCACCACACTCCTTGGCAGCAAATTCCACTGTCGAACAGCTCTTACTGTCAGGAAGTTCTTCCTAATGTTTAGGTGGAATCTTCTTTCTTGTAGTTTGGATCCATTGCTCCGTGTCCGCTTCTCTGGAGCAGCAGAAAACAACCTTTCTCCCTCCTCTATGTGACATCCTTTTATATATTTGAACATGGCTATCATGTTCCCTAGCATAGAGACAGACCACGTGTTTGGTAAGTCATAAAATTGTTTACTTACAAAATTCTTCAAGGCTCAGATGAATGTGCATTTCTGTGAAATAGTCAGGAAAGATGCACAGGCAGTCAAAATGTTCCTTTGTTACAAAAGTACAAGTTTCTAAAGTATCAATAGAGAAAAATGCTAGTTTCATACTCTGCTCTTGTCCGAAGCAAAAGAGGTTGGTTAAAGCCAGGTGGCAGGAGTGACCAGCTCAGAGTTCTTTATGTACTGAAATCCATATGGAGAGAGAGAGAGAGAGAGAGATAGAGAGATAACAAAATTTCCTTTCAATATATGAAGTGATGTCATAGGCTAAGCCTGGCAAGACAGCTTACTCTGTCTCAAGTTCAAAACAAAAAAATTCCTTCCAGTAGCACCTTAAAGACCAACTAAGTTAGTTCTTGGTATGAGCTTATCTCATTATACATGACAAAGCCATTTCTCACCTTCTCACCCCTTGCTTTTTCCTGTAAGACCTATTGCAGTCGTTAAGAGTCGTCAACAGGCTCATCTCAGCTATCTGCCAATCACCCATTCCCACCACCCTTCTGAGTAATACCCCTCCCCACCTTCTCACTATATAGAAGGATCTGGCAACTTCTGTTTCAGTGTATCTGAAGAAGTGTGCTTGCACACGATAGCTCATACCAAGAACTAACTTAGTTGGTCTTTAAGGTGCTACTGGAAGGAATTTTTTTGTTTTGACTATGGCAGACCAACACGGCTACCTATCTGTAACTGTCTCAAGTTCAGGTAGCTAAGAGCTCAGTAGAGAGTCCCCCTGGAACAATGTATGTGCTCCCTGGGCTCTGTCCAGGGTCCTGAAAGACATTCTCCTATTGCTTCAATTGCTCAGAATCTGCACATCCTGTCCCAGAGTGTTTGCTGGATTTCCATCTCCCCTGTCATGTCCATGGGCAGGATAGAGCATTCTACTAACTTCTGAGCACTTTGAGACAGTCCACTTTGAGAATGCACCCTTGAATTTGGATAACGTAGAAAGTAGAGAAGGGTTTGAGGATGTATGTAGAAACGAGTCTACTGTACAAAGGTAACATTCTCATCCATTATTCTTTCCCCTTTTGCCTCTGAGTCCACGCACCAGAGAAGTCTGGGAGCAACCAGGACAGGCACTCCCCACTGGCACATGGATCTTGGAAGGTTGCCTAGAAGGTTCAGCCCAGACGCTGAGGTCCACCTCCAAGGGCCTTCTCGTGGTCCCTTCACTGCAAGAAGTGAGGTTACAGGGAAGCAGGCAGAGGGCCTTCTCACTAGTGGTGCCCTCCCTGCCTGCGGAATGCCTTCCCCTCACCACCACCAAATGTCAAGGAGATAAGGAACTGCACAACTTTTGGAAGACATCAGAAGGCAGCCTTGTTTGGGGAACGTTTTTTAATGTTTGACATCTTATTATGTTTTCATATGTGCTGGAAGCCATCCAGAGTGGGTGGGATATAAACAATACTATTATTATTATTATTATTATTATTATTATTATTATTATTAGCTGTTTGGAAGTGGAATAGACTCCCTCAGGAGGTGGAAGACTCTGCTTTCCTGGAGGTTTTTAAGCAGAGGTGGGATGGTTATCTATCATGGATGCTTTAGCCAAAATTCCTGCATTGTGTGTGTGTGGGGGGGGTTAACTAGATGATCATTGAATCCCTTCCAGCTCTAAGATTCTATGAATATTATGATGGCCCTTGGTCTGAACAAAATAAAATGGAATGGAGTGATAGGACAGAAGAGTCTTTGCAAATCCAGTGATGGACAGTTTCAATTACTGCAAACAACCGGCTCACAAATGATCCTTCACGCACACCAGTAACCCAAAGAATACGATGATGTCCAACATGGTGAAGCATACGCCAAAATGTAGTTCAAAGGGAATGATCAGTGTCCCACCGAACACACAACTGGAATTCATGACTCTGGTCCTGTGTAAGCCAATGTTGTTTAGACTCCCATTAGCCTCAGCCAGTATAGCCAATGTTCAAGAGTGATGGGAGTTGTACCCGGGACCATCTGAAGGGGACGTCATTGGCTACCCCTGGCCCAGTCCGCCGAGAATGGTACATTCTCAAAGCCAAGATGCAAGGTAGATCTTCTGCCAGATTTATTTTGGGCAGAGACTGGAACACAGAAACACATTTCTACAGCAAATGGCCAGACGTCTGAATGACAGAAGTTCTGCTCACATCATTACCTGGGTATCTGCCTTTCCAAATACTGCTCTCATCACTTATTCATCTTGCCGCATTGCTGAAGGGACTCTTCACACAAGGGAACCACCAGGGAACAAAACTCAGTGACGGATTCCTCCGTTAAGTAAAGAACTATATTTGCTGAATATTTAAAGTGCAACACCCCTGCAACAAAACGGCAAGCTCCACATGGTTCCATCAGCTATTCCTTCTCCGTCTTCCCTTACCACTGAACCTTGCTCAGGGGTTGAATGCATAAAGTATCCTCTAGTCATCGGGGAAAAGAGACATCACAAAAGCCTTTGGTTTACCAAGCACAAGTCAAAAAGAGGATACGTCTAACTGCCAAAGCTATAACTCCAGGGAAGGCTCATCCATTTTAAGCACTTGTACTGCCTCGCGATCACCTTGTTATGACCTTGCAAAGGCTCTCCAAGTTATTCTAATATTGCTTTAGAAAACTTGGAAGGCCGTCAAAAAATTATGCTTTTTCCACCTAATTAAAACATACCTGTGGAAGGGTCGCTGCTGTCCCCATGTGACTTACTGAGACACCGGTCTACAAACTACATTCAACAGAAGACGATGGGCCGTTCCTAAATTATGATATTGGAAAGCAAGAGGAAATTTTCTCACTAAGATGCCTTGCCCACCATGACCAACCTGGACTTTGGGGTGTGCTATAGCTCAGTTAGTGTATATTCATATTTGTTTTATTTTGTTGCATTTCTATTCCACCTTTTTCTCCATGATGCTAAAGATGGCGCACGTGGCTCCCCCTCTCATTTAATCCCCTTAACAACCCTGTGAGGTAGGGCTAGGCTGGCCCAAGGTCACCCAGTGAGCTCCATGGCCACACAGGGCATTTAAATCCTGTTCCCCCAGGACCTACTCTAACCACTACACCACATTGTCACTGTGTAGTCATGGTGAGGCCCAATTCAGCACTATTTGCCATCTGCATGTGCACATCTCATAGCAGCCTTGCAAGGATTGCTCAGGAGAAAAGATGGTGCAAGGGTAAAAAGGAGTTCCCTACAGTTCTGAAAATTTGAGAATTGCTGTGTTTGACTATTCTAGGTCTCATGTCCATGATGGATGAACCAACATTGCTGGAGAACTGCTGAAGGCAGAAGCCCATCTTGCAGCAGTCATCAAAACTAGAACAGAACATGCCATTTGGCAAGTCCATCCCTTTTTAAGGTGTGGCTCTTAGGTCCAAATCGTTTTCTCTGGTACAGAGCAAGTCGTACAGCTTTCCATCACTAATAATTGGTCTTCTCCAATACTTGGTCTTCTCCAAGGCTCCCAAATGGAACCATGGTTTCCTGTAGAGGTGAAGTGTCATGATGCTGGGATTAACTCCCTTCTCCAAGAGATGAACTGGAGGGCCCAGAAGATGAGTACATGGTTGCAATGCCCTTATGGCCTAAGGATGTCACACTATCATCTTCTGAGTCTTAAGACTCCATCAGACAACTCAGTATAATAATAATTAATAATAATAATAATAATAATAATAATAATAATTTAGTTAGTCACCAGCCACTCTGTGTGACTTCCAGCAAAGTATTAAAATACAGTAGTCTGTTAAACATTAAAAGCTTCCCTAAACAGGGCTGCCTTCAGATGTCTTCTAAAAGTCTGGTAGTTTGTCTTCTCTTTGACATCGGGTGGGAGGGCATTCCACAGAGCGGGTGCCACTACCGAGAAGGCCCTCTGACTGGTTCCCTTTAAATTGGCTTCTTGCAGTGAGAGAACCGTGTTGTCTCGGCGGCCACTCCCAGTCACCAGTCTAGCTGCCACATTCTGGATTAGTTGTAGTTTCCAGGTCACCTTCAAAGGTAGTCCCACATAGAGTGCATTGCAGTAGTCCAAGCGGGAGATAACCAGAGCATGCACCACTCTGGTGAGACAGTCTGCAGGCTGTATAACCAGACTCTCCCCTGGTTAGCCATAACTGCTGCTCCTTTATAAGACTCAGTCTTAGGCTGACTATTGCTGAAGCAACACCTGAGCTCTGCTGTCTTATAACACAGTCTAAGTCCTGCGCAAGGCCTCACTTCAGCCTCGCCTTGGATGAGGTCACTGCTCATACCATGACAGGAAACAGCTTTTTTTTTTTTTTTAAGAAGACCACCAGAACCTGCTACTTCCTAGTGTCTGCTGGGACAATGCTGATATCCTGGGCTGAGAAGTAGGAGGTGTTTGCGACTCAAGATCCCTAGGACTTGGGTCACATTACACAGAGGCCTAGCGGATCCCCAGGATCTAGCAGACCCACACCCCAAGGCCCTGCGATACTGAAGGAGAAAGGCAATGGAACAAATAAATAAATATCTACCTAGTTCAGTTTAGGCCTCCTGCCAGAAAGCCAGAGGGCCTTTATGCTGTGTTTTCTGAAGAGGAAAGTCTTTCGCATCAACATAATGGCAACCGACTGCAGCATAATGAAAGTTCATGCATTTTGGTAGAGCAACGGGAGAGATTGAAAGAGAAGCACCAAAGAGGCAGAGGACTCAAGAATCAGAGGCGTGCAGGTTGATCGGAAAAGAGGCAATCTTTCCAGGATGTTGGATCCAAAACCATTTAAGACCTTACCAGCAAGGCTGGGGGACCTATGGCTCTCCAGAGAATGTTGGACTACAACTCCTATCATCCCTGTCCACTGGCCAGGCTGACTGAGGTGGATGGAAGTACAGCAACATCTCAAGGGGCTTTGTAAGTACCAGCAATTTGAACCGGACTTGGAAGTGAGGAGGTGCTGGAACCTGACAGAGAACCCACCCACCATCTCTGACAACAGACAACCTGGCCTCCACCTACAAAATACCCTCTGGAGGTCCAAAATGCAGACCCTACAACCACACACACTCAGCTAACTTCTATTAAGGGCCTTACAGCACACTGTAAGAGGAGGAAGGTTTAATCCATCAGGCCATGGTCTCCAGCATCCGCAGTGGATTTGACATGCAGGGATGGAGCCCTACGCCCACCCATCAAAACTGACTGGTCTGCTGGAGAGTTTGACAGGGACAGAATGGAATGATTGTGTAGGTGTTGAGATGGCTAGTTCACAGGGTAAAACAGCTCCATACCATGTGCTGGGGATGTCCCCAGAGATGCACTTTCAGGGAAGACCATCAGAAATGCTCAGAGTCTTCCACTGATGCAGCCACAGCTTCCCAGATGCAATTCTCACTCTCGCAGCAGCTGAAAAATGCGCTGGCAATGTCACCGGAACCTCCACGGCTGTATCCATGGAGAGAGTTTGCTTTCTGTGTTCCAAAACAATCTATCTATTCCAAAAACGCAGCATCTCATACTTATTCCCCCCCCCCCTGTACATGTAAATTTGCAGTGAGTCAATGGCAGGGGAGGAAACTGAAGCTACATCTCCCAGATTCAAGGAAAACAATCCGGCTCCTGGATTGGGAACAGTCGGAAGGAGCCCAGTTCTGGCTCCCAGCAGCCCTACAGATTTTGAAGAGAGCCGAGTCAGAGTCTTGCAACCGAGAAAAGAAAAACGGCTTTTCCAGTTGCACAAAGACCAGAGCAGCTCTTCATTTTCCAGAAGGGTGGCTGCGTAAGTCCGGAAATTACGCACTGCGCTGAGAAACTGGATAAAGTTTTTCTCCTTCTCTCATAACACTGGAAAGTGCGACATGCAATGAAGCTGAATGTTGGATGATTCAGGACAGATAAAAGAATGTGCTTCTTCTTGGAGCACAGAGATAAACTGTGGAATGCATTCCCCCAGGAGGCAGTGATGGCATACACCTGGGTGGCTTTAAAAGAGATTTAGGCAAATTCTTGGAGGAGATCCGCTCCACTTCCCCATGGGGAGGAGCTGTGGTGGACCGCGTGGCCACCCACTCTCCTCCGGGGGCGGGGGACTTAGTCCCCCACTGCCCAGGGGATCCCAGCCACATCAGCAACCAGCCAGCCAATCCACTGGCCAGGGGCGTGGCCAGGACCATTTAAACAGAGGCGTGAGCAGGAGGGCTTCCTCTTTGGCTCGCTTCCTCGATCACCCTCCCTCCCTATTTTGCAGCTTTTAGTCAATGGCCTTGCTAGGGACCTCGGTTGGTCGTCATTGAGGGGCCTGGTAGGAATTTTTCCACCTGGCAAATTGGCACAGGGCATTGGGTTTTCGCCTACCTCGTAGAAATCGTCACAACTTTGTTAGGGTTGCGGATAGGCACTGCTTGATCTTGTGATGGGATCCGCAGGATTTTTGCATTGGGTCACCCCAAATTCACCATCAGATCACATAGATTGTCCATGGCTACAGCCTGCAGCAAAAAAATCACGCACCCACTGTTGTGTGGGGCCACAATGGCGCAAAGAACAGATCCACATGGATCCTCAGGATTTTTGCATTGAGCTACCTCAAACGCACCGTCAAATCACATATCATGTCTGTGGCCACAGCATGAACCACAAAAATCATACATCCACTGTTTCGTTCAGAATATTTTTTTTTCTTGTTTTCCTCCTCTAAAAACTAAGTGCGTCTTATGGTCAGGTGCATCTTATGGAGCGAAAAATACGGTAAATAAATAAAATAGGGAAGGGTTTTGATCCCTTTTCGCTTTGGGAATGGGGTGGGGAGATAATGTCAAGGAATGGAATTGGGTGATCCATTCAACCAGGCTTTTCAAGGACACAACAGCAGAGCTCAGAAGCGGAAAGTGCTTGCACTTCAGCGATCATAATAAGTGGTTTTTTAAAAATAAAATAAAAAGTAAAAAAAACACAAGCCGAGAGGAATTAAACAAAGCATTAAGCATTTTCCTCTTTCCCTGTTGCAAATAGTCTGCAAAGATCAATTAAAGTGGATTTAGCACACAGCAGGCTAAGACAAGCAAACACTTGGAGAGGGAAGAAAAGAGGAATAAGAGAAAAGTATTCCGGGCGGCAGCTTAAAAGGATGCCCACCACAGTGAAGAAAACTAATTGATGAAATCATCTCTTCCCAGGGAGTTGGGGGAGGGGGAGGATTTCTCAAGTCAGCAAGGCTCAGCAAAAAAACCCCAAACAACAACTGTAAGAACAGGAAAGGTGTTCTTACGCAAGAGCTGTTTTAGCATGCCATAGAAACGAAATTCCCAACCGTGCAGAAGATTAGGTGTTGCGTTTGCAGAGAGCGAGCAAGCATAGGAGCAGGCCCACACAGAGGATTTGCATGACAAAGTGCTCCCGAAAGTTACCTCAATGCAGTCCAAACATCAAAACCTCACCAGGAGAAAATCCAGTTCAACAGTCAAAACAAAAGATCAACACAGAGCTTAAGACGGATGTTGACAAGCTGGAAGGTGTGCAGAGGATGGGTGACCAAGATGGTTAGTCAGTGTGGCAGATACATGAATATGAACCCTGCAGGATTAGACCAAAGCTCCAGCATCCCATGTCCCTCCCCCACCTCCCCAAAAAATTGCCCTGCCAGACACCTCCAGGGAGTCCACTTCTAGGAAGCTTCCTCCAAAAGCTAGATTTTAATGGATCAGGTTCTGGAATAATAAGACAACAGTAGAAGCATCTGTTGTCTGTCTTCTGGGGAAGTCTCAGTTAGATTACTGCGATGTGTAATACATGGGGCCAGTTCAGAAACTTGAAGTCCGTGTAGAATTCAGCAGCCAGATTGCTCACAGGGGCAAGACAGTTTGAGCACGTAACACCAATCCTGGCCCAACTGATCAAGCTTACCTCAAAGTGATGGTTTTGACCTATAGATTCTTAAATGGCTCAGGACCACAATACCTCAAGGACCGCCTCATCCCATATGAACTGACCCAACCCTGCAATCATCATCTGAGGCCCTTTTCCCTCTGCCCCTTCCTCTGGAGGTCTGGAGGGTGGCAACACAAGAAAGAGTCTTTTCTGCAGTGGCTCCCCATTTGTTGAATGTTCTTCCCAGGAAAGCTCGCCTGGCATCTTCATTGCATACCTTTAGGCGTCAGGCAAAAATGTTCCTCTTCAACCAAGCCTAGAAGCATCCAATGTTGCAACTAACTTTCACCATACAGTGGTGCCCCGCAAGACGAATGCCTCGCAAGACGGAAAGCTCGCTAGACGAAAGAGTTTTCCGTTTTGGAGGTGCTTCGCAAAACGAATTTCCTATGGGCTTGCTTCGCAAGACGACAATGTCTTGCGAGTTCCTGCTTTTTTTCCCCTTCCCCCCCTTTTTCTAAGCCGCTAAGCCGCTTATCAGCTGATCCGATCAGCAGATAAGCCGCTAATAGCGCTAATAGCGCTAATCCGCTAATCCGTCAATGGGCTTGCTTCGCAAGACGAAAAAACCGCTAGACGAAGAGAATCACAGAACGGATTCTTTTCGTCTTGCGAGGCACCACTGTACTCAAAAGTAGGCCCACTGAAATTTAAGGATATGGCTGACTTGCGTATCAGTGGGCCCATTCTGCAAATGACTTGCTTTAGTTTATCACCAAACCTCACAGCACAATTCCAATATCAATGCAAAACATAGGTGTTTGGGAGCAAAATATCAGTATACACTGAAAATTGGTCCAAATCGGAGTTGATGTTAACAGTAAACCTTTTCTTGGTTCAACCGTTTAAACAATGCCGATTTTGTATTTGCACAGACATTAGATATCTAGGCATATTATAACACAATCAGAGTTATCTAAATTAGGACTAATTTCAGTGGAGCCGCTCTGGGTACACCTCAGTGGAATGCAACCCATGAACTGTAAAGTGCAGACCCACAACTGCAAACATACAGAGGGAGAGGGAGAGATCAGCGGGTGGTGCTGTGGTCTAAACCATTGAGCCTCGATCAGAAAGTCGGCGGTCTGAATCCCCACAACGCGGTGAGCTCCCGTTGCTCTGTCCCAGCTCCTGCCAACCTAGCAGTTCAAAAGCACACCAGTGCAAGTAGATAAATAGATACCACTGCGGCGGGAAGGTATATGGCGTTTCCGTGCACTCTGGTTTCTGTCACGGTGTCCCATTGCACCAGAAGAGGTTTACTCATGCTGGACACATGACCTGGAAAGCTGTCTGTGGACAAACGCTGGCTCCCTCAGCTTGAAAGCGAGATGAGCGCCGCAACTCCATAGTGGCCTTTGACTGCACTGAACCAACCAGGGGTCCTTTAAAGGTAAATATAAAGGGACCCCTGACCATTAGGTCCAGTCATGAACGACTCTGGGGTTGCAGTGCCAAGGGCTGGCCAAGGGAGCCGGCGTACAGCTTCCGGGTCATGTGGCCAGCATGACTAAGCCACTTCTGGCAAACCAGAGCAGCGCACGGAAACGCCGTTTACCTTCCCGCCGGAGCGGTACCTATTTATCTACTTGCACTGGTGTGCTTTCGAACTGTTCCTTATCAGGAAGATGCGTCAGGGCACCACTCACCCCTGATTATTATGGCTGCACCCTTTCTAGCTCTGCAATATCCTGTTTTAAGATGGGAGTTTAAGAACACAAGAAAAGCCATACCATCTCCCCACAATCACAAAAAGGGTACCAAATACCATTTCAAAACTCAAGTCGCTGTGTGGCTCAAATTCTTGGCATATTAGGAGGCTACCCAGGGGGTGTTTGCTTCTAATCCAGTTCGGTATTTTGAGCTGCGGCTGAAGCAAAGTGGGTTGGAGGTTATAGAGGTGAGCAGATCTTAAGCACCCATAGACCTGAGTGTCCGTGTGCAAAGTATTTTTACACACTCTGAGCTTTGTCATGGGATAGGCTACAGATTTAAAATTAATCAGGCACTGGGCAGAGTTCAAAACACCACGGCTTTAGAAGTCACACACAAAGCAGCACTTGAATTGATCTCGTTTATTTTTTTAAAAAAATAAGCCGTCATATTGAAGATAGCCAGTAGGGGGAGTCCACGCCTACAGCTTTGAGACAATCAAGAGTACGAAATTTTCCCCATTACTTTGCTCAGTGCGAAAATTCCCTCCTTCCACGAACTGGGAGGCGGCCGAAAGGGAGATCTGTGGAAAGCCAGGAACTTGTCACGACCACAATTCTTCGGTGGGTTACGCTGGCTTCGCTTGCAAAGTTTCAAGGAGGAAAGGGGACACCCCTCTCTCAGCACAGACTTGACATTCGCACTTCCAGACACCAGGAACATAACTAAAGCTCAAGACATGTAATTCCAGACCCATATTCAAGGTCTTGATACTAGTGTTTACAGCCCTGAACAACTCGGGACCAGGTTACCTGAAAGACTGCCAGCCCCTGCAGAAACCTGCAACCCCATTTACGCAGATCATCTAGAGAAATTCTACTTATGGTACTGAACCCTACAGAACACCATAGGGTGAAGACACCTAAAGAGGTATTACCTGCTATTTCACCTGCAACATGGAATGCTGTTCCCTCTGCCGTACATGAAGGAGCAACCATCAGTTCGTCTTTAGACATCCTGAAAAAACATATCTTTCTGCCCAGGCTTTCCCCGACTCATAACTTTACAGAAACAACCTTTGATAAACACAGATGTTGTATATCACATTTATTATTTCAAACCCCCCTGAAGTAGCTCCTTGGTCCCTGGCATCCTGGCCCTGCAGGAAAGCAATGTTGCTTTCGATGCTCTGCCCCTTGCTGAATGTTGCTGTCTCAAAGCCTCACTTGTCAGACTTCCAATCACTCACAGCGTTGGGCTGGGGGTGTCTGAGTGAGTCAAATGGCTTATGGAGATCGTTCCTGCCTGCTCCAGTTATCCATCTCCATTTGATCAATTACATGTTCCATTTATGTGAATGCTAATGCTCATAATTAATCTCAATGTATTTTTGTAGAACGGGAGCGAAAAAATATATTTGAGTTGAGCTAGATTGCTGTAAAACAAGGCTATTTTTTTCCAATGTTCCAATGTTCAGAGCTAAATATAGAACTGGGTAGTCACAGCACCTCCAAACACCATTATGATTTAGTATTTTTTAAACATCACTTGCAAAGTGCCCTAAATTTATTAAATTCCTAATGTGCCAATTATCATATATACTAAATTTACTAATTACCAAACACTGTACAAACATTTTACAACAGGGCTGTCCCTGTCCATTGGTTTATTTGCCTGGCAGAAGTCCTCAGATCCGTTCCTTAGGTCCACTTCTAAGCCTCATGAATTTTGAAGCGAGACAAGCTGGTTTTCAACATCCTACAGTGAACTCCCAAATATTACCCAATTTCCCTCGGGGTTCAGAATTATGCAATGACACCAAAACTATGTACATTCATACATCCATTCCCAAGTCACTAAAGGAGATGCTGCGAATGATCAGAGTCACACTTGAACCATCAGGGAGTCCTGCCTTATAACTCCTTTAATTAAATAATAATAATAATAAGAAGAAGAATAATATTTTATTTATACTCCGCCCTCCCAGGCCAGGGCCGGGCTCAGGGCGGCTAACACCAAATATAAATTACAATAAAACGTAATAGGAAAAAAACAAAAACAATTAAAATACAGCTTAAAATGCAGCCTCATTTTAGTGTAGCCCATAAATCAAGACCATAAAGGGAGGAAACGTCAGATATTCACCCGAGCCTGCTAGGGCCAGCAAAAAAGCCAACGGAAAATTGATATGCCAAATCCCATATAAGCGATCAGAGTGAGTCTAAGCTGAAGGCCAGGCAGAACGGCTCCGTCTTGCAGGCCCTGCGGAAAGATGTCAAATCCCACAGGGCCCTGGTCTCTTGTGACAGAGCGTTCCATCAAGTCAGGGCCAGTACTGAAAAGGCCCTAATCCTAGTTGAGACCAATCTAATCTCCTTAAGGCTCAGGACCTCCAAAGTGTTGCTATTTATGGACCTTACAGTCCTCCACGGGGCATACCAGGAGAGGTGGTCCCGTAGGTATGAGGGTCCTTTGAGACTGATACTCATCTATATGCTTTGCAACTCTGCCCAACGCACACCTTGGTTTAATTCAGACACCACCACGAGTCATGGTTTGTGCTAACTAGAGTTTAGAACCCAACACACACTCTGAGTTCCCAAGTGCACTAAGCAAACCGAGTTTACCCCTGCTTGCTTTCATTGTTCACCCGCTCAGCACTTCCAGGACCAAGGGACATTTATGGGTTCACAGTTCAGACATTACACCAGACTGCCAGGGCTGGAGTCAGATGTAGGTCAGCACTAAAATGCGCAGGAACCCATTGTCCGTGAAGTTAACTCTATTCAAGGGAATGGCATACAACTCAGCAAACCTATCCAGTAGGTCTTCCCCCTCTGGAGCAGTTGCCAGGACTGAAGGTCCCTGTCTTCCACTCTTTCTAAGGCTCCTCCTCTCCCAGATGTTTCCCAAGCAGTCTCAAACTGTGTCTGCGCACCTCTGGCCTCTGTTCTGCCCTCCTCGTTATTCTGTATGTTCTTGGAGACCAGGGGAGAGGGGAGCTTGTCACAGCAGGAGACAGAGGCTCCCTGGATTCTTCAGCACCCTCTGATGGCCTGGGACTTAGTCTCAGTCTGCACCGGATCCTTTGCCTCAGGCATCATCTGGACCAAGTCTGGGGCCTGATCCTGAAGAGTCCCAGTCTGCACAGGTTCCCCTGCAACAAACACCAGCTGGGCTGAGTCAGGGGCCTGAGCCTCTCCTGGCTCCAGATGCGGGGATGACCTTGTTGCCTTCAGCTGGGACATCACTCACAGCTGCTCCACTACCGGTTGGGTCAGGGGAGGCTGAAGTGGCCTCTGGGTCTAGTAACCCACTGATGTCTCCCAAGCTGCAGAGACTCAGTTCTGAGAGGAGAGACCTGAGTACTCGCAGGAGGAGTGCTCTCCTTCAGGCGAAACAGGGAGGTGAGTCGCCAGGGGATCAGGACCGGCCGCTACCCCAACAAAGATAAAAGAAGAAGAAGAAGAAGAAGAAGAAGAAGAAGAAGAAGAAGAAGAAGAGTTTGGATTTGATATCCCGCCTTTCACTCCCTTTAAGGAGTCTCAAAGCGGCTAACATTCTCCTTTCCCTTCCTCCCCCACAACAAACACTCTGTGAGGTGAGTGGGGCTGAGAGACTTCAAAGAAGTGTGACTGGCCCAAGGTCACCCAGCAGCTGCATATGGAGGAGCGGAGACGTGAACCCGGTTCCCCAGATTACGAGACTACCGCTCTTAACCACTACACCACACTGGCTGCCAGACCCCGCCCCAGGTTGCGGGAGCAACACTGCTGTATGCTAGATCCTGCCTGAGATCCTGTACCTGCCTGGTTTCCTGCCTCGTGTCCTGCCTTGGCCCTGTCGGACTGACTCCTAGCAGACCGGTCCTGGACCGCCTTTCACTGTTTACCCCCAGGCCCAGCACACACACTCCTGACTCTCCTCCTCTGCTTCAGCCTTGGAGTCTGAACTGCTTCCTGTCATAGGCGCTCCCTGCTCACTAAACCCTGTTGCCCCTTCAGCATCCAGCCCCTCCTCCCAATCCGACTTCTCCTCTGTGTCCCACCACCAACCCCTGGTCTCTGAGCCTTCCCCCTCTGGGTTCTCCCTTGGGGGTTCCCTGGCTGGCACCTCCCACCGCTCAACATCCAGCCAGTCCCTGACACAGACCAGCTTTCCCCAACCTGGTGCCTTCCATATTGGCTGGTGATGATGGGAGCTGCTGTCCAAAGCTTCTGGGGGCACCAGGTTGGGGGAATCTGCACAGTATCAGAGCAAAGCTTCCTTCTCCCTTGAGTTATGGGTCAAGTCCTTAGCAGGCCGTTCTGAACTGAGCCAAATAATCCAAGAGAAGCTTCGAACTTCCATAAACAAGTGTGGCAGTGTTAAGCTATTATATATGACTGGTACATGGGACACGCAGAGATTGGCTTGTTGCTATGGTTGTCAACAACAGACTTTCATTAGGCACCTTGCAAAAAGCTGGCTGGGAGGAGAAAACGATGTAGGCGTCATATATATATATTTGATTGACAACTGAAATCCTACGATGGGCTGTCAAAAAGCCAGCTTTAACATGCCAAGTCTTCAGCACAGTATTATTTGCAGATTTAATTAGTCCAAATAATGTGAGATCGGCGAGTGAGTGTCACTAATCCACCAACACCAGGGGCACAATTGCAGCATTCCACACACAGGCACGGAAGATCAACCTGACAGGTCGGGGCGGCGGGGGAACAATGTTTATTTGGCACTTTTGTGAGCCGCGGTGTTTACTGCAGAGACTCCATGGATGCTGCCCCCTGGAGGAAGGCGATAGAAGACTGCAGGCACAATCGTACCTGCAACTCTCATACTCAAATCAGTATTAAGTAAAAGCATGAAGACAGTCCCTGGAGCTGACTCCAGAGAGTGTTGGTGTTGGACAGGGTGAGCAAAAACAGCCAGGGAGGCACTGATCCAAAGGTATTACCACTTTCATGTTGCACAGAGCACCCAAGATCGTATAGAAGCATAGATTTGGAAGGAGCCACAAAAGTCATCTAGTCTAACCCCATACAATACAGGAATCTTTTGCCCAATGTGTGAATTGAACCCACAAACGTTGAACTCGCTCCCAGAGGAGGCAGCTGTGGCCACCAGCTTGGATGGATTTAAAAGAGGATTGGATACCGTATTTTCCGCTCCATAAAACACACTTTTTTCTTCCTAAAAAGCAAGTGGAAATGTCTGTGTCTTATGGAGTGAATGCGTGGTCCCTGGAGCCGAATTGCCCAGGGGCAAAAAGGACATCATGCTCGTTTTTTTGAAAGAAGGATGGTGAAACAAAGCCACTGATCGGCAGGTGATCGGAAGCGAGATAAGGGACGCTAGCAATAAAGGAGGCTGCCTGGGAGGCGGGCGGTGAAGAAACCCAACTTGCGAGGAGAGGAGACAGGAAGTCTAAAGCAATGAGGAGAGAAATTAGCAGAAAAGGAGGAGCAAAAAACTGCTCTAGCTAAGGAAAAGACACTAAGGCCAACAAGAAGGAAGGGAGTGTTGAAACAAAGCCACTGAGCAGCTGATCGGCAAGGGATCGGGAAGGAGATAAGGGACGCTAGCAATAAAGGAGGCTGCCTGGGAGGGGGAAGGCAAAAGTCCATGGATCCTCGGGATTTTTACATTGGGTCAACCCAAATTCACCATCAGATCACATAGCATGTCCATGGCTACAGCCTGCACCAAAAAAATCACGCATCCACTGTTTCGTAGGGATGCAATGGCACAAAAACGTGGTTACAAAGCACAGATCCACATGGATTCTCAGGATTTTTGCATTGGGCTACCCCAAACTCACCGTCAAATCACATGTCTGTGGCCACAGCATGAACCACAAAAATCATACATCCACTGTTTTGTTCAGAATATTTTTTTTCTTGTTTTCCTCCTCTAAAAACTAGGTGCGTCTTATGGAGCGAAAAATATGGTAAATCGTGGAGGATAAAGCGATCAATGGCTACCAGCCACAATGGCTCGGCTCCATGCTTGAAGGCAGCAATCACCTGAACACCACTGTTCTTGTGATCTTTTCTAGTCCACCATCCTGTTCTATACAAAGCTTCAAGCAGGATGTGAGAACAGCACTCTCCTCGTTTGCAATTCCCCACCAGCAACTGGTAGTCCAATAAATTCTGAGCCAAGATGCCTTACAAGAGCAGAGTCCCTAGGAAAAAAGGCTCTTTGCAGGCTTGGTTATCCGTGTCCCCTATTATCCTCCATTGGGAAGCAGGGGCTCAGATTCAGAATCTCTATGGCTACGATTTGCGTGGGCTCAAGGGAGAGATGTGGGTGGGTACCTACATAATATCATTGTTATGGCTCAAGTCCTTAGCAGACTGAAAATAAATACACACACACACACACACACACACACACACACACACAGCATTAAGTTTCTACTCCTTCTACCTGTTCTCCCCATCTCTGGTTTGAGAGGGATTTCTGACGGAACTGAAACATCTTCCAACCCAAATATAGAATCATTGTTTGGCTGCAAAGGAAAGGGGGGGGGGGAGTAAAATTGATGAGAAACATAAGGGGAAATGAGTGGCATATTGTAATTTTCCACTCCCGAGACATGGAGAGAGTAAACAGCACTCCTAGTTAGAGGTTTAAATTTGTTGTTGCTAACACCAGACCCAGGCAGAGAGGAAAGGGAGAAGCTTGGTTTTAACCAAAAGCAGCAAATGGTTCCTCGCTCCCATTTTATAAGCTGAAGGTGCAAATGGCTGTTTTTAAAAAGGAAAGGGGGCTTATTGAACTAAACAGCTGCAAGGGAAATAGTTCCAAGGGTAGGGTAGAAAAAATTGGGGGCTGCATCTGGCTCTGAGGCCGGAGCTTCCTAGCCCCTGTGACAGACACAGGAGAATTGTAAGATCTACAGGACTATGGACAGCTCCAAGGGAACAACGTTTTCCAACAACTAACAGAGCAAAACTACATTGGGACAGCAATCTGCTTAAACTGATAATGTTGTGCTTTTAAGGAGTTTTGACCTATCTTGGAACCTAATTGTCACAGTCTGGTTCACGGGCGGTCGAAGTCCTGGCAGGGGACGTCAGGACCGGGGGCAAGATGGCAGGGTGGGAGCAGGAACGGGGGTCCAGAAGCCAGGAGTCAGGAAGCCAAGAGTCCGAGGGTCAGAAAGCAAGGAGACATGAAATCAAGGGTCCGAGGATCAAGAAGCAAGGAGTCATGACGTCAGGGGTCCGAGGATCAAGAAGTAAGGAGTCAAGAAGTCAAGGTTCAAGGATCAGGAAGCAAGAAGCCAAACGCAGCAAGGCAGGAAGCGTGTTGCTGTGGCAAAGAGCCAAGGGGAAATGCTGACCTTATATCCCTTCCCAGCTCTTGCCACCAGGTGCTGAGAGTTACCAATCGGTCTCACCTGTGTGGCCATGCCTTGTCTCTCCAGAACAAACTTAGGAAGGCTCCAGTCCTGCAAAGTCCTACTGGTCCCAGGGCCTGGCTCCTGCACACACACCTGACACTAATGCTGAAGCATGGGTGATCTAAATCACCATTGCCACCACATTTGGTGAAAAGTCAGTAGCAGGAATTGGATAACTGTTGCCAGACATAGCAGACAATGCCAGATCAGGGAGACCAGTGGTTTGACTCAGCACAAGGGAGTCCTTGACCTTATGTTGCTACTTACACCTAAAGAAAGACGACTGCCCACTTTCTGAAATTAATATACCAGCACAAGAACATATTAGGAGCCTGCTGGAAGTCTGCAAGCTGGACATGAGCGCAACAGAACTGTACCAGGATAATTCAGTTGGTTAAAAGCATGGTGCCGATAATGCCAAGGTTGCCGGTTCGATCCCCGTATGGTAGAGCTTCATATCCCTGCATTGTGAGAAGTTTAGCTAGATGATCTTCAGCGTCCCTTCCATCTCCACAATTGTGTGGAGACAAATGCTTTGATAGGACACGTGATTCCCAGTAGCTGATATTCAGAAGCACTGGTGACTTTGAACGTGGAGGCAGAGCCTAGCCTTCTCCCATGCAGTGTGTCAGACACATTCAGAATGACATTTCCAAACAAAGAACAAGTAATCAGCTGTTAAAGCCTCCTTCTTCCTAACAGGTACCCATCACAAGATACACACCACCTGCTAGGTTGCACATCTTGGAACAAGGTAGTTTTTGCTTACAGCTGAAAGCATTAGCATAAACCTCACTCTCCAAATGGGAATTGAACGCGAGTGCCTCGCAGTTAACAACCGCCAAAAGTTTATTTTCATTACCATCAACATGGATCAGCAAGAAACAAGGCAATGCTCGACACAGCAGTGAGAACCTGTTTAGCTTAGTGATTTACAGCTCTGCAAACATTAGTAACCAGGTCATAAAACCTTGAGTGGTACAAAAATGGCATCCTTCAACCACGAAAGCAGGGGAAGAAATCCAACACAGGGACCGCTTTATTGCCATAAAACAATAATCCGTAAACTCAGTGGAACATCTGAGTTAATGCACTCTACGAATTTAGAAGAATAAGGCAATGAGGGAAGATATGTCTTAACTATAAGTCTAGACTAAAGGCAGGGATAAGATAGAGAGGTTTAAGACTATGTGTGGCATGACAAAAGTGGAGAAGCTCTCATCCCTCTCTCATAATAATACAACCCAGTAGGGCCATCATCATCATCATCATCATCATATCCCACCCATCTGGCTAGGCTTCCCCAGCCACTCTGGGTGGCTTCCAGCAGAACATAAAAACATTAAAAAATGTCACATGTTAAAAACTTCCTAATACAGGAATCCATGCACTGAAGCAGAATATTGGAAGATTCAGTACAGAAAAAGAGGTAGATAATCTCATCTAAGGTCTCTGAGAGGACGGGTACACCCATGTCTCTGGGAAGACCAGTATGCAAGTTCTCTGATTAAAAACCTCCCCTAAACAGGGCTGTCTTCAGATGTCTCCTAAAAGTCAGTTAGTTGTTTATTTCCTTGACATATGATGGGAGGGCGTTCCAGAGGCGCCACCACCAAGAAGGCCCTCTGCCTGGTTCCCTGTAACTTCACTTCTCGCAGTGAGGGATCTGCCAGAAGGCCCTTGATGCTGAACCTCAGTGTCCGGGCAGAATGATGGGGGTGGAGATGCTCCTTCAGGTAATCCAACTGATTACCTAAACCCATTAAATCTGGTTTCAGGATGGATAAGAACATAAAAGCGTGATGGGGCAGGCAGTATCCCACCTAGTCTAGCATGCTGCTTTCACAGAGGACAAACAGTTACCTGCGGAAAGCCAGCAAGCGGAATTCGTGCACCAGAGTCCTCTCACCTCCTGTGGTTTCCACCAACTGGTATTCAGAAGCCTTGCTGCCTCCTGCTGGAAGCACAGCCATCATGGCTAGTAGCTATCAATAGATCTCTGCTTGATGAATTTGTCTAATCCTCTTTTAAAGCCATCCAAGTTCATGACCATTGCTACCTCCTGTGGCAGGAAGTTCCACAGTTAATTATGTGCTGTCACGGTCCAGTTCATGGGTGATCGAAGTCCCGGCAGGGGACATCAGGACCAGGGGCAAGATGGTGAGGTGGGAGCAGGAATGGGGGTCCAGAAGCCAGGAGTCATGAAGTCAGGGGTCTGAGGATCAAGAAGCAAGGCATCAAGAAGCCAAGGGTCCGAGAGTCAGGAAGCAAGAAGTCAGGAAGTCAGGGGTCCGGGGATCAAGAAGCAAGGAGTCAAGAAGCCGAGGTTCAAGGATCAGGAAGCAAGAAGCCAAACACAGCAAGGCAGGAAGCGTGTTGCTGTGGCAAAGAGCCGAAGGGAAACGCTGACCTTATATCCCTTCCCAGCTCTTGCCACCAGGTGCTGTGAGTTACCAATCAGCCTCACCTGTGAGGCCGCGCCTTGCCTCTTCAGAACAAACTTAGGAAGGCCCCAGTCCTGCAAAGTCCTATTGGTCACAGGGCCTGGCTCCTGCACGCACACCTGACATGTGCCTTGTGAAGAAGTCCCTTATTTTATCTGCCCTTAGTCTTCCAACATTCAGCTCCATTGGACGACTGTGAGTTCCAGCGCTACAAGATAAGAAGAGCTGTGCTGGATCAGGCCAAAGGTCCATCTAGCCCAGAATCCTGTTCTCACAGCAGCCAACCAGATGCCTGAAGGAAACCCGGAGTTGGATAGAGCATGGGGCTGATAATGCCAAAGTTGCAGGTTCGGTTCCTGCATGGGACAGCTGCATATTCTGGCATTGCAGGGGGTTGGACTATTTTGTTGTTGTTGTTTTAAAGAAGAAGAATACTTTATTTAGAATTCAACAACAACAAAGGAAAAGACCGCAGTAATTGTTACATCAATTCATAACAATTAACCAATTTTAACAATATAAAAATAATAATAGAAAAATTACACAACATCACTTTGAACTTACTGAAGTTTTCATATTGCACTTTTATCTCTTTCTTAACAAATCAAAAAGCGGAAGACCAAGAAAGGAGGCACAAAAAAGAAAAGAGAAAAGGAAGGGGGAAAAGAGGGTGGAAAGGAAAAAAGAAAAAAAAAAGAAAGAAAACACAAAATAAACACATTTGACTTCCGATTAAACTCACTGTATTATTATTTCTACTATTTTTTCACACACAATTCCAAATTATTGTATTACTTTCTGTGTTTTCGTCAGATATCAAAAAACATATATTTAACAAAATAAATAAATAGCAGCGGCTTGGACTAGATGAACCTCAGAGTCCCTCCCAACTTCACAGTTCTATGAAAGTCAGTAAGTTAGACCAAAAAGGAGAGTTAATTATAGGAAAATGAGCATGGAAAGTTACAAACTTGTATTTCAGCAGAGGTGCAGCATCTCTCCCCCTTTCTCTCTATATAAAACTTTACCAACCCAATTGATCAAAGATTATATGTCCCATTTCAAGGCAGGTGAATGGGTAATAAATAGCGAGGCGAAGAGGGGGGGAAACAGCAAGGCGCAGCATTTTATTAAATGGAACCATTTGCAGCCAGTGTGTCAGCAAAGTTCCATTTCATCTACATTTTCCCTTGCTGAAAGCACAGGGCGGCGGAGCCTTTGCTCAGTGACTTATGACTGAGAGTTAAATCTAAAACCAGCTTTAAGCAGCCAGCAGCTTTGATTGCAGCCAAGAGCAATTATCAGAGATGCCCTCCACCAGAGAACCTGACCTGCACCCAGGGCCAGGGATGAGAATGATCTAAAGGACGGTTCCAGCCATTAACTTTGCATCTATCCTTCTGAACCACAAATGCAGCAAGAGGAGAGATCTGTGGGAGATTTAATTGCCACACTTTACATGAACTCTTGACAGGAAGCTATCCGGCCACTGAGACACCAGGAACATCTCTGGTGCAAGCTGTAATGAAACAAATCATGTCCGAACAGGGGCGTCTGGTTCTGAAGAGGGAAGGAGAACATGGACGCATGCCTACAGGAGGGTATCAGTGAACAGGAACTGCTCTACAAGATCTGGAACTCCAAGTTACCAACCCAGGGGCAAGAGGTGTGGGCAGAACAGCAGCTATGGATTGGGATAGCCTGACCTTTGTTGCCCAAGCTCTAGGGACCTCCCATCTGGACTACTCCAATGCACTCTACATGGGGCTTCCCTTGAAGACAATACAGCTTGAGCAGAATGTGGCCACTGTTAGAATTCCTGCTCCGTGATTGCAGTCATGGGATTGTTGTCTTTCACATGACGTTATATGTTTTGACTTCACAGAGTGGGAAATGACTGAGACAGGATGTTCATGTTACTGTGTTCCGTGAAGTGGGACTATTGTCCTTTGTTCTTACCATCTTCTCCCTTTGCCAAACTTTACACTCTGTCCAGCTCAGCTCCATAAGCAGCACTGGAGATGGAGGGGGAGGGGGGAGAAGGGGGAAGAAGGCTTAGGGTCCTCGTATTTACGGAACCGCCTCTCCTTGTATGCCCCGCAGAGGACCTTAAGGTCCATGAATAACCATAGTTTAGAAGTCCCGGGCCCTAAGGAAGCCAGACTATCCTCCACCAGGGCCAGGGCCTTTTCAGTGATGGCTCCAACCTGGTGGAATGCTCTGTCCCATGAGACTAGGGCCCTGCAGGGTTTAACCTCCTTCCGTCGGGTCTTATGACAGAGCTATTCCACTTGGCCTTTAATCTGAAGTCAGCCTGATCTTTTATTCCCCTTCTTCCCTCCCCCTCCCCTTTTATGAAGATCACCCACTCTGAGACCCCACAGCTAATTCTCCCCTGGCCTCCTCACTGGCCCAAGTAGGACTAATTCAGCCAGCTAGCCCTGGGGATTACCTAATGCTTATTAAATGGATTTCCCCTAAATTGATTTCTGAACTTTGAATTTTATTGTTATTCATGTTTTTGTACTGTATTTTATGCTGCTTTTACAATTTGTTGTTAGCCGCCCTCAGCCCAGTTTATGAACCGGGAAGGGCAGGGTATAAATAATAAAAATATTATTATTAAATAATAATTTATTATTCATACCCCGCCCATCTGGGCAGCTCCTAACAGAATATTAAAAACAGAATAAAATATCAAACATTAAAAACTTCCCCAAACAGGGCTGCCTTCAGATGTCTTCTAAAAGTCAGGTAGTTGTTTATTTCCTTGACATCTGGTGGGAGGGCGTTCCACAGGGCGGGTGCCACCACCGAGAAGGCCCTCTGCCTGGTTCCCTGTAACTTGGCTTCTCGCAGTGAGGGAACAGCCAGAAGGCCCTCAGTGCTGGATCTCAGTGTCAGGGCTGAAGGAAGGAAGGAAGGAAGGAACTGTGCATTTCACAGGGCAAGTGAAGAGTCTTGTACCTTGGATAACGGGAATCGGCAGAGTATTCTGGCACTGGGAGAACAGGGGAGGCAGCGGCACAGGGAGAAGAGTGGGAGAAGCTAAGCAGGGAATGCCAAAGTGGGAGGGAGAAGCTGTGCGATGTAAGGTCAGAGATGTAGGCTGAGTCTGAGTCACTACAGTTAACTTAAATGGCTCGAACTATCAGCTCTGGCATAGCAAATGCCGTCTCAACGCAACAGCAAAAAACTCAGGAGTTGTAATGTGGCATTCTGTGTCGGCCCATTGGCTAGGAGAAATGTCAATTTAATTAGAGGAGGATGCTCACGGGAAACAGGACAAGGTCTGCAAAAGAAAGCATCGTGCACGCTTCGTTTTGGACTCTCGGTGTTTCTGAAGATAGCATCAAGTCTTTTGCCAGAGGCTGGGCACCAGCCATTCAGAAAACCTAAGAGCATAAAATGAGCCTGCTGGAACAGGTCAGTAGCCTATTTAATCCAGCACCCTCTTCTCTTTTTCTTTTCTTTTTTTTTTGAAAATAATATTTATTACTTTTCCAACAATTTAAGCACTAAAGGGAAAAAAAATGAACAATACAATACAACAAAAACAATACAATACAAAAACACTACATGACACTAACACATTAAACTAACAAAACAAAACAAAAACAGTTTTAAACACATCAAACAATTTCAGTAACTTATCTTTCATTGACCTCCTCACACCTCCCTTTTTGTATTCCACTTCTATTAATTGTCTCAGCAATTCCTTTCCATCTTCCTCTGTTTTCTATCCTATAATCATCCTAACACATTCTAACCTTATTTTTCCCCTTAATACTCTATTAATCTATTTATACTTAATTCCTTATAACATTTCTACTAAAGCCATATAACTTCATTCCAACATTTTTCTAACATTCATTAATTTTACATTATTTCTATAAATAGTCTTTAAACTTTTTCCAGTCTTCTTCCACCGACTCTTCTCCCTGGTCTCGGATTCTGCCAGTCATTTCCGCCAGTTCCATATAGTCCATCAACCTGGTGATCTTCTATCCGATGCTCTTGGCTCTTTTCCAAGTCCCTTCTGCAGATCTTCTTCGTATTTATACAAAAACTTTACTTTATCTTCTACTGATCTTATTTTTATTTTCCTTCCTTTGAAACTGAAAGATAGACCTTGGGGAAACTCCCACCTAAAGATGTTCCTTCTCAACAGGGCAACAATATCTCCGTAGTTAGGCCCAAAATCCAAAAGATATTTTGGGACGTCTTCAAAAATTTTCACTCTTGACTGTTGTACTTCCAAGTTCTTCTGGCAGTGCCAACCCAAGATTCTATCTCTCTCTTTTTTAGTTCGAAGGGTGATCAAGCCGTCTCTTATTCTATTCTTCTCTTTTTTCCCTCCTCTTCCAAGTCTGAAGGCCCTCACAATTCTAAACTCTTCTTGGCCCAAGTCCAGGTCCCAAAAGTCAGCAAATTCCTGTGTGAGAAAGTCTATCAAGCTTTCCTTCTCCAATTCGGGTAGGGCTCTGATCCTCAGATTTGTCTGTTTTTCTTTAAGTTCAGTCATAGGAAGCATCAACTTATGCCCATCAAGTTGCCTCTGTAGGGCTGGGACTCTCTCTCTCTCCAATTGTATTACTTTACATTCAGCAGCAACGGCTTTCTCCCTGGCTTCCTCCGCAGTCTGCCGTATCAAAGTAGATTCCTGTATCAATTTCTGGATGGTTTCTGTATTGGTATTCACCTTTTGTCCCAGATCATTTATACTTTCTGTATTTAAGTCAATTTTAATAGTTGCAGCATCCACTTTCACGTTTGCACATCTGCTTTCTTGTTAAGCTGTTCCAATGAATCATTTATCTTAACTAATGCAGCCGCTAGTGCCTCTTCTGTCGACAATCCTCTTTGTTTAGATTGTACTGGTACAAAAGCAGCAGCAGAAGAAGCAGGGACGCCTGATGTTGAGTCTCTCCTGGGTTGCTGCCAAGTCTTCCCAGACCTTAATGTTTTTTCAGCAATTGACTGGTCTGTTTTTCCCTCTCCATTTGCCATGACACTTAAAAGATTCAAGGTCAGTCCCAGAGTCTCACAGTTTTTATCTTGCAGCTGGAAATTCCCCTAGCCCAGCTCTTGTAAAGCAACCAGTTTCAAAGGCTTCCACTAGAGGGAAACAGTTTCTATTTATATTAGTCAATAATGTCTTCTTTTAAACACAGTTCAAACAAAGTTAGGTTCAGTTTTCAGTTACTTTTACTCCTTTTTAAAGGCAGCCGGAGACAGTAGAAACAATGTACCGTATTTTTCGCTCTATAACACGCACCCGACCATAACACGCACGTAGTTTTTAGAGGAGGAAAATCCGTAGGCATGCCACCCGTAGGCATTCCCTCCATAACACGCACCAGACATTTCCCCTTACTTTTTAGGAGGAAAAAAGTGAGTGTTATGGTGCAAAAAATACGGTATTTCTCTTATTTAGCTAGCTGTCAATGAACGATCTAAACGCTGTCAATGAACATTCCAAAAGACGTCAGTCCTGCTAGCAGCCCGTTTCCAGGGACAGAGCGGCGGTATTTTAGCTCTCTTCGCTCTCTCCTGCAGGCATACTCAGTCCACAACTTCCCCCCCTCTTCTCCTGCCTCCAAGGGGGGGGGGGATTTAATGTTCTTTACTGATGGAAATTTAGTCTTTTATGAAAGGCTTTCCAAGACTTCAGCTTGCAGCCTCATTGCTCAGTCTATTTACAAAAGGGGAAGGTGGACTTCCTGTATTGAACCTCCCCGTTTCGATGCCAAATTAAACGTTTAAAAATCCAATTCTCCCGTTTCAGTTCTACTCACGGGTAATTACTTTGATGTCAAATTGTCCACAGGAAAAAGTCAGTGCTCTCCGGTAGCAGCTATGCGGCTTCGCTCCGTGGAAGAAGCAGACGATTCGAAGCACCGCGCCACTCACCCCACTTCGCTCCGGATCCCCGAAACCGGGTTTCCCCATGAGTAGAGGAGGCGCAAAGGGTGCCCGCCGAATCCCACGCTCACAGGCTTCTCCAGCCTGTGATTTTTTGTGGGTCTCCACCTTCACCGTGGCAGCCAGACCCAGATTCCCACGAGGCAAATTCCACCCGATCAGAGGAATTCCGCCATTACTGGAGGCACCAACCCGGAAGTCCCCCACTCCAGCACCCTCTTCTCACCGTGGCTTGCCTGTGGGAAACCTGCAAGCAGGATTTGACCACAACCTCTCTTCCAGTTTCCAGCAACTGGCGTTCAGGAACACTGCTGCTTCCCAACCATGGAGTTAGAACAAGGCCATTGCAACTAGTAGCCATCGATAGCCCTCTCCTCCACGAATTTGTCTAATCCTCTTTTAAAACTGTCTAGGTGGATAGCTTTTGAATTATGGTGCTGGAGGAGACTCTTGAGAGTCCCATGGACTGCAAGAAGATCAAACCTCTCCATTCTGAAGGAAATCAGCCCTGAGTGCTCACTGGAAGGACAGATTCTGAAGCTGAGGCTCAAAGACTTTGGCCATCTCATGAGAAGAGAAGACTCCCTGGAAAAGACCCTGATGTTGGGAAAGATGGGGGGCACAAGGAGAAGGGGATCACAGAGGACGAGATGGTTGGACAGTGTTCTCGAAGTTACCAGCATGAGTTTGACCAAACTGCGGGAGGCAGTGGAAGACTGGAGTGCCTGGCATGCTCTGGTCCATGGGGTCACAGAGAGTTGGACATGACTAAACGACTAAACAACAACAAGGTGGATAGCCATCATTTCTTCATGTGGGAGGGAGTTCCGCAGATTATCTAAGTGTACTTCCTTCTACATGCCCTGAATCTTCCAACCTTTCCTTTTATTCAATGTCCACATATTTTAGTGGTCAAAATTCACCAGGCGCACAACTACCAACAAAAGAAGAATGGAGGACGAAATTGATGGACCATGCAGAATTAGATAAATTAACAGGAAGGATTCAAAACCTGCGGGACCAGAGATTCTTAGAAGACTGGAGTAAATATATGAATTATTTGAAAAGTTATAGTAATGAAGAGATTACGTTAGTGGGACTGCAAGAAGTTTTGTAAGGAGGGCTATTTGAAATATTAGAAGTAAGACTATGAGGAGAATTATTAGTTAATGATAACTAAGAGTAATAGAGAAATTAAGAAATGCAGAGTAAGTGATGAAGAATGGAAAATCATCAGAGGTGTTGACGGAAGTCAAAAATATTGTATAAGATAAGATGTTATGTAATATGAATGTTGGAAACGATATGTTAAAAAACTAATAAAAAATATTTTTTTAAAAAAATTCGCCAGGTGCGTTTTGCTACTGGAACGGGTCCAATTGCAACCATATGGAGATTTCTGGCACCAGGCTGGCAACCACAGTTTAAAAACATTTGACTTAGTCCCTAATACCTTTTCCTTTTCCTTTTCCATTTCCATTGTGTAGGTTCCTCCTTCTTGTATAGTGAATTGTTGTAAGAGCAAGCTACTGTCAAGCAATGTAGTTGAGATAATAGAATCATAGAACCGTAGCGTTGGAAGGGACTCCAAGGGTCCTCTATTCCAACCCCCTGGCGAACGGGCAGTCCATTATGGGGACTGTAACCTAGGTTTAAGGTACCATTTGACACCTAGCTTATATATCTGAGTTTCAAACACCGGTTATGAGGGACAAAGTCTTTTCTCTAGCCAGCTGAGGAAGGCAGTGAAAATGAGACAGTGCAGTCACACAGCTGAGCATCCTTCCTGCAAAATGAATTCCCAGGTAAGTTGCAAAGTAGAACACCCACTTCCAACAGCAAGGTAAAGGTAAAGGATCCCTGGATGGTTAAGTCCCATCAAAGGCGACTATGGGGTTGTGGCACTCATCTCGCTTTCAGGCCAAGGGAGCCGGCATTTGTCCACAGATAGTTTTCCAGGTCATGTGGCCAGCAGGACTAAACCGCTTCTGCCGCAATGGAACACCGTGCCGAAAACCAGAGAGCATGAAAACGCTGATTACCTTCCCGCCGCAGCGGTACCTATTTATCTACTTCCACTGGTATGCTTTCAAACTGCTAGGTTGGCAGGAGCTGGGACAGAAGAAGAAGAAGAAGAGGACGGGGAGTAGGAGGAGTTTGGATTTGATATCCCGCTTTATCACTACCCTAAGGAGTCTCAAAGCGGCTCACAAACTCCTTTCCCTTCCTCCCCCACAACAAACACTGTGAGTGTGAGTGAGGCTGAGAGACTTCACTGTGAGGTGAGTGAGGCTGAGAGACTTCAAAGAAGTGTAACTAGCCCAAGGTCACCCAGCAGCTGCATGTGGAGGAGCGGGGAATCGAACCCAGTTCACCAGATTACGAGTCCACCGCTCTTAACCACTACACCACACAGAGCAATGGGAGCTCAACCCATTGTGCGGATTTGAACCGCTGACCTTCTGGTCAGCAAGCCCAAGAGGCTCAGTGGTTTAGACCATTGCACCAACCGCACAACCCAATGGGAAACATCTCCAGGCTAAAGACCCACAGGACTGCGTGCAACCTTCTAGCAAGCTATCCAGGTTGAAACCAAGACATATGAGGAACGGTTGAAAGAGCTTGGTATGTTTAGCCTGGGGGAAAAGGAGACGGAGGAGGAGATACGATAGCCATCTTCAAACACCTGAAGGGCTGAAGTGGGAGATGGAGCAAGCCTGTTTTCTCCTGCTCCAGAGTGTAGGGTGCAAACCAATGTACAATATTACCAAAAAAAAGGAAATTCAGACTAAAATCAGGAAAAAAATTCTGACAGTGAGAATTGTTAGACCGTGGAACGGTCTCCCTCAGGAGGTTGTGGACTCTCCTTCATTGAAGGTTTTTAAGCAAAGGTTGGTTGGGGGGTTGGACTAGATGACCCTTGGGTTCCCTTCCAACTCTATGAATTCCCACCATTCCTATTACTGGCTGTGCTGGGCAGTGCTAATGGGAATTATAGTCCAAAACATCTGGAGGGCAGCACAATGGAGAAGGCTGGTACAAGTCATGGTTTGGAGGACTCAGACACTGAGAAGAACCTGAAGGAACAGGGATGGAATTTAGCAAGGCAGCTCCTGTCTTCCTGGTTGTGTGGGGTGTCTTGGTCTCTGGCTTTGAACAGGCACAGATATCTTGAAGGCCTAAGCACCTCTCAGCTTATATCAAGGGCTTGCAGTAAGGCTCCAAACAGCTGTATCTGAGCATCTCCCATATGTCACAATTTTAGCCTCCCTCTCGATGTGGCTCAGAGCCTAGCCGTGACTTCAGTATTTGCTTCTGTATTTTATGCCTCTGGGTGAAGCACTTTATTTTGGTTAGATCGTGTCACAGGAGAAAAGCAAGCAGCATTTTAATTCCTTGCAGGATCAATTCTTATTGTTTAAGTATTGAGCGGCATTGTGAGCCGAGAGAATATTATCTAGTAGTTTAGACCAAAGTTTCTATTTCAGGCCCGAGGAAGAGCAAAATTGGGTGTGTTTTACAAGGCCTAATGAAACTTTTATGGCTCCGAACAAAAAAAAAAAAGGCACCAGTCCTCTTCCAGCATTTGTATGAATTAGGTTTCAGACGCTCTGCAACTGTGGGTAAGCACTGCAGGGGGGCATTCATATCTGGGGAATTTTGCAGCCGAAGAGAAATATATCGAGCTGGTTTCTTCACACAAAGCTCTTCCCTTTGTAAAAAGGCCAGTCTACAGTTTGGGCTGCCATGCATGCTCACACATATACAATGGAACCTCGAGTTGCGGACGTAACCCGTCCCAGACGCAAGTCCGCAACTCAAAGCGTTCGCACACAGAACCGATGCGTCTGTGCATGTGCGCTGCGTGATCTAGCGCTTCTGCGTATGCGCGAGCGGCAAAACCCAGAAGTAACCGTTCTGGTACTTCCGGGTTGCTGAGGGAAGCAACTTGAGAAGACGTAACCTGAAGAGGACGCAGCGTGAGGTATGACTGTATAGGTATGCACAGCCAATCAGTATGGAATTTTTTATTTATTTGATAAAAGTTATACACCGCTTGATTGCAAAGAAAACACAAAAGCCTCACAAGCGGTTTACAAAAATATAAAACAATAAAGCCAAGGAAAATCTGCAACTGTGCTTTAAAACATACAAAAAGTTAAAATACCGAATCAAATTAAAATTCACACCAGCATTTCTAAACGCCTGGGTAAAGGTAAAGGTAAAGGGACCCCTGAACATTACGTCCAGTTGTGGCCGACTCTGGGGTTGCGGCGCTCATCTCGCTTTATTGGCCAAGGGAGCTGGAGTACAGCTTCTGGGTCATGTGGCCAGCATGACTAAGCTGCTTCTGGAGAACCAGAGCAGCGCATGGAAATGCTGTTTACCTTCCCACCGGAGCGGTACCTATTTATCTACTTGCACTTTGATGTGCTTTCGAACTGCTAGGTTGGCAGGAGCAGGGACCGAGCAACGGGAGCTCACCCCGTCATGGGGATTCGAACCGCCGACCAAAACAAGAAAGCTTTTAGCAAGCAGCAAAAGGAATACCATGGGCAGACTTCAGACCTGTTGGATCTACTTTGATTTTTTAACTGTAACTCCAGGATCAACCAACCAGAGCTTGGTGCTAATATATATACATGGTGGGAAATCCTATGCTGAGATTGTAGCTTACCACGTACATAAGAGCATTAGTTCATAAATACCCATAAAAGCATAATTTTAAAAACCAATAAGACATCAGCAGGTACTGATAGGTTAAAAAGACATATTCATGCTGCAAAGGCAAATCTGAACAGTACAAGTGACAGAAGGAGTCAGAAAGAGGCAGGGACAGTGTCTGCTGAACCTCTAGTGACAGGCAGTTCCACAGGGCAGGGCCTGTCACACTAAAGGCTCAGTCCCTAGCGAAGACCAATCAAACCTCAGGGGTGTGAGGAGCCACCAGAAGTGCCCCTTTGGGTTACTGGAGACTGAGATCCATCACAAAACTAGAGGGTTTCTTCGGAAAAGCGAAGACATCCGCCCAGTAGATATCCCCGATCTGTGTTGCCTCCCCAGTTTGTCAACAGCCTTACCCAGACCTCAACCCTCTGCACCAAATAACTTCCCACCAGACCTAAACTGAGCTGTTCCGTAAGTTCCCAATGCTTCAATATATAGATATTTATCTCCAACTGATGCAACCTACAATGTCACCGGCTCTCCTGAAATCCAGAAATAGACATGTTGCTATGGAGCATGTCAAAGACCAAGCGCAAAGTAGTATTTTCACAAAGTAGAGGGGAAAGTCTCTCAAAGACGTAGGCTGATTTTCAGCTCAACCTGCCCAGAACCTCAGCACACATTCAAAAAACTAAGTGTTCTAGCCCTCGGTACTGTGGAGAGAGATTTTCAGGGCCATGGACAAGACCTCCGTCCTTTGGTGAGGTTCCCCATGACTACAACATCCTTGTAGGACATGTTATTTGCTTTTCGGTCAGAAGACGGATGTGTTTGGTCTTTTAACGTGGGTGAAATGTTCTGAATTCGTTTTGTTTGAAATTGTATCCTAATGTACCTGTTTATTCTTGTGAAGCGCATCCAGCAGACTTTGTGGCTGAATGTCGGCATATAACAGACCCTCCAAGTGTTCCTATTTTCCAGGAACAGTCCCAGATTTACAGAAGGATGTCTATGTTTTCTTTGGATATTGTTTCAGAAAGTGTGCATTACTCTTAAGTGTGAACTGCATAACCTCCAAGGGCCCCCATTTTTTCAGGGACAGTCCCAGAAATCATAGAAGCCATCCCGGTTTCTGATTTGATCCTGGAATGTCCTGCTTTTCCTAAGGATGTCCCTATTTTCATTGGAGAAATGTTGGAGGGTATGGAGTTATGTGATCCCCAAGCCAAAGGAGATAAGTAACTATGCAACCCTTAGGAGACATCTGTGTAAGGAAGTTTTTGGATGCTTAATGTCTTGTTATGTTTTTCTATATGTTGGGAGTCGCCCAGAGTAGCTGGGGCAACTCAGTCAGGTGGGCTGAGTAAATATAATATAATATAATATAATATAATATAATATAATATAATATAATATAATATAATATAATATAATATAATATAATATAAATAATTTATTATTATTATGGAACAGGACAGCCCTCATTTCACTGGAGAAATGCTGGAAGGTTTGCATATAAATACAGTGGACCCTCGAGTTATGTACCGCTCTGGATGCGTAACATTCAGGTTGCGAACACGGCAAACCCAGAAGTGTATACGTCCAGGTTTTGCCGCGCATGCATGTGCAGAAGCGCTCTGCGCACCACACATGTATGCAGTAGCACTTTATCATGCCCCGCGCGTGTGCAGAACCAGCGCCTCCAATTACGGACTTTTCAGGTTAGGTATGGACCCCCGGAACGAATTTAATTCGCATCTGGAGGGTCCACTGTAAACAGTAACAATAACAACTTGAAGTTGTATATGGCATGCAGAACAAATTGGTTTGTCATACAGTGGTGCCTCGCAAGATGAAAAGAATCCGTTCTGTGATTCTCTTCGTCTAGCGGTTTTTTCGTCTTGCGAAGCAAGCCCATTGACGGATTAGCGGATTAGCGGCTTTTAGCGGCTTATCTGCTGATCGGATCAGCTGATAAGCGGCTTAGCGGCTTAGAAAAAGGGGGGGGAGGGAAAA
Organism: Podarcis liolepis; assembly: GCF_965112155.1. NCBI lineage: Eukaryota > Metazoa > Chordata > Lepidosauria > Squamata > Lacertidae > Podarcis > Podarcis liolepis. The sequence goes on along the minus strand of NC_139560.1, from coordinate 4,903,191 downwards.
AAACCAGCAGGAACTCGCAAGACATTGTCGTCTTGTAAAGCAAGCCCATAGGAAATTCGTTTTGCGAAGCACCTCCAAAACGGAAAACTCTTTCGTCTAGCGAGTTTTCCGTCTTGCGGGGCATTCGTCTTGCGGGGCACCACTGTATTTTTAACTCTGTATTTCTCGTGGGGGGGGAAGAGAAAATAAAAACAAAGGCAGCAGATATGCACACTGGATAGCTGTGAAAAATCACACACACCCATGAGAACTACACAGCAATCTGATAAAACCACCATAGAGGAATCAAAAGTGAAACCACTATACGTACAACAGAGACTCAGTGAAAGTCATTCCTATTGCCTCTTTCTGCACACAACCGCAAGTGCCTTTCTTGTGGCTCAGCACTGCAAAACAGGAAGCCACACACAATGCACTCAGGCAGTTTGAGAAACCCTGACATCAGCTGCACTCCACATTCTTGTGAAAAAGCACTGAAAGCCCGGTCTGTCTAGCTCTCCCACCAAATGTACCTCTGAAAGTGAGGGGGGGGGAGACAAAAGCACCCCAACACCTCAGTGGCAAACCAAGCTGCCCTTTAAAGAGACAGTGACGTGAGGCATGCCTGTTAAGCTTTCTCCAAGAAACTTGGGCTAATGGTCTAGCAAACCCCTAAGCAAGGACATTACCACTGCCAGTATCCCCACAACAAGCCTGCGAGGTAGGCAAACTGTGTTAGATAGATAGATAAAACTTTATTCGCATTGGCCAATGGCCATAACAACAGTAAAACACTATACACAGAAAAGGAAATTTGGTATAAGAGCACAATTTAAAGTCCTGAATCAGCAGTCAGTTAGTGGCCCTTATTCAGATTGCCCCTGCTATGAACCTAGCAACCTTTGCTATTATCTGCTCATTTTGATCTGGTAGGCAAATTGTGAGTGCCAGGGCTGGCCGATAAATGGCTTTCAACATTGCAATAGATCACCAGCTAAACATCGCAAGACACCGATACATCACGATTCTGAAATAAGGATTGAACTACGTGGAGGACTTGGCTGGCTTCACGGTTTTCCCGCATCGTGATTTTTGCCGGTGCCTGGTTTTGCGATTCACTGGCTCCTGAGGGAGGCAGGTGAGAGCTGAGCTGGCAGGGGCTGCAGGAATCAAGAGACACATTGGCTGGTTTCATGGTTTTTCCTGTGAAAATTGTAATTTTTGCATAGCACACACACACATACAACACCCCCCCACCACCATTGGGCACTCTTAAGCACTAATAAGGAACCTAAACTACTAAAAACCACCCAAATGAACATATTTGCCAATTCTAGAGAAGGGGTAGGAACCAGTGACTCTCCAGATGCCATTGGACTTCAATTCCCATAATTCCTAGCAGGGAACCTCCATGCTGGCAGGGGCTGATGGGAGCTGGAGTCTAACCAATTCCCCACCCACACTCTAGTGCAACCAAATAACAGAACCCAGGATGCTATAGTGATCAGAACAGCCTTGATTCTCTGTACCTGGCAACATCACACAAGAAGCAGACTTGGCCCCCAATCCAATCGTGTCTGGGTGAACCCCTGTACCTCTCCCTTAAGAATGAATTGCTGCTTGAGAGCCAGTGTGGTGTAGTGGTTAAGAGTGGTAGTCACGTAATCTGGGTAACCGGGTTCGCGCCTCCGCTCCTCCACATGCAGCTGCTGGGTGACCTTGGGCTAGTCACACTTCTTTGAAGTCTCTCAGCCCCACTCACCTCACAGAGTGTTTGTTGTGGGGGAGGAAGGGAAAGGAGATTGTTAGCCGCTTTGAGACTCCTGAAGGGGAGTGAAAGGCAGGATATCAAATCCAAACTCTTCTTCTTCTGCTGCTGTGAGAACAAGTTAGGGTGCATTTGTTGTGAACCGGTTTACACGGGGCAGAAAATTTCCCAATGCTTAATTTGTCCATAGAAAGTTTGCTGCTTTCGAAATTTCAAATATGGTTGAAATCCAATCGCCAATACTGCATCAGGAAACTGGACAAGCTTTATTTATTGTAAGCCAGTAAAATAATTGCACCCATTTAGATTGCTCTCTAAGGCATCCAAAAAAATTTCAGATGCAAACCAAAACATTTCTGATGCAGTTTACCCGAGGCACAGAGTAGAGGGGAAAATTTCCAATTCAAAATTTTCCAGAAAACCCACATCACTGATTTATACCCAGGCAGTTTGCATCACTAAGGAAGAAGGATGATTAAAACTGATTGAAAGCAAGTTTTCCCACTATTATCTCATATTATCTCCAAGTAATGATGCATACTAACCGCTTCATCTAACAACAAAACCTATTAATTTACAACTAAATAGAGTGTTTACACGATACTTCTTCCCAATGTTCATAAACACTGCATTTTTCTCTTCCACCTTTGCTCTCCTTTCATAAATCGCTTCCACAGTCCACCTGCTTTGCTCCAAGCAATGCGCAGAAACATGAAATGGCTAAGAATCCAGAGCTTTGTCACACACCAGGGCACCATGGAAAGGGAATGAGGGTTCTTCTTTTCCTTCCTGCAACTGTGTACAGACTCTACATCCCACAGATACCAATGTGTAAAGGAGAGATTTTTTCTCTAAAAGGACCCCAGAAGAAAAACACAGCCCTGCCCGGTAGGACAGCCACCACCACAGCAAACCACCAAATCCTCAGTCAGGGAGAAATTGGCGTTCTTTTTCTGGACGTCCTCCAGTTTCACAAAGGCAAGAGTCAGATAGTTCACTCACTGCCTTGTTGAGTCCCAAGCCCATGCATTACTCAGCAGAAGGTAACCAAGCAGCCAGGTACCGGATTCAGCGCCAAAAGATTGCTGCAAAAAGCCGCGCATGGTATAAATACAGATACAGAGATACCTTGGTTCTTGAACTTAATCCGTTCCAGGAGTCCGTTCGACTCCTGAAACCATTTGAAAACCAAGGCGCAGCTTCTGATTGACTGCAGGAGTTTCCTGCACCCAAGCGGAAGAAGCATCGGGACGTTCGGCTTCCGAAAAATGTTCGCAAACTGGAACACATACTTCTGGGTTTGTGGTGTTTGGGAGCCGATTTGTTTGACAACTAAGCCGCTCAAGAACCCAGGTACCACTGTAAATGCAAGTTGTATCCAGGCCTGTGTGGTTGCTTCCTCACACAATTCTTTCTCTGTTTGAGCCATTAGAACTTTGATTTTATTTTTTAGAATAAGGTAGATACCATTCTGTTTCTGGAAGATGAAAAGGAAATGCCTTTATTTGCTTAGAGAGAGCAAAGGGTAACTACCCAGCTCTGATAACTGAGTGAACAGTAGACAGAGCATGGGAATTCAGAGACTATGAGGTCATCCAGGCAAACACCATGAACCATACCTCCTGTGCAGAAAAGGCATTACAAGTGGAACAGGAACATTATACAAGCCTCCCGGCAGGTGAGTCGCTGCTACTTACCGGAAGAAGGGAGGAGGAGATAGCAGAGGGGGTCAGCTTAGTGCAAACTCACTGGCAGGGGCACCAGGTTGGCTCTGCCACCGTGTTTGCACCGTGCCAACCTCCCACTGCTTCACCATTCCTGGAAAGCAACAACCACCCAGTTGCTCCACACCATCCAAAGAGCAGCTTCTGCCCTTGTACTGAGCCCATGCTAGCAATGCCGTCTATGACGCCATCTGTCCTCTTTATAGTGCTTGACCTCCAAAAAGTAAGTCTCGCTCGCATGCATCTTTCATCCAACACAGAAAAGCCGCCTTTCAATTCAGTGTCTTTGACTGAAGGCCACTGATTCAGCTTTAAGAGATAATAAGTGGACGTTTGTGTATTTAATTTTCACCACACTATGTAAAATGGGGGAAGGGCGGGGGTCAGGAGAAAGCCACTTGGGGGGTTATTTTTCAATATCATTTTTTACACAGCCTTGAAGGAATACCAGCACTGCTCTTGCAGGAAGAATAAATACTGCCTTTAACTCTTGCTCCTGGTATGGTGAGATACACTCAGATAAGTTCTCTTTCGTGCACTCACTGCCCAGCAAATCAGAAAGTTCTTTTTTTCATTAAGTTGATCATTATTGTATTTGAAATACTTGTTGTTCAAAGCGCTTCACAGATGTTGCCTCAGCAGCCCTGCCAACCTCCCTGTAGGGAAAGTCCCCACATTGCAGATGGAGAAACCGAAGTTGAGACAATTATAGGGTCTCGTAGCATGCAACCGTCTTGAGGATGAGCTTGAATGCAAACTATACGGAAATGTTCTAAATGCAGTTAATTTCTATACTGCTTTTCAGCCCAGAGCAATTCATAACTCACATGAGAACCAGTTATGTTGCGGCACTTCAATGGCCCCAAATAGTGGTGATCCTAACATTATGCATTGAGTTTGAAGTTTTACCTTCCTATCCAGTTTGCAGAAATGGAGGGTGCAAAGCAAGAAATACAGTGGTGCCTCGCAAGACGAAATTAATCCGTTCCGTGAGTCTCTTCGTCTAGCGGTTTTTTCGTCTTGCGAAGCAACCCTATTAGCGCCTTAGCGGATTAGCACTATTAGCGGTTTAGCGGCTATTAAAGGCTTAGCGGCTATTAAAGGATTAGCGGATTAGCGGTTAAAAGGCTATTAGCGGCTTAGCATCTTAGAAAAAGGGGGGAAATAGTGGGGGGAAATTGGAACACTTGCAAGACGTTTTCGTCTTGCAAAGCAAGCCCATAGGGAAAATCGTCTTGCGAAGCAGCTCAAAAACGGAAAACCCTTTCGTCTAGTGGGTTTTCCGTCTTGCGAGGCATTCGTCTTGCGGGACACCACTGTACAAGCCAAGCCACTTCTGCTATTAGCACCAATGCATAATGCAGTCAAGGACTTTAAAGGATCCTCCAGACAACCTATTTACTTAGCATTCATCCTTATATGCTTGTGCAAAGCTGAAACTGGGGGTAGATCATATCTGGTTTTTCTTCTGTTCAGATCTGCTAGCAAGGAGGTTATATGTCAGCAAGCATTCATCCTGGTTTGCTTGCGGGTCACTTACACAACTACCCAAATGGTCCAATTCCACACATTTTACCCTGCATTTCTCAGTCACTTTCCTAACTGCAAACAAAAACCTGTTTCTTTTCGAAAGTGGACTTGCTGTGATAAGGAAGGGATCACTTTGTGAGCACAGTGGTGTCCTTGGGGTCTTCCCCTGGGGCCCACAAAACCTGAGTCCCCTCCGCCCACTCACTGTCCCCTTGGCCCTTGGCCACAAGGTGCTTACTGCCGTTTTCTCCCTGAAGAAATAGAGAGAGAGATGAAGAAGGAAGTTGGATGAGTGACTTTCTCTCCCACTTCCTCTTTCTATGTACTTTTCAAGGCTTAGATTATGGTAATTTGGAGTGGCTACATGCCATGGCTCAAAAAAAAAAAAAATCTTTATGTGCTCCTGGGCCCCCAAAGTGTGAAAACAGCTGCAGGAGAGGGGAAGTGAGTAACATTATGGGATGTTTGGCAGTGCCAAAGGCATGCATAGGCAAGCTCGGCCCAACAGATGTTTTGGGACTACAACTACCATAATCCCTAGCTAACAGGATCAGTGGTCAGGGATGATGGGAATTGTAGTCTCAAAACATCTGGAGGGCCGAGCTTGCCTATGCCTGGCCAAAGGTGTCAGTGCTCCTCTGGGAAAGTTGAAGCCTAGACATTTGATCACACTCACTTAATCCTCACCGATTTGTAGCTGACAAACCTCAGTGGCTAGGACATCTAGGACCAAGGGGCATCCATTCAAACTCCCTTGTTGTTTTTGCTACTGCCAGGAGGTGGAATGTTACTACCAAGATGTGTGTTATTTGCATGCCGCTACATTTGTTATGTGTTGCAGCTTTACTGCTGTTATTATGAATTTGTTCTTGTGATTACAGATAGGTAGCCGTGTTGGTCTGCCATAAAACCATGGAGAGACCTGGTCTGAACAAAGACATTGGATTCTTATCTCATTATACATGACTAAGCCATTTTTCACCTTCTCACCCCTTGCCTTTTCCTGTAAGACCTATTGCAGTCGTTTAGAGTCGTCAACAGGCTCATCTCAGCTATCTGCCAATCTCCCATTCCCACCACCCTTCTGAGTAATACCCCTCCCCACCTTCTCACTATATAGAAGGATCTGGCAACTTCTGTTTCAGTGTATCTGAAGAAGTGTGCATGCACACGAAAGCTCATACCAAGAACTAACTTAGTTGGTCTTTAAGGTGCTACTGGAAGGAATTTTTTTATTTGTTCTTGTGATGTGTTTAGTAGTGTTTAGAGTGTCAGACTAGGACCTGGGAGAGACCGTGGTTCAAATCCCCACTCAGCCATGAAACTCGGGGTCATGGAGTTGGAGCCCCACGTTAGGTGAAAGATTCCTATACAGTAGTACCTCAGGTTAGAGACGCTTCAGGTTACAGACTCCACTAACCCAGAAATAATACCTCGGGTTAAGAAATTTGCTTCAGGATGAGAACAGAAATTGTGCAGCAGCGGGAGGTCCCATTAGCTAAAGTGGTACCTCAGGTTAAGAACAGTTTCAGGTTAAGAACGGACCTCCAGAACGAATTAAGTTCTTAACCCGAGGTACCACAGGTTGGAGTAAATGACCCAGGTAGTCCCTTCTAACTCTACGAGAGGCGAAGAAAACTCTGACCCTAAACCTCCACTGCCTTGTGGGATATCTTCAGGAGAAGAAAAGTCTAAGTGGGAAACCCTACACTAATCCTAAGACAGTTGGATGGTGCCTTGTATGCCTCCTTCCGGCAACTCCTGCAGCCAAGATGATGCCAAATGTCTGGTTCTGCTTTCCTTTGGACCACATCAGTGAGGCTGTGTGTGTGTGTGTGTGTGTGTGGTCATCTGACAGGTCCAGGACCTTCAGACACACCACCCAGGCTTGCGCCCCACTAAAGTCACTTCAGTGCTGCTAACACAGTAGTTTGACTTCACCTCCGGAGGCACACTCTATTGTCTATTGACAGACAGGTGCCAACACTGATTCTATGGTTAGGTGGCCACTGGCCTCATTCATCAGGCCTTTTCTTATGTTTTCATGGTCAACACAGTTTCATGGACTGCATCTGTCGAGATTGGATGTGTCTACAGTGTCATCACAGTGTAGACCAAGCGGAGCACCAGCCTCTCCCTCCGATCATTACATATTGTGTCCCAGAACATCTCTCAAACTATGCAGCGGCTATAGGGGAAATGAAAGCCAAGGCAGATTACAGGCCAAAGACAATGCATTACTGTATTTTAATATTTGGTTGGAAGTCGCCCAGAGTGGCTGGGGAAGCCCAGCCAGATGGGCGGGGTATAAATAATAAAACATCATCGTTGTTGTTGTTGTTACAATGCTCAGTTCTACTCAAGATATGCTCAGAGGGTCTCCTGGGAGACAAGAGAATACTCTTCTCCACGAAAGTAAGTTGTTCAACGCATGATTCTAGGGCACGGGGAAGTATCTCTGCACATGCTCAGAAACACTAGACCAAAACTGGTCCAGGACTTTGAAGAAGAGGCAGCAGCCCTCTTACACAGAATGCAAGAATTGACAAGTCCGCAGAGAAAGCAAAAATGCAACTATCTGTGAACATACACAACACAAACCCGGATACAGTAGCAAGATGCAATCTCCCTAGGAGCTCCTCAAAGTATCCGTAACAAAAGCAACACTAACTTTGCTACATTAGCAAAAGAAGAGGAAGCAAAAGAGGAGCAAATTGTTGCATGCAAACTGAGACGCCAAGCCCTCCTCTCTGGTAGGACAGGGTTGATGGGGGAGCTTTGGCCCCTGACAGAATCCAACTATACACACATTCAATTGAGCCTCACATCTCTCCCCAGCCTGCTGCAGCCCCACTGAAGAGACCAGACCCGGTCCTCCGGCCCCTGCCAAAGTGGCCCCCTTTTTTGCATTCACATGTGCAAATGTTCCAGGATCCGCCCGCCTCCCCGCCTTGCAAGGCTCCTTATTCTTCTTCTTCTATGGCCCTCGCCATCATCATCCCCCTCCTTGCTAGGTGGGTAGGGGGGCCCCCGGGCCATGACTCATGCAAAAACGCCCCATGGAAATTGGGGCACCATTGCGCGCGCAGCTCCTCACCTGCCCACAGCGCGTGTGCGTAACGGGGTTGTCAGCGGCAGCAGCCTGGGCTTGGGAGGACGAGAGCAGAGGGGCTCCGCACTGCGCTTGCGCGGCGAGGAGGGGGGACACAGAATGGCCTCCCCCCTTGCTCAGCTGCGCGACGTCTCATTGGCTCGCAGCTCCCTGCGTCGGGGAAAGAGAGGAGGGGCCGGACTACAAATCCCAGCAAGCACGGCGCGGAGGCGGAGGCGGAGCGAATGAATAGGAGCGAGGGGGAGCTGCCTGGCCCCGCCTCTGGAGAAGCTGGGAGGTTCATTCATAAAAAAAGGAGAGTTGGGCAACTGCGAACTGCGGGATAGTTTGTTACGAGGCAGCTGTCCAGCGGCGGATTTATGGAGGCAGTGAGAGATTTCACTTTCTTGGGCTCCATTATCACTGCAGATGGTGACAGCAGCCACGAAATTAAAAGACGCCTGCTTCTTGGGAGAAAAGCAATGACAAACATAGACAGCATCTTAAAAAGCAGAGACATCACCTTGCCGACAAAGGTCCGTATAGTTAAAGGCATGGTTTTCCTAGTAGTGATGCATGGAAGTGAGAGCTGGACCATAAAGAAGGCTGATCGCCAAAGAACTGATGCTTTTGAATTATGGTGCTGGAGGAGACTCTTGAGAGTCCCATGGAGTGCAAGAAGATCAAAGCTCTCCATTCTGTAGGAAATCAGCCCTGAGTGCTCACTGGAAGGACAGATCCTGAAGCTGAGGCTCCAATACTTTGGCCATCTCATGAGAAGAGAAGACTCCCTGGAAAAGACCCTGATGTTGGGAAAGATGGAGGGCACCAGGAGAAGGGGACGACAGAGGATGAGATGGTTGGACACTGTTCTCGAAGCTACCAGCATGAGTTTGACCAAACTGCGGGAGGCAGTGGAAAACAGGAGTGCCTGACGTGCTCTGGTCCATGGGGTCACGAAGAGTCGGACACAACTAAACGACTAAACAACAACAACAACATAAGCTAAACAAGCTATAGCTTAGGGCCTCACTTTCTTGGGGGCCCCCAAAAAATGTAAAGGGGGAAAAACTGGATGTACATTTCCAAAATAGAAGATAAAAAACAAATAAAATAAAACCTACATATAGCAACAGTGTTTTGTGTTGTGGAGGCTCCTATGATTTAAGTAAGTCTGCTAGCCTGCTCCCTAAAATATCACTGGTTTGCTACTATTATTTCATGTTATAACAAGTTTTTAGAGACTAGATTGTGTGCCTTTGTCAACTGTGTTTCTAAAGGAACTTTTGCTATTGCCAAATGCCAATGTGTTTGCATTATTAAGTTCATAGCTGTCAACGTTTCCCTTTTTTTAAGGGAAATTCCCTTATTCTGAATAGGATTCCTCGCAAGAAAAGGGAAAAGTTGACAGCTATGATTAAGTTTGTTATGAATAAAAAAATCAATTTAAGTTAGAGCTTAATAATCATTTCACTATTATTATTATTATTATTATTATTTTATATTATACTACTTCTTAATTGTATTTCTGTTCAACAATTACTTTGATAAAATACATATTTTGTTACTTGCAAATGGCTTGAGATACCTATGAGGTCCATAAATAACCATATAGCATATATTCAACACAAAAACCAGCGACAATTTGTTGTTGACAAAGGACAGCAGGACATATAAAGGGCCCCATTACCTACAGGAGCTTAGGGCTCATCAAACCTAAATCCAGTCCTGCTGTTGTCCAAAGTGAGTCAGGCACCCCAGGTTTTCAAAACTTGGTAACCTCACTTGGTAAACTTAGTATCTGAAGAAATGTGCATGCACACGAAAGCTTATACCCAGAACAAACTTTGGTGGTCTCTAAGGTGCTACTGGAATTTTTTAAATTTCTTTTGACTGCATCAATCCAACACGGCTACCTACCTAAATCTTGGTAACCTCACGTGAGTCTTTCTTTCTTTCTTTAATAATTTTTATTTAGGATTTTCAATTTTACACATTTCAAAAAAATTACAAGCATTTTAACATGTCAAAACTCGACCTCCTTCCCCCTCTTTCTGCAGTTTATTGATTTTTTAAATATATTTTCTGCATGCTCCAAATTAACTTAATCATTTATCCATCTACTTTAAATGTATCCTCTTGTGGAAATGCAGGTTGTTGCAATAATCCTGCCAATGTTCTTACCTGTTTACAGTTTGTTTGTAAATATTCAATCATTTCATATTTTTCCGGTAAGTTTCACTACTTCTGCGTATTCTGTAAGTTTTTGTATCCATTCTTCTTCCGTCGGGACTACTTCTTCTTTTCATTTATGGGCAAGTAACATTCTTGCCGCTGCAGTTGCATACATGAATAAATTTCTATATATTTTGGGTAGTTCTGTCCCTAGAATTTCTTCCTTTCTTTTATTGTTTTCTATTTAAGTTACATTGTAGTCCAAAGTCTATTCATCAGGAAATAAGGATTTGTTTTAAGTTTTTCATGTGTGCTAAAACTCAGTCTGGTATGTATATGTGTGTGTGTGTGTGTGTGTGTGTGTGTGTATTAACCTCATCAGTTAACAAACATGGATACATATGCTATAATGTTATTGTTTTAGTTAAATAAATTGTTTAAATCGTTATTAAGGAAATGGTTGTTTTTCTCCTTCTGATAAAGTACAGCAGAAAAGTTGCCCAAATATAAACAATTTCATAATTATCTTTCTATGTATTTCTAATAGGATAACCAAATCAGTGATTTTTGATATAACTGCAAAAACGACTCTGAAAATTTATTATTCCAAAAATGAAACCTTCATCTGGTTGTAAATATTAAAATTATACCAGCAAGAATGAGTCTTTCTGTAAAAAAATATATGATTTAAATCAAGTATTACTGCCTAGTGAGGGACGCAGGTGGCGCTGTGGGTTAAACCACAGAGCCTAGGACTTGCCGATCAGAAGGTCGGCGGTTCAAATCCCCGTGACAGGGTGAGCTCCCGTTACTTAGTCCCTGCTCCTGCCAACCTAGCAGTTCAAAAGCACGTCAAAGTGCAAGTAGATAAATAGGTACCACTCTGGCGGGAAGGTAAACGGCGTTTCCGTGCGCTGCTCTGGTTCACCAGAAGCGGCTTAGTCATGCTGGCCACATGACCCGGAAGCTGTATGCCGGCTCCCTTGGCCAATAAAGTGAGATGAGCGCCGCAACCCCAGAGTTGAATGGATCTAATGGTCAGGGGTCCCTTTACCTTTATCTTTATTGACTAGTGATTTAAATCAAATCCACCCTGATCCTCTGTTCTCTGTTTCTCCCACCGCCCCTATGGCTGGCTTGTGTTTCCCATCCCAGTTTATGTGGGGCCCAGCCAACTGAGCCCAATGGATCTTAACCCGGCATAAGCCCTGGAAAAGGGAGCATGGTGAGGGGTGAGGACCAGAGAGGGGAGACGTAGGCTGGTTCTGAAGCCTGTTTTCCTCATTCATGTGACCTGGCAACCCAGCGAAAGTCAAGCCAGCAGAAAGGGTGTTGTGACTCAAACGCTCTTGCAAGAGGGGTGCTTTCCGTCTGCCAGCCTTAGACTGGCTCAGCCAGCAGCAGCCCCGATGCTCAGTGAAGTTTGAATCTGGTGCAAATGTATTCATGCTTATCTTACACCAGCCTCTTGTGTATAGGATTGCTCCCTTAGTCTAGCAGCCTTGGGGAGGTGGGTGTTCCGAAATCAAGGGAGGAATGTGTGTATGTGTTTTATGAAACGTCTAAATAAAACATTAAAAAAAATAAAAAAGTGTGGGAGAGGGCCTTAAAACAGAGCAATTTTGAGCATTGCCATGGAATACTGATTGAGGCGTGGACTGAGAAAAATGAAAGGGGTGGTGGTGAAATTGAGGTACAGTTATTTATTTAATATATACCACCTTCATCTGAGGATCACAGGACAGTTCGCGATACAAATCTGATTCGAATCTGTGCTGCAACCTTTTGTTGCAACTCTGTGCTGCAACTTTTTGTTGCAGTTCTGACTCAACACAGGCTGTTATTCTATCTATCTCTAATCTGGTTGTGCTGGTAATTAACATTTCGCTCACTAAGACATGAGAAGTGATAATCAAGTTTATTAAAATATCAGTAGCATTGTTACAAATTGCATGCTTTCCTTAAATCTTAATTGCTGCCTATATTTATGTGCCAGGTGTGGAGGGGGGAGGGAGAAAAGCAGCAACAAACGAGGATTTTAATTGTGTCATTATCCTCAATTTGCAGAAGATTATTCGGCTTTTTAGTGGAGCTGGGATACCTATTCTTTACTACAGCAAAATAAAGAATAGCTGTCATTGTCAGATTCCTGCAGGAGAGCTCTTGAAGCTTGCAAAACTTACCCCAGCGTAGATTCCACTGGCTTGTAAAGACTGCATGTCCAGGCATTTTAATTAGCACTTGGAAGTCTTCCTGCACTTCAGTTAACCTTCAAAACTTTTCTTGCTTTTAAAGGTCACCTGATTTCAAAGGTGATTTTGTGAATTTCAGTAGGCCTTGGAAAGTCTCCATTTCACAGACATGTCTGTTTCTTCAAAATGGCATGTATGCTTTGCTTTCCCCCATTTTGGGCACCAGTAAATTTGGCAGCGTCAGAGGAAATGCGTGCATGCCTGCCTGGAGAAAGAAGTCTGTGATATTGCAAAAGTTTTCACCCAGGCTCGGTTGGTGTCGCTGAAGACGACAGGGGCAATGGGTGTCTTGTTCCACGGAGATGTCCACCGGCAAGGGTGGCTGGCAGGCGAAGCAAAGGAAAGTCAGGAGGGCAGTGCAGGGCAAGGCAAGGCACCTTGGAGGGGAATGTGGATTCAGAACCACGGATAGCACTCATGCCACAGACACCAATAAACGGACATAAATCTGACATCAAGAATCACAAAACAGAGAAACCAGTAGGAGAACACTTCAATCTCCCAGGACATTCTATACAAGATCTCAAAGTAGCTGTTTTACTACAAAGGAATTTCAGAAATAGACTGGAAAGAGAAGCTGCTGAATTGCAACTCATTACCAAACTTAAAACCATGGAGAGACCTGGTCTGAACAAAGACATTGGATTCTTATCTCATTATACATGACTTAGCCATTTCTCACCTTCTCACCCCTTGCCTTTTCCTGTAAGACCTATTGCAGTCGTTAAGAGTCGTCAACAGGCTCATCTCAGCTACCTGCCAATCTCCCATTCCCACCACCCTTCTGAGTAATACCCCTCCCCACCTTCTCACTATATAGAAGGATCTGGCAACTTCTGTTTCAGTGTATCTGAAGAAGTGTGCATGCACACAAAAGCTCATACCAAGAACTAACTTAGTTGGTCTTTAAGGTGCTACTGGAAGGAATTTTTTTATTTTGGCCACAGACACCATGCATTCAATTTGTCTCAGCAAGGCCCTAGAGAAGTGGTTTTCAACCAATGTGCCGTGGCACCCTGGGGTGCCTTGAGTGATTGTCAGGGGTAAAACAACAAGAAACCTATGGTTGTGTGAAACATAATAAACACACAAGACGTAACTGGCTGTACTTTTGTATAAATAGGATATTCTTGGCAGAAAAGCAATGGAAAACCTAGACAGCATCTTAAAAAGCAGAGACATAACCTTGCCAACGAAGGTCTGTATAGTTAAAGTGATGGTTTTCCCAGTAGTGATGTATGGAAGTGAGAGCTGGACCATAAAGATGGCTGGTCGCTGAAGAATTGATGCTTTTGAATTCTGGTGCTGGAGGAGACTCTTGAGAGTCCCATGGACTGCAAGAAGATCAAACCTCTCCATTCTTAAGGAAATCAGCCCTGAGTGCTCACTGGAAGGACAGATCCTGAAGCTGAGGCTCCAATACTTTGGCCACCTCATGAGAAGAGAAGACTCCCTGGAAAAGACCCTGATGTTGGGGAAGACTGAGGGCAGAAGAAGAGGACGAGATGGTTGGACAGTGTTCTTGAAGCTACCAACATGAGTTTGATCAAACTGTGGGAAGCAGTGGAAGACAGGAGTGCCTGGTGTGCTCTGGTCCATGGGGTCATGAAGCATCAAACACGACTAAACAGCAAATATGCATTGTATCAAATTGTAGATATCAACAGAAGTCTCATAAAGTTCAACGAAAAAGCAGCAGACCCAGTGGATCAGTTCATTCTCTAGTCGGTTCATGCATAAGGTGTCTATTCCACCTGTCTGTTCATAGAGTCCAATAATCCACATGAAGGGCTCTTACATTTCCACAGAATCCTTTCACAGAGTCTAAGACAAGGATTTCTGGAATATTAGCCTTGTTTCACCATCCTAGGCCTCACCACTACTATGTCGTAAGATCCACTATCCTGTAATATTACATACGAGCATGTACTACTGATGAAGCCTAGGATGGCGAAACATAGGAGAAGTGGTCTTGGAGGTGGTGTTGGAGAAAACCAGGACAAACACTATTTAATCTGCAGCAAAGAGCAGAAAATCAATGTTTTAAATTTCTAAATGAATAGGTGATGTCCCTGATATGTTGAAGGAACTTGCTAGCTGTCAAGGATTCTTGACGGTTCAAAATTTCTTTGGATGCTTTTTCTAAAGAGGAACCGTATTTGCCTCCGCTTTTGCTTCAGGTGAAATATAGAGCTTCTCCAGATAGTCTTTTCATTTGCTGGGCTTGCCCTGGTTCTGTCTTCAAGAAGGCAGGATCAGTCTATTTTCCTGCAGGAACATTTCTGAAAGCATCATTTGAACGTCATTTTGTTTAAGCGAGGACTCTTTGACGGTCCACCTGCTTGTTTGGAAATGCAATCTCTCACAAGCACAAGGCTTGCTAACATAGTTTAAAAAGGGCCGAGGGCCACCTAAACTTCACTTCCATAAACATTCCATTTTTACAACTCCCCCCTCCAATGTTGCCACCACCACCAGAAGACTTTCTTCATCCTTTTGCAGCAATGGTAAATCACCTCTCAGCACTGCTTCAAAAGACAGCACCTTAGGGGCAAAAGTGTCATAAAACCTGCATTGACATCAAGATTCTGTTGTCTTCCTTGCACTCTACACCCTTCCCATTATTGCTTCCCTTTAAGCTTCTAACAGCATCTGTCAGGTAGCTCAGCTGGGCTTTCTCTTCCCTATGAAAAGTCAGCATCAATAGGCCTTGCATAATATTCAGGTGGAGGGCTGCACAGATTCCGAGAGAGAGAGAGAGAGAGAGAGAGAGAGAGAGAGAGAGAGGTTTAATTGGCCCAGTGGAGTTGAGTGTACTTTTCTTTATTGTACATTATCATATTATTACTTTAGCAATCTGAGTCAAGACAACAGTCTTTCTGAGGCACCTTGAGGACTTCGCAGTTTTACTCCCAAGTTGCACTGGGGCGCCTATGTGTAAGGCCCTGTAGATGAATCAAAGGGGTTGTAGGGCAAGCTTTTTACAGATGGGTTTGGAAGCACACTAAAGCAGTGGTTCCCAGTTAGCTAATGACTGGGGATGCCCTGTTTTTCAAAAGCCAAGCCACAGACCCCCTCCTTTTGGGAATTTTGATAACTCTATGGTAAAACAATTTTTTTATGGTAGCCCCTAATAAGCAAAGGATTTTAGGTCTACTAAAAAAATGAAACATAAAATTTGTGATATTACCATGCAAAAATGACCCCCCCAAAATAGTTGGGGGGAGGCAAGGGATAGGGCCATGGACCCCCCTGGGTGCGTTCCCCGGACCCCTAATTGGGAACCACTCCCCTAAAGCATTCTCCTTTCAACAAATTATCAGCGTTTGCCCTCACTCTCTGTGATTTTCAGTTGGATTGGTGCTCTTGTGCTGTGATATCATCATGCTCACTATGCGTTTCCCAGAGTGGCTAGGGTCACTTTATGAAGAAATAAGCAACTCAAGCCTTTTGCCCCACTTGGTGCAAAAACAGGGGCTTATATGGGAAACCAACAACAGCAAAGAGGATCGATAAAGCTGCTCTGGTGAATATATTTGGTGCCCCAGGAGAACAACCCTATAAGGTCCCATTCATCTGCACATCAAGCCATGTGGGGTCTCCTCCCCCATGATATGAGTGTGTGTGTGTGTGTGTGTGTGTGTGTGAGAGAGAGAGAGAGAGAGAGAGAGAGAGAGAGAGAGAGAGAGAGACCAGCACAAACACAAGAGCCACTTACATAGGTTTATCTTCTCATGCAGTGGATCAAAACTTTAATTAGATTCCAAAGATTGTATCCCTGATTTCAGCTTCTTCTTCCCTTTGTAGTTTTCTTCTAGCTGTTTTTGGTTGCGTTGCCCTCTTAAAAAGTTATAACTCTTCAAATGCAGGTCTATATAACAAGTCTTTCCATTTTCAGGCCTGCAATAAGCTACTCTATTTTCCAACTATATAAAATATTTTCACTCGGCCTTCAAACCTTTTTGCCAATCAGGAGACTAGGTTTATAGGCTGAATTTTTGACCATCCTGTGCAGAGGTTTCTGAGCAAAATATCAGCTGTTTAACCTTCCTAAGAACTTTTGACCCAGCTATGCAAGACTCCCTTTAAAGTGAAAAGCAACCATTATGTAATCCAGGTTTTCCAGGTTTTCCACAAAAATGACTGAAAGTCACAATTTGACATGTGGAATACTGGTAAACAGCACTCTGTGATATTATCTCATTCCCCAGGTTATGAAAAAAGTGTTGGTACTCAGTCCCTGCCTGTTTCTGCTTACCGCAATGCTAACACTGTAAGCAAGATGAAGATTGCAAGCCTAACTCCGCTTACCTGGGAGTAAAAAGGTAAAGGTAAAGGACCCCTGACAGTTAAGTCCAGTTGTGACCCCAGTCTGGGGTTGCGCCGCTCATCTCGCTTTACTGGCCGAGGGAGCCAACGTTTGTCTGCAGACAGTTTTTCCGGGTCATATGGCCAGCATGATTAAGCTGCTTCTGGCAAAACCAGGACAGCACACGGAAATGCCATTTACCTTCCTGCTGGAGCGGTACCTATTTATCTACTTGCACTTTGACATGCTTTTGGACTGCTAGGTTGGCAGGAGCTGGGACCGAGCAACGGGAGCTCACCCCATCGTGGGATTCGAACCGCTGACCTTCCAATCGGCAAGCCCTAGGTTCAGTGGTTTAGAGCACAGCACCACCCGTGACCTGGGAGTAGGTCCCATTAAATCCAATAGGACTTACCTCTTAGCAGACATAGTTAGGATTGCAGCCTTAGTCTAGACAGAACCTCTGCTTTATAGACTTAAGGTAAGTGATTTGTTAGTGTACTTGCCATCTTAAGATGCTGTTGCCTGATACTGCAGGAACCAGTTCAGATCAAGAGACTTTGAGAAAGCTCCCCACCCAATAACTATGACAGCTCAAATTTCCATCCATGGTTATGTGGTTTCTCAGGTGATCTTCACTCATCAAAGGCATGAAAATGTTCTTTCCCATGCAAATGTTGGTGGAATAGTTTATCTATCCATGGCACGAGAATGTTCTTTCATGAGTAATATTCACACCAACCACACAATATTTATGTCTTACATGTGTTTATTAATTATATGTATTGTGTTTATTAACACAAATAATAAAGCCAAGTGTACTCTTGTTTGTCATAGCATTGACATGCCCTTGGGAACAGTTGCACCTCAACTTTAGTGCTGTCAAAATAACATAACACTCATAATGTTCTGAAAGTGTATTCTGTCACTCTGTAATGTTCCTCCAGCTCTTCTCCATCTGATGAAGAATCAGAGAAGTATAATAGTTCAACAATATAAGAATGTAAGATGAACCTGCAGGATCAGGCCAGTGGCCCATCGAGTCCTGCATCCTATTCTGTGTGCAACCAGATGCCTATAGGAAGCCCACATGCAGAATATATGTATCATGAAGACTGATTAGAAGGCAATGCCTAAATTGTATCTCCCTAATGACTTCCCTGCTAATGACTAGTCCATTTCTGATGAAATGGGGGAAAACTTTGGCTGAATTTTGGAAGCACTGCGGTGGATGGATGGATATAGACAGAAGTAAAGCAAATTCACTGATATGTGCACACACATGAAGAAGAAGAGAAGAAGAGTTTGGATTTGATATCCCGCTTTATCACTACCTGAAGGAGTCTCAAAGCGGCTAACATTCTCCTTTCCCTTCCTCCCCCACAACAAACACTCTGTGAGGTGAGTGGGGCTGAGAGACTTCAGAGAAGTGTGACTGGCCCAAGGTCACCCAGCAGCTGCATGTGGAGGAGCGGGGAATCGAACCCTGCTCACCAGATTACGAGTCTACCACTCTTAACCACTACACCACTCATACTACAAAAGTCAATTGTAGGGAACCTTCGGCCCTCCAGATGTGTCTGAACCAACTGGCCATGCTTGTTAGGGCTGATGGGAGTTGTAGTTCAGTAATGTTTGGAGGCCCAAAGGTTCCTCACTCCTGCTGTAGATGATGGCACAGATACAGGATTGAATGTTAGGGAGAATGGCCTGTTATAACTGTAGAACAAATGAAGGCCCCAGAGTCTCATCATCTGAGGTCTTTATGCAGAGACTGAATGGCAACTAGCAGCAGGTTTGCTGTATTGGCCAGGTTTCAGAGTAGACGATTTTTGAATACTGCCCCAACTCTGTTACACACACACACACAGGATCTCTAGAGAGATTGCAAGCACCCTGAGATCACATTTGATGCACAAAGTATCAAATGTGGTGACAGTAATAATAATATAACAAAACAACAACACCACAAACTGGCTTATAAGTATAAAACCAAATTTACTAGTATAATAGCTAGAATAGAGATAGACTTGTAACCATTCAAACAACAAACATACTAAGGTGCCATGTGCAAGACAAAGCCTGGAGATACTGTAAACATGGAGTGGATAAATGTACAACTGTATCTTAACAAGTCATGCTGGCCACATGACTCGGAAGCTGTATGCCGGCTCCCTTGGCCAATAAAGGGAGATGAGCGCCGCAACCCCAGAGTCAGTCACGACTGGACCTAATGGTCAGGGGTCCCTTTACCTTTACCTTTACCTTAACAAGTTACATGTGCAGCAAAAGTTATACAGGCTGGATAAATGAACTGTTCAACAAGTAGCGTAACTCCCATCACAGGACAGCAACCCCGTGCTGCTACAACGGCAAGGGTAGCACACAGGAGAATATGAAAATGTTTTTCAAAGATTGAACTGGATGAGATGTTCTTCAATGGGTCTCGAGTTGGAAACACAAAGCCATATGCATGGATCAATCACGGGAAGGCAAATCAAAGCCACCACCCTGGTGAGAATAACGCAAGTGGGCAAAAGGAGACTTGTTCTCCGGATATATTACAGGTTTCGCTACACGCTTCATCAGTCCGAAAAGCTGCATGATACAAAATAGCACTCCAATTACAATGTGTGGTAAACTATAAAAATTAGAAAATATCAGTCTCATACTATACCTTACCCAGTCATACAGGATCTCTAGAGAAATGCCAAGCACCCTGAGATACCTATAGAGTGCAAACTCAACTCTCATATGACTCAAAAATCAGACCGCATGTTCTTTACACAGAGGCACTTGGACAACCCAGGCCAGGGGTCACCATTCCTGTAGATGCCCATGAAGCCTGTGAGTCCCTGCCCCACAACACGCACAATGCTTCCTATGTCATGATATGATAACGGTCATTACCTTACTGCTCCTTGAAAACTATACCTGGAGGAGGAAGTTGGAAGAGGGACATTCTTTCCCACTTCCTCTTCCAGCATCATGTGCTTTTCAAGACTAAAAAGGTTGACACTCCTCAACTAATCTAGACTAAGTAGCATCATCATCACCATGAAGGTTGGGTAGTGAGAGGCAGAGGAGCCTGTTTTTCCAAAATGGCGTCTACTTTCCAGAACACCTTCCAAACTCCCAGGGAAAGTGAATTGGAGCGAAAAAGTATCTGGCTATATCGTAGTCATCTGTGGGCCATTTACCTGTAACATTGCTAACAAAAGTGACCCCCACCAATTCATCTCTCCTGTCCAGACCCAAATCTCACAGTACTTGTACTATCGAAGATGATGGGGTGTAAATGAACAGAAAGGGCAGAAAAATGGAGGGAAATGGAGCACATTCTCCTATGAGGATTAATTTTAGAAATTCTCCTAGTTGCTGGAAATGGAGTTCAGGGCATAGCAAAGGAGAGGGACAGTAAAGGAAGAGGATGGGGGATATGCTATTATCTTTATCTCTGATATTTCTTGGATCACCAGTTCAAGACTTGCGTTGGGCTTGAATCTTGGCTCATCAATTCTTGGAGCCTCTTGCTATTAAATGTTTGATGTGTGCTCAGAGACATCATTAAAGCAGTCCAAACCCAACTGGTGTGGCTCTTTAATAAAAAATTAGTGAGTGTCCTAGAATATCTTTTTCTCTCCCACCACCCCGTCTGCTCAACAGAATCCAACCAACCTTTTCTCTTGGCTCAGTTTTCCCTCATTAATTTTAGTTCACTTTTGGAGGCAGCTTTAAACGTTATCACCATCTGACGATGCTGGGGCCATAGACACTGATGTGGGAGAGACATGTTTTGTTGCAGCTGGGGCAGATGAAGGCGTCTGGTTGTGCAGCTGCTGATGCACCGAGGTGTTTCTTGTCCCTGCGCTCCTCCCAGTGGTCATTTCTCCTCTGGTCACTGCTGTGGACACATGAATTAAATGATTGTCTCCAGGCACTGCAGTCATCTATATAGATCATATAGATCTATATAGATCATATAGACACAGCTGGCACTGTGGGTTAAACCACAGAGCCTAGGGCTTGCCAATCAGAAGGTTGGTGGTTCAAATCTCCATGATGGGGTGAGCTCCCATTGCTCGGTCCCTGCTCCTGCCAACCTAGTAGTTTGAAAGCACGTCAAAGTGCAAGTAGATAAATAGGTACCGCTCCGGCGGGAAGGTAAATGGCGTTTCTGTGCACTGCTCTGGTTCGCCAGAAGCGGCTAAGTCATGCTGGCCACATGACCCGGAAGCTGTACGCCGGCTCCCTCAACCAATAACGTGAGATGAGCACCGCAACCCCAGAGTCGGTCATGACTGGACCTAACGGTCAGGGGTCCCTTTACCTATATAGATCATAGATTGATAACCTATTTCCCTATGCCATTTTCCTATGAACATCACCCACCACTGATAAAATTCCTTGATATGGGCAAATACCCATTAGGAAAAATAAAAGAAGGAGGAAGGAGGACCTGGGAGAGACCAGGTTTCAAATCCCCACTCAGCCATGAGATGCACTGGGTGACCTTGGGCCAGTCACTGCCTCTCAGCCTAACCTTCCTCACAGGCAAAATAAAAGAATTCCTTCCAGTAGCACCTTAAAGACCAACTAAGTTAGTTCTTGGTATGAGCTTTCGTGTGCATGCACACTTCTTCAGATACACTGAAACAGAAGTTGCCAGATCCTTCTATATAGTGAGAAGGTGGGGAGGGGTATTACTCAGAAGGGTGGTGGGAATGGGAGATTGGCAGATAGCTGAGATGAGCCTGTTGACGACTCTTAACGACTGCAATAGGTCTTACAGGAAAAGGCAAGGGGTGAGAAGGTGAAAATAGGTCCTGTAAGACCTATTGCAGTCGTTAAGAGTCGTCAACAGGCTCATCTCAGCTACCTGCCAATCTCCCATTCCCACCACCCTTCTGAGTAATACCCCTCCCCACCTTCTCACTATATAGAAGGATCTGGCAACTTCTGTTTCAGTGTATCTGAAGAAGTGTGCATGCACACGAAAGCTCACACCAAGAAGGTCTTTAAGGTGCTACTGGAAGGAATTCTTTTATTTTGACTATGGCAGACCAACACGGCTACCTATCTGTAACTGGAACCACTTCCTCACAGGGTTGTTGTGGGGGGTTAAATGAGGAGGGGAAGAACAAATCACACCACCTGGAACTCCTTGCAAAAAAAGGCAGGATATCAATGCAACGAATAAATAAATAATATATTTGATGTTAACAAACAATGATAATAATAATGTTGAGAGTAGTAACAATAGCAAGTTGTGCACATGCAGTTGGACTTCCCTTGCAATTCGAAGTTAACGACGCATTTCAGAGTTTATGGTCATTGAACGGGAAATTCCTGAAATTATTTCCTGGCATGGTTGATTTCAGCGCAACAGCGGCCGGAAGAGAATCCACTGGGCGAGGTGGCGCCTGTCGTGGGGAAGAACAGAAAAGCTTGCACAGGGAAGGTGGCATCAAGCATGACTCCACTTGGCCCTGGTGCTTAACTTTTAAATCCTGCACTTTAACAGAGAACTGCACAGCTGGTAAAACTGGCTTCCTTCAGACAAAAGGCTATTTTCCAGTCAAATACCTCACATAGCAAAGCAGCCAAGCAAAAGGAACCGAGGGAGACAAGAGAGGAACCACTGGCGGAATGCTCCTTGAAGGAGCACACAAGGGCAGCTTTTAACGCTGGCTCTCAGGGCAGCACGGCGGTGACCTGAGATTCCCCCCAGATGGCACAACTATCTGGTCAATTTGCAAGAGGGAATTATTTCTTCCACGAGCTGAAGGAAGTCCTAGTGTTAGGGAAATTGTAAGCCAAGCTAGACTTCAGCAGCTGCCAAGGCTAAGGTTGGATCCCTGGGACACTCTGCACAGCTCTCCTGCCTCAAGCCATTTCCTCAGGTAGCGAATGGGTTCCCCATGCTAAAGTGGAGGAGGATGTCCTTGAAAGAAAACCTGCAGCTGAAGTGGGGAGAGGTTGGTGTTGAAAGAGGAGCAGAAGTCACAGCTTTCCCTCTTTTGACCGAGTCAAATCCACTCTCTAAAAACACTTGGGAAAGGAAAACATTGAACAGCTAGCATAACAACAACAACAACAATTTATTATTTGTACCCCACCCATCTGGCTGGGTTTTCCAAGCCACTCTGGGCAGCTTCCAACAAAGATTACAAATACATCAAAATGTCACACATTAAAAACTTCCCTGAACAGGGCTGCCTTCAGATGTCTTCTAAATGTCAGGTAGTTGTTGTTTCTTTGACATCTGGTGGGAGGGTGTTCCATAGGGTAGGTGCCACCACCGAGAAGGCCCTCTGCCTGGCTCCCTGTAAGAAGAAGAAGAAGAGGAGTTTGGATTTGATATCCCGCTTTATCACTACCTGAAGGAATCTCAAAGCAGCTAACATTCTCCTTTCCCTTCCCCACAACAAACACTCTGTGAGGTGAGTGGGGCTGAGAGACTTCAAAGAAGTGTGACTGGCCCAAGGTCACCCAGCAGCTGCATGTGGAGGAGCGGAGACGCGAACCCGGTTCCTCAGATTACTAGACTACCGCTCTTAACCACTACACCACACTGTAACCTCACTTCTTGCAAGAGGGAACCGCCAGAAGGCCCTCGGCGCTGGACCTCAGCATCCGGGGAGAACGATGGGGGTGGAGATGCTCCTTCAGGTATACTGGACCAAGGCTGTTTAGAATTGCAGATGTCTGTCTGATTTCAATAGGAACAGTCTTCCGAGCTACGGGTGCCACGACACTAAAAGCCTTGTTCTGCAGAAAAATCAATCAAATATGATTTACCCTTAAAGGTAAAAAGGACCCCTGGACCGTTATGTCCAGTCAAAGGCAACTATGAGGTGTGGCACTCATCTTGCTTCAGGCCAAAGGAGCCAGTATTTGTCTACAGTTCTATGAGGATTGCCAAAGGAGGGGGTCAGGCTGTGTCTTGGCCAAAGGCCTGGTAGAACAGCTCTGTCTTGCAGGCCTTGCGGAAAAATGTCAGGTCCTGCAGGGTCTTAGTCTCTTGTGACAGAGTGTTCCACCAGATCGGGGCCACAGCTGAAAAAGCCCTGGCTCTGGCTGAAGCCAGCCTAACCTCCCTGTGGCCTGGGACCTCCAAAATGTTCTTGTTTGAAGACCATAAGGTCCTCCATGGAACATACCAGGAGAGGTGGTCCCGTAGGAAGGTTAAAACCAGCACTTTAAACCTGATCCTGTACTCCACCGGGAGCCAGTGCAGAAGGAGTATGATGAGTCCCCTACCAGATATACCACCATTCCCCAAAACCCTATACATCCCAAAATCATATTATTAGTAATAGAATACCCCCATTGCCTCCGCCTTCATAGCTGCTTTTCATGTATAGCCTAATCCTCCAACTATTTGTCTAATTTTTTTTTCTTTTTGTCTGGCTTTACCAATAAATCTGCTGTTAGTTACCTACAGCGCTGCATAAATGGTCCCTCCTGCTGCTTGAAGGAGTAACTAACTGGGGTTAACAGACTGGCGAATTCAGCCCAATAAATGTAATTAAATGTCCCCCATATGTACAACCTATGTAAAGGAAAAAGGGGATTGATGGATGGGTGTAGTGCCTGAGACTTAAGCCTGATGAAAACTAATCACCCTTAATAGTTATTAATGAGTCACCTCGCCGTGAAACTAAAGTTAACAAGGACATTGAAACATAATAGATGAATGGAGGTGGATTCTCAGCTGGCATGAATCAACCTAGACTCGTACCTTAGACGTTTCTTAGGCCTGGAGCTGAAATAGACATGTTGATGATGAATCCATTGGCGGGTGGCTCATATTTGACTTCCAAAGAGCTCCTTCCTGATATGTTTGTTTTGTATGTGGAGGGACTTTATCCGAGAGGGAAGTATATTATCTATTGCATTTATTTCCAAACTTATTCTCCATGGAGTTCAGCAGGTCTCATCTTCCTCCTTTAATCCCCCAAAACAACCCTGTGAGGTGGGTTAGACTAAGAGGCAGTGACTGGTCCAAGGTCACCCCCTGTGAGTTGTTAGTTTCTGTTTCCTCACTGTGCAGCTGCTTGCAGTCACAGGACTCTGTTTACATTCCACAAAGTCCAGATAATGTTGGAGTCTCACGGGAAAGGGAGACAGGATGTGACGTTACTGTTTTCCTGTTTTCCTTTGTTCTTTGTTTCCCATTGTTCAGGTTGCTCTCTGCTTCTCATAGAGAGAAGATGTACAGTGGTGCCCCGCAAGACGAATGCCTCGCAAGACGGAAAACTCGCTAGACGAAAGAGATTTCCGTTTTGGAGGTGCTTCGCTAGATGAATTTCCTATGGGCTTGCTTCGCAAGAATGTCTTGCGAGTTCCTGCAGGTTTTTTTTCCCTTTCCCCCCTTTCTCTAAGCCGCTAAGCCGCTTATCAGCTGATCCGATCAGCAGATAAGCCGCTAAAAGCCGCTAATAGCACTAATAGTGTTAATCTGTCAATGGGCTTGCTTCGCAAGACGAAAAAACCGCTAGACGAAGAGAATCACAGAACGGATTCTTTTCATCTTGTGAGGCACCACTGTATTTTTCTTTGCTCTCTGCATAGCTTAGTAATAAAGTATAGCAATGTAGCCCATACCTATCTTATCCTTCCGCTGTTGTGTTGTTTTAATGCTCTGCTGGGAGGGCTCGGAGGAAAATGAGCCTTATCAGCTCGGATGAACGGAGCTGAAATCCCAATATGAGTTTCATGGCCACGTGGGGATTCAAGCCCTGGTTTGCCAGGTCCTGATCCGACACTAACCACTACACCACACCGGCTCTCAACATTTTGACAGCTGCATATTCCTGCATTGCGGGGAGTTGGACTAGATGATCTGCAAGCTCCCTTCAAACTCTATAATTCTGTGATGATTTCTGTCCTGGGGATTATGCAAAGACTATTTGGGTTACATAGTTCTGCCCTCCAAATGTTGTTCTACTCCAGCTCCCAACTGCCCATCAACCAGATGGCCAATGGTTAAGGATGCTGTGAGCTGCAGTCTGACAACACCCAGATTCCCCATCCCTGAATTGTAGTCATCCAGAGTTTGGGACCATCTCCTCGCACCGCTATCTGGAAGGCTCAGTGTTGGCTACCCTGTTACATGGAGGCAGGTGTATTTTTAAGAAGGAAGTCTTTCATTTAGTCAAGTGAACAGTTCAGTAATCTCTTGGGTCATTAAGAATGTAAAAGACCTCTGGACTTAAATAACGTCACTTGTGCTACTTTTATTGGTGAACTCAATTAAGACGAGTACGGATTTCTGATCTCTAATATTTCACCTCGTGGCACAACTCAACACGTAATAGTCTTCTGTCAACCAGGTTTGTCAACTTGGTGCAGTTCCCATCTCATACATGACCTGGAAAGAGCAGCTAACATCTTGACCCTAACATTTGAAGAAAGGGTCAGAGCAGTAATCCTTGTATTTGCTAGAAAGATCTAGTAGTCAACCTCCTGTTCACAGGAACCAGACTTCATGCAATGAAAATCTCTTTTAAGAGTAAATTTATGATTCAGGGACTGCAAGGATAAAAATGCCGTCATCCCAAAATCCTGTTCGCGTCCTCTTCCCTTCAAACTTACATCACAAAACAGAACAGAAGGAAGAAACGGTTCAAAGGACTGAGTGTAGTGTTATTCTCCACAGTCAAAGTGTACTTAAATCCCAAGTTTTCAATGGCTGGTAAGCTCACAACTCCAAGAGGACCCCCTCTTCGCTCCTTAACAATCTCAAGGATCAGCTCTAGACTTAGCTAGACCATGGTCCAAGGAATGGTTGAGAGCTGCTGCCTTGCGGACACAGAATTTCAAACGGGAGACCAGCTTGACTCAGATCCCTGACTTTACACTCCACTTGCTCCAAGCTATCTCCCCTTTAGACTGTCATACCTCTTGCCGACAAAGGTCTGTATAGTTAAATCTATGGTTTTCCCAGTACTGATGTATGGAAGTGAGAGTTGGACCATAAAGAAGGCTGATCGCTGAAGAATTGATGCTGTTGAATTATGGTGCAGGAGGAGACTCTTGAGAGAGAGGAAATCAGCCCTGAGCTGAGGCTCCAATACTTTGGCCACCTCATGAGAAGACTCCCTGGAAACGACCCTGATGTTGGGAAAGATGGAGGGCACAAGGAGAAGGGGATGACAGAGGACGAGATGGTGGGACAGTGTTCTCGAAGCTACCAGCATGAGTTTGACCAAACTGCAGGAGGCAGTGGAAGACAGGAGTGCGTGGCGTGCTCTGGTCCATGGGGTCATGAAGAGCCTTCTCTTCTCATGAGTGGCCAAAGTCTTGGAGCCTCAGCTTCAGGATCTGTCCTTCCAGTGAGCACTCAGGGCTGATTTCCTTCAGAATGGATAGGTTTGATCTTCTTGCAGTCCATGGGACTCTCAAGCAGTGGCGTAGCGTGGGTTGTCAGCACCCGGGGCAAGGCAAGTAATTTGCGCCCCCTAACCCGTGGATTTGCGCCCCCTAACCCGTGGATTTGTGCCCCCTAACCCTAACCCCCAGATGTTGTGCCCGGCGCGGCCAGCCCCCCCTGCACCCCCCACGCTACGCCACTGCTCTCAAGAGTCTCCTCCAGCACCAGAATTCAAAAGCATCAATTCTTTGGCGATCAGCCTTCTTTATGGTCCAGCTCTCGCTTCCATACATCACTACTGGGAAAACCATAGCTTTAACGATATGGACCTTTGTTGGCAAGGTGATGTCTCTGCTTTTTAAGATGCTGTCTAGGTTTGTCATTGCTTTTCTCCCAAGAAGTAGGCGTCTTTTAATTTCGTGGCTGCTGTCACCATTTGCAGTGATCATGGAGCCCAAGAAAGTAAACATCTCCCGAGCTGCAGAGACTCAGGTCTGAGAGAAGGAGAGACCTGAATACTTGCAGGAGGAGTGCTTGCCTTCTGGCGAAACAGGGAGGTCAGACGCTGGGGGATCAGGAGCGGCCGTTACCTTGACAAAAATAAAAGGCTGTCGGACCCCTCCCCAGGTTGCGGGAGCAATGTTGCTGCTTGCTGGAACCTGCCTGTTATCCTGTGCCTGACCTAGCCTGGTTTCCTGCCTTGGCCCTGTTGGACTGACTCCTCGTGGAATCCTTGGATTTGGGACCGGACCTGGACCGTGTTGCTCGGGTTTACCCCTGGGCCCAGCACAGGCATCATGGCTAAAAGCCATCAATAGCCCTCTCCTCTATGAATCTGTCTGTCTCTTTTAAAGCCATCCAAATTGGTCACTATCTCTGTCTCTTGTGGGAGGAAGTTCCATAGTTTAACTATGCTCCCACTTACCGACCTCAGTCAGCTGTCTCGCCATAGCAGCTGATTTGAAAATATGCAAATAATGTGATCAGACCCTAAAGTAGTTGCAGGGGTACCTTTAATATGCACATATGTAAGAAGAATAGACAGGCAATCTATTATGCTCAAATATTAACCCAAATGGGTGAACTGATATCGACAATGGTATGTGTATTATCAAGGATAATAAGAGCACAGCTTGGTGGATATATCTTGTTCCATTAATCTTTTTTTGTTAAAAGATCCTTGTCAAAGATATACCAGCAATTTTCTGTGAATTAATTTTCCATATGGCTACTGTTCCGAGAGTATTAGAGATTATTATCTGTTCAGTTGTTAACTAAATGGGGAAACAAAATGTACAATTACACTATTATGTCAAAACTGACATGTTGTGTTTGAGTGCTAGGAGAAAGACAAAGATGGGAGTACTTCACACAGGACTGGATGTTTTCCATGAATTATTTGCAAAACAGGGCTTGTGCTTCTGTTAATGTGAGGCTCCTATTGTTAGCGTGGCACTATATTCAATTAATAAATCAAACAAAAATAAAATGAACCAGGTACATAAATAATAAGGTCATTATAGAAAGCTAGGAGCAGCTAGTGTTAGAATTCCTGCTCCATGATTCCAGTCATGGGATTGTTGTCTTTCACATGACGGTATATGTTTTGACTCCACAGAGTGGGAAGTGACGGAGACAGGATGTTTGTGTTACTGTGTTCCGTGAAGTGGGACTATTGTCCTTTGTTTTCTCTCTCTTTGCTGTCTGATGCTAGAGAGAGAGGAAGCCATGCTGCAGTGCTCCGTGTGTGTTTATATTTAAATAAAGTAGATTAGCCAAAATGCTGAGTTGCTGAGGTCTGTCACACAAGCTGCAAAGACTCTGCGGATCCCTAAGTGTGCCAGTGTCTGTTGGCATCGGTCGCTGTGATGTTTGGGCAGAAGAAAGCTGTTGAAGCTCCCGAACGATCGACCAGGAGGGAGAGAACATGCCAGTCAGGCATGTGTCTCTGCCAGGGTCCTACTCAAGTGTAGGTTGAGCTCCTGACAGCTAGACCTGACTTTCATATTCCATTTGTTAAGTAGAGACCAGTGGTGTTGTAGTGGTTAGAGTGTTGCAGTAGGACTTGGCAGACCAGGGTTCAAATGCCCACTCAGGCATGAAGATCACTGAGTGGCAACTTTGGCCAGCCTAACTTACCTCAAAGGCTTGTGGGCATTAACTGAGGAAGGGAAAAACCATGTATGACACCTGGAGCTCCTTGGAGGAAAGGTGGAATACAAAATATAATCAATCAAACATTCACATACACCTGGGCCAGAAGTGCTGGTGTCTGGCTGTGGTTGGTCACCAGTCAAGTTCTCACCTGTCTCTCCAACTTACAAAGTAGGAGGGGGACTGCTGGGGACAGAATACGAGAACACACCTGGTGTAATGGTCTGGTTCACAGGCTATCAAAGTCCCGGCTGGGGACATCGGGACCGGGGGCAAGATGGCAGGGTGGGAGCAGGAACGGGAGTCCAGAAGCTAGGAAGCCAAGAGTCTGAGGGTCAGAGAGCCGGGAGTCACGAAGTCAAGGGACCAAGGATCAAGAAGCAAGGAGTCACGAAGTCAGGGGACCGAGGATCAAGAAGCAAGGAGTCAAGAAGTCAAACGCAGCAGGGCAGGGAACATGTGGCTGTGGCAAAGAGCGGAAGGGAATTGCTGACCTTATATCCCTTCCCAGCTTTTGCCACCAGGTGCAGTGAGTTACCAATCAACCTCACCTGTGAGGTTGCCTCTTCACCTTGCCTCTTCAGAACAAACTTAGGAAGGCCCCAGTCCTGCAAAGTCCTATTTTTCACAGGGCCTGGCTCCTGCATGCACACCTGACACCTGGGGATGGAGCTTAGTGTTACCTGTTCTCCAGTGTATCCAGCAACATGGGATTGGGAAGTCCATGATTCTGAGTTGATGGGACTCCAAAGGTGGTGGACCCTCCTTCACTCAAGGTTCTTGAACAGAGGTTGGATGGCCATTTGCCAGGAATTCAGTGTTGGGAAACTGTGTATGTGCAGCTACTCACACAGAGTCAATTAAGGTTTGGCAGACAGCCAGAAGGCAATCTGAAGGAGTAAGTCTGCCTGGTGATAACAGAGGCATGGAGACAGCTCCTTGATTGGTCAAGCTCTCTCAAGGGAGTGATAATTAATAGCCTACTAACTGGAATGTTTTAGTTCAGTGTTCAGAGTTCAGAGGTTCAGAGTTCTGTGTGTCAGTGAGTGTAGGAGTTGTGAGTCGTGTCAGAGAGAGCTAGCAAAAGATCCCTGTTCTGTTCCTGTAAATAGTCCACTGTATATGATAAACACCTAACTACAAGTTCCTGGTTCCTGCTTCGTCTATCCTGTCTGCAGCCAAGTTGCCAATTGCTTCCGTGGATTCTGCGTTTACTCTGCTAGGTCTGGCTAAGGCCCTGCAACTAGTCAGAAAGTTGCGAAACACCAATAGGTTTTGCCAATATTCAGTAGCTGTGATTCCTGTATTGCAAAGGCTTGGATTAGATGACTCTTAGGATCCCTTCCATAGTTAAACTATGGAACTCATTCCCACAGGAGACAGTGGTGTCCACCAACCTGGATGGCTTTAAAAGAGGATTAGACAAATTCATGGAGGAGAGGGCTATTGACAACAGCAAGCCATGATGACTCTCATCTATCTCCACAGTTAGAGGCAGCAATGTTTCTGAATACTAGTAGCTGGAAACTGCAGGAGGGGAGACAGCTCTTGTGCTTGAATCCTGCTTGTGGGTTTCCTTCGCCACTGTTCTTACGTTCTCATTTTCCAGCTTTACGGTTCTATAATTCAATTATTCTAAATAAAAAAAATTCCTTCCAGTAGCACCTTAAAGACCAACTAAGTTAGTTCTTGGTATGAGCTTTCGTGTGCATGCACACTTCTTCAGATACACTGAAACAGAAGTTGCCAGATCCTTCTATATAGTGAGAAGGTGGGGAAGGGTATTACTCAGAAGGGTGGTGGGAATGGGAGATTGGCAGGTAGCTGAGATGAGCCTGTTGACGACTCTTAACGACTGCAATAGGTCTTGCAGGAAAAGGCAAGGGGTGAGAAGGTGAGAAATGGCTTAGTCATGTATAATGAGATAAGAATCCAATGTCTCTGTTCAGACCAGGTCTCTTATTCTTATCTCATTATACATGACTAAGCCATCTCGTCAACAGGCTCATCTCAGCTACCTGCCAATCTCCCATTCCCACCACCCACCATGCACACGAAAGCTCATACCAAGAACTAACTTAGTTGGTCTTTAAGGTGCTACTGGAAGGAATTCAATTATTCTATGAATGGTGAGCCAGGATGGTGAGACTTTACCATAAGAGATGGGGAAGAATGCATATATAGGAGAGTCTGATGTACGTACATAAGTTATGAACAGGTGAGGAAATGGTGGTCAAAAGGCTTTACTCAATGATGATTTTCTGCTTCTTTCTTTCTTTCTTTCTTTCTTTCTTTCTTTCTTTCTTTCTTTCTTTCTTTCTTTCACAAAAGCTGGTGGTTGTATTCTGCCCCTGCCTTTTCCAACAGGTTCCTCTGAGTTTGAATAACCACCTTTGGAGGTTTCATCAGGGAGGTACAGTTGACAAGAAAACCCTCTGCAGAAAAGGACAAACCTCCATTATGTATGAGGCACCGGCAAGATTCATATGAGACGGAACTAATTCACTTAGAGAATCAAACGGAATTTTCCCATTTATTATTATTAATATCATTTCAGGAAGGTTAGTGGATACTTTGGTCCAACATTGTTTCATACATGTTCAGGGGGACCTTGGATAGGAGAAATTCAGACGTACATAAATCTAGACATAAATAATTTTATTTCTATGCCGCCTTTCCACAGTTCAAACCATGCTCAATGCATCTTACAGCATGGGAAAAAAAAGAAGAATACTTAACTATGGCAAAGCAAATGTAGTCATAAGCAACAAATAAACATTAAACAGTACAAAACCAAACTGAACCTTTCCCCCACACAACTCAGAAAAAAATCTAAAATAAAGATACAAAAAACCCAACAGCAACAACCCCCCACAAAAAACCAACACACTTGTGTTATTAAAAGGTCACATAAGCATCCTTTCCCTTCTTTTTCACAAAGTGCTTCTTAAACCTTGAAACCATGTTTCCAAAGGCTCTTGTGAGAAATTACTTTGCAGTGCCGCAACCGTAACAAATCTTTATTTGGAAGCAATATTTGTAATATCTGGTGTTTATACAGCACTCTCCTTAAGTGCCCAGCACAGTTCACTCGCATTGGCACTAGAAATCTTTCAAATACCCTATAACGTTGATCAGTATGATTATCTCTGTGTTACAAAAGGGAGTGGGCAGGTGGGCTGGAGCTGAGAAAAAGTGGCTTGATGAAGACCACCAAGGGTATTTCTAAAGTGGGCATTTAAGCTTTGCCAAGAGAGAGACAGAAAGAGGGCAGAGATCTGCCTAAATTGCACAGCACAATGACTCTCCTCCACAGCTGGAGGCAGGAATGCTCTGCAAGACCATCGCTGAAAACCACAGGAGAGGAGAGCACTCTTGTGCTGAGATCCTGCTCACAGGTTTCCCATATCAGGTCCTTTCACTTATCAGCTGGTAAGGATCCAATCCTGCACAGTGCTGGTGCACCCTCTTCAAAATGTATTTTAAGTGCAATTTAACTGTGTGCTAAAATGAAGAAGAAGAAGAAGAGTTTGGATATGATATCCCACCTTTCACTCCCTTTAAGGAGTCTCAAAGTGGCTAACATTCTCCTTTCCCTTCCTCCTCCACAACAAACACTCTGTGAGGTGAGTGGGGCTGAGAGACTTCAGAGAAGTGGGACTAGCCCAAAGTCACCCAGCAGCTGCATGTGGAGGAGCGAGGACGCGAACCCGGTTCCCCAGATTACGAGACTACTGCTCTTAACCACTACACCACACTGGCTCTCAATGGGCTTTAAATAATGAAGTACCAACAGAAGAAGAGTCAGACGATACTGATGGACTTTACAGAACTGGCGAAACTGATGGGAAGAATCTGGAACCAGCGAGACCAAGACTGGGGAAAAATTGTATTATATTTGAAAGACAACTGTAAGCAATTAACATCATTAGCAGGGTTATCTGAAGATTTGAAAAATGAAATTGCTACTTCTCCAGGTTTAATAATTTAATACCTTAGGTAGTGATATATCAAGAATAAGAAAGGATGTGAAATGCAAAGATGAAAAATTGAAATTTGTAAACCATTAGGTGGAAAGGAGGGAAGTCATTAGGCTCAGTTGAGCCAAAGAGATTTAATAAGGGTATAGGATGTTACTCATTGTGATTATATGTAAAACTAATTAAAAATATTAAAAATAATAAAATAAAATGGGGTTTAAAGAAATCCTTTAAAAAGCCCTTAGCCCATACCCTCCAGCATTTCTCCGTTGAAAATAGAGATGTCCTGTTCCTCCATCATCATCATCATCATCATCATCATCATCATCATCATTTTGCTATTTATACCCCATCCATCTGATTGGGTTGCCCCGGGCATTCTGGGTGGCTCCCTACATATATAAAAACACAACACAACATTAAACCTTAAAAGACTCCCCCATACAGGGCTGACTTCAGATGGTTTGGGGGCCACATAACTTCATACCCTCCAATATTTCTCCAGTTGAAATAGGGACTTCCTAAGGAAAAGCGGGACGTTCTTGGATCACATCAGAAACTGGGAGGACATCTGCAAATCCAGAACTGTCCTTGAAAAATAGGGACACTTGGAGGGTCTGTTAACCCCAGCTCCTTAATTGTTTCAATAAAGAATTGATAGGTAATTGTTTCAGGGAGGAGTGGGTAGTCTCTGGAGCAGCACAGGGCCAATTTGCACGGTCCAGGGGGCACACATGTGGCTTGATGATGGAGTCCGGCACGTTTTCTCTGCGCCACACTGGACTCCTGTGCGTAGCTGACTGTCAGCGTCCTTCAGCAGAGTCTCCGCAGCGGTAGAAAACTGTTGCAATGTGTGTGTAATAAATCAGACTGCATGCAGGCTTGTTGCTTATCTCCAACAGTCTTTAATCGTGTAGCAAAACATCTTAAATCATCCCGGCGAAATAGCACACATCTTTCGCCTCTCGGTCAGAACGAAAGAAAACTCACACACAGAGAAACCACTCCCGTATGTGAACATAGCCACGCCTCAGAATATGAGACGTCACTCAGAACTGTTTAACCCTGTAAGTTCTGATTCTCTTCACATATTGGGGCACAAGGCAGCTCTGGGGCGGCGGGGGGTTATTGATAATTTTTCTCAACTATAATGCATTTTTCCATGTTATTTTCACCAATAGATGCAGCTCTACACAGAATTTCCTAGAATATATGCATTTCAGTACATATGGTTTGGCTGGAGGACTCCATTGCAAAATCTAGAGGTGTGGGGATTTTGAAGAATGTCTGTGGTTTCCATTTTGGATATTGTTTCGGAAAGTGTGCATTACTCTTAAATGCGAATGGAATCAAATTCCTCCTTAGCCCTGGTTGTACTGCAGGGTGAGATGTTGGAAGGATACCCCCATCAGAGAGAATAATCCATTGGCTCACCACCCCCAAGCCTGTGTGTAGCATCTGGGCATCTGTGTTGGCCCACTTCCAGTTTGATGGCTTTCACTGCGTTTCTCATGCCCGTGCTGGCAGGTCTGCCGCTTTTATCAGATATTCTCTGCTGTGTGTTTTTCCTCCGAGGCTGAGCATGAACAGAGCATGGCAGGTGCTCTGCTGGCCCTTGATCTACCCTGACATGGCCCACACGGACTGGCAGCAGCGTTCCAGAGTCTCAGTCTGAAAACCTTTCCCTTCCCTACCTGGGGGTGCCAGGGACCTTCTGAATGAAAAAAGAAGAAGATATAAAATAAAGAGATTTAATGTAACCAGCTAGACTGGTGACTGGGAGCGGCCGCCGAGACCATATAACACCCGTCTTGAAAGACCTACACTGGCTCCCAGTACGTTTCCGAGCACAATTCAATGTGTTGGTGCTGACCTTTAAAGCCCTAAATGGTCTCGGTCCAGTATACCTGAAGGAGCATCTCCACCCCCATCGTTCTGCCCAGACACTGAGGTCCAGCTCCGAGGGCCTTCTGGCAGTTCCCTCATTGCGAGAAGCCAAGTTACAGGGACCCAGGCAGAGGGCCTTCTCGGTAGTGGTGCCCTCCCTGTGGAACACCCTCCCACCAGATGTCAAAGAGAACAACAACTACCAGACTTTTAGAAGACATCTGAAGGCAGCCCTGTTTAGGGAAGCTTTTAATGTTTGATGTATTACAGTATTTTAATATTTTTTTGGAAGCTGCCCAGAGTGGCTGGGGAAGCCCAGCCAGATGGGCGGGGTATGAATAAATAAATAAATAAATAAACAAATAAATAAATAATAAATACTCTATTAAAACAAACTGACAAATTGTTGTTTATGGAAACTAAGATTTTAGTGTATATTCTTTCTCACAATGTCCCGTAGGAAGGCAGAAGGAGCAGGCTTTGACTTAGAACTCTTCTGGTTTAAAACAACGGCAGGGAGAGAGAAAACAGGACCAGCTCTTGGAACAAGAGCTTCTGTTTTAAGAAAGTTCACCGCTATTGCATCCTGTAGTCTGCTGCGTGAGAGCAGCTATATTTAGGGTTCCAGCACATGGAGAGCATCACTCTCACTTATTTAATATTACGTTTGGAAATAGTAAAGTGCCCATAATTATTAGGGGTAAGGCATGTGTGTGGAGGCAGGGCAGGAACAGTGCAAGGTGCCTAATTGTCTTCAGGGGAAGCATCCTGCATAGAAGCTTCTGGGTTTTAAACTCTCCCTGATGCATGGTTGTTGCTTTATTTCCCTCCATACAAGTGAATGGCAGCCATATATGTCCGAGGGGAGACATTAAAAAGTTGCACTTAGGCACTCTGTTTTTATAGCTCTGCGATAGAGCATCTGTTCATGCAGAAGGTCCCAACATCTCGAGGAAAGGACTTCCAGTTGGAAACCCTGGAGAGCTGCTGCCAGTCGGTGAAGGCAGTATTGAGCTAGGTCAAGTGTGGAGAACGTTTTTCAGCAAAAGTCTGCATTCTCTTCTGAGCAACCTGGGGTGGCCGTGGGGGTAGGGGGTCACACAACAGTGGTGAACTGAGCCAGAGGCAAAGAGGGATGAAGCAATGCATGCATTCCTCCCCCCAACAGACAACACACACACACAACACCTCTCCATCCTGCTTTCAGGCAAGCAGTCAAAATAAAAAAATTCCTTCCAGTAGCACCTTAAAGACCAACTAAGTTAGTTCTTGGTATGAGCTTTCGTGTGCATGCACACTTCTTCAGATACACGGAAACAGAAGTTGCCAGATCCTTCTATATAGTGAGAAGGTGGGGAGGGGTATTACTCAGAAGGGTGGTGGGAATGGGAGATTGGCAGGTAGCTGAGATGAGCCTGTTGACGACTCTTAACGACTGCAATAGGTCTTACAGGAAAAGGCAAGGGGTGAGAAGGTGAAAAATGGCTTAGTCATGTATAATGAGATAAGAATCCAATGTCTTTGTTCAGACCAGGTCTCTCCATGGTTTTAAGTTTGGTAATGAGTTGCAATTCAGCAGCTTTTCTTTCCAGTCTATTTCTGAAATTCCTTTGTAGTAAAACAGCTACTTTGAGATCTTGTATAGAATGTCCTGGGAGACTGAAGTGTTCTACTGGTTTCTCTGTTTTGTGATTCTTGATGTCAGATTTATGTCCATTTATTCTTTGGCGTAAGGTTTGGCCTGTTTGTCCAATATAGAGAGCTCTCGGAGAGCTAACGGAATAAGCATGTTTTCAGAATGTGCAGATGGTGGATCCTTGTCATATTTCAACAAGAATGCTGCACCATGGGAACATCAAAAGCCCTGCTCCAAATTTCTTGGGAGTAGGCTTCTGAGATCTTTGGAACTTGCAGGAGAAGCTCTTCCACAGATGGCAGCGATCTTCTGATATGGAGCATTTACAATTGCAAACAAGGTGCAAAAGCAACTGCCTTTCCCTGTCCTTAGTCTGCAGCACCCACAGAAGACCTCTAAACGTGGAGGTTCCATCAAACTAGGCATAGACAACCTTCAACCCTTTAGATGTTTTGGCCTACAACTCCCATGATCCCTAGCTAACAGGACCAGTGGTCAGGGATGATGGGAATTGTAGTCCAAAACATCTGGAGGGCCGATTTGAGCAGCTGCCAATTAGACTTATTCTCTATGAGTTGTCCTAACTGAATTAATGTGCCTCCCCCCAGTGGTAAATATGGCTTTGGCATTCCAATAAATACGCAATTACATATAATTTTTATTTTTTTCTTTCTTAACACAATATTTCAAACATTACATTAACAAACAGTATACTCTTTGCTCTGCTGAGCTCATGACTACCCTCCATCCCT
This sequence comes from Podarcis liolepis, assembly GCF_965112155.1. Lineage (NCBI taxonomy): Eukaryota > Metazoa > Chordata > Lepidosauria > Squamata > Lacertidae > Podarcis > Podarcis liolepis. The sequence goes on along the minus strand of NC_139560.1, from coordinate 4,865,576 downwards.
TCAACTGGTTTTTTTTGTTTTGTTTTGTTTTCAGATAATTATAGTAAAGGGAAAGGGAAAGGGACCCCTGACCATTAGGTCCAGTTGTGACCGACTCTGGGGTTGCGGCGCTCATCTCGCTTTATTGGCCGAGGGAGCCGTTGTACAGCTTCCGGGTCATGTGGTCAGCATGACTAAGCCGCTTCTGGCGAAACCAGAGCAGTGCACGGAAACGCCGTTTACCTTCCCACCGGAGCGGTACCTATTTATCTACTTGCACTTTGACGTGCTTTCAAACTGCTAGGTTGGCAGGAGCAGGGACTGAGCAGCGGGAGCTCGCCCCATCGCAGGGATTCAAACCGCCGACCTTCTGATTGGCAAGTCCTAGGCTCTGTGGTTTAACCCATAGCGCCACCCGCATCCCCAGATAATTATACTCGCACTTTAAATCGCCAATTTCTGACCTTTATCATTCTTAAATTCATCTCTTTCTCTCTGGTTTTCTGGTTTACTGTTGCAAGATTTATTTCAATCCTGCCAGTGTCTTCACATTTTTATAATAATTGTTCATATACCAAATAAATTTCCTCCAGTCTCTTTGAAATTTTTGGCCGTGCTGGTTCCAGATTCTACCGGTCAGCCTGGCCAACTCTGCATAATCCACCATCTTCATCTGCCACTCCTCAATCGTTGGCAGTTCCTGTAATTTCCAATACTCAATTTGTTTTCTTTGAGCTTGGGAGGCCGATTGCGATGGTTCTGACTCATTTTGGGGAATATGTTACAAAGCTCCTTCTCCCCCTGGAGCAGAAGCCCAAGGATAATAGATCCCAAGGGAAACCTGCTTGACAGCTGCTGGAGTTAATGATCTAGCTTTGTACTACGAGAACAACATTTTTCATTTGATGATTAAAAGGGTGAGCTGGGCTTTCGGTGAGCAAATTATCAAGTTGAGCCATCATCATAGTCACAGCAATAATAGCGCATATCAGCCATAGAAATGTAGAAGCTATTTTTTCCCAGGCCTTTTCTCTTTTTTTGCAACACTTAATTCTGCGCTATGCAGTCGCTCCATTTGGAAACACAATGGCTGCGGAACAGTGAATGGCAGCAACAATGCAATGGTATTCCGTCAGAATTAACTAAAGGAGCAGCTTAGGCGAGGTCAGATATTTATGGTCACCTATGGATGAAGCCTTCCCCAAAACTGGTGCACTCCAGATAGAATTCTAGAATTGAAGAATCAGGAAATTGTAGCATTGGAAGGAGACCAATACACCATCTAGTTCATTGTTTCCGAAACTTCGGTCTCCAGCTGGTTTTGGACTACAACTCCCATCATCCCTAGCTAGCAGGACCAGTGGGCAGGGATGATGGGAACTGTGGTTCAAAAACAGCTGGGGACCCAAAGTTGGGAAACCCTGATCTAGTCTAAAGTCCTGCAATGCGGGAATCAAAGCTAAAGAATTGTTAACAGGCAGGCATCAAAGCCTCCAATAAAGAGTCTCCACATTCTGAGGAAGTCCGTTCCACTGAAAATTCTTCCTAATGTTTAGTTAGAATCTCATTTCTTGTCACTTGAATCCATTGGTTCACGTCCTACCCTCTGGAGCAGTAGAAAACAACCTTACTCCATCTTCTGTGTGCCCTTCAGCTCCTATCACCTCTCAGTCTTCTTCAAGTTAAACATACCCAACTCCTTCAACCACTCCTCATAAGGATTTATGTTCTTAGTGACCCTCCTCTGTGCATGTTCCAGCTTGTCAATAGCTTTTGACTGTGGTGTCCAGAACTGGACACAGTACTCTAGGTGGGGTCTGAAGAGTAGAGTGTCAGATTCTGCTCAGATTTGGAAGGAGGTAGTCTCCATGGTGATATCAGGGCTGGAGTGGGAGAATGCCAGAGTTCTGTCTAGTCAGGTTGTATGGGATCAGTTTCAATTTGTTACCTCCTAGGATGTGGAAGGGCTGTTTGGACAAGTGAAACCAATCACCTGTCTTCTTGTTCCTTGCCCATCCTGGCTCATAAATTTAGACAATGCTTTCTGCCAATCTTTGAAACATTTTACATTATCAATAATTGGTATCGCTTGGAATAAAAACAACATCTTTGGCTGTACATTCATCTTAACCACCGATATTCAGCCCATTAACGACAACTTTAAATTTGACCAGACATCAAGATCTCTCTTAATTTCATTCCATATTTTTCATAATTATCTTTATACAAATTCAAAATTTTTACTGATAAATTCACACCCAAATATTTCACTTTCTTCTAATCACCTGTCTTCTTGTTCCTTGACTATCCTGGCTCATAAAAGCGAGCTAGGCGGGACAATGGGCTGTGTAAGGTGGTGAATTGCTGGGGAATCTTTCCTGAACCCCTTAAAGAGGCAGTTATTAGTCTGCTTCTTAAAAAACTATCTTTGAACCCAGCCACTATGGCCAATTATCACCCAGTCTCAAATCTTCCATTTCTGGGCAAAGTGATTGAGTCGGTGGTCTCGGAACAACTCCAGGCAAGTCTGGAGGATGCAGACCATTTGGATCCCTTTCAGTCAGTATTCAGGCCCCATCACGGGGTCTACTGTCAATCAAATCAGTCATAAAGAAGTTGCATAAATACATATGGCCCTGTGTCACCTTAAAAGAAGACAGGAGTAGCAAATGGAGACTTTGGCATTGTTTGTTGTTGTTTAGTCATTTGGTTATGCCCGACTCTTCATGACCCCATGGACCAGAGCACGCCGGGCACTCATGTCTTCCACTGCCTCCCGCAGTTTGGTCAAACTCATGCTGGTATCTTCGAGAACAGTGTCCAACCATCTCATCCTCTGTCGTCCCCTTCTCCTGGTGCCCTCCATCTTTCCCAACATCAGGGTCTTTTCCAGGGAGTCTTCTCTTCTCATGAGGTGGCCAAAGTCTTGGAGCCTCAGCTTCAGGATCTGTCCTTCCAGTGAGCACTCAGGGCTGATTTTCTTCATAATGGATAGGTTTGATCTTCTTGCAGTCCATGGGACTCTCAAGAGTCTCCTCCAGCACCATAATTCAAAAGCATCCATTCTTCGGCGATCAGCCTTCTTTATGGTCCAGCTCGCTTCCAGGCATATCCGCAACTGAGCGACCTTTCGGCTTTGGCCCAGCCGCTTCATCAGCTCTGAATCTACTTGTACTTGTACAGTACTCCGCTCTTCCTCAGTAGCATGTTGGACACCGTCCGACCTGAGGGGCTCATCTTCCAGCGTCAATACTTTTATATGCCTGTTGTTTGTGTCCATGGGGTTTTCTTGGCAGGGATACTGGAGTGGCTTGCCGGTTCCTGCTCCAGGTGGATCACGTTTGGTCAAAACTCTCCACTATGACCTGTCCATCTTGGTTGCCCTGCTCAGCATAGTTCATAGCTTCTCTGAGTTATTCAAGCCCCTTCGCCACGGCAAGGCAGTGATCCATGAAGGGGACTTTGGCATTACCCAAGTTCAAAGAATCCTGTATGAAGTGGTTCAAAGTTTCCACACATTTTGGCAACCTTTGGCTTGCCCTAAAAGCCCACATTAGCAGGAAAATGCTGATGTCTTTACATCAGAAAGGTAACCGGCTTTCCAGAGCTTCCAACCTCCCCACGTAATCCTTAGCTTCTTGAAATTTTCATAAGCCAGATGTTCTATGGCTGCTTGTGCAATTGCTGCAGAGCAGCTAACCTCTTCCTCACTGGGTACTCGTCTGCCTTCATAATTTCTTTGACAGAAGCCTGAGCAAGCACCTTGCAGAAGGCACACAACCTATTCATAAAATTAAATATACGTTTACTTTTGAGAAGCTGCAATCACAATCCCTAGGGAAGGAAGCCCCCTTTGCTATTTAGGTTCTGTGTAATGTGGCTCCGCCCACTGACCCCACCCTCAACGTTGTGTCTGCTGCTGGCCATGTATTGGGGGGCAAGGACGAATCCAGGGAATACAATCAGTATTCAGTTGTTGTGCCTTTCTTTTCTTTTTAAAATTTATTTATTTACATCACACATAAATCATAAAAACAAGATTCCATGGAATCTCCTGGACTTCCATCCTGCCCTTTGTGGGTCCTATTAATAACCCTTTCCTCCTGCATCTTTTATGATAATCTTCAACCTTAAACTACAAGCGCTCTTCCAATCCTACTAACGTTTTTAACTGCCTTTAAGGCAAGTTATAAATTCTACCCATTCCTTGTTAAAATTCTTGTCTTCCTGAATTCTGACTCTTCCAGTCATTTTAGCCATTTCAGCATCGTCCATTAATTTCTTCTGCCATTCTTCTTTGGTGAGAACTTTATCTTCTTTCCATCTCTGGGCTGGTAACATCCGTGTAGCCGTGGTCACATACATAAATAGTCTTTTCTGCTCCTTTCGGATTTCGGCACCTAGAATTCCTGAAAGGAAGGCTTCAGGCTTTTTAACAAAGGTTTTCCCCAACTCATTATATATGTTGGCACTGTGGCATTAGACCACAGAGCCTAGGGAGCTGTGGGTTAAACCACAGAGCCTAGGACTTGCCAATCAGAAGGTTGGCGGTGTGAATCCCCACAATGGAGTGAGTTCCCGTTGCTCGGTCCCTGCTCTTGCCAACCTAGCAGTTCAAAAGCACACCAAAGTTCAAGTAGATAAATAGGTACTGCTCCAGCGGGAAGGTAAACAGTGTTTCCGTGCGCTGCTCTGGTTCACCAGAAGCGGCTTAGTCCTGCTGGCCACATGACCCGGAAGCTGTACGCCGGCTCCCTCGGCCAATAAAGCGAGATGAGCACGCAACCCCAGAGTTGGTCATGACTGGACCTAATGGTCAGGGGTCCCCTTTACCTTTAAAAGGATTTTGGGAAATGATATCTAATGCTATATAATCAGTGGTTGTGGCTTTCAGTCTACACTCAATATATGTTATTTCCCACAGGAGGAGAGAGTACTGTTATGCTTGAATCCTGCTTGTGTGTATCTCAAGGGCATCTAGCTGGGCACTGTGAGAACAGGTTGCTGGACTAGATGGGCCATTGGCCTGCAGCTATTCTTATGTTCTTAATTGATTACATCCCCTTAATTGATTACATCCCCTTAATTGATTACATCCCCTTGATTGCATTCCCTTTGCATTGAAATGATCGGGGTGGAGTAACTTAATGGCAATGTAACGTTCATCATTAAGGGACGCAGGTGGCACTGTAGTCTAAAGCACAGAGCCTAGGACTTGCTGATCAGAAGGTCGGCGGTTCAAAACCCCGTGACGGGGTGAGCTCCCGTTGTTTGGTCTCTGCTCCTGCCAACCTAGCAGTTCAAAAGCACGTCAAAGTGCAAGTAGATACATAGGTACCACTCCAGCGGGAAGGTCAATGGCATTTCCGTGCAGTGCTCTGGTTCGCCAGAAGCGGCTTAGTCATGCTGGCCACATGACCCGGAAGCTGTCTGTGGACAAACGCCGGCTCCCTCGGCCTATAGAGCGAGATCAGTGCTGCAACCCCAGAGTCGTCCACGACTGGACCTAATGGTCAGAGGTACCTTTACCTTTTTAATGTTCATCATTAGTCATGTAATCTGTGTCATTTCACCACATCAGGCACAGAGATCTATATCAATGTTTTTGGTGAAACGTGAACTGCAGCAGAGAAGAAACAGTGACACGTGTGACGAATGCGGAGTGGAATTGAAAAGGATGCCTTTTTACATCCTTACCTGACAACGTCCCCCTCTTTTTTCAGCAAGCAGCATTCAAAACGGTGTATATGTGCAATATAAAACACATATAACAATGATTAACCGTTAAACAGTACAATAAAACAACCAATAAAAGCTGCCTGAAAACATTAGCGCATAATATATTCACAGTCGCTGAAAGCAGCAGTAAAACTCAAAAACATTTTTTCATCTCTTTGTGGGATTTATAACAGGCGCTACCTTCAAGGAGCTTGGGGTGGTGCTCCCCCCCCCCCATTTTATTCTCATAACAAACCCGTGACATGGGTTAAGCTGCTCCAAAATGAGAGAGCTTGATGGCTAAGTGGAGATCTGAATGTCCACAGTCCTAGCCAAACACTACAACTTCTGCATCGCAATGGTATTCCCTTTTCTCGTGGCGACTTAGAGACATCAGAGCACAGGGAAGGCCATTCAGCAGAGGAAAGTCTTCAGGTACTCAGATTTCAGGAGTGAAACTGTCCAGGTGAACCTTTTGCAGAACTGAGCATCATAAGGTGAAAGGCCATCACAGATATATGCTTCTCGATCTCATCAGCTTTGTTGTTGTTTAGTCGTTTAGTCGTGTCCGACTCTTCGTGACTCCATGGACCAGAGCATACCAGGCACTCCTGTCTTCCACTGCCTCCAGCAGTTTGGTCAGACTCATGTTTATAGCTTCGAGAACACTGTCCAACCATCTCGTCCTCTGTCCTCCCCTTCTCCTTGTGCCCTCCATCTTTCCCAACATCAGGGTCTTTTCCAGGGAGTCTTCTCTTCTCATGAGGTGGCCAAAGTATTGGAGCCTCAGCTTCAGGATCTGTCCTTCCAGTGAGCACTCAGGGCTGATTTCCTTAAGAATGGAGAGGTTTGATCTTCTTGCAGTCCAAGGGACTCTCAAGAGTCTCCTCCAGCACCAGAATTCAAAAGCATCAATTCTTCGGTTATCAGCCTTCTTTACGGTCCAGCTCTCATTTCCATACATCACTACTGGGAAAGCCATAGCTTTAAATATACGGACCTTTGACGGCAAGGTGATGTCTCTGCTTTTTAAGATGCTGGCTTTATCTGGCTTAAAGAGGGCACCTAGAGACCGCTTCAGAATTTGTGGAAACAGGCATTCCTTCAGTTATGAAAGACCCAGTCCAACTAGGCCTTTAAAGGCAAGAAACAACATACTGAAAAAGGCTGACATAGCTGGCTGGGGCTCATGGTAGCTTTAGGGTTAAGATATCAGACCCTGATCTCTAAATCAGGGATGTTCCTGATTTAGAGAAGCTGTCCTGGTTTCTGATTTGATCCCAGAATGTCTCACTTTTCCTTAGGATGTCCCTATTTTCATTGGAGAAATGTTGGAGGGTATGGAGTTATCTGACCTCCGAGCCATCTGTAGGCAATCCTGTATAGGGAAGTTTTTTTTTTTAAAAAAATGTTTAATGTTTCATTATGTTTTTGTATATGTTGGAAGCCACCCAGAGTGTCTGGGGCACTTCCAGTAAGATGTGTGGGGTATAAATAGTAAAATTATCATTATGGAATGGGACGTCCCTATTTTCATTGGAGAAATGTTGGAGGGTATGAGACATGAATCTGTCAGTTTTTCTTTTTCTGAATTTCTCCTGGTTCTAATAGAAAGTTCAGTTCACCACATTCCTGCATCAGTTTGTGGTTTATTTTTAGTTTATATATTTTTTTAAAAATCCTACTGAAAATTTATCAACCTTTTGCTGCACATTGTTGTATGCAATTTCCCCGACTATAATGCATCTTCATTAAAAATAAAAATAAAAATACTAATACATGAATTTTTAAGCACACTCTCTCCAGTTTCCAAAATTCAGAATAGTACAATTTTCAAACGAGAACTGTGTTCTGCTTCCCCGTTTGCTTTGGCAAGCACAAACAGTGTCTACTCAGAAGTGAGATATATGGAATCCAGTGAGATTTGCTCCCAGGTAAACAGGGTTGGGATTGCAGCCTTAGGTGTGTAATTCGCTCTATGCGGGGCTGCCCTTGAAACTGTCCCACAAACTCCAGCGGGTGCAGAATGCGGCAGCAAGGCTCCTCACGGGGTCCCTGCCATGGGAGCATATTCACCCAGTGCTTTACCAGTTGCACTGGCTCCCGGTGGAGTATAGGGTCAGGTTCAAGGTGCTGGTTTTGACCTTTAAAGCCGTTTGTGGCTTAGAGCCCTCATATCTATGGGACCGCCTCTCCTGGTCTGCCCCATAGAGGACCTCAAGGTCCATGAATAACCATAGTTTAGAGGTCCCGGGCCCTAAGGAAGTCAGACTATCATCCACCAGGGCCAGGGCCTTCTCAGTGATGGCTCCGACCTGGTGGAATGCTCTGTCCCATGAGACTAGGGCCCTTCAGGATTTAACCTCCTTCCGTTGGCCTGTAAGACAGAGCTATTCCGCCTGGCCTTTAATTTGAATTCAGCCTGATCTTTTGTTTCCCTTCTCTTCCCTCCCTCCCCCTTTTATGAAGATTACCTGCTCTGAGACCCCACAGCAAATTCTCCCCTGGCCTCCTCGCTGGCCCAAGTAGGATCAATTCAGCCAGCTAGCCTTGGGGATTATCTGATTGATTTTTGAATTTTACTGTTATTCATGTTTTTATACTGTATTTTATGCTGCTTTTATAGTTTAGTGTTTTAAAGTGTTTTAAATTTGTTCTTAGCCGCCCTAAGCCCGGTTTTTGAACCGGGAAGGGCGGGGTATAAATAATAATAATAATAATAATAATAATAATAATTATTATTATTATTACGGCAGTAGCCCATTTACTGTAGCAGCTGGTCTTTGGACTCTGCAAACTGCTGCCTCTTCTAACTCTGTTTCTCTTCTCCCCTCCCTCCTCCCCTCAAGGCAGTCTACAATTAAGTGCCTTTGCCAATGCAAGGAGACGCCTGGGGTGGCATTTCCTGCCCAGATCCCAGAAGCGAGACCCATCCCTTGATATTTTCTTTTCTTGATATTGTTAACAGGAGGATTTGCCGCCCGCGACATGATCTCTCCCAATCGGCTGGTGCCGAAGAGCTGGCAGACAGGGCAAACTGGTTATCTTCACCTATCAGGAAATGAGCCTCAGGGGAGAAGGGCGAGCTTGCAAAGAGCAGCGAGAGATTAGATTACCTGCCTGCATGACCTGCAGTGCAAAGAGAGAGAGAGGCATGTCAGACAACAATAATCAGAGAGATGGGATCTGTTGCGCAGCTGGCTGTTCAGGTGTGAGGGCTTGGGGAAGTGTGTCCCCTGCAGGGGCTTATGGCAGCTAAAGATTGGATAGATGAATAGCAAGGGAATAGTAGATGACAGGGAAGCATTTATGCTGTCGGTTCTCGTCCCAGCAGTTAGTTACTGTCTACTGTCAGAATTTGTTGACTTGTGTCTCTGTGCCCTTTGGGTCAAACTAGACATCTTGGTGGTAGCGACATTTATTTGACCCACAGCTTCTCTATCTGTGCCTAAAAGTGAAGGCTGGGGTTCAGGTGGAAGTTCCTGGGAGTCAGGAAAAAATATTTATGTATGCAACAATGGCGGCTTGAGTTTTGTTAGCCGCACAAAAAGTGAGGGAGCTCCCGGGCAAAAGAGGACTGGCAACTTAAGATGATAGAATATGAAGAACTTGCAGGTTTAACATAAGGAATAAGAGAGCAAGAAGAACACTTTTTTAAAAAATAAAAAAAGAAGAGTGGAAAATACTTATTGAGTATATGGGAAATAATTGTACACAGCTGAAAACCCTGGCAGCATTAAGAGAAAATCAACAGAGTAATTAATGTCTGAGTGATGTAAACGTGGAGAACTGATTAAAATGGTTACAGTAAAATATGCAGGTATGATAGATCAGCAAAATGAACAAGGAAGAAGGAGAAGGAGGGAAGTCATTGGATATTTAACGGTATCTAAAATGTTTATTTTGAGATGTAAAATTGAAAATTCTATTATTATTATTATTATTATTATTATTATTATTATTATTATTATTAGTGTGTTCTTGGGGTTGGATTGGGTTTGATGCAAGCTCAATCTTGGCTCACGCTATTTATTTATTGCATATATATGCCACCTTTTCATGGAGCTGTAGAGTTGGAAGAGACCCCAGCGGTCATCTAGTCCAGCCCCTTGCGATGCAGGAATCACAGCTAAAGAATCCTTGCCAGGTGGCCATCCAACTTCTACTTCAAAGCTTCCATTGGAGTCCACCACTGGTCCATTTTACTGCTCAGCAGCTCTGAGCATCAGAATGTTCTTCCTAATGCAACCCAGCAAGCTTTATGCCCTAGTGGGGCTTTGAAACCAGGTATCTCAGGTCCTAGGCTCCAGGGTTTTTTCTTCTTCTCCTTGACCCATTCAGTGTCGGACCTTGCGTTTGACCGAGCTCCTCCTCTGGTCGAGTCCTCCAACGTGATTAACGACCTGAGCCTTTGTTGAGGCTCCAGGCACGTTTCCCCATTACGCAGAGTATCCAGCAGCATGCGGAAGGACGAGAAATATGAGCTACATTGCAAAGAGGTTTATTTTCTAACTGCGCAGACAGAAAAGAAACATCCTCTCTCTGTGAGAGCACAGAGACAACTGGATACAAAGAAACAGGAAACCAGTAATATCAACATCCGTGTCCCATCTCCTGTGAGACTTCCAACAGCCTGGAATCCCAGGAATGTAAACAGAGTCTTGTGACTCCAAGCACTGCACCAGTGGTACAAACAGAAACCTAACATTCAGTACCTGCATTATCCCCTATCTCCTTTATGATGCCCAAAAGTCCATCTAGCGCAATATTGTCAACACTGACAGTTCATCGTTTCAAGCAGGGACTCCTTCCCAGCCCTACCTGAAGATGTTGGGGGCTAAATGTGGGACCTTCATCATTCCAAGGAGATGATCTAACACTGAGCCTCCTTGAAATGATGTCAAATGCATGCACAGTCCCTGCCTTATTTGGGAATGGGGCTGTCATGTGATTAAATAAGCATGGCTACTCCCATCATGTCTTGCTTGCCAATGAGGTATCGGCTGCATCCTTTCACATATCATGTGATCAGTAGTTCCTTTGAACACATATGAGGAATAATCTGGAAAGAATTGGTTTTCCTGATGCGCTAATGGGTAGTTCTGTCCCCCCATCCCCCTCCCTCTTGGCCACACACATACATCCATGCACACAATATTGCTTCCCAATTATATCTATGTAAACCCACCCACTCCAAATGACACCAGTACACCTTAAGAATATTTACGGATTTTAATAAATGAGTTGAAGATAATTAAATTTGGTGTGTGAACTGTCTTGGTGGGGGGAAAAACCATTCATGTCCATTCATGTCACTTTTTTAATTAGCTGCAGTGTGGAAGGGCCTCAAGGTCTTTTAACATGTAACATAAAAGGAAGAAAGAAAATTGTTGTGTCCATTTTTGAGCATGAAACCTGTAATACACATGGAAAACAATGCCCCAGTTTGTGCTGCATTTGACAAGACCCTTGAGGATGTGGAGCGTGTATTTTCTCTGATCCAGCCAGGGAGATCCATACTTGCAGCCGACAACAACAACAACAACAACAACAACAACCACAGCAGCAGCAGCGGCGGCAGCAACTTTGTTATTTATATTTTGCCCATCTCACTGAGTTGCCCTCGCCACTCTGAGTGGCTTCCAACAAAACATAAAGGAACACAACAAAACCCCAAACAGAACCCCAAACAGGGCTGCCTTCAGTTGTCTTCTAAAAGTCATAGGGTTTTTTATCTGTTTGACATCTGATGGGAGGGCATTCCACAAGGCGGGCACCACTTCTGAGAAGGCCCTCTGTTTGCTTCCCTGTAATTTCGCTTCTTACAATGAGGGAACCACCAGAAGGCTCTTGGAGCAGGACCTCAGTGCCTGGCCTGCAATGGTGGTCCTAGGTAAAGGTAAAGGTAAAGTACCCCTGACAGTTAAGTCCAGTCGTGAATGACTCTGGGGTTGCAGCGCTCATCTTGCTTTACTGGCCAAAGGAGCTGATGTTTGTCCGCAGACAGTTTTCTGGGTCATGTGGCCAGCATGACTAAGCCACTTCTGGCGAAACCAGAGCAGCGCATGGAAACGCAGTTTACCTTCCCACCAGAATCGTACCTATTTATCTACTTGAATTTTGATGTGCTTTCAAACTGCTATGTTGGCAGGAGCTAGGACTGAGCAATGGGAGCTCACCCCATTGCAGGGATTCAAACCACTGACCTTCCGATCGGCAAACCCTAGACTCAGTGGTTTAGACCACAGTCCTACCAATCAGTAAACATCAAGCCCACACATCTGGAAGTTGCCATGGTGTCACAGAGAAAGAGCTCTGCTCCCCAAGTCATTTTGTTCATGACATTGTAGTGACTTACTATGACATGTACAAAAAGAAAACCACCTGTTTCTATTAGTTGGAAAGTCGGAGTTAGAAGAAGAGGGTGAGTCAGCAGAGCAAGAAGCTAAAATGCCACCAGTTGAGGAACAGGTTCTTGGCTCTGATGTTGGTGACCGGCAGCTCACTGAACTTGGGTCACAGCACTAAGGTCCACAGAAACAGAGTAGAGAAACCTCCCAGTTGCCTAGTGCCTTCCACACTACCTCACCAGCAAGAAGCAGACTGAGTGGGACAAGTCAAAACTCAAATGGTCTGCAATTATCCAACAAATGGGGCAGAGCCTAGGGGACCCAGACTTGAGGCAGAGATTCAAAAGCAGGGGTCAGCAACCTTTTTTCAGCCGTGGGCCAGTCCACCATCCCTCAGACCATATAGTGGGCCCGACTATATTTTTTTTTTTGGGGGGGGGAAATAAATGAAAGAATTCCTATGCCCCACAAATAACCCAGAGATGCATTTTAAATAAAAGGACACCTTCTACTCATGTAAAAACACGCTGATTCCTGGACCATCCGCGGGCCGGATTGAGAAGGTGATTGGGCCGCATCTGGCCCCCGGGCCTTAGGTTGCCTACCCCTGTTCAAAAGGTCTCAATTCACCTCCAGTCATTATTGTACCACCACTCTGCTCACCTGGAGCTATCCATGGTTCTGGAGCCACTGGTCTCCTTCACTCCCTTGTGAAGTAATAGCACTGCTAGGCACCAAAGAGACCATTTCCCAACAATGAAAGCTATAAAGAAATGGGGTAAGAGGAGATCAGCACCTGTCTGTAGAAAGTAAGCACTAGGGAAAGTAGGAACATAGAAAGATTTCTCATCTCTTCTTTTTTTTATAAAATTTTATTGGTTTTTCACAGTTTTTCTAAACACAAACAATACACAAAACAAACAAACAAACACACACACAAACAAACATGTATAATTTCATATCCTTTTTTTCTTAAACTTACTTTGCCGACTTCCCCATACCTCCCCTTTCTACATCCCAATTTCCGAACCTATTTCAGCAAATCCTACCCCTTGGTTTTATCAAATTTTCCCTTGTTCTTTTCTTTTACTTAATCTTTTACAGCTGTAATCCCTCTTTTTCTAAAACCTCAACATTTTAACATTCATTAATTTTATAATACTTCTTAAGATAAATTTTAAATTTCTTCCAATCTTCATCTGCCATCTCGAAAGATTTCTCATCTCATCCCTTACCTTTCTTGCCCTGATCTGGCCACAGTGATCCATGCAACAGTCACCTCCAGGCTTGATTATTGTAACTCGCTCTACGTGGGGCTGCCCTTGAAGCTGACCCAGAAACTCCAGTGGATGCAGAATGCCGTGGTGAGGCTCCTTACGGGGTCCTTGCCGGATCACATTCATCCAGTGCTTTATCAACTGCACTGGTTCTCAGTGGAGTACAGCGTCAGGTTTAAGGTGCTGGTTTTGACCTTTATAGCCCTATGCAGCCTAAGACCCTCATACCTATGGGACCACCTCTCCTGGTATGCCCCACAGAGGACCTTAAGGTCCACAAATGACAACATTTTGGAGGCCCCAAGTCACAAGGTGGTTAGGTTGGTCTCAACTAGGGCCAGGGCCTTTTCAGTACTTGCCCCGACTTGATGGAACGCTCTGTCACAAGAGACTAGGGCCCTGCGGGATTTGACATCTTTCCGCAGGGCCTGCAAGACAGAGCTGTTCCTCCTGGCCTTTGGTTTGGACTCAGTCTGACCCTTATGTTTCCCTCCCCTTACGGTTTTGATCTATGGGCTACTATTAAAATGAGGCTGCATCTTGAATTGTATTCTAACTCATATTTTAAATTGGTTTTTTTCCTTCTCCCCCCATTATGTTTTTATTGTAATTTTACTGGTGTTGGCTGCCCTGAGCCCAGCTCTGGCTGGGGAGGACAGAGTATAAATAAAAATTATTATTATTATTATTATTATTATTATTATTATTATTATTATTATCATCATCATCATTATCATCATAAGTTGCAGCATTGCTATGTCATAGAATCATAGAATGATAGAATCATAGAGTTGGAATAGACCACAAGGGCCATCGAGTCCAACCCCCTGCCAAGCAGGAAATACCATCAGAGCACTCCTGACATATGGTTGTCAAGCCTCTGCTTAAAGACCTCCAAAGTAGGAGACTCCACCACACTCCTTGGCAGCAAATTCCACTGTCGAACAGCTCTTACTGTCAGGAAGTTCTTCCTAATGTTTAGGTGGAATCTTCTTTCTTGTAGTTTGGATCCATTGCTCCGTGTCCGCTTCTCTGGAGCAGCAGAAAACAACCTTTCTCCCTCCTCTATATGACATCCTTTTATATATTTGAACATGGCTATCATATCACCCCTTAACCTCCTCTTCTCCAGGCGAAGCATGCCCAGCTCCCTTAGCCGTTCTTCATAAGGCATCGTTTCCAGACCTTTGACCATTTTGGTTGCCCTCCTCTGGACACGTTCCAGTTTGTCAGTGTCCTAGATTAGTTCCACTTACACTGACTGGCAGAATGTCTCTTCAAGGTTTTGGATATGGGGCAATACATCCCTACTTGGAAGTTGGCACGGAATGATCCTGGGGCCTGCTGCATTTGTAATAATTTAATATCTTCTGTGAACCGTATAAAGTTTTCTGTGGTGGAATGAAGGTTTAGAATACATTCTGATGAGTTAATTGGTATTAAAGGGTGGGTAAGGGGGTATCTTGGTAACCAAAGGTGAGTTATTTAGTAATACAAAATTAATTAAACCCCACTGCAAATTTTGTTCACTTGCTTCAGTGTTAAAACACCAAATAACAGCTTGCATACATTTTACGCTCCCAAATTACAGTTGCTGGGTATTAATTTTATTTGAATGACGGGAAACTACATATGAATACTATAGGGAAATTATTTCAGTCTTGATTAGAATCCCTGGCACAAAATTATATTGTGATGCCGGTGCAAGCTTTTTTATATGAAAGATAATTTATAGATTTGTAATAAGTTGGTTTGGGGTATAAATATTATTTTCTGGAGATTTCAAATGAAGACAATAGGCAGACTATTCAGAGTAGGGTTGCCATACTTCAAAAAGTAAAAAAAACCTACAAAGCTGTTGAATTTTTTTTAGGAAGGCCCCCCAAAATTGTTGAGCTTTCTTTTTAGGAACAAACCCCAAAACCTCCCCCAACATGTCAGGAATTTTCCTGGTGTATGGCAAGCTTAATTCAGAGGGTTTTTCTGACATAAAATAAGGTCTGTATGCCCTACAGATATATTAACTTTTCTAAATGCTGGCTTCATTTTAACAAAATTTACAGAGAGGGCTCATTACTGGAAGCTATAAAGAACCAAAATTTTGTGATGAAGATCATTGATGGGCATTCAGGTGTCATTCGTGATGTTTTATTCAAATACTCTCTTGACAGTTACCATGGGGTGTGGTGGGGTGGAGGAGATATTGTGAGGCGGATCGGTTCATTTCTTGTTGGATAGATTTGTGTGTTAGAAGATAGGAACATCCCACAAAGACACAGATGTTGGGGGCAGTAGGACTTGTTGTCACGGTCCGGTTCACGGGCGATCGAAGTCCCAGCAAGGGGCGTCAGGACTGGGGGCAAGATGGCGGGATGGGAGCAGGAACGGGGGTCCAGAAGCCAGGAATCAGGAAGCCAAGAGTCTGAGGGTCAGAGAGTTGGGAGTCAAGAAGCCAAGAGGAGTTTGGATTTGATATCCCGCTTTGAGACCCAAAGGTGTCTCAAAGTGGCTAACATTCTCCTTTCCCTTCCTCCCCCACAACGAACACTCTGTGAGGTGAGTGGGGCTGAGATACTTCAAAGAAGTGTGACTGGCCCAAGGTTGCCCAGCAGCTGCATTTGGAGGAGTGGAGACACAAACCCAGTTCACCAGATTACGAGTCTACCACTCTTAACCACTACACCAGGGTCCGAGGGTCAGGAAGCAAGGAGTCACGAAGTCATGGGTCCGAGGATCAAGAAGCAGGGAGTCAAGAAGCCAAGGTTCAAGGATCAGGAAGCAGGGAGCCAAATGCAGCAAGGCAGGTAGCGTGTTGCTGTGTCAAAGAGCCAAAGGGAAATGCTGACCTTATATCCCTTCTCAGCTCTTGCCACCAGGTGCTGTGAGTTACCAATCGGCCTCACCTGTGAGGCTGCACCTTGCCTCTTCAGAATAAACCTAGGAAGGCCCCAGTCCTGCAGATTCCTATTGGTCACAGGGCCTGGCTCCTGCACACACACCTGACACTTGTCATATCAATTGGCAGGAATCACATTCCTTTACTACAAAGGAATTTCAGAAATAGACTGGAAATAGACTGGAAAGAGAAGCTGCTGAATTGCAACTCATTACCAAACTTAAAACCATGGAGAGACCTGGTCTGAACAAAGATATTGGATTCTTATCTCATTATACATGACTAAGCCATTTTTCACCTTCTCACCCCTTGCCTTTTCCTGTAAGCCCTATTGCAGTCGTTAAGAGTCGTCAACAGGCTCATCTCAGCTATCTGCCAATCACCCATTCCCACCACCCTTCTGAGTAATACCCCTCCCCACCTTCTCACTATATAGAAGGATCTGGCAACTTCTGTTTCAGTGTATCTGAAGAAGTGTGCATGCACACGAAAGCTCATACCAAGAACTAACTTAATTGGTCTTTAAGGTGCTACTGGAAGGAATTTTTTTTATCAGGAATCACATGTGGAACAAGTGCTGTTATGCTCAGGTCCTGCTTGCAGACTTTCCAAAGGTTTATTTATTTATTTTTTGTCCACTGTGAGAATAGGATCCTGGCCTAATACCACTTTGGTCTGATTCAGCAGGACTCTTGTTATGCTTTTAAGAACATTCTGTAGCATCAACTTAGAGCATCCTTATGACATGAAATACAATCAAAACTACTTTTTTAAAAAATCCCTGAGCATGTTTCTCCACTCAATAATTGAGACACTTGTCCAAATATATTAGGCCTTGAGGGATGAAGCAATATATAACCATATGCTGAGGAACCAGGCATCTCTCTTCTGCCTTGTGCCTACACTTCATTCTCTAGCTCATGGGACTGCCATTTCTACAAGATCCAATTTTTGGTTGTCTAGGGAACCATTTCAACATCACTCCAAACTGCTTGTGCGTCAGGGAAAGGCAGAGTGTTTTCTGTGGTTACCTGGCAACTTCAGGGGGTTTCCTGTTCCCAGAGCATGGTCACAGCTAAACCCACTTGATGTACTGCAGTCGCCTGCTCAACCTAAGTAGGTATAGGTGTAAGTACCTGGACTGAAGACCATTGGGGAACGCCCATGCACTCTACCTTTCAGATCTGTGATGGAAGAATGGTGGAATATCAGTGAACTTCTCACCAGCGTCCCGGGTGTATCTGATGAGAATCAAGCTGTGTGAAAGCTGTCACAAACTTAGCAGGAGTCAACACTGTGATGCAGCAAACAAATAAAATTATAAGCTAATGCAATTCTGGGCTGCACCAACAGATGTACAGTATCCAGATCAGGCTTCCTCAAACTCGGCCCTCCAGATGTTTTTGGCCTACAACTCCCATGGTCCCTAGCTAGCAGGACCGGTGGTCAGGGATGATGGGAATTGTAGTCTCAAAACATCTGGAGGGCTGAGTTTGAGGAAACCTGATCCAGATCAATGAGTGTAATAGTGTGCTGGGCCCGGGGGTAGCCCGAGAAACGTGGTCCAGGTCAGGTCCAGAATCTGAAGGTTCTGCTAGGAGTCAGTCCAACAGGGCCAAGGCAGGACACAAGGCAGGAAACCAGGCAAGGGCAAGGACAAGTACAGGATCTCAGGCAGGATCTGGCATACAGCAATGTTGCTCCCGCAACCTGGGGCAGGGTCCGACAGCCTTTTATCTTTGTTGGGGTAACGGCCGGTCCTGATCCCCCGGCGACTCACCTCCCTGTTTCGCCCGGAGGCGAGCACTCCTGTGAGTACTCAGGTCTCTCATTCTCCAAGACCTTAGTCTCAGCAGCTCAGGAGACGTTGGTGGGTGACTAGACCCAGGGGCCGCCTCAGTCTCCTGCAATGCATTACTGAGTAAAGTCTGACTGATTGAGAAATTGGTGTGAGCCGCCATACTTTAACCCAAGGTGAATTTCCCCCACGTTGCCCACAATGAAATTTGACCTGTGCAGTGAAGGTGGGACCCTACCCCTGCTGTGAGCTGAACCTATGGCTGCTGTTTTAGCATCCATGGCTATCTGGGCATGGACACAGCCTCCGGTCCCAGTTAGCCTGCTGCCTATAGCTCCATTATTTCCAGCAATCCATGTTCAGCTCTGATCAGAGGAAAGAATGAGTTAAGGGGGTGGGGGTGGGCTGTTTAAAGAGCTCACCCAGCTGGCTTTGACAGCTCTTTTGGCCATTACCTCTTGGCTTGAAGGTGCAGGAAAGACAAGCTGACCCCCCAGGGCAAGAATCGAGCTTTTAAATGAAATTACTGCTTGAAGATGAGTCAGCAGGATACTTTGTAGCATTTGCCACCTTCGTGGCAAATCTATCATTTAAGGTCTTCTGGAACGGCTGGAGAAGAAGACATGGTTTTTTTTTGGGGGGGGGGCGACTTTGAGTAGTGATCCGAGACCTCCAAAAAGGAATGGAGGTCTCCAAAGGCAGCCTTGCAATCCATTCATTTATCGGGTCTTGCTTTTAAGAGGTTTTAAATGAGCGCACTGGAAAATGTCACTGAGAAGTGTTGCCGTTTCTATACACACAGCATTAATTGCATAGATTCAATCCCATTAAGTACAATTATTTCATTTATACGTTTGCATATTTTATAGAGGCATTCAACTGCCTGATCTTTGAAGCGCACCACTTTCCCCACTCTGAATTTAAATTAAAGCAAGATTTCCTCCTCGTGAGCCTTAAGGTTCACATATCGTGTGTGCAAATATGACCTGATTTTGGAGGAAGCCACCTGCTGTATATCTGCATGAGTCACTGTTCTGTTCTGATATGGGTTGGGAAAGAGGCAATCTCAGGACAATTCGTTCATGCACAGATGCAACAGGAAGCCTATGTTTTGGGGCAACAATTTTGATGTGTCTCTGGTCCTGTCACCCCCAACAGAGATTTACCCATCCCAAGCTGTGGAAAACCTATTGTCAGAGTCACAGTGGGCAGCCCCCTTCTGTGGAAGGTGTTCTTAACTGGGCTGTGATTACCCTTTCCCCAATCTGAGACCACATCTGAGATTTCAGACTGACCCAAATTTCACAGCCCTACAATTAGATACATTCAGGAAACAGCCCCAGGTGGCAGATACTGGGCAGCTTCCCCTTGTTTACCTCTTGAGGCCCACCACTAGCCATTCCTCTCAGTCGCCCCACATCTTCTCCTTGTCACCTTAATCTGGCCTGCTGCCTCATGTGCAGAGGGAGATGTGTTTATTTGTAAAATGTATATCCTGCTGTTCATCATAAATCAATCCCAGGGCAAGCTGTGACATACAGAAACGTAACACCAATCAATACACCCATTGCGAAACAATTGGTCATAAAATTCAGTGCACAACCAGCTTCCATCTGTCAGCCTGAAGACCTTAGTTCATATTATTCATTCACTCAGAAGCCAGGTGTGATGGCCTGGGAATCCGATTCAGAGGCTGAACCGGAGGAACCCCAGCCTGCACAGGAGTCCCCGCCTCCAGGGCCGGCTGAGCTGGGGCAGGGCCTTGATTCTGAAGCGCCTGCACCTGTGCCGGATCCTCAGGAGCAGGCACCAGGTAATTCCACTCTGGCTCCGGAGGTGATTGAGGACACAGTGCCTACAGTTGCACCTCTCCCAGCCCTGTCAGGGGAAGGTGAGTCTCCCCCTGGGTCCAGTAACCCTCCAGCCTCTCCTGAGCTGCAGAGGCTCAGGGCAGAGAGGTGGAGGGAACTGGTTTCTCCCAGGAGGAGTGCTCGCCTTAAGGCCAGGAGAGGCGGGTCACCTGGGGGCCAGGACCGCCCCTGGCCTCAGAGAAGATAAAGAAAGGCCAGTCAGCCCGGTCCCAGGTTGCGGGAGCAACGTCGTTGAATACCTGCTTCTGCCCGGACCCAGACCTGTCCTTCCAGAGTTCCCGTCCCCGCCCGGCTTCCTGCTTCGGACCCCGCCTCACTCTTTGTGAACTGTTTCCAGACTCGTGACCCAGGACCAGACTTTGACCACACCAACGGTAACCTTCCTCCCCGGAACCAGCACACCAGGCAGGAAAGAAATGTTTTCAGCTGGTGCCAGGAACAGGCTGAAGTTGGGACAAGCCTCGCTTCAAGAGGAAAGGTGTTTCAGATCCAGGATGCCACTGCAGAGAAGACCCTATCATACGTTCCAGCAGCCCAGCTTCATACAGTGATGATATAACCCATAGGGTGTCCATAGTGTTGGTTTCTGTGTGTTGCCACTGTGCAGTGCTTGGAGTCATAAGACTCTGTTTTGCATTCCAGAGATTCCAGACTGTTGGAAGTCTCACGGAAGACAGGAGACGGATGTGATGTTACTGGTTTCCTGTTCCTTTGTTGTTCAGTTGCTCTCTGCTTTCACAGAGAGAGCATGTATATTTCTTTTCTGTCTGCGTAGTTAGAAATAAAACTCTTTAGCAATGTAGCTCATAAACTTCTCGTCCGTCCCTGCGTGCTGGATACTCTGCGTAATGAGGGAACGTGCCTGGAGTCTCATCAAAGGCTCAGGTCGTTAATCACGTCAGAGGACTCAACCGGGGGAATCGCTCAGTCAAACACAAGTCCGACACATAGCAGATCTTGTGTCACCACCAGGGCAATACAGAGATGTGTATTATTTCAGGTAACTGAAATTTGAGCAACTTGGGACTTCATACAGCGCCTTAAATTGGACTCAGTAGCAAAGAGGCAGCCAGGGCAAATCTTTAAGGACTAGTGTCATATACTGTAAAGGACCCCTGGATGGTTAAGTCCAGTCAAGTCTAGTCAAAGGCGACTCTGGGGTTATGCCGCTCATTTCACTTTCAGGCCGAGGGAGCCGGCGTTTGTCCTCAGACAGCTTTCCAGGTCATGTGCCCAGTGTGACTAAACTGCTACTGGCACACGGAGGACCATGACGAGTGCCAGAGCGCACAGAAACACCATTTACCTTCCCACCACAGCGGTACCTATTTATCTACTTGCACTGCTGTGCTTTCGAACTGCTAGGTTGGCAGGAGCTGGGACAGAACAATGGGAGCTCACCCCGTCACAGGGATTTGAACCGCCGACCTTCTGATCAGCAAGCCCAAGAGGCTCAGTGGTTTAGACCACAGCGCCATCCACGTCCCTGTCATACATATACTGTAGTCTATTATAGTCACTCTTGTAGCTGCATTTTGAACTATGTAGCTGAAATATCTGAGCTACCACCAACAGCAGCCCAACACAGAGCACATTACAGTAGTCTAAGTGTGAGATTACCAGGGGCATGTGTTACTGTGGTCAGATTATCTCCGTCCAGAAATGTCCAGAGATGGTGAAACAGAGATAGTCGCTTTGTGTCATTGAAGCCACTTGGACTTCTAGAAGCAATCTTTGACGATTCATCTGATCCTTCAGGGAAGGTTCCAGAGTTACTTAATTCCTGCACCTAAGACTCATCAATCCACAGCACCTCCATCTTACTGGGTTTCAGCTTCTGTCTGTTCATCTACTGCTAGAGACTGATTAAGCAAGCTCCACCCATGTCCCATGGAAAGAAGAAACACACCTATCCCATGTTGAAGAGTCACCTGCCAGCCCCATCAGTTTCTCCATGTGGAACGGAAAGGGGGCACTAACATACCATTTGATTCAGGCAGGAAAATGACTTGGGCGAGCCTTGATCCTTCTCTACTTCTGATGTAACTCTTGTCCTCCACTTGCCTGTACTTAAAAGTCTTGCATGAGGCAGCAGTTGGGAATAACAGCAAGAGGATGGGCAGAGGAGCAAGAAGGTACACTTTCCTTAATACTTTTTTCTCACCTCAGTAAAAAGCTCTCCGCAAAAAGCACTGTGGCAAAAATGCGATAAGGAATCCTCTCCATTTTGACAGGCTGCCCACGTCTGACTTTCAGAGAACTGCTGCTACAAAGAGCATTGCAGAAACAAAGACCCCTATAGCATTACTTTCCTCCTCAAAGGCAAGGGATACTGAGAACATTTCAGGGTGGGCACCATGTGTTGGAAGAGCATCCATTAAGATCTGGGGTTAGGGGCCCTTCCTCTCCACACTTCATCTAGAAGTTCAGATAAATGAAGCTTTTCACTGTGAAACCATGGTGTTCTCTTCGACTAGGACACAAATGAGAAAATGTGTCTTGATTCTTAGATGCCTATGTCTGAGGGTGTCGTCCTCTGATTTCAGGGGCAACCCACCACTCTCCAAACCAGTGCCAAGTTAAGTAAAAAAAGGAGCTCTGGACCTTTAAGAGCATGGAGGCTCAAATTCATGGGACAGGTCAGTTTATTTGCCTGCCTAGTTCAACACTGTTCACTTTGATGGGTAGAAGCCCCTTGTGGTTTCAAGCAAAGGTCTTTAAACATCATCTGCTCCTTAAGGGTGGGGAAGCAGTGGCCCTCCAGATGTTGTTGGACTTCAACTCCCATCAGCCCTAGCCAGGATGGCCAATGGTCCACAGATGATGTGAGCTGTAGTCCAGCAACATCAGAAGGTGAACAGCTTCTCCACCTTGTTCTTCAAAGAAAACCCTGGAGATTTCAGTGATCAAACTTGGGACCTTCTGCATACAAAGCATGGTCCCCTACCACTAAGCTAGATTCTCTCACTTCTATAGACCCTTACAAAGAATGCTAATTACTCACTATTTCTTTGGTTCAGCAGGGAGGCACTTCTATGTGAAAATTTCTGGTGGAGGTGCACATTTGGATGTTCATCCCAATATACACCCTACTGGATTCAGTGAGGATGGAGGACATCCACTTCCAAGTGTGCATGTGATGGCTACAGATCTTGCCCATCTACTCTGCAGAATTTTCAAAGGGATGTGTGACTGCAGTAGGGCAAGGAAGTATATTGCTCTGATTGCCCAAGGAAGAGGTCCATGTAGCAGAAAGAGAAGAACATAAAAACAACCCAGCTGGATATGTCCAAAAGCCTGCCTAGATCAGAATTCTGTTCTTACAGTGGCTAACCCCTCTAGAAACTCTACAAGCAGGACACGAGTACAATACAACTCTACCTACACTTTGAAAGCACCATGGGTCAATAAGAAACTGTGTGATCAAGGGTCTGGAAACCAAGCCTTATGAGGAGCGGTTGAAGGCGCTGGGTATGTTTAGCCTGGAAAAGAGGTGATTGAGATGGGATACGACAACCATCTTTAAATATCTAAAAGGTTGTCACATGGAAGATGAAGCAAGCTTATTTTCTCCTGCTCTGGAGGGTAGGACGTGAACCAATGGCTTCAAGTTGCAAGAACAGAGACTTCGACTAAACATCAGGAAGAATATTCTGTCAGTAAGAGCTGTTTGACAGTGGAACAGATTCCCTCGGGAGGTTGTGGACTCACCTTCCTTGGAGGTTTCTCAGCAGATGGTGGATGGCCATCTGTCATGGATGCTCTAGTTGAGATTCCTGCATTGAAGGGGGTTGGACTAGGTGACCTTTCAACTCTGTGATTCTATATGGGCATCACCAGTTCTTCTTTGAATAGGTGTTCAAGTGAAGGTTTGTGGTCAGCAGCTTCCACACTCTTGATCCTAGCAGCTCCGTGGATTTCAGTCAGGGAACCTCCTTGCGAATCCTGAAAGTTTTTGAGTTTGGTGGTGTGTGGTATCACTCTGACTAAAAATACTCCTAATTGGCACTTAAAAAGAAGAAGAAGAAAAACACCATTCACCTCTACATTCCAGAAATCTGCCTATAGATTGCATGCATTTTTTATTTTTTTGTTTTGCAGAGGTGCCCACCAGGAGCTCTGCAATCTCCCGAGAGGAACTGAGCGTCTCAGAGAATTTATTTTTACACTGGAATAGCTAAAGGTGAGCTTAGTCTGAACGCCTACACACAGGCAGGCTTGCATTTTCCAAGGAGGGAGAGAAAAATGGAGAAAGGAATAGGTTTTTAATTTGCTCAAATGAAAAGCTTGAAATTACCACCTACAGGCAGGATGGGGTTTTAAATCTCTGCTAAGGAGCTGATGGGAGTGAGACCTTTTAATTGCCATCAGTATCATTACACCCACTTGTTAGTGTGTATGTGGGGTGCTGAATGTTAGAACTTGATGGGAGGGGAAGAAGGAAACCTGATATCATAACTGAGTGGTTGTGCAAAAGCCCCCGGACACGGTTTGCCAACCTTAGCAAAGCTGGTTTCTCCCCACTCCCTTCAAAACCCCCTGAGAATCTTCTCCTTGACAGAATTGTCTGGAGATATTGTTTAGGTAAGTACAGTGGTGCCCCGCAAGACGAATGCCTCGCAAGACGGAAAACTCGCTAGACGAAAGAGTTTTCCGTTTTGGAGGTGCTTCGCAAAACGAATTTCCTATGGGCTTGCTTCGCAAGACGACAATGTCTTGCGAGTTCTTGCTGGTTTTCTCCCCCCCCCTTTTCTAAGCCGCTAAGCTGCTTATCAGCTGATCGGATCAGCAGATAAGCCGATAAAAGCCGCTAAAAGCCGCTAATAGCGCTAATCCGCTAATCCGTCAATGGGCTTGCTTCGCAAGATGAAAAAACCGCTAGACGAAGAGAATCACAGAATGGATTCTTTTCGTCTTGCAAGGCACCACTGTAATGGCAACGGCTCAAGCCCCAGGTCTTGTCAACTTTGTTCGCTCCGGTAAGATGCTTCACCAAATAGAGCATCGGTGTTGTGATGGAGACGTTAAAAACAGTTCTAATGCTTTGTTGTAGGACCTGGATGTGAAGGACCACTGACAGCTGCCCCACGTGGCAAAGCTGTAGCACTGCAGTTTCTCTTATTGCTGTCCTTTGTGGAGCTTCTCAGTGAACAAAGTTCTGGAACATGGGTAGGCAAACTAAGGCCCGGGGGCCAGATCCAGCCCAATCGCCTTCTCAATCTGGCCTGCAGACAGTCCGGGAATCAGCGTGTTTTTACATGAGTAGAATGTGTCCTTTTATTTAAAATGCATCTCTGGGTTATTTGTGGGGCATAGGAATTCGTTCTCCCCCCCCCCAAAAAAAAATATAGTCCTGCCCCCCACAAGGTCTGAGGGACAGTTGACTGGCCCCCTGCTGAAAAAGTTTGCTGACCCCTGTTCTGGACTGACCACCCAGGCTGACCACTGGTTGTTCCAGGGCAGGCAGAAGTATATGAGAGCTTCCTGACTCAACAGAATTTTACTTGAGTTCTGGAGCGTCTTGTGTTTCTAATCTTACTCTTTCATTATAACTCCTGGCTACTTTCCTGGTGCTGCCTTCTGAATAGGGTTAAAGTAAAGGTAAAGGGAACCCTGACCATTAGGTCCAGTTGTGACCGACTCTGGAGTTGCGCACTCATCTCACTCTATAGGCCAAGGGAGCTGGTGTTTGTCCGCAGAGAGCTTCCGGGTCATGTGGCCAGCATGACTAAGCCGCTTCTGGCAAACCAGAGCAGCACACAGAAATGCCATTTACCTTCCCACCGGAGCGGTCCATATTTATCTACTTGCATATGATGTGCTTTCGAACTGCTAGGTTGGCAAGAGCAAGGACCGAGCAACGGGAGCTCACCCCGTCACGGGGATTCGAACCGCCGACCTGAATAGGGTTAGGAGACACCAAAAATATCACTGCAGACCTCTAGGGTAACTACAGCAGCTCTGCTGAAACAAGTCTGTAAAAACTGTAAAAAGGCTACTGCATACATTCAACAGGATCAAAGCGGGAAACAAACACCTCTATATAACTTTAAGTAGAGCACATTCTCAGGCTCCTGAGAACATCACTAATTTTAGAAGCTGGAGCACTATGGGAATTGTAGTTCATACAGCGACCTCCAATCGCCTGATTCGAAAGACAACATCTTCAATGTGAAAATGGCTTTTTCCAAAAGGGAGTTGGGGGAGGAGCTCTTCGGAAAGAAAGCTTTGCATAACCCAAAGGGACCGTTGTGAAAATCCAAAGCAGCTCTATTCAGAAGCACCTCCACTGGGTTGCAAAGCTTAATACAAAATTATGTTTTCGCCCGAGGTCTTCAGCTGAGCCTCATACTGAATTATAGGTTGTTCCTTAATTAGCTTTTCAACAACACTACACAGGGTTTTTCTTCTCCTCCAGCTCCCCTCTCACATACCTCTTAATATCATTTCACTTATGAGTCTCAAAGCCTGCCCAGGAAGGCCTTGTTAATAGAAATGAATCAGCCAATTAAATGAGCTTAACACAGTGTTATGGCTGGGAGTGGAAATTCAGGGGAACACAAAAACCTTTCCTCCCCACCCTTCCTGGGAAAAGCCTTTTGGGAAACAAACATTCTAGACCTCATGAACAGAATGGACTCATTACATAGTACTAGTGGAGACACTAGGCTTAAGTTCCAAACAAGTAAAGGGGGTGCCCAGGAAGAAGTGCACATTAGCACTGAGAAAAAGTTGGCAAGAAGCATTTAGTTAATGCCTTTATGACCCCCCCTCCATGGAAAAGGCCACTGATTCAGGAATCTAACAGGGGGAAAGGCAAGTTGCAAGTGTGTGTTCCAGCCAGTGGCGTAGCGTGGGTTGTCAGCGCCCCCTAACCCGTGGATTTGCACCCCCTAACCCTAACCCCCAGATGTTGCGCCCGGTGCGGCCGGCCCCCCTACACCCCCCACGCTACGCCACTGGTTCCAGCCACAAGATTCAACTTTCAACTCATATAAGCATAGAACTGCAGAGTTGGAAGGAACCAAAGAATCCCAGACAGACAGCCACCCAAGCACTGTTTAAAAATGTCCAGTGAAGGAGAGGCCACCATCTTCCCAGGTAATGCTGAGAACAAGACATCTCTTTTGGAGATGTAAGTGTTTTTCCCCTTCCCTCTCTCCATCTCCGTTTCACACCCACACACCCAAACCAGAAGAGTAAATGAACCTCAGAGCAGTGGCCTGGAGAGCCAGAGTGGCCTTACAACATTTGCAATGGCTGGATGACACCAGTGGCATAGCGTGGGTTGTCAGCACCCAGGGCCATTCAGAGGGGATTATCAGGTGGAGCATGCATGTACTCAGCTGCCTAATGGCAGGAGATTGCAGATGCAAAAATTAGAGCCATTCTGTTGTCTGGATAAGTCGCTTCCTGGTTTATATGGAGAAGCCATTTCCGATGGGGCCCAGCGACGAAAGTGTGCAGCTGTATTGGGCAGCACCAGATGTTGAAACTTTGCACCCCTAATAATTGTGCCCGGGGCAACAGCCCTTGTGGCCCCCTCCATGCTATGCCACTGGATGACACTGAGGACTGACCACATGAAATTAGGCTGAGAACCAGTGGTTCCTCAGCCATATAATATTTCACATGCTAATGAGATTGCAACAGCAGCATTCACTTAGGTCATTGATGGCCAAACTCGGCCCTCCAGCTGTTTTGGGACTACAATTCCCATCATCCCTGGTCACTGGTCCTGTTAGCTAGGGGTGATGGGAGCTGTAGTCCCAAAACATCTGGAAGGCCAAGTTTGGCCATCAGTGACTTAGGTGAATCAGTTCATGTGCAACCTACCCCATATCTTATACAGTTATACCAAGTAACTGTAAGATGGTGCAGGGCTAACTTTATGGTTTCTGGGCAAGGGCCGGGGGCACCATGTTGAAATCTCAGTGGACAATGGTGCTGCACATCAGGAAAGAAAGGCGAAGGAGAAGAAGCATTACCTTCATGATTGGCACTAATTGGCTAAGTTGCTGGCAGGCTCTCACGAGTAGACGGGCTGATAAGGGGATGTGCAGAAACAGCAGCCCCCTCACTGCTCTGGGGGACAACCTGACTGATAATAGCAGGCTGCCTTGGTAAGGAGGGTCTGGGCCTCGCCTGAGGAAGAGGAGGGAAGGACAAATTGCAGTTAAGTAATATAACCCCCAAAAAGCAGAGAAGCAAAACACAGTGACAGGGAGATTGGCGCTGCTGGGTTTGCGGTGACTCAGCTGTTTGTGGAAGGCTGAGTCAGCACAGCCTTCCCCCTTTCGCACCCCAATGCATTCTTTAACTTTCCCAAAGCCAGTTGAAGAAAGTGACACATTTTATTATGTAAGAGCAGCTTTCTCACCTCCAGGTGCTGCGAATAACGCTGTGTTGAGCTGAGGGAACACTTGTTATGTTCTCCCCCCCGCAGCTTGCCCCGCAATCTGATTAAAAAATCGCCCAGTGCAAATTTCTTTTTTTTTTACACCTGATGCATGTGGCTGAGCTTGAAAAGGGAAATACGTACAGGACAGTTTCCGCTGAACTGGTAGATTCCTCTTTGGCTTCCTGAATGGGCATCTGACCAGTCATAAATGGGCTGGGTAATTCCTTAATTAACATTTAACAGTGAAATAAGTCGATTCTAAAATTAGGAATTGCAGGAAATACTCCAGTTCTTCCCAGAAACTTTGCAGAGTGCTGTATGGTGTGACATTGTAAGATCATTTGGGGAGATGCAACTTGTGGCATTGAACCCTACAGAATTCATAGAGTGGTGACATGAAAAATGACCTTTTCTGCTGCTGTGCCTCCTCTGTGAAGTGCCCTTCCCTCTGCCATATGTGACAAGAAACCCTTCCGTTTGTTCAGATGTCTTGCAAAGACTTAGGAACATAAGAAGATCCTGCTAGATATGGCCAGTGGCCCATCTAGTCCACCATCTTGTTCTTGTAGCGGCCAACCAGATGCCTGTGGGAAACCTGCAAGAGCCCTCTCCTCTCCTGCGGTTTTCAGCAACCAGAATTCAGAAGCATTGCTAGTTGCCATTGATAGTCTTCTCCACCATGAATTTGTCTAATCCTTCTCTAAAGCCATCCAAGTTAGCCATCACTGCCTCCCGTTCCAGAGTTTATGCACTGCATGAAAAAGTTATTTCTTTTATCTGACCTGAATCTTTCAACATTCAGCTTTCCTAGACATCCATGACACACACACACACAAGGCAGTGCTTGTTTGACTCTATGCTGAAGGGCATAGAATCATAGAATTGTAGAGCTGGAAGGGATTGCAAAGGATCATCTCGTCCAGATGATGAGACTCCACAACTTCCTGAGGGAGTCCATTGCACCGTCCAACAACTTTACCCTCAGACAGTTCTTCCTGATATTTAGCAAGAATCTCCCTTTTTGCTGTTTGAATCCATTGATTCGGTCCTTCACCCTGGAGCAGCAGGAAACAATCTTGCTCCATCTTCCAGGCAACACCCCTTCAGATATTTGAAGATGACTATCATATCTCCTCTCAGTCTCCTCTTCTCCAGGCTAAACATATCCAGCTCCAAGCTCGGCCCTGCCCTCTCCGGTCCTGGAAGGAGCCTTTAAAAAAGTCCCATACGCTCAGAGACTTTGCACCTGTTCGTTGGGGGAGATAGGAAGCCCAGAGCACCTGTCTTTAGATGTCCCTTTTATGAAGAGGCACGTAGTAAGACCATTGATCCCCGACTGGTGAGGCTCACTGACCTCCTGGAAAAGCAAAAATTTGACCTTTTCCTGTTAGGCATAGATCAGAAGACGACCCGGATGGTCGCCAGATTATGTGTACAGATCTGTAGGCACAGACCATCTCCCAACTCAAACTAGTTCATTAAAAAAATCCCCAAACTCAGTTCTATGGGTGACTCTGGGTCAGCTCCCTGCAGTAGTTTATTGTTGCACATTTTTTTATTGTTTGTTTTCCTTCTGTGACTGTACCCCCAAGTGTGTTTTATAAGCTGGTCTCCGACAATAATAAATTGTCTATCTGTCTGTCTATCTATCTATCTATCTATCTATCTATCTATCTATCTATCATCTATCTATCTACCCAGCTCCTTCAACCGTTCCTTATAAGGCTTCATTTCCAGACCCATAATCATCTTGGTTGCCACATGTTCCCGCTTATCTATATCCTTCTTAAATTGTGGTGTTCAGAATTGGACACAGTTTTCCAGGTGTGGTCTGACCAAGGCAGAATAGAGTGTTACTATTACTTCCCTTGATCGGAACACTATACTTCTTTTTGGAGTAAACATGGGTGGTGCTGTGGTCTAAACCACTGAGCCTCTTGGGCTTGCTGATCAGAAGGTCAGCAGTTCGAATCTTCACGATGGGGCGAGCTCCCATTGCTCTGTCCCAGCTTCTGCCTACCTAGCAGTTTGAAAGCACACCAGTGCAAGTAAATAAATAGGAACCACTGTGATGGGAACGTAAATGGTGTTTTCATGCACTCTGGCTTCCATCATGGTGTTTATCATGCAGTTTAGTCATGCTGGCCACATGACCCAGAAAGCTGCCTGTGGACAAATGCTGGCTACCTGAGCCTGAAAAGCGAGATGAGTGCTGCACCCGATAGTCAAATTTGACTGGACTTAACTATCCAGGATCAACAACATCAGATATGCAGATGACACAACCTTGATGGCAGAAAGTGAGGAGGAATTAAAGAACCTGGGGAAGCCCAGCCAGATGGGCGGGGTATAAATAATAAAATTATTATTATTATTAACCTTTCAATGAGGGTGAAAGAGGAGAGTGCAAAATATGGTATGAAGCTCAACATCAAAAAAATGAAGATCATGGCCACTGGGTCCATCACCTCCTGGCAAATAGAAGTGGAAGAAATGGAGGCAGTGAGAGATTTTATTTTCTTGGGCTCCATGATCACTGCATGAGTCAGACATGACAAAACAACTAAACAACAACAACAACAACAACAACCATCCAGGGGTCCTTTACCTTTCCCCCTTTACCTTTGTTGTTGTTTAGTCGTTTAGTTGTGTCCGACTCTTCGTGACCACATGGACCAGAGCACGCCAGGCACTCCTGTCTTCCACTGCCTCCCACTCAGGGCTGATTTGCTTCAGAATGGATAGGTTTGATCTTCTTGCAGTCCATGGGACTCTCAAGAGTCTCTTCCAGCACCATAATTCAAAAGCATCAATTCTTTGGCGATCAGCCTTCTTTATGGTCCAGCTCTCACCTTACTTTACCTTAATTCTTTTTGGGGAGCATGTTTTTGGGACCACATGAGTGGCAATTTCATACAGAGATTCCCCAAATATACATGTCTCTCAGCTCCTGTGTTAACACAGAACAATTCTCCTGAAATTTGTCTAATCCTCTTTAAGAGCCATCTATGTTGGTGGTTGTTACAACCATCCTTGAAGACTTAAAAAAAAGAGATCTGCATGACCTCCCAAAAGGACCAGTGATGAAAGCAGTTAGTTGTTCACTTGGCCTTTTGATATAACAGGTGTCTTCTGAAGCTGTTATGCCAATCGTCTCTTGCTGGTTTTCACTGAGGAAAAAAGAACAGAGACTGTTTGATTAAAAACAAGGCAGCCACATTATTCCGGAGTCATTTTCTTTGTTACTTAAACGTTTTTCATTTTAATGATCACACAGAAAGGAGAATGTAGCTGTGCTGCATAATTACAGGAGAAACCGACCCCGCTACAGAAAAGATTTGATTAATTTTAGAGCGCTTCTCAAGCTGTAATCCTGGATGCGTTTTCTTGGGGGTGTAAGTGCGTACGGAAGTAAATGGAGTCCCTCAGGAAGCATACAATTGCACAGCTAATCTGTGGCAGGTGTGGGCAACCTGTGATGTTTCTGGACTAATAGGAGCATATAAAGTGCCCTGCTAGATCAGCTCAATGACCCACCTTGTTATATAAATCATATAATTAATTGTTGGCATCTGCCTGTCTGTGAGTCTCCAGGGGTGAATTCAAACTGCTGGAGAATCGCAGCGTCTACTGTGGCAACAGAGAGCCAGTGTGGTGTAGTGGTTAAGAGCAGTAGATTCGTAATCTGTGGAACTGGGTTCACTTTCCCGCTCCTCCACATGCATCTGCTGGGTGACCTTGGGCTAGTCATGCTTCTCTGAAGTCTCTCAGCCCCACTCACCTCACAGAGTGTTTGTTGTGGAAGGGAAAGGAGATTGTTAGCTGCTTTGAGACTCCTTTGGGTAGTGATAAAGCGGGATATCAAATCCAAACAACTTCTTCTTCTTCTTCTTCTTCTTCTTCTTCTTCTTCTTCTTCTTCTTCTTCTTCTTCTTCTTCTTCATAACTGCTGCCTCCTGTGTTGTATTTGCCGCATTAGTGACCTCCCTGGAGTGCAAGCCTCACTGATGTGATCCAAAGGATAATAATAATAATAATAATAATAATAATAATAATAATAATAATAATAATTTTATTTAGATCCCGTCCTTCCCAGCCAAAGCTGGGCTCAGAGTGGCTAACAACAGTAAAAATAACACAATTTACATAAAATCACAATCAATTAATTGAAATACATTCTAAAATCAATTCATTCTAAAATCAATTCAGAGTCAAATTAATGGCAACCATTGGGCTAGAGTTCTATGAGGATTACAGAAGGAGGGGGTCAGACTGTGCCTTGGCCAAAGGCCTGGTGGAACAGCTCTGTCTTGCAGGCCCTGCAGAAAGATGTCAAGTCCCGCAGGGCCCTAGTCTCTTGTGACAGAGCATCCCACCAGATCGGAGCCGCAGCCGAAAAAGCCCTGGCTCTGGTTGAGGCCAGCCTAACCTCCCTGTGGCCCGGGACCTCCAAGATGTTTTTATTTGAAGACTGTAAGGTCCTCCGTGGGACATACTAGGAGAGGCGGTCCTGTAGGTACGAGGTTCCTAGGCCATATAGGGCTTTAAAGGTTAAAACCAGCACCTTATAACAGAGCAATCCCATCCTTGTGCTATCAAGACTCTTGCCGCCGTTGCCGCATACATAAATATGTTCTTCACTTTCCTTGGCAGGTCTTTTCCTACAATCTGTTCCTCTGCTTTCTCTTTTACCAACTCACCAATGGAGATTGGGGATTCCCCCAGCCTCCTTTTCTCCTTCCCTTCTGTTCTGCAACTTCCATGGTGGGAGGCAGCAAAGTTTCTGAATACCAGTTGCTGGAAACCACAGGAGGAGAGAGTTTCCCTTGTGTTTGAATCCTGCTAGTGGACTTCCCTTTGGTGTACCTGCTTGTCCACTGTGAGAACAGGAACCTGGACTAGACGGGCCATTGATCTGACCCAACAGGTTCTTCTTACTTTCATAGAATCATAGAATCATATAGTTGGAAGAGACCACAAGGGCCATCAAGTCCAACCCCCTGCCAAGCAGGAAACACCATCAGAGCACTCCTGACATATGGTTGTCAAGCCTCTGCTTAAAGACCTCCAAAGTAGGAGACTCCACCACACTCCTTGGCAGCAAATTCCACTGTCGAACAGCTCTTACTGTCAGGAAGTTCTTCCTAATGTTTAGGTGGAATCTTCTTTCTTGTAGTTTGGATCCATTGCTCCGTGTCCGCTTCTCTGGAGCAGCAGAAAACAACCTTTCTCCCTCCTCTATGTGACATTCTTTTATATATTTGAACATGGCTATCATATCACCCCTTAACCTCCTCTTCTCCAGGCTAAACATGCCCAGCTCCCTTAGCCGTTCCTCATAAGGCATCGTTTCCAGGCCTTTGACCATTTTGGTTGCCCTCCTCTGGACACGTTCCAGTTTGTCAGTGTCCTTCTTGAACTGTGGTGCCCAGAACTGGACACAGTACTCCAGGTGAGGTCTGACCAGAGCAGAACACAGTGGCACTATTACTTCCCTTGATCTAGATGCTATACTCCTATTGATGCAGCCCAGAATTGCATTGGCTTTTTTAGCTGCCACGTCACACTGTTGGCTCATGTCAAGTTTGTGGTCAACCAAGACTCCTAGATCCTTTTCACATGTACTGCTCTCAAGCCAGGTGTCACCCATCTTGTATTTGTCCCTCTCATTTTTTTTGCCCAAGTGCAATACTTTACATTTCTCACTGTTAAATTTCATCTTGTTTGTTTTGGCCCAGTTCTCTAATCTGTCAAGGTCGTTTTGAAGTGTGATCCTGTCCTCTGGGGTGTTAGCCACCCCTCCCAGTTTGGTGTCATCTGCAAATTTGATCAGGATGCCCTTGAGTCCATCATTCAAGCCGTTGATAAAGATGTTGAAGAAGACCGGGCCCAAGACAGAACCCTGTGGCACCCCACTAGTCACTTTCTTCTGTTTCTGGTCAGCTGTGGCTCTTCATGGGCTGCATCAGCACTCATTGGAATCAAACACAGTTGCCGATCTGAAGGCTATGATGAACGTTCAGCTCAACCAGAGCATGCATTCAGGCCAAATATTTATTGCTATTTACCATTGTGGTACGTTGGAGAGGATGGATGGTGTACTGTAAAACAAAGAGACGGCTTCATAAATTTCATTAATCCAGATGTCCTTCTTCTGCTAAGTTACGAAACTGTTTAGCTTCTGATTTACCGGGCATGCCATAAATAAAATTATCCTGTCTCTCCGTATTGGCTAGCCATATTGCTCCTGATAAAATTAAAATAAATGATGCCTCTAAAAATCAGCATATTCTATAAATGGCTGTTCAAAGGTTGGATTGAACAAGCATCAAACTTATTGATGCTCATAATAAAGCCAACATGAATTGTGGTGGGGACCAAGAGTTAAAAATAAACCATTTTTACTATGGGATAAGCCACAGGGGTTTGGAACTTCAGGTCTGGGGGTCAAATGCAGTCTTCCAGGCCTCTGTATCTCAGATTCAGGACTCTGACTGAACCAGGGTTGCCAACCTGAATAAAATATCAGAGGTTTCAGGCAAGCCCCACCTCGCATAAATGATCACATGATGTGGTGCAAACACACACCATTTGAATGCCCATCAACTTTTGGGGGGGGGGGTTTGACCCTCTCAATTATTTTATATGGGGGACTGAAGACCCCTCTGCCCCTAGGAGTTGGTTCCTATGGACTGAACACATTCCCTATCCCCAGGCTATACTTCTCACCAGCTCTACTCCATACTCTTCTTGGGTGCTTTCACTTGGAGTCATTGAATTATGCTAATGCTTCTTTCTTGCAAGGATGATGGACAAAGGCAGAGTGAAGCAGCCACCTCAGCTGGTGGAAGCACAAGATTTAGCACCCCTGTTGGTGCCCCACCTGCCACCACTAGCAGCGATGTTTCTTGCAAGATCTCACCGAAATCTCGCAAGATCTCAGGGAGCACATGAGATCTCACAAGATCTAACCAGAACCCTGAGCCGCTCCTGGGCAGAAAGATGTTTCTATAGAAATTTCTGACTTTTGCTTGGTTGCATGTAGCTCACAAACATTTGCACACAAGGGAATATGGTCACTGGGCAAAGTATTGATCCACCCCTTGGCATAAGCTTTCAAGGTCTGGAGTCCACTTTGACTGATGCTTGCACAATATCGTATGTGCTAGTCTTTAACGTGCCACAAAACTATTTGTTCTTTCAATCATAGAAATGTAGAGTTGGAAGGGATCCCAAGGGTCATCTGACACCCCCCCCAATGCAGGAATCTTAACTAAAGCATACATGACAGATGGCCATCCAACCTCTGTTCTCCACTGAAGGAGAGTCCACCACCACTTGTGGGAGTCTGTTCCATTGTCGTGCAGCTCTCACTATCAGAAAGTTCCTCCTGATGTTTGGTCAGAAGTGACTCTGAAAGTCATCTAGTCCAATCACAGGTGGCCATCCAACCTCTGCTTAAAAACCTCCAAGGAAGGAGAGTCCACAACCTCCCGAGGGAGAACATTCCACTGTTGAACAGCTCTTACTGTCAGAAAGTTCTTCTGTATCTCCTTTCTTGTAGCTTGAGGCCTGTGATGGCCTGGGACTCGGGCTCAGACTTGGAACCAGAGGAGACGCAGTCTGCACTGGATCTTTTGTCTCAGGCATCATCTGAACCAAGTCTGGGGCCTGATCCTGAAGAGTCCCAGTCTGCACAGGTTCCCCTACAACAAACACCAGCTGGGCCGAGCCAGGGGCCTGAGCCTGCCCTGGCTCCAGATGCGGGGATTACCTTGTTGCCTTCAGCTGGGCCATCACCTACAGCTGCTCCACTACCGGTTGGGTCAGGGGAGGCTGAGGTGGCCCCTGGGTCTAGTAACCCACAGACGTCTCTTGAGCTGCAGAGACACAGGTCTGAGAGAAGGAGAGACCTGAGTACTCGCAGGAGGAGTGCTTGCCTTTGGGTAAAACAGGGAGGTGAGTTGCAGGGGGGGATCAGGACCAGCCGCTACCCCGACAAAGATAAAAGGCTGTCGGACCCCGCCCCAGGTTGCAGGAGCAACATTGCTGTATGCTAGATCCTGCCCGAGATCCTGTACCTGTCCTTGCCTCGTGTCCTGTTGGACTGACTCCTAGCAGAACCTTCAGATTCTGAACCAGTCCTGGACCGCGTTTCATGGGTTACCCCCGGGCCCAGCACAAGGCCATTGGTTCAGGTACTACCCTCCACAGCAGGAGAAATCAAGCTTGATCCATCTTCCATGTGGCAGCCCTTGAGGTATCTGCAGATGGCTATCATATCTCCTCTTATCTAGGCTAAACATACCATACTCAACTCCCTCAACTGTTCCTCGTAAGGCTTGGTTTCCAGACCCTCGATCATCTTGGTCGCCCTCCTCTGCACACATATCATATCTCCTCTCAGTCTCTTCTTCTCCAGGCTAAACATACCCAGCTCCTTCAACTGTTCCTCATAAGGCTTGGTTTCCAGGCCCTTGATCATCTTGGTTGCCCACACATTCCAGCTTGTCAGCATCCTTCTTAAATTGTGTTGCCTAGAACTGGACACCCCTTCATGGATCACTGCCTTGCTGTGACAAAAGGGCTTGAATAACTCAGAGAAGCTATGAGCTATGCCGCGCAGGGCCACCCAAGATGGACATGTTATAGTGGAGAGTTTTGACCAAAAGTGATCCACCTGCAGCAGGAACTGGCAAGCCACTCCAGTATCCCTGCCAAGAAAACTCCATGGACAAAGACAACAAGAACTGGACACAGAACTCCAGGTGTGTTCTGACCAGAATAGAGTGGTAATATTACTTATGTTGATGCAGCCTACATTAGCTTTTCCCCTTTGGTTCTTTCTACCTAAGTGTAGAACCTTACATTTGTCCCCATTGATATTCATTTTGTTAGTTTGAGCCCAGCAGACTAACATGGCTGTCCCTCTTTCAGGTGTTAGAGAACAGTCCTCTCTTTTTTAAAGGAGTCCTGAACCATAAGAATAGAGAGCAGAGTTGTATTGTATTGCATTTCTGTTGGAACAAGAGGCAATTATTTCTAAATTTGCACCTATACAAATAAAGACTAAATACCAACATAGCTTCACAAATGTAAGTTCAGTCCTAATGCTTTGTGAAATTTGAGTTTTAAAGAAATGTTTGTGCTATTTCCAGTAGACTTCCATCCATATGATGCTATTTGGGTCACTTTAGTGTTCACCAGGCAATAGATTTCCCCAGTGCTGGTGACTCAAGTCCTGCAAACTAATTGGATTCTGATTATAGTTTCCTAATTTACAGAATAGAGTCGAGTTCATTTGAGTTGAATGACTCCGCTAGGGAGTTTTGGAAATCTCTTGGCTGTGGCTGTGACAAGCGTCATGGGCGAAGTTCCTAGTCCTCATGCATTTGGAGAAAGACTGAAAAATCAGCAGTGTTTAAAATTAATACTGTATATGTCTCCCTGAGTGAGGGACCCAGGTGGCGCTGTGGGTTAAACCACAGAGCCTAGGACTTGCTGATCAGAAGGTCGGCAGTTCAAATCCCTGCGATGGGGTGAGCTCCCGTTGCTCGGTCCCTGCTCCTGCCAGCCTAGCAGTTCAAAAGCACGTCAAAGTGCAAGTAGATAAATAGGTACCGCTCCTGCGGAAGGTAAACGGCATTTCCGTGCACTGCTCTGGTTCGCCAGAAGCAGCTTAGTCATGCTGGCCACATGACCCAGAAGCTCCCTCGGCCAAGAGTCGGCCACGACTGGACCTAATGGTCAGGGGTCCCTTTAGCTTTACCTTATGTCTCCCTGCTCTCTTTAAACTGGGAGGGTGGGGTGAACAAACTGCCCACTCCCTACAAAAAGAAGGGGAGCCCTTTTCTGTAATCCACCAGGGATGGGGCATGGATGATTATAGGGAAAGATAAGGTCTTTCAATTGCAGTAAATAATTTTCGTTTCAACAGACTTTTGCCGGCTATGGTCATGTTTACTTATGATCTCTGCCATTGTGGCTTTAGAGTAGATTTTGTTTTGTATTTTATCTGTTGTGCATTTTACATGTGTGTATTGCTTTACTCTTTGAATTTTAACATTCATTTATTGTAGCATGATCTTAAATTGTTGTAAGCTGCTCTGAGCCTTTCATGGACACCAGAAGGGTGGCATGGATTTTTTTTATATGAATGAAGGAAATAAATAAAAATATTCCATGTCAATGTTTTCATTCATAAATCTGCCAATCCTGTTTATAAATTGATCTGCCAGGTGTGTGTGTGTGTGTGTGTGTGTGTGTGTGTAAATCCACACAAAAATGCACATCTAAATATATATTTATGAATGCAAACTGTGCTTTTAAAAGTGTGCTTTTATCTCCGAGCGCACATTCATAACCAGTTTTGCACTAAAATATGCTTTTAATGATCTATTTTCATACATTTGTTGAGGAGAGAATTGCATTGCAAAATTTGGATGTTAAATCTGAAGGATAATTATGCTTTGATTGCCACGTGAGACAAGGAGGTGCAAATCAGGTCAGTTTGCCATCAGATTTGCAAAGAACAAACTCCTCAGGCATCCCTAGGATGCTTGCACGCTATTTAAACACTGCAAAGAAAAGTCATCTAGATGTGATGGCACTGTTACGAGTTTGAGGGGTCAGTCTGGAAGATGCATTGGGTCCCTTCCCTGGTCCGGTGCCCAGTGAGGGTTGGAATCTAGTGGCAGAGGTTGCTGGTCTGGTCAGAGAACTTCTTTTATAAGACAGTGGCCGTACCTGGCCACATAAGTGTCCTCATCAGCATCCCAAAAGAATAAGCTTGGCTTACAGGAGCTACAGCTAAGTGATTGTGCCCTCCACATTAAGGGATGACCCCATCTCCCAACACACCTAGCTGTTAGGTAGGAGAACAATAGCTAGGGTTATATGCAAGCTGGGAACATGTGGGAAGCTGGAGAATCATAGAATTGTAGATTTCAAAGGGATCCTGAGGATCATCTAGTCTAACACCATGTTTTCTCTGTGCTGTATCCAAAACTGTGACTAATGGCAAAGTAAGATCTGTTGCGGAATGAGTGCCCCCGTCTTAAGCTCACAGCACATGCTTTAAAATCCACACTTCTCTAGCCAAGCAATGTGTACAAAAATGCATACATTTGTGAAAACTGTGCATTGAAGTGCATGAAAAATAACATTAAAATGGACTGTATTAAGGAAAATGACCTTGCAATTAAACAAAATTGCATACAAAAATAGGGTAAATTCACACTATAATGCTGATGAATTTCCAGGAGGTGTGTGTTATGGTGGTGCTGGTGGTTGGCATCCATCTGTCTCAAGAGATGATGGAGTGTCCTTCGGGGGGAGAAGTCAAACCGAAGTGACCTCTCTTGGGCACAAACTTGGACAGTGTGTATGGAGGCCCTGGGCTGCGCAAATAACAAAACCACCCCCCTGGTCTTGTGGATGGGGTCCGAAGGAAAGCAGAGCAATGCGTTGGCACCAGATTGGCTGCCAGAGTTGCTGGAAGGTTTACAAGAGGTCATCCAACTGTCTGAGTTGGACTGGCTGTATGCAGAGGAGTGGAAGAAGAAGAAGAAGAAGAAGAGGAGGAGGAGGAGGAGGAGGAGGAGGAGGAGGAGGAGGAAGAGGAGTTTGGATTTGATATCCCGCCTTATCACTACCCAAAGGAGCCTCAAAGCGGCTAACATTCTCCTTTCCCTTCCTCCCCCACAACAAACACTCTGTGAGGTGAGTGGGGCTGAGAGACTTCAGAGAAGTGTGACTAGCCCAAGGTCACCCAGCAGCTGCATGTGGAGGAGTGGAGACGCGAACCCGGTTCACCAGATTACAAGTCTACCGCTCTTAACCACTACACCACACTGGCTCTCAGTGTGGAAGGCACCAGCTGGGGAAGTCCCAAGGGAAGTAGGCTCAGAGATTGGTGGTAGGACAAAAATGAGGAGTCAGAGGAAGAAGACAGAGGAGGAGGTGTCAGAAGCTGAAGAGGTAACAAGCTTTAGTGAGCTGAAAGAGGCCGTGGCTGTCAGGTGTGCGTGCAGGAGCCAGGCCCTGTGGCCAATAGGACTTTGCAGAACTGGGGCCTTCCTAAGTTTGTTCTGAAGAGGCAAGGCACAGCCTCACAGGTGAGGCCGATTGGTAACTCACAGCACCTGGTGGCAAGAGCTGGGAAGGGATATAAGGTCAGCATTTCCCTTCAGCTCTTTGCCACAGCAACACGTTTCCTGCCTTGCTGTGTTTGGCTCCTTGACTCTTGCTCCTTGGACACTTGACTTTATGATTCCTTACTTCCTGATCCTCAGACTCCTGACGTCATGACTCCTTGCTTCCTGATCCTTAGACCCTTGCTTCCTGACCTTCGGACCTTTGGTTTCTTGACTCCCGGCTCTTTGACCCTCGGACTCTTGGCTCCCTGACTCCTGGCTTCCGGACTCCCGTTCCTGCTCCCACCCTGCCATCTTGCCCCTGGTCCCAATGTCCTCAGCTGGGACTTTGACTCGGACCGTGACAGTGGCAGAGAGAAGTCTAAAACTAGAAGCAGAAGAGGCAGAGATGAGTCAGACTAGTGAGGAAGCCAAGTTGTCTTCTCTTGCTGCTGCATCCAGCTCCCCGCCCCCCCCTGGTTCTTAGAACCCAAAGAGGTAAGGTAAAGGTAAAGGACCCCTGGAAGGTTAAGTCCAGTCAAAGGTGACTATGGGGTTGCGGCGCTCATCTCGCTTTCAGGCCGAGGGAGCTGACGTTTGTCCACAGATAGCTTTCTGGGTCATGTGGCCAGCAGGACTAAACTGCTTCTGGAGCAACAGAACACCATGACGGAAACCAGAGTTCATGGAAACGCTGTCTACCTATTTATCAACTTGCACTGGCATGCTTTGGAACGGCTAGGTTGGCAGGAGCTGGGACAGAGCAACGGGAGCTCACCCCGTTGCAGGGATTCAAACCACCCACCTTTTGATCATCAAGCCCAAAAGGCTCAGTGGTTTAGACCACAGCGCCACCCACATCTTCATACCCAAAGAGGTATGAAGAAGACGGAGCAAAGAGAGGTAAGACAAGGCAGCCCCAGATTGCTTGGGAAGAAACCAGGGGAGGAGGAAACCTCCGGAGCTGTGAGAAGAAAGGGGTCTTCAGTCTT
Source organism: Podarcis liolepis (assembly GCF_965112155.1). Taxonomy (NCBI): domain Eukaryota; kingdom Metazoa; phylum Chordata; class Lepidosauria; order Squamata; family Lacertidae; genus Podarcis; species Podarcis liolepis. The sequence goes on along the minus strand of NC_139560.1, from coordinate 4,824,160 downwards.
CACAACGGCCTCCTAGGGGCAAGGTCTACAGGGAAGAGTTGCTGTGATCTCTAGGCCTGGCCTCGCAAGCTGTCTTGTTTCTTTGAATCAGGAGTTAACTTCACTGACACTGTGTGAGTTATTACAGTGGACGCTTGGGTTGTGAACGTGATCCATGCGGGATGCACATTCGCAACCTGCAGCGTTCGCAACCTGCAGCGGTGTGTCTGCACATGTGTGGGTTGCGATTCGGCGCTTTAATGTTTTAATGTTGTATTTTAAAATTGTTTTTTAAGTTGTATTTCAATCAACTTGTTTTTATTATTGGTTGTTGGCTGCCCTGAGCCCGGTCTTGGCTGGGTAGGGCGGGGTACAAATAAAATCTATTATTATTATTATTATTCTGTGCATGTGCAAAGCGCAATTTAGTGCTTCTGCGCATGCGCGACCAGCGAAACCCAGAAGTAACCTGTACTTCCGGGTTTTCGCGGTCCATAACCTGAAAAAACACAACCTGAAGCGTCTGTAACCTGAGTTACTGACCTGCTCCTGGCACCCCTCCTGACACTTAAGGACTGCACTCTCAATTTTTTCAGGGTTTGCTCCTTAGCTTTTTCTTCACCCAAAGATATCCTGCAAGGCAGCAGAGGTTTAGGATCAGAGTTTTCCTTCCCCTAGATGGGCCACCTTCCCAGGTTGATGAGTCCCATATGCCCCTCACTTTCCTCTACAGCACATGCAAAAACCACCTTCTTGACTGTTAGACTTATTAGTAGTAGTAGTATACTGCCCTATACCTGTTGGTCTTTGGGTGCTCCATTCGCTGGAGCCTATCTTCACACGCAGGGGAAGTCCCTAACTCACTGAGTGTTTGAGACCCATTGGATACCCTCACCTGGTTTATCCAGCCAGTCGAAGCCGTTCCTGGGATTTATAGCAAACTGATGTGGAAAAGTGAACTTAAGAATGAGCAAACTGGAAACTGAGACTGACATATTCACCCATCCTGGAATTGGTGTGTGTGTGTGTGTGTGTGTGTGTGTGTGTGTGTGTGTGTGTGTGTGAGAGAGAGAGAGAGAGAGAGAGAGAGAGAGAGAGAGAGAGAGAGAATTAAAATTGAATAAGCTGATCAGGAGATTGAGGATGAAGCAGTGCAAGGGTAATAAATTTTGAAGGGTGCTGACACTGTACCACTTTGAAGCTTTCCCTCAGATGAACTATCATGGCTGTGCTCTCTGCATACACCAACCACAATCTCCCATGAAGACTAGGGACGTAGTTTTAAAATGAAAGCTGGGATTTTGGAGGCACCAGATTCTGGCCCAGTAATTAGACTGAAATTCTAGCACCAGGAGCCAAATCACAGACGATGGTAACAATACATACAGCTGTAACCAGTTTGCACCCTCTGTGCCCCCTTCTGTGAAAGTTGCTACTGATCTAGTCAGGAGAGCTAACAGATAGGAAGAAAACACAGTCATATGCTAACCGTTATTGGCTACAAAAGTTTCCAGATTCGCAGTATGGTGCATTGCCTTTCCTCAAGCAGCTATTTAGAGCTGCACACTTACAAGAAAGCAGAAATAAATAAATTGGTGTAATATATATGGTTCCTTTTTGAGGGAAAGAGAGATATCAAAAGGGAAGACCCGCAGCAAGCCTCTCCGATGGCACATTTTGAAAAAGTGCTCTTCATTTTCCACCACTTTTGCTATGTCCGAAAGGATCTGGTGTCTGGAGAAAGCAATAAAAGACTTTATGGATAGGGCATTAAAATTTCAAAAGCACTGCAGAAACTGGCTATGTATTTGCAGCTGCAATCTTACAATACTGCCATCCCTGAGTAGAAGTGCTATTGAATTTAATGAGACTTACTTCTGAGTATACATTTCTGATGGCACTGCAGCTATCAAGAGCATCTTTCAGCCCTGTCGGGACAATTATTCTTTGCTCGATGGGCTCTTTATTACATATATACCCAACTTTTCCTTCAAATCACACAAAGTGGCTTGCATGGTTTTTCCCCCGCCTCATTTTTACCCTCAGAACAACCCTTTGAGGTAGGCTAGATTGAGAGACACTGACTGGCCCCAGATCAGCCAGTGACCTCTGTGGCTGAGTGGGGATTTGAACCCAGGCCTTAGGTCAGCAGTGTAACTATGCTTTGAATGTCAGTTTGTCCTCTTGATGGAATAAACAACAGCCCTGGTACCACTAGGGTGAAGAAAAATTTGCGAGAAGTGAGGTTACAAGGAACCAGGCAGAGGGCCTTCTCGGTAGTGGTGCCCGCCCTGTGGAACACCCTCCCATCAAATGTCAAGGAAATAAACAACTATAGTGGTACCTTGGTTTACGAACTTAATCCGTTCCGGAAGTCCGTTCTTAAACCAAAGCGTTCTTAAACCAAGGCGCGCTTTGCTATAGCAGCGGGGGACTCAATTTGCAAATGGAACCACACTCAACAGGAAGCGAAACATGTTCTTATTCCAAGGCAAAGTTCACAAACCAAAACACTTACTTCCGGGTTTGCAGCATTCTTAATCCAAGTTGTTCATAAACTAAGTTGTTCTTAAACCAAGGTACCACTGTATATGACTTTTAGAAGACATCTGAAGGCAACCCTGCTTAGGGAAGTTTTTAATGTGTGACATTTTGATGTATTTTTAATCTTTGTTAAAAGATTAAAAATACATCAAATCTTTGTTTTAATCTTTGTTAAAAGCTGCCCAGAGTGGCTGCGGAAACCCAGCCAGATGGGTGGGGTACAAATAATAAATTATTATTATTATTATTATTATTATTATTATTATTACAGGTAACTCTGTATCTGGGGACCCAAGGTTGGAAAGCACAGACACTGGGGTCCAGCGCCCGAACACTGAGGTCCAGCTCCGAGGGCCTTTTGGTAGTTCCCTCACTGTGAGAAGTGAGGTTACAAGGAACCAGGCAGAGGGCCTTTTCGGTAGTGGCGCCCACCCTGTGGAATGCCCTCCTGTCAGATGTCAAGGCAATAAGCAGTTATCTTACTTTTAAAAAACATCTGAAGGTAGCCCTGCTTAGGGAAGGTTTTAATGCTTAATGCTGTATTGTGTTTTAATACTCTGTTGGGAGCCGCCCAGAGTGGCTGGGTAAACCCAGCCAGATGAACGGGGTGGTATTATTATTATTATTATTATTATTATTATTATTATTATTATTATTATTATAGCACTGCTGCAGAGTGAATTCTAAATCACAGATCTGGAACTTTCTTCTTGTTCACTTTCCTGTTCTAAAACATTGCTTTTGCTATGTATCTTGGACCTATTGACCTTCGAAGAACCTACTGCTTGACCATATTTAGAGCATTCTCTGCAGAACAGGAAGGGACAATGATAATGTCAAGGTTGCAAGTTTGATCCCTGTATGGGGCAGCTGTTGATTCCTGCACTGCAGGGGGTTGGGCTAGATGACCCTCAGGAACCCTTCCAATTCAACAATACTATGATTCTCTGTTTCTATGTTTTAGAAGGTTCTAGAGAGAAATTAAGTAGAGGGCAGGCAGAGCTGGGTGGTGGGTGGGCAAAGGGACTGAGTCCCAGAAACAAAAACATGAAAAACCCCAACAACACCAAATTATCTTGGTAGACCAGAAAATACAGGTCCGTCCTTAAGCCTCTATGTCCCCTGCTGAGTTTAATTTTCAGCCTGGCTCTTTCTTGCCGCCTTTTCCCCACATCCCCATGAGCTGTAATAACCATGCAAAGCAGTTTTTATCTGTACAGGTCAACCCGAGTGCAGCACCGTATTTCATAGCTTTTGAAGAATTTGCTGCAGAACGAGGAGGAATCACAGTCTGGCTGTTTCTTTCCACAGATTGTTTTCCTGTGGATCTTATGCTAAGGAGGAGGTAATTTGAGAAGTGGTGGTGGAGGGGAGATCTGGTGGGGGGGGGGAGAGAGAGGATGGCGTCTCTGTCTAGAAAGGCAGCCTGTTCCAAGAGTGAGCCCAGGCACACCTGGATAAGATTTACCTACCCTGTCGGAGGCAGTGTACCCTGGGAGACTATTCACTGTTGCTCTCAGGGTATGCTTGCAGGTTTCTCATAGTTGCTATCTGGTTGGCTGTGGTGAGAGCAAGGTTCTGGACTAAGTGGGTTTTTGGGTCTTCGGGAAAACCAGCATTTCCCCACACACCTGCAAAGAGGACTCAAGAAGCCAGCATTAGTTTGAGGTTATATTTATTACCGCAATAGGCTCTACACTAAGGTTACCAGACGTCCCCGTTTCCCGGGGACAGTCCCCGGATTTACAAATCAGTCCCCGGACAAAATCCATCTATTTAGTAGGAAGTTGAAAAGTGTCCCCGGATTCACTGGAAAAAAATCTGGTAACCTTACTCTACACAGGGCCTCCCTTGCACTTGATCTGCAAGCTGCAGTTAGCGCATAATGCTGCAGCCCAATTGCTGACTGCAGTGAGGTCTTGCCAGCCTATAACTCCTGTGCTCAGAGATCTGTCCTGCTTGCTGATTTGCTACAAGGCCAAGTTCGAGATGTTCCTATTGGTATATATTCTTTGTATATCGCATTGTTGTTTAATTGCTATGGCCGATGGCTGATGCAAAAAAAGATTCATTCATTCATTCAGCAGGGGGCACCCGCCACACCTCAGAACAAGTAGACTCCCAAGCCAGTTGGCAGTGCAAGAAGATGAAGGGAGTGCTCTATGCCCAATTGTGATTTACGGTGCTTAACATGGGAGAAATTCCCTTTTGGGGTTCAGATACAGAGGCTCACACTAGATTCCCAATGGGTCAGGCTTGATTCAGTCATGCCTTATAGCAGGGGCGCCAACTCCAGAGGGTTGGGCATTTATGGCCCTCCAAATACTTTTGGGGGGGCCATACCCCAATGTTCCCTACCATAGGGGTGCAGAGGAGACCAAGCACAGAGCCAAGGGCCGCTTCAGTGGCCAGCTCCTCCTCTTCCTCCTCCTGCTGCCATGGAATGATAGAGGTGGAGCTGCTGGCTGCTGTGTTCAAATCCATCGCCTTGCTCCTCCTGAAACGTTGCACAACTCAGCCCTCTCAAATCTTCGGCACAGGTTAGTGCCTCTGCCTTATAGCATGGAGTCCAAAGAGTCTGCAAGAGCATTTCCATTAAAATACATGCTACACAGGCAAATATGTGTCATCTTGGCTGTTCAGTCCTTTGGCCAACCAACAATAAAAAAAATTAACAATGTTTTTTGGTTTTTTTTATTTATTTATACTTTTCAAGTTTATACATCCCACTGATTTTACAATCATTTTGACATTTCAGAACTTGACCTCCTTCCCCCTCCTTCTGCGGTTCCTTAAATTTGTGTTTAATATCTTCTGCATATCCAAATTAGCTTAATTTGCTCATTTATTCGTCTACTTTAAATATATACTCTTATGAAACTGCAGGTTATTACAATAATCCTGCCAGTGTTCTTATCTGTTTACAATTTGTTTGTTAATATTCAGTAAACCATTTCCATTCTTTTATAAAAAGTTTGTTATCTTGCTTTCTTATTCTTCCAGTAAGTTTCGCCATTTCTGCATATTCCATGAGTTTTTGTATCCATTCTTCCTTTGCTTCTTTCTTCACTTCTGCTTCTTTCCATTTTGGGGCAAGTAACATTCTTGCCACTGTAGTAGCATACATGAATAAGTTTCTATATAGTTTAGGTAGTTCTGTCCCTATAATTCTCAAAAGAAAAGCTTCTGGTTGTTGTTGTTGTTTTTTTACAAAGGTTATTTTAAACATCCTTTTCATTGCATTCTATATCATTTCCCAACAGGGCCAGATTTAGGTTTGATGATGCCCTCAGCTACTGAAGGTAATGGGGCCCTTTATATGTTGAGCTGTCCTTTGTCAACAACAAATTGTCACTGTTTTTTTCTGTTGAATATATGCTATATGGCCATTTATGAACCTAATAGGTATCTCAGGCCATGTAACCAGTCCATGCAGAATGTAGGCACCCTATATATAGAAATGAGCAAACTAGTGATATATTAGGGAGCAGGCTAACAGGCAGGGCCCATTACTTACATCACAGGAGCCTACACAACACAGTACACTGTTGCTGTATGTAGGTTTTATTTTATTTGGTTTTTATCTTATATTTTGGAAAGGTAAAGGGACCCCTGACCATTAAGTCCAGTCATGACCAACTCTGGGGTTGCGACACTCATCTCACTTTATTGGCCGAGGAAGCTTCCGGGTCATGTGGCCAGCATGACTAAGCCGCTTCTGGCGAACCAGAGCACCACACGGAAACGCCATTACCTTCCTGCTGGAGTGGTACTTATTTATCTACTTGCACTTTGATGTGCTTTCAAACTGCTAGGTGGGCAGGAGCAGGGACCGAGCAACGGGAGCTCACCCTGTCGCAAGGATTCGAACTGCCGACCTTCTGATCGGCAAGTCCTAGGTTCTGTGGTTTAACCCACAGCGCCACCTGTGTCCCTTTTGGAAATGTACATCCAGTTTTTTCCTTTTAATTTTTTTTGGGGGGCCCAAGAGAGTGAGGCCCTAAGCTATAGCTCAGGGGTCAGCCGTGGGCCAGTACACCATCCCTCAGACTATGTGGTGGGCCAGACTATTTTTTTTGGGGGGGGGGATGAACAAATTCCTATGCCCCACAAATAACCCAGAGATGCATTTTAAACAAAAGCACACATTCTACTCATGTAAAAACATGCTGATTCCTGGACCGTCCGCGGGCCGGATTGAGAAGGCGATTGGGCCGCATCCGGCCCCTGGGCCTTAGGTTGTCTCTTCCTGCTATAGCTTATACTTAAATACGGCACTGTTTCCCAGTAAGCTTTAACCATACTGCAAGACCACCACAATATTTTTTGTGCCTGCTACTTGACTGGGGAACCGCACTGCAAAATCTGGGGAAGGGTGAATTTTGAAGGATGGCTGCATTTTTGCATTGTTTTGGAGAGCGTGACTCAGGCAGAGGTTTGCTTCTAAACATGGCATGAATCTCATACCTCCTTCATCCTTGGATTTGCATGTGAGGACCCCTGGCTGTTGATGGGAGACAAATACCTCCAGTGTGTTCCCTTGAGCTCAGCCACACAAGAAGTAGTCTTGATGATGACAAATCCCCCCAATCTGGCTTGGAAAAACCTCAGGATATTCAGAGGTCCATGCTCAGCCGCCAAGCAGGCCACTATGCCGTGCATAAGAATGGGTTGCTGGCTTTTTGTCTGCCCCATTATACCGTCTTAATTTAATGATTTCCCCCCAGAGTCTAGACATATCCCCAGTTCCATTCAGAGAGCTTCCTTCCCACTCCGCTTCCACTCCATTAATCCTCTATCTCAGCCGGGAGCAGCTGATGCTCTTCTGTTCAGCCCCTGGTGAGTTACAGTCTCGAAGACAACAGCACAAACTCCTTGGCACCCAACTCTCTTCCCTTCTGTCCTTTTCAAATTCCAGGGGGTGGGCAGGTTAGAAACGCGATATCCCATTCAATGCTTGGGTTTTCCTGTTTCGACACACATTTCCATAGTTTCTGCATCCCCCCAGATCTTTTCCTGTGGTCACCCCATACAGTCATACCTCGGGTTGAATGCGCTTTGGGTTGAGCACGTTCGTGTTGTGCTCCGTGGCAACCCGGAAGTAACGGAGCACGTTACTTCCAGGTTTCGCCGCTTGCGCATGCACAGATGCTCAAAATGACGTCACGTGCATGCGCAGAAGTGGCAAAAAGTGACCCGTGCATGCGCAGACATGCCATCGCTGGTTATGTTTGCTTCTAGATGCGAACGGGGCTCCGGAACGGATCCCGTTCGTATCTAGAGGTACCACTGTACAGTCATACCTTGGGATAAATATGCTTCAGGATAAGTATTTTCGGGTTGCACTCTGCGGCAACCTAGAAGTAACGGAGTGCGTTACTTCCAGGTTTCACTGCTCGCGCATGCGCAAATGCTCAAAATGACGTCACACGCATGCGTGGAAGCAGCGAAACATGACCCGCGCATGCGCAGATGCGCTGTCGTGTCTTAGGTTCTATTCAGGATGCGAACGGGGCTCCCGAATGGATCCTGTTCGCATCCCGAGGTACCACTGTATTTACTTTTTAAATTATCATTTTCCTTCGTCCAATTTCCCTCCAATGGACGCATGCAGAAGAGCCAGAGATGGAGGAAGACATTGATTACAGTTTCTCATTTTTACATCCTTATGTTCAGTTCTCCACATTTCCAAAATTGGCTTGGTTTTGTTTTTGCTGGAAAATAATAGAATAATAGAACTGTAGGGCTGGAACAGACCACAAGGGTCATCTAATAATAAAGGAGAAATTTGGCATGAATCAGAACCCGACTGACTAGCGGAAGCCAGGACAAAGGCTCTTGCTAGAGCAAAGAGCCTTTCCCACCTCTCCTCTCCTTGTGTGCCCCATACACCTCTCCAATCCCACTCTGAAGGTTCAGGAGAACTTTCAGAACAGCCCATAAAGTGATGGGGGGGATCCTTCTGTCTGGCAAGCAGGAATGCTTGCAGTGAGTGAATAGTCCACAGAGAGCAATATTGAATTCTGTTATGTATGCCATGGGTGTTGTGTTTCAGCGCCATGCTCTTAGGAACCCAGGAGCACCTGCAGTTTGCATGCTGCACAGCTCCCAAGCGAGTTTCTTTTTCCATTCCTGTTATATAGCAATAAAGGACAGTTCTCTTCCAGAGGCCTGATCCTATCTGATTTCCTTTTGCTGCTATTGCAGCACAACAAATTTCTCTGCAGTTGGAGGTAGCAATGCTTCTGAACACCACTTGCTGGAACTCACTGGTGGTGAAAGGGCTGTTGTACTCATGTTCTGCTTCTCGTCTTCCCTCGGACATCTAGTTTAGCTAGTGCAGAATTCAGTGGCCAGGTTGCTCACCGGAGCAAAACAGTTTGAGAATCTCACACTGATCCTGGTCTGACTTTGTTGTTGTTTAGTCCTTTATTCATGTCCGACTCTTCGTGACCCCATGGACCAGAGCACGCCAGGCACTCCTGTCTTCCACTGCCTCCCGCAGTTTGGTCAAACTCATGCTGGTAGCTTTGAGAACACTGTCCAACCATCTCGTCCTCTGCTGTCCCCTTCTCCTTGTGCCCTCCATCTTTCCCAACATCAGTGTCTTTTCCAGGGAGTCTTCTCTTCTCATGAGGTGGCCAAAGTCTTGGAGCCTCAGCTTCACGATCTGTCCTTCCAGTGAGCACTCAGGGCTGATTTCCTTAAGAATGGAGAGGTTTGATCTTCTTGCAGTCCATGGGACTCTCAAGAGTCTCATCCAGCACCATAAGACAAAAGCATCAATTCTTTGGCGATCACCAATTAGTTTCCAGGCTTTGACCTATAAAACCTCGAATGACTCAGGATCGCAATATCTCAAGAACTGCCTCTTTCCATATGACCCTACCTGGACCCTGAGATCATCTTCTGAGGCCCTCCTTCATGTTCCTCTGCCTTGGGAGGTCCCAAGGGTGGCAACATGAAAACGGGGCCTTCTCTGCAGTGGCTCCCTGTCTGTGGAATGCTCTCCCCAGGGAAGTCCACCTGGCGCCTTCACTATACACCTTTAGACACCAGGCAAAAACGTTCTTTCTTAACCAGGCCTTTGGTTGATTTGGTTGACATCCTATACCCTTTTAAAACGTGTCTCTCTTTGGGGGATGTTATTGGGTTGTTGTTTTTATTTTTATTTTATATATTGTGATCTTTTCTGTGAACCGCACTGAGACTGCCGGGTATAGGGTGGTATATAAATTCAATAAATAAATAAATAGATAAAATTAATCTAGTTGGCCACTGTGAGAACAGGATACTGGACTAGATGAACCACTGGCCCAACCCAGTATTGCTATTCCCATGTTCTCATGAGCTGAATCCAACATCATTTAAAGCCACCGCGCTGGCTACCTATGGATCCATTAAACTTTTCTTGATGGGTAGAGCCACATCCTAGACATCAGTCACATAGGAAAGTAGAGGAACATCTGGGCCTTTTGTCCAACTTGTCCAACAGGGCTGCTGGACTAGATGGGCCATTGGCCTGATCCTGCAGGCTCTTTCCATGTTCAGTTCTGACTGTCCTTCTAACCGAAGACTGTCTCCTCTAAAGCAGGTCACCTGACCACTTTCTTGAAAAATCCACACCGCATCTCTAGTGTTGACTGCAGCACAAATCCATTAGGAGTGTTTCAGGCAACAGCAGCCGCACATAATGGTCTTTCTCATTGTTCTCAAGCCGTCCTCCGTTTACAAAGCATTCAGCTGGCACACCAAGGTTAAGGCGGCTCAAGCTATTCTTCCTCCATTTGCTACGTCTCTCCCCCTGCATTCTTCCAAGGAGCTCTGAATGGCGTTTGAGCAGCGCACAAACCTCCACCACATAGGGGCTGAGAAATTGTGAGTTGCTTCAAGGCTTCCCGCTGAGCTCCACAGCTGAGTGGGACTTAACCTGGTGAGCAATGTTTTGCGAAAACACGCGCTGTGCCGTCTTTTCCATAATTCCACAATATTAAATGGAAAGCCTTCCCATATTGCTTGAATAGCAGGCAGAAAAGCTGTGTTTTCTTTGCTATGATTCCAGTCTCCACACACTATTTTGAAAGTCTCTTTCTCTCCAATGTCTTGGCTGTTGTCAGGACTCTTGAGCTAGTGAATGGAGAGGCAGACAGAGCTAGTGGGCAAGGGAGACCCCTTCTTTGCTCTGGCAGATGAAGGACGTCAACCAAACAACCCTGCTTGCTCTAATAAAAGGTAAAAAAAAGGTAAAGAACCCCTGGATGGTTGTTGTTGTTGTTGTTTAGTCATTTAGTCATGTCCGACTCTTTGTGACCCCATGGACCAGAGCATGCCAGGCACTCCTGTCTTCCACTGCCTCCCGCAGTTTGGTCAAACTCATGTTGAGATCTTCGAGAACACTGTCCAACCATCTCGCCCTCTGTCATCCCCTTCTCCTTGTGCCCTCAATTTTTCCCAACATCAGGGTCTTTTCCAGGGAGTCTTCTCATGAGGTGGCCAAAGTCTTGGAGCCTCAGCTTCAGGATCTGTCCTTCCAGTGAGCATTCAGGGCTGATTTCCTTAGGAATGGATCAGTTTGATCTTCTTGCAGTCCATGGGACTCTCAAGAGTCTCCTCCAGCACCAGAATTTGAAAGCATCAATTCTGTGGCGATCAGCCTTCTTTACGGTCCAGCTCTCACTTCCATACATCACTACAGGGAAAACCATAGCTTTAACTATACGGACTTTGTCAGCAAGGTGATGTCTCTGCTTTTTAAGATGCTGTCTAGGTTTGTCATCACTTTTCTCCCAAGAAGCAGGCGTCTTTTATATTATAGCCATCTTCAAATATCTAAAGGGCTGCCACATGGAAGTTGGAGCAAGCTTGTTTTCTCCTGCTCCAGAGGGTGGATCTGAGCCAATGGATTCAAGTGACAAGAAAGAAGATTCCAACTCAACATCAGGAAGAACATTTTGACAGTAAGAGCTGTTTGACAGTGGAATGGTCTCCCGCAGAAAGTGGTGGAATTTCCTTCCTTGGAGGATTTTAAGCAGCGGTTGGGTGTCCATCTGCCATGTATGATCTAGTTGAGATTCCTGCGTCACAGAGAGTTGGACTAATTGACCTTCAGCGTCCTTTCCAGCTCTACATTTCTATGATTCTATGTAAAATAAAATAAAACCCAGCCCATGTTTTAGCAGAGGATAACAAATTCATGCAACATTGAGAAAACAGAGACCCAAGAACTTTGTTGCAAGTTCAAGGTCACCGTGCAAATTGTTTTTGCTAAACTTGAGCTCTCCAAAGCACGGAAATGCAAGCTAAGCAAATGAAGGTTATCTGTATGATAATCGCTGAGAATCAGAGACTGACACCACTGAGGGTTCAGCTGTTTCTGCGCGGCTCTGTTGGTTGGGGGACTAACAGAGCAACGTCAAAGCTCGCATCTTATGGCACCATAAGCCTGCATAGTCAATCATCCTGACAAGCTACTTCATTCTGTAGGTAGGTGGCAAAGTTATTTAACATTTCAATGAAACGCTACGCAGCTCTGGAGCGACCGCAAAGTTTCAGACAAAGAAAAGGAGTCTTAACAGCCTCAAGATAAACAGACAGGTGGTGTAACATTTTTCATACGGAAAGACTGTGCTAAGTATTGCTGTCGCCTATTAATCATTTCGCCCAAGCGTCAGCCACTCTCATTGGCTGAGGTGCAGCGAAATATCTGGGGAATGTCACGGAACTTCCACAAACATTCTACGTGCTGAGATAGAAAAGGTCAGGCATACAATGGTAACAAACGGAGCAGGTGCCAGCAGAGAAGCGGAAAATCTCCTTGATGGGGAATGAAAAGACATGGGATCTTCTGCACGCCAAAGATTTGCAATACCTTTGAGCTTTGGAGACATCCACAGTGTGGGTGTTACGAGGTGTCAAAAAGTCAACCACAACACACGCTCTTCAAATATCTGCTTGGTATTGATCAAAGTTAATTATGTGGGGGTACATGCATGCCTCCACCATTTCCACCCCCCTCTAGGATTCTTTCTGTACTAACCAATATGACCAGGGCGATGGCTGACGTCACCTCACAATTTCCTGGGACATTACCGCTTGAAGAAAACAACAGTCCTTCTCTCCCACAGTCAACCTGGATAAGCTGTGGAGACTGGATAGTGTGCAGATGTGGCTCAGGTACAGTGGTACCTCTGGTTGCAAATGGGATCCGTTCCAGAGGCCCATTCACAACATGAGCAGAATGCAACCCGCGTCTGCTTGTGCGTGGGTCCCAATTCGCCGCTTCTGCGCATGTGTGTGACATCATTTTGCACGTCTGCGCATGCGCGAGCGGTGAAACCCGGAAGTAACCCTTTCCGGTACTTCCAGGTCGCCGCGGGACGCAACCTGAAAATGCTCAACCTGAAGCAAACTCAACATGAGGTATGACTGTACAGTGGTACCTCAGGTTAAGTACTTAATTCCTTCCGGAGGTCCATACTTAACCTGAAACTGTTCTTAACCTGAAGCACCACTCTAGCTAATGGGGCCTCCTGCTGCTGCCGCACCGCCAGAGCACGATTTCTGTTCTCATCCTGAAGCAAAGTTCCTAACCTGAAGCACTATTTCTGGGTTAGCGGAGTCTGTAACATGAAGTGTATGTAACCGGAAGCGTATATAACCCAAGGTACCACTGTATGTGCAAAATCAGACCGGACTAGCGCTTGTAATGGATTATGTTATTATAAAGTCCTGACCAAAGGGGTACTGCCCAACAGCCTGTAATTGTGAAAGCAAAGTTCTTCAGCAGAAAAAGCAGAAGGAAGGAAGGAAGGAAGGAAGGAAATGTTGGTGGACTTCTCTACATGCTCAGATTTAAGTAAACATCATATCAGCTGAAATAAATAAATAATGTTTGCTTGGAAGCTTGCCTCCCATCCCCTTGCAAACGTGTCATTGAAACATGCAATGGTATCCCTGTCTCCGCTAGACAGCTGAGTAACTTCTTGACATCTGTTGGCTTACTGCAGCTGCAAGAAAACATACGGTTTGTTGCAGCCAATGGCTCATCTTTTCTCAGCTGGGTAAGTCTCTTCTCAGCAACGGCAGTTACAATAAAGGGCTTACAAACCACCTGTGTTTGCTGCCTAGTTCTGCTTTTGGACACTGTTATCTCCCTGCAAGCCAGACTTGCAACAATACATGCACTGTATCCTTACCTCCTTCGCAGGAGTGCTCCTGTTTAGTGCTCCATCCAACCCTCTTTCAGCATACAACATTCCATTCCTTTAGCTGAGGTTCCTGCATTCCAGGGGGGTTGGACTAGATGGCCCCCTGGGTGCCCTTCTAACTCTGCAATTCCATGATTCTGTGCTCTCTCTCTTCCTCCAGGTGAGATTTCGGATGGGTGTGCTTTTTCCCTTAGGCTGTTTCTCTTGGAGAGTCATTGTACTTCTGCAAATGCCACAGATTCCTTCATGTAAGCTGCTGCTTCTCTCTCTCTTTTTCTCAACAGCTTTGGCTCCACTCCCATCAGCACTCTCCATCTGAGTTTTCTATTGCAAGGAGTGATATATACTGTATAAAAGAGTCGGTTGCCAACATTCCATTCCCCCTCTCTGAAGATTCGGCCAGATTTTGGAGCGACCGTGAATCAGAATGCAGAATGGGGCTAGGAGCAAAAGGGGCTATATTTTGTTTTTAGTGGTCAGTGTTTTCAGGAGCAGGAAGCAGATTTATTTTATTTTACAGAATTTATAGCCCACCTTTTTCTACAAGGCACAGAAAGTAGCATACATGGGTTTTCCCCCCTTCCACAATTAATCCTTTGCCTGGTCAGAGGATGGAGAGAGGGGACTGTGTGTGTCTGTGTTGGAAAGGTAATATAAATAATTGTATGTTTTCGAGCACAATTCAAAGTGTTGATGCTGACCTTTAAAGCCCTAAACGGCCTTGGTCCAGTATATCTGAAGGAGCGTCTCCACCCCCATCGTTCTGCCCAGACACTGAGGTCCAGTGCCGAGGGCCTTTTGGCGGTTCCCTCACTGCGAGAAGCCAAGTTACAGGGAACCAGGCAGAGGGCCTTCTCGGTAGTGGCGCCCGCCCTGTGGAACGCCCTCCCGCCAGATGTCAAAGAGAAAAACAACTAACAGACTTTTAGAAGACATCTGAAGGCAGCCCTGTTTAGGGAAGCTTTTAATGTTTAACAGACCACTGTATTTTAATACTTTGTTGGAAGCCGCCCAGGGTGGCTGGGGAAACCCAGCCAGATGGGCGGGGTATAAATAATAAATTATTATTATTATTATTATTATTATTATTATTATTATTATTATTTATTATTCTGGCTCAGTCCATGACTTGTATTTGGCCCATGGAATGTTTGTAAAACAAGGAGTGAAGTCTCAAAAGAAATCCCCCATCACTGCTTCATTCCATGATTGTCATTCATTCCTACAAGACAAAGTAAAGTGCTGGACTTAAGGAGGAAGACAGAAGGGGGGAAGGAGTCAGGGACTTGATACTGGGGAGGTGGAGGGAGTCAGAGATGGGGAAAGGGTATTAGCAGGGGCATTTGAATAATGCAGATGGAGTGCAGAGAGAAAAATACAATGATAATACTAGTTAAAGTGAACAAAAAAGTACATAGTATGAAGAGACAGAGAGACCTGGTTTTCTCTCTACATTCAGGCCTTGTAACACAGCAGGTAGGCATTCAACCAAACATACAGAGGAAAAACTCCCTCAGAACTATAAAGCCAATCAGAACACAACCTACCTCAGCAAGGCTCCTGCCACTCTCTGTGGTTGCTAGGCAACACCTCCACCTACCCCCACTCACCTAGTTGACTTTGCGACTACAAAACCGAACCCTTAAGCCATGGGTAGGCAAACTAAGGCCTGGGGGCCGGATCTGGCCCAATTGCCTTCTCAATCTGGTCCACGGACGGTCCGGGAATTAGCGTGTTTTTACATGAGTAGAATGTGTGCTTAAATTTAAAATGCATCTCTGGGTTATTTGTGGGGCATAGGAATTCGTTCATCCCCCCCCCCCCAAAATATAGTCCGGCCCCCCACAAGGTCTGAGGGACAGTGGACTGGCCCCATGCTGAAAAAGTTTGCTGACCCCTGCCGGTTAAGCAATGAACGCTTAAGCTGCATAGCAAATGATCTCTGCTGTTGCTCTTCCAGCTAGGGGCTGATGTGGAGAGATGGGTTGTGTGGAGGAGCCCTGCTCCTTCTCAGTTTAATACCCCATATATTTGCATGCTAGTATTGATGAACTTTGAAACGCAGAAGTATGGCTCAGGAGATACACCTGCACACCTGAGAAGGAAGGGCAGCGATTGTGAGTGCTGTTGGCACATAATGAAACACATCAGAACTTTTCCTGTTCTCTTGAACATCTCAACCCAGTTCTTTCTGTAGTTCGGAATTCATCCTCCCACCCTTTTCCAACCTAACCTATGGAGGTAGAAGGAGAGAGTGTTATTTCATTAACAACTTGCCACCATCAGCAAGAGTTCCTTTTAGCACAACCCAATTCATTTCAGAACGGAATATTTCTGTTACAGGGCAAAAAACAAAAGAGCAGATGTGATATATGGCACTTGTAAATTTCACTGCTAGTAACGTTTAATATTCTTTTCGAAATCAATTCCAAGTCCTCTCTGCTTGCTTTTCCTCCTCACTTGTCTTTCCAAACACTCAAATTTTGTTCATGTCACTTGTAATATTTTTTAATCTTTTCCATGAATAATTTCACTTATTACCCTGAGCTGTCTTTGTGACCTCTAATTTCATTGCATTTCTTCTCTCCCTCCCTCTCTTCTCTTCACCCTGAAATATATAATAAGGGTATATTTTTCCCCTACTGCAAATTAAAAAGGAAACGTGTACCTTGAGAAAATTCTGAGCCCTGAGGAGAGCTTCCCCAGAGCTCTCTTCTTCATTCCTTCTTCTCTGTGGACCTTCACAAAGTCTGGAGTCTTCTCTCCAGTGCTAGCTCAGAAAAGGACATCACAGAGCTGGAAAAGGTACAGAGAATACAATAAAAATGCCTAGGGGGTTGTGGCAGCTTCTCTAAAAGGAAAGGTTAAATTGCTCTGGCCTTTTTTAGTTCAGTAATAAAAGTTACTAAGTGGAGGACATGATAGAGATTTATAAAAAATAAAAATTAAATATCCATGGTGTGCAGAAAGTGTGGGAAAGAGAACTTATTCTATTTTTCTTACATTTATAAGAGGATAATAATAATAATAATAATAATAATAATAATAATAATAATAATAATAATAATAATAATATTTATACAAAACCGGGCTGAGGGCAGCTAACACCAGGTATGAAAACAATTGATTTAAATACAACTTACAAACAAGATTAAGTACAACATTAAAATGCAGCCTCATTTCAGTAGAAACTCAAATCAAAAACTTTTGGGGGATGATGACGTCAAATCTTCACCAAGGCCAACTATCCAGACTGGTCCTACATGGGCCAAAAAAAAAGCCAGGGAAGTCTCCAAATAGGAGTTCCATGACAGAAGGAGAAAGGAAAAAGGAAAGAGGAAAGAGGGGTAGGAGATCAAGTTGATTGCAAGCCAAAGGCTAGGTGGAACAACTCTGTCTTACAAGAAGAGCCAACTGGATGAGGCCAATGGCCCATCTACTCTGGCATCCTGTGGTCAACTGTGAGAAACCCACAAGTAGGGTTTGAGCCCAAGAGCCCTCTCCCCAGTTTTGAGCAACTGGTATTCAAAAGCATTGCTTCCTCCAACTGTGGAGATCATAGTCATCAGGGTTGGTAGCCTTTGAGAGCCTTATTCTCCATGTATCCTCCATGCAAGGGCCATTATGGAAATCTTATTGCCTAATACCTTCCAATCAAAGTCCATGGAAGCAGCCCATGGGTCAGTCCCAGAAGGACTACACCATACCAGTCTGCATTATATCACAGACTTCTTCCATCACGGAGCCTAAAGTGACACACCCAACATGGGACATTGCCTACTGGGTGATTTGATTGTGGGTGGCCACCACGCGTTGGTGCTTAGCACATCACTTTCAAAAGGACAGTTGCTACACGCCTGCAGCATGTCTGGTCTTCCAGGGGCCTTGCAGGGAGGAAGATAGCTGGTTGAGGAACCGGGCTTCCTCTCTTTGCCTTGTCAACAGAGCAGTGCACTTAGCTGGCTGTGATTCAGGTTGCATGTTCTCCCATTCAGCCTACTGAAAGGAAGACTGTTGCCTTCCCAAGCTCAGATTTGACTTGGTCTAGTCTTAACAATGACATTTATGCCTGATAGCAGACACACGTGGGGGCAGTTTAGGAGACGGGCAAGCTTTGGATAAGCAAGGGCACCTCCCAATATGCTTTCCCCTGCCATGGGACTGGCCATGTGTGTGGAATGACAATTAATAGCAGTAACTCAGGCAAAGTGCATTTGATGCCCACCATTTTTATTGCCTCTCTTCCTTTTCTCTTTGGCAAGATTAATACTCATGCATATGTATATGATGGGGAGAGGCTGAAGAAGGCAATGTTTTATGGAGCGGCAACCTATTAGCACTCAACTGAGTTAGGAACATTACCAGGAAACCAAAGATTTTGCAGCATTGTGAAAGAGCGTTTATTTATCTATGCTCTTTCGACTTCTTTATATTTTGTACGTTGCCTTCATAGACCTGATGAAGGCCTTTGACCTCGTTGGCTGAATAGGACTCTTCAAACTGCTCAAGGTGATAGGATGCCCACCTTAGCTTCACAAGATGATAATCATCCTTCTGTGAGAACATGTGTGGCACCATCCTGTATGATGGTTCATTCTTGGAAGCCTTCCCTATGGAGAGCGGTGTGAAAAAGAGCTGTCCACAGAATGGAGGATGAACAAACCCAACCGCCTGTGTTGCAAAATGTAACAATCTACAAAAAAGGAAAACGCAACACGCTGGCTAATAACCGTTAGTAAATATATAACTGGAGACGCTGAAGGAGCGTCTCCACCTCCATCGTTCTGCCCAGACACTGAGGTCCAGCGCCGAGGGCCTTCTGGCGGTTCCCTCACTGTGAGAAGCCAAGTTACAGGGAACCAGGCAGAGGGCCTTCTCGGTAGTAGCGCCCGCCCTGTGGAAAGCCCTCCCACCAGATGTCAAAGAGAAAAATAACTACCAAACTTTTAGAAGACATCTGAAGGCAGCCCTGTTTAGGGAAGCTTTTAATGTTTGATGCATTACGGTATTTTAATATTTTGTTGGAAGCCGCCCAGAGTGGCTGGGTGGACCCAGACAGATGGGCGGGGTATAAATAATAAATTATTATTATTATTATTATTATTATTATTATTATTATTAGTCATTCAAAATATACAAATAAGCCACTTCAAAATGATGTATATATCATGCAACACATCTCACAAAATGTACAAGTAACTACAAGTTGTTATATGTATCAGAGTCAAACAAAGAATCAAACAAATCAAGAAATAGCGAGGAACACCAAGCCTATCCGGTGAGCACTGATCCACTAGCATGATCCCCACTAGTATGATAATTAATTAATAATTGATAATTATTTGCTGATGAAGACTTTATTCTGAACCAATTGAACTATTCTGGATATACTGTCTTCCTTTGGGACTTTTGTGAGACGTCTTCCTTTGAGAGACGGCTTGGCGTATGATGTATGATATATACATCATTTTAAAGTGGCATATATTTTGAATGACATCATAACCGATTATATATATATTCACTAACAGTTATTAGCCAGCGTGTTGTGTTTGCATTTTTGTACACAGAATGGAGGGTGGCAGGATCCCAATGCTGTGCTTTACAGGGAACAGGCTTCGGGCACCATGTCTGTTGGCAGACCAATTCTGCATTACAAAGATGTCTACGAACATGACTTGAAGGTTGGCAATATTAACCCCACTGCATGGGAATCCCTTGCAGTGCCTGGAGACAGTCAGGTCATGTATCTGTCAGGAGTTCAGCCTACACTTGAGTAGGACTCTTGCAGAGATACATGCCCGACTGGCATGTTCCCTCCCTCCTGGTCAATTGTTCGGGAGCTTCACAAGCTTTCTTCAGCCCAAACATCACAGTGACCGATGCCAACTGACACCGGCACACTTAGGAATCTGCAGAGTTTGTGCATCATGCAACTCAGCATTTTGGCTAATCTACTTTATTTACATATAAACACACACGGAGCACTGCAACATGGCTCCCACTCTCTCTAGCATCAGACAGCAAAGAGGGAAAAGAACAAAGGACAATAGTCCCACTTCACGGAACACAGTAACACAAACATCCTGTCTTCATCACTTCCCACTCTGTGGAGTCAAAACATACACTGTTATGTGAAAGACAACAATCCCATGACTGCAGTCATAGGTCAGGAATGCTAACAGTATCCACAGCAGTGACCAGAGAAGAAATGACCGCTGGGAGGAGCGCAGAGAGAAGAAAAGCCATGGTGCACCTGCAACAGCTCTGTCAGTATATGGAAACATCGTTAGCTGCAGACAGCCAGTTTGTTGACATCACATGATGCGCCTATCTGTGGGAAAGAAGAATTTCCCAGGACGTTCACAGGCTGGATAAGTCTTTGTGAAGAGTGTAACTTGAAACCTTCTGTGTGCGCATGTTCAGGAAGTTTGTCAGACTTGCTAGAAGAACTGAACTGAAAGGACGTGTTTTTCTCTAGTGCTGTAATGTCAGAAATAAACATCATGTAAATAGATTTCTGACTTATTTTCTTTCCCCTGTGGAAGCAGGAGGGAGGGGTTGTGCATTTTACCCACTCTTGGGAAAATGTCGCCTATCAAAATCTCCCTGGTCTGTCTGGATATCAGCCAGAGGAGGTCACTGGTAAGCAAGCTCCGAGGACAGTGAGAGGGGCCAGCCTCTATGGAGGGGGCTTGCAAACCAACAAACCCGACCCCTTCACCTGCCCCAGCTGCAATAAAACCTATTTCTCCTGTATTGGTGTCTACAGCCACAGCAAGCGCTGTAACTCTCCAATGGTTCAGCCTTACCCCTGATGATGCACTCTTGCATTGTCTCTCAAGACAGATGAACGCCAACAATTTTTGGATATTTTTGACCTCCATCCCACCATCCATCTGGTTCCTTGTAGGCCTGCCTACACAATCTGCGGCCAACCTAGCTAAACACACCCCATCAGCCATGTTATGAAGGCCACAAGAAGACACAATTTGATAAGTGTTGGGTACTCTTGGTTCCTCAGTTTTCCAGTCTGAAATTCACTTGATCTCATTTCCCTACAAAAATCCATATAACAATGATGATGATGATTTTAATATTTATACCCCACCCATCTGACTGTGTTGCCCCAGCCACTCTGAGCGGCTTCCAAAACATATAAAAACATAATAAAACATCAAAGATTAAAAACTTCCCAAGGCAGGGCTACCTTCAGATGTATTCTAACAGTTGTGTAGTTCTTTATCTCCTTGACATCCAATGGAAGGGCATGCCACATATTTTTGTTCAGTTCTCCTAATATACCTGATTTGTTGATTGCAATTATGTAATGGCTCAATATTGTCTACACCACGGATAGGGAGCCTGTGGACCTCCAGATTTTAGAGGACTGCAGCTCCCAATATCCATTGCCATTGGCCATGCTGACTGGGGCTGATGGGTATTGGAGTCCCACAACCTCTTGCGGGCCACAGATTCCCCATCTGTTGAGATTTGGAGATTGGAAGCAGCTCTCAGGGTTCTTAGATGAGAGACTTCCAAAGCAGATTTCATTAATACAGTAGAATTCATTAGAATACACAATTTGCTGGCCTAAATATGTTAAACGCCAGGTATTGGCACTCTGAGTAACCTTGGCGTCAGCATCCCAAGGGTTGCAGCTTTCATTTTTTAAAAGTGATTTATAATATGGACTATCATCATTATAGAAGAAAATAAAGAAAGCAGCCTGAGGGAAACTCTTGCTTTCGGAGCCTCCACGCCATCCACTAGACCTCCCTTTCTTGGAGGCAGAGTCGTGTCACGCTTAGCTGTGCCTGGCCATTTAGAAAAATCAACCTGTTTTGCTTGCCTTTCTTTGCAATATTGGCCACGCGGAATTACTTTTAAAGTCCGCTGGAGGGTGAAAGCCTTTTACAGCTCCATAAAACCTGAGTGGCAAAGAGGAGAGTTTTTCTGGAAACAAACAAAAGAGGAGCCAAACAAACCTGTTTTCTTATTTCTTGCTAAATGCTTTTCCTGCCTACAGCCCTGGTGAATATTTTTCTTTCTCACAAAAAAAGTCTACTTCCCCGAGGCTCTTTGTCAATTTGGAGATCATTTGTTGAGGACAAAGTGTCAAGCGCTCTTCTTCCATGATCAAGATGAATATATACGGTATATATATTCCCATGCAAGAAATTTGCATGGCTATCACTACTTGGGTCTGCTGTTCTGTTCCAGGTCCTGCTGTGATTTACTGTACTTAAGAACAGAAGAAGAAGAAGAAGAAGAAGAAGAAGAAGAAGAAGAAGAAGAAGAAGAAGAAGAAGAAGAAGAAGAAGAAGAGTAGTAGTAGTAGTAGTAGTAGTAGTTTGGAGTTGATATCCCGCTTTATCACTACGCGAAGGAGTCTCAAAGCAGCTAACATTCTCCTTTCCCTTTCTCCCCCACAACAAACACTCTGTGAGGTGAGTGAGGCTGAGAGACTTCAAAGAAGTGTGACTAGCCCAAGGTCACCCAGCAGCTGCATGTGGAGGAGCGGAGAAGCGAACCCGGTCCCCCAGATTACAAGTCTACCGCTCTAAACCACTACACCACACTGGCTGCATGTGGAGGAGCGGAGATACGAACCCGGTTCACCAGATTACGAGTCTAACGCTCCTAACCACTGCACCACACTGGCTCCTGCTGGATCAGACCATTGGCCCATCTAGTCCAGAATCCTGTTCTCATAGTGGCTGGCCAGAAGACTATGGGAAACCTGTAAGTAGGACCTGAGCACAAGAGCAACACTCTCCCCTCTTGTGGTTTCCAGCGGAAGATATTTGGAAATACTATGGCCTCTGATCTTGGAGGCAGAGCATAGGAACCATGGCTACTAGCCATTGATAGCCTTAACATCCATGGATTTGTCCAGGCCTCTTTTAAAGCCATTTAAGTCGATGGCCATCACTGCCTCCTGGAGGAACAAATTCCAAAGTTCAACTACGTGCTGTGCGAAGAAGGATTTTCTTTTGTCTGCCCTGAATTTTCCAGCATTCGGCATCGTTGGATATCTATGAGTTCTCATGCTAATAAGAGGAGAAAAAATCTCTTATCTACCCACTTCCTCCTCCATGAGTGGTTTAACAATCTTATCCCTCTTCCCGCAAGACTTTAGGAATAGTAGGTCTGCAAGAAGAATAGGGATTCTTAATAACCTTCAGCTCCCTTAACAAACCAAGCTCTTGGGATTCTCAGGGGGAAAGTACTGTATATGTATGGTTTAGCATGCTCCTAGAGCCCTCAATTTCATCCCATGAATTAGGGGGAGCAGATTCCAAGTTCATGAGAAATGTGGGGTGTTTAGGGGCTGATTCTGTTTTCAGTACTCTTTCCCCCCAATTTTTTTAATTAATTTTCCAATTTTAACACAACACAAAATAACAAACAGATAACAAACATATAAAAAAGAAAAACAAACATACATTCCAAACTTCTTACAGTTAAAAATCCAAATTACATTCCATTATGAGTGACTTCCTCAAATCCTTCCTAACTGATTTTCATTAAATTTCATTTTAGCAATTTTCCAATATCCACTTCTAACTTCCTTTCTTTTCATAATATTCTCAATCCATCATTTTATACATTCAACATAATTTAATCCTAAGCCAAATTTAGTACTTGCAAGTATTTCCACTTATGTTATATTTTATTTTTTACTAAATATTCCTTAAATTTCTTCCATTCTTCTTGATGTTCCTCCTCTCTCTGATCGCGGATTCTTCCAGTAAGGTCAGCCAGCTCCAAAAAGACTCTGTTTTCAGTACTGTGGCCAACCAATAAAGCTTGACTGATGGTTGACTGGTAACCATGGAGCAATTGAATACTGTGACCTTCCAGTTCTCTGGTCTCTTTTTTTTTTTTACCTCTCACAATTCATATTTCAGATGGTGTCTCTGGTTCCTTCTTCGGTGAATGCAAATGGAATCATGGTGTTAGCTGCCTCTTCCACAGCCCTGATGCTTAAATTGCAGCGACATTTGATGACAGCCCTCACCAACGATGACCCTCCAGTTACTTGCCTCAAATACAATTAAAATCACAGGTTTGTAATTTAGATACTTTCTCCACCGTGCTTCTTTTAATTGTGTGATTTGTAATATTCCCCTTTCAACTTAGTTTGGCTAAGAATTGAAGTTAAAAAATGCTTTCTTCTTCTTCAGAGCTTAAAGTATTCAAATTTGATTTCGCAAATGCAGCAATGTGATCTGGATTCCTTAGGAATATCATCCAGTTTTAGCCTATAGCTTCTGACAGACCAGAGGCGTGAGGTTGCCCCCAAGACTGAGGGGGCCCAGTGTGTGTTGCATCAGGTGTGTGATGTGCATTGCACACAATGTTGTGTCGTCTGATGGAGTCTGAGTGCTTTGGAGGAGCCAGTCCCTGAAACCGTCATGTGGGATGCGATCACATGCGCTGCACACTGGGCTCCCTCAACATGGGGGGGGGGGATATGCAACAACAGCAGCAAGAATACTTATCGTGAAGTATTGGAAGACACAAGATTTACCCACACAGGAAGAATGGCAGATGAAGTTGATGGACTACATGGAATTGGCGGAAATGACTGGCAGAATCCGAGACCAGGGAGAAGAATCGGTGGAAGAAGATTGGAAAAAGTTTAAAGACTACTTACAGAAATACTGTAAAATTAATGAATGTTAGAAAAATGTTGGAATGAAGTTATATGGCTTTAGTAGACATGTTATAAGGAATTAGGTATAGATAGATTAATAGGGTATTAAAGGGAAAAATAAGGTTAGAATGTGTTAATTATAGGATAGAAAATAGAGGAAGATGGAGAGGAATTGCTGAAACAATTAATAGAAGTGGAAGACAAAAAGGGAGGTGTGAGGAGGTCGTGGAAATATGTGAATGTGAAGGGTTAATCTTAATATTATCTGCACATAGTGAGTTTCTGCACTAAACTTACTTCTGCAATTGTGGTCAAGCCAGCTACCAGACAGGCTGAGGGGTCGTTTCCTGCCTTGCGCTTCCTGCTTCAGTAATGCAAGATAAGAAAAGACACGTACAAGGGGGTGCTTAGCTAGCAAAAAGACACGTGTACGAAGGAGAGGGGAGGGAGTGCTTAGCCAGCAGAAAGGCACACGTACAGGGGTAAGAGGAGGGAGTGCTTAGCCAGCAGTGCTTAGCCAGCAATATAGATATGCCCTAAATGGGAATAAGTTGAAAACTTGCCAGCTGATTGGGGAAGTTTGGGGGAAGTTTGGAAGGTGGGTGAATGCTCTCAAGTATAAGAATGCTTGCTGGACATAGTAAAGTTGCAGCCAGATTTCAGAAGCTATTCTGCTGGTTGTCTCTGTGCACAGATTGCAATAAACTCTTTTCTCCAAAGAAGAAAGCTTTCCTGGAACTTTTTGTTCTCTTCTCGGTTCTGGGCAAGCGGGTAAACGATTCCCTGGTGCAATAAGGCTTCAAATGAAAGATAAGATATTGAAATTGGATTATGTTTTGAATGGTTTTTGTTTTGTTTTGTTAATTGTTTGTGTTAGTGTTGTGTAGTGTTTTTTGTACGGTATTGTATTGTTGTAGTGGTTTGTTTGTTTTTTGTAGTGTTGTGTTAAAATTGTTGAAAACTAATAAATACTATTTTTTTAAAAAGGGGGGAAAGAAAACATGGGGGGGAGTGGCCCCATTCCAACAAATATTGAGGGGTCTGAAGACACCTTGGCACCCTGAAGTTGTCACACCTGCAACTGACTTACTATACAGTTTATGTGCCTCAGGCCTGATTTCATGCAGGCCTCGGGCCTGTTTTCACACCCCCACAAGCAATCAGTGCAGACCTCTGGCAAAAGAGATCTGCTGCTACTATGGTATCCTTCTGGGAGAGAGCAATGGGCAGCGGTAGAGAAGTGGGTGGCAGAAATGTTGGAGGAACTGAAGTATATTACTGACACATTATCTTCTGCCACAGTAAACTATTTTGGACCTTAAGCTGGCTCTGCATGGTGACTGGAACTGGGGAAAACTTCTGCTACATGGGAACTTGACCTCAGATTCCATAGGGACGTGCGTGGCGCTGTGGTCTAAAACACTGAGTCTCTTGGGCTTGCCAATTGCAAGGTTGGTGGTTTGAATCCCCGCGGCGGGGTGAGCTCCCGTTGCTCTGTCCTAACTCCAGCCAACCTAGCAGTTCAAAAGCATGCCAGTGCAAGTAGATAAATAGGTACCGCTCCGGCGGGAAGGTAAACTGTGTTTCCATGCGCTCTGGTTTCCGTCACAATGTTCTGTTGCACCAAAAGCAGTTTAGTCATGCTGGCCACATGACCCAGAAAGCTGTCTGTGGTCAAACGCCAGTTCCCTTAGCCTGAAAGCAAGATGAACGCCACAACCCCATAGTCACCTTTGACTGGACTTAACCATCCAGGGGTCCTTTACTTTTTACAGTGGAACCTTGGGTTGCGAACATGATCCGTGTGGGAGGCACGTTCACAACCTGCAGCACCACGTCTGCGCACGCGTGGGTTGCGATTTAGCGCTTCTGCGCATGCATAAAGCATGATTTAGTGCTTCTGCACATGTGCGAGTGCCGAAACGCAGAAGTAACCCGTTCTGGTACTTCCAGGTTCGGTGCGATGCACAACCCGAAATCACGTAACCTGAAGCATCTGTAACCCGAGGTACCACTGTACCGTTTACCTTACCTCAGATTCCCATCAAGAAAGACACACAGAGAGTAGACTCTCTGATTTTTTCACTCTGTCCCACTGTTTGCAGCCCCCTGCCCAAATTTAGCATGTGGTCTGACCTGTTCTCTGACCTGTTCTGCCCGTGTCTGGAAAATATCAGGATGGTACAACTGGCTTCCTTTTTGAATCATGATGACAGATGGAACCTTTCAAAATCCCCCCTCCCCAAAAAATAGCCACTAATTTAAAAACTGACCTGATTTTTTTTTTTTTTTGAGTGTGTGGTGGTATGAAGCTGCTAAGAAAATAACTTGCAAAAAATTTCCTCCAGTGAAAAGCCCCACATGAGCCATCTACAGCCCAAAACATTTTTGCACCTAAAGTGAGTTGCAAAATGGGACCTCCATATATCTAGAATATTTAGCTCAGGAGCAAGGTGGGTAATAAATATCTGCACTGGGAATAAGGGGCGGAGGAGACCAACAGTGCCTCCTATTCTCTGAAAGGCTGCTGTAGAGGCAGCATGAAGGTGGATGTCGATGAGGTGACAGATCTGGTCTCCAAGCAGCACTTCGGTCCTCAGGAGAAGGAGAATAAATGTGTAACTTCTCTACTTTGAGACTGTTTCAGCCATGTTCTCGCTCACAGCAGTCCTGATCCGTCACACAGCTATCCACAGCCGCAGCCTGCACTTTTATTCCTTGGTAATTTCCCCCTCCTCGCCAGAGCAGATTTGCAAAAGTGTTAATGAGAAATGCCAATAGTAAATCCCCAATCCTAGTGTGAAAATATGGTGTGCTAAAAATACAATTTGAGATGTTTTGGAAGTGAGTTATAAAAGAAGGTCTCCCCTTAGCTCTCACTTCTTGGGGGTGACAGTGCAGCCCTGCTATAGCTGTGAACACAAGATCTAAGAAAGGGAGAGGGAGGGGGAAGAGAGAGTAGGAGGTGTCAGCTTTTTGAACTTAAAAGTGGAATGGAGCTTGTGTAACCTCCCTGCTTAAAGCATCTGACCTCTTTAGAAAAATTTTGGAGAGATGCTTGCAGGGCTGCCTCCAGGTTTCTGGGGGCCCATGGATCACAGGATATCAGTGGGCCCCTTTGCCCCTCACTTTCTTCCTCACGCCACACCCCATATCCCTCTGGACCCCACCCCTTTAAAATAAAACAAATATTGATCTATATGCCACCCGGGTGTCAACAAACCATTGAAAACCTTTGTTTTTATTGGCAAAATTGTTCAACAGTTGTTAGCTACAGGGGTACCTCAGGTTACATATGCTTCAGGTTACATACGCTTCAGGTTACAGACTCCGCTAACCCAGAAATAGTACCTCGGGTTAAGAACTTTGCTTCAGGATGAGAACAGAAATCGTGCTCCGGCGGTGCAGTGGCAGCGGGAGGCTCCATTAGCTAAAGCGGTGCTTCAGGTTAAGAACAGTTTCAGGTTAAGAACAGACCTCCAGAACGAATTAAGTACTTAACCCAAGGTACCACTGTATTGTCATACTTAGCTCACCAAGAGAAGGAGTCGGTGAGGCATAGGAAAGCTTGGCCCTCCAGATGTTTTGGGACTACAACTCCCATCACCCCTAGCTAACAGGACCAATGGTCAGGGATGATGGGAGTTGCAGTCCCAAAACATCTGGTGGACCGAGTTTTCCTATGCCTGGACTAGGTCTACCTGAGAAGCTCAATGTGTGTAGCTGTTTTGAGCTGATTGCTACAGCTCAGACCGCATGGCTCTTACCAGCCATGCTTGAGTTCCTATACCAATAATTTAGGCAGAGCAGTAGCTATGGGGGAGCTAGCTAGGGTTTTTGTTTGTTTTTTGCTTTGGGTGAAGTTTCCAGAGGGGTGCCATTGAGGCTCCCAGCCTGTGTGTGTGCACAAATGCACATGTGTGTGTGTGTCAAACTCAACCTTTGACCTGGGTGAAATAAAGCCTAGTTTCACCCCTGATTTAGGAACTTTCACTGCTGTAACTCAGCCAAATTCTATTGCCTGTGCAACTTTTTCAAAAGCCTATATGGAAAAGTACATGAATCTGACCTTTGGCAAAGGCAAATCCAGGGGAGCATGACTGCTTCAATAGCACCAGGTGTGCAGCTTCTTGGACGCTGTAGCAGGAGCCACAACTATGATGTCCAACAGAAGGCAAGAGGCAGGGATGGGCACCAAATTTGGGCGTTGCACGTTGAAATTTGAGATGCCACAGTCCGTCACTGCCTTTGGAGAGTTCACAAGAAAGCCATTTCTAATTAACTAAACGTGTTGTCTTTTTCCATGCTAGGGGAAATGGGAAACATTGGAAGGAACTGGAAATGGTATATTTTAAAGGTCCAATTGCCTATTTTCCCATGCTTTACTTTGATACATTTTTTTGTGATTTTAAATCTCTTCTGGGATTCACTCACCAAAGAGGATTTGCCCCAAACCAGGATCTTGGCATCCAAGCAATTCTCCTTTTTTATACCTCTGGAGCTGGAAGAAATAAACTGGCTCCATCTTCCATGTGACAGCCCTTTAGATAATTGTAGACAGCTGTCATATCTCCTCTCAGCCTCCTCTTTTCCAGGCTGACCATACCCAGGAAGCGAGATATTGTTGATCCAGTACCTGAGCTGATAATCAAAGCGATCCACACTTCGGAGAACAAGAGTTATGTAAAGAGGTACTCCACAACAGGTATCTTGAGGTGATAGACTAAATTTGTATCTTGAGGTGGAAGACAAAAAAGCACGGCAGACGTCACCTGTTCTGTTCCAAGCTGGTTAAAAATACCTGCTGATATTAAAATCACAATCACCATGGAGAAGGAGAGGGTTTGTTTTTTTACTCCAAAGGTCAAAAACAGAGAGCAGAGGCAGTGCTAACGGCATCAAATAAGGGAAGAAGAAGAAGAGTTTGGATTTGATATCCCGCCTTTCACTCCCTTTAAGGAGTCTCAAAGTGGCTAACATTCTCCTTTCCCTTCCTCCCCCACAACAAACACTCTGTGAGGTGAGTGGGGCTGAGAGACTTCAAGGAAGTGTGACTGGCCCAAGGTCACCCAGCAGCTGCATGTGGAGGAACGGAGACGCGAACCCTGTTCTCCAGATTACAAGACTACCACTCTCAACCACTACACCACACTGGCTCTCTATTCAGGGAAGTCTATTAATACAGGGACAGCTGACATTGTGCTCTACAAATGTTGTTGGTCGTCAGCTCTCCTCTTCCCTGACCATTGGCTGTGCTGACTGAGG
Organism: Podarcis liolepis; assembly: GCF_965112155.1. Taxonomy (NCBI): domain Eukaryota; kingdom Metazoa; phylum Chordata; class Lepidosauria; order Squamata; family Lacertidae; genus Podarcis; species Podarcis liolepis. The sequence goes on along the minus strand of NC_139560.1, from coordinate 4,794,505 downwards.
GTGACTGGAGGTGAATTCTGAAGGGCACTATTTGGACTACTCATGTGTTAAGTGCTTTATTTTTATCCATTGTGCTTTGTTGCCTGTTGTTATTTACTTAAAGGTAAAGGTAAAGGGACCCCTGACCATTAGGTCCAGTCGTGGCCGACTCTGGGGTTGCAGCGCTCATCTCGCTTTATTGGCCAAGGGAGCCGGCGTACAGCTTCCAGGTCATGTGGCCAGCATGACTAAGCTGCTTCTGGCGAACCAGAAACGCCGTTTACCTTCCTGCCGGAGCGGTACCTATTTATCTACTTGCACTTTGACGTGCTTTCGAACTGCTAGGTTGACAGGAGCAGGGACCGAGCAACGGGAGCTCACCCCGTCGTGGGGATTCAAACCGCTGACCTTCTGATCGGCAAGTCCTAGGCTCTGTGGTTTAACCCACAGCGCCACTTGTGTCCCTTGTTATTTACTTACTAGGGGAGTAATACTCACTGCCTCTCTCAACCTAACCTACTTCACAGGGTTGTTGAAGGCAGGGGTGCCAACCTGAATAAAATATGGAGGTAGGGCTTAGGTAAGCCATATCCTGCATAACTGATCACAAGACACAGTGCATGCACATCATCTGAATAGCAATGCCAATCAACTTTGGGGGCACCCCCTCAAATATTTTATTTGGGGGTCAAAGGGACCTTGGCCCCTAGGAGTTGGCTCCTGTGGTTGCAGGGGTTCAATGAGGAAGGGGAGACTCATTTATGCCACCTTGAGCTCCTTGGTTTAAAAGATGGGGTATAAATGCAAGCGATTAAAAAAACACACATTTCAGCCAGTGGAAGTCCTTCCATGGGCTTTCGCTCACTGGACTCGTTCATTGAATCCAGTCCCATAGCCAGCTTTCCGGATAATCAACATCAGTTGAAAAGAACAAGAGTGAGAGAAACCACTCACAACCTGAAAAGCGAAGAAACACAAAAGAAGGGAAAATGTCAAGGAGGGAGATCAGTTATTGAGGGACAAAATAAACTGGTAAGCTGCAGACATTTTTATTCAGTCCAGACCAGGCTGAACTTGCTTTCCTGGTATTCTTGCTAGAAAGCAGTTACTTGTTCCTTTGGCTGCTGGATGGGCCTAGAGAGTTCTCCCCCCCTTGCTTCTACACTCCCAGGGTAAGTTGCAGTCGATTTATTAGCTGAGGTCCCAGATGGGGAAGTGATGGCCTTGCAGGCTGGGCTGAAACTCCCATCAGCCTCAGCCAGCTTGACCAATGTCTGGGGTTGATGGGAGCTAGAATCCAGCAACATCTCAAAGGCAATGAATGACCTACCTGTGGCAACGAGCTTTGGTTTAGGAATGTGCAGAAACTGTGTTTCCTGGGACCTTGTGGATCTCATCCCCTGTGGTTGTCATTGGTGTCCCCTCTTCCAAAGCCTGTGGATGGGCTGTTGGCCACATGACATGGGATCTCTCCATGCAGTTCACTTACCTGTTTGGATCTTCTGAAGCTCTTTGCTCCATAATGCCTTCTTCAGTGCCCTCTTGCTGTGGTCTGCATTGCATACGGTGAGCTGTTAAAAGCTGACGAAGGGACATTTAGAGCAAACGGCTGTTAGGTTTCGTTCAACCCAGTGACTGGTTTTGCTGCCTGATGGCCTGGGCAGGAAGGCTATACCTCTAGGAATGGACATGATCACAAAACAAATAAGACCCTCTTAATGTTATTAAATTAAGCAGCAAGCACTATTCATCACTATACATGCGTTCCACAGAGAAGAAACTCAACCAAATTGCTGTAGGCTGTCTGGCAGAGGCCCAATAACCATGATGAATAATGCTGGTGCTTGACAGGTTACTGACACATTCACAGCTCCCAGGGACTCCCTGGCAACTTGTGCTTAAATTGGATTCCAGGAGAATCATTGTCGAGAGTTTGTGATATGTAATGAGGAAGGCTGTGGTGACAGACACCCTGAGCCAGCCTAGGCCTTGAGGAGAATCCTTCTTAAAGAGCAGGCATTCACAAAAGAGAAGACAACTAAGCAAATTGTACTGAAGATACCTAAGTTAGCAGTTTTGTAGTTGTTGTTTTTTATTGTGGCATACCCATCAACTGTCCCGTTTTAAGCGGAACATCCCAGAATTGACATCCCAGAATTACAGAAGTCATCCCGGCTTCGGATTTGATCCCGGGATATCCCATTTTGGCTCCTGCAAGAGCGTAACCCCAAAAGAAGTCTGGTTTTTTTAGGGGGACAGTATATTCTTGCACAAGTCACCCCGCTCTCATGAGAGTGCTGCCCCCCCAAAATGCCCATTTTGGGGGGAGTTGTATACTGCCCTGAAAGATGACCATTTCGGGGAGCCATGCTCTCATGAGAGTCACTTGGCTGTTGCGTTTTTGTGCAAGTAGAAGAAGAAGAAGAAGAGTTTGGATTTGATATCCCGCCTTTCACTCCCCTTCAGGAGTCTCAAAGCGGCTAACAATCTCCTTTCCCTTCCTCCCCCACAACAAACACTCTGTGAGGTGAGTGGGGCTGAGAGACTTCACAGAAGTGTGACTGGCCCAAGGTCACCCAGCAGCTGCATGTGGAGGAGCGGAGACGCGAACCCGGTTACCCAGATTACGTGACTACCGCTCTTAACCACTACACCACACTGGCTCTCAGTGTGAAGTGAAGTCACAGGGAACCAGGCAGAGGGCCTTCTTGGTAGTGGCGCCCGCCCTGTGGAACGCCCTCTCATCAGATGTCAAGTAGATAAACAACTACCTGAGTTTTAGAAGACATCTGTTTGGGGAAGTTTTTTATGTTTGATGTTTTATCGCATTATTCTTATTCTTATTCTGTTGGGAGCCGCCCAGAGTGGCTGGGGAAACTCAGCCAGATGGGTGGAATATAAATAATAAATCACCATCATCACCATCATCACCATCATCATCATGGGGGACAGTGGCACAACATGGGGGGCTGAGGGGGCCATGGAGGGGCACGACCAGGCGCCCCCAGAACAGGTTCTCTCATTAGAGCAGCTTCCTTGTGTGTGACTGCAGCATCTCTATTCCCATCTCCATGTCAAGCCTGACCTGGGGGAGAAGTTCAGGAGAGTCATCAGCATTGTCTCCTTTCTCCTCATCTGGGCTCCATGTGCAGCACCCATTTGCAGTTCTGCTCCTGGGTCAGGTCTGAGCTGGGGACAGAGTGGAGGAAAGTGCTGGCACTGTCTCTCCACTCCAAAGCTGGCAGCCCTACTCCTGGTAGACCCAGGGACAGAAGCATTGAAGAGGCACTAATAATAGTAATAGTAATAGTAATAGTAATAGTAATAGTAATAGTAATAATTTATTTATTATTATTTGCATATGATACTCTGGGTTCCTTCCAACTCTATGATTTGCTTTGTGAGTGTGGCTATGTCTGTCCCATTAAACTTTAATTAGTTTAATGCTTATCAAATGTCCAGTGCGCTTCCGATGCCACAATGTCCCATTACAGCAGAGCATTTCGCACAGCGGCTCAAGAAGGGCTGGAGAGTCAGCATCTTTTCAACAAAGGAATCTTGGAGCAAGCGGTTTGGAACTCAAATAAAAGGTTTATTTACACAAAACAAAAAACCCTGGTGAAGAATCACACATTTCAGCAAACACGCCCCAAAAGAAAAGGGAAGGAGGAAAAAGGAGCAAACACGCGAGTGAGTTGACTATTTATACAAACTCACATTCCTGGAAGCCTAACGACCTCCAGCTGCTCAGTGACTAGAGCATCTTGATTAGAGCTTCTTAACCCTTTAATACCAACAATGTCTTTCTGCAAGTCAAGATATGGCCAGGTGATGCCTGTAGATGAGAGTTTTGTGTGGGTTTTTTGCTGCATTTTTGAAACTCTATTGCATTGCCCTCATTTCTTCAAATCCAGAATGAGAAGTGGCATTACGGGCTCCCTAGAGATTGCTAGTTAAAATCAGAGGTTTCTCTCCCTTTCTGAAAGTTATTATTACAATGAATAAGAGATCTGAAATTCTCCCGGGCAAAGTCGGTTCATGGAGAGCAGTGGGGTGGGGAAGAAGGTGGAAATAGACACTATCTCTTTTCTTTTGACAAGGGAATTCGCTTAGATTGGGAACAGGAGATTTGAGGTGGTGTGGTAGGGATGGCCAGGCGCTGACCAGCATGAATTGGGGGAAGTGGGGCTGGAGTCTGATTTAGGAGAGGAGGGCAGTGGTCTTTGCGGACCCATACCAGCCAAGAGGCAAGAATCAGAGGCAGGGGAATCATAGAACCATAGAGTTAGAAGGCACCCCAGGGATCATCTAGTCCAACCCCCAGCAATGCAGGAATCTCAGCTCAAGCATCCATGATAGATGGCCGTCCAACCTCTGCTTAAAAATCTCCAAGCAAGGAGAATCCACCACCTTTCGAGGGAGACCGTTCCACTGTCAAACAGCTCTCACAGTCAGAAAGTTTTTCCTGATGTTTAGTTAGAATCTCCTTTCTTGTAACTTAAATCTATTGATTCGAGTCCTACCTTCCAGAGCAGGAGGAAACAAGACGGCAAGAAGATCAAACCTATCCATTCTTAAGGAGCCCTGAGTGCTCACTGGAAGGACAGCTCCTGAAGCTGAGGCTCCAATACTTTGGCCACCTCATGAGAAGAGAAGACTCCCTGGAAAAGACCCTGATCTTGGGAAAGATTGAGGGCACAAGGAGAAGGGGACGACAGAGGATGAGATGGTTGGACAGTGTTCTCGAAGCTACCAGCATGAGTTTGACCAAACAGCGGGAGGCAGTGGAAGACAGGAGTGCCTGGCGTGCTCTGGTCCATGGGGTCACGAAGAGTCGGACATGACTAAACGACTAAACAACAAATCATATCTCCTCTCACTCTCCTCTTTTTCAGGCTAAACATACCCAGCTGCTTCAACCATTCCTCATAAGGCTTGGTTTGCAGACCCTCGATCATCTTCATTGCCTTCCTCTGCCCACGTTCCAGCTTGTCAACATCCTTCTTAAATTGTGCTGTCCAGAATTTTCCCCCAGCTTCGGTTCTTCCGTATGTTTAGTCAGAATGTCCTTTCTTGAAGCTTGAAGCCATTGGTTCGAGTCCTACCCTCCAGAGAAAGAGAAAACAAGCTTGTTTGGCTTCTGGTTACATCGTCTATCCACGAAGTATAGCAAGACAGAGATTTCAGCACAGATACAGCAGGTCAACCTCCTCCCTTCTCCTCAGCAAACACTTTTTCATCCTTTTGAGCATACTTGTGGAAATATTCACAAATGCCAGCCTCTTCCTCCACACCCCACCACACCCCAAATCTGAACTCGACTCAACAACTTGCTGTGAATTTGATATTTATGGAATGCACATAGTGATCTGGACAAGTTTTCAGTCTGGGGTAGAACCAAAATCTTAACTTAGGTGAAAATACTGCAGAGATGTTTTAAAAAATAATAATGGTTTCCCGCCCCCCAGCATCTTTCGGAGATGTTCCAAAATGCCAACCATGTTTTGTCTGAACCATTTCCCCACCGCTTGTCCCCATTTCCGCTCATGACGCAAACTTCTGTTCCTGCTGTGCTCTGTTCTCAACTCTCACACAGCTGATCTCACTTCACTTTCTGTGAGACATTGCACAGCGTCACTCTCTCTTCCTTCTCTATGTTGGTTAGTTTCTTGTGCTGCTGTAACGCACTTCCTTAACAATGGTTAGGCAGGCTGCAGGGGCCTGTCTCTTTCAGCACACACAGAATTGTAGAGCTGGATGATGTGACGTTAACATATGAGAGTGCTGGAGGTGAAATAGTTAAACAGGTTACCCAATCAGAACCCAGGGGGTGGAGTCAGAGGGACTATAAAACCAGCTCTGGGAGGGGCGAAGGAGGAGTTCGTTGGGAGTTGGGTGGTTGGTTGGAGTGGGAGTGAATTGGGAAAGAGTCTGTGGGTAGGTTGAGTTAGTGTAGAGAAATAAGCTGAGTCAGGAATAGTTAGGGGCTAGGAAGACAAGTAAATATCTGAGAGGTGGTTTAGTGAGTGAGAGCAGGTAGTGGAAGTTATAGGTCTGGATGGGCACCCCACGATTGTAATTGACCGATACCGTTTATGAAACCACACGCTTGTTAAACTGCAAGAATTAAACAGAAGTTTATGTTCCAATTGAACCCTGACTGGACTCAGTATTGTACCAGGTAGGGCCTGGGTGGTGGCAGCGAGAAATCAAGTGGGGGCACAGGGATCAATAGATGGTGAAACATCCAGGGACCCTGTGTCATCGCCACAGATGGGAACCCCCAAAGTCATGGAGTTCAACCCACTGAAATGCAGGAATCTCATTTCTGGCCATTTTAATCCGTGGGTTCAGGTCCAGCAGAAAACAAGTTTGCCCCATCTTCCCCTCCATGACAGCCCCTCCATGTCACACTGTGCCCTGTATGGCAGGGATAAGTAAGCAGTAAGAACATAAGCCTGCTCACCCTTTTGCATGTGGGGGCATTGCGGGACGAAGGAGGCTTCACTGGGGCCCACACGGGGGAATTAAAACTAGACCTAAAATCCTTTGCTTATTAGGGGCTATCCCACATGTTGTTCAAAAACCACGGAATTATCAAAATTTCCAAAAGTAGGGGGTCTGTGGCATGGCTTTTGAAAAATAGGGGGTCTTCAGTCGTTAGCTAATTGGGAACCACAGATCTATAGCTTTTTAAACTCTGTGTGTGTGTGTGTGTGTGTGTGTGTGTGTGTGTGTGTGTTGCTTTGTTTCTTTTTGTTATGTACTGAAGTCCTCACCCTGAGCCAGCAGGGGGATACTGTAAATAGTTTTCACTCAGGTCCACATATGCAAATAAGGGATTGAAAGTGACGTTCAGTGACTGGATAGTTACAGAAAGTTGTTACAGTTGCGTTGTAGTGGAGCTCTATATAAGTAGGCTGGCTGAACCCTTTAGTTAAGTTCTGTTCCGGCCTGTGAATAAACAAGAGCTGTTTGAAGAATCACTGTGTCGTCTGATATGTTCACCCACAACTCAATACTTTTTATGAATGTTTGTGTTTGAATTTTGTGAGCAACATCTGGAGGGCACCAGATTAGGGAATTCTGCTCCCAAGGCCTTCTTTTTTCATTCTGTAAGCTACCAGGCAAGGGGGAAAGGATGGATATCTGCAAAGGCAGATTTAGGGCAGTGCAACAGGTTCCTTAGCACTGGGTGCCAAGTCTAGGGGGCGTTGCAGGGTGTCACAAACTATGACGTAGTGAACTGAGCATAACAGAAGTCAAGAAGCAGGGGGTGTCCAAATTTTGACCCTGCTGAAATCTGAAAGACCAGAGTCTGCCCCTGATATCTGCTCCATGCACCACGTGAAGCTGTTTTTCTCCACCTGCTTCCGAGCATGAGATTGTCCTGATCTTTGCGTTTCTCCTTCTCCTTTGTTACTATGCCATTACAGTACACCAGCCTTTACCAAAGGTGTTGTGGGCTTTGAAGACACTCGAATTCAGGGCGCAAGGGAGAAACATGCTAAGAGGAAGGCACGCTTGGCAAACCCTTGCCGTGATCAACTCCCACCCGGAAACCAATGTCCCCATTGTGGAAGGACGTGTGGATCCAGAATTGGCCTCCACAGTCACTTACAGACTCATTGTTAAAACCGTGTTTATGGAAGACAATCTTACTCAGCTACGAGGGATCGCCAAAGAGCCAGTGTGGTCTGTGGAGAGCCAGTGTGGTGTAGTGGTTAAGAGCGGTGGATTCGTAATCTGGTGAACTGGGTTCGCGTCTCCGCTCCTCCACATGCAGCTGCTGGGTGACCTTGGGCCAGTCACACTTCTCTGAAGTCTCTCAGCCCCACTCACCTCACAGAGTGTTTGTTGTGGGGGAGGAAGGAAAAGGAGAATATTAGCCGCTTTGAGACTCCTTCAGGTAGTGATAAAGCAGGATATCAAATCCAAACTCAGATCCAAAGAAGAAGAAGAAGATACCAAGGCAGCAGCCAAATTGCCCCAGTAATTGCACCAAATTGCCCCAGCCGTGATCAGAAGTCAAGCGATTCCCACCTTTCTGTTTTGTTTCAAATTAAATATCAGACGGAAGCACTACTGGAACAATCCCGGTGTTAGTAAATCAAAGCTAAGTATTTCATTATACCGTCTGGAGCTTAAGAATGCCTCAGCACAAGAGGATTCCCGCTAAGCCACTGAGGGTTGCACTTAATTAAGACTTAATTAGGTGGTTTTTGCATATGGGGGGGGAGGACACCTCTTCACACTTTTATTTTTCTTTGCAAGATGGTTTCCCCCCCCCCACATGTTATTAAAAAGAATGTTTGAATTTAATTAATAGGTGTTTTAATGACAAATTGTTACTTGGATATGTGTTATATCTCCTTGAAAACTAATATATGGTTGGGTCATGTTGTTCTTGTCACTTCCTCTTCCTCCCAGAAAAATAGAGTTACATTTTGTAGAGGGGTTTTTAAAAAAAAAAATGTAAAAATAAATAAATCTTACTCTTGACAATTTAGATTATGGAAAACCTTGCCCCGTGAAGTACAGTTGACCTTGTCAAATGAGGAATGGCCCAGTAGTGATGGAGAAGGTCTCAGGTTCAGTCTTCAGCATCTGCAGGTAGGGCTGGAAAATCTTTCCTCTCTGAAAACCTGCATAGCTCCTGCCAGTCACTGTATTTAATATTGGGCCAGGTGGACTAATGATTTGACTCTAAGGCAGAGTCTTATGGTACTGTGGGTATTATGTGGCAAGATGATTGGCACATGCTTTGTGAAAACTACATGCTCACTTTAGCAGATGAGTGTTCCATGTCTCTATGTTAATGGCCAAAATAAAGACCTTGTTACACCACCACTCAATATTCTCAGTGGAGAGGTTACATTAAGTAATATGTTTGAATGTTGAATTAGTAAGTTTATGTCTAGAGTCAATGGATAAAGCAAACATCATTAGATGTACTGCTGGATAAGTGTTTAATGGGTCTTGTACTTGTTTAAAGAATTGATGCTTTTGAATTATGGTGCTGGAGGAGATTCTTGAGAGTCCCATGGACTGCAAGAAGATCAAACCTACCCATTCTGAAGGAAATCAGCCCTGAGTGCTCACTGGAAGGACAGATCCTGAAGCTGAGGCTCCAATACTTTGGCTACCTCAGGAGAAGAGAAGACTCCCTGGAAAAAACCCTGATGTTGGGAAAGATGGAGGGCACAAGGAGAAGGGGACGGCAGAGGACGAGATGGTTGGACAGTGTTCTCGAAGCTACCAGCATGAGTTTGGCCAAACTGTGGGAGGCAATGGAAGACAGGAGTGTCTGGTGTGCTCTGGTCCAGGGTGTCACGAAGAGTCGGACACGACTAAACGACTAAACAACAAATCATATCTCCTCTCACTCTCCTCTTTTCCAGGCTAAACATACCCAGCTGCTTCAACCATTCCAGCTGCTTCAACCATTTGCTCTGGTCCATGGGGTCACGGAGTCAGACACGATTAAATGCCTAAACAACAGCACAATATGTTTAAATGTGGTTGAATGGATGAGTATAGGAAATAACATGACATAAAGCTTAAGAATGTAAAGAGGAGTCTTCTGGATCAGGCCAATGACCCATCTAGTCATACAATCATAGATTTGGAAGGGACCCCAGGGGTCATCTAGTCCAACCCCCTGCAATGCAGGAATCTCAGCTAAAGCATCCATGACAGATGGACAGCCAGCCTCTGCTTAGAAACCTCCAAGGAAGGAGAGTCCACAATCTCCTAAGGGCCATCATATGTATCTCTTCTCAAGCTCCTTCTTTCCAGGCTAAACATACCCAACTCCTTCAACCATTCCTCATCAGGCTTGGTTTCCAGGCCCTTGATGATCTTGGTCACCCTTCTCTGCACACCTTCCAGCTTGTCAATAGTCTTCTTAAATTGTGGTGCCCAGAGTTGGACACAGTATTCCAGGTGTATTTACACCTGAGTTCAGTTTTCTTGTCTTTATTAATATTTTCTTGTGTGTTTGTGTGTTGTGAGTACGCTGTACACAGTCTAAGGAAGGAGAGTCCACAACTTGCTCTTACAGTGGTTGACAAGATGATGATGATGATGATGATGATGATAATAATAATAATAATAATAATAATAATAATAATAATAATAATAATTTTTATTTATACACCGCCCTCCCCAGCCAAGACCAGGCTCAGGGCGGCTAACACCAAGTATAAAAACAATTGATTAAAATACAACTTAAAAACAAGATTAAAATACAACATTAAAATGCAGCCTCATTTCAGTAGAAACTCATATGAAAAACTTTTGGGGGATGAAAACGTCAAGTCTTCACCAAGGCCAACTATCCAGACTGGTCCTATGTGGGCCAGAAAAAAAACCCAGGGAAGTCCCCACATAGGAGTTCCATCACAGAAGGAAAAAGAAAGGGGGGGAGGGGATCAAGTTGATTCCAACCCAAAGGCCAGGCGGAACAACTCTGTCTTACAGGCCCTGCGGAAAGAAATCAGATCCTGCAGGGCCCTGGTCTCATGAGGCAGAGCGTTCCACCAGGCCAGAGCCAGTGTTGAAAAGGCCCTGGTTCTGGTTGCGGCTAATCTGACTTCCTTGGGGCCCAGGACCTCTAGGGTGTTGCTATTTATGGACCTTAAGGTCCTCCATGGGGTATACCGGGAGAGGCGGTCCTGTAGAAGAGTTTGAAGAGTTTGGATTTGATATCCCGCTTTATCACTACCCGAAGGAATCTCAAAGCGGCTCACATTCTCCTTTCCCTTCCTCCCCCACAACAAACACTCTGTGAGGTGAGTGAGGCTGAGAGACTTCAGAGAAGTGTGACTAGCCCAAGGTCACCCAGAGCTGCATGTGGAGGAGCGGAGACACGAACCCGGTTCCCCAGATTACAAGTCTATCACTCTTAACCACTACACCACACTGGCTCTCGTAGGGACGAGGGTCCTAGGCCATGAAGGGCTTTGAAGGTTAAAACCAGCACATTAAATCTGTAGGAAACTTGTAAGTAGGATTTGAGCTGTCTCGCCTCCTGTGGTTTCCAGCAACTGACATTAAGAAACATTGCTGCCTCGAACTGTGGAGGGAGAGTCAAAATAAAAAAATTCCTTCCAGTAGCACCTTAAAGACCAACTAAGTTAGTTCTTGGTATGAGCTTTCGTGTGCATGCACACTTCTTCAGATACACTGAAACAGAAGTTGCCAGATCCTTCTATATAGTGAGAAGGTGGGGAGGGGTGTTACTCAGAAGGGTGGTGGGAATGGGAGATAGGCAGATAGCTGAGATGAGCCTGTTGACGACTCTTAACGACTGTAATAGGTCTTACAGGAAAAGGCAAGGGGTGAGAAGGTGAGAAATGGTATAGTCATGTATAGTGAGATAAGAATCCAATGTCTTTGTTCAACCCAGGTTTTTCCATTGTTTTGAGTTTGGTAATGAGTTGTAATTCAGCAGCTTCTCTTTCCAGTCTGTTTCTGAAATTCCTTTGTAGTAAAACAGCTACTTTGAGATCTTGTATAGAATGTCCTGGGAGATTGAAGTGTTCTCCTACTGGTTTCTCTGTTTTGTGATTCTTGATGTCAGATTTATGTCCGTTTATGTACTGTGGAGAGAGAGGGCAGCCATCATGGACACCCAATGTTCAGAAGTACTTCTTTATGCACTGTGCAGAGTTAATCTATGGAACTCACTTCCGCAGGAGGCAGTGATGGCAACCAACATGAATGACTTGAAAAGAGGATTAAACAAATTCATGGAGGAGGGGGCTACAAATGGCTACTAGCCATGATGGCAATGCTGGAAGCCACAGGAAGGTAGAATGCTCTTATGCTTGAATGCTGCTTGCAGTTTTCCCACAGGTTGGCTCCTGTGAGATTCTAAACTAGATGGGTTCTTGCCCTTGTCCAGTAGGCTCTTACAGGGGTCAGCAAACTTTTTCATCAGGGGGCCGGGCCACTGTCCCTCAGACTTTGTGGGGGGACCGGACTATATTTTGGAAAAAAATAATAATGAACAAATTCCTATGCCCCACAAATAACCCAGAGATGTATTTTAAATAAAAGGACACATTCTACTCATGTAAAAACACCAGGCAGGCCCCACAAATAACCCAGAGATGCATTTTGAATAAAAGGACGCAATCTACTGATGTAAAAACAAGCTGATTCCTGGACCGTTCACGGGCCGGATTTAGAAGGCGATTGGGCCGGATCCGGGCCCCGGGCCTTAGTTTGCCTACCCATGCTCTAAGGCAGCCTTTCTCAACCTGTGGGTCCCCAGATGTTGTTGAACTACAACTCCCATCACCCCTAGCTAGCAAGGCCAGAGCTCAGGGATGATGGGAGTTGTAGTCCAACAACATCTGGGGACCCACAGGTTGAGAACTGCTGCTCTAGGGGCTCTGATGGACTTCCATGTGCTGTTTGACTCCAACTCCCATGAGCCCCAGCCAGCATGGCTAATGGGCTGGGATGTTGGGTCTAGCTAATGGACGGATGATGCTTGCTTAAATGAGCAGTGGTGGCTTTCAGTGGCTTGCTACTCATCAACCCGAAATACACTTGTTTAGCATTGCTGGTAGTGGAGAGGGTACTTCAAAGACTGGAAGGTTGCCCCCTCCCTAGCTCCCCCCCCCCGATTTTCTTATTTTCTAGTTTTAGCTGTCTAGTTCTATGCACTTGGCATTCTTCCCCCCTGTTCTAAGTTGTCATTTGCCAAAATGTACCCTGGCACCATTGAAAGAAGCAGCATCTCCCATCACACTACACCGGTTCCTTTGAGACGCAAGGCTCTGTGGCTGTGCAAACTGTCATTACTGCCTGCTGCTATCAATGCCAAATCCTCTGTGTCTAAGGAGACCCAGAGCCTCTCCACCCCTAATTACAGGCCTCTCCACCCTTCTGCTAAATACACTTTATGGGCACAAGAATTAACGATTTGAACCTCGCAAATGGCTACCTGGTGTTTGGGCATTGTGCAGCCCTGGCGAGGAGTTCTTTGCTCGTTATTTTTAATTGCTGTGGACGTTTGCCTGAAAACACATTCATCGCTTCCGTTCCTCCTACCTGAAGCTGCCTTGTAATCATCTCGGCCGAGGCTGATTGTGATGCCGCAATAGCAGAATGCGATTGAAAAAGTGGGGAAGAGCAGCCAAAAAAAGAACAGCCCCCCCTCCATGAGATAAAAATTAATAAAGGGAATCGTGCCCACGCAACAAGACGTGGCATCAATTTATGGAGTGAAATCTAGGGAGTCAATTCTAGAAAAGAAGTAGGGATACACAGAACAAGACTAAATATAATAATAGTTTTATTAAGACCTTTCATAATACATTACATAACACATAGTACATAATACTGCCTCTTTCCATATGAACCTACTTGGACCCTGAGATCATCTTCTGAGGCCCTGCTTTGTGTTCCTCCTCCTCCAGAGGTCTGGAGGGTGACAACACAAGAGCAGGGCCTTCTCTGTGGTGGCTCCCTGTCTGTGGAATGCTCTCCCCAGGGAAGTTCACCTGGCACCTTCATTGTACACCTTTAGGCACCAGGCAAAAGCGTTCCTTTTTAACTAGGCCTTTGGTTGACCTTTTAAAATGTGGCTATTTTGGGGGGTGAGTGGGTTATTGTTTTTATTTTGATTTTATATATTGTGATCTTTTCTGTGACCTGCCCTGAGACCTCCGGGTATAGGGCAGCATATAAATTAAATAAATAAATACAGTGTAAAAGACCAGCTAATCTAAACAAAAAGGGAGGGGGGGAAACATAACAGAAAGAAAGAAAGAAATTGAATGTCATCTTTCACAGGTAAATCTTAACTTGACCCACGCAGAGAAAAATGAATCCTCCCAGTTCTCACCTGGGAGCTTCCCTTCCTTCTCCCATTCTCCCCGCTCGCACCCCCGGGAAATCTTCTATTCCCTGCCTCTCACACAGGGTCCTTCGTCAACTGAAGAACAAGCCCAAATCAAATTGTCCATGGTTGTGAGCAGTGGTGGAGGAACCTTCTCCAGCACCTGGGGCAGGGCAGCCCATATAGAGTGTGAACATGCGGCATTCCATGCGTGCGCACTCCGTACGGAATGCTGCTCATACGTGGTGGCCTCCTGTATGGACTGCACATGTGTGGCATCCTGTATGGAGTATGCATGCACAGCAGCCCATACAGTCGTGTTGCGAGAGGCATCCCGTACAGACTGTATGGATGCCGCTTGAGAGCAGCAGCTCATACGGATGCTGCGAGAGCGGGGGCCATACGGGCTGCGAGGCCCTCGGCCACTCTACAGCTGGGGGGAGGCAGGGGCCATCTTGTCACACACCCCCAGAGTGGCACCCAGGGCGGCCCGCCCCCCCTCTGCCCCCCACTTCGTATGCCCCGGTTGTGGGACCAGTTTAACTATGAGAGCACCTTTCCCCATATGTGCCCACATGACTGCTTTGATCAGAAGAACTGGTGCCATTTCAGTTGTCTGTAATGCCCCTCTTCTGTGCAAGTCAAGCAGGCAAGTCAAGCAGGACCCTGGACAGCTCCCGGTGGTGCTCTGGAAGCAGAGCGATAGAAGATGTTGCCTCAACATTGACTGTGTGTTGGTAACCATGTGTCTGGATTGTTGTAACACGCTCTATGTGGGGCTGCCCTTGGGGCTGCTTTGGAAGCTCCAGCTGTTGCAGAATGGGGCAGTCAGATTGCTGATGGGGGCATCTGGCCAAAAACATGCGGCGCCAGTGTTAAAACAGCTGCCCAGGCTGCCCATCTACTACCAAATTCTGGATCAGAATTTGTAAACAATAAAATCTTCCAGTAATATTACAGGACACTACCCAACACAGCTAAGCCTATTCGACTTACACCAATTGAACCAGATTGTGGCCACGTAATGTTTAAGAAAATGAAATGGAAATGAAATTGATTTAGAAGAAAACAATAATCTATGCCTGCTTTGCAAAAGCGGAGGAGGAGAATAGTTTTGTCCAGTGATGGCCAAACTCGGCCCTCCAGCTGTTTTGGGACTACAACTCCCATCATACCTAGCTAACAGGACCAGTGGTCAGGGATGATGGGAACTGTAGTCCCAAAACAGCTGGAGGGCCAAGTTTGGCCATCACTGGTTTTGTCCTATCCCAGTTTTCCAGTCGGTTCACAAATTATTTTCCAGTTGGTTCACAAATTAAGGACAAATTAGCTTGTGATAACTGGCATGCTCCATGTTTTTATCCAATTAATGTCCTTGGCCTGCAGTGAAAATAAGGGCGTGCATTTTACTTGGATAAAGTTAGAAATATGAAGAAGATTACTCCCGGCAATGTCCAAAAAGAAACACTTTGCAATTTGCAATTTATCTGCACAATTTGAGCATGTTTTCCTGCAGCTGAACTTTGTCCATAACAATCCAGAGATTTTAGAAGAAAAGTGCTCTTATGACCTGGGATGCCTGTCTTGTGTCTTCACCAGCTCCTTAGTTTGCCTTCAGGCTTGGTGCTGTAAATGAAGCAAGCTTGAGTCTGAGAGAGAAAGCTTTATATCGATCTTGGAGAGAAACATTAACTTGGAGTCCAGGCAAGAGAGTGGGGAAAATAGAATGTAACTGCATTCAGAAGCAGCTACAATTTCACTCTTGGGTCTTTGAGGTTCATATGTTGATCCCTGGTGAGTAGATATTTGTAGGTGCCAGTCAAAGAGAAGGGACCCTAAGGACACCACTATTTAAAGTAAAAAGAAGTTGGCAAAAATCTAATAGCCCTGTATTAGAGAGGAAGGATTTTCTACTGTTTAATCACCATCAGCTACCAAGCTAAATTCAATGTTCTGGTAATAGTGTACAAGCCTTGTACAGCTTGGGACCAGGATACCAAAATGATCAATTCATTTCTTTTATACCCAGTAACTGAACTTTGTAGGACATGAACTCCTGTGGACAGCATCTTATCCTAAGGCCTGTTTCATAAAATGTAGGAATTAGGACTTTTTCTGATGGCACCTACCATTTGGAACCAAAGATCTTCCTTTTTCAACAAGGCTTTACCTTGATCTATATCTGTATGGAACTTGAACTTGTTCGCATGTATATAGGGCCGTCTTTACCTGGGGGTGCAAGAGGAGTAAGGCACCCGGGCGCCGAATTCTGGGGGGTGTCAGGTGCCTGCCACTGAAGCCACCTAAGCTCTTAACTGTCTACCTGTTGTGAAATAATAAATAATTTTGATCAAGCTAGAAAAACAAAATACATATATACCTAGTATCATGGGAATTGGGGTTGCTTGTGGTAAACCTCCAGCTGTTCCAACTGCTTAGGGGTGGTTGCGTCTTTCCCTGGCTGAGCAGCCCTTTTGCGCGGCTGCCTCAGTCGCTGGTAGAATCCGTCAGTGGGTGTCTCCTAAATTTCCTCCAGCATAAGAATTCCTTAACGGACAACCTTCTCCTCGCCTCTCTGCGCGGAAGCCTTCTGCGCAGAGTGGGCGTGCCAAGCGGTGGTCCTCCACTCTCCTCACTGACTTCACTGGAAGAGTCTCGGAGCCTCCCCTCCGAAGTGCTCTCTGCCTCTCCCTTCTTCCTGGTGTCACCTGGACTTCTTTCCCCAGAGGACGTTCTCTCTCTTCCCTTACTGGTTCCCTCTGCGGCAGAATCTGGGAGCCTAGCCTCTCCACTCTGCTCCGATGTCAGTTCCCTGACACCTAGGTATTACCGAAATGTATACCTACTGTTTCACTAAAGCACTTTTGACTTTGTGCGCTCAAGATGCTCTGTGCCAGTGGCGACACTTGTCATTCACAACAGAGGTGCTTGACTCAATGATGGCGCTTGTCATTCTCAATGGCGCCAGGCATGCAAAATTAACTCTTACATCAAAATATTATGTTACGTATTGTATTGAGCTGCTAGGCGACAGCAGGGTCAGCAACACCTTTGACACGACTGATGTTTCTCCTAAGTAGGTGCCTAAACAATACTGATAAGTTTAAGTGTGGTGGTGTTGTATACTTAAGTATAAGTGTATTGTAAGTAAATGAGCAAATAAAAAAACTTTGTTTCTTTTTCCTCCCTTCTTTTGTGAACAAGAGATAAGGCTTAGTGCAGTGCCTGACATAAGCATAATAAAAGTTAATTTGGGGCTAAACTAAATTTGGGGGCAGGGGGCAGATCTTTGCACCCCGGCGGTGCATATGCTAAATTAAGACTGCGCT
Source organism: Podarcis liolepis (assembly GCF_965112155.1). NCBI lineage: Eukaryota > Metazoa > Chordata > Lepidosauria > Squamata > Lacertidae > Podarcis > Podarcis liolepis. The sequence goes on along the minus strand of NC_139560.1, from coordinate 4,777,342 downwards.
GCATGTATGAAATTATTTTTTAATGTACTCTACATTTTGGAAAGTTATTTGCCTGCCTGTGTGTATGTCTGTTCTCTATGATTCAGACACTTCTCGAGATACCACTGCCCAGTTTAGCACAAAGATTCCCATGATGGAGAATCTGGTTTTTGTCTATATTTAGAAACTGCCAGGAACCATTTTGAATCAAGATGGTGGACAGAACTGTTCCAAACTGCACTGATTTCGACACCTCTGAAGCCATCATTGCCCAATTTGGTGTGGCTGTTCTCAGGATCAATAAGTGGGTTTTAGCCTATGTTTGCATACCATAGGACACCATTTTGACTCAAGAATAATTTCAAACTGCTTACTGAATATAGAGATTTATTTTAGTCTACTTCTGAGGTTATCCAGAAGGTGATTGGCAGTGCAACCCTATGTGTCCATTGAGAAGGAAACCTTGTTGAGTACAGTGAGACTTATTCTCAGGTAAGTGGGTATCAGAACGCCTTGATAATAATAATAATAATAATAATAATAATAATAATAATAATAATAATTATTATTATTATTATTATTATTATTATTATTATTTATTTGTACCCCACCCATCTGGCTGGGCTTCCTCAGCCACTCTGGGCGGCTTCCACAAAGACCAAAAATACACTAAGATGTCACACATTAAAAACTTCCCTGAACAGGGCTGCCTTAAGATGTCTTCTGAATGTCAGGTAATTGTTTATCTCTTTGACATTTGATGGAAGGGCGTTCCACAGGGCGGGGGCCACTACCGAGAAGACCCTCTGCCTGGTTCCCTGTAGCTTTGCCTCTCGCAATGAGGGAACCGCCAGAAGGCCCTCAGCACTGGACCTCAGCGTCCGGGCAGAACGATGGGGGTGGAGATGCTCCTTCAGGTATATTGGGCCGAGGCCGTTTGGGGCTTTAAAGGTCAACACCAACACTTTGAACTGTGCTTGGAAACGTACTGGGAGCCAATGTAGGTCTTTCAAGACCGGTGTTATATGGTCTCGGCGGCCGCCCCCAGCCACCAGTCTAGCTGCCGCATTCTGGATTAGTTGTAGTTTCCGGGTCAAAGGTAGCCCCACGTACAGCGCATTGCAGTAGTCCAAGCTATGTCTCTTGCTACATAGCAGATTCAGCCCATAACATTAGAGCTTCCACAAAGCAAGGCACTGGAGAGTGGTTGGCAAAAGATAGTCTCCATGTTGCTTTCATCATGCAGCTTTGTAACTTGCATGCATTGGGATTCCCTTATCCTCTGAAACTGCTGGCAGGCATAAGGAAATCCCAGAATATTCAGTATTGCCTAGAAACCTCTAAACAATGGGGAGGTTGGGATGCCTTGAATCAATAGCCCACAATGGCAGACAGAATAGTTGGCCTGCCCATCGTTCTGAAAACTGATCAAGAAAATGCATATCCTTATCTTTTCTTTGCATGGGAAGATTTAATCTAGGGGAGAGAAAAGATGGCCTAGGTATTAAAATTTGGGGAATGATAGCTTGAAGCATGCATTGGATATTAGTGTAAGTGTTCTTGTGTTACCTATCAGGCTCCTTCGGCTATGCGTGTCCCATTCCTCTATGGGAAGTGTTGCAATCTTCCTATGGAGGCATATTGTGGAACAGCTTGAAAATGAACACCCTGCAATGCTCTGTTGACACATCCTTTCGCTCCAGCCCCCAGTCAAGTTCAGCAACTGTTTATTGATGCACATCCAGCCAAACAATAGAGATCATCTCGTAATTGCTTCCTTCTATTCTTCCAACTGCTAGACAAAATGCAGGCTGTAAAATAAATCCATATTCAGCACCATTATTCTACAATAGCAGAATGGCTGTGAGATTATGCTACCTGCTTATCTGAGAAGCACAAAGCATTGTCTCAGATATTTATAAATGAGACCTCTCCCATGGCATTTGGGCCCTCAGACCTGAGGGGTCAAATGTAGCCCTCTGGGTCTCAGTTTCTGTCCCCTGGGGTTCTCCCCTGGCTTTGCACCTCAACAGATTCCTTGAGTGTTTGTGCCTGGCTGGAATATGACTTTAGTTGTTATATACCAAGACAGAGAGTGTAGAGGTGTGTGTGTGTGTGTGTGTGTGTGTGTGTGTGTGTGTGTGTAGGAGTTAAGTTAGCAAAGTTGCTGCTCCCAGTTTTGCATCTGGACCCACTGAACACTGGTGTCACAGTCCGGTTCATGGGCAATCGAAGTCCCGTCTGGGGACGTCAGGACCGGGAGCAAGATGGCGGGGTGGGAGCAGGAATGGGAGTCCAGAAGCCAGGAGTCTGGAAGCCAAGAGTCCAAGGGGCAGAGAGCTGGGAGTCAAGAAGGTAGGGGTCTGAGGGTCAGGAAGAAAGGAGTTATGAAGGCAGGGGTCCGAGGATCAAGGAGCAAGGAGTCAAGGAACCAAACGCAGCAAGGCAGGGAATGTGTTGCTGTGGCAAAGAGCCGAAGGGAAATGCTGACCTTATATCACTTCCCAGCTCTTGCCACCAGGTGCTGTGAGTTACCAGCTGGCCTCACCTCTGAGGCTGCACCTTGCCTCTTCAGAACAAACTTAGGAAGGCCCCGGTCCTGGTCACAGGGCCTGGCTACTGCACGCACACCTGACAACTGGTCTGTGGCCCCTGGAAGGTTTCACACGTGTGAATGTGTCCCTGGAGCTGAAGAAGGTTCTACATCTCTGTCTACAGAAAGGCAAAAAACAAGCTTAGCTCACTCTTCTCTCTGCAGGTGTTAAACTGTTCAGACACTGCAAGCTTCAAATCCATGCTAACTAACTTCCAGTCCTGAGGTCTGTCCAGAAGTATGCCCAGCAGGAACAATTTGCAGAATATCTTGCATGTCCCTGAACATAGAACTCTCCATAGACCTTGGGGGACTCCTGATCTGGATGGAATTCCACTCCTCCTGGAATTAACAGATCCATAGCTTGGGGATGCTTCTGGGTCTAACACTGCTGCTACTAGAGGCTCAGGAAACTTTGTGGCTAGGAGAGCCTATTTCCATAACTGGGTGGTTCTTCAACAGAGATAACTTGGCCAAGTATTCTAGGTCCTTGTAACACTCAACATTGGGCCATTCTGCAGAGAATCATGCTGGCAATACAGATCTCTGCTTCAGAGATGTTGAAATTAAATCAAGCTTAATTGTACTTAAGTGTACCAGGACAATAACATGCTGCTGCTCAAGAGTTCTTTGGACACTGAATATCTGCACATGCTTTGGAATCATAGCATCTCAGACATTTGCACCTCAAGACTGGATTCAGGAAACTTACTTTTTCTTTGTCTACTGCTGACTTCGTAGAGTCACCCGTAAGTGATGATTTCTGTCACTACCAAATCAGACCCCATACAGCTAGTGAAAATCTGTACCTGCTACTGCTGGCATGTTTCCAAATCTCTACTATGACAACTGGAAAATGCTGCATTTTGTAAAGAAGAAGAACAAAGAAACAGACAGCCGTCGAACTGAACGCATGAGTTAGTTGGGAAACCAATTAAGCCAATTGCAATGGGATAATGCACTCTCCCTTCAGTAATTGATGGTGCTCATCACCTCCTATGACTTGTGGGGAATTCCCTTCACACCTGATGCTACTTTAAAAAAAAAATTACCAAAAGGGCAACAGAGCAAGTGAATGGCATGATAAGCATGGTGCAATAACTCACGATGCTTCAGTCAATATTTCAGACACTGTACTTCTCCGATTACCCCATAAAGAGGCCATGAGGGAAAGGATTAAAAGGCCTAGACGTCTTGATAGATTGCATGTGGAACCACAGTGCTCAGACACATGGCTAATTCTGCCCTGACAGCCAATAAAAGCAGCACAGTGAAGGGGGGGCTTAGCTCCAATGCTGCTTTCTCCAAATGAAAATAGTTGAACATGAAGTGCTATGTGGGGACTTATACTGGCTGGTGAATTATTCAAGACATCTCAAGCCTAAGGGGTCACTACGCCAGTGTGGTGCAGTGGTTAAGAGCAGTGGACTCGTAATCTGGTGAACATGGTTCGATTTCCCGCTCCTCCACATGCAGCTGCTGGGTGACCTTGGGCTAGTCACACTTCTCTGAAGTCTCTCAGCCTCACTCACCTCACAGAGTGTTTGTTGTGGGGGAGGAAAAGGGAAAGGAGATTGTTAGCCGCTTTGAGACTCCTTAGGGTAGTGATAAAGCAGGATATCAAATCCAAACTCCTCCTCCTCCTCCTCCTCCTCCTCCTCCTCCTCCTCCTCCTCCTCCTCCTCTTCTTCTTCTTCTTCTTCTTCTTCTTCTTCTTCTTCTTCTTCTTCTTCTTCTTCTTCTTCTTCCTTGCTGTTCAAAACTCCCTCTTGATGGCCCAACGCTTGATTGGACGAACACAGATGGCATGTTTTCTTCTCCACATCAATGAGCTTTGCACCAACTCTTGGCACCCATGACAAACTCAGTTCCCAGGATTATTGGGGGAGGGACCACAGCTGTTTAAGGTGGTATCATATCGATTTCAATGTATAATGAAGATAGTGCCCGTGACTAGGCTAGATGACAGGTAAGAAATTAAAAACATGCACACATATATGAAACACAGATACATTGGGCTGGGATGAGAGCCGATTACTAGGCAGAAGCGTGGTGCTTCCAAAGGCTGCCCTCCTCTTTCAAGTTGGCACCCTTGAAAGCAAACGACAGTGATTTTAAAAAATAAGCAGGCATTTCCCCAAGGAGTGCAGAAAATCTTCACCTAAGATGAAAATGCTTTTTGGTGCTGCTGTGATGAAAAAACAGTCAAGTGTTTTGGCTCAGCCCCGATTCCATAGAAGAGTGGGGAATCTGTATCTGGATTCTCAACAGGTATGAAATCCCGTTGATTTCCATTATCCCTTCCCCAATTTGTACCAAGCCCAGATATGTTCCCACAAACCTCGGGTAGTTTTCAAGTTTCCTGGCAAGGGAGACACAAATAAAATGACTCCTTCGGCTGTGGTCAAGAGCTCCCACTGTGTTCATTCCATGAAACTTCTTGCTAAGCCTTTACTCTGCGATAAATGCATTTTTGAAGCAAGTGCAACTACCCAGAGACCGTGTCCTGTTGTATATATGCTTCGCTCTTCCCCTTTCCCCCATCAACCATCTCCAGAGTCCCCCTCTGTGTTGTTTTACTGGTATTGATTTTTCTGTTCACAAGAGCATTCGAGACCCCCATGGCTTTAATCAGGAAATGATGCTTCTTTCAATCTCAGCCCCATTCCCTTCTCAATGATACAAGATGACCTCTAAACTTCAGGCAGGCTTCAGCACCAGGCATCAAAACACGAGGAGGTGCAAAATGGCTTTTTCAGACACATCCCTGGACATCTAAACTTAGACATGTTCAAAAGGCTGCACAGCTTGATTTGCACCAGTCTCAACACTTTTGGAAATAGACAAGATAAAACTTTCCTCCATTCCCATTGGGGAGGAGACAGGGAGAAACCGATAACTGTTCACATTTATAATCATTTTCTGCTAGTCAGCACATTCAGAAGAGAGGTAGCTGCCTTATACGGAGTCAGACTAACTAGCTCAGTGTGATCTACACCAGGGGTTCCCAAACTTATTTGGCCTAACACCCCCTTTTCAGAGAAAAAGTTGCTCAGCGTTCCCCTGGAAATCCATCTTCTTTAAGCGAAGAAAAAGAAAGATGCACTGACAAATTTATGTAGCTATACTTCTACCTATGTCCTACAACATAGTAAAGAAAGATGTCACGACCCTTGCATTTTGTGTGTTTATTTGGAAAAATATAAGAAGATTGGAAAATGTTTATTGAATATATGAGAATATATATGTACAGCTGAAAACGCTGGCAGCATTAAGAGAAATTCAACAGTGTAAACAAGTTTTGATGGATGCAATAATGGGATACTGAATGGTATACTGTAGTTTTTGTAAAATATGCAGGGATTTATGATATGTAAAATGAACCATGGAAAAAGAAGAAGGGAAGTCATTGATGTCTTAAGGATGTAAAACGAGTATTTTAAATTGTAAAACAGAAAACTTAATAAAATTATATACAAAAAACCATTATGACTTTAACTCTATGTTACATGGAGGTCTTTAAGCAGAGGCTTGACAACCATATGTCAGGAGTGCTCTGATGGTGTTTCCTGCTTGGCAGGGGGTTGGACTCGATGGCCCTTATGGTCTCTTCCAACTCTATGATTCTATGATTCTATGATCAGTAAGCATGATTCTTCAACAGATGAAACATGTATGAATGGTTTTTCAGAATTTTATTCTCTTCTTTCTTTATGCTTCCAGCAATCCCTTATTTTTAGTCAATGTCCTCCTGGGTCGTTCCAGTGCTCCACAATTATACGCACCCTTCCCAGAGTCTTGCTGGTTCAAGCCTCTGTGTGTATTCTTGTTAATCAGAGGCCCTTGTGGTCTCTTCCAACTCTATGATTCTATGATTCTAGAGTTTGTCCACAGAAAGCTTTCCAGGTCATGTGACCAGCATGACTAAACCGCTTCTGGCACAACAGAATGCCATGATGGAAACCAGTGTGCACAGAAATGCCGTTTACCTTCCTTCCACAGTGGTACCTATTTATCAACTTGCACTGGCATGCTTTCGAACTGCTAGGTTGGCAGGAGCTGGGACAGAGCAAAGGGAGCTCACTCCATTGCAGGGATTCGAACCGTCGAGCTTCCGATTGGCAAGCCAAGAGGCTCAGTGGTTTAGACCACAGCGCCACACTAATGCAATGCCTCTCCACTTTGGGACCAGGCACTACGTTCTACCTTAACAATTGGAGGATACATGCCTTTGAATGGCAATTGTTGGGACTCACAAGTGGGGAGCGCATTCAGCTCCTGTTTGTGGGCTTCCTATAGGTATCTCGTTGGCCACTGGGAGACCAAGATGTTGGAGTCGATGGGCCTTTGGCCTGACACAGCAGCCAGGCTCATCTTAATATTGCTCACAAAGCAAGATAACAAAATGTCTTCAAACAATTCATGTTTTTGCAAAACCCATTGACCAGGCTAAGATCAAAATTCTCCGTTAACGCCCTCATTTTGTACAGCCGATGGTAGCTACAACATCAAACAGCAGAATCTTGGAGCCCACGACTAGTTTTTTGATAGTGTGGGGAAGGGTAGGTGAGAGAACACTTAAACCCCGTTGATACACTCCAAAGAGATATTTGTGGTCATAAGGACTAAGTCGTTGCCAAGGGCAACTTTCAGGCTGACCTACATTAACCCACACTTCCCTTTCAAAGGAACACACTTAAATGAAACAATGTAAATTGAACTCTCACACTTTCAATTTGATTCCTGTAGGACCCATGCCATCAAAACCTCAAATTTTATTTTCTTGATAGTATTTGCCTTGATAGTACTTGATAGTATTTTATTAAACCATTGATTTGTTTTTAGGGCTATAATTATGATAGTTCTTGAATGTACAGAATATAGTTCACATTCCATCCTTCTCTTTACCAATTCAGAGAGTGGGGGCTGCATTGCTTTACTCCCAGAACTTCCACCCTTCCCCTGCTACCTTGTCTAACCCAGCAGTAGACACAAGACCTTTAAGACCAAACTACAAAATATGCACAACAGCTTACCCCCCCCCCCACCTTCTTGTTCATCAACTCAACAACTTTGGGGTAAAATCTTAAAAAAACCTCAACAACTTTGGTTGGCCCTCACACACGGTCAGTTAATCAAATCTGGCCCTCTTTGAAAAAAGTTTGGGCACCCCTGTTTTAAACTGTAGCCTTCACAACAACAAAACACAACAGGCAAAAGGAAGTTCTCCTTCACAATGCAGCATATGGTGAATCTATGTAACTCACTGTCACAAGGTGTAGCAATTTCCACTAGCTCAGATAACTCCAAAAAGGAATTTGGCAACTGCATAGGAGAGAGGAGAAGGCCCATAGTCAAGTATTGCCATGTTCAGAGGCAGAAGGCCACTGCCAGCTGCAGGTGTCTGTACTTCTAGTCCAGGAAGGCTGAACTGGGAGCTATTTCTTCAGAGGTTAAGAGGTTACATAAGATCTAAAGGCTCCAGCTATCCCTAGCTCACAGCTTAATATGGGAAGATAGATCTCCTGAAAAGACTCGTGAAGATAGCTGGGCACTTTACCAACATTTCTGAAGCTCCTGCTGGCCTCACCATCTTACCTATTCCTGCAGCCCTGGGGGAGACCCAGGTGGCTGATGCTGACACCTCTGGACCTGAGAAAGTGATGTCTTCTGGTGGGTCTCCATGGCTTCTGGCAGTGTGGAGAGTTGCTGTGATGCTTTGCACCACTTGCTATGTCCTGGAAAGGCACAGGGTATGTGACCAGTCCTGAAGACTAGATAGGGGGTCTCAAGGAAGCACATTTGGTCCCTGGACTTGAGGTTTCCCACTCCTATTCTATGGCATGGTAGAATGTTTAAGCTTCACATAGAACTTTTTGGAAACTTCAGGTCTACTGTGAACTTTGGGGACTCTCAAGCCGTCTATTTGTGGATCGCACAGTTCACTCCATCCCAGCCCCCAAATCAACCTTGTCCCACACCCCACCTGCCTCAGTAGGTGTTCGCTTGATATTTCTGCTGGATTGTGCTGTTTGAAACAGTCCTGGGTGCTCTTTTTGGGTGAAAAGGGAGATGTATTTTCAACATAGGAAAATCAGGAATGAGCCATGCTCTACCAGTTCCAATTGGTGCGTATTTTAATCTCATTTTATTTCAACAGCTTTTTCTTCTCGAGTGCTTGCTCCGCACAGAGATAAAGATAAGACATTCTCCCACTGGAGACCCAGGATAATGCAGCTTGAGCAGAAAAAATGTACACTGATTCAATTCTCTTAATGACTGGTGATTCTGGTTGGCTAGGTTGCTGTAAAAGGAGTGTAAGGCCACAGATACACAGACTCCCTCATGCTCTACACCTGCCCACATACCATTCTGTTCTTTGGTACTATAGGGCTTGGGAGACTAAGACTAGATTTGCACCCATTCTTAGAAACGGCATAGCAAGCACAAATACCTGGTACCTCAGGTTAAGTACTTAATTCGTTCCGGAGGTCTGTTCTTAACCTGAAACTGTTCTTAACCTGAAGCACCACTTTAGCTAATGGGGCCTCCTGCTGCTGCCGTGCCGCCGGAGCACGATTTCTGTTCTCATCCTGAAGCAAAGTTCTTAACCTGAAGCACTATTTCTGGGTTAGCGGAGTCTATAACCTGAAGCGTATATAACCTGAAGCATATGTAACCTGAGGTACCACTGTATTACATATGGTATGCACAGTTGTTTATGGTTTTTATATTATGTTATATATTAGAGGATTCTGTGGAACTGTAACAACCCTGCCTGTGGATTACTGCAACCACTACTATGCTATAAGATCCACTATCCTGTAATACAGTGGTACCTCGGGTTAAGTACTTAATTCATCCTGGAGGTCTGTTCTTAACCTGAAACTGTTCTTAACCTGAAGCACCACTTTAGCTAATGGGGCCTCCTGCTGCCACCGAGCCGCCGGAGCACAATTTCTGTTCTCATCCTGAAGCAAAATTCTTAACCTGAAGCACTATTTCTGGGTTAGCAGAGTCTGTAACCTGAAGCGTATGTAACCTGAGGTTTCCATGCATTTCCTAGCATGGGGATTGCTCTGTGTCAAGCAACTGTAAACAGAATGGAGCTTTGACCATTAGAAAAGGTGGAGAATCTAGCATGTGATTCTGTCACTGTATCTTCAGGGATAAAGGTCCATGTAAAAGAGATATCTGGGTGAAATAACAGCACATTTTGTACTGCTCATGGCCCTTCATATGTATTATTTTGATGCAACCCCCAACTGTAAGGTAGGTCAGTGTTAGCCACATATTGCAGGTAGACAGATTGGTGGGTGGTGCCCATTGTTACTAGTAGGGAGGAATGCAGGGAAACTATAATAATTTATAATAATAATAATTTATTATTTATAACCCGCTCCACCAACTAGTAGTAGGTGGATTCAGAACCAATGACAGGTAAATCCACCCCAATTGGCTGAAAGTAAGAAGGGAGGCATTATGGTGCTGGTGCTCTTGAAAGTCCCATGGACTGCAAGAAGATCAAACCTACCCATTCTGAAGGAAATCAGCCCTGAGTGCTCACTGGAAGGACAGATCCTGAAGCTGAGGCTCCAAGACTTTGGCCACCTCGTGAGAAGAGAAGACTCCCTGGAAAAGACCCTGATGTTGGGAAAGATGGAGGGCGCAAGGAGAAGGGGACGGCAGAGGACGAGATGGTGGGACAGTGTTCTGGAAGCTACCAGCTTGAGTTTGACCAAATTGCGGGAGGCAGTGGAAGACAGGAGTGCCTGGTGTGCTCTGGTCCATGGGGTCACAAAGAGTCAGACATGAATAAGCGACTAAACAACAAGGCATCCTGGAAAGTTTCAGGTCAACACTATTTGAGCAGAAATAGGTGGGAAAGGACTCAGAAGGTCCTAGGTTTAATCCCTGGCATGTCCAAGGAGGACTGGCAATCCACACACACAAATACCCCACCTGAAATCCCTGGGGAACTGCTGCCAATCTGTGTAGACGATACAGAGGTAGACTGACCAATAGTCCCATAAGGCAGTTTCCTATCCATCAACCAGGAAATTCTTTAGAAAATGAAATTATGATTTTATTTTATTTTTAAAAGACCCATACCAGGTAAACTGCAAAGGGTTTGGGGTGCCTACCACCTTCAAAAACCATGTCAAGATTCCTGCATTGCAGCACGTTGGACTAGATGACCCTTGTGGTACCTTGTGATTTTAAGATTGAGGGCACAAGGAGAAGGGGACGACAGAGGACGAGATGGTTGGATGGTGTTCTCAAAGCTACCAACATGAGTTTGACCAAACTGCGGGAGGCAGTGGAAGACAGGAGTGCCTGGCGTGCTCTGGTCCATGGGGTCAGGAAGAGTCGAACACTACTAAACGACTAAACAATAACAACAACAACAAAGAGGGGAGGCAGGTGGGGTTGGCTGCTGATGGAAGGCTGAAGTTGATGGAACAATTCCTCCATTCTCCCTAATGGACGAGCCTACACCGGACTAAAATGGAAAGAAAGAAGCTCATCTAACACCATCTATTGACTTCCGTTTCAAGGCAGAGTTGAGATTCAAATTCAATCCTTCCTCTGTATTCTGAAAATGTCTGCAAACATGATATCAAAGCTGGAAACATCGACCCTGCAGACGACCACAGTGTCTGGAGACCAACAGTCTGGTTGGGCATCCATAGCAGTGACTAGAGGAGAAATGACTGCTGGGAGAAGAAACGCCATGGTGCATATGCAGCAGCACAACTGGACGCCTTCATCTGCCCCAGCTGCAAGAAAACATGTCTCTCCTATTTCATTCTCTACAGCCACAGCAGATGCTGTACGTTTTCAACAATTTGACTTTACCCCCAAAGGCACATTGTTTCCGGAGACAGATGAATGCCAACATTGCTTAACACTTGTGATACATCAGATCTCTCTGGTGCAGTGGCATAGCGTGGGGGGTGCAAGGGGGGCCGGCCGCACCGGGCGCAACATCTGGGGGGGGGGCGCGCTCGCTTCCTCCAGAGTCGCCGAAGAGCCTCGGGCGCAGGCTGTAGCAGAGCCCCATGTCTCGCGGAACCGATGAGCTGTGCGCGCGCCCGGGCTGAAGGCGTCCAGCAGGCAGCGGCTCTCAGCGCTCGTCGCAGCCCCCGCGCGTCAGGGCCGCGGAGGACGCACCAGGCAGCCCCTCCTTACAGCCCCGCCTCCGCCGCTGCTGCTGCAGCTGCTGGGCCATGTTGCATTTTCCTCGCCTCTCTGCCCCCCTCCTCCTCCGGGCAAGCGGCGTCGTTTGGGCGGCAGCGCCAGTGGCAACTTGCCTCAGATCGGCAGGTTAGGGGTTAGGGGGGGCGCAAATTACTTGCCTTGCCCCGGGTTAGGGGGCGCAAAATACTTGCCTTGCCCCGGGTGCTGACAACTCACGCTACGCTGCTGCTCTGGTGTGTCCCCTCCTGCTCAAGCCCCCAGCCACATAAATAAATCAAACCTGAACCCTTGCTTTTCAGACTGAGGATCCCATTCCCTTACCAGTAGGGGCAGGTAAAGGTACCCGCGTCCCTGCCCACTTTTCCTTAGGACTTCCCTATTTCCATCAGAGAAATGTTGGAGGGTATGGTGTTATGCAACCCTTGAATCAAGGAGAGAAGTAACTATAAACCATTACAAGACATATGAAGGCAGCCCTGTAGAGTTTTATTATGTTTTTACATACATTGGGAGCCGCCCAGAGTGGCTGGGGCAACCCAGTCAGATGGGTGGGGTATAGATAATAAAATTAGTTATTATTGCTATTGTTGTTGAATAGAATGTCCCTATTTTCATCAGAGAAATGTTGAAGGGTATGAAACAATGCCAACTGAGGTATGCCAACAGGACTGGCACGCAGCATCTTCAAGCAGTCCAGGTACCCCAACAGGGCATGCTATTGATACTGTCCCTTTTCCAAAAAGGGTTTGGGAACTCAGACGCTTCCCTAGAACAATCCTATACTGGGGGCATTGTGGGGGATGTAAATGTGTGGTCCTGCCCACCGCTGAGCAAACTGCTGCTGTCCATCATTACTTAAAGCCCTATATGGCCTAGGACCCTCGTACCTACGGGACCACCTCTCCCACGGAGGACCTTATGGTCTTCAAACAAAAACATCTTGGAGGTCCCGGGCCACAGGGAGGTTAGGCTGGCCTCAACCAGAGCCAGGGCTTTTTCGGCCGTGGCCCCGATCTGGTGGAACGCTCTGTCACAAGAGACTAGGGCCCTGCGGGACTTGACATCTTTCTGCAGGGCCTGCAAGACAGAGCTGTTCCACCAGGCCTTTGGCCAAAGCACAGTCTGACCCCCTCCTTCAGTAATCCTCACAGAACTCTAGCCCAATGGTTGCCATTAATTTAATTTTGAATTGATTTTAGAATGAATGGATTTTAGAATGCTGTGTTACTTTTATTGTTGTTAGCAGCTCGAAGCTTGGCTTTGGCTGGGGAGGGCGGGATATAAATTATTATTATTAATTATTATTATTTCCAGTAAGCCAGTGGTAATGCACTGGAAGGCACTGGCAAGGCCCCCTTCCAACCTGAAGCCAGCACTCTAAGCCAGAGATTCTTGCTCCAGGAAAGCTGGGGGAAGGCTTAGTCCCCAGAAACTTCCCCAGAGCAACAGCTCTCCTCTGAGGATTTCCTGCCCCTTTCCACTCCATTTCCCATTGACTCCTGGAGCAGTGCAGGTGGCTGATTTGGCGCTGCCAAAGGGCTGCGAAAGGAAGCCTGCAGCAAGTGACCTTTCAGCCCCCGCTGGTGTCAGCTGGCAGCATGAGAATTTCTGCACCCACACACCCTGGTCTATGACTCTCCGATTTCAAATCCCACTGGGACCGCAGGCACAGCACACGCCCCCGTACTTGGGAATGTGAGCTCTGCAAAAGCACTCGGTGCCACTCTGAGCGAAATGCTGTTACCTTGGCAATTGTTACTGTGAGTCGCTGGGAAGGGGAAGGAGAGGGGGGAAACAGAGAGTCATCGTTGGGAGACCTGAAGACGAAATGCTCAGTTCTGAAATGAGCAGGCTGGTGTCAGGCGATCTTGAGAAGAAGACCATCAGAACCCGAGAAGAACCTACTGGATCAGACCAGTGGCCCACCTTGTGTCCTGTTCCCACAGTGGCCAGCCTGATGCCTATGGGAAACCTGCAAACAGGATTCAAGCTTTTATTCAGAAGCATTGGTGCTTCCGATTGTGGAGGCAGAGCTCAGGGATTAGACAAATTCATGGAAGAGAAGGGCTATCAATGCCTACTAGCCATGATAGGCATGCTCTTCCTCCACGGCTGGAGGCAGTAATACTTCTGAACACCAGTTGCTGGAAACCACAGGAAGAGAGATGACTCTTGTGCTCAAATCCTGCACACTGGTTTCCCACTGGCACCTGGTTGCCCACTTGAGAACAAGATACTTGACTAGGAAGGCCATTGGCTTGATCCAGGGTTGACCTTTAAAGCCTTAATCAGCCTTGGCCCAGTATACCTGAAGGAGCATCTCCACTCCCATTGTTCAGCCCAGACACTGAGATCTAGCGAGGGCCTTCTGGTGGTTCCCTCACTGCAAGAAGTGAAGTTACAGGGAACCAGGCAGAGGGCCTCCTCGGTGGTGGTGCCCACCCTGAGGAATGCCCTCCCATCAGATGTCAAGGAGATAAGCAGCTATGTAACATCTGAATGCAGCCCTACATAGGGAAGTTTTTAATGTTTAATGTTTTATTATGTTTTTAATACGGTGGACGCTCGTGTTGCATGGATGCATGTTTGCAACCCGCAGCGTTCACAACCCGTGTCTGCGTGTCTACGCATGTGAGGGTTGTGATTTGGCACTTCTGCACATGCGCAAAGTGCGATTTAGCGCTTCTGCGCATACGTGACTGCCGAAACCTGGAAGTAACTCGTTATTTCCGTGTTTTGGCGGTCTGCAACCCCAAAAAATGCAACCTTAAGGTATGACTGTATTTTGTTGGAAGCCACAGAGTGGCTGAGGCGACCCAGGTGGGTGGCATATAAATATGATGGTGATGAGTAGGAACCTCTGGTTTTTGTATCTTACACTCTTTTTGCCTCTGGCAATGCCATTACTGCATGTCACCACTGGCATGCAGTACCCATAAGATTGCCCATGAGGTAATGTGCCCCCCCAGCTGAAAAAGCTCCCCCACCCCTGCTGTTAGACAGAGCAGCACGACAAGAACTCAGGCCTGGCCCAGGGTGTTTCTCCGCTTGAGGCAAAACAAAAAGTGCTGCCTCCAGCCATCTCCACCACCTCATCCTGAGTGCCTCCCCCCACTTCATGCTGAAGATGGTGAGGGAGTACAAGATAGAAGCATGTAGTGGAGGAGAGAAGCATGTACTGGAGGAGACAACTGCCTCACCATCCCTCGATGGCAGGCCGGCCCTACAAGGACCCAATATTGACACATCCTGTGTTCTAGCACAAGGTGTCCCCTTTCAATGAGAGAGGAAATTGCCATGCTCTCAGAGGTGTTCCCTGCATGTGCTGAGCATTTTGTTTCGTTCTTTTTTAAAAACAAAACAAAACACTTGTTGTGTGTGATGTTGGAGCACAATAGATTGAAATAGCTTCCTTGGCAAGGTGGAAAACCTTCACCTCTTATTTTCAGGCGTTTCAATGGAAGCAGCTTACGCAAGCGGTGGAGTGGACTTCAACGGTGAAGGAAGAGAGAAAGACGCCTCCCAGGTTCCATTGTCAGGAGTTTTGTCATCTCTCCAAAGGACCAAAATAGGGATGATTGTTACCACAAAAATTACCCTGAGCCACACATGGCATGACAACAATGCCACAAGCACACACACGTACACATATACAAACTGTTCTTTCAATACTCAAGTGAGGGATACTTCCTGCAACCACCTCCCTGCTGGGTCTTTCGAGCTTGCTTGAAAGGAGAAGGAAGTCCTAGACAATGGAGATCAAGTGGTTTGGGCGGAGAAGCTACAGGGGAGGAGGAGGAGGAGGAAGAGGGAGGGAGGAAGGAAGGAAGGAAAGAAAGAAAGAATAAGCGATAGGCACACAGAGGCCACTTGCATTCCAAAATAGGCCCTTGGCTGTTTTCAAGACCTCTTCTTGTTTCCTGTTTTTTTCTCCCCTCCCCTCAATTCCCCTTCCGCTAAGTGGTCCATTGATGAGTTGCCAAGGGTGACCAGAATGGTCAGCAGAGGCAGGCAATGAATGGTGTGGGTTGCAACGACGGCCCCTTCAACAAAGACCAAGCCACAGGGGATCCTTGTCAATGAGGCAAGAGGGCTTGGCCAAGTGACAGAAAATCTCAGGCGTGGAGAATTATGCCTTTGACGTTGTGATCACACACCAGCCACTGCTTTCTGACTGTAATACCAGTTTGACAATGGAACAAGCTACCCTGAAAGGTGGTGGACTCTCCTTCATGGGAGGTTTTTAAGCAGCATTGGGGTGGCCATCTGTCAGGGATTCCTTAGTTGAGGTTGGATGAGCCTTGGGGGTCCCTTCCAGCTCTACAGTTCCTTGATTCTGCGTGTTTGCTTCTATGGGCCAAAGAGGTCATGTGGCAAAGCCTGGCCTCTACAAAAGCTTCCATGTCAGGTCTGTGGTCTGCTATGTCCTTCGGACATCCCTAATGTATATGTATATGTGTTGCTCTGCCTACTTTTGCCTTCACCTCTGCCCCTACTGTGGGACACGGGTGGCACTTTGGGTTAAACCACATAGCCTAGAGCTTGCTGATCAGAAGGTTGGTGGTTCAAATCCCCGCGGCGGGGTGAGCTCCCGTTGCTCAGTCCCAGCTCCTGCCAACCTAGCAGTTTGAAAGCACAAAGTGCAAGTAGATAAATAGGTACCGCTCTGGCGGGAAGGTAAATGGCATTTCCGTGCACTGCTCTGGTTCACCAGAAGCAGCTTAGTCATGCTGGCCACATGACCCGGAAGCTGTACGCCGGCTCCCTCAGCCAGTAAAGCGAAATGAGCGCCACAACCCCAGAGTCAGTCATGACTGGACCTAATAGTCAGGGGTCCCTTTACCTTTAAGGAAAAGCAGGACATTCCATTATCAAATCAGAAAGCAGGACAGCTTCTGTAAATACGGGACTGTCCCTGGAATAGAAAACTTGGGAGGGTCTGTTGTTTCAGATACTGTGGCTTTTGATCTTCTTTGCCTGAGCATGTGTCTGTGCCAGACAACAAGCCCTAGGTTTCCAGGTTCTCAAATGTATTCTAAGGGAACCCCTTTTGGCCTGGCTCTGTCTAGACTAAAAAACATGCTTCCTCACAGCTGGTGTTCACTTCCTGCTTCTTCCCCAGTCACTGCCCATTTCCTGTTTCCTCCTCAGCCGTCAGCCACTTATAGTGACACAGTTTCTGGTTGAGAATTCTACCTTAGCTCTAGAATCTATTCGATCTTTAGCCCTAGAATCAGGGATGGGGAACCTGTGACTCTCCAGAAGTTACTGGATTCCAGCTCCCATCAATCCCAATCAGCACTGCCAAGGCCCAAGGATATTAGGAGTTGCAATGCAAGAACAGCTTTCGCCACTCTTTAGAGGGGTGGGTTGGTATTTGTATAATGTTGACTTTATTGGCATAAATTCCAAATGTATAACTTCACACAGCTGGGAAAACTGCCAGCATCCTCTAGAAGACACAAATGGAGCCCATTTTCCATCTCAGCCCAAATAAGATGACTAAGTGAGGCCGTGGGCCTCTCCGCTTCTTTTCCTTCCAGTTATTGATCAGAAAGCGAAAGATGTCAGCCATTGTGAATGTAGCGGTGTTTAAACCACTTGAGAGTCATTAGAGTGCCGATCTCCCGTCCTACCATTTCCTTTGTTTCCTGGGGTGAGAAACAAGGACGGGATCTGATTCACTGACAACCCGTCTTTGCCATTCATGAAAAGGTAGAAATGAGTCAGTAAACAAAGTCTCGAGGCATGAAATCGAGCACAAAAGGAACTTTCCAAGAGCTGTAGCTTTGCAGTAGAGCAACTCTGCTACATGTGTAAGGACCCGGGTTCAGCCCTTCCTGAAATCCTGGAGAAATGCTGCCAATCAGAAGAAGAAGAAGAAGAAGAAGAAGAAGAAGAAGAAGAAGAAGAAGTTCTGCTTTATCACTACCCTAAGGAGTCTCAAAGTGGCTAACATTCTCCTTTCCCTTCCTCCCTCACAACAAACACTCTGTGGGCTGAGTGAGGCTGAGAGACTTCAGAGAAACATGACTAGCTCAAGGTCACCCAGCAGCTGCATGTGGAGGAGTGGGGAAGCGAACCTAGTTCACCAGATTACAAGTCCACCGCTCTTAACCACTACACCACACTGGCTCTCACACCACACTGGCTCTCTCAGGGTAGATGACGCTGGCCTAGATAGACCAATGGTTTGTCTCAGTGTAAGGCAGTGTCTTATGTTTGTGTTTTGAGGGCAGGGATGGAACTCAGCAGCAGAAGGACCCAGGTTCAGCTCAGCATCTTCAGAAAGGAGTGGGAACGCCCTCTTGTCTGAAACCCTGGTGTGATGGCCTGGGACTGGGGCTCGGACTTGGAACCAGAGGAATCTCAGTCTGCACCGGATCCTTTGCCTCAGGCATCACCTGAACCAAGTCTGGGGCCTGATCCTGAAGAGTCCCAGTCTGCACAGGTTCCCCTGCAACAAACACCAACTGGGCCGAGTCAGGGGCCTGAGCCTGCCCTGGCTCCAGATGTGGGGATTCCCTTGTTGCCTTCAGCTGGGCCATCACTTACAGCTGCTCCACTACCAGTTGGGTCAGGGGAGGCTGAGGCGGCCTCTGGGTCTAGTAACCCACCGACGTCTCCCAAGCTGCAGAGACTGAGGTCTGAGAGAAGGAAAGACCTGAGTACTTGCAGGAGGAGTGCTCGCCTTTGGGCGAGACAGGGAGGTGAGTCGCCGGGGGATCAGGACTGGCCACTACCCTGACAAAGATAGAAGGCTGTTGGACCTCACCCAGGTTGCAGGAGCAACATTGCCATATGCTAGATCCTGCCCCGTCCTTGCCTGGTTTCCTGCCTCATGTCCTGCCTTGGCCCTGTCGGGCTGACTCCCAGTGGAACCTTCAGATTCTGGACCGGTCCTGGACAGCATTTCATGGGTTATCCCCAGGCCCAGCACACCTGAGAAGCCATTGCCAGTTAGTTTAGATAGTACTGGGCTGGACTGACTAGCCTCTGATGTTCTAACCTGATGTGGCAACAGTTAGATCCAGGCTGGGCTTTATATAATGTTCTCCTGTATTGGATGAAAAGAAATCCCTTCTTCAATTAATTGTTGCTTGTTTTGTTACTGGGTGTATTCTGCATGACTCCTGTGCTCACCTCTTTGTTAGCAATTAATTCTGAACATGCTTCAGGTCAATGGCATTCAGAATGAGTCTGGACCATTTTCATGGTGTGCATATGCCCTATATACATTCTCAGAGTACTTTTGTAGCCAAAAATCAACAGCTCACAAAGCGTGGGGGTTATCAGCAGAGTCAGGGAAATGCCCAGGGTTTGCAGAAGCATGAAAGAAGTGTGTTGGGGGGGGGGGAGCTAAGGGGGTGTGAATCCCCACCCCAGCAACCCTTTGCAAACTGAGCATGCTCACTAGGCTCAGATCAGGGACCGTGTCGGGAGGAAAGCAACAAGCCATAAAGGAAGATGAATGAAACGGAATATCCTGGAAGAGGTCATGACTACGTGGAATCTAAGCAAGACAGATCCATGATGCAACATTTTGCTGCAGGTCCCAATTTAAGGTCCCACTTGGTTATTGGAACAGCTAAGTGAGGTTGTTATATTCTTCAGCCTTCCAAAGCTACAAGTCTGTAAAGAAAGACAAACAATGGCTTGGCACCTCCAAGTCAGTGGTGGAGCAAGATAGGTGTGAGCAAGATTTCTTGTCACTCCCCCCCCCCATTGAATTTTTTAATTTTTGCCTGCAAAAATTGTTTGACTTTATTTCATTTTTCCCCCAGACCCAAAGTTGTTGAGCTTTTTGGGGGGAGGAAGCTGGAAGCCTGCATGCACCCAAGCTGCAGCGTTTCTCACAGAGTGAAATAAACTCGGAGTCGAGTGTGGATTTCATGCTCTTTATTCAGTTTATAGTAGTGAGGAATGAAAGTTCTCCCAAAATATCTGCTTTATATACATTATTTACACAATGGGCAGCACATGATTGGCTTATTCCAGGATTCTCCCGTGGGCCAATCAGGTTGCGGTTTCACTTCCACCTGGAGCTGGATTGGGTGGCTCCTGCGGACCAATCAGACTGCTTCATTGTTCTAGGACCAATCAGACTGCTGCATTTTGGATCCTATTGTTCTAGGACCAATCAGACTGCTGCCTTTTGGATCCTATTCAACTCAGTACACAACACAGATGTTGAGTTCTGCACACCTGGGGCGAACCACACCCACAGCACCTACTGAAACCACCTTACGACGCCTCTGCTCCAAGTTCCCCCTTATGTAAAGTAGTACATTGACCGCTCACTAGCCTCAAAGGTGGGTAACTTTTGCGACCGAGTACGGGCTCCCTGGGCCTCTGGAATCATGCCATAGCTACCTGGCCATTGCTCTGTCCTCTGAGCTGGCCACTGAGGTTGCAGGGTTCCTGCCTGGCCCTGGTTTAAATAAGCCAATCAGGGGTGGCTTGGGGGCGGAGCCAAGGCCAGGTAAGGAGGTTCCCTCTGACGCAGGCCATTCAGTTGGTGCAAGTGATTCTCTAAGCACCATGTAGATACTTTTTGAACCTCCCACCTGTACGCTGATTCATCTCCACCTGTAATTAGACCCATTACAGTGGTACCTCAGGTTATATATGCTTCAGGTTACAGATGCCTCAGGTTACAGACTCCGCTAACCCAGAAATAGTACCTTGGGTTCAGAACTTTACTTCAGGATGAGAACAGAAATCGTGCAGTGGCGGCGCGGAGGTAGCAGCGGGGGCCCCATTAGCTAAAGTGGTCTTCAGGTTAAGAACAGTTTCAGATTAAGAACGGACCTCCAGAACGAATTAAGTTCTTAACCTGAGGTACCACTGTATGGTAGTATCACTGGTTTCACTGGTGTTCGGTTGTTGTTGTTGTTTAGTCGTTTAGTCATGTCCAACCCCATGGACCAGAGCACACCAGGCACTCCTGTCTTCCACTGCCTCCCACAGTTTGGTCAAACTCATGCTGGTAGCTTTGAGAACACTGTCCAACCATCTCGTCCTCTGTCGTCCCCTTCTCCTTCTGCCCTCCATCTTTCCCAACATCAGAGTCTTTTCTAGGGAGTCTTCTCATGAGGTGGCCAAAGTCTTGGAGCCTCAGCTTCAGGATCTATCCTTCCAGTGAGCACTCAGGGCTGATTTCCTTCAGAATGGAGAGGTTTGATCTTCTTGCAGTCCATGGGACTTTCAAGAGTCTCCTCCAGCACCAGAATTCAAAAGCATCCATTCTTTGGTGATCTGACTTCTTTATGGTCCAGCTCTCACTCCATGAGCAAAATCCTCTAGTCCATCAACATAATAGAGGGTAGCGTGGTAACGCACCCCTCACATGGTGGTGTTAGCAGGGCCCTGTTAGAGGGGTTTATGCTGGGGGTCACTGACCATGAGTGCTCAGTGTATGGTCAAATTCCCAGAATTTGGGGGGGGGGCAACTGCATAAACACACATTTTGCAGTGTCCCCCATAATTCCTGCCTGCCCCTGCTTAGCCTCGGACCCCAACTGAGGGCTGAGAGGGATACACACCAAAAGGCTAAGCCAAGGTTTCTTACATATGAAATTCAATAAAGTTGTGACCTAATTTTTAATCCCATAACTATGCTATGTTGTGTTTTATTCATCTGGGTTTGGCTCCTTGGGATGATGGGCCTGCGACTGGGCACACAAATCCCAGAATTAGTCACAGAATCAAGAAAATTGTAGAGTTGGAAGGGACCCTGTGTTCAAAAGAAAGCAAACCAAATGGAATGGAAGGGATATTCAGCCAGATGTACAATTTCACTGGGTTTGTTTCTTAGTTTGTTTGGGGAAGTTTTTTTCTACCACTTCAAAACAAAACATAGTTTTTAAGTGTAACTGCCTTGGTACCAGCCAGCCACAGGTAATTGTACTAAATTAGATTTGTAAGCTACAGTGCAATCTTTGCATTGTTGCAAGCGGACTATGCAATCTTATTGTTAGTGTCACAACTACCTTGTAAGATAGTTAGACTGGGGGGGAAATGCTCTCAGGACAATTTTAAAGCATTGTCTCTCACCTTTTCAGTTGCTGATCTGCATGGTTACAGTTGGTTTCATAAAGCCATGGACTAGAAAACTTTACAAGCTGAGGTGTCCAAATGATTTAGCTAGAACCAGATTGGTCATCAAATTCAACTTCAAGCGTCTAGTCCCTGATAAATGAAAGTATATCCTCCTTCCTGTCTCAGACCTGCATTTCTCATTTCCATACAAACTCTTATGTTTGCAACAACATCCCATCCCAGGAATCAACTCCCCTTCTTATTCCTTTTCTCATGCAGAATTTTCCATTTTAACCAGCTCCCTATCCCATGACTTTAGCAGCCATTTTATAGGCAGATACTGGAAGGTGATTATCTCCATGCTGTGCTGAGCTTCACTCCACCGATTTCTCCTGATCAAACAGCAGTTGGAAGCACAGGAGGAGACCTGATCAGTTTTTCCTCTGAGCAGTCAACAATGTTATTCCCATAGCCCAAAAACTTAGGGCACTTGCAGACTCTTACTATATTTCAGTCAGAATTCTTCACATGCCAGCAAATTAAGGTTTACATGTTTATTATAGCCAATTGGGAGATCTTGCACAACAAACTCACCTACCTCGAAAGATTAGACCTTTTGCAATAAGGAAAGATGTAGGGGAATACAGTGGAACATGTAGGAAAACACTTTCTTCCTAAGAACACAATCTAGATCAGGCCTGCTGGATCAAGCTAGCGGCCAATATACTCCAGCATCCTGTTCTCACAGCGGCCAAACAGATGTTCCTATAGGAAACCCACAAGGTGGACCTATACACAACAGCACTCTTCTCTCCCATGGCTTCCAGCAACCGGTATTCAACCCGATGTCATCTACTGT
Organism: Podarcis liolepis; assembly: GCF_965112155.1. Taxonomy (NCBI): domain Eukaryota; kingdom Metazoa; phylum Chordata; class Lepidosauria; order Squamata; family Lacertidae; genus Podarcis; species Podarcis liolepis. The sequence continues at coordinate 4,754,669 of NC_139560.1, read as the reverse complement.
AACCTCTCTGTGAACAAATCAGAATAAATGCTCATTAAATAGCCAAAGTTGTTTGTGGCTTAAGGCCCTCGTATTTACGGGGCCGCCTCTCCTGGTATGCCCTGCAGAGGACCTTAAGGTCCATGAATAATCATAGTTTAGAGGTCCAGGGCCCTAAAGAAATCAGATTATCCTCCACCAGGGCCAGGGCCTTCTCAGTGATGGCTCCAAACTGGTGGAATGCTCTGTCCCATGAGACCAGGGTCCTGAAGGATTTAACCTCCTTCCTCAAGGCCTGTAAGACAGAGCTATTCTGCCTGGCTTTCAATTTGAACTTAGCCTAATCTTTTATTCCCCTTCCTTCCCTCCCCCTCCCCTTTTTATGAAGATTACCCACTCTGGGATCCCACAGCTAATTCTCCCCTGGTCTCCTCGCTGGCCCAAATAGGACTAATTTAGCCAGCTAGCCCTGGGGATCATCTAATGCTTATTGGATGGATTTCCCCCCTAAATTGATTTTTGAATTCTGAATTTATTGTTATTCATGCTTTATACTGTATTTTATGCTGTTTTTTGTTGCATCAATTAAGTGGTCTTGTGCTCGGATCCTGCTTATGGGTTTCCAGCAGGTCTCTCATTGGCCCCTGCAAGAACAGGAGGTTGGATCAGATGGATCAAGAGTCTGGTCCAGCAGGCTCTTCTTATGTTCTGATCTTCTCCTGAAAATGAATATGGATGATAGGCACCAGCTCCTAGGGGTCAGGGCAGTTTCAGCCCCCCGCCCCATGTGGGTTTTTTTTGAGGAGGCTTAGCTCCCTCAATGTTCAGAGGGCTTTCAGCTCTGCCCCATGGTTCCTTGCGATTTACACTGAAGTGTAGGTAGGTTCCCATGAGGCTAAATACAGTGATAACAGCAGAAACCTTTATTGAACTAACAGAACTGGACAACAGGGGCAAAGCAACTTCTTATACACATGTCTGAAGGCCAGGACCACTCCCACTCCCCACGTGATTGGCCGTCTAAACTTCCTTTTTTTAAAAAAAATATTTATTAAAGTTTCAACATTACAAAGAAAAAAAGAAAAAGAGAAACAAAAAAAATACAAGCAATAAACAATTACAAAACCTCAGAAACATAAATAAATACAGTAATACAAAACATCGACAATACAAAAAGGAAAAAGGCAAAAAAGAAAAAACAAAAACATTTAATAACCCCCCAAAAAAAGAACAAACAAAGATAAAAAGAACCCCGTATTTTCATACCCTTATCTTTCATTTGCTTATTTCCTCGACTTCCTCACGCCTCCTTTTTTGTATTCTAGTTCGATTAATTATTCTAGCAAGTTCTTTCCCTCTTTCTCAAATTTAGTTCCATAATGGCTGTCTAAACTTCCAAGCTGCCAATCATAACTCAGAGTTTAAGAGCCAATGGCAGAGGCCCAAATCCTGAAATGTTCTGTGACTGGATATCATGTATTGAATCAGAACACAGGGGCTCAGTATCCTTAGTCAAGACTCAAGCTCAGGCAAACACAGACCACTGAATACATAACATTGTTGTTGTTGTTTAGTTGTTTAGTCGTGTCCGACTCTTCGTGACCCCATAGACCAGAGCACGCCAGGCACTCCTGTCTTCCACTGCCTCCTGCAGTTTGGTCAAACTCATGCTGGTAGCTTCAAGAACACTATCCAACCATCTCGTCCTCTGTCGTCCCCTTCTCCTTGTGCCCTCCATCTTTCCCAACATCAGGGTATTTTTCAGGGAGTCTTCTCTTCACATAACATACATACATAACATACATACATACAACATCATAATGTCATACAACGTCACATGTGTGATGTCAGGACCTCACGTCAGGAGCCCTCAATCAACCTGAGAAGATGGCGTCTCCAATCTGGATGAATGCTCAGTGAACGGGTAATCTGGAAGCACTGTTAATCAGAGGCCTTCCTGTTCAATGAAAGTGTTTCTTAGCTTCAGCTTATCTTCACTTATTCTTCTCTTCCTGTTTCCACCTTTGGCTTGTCCATGCCATGAAGACTGTAAGTGCTCAGGGACATGCACTGTGTGAAATTATTATTACTTTTTGGTTGCCTACAGCACCCAACTTACATTTCAGGCACCCTGTTTAATACAGAAGCTGTAATTGCTAGTCACGCCCAGACCTAACATCCCCAGACGTGGTTTGTGGCACTGAGCTTACAAGAATCACTGAGCAGAAAGGCACAAGTGCTGGCTGATTGATGCAAAATTGCTTTCCTCTACTTGGCTGTGTTCTCTCTCTCTCTCTCTCTCTCTCGCCATATGCTGGCGAACACCCCCAGGACAATGGATGACAATACATCTGGAGAGTGACAGTAATCATACAAATCTTGTCTGCTTTCAGAAATCCATAAGGTGGCCTTTAATGGCATGTGACAGGCAGGGAGAATTACTCATTAAGACGTGAAAAATGTTCTCTCAGTTTGTGTTGGTGTGCAATCATTCTTCGTGTGCATGTGTGTGTATGTATGTGTGAATTATGGATGATCATGTGCATTTGTGATCAGCTGGTCCACTGGGGCTACTGGAAAAGGCCAAACAACTTTAAGAAATTCCCTCCATGAAATCACATTCCTGTCCCTTGAAGTTACAGAGGTAATTCTCTCCATTACCTGTTCTCTGTACTATCAGGTCTCTGAACTACTCTGCCAAATCCAGTCTAAACATATAGCTATGGCCATATGTCTCAAAGCAAAAAAAACCCCATGGACTGTCTGAAATTCAGCCCTACTAGGAAGGTTCCCGCTCCATCTATTGTTTTGAAGTCTATATGGCACAGCTGCTACAACAGATATAGGATTAGTTGGGATCAATAATAGCCTTAGATTATATCCATGTCATGTATTAGTTCTGAGCATGCTCAAAGCTGTTTCTCTGAAAGCCAGATCCCCTCATAGGAAACAAGAGGAACAACAGGGAGTGTTTCCTACTCTGAAGTGCTTTTTTGTTTGGTGTTTTTATTGTGACTTTGCTAGAGAAAGAGAACAAGCAAGCAAAGGTATATCTCTTTCTATAATAAATAAATCTCTCTTTTTAACTTTTCTGAATAGGGGATTGGAAGAGCAATAGTGGATGGCTTTTGCTGGTAATAAAAACTCTGTATTAAACTTCCCCCTGCATTCGCTCATTAAAAGCATCAGGAACAGCTTGGTGAGGCAGCACAAGTAGATCTGAGCCACAGGTAATTCCAGAGTATTTTCCATAGTATTTCTAGAAAAGGTACGTGGATCTGTTTCCAACAGACCCCTCCCCTAGTTTAAATTCAGAATAGCTTGAATCTGGAGGAATGCAGGAAAATGCTATCACTATTGTATCTAGCTTGCTTTTTCATTTCTCAAATGAAAGGTTTGGGCACTATGCCTGTGTGAATGCAACTCCACACCGTTCCCCAAACCTGGAAGATATTTTCCCTAATTTCAGACATAACAGAGGCTGATTATTATTAATCCAAGGTGATGTGTTCTAGAGATAATGACTTCGCATTTTCAGGCCTTGCATTGCAAATATGTTCCACTGTGCTCTCGTGTGCCATGGATCAAACAAAACCATTATTATTATTATTATTATTATTATTATTATTATTATCATCATCATTTCCACCACCCTTCACCATTAAGGTCCCAGGGCGAGTTTTGGTATAACAACACAATTTTCAAATAGTATAAACACAGACAAAGAAATCAGTAAACAATACCCCCCCCAATTGGCATCAAAAACACAAAGACACGTTTTTTAAAAAAATTAAGGGAGGGCAGGGTGCCTTGGCAAGCAGAAAGAGGAGGCTGTGTGAGCATGCCATGTGCAAAAGCCCAGGCCCACTCTGACTGGCAGCAGCTGTGATGGCCTGGGACTCGGGCTTGGACTTGGAGGCAGAGGAGTCTCAGTCCACACCGAATCCTTTGCCTCAGGTGGCATCTGAACCAAGTCTGGGGCCTGATCCTGAAGAGTCCCAGTCTGCACAGGTTCCCCTGCAACAAGCACCAGCTGGGCCGAGTCAGGGGCCTGAGCCTGCCCTGGCTCCAGATGTGGGGATGACCTCGTTGCCTTCAGCTGGGCCATCACTTACAGCTGCTCCACTACCAGTTTGGTCAGGGGAGGCTGAGGCGGCCTCTGGGTCTAGTAACCACCGACGTCTCCCAAGCTGCAGAGACTAAGGTCTGAGAGAAGGAGAGACCTGAGTACTTGCAGGAGGAGTGCTCGCCTTTGGGCGAGACAGGGAAGTGAGTCACCGGGGGAGCAGGACCGGGCGTTACCCTGTCAGAGATAACCCACCCCAGGTTGCAGGAGCAACATTGCTGTATGCTAGATCATGCCTGTTACCCTGTGCCTGACCTAGCCTGGTTTCCTGCCTTGGCCCTGTTGGACTGACTCCTTGCGGAACCCTTGGATTCGGGACCGTACCTGGACCGCGTTACTCGGGTTACCCCCGCGCCCAGCACAGCAGCTTTCCAAAGTTTCACAGCCGTACCTGGAGATAGAATCATAGAATCATAGAATCATAGAGTTGGAATAGACCACAAGGGCCATCGAGTCCAACCCCCTGCCAAGCAGGAAACACCATCAGAGCACTCCTGACATATGGTTGTCAAGCCTCTGCTTAAAGACCTCCAAAGTAGGAGACTCCACCACACTCCTTGGCAGCAAATTCCACTGTCGAACAGCTCTTACTGTCAGGAAGTTCTTCCTAATGTTTAGGTGGAATCTTCTTTCTTGTAGTTTGGATCCATTGCTCCGTGTCTGCTTCTCTGGAGCAGCAGAAAACAACCTTTCTCCCTCCTCTATGTGACATCCTTTTATATATTTGAACATGGCTATCATATCACCCCTTAACCTCCTCTTCTCCAGGCTAAACATGCCCAGCTCCCTTAGCCGTTCCTCATAAATGCCAGATGCCAGGCATAGATGCCAGGCGTTGAAACTGCGAACTTCTGTATTGACAACAGGATCTCTGACAGGGAGCTGTTCCCTGTCCCTTTGTCTTTATGCCACATCTGTGCAGTTGCATGTGACCAGGGGTGTGCCTGTGAGAGGGACACCCATGACATCCCCTGACGAGGGTCTCTGTTTTCTTTCACATATACCATATTTTCCCATGTATAAGATGTCCCCTATTTGGAGGGGGGTGCAAAATTAAGAAAATGGAGGGAGATTGCCCATAGTTGTTGAGCTTTTTAAAGGGGGGGTTGCCAAAAATTGCTCACCTTGAACTACACTGCCACTCGCATGCGGCGCCTATCGTCTGTCCCCTCACCTAGCACCCACCCGATTGCCATGGCAACACCAAATCAACACAAGACCTTGCCACAGCAACCAATGACACACCCAATAGCCACTCTCTCTGTGTGTGTGTGCATATATATAAATAAAATCTTCCCCATCCTCAGCTCCCTTTTCCTGCCAGCCTCTCTCTGTAGCAAGTGACTCAGCCCTGACAGCTCAGATTGGGGGGCAGCCCCCTCAGATGCTGAAATGCCAGCCAATCTAAGCAGCAGATTCAGATTAAAAGCCAACTATTATGTACGTGTACGTGCATATATATAAATAATGGGGTTTCCCCCCTTCTCCCTCCCTCCCTCACTCTCCCCCCCCCCGGCATGGTGAGTCAGTTAATCAAGCTTGCTTTGTGATGGCATAGGGTGCCATTGCTGGTGGGCAGAGACCAGCCAGCCAAAGATGGGCATTTCCTGTCTCACCCTGCTTTCACAACAGCCCCAAGCGATTGCTAGGAAGAGAAAAAAGCCACAAGCCTAATTGGGATCGCATTCTGAGTTCCAGCGCTGCTCTTTGGGTTTTCCCTTCCGGATCTTGGGGGGCTTTATTTGTGCGCGATAGGAGGGGAAATGCCCCCTTTTCACAGAGAAGACAGGGTCGAAATAAAGAGCTCACAGTAAACGCCAGTCTGTCTGCTCCGTTCAGTACCAGGGTCGGTGGGATATCCTGCCTGCGGCAAATGCAAACTCCAGCCTTGCTTTATGTATTGCATTGTCCTGTGTTTGAGGCGGCTTGAATGGTGGTTGCAGGAGGCTGGAGAAGGGGGTGGGGGAATGGTAGAGAAAAGAGGGAAGCACTTCTATGAGGGATGGAAGCACTCCAGCAAAATGTTAAGCGCCAGAGCAGTTTCAGAGGGAGAAATATATATATACAGTGGATGCTCGGGTTACAAACTTGATCCGTGTGGGATGCACATTCGCTACCCGCACTGGCGCATCTGTGCACGTGCAGGTTGTGATTTGGCACTCCTGTGCATGCGCAAAGTGCAATTTAGTGCTTCTGTGCATGCACAACTGCTGAAACCTGGAAGTAAGCCGTTCCGGTACTTCCTGGGTTCGGCGGTCCACAACCCAAAAAATCGCAACCTGAAGCATCTGTAACCTGAGGTATGACTGTACCGTGGTACCTCTTATCGAACGGGATCCATTCCGGAGCCCCGTTCACATCCTGAAGCAAATGCAACCCGCGTCTGCGCATGTGCGGGTCATGATTCATCGCTTCCGCGCATGCGCGTGATGTCATCTTGAGTGTCTGCGCATGCACGAGGGGCGAAACCCGGAAGTAACATGCTCCATTACTTCTGGGTCACCACAGAGCGCAACCCGAAAATGCTTAACCTGAAGCTACTTCAACCCAAGGTATGACTGTATAAGTATCTCTCTAGTGAATAGCAAACTTCTGGAAGGGTGAGGTAGCAAGAATGTGAAGGAATATAATAATAATGAATGATAATATTTTTATCCCGCCTTTCCCCGGACTGGGACTCAAGGTGTCTCCTTCCTTGGAGGTTTTTAAGTGGAGGTTAGATGGATACCTGCCATGGATGCTTTAGCTGAGATCCCTGCATTGCAGGGGGGGGTGGACTGGATGGCCCTCGGGGTCCCTTCCAACTCTACAATTCTATGATTCTGTGTGCCTTACACAAATCAAAAAGATGCAGATAATATACAAAAAGCTAAGGTGCATTAAACATCATCGTTTAAAAGTAGTTAGATCCAAATAGAATTAAAACAACATAAAAAACAGATCTGTTAAAATACAGATGATAAGGACAGGCACAGTACAGTGGTACCTCGGGTTACAGGCGATTCAGGTTACAGACTCCGCTAACCCAGAATAGTACCTCAGGTCAAGAACTTTGATTCAGGATGAGAACAGAAATCACATGGTGATGGCGCGGCGGCAGCAGGAGGCCCCATTACCTAAAGTGGTACCTCAGGTTAAGAACAGTTTCAGGTTAAGAACGGACCTCCAGAACAAATTAAGTTCTTAACCTGAGGTACCACTGTACTATTAAATCCCTTTCCTTTAAAAAAAAGAAACAAAAGGTTCTTGAATGCCTGTCAGAATAAAATAGTCTTCACCTGCCGGCAGGTGGTCAACAAGGTACGAATCAGTCTAGCTTCCCTGGGGAGGGAGTTCCAAAGTTGTCTGGGAGCAGCCACTAGCAAGGCCCCCTCCCACATCCCCCCCAACATGCCTGTGTGGGTGGTGGAAGAGAGAGAAGAGGGTGTCACCCACCTATAGCTGTCAACATTTCCCCTTTTTTAAAGGGAATTCCCTTATTCCAAATAGGATTCTTCGCAAGAAAAAGGAAAAGTTGACACCTATGCACCCACCCAGTTTTTGCTGCAGAGGTCGACCTGTATATGGCTTGCAACATTTTAATAAAAATTAAACAGCAACCGCCATATGGTTCTTTGACCTTCTTGTGATATTCCAGTTTGTCCTCTCAGGGGAAGCAATTCATTTAGATTGGGTTTGCTTGATCCAGGACAACAGCACAATGCAATGATGACAGCAACAGTACTGCCACATTATCAAGAGGGTTGCCTGTATTGCAGCAAAATCAGCAGTCTTTGGAACTAAAAATCTGTCTTCTTCTTCTTCTTTGGTGATCACGTGTAGCCGAGTAAGATTGTCTACCATGAACGCGGTCTTAACAGTGACTGTGGAGGTCAATTCTGGATCCACACGTCCTTCAACAGTGGGGACATAGGTTTCCGGGTGGCAGTTGATCATGGTGAGGGTTTGCCTTCTTCTTAGGGTACCTTCTTCTTAGCATGTTTCTTTCTTTTGCCCTGAGTTGGCATGTCTTCAAAGCCCATGACAACTTTGGTAAAGGCTGTTCTCCAATTGGAGCGCTTAGAGGGGGGCAGTGGACATGATGCCAGGGATTGAGACAGAGATCGTCTGAGATGCTTGCCACTGAACTATGGACCTTCCATAGCACCTTTAGGACTGTGGGGGAAAAGGCATGTCAGTGGTAGCCAATATAGTGCCCTCCCTTCCATAAAACCTAGGAGATCCCACTCACATAGGAAGCATCTTTGGCCCGCTCAATACCTTTGGCCCCTTCAATATTGGGCAGAAGGTGTGTCCTCTGCCTCAGCATCTGCTGCCTCACTCTCCCTAATGGAAGGGCCACCCCTGTGTGCAGAGCTTTTGTTTTTATGGGGGAACATTGAGTCATTTATTTACCATTAAAGCATCAATGATCAGGTGATTGTCATGGCTTGCAGAGCCCCATGCACAGGGCTTTGCAGGTGCCGTCAATCAGCTGATCTGCAATGCCTCTAGGCCTCCTTTTTTGCCCCACATTGGATATGGGCATGGCTTGGTAGCAATGAAGATAGTATAGCAGAATCCCTCATTGACATCCATAAGGTTGGGACTCCAGATGAACTCTTCAAGAAATAAAAGTAGAATCCAATCCATGAATATATCCATCCGGTAACAAGTGATTGCTTCCACGGGCAACCGAGTTGTTTATATGGGAAGTAAGCATTCAAATTCCACGTCTCTCTCTTTCTCTCTCTCTCCTCACTTCAAATAGAGTACTTCTTTTTCTCTCTCAAAATGATACAATCACAGCTCACACAATCAGCTGGAAATAAACTGAAATGAAAGCCATTGAATGATGAGATGTTGAGCTGAAATAATGCATACATGTGTGAATCAGTGGAGTGGCTGTGAGTAGCCTCATTATTCCAGCTGCAATTCCTTTCTCCTCTGCGAGGCCCTTCGTTTGCTCAACACATCGGTGATGTGTGCAAAACATTCCCGTTGCTGTGGGTTCAAGGTTCAATTGTGGGACACTGACATTTAATGGAAAAGGTATGAGAATGGGGCAATGGGCAATGCCCAAGTTTTGATGGGGTTTGCATGATAAAAAAATCTGGATAACACACATGTTGATTGATTGATTGATTGATTGATTGAATTTACATCCCACCTTTTTCTCCAAGTAACTCAAGGTGGCTTATATAGTTTTCCCCCTCCTCAGTTGACCCCCCACAACAACCCTGTAAAGTAGTTTAGGGCTGAGTGGCAGTGGCTGGCCCAATGCCAGCCAGGGAGCTCCATCACCAAGTGGGGATTTGAGTCCTGGTTTTCCAGGTCCTACTCCAACACTCTAACCACTACACCAGGCTTCCTCAACCTCGGCCCTCCAGATGTTTTGGCCTACAACTCCCATGATCCCTAGCTAGCAGGACCAGTGGTCAGGGATGATGGGAATTGTAGTCTCAAAACATCTGGAGGGCTAAGGTTGAGAAAGCCTGCACTACACTGTACTGTGTGCTGCAAAAGTTAATGGGAAAGATGAAACAAGGGGGACTGAGCAGCAAAGAGAAGATGACATGAACTTGAAGGGATTTGATGTGTGATCTATATATCAATCAATCAATCAATCAATCAATCAATCAATCAATCAGTGGAACATATTTCTTTCTACCAGGTCAGGAATGCAGATGAGGAATGAAGCAGGAATAAGAAGAATGTGGTCCACCAGTTCACCACTGACTAATTTCTCCTGGGACTATCTGGCTATTTGCCGGGATTCTTGCAAACAAAACTGGATCATCTTATACTCTTAAGAAAGCACATTCTTGCTTTGTATATTTAAAGCACATCAGAGGACCACAGGGATTAAAGCTATTAAAAATAATTAGACAACACAAGTTGGAAAAGCCAGGATAGAAAGCTACCTTACTTCAACTCCATGTTGCTAAATACTGTCTACTCAAGTCTGACAGTGACTCTTAGGAATCATGTGTGAAGTGAGGGTTTCTTGCTATCCATTGCTGGAGAGCACAAACAGAGAGAATGCTTCTATGCTCAGGTCCTACTTATAGTCTTCCTGCAGGTATCTGCCTGGCCATTGTTGTCAGTTCATTTCCTGGTTGAATTTCAAGTGTTCAACACCCTGAATTACTTAGGCCCCAAATATCTGAAAAAACTGCCTTATTTCCTCACTGATTCTCTTGGGTGTTAAGATCAGCAGAGGGAGTCCTCTTGGTGGTTCCACAACCCTCAGAAGCTCAAAGGGTGATGGTCCAGGAGAGGGCATACTCTGTTGTGGAATTCCCTCCCTACAGAAGTGCATTTGGCTCTGTCACTATATAGCTTTCACTGAATGCTGAAGATACACCTCCTTACCTTTGACATATGAGATGTGCATGTTTTCAGGACCCACCCTATCCTTGTAATTGGTGTCAGCTTAATTCAAATTCTTGCAAACTGCCCTGGGAAGTCTTGATGAAGGGCAGGGAATGAATATCTTTCTTCTTCTGCACAAAATGGGATTTTGGTCTGATTCAGCGGGATTTTTCTGATATCCTTAGCCTTGCTTCCAGAGATGCTCACCAGTGTCTGAACATGGGACCATTTTCATGGAGGTAAATGTAAAGGGACCCCTGACCATTAGGTCCAGTCATGGCTGACTCTGGGGTTGCGGCGCTCATCTCGCTTTATTGGCTGAGGGAGCCGGCGTACAGCTTCCGGGTCATGTGGCCAGCATGACTAAGCCAGAAACCAGAGCAATGCCTGGAAACACTGTTTACCTTCCCGCCGGAGCGGTACCTATTTATCTACTTGCACTTTGACGTGCTTTCGAACTGCTAGGTTGGCAGGAGCAGGGACCGAGCAACGGGAGGTCACCCTATCGCAGGGATTCAAACCGCAGCGCCACCCGCGTCCCTTCAATAAGATTTATGGGGTAGGTAAATTTCCGCTTGGCCTGGGGAGGGGCAAGACCTTGACTAGCTCCAGCTGCAAAATTTGAGGCTGCTGAACAGATCCTTGGGTTGGGATATTGTTTAAGGGGTTATGTTGGGGGGGGGTGTTGTTATTATTGATATTAAAATTCTGCCTCTTTATTTTTAATTTTATTATTCCTGTGGAAATTGTTCAGTTTAGCTGTGTACTTTTTTATTTACTCTATTTATGACTCTTTTTGCTTTAACTATGGAAAGGTGGCATACAAATAAAACGAGGGTGATAGTGATGGAAAGTGTAATGCTGGTGGTCAACAAAAGAGGTTTAAAGGCTCTCTCAAGGCAAATCTAAAAAAATGTAGTATACATTTTTAACTGACAACTGTTAAACACTGGCCTGAGAGTGCTCCGATTGGAGAACAGCCTTTACCAAAGGTGTTGTGGGCTTTAAAGACACTCGAACTCAGGACAAAAGGGAGAAATGTGCTAAGAGGGAGGCACGCTTGGCAAACCCTCACCATGATCAACTTCTGCCCGGAAACCAATGTCCCCACTGTGGAAGGACGTGTGGATCCAGAATTGGCCTCCACAGTCACTTATGGACTCACTGTTAAGACCATGTTCATGGAAGACAATCTTACTCAGCTAGGAGTGATCACCAAAGAAGAAAAAGAGGAGGAGGTTTGGGAAGTTCCAGACAGGGAGGCTCTCAAACTGAACAAATTTATTTCAGCATCCCGAGCATGAAGGGTCCACTTTGGTTTTTATAAATGTGGATTTCTACAACATGAGGGGGGATGGTGCTGTGGGTTAAACCACAGAGCCTAGGACTTGCCGATCAGAAGGTTGGTGGTTCGAATCCCTGCAACGGGGTGAGCTCCTGTTGCTCGGTCCCTGCTCCTGCCAACCTAGCAGTTCAAAAGCATGTCAAAGTGCAAGTAGATAAATAGGTACCACTCCGGCAGGAAGGTAAACGGCATTTCCGTGCGCTGCTCTGGTTTGCCAGAAGCAGCTTGGTCATGCTGGTCACATGACCCAGAAGCTGTCTGCGGACAAACGCCTGCTCCCTCGGCCAATAAAGCGAGATGAGCACCGCAACCCCAGAGTCGGTCATGACTGGACCTAATGGTCAGGGGTCCCTTTACCTTTATAACATGAGAGCTCCCAATGCAAGGAGTTTGGTGCAAGAAGACACACACACACACACACACACACACACACACACACACACACACACACAAACACACACACCTTATGCTGCTAACTGCACAGATAAGCACAGAGCCTAGTGACAAAGGCTCTGGCAGCAGCCGGTCCTGAGCAGATGCACCAGGATCTTCATCCGGTGAGCTGGTGGTGAGAAAGGATTATGTGGCAAGAGCGGGGACAGGACTGAAGCAGCATCACAGCTCAGGGGCTGCGTGCAGCTTGCGGATGAATAGCTGCGCTGAACGTAGGCTGTGTGGGAAGGAACAATCAAGGAAGGGAACAGCAGTGGGCAGCACGGGAAAGAATGCCTTTACAACGTGGAGTAAAGCAAGGAGGGATGTGCGTTCTGCACACATTAGCCTTGACAACTGCTCTCCTCCCAGCCGTGGCGTAACCAGGAACTTCCTCGTCTGAAAGAAGCAGCATTAGCGCAGTCAGGGAAAGGATGCTCGGTTTGCAGAGATGAGCAGGAGGGAGAAGGGGGAATGCTGCTTCCACCCAGATAAATTCCCCACACACAATTGATGGATGCCTGGAGTTACTACAAGCGAAGGCATACAAAATACTGTAAACTGGAATAAGGCTGCAGTCCTAAGCATGCATTCTGGAAAGTTAGCTCCACCAGAATCAAAATATATTTCCTATGCAGAGTACATACATTTTTTGTTTGTTTGTTTGTTTGTTTGTTTGTTTAAAATCATCTCCACCCCATATATAGAGAGAGAGCACTCACAAAAGAAGAATTAGTTCCCGGAGCTTTTCTTACTTGTAGGACACTCCTTGCCCTGAGGCTTACATTCTAAAAGACATGACGCACAAGGGAGAGAAGAAAGCTCAGGCATCGTTTCTTAAAGTTGGGATAGGAGCATCATATATATATGCTCAACCCAGAAATACATTTTGCCTCTATGTTGCAGATATGTTCAGCTTGCCTGTGGCCCTGTTAATGTGTAAATTTTCACTGACCCAGGATTTAGTGGAAGAGACAGGCTAGGAGCTCGGAAAGGGAGGAATCTATCTATCTATCTATCTATCTATATCTATCTATCTATCTATCTATCATCTATCTATCTATCTATCATCTATCAATCTATCATCTATGTGGCTCATAGTCAAATGTTAGCCTTCGGGCAATGGGGACAGCCCAGCATTGGGCACCAGATTACATGGATTTTGGCCACTACTAATGCTGTCTTGGGACGCCGGTGGTGCTGTGGGTTAAACCACAGAGCCTAGGACTTGCCGATCAGAAGGTCGGCGGTTTGAATCCCCGCAATGGGGTGAGCTTTCGTTGCTCAGTCCCTGCTCCTACCAACCTAGCAGTTTGAAAGCACATCAAAGTGCAAGTAGATAAATAGGCACTGCTCCGGCGGGAAGGTAAACAGCGTTTCTGTGTGCTGCTCTGGTTCTCCAGAAATGGCTTAGTCATGCTGGCCACATGGCCCGGAAGCTGTACGCCGGCTCCCTCGGCCAATAAAGCAAGATAAGCGCCGCAACCCCAAAGTCAGCCACGACTGGACCTAATGGTCAGGGGTCCTTTTACCTTTAATGATGTCTTCCCTCACATGTTGCAACAGTGCAACTGATTATGTTTTCATTTTAATGAGCAATTATGTAATTTCCACTTCTTGGACCAAGACATGAACCAAAGCACAGCTGTCCTTCAAAAGTTTCACTCCTCCTCTGAATTTTGTGATGTGGTACTTCAACTAAACATTGTGTACAAAAAATGCATATATTAAAGTACATGCAAAATGCATGATATTAGGGGGAAATGCTTGCAAAAAATAATAATGTGTACTGCAAATGTTTATGGGGAGAAATTGACACTACAGTGCTGATGAATTTTCATGATGATCCCTCTCCCCACAAAATCACAGTTTACTGAGGAAGTGTGGAACACTGAATTGGAAAAAGAGAAACAGAAATTGCCTTCTTCACCCATCCTTACTTGGAAGCACAGAAGCATATGAAACTTCCTTTTACTTAGACCCCCAATTTCTCATGCTTCCAATCTTAATTTCTTGATTTCGCAGCAATTTGCAATTTATTTATTTAAAAAAATAAATCTCATACAAGTTCACTGGCATTTTAGTGCGGATTTCTTCTGAACCAATACACAAACTGAAACACAGCCATCCTTTGAAATTTATTCTTTTCTGAATTTTGCAATGCAATTTTCCAGTCATGTAATGTGCAAAAATATATATCCTCATATTAGGGTAAAGTGGTGCATATAAATTCACACATTAGTGAAAATATCATGCAATAATGCATTACATGACATATAGCTGCTTTGCAAAAATGTGTTTGTTAGGCAAAATTTGATACAAAAATATGTATAGTCTGAAAAATCCATGCCACACAGCTAATCAATCTTCATGGGAACATTTTTTTTTAAAAAAGGAAAATTCTCAAACTGATGTTTAAATGAGGAGAACTCAAGATCTGAAAAAGCCCCACACCGGGGAGTTTCAGAAACAGAAGTTCAGTCTTCTATTAGACTGTCCCACTTTCCTACTTCTATCAGTGGAGATTGTATAACTAAAGATTGAAGTTCTTTATCTGAAACTCCCTGCTGAAGGGCCTGAGAGGTCCAAAATTGGGCACTAAACTTTTTATCTGACCCCTTGCTTTCTGCTCCTGCCCCCTGTCAGGTGCAGGTGGTGGTTGCTCGTGAGTAACCAGGCAGGACTCCGACCTGGCTTTTACAGGTTTTATTGTGCAAACTATTTACACTGCAGATCCACAAAGTTCATGTCCATCTTAGTCACTTGCAGAATCCGGGAGTGGCCCCTTCCAGCTTCTCCCCCAACATAAGAACTTCGGCACCCCAAGCCTCTTCCTCCCCTCCTTGCATTTTACCCCTCTGTGCAAGCTGGGCGACTGAAGTGGTGTGCGTCCCTCCTGGCCAGCCCGGCAAGGCGAGGCACTGGGGCTTGGCTGGCCCCTTCCCTCTCTTCCTCACTGGAGGTGTGGCTTTTCCCACCGCTGGAAGAGGAACTGGTCCTCAGGAGTTTTGGCGGCTCTCGGTATCCAAACAGCCCCCCTGCCTCCCTCCCCTGTTCTGATGGCAGTCCCCTGACACCCCCATTTGCCCACTGTTTTTCCTTTTTTGCTGCACATTAAACAATATCAAAATATGGAGGAGGAAGAACTGTTTTAAAAACAAATCTACGCTAAAACTACTCTTGCCTAAACAGAAAAAAGGTTTTAGCAGACATAAAAAAATGGTGCAATGAAGACACCTCCCTAATATTCCTATCAGGCCCAAGTGTGTCCCCTGTTAGAGAGAAGGTAACCTTCAGAAAGGGACTCTCACAGTGAACCAGCTGGGGATACTCATGCAGACAAGCTTACAGTAACTGCAAGCGAAGGCAGAGGTCTCTCATAACCTTTCATGGAACCATTCAACAGGTTGTGCTGCTGTAGATCAATACCAGGAGCAGAAATTTCATCTGCATAATTTGAATACCAGGGAGTGTTGCCTGGGAGGGTTGGGTAGATAAGAAAGCAAGGGGATTCACAGTTCAAATCACCTCTTAGGCTACTGTGAAGTTTGGTTTTCTTGGAGGCAAGGTACTGCATATGCTTATCTCTAGTGAAAGGATTTACCCGAAGCATCTCTTTCTCTCTGTTTCACATACTCTGCTTCAAAGAAAAAGAAGGAAGGAAGGAAGTTTGAAGTGCAGTGAATTGTGGAAGGAAGTCTTTGAGGAATGTCCAGGAAATAGATTTGCGTAACACAAATCAGGAATAAAAAGAGAGAAGATCAGCACCAAGCAAAGAGGTCATAATAGGTACAGTGGACGCTCAGGTTACGAACGTGATCCGTGCAGGAAGCACGTTCGCAACCCGCAGCGTTCGCAACCCGCAGCGTCACATCTGCGCACACTCAGGTCACAATTTGTCTCTTCTGCACACGCGCAAAGCGTGATTTAGCACTTCTGCGCATGAGTGAGTGCCAAAACCAAGAAGTAACTCGATCTGGTACTTCCGGGTTTGGCGCAGTGCGCAACCTGAAGATGCACAACCTGAAGCATCTGTAACCCGAGGTATGACTGTATTGAGAAAATACATAATCATGAGAATCTTGATTCATAGGCTGTGAGCCAGAAGTTGAATGGAAAGGGGAGATCCACCCCGCTCCTTCAGCCCAGGTTCCCACAATTAATAACAACAACAACAACAACAACAACAACAACAACAACAACAACAACAACAACAATTTATTTGTATCCCACCCTCCTGGGTCAAAGCCAGGCTCAGAGAGGCTAACAACAGGTAAAAATAGCACAGTGTACATAAAATTGCACAGCCAATTAATTAAAATACATTCTAGAATCAATTCAGAATCAAATTAATGGCAACCATTGGGTTGGAGTTCTATGAAGATTGCAGAAGGAGAGGGGGGGGTCAGACTGTGCCTTGGCCAAAGGCCTGGTGGAACAGCTCCGTCTTGCAGGCCCTGCGGAAAGATGTCAAGTCCCGCAGGGCCCTTGTCTCTTGTGACAGAGTGTTCCACCAGATCTGGGCCACGGCCGAAAAAGCCCTGGCTGTGGTTGAGGCCAGCCTAAGCTCCCTGTGGCCCTGGATCTCCAAGATGTTTTTATTTGAAGACCATAAGGTCGTCCATGGGACATACCAGGGGAGCCCACATCTTTTGTTTCTTCCACCTCTTAGCGCTATGGGGCTTGTGACATATACAGTAGTTCATAAGGCTAGATCTTAGTTTTAACCAAGCAGTTTGTCATTCAAGTCTATGAGCCCCAGCCACGCATGCATATTTCTGTTTGTGGGTTTAGGTTGATAATTACACATTAGCACTTTGCATTCTGTTAGGTCTGAGTAGGCAGCACACAATGTTGCTATGCTTCTCTGCCATGCAAATATTTGTATGTCAATAAGACTCAGGACCACGGGTTGCCAGATCCTTCCTACGGCTTCCTTTGTTTTCCAGTAACCTGGAAGCTGTTGGTTCCTTCCCAGGGAGACATTGAATAAATCAACCTGATGTTTGGAGGAAACATCATACACTAGGCGTTGTACCTTGAGCGCACACTATTTTTAACTTTAAAAACCAACCAAACAAAAACAGGCCCAGTTTAAATTCTGCCCACAACCTACATGTCACAATTATTTGGGTGCCTGGAAAGTGCCTTCAGTATCATTATATATTTATACAGCAGATGTGGTCCATCCAAACAGATTTTCTCTGCCATTTGGTTTCTACCATGTAACAGCTGGATGAGATGAAGGTGCACATCAGACCAGAAGAAAAAGTCATCAATTATGGAAAGTCCCAGCACTCCACATGAAACCCAGGAAAAGGATAGCTTATTTTACAGGAAATCCACCATTCTTCCCAGCTTCCTTAGTTGAGGGCACAAAATACAATCAAGGAAAGACTATCATTGCCAGGGGTGGCAACTTGGACAAAATATTGGGGAGCCCATGTAAGCCCCACTCTGTATAATCGATAGCATGATGTGGTGTGCACCCACCATTTGAATGGCAATGGCCATCAACTAGGAGGCTCAAATATTTGATGGGGGGACCAAAGAGCCCTTGGCCTCTAGTAGTTGCCTCCTATGATCATTGTCCTTTATAGCTTGGTACATTTGAATTCTGGTGCTGGAGGAGACTCTTGAGAGTCCCATGGACTGCAAGAAGATCAAACCTATTCATTCTGAAGGAAATCAGCCCTGAGTGCTCACTGGAAGGACAGATCCTGAAGCTGAGGCTCCAAGACTTTGGCCACCTCAGGAGAAGAGAAGACTCCCTGGAAAAGACCCTGATGCTGGGAGAGATGGAGGGCACAAGGAGAAGGGGATGGCGGAGGACGAGATGGTTGGACAGTGTTCTCGAAGCTACCAGCATGAGTTTGACCAAACTGCGGGAGACAGTGGAAGACAGGTGTGCCTGGAGTGTTCTGGTCCATGGGGTCATGAAGAGTCGGACACGACTAAATGACTAAACAACAACAACTTCTTCTTCACACAGTGCATAGTTAAACTATGAAATTTGCTCACACTGGAGCCAATGACAGCCCCTGACTTAGATGGCTTTGCAACAGGATCAGACAAATTCAGAGAGAAAAGGACTATCGCTGGCTACAAGCCATGATAGCTATGCTCTGCATCCACTTCTACAGACAGCAAGGTTCTGCTTGTGAGATTCCTATAGGCATCTGGTTGGAAACTGTGGACTACATCAACCAAAGGCCTGATCCAGCTCCTCCCATGTAAAACCTTATTGTACAAATAACTCCATATTAGCCAAAATTGAGTGATATTTGTAAAGAAAAAGATCAAAGGAATGTAAACAAAGCAGAAAGAAATGATATTATATTATGTAAACGTGTGTAAAAAAGAATGTGATATCAAACAGTATAATGAGAAGGATGAGAAGGAGTGTGTCGATGAGTATGTTTACTATGTAAATAACTGTCTTTTTTATTTCTTTGTTTCTTATATTTGTTACTTCTTTATTTTTTATTTATTTTCTTTCTTTATAAATTTTCTATTTTATATAATTTTCTTTTTTTCTACCTGTTAAGAGATTGTACATAATGTTTGTATAGACATGCAATTTTTTTTAATCAATAAAGAATATTAATTTTTTAAAAAGGAAAGAAAAAAGGAAAGATCCTACCAGAATTCCTGGGAAAGCTCCACTTGTTAGAGTAAAAAGATGTGCTGAGCTAGACAGTCCTTGGGAACAAGGCAGCTTCCTACACACATCAGGCCCTACCTAAACAACAGAGACATGTGCGCCTAGCAGCTCCTCTAGCAAAGCTGCTTGTTTAAGCAGATACCTATATTAGAATTGAGGATGCTTAAGAGACTTCCAGCATGCATGCTCAGCATTTGTTTTGTAGCATCAACTGGTGTGAATGAGCCATTACAAATTAATCATCATAGACAGAACTTTCAATGCCTGCTCAAGTGCAAGAGAGAGAGAGTCGGTTCACATATCTCCAGTCACCAAATGCTGAGTAAGTTACATTGCTTGCGCACATATACCTGGTGCTGGATGGGAAGAAAAACGGGCACGATCCATTCTGCCCATGAAAGGATTGTGTGTGGCAACTCAGAAGAGCCCTGGTGGACCTTCCCTAAGCCCTTTGTCTCATGTGGACACATGTGGCTTGCTGGACCATTATGAAGAATGGAAGACCCATGTCAAATTCCCATCCAGACCTCCCTTCCGCACATTAGTGAAAGTCATTCAAGCTGTAATATTCTGTTGCTTGGATTGAACTAGATGAAGGATGTTGGGTGCTCTTCTAGCATTGTCTGGCAGTCACAAGAAAGACCAAATTATCTGGGGATCTAAGAGCCTCCACCTTTCTCACCAGGATTAAACTCACAATAGACTAGCCCAAAGGATAGTTAGCTCCCACTAAAGTAGCAGGAGTCTACAGTAGCTCAGCCAAATGCCAAGGCAAGGATGCTGGTGAGATCAGTAGTCCCAGCACTCATATTAAATGCAACCAAGAATTTGGGGGCCCTTTCCTTCCTTCCTTCCTTCCTTCCTTCCTTCCTTCCTTCCTTCCTTCCTTCCTTCCTTCCTTCCTTCCTTGCATCATCATCATCATAGTTGTATCTGAAGAAGTGTGCATGCACACGAAAGCTCATACCAAGAACTAACTTAGTTGGTCTTTAAGGTGCTACTTGGAAGAATTTTTTTTTTATTTTGACTATGGCAGACCAACATGGCTACCTATCTGTAACTGAATCATAGTTGTTGTTGTTGCTGTTTTCTTATTTGTACCCCGCCCATCTGGCTGGGTTTCCCCAGCCACTCTGGGTGGCTCACATCATATCTACAAACATACTAAAAACATCAAGCATTAAAAACCTTCCGATAAAGGGCTGCCTTCAGATGTCTTCTAAAAGTTGTGCTTCTTTATCTCCTTGACATCTGGTGGGAGGGCATTCCACAGAGTGGGCACCACTACCGAGAAGGCCCTCTGCCTGGTTCCTTGTAGCTTCACTTTTTGCAGTGAGGGAACTGCCAGAAGACAATCGGTGGAGGACCTCAGTGTCTGGGCTGAGCGATTGGGGTGGAGACGCTTCTTCAGGTCTGCTGGGCTGAGGCCACTTAGGGCTTTAAAGGTCAGCACCAACACTTTGAATTGTGCTCAGAAACCTACTGGGAGCCAGTGAAGATCCTCCCCCAGTCACCAGTCTAGCTGCCACATTCTGGATTAGTTGTAGTAGCAAGGTCTTGCCTTATTGACCATGAGCTTTAACCACAGGACAAACCTTGGCTACAGACCATAGTTAAGGGGGAGAGACCTTAACTTTGCTCCTCCCTGGACTTTTTAGCTTAGCACAGCATGGCTGCTAAGTCAAGGTATGGCTTAGCATGTCATCTGCACCCAGCATCATGGTTAAGGTCTCTCCTCCTTAAGCACATAGTCAAGGTTAGTCCTATTTTTACGGCTCGTGGTTAAGTAGGAGACACCTTCAGATGACACACTAAACCTAGGCTTAACTGCTGCACAAAGCCAAAAGGCCTGGGGAGAACAAAGTGGCTGTAATCTCCCATCAGGAGGCAGTGCAGTTACCCATTCCCATTGCATCATGGTTTGCCTCAGCACTATGTTCTATTCACTATGTTCAAAGCAAGGCTGTGTCTGAATCTGTACTGAGAACAGAAGTTAGAGAAGGGAAAGGTATACAGCCTCACACTCTCTGCATGGGCCCATTGCCTTCTGCCAATAGCAAAAGTGCACAATGAAACCTCCGCAGTTCTTCAAGAAATGAATTGTTGGCTTGGTTGCTTGAGGAATGTGGATACAGTGGTACCTCGGATTACATACGCTTCAGGTTACAGACTCCGCTAACCCAGAAATATTACCTCGGGTTAAGAACTTTGCTTCAGGATGAGAACAGAAATCATGCTCCGGTGGTACAGCAGCAGCAGGAGGCCCCATTAGCTAAAGTGGTGCTTCAGGTTAAGAACAGTTTCAGGTTAAGAACGGACCTCCGGAATGAATTAAGTACTTAACCTGAGCTACCACTTTACACTCTCCTTTTCAGAGGGAGAATAATAACACAAGTGACTCAGTTGTGTAGTACGTCTTGGGTTGTTGCCGGGTTCTGGAGTCAAGTGGCAGCATGAGACGGATGAGGAAGAGGAACAGGATGATGACATGGGGAGCACTGACACCAGGGAACAGAGGCTAGGGTGGTGGCTGACCCAGCCAGGGAAGCCGGACTCCCATCTCCCCTTCCCTCCCAGGGAGAACACAGCAATAGAATTCAAGGAGGGTGTCAGCCTACCACTAGGCGGGTAGGAACGGTAGTCAGACAGGGAGGGGACAGCATGGTCACCCATGGCCTAGAAATATTCCATCAGTAGGGACAGATGCATCCTTCCTGCCAGGCCTGAGACTTTCATGCGTAAGTGTCCCATGCCCTGCCTTTAAAAGCTTGGCGGGTGGGTATGCCAACCTTTTGGGGCAACTCTGCTGCTTCTTTGCAATACTGCACTCCTTGCCCTGATCTTGGCCTCATTGGACTACTGCTCCCAGCCCAACATGCCTCACCTTTGCTGTCTTCTAGCTTGAGCATAGCAGCAGCCGCTGTGACTCCTTACCTGCTGCGGAGCCTGCAAGTCATTCCGGAGGTCCGTTCTTAACCTGCAAGTCATTTTTGCTTCAATACAGAACTCTTCCTTACTCTCAAGTGAGAGTCTCTGTTGTCACAGACTGGGCAGGAGCCAGGACAAATTTGCTCTTGACAACACTGATAAATACACAAAGATGACTGGTTATATAATGTTGTGACATCACTGCGTTCTCTATGGGATCCCTGATTGACAGTCATCGCTGTCCCCCACGAGAATGTTGTTGTTGTTGTTGTTGTTGTTGTTGTTGTTGTTGAATGGCACCAAATCAGCCACTGATCCAGACTGGGGAAAAGGTGGGAACAGCCAGTTGGAATAGTGAGCTGGTGGGGGTGGGGAGTATTTTGGCACTCCCTGAAGTCCAACTTTTACAATGAAAATGTCTGGGGTAGAACATTTTGTCCAGCTCTAATTCCTGATTCTTGCAATGGTTTGATGTGGCTGCGACTCTGTGCCAAAACCAAGGAGGAGGAGGGAAACTGGGCTCTACAAAGTCCTATTACAATCCTTTTAAACACTGAAGCTGTGATTGTGCTGGATCATGCACAAAGTCTGTAAGTACTTTTTAATAAAAAAAGAGAGGAAAATGGTTGAAATAGAAAAGCTAAAATAACTTTCAGCAATAGCCACTTTTTGCACATAAGCACCTGTGGCACCAACAATCCTTTGTGTCAATCGCCCCTCATCAAAAGGTGTTTCAAATGACTCTTGACACACCCCCAGGGGATCACAGTTCTTGGCAAGGCGCGAGGTTATGAAACCAGAGAAAAGATCCATCCCAATTTACTACTTTCAGCTGGCCTTTCCTAGCAGTGAGTGAGGCAGGAGTGGAGTGAGCAGTGAGAAGGCAGGAGTGGAGGAGGGAGAAATGCTTCAAGGTTTATTGCAAAACCGGCAGCCGCTGTCAAATGCTGGATGAGGAAGAAAGTGGATGACTTGCCCCATTTTGTAGGGGGAGAGAGAGAGAGAGAGAGAGAGAGAGAGAGAGAACCACAACATTCGGGTTATATGAATATACAATACCTGATGAAGCATAGGAATGACATATTACCTCAAAGATCATCCAGATCATCTGCATTACTCTGAGAGAGAACATCATTTGTCTCCAACTACTGTTACCACAGGGACGTGGGTGGCGCTGTGGGTTAAACCACAGAGCCTAGGACTTGCCGATCAGAAGGTCGGTGGTTCAAATCCTCACAAGGGGGTGAACTTCTGTTGTTTGGTCCCTGCTCCTGCGAACCTAGCAGTTCAAAAGCACGTCAAAGTGCAAGTAGATAAATAAGTACCACTTCAGCGGGAAGGTAAACGGCGTTTCCGTGCGCTGCTCTGGTTCGCCAGAAGTGGCTTAGTCATGCTGGCCACATGACCTGAGAGCTGTACACCGGCTCCCTCAGCCAATAAAGCGAGTTGAGCGCCACAACCCCAGAGTCAGCCACGACTGGACCTAATGGTCAGGGTTCCCTTTACCTTACTGTTACCACATTCACACTATAAATTTAGATCATAGTGATACCACTTTAAAAAGTCATGGCTTCCCCCAAAGGAATCTAGAAACTGTCATTTGTTAAGAGTGCTAAGAGATGTTAGGAGACCTTTATTCCTCTCACAGAGATGCAATTTTCAGAGCCGTTTATGTTGCATATATTAAAACTGCACAGTTTGAAGTAACTGAAAGCATAAGAACTGACTCCTTTTGTCCACCCCCCCAAAAAAAAAAATTATTGAAATTTTTACTGGCAAAAGTCTTCAAAACAGAACATAAACATCAAACGATAGATCTAAAACTATCCATACAATATCTTGTGCTGTCCAGCATAGGCTCAGCATCTTAGAAAATTTGAAATAATCCAAGCAGACCAAGAAGCAGAGGTTTCTCTCTCCCCACAGCTTGCATGCCAGCCTCCACTGGCCTTAGCTTGTTTACTCTCCCTCCAGGAGAGCTTCATTTACATCATCACTCCATGGAGTTTGGGAGACAAAAGACACAAAGGCAACTACCTTCAAAATGGAGATTTGCAACCCAATACCTTCATCACATGATCTAAGGTTACAACACTCACATGTTAGCTACCAGAGAACAACAGTCAGTTAGGTAATTATCAACTCAGGAACTATACAACCTTTAGAAGACACCTGATGATAGCCCTGTGTAGGGAAGCTTTTTTAATGTTTAATGTCTTACTGTGTTTTGATATGTTGGAAGCCAGAGTCAAATGGGCAGGGTATAATTATTATTATTATTATTATTATTATTATTATTATTATTATTAAATAGGACGTCCCTATTTTCATCGGAGAAATGTTGGAGGGTATGAAGTATGAAGTTGGAGGGTATGAAGCAGAACAACATTCTACTCACTTGAGATTCCCAGCAACTTGTATGCAGATACATAATGCTTCTGACAGTATAAGGAGACCATATCCCTCATGGCCATGGATGGCCTCATCCTTCATGATTTTATATAACCCTCTTCTAAAGCCATCCAAATTGGTGATCATCACTATTTCTTGGGGACATGCATTCCATAGTTTAACTGTGTGACTTATTTCATCTGTCTTGACTGGAAAAGAGGAGGCTGAGAGGAGATATGATAGTGCCCTTCAAATATCTCAAGAGCTATCACATGGGAGGTGGAGCAAGTTTGCTTTCTCCTGCTCTGGAGGGTAGGACCTGAACCAATGGCTTCAAGTTTCAAGAAAGGAGATTCTGACTGAACATCAGGAAGAACTTTCTGGTGGTAAGAGCTGTTTGATAGTGGAACAGGCTTCCTCAGGTGGTTGTAGACTCTACTTCCTTGGAGGTTTCTCAGCAGAGGTTGGATGGCCATCTGTCGTGGATGCTTTAGTTGAGATTCCTGCATTGCAGGGGGTTGGACTAGATGACTCTAGGGGTACCTTCCAACTCTACAATTCTATGATTCTATGACTCCTGCAACATCCAGCTTCTGGGGTCCTGGGGTCCAGTGTTATGACATAGAGTGGAAAACTAGTGGTCCACCCAGATGGAATGAGTGCTAATGGGCCAGGAGAGATTAGGAATCTGGAGGGATTCTTTGAAATAAATATTTCCCTTCTACTTACATAATACTACAAAGGACTGAAATACGAGTACTGAAATGAAGATAAATGTATATGATTAAGCCCAAAGTCAGAGGTGTCGTTCTCCTACTCAACAACTGAAATTCTAGCCTCCACCCCCTGTCCAGGTAATTAACACCTGTCAGTTTAGTTTACCCACTCTTACTATTTTTGAACTATTGTTCTGTTTCAGAAGGAGAAATAACAGAGAGAAAATAACCGAGTTTTGATCCCCTGCGAGAACAAAATGCACATTTCATAAGAGCCTAAATATTTAACCGTGCCTGCAAAATGTTTCTTTATTATTGTTGCTAAATCGTTGTTTGATCCCCCCCCCTTTAAACAGTTGGGATATCTTTTTAATTAATCTATTTCTGAGTCAATCTCTTTCCATTTAGCAACATGTCACTCACCTCTTTTGAAAGCAGAATCCATAATGCAAACTCTCTTCTGTTAGACTTTGACATTTCCTGCTTTTTGAGGCGGGAGAATGGACACTTAATGGACACTAATGGACATTCCAAGGCCCTGGAATATAATTCATATTCATCTGCCAAAAGAGGCTCTGAAACCAGTGTTACCTGGCAGAGGATATGCAAGCAAGGCTGAATAGCAAAAGGCTGGATTTGGCTAGAGAACTGCTCTGAATCTGGAAGGGACAGAAAGTTGCCTCTCTGGGTCTAACATCAGGACACATGTAAGCAGCTCATATATTTGAAACGAGAGCTTGAAACTATATGGATGTGAACATTTTGATAATTAATAGCATTTGTTGTGATGAACTTTGTTCTCAGTTCAGGTGAGGGCACAGCAAATCTTGCAAATTCTCATTGCAATGTATGACTCCTAGGCCCATGATGCACATTCAAACTTTTGAAAGACCAGTCAAAATTTGATGCTAGCAGGCTTCCAACGTGAAACTGGCAGATGATCTAGGGTCCAGAAACCAAGCCTGATGAGGAACAGTTGAAATAGCTGGGTAGGAAAAGAGGAGAATGAGGGGAGATATGATAGCCATCTCCCAATACTTCAAGGGCTATCCCATGGAAGATGGAGCAAGCTTGTTTTCTCCTGCTCTGGAGGGTAGGACTCAAATGGCTTCAAGTTACAAGCAAAGAGATTTGAGTAAACATCAGGAAGAATTCGTGACAGTAAGAACTGTTTGACAGTGGAATGGACTCCCTTGGAAGGTGGTGGACTCTCCTTCCTTGGAGGTTTGTAAACAGAGGTTGGATGTCTTGGGACGTGGGTGGCGCTGTTGAGCCTAGGGCTTGCTGATCAGAAGGTCGGTGGTTCAAATCCCCATGATGGGGTGAGCTCTCGTTGCTCGGTTCCTGCTCTGGCCAACCTAGCAGTTTGAAAGCACAAAGTTGAAATAGATAAATAGGTACCGCTCTGGTGGGAAGGTAAATGGCATTTCTGTGTGCTGCTCTGGTTTGCCAGAAGCGGCTTAGTCATGCTGGACACATGACCCGGAAGCTGTACGCCGACTCCCTTGGCCAATAAAGCGAGATGAATGCCGCAACCCCAGAGTCATCTGCGACGGGACCTAATGGTCAGGGGTCCCTTTACCCTTTACCTTTGGATGTTTTAGTTAAGATTCCTGCATTTCAAAGAGTTGTACTAGATTACCCTCAGGGTCCCTTCCAACTCTACAGTTATACAGTTCTATGATTCTAAGATCCCATCTCTTTTTGCTGACCTGTATTTTGACTTGCTACACGACTCTCTGATTTAGGAAAACCTTGGGGGTAACACTCTTCCTTAATGCAAACACTGTGAAAAATGCCTTATCACAATAACACAAACTGCAGTCCCTTGTCCCAATTTTCACCTGCAAAGAGTTCTGAGCTGCTGAAAGACAGAAAGAAATGGAGAATATGCTTTTGCAATCCAGGCATAGTTGACTGTGTCGACTACAGCAAACTATGGCAAATTCTTAAAGAAATGAGAGTGCCTGATCACCACATTTCTCTCCTGAGAAATCTCTATGTGGGATAAGAAGGTACAGTTAGACCTGGATATGAAACAACTGATAGGTTCAAAATTGGGAAAGGAGTACGGCGAGGCTGTATATTGTCTCTCTGCTTATTTAACGTATATGCAGAATTCATCATGCGAATTCATCAGGCGAAAGGCTGGACAGGATGTCAGAATTAAGATCGCCGGAAGAAATATCAACAACCTCAGATATGCAGATGACACAACTTTGATGGCAGAAAGTGAGGAGGAATTAAAGAACCTCTTAATGAGGGTGAAAGAGGAGAGTGCAAAATATGGTCTGAAGCTCAACATCAAAAAAACAAAGATCATGGCCACTGGTCCCATCACCTCCTGGCAAATAGAAGGGGAAGAAATGGAGGCAGTGAGAGATTTTACTTTCTTGGGCTTCATGATCACTGCAGATGGTGACAGCAGTCACGAAATTAAAAGACCCCTGCTTCTTGGGAGAAAAGCAATGACAAACCTAGACAGCATCTTAAAAAGCAGGGACATCACCTTGCCGACAAAGGTCCGTATAGTTAAAGCTATGGTTTTCCCAGTAGTGATGTATGGAAGTGAGATCTGGACCATAAAGAAGGCTGATCGTCGAAGAATTGATGCTTTTGAATTCTGGTGCTGGAGGAGACTCTTGAGAGTCCCATGGATTGCAGGAAGATCAAACCTATCCATTCTTAAGGAAATCAGCTCTGAGTGCTCACTGGAAGGACAGATCGTGAAGCTGAGGCTCCAATACTTTGGGCACCTCATGAGAAGAGAAGACTCCCTGGAAAAGACCCTGATGTTGGGAAATATTGAGGGCACAAGGAGAAGGGATGACAGGGGACGAGATGGTTGGACCGTGTTTCCAAGCTACCAGCATGAGTTTGACCAAACTGTGGGAGGCAGTGGAAGACAGGAGTGTCTGGTGTGCTCTGGTCCATGGGGTCTCCAGCTGCTTTTGGACTACAGTTCCCATCATCCCTGACCACTGGCCTTTCTAGCTAGGCATGAGAGTTGTAGTCCAAAAGCAGCTGGAGACTCAAGTTTTGGAAAACCCTGAGTTAGAGGAAAGAGACCATAGTTCAGTGCTTGAATACACTCCTCTTTCAAATATACATATATGCATAGAAAACCCTGGAGTTCCTGTATTCCATCTCTGCCATCTCCAGTTAAAGCATATCAACCACCCAGACTGTGGAAAGACCTTTGCCTGAAACTTTCCAGACCCTCTGCCAGATGGAGGAACCAACAATGGACAAGATGGGTAAATTGGAGACTCAATATTAGGCCATTGCATAGAACCTAAGGAGGGAGAGATCCCAAGTACATTTCTCAGTAACATCTTCACAGCCCCCTTTTGCAATGTTTAGAGAAAGAAGCCCAAAGCAAATATATTATGAGCAAGTGAACTGTTAGAATTTGCCGTGAAAATGGCAAGGCTTTAACACGCACCACCTGTGCCAATGTCCTTCTCACATAGAAGAGATAATTGGGTGCTTGCCGATCTAAAAGTAGGGCGAAATGCGGGACAAAGGGCCTGAAGAGTAGGGAGTTTCTACTGGTTGCTGTTGGATATAGTGTCTCTTTTAGGGAAAGGAAGATTGGACAAAGGGGTCTGCCATTGCCCTTTTAGTTCAGTATGGGGAGAAGACTGCTATCTGAAAAGAGAGAACTTGCACACTTTAGAAACTGAGGCATTGGCTCCTGAGATCACGACATCTATATGAACAAAGAGAGCTTTTTGATGGTTTCAACCTCTGCCATAGCTGGCAGCTTGAGGGTTTGTGATGGTGGTGAATGACAGTGGCACTTGCTAAGTAACTAAGACACAGACAAGTTTTTTAAGTTGAAAAGATGATGGTATTGATCGGAAAAGGACGGTAAAACAAACATATATGTAAGAAAGGCTCGATAACAGACAAACTGGATGAAAGGGCACCACCAAACTCTTATGACCAAGTGAGTGAAGAGCTGAAACTTTAATCCCTTCACTATCCCTCCCCCAAGTAAGGTAAAGGTAAAGGGACCCCTGACCATTAGGTCCAGTCGTGACCGACTCTGGGGTTGCAGCACTCATATCACTTTACTGGCCAAGGGAGCTGGCATACAGCTTCCGGGTCATGTGGCCAGCATGACTAAGCCGCTTCTGGCGAACCAGAGTAGCACACAGAAACGCCGTTTACCTTCCCGCCTGAGCGGTATCTATTTACCTACTTGTACTCTGACATACTTTTGAACTGCTAGGTTGGCAGGAGCTGGGACCAAGCAATGGGAGCTCACCCCATGATCGGCAAGTCCTAGGCTCTGTGGTTTAACCCACAGCGCCACCCACGTCCCTCTATCCCCCAAGTACTGGGCCACAATTCAGTTCAGGAATTCAGTATTGCCTGGCCCTCCAAAACAATGACATATATAAAAACAAATAATAAAAAAGTACTGACCTTGCTGTGATAATGGACTGTCATTTCAGGGCTTTTGGTTTTAGTTTTTACTGAATTTAAATACAGTGGTACCTTGCTACTCAAACGGCTTGGCTCCCAAACAAATCAGCTCTTGAAAACTCGGAAGTAAGTGTCCCGGTTTGCAAATGTTTTACGGAAGCCGAACATCCAACATGGCTTCCACTTGAGTGCAGGAAGCTCCTGCAGCCAATCAGAAGCCACGCCTTGGTTTTTGAACGGTTTCAGGAGTCGAACAGATCGAATTAAGTTTGGAAACCAAGGTACCACTGATGAATGATAACAAAGATATAAAATATTGTAGAATAATATTGTAGAAAGTCTTCTGGGTGGCAGTTTGGAGAACTGTAGTTCTCACAACACACATTTTACACACCTACTTTTACACTTCAGCCACACTCATGTGGCCCTTGGAAGTTTGGCCATGGGCCAATGTGGCCCTAAGCCCACAAAAGGTTAGCCACTTCTGCTTTGAATAATGATGATGATGATGATGATGATGATGATGATATTGCTTTAGATGCATGAATTGGTCTGAGCTGGGCCTGATCTATTCACCAAGCAACACGGACACTTGCATAATTTCCCCATGTATTGGTGTGCAGAACCACATGTCATGTGAAGGGACCTCGAGAATGAGCAAAACTGAGCCATTATTGGAGCATGACCATACCAACATAAATGTTTTAGAAATGGAGGTTTGGGGGGGCATAAAAATAATATAATAATATATTATTTTTACCCCACCCATCTAGCTGGGTTTCCAACAGCTAGCAGCAATTATATAAGGTCTGGAAAATGAGACCGAAGAGATCTAGACAGTGGAATGGAGACAGGTTAACTGTCTCTGCCAACAAATATAGGCTTATTATAAAATGGGAAGGGATCAATTGCTTCATTAGGTAATGAAGGGAGAACAATAAATAATAGTATTATATGTGTGCAAGTGGGAAGTATTTCAGACCACTGCTGTGGTTAAATGCCATGGTCAGGGCAATCTGCCTGGTCTGTGATTTTACACAAGCCCTAAGGGAGTGCCAAGATTGCTTTCAGGTGCAAGATTCAGCTCACCAATATTCTTTCTCTTCTGGGCATATTTAGTGACAGGTAGTGGGACGCGAAGATCATGGCCACTGGTCCCATCACCTCCTGACAAATAGAAGGGGAAGAAATGGAGGCAGTGAGAGATTTTACTTTCTTGGGCTCCATGATCACTGCAGATGGTGACAGCAGCCACGAAATTAAGAGACGCCTGCTTCTTGGGAGGAAAGCAATGACAAACCTAGACAGCATCTTAAAAAGTAGAGACATCACCTTGCCAACAAAGGTCCATATAGTAAAAGCTATGGTTTTCCCAGTGGTGATGTATGGAAGTGAGAGCTGGACCATAAAGAAGGCTGATCACCGAAGAATTGATGCTTTTGAATTATGGTGCTGGAGGAGACTCTTGAGAGTCCCATGGACTGCAAGAAGATCAAACGTATCCATTCTTAAGGAAATCAGCCCTGAGTGCTCACTGGAAGGACAGATCGTGAAGCTGAGGCTCCAATACTTTGACCACCTCATGAGAAGAGAAGACTCCCTGGAAAAGACCTTGATGTTGGGAAAGATTGAGGGCGCAAGAAAAAGGGGACGACAGAGGATGAGATGGTTGGACAGTGTTCTCGAAGCTACAAACATGAGTCTGACCAAACTGCGGGAGGAAGTGGAAGACAGAAGTGCCTGACGTGCTCTGGTCCATGGGGTCACGAAGAGTCGGACACGACTAAACGACTAAACAACAAGTGGGACACTGATGACGCTGTGGGTTAAACCACAGAGCCTAGGACTTGCTGATCAGAAGGTCGGCGGTTCAAATCCCGGTGACGGGGTGAGCTCCCGTTGCTCGGTCCCTGCTCCTGCCAACCTAGCAGTTCGAAAGCGCGTCAAAGTGCAAGTAGATAAATAGGTACTGTTCCGGTGGGAAGGTAAATGGCATTTCCGTGCACTGCTCTGGTTCGCCAGAAGCAGCTTAGTCATGCTGGCCACATGACCTGGAAGCTGTATGCCGGCTCCCTCGGCCAATAAAGTGAGATGAGCGCCGCAACCCCAGAGTCACTCACGGCTGGACCTAATGGTCAGGAGTCCCTTTACCTTTACCTTTAGGTGTTCATAGGATTGCAGCCTACCTCTCCCATGGTGCAGTAAGATGCTGATAAAATTATTCTCAAAAAACAACTATGTGTGTGTTGATATACAGCAGTTGTGGGGAACCTTTGACTCTCTAGTTGTTGCTGAACTGCAACTCCCATCATCCCTCACCCCTGGCCATGCTGGCTAGGGGTGTTGGGAGTTGTAGTTCAGAAACATCTGGAGTGCCAAAGATGCCCCACACCTGCTTTAAGACATCAACAATCATGCAGTTGTGGGAGAATGTGAGAAAAAGTATACCTATGCTGAATTACAGAGGAATTTCATAAGGAGGCTGCCATCTCCCACTCTGACTACATTCATCAAAGAAGCAACATCTGCTTAGCCTAAGATGCTCTCTTGGCCTGCAGCCAAGAGAGGACAAAGGGACTGTCTCTCTATGAGATAGTCTCCAGGTATATGTTACTTTTCTAAGCTAAGTCTGCCTTCTGGGATCCATCTGTGAACAGAATGTGAGTGAGTAAACTCTTTTTATACTTTTATAGAAGACTGTGCCGTGTCTATCTTTTAACGAGGGACTAAAGGGTAAATCACCAGGTAACTTATTTTAGAGGCTTTAGCGAGCCTGAGCAAACACATCCGCTGTGCGAGTTTAAAAAGGGGAATGTTACTCTGCTAAATTGTAGAACTTGTTAACACAAGTTGGAAAGGATATAATCAAACAATATATCCTCTCCTGCATCCCTGAACATTCCCACAGTTAGCTGATGTGGTCAGGATTTGTTGCTTCCAAATAAATGTGCTTAGGACTTCAGGACTTGCACTGATGTTTCTATGGAGAGAAATGCAGAGTACAAAAAATGCTTCAGGTCACTGAACGCTTCTCCTTAAGCTGATGCTATTAAACAACAAATTCAACTGTTTAGAGTAATTATTTGTTTTTTGTGAATGCAAAAATTTGGCTAGTCTAATTGCTTCATTTTGTCGGGCCCTCCAAACAAGAGGACTGAGATCTACAAATAAGTGGCTACTCATATATTAAATATCAGACAGATCAGGGAACCCATGGAGAATGTAAATGCAAATAAGAGTGGAAGGACAATTATGTGTGGTGTATTATACATATTTAAAGTGTTCTTATTATCTCTACATGCATCTGACTCAAGAGACATGAGTCCCCACTGGAAAATCAATAACAGCACCTCTGCGAGTGCTGCTGGAAGCTGGACCCTTTCAATTAGTGCTCAGGAGAGACCAATCTTTTCCTTTGACTTGTCACCTGCTAATTCCATTGGAAGCTAGTGCATTACTGCTGTCTGGAGACATGTAAGACCCAGAGGTAGTAAAAGGGGACGATTAATGTTCATTCTTTACTTTTATGTGAAATGAGAATTTTCACAGCTAAATGCAGAAATCAAGCAAAGAGCCGTGTAATACAATCAGTCCTCCCACAGTCTCCGACGATGAGATTTGCATCAATTCAGACAAGGAAATAGGTGTGTCGTCCACAAAATCAGTGTGTATCTGGACTAGCTAACATAATACCGTTATAAAAATCTACGGTGCGAATGCATTTGGAATACTTTGTGTCATTCTGGTTGCCTCACCTCATGAAGAATATTGCAGAGTTGGGAAAGGGGAACTGACGTGTGATGTCACGGTCACAGTGCACGTTGTGTGTGACATCAGGCTGCGCCCCTCTTCGATTGCTGCAATGCCCCCCATCCCCACAGACATTGGAGGGGCTGTAGAGGCTTCAGCTCCATGGCTATGGCATCCCTGCTCAGGTCCTTCTTCCAAAAAGAACAAGTGGATCAAAACACAGCAATCCTTGCAGAATTCACACTTTCACAACGCAGTTCTCCAACCCCAAAATGGGAACAAAACTGAATCGGCCTGGATCAAAATGTGCATAAAAATGCATTGTCTCTGAAAAGTGATGTCAAGTAGTGTACACTACAGGAATTCTCTCTCTCTCTCTCTCTCTCTCTCTCTCTCTCTCTCTCTCTCTCTCTCTCTCTAATGTGACAATTGTGAGAACATTTTATTTTTTAAAAAGGAAATAAGCCACAACCTAATTCAGCAAGGTGACAAACTGAATTTGGGATTGGAAAAAGTAAGAGCACAAGAGAAACCAAAATTGGTAGGTGTTAGGGTTCCAAGGGGTTGCTCAAGAGTAAGCAGGCAAATGCCTCCCTGCTCAGCTGTGAAGCCTTGCTTCTGATGCCAAAATAAACTTTAACTGTCCAGAGCACCACTCTCCCGTGGCTGGCTCATTCACTGGCAGATTCCGTGAGTGGGCAGTCCTTAAACCTTCCCCAGCGAAGTAATTTCTTGACACCCAGTCTGCGCCTCCCCTCTTGGCGCGAAAGCTTACTGCGCAAGGAGGGCGTGGGTAACAGAGGACCCCTCTCCTCCCCACTTTGCCCAGGCAAAGTGTCCTGGCACTGCCTAGCCTCCTCCGAGCCCTGAAGCTCCTCTCCACTGGAGGCGTGGTTACTCTCCTCCGCTGAGGAGGAGCTGCTTCCCACAATCTTTGGGGGCTCTCTGTAATCCATCCGGCTTTTCCCCTCTCCCCCCCTTAGCCGATGGCAGTTCCCTGACAGTATGATTCATGCATCCTAAAATACAAATCTTAAAAATGCCAGTGGGCATCAGACTTACAAAGTTCCACCTTCCCTTTCCCATTAGGGCAGCCTTTCTCAACCTGTGGGTCCCCAGATGTTGTTGAACTACAACTCCCATCACCCTTAGCTAGCGTGGCCAGGGATGATGGGAGTTTTAGTCCAACAACATCTGGGGACCCAAGGCTGAGAAACACTACATTAGGGCATCCTTTCCCTTGGGATTCTCTTCCTCACAATGTGTCCTTAGATTCATGTTAACAGTTCGATATCCATTTCAGAGCCAGCAGGTGATTCCTATGAGCTGCACATGAATCATCAGAAGCTCATTCAGGTTGTAATGAACCTGAAAAGATCCACTAACTGCTTTCACCCATGATGTCAAGAGCTACCTTCACCGGGAAAACCCAGTCTGCACTGTAGTAGGTGGAGGTCCTTTGCTAGTTGTTCCTTAATCATGTATTGTGTTGCCTGCGCATGAATGCTGGGTGGACATTGTGCACCAAACTGTGCGCACAGAACCTCCTCCTCACAAAATAACTGGACTTTCCACAGAAAACATTTTAACTTTGGTTTCTTCAAGGCTGGATGACTGCAA
The DNA here is from genome assembly GCF_965112155.1 of Podarcis liolepis. Lineage (NCBI taxonomy): Eukaryota > Metazoa > Chordata > Lepidosauria > Squamata > Lacertidae > Podarcis > Podarcis liolepis. The sequence goes on along the minus strand of NC_139560.1, from coordinate 4,719,930 downwards.
TGTGTTGAATTTGGGCTTCCCTTGCGGTTCATCTGCAAGCTGAAGTTAGTGCAGAACGCTGCCGCACGGTTGCTGGCAGGAGAGAGGCCTTGTCAGCGTATAACACCTGTGCTCAGCGATCAACACTGGTTGCTGATTTGCTCCTGGTCAAAGTTCAAGGTGTTCCTGTTCATATCTAAAGCTCTTAACAATTTTTTAAAAAAGAATTTATATAAGTTTTACCATTTTATATTCAACACAATCATTATTATCGCAAAAAGAATATATGAATCCCAATCTTTCATAAAAAACCCTCCCATGACTTCCCTCAACTTCCTCTTCTGGTTCTTTAAATATCGCTTCTCCTACCTAACATATTCTACTGTAATTTTGTAATCTTTTAGTTAAATATTGTTGTATTCTTATCATTTTGTACCATGGTGTTTTTTAAAAAATTACACCTTATACTTCGTTATTTTCCCCATGATTACATCTTAACTTTTATGCTTGTTTTCTTAATTGTACGTGTTTACTCAAACCCTGCTAGTGAGTCCACTTCTTTGCAATGTTTCTGTAAGTACAACATAAATGGTTCCCAGTCCTTTTTTGAATTTCCATTGTCCTTGTCTCTTAGTTTTCCAGTTAGCTTTGCCATTCCTGTGTATTCCATCAGTTTTTCTTGCCATTCTTCTTTTGTTGGTATCTTGTTGTCTTTCCATCTTTTGGCTAGTAACATCCTAGCCGCTGCTGTAGCATACATAAATAGTTTCTTCCACTCTTTTGGGAAGTCTTGACCTATAATGCCTAGCAAGAAAGCTTCTGGTCTCCAAACAAAGGTTGTCTTAAACAATTTTTTCATTCCGTTATAAATCAATTCCCAATAGCTTTTGATTACTTTACAGTTCCACCACATGTGATAAAACATGCCTTCTTTCTCTTTACACTTCCAACACTTATTGGAGCTTGTTCTATACATTTTTGACATTTTAACAGGAATGATATACCATCAATACACCATTTTCATATAATTCTCTTCCAAAACTATACAATCAGTGAATTTTAAATTCACTTTCCATAATTTTCCCCAGTCTTCCACTTGTATGTTATGTCTTAAATCTTGTGCCCATTTGATCATTACACGTTTAAGCTCTTCATCTTTGGTTTCTCACTCTCACAGTAAACTATACATCGTCTTCAGTGTTTTGGTATAAAGCCCTTAACAACTTGAGACCATTTTACTTATGAGATCACCTTACTTCTGAGATCAGCAGAACCGGCACTGCCACAGGTGCTTCGTAATACCATACCGTCCAACAGTTCTCTGGTGAAAATAGGGACATCGCAGGTGGCGCTGTGGGTTAAACCACAGAGCCTAGGACTTGCTGATCAGAAGGTCGGCAGTTCAAATCCCCACGACGGGGTGAGCTCCCATTGCTCAGTCCCTGCTCCTGCCAACCTAGCAGTTCGAAAGCACGTCAAACTGGAAGTAGATAAATAGGCTCTGGTTCACCAGAAACAGCTTAGTCATGCTGGCCACATGACCCGGAAGCTGTACGCCTGCTCCCTCGGCCTATAAAGTGAGATGAGCACCTCAACCCCAGAGTCGGCCACGACTGGACCTAATGGTCAGGGGTCCCTTTACCTTTAAGGAAAGCAGGACATCCAAGGTCCAAATCAGAAACTGGGGTGGCTTCTTTAAATCCAAGACTGTCCTTGGGAAATAGGGGCACTTGGGGCGGGGGTCTGTTATACCCATTTCACATTTGTAAGAAGTCAATCATTTAGTGTGGCCTGTTTGAAAACCTCCAAGGAAGGAGAATCATAGAATCATAGAATCATAGAATCATAGAATCATAGAATCATAGAGTTGGAAGAGACCACAAGGGCCATCGAGTCCAACCCCCTGCCAAGCAGGAAACACCATCAGAGCACTCCTGACATATGATTGTCAAGCCTCTGCCTAAAGACCTCCAAAGTAGGAGACTCCACCACACTCCTTGGCAGCAAATTCCACTGTCAAACAGCTCTTACTGTCAGGAAGTTCTTCCTAATGTTTAGGTGGAATCTTCTTTCTTGTAGTTTGGATCCATTGCTCCGTGTCCGCTTCTCTGGAGCAGCAGAAAACAACCTTTCTCCCTCCTCTATGTGACATCCTTTTATATATTTGAACATGGCTATCATATCACCCCTTAACTTCCTCTTCTCCAGGCTAAACATGCCCAGCTCCCTTAGCCGTTCATCATAAGGCATCGTTTCCAGGCCTTTGACCATTTTGGTTGCCCTCCTCCACCACCTTCTGAGATTCCACTGTCAAATAGCTCTAAACGTCAGAAAGTTTTCCTAATGTTTAGTCGGAATCTCCTTTATTCTCATTTCATTCCACTGGTTCGAGCAGCTGAAAACAAGACCACTCTGTGATCTTTTCCATGTAACAGCCCTTCAGATATTTGAAAGTTTTTGCATGGGCCTTCTTGAGAACCGCTTTTCTTGAAAGGGTAATATTTGTATTGCTGCTGCTTTGATTTGGTGCTGAAATCAATATACTTAATGCTCTTATTGCTATCCAGCTGGACTGCATATATTTTGGTTTTGATGCTGTTTCTTGCTATGCCATTGCTATTTCCACTATTGATTTATGGCGCTAAATTTGAGTGTTGATTCGTTGCATTTTATATGTCGGAAGTCATCTTGTGGGGGCTTGACCCTGCAAGGTGGACAAAATATACTGTAAATAAATAAAATGAAAATGAAAACACACATTCTAAGTCTCCTGTGCCTTGCTACTAGTCACCCGTGTCCTGAGGGGAGCCTAGTTTTTCTAATCCAGCAGCAACAGCACAGGTGAAATTAAAAAGATTGGCTCTCTGCCATTCCTCAAATTGGCCACAGAAAGTCACTGACTCCTGTGGAAGATGCAAGTTGGCCTCCAGGGTCATTTGTTCCACCCTTGCTCTTCACAGTCCACAATTGCTTTGTCCGTTAATCTCCTTAGGTCCCTGTTTTCCAGGGCAGATAAGCTGCTTTCCTGTGAATAAATGGAGCGTAAATGGGTTCTTACACTCCTCTTAGTACCAAGTCCAGATTCTCTGCAAAGCCCACATGCAATGAGCTTAGCAGTTGCAAAGCACCTGACATACCAGCAACTGGGGAGGGGGGAAAGGAAGTTAAATGATCATTGTCTCTCTGCTTCACTTGTGCCCAGTCATTTTGGGTTACAACTTCTATCAGCCCTACCCAGAAATATTCCAGTTTGTGGGAGACTTTGTGTGACAGAATGCCGAGATGTCATACAATTATTGGAGGTGTGTAAACAGGACAGGAAAATTGGCTTCCAGGTGGAGAAATCAAAACTAGAAACAGAACTGTTAGAACCCAATACTAAGAATTTGTCAAGAATGTATAACTTGTTGCTGAAATGGAATACACAAGATGAAACAGTTAAATCAGCCATGATTAAGTGGGCACAAGACATTGGTCATAATATTATGTTTGCTGACTGGGAACAGTTGTGTACCACCGGTATAAGATTTACGACATGTAATGCCTTAAGACAGAATATTATGAAAATGATTTACAGGTGGTACATGACCCCAGTCAAGCTTGCAAAAATCTACCATTTGCCCGATAACAAATGTTGGAAATGTAAAGAAACTGAAGGTACATTCTTTCACCCTTGGTGGACGTGCCCGAAGATCAAAGCTTTCTGGGAAATGATATATAATGAAATGAAAAAGGTACTTAAATGTACTTTTCCTAAGAAACCAGAAGCCTTTCTCTTGGGCATTGTCGGCCAATTGGTGCCAAAGAAAGACAGGACTTTTTTAATGTATGCAACTACAGCAGCGAGAATTCTCATTGCAAAGTATTGGAAGACACAGGATCTACCCACTCTGGAAGAATGGCAGATGAAGGTGATAGACTATATGGGACTGGCTGAAATGACTGGCAGAATCCGAGACCAGGGGAAAGAGACGGCGGAAGAAGATTGGAAGAAATTCAAAATTTATCTTAAGAAATATTGTAAAATTAATGAGTGCTAAAATGTTCGAGGTTATAGAAAAAGGGGACTACAGCTGTAAAAGATTAGTAAAAGAAAAGAACAAGGGAAAATTAGATAAATTCAAGGGGGAGGATTTGCTGAAACAAATTTGGAAACTGGGATGCAGAAAGGGGAGGTACGGGGAAGTCGATGAAGTAAGGTTTAAGAAAAAAGGACTTGAAATTATACATGTTTGTTTATGTGTTTGTTTGTTTGTATTGTGTATTGTTTGTGTTTATATAAATTGTGAAAAACCAATATTTTTTTTAAAAAAAGATGTCATACAATTATTAACCCCAAGGACCAGAAGGAAGTTAATAATAATAATAATAATAATAATAATAATAATAATAATAATAATTTATTACTTATACCCCGCCCATCTGGCTGGGTTTCTCCAGCCACTCTGGGCAGTTTCCAACAGAATATTAAAATACAATATTCTATGAAACATTAAAAGCTTCCCTAAACAGGGCTGCCTTCAGATGTCTTCTAAAAGTCTGGTAGTTGTTCATCTCTTTGATATCTGGTGGGAGGGTGTTCCACAGGGTGGGTGCCACTACCAAGAAGGCCCTCTGCCTGGTTTCCTGTAACTTGGCTTCTCACAGAGAGTGAACCACCAGAAGACCCTTGGCGATGGACTTCAGTGTCTGGGTAGAGCAATGGGGGTGGAGATGCTCCTTCAGGTATACTGGACCGAGGCCGTTTAGGGCTTTAAAGGTCAGCACCAACACTTTGAATTGTGCCTGGAAATGTACTGGGAGCGCCTGTAGGTCTTTCAAGACGGCGGCCCACATAACTCATAACAGAAGGCCCTTGGCGCTGGACCTCAGTGTCTGGGCAGAACGATGGTCCTAGAGAACCCATTCAAATCCCGTTGAAATCTGCAACTTGTCCACTGATTCCAGCAGAACTTCTCTAAGAAATTATTAACATTGGCTAGCACCTTATGATGTTCCTCCACATAATTTACCAGTTGCTAGGATCCTGCCTGTGGGTATCCCAGAAGAGGCATCTGGGTGGCCACTGTGAGAACAGGATGGACCATTGGCCTGATCCAGAAGGCTCTTTTTATGTTCTTATGCAAGGCAAACCTGTGGAAGACAGAATGTGACAGCACCTCCAATCTCTTTGTACAACATTGGGATATGGTGCATGTTTGCCCTACATACAGAAGAACATCTCTATTAGAATAGATAGCTAGATAGCTAGATAAATAGGTGGGCAGACAATGCATTTTATTCCATTTTTAATTTCTCATTATTCTGAAGAAGGGCTCAGCATTTAAATGCTTCTCATCAGTATGCATTTATCTATAAACAATACTGCAAAATTCATTTCTCGTTCTGGGTTACATACACACACACCAATTCCCAACAAACCACTAGCTGATTGCATGCTAGGCTCCGTAGCACTATTAAAAATTAAGGGGCAAAATGTTGTTTGCATTGCACTAAACGGCAAAAGTACACAATGTTTGTAAGTTCCCGTTTATTAGTCTCTTCATAATATAAACAAGAATAATATGTGGGATGCTATTAATTCTCTCCTGGGCCTCTGTTATAATTATGTTTATTATTGCCATTTATTTCAAATCCATAACCTTTATCTCAAGTAATGAGCAAAGGAAAGAACAGAGCAGCTATTGAGCCACTAAGATGAAGGTTTACAAGGATATCACTGCTGTCTCTTTAACCCCCTCTAGAAGCTTGGGACAGTTGCTCCATTCGTCCAACAGTGATGCCAGCCCTCATTATCCCTTTTATGAGTACATGGCACTGGTAGCATCAGTCAAAACATACTCTCTTGCATGCTGACAAATCTTGCAGTTGAGTTGTCCAGCTGGTGACCCAAACAACCATTTTTAATTTAGCAGCCCTTTTCAGCAAGGCTTCTAACCTTCATTGCACCCTCCCATGACATCATTAAGGATCTGATGGGATCTAGAAGCCTCCTTGCAACTCAGTCCCTCCTTGCATGGACAGGATTCACCTTGCCACCACTGTTACATATTATAGGAGAGAGATGCTTGCAGATAAAGGGCAGATCTACACTCCTGGTTTATAACGTTAAGGAACAGTTAAGGAACAGTTATCATAAGGTTGTTGTTGTTTAGTCGTTTATTCATGTCTGGCTCTTCGTGACCCTCTGGACCAGAGCACGCCAGGCACTCCTGTCTTCCACTGCCTCCCGCAGTTTGGTCAAACTCATGCTGGTAGCTTCGAGAACACTGTCCCACCATCTCGTCCTCTGTCGTCCCCTTCTCCTTGTGCCCTCCATCTTTCCCAACATCAGGGTCTTTTCCAGGGAGTATCATAAGGTATTTGGACACAATTACATTTTGCTTGTAACTTTAATAGTGTGTTATTAAAATGTGACACCAGAGGGCGGTGCAGAGCAACTGGAAATTGGCAGTAAGAGAAACAGAATGATATATCTAAGATCGTTCTAACAATGTTAAAAAATGTCAGTGTAGATCCAGCCAAAGATCCACTTAGTCTGGGAAGAATAGAAACCGCAGTAAGGGCTTAGTCACACCTTAGCATACATTGGGGGAAGCAGTGGCCACCTGGGTGCTGCTGGGCTATAGCTCCCATCATCCTTGACCATTGGCCAAGATGGTTAGGGCTGATGGGAGCTGGAGTCCACTGACATGCAGAAGGTACCACATTGATTAATCATGGTCTAGTCTGACTGGCACTGACTCTCCAGGGACATAAAATCACAGAGTTGGGAATGTACCGCAAATGTTATCTAGTCAATCTGCCAGCTGAGGACAGCATCTCTGATAGGTTGGCCATCCAGCCACCCCTTAATAACCACCAATGAAGAAGAGTCCACAACTTTTCAAGGTCTAAGATAAAGGTACTTTTCATCCCTTGCTAACTGAACTGTTCAACTGGAGATGATAGGAGTCTAACGAAGTAGCTTCTGCTTATAAAACATTAACTATATGACTTCTTATGATCCTGTAAAGTACAATAAGCTAGCATTATTATCAACATCCAGTGGAACCTCTGTTGTTGAACATAATCCATTCCAGAAGACTGTTTTACTTCCGAAACGTTCGACAACCGAGGCCCAATTGCCAGTCGGCAAAATCCATTGAAGAAATGGAGAAACGCACCTCGGAAGCCATTTGAGAACGGAGGTTCCACTATATTACAGAAGTGGGGTCCCCTGTGTCAGCTGTACATGTTGCATCTATTTCAACTGGGCATCATGGGCTCTGTAATTCATATGTTCTCCCAGTGGTTCAGTTGTACTGCAGCGTCCAAGGCCTTCCTGAAACTTGAACCCTATCCCACCACACTAGGATCTCCATGCCAACGTCTCCCACTCTGGCACATAGTAGAAAGTATGGGAAGTGGCAAGGCTGGTGCTTTGTGTGTCTGAAGACTCTGAGATTCCAGCCTTGTCCTAGCCATCCCTACATGGAAGATGGAACCAGCTTGGTTTCTGCTGCCACAGAGCACAGAACCCCAAGCAATGAGATGAACTACCTGGGTAGTGCTCTCTCCTTTACTGGAGGTGTTTGAACAGAGGTTGGATGGCCATTTTTCAGATATTGCAGGGGGTTGGACTAGGTAACTTTGGGGGTACCTTCCAACTCTACAATGTTATGATTTCATGCTTCTCTACTCCTCCCATCCCCACAGATTCCTCCAAGTTTCTCAGCCCCATAAGTATACTCCTGATTTTGGGTTATTCCTGAGTTGTGTCCTGCTGCAAGAACTGTCTGGACTGTTGCATTTTTAGATTCCTGAGTGATCGCTGAAAGATTTAAATGGGAAAATCTAAACTGGCAACAGTTGGGCTAATTCCTAATTGCCACTAGCACGTTCCCTTTAAAAACTACACACACACACACACACACACACCCGTTGCCCCGCTGCTTTCCCCCTTCCAACTGGCCCTCCTCTAGCCTTTCTGAATAATGAAACCCACTTCAGATTCCAAGTGAAGTGTACGTCTTAATTGGCTGGGCAAGGCGAAAAGGTCTGGAACAGACATATTGTGCCGGCTAAGGCTTTCTTTGAGCGTGTCCATATTTTAATCCTTACGGGCCCCTAATGCTCTTATCTCTAAATTTCATAAGACACAAAAGAGGCATCTTGCCCAGCATGGGAATGTACAGAGGATAATTCTCGTGATGGAGCAACGGCGGAGGGAAAGTAATGGTCCAGGAACATGCGGCAAAGGAAATCTGCTGCAACCAATCAGGATTGCATGGGGGAATTGAGGCAGGCACTGTGTTATTAAACTAATTGGGATCCATCCAAGAACGCTCTGATGTCAACCCAACTTTTCCAGAAAGCGTCTTGGGGCTCGCTGATGATTGTGTTTCTTTCGGATCTTTATTGCTTTCTGTCGCTTCCAAAAAATAAGAAAGAAAAGAAAAAGAAAAAGGAGGGGGGTGGAGAATTGCAACTTGACTATGCTGATGAAGGTGACTCAGCAGAAGTAGCCCAATGGACACCAGCAGGAGCAAATCTTTGTCAGCAGAAAGCTGGAATATTTTGCTATAAACAACACAAACCCAAGAGAAACACCTGCATTCTTCTTACACCAATGCATCTGGCGTTCTGCCTTCCAGGACGATGGGGTTCATATTGCAGAAAAACCAGCTCTGCTCTCAGGGATGGACCAGAGAGCTTCATTCTGGCCTCCCATCATGCCTGCCTCACAACAGTGACAAAAATTCTCTGTCTTTGCTCTCTTCTCATCTCATTTTTATACTACAACGCTTCTGTCCTGGCAGCATCTGTGACCCACTTCCCTTTTATCTTCACAACACCCCTGCGAAGTAGGTTTGGCTGCTATAGAAGACCAAGGTCCTCTAGGGTAGGGTTACCAGACATCCCCGTTTCCCGGGGACAGTCCCCGGATTTGTGAATAAGTCCCCGGACAAATTCCATCCCCAGAATGTCCCCAGATTTCATCTAATGTCCCCGGGAAACGCAGCAGCAGAAGTCTCAGCAGCCCGGAGCAGTTGGCTCTGGCTGGCTTCAGAAGCTGCTCAGAAGTCCCCATATGATGGTGGTGCAGGGGCTCTCAGATGCAGCTTCCGGGCTGCCTTCACCTTCCCTGACCCCAGCAAATAAGCTGTGAAGGGAGGCTTCATGCTGCCTCTCAGAGCTTGTGTGCAAGCAGGAGGGGGCAGGGATCTCTCAGATAGGCAACGGGAAGCCTCCCTTCCCAGCTGAGGGCTCCCCACCCCCTCCTGCTTGCACGCAAGTAGGAATGGGATTGGGGCTCCTTTGATGGGAAGGGCGGCATTACCCTGCCTGAGAGAACCTTGCCCCCTCCTTCTTGCACACAAGTAGGAGTTGGGATGGGGCTGCTCTGAAAGGCAGTGTGAAGTCTCACTTCCCAGCTGAGGGATCCCCGTCCTGTCCTGCTTGCACGCAAGTAGGAATGGGATTGGGGCTGCTCCGATGGGAAGGGAGGCATTGGGCTGCCCGAGCCTCGCCACCGTCACTCTCGGCCCTCCTTCTCCGCCTTCCATGCCTGACCCACCGCACACCACTCCCCCACCACCACCATCGAAGAACCAACAACTATGGGGCTGCCCAGGCTCATGGAGAAAGGAGATAGAAACCTCGGAGGAAGGGGAAGTGTGGCGGTTGAGGTCAAGGGGGCAGCTGCCCCTCTGAGACCACCATCACTGCAGAATCAACGTCCCAAACATGTAGTATTTATTTAATTAATTAAAGTGTCCCCGGATTCATTGAAAAAAATCTGGTAACTTTACCTAGAGTCACTAAGTAAGTTTTACAACAGAGCAGGAATTGGAATCCGAGTCTCCTGAATCCAGACCCACTCGTCAGGGTGACTACTCCAACCCAGTTACCTAGAGGGTTGATGGGCATGTCGTCACTAGATGGCAGGTGACAGGTGACGGCTGAGGGAGAGGAGACCTGGTGGGGCTGGCCTGTCACAGAAGAGCTGATGGAAGGAGCACATCCACATGCACCGACTCCACACCCACCACCCATGAGAATGGACACGGATTCATTCCTAAAAGCAGCCACCACCATCTGTCAGAAAGCCTTGAAATGTTCCACCAGATCTGTCTTGCACAGCTCTCTGTTGCACAGAAATGGAGGAGAGGATCTTATTGTTGGCTTTCTAAGAGCAAGGCATGTGGGAGGCAGATGTAAGAGAAAGTGTGCGAAGGTGCACAGGGCAACATCGGCTGGGCTTTCAAGAGGAGTATCTGTGTTTGCTCTACAAAGCAAGACGTATGGAACATAATGGCAATGTAAAGCACTAAGGGGCTGGGATGAATCAGCTTTGTGTGTGTGTGCGGGAGGGGGGAAATAAAGGACAAAGGGAAGGTGGGAATGGATGAAAGAAGACTTTGGGGGAGAAAGAGTGGAAGAGAATTGGGTGAGGAAGTGGAAAGAAGGAGTGTGGATGAGTCAACCATATTGTGGGTGGGTGGGTGGTACGCTTGGCAAATCCACACCGCGATCAACTCCTGCCCGGAAACCAATGTCCCCACTGTGGAAGGACGTGTGGATCCAGAATTGGCCTCCACAGTCACTTACAGACTCACTGTTAAAACTGTGTTTATGGAAGACAATCTTACTTGGCTACGAGGGATCACCAAAGAAGAAGAAGGGTGGGTGGGTGGGTGAGTGGGAGAGTTTGGTGCTTCCAGGCTCCAGGAGGGGACTTTGGGAAAGATACCCCACCCTCCAATCTGCCTTAACAGTGAAGAAGCAGGTTTTGCAGACAGAGAGTTCTCTTGTGCTGCCTCTGAACTTTTGGGATTCTCTCTGCATGCAGCCCTGTTCAAATCCTCACAATGGGGTGAGCTCCCATTGCTCTGTCCCAGCTCCTGCCAACCTTGCAGTTCAAAAGCACACCAGCACAAGTAGATAAATAGGTACTGCTGTGGCAGGAAGGTAAACGGTGTTTCCGTGAGCCCTGGTTTCTGCCACGGTGTCCCGTTGCACTAGAAGCGGTTTAGTCCTGCTGGCCACATGACTTGGAAAGCGGTCTGTGGATGAATGGCAGCTCCCTCGGCCTGAAAAGAGAGATGAGTTCCACACCCCATAATTTCCTTTGACTGGACTGTCCAAGGGTCCTTTATCTTTTACCTTTGCTGTTTAGGTAGTGGGCCCTGTTATGAATAATTATTTGACACTGAAATAGGAATGCCTGTGTATTGCTGAAAAGATTTAACATGCAAGATTCCACTGGAGCTTAGCTAAATTAAGAGCAAAGAATGAACCCTGGTCTCCCAGGTCGTGGTCTTACACTCTAACCATTATGCCACATTTGCTCATGTATTGGCTGGTTTTTGTCTGAGTGTTTTATGCTTTTTCATGTTTTTATTTGTACATTGCCTTGAGAAAGCAAACAAGCAATAATAATAATAACACTTGAGTCTAGAGGGAATGGGGCTTACCAGCCCTTCGTCTAGTCTTTAGAGCAGGGGTCAGCAAACGTTTCTAAATATACTTGGAGTCAAGAGTGGATTTCATGCTCTTTATTCAGCTCATAGTGGTGAGGAGGAATGGAAGTTCCCCCAGAATGTCTGCTTTATATACATTATATACCCAATGGGCCCCACATGATTGGCTAATTCCAGGATTCTCCTGTAGGCCAATCAGGTTTCGGATTCACTTCCACCTGGAGCTGGATTGGGTGGCTCCTGTGGACCAATCAGACTGCTGCATTTTGGGTCCTATTGTTCTAGGACCCATCAGACTGCTGCATTTTGGATCCTATTCAACTCAGTACATAACACTTTTTCAGCAGGGGGCCGGTCCACTGTCCCTCAGACCTTATGGGGGGGCTGGATTATATTTTGAAGAGGGAGAAATGAACGAATTCCTATGCCCCACAGATAACCCAGAGATGCATTTTAAATAAAAGCACACATTCTACTCATGTAAAAACACCAGGCAGGTCCCACAAATAACTCAGAGATGTATTTTAAATAAGATGGCACATTCAACTGATGTAGAAACATGCTGATTCCCGGACCATCCGCAGGCCCAATTTAGAAGGCCATTGGGCTGGATCCGGCCCCTGGGCCTTAGTTTGCCTACCCATGCTATGTCCCCTGAAAAGACAGCTTTCCACATGTGCCGTACCCTGTCAGCTAAACTAACTCTTGCAGCCTTAACCAACCAGAAAGTACAAGGGTTGAACCCACAAGTGGCTGACTTCACAGTGCCAAGAATGCAATCTGCATCCAGAGACTTTGCAAATTGAAAAGTATCCATAGAAACAGATGTAGCAGAAGCTATTTCTACTGGAATTTTTCTCAATGTGGAGTCAAGGTCAGACTGGACAAGGGTGATTTATCTGAAAAATACCATGAAAACTAGCCTTCCAAATGTACAGTCCAGTTAGCTGAACAGTGAGATAAGCCATGTTTCTTGTCCCTGATAGCTTCTTTGTGCATCAACGAAGCAGTCCAGGGTTATTGTTGTTTATAGTAATAATAATTTTATTATTTATAACCCACCCTTCTGGCTGGGTTTCCCCAGCCACTCTGGGTGGCTCCCAGCAGAAAAGTAACAACACACACACACACACACACACACACACACAAAATCGACCACCAAAAAGAGATGTATGTGTTGATTTATATGTTTGACGTATTCCTAACAAAACCAAAACATTTAGACATTTAAAAATATAATAAAGAAGAGTTGCCAAACTCCTCTGGTGACAGGGCATGGTATGTTGGTGAGGGCATAGGCAATAGCCAATAGGTACTGTCCTAGGCATTCCTCCGCCTTGCCCCCCAATTCAAACTGATCACATTCTTGGAAATGAAGATTACAGCATAGAATAAAATGTATCATTCTATTGAGTAGGATCTCACCCACTGCCCTTGAACGTTATGCATGCTGTAATATTAAGATGACAACTCTATACACATTTAATTTGGATAAGAACATAAGAGCTCTGCTGGAACACACCAAAGGCCCATTTAATCCACTTTTTAACAGTGGCCAACTAGACACCTGTGGGAAACCCACAGATAATCCCATTGAAATCAGTGTGGTTCACTTCCAAGGAAGTTTGAATGTATTTATTAATGATATTTTAATACACATTTGTCTTAAAGCTCCAAGCAATATACAAACATCGTAAAACAAAGTTAAGACCTGGTACAGTGGCTTGAAATCATCATTAAAAAATAATTAACAATAAACACAGATAAGGAGAGGCACAAATGGAGGAGAGCGTTGGAAAAATTTAATGCTGGTTGTTGGAACATCAGTTTGGAAATTAGAATATGTAGCTTGAATGTCCCTTTTGAAATTGGATTTCATCTCATGATGATAAACTGCCTGATGCTGGGAGGAGAGAGGGCCGTGACATCACAGCATAATAATAAACAATTTTAATAGTAATTATGGCTGATGGCTATGCTAATAATAATCACAGACAAATATACAGTGATTAAACAAGGTCGACGGGCTATTTATCATCTTACTTTTCCATTTAACTACTTGAACAATAGTTTTTCCCTGTACTGAAGTTTGTGGAGGAACATGGGGGAAAGCATATGAGAGGTTGGAATGGAAGAAATCTGCCAAAAAAGGCCATAATATCACAAGAATTCCAAAGCATGCCCCACTCAACCCTTTTGGTTGTAGGCACCTACATTTTACTCAGAGTAGACCCATTGAAAATAACAGGCCTCAGTCAGTCAATTGGTTTTTTTCCCTATGGGTCAACCCATTATATATGTTTCACTGTTGCTCCATGCAGAAGTTGAAAGTGTCCACAGTGTTCAGTAAGCATGCTGAGAACACAAACTATGTATGTATACATACATACATACATACATACATACATACGTATGTATGTATGTATGTATGAAACCAGGGGTCAGCAAACTTTTTCAGCAGGGGGCCAGTCCACTGTCGCTCAGACCTTGTGGGGGGCCGGACTATATTTTTTTTGGGGGGGGGAATTAACGAATTCCTATGCCCCACAAATAACCCAGAGATGCATTTTAAATAAAAGCACACATTCTATTCATGTAAAAACACACTGATTCCCGGACCCTCTGCAGGCTGGATTGAGAAGGCGATTGGGCCGGATCCGGCCGCCGGGCCTTAGTTTGCTTACCCATGTATAAAACTCTCTCATACACCATCAAGTTTCTAGACCTTAGAGCTCCAAAACGTGCTAATGATTTGTGATGCAACCTCGGATGTCCAAGGGGAAGTTGAACAGGCTTTCTAGTCACCAGTTGATGATCCTTCAGAACAGATGAGAAGAGGGGCAAACTCAGAATCCGAAGAGTTCAGTAAGTAAATTCCTCCCATTGGGCAATCTCTCCCCCTCCCTATACAAGCGGGGTTCACTTTGCCTCGAGGTGCAGCAGAGGATGAAACCCCTTGCAGAAAAAGTCTTTACCCAAAGTCGGCCAGGTTATTTGGGTGCTGGAGGCAAGACAAATCCCACCAGAACATTACAGTGGTACCTCTGGTTAAGAACTTAATTCATTCTGGAGGTCTGTTCTTAACCTGAAACGGTTCTTAACCTGAAGCACCACTTTAGCTAATGGGGCCTCTTGCTGCCGCCGAACCGCTGCTGTGTGATTTCTGTTCTCATCCTGAAGCAAAGTTCTTAACCCGAGGTACTATTTCTGGGTTCGCAGAGTCTGTAACCTGAAGTGTCTGTAACCTGAAGCGTCTGTAACCCAAGGTACCACTGTATCCCTTCCCTGGAGGCAAAGTGCAATAACAATGACAACAACAAGATTAAAGAACTATTTGCTTTATTTCCATGATATCCAAAATCTTGCCTGATGATAGGGCTGATCCTGTTGGGTCTTGGCTCATATTGCCTCCGCCACTAACCAGCTCCCCACCGCAAGGCACACACTTCCCAAATTGACCCTTCCACAAAGGGTGAAACTTCAAAACCTGCCATCGTCAGACTTGCAAGACTATGAAATATCCCAGCATTTGTCCCTTAGGGTTGTGTTTATGGTTATTATTGGATGGTTACATAACATTTCAGCTTTGCTGGCTTGCTTTTCCAGTTGGGGTCGAGATGTTTGAATGGTACGACAAAAGGAGAGATCAACAGAACGGAAACCAAGCATGCCTCGTATGAATTTCTGAATATTGGTAATGATGCAATTAGAATCCCGAATGCCAAATACAATCTTTGGTCTGACAGTGAATAATTTGCAGACTAAGAGGGGTCAATGCAGTGTGGGTACCTGAATACAAAGGAAGAAACTGAAGAGGTTTGTTTGGTCAGCCTGTGTCCCCATTCTTCTTATGCATTTCCTGAGATATTATTCACTCCTCGTTTGGTTCTAAATTACTCATAATGTTAGTAAGAAGTGGGTGGCTAGTGTTCAAGCTACCAGTTTGCGTAAGTTCTTACAGTATTTTTTTTTTTGCCCTAAATCTACATGGGATGTAACCGGCTGTACTTTTGAATAAATAAGGTATACTATTCATTGTATCAAATTGTAGATTTCAACGGAAGTCTCATAAAGTTCAGTGATACATAAGGTCCATACATGTATAAGTGTCTATTCCACCTGTCTGTTCATAGAGTCCAATAATCCACATGAAGGGTTGTTACAGTTCCACAGAATCCTTTCACAGAGTCTCAGACAAGGATTTCCAGAATATTAGCCTTGTTTCATTATTCTAGGCTTCATCAGTAGTACAGTGGTACCTCGGTTTAAGTACTTAATTCATTCTGGAGGTCTGTTCTTAACCTGAAACTGTTCTTAACCTGAAGCACCACTTTGGGGCCTCCTGCTGCTGCCGCGCCGCCAGAGCACAATTTCTGTTCTCATCCTGAAGCAAAGTTCTTAACCTGAAGCACTATTTCTGGGTTAGCGGAGTCTGGAACCTGAAGCGTATGTAACCTGAAGCGTATGTAACCTGAGGTACCACTGTACAGGCTCTAGGTAATGCATATAAATACAATATCGTAATCTCACACATTTTTACAGCAAAAATAATATAATTTATGTATGAGTTTACATGCATAACATCTGAGCATGGATTAAGTTTGTTTTACTTCTGTTGTGCCATATGGGCCACTTTAAGAAAGAAATTTTGTATCTGTGGATTGTCAACACCTGTTACTCAAACCAATATTGTGCTTGTCCATATAATCTTGCTTTGTAACAGTTGCTGCTTACTGTGGCCACTACTAGGCTATAAGATCAGCTATCCTGTAATATTACATATGGTATGTACAGTTGTTTATGGCTTTTATATTATTTTATATATGAAAGGATTCTATGGAACTGTAACAACCCTGGGCCTGCGGATTATTGGACTCTATGAACAGACAGGTGGAATAGACACTTATACATGTGTGGATCTTATGCATGAACTGACTAAAGAATGAACTGATCCACTGGGTCTTCTGCTTTTTCCGTTGAACTTTATGAGACTTCCTTTGAAATCTACAAATTGATACAATGAATAGTATACCTTATTTATTCAAAAGTACAGCCGGTTACGTCTTGTGTGTTTATTGAGTAAGTTTCACGTAACCTAAGTTTGTTGTTGTATTGTTAAATCGACATAGAGCTGGTATTCAAAGGACAGGGCAAGAACCCCAAATGGGAAAGCACCCCAACTTTTCAGGATATTCCACCTTATAAAAAGCTTGTTGGTAGAGCACCTGCCTTGCATTCAGAAGATCCCGGGTTCAACCCTCAAAGCCTTCAGATAGGATTGGGACAGATCCCAGGAGATCCACTGCAAGTCAGTTGAGAAGAAGAAGAAGAAGAGTTTGGATTTGATATCCCGCTTTGTCACTACCCTAAGGAGTCTCAAAGTGGCTAACATTCTCCTTTCCCTTCCTTCCCCACAACAAACACTCTGTGAGGTAAGTGGGGCTGAGAGACTACAGAGAAGTGTGACTGGCCCAAGGTCACCCAGCAGCTGCAGGTGGAGGAGCAGGGATGTGAACCCGGTTCCCCAGATTACGAGTCCACCACTCTTAACCACTACACTACACTAACTCTTTCAATATTTCGGTGGTTACACCAATGATCTAACTCTGTGCAAGGCAGCTCCTCATGTCTGAATGTCAATGTGGCATCACAGCATAGCTGTCAACTTTTCCCTTTTCTTGCGAGGAATCCTATTCGGAATAAGGGAATTTCCTTTTAAAAAAGGGAAACGTTGACAGCTATGCATCACAGAATCTGCAAGTTTATTGGCTGTCTCTTATTTATCAGTTCCCATTCTCTGGCACCTGTTCCTCAATATATTATTATTATTATTATTATTATTATTATTATTATTATTATTTGTATACCACCCTATATCCGTAGGTCTCAGGGCAGTTCACAGCACAAAGCTGCAATATAAAAACACATAACAACAACAACAACAATTTTATTATTTATACCCCGCCCACCTGGCTGGGTTTCCCCAGCCCCTCTGGGCGTCTTACAGCATTTATAAAAACAAAATAAAACATCAAACATTAAAATGCATACTAAAAATAATTAAAGCAATTAACAATGCTAATGTATACAAACTAATGAAAATAAACTCCCCAACAAAAGCCCCAATATAGGGGTGCCAATCTGAATAAAATACTGGGGGACAGGTAAGCCCCACCCCACATAAATGATCACAAGACATGGCACACACACCCCATTTTAATGGCAATGCCCATCAACTTTGGAGAGCCGCCCCTCAAACATTTTAGCTCCTGTGCCCCTAAACAATTCCCCAGCCCATAAATCCAAATACAAAAATCCAAATTAACAAAGAACATTTAAAAAGAATTTAAAGAAGCCCCATCAAATAAAACAACACCCACCCACGTTAAAACACCCCCCTTAAAACAGTAATTTTAGCACAAGGGGGCTGGGCAATGCCCTTTCTCCATGCCCAAAGTGCCGTCCCCAAAGGGTGTCATCCCTTTCGGTGGTGGCCCCACCCCCAGGGCAGGTCGACTTTATAGAGCTGCCTCTGGGAGACCATTCTCCCCGGTTTCTGCTTTTTGAAGGTGCCATTGTGCAGCCTCTCCAACTACTGACAACATTTTGAAAGGTAATTCTGCTTTACTTGTAAGCTCTGCAACCTAAAGGGCAAACATGATCCTGGTTTTCAAAACGCTTACTTATTTATTATATTTGAAATATTTAAAAACTCTCTAAGCAGCATGCAACATAAAAAAAACAAAAACAAATTGTGCCAGAGTTTATATAAGAAGAGCCCTGCTGGATTTATTCTGCCTTGGTCAGACCCCACCTGGAATCCTATGTCCATTTCTGGGCCCCATAGAAGAAAAGGATATTGAAGAAGCTGGAATGTGCGCACAAGAGAGAGTTGGGTGCATTTAGCCTGGAGAAGAGACGATTTAGAGGTGAGATGATAGCCATCTTCAAATATTAAAAGGGCTGCCACAAGGAAGATGGAGCCAACTTGTTTTTCTGTTGCGCCAAAAGGTAGGACCCAAAATCAATGGATTCAAATGACGAGAAAGGAGATTTCGTCTAAACATTAGGAAGAACTTTCCAACTGTAAAAGCTATTCGATTGTGGTATAGGCTGCTTTGGAAGATGATGGAGGCTTTATTGGAGGTTTTTAAGCAGAGGTTGGATGGCTCGCTGCCTGCCAGTGAGTCTTTTGCTGTGATTTCTGCATAGCAGGGAGTTGAAATAGATGACTTTTAGGGTCACTTCTGACTATTATTATTATTATTATTATTATTATTATTATTATTATTATTTGAATTTATATACCACCATATACCTGGAGGTCTCAGGGCGGTTCACAGAAAAGATCAACATAAAAACCACAATATATACAATCAAAATACAAACATCAACCCAATAACACACACACACACACACACACACACACACACACACACACACACCGTAGAGCTACATTTTAAAAGGGCACAGGATGTCAATCAGATCAACCAAAGACCTGGTTAAAAAGGAACATTTTTGCCTGGTGCCTAAAGGTGTATAATGAAGGGAGAACATTCCATAGACTGCAGAGAAGGCCCAATCTCATGTTGTCACCCTCCGGACCTCTTGAGGAGGAGGCACATGAAGAAGGGCCTCAGAAGATGATCTCAGTGTCCAGGTAGGTTCAAATGGAAAGAGGCGGTCCTTGAGGTATTGCGGTCCTGAGCCGTTTAAGGCTTTATAGGTCAAAACCAGCCCTTTGAATTGGACCCAGAAACTAATTGGTAGCCAGTGCTTTCAGACCAGGATCGGTGTAATATGTTCAAACTGCCTTGCTCCGGTGAGCAACCCGGCTGCTGAATACTGCACCAGCTGAAGTTTCCAAACCGTCTTCAGAGGCAGCCCTACATATAACGCATGGCAGTAATCTAACCTTGAGTTTACCAGAGCATAGACCAACAGTAGTTAGGCTATCCCTGTCCAGATAGGCATGTAGCTGGGCCACCAGCCGAAGCTGATGGAAGGCATTCCAGGCCATGGAGGCCACCTGAGCTTTGAGTGACAGCAAAGGATCCAGGAGGACCCCCAAGCTATGAACCTGCTCCTTCAGAGGAAGTGTAACCCCATCAAGAGCAGGCGACCTCCCACCCATCTGGTCTAGGGAACCACCCACTAACAGTGCCCCAGTCTTATCTGGATTGAGCTTCAGTTTGTTGGCGCTCATCCAGTCCATTATCAAGACAAGACACTGGTCCACTAAACATCAGGAAGAACTTTCTGGCGGCAAGAGCAGTTCAACAGTGGAACAGGCTCTCTCAGGAGGTGATGGAGTCTCCTTCCTTTTAAGCAGAGGTTGGATGGCCATCTGCCATGAATGCTTTAATTGAGATTCCTGCTTTGCAAGGGGATGGACTAGATGCCCCATGGGGTCCCTTCCAACTGCGCAATTCTATGACTCCATGACTTCTAGCGCCACAATTCCATGGTTCTATTCACCAAGTAGGTCTTAGCAGGGCAAAGGTGCTGCAAGGAAGGTGCCTTCTTCTCATTCAGGCCTTGTAGAAGAAGCCAAATTAGGCTCATTATTAGGCCCTGCTGTTCTCTATCCCTCTCATGACCCACACAAACGCACATACGGTGTTGCCAAGATACATCTGCTAATTAAAAAGGGGTGGGGGCGAAGCTACCCAAGAACAACGGGGAGTTGTGGGAAGGGAGGATGAGGGAAGCACTGTGGGGAACGAAGACGTGCCATTGACATTCTAGTCATGCACGACATGAATCTGAGCTATTTGCCTGTTGCTTAAAACACACACACACACACAAAGTATTCTAGGCTCCCTCTGTCCTTCCCAGCCCAGCCCACTAATTTCCTCTCCTCTCCTCCCTCCTCCTCCCCCTTGCACACCCACTTCTTCAATGTCGTGATTCCTCTTTGGGGGCTCCCAAATTCTCTCACAATGGCGGGCCGCTGACCAGTTGGCAAAGTCTACGCGCCGGGGTGTGCTGCTGGAAGCACAGGCCTTAATTCTTCGGAACACAGAGGACCATGTAATCGCCGGCTTAATTGAGCGCAGGGAGGGGGGAGAACAGAGGGGAGCTGAAAGAAAGAGGAAGCTCTGAGGGAGAGGGGCTGGCAGTGGGGTTTGGGAGCCAAGGGAAAAAGCTGGCAAGAGGGCTTGCATTGTGAACGATAAGCTAGAGATCTCACTTCGCTACATCACCATTGTAAGGCCACGTTCCACCAGGTGTTTTACAATTTATTCATGTTATGTATTTATTTGATTTCTAGTCTGCCCTTCATCAAAAGATCTAAGGGCGGTTCACAAGATAAAAACACTAATAATAATAATAATAATAATAATAATAATAATAATAATAATATTATTTATACCCCGCCCATCTGGCTGGGTTTCCCCAGCCACTCCGGGCGGCTCCCAACAGAATATTAAAAACACAAGAAAACATCAACCATTAAAAACTTTCCTAAACCGGGCTGCCTTCAGATGTCTTCTAAGAGTCAGGTAGTTGTTTATTTCCTTGACATTCCACAGGGCGGATACCACTACCGAGAAGGCCCCCTCCCTGGTTCCCTCCAACCTCACTTCTTGCAGGGAGGGAACCGCCAGAAGGCCCTCAGAGCTGGACCTCAGTGTTTGGGCTGGATGATGGGAGTGGAGGCGCTCCTTCAGATATACTGGGCTGAGGCCGTTTAGGGCTTTAAAGGTCAGCACCAGCACTTTGAATTGTGCTTGGAAACCGTTAGTACTTAAAACTACTCAGAAGTAGTTAAAATGGTGTGTGTGCACCATGTCATGTGATCGATTATGCAGGGCAGAAATTACCTGGCTGGCCTCCCAACCAATATTTTATTCAAGTTGGGACCCCTGTTTGCAAACCATGGTTTGTGTTAACTAAGCCCATTGGCAAAGCACAGTTAGGGCCACTACGTTGCTTCAAGAGACTGGTGCACCATGGAGTCAGGAGTGAATTTATGAAGCAGATTCAGTGGCGTAGCGTGGGGGGTGCAGGGGGGGCCAGCCGCACCGGGCGCAACATCTGGGGGGGGGGGCGTGCTCGCACTCTCAGCTCTCTGCCCCTACCTGGCTCACTCAGTCTCTCTCACTGCAGTGCTGGCTGTGCGAATCCGATCCGAGCCGCTGGGTCGCCGCCCACTGTGGAGGGGGTGGGTGCCAGGCGTGCGGTGCAGAGAGAGAGCGAGGGACTATCTGGGGGAGGGACAGTGCAGCGGCCGCCCAGCGCTGCGCTGAGCACGGGAGAGAACCACACCAGACCAGACCAGGCAGCAGCAAGAAGAAGCTGGCAGCGGCGGCAGGTTAGGGGTTAGGGGGCGCAAATTACTTGCCTTGCCCCGGGTTAGGGGGCGCAAATTACTTGCCTTGCCCCAGGTTAGGGGGCGCAAATTACTTGCCTTGCCCTGGGTGCTGACAACCCACGCTACGCCGCTGAGCAGATTCATGAGCCAGATTTAGAGTAGCTTGCCTGTTGTACACTAGGAAGAAGTGCATCCCGTGGTCAATGTGATCCATGGTTTCAGATTATGTTTGGAGCCAGCCAATGAGTATTCACTCACATATCCCTTTCATAACTTCTTCCAAAGCACTGGAGATCTATCTGCTTATAAACATGTAAATTAAGCATGGGGGAGCAGGTAAGCAACTCAACAGATGGTATTAATCTCCAAGCAGAAGCAGTTTTCCACAAAACAAACAGAACAATCCTTGCTGGGCAAAAATCTAGGGAGGGGGGAACCTACCAGTCTTTGAAGTACCTTCTCCACTACCAGCAATGCTCAACAAGTGTATTTAGGGTTGATGAGTAGCTAGTTACGCAAGCCACTGAAAGCCACCATTGCTCATTTAAGCAAGCATCATCTGTCCATTAGCTAGACCTAACATCCCAGCCCATTAGCCATGCTGGCTGGGGCTCATGGGAGTTGGAGTCAAACAGCACATGAAAGTCCATGAGAGTCCCTAGAGCAGCAGTTCTCAACCTGTGGGTCCCCAGATGTTGTTGGACTACAACTCCCATCATCCCTGAGCTCAGGCCTTGCTAGCTAGGGGTGATGGGAGTTGTAGTTCAACAACATCTGGGGACCCACAGGTTGAGAAAGGCTGCCCTACAGCATGGGTAGGCAAACTAAGGCCCGGGGGCCGGATCCAGCCCAATCGCCTTCTAAATCCGGCCCATGCATGGTACAGGAATCAGCATGTTTCTACTTGAGTAGAATGTGTGCTTTTATTTAAAATGCATCTCTGATTTATTTGTGGGGCATAGGAATTTGTTCATTCCCCTCCCCCCCCAAAAAATATAGTCCAGCCCCCCAAAAGGTGTGAGGGACAGTGGACTGGCCCCCTGCTGAAAACGTTTGCTGACCCTTCCCCTAGGGGGAAAATCAATAGCTCACTTGATGTCTGACTAACTGTTACATGGCACTTCTCCTAACCTTTGAAAGAGTTTCAGATGCGTACTATTACACTTACCCTGGCTCTCTTTGTGGTCATGTTTCAGGGCTTACAATGCTTACTTGGGGATTTGTTTCCCTGGAATGAGGTCAGTGGAGAATGACTGGTGTTTTGTGGCCCCTGGTTTGATAGCACATACACACAGGATGCACATAGGTGGAGATTCACAGCATTAATTCTCTGGCAAATACAGTGGTACCTCAGGTTACAGATGCTTCAGGTTACAGATGCTTCAGGTTACAGACTCTGCTAACCCAGAAATAGTACCTCGGGTTAAGAACTTTGCTTCAGGATGAGAACAGAAATCGTGCTCCGGCAGTGTGGCAGCAGCAGGAGGCCCCATTAGCTTAAGTGGTGCTTCAGGTTAAGAACAGTTTCAGGTTAAGAACGGACCTCCGGAATGAATTAAGTACATAACCAGAGGTACTACTGTACTGCTCCCTGTCCAGATTTTTGGAGAGAGGTCACCAGGCCCAGCGTGGTGTAGTGGTTCAGAGCAGTGGACTCATAATCTAGTGAACTGGGTTCGATTCCCCGCTCCTCCACATGCAGCTGCTGGGTGACCTTGGGCCAGTTCCACTTCTCTGAAGTCTCTCAGCCCCACTCACCTCACAGAGTGTTTGTTGTGGGGGAGGAAGGGAAAGGAGAATGTTAGCCGCTTTGAGGCTCCTGAAGGGGAGTGATAAAGCGGGATATCAAATCCAAACTCTTCTTCTCTTCTTTTAATTGTTATAGAGAGCCACTCAGATCAAAGAATGTAAAAAGAGATTACTCAAGGCAGTAGCCCATCTAATCAAACTTCCTGGTCTCACACTGGCCAACTAGAAGCCGGTGGGAAGTCCACAAGCAGGAATGGAACACAATTAAACATCAGGAAGAACTTTCTGACGGTAGGAGCTGTTTGACAGTGGAATGGACTCCCTAGGATGGTTGTGGGCTCTCTTTCCTTGGAGGATTTTAAGCAGAGGTTGGATGGTCATCTGTCATGGATGCCTTAGTTAAGATTTCTGCATTGCAAGGGGTTGGTCTAGATGACCCCCAGGGTCCCTTCGAACTCTACAATTCTACGATTCTATGGCACAACAACACTCTCCCCACCTGTGGTTTCCAGCAACTGATATTCAGAAGCATACTGCAACTGTGAAGGTACAATATATCCATCAGGATAAGTAAAAGGTAAAGGTGAAGGACCCCTAGATGGTTAAGCCCAGCCAAAGGCGACTATAGGGTTTTGGTGCTCATCTCGCTTTCAGGCTGATGGAGCTGGCGTTTGTCCACAGACAGCTTTCCACGTCATGTGGCCAGCAGGACTAAACCGCTTCTGACACAATGGAACACCGTGACAGAAAACAGAGCACATGGAAATGCTGTTTACCTTCCCGCCACAGCGGTACCTATTTATCTATTTGCACTGGTGTACTTTCGAACTGCTAGGTTGGCAGGAGCTGGCACAGAGCAACGGGAGCTCACTTCGTCAGGGGGATTTGAACCACCAACCTTCTCACTGTCAAGTCCAAGAGGCTCTGTGGTTCAGACCACATCACCACCCATGTCCCATCAGGATAATTACCCAATGATAGCCCTCTCCATCAATCTATTTAATCCTCTTTTAGAGCCATCCAATTTGATGGCCATTACTCTCGTGGAAGCTAATTTCCTAGTTTATGCACCGTGTGAAGAAACACATTCTGTTGTCTGTGCTAAATTTTTCAATATTCAGCTCCATTGGATGTCTTTGGGTTCTAGTTCTATGAGGAAGAAAAAAACATTTCTCCACCCAGTTTCTCCATGTCATGCATTGTTTTTAAACTTCTATCATGTTGCCTCTTACGCCCCTTTTCTCTAGACTAAAAAGCCCCAAATGCTACAATCTTTCCTCATAGGCGAGTTTCTCCACCCCTTGGTCATTTTGGTGTCCCTATTCTGAACTTTTCCAACTCTACAATATCTTAGAATCATAGAATCATAGAGTTGGAATAGACCACAAGGGCCATCAAGTCCAACCCCCTGCCAAGCAGGAAACACCATCAGAGCACTCCTGACATATGGTTGTCAAGCCTCTGCTTAAAGACCTCCAAAGTAGGAGACTCCACCACACTCCTTGGCAGCAAATTCCACTGTCGAACAGCTCGTACTGTCAGGAAGTTCTTCCTAATGTTTAGGTGGAATCTTCTTTCTTGTAGTTTGGATCCATTGCTCCATGTCCGCTTCTCTGGAGCAGCAGAAAACAACCTTTCTCCCTTGTTTGAGGTGAGACTACCTGAACTGTACACAACATTCCAAATACGGTCACACCATAGATCTGTTATAATGGTAGCATGATGTCAACAGTTTTATTCTCAGTTTGGTTCCCAATGATTTCTATAATGTAATTTGTCTTTTTTCACACACTGGGTTGGTATACAGTATCTTCATCGAGCTATCCACAATGATCCCAAGGTCTCATTCCTGGTCAGTCGCTGACCCCATGAACTCATATGTGAAATCAATATTTCTTTGCCTCAGTACACATCACTTTATACTTGTTTACATCGAATTGCATTTGCCATTTCACTACCCATTTACACAGTTTGGAGAAGTCCTTTCGGAAGTTTTTGCAATCCCTTTTGTTTTTAACCACCCTGAGCAATTTCATGACCTCCAGGTGTCCCTATTTTCCCTGGGGTGGTCCCTGAATTATGAAAGCCATCCTGGCTTCCAATTGGATCCTGGAATGTCCTTATTTCGCCCACCACTGCTACAGCCACCAAGCCCAGGAAGGAAGCTCATTGCATGTCCCGAGCAATGTTAGTGGCAGTCCCAAGCAATGTGAGGGAGCACCCTGTTGCCTCTCCATGGCCACTGCTGCCGTTCTCCTTCCTTGGGCAGCTTGTACCAGCTGCTGGAGAGTGTGTGAGGAGGAGGAGAGGCTTTATGTGACCCACTGGCTCTGAGGGCAGGGCCACCTTGCAGGGAAAGAAAGGAGGAGTGTGGCAGTGCGCAATGAGAGCCAGTGTGGTGTAGACTCGTAATCTGGTGAATCGGGTTCGCTTCCCCGCTCCTCCACATGCAGCTGCTGGGTGACCTTGGGCCAGTCACACTTCTCTGAAGTCTCTCAGCCCCACTCACCTCACAGAGTGTTTGTTGTGGGGGAGGAAGGGACAGGAGAATGTTAGCCGCTTTGAGACTCCTTAAGCGGAGTGAAAGACGGGATATCAAGTCCAAACTCCTCCTCCTCCTCCTCCTCTTCTTCTTTGTTTATTTTATTTATTTATTTTAGACAAAGAAATGCTTTGTGTGTCCGTATCTTATTTTGTGCCTTTCTAAAATTTATATATTGGCATGTGTTTTCCTTTTTGTAAAGCAACCAGAGAGAGAAAATACATTAAAAATAGGGTTGAGGGGTTTTCTCAGGACAGTGGAGGCCGTGTGTGCTGTGTTTTGGCAGTCATTTGCCCTTCTTCTGATAAGAAATGCATTGTGTGTGTGTGTGTGTGTGTGTGTGTGTGTGTGTGTGTGTAAAATGGGGGGTTGAGGAGGGAGGAGAAATGTCCCTATTTCATCTGAGGAATGTTGGAAGTTATGCAATTTAGTACCATCAACTGTCTCTTATATTCCTCTTCCAAAAACTGCTGGGGAAGCCTTTTATTTTCTGCTAATGTGTACCTGGTCTGCTGCAGAAGAACATTACCAGGATTACCCATCTCTGCCCATCCCCTTTTCCTTCCTGGACCACCTTAGCTCACATCAAGACGCATCCCCTAAATATTACACAGTATCAGTGGCATTTTGTCAGGTTCTTAGAGGTCTTGCCTCAAGGCAGCCCACGCTGATAGTTCTATTCACAGAACTCCTGACAGGATCAAACCCCCTGGCAATCCTTACAACAGCTCTGTAAAGTAGGCCAGCAGAATTATCTGCATAACACAAAATGGGGGCTGAGGCTTACAAATAGCATCTTCCCTCAGGCTACCAGGTAAGTTCATGGATGAGAAGACACTTAGCAGGAAACTTCCAGACTTGCAGCTCTAACGAAGTCAAGTTGCTTGACTCACGCATTAATTGCAAAGAGGTGTTTTGTTAAGAACTGAAACCCGAACCCATGAACAGAAAATTGGTTTGCAATTATTATTGATTTGGTCATCATCCTGCATTTAAGGCATCACTGTGTAGTACAGCTACCTCCAGCCCAGTGCCTCCAGCTATCTTGGGCTACAAGATGATAGCTCAGTTGGTTAGAGTGCGGTGCTGATTAATGCCAAGGTTGCAGGTTCGATCCCTGTATGGGACAGCTGCATATTCCTCCATTGCAATGGGTTGGACTATATGATCCTCAGGATCCCTTCCAAATCTACAACTCTATGATTCCCAGCAACCGCAGCCAGCCTGAGCAATGGACAAGGACAATGAAGAAGCCTGTTCTAGTGATATTTGAGGACTTTGGTAGGCGATATGATATAGGAAGTGGGAGCCTCCGTGAAGCAGGAGACAGACAAAATACGTGCAACCTGAGCCTCTCTTAGCAAGGAATCATCATACCTACGGGACCGCCTCTCCTGGTATGCCCCACGGAAAACCTTAAGGTCCACAAATGACAACATTTTGGAGCTCCCAAAACACAAGGTGGTTAGAATGGTCTCAACTAGTGCCAGGGCCTTTTTAGTACTGGCCCCAACTTGGTTGAACGCTCTGTCACAAGAGACTAGGGCCCTGCGAGACTTGACA
Organism: Podarcis liolepis; assembly: GCF_965112155.1. Classification (NCBI taxonomy): domain Eukaryota; kingdom Metazoa; phylum Chordata; class Lepidosauria; order Squamata; family Lacertidae; genus Podarcis; species Podarcis liolepis. The sequence continues at coordinate 4,692,314 of NC_139560.1, read as the reverse complement.
TCTTTCCACAGGGTCTTCAAGGCATAGCTGTTCCGCCTGGCCTTTGGTCTGGACTCAAGTCTGACCCTTATGTTTCCCTCCCCTTATGGTTTTGATCTATGGGCTACTTTTAAAATGAGGCTGCATTTTAAATTGCATTTTAACCTGTATTTTAAATTGGTGCCCCCCCCCTATTATGCTTTTACTGTAATTTTACTGGTGTTAGCAGCCCTGAGCCCGGCTCTGGTTGGGGAGGGCGGGGTATAAATAAAATTTATTATTATTATTATTATTATTATTATTATTATCATCATCATCATCATCATCATCAGAGAGGATGTGGGAGTATATGGCTGCAGAGTGCTCACCTATGGCCAGGGACGGAGCAAGGTGGGGGCGGACCACCCCAGGTGTTATCACCGAGGGGGTGATATTCGGCTCGTTGCCCGCCTGTGACTCCCGTCTACCCTGAGCCTTCGGGGGAAGGGGGGCTGCGGCATGCCCCCCTTCGCCCTTCGTTTTGACAGCTGCACAATCCCAGGCTGCTGGAGAAGGCATGCATGCATGCAGGGAGAGGATGGGAAGGAGGCAGGGAAGCAAACAACTGGAGCGTCAAGGGAAGGAGAGCAGCAAAAGCTCCGTCAACATTGGACCCAAACCCTGGAATCCCGGAATCCCAAACAAAGCTCAACAACTTTGGTCAGCCCTTCCCTATAAAAAGCTGAACAACTCCTGGCAATAACAATGGGTAGATCGCAGGCAGTCTTTTTATACTGTGAGTAGATTGCAGTCTCTTGGGAGTCCAACTAGATTTCAATGTGGAGAGGTGACAAAAAAAAAAAAATCCTACCCGGGTACCACCTAACCTTGCTACGCCACTGACTTTGGCCCACCAAATGGAGGAGAGGGCTATCGATGGCTACTAGCCATGGTGGTTATGCTCTGCCTTCACAGCTGCGGACAGCAATGCTGCTGAAAACCAGCTGCTGGAAACCACAGGAGGGGAGAGATGAGATTGCAATATTTTAATTTGTTGATTTATTGAGACATCTGTTTTAGCCAATAGTTTTTCATAATGCGCTATTTCTTGTTGAATTTGATTTAATTTAGTTTCTCTAATTCTTCTTTGTATTATATTCTGATTTATATAGAAGCCCCTTGTATAAGCCTTCCCAGCATCCCATATCACTCTAAGGTCTCTGTCTTGTGCCATATTAATTTCAAAAAAATCTTTCATTAACTGTTGGGCTTTTTCTACTATCTTCTCGTCATTTAGCAATCTCTCATTCATTCTCCAGCTTTTGTTTTTCTTTTTATTATACCTTATTTCTAGCATCATTGGGTTATGGTCTGACAGCAATTTAGGCAATATCTCTGTTTTGTTTATTATTGGTATAAGATTACAGTGGTACCTCGGGTTACATACGCTTCAGGTTACATACGCTTCAGGTTACAGACTCCGCTAACCCAGAAATTGTGCTTCAGGTTAAGAACTTTGCTTCAGAAATCGTGCTCCAGCGGTGCGCCAGCAGCAGGAAGCCCCATTAGCTAAAGTGGTGCTTCAGGTTAAGAACAGTTTCAGGTTAAGTACAGAACTCCGGAACGAATTAAGTACTTAACCCGAGGTACCACTGTATTAGAAAAACCATATTGCATCAGTCTGACTTGCTGAATTGTTTGCATCTGAATAAAATGTATAATGTCTTTCCTTCTCATTTTTCTCACTCCATACATCCTTTAAGTTTAAGTCATTTACCATCTGAAAGAATGTTATCGGGAGTCTCCCTGTTTTCTGCTTTGGGGTTTTCTGCAGACATTTGGTTGGTCATTGTGAGAACAGAATGCTGGACTAGACGGGCTGTTTCCTGACCCAGCAGGCTCTTCTGACGTTCATAGATGTTACTGGTCTACAACTCCCATCCCCTTTGGCTATTGGACACATTGACAGGGGCTGATGGGAGTGAGGATCCAATCACTTGGGGGGGGTGCCTGTCCCATAATGACCCACTGAAACCCTCTAACTTTTTATAACCACAGATATTCTGGTAGGTTTTTTTTCCTCCCTTGATCTCACTTTTGTTGTGCCTTGATCCTCGAGAAGGCAGTCATGCAGTAACACTGGGGAAGCATCGCAGAATAGCTATGAATGTGGAAAGTTGTGTAGACAGTTCAGCACAAGTCCAGCACTAACACACTATTATTGTATTGATGACATGTTGCATAATATGTAGGGCTCTAGCTTCATATAACACTAGCATGTTTGAATCTAAGTACATGTAACCCAAGGTACCACTGTAGTGTTTGAAGGGGTTACAACCATAGAGTAAACCGGCCTGCCAGGTTTAGGCTATGTCATCACTTCCCACCTTGGGAGGAAATTGTTTCACGAAGCTTTTGTTATCTCTCTCTCCATGTGGCCATCAGTATGCTGGTCACTCCAGCCACGTGGCTTTAACCAGCCTCTTTTGTTTCAGACCAGAGTCTGAAACTAGCATTTTTCTATACCAGTATTTTGAAACTTTTGCCTTTTGTAACTATGCAATGTTTTGATTGTCTGTGCATCTTTTTCTGACAGCTGTGTGAAAAAGCACATCAATCTGACCTTTGAAGAGGTTTGTAAGTAACCTATTTCATGACATGCCAAACCTGTGTTCTATCTCGAAGTGGGATAGCTTGGAAAGAGATTTTAAAAGGAGACATTTTGGGGATTCACTAGAAGGGCAAATTTTAAAGGGTTTACAGTCACCAAAGAGTACTTGCAGTTTCCAAACTTGGATCTTGGCTTCCAGAATTTCAACAGAACACACTTAAAAAAGCCACCAGTCTGAGCGACCCCTAAGTTTGTAATAGCCATCTAGCTCCTCCTCCTGCTTGCTTCAGACTGGAGCAATATGGACCTTCAGCTAAAGAAGAAATTTTCATCAAAACTTGGCTGCTCACAGGGAAGTGGTTTGTGTGTGCATATATACTGTTGCTGTAGTTGTTGCCTGGATAAACTATTCAGACTGCAAATTCTGTTCATTTTATTTTATTTACTGAGAGGCATGGTAATCAGTGTGGAAGTGGGCTTCCGACCAGATTCCTAGAAGAAGACCTATGAGGGCTGCCTCAAGGCAATCCCTGACCTGAACCATAGACTCCTTGACAAAAGCGATGGGGGTGGAGGGGGAGAGATAGCCCTGTTGAGAGCCCTGAAGAGTGTTTCCATGGGGACTCCAGGAGATGATGTCGTATTCCCCGCTGAGAAATAAGTGAGGGTGTTTCATCTCTCCCCATCCTTAATCCATTACATCACTACCTACAGGTCTCCCCTGATGCCCCCATGGAAAAGGGGGAGGGAAATCTTCTGAGTCAGACTACACTGAATCCCTCCAAGCTCCAACTGAGCTGAAAGGGGTTGGATTGTGGCCAACATATTTGGCAGTGTCAAAAGCATCCCCACCTCTTCTACCTTTGAGCTAATTGTCAAGAATTGCTCAAAAGCAATTGTTCATGCAGAGTGATGGCAATCAATGACACAAAGAACTGAGATGGTCACTGTAACCTTGCCTACACTCGCAATGGACTTCATTTGCTCTTAATGATCGGCTATGCAGCACTATGGCCATCGCTGCTCATGTAACTACAGAAGGGTGAAAAAGAAGCAGTGTAAGCTGAATGAAACAGTGACACTGAAGTAGAAAGAGAGGAGAGAGAGAGAGAGAGAGAGAGAGAGAGAGAGAGAGAGAGAACAGGCTTCTTGAAAGATAAACAAAATGGGTGGTATTCAGGTTGTTCCCCACCTCTATCCCGCACAACACACACACAGCCAACAAATATTTAGTGTGATCCTATTTCTGGCATACATGTTGATCATCATTTTCCCTGGTTTGAACAAGACAAGTATGGGTCTCTCCCAAATGATAATTGGAAGGAGGATATACTTCTATAAAACCAAGCACAACCAATGTCCTAATTTTAATTATATTCAAGACTGGATTTTGAAACCTGAAGAGAAACTCCCACTGCTGATGATGCCCCTGGAAGTTAAAAGTGTACAATGAAGGTCATTCACACATTGCACGGAACCCAGTTGCACTGCCTCTACACATGCACAAGTGTTTCTGTGAAAGATTATGCACTTCAGCATATGTACAGCTCAGCAATGGTGTACACAAGTATATTGATAGTACACTTGTTGAACATCACATGCAAATTATCATTCAAGAGTACAGCTCAATTATTTGCATATGCAGGCAAGTTGACTGTAATTATCATTGACTGTAATGTGTGGACACCCCTTGTGGGGGGGTTGTTTTGAGGGTATGTACGTGGGAAAGGGACCTTTATTTTTCCTTCAGCAGTAAAATGGAAAACACTGCCTTTGTATTCACTCAAGAGTCAAGACAAAGCGTTTTTCATTAAAACCCAGCTTTGGCTGGGGAGGGCGGGATATAAATAAAATTTATTATTATTTATTATTACTTGAAAACTGTTGTATCATCCTTGGTCATGACTGCTTCTGGAATCAGCAGCCAAACAGCCTTCATGGACCCAAACGGCATCTATGTTCCTGGTGTGTTGTCCACAACAAGCACAGATCTTCTTGGATACTTTAGCTAGGGTTGCCATATTTCAAAAAGCGAAAATTCGGACACAAATTTGTTGGCCGATTTCTGCCTGGACACTGTTTTCGACTGCTGTATTCCAGCTGTGTCTGGGAAATTCCATATGTATGGTATCCCTACTTTAGCAGTTGGCTGTGCTTGATTCTTGAAGCTGGTGACAGCCACAGAACATGCCCCTTATTGACCTCCAGCAGGTGGCATCGCTGATTAAAACAAATACTTGTCCCAACTTACTAGAGCTCTAGGGAGAATTGGGGTGACTCTGGGGCTCCCGTCATTGGTGGTCCATGACAATTTCTTGTTCAGATGGCTGCCCAGCATAATCCAACACATGCACCCAAAATGTACATTGGATTTAAATCTTGAAATCCAAGGCAAAGTGGGGTGTCCCTGGTGGTATCTTGGGCTTGTCAGGAGACAAAGAAGACTCTTCAAGGCAGCAGAAGTCAAAGTAGCGATCCCTCAAGTGCTTCATGGCACCTTGGTGACCCAGACATGATAAAATGCTGCCCTGCCAAAAATCTGCTGAAATTAAAAGTTATGTCTCTAAGATTGCAATAACACCATAATGCCAAAGTGAAGTGGTAAGGGAAGGGAGAGCAAGCATACAACTTGGGAGAGGTTTCTGGGGGAGGGTTCCATTGTGACTGGCAGGTCTAGCTTCCAATCAAAGGGAGTGCTTTTTTTACCCAGAAAGCAAATCTCATTAGTTTTTGTCATTTCCATAAAATCAAATTTGAAGGTTCTTAGCACAAAAGTCATTGAACCTATTTTTCTGCACTTTGGAATGTTTCTTACCAAGAGGAACCTCTCTCATGTCTGTTATTTTTGAACCAATTTCCTACTAATTACCCACAAAACACTAAAGGAGATTAAATTGTTCCTTTTTCATTCAACCCCGAAACTGTAACAGCTGCCCTTGCAGGGAAACCACAGCAGCTATCCTTCTGGAATTTGGAATGATTCAAGCCTTCAGAAGCAGTGACCTTACCTTCAAATTTCATCCATTTCTGTCCAAAAATTTAAAAGGTTTTAGACAGCTCCTTTTTGGGAAGGGAGAAATGACCACATTTTAGAAGTGTCTGCTACAAGAACCCCTGGACTCATTTCCCTGAAATTTATTAGGTTTATCCACCCTGGAAGGAAAAGTGTGCCTGCAAATTTTATCTAGTTCTGCCAGAAGGAGGAGGAGGAGGCATCAAGAGGTCCAGGATAATTAGTAAGAATGCACTTCCCGTGTGCCTTTCCTGGTGTTGGTCATCCACAAGGTTGGTCCACATAGTCTCTACACAAATACTTGGCATTGGCAGTGGGAGTTTCTAATCAGATTTCACAACCTGATCTTCAAAATTAGCTTCTTAAAAACAACAAAGGACATTGGTTGCATTTAGTTTTGTCAAAGTATATCCTTCTGCATGGCTAGAGCCAATTATTATTTGGGAGAGATCAAGAGTTACCCTTTTCAAACCAAGAAAAATGATTAGCATTTCAGTTTGGAACCTGGGTTAAATCCCCAGACTAAAATGTCTCAACCATCTCTGACCACCTTGGGAAGGTGAAAGATCGTGTAAGAACTTCAGGGGGTTGGGACGATGACTTTCCAACAAAATCTGGCAGCTGGACCCTCTGATTGTAGAACTGGTTGTCATCAGAAGTGGGAGGAATTGTCCAATGTTCCCTTGATGTTTGAGAGGGCAGGTTAAGTTCATATTGAACACAGTGTGATCCTCTTTCAACACCTGGCATACACGTTTATAATCATTTTTCTTGGTTTGAAAAGGGTAACTCTGGATCAGACCAAATAATAATTTGAAGCAGGAGGTTGGGTCGGTGGAAAATCTATAAACTACTCTTGTGTGCCTAGGAAGGGTGGGGTAGCAAAAACAGAAACCAACAACAACAAGGACAACACACTTAGAAACGTCTTGTATTGATGTCTTTTGAGGCCCTTTCAGGAGATGGACTTGACTGGCTTCAGTTGACTTAGTTCCATGGCAAGAAGTTTCATTGGCCTGTGTATGGTGTTTCGGGAGAACAAATTAGGCACTCACCATATTAAATCAGTTTGACCATCCTTTCTATTTACCACCATTGTGATTTGAAGGGGAGGCTCTCCATCCACACAGTTCTGCAAGTCTCTCAACACCACACTGGATGAACTGATGACTGTACTGTTTTACTGATGTGGGATGTGGAACAAGAAGACGACAGTGACTAATCAGGATTTTGAAATCCTAGATTCAGGGGGTCCAGGATTCTGTTTTTTTTTTTCATAAATACCATTAGGGTTTGGGATTCTCACCACCACCACCTTCCAATGCTCTGGGAATGCTTGGAGCTTCCATAGTGGAGTCTCCCTCTCATTTCTCTTCCTCCTTTCTTGTATTACAGTCTCTGCTGCTGTTTTTTCTTTCACACTTGTTTCCTTCTTCATCCTGTAGATAAGGACCTCCAGGACCTAATGCCAGCAGGTTGCTTTCTTTTCTTTTTTAAAAGATCATTTCTCTCTACCGCCTCGGAACTGGTCGACGCCCTCCCCCCAATCAAAAACAGAAAGCGCACACACAGCCGTTGTGTCGCCAAAGTGCCTAGAGGTAACACACTGGTATCAGTCGTATTTACGTACTTCTGAGCAAACATGGAGAGGATACGGACGCAAAGGAACTCATATCAGGAGTAAATGGGTTCTAAATTCACCCCTCCCTCCCCCCCCACGCCACACACACACACCAGTTCATGGCGCTATTAAACTAAAATAGATGTTAGCCCTAATCCAAGACTGCAGTCCTATACACGTTTAGGAATAAATTCCGTTGGATAAAGCGGGAGTTACGTCTGTGTAAACGCGCGTGGAACCAGGCTGCAAGGGCAACAGCGACCCGCAAGCCTGTAGGAGCGCTCGGCAGTAACCCACTCGCGCCTCCGGCTGAACCGGGCTGTGGATCCCTCTGGCCGAATTCACCGAACCTACTCCACCTTCCCTTGCACCAAATCGCGAGGGGATGCGGTTGGAGACGTACCCAGGAGGGAGAGACAGAGAAATGGTCTAGATCGTGCAATAACCATCAACGGGTTGAGGGGGGGGGGTGAGAAGCCTCGGGGAGAGGGGCTTACCTCGGCCCAGATAGGAGCTGCCTAGACTGCCTTGTGTGCGCGCGTGTGTGCGCGCGCATGCGTTGAGGGGGGTGCCTCCACCCTCCACCCTCCATCCACGAGCGTCTCTCCATCCCCTCCGCCTGTTCTGTGACTCAGTGTCAGGCAGCGCTGACATTCCCTGCTCTTCCCCGGAGGGAGGCAGAGAAAACGAGGAGTGTGTGTGTGTGTGTGTTTCGAAAGAGAAGGAGGAGAGAGAGAGAGGGAGAGACGGGGAAACCGCAGCGAAGGCTTCCCTAGCGTCCTGGTCAACCTCTCCAAAAGCACGGCCGGCGCAATCCATCACCTCTCCAGCTCCGTACCCACGTTCATTGCGCAGCGCGCGCTCTCCTCCTCCTCATTCTCTCTCTCTCTCTCTCTCTCCGCGGAGGAGGAGGGAAGAGGGCCTCCGCTCTCCCCACTTTAAACCCTCTCCTCCCCCGTGGAAAATCTCCCCTCTCCAATCCTTTCCCAACGTTACCGGGCAGGCGAGAGAGTCGAGACCCGGGCGCCCCCACAAACCTGCCTCCATCCATTCAACGCCCTCTCCGGCACTGCGCCGTTCCGTCGATCCGCCCCCAATCCAGCTCTGCTCCCTTCTCCAAACCGCCACCTCCCCCCCCCTCATCTTTTGCCTCCGGCTGCAGAGAACTCCCTCTCCATCGCCGCCGCGCGCGCTTCCCTCCCCGCCAGTCATCTTCCCGGGGATTATTATTAGTATTACCTGGCCAGGCTAAGCGCACCGTGATTACCAGAGGCTCGGGTTGATTTATGTGTCATAAACAGCCCGAGCGCTCCTCAGTCTCTCCTTGCCTCTTCCCAGCCTCTCTCCACGGGAGAAAGTTATCCCAGCGTGGGAGACCCATTGATCTAGCCAGCTTTCTCCGTTTGCTTGCTGGATCCCTCTCATCTAGGCACATGGAATGATGTGGCGCTTATTCTAGGCTTTCCTCGCGGAGCTGCCTGTTTTATTTTTTTTATTCTTTTTACAAAGCTAGATGTGTGTTATAGTGTACAGTATAGCGAGGAAGAGCGAGCCCTTTTTATCAGCCCCCTCTCTCTCCACCCCTGCCTCCCTCCCTCCCTCCCTCTCCCCCTCCCTCCTTTTCCCTCTCTCCCTCTCACTCTGTCTAATGTGCGAGCTGGAAAGCTTATAAAAGCCTGATGTAATCCTTAATGCAGCCTCTGGCTACATAGACCGAGCCTAGTTACAACCGAAAGAACCAGGAGAAGGAGACCAGGATCCAAGAGCAGGAAGCGCAAGAGATCCTGGGAGGAATTAAAAAGAGGGTTTCAGAGGCACCGGATGGATTTTGGCCTCCCCGGGAAAGAAGACTTTGGGGGGAGGAAAGCAGCACCCCAAAAGCTCTCAGCTGTTCCAAGAAGACTTCCTTCTCTCCTGGTGGATCTAATCCCGCCTCGGGTTCCTTTCTTCCGTCTCCAAAGTGGGCTTTGAGATTCTCCCATCGCTCAGGATTCCTGCGCCCTTTATCACCGCCGTCGCCGGTCATTCTTAGCGATCATATTTCATTTCCAATTATTTTATTTTTTGTACCCCAATACCAAAGGGGGTGTGAGAGAGTGAGTGTGTGTCTGTGTGCACTTTAAATTTGGAGCAAAGTTTGGTGTGTGTGTGTGTGTGTGTGTGTGTGTGTGTGTGTGTGTGTTTAAGAGTGGGTTGGAAGGGGGGAAAGCAAAACGACGCCCCCCTCTCCCCGAAATCCTTTTTTGACTCATTAGCCAATGGCCATTTTCTTACTTCTGGATATGTGGATGCTTCCCATTTGGAATTTGATCCGGCTGGGGGAAACGGTATAATTTCGTGGATGGTCTAGAAAGGTAAGTTTTCGGTTTATATACATAATATATATGTATGTATGTGTGAGTTGGTTTGTGTGTATTTGGAGAGGGGTTGATTTATTCTTCCTGAGTGGATGCAACTTTTTTGGGGGGGTCTTCTTCTAGTATCTGGAGCCGAGCCTAAATACTGAATTATTGTCTTTTTGAGTCAAACCACTCAGTTCCTCTCAAATACTGGACCCTTCTGATCCGAACTTTAGCCTTTTTGCTGTTAAGGGCTTGGAAGGTAACGAGTACTGTACTACAGTTTTTGTTTCTGTTTTTTGGGGGGAAGGAATAAGGAAAAAAAATCTGGACATATTTGCCTGAGGTTGTAGGAACGAGAGGGAGGGAGAGAGCCAGGGAATGTGAAATGGATCAGTTTTGGGGGCTGAAAGAGGTTCGGTTGCCACCGCAAAGCCCAGCTTGCCTGGAACTGCATAGATGGGGAGATCTGGAGCTAAACCGAACGGGAGAAAGACCGGCAGTGAGAGGTTATTGGACCTCGCCAAAATCCACAGATACACACACACACACACAACACCAGACCACACCACACCACAACAACACCTTGTTTAGTCTGAGAAGCTGGAAAACCTACAAGTCTGTAATGGGGAAGAGTGTCTTGTCGGGAAGGTCTCCCTTAACGTCGCCTTTAGGAGGCTGCAATCTCGCAGGCACGTTGAACAAAGTCCCTTTCGAGAAGCTAAGCAGGGGCTTACTCGCGAGTAGACGTGAACGGGGATCGCCCTGCGGGAGTCGACTTCTCCCTCGCACCCGCTTGGAAATCTGGGGGGGGGGGGTGGTCGCTGTTTTGAAGCCGTCCCAACCACCACCACCGCCCCCGCCGCCTATTTGAATCACTGTGGGCATTTACTGGGAGAGATTTAGGGCGGGGGAGGGCAGATCTCCCAAATGTATCGCATCCATAAAGTTCCTCCCCACCCCCTCTTTTTTTCCCCAGTCCCCCCTATACTTCTGAGAGATCACATTTTAAGGGGGGAGGGGACGACGATAAGCCAGGACAAGCCACCAGAGAGATACCTCCTCCCTATCTTGGCGGGCTCCACGATTCTTACTCGCGAGTTGTCCTATTGACTGCCAGAGGCACAGCCTGGAAGCCGTAACTTATGGACTCCTTGGAGGGTAGAGGAGCCATTCTGCGTAAAAACACGAGGCGCGCGAAAGAGATGCCTCCACGGGGAGCACAGGGTGCCACGCTTTTGGGGGAGGACGGACACCCCTTTCCCCCCAGGGGAAGAAACAAGCCCCTTCTCTGCAGAGGAGGGAAAGCGAAGGAGCAAGGAGAATCGGGGTGGTGGTAAGGAAAAGGAGGAGGAGGGGGTCCCCTTGTACTCATTCCTCTGTCTACTGCACTGCCAGGCGCTTTCTCCTTTTTTTGTGAGGGGGTGGGAGACAGTCTCCCTCGGTCCCATTCCTGCAACGTCCAGTTCTTCCCCAAACACCTGATCAGGATCGAGGGGGAATCAAGAGGCGCACAGTCTCTATAGGCAGCGCCGAGGATTCTTGAACTTAATCCCAAAGAAGGTGTTGGCGGTGGGGTTTATTTATTTGCTGGAGTGAAAATAAGCGGGGACGGTTTGACGCCCCCCGCCCGGTACCTTATTCCACTGTTGTTATTGGCCCGATCTAGCCAAAATCCAGTCTGATGGATTGGTGTGCCCCGAGAGGCCACATTTGAATATCACAGCAAGGTCAAAGTATTATTATTATTATTATTATTATTATTATTATTATTATTATTATTATTATTATTATTATTACAAACGGAGCCCAACGATCCTTCAGGACTCGGATTGGAAAATATCCACGCACCTCCCTGCGTCGCGATGAGGCAGCTCCATGGATACGGCTAAGTCTTGCTTAAAGGAGAAACACTTTAGACGGAGGCTGCAGCTTCCCCGCCTCCATCGGGTACATTTTTGGGCTCTTTCCTTGCCAATCGAGAAGCAAGGTTGACGGCAGAGGGAGCGGGTGACGGGGGACAGAGAGAGAATCAAAATCCCTTTCCATGAATCCGAAAGCAAGATTTCCTTCCCCCTTTCTCTTCCCTTAAAAAAAAACACCTGTTGATATATTGCGTTTCAGCCTGGAAGGAAGGGGGGGACGGGCAGAGAAAGGAACGGGATCTTAAAAAACCAAAACACCTTTCAAAACACTGGGTTCTAGTCCGCATGACTATAATGGTGAGGAAGTGAGGGTGTGTGGAGTTCAGGAAACAGGAGCAGTGGTGCTGCTCGTTGCGTTAGGCGAAGGCGGGGAGGGAAAGAGCCGCCTGCCGCGATCCATAAATCGCGTAAGCCGGAGGAGCGCTGGGAGCCGCGGCGGACTGGGTTGACGGGCTCCTACCGGAGTGCCAACGGGACCTGAATCCTCCGCTTGCTTCGGCTTAAGGGTTTTGACAGCCTGCTAATAAAGCCCACTCCCCGAAACGATTTAGGACGTGGGATCTTGCCCTCTCCATGACCCGCACCCCGAGCAGTTTTCAGCGAGGGAACGCACGGGGGACCATCTGGTCTCGGAGAGCCTCCGGTGGAGGTTTGTCGGATGGGGCGGTGTTGGATCTGTGCAGCCAAAGCTGAGTGCCCCCGTCCCCGTCCCCCCAGCCGTTTAGATCTGCAGCAAAGGATGAGGGCGATACAAAAGGTCCTTAGCTTGGTTAGCCCCCGCACCTTTTCCTGTTTTCCACGGAAACAGTACCGGGAAAACCGAGGCGTCCTTCCCTGCCTTGTGCCAAGCAGACACCAGGGCAGATTACTCCGGAATTGCCCTGGATCTATCCCTAAGGTGGGGGTGTTGGTTGACTCACGGATGTCCCTTGCGCCAACGGTATGGGCGCGCGTGGATGTGCTTTTTGGAGAGTCTCTGTTCGCTCTCCTATATGTGGTGGACAGACTGGCTGTTGTGATTCTGACTGCCTCTCCACCCCATCGCTCGGCATTTTCCTGCATCTGTATGTATCTCGGAGTCACGATGAGCTTTTTGAAACTTCTTCCCTCGTGGAAGCCACCTCTCCCCCCCCCCCAGGAGTGCCAACTTGGCCCCGCGACCGTGGGCGCCATACAGCGTGCATAGCCCTGGCACTGAAATTTGTGGGTGCCCGGCCACTCACAAAGGGTCACGGGGAATTTCGTGGGTGCTCAGGCACCCAGGGCCCCAGGGAGTTGGCACCCAGGGACTTGGCACTCTCTCCTTACACTGGAATTTGGCGTCATTGGATAAGAGTGGGCTGGGAGAGAAAGAATGAGATCACATTATAAGGTAAAGGGTTTGTATCTACTTTCAAAAGTCTGCCCATATTTTTTTGAAATGCAGCCTCCTTCAAGAGAAGCCTCTGTTGGAAATAGGGTACTTTGGGAAAGTGTGGGGTGAGGCAGTGGGGTGCAGTGGTTAGAGTAATGGCCTGGGACCTGTGAGACCCAAGTTCGAATCCCCACTGGGCCATGAAGTTCACTGGGTGTGACCTTGGGCCAGTCACTGCTCTCCAGCCTTGCAGGGCTGTTATAAAGATTAAATTAGTGGGGAGAATTATGTACACCACACTGAGCTTCTTGGATAAAAAGGTGGGGCATACATGAAATTGATAAATGATACATTTTTTTGTTTGTTTTTGATGTGGCTGGTCAGGTATTTGACCAAACCAAATTGAGGCAAGTGGAAATAAATGCAGCATTGGTGCTCATCTACGGATAGGCAGAAATTGGAATAATATTTACAACTGTGTGTCAGAAAGCAATGTCTCATAGAAACCCAACCAGCCTGGGCCAAGTGAATTCAAATTTAACAATTTCCTTCATGTAACAATATTAAATACTGGGGAGAGAAATGTATGACATCAAAGTGTGTATAGCCCACAGGCATTTTTGCACTAAAACAGCTCTTCGCTCAAAAGGCTGGATCCCTTCCCAGGTCAATGGATTTTCTCCTGCGAATTCCATGCATGTTGAATTTGAGGCTAGGTATTAGGTGGACTGGTTGTTCTGTAGCTGAAGAACATCGGTTTCTGGAAAGCGTCCAGGTCTGGAATGAGAAAGCAAGTCTTCCTTGACCCGTGACCCTAAGGATCAAGGCTTAGGAAAATGAATTGGAGTTGTTCCTGACTTTCTGCCACTACTGCTACATTCAGGGCCCAGCAGTCTGGCTTGCCACTCAGACTGAAAGCTTGGACCAATAACAGGATCCACGGCGTGCTTTTAAGCCAGGCAAATGGCTCCAGAGGGAATTGATAGGATTAATTCAGATGGATCTGAATTAACTGCTTGATGGATGAAGTGATATGTGGCACGAAACATGGGAGGTGAAACAGGTGGGGTGGAAAACCCCAACCATAAACAAGATGCACCTCTCTTTTTGCTCAAGTATCATAGGTGGAATATAAACAGACCCTTGTTTATGGCAATCCTCCTGAGAGCTTGAGGCATAAAATATGGACTTCCCTGAATGATGCTCCCTCTAGTCGCTCAATAACAGAGTAAGATTCTGACACTGTCAAAGCTGGGCTGATTCTGAGAGCTCCAGACTATTTTGTCTCTCTAATTTGAGAGGAGCAGTTTTGTCAGACAGCGTTTTCCATTTGTGCAAGAAGAAGAAGAAAAAAAGCATCCCTGGGTTCTATAAAGCTGCTCTCAAGAATTTCGCTCATGCACTTCTGGGGATAGGCAGAATGACTGTAAGACCCATCTATCTCTTGGATCATCCATAGATGCCTTCTCTCTACTCACTGATCCCCACATCTACCCGCTTCAGAATCGATCCATAACAATCTCTCTCTTACACCTTTGCACGTTTATACACAGAAGTACATCCCACTTAACCTAATGTGACTTAAAGCTTCCCGTGGTGATGATGTTTAGGGCTGTAAATCTTGATCTTGCCTATTTCATCTATGTCTGCCATGCACAGGATTGCTCCATCTCCCCAAGCAGACCTCAATCTCTCTCTTTCTCTCCCCGAAAACACCTTTGCCTTAAAGTTTCCCTTTGCCATTTGCCCAGCCGCCTTTTGCAAAATAGCATAAAATGAATGGTTAACCCCCCTTTTCCCCCTCAGTATATCTGCCTTTGAAAATGAAATGATTCTGAAATAAAACTAACAGGGATGCACACACAGAGATAAGCACACTGCACTTTTTAGTAGAAAATGCTGATGCGCACTTGCAGGATTAGTGGATTTTATATTCTATTCTGATTTTGCTAAATGTGTGTGTGTGTGTGTGTGAGAGAGAGAGAGAGAGAGAGAGAGAGAGAGAGAGAGAGAGAGAGAGAGAGAGAGAGTTGCGGTTACTGGCAGAGATGGCTAGCTCGCCAGAACTGAAGTCAATTGGTTTTGGATTTCGCCAAGTGACAGAGAGATGGCGCTCTTCCCCCAAATATAGATTATCATGGTCTTATTTTGGATACTTTTAAAGTTGACTGTGCTACTAGTGATTTGGTGCCGTTTTGTACAGTTAAAAAATTGATTGTAAAAGGAAAGGGAGGGCTGAACATTTCGGATGGGGCAAAGGAAGGCAGAAACCGAGGAGGAGGGGGCGACCTTCCTTGAAATCAACCACACCATCATATTTCCATCTCTGCAAACCCGAGAAGCTGCAATGTTGAAATCTTCCTGCCTCTGCACTTCCACTGAAGTCGTATCTCCAAACTGGGAAACAGAGGTCTTTGTTTTCAGCTTTACATAGATAAGCCAAGATCTTCGGATCTGAATTAATTTCAGGAATGAAAGAGAGAGACGCAGAGAGAACTTAATATTTAGGGAGGGAAGTGATAGGTCTGACTCTGCCTGGAAAGGCTTTGTGAGAAGTTAGGAACCTCAGAGGCAGCCTTACACTGAATCAAACCATTGGTTCAACCGAGCTTAGTATTGCCTCCTTGGATCCCAGGATTTCAGACACAGGAGCCTTTTGCAGCCCTGCCTTTTCCACTGGGAAATGAACCTGGGATTTTCTACATGCAAAGCAAGTGATCTGCTATTGAGCTACAGCCCTTCCCTCCAGCCCCTTGTGTGTGAGGACTTTCTGCAGTTACCCACCAACCTGCACTCTGTGCGTGCTCATGAGCACTTCCATCATTTCTTAGTGAATGTGTTGCAAACACTGGAAAAAAACGACCACGCCACGACTGAGACCCAGTAGCAATTAATCTGTGCTTCTCCTTAGCTGGCTCCAACCTTACAGAGCAACTTCCTTTGCTATGCAGATATTTCTGTATTTACCCCACCATCTCGAGCTTTTCCCTCCCATGTTGCTATTTAATAAGCCATTTCTATTTTCCTCTGGCGTTGCGAGCATCAGTTTGTTAAAGATTAAAGACTCTGACTCTTCTCGCCCCCATCTCACTGTGTAGTAGTTCAGATTAGTGTTTTGTTTGCTTTTTGACTTGGCTTTAAGAAAAACCTCTCCAGTTTTTTTTTTTTGGGGGGGGGGGTGCTGGTGGTGGTGGCGGCACAATTTGTGTCATTTCCCCTTCTTGTGATTGCCCACGCTGCACGTTTTTCTAGCACTCTCCCCTCCTGATTTATTCTTCGATCATAAGAGAGACAAAAGTGCTGCTAATATTTGCCATTAAGAAACATTGCCAAACAGTTGACCGGTATTTCAGAAAAAGGGCCACTAAAATTATCAAGGGGATGGAACAACTTCTTTATGAGGAAAGGTTTGGGACTTTTCAGTTTAGAGGAAATGTAAGCGGTGACATGATAGAAGCTCATAAAAATATAGAACCAGAGAATGAGTTGGGAGGTATCCCGGGGTCATCTAGGAAAATGTGGGGTTTTATAGAATCATAGAAATGGTAACATGGAGGCCGGCTTTTTCACTGGCAGTTCCCGTGTCATGGAATGCCCTCCCTGCTGAAAAATGAGAAGTGCCATCAGTACTGGCATTCTGCTGGCTCCTGAAAGCACACCTGTTTAGGCAGACATTTCCCTGAATGCAAGCTTCCTGATCTAATTGCTTTAATAGCTCTTTTAATTGTTTTGATTTAATGCACATTTTAATTATGGATGTTTTCAATGTTTTGATGGAATTTTCTAACCGCTTATTTTAATTATATGTGGATACTTCATAGTCGTTTTTATATTTGGAAGCTGTTAGGGCACGTGGGGGGTATATATATGACAATTTTGTAGCGACAAGAACGATGGCCTTTTGATCCATCTAGCCCAAACCCTGCTCAATCTAAGAAACCTGGTGCTGGAACATGGCCTTGAGATGGCTGTTAGTCTCTGCTTGGAGATTTCCCAGGAGGGAAATCCCACCAACCATCCAGGTAATTGGCCCACCATCTCACCATCAAGAGCAACATTCCTCAACCTGAAGGCAGCCCTGTTCAGGGAAGTTTTTAATGTGTGACATTTTGATGTATTTTTAATCTTTGTTGGAAGCCGCCCAGAGTGACTGGGGAAACCCAGCCAGATGGGTGGGGTACAAATAATAAATTATTATTATTATTATATTATAACCTGGTGTCCACCAGAGGTTTTGGAATACAACTCCTACCCATAGCTGTCAACTTTTCCCTTTTCTTGTGAGGAATCCTATTCGGAATAAGGGAATTTCCCTTTAAAAAATGAAAACATTGACAGCTATGCTCCTACCAGCTCCAGCTAAGCAGGGGAAGGCTGATCTAGAGGTTTCTCCTAACGTTCAGCCAAAATCTACCTTCCTACAGTGTAAGCCTGCCAGACCTAATTCCTGCTCTCTGTGGCAGCTGAGAACAAGTCTGTGACCTTATCTGAAAAGTTATTTTTGAGGAGACTTTTGAAGTAATTCAGGTCCCACCTGCACTACACTTATTAAGCAGCATTGTACCACTTAGACAGGCATGTCTTCCCCCAAAGAATCCTTAGCCCAGGCATAGGCAAACTTAGCCCTCCAGATGTTTTGGGACTACAACTCCCAGTATCCCTGACCTGCCCTGTTAGCTAGGGATGATGGGAGTTGTAGTCCCAAAACATCTGGAGGGCCGAGTTTGCTTATGCCTGCCTTAGTCCCTTCACCAAGTTGCAGTTTTCAATCCACCTTTCTTGGAACTGTAGCTCTGTGAAGGGAACAGGGGTCTCCTAACAATCTTCAGCCCTCTTAAATTTCATTTTCCCGGATTCTTTGGGAGAAAGCCTTGGCTATTGAAAGTGGTATGATACTGCTTTAAATGTATAGTGCAGCTGGGCCGAAAGACAGGCTTAATCCTTAAAAAAAGGAACAGACGTGTTTGTAGGGTATGGATCTGTAAGCTTTTAGTGACGATCCTTTGAATGGAGCCTGAATGTTCCAGGGCAGTGTATCGCTGAATAACTGGTGCTGGTGAGAAACAAGTTGCCAAGGTCCATGCTTTGCTCACAAACTTGCCAGGAGCATCTAAGTGGCCCCTACTGGGAACTGATTATCAGAATTGATAGACCACTTTTGGTCTGGTTCACCAAGTCTCTTTTTATGGGTCGGAATAAGCAGAAAATGAATTGATTATGCCGCACAGAAATAACAGCCGCGTTAGTAATGCCAACTATTTATTTATCTTTAACTGGCCTAACTTATTTTTTCCATAAAAATGCATGAAGTGTGGTTCAGTCTATACATTTTTTAATGCCCCTTTCAGAAACTGCAACTTACCCATTATAATTCAAAGGCCATTTCTCGGAAATGCATTCAGCGTTTGTGTCTAATCATGTGACAATCCAAAGTCTGTTTAATCAGAACTAAGAGGACTGGATCCTTGACAAGCTGGCTGTGGGAAGTTTAACTGCTCAATCCTTTACGTGTCTACTCAGGAGTAAGACTCACTGAACTCAATGGGTCTTACTCCGGGTAACTGGGGATTCAGTTCAGGGGTATCAGGCAAAATGACTAGTTATTATGAGGCATTCATCCATCAATAATGGTTGCTTTTGTTGTTGTTCTTTAGTCGTTTAGTTGTCTCCGACTCTTCGTGACCCCCTGGACCAGAGCACGCCAGGCACTTCTGTCTTCCACTGCCTCCTGCAGTTTGGTCAAACTCATGCTGGTAGCTTCGAGAACACTATCCAACCATCTCGTCTTCTGTCGTTCCCTTCTCCTTGCGCCCTCCATCTTTCCCAACATCAGGGTCTTTTCCAGGGAGTCTTCTCTTCTCATGAGGTGGCCAAAGTCTTGGAGCCTCAGCTTCAGGATCTGTCCTTCCAGTGAGCACTCAGGGCTGATTTCCGTCAGAATGGAGAGGTTTGATCTTCTTGCAGTCCATGGGACTCTCAAGAGTCTCCTCCAGCACCATAATTCAAAAGCATCAATTCTTCGGCGATCAGCCTTCTTTATGGTCCAGCTTTCACTTCCATACATCACTACTGGGAAAATGGCTGCTACATATAACCAAATGGTCCCTATTTTCTAGGGACAGTCCAATTTCTTTTTAGAAATTTCCCCCTCCCTCATGAGTGTCAGTGGGGTGTAGTGGTTAGAGGGTTGGACTAGGACCTGGGTTATAATCCAGATGTTCTTGACCAGCAGCTCCCATCATCCCTGACCATTGACCAAGCTGGTTGGGGCTGATGTGAGTTAGAGGCAAACCATGGTATAAGAGGGCTTTACATGTACAGTGGTGATGTGACCTCGGTTCCGTGCCCCCCAGCAATAGCGATGCTAAGCTAGCAATGATCTAGCACCATCTTTCTCAACCTGGTGTCCTCCTGAAGTTTTGGAATACAGCTCAGCTGAGCTTTCTCCAGTCCCAACATCAGAACGGTCGTTTTAGCCAGAGCTGATGGCAGCTATACAGTGGTACCTCAGGTTAAGAACTTAATTCGTTCTGGAGGTTTATTCTTAACCTGAAACTGTTCTTAACCTGAGGTACCACTTTAGCTAATGTGGCCTCCTTCTGCCACCATGCCACCGCCATGTGATTTCTGTTCTTATCCTGAAGCAAAGTTCTTAACCAGCGGTACTATTTCTGGGTTAGCAGAGTCTGTAACCTAAAGCATCTGTAACCTGAAGCATCTGTAACCCGAGGTACCACTGTAGTCCAAAACATCTGGAGGTTGAGCAAGGCCGTTGCACCAGTGCTTTGGGGAGACTTGAGCACACTCACCTGACTGTGGATCCGTTCTAATGACAAATTAATTACCCTGCAGAAAACCCACTGTAGTAAATGGATGAGGCAGGCTGTTGATTTGGTGGAACAAAGTAGTGTTTACCGAGAAGGGGGAAATGTTCTTCTCCCAGCCCCTTTTGTTTCTCAGGATGTGGAAGGAATATAAAGAGCTGTTTTTCACCCATTTTGGTTTCTCTCTCCTCTCGCCGGAGGAGGGCTTGAGGCACAAGGAAGGCAGCGATGCAAGCAAGTCAAAAGATGGTATATTCCCTTCCCAGTCTAAAACAACTCTGACTTTTTGACCTAGATGTCTAAACCCTCCTTATACACACAAAAGCCTCAAACTAAAATGTTGGGGTCAAACCAAAGCCGATAGAAGGCATGGCAGCTCCTGTCAGATGGATCAGATTCAAAAGAGGAGAGGACTTCTGCCCCTTTAGTTATTGTGTAGGGCAGGGGATTCCATCAAGCATAGCTCATCATGCAAGCTGAATCCCATTTCCAACACTTAATTAAATGTACAGGAGCCCCTCTCCTCTATTGCCACTGGCCACTTGCAGCTATTTTTATATTTAGATCAGGCTTCCTCAACCTCAGCCCTCCAGATGTTTTTGGCCTACAACTCCCATGATCCCTAGCTAGGAGGACCAGTGGTCAGGGATGATGGGAATTGTAGTTTCAAAACATCTGGAGGACCAAGGTTGAGGAAGCCTGATTTAGATCATGCCTCTGCATTTGTTTAAGGAACGTTGTGAAGCCCAGTGCTTACTTTTCAGTGGGGCATTTCTTGAGCAGGATGCATGGGGCTGCAGGGAAAACTAAAGAGAGTTGTCACCTTTTCAGTGAGACTCATAGAATCATAGAACTGTAGAGTTGAAAGGGACCCAAGAGTTATCTACTCTAACCCCTTCCCTTCTCCCAGCCTCTGTCTTCCCCATCTATAAAATGGGTGTAATACTACTTATCTCAATTTTACATTTGTCTAGTTATTTCACCTAGGAAATGGGGTAGTATCGGGGTCTTGGCATGCACATGACTGAATCCTGCACAAAAAATAGTGACAGTCTGGAAGTGCCCAGAGATGAATAATGCAGAAGAAAAGGTGCTACTAGGAGATGAAGCAGTTGCCGGGTGGGCCAATTTATAGAGCACTATAGACTTTCTCCTCCAGAAAGTCTAGACTGGCTTCCTCTGCTCCATTCTTGAGTCACTGAATGTTTAGATATGGGAGTGTTTGTGCCTGTGTGAATCAATTCAGTAGAGACTTTCTTGATGCTCTCCTAACCTCTTCTCTGCACAGATTCATTTATCATCCCACTCAGATCTCTGCATTTGCTGTATCTTGCTGGAACATCTCCTCCATCTCTCATAGGAAGCCACCTTATATTGAGTCAGACCACTGGTCCATCTAGCTCAGTGTTGTCTACACAGATGGTGAGGATCTTCTACCAGGAGATGCTAGGGATTGAATCTGGGACCTTCTGCATGCAATGAAGCTGCAATGCAGACATTTGAATGATGACCCTTCCCAATATTTTCATGCCAAGAAATCTTCCCTCTCCTCAAGGACCAGTTCTCCAGGAGAGACCTTCTTTCATAACCTTGCCTTCATGTAACTCACATCTCTGGTGTCCATAAGCTCTCTTGATTCTCATCACCACAATTCTCATCACCATTTTATTTGTATCCCACCTTTCCATACCTAAAATCATGCTCAAGGTGGCTTGCAACATGACAAGATTTGAGGAAAGACCTTCAGTGGTATCCAGAGGGAAAGTTCACATAGGAAGAGGCTCTGTGAAGGAGAGCTCCATTGAGATCTTCATGGTTCTTGCAGAAATCTGCAGCTGTCCTGGGGATGGTGGGAGTTCTTTCCCATGGGTACCACTTCAGGGAACTCCCTGCACTCCACTGCAATCTCTAATGTTCCATGGGGCATTTTGGTTCTGCAGTCCCATTGTATCTAGCACAGCCTATGCATTTCCTGGGATGCCAGGACAGGATCTGGCCTTCCCGGTTTTATTTATTTTTTTTTAAAAAAATCTCTTCTACCCTCAAACACTGATCCCAAGGTGGCTCACAACAATGCAAGTGAACTTTTAACAAAAACAACATGTACAAAATACCGTATTTTTTGCACCATAACACTCACTTTTTTCCTCCTAAAAAGTAAGGGGAAATGTTTGTGCGTGTTATGGAGGGAATGCCTACAGGTGGCATGCCTACGGATTTTCCTCCTCTAAAAACTACATGCGTGTTATGGTCGAGTGCGTGTTATAGAGCGAAAAATACGGTACCTCAAAATTAAGCATGAACCAGCCAATCTCCGTGAACATCACAAAAAGTCACTGGCTTTCATCCCAGAACCCCTAACTATGCTGGAATTTGCTTCAGCACAAGCCTTTGCAAGATTAACTAGTGTTCTTCACAGCTCTCTAGGAGATCTGCTGAACTTTCCCCCCACCCTCTGGCTTTAAGACTGGGCTTTGTTTCGCTTGAAAATAGCTTACCAATTAAGTAGAAAACTCTGACATTGTAGCAATAGGAGCTGGCGACAACCTAACGTTTTTATATACAGAGGCACGTGGGCATGCGACACAGTCCTGATCCCTGATTGGACAAGGCCTCATGATTGGCTGCTGATGCTGTGAACAAGGGCATTTGAGTTGGCTGGATCTATGGTGGGGGTCTTGTTGGGTTAACCTGTTCATCTATATGCTAAGTCTCCCAGGCTTGTGGAGTGATGGACTTGAGACACCTGCTGGCAGACAGGTGTGTTTGTGGATATCTATCCTGCAACATTGCCTGGCAGGGCTTTACCCCTAGCACAGTTTTCATCAACCTGGAGACCTCCAGAAGTTTTGGACTACAACTCCCATCAACCCCAGCCAGCATGTCTGGGGTTGTTGGGTCTTGTAGCACCCAGTTGGTAAAAACTTCCCTCGAGTCTTTGTAACATTGTTGTTGTTTAGTCATTTAGTCGTGTACGACTCCTTGGGACCCCATGGACCAGAGCACGCCAGGCCCTCCTGTCTTCCATGGCCTCCCGTAGTTTGGTCAAACTCATGCTGGTAGCCTCAAGAACACTGTCCCACCATCTCATCCTCTGTTGTCCCCTTCTCCTTGCGCCCTCCATCTTTCCCAACATCAGGGTCTTGTCCAGGGAGTCTTCTCTTCTCATGAGGTGGCCAAAGTATTGGAGCCCCAGCTTCAGGATCTGTCCTTCCAGTGAGCACTCATGGCTGAGTTCCTTAAGAATGGATAGGTTTGATCTTCTTACATATGCCACCCTTACGACAGATGACATAAATTTGTAGAGAAATGTCTCTCCCCCCCATAGAGAAAACGGGGCGAGTGAAATTTCCAGCACACATGCTAACAATAAATTAAGTTTCTCTCTGTGCTCACTTCAGCTTCATTTCCGAGGCTTGAAAATTGCTTTACAGCCAGTCCAAAAGTGAGGATTTTGTATTATTTTGATTATACTGAGATAATCTTTCCTGATTCTTAAAGGAACCCACTTTAAGGGAGGGGGGAAATGACAGTAGTTTAACTCAGAGGGCTGCCTGATTGGGCACTTCATCTCACAAAGACACACATCAGCGCTTCCTTTATGAAAATTTAAATTGGCTACCTCAGTGGGAGAAAATGAAAGATCCTTTTCTTCTTCTTCAAGTGTATGTTTTCCCTTTTCCCTTTTCCTCCCTCTGTGTTGTTATCGGAATTATACCAGAGGGAGGCTATTTTACCCTCCCTGCTGGTGCCTTTTGAAATCTCCCCCTCCCCTCACTTCCTCCGGCTTTGATCAGAAAATGACCGGATGACTGCAAATATGTCTTACTCCATGGAGGCAGCACAGGGAGTAGAGAAAAGGCAGCGCTTTGTGGGATGTCTTCACCAGGGGAGACATCGAAAGCAAAGGCACCCTCGGAGCCTGGCTCACAAATGCCCAAGCCTTCCCAGAAAGAACTTGCATCCACAGTTAGCATGAGGGGTAGCACACAGAGTCAACACTACTGCGGCTCAGACATGGGGCTGTAGGAACCCCTTCCCAAATGCCGCTAGCTGGTATTTGGGCATGAAAAGGGGAAGTGTTGCTGGCTATCTGTTTGCGGAGAAAACTCTGCGCTCTGACCGCCAGTGCAGATCAGGTTGCCATAAAGAACTGGATGGTGATTTCAGTGAAAAGCAACTGCTTAGTATAAAAGAAATTGTGGGAGGGACGTTCTACTCATAATTCTGTGATGCTCACTGCAGCACATTAGAAACTATGGATACCACAGAAATGATGCGATGTTCCTGGAATCCCTCCTCCTCTCCTTTTTTCATTATTCTACATAACTGATCACATTACAAAGATTATGGGCAATATATATATATAGGAATGGAAGTGACTTTATCTGGAAGGAAAACAAGGGTTGTGGGGATGGAACGGTGCCTTATTTGCAATTAAGATGGTCACTGATGGTTATCCCCCCCCCCGAGATATTAGCAGCTCCTTGCACCTAGCACTGAAGTCCTCTTTACACCAGCACTGGAGCAGAAGATCTACTGAGAAGGGGTTTTCACAGGTCTACCTCAAACTTGCAATGGAATTCAGGAATCAATATGTGTCTGAGAGTTTTTATTTCCCCTCACAGAGCTAGAGTTCTCAGCACCCCCAACTAAATGCTGATCACTTGATACTTTGGGAGAAGCCATGCGCTTTAAGTGTGTGGTGTGGATGTGACTTGGAGAAAACAAGAACCTTAGCCAAGCAAGCATTGCTGTACCTTGGAGCAAGAAGTCATTGTTTAAATACCATCTCACATAAATTTCTCCTACAACTTCCAGCAGAAGATGCTCAGGCTTGTGATTTTAGAAATCCACCAGGGTGAGAGTGCTCCAGTTCTGAGGAGCAGCCTTCATGTGTACAGTGCCCTTGTCTGCAGATTTGAAATAGAATTGCAATTTGGCAACATCTTAGAACTGTGGTCAGACAGGAACATCAATGTCCCAAGAAGATAAGGACTGGAAACCCAATATGTGTGTCCAGCAACCCTCTCTGTCTCTCCTAATGCTTGTTTCGACCTTACACTGGACTGCAAATGTGTACAGCGATTGAATAAGGGCTATGCGAATGTGCATATTATTGATTTTACCTCCAAGATTAGGATGTTTAAAGCACTTGGGATTCTTTCTGACCTAGCCTGCTGCAGAGGTAGGCAGTCTGGTGCCCTCCAGATGTTCAGAACTGTAAGTGACATCATTCCTGACCACTGACTATGATGGCTAGGGAAGGGCAAATTTCGCAATTTTTGCTTCTCTCCATCTCTCACCTCCCCCCCCCCCAAATAAATTCAGTTGTCCACATTTCCAAATCAGTTTGGAAATTTTCCATAAAAATACGTCGGCATTTTAGTGCAAATTTCTTTCAACTTATGCAATTTTGCCAAATACAATTTTGCCCAATGCAATGCTTTTTTTTAAAAAAAAGCACATTACTTTTCACTGACCTGTGCATTTATATGCACACTTTACTTAGTGTGCATGCATTTTTGTATATATAGCTTGGTTGGAGAGCAGCAATGCAAAACTCGGAGAAGTGCAAATGTCAAAAGATGTCTATGTTTTGGTCCATTGTATTGTTTCAAGAAGAGTGTAGATGTGCCTTTACATGAAAACTGAATCAGATTTCTCCCCTATCCTTAATGTTGACCAATAGAGAGAGGGTGTGTTCTGGGGAGAGTCCTGAGGAACAGATGGAATCACCAGGAGGGACACAGAGCCAGCGTGGTGTAGTGGTTAAGAGTGGTAGACTCGTAATCTGGTGAACCGGGTTCGCGTCTTTGCTCCTCCACATGCTGCTGCTGGGTGACCTTGGGCTAGTCACACTTCTTTGAAGTCTTTCAGCCCCACTCACCTCACAGAGTGTTTGTTGTGGGGGAGGAAGGGAAAGGAGATTGTTAGTTGCTTTGAGACTCCTTCGGGTAGTGATAAAGCGGGATATCAAATCCAAACTCCTCCTCCTCCTCCTCCTCCTCCTCTTCTTCTTCTTCTTCTTCTTGCTGGGGTTCCTCATCCCTGCTCCAGAACATCCACCAAATAAAAAAAATGTAATAGAAGTTGCTGCTGGCCAGATGAGTAGATGTTAATGAGTGCGCTGGTTCACTGTGGTTTCCTTACCATAATGTTTTGGTGCACTGTTAGCTTCAGCCTCTGCAGCGGCCACAGTGAGATGAACTCGCCTGCACATTGGCAGCCAAGCTCTGAGGCATGTCTCTGCTGCCTGGCAGAACATTCAGTGCATCCATCAAAATGCCTGCAGCTTCCACTTCGAAGCAGGTGGACTGGTCACAAATATCCAGTGGAGACAGTGAAAGATGTCGAAGCTGGAAATGAAGCGGGCCATGATGCAAAGCATCTCAGTTTCTCTCTGAGTTTGTCCAGAGCAGCCATGCTGGTTGTGACCAAGGATGTACCCGGTCCAGAAGAGATGCAGCCCCAGTAACATGTTTCAAAAAGTGACCAGCTGAATTCAGTAAATGCTTCTGAATACCAGTTGCTAGAAAACAGAGGAGGACAGAGTGCTTTTTTTAAGAAAAATTATTTGCATTTTCAAACACAGGAACAGAGAGCATATTTAACCCTCCCTGCTAAGCTATGTATTTGGTTATACTGGTTCTTAAAATATTCAGCTAACATTATCCATTCCTACTTATATTCCTTATCTTCATTTTCTCTCATCCTGTTCGTCAGACCAGCCAGTTCAGCACATTCAAACATTTTGCACTGCCATTTTTCCTTTCTGGGTACTACCCTTGTTCTCCGCTTTTGTGCCAATATGGTTCTAGCTGTGGGGGTGGCATATAGTAATAAACTCTTTTGGTTTTTTGGGGGACCTCCATTGTTACCATCCCCAAGAGGAATATCTCAAGCGTTTTGTGGAAAGTTTAAGTATCTTTTAAAATTCATTATATAGAATAATAATAATAATTTATTATTTGTACTCCGCCCATCTGGCTGGGTCTCCCCAGCCACTCTGGGCAGCTTCCAACAAAGATTAAAAATACATTAAAATGTCACACATTAAAAGCTTCCCTGAACAGGGCTGCCTTCAGATGTCTTCTAAATGTCAGGTAGTTGTTTTCTCTTTGACATCTGTTGGGAGGGCATTCCACAGGGTGGGTGCCACTACCAAGAAGGCCCTCTGCCTGGTTTCCTGTAACCTCGCTTCTCACAGTGAGGGAACCGCCAGAAGGCCCTCGGAACTGGACCTCAGCGTCCGGGCAGAACTACGCCTTAGAACCTGCTATGTTCATGGAGACATGGGCCCCCTCTGGCTCTGGTGATGGGGCCTGCTGCTCTGGTTCCTGTGCACTGACCCCCCCCCCTGCCATCTTCCATTGCTCTGTGAAAACTTTCTACACCAACCTCTCCTTCTGCGTCCCCATTCCTAGCTTGCCCCAGTGTGTCCCAGTCACGGCTACACCCCTCACTGGGATTCTCTTCTTACTCCCTGTTGTCCTGCCAGTTTGTGACATCAGGTCACCTAGCCAACTTTAAGATGAAGGAGTAAATCCACTAGGACAGAATCCCTGGTAGACTGACCATCCAGCCACAGCTTAATAAGCTCTAATATCTAATAATAAGCTCCACCACTTCTCAAGATTTCAGATACAGGTCCTTTTCACTCCCTGCTACCTGAACTTTTCAACAAGAAGCCAGGGATTCAGTTGAGGAGCTTCTGAGTGCAATGGACCCTCGAACCTACGAGACCGCCTCTCCTGGTATGTCCCACGGCGGACCTTACGGTCTGCAAACAAAAACATCTTGGAGGTCCCAGGCCACAGGGAGGCTATGCTGGCCTCAACCAGAGCCAGGGCTTTTTCGGCCATGGCCCCGATCTGGTGGAACGCTCTGTCACAAGAGACTAGGGCCCTGAGGGACTTGACATCTTTCTGCAGGGCCTGCAAGAGAGAGCTGTTCCACCTGGCCTTTGGCCAAGGCACAGCCTGACCCCCTCCTTCTGTAATCCTCATGGAACTCTAGCCCAATGGTTGCCATTAATTTGACTCTGAATTGATTTTAGAATGAATTGATTTTAGAATGAATTGATTTTAGAATGTAGTTCAATTAATTGATTGTGATTTTATATAAACTGTGTTACTTTTACTGTTGTCAGCCGCTCTGAGCCCGGCTTCGGCCGGGGAGGGCGGGATATAAATTGCTGCTTGGAAGTATATCAGCATATTTGCAGTCTTGTGGAGAAATGCTGCAGTGTGAGATATGAAAGGAGGTGCCTACATGGTCTAAGTAACATTGTTGGGGAAAGTCACTATGTTGTTCCTCAGCTCTTCCAGTATGTTCCCCTTCCTCTCTGGTGCCTCTTGCCTTCTGCACCTGCCTCCTTGGCCTCTTCTAACCACTATATGATTATTATTAAAGCATGAACTGTATAACTTTAACCCTTATAACAACCCTGCGTAAAGTAGGCTAGCATTGTCATCTCCATATTGCAGAAGTGAGGTTGAGGCTGAGATGGAGTGACTCTCCTAAGGCCACTTGGTGAGGTCATGGCAGAGACATGATTCCTGGTTTGCTAGCTCACTCTCTTAGCCGCCCTGGCTCTTAGTTATTATGATTGATTTCCATCTAGATTGTTAAGAAATGATTTATTCTTTATGAAATCATGCTCCTTAAAAAAAAAAATGTTTTTAGCAAACCAGATTGCATGTGTACTATGTTTGAAAAGGAATTTCTAAATAGAGCACAACAGGGGAAATAATTTAAGCATAATAAAGCATATGAAATGCAACATTGTTAAGAGTGTTATCTTGATTGATGGCTTGTTTGAGCCATAGCCGTAAGAAGTGAAATGATGAGTGAATATTGATGGGCATTTTTCTAAGTGGTAACTTAACCAGGGCAAGCATTTAACAACTTCGAGAGCTGGTTGTGTCTGGATTGCCCTGCCAAGTGATGAGGAGAAGCTTACTGCACTTCTGCTCTTGAAAAGGAATTGTTGTTGGCATCTACCAGTCTCAAGAGACAATGGAGTGCACCTCTGGGGGTGAAGTCAAACTGTTGGAGAATCACAGCGCCTGCTGTGGCTGCAGAGACCAGAAACTCATAGCTGCTGCTTCCCATGTTGTTTTTCCATCGTTAGCCGCACTGAAGTGACCTCTCTGGGATGCAGGCCCAGAAAGTGTGTATGGAGGTCTTGGGCTGCCCAGATGACAAGACCTCCCTCTTGGGCTCACTGATGTGGTGCAAAGGAAAGCAGAACAGTACATTTGACACCAGTTTGGCTGCAGGAATTGCCGGATGGAGGCATACAAGGATGCCATCCAGGGTCCCCCCCCCCAGCTGGAGTGTACTGGAGTGAAGTTCTGGCACTTCTCAGGTGGGCACAATTGCAGGCTGGTACTCCCCCCTGCCTTTATGTACTTTTGAGAGGCCCAAAACAAACATTTCAACACAAACCAGAAGCTAGCCAGAATGTCTGAATCTACACTTTTTTTCAGAGTATGACTCCACCTAGCTCTTAGCTAGGGACGCGCATGGTGCTGTGGGTTAAACCACAGAGCCTAGGACTTGCTGATCAGAAGATCGGCGGTTCGAATCCCCGTGACAGGGTGAGCTCCCGTTGCTCGGTCCCTGCTCCTGCCAACCTAGCAGTTTGAAAGCACGTCAAAGTGCAAGTAGATACAATTCCCACCTTCCTTGACCAATGGCCATGCTCATGGGCTGATGGGAGTTGTAGTCCAACAACATCTGGAGGGCACCACGTTGGCTACCCCTGCCCTAACCACTCTCATGACCTTATGCTGCACTGGTTACATTGACTGCCTGCTTTATTCCAGCTCAGTTTTAAGCACTGTTGACCTTTAGCTTTGGGACTAGGTTATTTGAAGGCCTTCCTGGGCTTGTCAACAAAAATGATAAATCACCTGAGGCCAGTGCAGTTAAATCTTTATTCAAGGAAACAATCCACAGACCTGGTGATCTCAGCAGCAGTTTCCATGAGGTCTTATTCCAATGAAGTAGCCTGTCTCCACTCTGCTTCTTGGCCACCCTCCATTCCAGCCTCTGCTTCAGTCTCAGTCTCAGAGTCAGAGTCTGAACTGCTCTCTGCCACAGCCTCCTCCTGTTCACTAAATCCTGTCACCTCTCCTGCTGCTAACACCTCCTCCTCCTGGTTTGCTCCTTCTTCCTTTGACCACTCATCATCGTCCCACCACCAGTGCCCTGGCTCTATGCCTTCTTCCCCTGGGGGTTCCCTAGGGGGTTCCCCAGCTGCTGCCTCCCACTGCTCCTCTGCACCCAGCCAGTCCATGACACAAACCCTTTAAGTACTCATAAATCACATAAATCACACAATGAAAAAATGCCCCACGTTCCCCCAATGAAGTCACACTTCTTTAGTTTAAAGGGATGGAGCAAGGTTAATTTACAGAAACTCATTATCTTTATAGCCTGTCCCCCTGATCCGGCTAATTCTATTCACCAACGCATTTTCACTGGCAGATCTAATGCTCTGGATACACAAAAGCCTAATTCTCTTAGAGTGGAGCACGTTGGGGAATGTATCTACCAATTCCAGCAGTGCAAGCCCAACCCCACAAAGACCCCCACAGGAAAACCTACACACCACAAGGTTTTGCACACATTGTTTGCTCACCATGCAATTTGCACCCAGAGTAATGCCTTTCTCTCTACTGGGTAACAGGAAAATGAAGGACTATGTTCCAATGCAATCCCAGCTTCAATGCAAATGGACCTGATCCTTGCCTCTTGAGTTAATCCTTGGATTGTAATGGAGTTATCCACTGGTTTTTACCAGATATTGGAGATATCCACTGGTTTTTACACTTTCTGAATGTTCTGATGCATTTTGATGTTGCTATTGATCTGAGAATTGCATATTTTGAGAGAACTTGCTTTAACAAATGTACATTTAAAATAGCATTTTAATGCATATTTGTGGGTGTGCAGATTTGATCATAGATTAATGGCAAACGGGATGGAACAGATACATGAGAAAATGGGTGCAGACCAGAAATAGACTGATATGTTGAAGCCTACTTGGCAACTTCTCTAACTCATAAGAATGCAGATGTTTCCTACAGTTGATTGGCAAGAGCAGAACCTGCTCCCCAGTCATCAATCTCTGGATGATTTGAATACAGCCAACTCCCTTAGGAGGTTAATATTCCACCAGTGATTTTAAAGAAAGATCACTATTGGATAATTGTTAGGAGACAACTTCATAATTCTACGAGTAACTCAACTCATTGAATGGAGTTCCCTCCCTTGGAGCAAATCCAGGGAAAGTTGGATTGTCATTTATATGGTTTGCAATACTGAACATCTTACGCTTGAAGATTTAACCAGGTGATTCCTTGAATTCATCCTATCGATGTCCAGATTCCCCCAAGCAGACCTGATTTGACACAGGACTCGTCCACAGCTGTACTTCCTAGATCATCCTGCCAAGTGATGTTGAGCATGTTAGCTTCCCCTAGATTTCTAATCAAGGTGCAGATGTGTCCAAATTATCCTCATGATGCAGCAGAAAGAGGACTTGGTTTCCTACTTGCAACATTCACGCCAGTTTTTGATAAATGATCCTTCTGTATTCATCCCTTTCTACTGGGCTGAGGGCCAAACTAGACATGACTTGGCCGGCCAGCCATAATTATATTTTTCTCATGTCTAAAATGGTGCTTGAGCATTGCGGAGAGCTCTAATTCTTACACCTTACTGGCTTTAGAGTAAGGGGACTTAACCATCCACCAAGCTAACTTCCCCATCTTCAAGCATTTTCCTCCTAGCCTGGTTTGCAAGTGGTCTTGGAAAATAGTTTGAAGGCAGTGGAGGCCCTTTCTGTTGGGAAGGGTCTATAGTAGAGCTTTGCATGCAGAAAGTCCCCGGTTCAAACCCTGACATCTTCAGCTAAGGGACCAGGCAGAAGGTAATGGGAGAATCCTGCACCTGAAGGCCTAGGAAGCTACTGACAGCTAAGTTGTCATGGTCCAGTTTATGGGCGGTCAATGACCTGTCTGAGGACGTCGGGACCGGGGGCAAGATGGTGTGGTGGGAGCAAGAATGAGAGTCCAGAAGCCAGGGGTCCAAGGATCAGGAAGCAGGGAGTCATGAAGTCAAGGGTCCGAGGGTCGAGAAGCAAGGAGTCAAGAAGCCGAGGTCCAAGAATCAGGAAGCAAGAAGCCAAACGCAGCAAGGTAGGAAACGTGTTGCTGTGGCAAAGAGCCGAAGGGAAATGCTGACCTTATATCCTTTACCAGCTCTTGCCAACAGGTGCTGTGAGTTACCAAGCAGCCTCACCTGTGCAGCCGTGCCTTGCCTCTTCAGAACAAACTTAGGAAGGCCCCAGTCCTGTGAAGCCCTACTGGTCACAGGGCCTGGTTCCTGCATGCACTCCTGACATAAGTATGGTCAATATTGGGCAGGATGGTGCACTATATAGTCTAATCCAGTGGTTCTCAAAAATTTTCAGGCCACCACTCCCTTAGTTCCCCAGTGCCCCCCTGCTCCACCATATAAAAAAATATAGAATCATAGAATCATAGAGTTGGAAGAGACCACAAGGGCCATCGAGTCCAACCCCCTGCCAAGCAGGAAACACCATCAGAGCACTCCTGACATATGGTTGTCAAGCCTCTGCTTAAAGACCTCCAAAGTAGGAGACTCCACCACACTCCTTGGCAGCAAATTCCACTGTCGAACAGCTCTTACTGTCAGGAAGTTCTTCCTAATGGTTAGGTGGAATCTTCTTTCTTGTAGTTTGGATCCATTGCTCCGTGTCCGCTTCTCTGGAGCAGCAGAAAACAACCTTTCTCCCTCCTCTATGTGACATCCTTTTATATATTTGAACATGGCTATCATATCACCCCTTAACCTCCTCTTCTCCAGGCTAAACATGCCCAGCTCCCTTAGCCGTTCCTCATAAGGCATCGTTTCCAGGCCTTTGACCATTTTGGTTGCCCTCCTCTGGACACGTTCCAGTTTGTCAGTGTCCTTCTTGAATTGTGGTGCCCAGAACTGGACACAGTACTCCAGGTGAGGTCTGACCAGAGCAGAATACAGTGGCACTATTACTTCCCTTGATCTAGATGCTATACTCCTATACTGTATTAATCACTATAGCAGTCTCTGCATGACCCACTATCTGTTGCACATTTATTCAAAATGCGATTAAAACTTTTTAGTTTAATCAGTTACACAAAATTGATGAACTTGCTCCAGGGATACCAACTTTTCAATGTTGGACAGTCATTTACACATAGAGCAGCCCCCTGCCACCCTCTTGCCTCCTAGGACGCCTCCCCCACACCCCAGTAATTCCTTCTTTTTCATATAATTTTTTTTATTAAATTTCAATAAAAGCTGTACATAACATAACACTTTCAACATTAAAAAGGCGTTCTTTTGAACCTCCAGATCTCCTTCCTTCCCTCCATGGGTTCCAATTCTGGATTGTATTCCTGCCTCTTTTACTGTAATCTATCTATTATATAATTATAGTATCCAAAATTCATTTTACCTTCCAAGTGTCATTGTATTCCTGCCAATGATTTCAACTGTTTATAGTGGTCTCTAAGACATATTAAAAAGTTATTCCAGTTTTTTAAGAATACTTGGTCTTCCTAGTTTTTGATAATTCCCGTCAGTCTTGCCATTTCTGCATATTCCCTTAGCTTGGTCTGCCACTCTTCTCTGGTCTTCACAGTGATGGCTCCGACCTGGTGGAATGCTCTGTGCCATGAGACTAGGGCCCTTCAGGATTTAACTTCCTTCCGCAGGGCCTGTAAGACAGAGCTATTCCGCCTGGCTTTCAATTTGAACTTAGCCTGATCTTTTATTCCCCTTCCTTCCCTCCCCCTCCCCTTTTTATGAAGATTACCCGCTCTGGGATCCCACAGCTAATTCTCCCCTGGTCTCCTCGCTGGCCCAAATTGGACTAATTTAGCCAGCTAGCCCTGGTGATCATCTAATGTTTATTGGATGGATTCCCCCCCCCAATTGATTTTTGAATTCTGAATTTATTGTTATTCACATTTTATACTGTATTTTACGCTGTTTTTTGTTGCATTAATTAAGTCTTTTAAAATTGTTGTTAGCCACCCTGAGCCCGGTTTTATGAACCGGGAAGGGAGGGTATAAATAAATTATTATTATTATTATTATTATTATTATTATTATTATTATTATTATTATTTCCATCTCTTGGCTATAAGCACCACCCACCCCCCGGTAATTCCACTGCCTTCCAGGCAGCAGTACCACCCACTTTGGAAATCAATGGTATAACCTGAAATAAGGCAGCTTCATAGCTTCCAATGACTGCAGGGACGTAAGATGTGAATAAGACTGAGGCATGAAGGACAATCCTTTGCTGCCTCCATAATATCTACTGAGTCACCAGGCCCTGTGAGACTATCTATGGCTCCCTCCAGACTCATGTGTGTATTGTATGTGTGGGGTGGGTTGTATGTGCATTCTGAAACAGGTCATTGATGTAATAATATTGCATTAGTGGTGGACCATCCACACATCATTTTGCTTGATTAGTAGCTATGCGATGCTTCCCCAATGTAACTGTGTTATTGCCATCTGGAGGGGCACTTGTGTGCAATAGAGCAACAATAGCGGGACACAGGTGTATCAATGTTGAGGGGCTCCAGCGCACAGCGTGTGCATGTCATCATGCGTGCAATGCCGACAAGCGCATGTGACGTCAGATGTGTTGCATGTTGTGTGTCACAGCTTCGGTGGCCAGCTCCTCCAGAGTGCCCGGTCTCCTCCAGACAATGCAATATTGTGTGCACTCACCCTCAAGCTCGGGGGCAACTTGGCTCCTCTGGAGGGACAACCTCATCTCCTGCCCAAACACTTGTGGTACGAAGAGTTACAGGGTTTCAGCATAAAAAAATTCCTTCCAGTAGCACCTTAAAGACCAACTAAGTTAGTTCTTGGTATGAGCTTTCGTGTGCATGCACACTTCTTCAGATACACTGAAACAGAAGTTGCCAGACCCTTCTATATAGTGAGAAGGTGGGGAGGGGTATTACTCAGAAGGGTGGTGGGAATGGGAGATTGGCAGATAGCTGAGATGAGCCTGTTGACGACTCTTAACGACTGTAATAGGTCTTACAGGAAAAGGCAAGGGGTGAGAAGGTGAGAAATGGCTTAGTCATGTATAATGAGATAAGAATCCAATGTCTTTGTTCAGACCAGGTCTCTCCCTGGTTTTAAGTTTGGTAATGAGTTGCAATTCAGCAGCTTCTCTTTCCAGTCTATTTCTGAAATTCCTTTGTAGTAAAACAGCTACTTTGAGATCTTGTATAGAATGCCCTGGGAGATTGAAGTGTTCTCCTACTGGTTTCTCTGTTTTGTGATTCTTGATGTCAGATTTATGTCCGTTTATTCTTTGGCGTAAGGTTTGGCCTGTTTGTCCAAACAGCTTCCAGCAGGAAGCTACAGGTCATGCACTGATTGGAAATGAAGCAGTATGACTGCCTCCAAAACTTTACAGGTTCAAACAGTATTGAAAGCAGGATTGCATCAATCTACCCTGATACCCTCATGAATGCAAAATAGAAAAAGGACCTCTGCTGTGGCCCCATGGCTCCCCACTGACAAAACACCCTTATTAGTAGATTGCATAAACTTCTACCCCTGTGTATTCCACAGCTCTCCATGAGTTTTTGTTCACTGCCATCGCCACCATTAAACTCTGCACATAAAATTTGTAGCTGGTAATTATGGTTTGCTGTTTATGGACCTTCCAAGGTGAGGAGAGGAAACTGTGGCTAGTCAAAGCTGCGATCCAAATCAGAGGCCCAGTACAATAAAGCAAGTTTTATACATAGAGCCACACACTCCTTCTTTGAGAGTGCCCACTGCTCTGTCAGAGTGTGTTCTGTCTTTGGGACATGTGCTGTCATGTTTGTGCGAGAGAGAGAGAGAGAGAGAGAGAGAGAGAGAGAGAGAGAGAGAGAGAGATGGGCTACAGTTGCTACCAAGTAAAATCCCCTCCCATATTGAAGCAATTCTACCCATTAGGAAGACCTTCTGTAAGGGGGCATCTCCATTGGGCTAGGACTGCTGAGAAGCTTGCTGTGGCCTTGGAACCTTAGATGGTGGCTGAAGCTCAGATCCATCATGCATTGCTGCCCCTCCCTCTGATTTTATGACAAGTTGATCTCTGAGTTAACATTGGGCAATGGGCTGGGATTATTGTTATTGCTTTATTGTAGGAGAAGAAGAGTTTGGATTTGATATCCCGCTTTATCGCTACCCGAAGGAGTCTCAAAGCAGCTAACATTCTCCTTTCCCTTCCTCCCCCACAACAAACACTCTGTGAGGTGAGTGGGGCTGAGAGACTTCAGAGAAGTGTGACTGGCCCAAGGTCGCCCAGCAGCTGCATGTGGAGGAGCGGGGAATCGAACCCTGCTCACTAGATTACGAGTCTACCACTCTTAACCACTACACCACACTGGAGAGATGTGGTGTAGTGGTTTGAGTGATGGAAAGAGATGAGGGTCCAGATCAGCACTCAGCATGAAGCTCATGGGTGACCTTGGGCCAGTCTCTGCCTCTCAGCCTAGCCTAACTCACAGGGTTGCTGTGAGGTTTAGCAAGGATGGGGACAACCATGTGAGCTCCTTAGAGGGGGAAAAAGATGGGGATATGAATGCAGTAAGTAAATAACTCTAAATATATAAGTGCTAGGAAACCAAGCCCGGCAGCAGTTTCTGCAGAAGACAGAGGTTCAATTGAGGATACACAGATAAGCATCTTCTCCCCCACTCACCCACCTCCAATTGCCTTCATCACATCCAAAGATGGGAGAGAGGTGGGGAGAGAGAGAGAGAGGCAGAGACACAGAAAGAATAGCGTCTCAGCTATGGCTCCACTTCCAACTAAGCCAAAGGCCTGCTCTTTTTCTGACGGTTCCCCCTTCCAGACAAGAAATGGTGAGAGATGCCATTGCTGGACTGACGGGCATGCAAAACACCCGGCACACTGCCAGCGCAAAAGACTCAACCCAAAGAGGTTAAGGAGAAGAACACAAGAGCTTGCTTGTTCCTGGTTTCTTTCAGGGGTGTTTGAAATTCAGCAGTGACTGGTGCTGGAGAACGGCTCCTAACAGCGGCACTTTCTCAGTCGGTCCCCGTGAATAGGGAAAGGGGAATGAAAAATTAGAAGCAAGCTCATGAGAGAGAGAGAGAGAGAGAGAGAGAGAGAGAGAGAGAGAGAGAGAGAGACCTCGTTCCCCTTGCAGGCAGGGCTGTTGAGGAGGGCAATTTGCATGCATTCCAAGGAAAGCTGTTGTAAGGCTTTCTAGCCCTGATGTTGGAGAAAGGCTCCAGGTCTCAAGTGAGACCATTGCATGAGGTCTTAGTGGCACCATGTGAGGGGTTTATGCAGCTCTGCCAAGGATACGAAAGGGGCAAGGGGCTCAACTTACCCTAATGTCATGTTCCACTCAACAAAGTACAATGGTGGTGTCAGCTGCGTTCCACTGCTGACAGAGAGGGAGAGTGTGAAGAGAGGGGGGGTAATTAGGCAGGAATTAGGCAGGGGGGAGGAGCAGCCAATTCGCAGTAGAAGCCTGAGTGCCGAGAACAAGGAGAAGGGAGGGGGGAGTTCAAGGGAGAAGATGCAGACTGACAGCTGTAGCTCAGACTCAGAGGGAGAGCTACCGGGAATTGCCCATCCCCAGGTGTGTAGACTCGCAAAGATTAATGAGAGGCGTGAACAGGAAAGGAAGCATAAGTGGGGCTGTAAAAGTGGGAGGAGGAAAGGGCGTACCTCAGACTCTGCAACAGCAAACTTGGAAGCCAACGCGGAGTGACTGAGCTCCAGAGTGATTTATGTGTTTTGAGCAATAAAACCTGAGTTAATAGCTGCCAGTGTTGTCTTGTTTCTGTGGGAGAGACCCAGCCATCACAGGTGGGTTCTGGATCCAACAACTGAGTCCGTATGCATTTCATTACAGTGGTACCTTGGGTTAAGAACTTAATTCGTTCTGGAGGTCCGTTTTTAACCTGAAGCTGTTCTTAACCTGAGGTACCACTTTAGCTAATGGGGCCTCCTTCTGCCACTGCACCGCCACCGTGCGATTTCCGTTCTCATCCTGAAGCAAAGTTCTTAACCTGAGGTACTATTTCTGGGTTAGTGTAGTCTGTAACCTGAAGCGTCTGTAACCCGAGGTACCACTGTATTCCCAGACCTACCTGGAGATTAAATCCAGGACCTTATGCTCTGCTACTGAACTATGGCCCTTTCTCCATATTATGGAGGAACATATTTTGTTTTACTATAAGGGCCAACAGTTCATACATCAGTGCTGCCTCCTCCATCTCTTATATGTATTCCTCACCTTTGAAGTACCCAATGCAATGTACCACCAAGTGAGGACAAAATTCTTTCCTCATGCAAACATTTCATACCAAGCACTGATTAGAAAGCCAGGGATGTGTCAATCATCATACAAATCTGATTTGACCCTGCGTGATGGACATGTGAATAAGGCTTGAGTTCTGCTGGGTGAAGCTTGCGCCTGCCTTTTGCAGAGGGTAGGGTGGTGGTGATGGAAGAGGAGGACTTTCAGAGGTACAGAAATGCTAGGAGTCCAATCTGGGATCCTAAGAAGTTGCGGTCTCCAGGCAGTCATAATCACTTATCTTCTTGGAAATTAACCTGTCTGACCTTTCTCAGAGAAGAGCAAGCCAGCAAAAGGAAACAGTTTCTTGCTTCTGAGCAGGAGGGACCTGGCAGCCAGCTCAGATGCAAAAAAACCAAAAAAAACCACCACCTCCAAGGAAAACAGCCTGCCTTGGATTCCTGGCAAGAGAAAAGAGCTCGTCCAAGTCTGCATGGGGAGGACATTGTCCTTTGTCAATCCATTTTTGGCCTCCTGTTCAGCAGTGCTAATTGCAAGGCTTAAATAGCCCTTGCAAAACATCACCTCATTAAAATGCTGAATAGACTTCTTAGACAGTTCTTCATTATCCCCAGGGTCAGAACCAGAACTGTGGCTTGAGTTCCTATGCACAGCAGTGAATGTGTAATAATCCCTCTGATTGAATTTATGCATCTTAGTTGTGCAATTGCTCTCCTAGTGGCCAGGGGCACTATTCGGGTACTGTAAGACTCTGGGGTACATGACTAGGGCCACATTGAACAGAATGAGCAGGAAGCTCTCCCTCCAAACACTGCAGGGCTATTTGCCACATTTTGGGATAAGCGAAGTGATGTATGTTGTTGTTGTTGTGTAGTCGTTTAGTCATGTCCGACTCTTCGTGACCCCATGGACCAGAGCACACCAGGCACTCCTGTCTTCCACTGCCTCCCGCAGTTTGGTCAAACTCATGCTGGCAGCTTCGAGAACACTGTCCTACCAACTCTTCCTCTGCCGTCCCCTTCTCCTTGTGCCCTCAATCTTTCCCAACATCAGGGTCTTTTCCTTCTCTTCTCATGAGGAGCCTCAGCTTCAGGATCTGTCCTTCCAGTGAGCACTCAGGGCTGATTTCCTTCCAAATGGATAGGTTTGATCTTCTTGCAGTCCATGGGACTCTCAAGAGTCTCCTCTAACACCAGAATTCAAAAGCATCCATTCTTCGGCGATCAGCCTTCTTTATGGTCCAGCTCTCACTTCCATACATCACAGCTGGGAAAACCATAGCTTTCACTATACGGACCTTTGTTGGCAAGGTGATGTCTCTGCTTTTTAAGATGGTCTCTAGAAGAGCACCATCTAAAGAGCTATCTTTAGATTTAAAGAGCAACTCCCTCATTTCCAGTAATAACACAACCTCAGAGACTGAAATACCCTACTTGCAGCACAGCTAGAAGGATAGGATAAGGTTCCTCATCCCTGCTGCTTTATTCTGTGGGCCAGGCTCTCTGGTACCTCATGCAACATATGGGTTAGAATCATAGAATCATAGAATCATAGAATCATAGAATCATAGAGTTGGAATAGACCACAAGGGCCATCGAGTCCAACCCACTGCCAAGCAGGAAACACCATCAGAGCACTCCTGACATATGGTTGTCAAGCCTCTGCTTAAAGACCTCCAAAGCTGGAGACTCCACCACACTCCTTGCCAGCAAATTCCACTGTCAAACAGCTCTTACTGTCAGGAAGTTCTTCCTAATGTTTAGGTGGAATCTTCTTTCTTGTAGTTTGGATCCATTGCTCCGTGTCCGCTTCTCTGGAGCAGCAGAAAACAACCTTTCTCCCTCCTCTATGTGACATCCTTTTATATATCTGAACATGGCTATCATGTCACCCCTTAACCTCCTCTTCTACAGGGTTGGTGCTCAGTGCTAAAGCACATATTCTGTGCATGCAGAAGGTCCTGGTTCAGTCCCAGGCATCTCCATTTAAAACCATGAGGCAGCAGGTTGAGCAGCTGTTGGGAATCACTGTGATATAGAATAGGCAATACAGCGCTAGAGTCTGACCAGGGCCGGGTTTAGGTTTGATGAGTCCTAAGATACTGAAGGTAATGGGGCCCTTTATATGTCCAGCTGTTCTTTGTCAACAACAAATTGTCACTGTTTTTTTGTGTTGAATACCGTATTTTTCACTGTATAGGGCGCACTGGCCCATAGGAAAAAGAAAATTATTTCCCCCCCCAGCCCCCAGAACAGGCTGCTATCCACAAGCCTTGCGAGCCCGGCGGCAACTCCCACCGGGCTCGCAAGGCTTGCAGACAGCTGCGCGAAGCACGGGGCGCCCTCCAGAGGAACTCCTGCCAGGCTTGCAAGGCTTGCGGATAGCTTCCTGAAGCCTGGAGAGCGAGAGGGGTTGGTGCGCACCGACCCTTCTCACTCTCCAGGCTTCAGCGAAAGCCTGCATTCGCCCCATAGGACGCACACACATTTCCGCTTCATTTTTGGAGGGGGGAAAGTGCGTCCTATAGGGCGAAAAATACGGTATATGCTATATGGTAAATTATGGACCTAATAGGTATCTAAAGCCAGTATCTAAACACTGTTGCTGTATGTAGGTTTTGTTTTATTTGTTTTTTATCTTATATTTTGGAAATGTACATCTGATTTGATTTTCCCTTTTAAAAGTTTTGGGAGGCCTAAGAGAGTGGGACTATAAGCTATAGCTTGTTTAGCTTATACATGAATCCAGCACTGAGTCTGACCTGGTATAAATCAGACGGCAGATGGGGAGTGGTGGTAAAAATGTTGGAGGAAAGAGCTATGTGTGTGACCTTGCTTGATCTGTCCCCTCTCAATTAGCCTTCTACCCTGAACTTTGGTGGACTATACTGTTCCCAGTACTGAGCCAACAGCCAGTCCGTTGAGCTTCTGTGCTTGGAGTGGGATGCAGTTGTCCTTTGCCTCAGGCAGCAAAATGTCATATGCTCTTTCTCTCTCTCTGTGTGTGTGTGTGTGTGGAGAGAGAGAGAGAGAGAGAGAGAGAGAGAGAGATGCACCTCTTTGACTGTTGTGACTTCCCCCAAGCCACCCTGGAAATTATGCTTAGGTAAGGATGCTATTATAGGGAAGCGGGTGGCGCTATGGGTTAAACCAGGACTTGCTGATCAGAAGGTCGGCAGTTCAAATCCCCGCAATGGGATGAGCTCCTGTTGCTCAGTCCCTGCTCCTGCCGACCTAGCAGTTCGAAAACACGTCAAAGTGCAAGTAGATAAATAGGTACGGCTTCGGCGGGAAGGTAAACGGCATTTCCATGCACTGCTCTGGTTCACTAGAAGTGGCTTAGTCATGCTGGCCACATGACCTGGAAGCTGTACGCTGGCTCCCTCGGCCAATAAAGCAAGATGAGCGCCACAACCCCAGAGTCAGCCACAACTGGACCTAATGGTCAGGGGTCCCTTTACCTTAAGGATGCTATATTCCTTAAACCAAGGGTAGCCAACATGGTGACTTCCACAAATTGTTGGACTACAGATAATCTTGGCTGGGGCTGATGGGAGTTGAAGTCTAACAGCATCTGGATGGAAGGCTTCATGCTGGCTACTCCTTTCTTACACCATAGTGTCAAAGTCCCCAGTGTTCCCCGTGGAGGGAGAAATGAGTGAAAAACCAGGCAGAGATTTGTCCTTATATGTACCATTTGAGTCCAGATATATATGCTCAGTGGTCTGTCATTTAACTGCCCAGTTATGCTGAGAAAGGATTATATGCTGTCAGGATTATGTATGTTAGAGTGCACACTTATGTCCAACATGCATAGATGAGGTCAACCCAGGTTAGACTCCGCTGCATCACTCTGTGAAGTGAAGAAGAAATGACCTTGTTCTGCTGGTGCCATCATCAGTTAAAGGAGACAAAAGGGGTCCATAAATGCCTGCCTGCTTTCAAATTATACTTACCCCCCTCTGCTGACTTACACATCAAACAAAGTGATGCCCATCATTGATTTATTGGGTCTGGCTGGTAGATTGGAGGCTGTAAATGGGCTATCTAGCTTTTAAAAGGGGTTGAATGCTGAGCGTTAAAGAGGACATCTGATCTGAATTGGAGATGGGCTGTGAAAAAGAGATACAAGTGAGCTGTTTCAAACCTCCGCTCACCCCAGCCTCACCCTGTGAGCTTTTGGGAAATTAAGTGACAAGCGAAACCAGGAAAAAAACAGGTCTGGGGGACAAGAAGAGTCATCTTGATAGATCAAACCCTCAGCAAGAACAAAGGATGCTGTGC
This sequence comes from Podarcis liolepis, assembly GCF_965112155.1. Lineage (NCBI taxonomy): Eukaryota > Metazoa > Chordata > Lepidosauria > Squamata > Lacertidae > Podarcis > Podarcis liolepis. The sequence continues at coordinate 4,649,983 of NC_139560.1, read as the reverse complement.
GCTTGTGCTGACAGCTGGGTGGAGTGGTAGGGGGTTGAGGAAACATCTCTGTGCCTTGTTCTGCAAAGGCTAAGAGGATGAGCAATTCATAAGGAGAGATGGCCTGTTGCCGTGTCAAGTGTAGACTAAGGTGGAAAAAGCCAGGAAAAAAACCTCCATCCATAGAAGTGTTGCCAAAAGATAAAAGACAAAAAGATCACCGTCCTCCAAATAATAGTGCTTGGAGGAGCATCATTGAAAACGACCACTCGGGAGCCCATGAATTTTTCAAGTGGGTTCAAGAAGGAGATTTTGATTGAAGGGCTTATGCTTCCAGTTGGGAAGCAGTGTGCTATTCTTGCCCATGGGAGACCACAAAGCAAATCTGGGAACCAGACCTGAATCATCTGGGTGGCCTATGTCAAGTCATGCTTGGAGCGTAAACTGATGGGGACCACCATGGTTCAGCGGTAGCGCATCTCCCTTGCATAAAGAAGGTCCCATGTTTGATCCATGGTGTTTGCAGGGAATGCTGAAATCCTGGAGATCTGCTGCCAGGAAGTGTGTACAAACTTAAAATAAAAAAATTCCTTCCAGTAGCACCTTAAAGACCAACTAAGTTAGTTCTTGGTATGAGCTTTCGTGTGCATGCACACTTCTTCAGATTCTGAAGAAGTGTGCATGCACACGAAAGCTCATACCAAGAACTAACTTAGTTGGTCTTTAAGGTGCTACTGGAAGGAATTTTTTTATTTTGATTATGGCAGACCAACACGACTACCTATCTGTAACTGTACAAACTTAGTTAGACAAATCAGTGGTCTGACTCAGTACAAGGTAGCTTCCTATGACGAACTCAACATACTGTTATGCTCATCCAACTTCTCCAAGCAGTCAAAAGTTCCAGGGATGCAGCACTCTGGATTGCGTTTGGAAGGAAGTGACAGGAGACATATGATGTTTTGCAGTATATGTGTTTACAGTATTTACAAATATAGAGGTGGGTCATAGGCAGAACTCCCAACACTCCAACAGACAATCATATCCATTGTTTTACATCAGTTCTCCAGAGTGAGCTGGTCCTCCCATAGCATGCAGCTCAGGTCCCCATTGGACTTTCTCTGCACCAAAGTCAAAAACTGTTCTGTTTCTCAGGCTACATTGCCCTCAGCTAGGGGATGGGAGAAACTCTGCTAAGACTAAATGAAGAACCAGCTGTCAAGAGCAATCATCCAGCAGTTAGTTCCTATGAAGACCCAAATATCCTAGGCTGTTAATACCTTCCTTGTCCAAGACTCAGGCTGGGTATTGCTTTAAGGCAGGAACAGGGCAGTCTGAAGTCCCAGGCACAAAGGAAGACAAGGCAAGCCATGATCAGCACCTTGGAGAGCAACGAGGCAGGTATCAGGACCATGAATAGTAATCTCACAGTTTAGGCTGAATAGTCTCAGCAGTGCTGTGGAGCAACTGGCAGATCTTTGTAGCCTGGGCTAAGTGTCCACTGACTAGATTCCCCATCTCCTGAATGAAGCATTTGGTCATTGAAAGATCTGATGTCTTCCTATGCAACTGGGTGTTCTCCAAGGCCCTGGAGTTTCAAGCTATGCAAATATTTTCTCAGAGCTCTCATCCACCACGGAGTTTGTGGGTCAATTGAAGGCTGGTGTTTCCCCAGGGCTCAGGCAAGGAGATGCGAGCTATGGACCAGGGAGTAGACCCCTTTGATCCTTGGGACTGTCATCCTTTGATGATTCTGTCTCTGGGGAATCATGCTCTGGGGCAGCCTTTCTCAACCTGTGGGTCCCCAGATGTTGTTGGACTACAACTCCCATCACCCCTAGCTAGCAAGGCCAGAGCTCAGGGATGATGGGAGTTGTAGTCCAACAACATCTGGGGACTCACAGGTTGAGAACCGCTGCTCTAAGGTTATGACACTGCAACTCTTGAGCAGAGTCACCCTTTCTTGCTTGGGGAACCTAGTGAAGTTTTGAGAAAAAACAGAAAACATGATCAGGATCCATGGGAACTAAATCTCCCATGAGCCTTCGAGACATGTTACTGCCACAACCTTCCCTATTGTACGGTTTTTTTCACCTTTAAGTAATGATAGGGAAAATGAAGGGATGGCGAGAAGGCCCAATCAGCAGGAGTAATGATGGTTCAGTCCACTCCAAGTTGATTCTGGGATTTTTTGCCCATCCCTACTGATGCAGTGCATCTTTGCTTCGGAAGCAAGGCTGGAAGTCTGGTGTTAATTTCTCTTTCTTTCAGATCCTCTCATGCCTGAGGCTGAGGAATTAGGAGCCATTATCCTTTATGCCTCGCATCACACAGATGCTATTATATGCACATAAAGAGTAGCACTGAATCTTAGTTGCAGACCAAACTTCTCCTGTCTCCTCCTGATGATAACCCACAAGCAGAGATTGCACCACCAAAATGTATGTTGCTGAATCTCCCCCTTCTCTTATTTGATTGAACTTTGGCTGTTGGGCTGTTTGACACGATGCTAGCCACACTAGGGTTTCAGAAATCTTTCATATCAGTGCATCAGACAAGTACGCAGTCAGGAATAGCATTGGCAAAGGGGATGTTTGCTCCTGAAAGTCAGAGAAATACTAACGCACTGTGTTCTGGGGCAGGGCTGGGGGGGGCAAGCAAGGATGGAATATTACAGATTTCAACCTTGGAGGGCACAGAGCAGCCAGAGGGGAGGAGGCTCTCAACAGCCGGTGGGGAAATGTGCTGTCAGTGCATGTCCCACTGAAGGACACAGAGAATGATCAGGGCCCACGAGAGATGGGACACAGGAATTCCTGGCTCAGCTCCAATGGATGACCCTGCTGTTCTCAGAAAGTACATCTAAAACTGCAGTTTGAACACAGGGAAAGAAATCAAGCCTGAGGGTTGATGGTCTTGTTTTTCCTTGGCCTCTGGCAAAATGTACCGTAGAATTATGATTTGTTTTTTTCCAGACCCCAGGAGAATCTGGCTAGCCCTGGAAAATGTCGTTACTATGCATTGCTTATAGAAAATCACCAGCATACATGGTGTTTAAAAGACTATCGAGCAGAAAAGACTGTTTCTTTGTAAGTTTACAGTGTGATTTTCTAAAGAGGAGGAGACAAAGGGTGATTGTCAAGGGAGGGACAACTGTGAAAGAGGAAGCACAGCTAAGCTAAGGTCTAGTTATCGGTGAACCTTTGACTATGGAGGAAGGGCTGACATTAATGCCTGTTCCTCCATACATCAATATTCCTTGCACTCAGAGCAGATAAGTGAAGTATCTAGAACTCTTCTCCTTGATATGCTAGCTTTCTCATTAGAGGGACCTGTTGGTTTGGAGGAACATTCTATCACTTGAGCTTCCACCCTTAGTCTGAAGTGGTTCAATCCAGACACAAGGCGACCTACCCCGGTATGGCTTTTAGGTCTTCATTTTTATACAGCAGGGTTTCCCAAACGTGGGTCTCTAGTTGTTTTTGGACTGCAACTCCCATCCTCCATAGCTAGCATGACCAGTGGTCAGGGATGATGGGAATTGTAGTTTGAAAACATAGTGACTTCAGGTCAGGGTTTGGCAACTGTCCGTGTAACACTGCACAAAGCTAAGAGCCACATCAGTCGCTTCCTCTACTCTTGTCTCTGGCCAAAGCCACCATTCCGTGGGGTCCCTAGAAGGTAGCCCACATGGGAATGTGGTTCTCAGGTTGAAAGAAATCCCCTTCCTCTAAAATATAGAATTTGTGACCCCTCTTATATAGGATATAGATGGATAGCAGTCTGAATGTGATCCCAATTGGACTTTTCCACCGTGTTGTCCATTTGAATACAAGCAAATGAGGCTGTTAAACAATTTCAGACTCAGAAAAAAGTAGGGAAGACTATTTAAGCATAACTATGAAGTCTGAGCAAAATGTTTCTTCTTTGGCCTCTCTCGGGAAGCAAAAGTGACAGACCATGATTAACTTATGAAGGAGCAGCATTAAGGCAAGAGAGTCATCGTGAAAATGGGTCCTAGTGGGAGATGAATTTTTTAACAGGTTGGCTACATTAGAATATTAGCTGGAGCTTCATTGGGAGATACAAACTGCCTCACCTCTTTGACTCACTGCTAAATAACACACGTACCAGGGCTTAAAGAGAAGGGTATAACTTCAGAAGAGTACCGATGTCAGGTCCCATCTGCACTGGAAACTTAAATCTTTCCACTTCACACAATCATGACTTTCCCCCATAGCATCATGGGAACTGTAGTTTCTTAAGGGTGACAAGAGTTGTTAGGAGATCCCTATTCCCCTCACAGAGCTTCAGTTCTCAGCATGGTTTAATAGACACTCTCTCTTCCTGTTCAGTTCTTAAAATTGTTTTTTCATGTCTCCTCACTTTCAGAGGCCTTAGAGGCCCTTCCCTACAGAATGTTCCAGGAATATATATCAATTTGCTAAGAAATGCAATGAGTCTTGCCAGTTTCAGGAATGTCTCCTGTGAGAAGGGAATGAAAATGCCAGAAATGAATGGGAGAAAGTAAATGAAAGGATTTCTATTCCGTTTCCTCTTTCATTTTTCGTTCATTCATTTCGTGAGAATGTAAGAGCATAAGATCAGGCCAATGGCCCATCTAGTCCGGTGTCCTGTTCTCACAGAGGCTGACCAGATGCATTTGGGAAACCTGCAAGCAGGACCAGAGCCAACAAGCACTCTATTCTCCCACGGTTTCTAGAAACCAGCATTCAGAAGCATTGCTACCATGGAGTCAGAGCAAAAACAACATGGCTAGTAGCCAATGATAGACTTACCCTCTATGAATTTGTCTAATCTTTTAAAACCATCCCCGTTGGTGGCCATCACTGCACTGCACTGAATTCCATATTTTAACAATATGCTGTACGAAGAAGTGCTTCCTTTTATCTGTCTCAAATCTTCTGGCCTTCAGCTTCATTGAATGTCCTCAAGTTCTAATGTTATGAAAGAAGGAGAAATGCTTTTTCTCTGGCAACTTTCTCCATGCTAGGTATCATATGGACTTCCATCATGTCACCTTTTCTCTGAACTAAAAAGCAACCATTCTTCATTGGGGAGTTTCTCCACCCCATCCCACTGGTATCATCTTTGGTTGCCCAGATCCAAACCTTTTCCAACTCTACAATATCCCTTTTGAGGTGAGGTGATCAGAACTGTTGACAGCAACATAGACAGCATTGTCCATATAAACAAGGGATAAATGCATGAGGGTGCATTCATTTCTCTTTAAAAAAAGACAAGAAAGAAACCCCCTTTTATTTTCTGCCATTATTCTCAGTTCTCATAGTATTAATAGCCCCTTTCTCCTGAGACCCAAGAACAGCATCTGAGAGGCTGGTGTGGCTGCTGCTTGCTGGGTGCTACCTTGTGGGGAAAGAATATGGCAGCATGTGGCTTGGTCAGGAGTTGGGAGAGCCTGTCTGCACTTGGTGTTTCAGGAATATGTCTGAAGAGCAGGGTGGAATCTAGGAAGTTGGCGGTTCATCCAGATTTCCTTTAGCCCCATGCTTTCTAGGCACAGGCTTGCATTAGAGCAGCCTTTCTCAACCTGTGGGTCCCCAGATGTTGTTGAACTACAACTCCCATCACCCCTAGCTATCAAGGCCAGAGCTCAGGGATGATGGGAGTTGTAGTCCAACAACATCTGGTGACCCACAGGTTGCATTAGAGGGATTTTTTTGTCTTGCCTCTTTCCCCAGGAAAACCCACTATTTACTACTGAATCTGAACAAACAAGAATCAAGTTTTCCATGGACCTGTGCTTGGAAAGTCTGGTGAAGAAGGAAATCTGGATGAGCCTGAAATCAGACCATTGGTCTATCTAGTTCAGTGCTACAAGTGCCTACACTGACTGGCAGTGGCTCTCCAGGGTTTGGGGCAGAAAACATCCCCCAGCCCTACTTAGGAGATACCAAGGATCGAACCTGGAACCTTCTGCATGTGAAGCAGATGCCCTACCATTGAGCTATGGCCATTCCCTATGTCTGAGTGGGGCTAACAGCAAAAGGTCTCAAACTAAGTGCAGAAAGCCTGTCTGCTTCAACCTAGACCTCCATTTTCAATACCTTGAAAAAGAGTCTAAAACCCTGATATTTCAGGATCACCCAAATACCTGGCAAACCTAGATCTCTGTTCCTATCTGCTACCCCCAAAGCCAATGTGCCCCTCTCCTCCCCCATCTGCTGGTATAATTAAGGCGTGTGCAAGGATAGAGGAGGGATGGAGCCCTTGAAATCAGAGCTGTGTTGAAGTGGTAACATGTGACAATGCTGCCATAGCAACAGCTGGATTTCCCCATATGGAAAATGTACTAATAAGACAAGGGAGGATAAATGTTAAAAATGCACCGGGTGCATCTGAGCTTTGTTAGTGTCGTCTTGGTGATTAAAAGAGGGTTGCGTTTTGCTTTGTTTTTACACGTTTGGAGCGAAGATCCAAGAGGGATTGTCTTCAAAGAAAAGAATGAGATAGAGATTTTTTTTGCAGGCATTCATCCTGGCCTTTTGTGTATATCAAACACACACAAAAACCCGTTCGCATGCATGCACACACACACAAATGCCTCACATATATGTTGCATCAGAACAAGAAGACACTTGAGATGTTGGCAATGGATATTGTGATCTGGTTGCCACTGTATTCTGCTCTGGTCAGACCTCACCTGGAGTACTGTGTCCAGTTCTGGGCACCACAATTCAAGAAGGACACTGACAAACTGGAACGTGTCCAGAGGAGGGCAACCAAAATGGTCAAAGGCCTGGAAACAATGCCTTATGAGGAACGGCTAAGGGAGCTGGGCATGTTTAGCCTGGAGAAGAGGAGGTTAAGGGGTGATATGATAGGCATGTTCAAATATATAAAAGGATGTCACATAGAGGAGGGAGAAAGGTTGTTTTCTGCTGCTCCAGAGAAGCGGACACGGAGCAATGGATCCAAACTACAAGAAAGAAGATTCCACCTAAACATTAGGAAGAACTTCCTGACAGTGAGAGCTGTTCGACAGTGGAATTTGCTGGCAAGGAGTGTGGTGGAGTCTCCTACTTTGGAGGTCTTTAAGCAGAGGCTTGACAACCATATGTCAGGAGTGCTCTGATGGTGTTTCCTGCTTGGAAGGGGGTTGGACTCGATGGCCCTTGTGGTCTCTTCCAACTCTATGATTCTATGATTCTATGATTCTATGGTTACAACATAGGAGCCAACTCCTAGGGATTGAGGTTCCTTGGGGCTCCCCAATAAAATATTTGAGTAGGCTGGGGGCTCCCAAGCTGATGGGCATTGCCATTCAAACGGTGTGTATGCTCTGTGTCTTATGATCAATTAGGCAGGGTGGGGCTTGCCTCCCCCCAAATATTTTATTCAAGTTGGCAAGATATATTCCAAATGACAGTTGCCAGAAAACTACAGGAGAAGGGAATGTTCTTGTGCTCAATTCATGCTTTCGGGTTTCTCACAGACATCTGGTCAGCCACTGTGAAAACAGGATACTGGACTAGATGGGTCATTGGCCTGATCCAGATGGCTCTTCTTCCATGATTATGTTAACTTGAGATTTATACCACCCTTCATCAGAGGATCACTTGGCAGTTAGAATACAAGATTCATGTAAACCAGAGATGGGGGGGGGGAATCCAGTCTGAGGGCTGTGTTCCTTTGTGTGGGCAACCATCCGGGGATCACAAACCAGTGGTGAATGTGGCAAAATCAGACAGGCAACCCTGGGTCTACCCCCATCCAGGCAAGCAAAAGGCATCACCACAATTCAAGTACACATTCCAGCCAGTAAAATCACCAAGAGAGACTGCAGAGCAGGGAAACTGAAAGGTGTGGGACTAGGATGACCCTGTTCACAGGTGGAGCTGTTATATTAGTCCTTGTTGTTGATCAATTATGTGTTCTTCCTGGCTATGAAAATCAGAATGAAAAATGCAGGCGAGACCCCATGACTCCGTGATTTACTTGGGTTAGGCTTAATTTGTGGTGCCATTTTGCAAATACCCTCATGCTGCTCTTTGCAGAGGTTGCTGCCGGTCTCTGTTCCTTCATACCCACTGCCTGCCCACCCTGCCCTTTGGCAGCCCCGGATTGCTCTGAGTGGGCCAAACTGACCCAGGGTGATACAGTGCTACCTGAACCTGATGTGTCTGAAGCCTAGATCCACCAAAATCAGCCCAATTTGTTTTGGGATATGAGCTTTGCCTGGAACTGCTGTACACACCTAGTATTCAATAGAAGCTCTCTTCCCTGCATTTTCTTCTGCGTTGACATCATGGCTAACAGCCATTATTTGACCCATCCTCCATGAATTTGTCCTATTATTTTTTAAAGCTGTCCATCTCTACATCTTGTAGCATAATAGATCTTCAGGGCAGGAGAAGGAAGAGATTGCCTCAAGTCCTGTGGCAGTGTGAGGGTTCCCTCAGCAGCAGTCAAATGCCTTTTTGCCTCTAGGCTCATCCACACTTCTCCCCTGCCTAGATAGCATGGGCTTTTCATTTGTCTTGTGCTTTTTACGCACAGATCTGAGCCGTTTCACCTTTGACCTGCTGCTTTCCTTTGGAAAATCCACTCTTTAGCACTATATCAGAACAAACATCTATTTGGAGAAAACTCTATTGACGTTTGCTCTGATTCAGTGTGAAATATACTTGGAGTCGAGAGTGGAGTTCATGCTCTTTATTCAGCTCATAGTGGTGAGGAGGAATGGAAGTTCCCCCAGAATGTATGCTTTATATACATTATTTACACAATGGGCCCCCGTGATTGGCTAATTCCGGGATTCACCAGTAGGCCAATCAGGTTGCGGATTCACTTCCACCTGGAGCTGGATTTGGTGGCTCCTGTGGACCAATCAGACTGCTGCACTCTGGACCCTATTGTTCTAGGACCAATCAGACTGCTGCATTCTGAATCCTATTATTCTAGGACCAATCAGACTGCTGCCTTTTGGATCCTTTTCAACTCAGTACATAACACAGTGGTAAACAATGGGTTTTCCCAAGGGAAAACAGTGGGGCACATGGAAGTGTGGATGAGCGATGAGCCTTCTGTTAGGCTTCCCTCTTCCCTCTACTATAATGTTGAAGCCAAGTTTTCCAACTCATAAGGAAGAGGCCACTCTCCTGCTGCCACCATTCAAGCAGGGCCAATCTTTCCCACTGGGGTGCTTTGGAAATATCAACATGCAAGCAAGAGAGAGATGCTGAATGTGTATGTGTTTATGTGTATCTATATATATATGCTAATGTAGTGAAGAAATTAATCCTAATTGCACCTTTTAGCACCACAAGATGCTCTTGACTTGGGCAGCTTCTCTTAATCTCCAGCTGTTTGCTCATCTGCCGTCCCTTCCTCCAATGCAATTAACTTGGAAATTAGGCTAAAGTACATTTTGCAGCCATGAAGTGGGGGCTTGACCCTGCTTCTGTGTGGCACAGCAAAAGAAGTTGAATGATGGATATTGGGAAGAAAGGTGTTTCTTGCTACTAGTGCACCAATTTGGGGGTTCTGGATCAGATCAACCTTTTGAAGAGAGCAATTCTCTGTACCCACCACTTCTGATTCCTGGGCTCCTCTGTATATGTATTCCTGACTTGTCTTGGTTATTGAGCCTCAGATGAATCCAGTTCACAGTCCTAATTACTCCCGTGACATGTAGGTACAGTGGATGCTCAGGTTGTGACCATGATCCATGCAGGAGGCATGTTCGCAACCCACAGTGTCCGCAACCTGCATCTGCACATGTGCGGGTTGTGATTTGGTGTTTCTGCGCATGCCCGAGCACTGAAACCCAGAAGTAACCCATTCCGGTACTTCCAGGTTTCAGCGCATGCATCCGTAACCCCAAAACGCACAACCTGAAGCATCTGTAACCCGAGGTATGACTGTATTTGTTAAGAGTACGCTTTAAGGTTGCACATTTAAATGTCTTAAAATGCTTGGTAGGGCATCACCAGAAAAAATGAGGAACACCACATAGCAGTCGGTTAGTAGCATTCCTTTTGGTAGTGTGGGAATAGACTGGGTGCTGGGAGGTTCAGGAACAATAAAGGAAAGTTCTCCATGCTCCCACAAGCACTAGTGATGGCCACCAATTTGGACAACTTTTTTTTTTTAAGGATTAGAATCATAGAATCATAGAATCCTAGAGTTGGAAGAGACCACAAGGGCCATCGAGTCCAACCCCCTGCCAAGCAGGAAACACCATCAGAGCACTCCTGACATATGGTTGTCAAGCCTCTGCTTAAAGACCTCCAAAGTAGGAGACTCCACCACACTCCTTGGCAGCAAATTCCACTGTCGAACAGCTCTTACTGTCAGGAAGTTCTTCCTAATGTTTAGGTGGAATCTTCTTTCTTGTAGTTTGGATCCATTGCTCCGTGTCCGCTTCTCTGGAGCAGCAGAAAACAACCTTTCTCCCTCCTCTATGTGACATCCTTTTATATATTTGAACATGGCTATCATATCACCCCTTAACCTCCTCTTCTCCAGGCTAAACATGCCCAGCTCCCTTAGCCGTTCCTCATAAGGCATCGTTTCCAGGATTAGAGAAATTAGTGGATAATAAGGCTACGACTTGTTGCTTGCCATGATGGCAATGCAAACCTTCTATGACCAGAGACAGTATGGTTCTGAATAGCAGCTTCTGGGAATTGCAAATGGATGTCCCACTTGAAGACTTCCCAAAGGGCAACTTGTTGGCCCTTGTGAGAACAAGATGCTGGAATAGATGGACCCTTAGCCTGATTCAGCAAGACTCCTCTTAGGTTCTTTCTTAGTAGTTTATAGTAGATAATCACCTCTCATATTGGAGAGGCTTGGTGGAAGTGTTCAGGTTTACAGCCAATTAACAAAGCCCCTCGGGTCATGATTTTATTTCTGTTTATTAATTATTAGGTTCTTTTTAATAAAAAAAAAACACCCAACTGTTATAGCCCATTCTCTCACTGGCAAAGCTCCCAGAACAGCTTGCAAAAATGAAAGAGGACACATTAAAATCAATATGATAAAAATGTGATTACGGAGCAGGGCAGATAAAAAAAAAAAAATCCAGCAATGAAATTCATTTCAAACTGATGGATAGAGAAGGCCTGAGCAAATAAAGATAGGGTCTTCATATTCCGGAGAAAAGGAAACAAAGATAGTCCAGATAAGTCTGTCTAAGAAGGGAGTTCTAGAGAGGGTGGGTGGACATACATGGAAATGGCAGGTATTTAACTAGCCGCCTTGTATCTTCTGAAGGCACTCAGAGAAGGACTTCAGAAGATCTTAATACCTGAAAAGGTCAGTGTGTGAGGACACTGTCATCTCAGTACTCAAATCCTAAACCATTTCGGGCTTTAAAGGTTAAAAGCCTGTAGTTTTATTTATGCTCTGAAATGGACTGGGAATTTTTAAGAATGGCAAGATCTTTCCTTATGTCCAGCAGACACTCCATGTACCAGTGATGTGCAGTGACCACAAGATTTCCCTGGTGTTATCTGCAGTTTTTGGAAGCAGCCCAATTCTGTTTTGTATCTGCTCTATTTTGTTCAAATATGATTCTTTTGTCATGTCTGAATCAAAGCTGTTCTCCACCGCCATTGAGTAATGGGGAAACCAAAAACAGCTAGAACATTTTTTTCATTTCCACACAAGTGGATCAAATTTCCAGTCAAATAGCACTTCCATAGGTGGGTTTGCATTTAAATTTAAATTATGCATGGCATTGAACAAGTGGACAAAGAAGAGTTCTTTCCCCCCTCTCATAAGACTAGAACCTGTGGACATCCAGTGAAGCTCAACATTGGAAGATTCAGGTCAGATAAAAGAAAATACTTTCCCCCGCAGCACATTGTTAAACTATGGAAGTTGCTTCCACAGGTAGTAGTGATGGCCACCAAACTGGATGGCTTTAGATGATGTTAGGAGGAGGAGGAGGAGGAGGAGGAGGAGGAGGAGAAGAAGAAGAAGAAGAAGAAGAAGAAGAAGAAGAAGAAGAAGAAGAAGAAGAAGAAGAAGAAGAAGAAGAAGTTATTATTTATACCTTGCTCATCTGGAATATTAAAAACAGAAAAAACATCAAACATTAAAAGCTTCTCTAAACAGGGCTGGCTTCAGATGTCTTCTAAAAGCAAGGTAGTTGTTTATTTCTTTGACATCTGACACTACTGAGAAAGCCCTCTGCCTGGTTCCCTGTAACCTCACTTCTCGCAGGGAGGGAACCACCAGAAGGCCCTCGGCGCTGGACCTCAGTGTCCGGGCTGAATGATGGGGGTGGAGACGCTCCTTCGGGTATACTGGGCTGAGGCCGTTTAGGGCTTTAAAGGTCAGCACCAACACTTTGAATTGTGCTTGGAAACATACTGGGAGCCAATGTAGGTCTTTCAGGACCGGTGTTATATACCAGTCTATCGATGGCTACTTGTCATGATGACTATGCTCTGCCTTCACAGTTGGAGGCAGCAATGCTTCTGAATACCAGTTGCAGGGGGCTACAGCAGTGGAAAGTGCTTCTGTGCTTGAATCTAACTTGTAGCTTTCCCACAGAAACGATATGGATGCAATGCAGCTGCAAACTGCTAGCTTGAAAACAAAACATGATGGGAATGTTGGGACTGTCCGTGGGAAACAGTGGGACAGTTAGTTCACAGGGCAATGCACCAGAATTAGCTCAGAGTGTAATATGAGCTCTTCCTCTTGCGTATGTACAGGAAGTACAGGAAGTCTTTGTCACTTGACTGCTGGAGTTTGAAGAGTACAGACATGTTTTCTGTAATGCTGCAAAGACAGAAATAAAGGCATGTAAATACATTTCTGTCTATCTCCTTTCCCTGCTGGGGGGAGCAGGAGGGAGTGGAACCAGGCAGAGGGCCTTCTTGGTAGTGGCACCCTCCATGTGGAACACCCTCCCACCAGATGTCAAAGAGAACAACAACTACCAGACTTTTAGAAGACATCTGAAGGCAGCCCTGTTTGATGTATCACAGTATTTTAATATTCTTTTGGAAGCCGCCCAGAGTGGCTGGGGAGGCCCAGTCAGATGGGCGGGGTAATAATAATAATAATAATAATAATAATAATAATAATAATAATAACAATAATAATAATAATAATAATAATAATAATAATTCCCACGTTTGGGAAGAATCGCCTATCATGACCTAGCCTGGATCTTGCTGGGGAATGCAGCTAGGGAGGTCAACAGGAGACCAAGCCGGGTGCCTGGGAGAGTTGCCAGTTTCTCCCGTTAGAGGCTTGATTTCCGACACATTTTGCTGGCCACAGTGAGAACAGGATGGTGGGCTAGATTGGCCATCAGGTGCTTCTTGTATTTTTTTTATGAAAGGTTGGGGACTGCCTCCATGTGCCTTCTTAACAGCCTGATCTCGCTTGGAAACATGAAGGTCTGTCCCCAAATCACCCCAATGCTCCTTGTTATTTGGGGAATGCACAGAGCTAATCCACACCCCGACCACCCACATCAGGAGAATGAACCACCAGATGTGGCCATGGGACCTCCCCATGTGGATGTGTCCTCTCTTTATGCCATCCCTGTGCTGCGACCCAACTTGACATTTGTTGGAGTCCTACATGTGTGTGCCTTATTAAGGATATAGACAATTTTGCCTTCCTGTTGCAAACCTTCAGAGTTTGAGTTCTGGTACATGAAATAGTAATGTATGTTCATAGTTTTCATAGTCTGCATGGCTCACATTTGTGAATCCCTAGTGAAATCCAGTTGAAGGCCCCAGCTATTTTCCCACTGAGCATGCTCCACCAGAAAGCCCCACCTTCTGCCCTTATGGTCTGTTGCATTTAATACTTTCGTCCACGGCCACTACTACTCACCCTCCCCATTTTCAGATGCAGGAAGGAAATTGACTTCACTGTAATAGAACCAACACTTTTTGCTTATGAATAATTCAATGCAAATTACACTTCTCTGTTGTACAGACTAATTATAGCCAATTGCAGACTTTTCATTCCCCCTTTCTTCCCCTGTTTTGGAAGGGCTGGCACCAACCACACTTGAAATGCTTTATTAAAAGACAGACGGTATTTCCCTGTGAGAAACAATGGGAAGACTTAAATGTTGACCTACACTCCTTAGGACCAAGACTGTGGCTCCCCTCTGCACTTTGCTTAACCAACTGTCCTCCTCCTACTCCTTTTCACCATCAAATTGCCACAAATTCCCAGATCCAAAAATCTGTCTAGGGTAGGTGGGATGAAGAAAGGATTTGCATATTGTAATGACCTTTCCAGGAGGTGCATGCATTCCTTTGCCACCAAGTCACTTCCATGGACCTTTCAAAATTTCTCCCCTGCCGAATTTCTCTGTAGGCATTTACACTCCATTCTGCCTCCTTGACCTGCAACATGTGAGATGGAAACCACTGCGGTAGCCTATCAAACCCTTTCCCCTTGATATTTTCTTGATGGGGATGCATATTGGATTACCATTGATCTGTTCCATCCCTCCTTGTGTGTTGTCATGGTGGCAGCCAAGTTCTAATTGTTCCTTTCTTAAAGCAAATTGTTGGTTAATAGACCACATTGGGACCTAATGCTTATAACCATTCCACCTTATGAAGGGCCTATTGACAAAGCATTATTCCTGTGGTGAAGCCTAGAGTGCTTCCTTTCCAAAATCGTTGGCTTTAAAAAAATGTTGTCTCTCTATTAGCATATGGGTGGAATAGTCTTGGCACAATCTCTTTCATTGGGGAAGGGCCATCGCTCACTGGTACAGCACCTGCTTTGCATGCAAAAACAACCCAAGTCCAATCCTAAGTGTCTCCAGGTAGGGCTGAGATAGCCTCTGGTTTGGTATCCTCAAGAGTTGCTTCCAGCCAGCATAGATGAAGACTGAGGGTGGTCAGTGTGGTGGTCCCCTCCAGTTGTTGCTACACCACAACTCTGATCTGCTCCAGCTAACATGGTCAATGGTGATAGGAGGTCATAGAATCATAGACTTGTAGAGTTGGAAGGGATCCCAAGAGTCATCTAGTCCAACTCCCTGCAATACAGGAATCTCAGCTAAAGCGTCCAAGACAGATGACCATCCAACCTCTGCTTACAAACCCCCAAGGAAGTAGAGTCCACCACCTCCCAAGGGAGACCATTCTATTGTCGAACAGCTCTTATTGTCAGAAAGTTCTTTCTGATGTTCAGTCAGAATCTCCTTTCTTCTAACTTGAAGCCATTGGTTTGGGTCCTACCCTCCGGAGCAGGAGAAAATGAGCTTGTTCCTTCTTCCATCTGACAGCCCTTGAAATATTTGAAGATGGCTATCGTATCTCCTCCCAGTCTCCTCTTTTCCATGCTACACATACCCAACTCCTTCAACCGCTCCTCATAAGGCTCAAGACAGATAAAAGAAAGAACTTCTTCACACAGCACATAGTTAAAATATGGAGCTCACTCCCACAGGAGGCAGTGAGGACCACCAACTTTGATGGCTTTGAAAGTAGAGTAGGCAAATCCCTGGAAGGGGGTGCTATCAATGGCTACTAGCTCTAGTTATCTCCCACTTGGACTGCTACAATGCGTTCTACGTGGGCTACCTTTGAAGGTGACCCGGAAACTGCAACTAATCCAGAATGCGGCAGCTAGACTGGTGATTGGGAGTGGCCGCCTGGACCACATAACACTGGTCCTGAGAGATCTGCATTGGCTCCCAGTATGTTTCCGAGCACAATTCAAAGTGTTGGTGCTGACCTTGAAAGCCCTAATGGCCTCGGTCCCGCCCTGTAGAACGCCCTCCCTTCAGATGTGAAGGAAATAAGCAGCTATCCTATTTTTAAAAGACAACTGAAGTATTTAATATTTAATGCTGTATTGTTTTTAACACTCAATTGGGAGCCGCCCAGAGTGGCTGGGGAAACTCAGCCAGATGGGCGGAGTATAAATTAATAAATAATAAATTAGAAGAAGAAGAAGAAGAAGAAGAAGAAGAAGAAGAAGAAGAAGAAGAAGAAGAAGAAGAAGAAGAAGAAGGCTATGCTCCGCCTTCATGCTTGGAGACAGCAACCCTTATGTATAACAGTTGCTGCTGGAAACCACAGGAGGGGAGAAGACCCTTGTGTTTGATTCCTGCTTGTGAGTTTCCCACAGGGATCTGGCTGACCACTGTGAGAACAGGAAGCTGGACTGGACTGGCCATTGGCCTGATCCAGCAGGCTCTTTTTACATTCTTAATGCTGAGCTAGATGGACCAGTGGTCTGACTCGGCATCAGGCATCTTCCAATATTCCTATTTGTAGTCTCTGAAAAGGAACAAGCCAGCTGCGATGGAGACCTATTGCCAAACAATGACAAGACAAGATTAAGGAAAGTGGGAGGAAGGAGGGAAGAGAGTTGGCCTCCATGCTATGCAGGTTATTGAATGATTGATTTAAAAAGAAGGGGGTGTTCCAGGAGAAGAAAAGGAGCTCGGCTATGGCATTTGCACAAGGTGGGCGGGGGAAGGAGAGCTTTCGAGCGAAAAGGTGAAGGTTAGGTTTGCAGAATGACACACGCTGAGCGCTGCTGTAAATACCGTTCTTAAAGAGGCATCGCTCTGCTACCAGAAGCCATATACTTCTGCCATGCCGGCAGGGAATTTGAGCATCTGAAAGCAGACCCTGCAGAGAAAGGAGGCCATTCCTCAAAGCAAATACGTCCCTTACAGAAAGAGTTAGGCAGGCTCATTTCAGAGGGATGAGCAAAGCTCTGACTGCTGGGGAGTTGCAATTACATCCAGCTATGACAGCCTTTGGGACGTGGGTGGTGCTGTGGGTTAAACCACAGAGCCTAGGACTTGCTGATCAGAAGGTCGCCGGTTCGAATCCCCATAATGAGGTGAGCTCCCGTTGCTCAGTCCCAGCTCCTGCCAACCTAGCAGTTCAAAAGCATGTCAAAGTGCAAGTAGATAAATAGGTACCACTCTGGCGGGAAGGTAAACGGCGTTTCCGTGTGCTACTCTGGTTCACCAGAAGGGGCTTAGTCATGCTGGCCACATGACCTGGAAGCTGTACGCCGGCTCCCTCGGCCAATAAAGCGAGATGAGTGCCACAACCCCAGAGTCGGCCACAACTGGACCTAATGGTCAGGGTCCCTTTACCTTTAAGACAGCCTTTGCCAACCTGCTGCCCTCCCAATATTGTCACAGTCCAACTCCCATCAGCTTCAGCTGATGTAGCCAAAAGCCCAGGGTGATGGGAGGTAGAGGCCAGCAACACCTGGAAGGCACCACTCTGGGCACCCCTATTTAGATAAATGCCAGTATTACACTGTGGGTAAAGATCAGCCACAGTGGGTAAAATGTCTTGGGATCCACTTCCCTTGCCACTGAGGGATGCTGATAAACTTCAGGAAAAGACTTTGAAAGCCAGTGGTCTAGAAACATCCTTTGATGACCAGCACGGATTGGCAACCAAACACAGTTGTATAAAGGATGGTCATCACTTCACTGGATTCGAAACAGCAGCATTTCTGTTACTGTGTTTCTCTTAAACTGAGTGCACAGGTAGACGCAAGGGGCTCTAGCTCCCTCTTAATGGGTGAGAGACAGCAGTTTAGAGAGGTGGCATTGAGCTAGAAAACTACAGGGGGATTTAAGCCAGAGAAGCGGACACGGGGCAATGGATCCAAACTACAAGAAAGAAGATTCCACCTAAACATTAGGAAGAACTTCCTGACAGTAAGAGCTGTTCGACAGTGGAATTTGCTGCCAAGGAGTGTGGTGGAGTCTCCTTCTTTGGAGGTCTTTAAGCAGAGGCTTGACAACCATATGTCAGGAGTGCTCTGATGGTGTTTCCTGCTTGGCAGGGGGTTGGACTCGATGGCCCTTGTGGTCTATTCCAACTCTATGATTCTATGATTCTATTCTATGATTAAGCAGCCTCTTCCCCACTTGCCTGCTTTCTACTCCATTTCAGTTTGGGTTGAGTGACACTGTCAATTTCACTGTTTCAAATTTTCAGTTCATTTCTCCACATTTCCATATTAGTTATCTTTTTTAAAAGTCCTCTTTAAAATTCATAAACATTTTGGTCTGAATTTTTCCTGATGTTACAAATTTCTATTACAAATTTTTGCCTAATACAATGCAATCCCCCCTGCGATTTTCAACAATACATGAAAAGTTATACACACTTTATCTAGTACTGCGTGCTGTTATGTACACTTCCCTTTTGTAGATGCTACTTGCGTGGGCAACTGCATTGCAAAATTCAGAGAAGTGCAAAATTCGAAAGAAGGCTGCCTTTCATTTCATAAATTGTTTCAGGAATGCAAATTAGGTGGGTTTCTCTTTAAATGTGAACCAAACCGAATTTATCCCCCAAAACCAATAACGACATGAAGGGAAGGGATTGCAGAATCCTGAGGAGTATGTCGTTTGATCCTCAGTCCTGGCCCACAATGGGCCAGTGACAGCATGCTAGCAGGAAAAGGTGTCCATTCCATAGGCCTCTTTTGCACAGGAGAAGGAAAGCAAAGTTTCTCTTTGTTTGAAGCCCAGCCTAAACACAGTCTATTATGTCATTTCTCACACCAGTGTTGCTGTTGGGCAAAGCGGAGGAAGATGAATGTCACTCATGCATTATAGCAACAAGGTTTGTGTGGTTGGGTGTCGGGGAGTCAAGGCCGTTCTGCCTCCCTGACTGGAGAGAGAAGGGGGGGGGAGGAACTGCTTAATTAAAATGTCAGTAGCTCAGATCCCCTAAAGGAGAAGGAGAGCTAAGTTTGATGACCAAGCCTGGATAACGATACCAACACTACCTTTGGTAAACATTACTCACTTTGTTCAGGGCCTAGCAAGGCTTCCTTGGCTCAGCGTGGACCTGCATATACACACTTGATGCCAGATGTGTGGCTTCTCAGGCAGAATCATAAAAAAATTAGAGTGCAAAAGAAGAATAGAAAGAAATCTTAAACAACAACAATGTGATTCTAACTCTAGAGATCATAGAATCATAGAATTGTACAGTTGGACCCTCCCACAGATATTGCAAAAGTTTTAAGGCATAGGCCCAGAGACAGAGATTTGCATGCAATTTGCATATGCTAATTGCCAACCAAATGGCACAGCGCATATTCATCTTCCAATAGCTTCTGCTCCAGATCAGCTCAACTCCCCTTTTACTCTCCCCCAGTTCATTATACCACAAATAAGCTTTAAATAAAACCACCCTAAACTAATTTATTTCTCCAAATTGATATCTTAACCAGGAACTCAGACCACACACAATCTCCTGACTTCATTATCCATCAAGAATCACTTTGTATACTTAAAATAAAAAAATCCCTTCCAGTAGCACCTTAAAGACCAACTAAGTTAGTTCTTGGTATGAGCTTTCGTGTGCATGCACACTTCTTCAGATACACTGAAACAGAAGTTGCCAGATCCTTCTATATAGTGAGAAGGTGGGGAGGGGTATTACTCAGAAGGGTGGTGGGAATGGGTGATTGGCAGATAGCTGAGATGAGCCTGTTGATGACTCTTAACAACTGCAATAGGTCTTACAGGAAAAGGCAAGGGGTGAGAAGGTGAAAAATGGCTTAGTCATGTATAATGAGATAAGAATCCAATGTCTTTGTTCAGACCAGGTCTCTCCATGGTTTTAAGTTTGGTAATGAGTTGCAATTCAGCAGCTGTATACTTAGAAAAAGATTTGTGCCCCATGGCCACATCCAGGAATATCAGAAGCTCCCTTGTGCTGTGTTGACCATCTAGCTCAGTACTGTCTGCATGTATTGGCCACAGCTCTCCAGGTTTTAAGACTGGGTTCTCCCTCCCAGCCTTACCCAGAAAGGCTCAGGATTGAACCTGAGACCTTCTGCATAGAAAGCAATGGCTCTACAACAGAGCTATGGCCCTTCCCACCAGGAAATGCCCTGATCCTTTCCATGTGGTGTCCATTTAACAATTACCAGAGCAGCATAGCTGGGTACTATGAGCAGCAGTGCTCATACATCAGGTAGCTGTGATCATCCACAGGTCAGGATTCTGCTTTTGCATCTCACCCCATGATACCTGACACCTTCATTTTTATGGTGTGGCAGAGCGAATGTTTAATCTTAATACGGCGGTGCCTCTTTTGCCAAATGGGAGGCTGAATCACAGTTATTTGGAGCAATGAATAGTTGAGGAACTTGCCAGAGTGACTCAGCAGGGTACAGTATCCATCAGTGGCAAACCACTTTGACAGACTCTCTCCATTTCAAGGCACCATGGCTTTGAAGCACAACAGAAGTATTGCAAATTGAAGCCACATTTGAAACCTGCTCAAAAATGTTTTAAGTGTTATGGCTTCCCCTCACCACCACCTCATTAAATTCATCGCAGGATTTTTGTTTTGGGGAAGGGGCTGGGATTTCTTTATTTTGAATATCTCACCCTTTGTCAGAACTGCACATAATGGCATTCCTGGATGGGAGCAGCGAATCAGGTCTGGAGAAGCCCAGGAAAACAAAAACACAAGAATGCAACAGTGTGCAAATGGCGTCAGCTGGATTCTCCATTTGAAAAGTGACTGAAGAAAGGCAATTGCAGAGAAAGGGGTGCGGTGTAGTGGTTAGAGCAGGCATAGGCAAACTTGGCCCTCCAGATGTTTTGAGACTACAATTCCCACCATCACTGACCACTGGTCCTGTTAGCTAGGGATAATGGGAGTTGTAGTCCCAAAACATCTGGAGGGCCGAGTTTGCCTATGCCTGCTCCAGATGTTTTGGCTTACAACTCCCATCATAAATATTGAATTCCTCAAGCATTCCAAACGCAATGCCAGTATACTGTGTTGTATTTGATGGGAAAATATTGTGTGGAAAAAGCCAGGTCTAGAAGGTGAAGTGAGTGTCAGAAGCCTTTGGCAAAAACAGAGGCTGTTGGCACTACTTCCTTCATCCCAGGATAAATAATTCTATAAACAGCAGCAGGACTGTTGTTTCTGACGGGTGAATTCACTGTGACCTATAACTGATCTAAGAGTTTTGCTACGTAGGATGTAGCAGAAACTGCCAGGATTTTCTAGCTTTCTAGTCATGCACACTTTGCAACTGAAAATGTAATCTGTATTATGAAGCAGAGAGAGAATCCTAATAATAATAATAATAATAATAATAATATAATTTATTATTTGTACCCCACCCATCTGACTGGATTTCCCCAACCACTCTGGGTGACTTCCAATAAAGATTAAAAATACATTAAAATGTCACACATTAAAAACTTCCCTAAACAGGGCTGCCTTCAGATGTCTTCTAAATGTCAGGTAGCTGTTCATCTCTTTGACATCTGATGGGATGGCATTCCACAGGGTGGGTGCCACTACCAAGAAGGCCCTCTGCCTGGTTCCCTGTAGCTTTACTTCTCGCAGTGAGGGAACCGCCAGAAGGCCCTCGGCACTGGACCTCAGCGTCCGGGCAGAACGATGGGGTGGAGACGCTCCTTCCTATGATGATGATGATGATGATGATGTATTTATATTTTACCCTTCCTCCCAAAGGAGCCCAGGGTGGCAAATACTAAAGTAATATAACAATATAAAATACAATATGCATTTTAAATTAATTTCTAAGGCTCTTCCCATTTTTCAAACAGTCTCATAAGAAAGTAACACAATTTCCTTCCAAATTAATTGAGCTACATTTGGAATTCCAATGTTTAGTTCCATTTCCCTGCAAAAAAATTTCCCCTCCTGCCTCTAATGCAGAAAATCTCATGCTGTGAATTCTGTGCTGCTTCCAACAGATTCCATGCCAATTCCAGATGTTGGGATTCCTTGTTGATACAGACAGGGGTTTGCTATCTCAGAAGCATGCTGAACTAACAGAGTTTTATTTGTTGTGGGATAACCAGCCTCACATAACCAACATGCTTAAGTCTAATTAATGCATGAAGGGGTTAATACCACAGAGTAAGCTGTCCTCCCAGACTTAGCCTAAGTCCACTTCCCCTCACCTTGGGAGGAACTCGATAATCAAGTCCCCCCCCCTCCCTGGTCTACCTGTGAAACTCAACATCTGAAGAGCTTTGCTCAAACTGCACGTCTCTCATTCTTCATTTTTGAGTTCCTATACCAATGATTTAGGAACTTTAACCACTTTGGAACTAAACTAAATTTTACTCCATGTGCAACCTTTTGGACTGATTGAAAAGCACATGGGCCTGACCTTTGGAGAGTTTGTAAGTAAACCATTTTTAACTTACTAAATGGGTCTTTTCCTATGCTGGGGGAAAGGGGGACTATTTTAGAACTCACTTGGTATGACATATTTTGAAGGTCAAACAGCCTACACTTGCATGCTTTACTTTGCAGCATATTTTGTGATTTCAAATCTCTGATGGGGTTGTCTCACCAAAGAGTACATCTTAGGCATATATCTACAAGGTAAGAAGCAATGCCAGTAGTAGATCTAGAATGGATATTTCAAGTCAAAATTAGTTGAGATGGTGTGTGTGTGTGTGGAGATGAGATACCACCACCTCAGTGACTGTGATAAACATGAGGCAGTGATGGCTGCCAACTTGGATGGCTTTGAGTTTAGGCAAATTTATGGAGAAGAGGGCTATTGATGGCCACTAGCCATGGTGGCTAGGTCCTGCCTCCACAGTTGGGAACAGCAATGCTTCTGAGTACCAGTTGCTGGAGACTTCAGGAAGAGAGAGGACTCTTGTGGCCAAAACAAATTTAAAAGAGTCTCTTTCTTTAAATTCCTAGGAGATTATCTCAGTGAAGGCCTTACTTGGAAAATCAATACAACCCAGGTGGTCAAGAAAGCCCAACAGAGACTCCATGTCTTCAGAGTATTGCGAAAGAATGATGTCAAACAGCATTTGATGATCTCCATCTACCGGTCCACAATAGAAAGTGTCCTTTCACACTTCATCATGGTGTGGTAAGCTAGTTTGACATCAATGGATAGGAAGTGCCTACAGAGGGTGGTGGATACAGCACAAGATATTATGGGCTGTCCTGTGAATCCGCTGAATGAAATAGCGGAAGAACGTTGCCTCAGGAGAGTGAGGAAAATTCTCAGGGATGATTCACACCCTGGCCGGCACTTTCTTGATCTCCTGTCCTCAGGCAGAAGATATAGAAGCATGATTAGTTGCACCAGGGTAAAGAACAGCTTCTATCCGTGGGCTGTTAGGCTGCCAAATGAAAAAATAACAACAGGGCAGCTGACTTTCGGTTTTGGTGGGTCTGCGTCAGTAAACAAGGGGAATTAAGACTAAGAGAGCTGAGTGGGGGGTGATCGTGCAATCTCACTGTATACAAGTTGTACAAGTGACAATAAAGTATTTCAAAACCTGTTTGTGGGTTTCCCAACAGAGGCATCTGATTGGCCACAGTGTGAGAACAGGATCCTGGACCAAATGGGTCATTGGCCTGGGCCAACAAGATCTTCTTAATTTAACAATGACAAGATAGCATCACCACTATTTCCTAAGGTCTATCCACAGCCTCATCCTCTGGCAAGTTGCTGGATTGCTTGCAAAACCAACATATTGAAATTTGACAGAGATACAATTTCCCCAGAGCTCTGTATAAATCTGGTAAGCCAGCAATCTTCACCCCGCAGTCATTAATTCATGCAAGTTTCAGGTGGACATTTAAAGGCCGCGATTCCCTTCTCTTCTGTTCACCTCTTGCGGATAATTTGAAAGATGAAGCATCTTAGTTTTGTGCTTCCAGGCAAAGCTTGGCTTTGTAAGAACTCTTCCCCTTCCCCTCTTCTTCCTCCCCCACCGCTGCTTGTTCTTCTCCACTTTGAAGAATGAGTCAATAATTAACCGAATCAACATCTCCTCCTCTGATCCCCTCCTCCCCCTTCTCCGTTCCCCTCATTCACCCTTAACACAAGACTGCACTGTTTCTGGGCCTCAAATGGACCCTGAGCTATTGAAGCCACTTGTTCTTGCCTGAATGGAACTGACAGAGATCCTTTTGTACCCAAGCAACCGTGACTGAATTGCAAGCCCATTTGGGAGGTGACGAGTCAGTGTATGTGTTTGTATGCTGGTGAGAGTGAATGGTGTTACTGGGTCACCCTTCTGGAAAGGTCGGCTGGGAGGAAACTTCAAGGAGGCCCCAAGGGCACGGAAAATAGCCTTCTTGGCCCTGTTGAATAATTATGATTTGTTGGTGCAGTACTTCTAATTGAGCAAAGGTTTTGTGTTCTCTCAAGTCTTGCATTCTCCACAGCTAGGGGCAGCAATTCTCCTGAACACCGGTTGTTGGAAATCCTGCATGCTCTTCTTATGTTCCAATATGTTCAGAGGTGTAGTGGCTCCATGGGGGAGCACAAGATTCCAGGTTCGGTCTACAACCACAACGGTGGTTGGTTTAATCACGGCTGGAGAGGGGGAGGCAGCCTATAGGAAGGAAGTTGAACAGTTGGGGGAGTGGTGAAGGAAAAACAACTTACTCCTTAACTTAAATAAAGCAAAAGAGATTGTTGTGGACTTTAGGAAATCTAAATTGAATATTCAGCCACTTATTATTGAGGGGAAGTGCGTGGAACAGGTCTCGGTGTTTCGATTTCTTTGGGAATGGAGTTGAGGGATGACCTAACCTGGGCAGAAAACAGCAAAGACCTGACGAAGAGAGCACAGCAGAGGTTATATTTTCTGAGAATCCTCCAGAAAAACAATCTCTCAAAGGACCTGTTGATGGCATTTTACCATTGTACTGTGGAGTGTGGCTTGGGAGCTGCACGGTCAGGGAAAATACAATGCAGTCCAGGGTTGTAAAGACTGTGGAGAGAATAATCGGGTGCACTCTTCCCACCTTGGATCAAATCTATGCTTCCAGGTGCCATAAGAAAGCTGCAGAGATAGTGCAGGATAGTGTGCACCCCGGAAATGATCTCTTTCAGTTTCTGCCTTCTGGAAGAAGCTACAGGGTTATAAAGACTAGGGCTAGCTGCCTGAGAAACAATTTCTACCCAAATGCAATTTTGGTTTTAAACGCAGTATAAGGAGTCTCTAAGGGAGTATATTGTATTTAAAAATGGGGTATCAGAGTTTTTAGGGGGCTAACCAGGTTGGGATAGCTGGAATAGCAGGCTTGTTGGGTTTTGAATGTTTTATGTAGATTTTTCAATTTCGTTGTTCCTTATGGGACAATGACAATAGAGATTATTGTATTGTATTGTATTGTATTGTATTGTATTGTATTGTATTGTATTGTATTGTATTGTATCATACAGAATCTCCACTTAAAGGGACCTGAGAGTGGAGAGCTAGGCAACATCCAAGGGAGCCAGTGCTAGGTAGAGGATGCCGTGCTTGGCTAGATGGACCATTGGTTGAACTCAGGATAAAGTTGGTTCAGTTGACCATGATAATTACTGCAAAGAGTGCTGTCTGTTGGGCTTAGATTGACGAGGTCTGTTGTATTCAAATCTCTGTATAATAGTAAATACATTGGAAGAGCGATAGCATTTTTTATGCACACCACCTCAGCATATGCAATTTTGTACCCATTACTTGGCTGGATAAGTTCATTGCAAAATTCAAAGAAGTGCAAATTTCAAAGAGCAATTTTGTTTCAGTTCGTGTATTGTTTCTGAAGCTGCAAATCAGGTGGGTTGGCCTTTAAATGCCAGTATGGTGTAGTGGTTAAGAGCGGTAGTCTTGTTATCTGGGGAACCGGGTTCGCGTCTCCGCTCCTCCACATGCAGCTGCTGGGTGACCTTGGGCCAGTCACACTTCTCTGAAGTCTCTCAGCCCCACTCACCTCACAGAGTGTTTGTTGTGGGGGAGGAAGGGAAAGGAGAATGTGAGCCGCTTTGAGACTCCTTAAAAGGGAGTGAAAGGCGGGATATCAAATCCAAATCCAAACTGAACAGAATTTCTTCCCCATCCCTACATCAGATCCAGTCTTCCTTCCTTAGAACTGGGCTGTGTTTTTTAAAGTTATTTCACGGGTTAAAAAACAGTCTGCTACTTGATTTAAATAGCACCGAGTCCATAACTCGGTTCCTCCACTTTCAGTTTTGAGAATCTGAATCTGGATTGGATTGCTTTGTTTGTGTGTGTGTGTGTGTGTGTGTGTGTGTGTGTGTGTGTTTCTTTGCATTAACTCTGAAGCACTGGTCACTAAACCTTTGATGCTGGTGCTGTGGAAACTGAGACATTCCCCCATCCCCATCAGCCTTGCTGACTTGCATCTGGGCTTGGCGGGGTTCCGTTGCCATGACAGCCCTTTGACATCATTCGGAGCATCAGCAAACGCTCTGGGCCAATAAGACCCAAAGTCTGCATCTTTCTCTCCCTATCAGTCTCCGGGCTGAATTTATAACAATGTTTTCCTTGGTCCTCTCTGCAGATCACAGAATAAATTCAAGCTGGGTGAAGGGGAGGGGTTTCCTCTCTGTGCGCGTGCCTCTCTCTCTCTCTGAAAGGTCACTTACTGCAGATTGTACCCTCAGGTGGTTAATTCATCATGCCCATTAAAGGAGCCTAGCAAAAGGCAGCCCTCACTGCAAAAATATTTGACTTCAGCCCTGTCTGGAGGGACTTTCACACCCGCAGACGCAGACAGGGCGACATCCATTTGGACCACTCCCAGGCACATATTCAGATGGCCTTCTTGCCATGTGCAAACCAGTTTGCTGTAGCAATTGCTGTCAGGGTCAAGGAACGAGGCCTTCAGCAAGAAACGTTGTGTTTTGCATGGGCCTCTGGGTAGAGCCTGTACCATCTAATCACTGCAGTCTCACACTCAGACTAGGGAGAACCAAGATTGAATCCCCACTCAGCCATGAAGCACACCGGGTGACCTTGTGTGGTGAACACAAGCCCAGAGCTGGAGCAAAGCTCGTGGGAGTTTGTGAGACCAAACCCTCCAGGTATCCCTATTTTCTGGGGATGTCCCTGATTTAGAGAAGCTGTCCTGGTTTCTGATTTGAATGTCCCACTTTTCCTCAGGATGTCCCTATTTCATTGGAGAAATGGTGGAGGGTATGGAATTATCTGACCCCTGAGCTCCAAGTTATTTTAAAAAATGTTGAATGCTTTATTATGTGTTTATATACCGTATTGGCCCGAATATAAGCCACACCTTTAAAATTCGGGGGGGGGGGAGAGAAAGACAATACCCGAATATAAGCCCCTCCCTTAAAAGTCTGCAGGCACTCACACCTGTAAATGGCAAATGTTCCAATTTATCGTATGTCTGTTTCAGCAGCAATATCATAAAAACCTATTTTTGTAAGGTCGCAAATTCAGGCCAATAAGGTATGTTGGAAGCTGCCCAGAGTGGCTGGGGCAACCCAGTCAGAAGGGTGGGGTATGAATTTTAGTAGTGGTGGTGGTGGTGATGGTGGTAGTAGTAGTAATAATAATAATAATAGTTAATAACTTTGAAGCTGGAGCTACCCAGTTCCAACACCACCCATTTCATCTCATTCACACATCTCTAGAAGGTAAAGGTAAAGGACCTCTGGATGGTTAAGTCCAGTCAAAGGCCGAGGGAGCCAGTGCTTGTCCACAGAAAGCTTTCCGAGTCATGTGGCCAGCAGGACTAAACTGCTTCTGGTGCAACGGGACACCGTAACGGAAGCCAGAGTGCACGGAAATGCCCGTTACCTTCCTGCCACAGTGCAACCAATTTATCTGTTTGCACTGGTGTGTTTTCAAACTGCTAGGTTGGCAGGAGCTGGGATAGAGCAACGGGAGCTCACCCCACCACACTGATTTGAACTGCTGACCTACCGATTGGCAAGCCCAAGAGGCTCAGTGGTTTATACCACAGTGCCACCTGCGTGCTTACACTCATCTCTAGCATTGCTTAAAAGGGCAAATAAAACACAGAGAGGTCCCATTGGTAAAGGGGAGACAAGTTCTAGCAGCTGGTATTCAGATGTATTGCTGCCCCTAGCTGCGGAGGCATAGGATAGCCATCATGGCTAAGAGCCATTGATGGCTCTCTTCTCCATGAATTTATCTAACTCTTTTAAAGCCATCTGAGCCAGTGGCCTTCACTACCTCCTATGGGAGTGAGATCTGTGGTTTAACTCTGTGCTGCATAAAGAAATACATCCTTCAATGTGTCCTGAATCTTCCAATCTTCCTCTTCATTGGATATCTGGAGCCTGTGTGGTGTAGTGTTTAAGAGCGGTGGACTCATAATCTGGTGAACCGGGTTCGCGTCTCCACTCCTCCACATGCAGCTGCTGGGTGACCTTGGGCTAGTCACACTTCTCTGAAGTCTCTCAGCCCCACTCACCTCACAGAGTGTTTGTTGTGGGGAGGAAGGGAAAGGAGGTTGTTAGCCGCTTTGAGACTCCTTCGGGTGGTGATAAAGCGGGATATCAAATCCAAACTCTTCTTATCTAGTGTTGTGAGAGAGGGAGAGAAACTCTAAAGCAGAGCCTTTCAACCTTTTTGGGTCCATGGCTCCCTTAACCAACTACGTTCCTTCTGTGGCACCTCTGTGGGGCTCAGGAACCCAGTTGTGTTGTCCCTTGCCTGCAGAGCTGGCAGCCTCTCGTCCTTTTTCAAACACCCTCCCTTGCGGAGTGTTCCCTCAGCCTCCTCTCCTCTCCCCTCTCCTCGAGAGTCCTCTGGGCAGCTATGTGTCAAGGTCCGGTTCACAGGTGATCGAAGTCCCGGCAGGGGACGTCAGGACCGGGGGCAAGATGGCGGGGTGGGAGCAGGAACGGGGGTCCAGAAGCCAGGAGTCAGGAAGCCAAGAGTCCGAGGGTCAGGAAGCAAGGAGTCACAAAGTCAAGGGTCCGGGGATCAAGAAGCAAGGAGTCATGAAGTCAGGGGTCTGAGGATCAAGAAGGAAGGAGCCAAACGCAGCAAGGCAGGGAACGTGTTGCTATGGCAAAGAGCCAAAGGGAAATGCTGACCTTATATCCCTTCCCGGCTCTTGCCACCAGGTGCTGTGAGTTACCAATCGGCCTCACCTGTGCGGCCATGCCTTGCCTCTTCAGAACAAACTTAGGAAGGCCCCAGTCCTGCAAAGTCCTATTGGTCACAGGGCCTGGCTCCTGCACGCACACCTGACACTGTGCACCTCCTCACACTGCCCCACAGGGGCCTGGGAAGCACCCAAAAATCTCTTGTCCTAACTCTTGCTCACTGACGGGACAGCTCCCCTGCTGTTTCACCAAGCTTGTCCTGGAAGCAACTCTGTCCTCTCTTGGACAACCATTGTGTCTTGTTTGCAAGATTCCAGTCACACACCTCTAGGGTTGGTAGGAATGTCCTGTTTTGGCAAAGCGTCTATTGAGTTTTGAGGGACGCGAAGAACGCCAATCAGTTTCTTAGCCATCTGCACATCCGTAGGCATAAGCTCTGATGATGACTGACATCATTCAAACTTGACTTCTCATCTGCCCATGATATTATTTTTCCAAGCAAGCAGATTTCTCTCCTTGGCTGAGGTCCTAGAGATTTCAATCTGAAGCGGAAGCCGGGGGATGTGTGTATGTGTGTGTGGATTCTTCTCATTTGACTCCCTTCTTGGCATGAGATTTTATCTCAGTTGGTGACATAAATTTGACGCCACATTATAGACACCTGATACTGGATACATCTGCTGTCCTGCACTTCTAGGGAGGAGAGGAAAGTAGCAGCAATAAATTATTGAGAAACCTCAGGCGATAAAACTGATCAAGTGGTTTTTGCCTGTGCTCTGCTGCTTCGTTCGTTTATAAGGATACTTTTCAGGCATCCCTTCAAGGTTTTGAGGTGAGGTGGTTGTTGTTGACGAGGTTTTCTCCCCCTCCCTTGCATTTTTAATCTACTACAGTTTAAGAGGAAATTGCACATTTAAACCCATTTCGTTCCATTGGATAGGTCCCTTTGAGCTAAATTGGCTTAAATCACAGCTTAATTTGCACCAGCAAATGCAACCTTGGAATCTATTTTCAATGCCAGCACTGAGCTCTGGGACATATAATCTATCTATCTATATATACAGAGACCATTTTCTAACAGGCTCTCTCTCTCTTTGCCACACAAAGCCTGAATTTCTGTGACACATGCCAGCTGAATTCAGCATGATGTTATGCAGCGAACAGGCTGTGGCTATGCAAACAGAAGCTATATTTCACGGATTCCCCATAGTACAGTGGTACCTCGGGTTACATATGCTTCAGGTTACATACGCTTCAGGTTACAGACTCCGTTAACCCAGAAATAGTACCTCAGGTTAAGAACTTTGCTTCAGGATGAGAACAGAAATTGCGCGGTCGCAGTGCGGCAGCAGTGGGAGGCCCCATTAGCTAAAGTGGTACCTCAGGTTAAGAACAGTTTCAAGTTAAGAACGGACCTCCAGAATGAATTACTTAACCTGAGGTACCACTGTATGGGTCAGAAAGAGTTCCAATCTCAAACTGAGTCAAAGTCAAGGCTTTGATTACAACACCCATTTTGTCCCCTGGAAAAAAATATCAGACCCCCTATCACCCTATCTTCTAATACCATTGTATCTAGGGAAAAATTGAAATATATTGGGGTTTGCAGGTGAAAAAGCCGATGCAAAGTCTCCCTCATTTCCTCCAGAAGGAAAAAAAAAAAACCTTCGTGTATCACTGCTCACATCATCTCCTTATCCTGAAGAGAGTTATATGACTCCCCTAATCCCAGAAATTTGGGGATCATTATGGCTGGACTGTGATGAAGGAAAGGTACTCTGTACATACATGGTTAAAAGCAGGGATAGGCAAACTCAGCCCTCCAGCTGTTTTTGGATCTACAACTCCCATCATCCCTGATCACTGGTCCTGTTAGCTAGGGATGATGGGAGTTGTAGTCCCAAAACAGCCGTAGGGCCAAGTTTGCCTATGCCTGGTTAAAAAGGTTTGTGTCTTTATCGCTACCAACAGACGTTCTGCAATTGTGCCTTGGCAGTGACTAGACAATCTGGAGTTAAAGCCTGGTGTAGATTGTGCCCTTGTCAAATCAATATGAGAAACTTAAAACATTCGTATGGATTTTCAGGCAGGTAATAAATTGATGGGATGGAAAGAGAATCCTACCAGTGCTAACCAAAACTTACCATAAATGGCCTCGGTCCAGTATATCTGAAGGAGCTTCTCCACCCCCATTGTTCTGCCTGGACACTGAGGTCCAGTGCCGAGGGCCTTCTGGCGGTTCCCTCACTGCGAGAAGCCAAGTTACAGGGAACCAGGCAGAGGGCCTTCTCGGTAGTGGCTCCCGCCCTGTGGAATGCCCTCCCACCAGATGTCAAAGAGAACAACAACTACCAGAATTTTAGAAGACATCTGAAGGCAGCCATGCTTAGGGAAGCTTTTAATGTTTAATAGGTTATTGTATTTTAGTGTTCTGTTGGAAGCCACCCAGAGTGGCTGGGGAAACCCAGCCAGATGGGCAGGGTATAAATATTATTATTATTATTATTATTATTATTATTATTATTATTATTATTATTATTCCCAGTAAATCTGCTTACGTCCAAATACAGTCATACCTTGGTTGACAAACGCATTGTGAGTCAAACATTTTGGCTCCCGAACACCGCAAACCCGGACGTGAGTGTTCCGGTTTGCAAACGTTCTTTGGAACCCGAATGTCCGACACGGCTTCCGATTGGCTGCAGGAGCTTCCTGCAGCCAATCGGGAGCCGCACGCACCTTGGTTTCCAAACATTTTGGAAGTTGAATGGACTTCCGGAATGGATTCCGTTCGACTTCCGTGGTGCCACTGTAGGACTCCAGTTAAAACTGGGCTAAAAATGGAGTAACCTAAAGGTTTATTTCTGTTGGTTCTTTAAAACTATCCAAGAACAACTGCAGTAATGGAAAGAACGAACTGAAAAATCACGCAGCAACCCAGGGGGTCAAACCAGGGCATTGTTCGTAGTCATGATTAAATAGACTGATAAGTGAATAAGTAATAACCTAATCTCGCGAGGGACTTGGAGGAGCCGGCATGAATTCCTGTGGCTGGCAGAATTTTGTGTGTATGTGACCAAATGACCTCTGGCTTTCATTATATCTGCTCCTATTAGGCAGGGTCTTTCCCCCCCCATCAGTGCCTTAGTGAAAAATCAATGCAGCCTTTCTGTAGGGGAGAGGAGGAGAAGTTGGTGGAGGAGGAAGATGTGTCTTCCCTATACGATCAGGCAATTCTTGCTTCTTTGTTTAGTGAAGCTCATGGGACTCTTTCAACCTAAATTCCCCAAGCTTGTTTCCAGAGGTGATGCTTGGTACTTAGAAAAGCCCACAACACAAATCTGCATAATCATTGTATATGCTAATGTATAGATGCCTTATACCCCATAGATTAACTTTTTAAAAAAGAAAGAGAGAGGAACAGGAGTTTAGGGTGTTGTAAACAAAATCTCCCCCTTTTCCCTTATGGGGTATCCAAGAGCCTGTATAGAGTCCTTATGTGGGTTCCCTATTGATAGGAGAAAATAACAGAGGCCAACCAGAGAATATTGAGAAGCAAAGCAGCTAGGAAGCCTGATCTTTATTAAACTGTTGCAACAGGGTGCTCCCCTCACACACAGGAGAGAGGAGGAGGGCATCGAACAATGGTGTGCAAGACCTTATATATCCATTTTTTAAATTCCCTGCCACAGAGCTCCAGAACACCCCTCCATATATCATACATATATCACAGAAGGGGTGTAGCCCAAGACCACCCCCCACAAAAATCATACCTACATCACAGAAAAGGCGGTCTACAACAGAAATTTGAATGTTCTTGTTTTTCCTGTCTGCCAGGTTGTCTGATAATGCCTTATCTGATTGCCTTTTCCGGTATTCTGGCCATTGCTTTGAGATGGTAATTACTTAATTCCTGAGACAATGGGAAGGTTTTTCCACACACACACACACACACACACACACACACACACACACACCCTTGCAGAGAAACATTTGGTCAGGTTGGGAGTTAAAATGGTTTCAGGACTGTCTTCCTGTGCTGCTTCAGGCATGACCTTTAAATGCCCCTCCTTGTCAGCACTTGTGGATCCTGTCTTATAAAACCCAATGAATGCCCCCCATCCCACCCCCAAGGCTTAATTCTAGGATGAATAAAAGCTGCACCCTGCCCTCCTGGCTTTTGAGATATTG
The DNA here is from genome assembly GCF_965112155.1 of Podarcis liolepis. Lineage (NCBI taxonomy): Eukaryota > Metazoa > Chordata > Lepidosauria > Squamata > Lacertidae > Podarcis > Podarcis liolepis. The sequence goes on along the minus strand of NC_139560.1, from coordinate 4,616,947 downwards.
GAAGTGCAAATCCTGGAGGTGGTTGGGCTTGCAAATACCTCCCCCTGTACTTCATTGCAATATCCATTCTGCTCAATACCCATTCTGCTCAACATACAGTCATACCTCAGGTTACAGACGCTTCAGGTTGCGGTTTTTTCAGGTTGCGGAACGCCAAAACCCAGAAGTACCGGAACAGGTTACTTCTGGGTTTCGGAAATCGCACTTTGCGCATGTGCAGAAGTGCTGAATCACAACCCGTGCATGCGCAGGCGTGCTGCTGCGGGTTGCGGACGGTGCGGGTTGCGGATGTGCATCCTGCACAGATCACATTTGCAAACCGAGCGTCCACTGTACTACAACATAGTTGCAATGACCTGCCATGCCGCCTAGGCTCGGCACCCAGGCCAGTGGAATCAGTCACACTGCCCTAAATCTGTTTCTGCTCTCAGCAGCTAGCCGGGCACATTGGCAGTGACTGTGAAGTTCCTGCCTGGTTTCCCATCTCCTCTGCTTCTGCCGGGGCAGATTTGGGTTTTTCAGATTTCAGCAGCAGCTTGTGTGAGGCCAAAATTGGCTACCACCCCACCCACTTCTCGCCTTCTGTTCTGCTCAATTCGCTGCATCATAGTTGCAATGCCCTCTGGCAGGCATCCCCAAACTCGGCCCTCCAGCTGTTTCGGGACTACACCTCCCATCGTCCCTAGCTAACAGGACCAGTGGTCAGGGATGATGGGAATTGTAGCCCCAAAACAGCTGGAGGGCCGAGTTTGGGGGTGCCTGCCCTAGGGCATCCCCCCTAGGCTCAGCACCTGGTCACACTGCCCAGTCACCTCTGCTCTTGTGGTCCTAGCAGAGATGGAAGGGCACCTGTTTAAGAGCTGGCCAGGAACCTGAGCAGTTAGTATGGAGAGCTCCCATTCTGAGGCAAGGATGTCCAGATATCAACCTGTCAATGACATTCATATCCCACCTTTCCTCCAAAGAGCTGAAGGTGGTGTAAATGGTTCTCCTCCTGCATCATTTAATCCTCACAACAACTCTGTGAGGGAGAATAAAAAAATTCCTTCCAGTAGCACCTTAAAGACCAACTAAGTTAGTTCTTGGTATGAGCTTTCGTGTGCATGCACACTTCTTCAGATACACTGAAACAGAAGTTGCCAGATCCTAGTGAGAAGGTGGGGAGGGGTATTACTCAGAAGAGTGTTGGGAATGGGAGATTGGCAGATAGCTGAGATGAGCCTGTTGACGACTCTTAACGACTGCAATAGGTCTTACAGGAAAAGGCAAGGGGTGAGAAGGAGGGAGGGAGGTTAGGCTGTGGGGGAGGTTAGGCTGTGAGGGAGGTTAGGCTGTGGGACTGTGACTGGCCCAAGGTCACCCAGTGAGTTTCCTGCCAATGCAGGAACTTGGACCCAGGTCTTCCAGGTCCTAGCCCAAACCTCCAGCCATTACACTACTCTGGCTATTTAAAATGTTCAGTTATATCCAAGGCAACACGATGACCAATACAACAATACAATATCAATATAAACTCTGACCATTTCGGCAGCGTTGGACATCCTAAAACAAAGCTTTACGGCTTGTTTTCACCAGATAAGAATCTGACCTATTGCTTCTTTCAGAGACTTGCATAGTCTACAAAGACTTTCAGAGACTTATAAGACTTATGTTTATTTGGTTCTATGTTTTCAAGAGAATCCACCAAGAGTTCACATTGAGAGTTCAGAGATTTATAAGATTTTGTATATGATTATATAAAGTTTATATTGATATTGTATTGTTGTACTTGGTCATCGTGTTGCCTTGGATATTACTTATAATTGTTTGCAACACAGGGGTTTAATTCTTTGGTTACTTATTTAAAATGTTCCACTGCCCCTTGCGAGGCTCAAACTCACAACCTTCAGATTATGAGGCTGATGCGTTGCCTCCTGCACTATCAAGGATGATGGCTCCTCAGGGGTCTCTGGCAATGCAGATATCTGCTGGAAGGTCTTGCTCCCTTGCTTCTCAACTGGGACTCTGAGGCCTGGGAAGGTCTGAACGCTGACAAAGTGTAGTTTTCTGGGGTCCCTGGAGGTAAAATAATGGCAACCCTCCAACACAGAGAGAGAGAGAAAGATGTAGATGCTATTGGGGTGGATCCATGCCTAAAGGACAGCAAAGCAGAAGGGTGGAAAAAGGAATCTAAAAGGATAGGCTATTGAGATACCCTGGTGTTGATGTGAATAAAATTGGGTGCCTGTGTAATGATATTAAATAAATTAAGGTAATTGTGTGGGTATGTATAATATGTGAATTAAGGTGTGTGTTAGGGGGAGAAAGAGCATGCTTGGAATGTTGGAAGTTAATAGTGATTGGATTAGAATTTGAAAGGGAGTTTGAATGCTGATGGGGAACAGTTTAGATCTGTGGCTCCCTAACTTTTGGGGGGTCATTCTTATTCTTTATTGAATTTATATACCACCCTATACCCAGAGGTCTTGGGGCCGTTTACAGAAAAGTTCAACATAAAAACCACAATATCACCTCCTTTGTTCCATAAACTCACTCCCAGTGCCCCCTACCCTATCAAAAGCATGATTAATAATAGCAGTTTGCATGACCCGCTAAGGAAGATAATGACACAATAAAATCAAAACAGTAACTATTAATTGCATAGGCATTCAAAATCCAATTGAACTTTTTTTTTAGTTTAATCCAACAAATTGATTGCTGCAGTGGTACCAGCTTTTCAAAGTCTGATAGACATTTACACCTCCAGTGCCCCCTGCCACCCACTTGCCACTTAGTGCCCCTCCTAGGTAATCCTACTACCTCTAGGGGAAGAGACCACTCACTCTGGGAACCACTGGTTTAAAGAGTCTGGTGAATTTGTGACCAGGTGGAAGCTAGAGGCAGAGAGAGGATTTGGATGGTAGCAGCACTGGTTTAGGATCACCCTTGTTATTTGCTGTTGCTTTATTTGAGAAAAAGCAGCAAACAAGAGAATACAAAACTGGAACCACATACTTCACATAAAAACCATATTTATTATTTCCGTTTTAATAAATGGTTGCACTGTACCATATGCTTCTTGATTGGCTGTGTTATAGGTGAGAAATATTCATAAGTACCTGTGGCGGAAGCAGGAGCAAAGGGAATTTAGAAATACATAATATAATAATAATAATAATAATAATAATAATAATAATAATAATAATAATAATAATAATTTATTTATACCCCGCCCTTCTGGCTGGGTTTCCCCAGCACTCTGAGCGGCTTCCAACAGAACACTAAAATACAATAACCTATTAAACAGTAAAAGCTTCCCTAACCATGGCTGCCTTCAGATGTCTTCTAAAAGTCTGGTAGTTGTTTTTCTCTTTGACATCTAGTGGGAGGGCATTCCACAGGGTGGGTGCCACTCCCGAGAAGGCCCTCTGCCTGGTTCCCTGTAACTTTGCTTCTTGCAGTGAGGGAACTGTCAGAAGGCCCTCGGCACTGGGCCTCAGTGTCCGGGTAGAACGAAGGGGGTGGAGACCCTCCTTCAGGTATACTGACCGAGGCTGTTTAGGGTTTTAAAGGTCAGCACCAACACAATGAGACTCTTCATTGTGGGTTTGGGCCCTGCGTTGGGCAAAAATGTTCCTGCATTGCAGAGGGTTGGAATGGATGACTCCTGGAGCCCCTTTCCAACTCATATCATTCTATCATTCTGTGATCTAAGAAAGAGTGAGAAGGTGCTACAGGAGAGTTGAAGGGGGTCTTTGTTGTTCTGTGCCTGTAGACTATGCTCCCTTCTCTGACCTGACCCTAACCCGGATTGGTGACTGTGTTTTATTGGCAACCATAAATGGTTCTTCCCACCCGAAAGCCTGTTACTCATGTTCCCCAAAGGAAGCCAAGACCAAATTCAACTCTGGAAGGAGTCTATGTCCCTCCCTGCTTCTTCAGTTGAAACAAAACAAAATAAATAAAATAAAATTTAAAAATTCCTTCCAGTAGCACCTTAGAGACCAACTAAGTTAGTTATTGGTAAGAGCTTTTGTGTGCATGCACACTTCTTCAGATACACTGAAACAGAAGTCACCAGACCCTTCTATATAGTGAGAAGGTGGGGAGGGGTATTACTCAGAAGGGTGGTGGGAATGGGTGATTGGCTGATAGGTGTGCTTCTTCAGTGATTTGGGAAACCACCAGCTCTTGGCTGAAAGATGCTTCCATCCCAAAAGGGAACAGCCAGGTCCATTCATGTGCTTAGGGAATAATTGGAGGTTATTAAGCAGTTAATTAATAAGGGTTGGAAGGGAGGGCTGCAAAGCCTGGCAAGGAAGGGAAGCAAAGTTGGACATTTATAAAAGGTTGTGAGAATGAATGGGGGAAGAGCAGGCAATGAAAGAAAATTGATTAGCAGGGGAACAAAGGGAAGCAGAAAACAGAGCTTCTGTTCCTAAGGCTGGGTTTGTTTTCCTCACTCTTGTTCTTTTTTCTTCTGAATTAAAGGGATTCCTGTTTTCCCTCCCAACAAACAGGCAGCAGCATTTACCACTGTGAAAGATGATGTGTCTTGCAAGTTAAGGAAAGCAAGGAAAATATTACTCCACACACACCCCCCCAAAAATCAGGGGTGTACCAACTCCCTGCTGTGAAATCTTGCTATCTTTAAAACGAACCTATGTTTAAGCTTCCTTTGGAATTCCTCAGATCTGCAGCCAAGGAAGGAATCTATAAATTTTCACTTATAACTATGCTGCTTTAGAGTCCTATGGCCATTATGTTGACACTGGATTTTGTGCAGCATTAGGAGTCAACAGAGTAGGCAAAGGGTTGCTCACTCGATTTCTTTTGAAAGTATAGTGGAAAGAGTCAGGGGTGGGCTGCACAAGCCACAGTCTGTTGTTCATGGCATGATTCAATATATTTATTTACTTTACGTTACTTTTTTTTTTTTTAATAAGAAACATCACTGCAACTCAGAAGAAGGTTTGATTCGATGATGTCACCAGGTCAAAAAAAATTGAAAGGGTTGATACAATTCTTAGAATCATAGAATTGTAGAGTTGCAAGGGATCTCAAGTGCCATCTAGTCCAACCCCCTGCAATGCAGGGATCTCAGCTAAACAACAACAAACCTATGGTTATGTGAAACATACTCGATAAACACACAAGACGTAACTGGCTGTACTTTTGAATAAATAAGGTATACTAGTCACTGTATTGGGATGTGGGTGGCGCTGTGGGTTAAACCACAGAGCCTAGGACTTGCTGATCAGAAGGTCGGCGGTTCAAATCCCTGTGATGGGGTGAGCTCCCGTTGCTCGGTCCCAGCTCCTGCAACCTAGCAGTTCTAAAGCACGTCAAAGTGCAAGTAGATAAATAGGTACCGCTCCAGTGGGAAGGTAAACGGTGTTTCCGTAAAGCGAGATGAGCGCCGCAACCCCCAGAGTCAGCCACAACTGAACCTAATGGTCAGGGGTCCCTTTACCTTTACCTTTACCTTTATTCATTGTATCAAATTGTAGATTACAACGGAAGTAGCTCATAAAGTTCAATGAAAAAAAGCAGAAGACCCAGTAGATCAGTTCATTCTCTAGTCAGTTCATGCATAAGGTCCACACATGTATAAGTGTCTATTCCACCTGTCTGTTCATAGAGTCCAATAATCCACATGAAGTGTTGTTACAGTTCCCCAGAATCCTTTCACAGAGTGTAAGACAAGGATTTATGGAATATTAGCCTTGTTTTGCCGTCCTAGGCTTCATCAGTAGAACAAGCATATGTAATATTACAGGATAGTGGATTTTATAGCATAGTAGTAGTTGCATTCCACTGTCGAACAGTTCTTACTCTCCGGAAGTTCTCACTGATGTTTAGTTAGAATCTCCTTTCCTGTAATTTGAATCCATTGGTTTGGGTCCTACTCTCCAGAGCAGGAGAAAACAAGCTTGCTCCATCTTCCATGAGACAGCCCTTGAGATATTTGAAGAGGACAATAACATCTCTCAGTCTCCTCTTTTCCAGGCTAAACATACTCAGCTCCTTCAACTATTCCTTTTACGGTTTGGTTTCCAGACCCTTGATCATCTTGGTTCTTATGTCTTGGTTATTAGGTCCTGCAGGGAGATCTGGTTAGCTAAATTCATTTCTTAGCAGCATATAGAGAGATTAGAATTCCAGAAACAGAAGCACCATACTTCAGTGCCATGTTTAATATGAACCATCAAATGTATCATTCAGTACACTTTTAAGAATATGCTTTTATTGAGCTTAGATATTAAAATATTCACTCTGATTTAATGTTTGTCCCTTATAGTAGCACTAACCCTGCCATTGATCCGCTGAATGCCATCATTACACATACTTAAATAGACTTACCATGATCCCCTACCAAATGCTACAAACTGATACCCCAAGGGCTGAAGCTGGGATCTTCTGCATTCAAAGCATGTGCTCAAATACTTGAGCTTTGACCCTTATTCTCCCCCCTCCAGCTGCATGAACTGTCAATCAACCCCTTTGCTGGGTGGAGGAACACAAGGGAGAAAACTCATTGGCTCTGCCTAACCGCAACTCCCTCCCCATCCGCATTAGACTTTCAAGGGCTTTCTGGGTTTGGTACCTTGAGAACAAAGAAATGTGAAATTCTACATGGCTCCTTGGAACTGTAGCTTTATCTTCACTGGATTTTTTTTTAATAAGGAACCTGAATAAATAGCTGTGAAGAACAGGTTGTGACTCACCCAGTCAACACAGCAAAGGTTTTTTAATTGATTAACTGTCTTGCTTTCAACCGAAGAAGCCATTAATTAGCCATTTAAAATAAATATTAGAGTTTCGACGCAGGCAATGTTTTCAAGGGGCTTCCATGGAGACAGAGCTCTCTCAGCTCAATTACATGGGCAAGTCAGAATCCATCATCGGGTGACATGTCACTTCTTGCTGTCCTTCCCCTGAGGAGTTCAAGATGGTACACCTGGGAATAGCCTGTTTGGATCACCAAGGCTTCCTGGGAAGGTGGTAAATAAGTCTGAGAGAGAGCATGACTCATGGGTCAACCAGCAAGCTTTGTGGCTGAATTCCCAACTGCTGAAATCCCAAATTCTGAGACCCAGTTAATCTGTGGGCAAGGTGCAGGGTGATGGAGGCAGTCTAGGGACGCAGTGCATTGACAAAGATGTTCATTCAGGTCTACTTGGTTTGAACTGCTGGTCATTTCTGGGCAAGACCTGTAAAGACCAGCTCTGCTGTGAAGGAGAGCGGAGAAGTATGCCCAGGTGGCAAATTCTGAAGTGCTATTAAAGGGCAAGAAAATGTCGATTGTTTAATTTATTGTGGTATTTTCAACAGTGATCTTGAACATGTGTCCTTGTGTCATGGTTAGTAAAATGTGCCAAGAGTTGCTGTACTAAGGGACGGAGAATGGCATGCAAGATGAAAAAAGAGGTGACCTTAATAGGCATGGGAAATTCTCTGTGTACATCAGCTTGAGCTCCTTGAGGAGGATGAAAGTGTAATACAAAGCGGTACTGATTAATTGAGAGCCACTGTGGTTTAGTGGTTAGAGTGTTGGCCTAGGAACTGAAAGACCAAGGTTCAAATCCCTAGCCAGCCATGAATCTCCTTGGGTGACCTCAGAAACCTAACCCCCCAGGTTGTTGCGGGGATAAAAAGAGGGAGGAGATAACCATTTATGCGATCTGGAACTCCTTGGAGAAAACGTGGACCAAATGTAAAAGTTAGAGTGCATTTTGTCATGGTGATGAAAGGATTTGTGTGAACCACCATTTAGAAGGGGGAGTAATTCGGGCCTTGTGCAGATGCTTACAGAGTGTTGAAATAAGTGTTCAGTCTATAAGAATTTCCAAGTGCTCATGGTCCCATTTGCACACCCCTGATATGACCTGCATCCTTCATTTGGATGTCCTGTCCGTCAAATTAGATAGAATTTGAGGGTTTTCCTAAGCCTGAGGTCTCACAGGGTTGCATCCAGCTAAGTTCTACACAGATTAGAGAACCTAAATTAGCTCACTCGATAGAGCCTGAGACTCATAATCTCAGGGATGTGGGTTTGAGCCCCATGTTGGGCAAAAGATTGTTGCATGGCAAGACCCTAGATGGACCTTCACGGTCCCTTCCAACTCTACAATTCTACGATTCTAAGATGGACTCCTAATCCCCTTTATCTGGGAATTAGCCCTACTGACTTCAATAGGATTTTCTGTGTAGGCATGGTTTAGGGCTGCACCGTTCAGTAATTTCAATAGGTCTACTTGGAGTTTGAATAGTGGTGGGTACAACAACCTACTTGAGACTCAGATTTCCAGGTTTCTTCTCTCTTTATGGACTGCCAGTGATTAATTTCTCCCCACAGTCACCTGGCTCCACCAATACCCCAAGAGAGAAAGGAAAAGGGTTGGGGAGAGACTGTAGGTTGATTAGGTGGCTGATAATCACTCTTTTATGTGTGTATTGATCTGTATGTTACATCATTAGTCACTTTCAGCTTTGCTTTGAGGCATTAATTAGCAAGCCTGCCATTAGGGGTGCTGAATAGCTAAACCTTTCTTTTTGGATTTTGGCATTAAAAAGGAGGGGGGAGGGGGGAGAGTCTGTTTCTTGATTTGTCTAGGAACCTGAGCTGTGAACTGTCTGTGATACATTTCTATAGTTTCTGTCATGCATCTTGTTTGCATACATTATCTGAAGATTGTTCTTGATCATGGGGTGGTGGTCAAAGTGGCAGATAATGGGGGGGGGGGGAATTAGGAACTTTTTACCCACTACTGATTCGCTTTTAGAATAAGAAATTGAAAATGCATTTTTAAGAAATTAAAAGGTTGAAAATAGGTGACATTTATATATGCTTTCATATTTAATATTTCTTTGGCTTAATAATAAAAACTTGCAGAAATGACCTGTTATTGTTGTCCAAAATGCACTTCAAACCAGACAAATATTGTGCTTCCATTCTGATTAGTCATCTGAGGTCTGTGAGGCTACACACAGAATACTAGTTCACATTAGATTATTCACAATGCTAGACTTCTAAGAGCAGTTGTTGTTGTTGTGTGTAGAACAAGGTCCACTGACTCATCCAAAAGGATTTCACCCCTCTCCTCCCCCCATGCACCTCACAACCCTAAATGTGCTCTGGAGACTTCAAGGAACCCCAATACCAGGTTTAGAGGGTGCAAAGTGTGGTGTAGTGGTTAAGAGCGGCAGATTCGTAATCTGGGAAACCGGGTTCGCGTCTCCGATCCTCCACCTGCAGCTGCTGAGTGACCTTGGGCCAGTCACACTTCTCTGAAGTCTCTCAGCCCCACTCACCTCACAGAGTGTTTGTTGTGGAGGAGGAAGGGAAAGGAGAATGTTAGCCGCTTTGAGACTCCTTAGGGTAGTGATAAAGCGGGATATCAAATCCAAACTCTTCTTCTTCTTCTTCAAAGGGTCACATGGGGGAGGGAATTAAAATCCCGTTGTGTAAGTGGACCACATTCTCAGCATGCATACCCCCCTTGGCACTATATTGAATTCCACACTTTGAACCTCCTCATCTCATTCCCAATGCTTTGTTTCCTGTGATGGTGCTCATCATACTGCTACTTCACATTCTCAAATCTTGCACGGGTTGGGAATCTCCAGGTATTGTTGGGCTTTCAGACCTCATCACACCTGCCCATTTGCCATTCTGGTTGAGGCCGATGGCAGCTGGAGTCCAAAAACATCTGGAGGGCTACAGGTTCTCCATTTGTTGTTTTGTTGTCATTTAGTCGTGTCTGACTCTTCATGACCCCATGGACCAGAGCATGCCAGGCCCTCCTGTCTTCCACTGTCTCCCGCAGTTTGGTCAAACTCATGTTAGTAGCTTCAAGAACACTGTCCAACCATCTCATCCTCTGTCGTCCCCTTCTCCTTGTGCCCTCCATCTTTCACAACATCAGGGTCTTTTCCAGGGAGGTTCTCCATTACTATGGGCCAAATAGGAGCCTGGCTGCTGGAACAGGCCAAAGGCCCATTTGGACATAAGGAAGAACTTCTTCATGCAGCAAATAGTGAAACTACAGAACTCCTTCCTGCAGGAGGCAGTGATGGCCTCCAATTTGGACGGCTTAGAAAGAGGATTAGACAAATTCACAGAGGAGAGGACTGTTGATGGTTGCTCTGCCTCCACATAGGGCTCTCAATAGCTACCAACCCTGATGATTATGCTCTTCCTCCACAGTTGGAGAAAGCAATGCTTCTGAATACCAGTTGCTGGAAACCATGGGATGGGAGAGGGCTCTTGTGCTCAAATCCTACCCATAAGCTTCCAGCAGGCACCTGGTTGGCCAATATGAAAGCAAAATGCTGAACTAGATGGGCCACTGGCCTAATTTAGCAAGCTTGTCTTACATTCTTATGCCTTGTCATGAATAATGCACCTCTATATTAAAGAAGGGACATGGGTGGCACTGTGGGTTAAACCACAGAGCCTAGGACTTGCCAATCAGAAGGTCGGCGGTTCGAATCCCCGCGACGGGGTGAGCTCCCGTTGCTCGGTCCCTGCTCCTGCCAACCTAGTAGTTCGAAAGCACGTCAAAGTGCAAGGAGATAAATAGGTACCCCTCTGGTGAAAAGGTAAATGGTGTTTCTGTGCACTGCTCTGGTTCGCCAGAAGCGGCTTAGTCATGCTGGCCACATGACCTGGAAGCTGTACGCCGGCTCCCTTGGCCAATAAAGCGAGATGAGCGCCGCAACCCCAGAGTTGGCCACGACTGGACCTAATGGTCAGGGGTCCCTTTACCTTATATTAAAGAAATAAGTATGAATATTGTTCCTCCTTCCTTCCCTTCTACCCATTTCCTTTCATTGTCCCTTCCTGAGATTCAGTCATGCCCTAGTTTGGTTTTCAGTGAGTAAAGCGTGCATAATTGTGGAACGCATCTGTTTTAGAGTTCATATCTAGAGAATTTGCCTAGCAGTTAAGTTGCAAGCTTTGATTCATGCTTTTAATATAGAGGTATTTGTTGTTCATGATGGTAATAATAACGATAATAATAATAGCCATGATAAATCTAGCGAGAATTTGTTTTATGCTCCACACCCAGAACTTTTCCGAAGAACCATCTGTGCAGACGCATCACATCCAATTATGGCCGTATGCGAGTAAACAGTATGGAAGATTCTGCTCAGGGCTGCAAACTTGTCAGAGTTCATAAGCTTGGCAAAGAGGTTCAGGCCTGCGTTCAACAGCTCTGTGGGAGCCATGGAAGTAAACAGCTCAGGAGACATATGTTTGGATATGAGTAGTACTTTTCACCCCTTGGAGGCAGTTTTATAAAAACACAGCGGCTCTGCTCTCCCAACAAGGGAAATGGCTGCATTCTGAACAGAAATCCAAGGGCATGCCTAGTGATACACCACTTTGCCTTCGCCATGTTAGGGGCTCAGAAAGGAAGGGCTGTGATTTCAGTGGTAGTTATGCATGTGTTATATACAGATGGTCCTATATTCGCTCTTGTCTATCAACAGTTAAGAGAGCTGGGAAAGTTCTCTGTTGGAGACTCCAGATAACCACCACATATATTAGGGAGAAATTTGCAGAACCTGCACATACTGTAGATAGAAAGGTAATAGAATGATAGAATTGTAGAGTTGGAACGGACCCCAAGGGTCATCTAGTCCAGCCCCCTGCAATTCAGGAATCTTTTGTCCAATGTGGGGCTCAAACACATGACCCTGAGATTAAGAGTCTTATGCTCTACCAACAGATAGATAGATGATAGATAGATGATAGATAGATGATAGATAGATAGATAGATAGATAGATAGATAGATAGATAGATAGATATAGATGAAAGATTGATGATAGATGATAGATAGACGATAGATAGATAGATAGATAGATAGATAGATAGATAGATGATAGATAGATAGATAGATGATAGACATAGATAGATAGTTGATAGATAGATGATAGATAGAGATGAAAGAGAGATGAAAGATAGATGATGGATAGATGATAGATAGATGATAGATAGATGATAGATGATAGATGATAGATGATAGATGATAGATGATAGATGATAGATGATAGATGATAGATGATAGATGATAGATGATAGACATAGATAGATAGATGATAGATAGAGATGAAAGATAGATGATGGATAGATGATAGATAGATGATAGACATAGAAAGATATAGAGAGAGAAAGAGAAAGATGATAGATAGATGATAGATAGATTATAGATGATAGATAGATAGATAGATAGATAGATATAGATAGATATAGATAGATATAGATAGATATAGATAGATATAGATAGATATAGATAGATAGATAGATAGATAGCGATCGATAGATGATAGATGATAGATGATAGATGATAGATGATAGATGATAGATGATAGATGATAGATGATAGATGATAGATGATAGATGATAGATGATAGATGATAGATAGATATAGATAGATATCATAAAAATGCTTTATAATTTACAGACAGGACAGCCCAAGACATTTTGGCACCTGAGATTAAGCGCAAAATGGTACTTCCCTCCTCCCCAGGGAAGAAGGGGTGAGTGAAGCTTTACATCAGGAAGAATGGAGGGAAATAAAGATCTATGTTGGAATCTGCTGCCCCTGTGGACCCTGCTGCCTGAGGCAATTGCCTCATCTTGCCTCATGGGTGGGCCAGCCTTGACTACCTTATAGGTGAAGAAGCAGCCTGCAGAACTGCATACAAAAATGCACCCTAAAATACTGACTAATTTTTGTGAGGACTTTTTTTTTAAAAAAAAGGAAACTGCATTGTGACTAAGGGTGGAAAGATAAGAAACAGAGAGAAGTTGGAAGTGACAGATTTGCTCATCCCTAGTTGGAACGTGACTTAATTTTTGCACATTTAGAAGGAGAGGGGGCGGGGAATACAGCAGAGTTTTCTGCATTTGTGCACAAGACACTTGGATGTCTTGTAGGTCGTGCATATGCTTAAGTGCCTTTCTTTACTTTCCCTCATGCTTGTAAGCCATACCCTCTGAGAGGTGAACAGCATCCAGCAGATTTTAAGTCAATTAGACCCGTTTTTCCCTCCCAGCTATATATATATATAAACCCTCTCCTGACCTTGGATTATTTCCTCCTAAGCTTCTGATTGCATTTTGATTGTGGCTGCATTGAATTTTGAAGACAAAGAGCACCCAAACTGGGATTCTCAGTAGTTACCTTTGTCACACCACACAAGCTTTTTGTAAGGTAAAAGCATGTGTCTAGTTCACTCTGAGGTAGTAAACCTGAAAATGATTTGGGGTGGCAACATTTGGGATGAACTGGCAGATGAACCGGCTTGTACAGAAATAAGTGTTTAAATATTCCAAGAAGGACCTGATAGACTTTGTGCAGAGAGCAAAATCCCCTTCCCTCTTTCCCTAATAAAAAGGTAAAGGTAAAAGGACCCCTGACCATTATGTCCAGTCGTGACCGACTCTGGGGTTGTGGCGCTCATCTCGCTTTATTGGCCGAGGGAGCCGGCGTACAGCTTCCAGGTCATGTGGCTAGCATGACTAAGCCGCTTCTGGCGAACCAGAGCAGAGCACGGAAACGCCGTTTACCTTCCCGCCAGAGTGGTACCTATTTATCTACTTGCACTTTAATGTGCTTTTGAACTGCTAGATTGGCAGGAGCAGGGACCGAGCAACGGGAGCTCACCCCATCGCGGGGATTCGAACCACCGATCTTCTGATTGGCAAGTCCTAGGCTCTGTGGTTTAACCCACAGCGCCACCCACGTCCCTTCTCTAATAATATATGAACATAAAAACATAAGAAGTGTTTGCTGGATCAAGCCTAAGGCTCATCTAACCCAGTGACCTGTTTTCACAGTGGCCAACCAGATGCCTGTGGGAGACCCACAACTGGTATAATTTGGGATTACCCCATGGAGAGTTGATTGGCAGTAGGTTCAGGACAGACAAAAGTATTTGCCAATGCATAACCAACCTCCCACATCCAGTGGCGTAGCGAGGGTTGCCAGTGTCCGGGGCTGTGAAGAGGGGATTGTGGAAGGGAAACAGACAGAGCTTGTGTGCACATTCTACTGCCCAATGGTGTCTGCGCCACCCATAGGATTGCAACTGCAGAGATAGGAAAAGAAGAGTCATTCCACTGTCTGGAGAGGTCGCTTCCTAGTTTGCATGGAGAAGCCGTTTTCAATGGAGCCCAGTGACAGAAGCACACAGCTGTATTGAGGCAGCACCAGGTGCTGAAATTTCAAGGCCCTAACAATTTTGTGCCCAGGGCACGGCAAAGAACTAGGGCAGGCATAGGCAAACTCAACCCTCCAGATGCTTTGGGACTACAACTCCCATCATCCATGACCACTGGTCCTGTTAGCTAGGGATGATGGGAGTTGTAGTCCCAAAACATCTGGAGGGCCGAGTTTGCCTATGCCTGAACTGGGGTATGATTGCTGTGATTCCCATCTTTGAATGTTTCCTGTCACTGCCAAACTCATTTTCTCTGATATCTGCAGCAGATAGGCAGCTGTGGACAAAAGTGGGCTGGCTGAGAACAGATATTTCATCTGCCCTGTAGCAGATTCAGTCCTACAGAAGCAGCTCTCAAAATCTGTTTTTATCTGATCAGTCGAGCTGAAGCAATATGCCTCGTCCTCCCTGAGGTGACCAACCTCTTCTAGGGCTTAGGGCTAGACCACTTCAGACTACTGGTATATGCCAGTGTAGTGCTCCTGGGAGGCAGGAGATTCCTGCACTCAGAAAAAATACCGTATCGGGGAGAAGACTTGACTACAACAAATCAGTATAACATGCCAGATTTCTCTGTACACAATTGTTGCTTTGGTTTTGTTTTCCGTATGGAGGAGCATCAAGAACCTAAGAAGAGATCTGATGGATCAGGCCAAATAGCCCATCTATCTAGTTGTCTTTGTCCATGGAGTTTTCTTGGCAGGGATACTGGAGTGGCTTGCTGGTTCCTGCTCCAGGAAATATGGTCTGAAGCTCAACATCAAAAAAACGAAGATCATGGCCACTGGTCCCATCACCTCCTGGCAAATAGAAGGGGAAGAAATGGAGGCAGTGAGAGATTTTACTTTCTTGGGCTCCATGATCACTGCAGACGGTGACCACAGTCACGAAATTAAAAGACGCCTGCTTCTTGGGAGAAAAGCAATGAGAAACCTAGACAGCATCTTAAAAAGCAGAGACATCACCTTGCCAACAAAGGTCCGTATAGTTAAAGCTATGATTTTCCCAGTAGTGATGTATGGAAGTGAGAGCTGGACCATAAAGAAGGCTGATCGCCGAAGAATTGATGCTTTTGAATTCTGGTGCTGGAGGAGACTCTTGAGAGTCCCATGGACTGCAAGAAGATCAAACCTATCCATTCTGAAGGAAATCAGCCCTGAGTGCTCACTGGAAGGACAGATCCTGAAGCTGAGGCTCCAAGACTTTGGCCACCTCATGAGAAGAGAAGGCTCCCTGGAAAAGACCCTGATGTTAGGAAAGATGGAGGGCACAAGGAGAAGGGGACGACAGAGGACAAGATGGTTGGACAGTGTTCTTGAAGCTACCAGCATGAGTTTGACCAAACTGCGGGAGACAGTGGAAGACAGGAGTGCCTGTCTAGTCCAGCATCCTGTGGCCAACCAGATGCTTGGAAAGCCCCCAGGCATGCTCTGAGTGCTTTCCCCTTCTGTCCCCCCTCCCAGCAATTGGTATTAAGATGTATAACTGCCTCCAGCCATGGAGGCAGAACCTCACTTCCTTCATGGCTAGTAGCCTTTTGTCATATGAGTCTGCATTTGCAGACTGAAGACACAGAAACAGCTTGATCACACTCACCCACCGATTAAAGGGTAAGCCTTTGGAACCTGGCTTTATTAGGTAGATAAATTTTGCAGCAGAGGTAGGCAGATTCTCCATGTTTCCTTGCATGGAAATCCTTCTGTTTCTTTCCTAAGAATGCCCACTGTAGTCCGCTGAAGCTCCATCTAATGTTTCATTCAGAAGGTGCTTCATTCGTCTCTCTCTTTCTCTCTCTGGTGCTGCATTGCAGTGTCACACTGTGTGGAAGGCCGAGAGGGGACTGCAATTTCTGGGGCCTTTCCAGAAACTTGTTTTCAGATGCAATTAAATGTGCACAGATTTAATCCTTTGTTCCTGTGGCTCAAGAACTCCATCTATGAAGGTTGCTCTTCTGTTTCCCCAGAATTCAAACCACTGTCTTTATCCCCCACCCCAGGAATATTTCCCACTCATATTTATCCACACTCCAAAGGACGACATTGGGTGTTCTATTATCCACCAGGGTGTTTGCACCCACTGAAAAGTTTCCCCTGAAAGTGGAAATCACTCTGGGTGGTATTAAATGTGGAGCAATGGGCAGCAATTAGAAAGAGGAAAAACCAACCCTTGCCCTTCACAATTGCTTTAGGTGCAAATCAGGTATTTTTAGATCCCCAAGTTTGATGCTTTAGCTGCACATATTGTGAGATGGTATGTGGAATGTGGATTTGCATGACTTATAAGCACATATTGGCTAGTGTCCATGATGTCACCATTGAAGACTAGCGTTAAGGTGCTACAGGATCTTATCAATGGCCACTAGTCCACTGTCAGAGGTATAATGGATTGAATACCAGTTTCTGAGTGGACTTGGAAAGCAGTAAAATAATTCTGGCAGATGATATATAATGAATCTGGGGGGACGGGACTAAAAGCAACATTTTCTAAGAAACCAGAAGCTTTTCTTAAGGACTTTTAGGTGTCAAAATTCCAAATGACCAGAAGAGACTATTTATGTACACAACTACTGCTGCCTGGACATTATTAACCTAGAGATGGAAGAAAGCACAGTCCCTACCAGGGAAGAATGGTAGAACAAATTGATGGACTATGCTGAAATGACAAAATTGACCATTAGAAATCAGGAAGACCAAAATTTCAAGGGGGGAAATATATATAATTTATCTTAAAAAATCATTGTAAACAACTAAAATTATTAGTAGGGTTGGAATGACACCTGTAGCTAAAAGCTAGGCTATGGTTTTATTAAAGCCTTAACAAAATTGGATTAACAGGAAAGATGCAGAAGAAAAAGTTAATATAAGGACCCAGGAAAGGGGAGGAGGGAAGTCAAAGGGGATTTATAGATTTTGTCTTATTTGTTCTCTTTCTGATTGCTTGTAAATATGAAAATCTAAAAATAAACTATATATATTAAAAAAAATGAATGCTAGTTTCTGGGACTCACAAGCGCAGAGTGTTGCTGTTGTGCTCATGTTCTGCTTCCGGGCTTCACAAGGCCCCCAGTTGGCCACTGAAAACAGGATCCTGTCTGACATGGGCCTCTGTCCTGATCCAGGAGGTCTCTCCTTTTGTTCTTATGGAAGGGAATAGCAAAAGTAACCCTCTTGACCATCCACTTCCTTATAACCTCTTTTTTTGGGAGCCAGTGTGGTGTAGTGGTTAAGAGCGTTGGACTCGTAATCTGGTGAACCGGGTTCGCGTCTCCGCTCCTCCACATGCAGCTGCTGGGTGACCTTGGGCTAGTCACACTTCTCTGAAGTCTCTCAGCCTCACTCACCTCACAGAGTGTTTGTTGTGGGGGAGGAAAGGAAAGGAGATTGTTAGCTGCTTTGAGACTCCTTAGGGTAGTGATAAAGCGGGATATCAAATCCAAACTCTTCTTCTTCTTCTTTGACCATGACTACTGCGTTCCATCATCATCGGTTGACAGTATCAGTGGTGGACCTTGGAGTCTCACATTTCAGTGGCACCCTGTGTGCAGCCAAAATTCAGTACGCCCCTGCCTCTCACACTCCATTCCAAATTGTAGTTATGGTGTCCCCTGCAGCAGGACCAAGGCTCAGCACTTTGATAGACTTTTCTCCATGCCTCATCCTCTTCTAAAGCCCTCAAATTGGGAGGGCATCACAAACTTTGATAGTAAAGTTGCTGGCATTCTCTACAGCACCTGGATAGGTGATTTTCAACCATTCTAGTGATGATCAAAAATAAGGTGTAGGTGGTGGTGGAAGAGAGAAAGAGAAGTCTTTATTGTGGGTTAAAAATTCAGAACAAAAATAGCACAATTCCATGAACTGCGAATCATAAGGCAGGTGATTAAAGCACACTGGGAAACACTGTCTTTTCCTTCATCTCTTTCCAATTTATCTGCAACCAGAAAAGAAAATGTTAAACGCTAATGGCAATAGAATAAAGTCCCGTGTTCTTATTGGTGGTGCCAGGACAACTCTGTAACCATGACAACATGCCGTTCAACTTATCTCCTATAAGATAATGATCTTCTGTTTTCCTACCCAAGCGTCACCCATTCTTTTCTGTGTTTTTCAGAAAAATGCTGATCGCCCAGTTCAGAAGGGGTGGGGTGGGGTTGGGGGTGACATGAACTGCTTGGACACCTATAAGTGAAGTCATCAGTCTGTAATTCTTCAGGTGGGATGATGTGTTTAGTGGTTATGAGGCTGCATTTAACATCCTCAAGGCTTTTATTGGCTTCTTGAGGATCTGGAGAAGCTTTTTGCTTGGATATCAGACATGGAGTGGTGAGTGCACAAACATCCCTCAGCGAGCATAAGGGGTGCAATAAAGCGCAACCAATTCCTGCAGGATTGTTCTCGTGCATCCAAGCAACTCTCATTGGCTGGATTGTTGGGGATAGGGAGTGCAGTATCAGCAAGGAACTAGGGCTAGATCAGCCTCCAGCAACATGAGGACCTTCAGACGTTTTGGACCAGTCTTAGCCAATGCTGGCTGGGGCTGATGGGAGTTGTAGTCAGATTGGTGAAGACAACAGAAGATAGAGGCAATCCTCTGGATTCTTAAATCATTTGTACAGTACAGTGGCACAACATTTATTATTGTTAGCTTTTTTGAGGACACATCAGAATCACTGGTAGAATTCTCAGCACCCTCACTATTCCCAGATTTTAATAACAATATTTTTTTCTATGCCACCCATCTGATTGGGTTGCCCTAGCCACTCTGGGTGCCTTCCAACAATTATGAAACTTCCCTATACAGGGCTGCCTTCAGATGTCTTCTAAAAGTCAGATAGTTGTTTATCTCCTTGACTTCTGACAGGAGGGCATTCCACAGGGCGGACACCACTACTGAGAAGACCCTCTGCCTGGTTCCCTGTAACCTCACTTCTTGCAGTGAAGGAACCACCAGAAGACCCTCGGAGCTGGATCTCAGGGTCCAGGCTGAGGAATGGGAGTGGAGATATGGTCCCAGTGGCTGACCTCAGTCACCAGTCTAGCAGCTGCATTCTGGATTAGTTGCAGTTTCCTTCAAAGGTAGCCCCATGTAGAGCGCATGAGAAACCATGAGAATTGAATGCATATAAACCCAATATAGGATTGCAGAGTCAGTTAATAGGCCAGTGCTGCTGGGTGGGCAAATGAAGGCAGCACCCATCTATCAAGGGCGCACATGAAACCAAACCAGGAATTTGACCAGAACTGTGCAGGCAAGGGAGAAGAGTAACAAGTAGAGAACTTGTCGCAGGCCCAGCCAGCATGGTCAGGGCTCAGGGATGATGTGAGTCATAATCTAAAACATTTGAAAGACACTAGACTGGAGAAAGCTGGAGCAGACACTGTAAGGTTAGATAGACTCATGCTCTGATTTCGTATAAGTTCAAGGTACAACATTCACCTTGCATGTGGAAGGTTCCAGGTTCAATCGCTGGCATCTTGAAGTTGGGCTAGGAATGTCCCTGTCTGAAACCTTGGGGAGCCAGTGAATGTTGAGCTAGATAGAGTAGAGATCTGACTTGGTGTAAGGCATCTTACTATGCGCTTGTAGTTTATGTGCATGTGGAGTCTGCAAGCAACCCATTATTTGGCTAATCGTAGCAATTAATCTAACACCCCCGTGGTTTGCTTGATGTTCGTAACTGGCTAGAGAATTGCAGAGATCTGAATAAACTTGCATGGAGTGTAAAAGCAACTCCCAAAATCTGTTTAGTTTGCTTCAGCTGTGCCTTCTTAATGCATTAGGCAACAGAATCCTCCAAAAGATCTGCTGTTTAGATAATCTGAACTAAAATAGCCCCTCTTCCTGGGGAATATTTTTGAATGCTTGATCTGCCAAAGGCAGACTTTTTTCTTCTTTTTTTTTAACATCAACCAACATTTACTTTCTGAATTATGCATGATTCACCAAAACAGTTGCTCTTGGCAGTTGCTGCTCAGCAGGAAATTCTCTTTGAGTATGTTTCCCCCCAGTTTTCTTAAAATTAAAAGTGAGTTGGACAAATGTACCGGGACGACATTCGTTTGTGTAAGAATCTGTCTCTTTCCATAGGCTCCTTCCAGGCTACACAAGGCACTTCTGAGTGGAGATGTGCAATGCAGCTCAAACTGAATGGTCGAGGAGAAAATAGGAGACAGGAGGATGTTGGGAAACCAATTAATTCTGCAAAATAGATAATAATCTCTAGTTTTGCAGTCTGCCTTAGAAACCACGGGCACTTAAAGTAAGACTGTGCAGCAGGACCTGCCAAATCAAACACCGTCCATGGTTGGCTGCTAATTGGATGACCTCCCCATTTTTCTTCTACACTCCAAGACAATCAGTCAAAATAATAAGTTTGCTGAGCTTCTGGTGGGCCAAGGATTGGGTAGGCCAACATTAAAATTACTGCACTGTATGTGAAAACACTTGTTCATCAAGGCTATTGTACCAAGAGGTCACTCAGTGGCACTTGGAGACTCCTGCTGACAGACTCTGATGATTTACTGCAGAATGCATGTAGCATTAAGAGCTGTGTACAACGGGACTCTTAATGTTCTGAAACTCCAGATGCTTCCAAACGACCTGTTGAGTGAGTATTATAATGATTTTGATTGCAATGAGGTTATACGATGCTGGGTACTTAATGAGGATTCATTCTGATTTTTGTAAGAAGCTAGATGATGTTGCATCAAAGCAAGTGTCCTACATACCATTTTCACTGCATCCCCTTCCTTGCTTTCCTTATTGCAAGAAAGTCAGATTAGTTGGGTGAAGAGAGAGAAAGGGGGGGTGTTCACTGGACATTTGCAGGGGGAGAAGTTTTCTAGCAGCTTCTTGAGAGTGGTGCTCTGTCTCTGTTAGTCATGGCAGTAATTCCTCTTCCCCTGGTTTTGTTGTTTCCATTGTAAGTGTCAACAGCAGCAACTGTGTCGGCAGCCTGGCCTCTATTGTGCACCCCACCCCATGGGATGCCCTGTGATTCTGAGCCACTGTGGGAAGAAAATGGAGGCTGCCACACAACTAAAGAACTGGGGGAGGGGGGGATATTCTGCAAAGTGGACTTTTCTTGTGGGGACATGGTGAGAAAAAGAAAAACTCTTCTGAGAGATGTCAGTTCAATGCTGATCATAACCGACAATATGCTGGCATATAATGAAGAACCCATTTAATGATTTGTTGATCTGTCACATTTCCTTTGCATTCAACCCTTCCTCCGAGAACCTGGACTGGCAGATGGCTTCCTGTGCAGTGCCCACACCTCCTTAGCTTCAACTATACAACCACACTGGATGCCTTTGGAAAATTGTCTTGTCTCTTCACTGTGGTGAAGCCTGGTACTCTGTAGGAATGACCAAAGGCTTGTGAATTCTTCCTTCCTTCCTTCCTTCCTTCCTTCCTTCCTTCCTTCCTTCCTTCCTTCCTTCTTCTTCTTCTCACTCATAGCCGAGTAAGATTGTCTTCCATAAACATGGTTTTAACAATGAGTCCATAAGTGACTGTGGAGGCCAATTCTGGATCCACAAGTCCTTCCACAGTGGGGACATTGGTTTCCGGGGGGGAGTTGATCATGGTGTGGAATTGCCAAGCGTGCCTTCCTCTTAGCACATTTCTCCCTTGTGTCCTGAGTTTGAGTGTCTTCAAAGCCCATGACACCTTTGGTAAAGGCTGTTCTCCAACTGGAGTACTCGCAGGCCAGTGTTTCCAATTGTTGGTGTTTATATTACATTTTTAAAGATTTGCCTTGAGACAGTCTTTAAAGCTCTTTTGTTGACCACCAGCATTACGCTTTCCATTTTTAAGTTAGGAATAGAGTAGTTGCTTTGGAAGACGATCATCAGGCATCCACACAACATGACAAGTCCAATGAAATTGATGCTGGTGAATAAGCCGTGAGACATGGAGCAAGCTTGCTTCCTGCTACTTCAGAGAGGGTGCCCCAGACCAATAGATCCAAATTACAAAAAAGGAGATTCCAGTTACACATTAGGAATCTGATAATAGGAGCTGTTGGATGGTGGAATGAACACCCTCAGAAAGTGGTAACTCTCTTCAATTGCCATCTGTTGGGGGTTCTTCACTTGTGATTCCTGCATTGCAGGAGGTTATGCTAGATGTCTCTTGCAGGAGCTTCCAACTATACAATTCTATGATTCTATAATTGTTTATTCTTCTTGGTGTCTGTTCACTGTCATTCTGCTACTGCTTCCCTTTAGGACTCTTTTCTCTTATTTTCCAATGGTCCCCAGCAATCAGGGATGATGCAGTGGATGCAACTATGTAGCACTATATAGCCAAACAAGTTTGGTTATGCACTGAAGTCATTGAGGCAGTTTTAGAGCGATGGCAAGTCAGTGATGCTTCCTGCACTGGTCACCTAGGTAATCCCAGCTGCTGAGGGATGAAAAGGGAGAAACAGTCTATTCATGGAAATCATTTGCTTCGTCTCTAGGTTATCACTTTCTCGCAAATCACTAAAAGATGAGGCTGCGTTTTGATCCCAATTAAAATGTTTGCTAAAATTGTCCCCGCTTCAAGCCTATGGAACCATCCGATCATTGCTCAAAGCTGAGGCTTATGGGCAGCTTCTAGGCATTGTCTATACAGCCAGCACCAACCTGAAATGGCACAGTTTCAGCTCAAAATAGCAAGCTAAAGGCAGAGACATTTTGTATTTGCTGGAGGCAGAGTTGCTAAGAAACAGCTACCGCAGGGATGGAAACCCACAAAAGGGCTGACAGTTGCCAACCATCATGAGCAGGAGGGAACGTCATGGAGCAAAACGTTGCTCTGGAGACAGGCAAGGGGTTCTCCATCTCTAGAGAGTATAGTTATTCCAGATTCCATGGAAGGATGCTGCACTGGCTACCTCTGGAATAACCAATGTGAGCAGGTTGGGAGACAGTTTATCTCTGAATACAGGAGTGTAATAATAATAATAATAATAATAATTAATTTATTATTTATACCCCGCCCATCTGGCTGGTTTCCCCAGCCACTCTGGATGGCTTCCAGTCAAATATTAGAAACAATACAGCATCAAGTATTAACAACTTCCCTAAACAGGGCTGCCTTCAGCTGTCTTTTAAAGAGAAGATAGCTGCTTATTTCCTTCACATCTGAAGGGAGGTCGTTCCACAGGGCGGGCACCACTACCGAGAAAGCCCTCTGCCTGGTTCCCTGTAACCTCACTTCTCGCAATGAGGGAACAGCCAGAAGGCCCTTGGCGCTGGACCTCAGTGTCTGGGCTGAATGATGGGGGTGGAGATGCTCCTTCAGGTATACAGGACCGAGGCTGTTTAGGGCTTTAAAGGTCAGCACCAACACTTTGAATTGTGCTCGGAAACAATAATTCAGTCTCTTAATCGGGGGGGGGGGGACAGGACAAAACAAAAACACTTGTTTCCTGCTGCTCCAGAGGGATTCAAATTACAAGGAAGGAAATCCAGACTAAGAGCCAGAATAGACTACCTTGGAAGGTGGGCGACTGTCCTTCACTGGAGGTTTTTAAGCAGAAGTTGAGTGGTCATCCTCCAGGGAGTTTTTAGTCGCTAATCTTGCATTGCAGGGGTTGGACGAGCCCAAATATACAATTCTATAATTCCATGAAATGTTGCAATGAGGGCAAAATCTACTTCATTCCCAAGAAACTGGGTGAGATGCCTGTTATTGATAGGACTGCCCCTAAATTGATTACAGCAAGAAGCCTCCTAGAGTGTTGGACTAAGACCCAGTAGAACTGGGTTCAAATCCCCACTCAGCCATGAAGGTCACTGGGTGTCCTCGAGCAACTCACTGCCTCTCAGCCTGTTGTTGTTGTTGTTTAGTCATTTAGTTGTGTCCGACTCTTCGTGACCCCACGGACCAGAGCACGCCAGTCACTCCTCTCTTCCACTGCCTCCCGCAGTTTGGTCAAACTCATGCTGGTAGCTTCAAGAACACTGTCCAGCCATCTCGTCCTCTGTCATCCCCTTCTCCTTGCGCCCTCCATCTTTCCCAGCATCATGGTCTTTGCCAGGGAGTCTTCTCTTCTCATGAGGTGGCCAAAGTATTGGAGCCTCAGCTTCAGGATCTGTCCTTCCAGTGAGCGCTCAGGGCTGATTTCCTTCAGAATGGATAGGTTTGATCTTCTTGCAATCCATGGGACTCTCAAGAGTCTCCTCCAACACCATAATTCAAAAGCATCAATTCTTCAGCGATCAGCCTTCTTTACGGTCCAGCTCTCACTTCCATACAGCGTCTCAGTGTAGCCTACCTTAAAGAGGGAGAATCCTTTACATGCCACATTGAGCACCTGGGAGGACAAGTCAGATATAAATGCCATAAACAAGGATATAACTCACACCAGTTCTCTATGGAGAACTTTGGGCTCAAATATTGTGTTCTGGGAGAGTGAAACATTGGCCATCCCCATGCACCAATAAGATCCATATCAAATAGTGATAGTTCCGGATTCTTATTATTTTTTAAAAAAATATTTTCCACTAGAATATATGAACATAAGAAGAGCTCTGCTGGATCAGACCAAAAATGGCCCCTCTAGGCCAGCACCCTTTTCTCACTGCGGCCAATCAGAATTTGACCACAAGAAACCCCTCCTGTGTTTTCCAGCTGGTGGTATTCAGAAGCATTGCCATCAATAAACCTCTCCTCCATAAATTTGTCTAATTCCTTTTTTAAAGCCATCTAGATTGGTGGCCATCAGTGTTTCCCGTGGGAGGGAGTTCCACAGTTTAACCATGTGCTGTGTGAAGAAGGATAAAATGAAGTCAGCCAGACAGGTTGGCAGCAGATTCAGGGACAAACAAAAGAAACAACTTCTTCTGACAACACATTCTTAATATATGGAATTAGCTGCCATATGATGAAATGGCTGCTGGGTTAATTAGGGATGCTTGAAAGGCTGCGCAAATTCATCTGCAATTGACCTGATCTGCACTTCTTGGTCACCTCTGGGTTTATTTTATTTTATTAACATATAAAACACATACATATACATTTACACAATACACGTACACCACTCACTACCTAATTTTCATAATATAAAACATACCTACATTACTCTATATAATACCTACCTATACTATACATATCAGCTCTGGGTTTCACACTTTCCCAAATGTTGTGATGCAGTTCTTGGTGTGTGTGTGTGTGTGTGTGTGTGTGTGTGTGTGTGTGTGTGTTGCATATAAATGTGCATTTTTGAGGGGGGTTTTGTTGTTGTGTTTTTTTAAAAAACACACACTTTGTAGATAAATATTCAGGTGTGGAATACAACAGGATTATGAATGAAATCACGTGGAAGTGACATGGTCCAGAAGGAGTCTCACCCATCCCTAGCTAAGATGGCTTTTTCTTAAGTATACCCTGGTTATTGACAGCTAAATGTAAATCCCATCTTCAGAGGCAGTCAGTCTTTGAAAACCAATTGATATGGTTTCGTAGGGTGGGGAACTCTAATAATAACACATTTTTGCACGTTCTTTTCACTAATACATGCACAATCCGTATATGAATCATTGTATAAATTCCTTGGCTGAAGAATTGCGCTGATAACAATTCAATACAGGGAACCAGGTAGAGGGACTTCTCGGTGGTGGCGCCCGCCCTGTGGAATGCCCTCCCAACAGATGTCAAAGAGAAAAGCAACTTCCAGACTTTTAGAAGACATCTGAAGGCAGCCCTCTTTAGGGAAGCTTTTAATGTTTGATGCATTACCGTACTTTAATATTTTGTTGGAAGCCGCCCAGAGTGGCTGGGGAAGCCTAGCCAGATGGGTGGGGTAGAAATAATAATAATAATAATAATAATAATAATAATAATAATAATAATAATAATAATAATAGTTGTTGTTGTTGTTGTTGTTGTTGTTGTTGTTGTTATCATTACTGGATCAGGCCAATGGCCCATATAGTCCAGCATCCTGTTCTCACAGTGGCCAAGGGGAAATTTGCAAGCAGGATCTCTCAGAATCCTACCCAATCTACAGTAGACCCCATGAAGAACATGCCAGAAGATTAACAGTTCTGTTGCGTTTAAGCATTGTTGATGTTCAGGCCCCCTCGCTGTGCTCCCCTGCCCTCGTTCCTGCTGATCAGCTCCATTACTAACATCTGCATTTTGACTGCCTGGCTTTTTATTCTTATTCCCTCCCCATTCCCCTCGTCTCCAACTGAAGCTGAAATGAGGCCGGAGGCCAGAGCTGTCCACTCTCATTGACTCTAGGGGCTAGATTAGACTCAAAAGGCTCTCTGGCCTCGCGGGGGGAAGGCAGCAAAATCCCATCTCTTGCGTTCTGCCTCTGGTCCATGTGCTCAGCTCTCCATCAGTGAGGTTCGGCCATCTTTTGTTTATTTAACCTCCTCCTTAGCCCTCCAGCAGTGGCCGTGTGGTTCCCTCTTCCCATTCCCTCTCCTTGGCGAAAGGACTGCCCCACCTTTCTCCAGCTTGTCGTTAGACTATGTTTATGTATGCATATGGTCTCTGTGGCACTGATGAGCTCCAGTGGTCCTTTTCTCACATTGGTGACCGGCTCAGTTTTGCAAGGAGGAAGGCAGCAGGGTGAAAAGAGAGGCTGGCTTAGTTCAACCATAGCTTGATGCAACTCCTCTGCAATTGCGTATGCTTCCCTGGGTTCACTAGGCTATAGTTTGAGGCGAAGCTGGAAGACCCTTAGTTGTGTTAAAGAACCACACACCCTTCTGATTAGAGCAAAGAATGCTGGGAAGGGAGGAAGGGAGGGAGGAAGGAAGGAAGGGAGAGAATAATTTCCTTAGAATAAACTTTCTTCCAAACCGCCCTGCCAGCTTGGTGCAGACCCTCGAAGTTTCGCTATTTTCCAGGGACAGCCTGGATTTACAGAAGCTGTTCCAGTTTCCGGGTCATGTGGCCAGCATGACTAACCTGCTTCTGGCGAACCAGAGCAGCGCACAGAAACGCCGTTTACCTTCCCGCCAGAGCGGTACCTATTTATCTACTTGCACTTTGACGTGCTTTCGAACTGCTAGGTTGGCAGGAGCAGGGACCGAGCAACAGGAGCTCACCCCGTCGTGGGGATTCAAACCGCCGACCTTCTGATCAGCAAGCCCTAGGCTCTGTGGTTTAGACCACAGCGCCACCCGTGTCCTGATGCTTTTCCTTAGGGTGTCCCTATTTTCATTGGAGAAAGATTGGAGGGTATGGAGTTATGCCAAGGAGATAAGTAACTATACAACCTTTCGAAGACATCTGAAGGCAGCCCTGTATAAGGAAGTTTTTTTAAATGTTTAATGTTTTATTATGTTTCTATGTATGTTGGAGGCCACCCAGAGTGGCTGGGGCAACCCAGTCAAATGGGCGGGGTATAAATAATAAAATCTTCTTCTTCATGGTATAGGATGTATAGCCTACTTCTCAGGGTTGTTATGAGGGTAAAATGAGGAGAACTATGCATGCCCCCTTTTGCTCCATGGAGGAACATTGGGATATAAATGCAATAAATACCGTATTTTTTGCACCATAACACTCACTTTTTTCCTCCTAGAAAGTAAGGGGAAATGTCTGTGCGTGTTATGGAGGGAATGCCTGCGGGTGGCGGGGGGGGGGATCTGCTGCAGTCGTGAGCATAGGATCCATGGTTCCCCTTCCTTCCCTCCTCTGTGGCTCGCTTTGAAACAGCAAAGCGGGAGAAGAGCCGCTGAGTGGGGAGGAGAGAGGGACAGAGAGCCTGTTTGCTTTAAAGGAGCAAAGCGGGAGAGGAGAGGAGCCTTCTCCTCTTATACCCCTCTTCTGCATTATTAACAGCATCCTTCTCCACACACCCCATGCGTGTTCCTTATCCCTTGAGTGCTTTTCCTTCCCTCCCCACTTAAAATGTGGTTACAAGGCATGGATCCACATGGATCCTCAGGATTTTTGCATTGGGCTACCCCAAACTCACCGTCATATCACATGTCTGTGGCCACAGCATGAACCACAAAAATCATACATCCACTGTTTCGTTTAGAATATTTTTTTCTTGTTTTCCTCCTCTAAAAACTATGTGCGTGTTATGGTCGGGTGCGTGTTATAGAGCGAAAAATACGGTATATAAAATATAGTCTCAGAGAAAGGATTTTGTGAGCGGAGCAAAGGTGGGTTTTTTTGTGGCGTTAGGTATGTGAGAGACTGTGGGTTTTGTTTGCAGGTTATTGGAAGCTGGGAAGTTTTGGTGGGTCAAAGAGAGAAGAGCAGGGGTTGAATAGCTGTAACCCGAGGGCCGCATGTGACCCTCAGCTTCATTTCATGTGAGTGGGGGGCCTGGCACAGGGAGGGAGAAAAGGTGAGAGAGGGTGGGATGGTGAACAGAGAGGGAATTTTGGAAAGTCTCTGTAAGCAAGCTCTGGGAGGGTGACCTGACTCTCCCTGGCCAGATGTTTTTCGCTGACAACTTCCATGATCCCTAGCTAGCAGGACCAGTGGTCAGGGATAATGGGAATTGTAGTCTCAAAACATCTGGAGGGCCAAGGTTGAGGAAGCCTGCTCTACACCCTTAACAAACTACATCTCCCAGAATTCTTTGGGGAAATCCATGACTTTTAAAAAGTTGTATCAGGGAGCTTCAAATGCGTGGTGTGACTTGCCTGAAAGAACGGCTGAGTTGTGTTCTTGTTCTAGATTAGGCAGAGCCTAACTCTTAATCCAGCCTGGAGGTCTTTTCATTCTTGACAAGACGGAGCTCCTTCTTCTCTCTCTCGACCTCTGGTTCCCCCAAAACAGGTTTTGTTCCCTCACCCCACCTTGCCTCCCTACCCCATTAATAACAACTGCCGTTGCTACGGACAGGTGAGTTATTGCGAGGAACGGTCAACAGGCGTTCATTGCCTTCAGAAACGGAAGACAGATGGCGGGCCAGGAAGAAAATAGGGGATCCATCCATAACTCAGCTCGACAGCCAAAGAGTGACATTTCAGAGGTGCTGTGCACATATGTAGGGTACCTTAAGGCAGCCACCAAGGTTATCCGAATGGCGTGTCTGCCGGAGGGGAGGGGAAGCAAAGGAAGGGCGAAATCATGGGTGTCCAGTAATTTAACAAGACCGTAATAAATTCTACAGCTAAGTCAGCACCACTCACTGGCTTTTCAGGATGGTTTCTACCAAATAAACCGGTCTTTATTCATTTTTTATTTTTTATTTTGCCCTTCCTTGAGAAAGCGCTTGTTTGTTTGTTTAAATGGCAGCCCGTAGCAAGTGCCTGGTGGAGTGATTTATTCCAACGTTTTCCCTGCTGGGGGCCACTTTCCCTCCAGGGCAATATTCCAGGGGCCATATACCAAAGGTGGCAAAAGTGGGTGTAGCCACTCAAACTCTACTCTCCCTCCAGGACAACAAGATGGATTAGGAACGCTGCTCCAAAGTTACCTTCCAGCTTGGTAAAATCAAGAGAGAAGGCTGTAGAGCAGGAGCAGTGAAAGGTGTGGTGGGCAGGGATAAATCCTGAGGGCCTGATGGAGGGCACTGGAGGGCCTGAGCATCAGGGAATCACCTGCCGGCATCTGGCAGGAAATAAAGCAAAGGGTGGGAGTCTCATTCGTGGTCTTATTGGCATCCACCCATCTCAGGAGACACCTTTGGGTATGAAATCAAACTGTTGGAAGGTTGCAGTACCTGCTGTGTCTGTAGAGACTGATATGGGAGCAACCGGAATGGGTTACTTCTGGGTTTCGGCGGTCGCACATGTGCAGAAGCACCGAATTGCAACCCGCACGTGCGCAGACACGGGTTGTGAACGCTGCAGGTTGCGAACGTGCATGGATCATGTTCACAACCCGAGTGTCCACTGTACAGTACAGTAAAGGTAAAGGTAAAGGGACCCCTGACCATTAGGTCCAGTCCTGGCCGACTCTGGGGTTGCGGCACTCATCTCGCTTTATTGGCCGAGGGAGCCGGCGTACAGCTTCCGGGTCATGTGGCCAGCATGACTAAGCTGCCTCTGGCGAATCAGAGCAGCGCACGGAAACGCCGTTTACCTTCCCGCTGGAGCGGTACCTATTTATCTGCTTGCACTTTGAGGTGCTTTCAAACTGCTAGGTTGGCAGGAGCAGGGACCGAGCAACGGGAGCTCATCCCATCGCAGGGATTCGAACCGCCGACCTTCTGATCAGCAAGTCCTAGGCTCTGTGGTTTAACCCACAGCACCACCTGCATCCCTTGTACAGTACAGTAGAGTATAGTAAATTTAAAAATGGATATAAAACCAGAAATAGTATCTATGGCTCTCTGCAAGAGCACTGGCTATTCTTCTACAGTTCTCAATGACATTTTGTTGTGAACAGGGATTTTCAACTCCAACAAACATGAAAGATCAGGAAAAAGAGAGGCTTCTTTGTGCTGGTGAGGAGATGAGAGTTTGTTTGTCTCAAATGAGACCTACTATAAATGAGATTAGCCGGCAAAAGCAAGCTTACACCTCTAATTGACTTTTTAAGGTACATAATGCATGTAAAAAGCTTGTATATAATTATATTTTGGGAAGTATTCATGTTCTTACGCAGCTGCATTGTTATAAACTTTCTGATTGTCCTGTGATCGTATTATAAAGTACAGTGGTACCTCAGTTCTCGAACAGAATCGGTTCCGGAAGCCCATTTGCCTTCCGAAAGATTCAAAAACTGAGGCATGGCTTTCCATTGGTTGCAAGAGCTTCTTGCACTCAGCAGAAGCCCAGTTGCACATTCAGGTTCTGAAAAAATGTTTAAAAAATCGAAGCATTTACTTCCGGGTTTTGGGCGTCCGAGAACTGAAACCTACGACAACGGAGGCGTTCAGGAACCAAGGTACCACTGTAGTTGTGTTCTATGTTATTAGTCAAGCACTGCTGCGAGTCGTTTCTTTTTGTTTTCCAGTGTATTTGATATCAAGAAAAAAACTCGGTGTGGCATAAGCAAATTTTAATTCTGAAAGTGTGGCCCAGAGAGAAGAGTCTGAGAACCACTGTCCTAGACAAAGGGTCTACAGTGGTACCTCGGGTTACATATGCTTCAGGTTACATATGCTTCAGCTTACAGACTCCGCTAACCCAGAAATAGTGCTTCAGGTTAAGAACTTTGCTTCAGGATGAGAACAGAAATCGTGCTCCGGCGGCACAGCGGCAGCAGGAGGCCCCAGTAGCTAAAGTGGTGCTTCAGGTTAAGAACAGTTTCAGGTTAAGTACGGACCTCCAGAATGAATTAAGTACTTAACCCGAGGTACCACTGTAATGGCAATACTTAGGTAGCAAGCCTATAGCCAAAGGAGCCTGTTTGACTAGTTCAAGGATCGAATCCTCCATTCGATTTTTAACCCTTTCTGGATTCAGGCTCAGGGCTTCAGACTGACCCCACAAACACTATTATAGAGGAGGAGGACTCTTAGCTCAGAGGTAGTCCTTAGTCACTGTGTGCATGATGGTTTCATGCTCCCACATTCACACTCTCAGCCCTATTGCCTGAGGTCCTTTAATGGGACAAAGCTCCTAGCTTGAGACCCCAAAAGACCTACCATCAGACTATGGCAGGTAATACATATCAGTGACCTGCCATATGTTTGCTTATAAATGTGACTGATGTCCCCACATGTACATGCTGTGCTGCAGCTTCCGAGCAGAGTTATTGCGCATGTGACAGTTGCATATTAAGATCTGCACGCAGTTTTTAAAAATGTGCCCTTTCCACATACAAAACTCAATTATCTGATGCTGTCGTAAATTGTGAACGTTTTGGGTGTGCATTGGATGCAAGTTGCTACTGCCCTCTACTGGAGAGAAATCTAACTAGTAAAGTATGGGCAGTTCTAAATGAAATCCATTCAGCTCTGGGCAAGCTCTGACCTCCTATTTCACAGATGAGAAACTGAGGTTATCAGACAAGGGGGGCAGCCAAGATCACCCCAGGTGGCTCAGTGGCTAAGTAAGGTAAAGGTAAAGTGACCTGGATTTACAGAAGCAGTCCCAGTTTCTTATTTGATCCCAGAATGTCCTGTTTTTCCTTAGAGGTAAAGGGACCCCTGACCCTTAGGTCCAGTTGCGGATGACTCTGGGGTTGCGGTGCTCATCTCGCTTTATTGGCTGAGGGAGCTGGTGAACCAGCGCAGCGCACGGAAACGCCGTTTACCTTCCCGCCGGAGCAGTACCTATTTATCTACTCGCACTTTGATGTGCTTTCGAACTGCTAGGTTGGCAGGAGCAGGGACCGAACTACGGGCGCTCACCCCGTTGCAGGGATTTGAACCGCCGACCTTCTGATCGGCAACTCCTAGGCTCTGTGGTTTAACCCACAGCGCCACCCGTGTCCCAGTACAATGGCTAAGTAACCTGGGGCAAAACATTGGCCGCTGTCTTAATGCTGATTTTTGTAAGGCTTTTTAGCCTTACAAAATTTCCGGAAGCCCTTTTAGCCAAAGAGGGTGGTAAAAATGCTTCAAATAAATAAATAAGTACTGCCGTTCAGGACATTTGCTTAGGTCTTACGCAGAACTTGGTTTTATACCCCCAGAACTGTGTGAAATATGATGATTGCTGCAGACTTGAACAAACGTTTGAATGTTTCCTAAAATTAGTTCCGATGATGACATGTTTATATTTTCCAGAATTCAGCTCATTTCCCTCAAATTGAAGGTATTGTTCACATTGCCACAGTTTAATTAAAGCTGCATGTTAAGTCTATTTATTTTTAGTCCTCCTCTCTTTCGAAATGTATTTTCGAGATTTGTTCAGCATGAACTCAAAATGGCAATTATATTGACACCCCCCCCCTTGAGATGTCCATATGCAACATTCAGGGAGGGTTTAAGGGAATGACAGCATCATTATTATTGATTAATTTATTACCCACCATTCACCCTAAAGTCCCAGGGTGGGTGACAGCATTAAAACAACATTAAACAGCATCTTAAAACAACTTGCAACCATAAAAATAAGGTGGGTAATAGAAACATGCACCACAAATATCAGAAGCCAGGGTAAATAGACATGTCTTCAGCATCCTCTGGAAGCTGTATAATGAAAGTGGCAGATGCAACTTTGGGGAGGGAATTCCACAGCTTAGGGGCCACCACAGAGAAGGTCCTGTCTCAGGTTGCCACCAATTGAGGCTCTGAAGGTGGAGGAACTACTAATAGGGTTTCTTCTGCCTATCTCAGCTCCCAAGAAGGTCTGTAGGGAAGAAGCCAGCCTTTCAGATATTTGGGGCCTGAGGTATCGTCACCATCAACCCCATATGCAGGGCAAAATCCCAGGGATGATGAGAGTTGTGGTCCACCTAAAGACTCTCAGTTTTCTCTTTTAAAAAAAAAGAAAGTTTTATTTATACTTTTCAAGTTTATACATTTCACTAATTTTATACTTCTCATTAATTTTACAATCCTTTTGACATTTCACAACTCGACTTCCTTCCCACTCTTTCTGCGGTTCCTTAAATTTATTTTTAATACCTCCTGCATATCCAAATTAACTTAATTTGCTCATTCGTTCACCCTCTTTAAATATATACTCGTATGAAACTGCGGGTTATTACAATAATCTTGCCTATGTTTTTATCTGTTTGCAATTTATCTGTAAATATTCAATAAACCATTTCTGTTCTTTTATTTTTAAAAAAATGTTACCTTGATTTCTTATTCCACCGGTAAGTTTCACCATTTCTGCATATTCCATAAGTTGTTTTTTTTTTGTTTTTAAATTATTTTCAATGCAAAATAACAACAAAAATTACAAACATTGGGTCCAAAATAAAACAGTACAAACAAGGGGGGGGGGGCACAAGAGAAAAAGAACAAAAAGAACAAAAAAACAAAAACACACATCTAAAAATAAAACCATATCATCATTTAATCTAGTCATTACATACATATACACATATTGACTTCCTTCCTTTGTCTGAGACCTTGAAATTTTTACTCTCTCTAAGTTGTTGTGCCTAATGTAGATTACTTTATACTTTTTACACCATTTTTCTCTTTCTTTAACCCTGCAAAGCATCATTCATTACATACCGATATGCTTACTCCAGAACAATGTTTTTTCTTTAGCACATCCCCATTCTTTTAACTATTTTTGGTCCGATTGTCCCCTTATGAATGCCGTGAGTCTTGCCAGATTTATATATTCACTGTACAGTGGTACCTCGGGTTAAGTACTTAATTCGTTCCGGAGGTCCGTACTTAACCTGAAACTGTTCTTAACCTGAAGCACCACTTTAGCTAATGGGGCCTCTTGCTGCTGCCGGACCGCCGGAGCACAATTTCTGTTCTCATCCTGAAGCAAAGTTCTTAACCTGAAGCACTATTTCTGGGTTAGTGGAGTCTGTAACCTGAAGTGTATGTAACCTGAAGCGTATGTAACCTGAGGTACCACTGTAGTCAGGTACACCCAGGGTATTTCCACCGCCTCCAGGAAACATATTTTTGAAAGGAAGGGAGGGAGGGAGGGAGGGAGGGAGGGAGGGAGGGAGGGAGGAAGGAAGGAAGGAAGGAAGGAAGGAAGGAAGGAAGGAAGGAAGGAAGGAAGGAAGGAAGGATAAAGTCCAAATCTTTTTCAACCAGACTTGGACACAATCTGAAAGTGTGTCCAGCCCCGACTTGCTACCCCCAAAGGAACAAAGTCTCATAATTTTCATAACGATCACTACCATGTTTGTCCTGCAAGGAAAGACTTCACTGTTCTGAGTTAGTTACAATAGGAATCATTGCTGTGGGCGGGGTGGTTAACGGTAGGAAAGAAACCATGGAGCCCCAAGATACCTGAGGGCCGGTAAATGTCACCCTCTCAGCAAGGACTCTCTTAAGAGCCTTCTGCTGCTGATCTAATGCTCTGCTGACTTCATTGCCAACTGTGTTGCAGATCCAGGTGTGTGTCATAGCTGTCAACTTTTTCCTTTTTTTAAGGGAAATTCCCTTATTCCAAATAGGATTCCTCACAAGAAAAGGGAAAAGTTGACAGCTATGGGTGTGTATGTGTTTGTTTGTTTGTTTGTTTGTTTGTTTGTTTGTTTGTGTTTGTTTCTTGCTATGGGGCTCTTCATTCCCTTCATTTTGATGTTTGTGTGTTTAATTCTCCTTTAAAAAAATTCCACTACAGCAGGGATCAGTTGGAGCGGTGGGAATGAAATGTTTACATCCTTTGTGGTAGAGCTTTTTCCAGATGGGACCCTGTTTCGGGGAAATCAATCCCAGGGCCTAGCAGCTGGAACACAGCAGCCTATTAGCAGGGATGTTTAGTTAAAGTTTGCTGGCTTTTAAGAGGTGCACGGCGGGGAGAGTGGTGAGGCCGGTGGGAGACAAGAGAAGGGCACATCTAGGCATCTCCTGTTCCTGAATACTGGAATCAGCATGTTTGTCTTGCTAAGACAGCTATAGCTTGCAGGGTGTGGGTGGGTGTGGAGGGTCTTCCACATTCACAAATCATAAACCGAATTGCACTTGCAAAGGAAAATGATAACAGAATATTTTCCTTCCTGCTGCAATGAGGAAAGATGCCACTCATGATCCTGGCACTGTGACCTGCAGGCAGAGGAGGGACTAAAGAGATTGCAAAAAGCCTTGGGATGGCCAAGGATTTGGAGGAGCCTTGGAGAAGTCCGCGTCCACTGACTCCCTAGATGCCCCTTACTGTGGGGTTTCAGGAAAAGCCACAGAGGCCTGTTCTTGTCCTGTTTTTTGGTTAGCCTAACACAGGGGTCAGGGGCGCAGGTGGGGCTGTGGGTTAAACCACAGAGCCTAGGGCTTGCCGATCAGAAGGTGAGCGGTTCGAAGCCCCGCGACAGGGTGAGCTCCCGTTGCTTGGTCCCTGCTCCTGCCAACCTAGCAGTTCGAAAGCACGTCAAAGTGCAAGTAGATAAATAGGTACTGCTCCGGCGGGAAGGTAAACGGCGTTTCCATGCGCTGCTCTGGTTCACCAGCTCCCTCAGCCAATAAAGCGAGATGAGCACCGCAACCCCAGAGTCATCCGCATCTGTAAAAAAAAAAAACCTGCCTGCTTTAGAATTTAGGAGGGTGAGCCACAGATATGTGAAGACCAGATGACATTGCTAGGCGATTTTCAGGAAAACCTCCCTCTGTCAGGCAACTCTCACCTTCAAAGTCTCCAGGTAGGGTGTCCTGTTTTGATCGGTGCAAGGAACCTCGAAGGGGGGAAGGGAGGGGTGATGAACAAAGTATGAACAAAGGCTATTGGGGGCTCGCCCGCTCTGTTTTACTCAGCTGAATAAACGAGTGAATATGGGAATCTCCTCTGTCTATGGCGTTTATTGGCTTTTCAGTGACCAAGGCAGTTTGGACCCGATTAGCGGACCCCACCATTACCATCAATCCTTGTGGCTGTTATCACCAGTGGAATATACTCGGATTCGAGAGTGGATTTCATGCTCTTTATTCAGCTCATAGTGGTGAGGAGGAATGAAAGTTCCCCCAAAGTATCTGCTTTATATACATTATTTACACAATGGGCTGCACGTGATTGGCTAATTCTGGGATTCTTCTGTAGGCCAATCAGGTTGTGGATTCACTTCCATCTGGAGCGGGATTGGGTGGCTCCTGCGGACCAATCATACTGCTGCATTGTTCTAGGACCAGTCAGACTGCTGCATTCGGTATCCTATTGTTCTAGGACCAATCATACTGCTGCACTTTGGATCCTATTCAACTCAGTGCATAACACCCAGCTTCTGCTTTTCCTTCTCTTCCCCTACCTTGCCCTTGCTTCCACCTGTTTGCTTGCCAGACAGAGAGTCAGCGAGCAAGCAGGTTGTGCTGTCGACTGCTTTCTCCACCTCGCTGCCACAGCCATCTGGATGAAAGCAAGAGGCAGGTGAAGACCAAGCAGGTTGTGATAGCAAAGAGGAGGAGCAGGTCCTTGGCAGATGCCCAGCCATGGATGTATTAACCTTTCAGAACTGGTACCGCAATGTGTTTTGATAAGGCGAGCGGAATTTCACAAGGGGGTTGAGCAAAGCCCGTATTGGAGGGGTTGAAAGATAAGCCTCTGTCTGGAGTTGAGAATTTAGTGTTCGCTGACGGGGAAAACAGGCAGACATGCCTGGTTGGAAGATAAACAATAGGTATCAGCCATTGATCAGCAACTTGGGTGTCTCACAGTTTGGGGATGGATGGGATATTGATGTAGAAGACGGTGAATGGAGACAGATCAATCCTACAGTGTTTTAGAGAGACTTTGCAGTTTCTAATGCCACCTCGACTGTTCATTGGAAACAGCATGCCTCTGAATGATGCCAGCAGCTAGAAATTTCAAGCAGGGAGACCCAGCAGAGGAGGAAGGGGATGTGGGCCGCCCTGGGTCTCATCCGGGGCGGGGGTGATAAAATGACAAAAAAGTGAGTTTTTTAAAAATATTTTTTTTTAAAAAAAATTGGGCTCATGAAACTTTTTAGTTCAGTCAACAAATATAATGAAACACAGCTGTTGCTGAGCGCCACACTGCGGGGGCTGGCACATACCGCAGGGCCTGCAGCATGCCCGAGTCATGCATCTCTCCTGGGAGTTGAAACAAAATAAATAAAATAAAATAAAAAATTCCTTCCAGTAGCACCTTAGAGACCAACTAAGTTAGTTACAGTCATGCGTCATGTTGCACTTGCTTCAGGTTGAGCATTTTCAGGTTGCGGAAGTACCAGAAAGGGTTACTTCCATGTTTTGCCGCTCGCGCATGCGCAGATGCTCAAGATGATGTCACGTGCATGCACAGAAGCGGCAAATCGCGACCTGCAGAGACACAGGTTGAGTTCTGCTCATGTTGCAAACGGGGCTCTGGGACAGATCCCGTTTGCAATCAGAGATACCACTTTACTGGTATGAGCTTTTGTGTGCATGCAAGCTTCCTTGGGGAGAGCATTCCACAAAAAGCGAAGCACTGCAGAGAAGGTCCGTTCTCGTGTTGCCACCCTACAGACCTCACGTGGACGAGGCACACAAAGAAGGGTCTTAAAGGATGAATGCAAAGTCCAGGATGGTTTATATGGGGAGAGTTTCCTAAAGAAAGCCCTGTGAAAACAATGCTTGGAGTAAATATGTACCTTCACTCTGATAGTAAGGAAGGAGTTGGTGCTACAGAAAGTCCTCCCAAAGCTCATTAAACCAGATCTACGTTCCACTTTGACCAGTGTTGTCCAAACCAGTGCTTCCCCAACTTTTTTGGGTCAACGACCCATTTGGTTCCAGACACTCACCCAGGCTATAAAAAAATGTTGTTTGGAATAGTGGATTTCAAAAGCCACTAAGGAGGGTAATAACCCAATAGAATTAAAACAGTAAGAATTAACTGCACATTTTTTCAAAGTCCAATTACATTTACAGTCATACCTCGGGTTACAGACGCTTCAGGTTGCGTTTTTTCAGGTTACGGACACCAAAACCCAGAAGTACTGAAACGGGCTACTTCCGGGTTTCGGCGGTCGCGCATGTGTAGAAGCGCTAAATTGTGCTTTGCGCATGTGCAGAAGTGCCGAAGCGCTACCCGCACGTGCGCTGCTGCAGGTTGTGAACACTGTGGGTTGCGAACGTGCATCCCACACGGATCGTGTTCGCAACCCGAGCGTCCATTGTATTTAGCTTAATTATTTTAACAAAATTGATGAACTGGATCCAGTGACACCAGCTTTTCCAAGCCCGATAGCCATTTGTGCCTCCAGTACCCCCCTGCTACCCCTTTGCCTCTTTGCAACCCCCCCCCCATAATCACACTGCCTGATGGATTTAGAAGGCAATCTATTAAATTCTTATACACCCTCCGTATACACTGCAAAGAAATGCTTTTCAAGTTAGTGCAGGGAAACCCATGTTCATCATCACAGGCATTTAACCCGAGCACAAGAGATGAGCTGGTGTAGGGTGTGAATAGAGATAATGAGGCACAGGAAACAAATCTCATGTCATGGAACTTTGTTGTTGTTGTTTTTTAAAAAAGCACATTTGTGCTTTATTTTCAGAAGCTGCAAACTCAGTGAATACATGAAACGGCTCAGTAAAACTAGGACCTTCTAAACCATGGCAGCCCAATTATGGAACATGTCTCCCCAAGTTTTAAAGCAGGGGTGCGTTGTGGTCTTTTCAGCACAAACCTTTCTATTTTCCGAGGGCTTCTGATCCATCCTATGTTGTTGTTGTGGCAAACTCTAGTTCACAGCTAACTCGTATTCCTCCACAGCACTTTCAATGTCTCAGGGATTGTGAACTGGGAAGGACAGTGTGTGTTTGATGGTGTGTGTGTGCTGTCCAATTGGAGCTTTTTGTGTCTCTCCACAGGCAGGGCTGAGGAGAAGTTCTGTGCCAGCATTTAAAAGACGTGGGGGGTGGGGTGGGGTGGGGAGAGAAGTTGGCTTTCACTTCTCAGCAAAAAACCAAATCCCAAAATGAAGACAGTTGCTTGTGTCATGCGCGTCTTGTGGATTTGGGAGGGGGAGTGCCTGCCACAAGCAGATGCGTCCTTGATCTGCCAGACAGAGCCTCCAGATGGCCTTGTGGAGACATCGGTGCCCTGCTAGATCCTCTCTCAAGGAAAGCCTGGACATCGCTGCGTTTCACAGCCTTGCATCCTGGAATTAACGGAGCGTGTTTCTCTCTCCTTCTCTTCCCCAGGTCTTGCTTGCCTCGGCCACCAGGAGGAGCCCGAATCCAAACATGGGACGGCTGGATTGATCTCATGTAGAGCCCGGGGCGAGAACTCTCTCATTTCCTCCTGTTATGTCCAAGATCTGCCCTCTGCCTGGCTATTGCTTTGAGTTCCAAAGGACGAGGGACCTAGGATGAGGAGGAGCAGTGGATATACCTTGAACCTGCTTTTGTTATTGCCACTTTTCTTTGTGTGGACCGTAGTGGCGCTCGACCTTGGGCAGTCTCCGTGCACCACTCTGGTCCAGGGCAAGTTCTTTGGCTATTTCTCCTCGTTTGCCGTCTTCCCGTTGAACTCTTCCCGCTGCTCTTGGATTATCCAGAACCCTGACCCCAGGAGGTACACCTTGTACATGAAGGTCTTGAAGCCCACCGGTGGATGCGACCACCAGCAGATACGGACCTACCAGTTTGACTCCTTCTTGGAGTCCACGCGGACGTACTTGGGCATGGAGAGCTTTGACGATGTGCTGAACCTCTGCGACAGCTCCACCCGCTATGCCTTCCTCCAGTCCAGCAAGCAGTTCCTCCAGATGAAGCAGACCGCGTCCGCCTTAGAAAGCGGGCACGTCCGGTGGAAGCCAGCCAAGGTCCAGGAAAGGGATTTCTCGGTGGAATACCTGGTGGTCGGCAACAGAAGCCCCAGCAAGGCTGCCTGCCAGATGCTGTGCAAATGGTTGGATACCTGCTTGACCAGCAGCAGCAGCTCCCACCCTTGTGGCATAATGCAGACCCCCTGCGCTTGCTCCAGCGGAGAGGTGCTAGACCAGCCCAGCGACATCCTGGGCTTCACCAAAAAGAGGGACGATTGTTTCAAAGATGGGATTTACTTGGAGAATTGTCTGAGCAGCCCAAAGGACAGCAGTGGGCTGGATTTCTTGGGTAAGTGATGTCGTCCTGACGCTCAGCGGTGCAGAAATTGATCAGAACTTATGGCTCAGGTACAGGGGAACATTTCCCCCCTTCCACCCATTCATTGATTGGCGCAGTCAATGCCACAGCTTCAATTTGCTTTGATTTAAAGTGATCTTGGCTTGCCGTCGTTGAGGACATCAAAAACTGGATTCCAGTTTGAAAGTGATTTTGCTGTCTGTCTTTGGGGGTTGGAGTTAGGCTATTAAGAATTATAAGGAAGTTAAGAAGCATTCCTTTTCCATGGTTGCTCCCCTGGCAATATTGTTATATATCTTTAGTCGCCAAGCAAAAGCATTCCTCATTAACCAGGCCTTCAGCCTTTATATATACGTGGCCTTTTAGAGTGGGAGAGATGCCTTAAAAAACCGTTTTCATTCATTTCTTGTTTTAATGTATGTATGCGGGTGTTTTGCTTGTTTTCGTGAGTCGCTTTGAGTTTCCTTGGTCTGAAAAAGCAAGTAACTCTGAAATGGGTTAACTCTTGCTTTGCAGACATGCCATTATAAATGGCTGCTATAAATTTGCCTATGGTCTCAGGGCTGACCATAGAGGCCAATTTGGCAACTGGATAGGGCAACACAATGCCACAGCCTACTCCAGCTGTGTTAATGTTTTGGAAAGAAAGACTGGAGTTGCGCCGAATGAGCTTTGCACCGAATGAGCTTTGCAGCTTGCTTGGTGGGTGATCTAGATTTGGGTGTTTCAGCACTGAAGTCTTTACATTTTAAGCTATTGCTGCTACTATGGTGACGGGGAGGGTTTAAATTCCAAAACCAAAAATACAGAATTCATTTTATTTTTTTCCACTGAGTTTAGCATGTACTGCCTCTTCCATGCAGGATTTCCACATTTTATGCATTCTTCTATATTAAAGTTACCAGACACCCCCGTTTCCTGGGGACAGTCCCCGGGTTTACAGCTTTCTCAGCATTCACATGTACTTAGAGAACAATAAGTGTCCCCGGATTCATTGAAAAAAAATTGATAACCTTATTCTATATCAGGGGTCAGCAAACTTTTTCATCGGGGGCTGGTCCACTGTCCTGGTCTCATTGATATAGACCAGATCAGCCTCCTCCTCCATAACTGGATCATGGATGAGAGAGGTCTTACTCAAAGCCAACCTGGCATTCAGCAAAAGCAGGTGCAAACCCAAGGACTGGCTGACAGAACAACTGAAATTCCCCAGTTTGGAGGAGGAGTTGGCATGTGGCATAGTCACCAACTGCCTGTGTTGTGTGCCCCTTATCCGGCCTGCCGCACCTCTGCCACTGTACCTCCTCCTACCCTTAACCACTGTTCTAGCCCTAGCCGTAACCCAGCCCTAGCCCTAGCCCTAGCCCTAGCCCTAGCCCTAGCCCTAGCCCTAGCCCCGACCCCAACCCCAACCCCAACCCCAACCCCAACCCCAGCCCCAGCCCCAACCCTAAACCCAACCCTAACTGTAACCCTAGCCCTAGCCCTAGCCCCAGCCCCAGCCCCAGCCCCAGCCCCAGCCCCAGCCCCAACCCCAACCCCAACCCCAGCCCCAGCCCCAGCCCTGGCCCTAACCCCAACCCCAACCCCAACCCCAACCCCAACCCCAACCCTAACTCTAACCCTAACCCTAACCCTAACCCCAACCCTAACTCTAGCCCTAGCCCTAACCCTGTTCTGCTATCATCAGCTCCTCTCTTCCCAGACACATCTCCCATCAACAACAAAAAATCCTACACAAATTAAAAACAGTTAAAATAATTAAAAACAGTTTTTTAAAAACCCCCCAAAAACGAAGCCAAAGCAAAACTTTATGCATTATCCTACTCATTGGACTGAACCGTCTTCCAGCAGAGAATGCTACAACTCTCTCTCTCTCTCTCTCTCCCTCCCTCCCTCCCTCCCTCCCTCCCTCTCTCTCTCTCTCCTCCTAGCAAAGTCTTTTCCTGAGCATCCTAATCTCACTTTAGCTGCTGCTCCACGGTAGCATCTCTCTAACAGGATGTTCTGACTGCCTCAGTGCTGGCTCAGGTCTCTTCCAGAGCTTAAGGCAGGACTTGATGCCAGCTTTGGGGGTAAATGTTTTTGTGCCTGCAGTACACAAAAGCAGCAGGTGGTGTTTGTTTGAATGAATGAGAAGGCCCTTTAGGGAGGCTACTTCTGGCTCCGGGAGATGGTGGGGCCTGGTGTGCCTCTCTCAGTTAGCAGAGATGTTGACTTTTGGCTGTACATGCAGCTTATCTGAGAGATAAACAGTAGCCTGGAGAGCTGCTTGGCCGGCCATTATCTGTTGAGATGCTTTAAAAGGCTTTGTGGATTTTTGCGGTGACATCACAACAGCATGTTATTAACACAGAAATAGCAAGTTGATGGGATGTAAGTTTTAGCTGCTGGAAGCAGGAAGAGGAGCTGAAATTGCCTTGTCTGCGCCTAAGGCGGTTTCCTCCTTCTCAGTTGCCCCAGCATGTCCCCAGCCCTCCCCATTATCTTTTGGGTGGGCCCTAAGGACTTAAAAACAATTAAATCGGTTGTCTGAAAATGGCAGCTTTAATTTAGTACTGGCTAGAGCCCATTGGAGCTGATAGGGTAGAGGGCAGGGAGCCCAACACTAGGTGGCGCCAGAGTCAATGAGAGGTTCAGCTAAAGCCAATGGTAGGCAAAACTCTCTCTGTACTTAAGTATTCCTAGCAGCCATGCAGGAAAACTATTGGGACTGGTAGGGCAGAAGGCAGGGAGACAAAAACTGGTGGAGAGAAATGACAGGGGGAGGCAACAAAGTCTAGCTTCATCTCCCCCCCCCCCCACTGATTTCTACAAGTACAACACAAAGAGCTCATCCAGACTCATCCAGACCTCCTTTTGTGGCACATTTCCAAGCACAGGTCCACTGTATCTGGGACATTTTTCTTTTTCGTGGGCACTTTCCCCCCAAAAAACCTCATCTTTACCACTAAATCGGAGAAAACACCAATCTGCAGGAAACTCAGATTACTGTTTGTTCCAATTCCGCATTAAAGAGTGAGTTTTCGCAGGGGGAAGCTCAGACACAGCACTTTAAAGCGGTATTTCCCAAACTCGGGTCTCCAGCTGTTTTGGGACTACAGTTCCCATCATTCCCGACCACTGGTCCTGCTAGCTAGGGATGATGGGAGTTGTAGTCCAAAAACAGCTGGAGACCCCAAATTTGGGAAACCCAGACCTAGAAAGTGCTACACAAGAGCTGAGTATGGATGAGCCCTGAGACCAAGGAGAGGGCAGCTGATTGACAGTGCCACCCCCAGACTGGTTTTTGTAAGTAGGAAAACAGACAGTTGGAGGCTGGCTGTGGACAGATTGAGGTTGGTGAGTGGTGCCCCTCTTTCTGCAATGGACCAACCTGCACCGCTGTGCTGGTCCCGGGGGTTAATCGTGCGGCGAGGTCTGAGTCCAGTCTGAGGTTGAGGGTGTGGTATGGAGGCTGTCCATCAAAGCTGATGCGGGGTCCAAGGCAGAGAGTCGGGTGAGGTCAGGAACTCTGGCAGAAGAGCAGGACAGCGTGCAGGCAGGAACAGGCTACCAACAATGTTCCTCCTGCAACCTGGGACTGGGGCTGGCTGGCTTTTATCTGCCCCAAGGCATAGGGTGGCCCCGGTCCACAGGTGACTCGCCTCTCCTGGCCTGGAGGCGAGCACTCCTCCTGCAGGAACTTAGTTCCCTTCGCCCCTCTGCCCTTCGCCTCTGCAGCTCAGGAGAGGCTGGAGGGTTACCGGACCCAGAGGCAACCTCAGCTTCCCCTGATGGGGCTGAGAGTGGAGCACCTGCAGGCAATGGGTCCTCCATCACCTCAGGAGCCAGAGCAGACTCAGCTTGTGCCTGCACCTGAGGATCCAACACAGGTGAGGACCCTTCAGGCTCACGCCCCAGCCCCGGCTCAGCTGGTTCTGGAGGCGGGGACTCCTGTGCAGGCTGGGATTCCTCAGGTTCAGCCTCTGAGTCCGAATCCCAGGCCATCAGAACCGCTCCTTGTTATGTGTCTCCTTCTGAACCTCCTGGATCAGGCCCAATGGCTCATCTAGTTCATCATCTACTTCTCAGTGGCCACCGAAATACCTGTGGGAAACCCACACACAAGAGGAACACTC
Source organism: Podarcis liolepis (assembly GCF_965112155.1). Lineage (NCBI taxonomy): Eukaryota > Metazoa > Chordata > Lepidosauria > Squamata > Lacertidae > Podarcis > Podarcis liolepis. Next base: position 4,572,090 of record NC_139560.1, on the reverse strand, counting down.
TCCCCTCTTGTGGTTTCCAGGAACTGGCATTGAAAGGTATTATACATACGTACATTTTTGGAAGTACGCACCTGGGTGATTCTTTTCTGCAGTTGTGGCCCTCCTTGTTTACCTCATTTATTTGTTCTGTAAAATTTATGCACCTCTTGATCGTTGAAAACCTCCAAGCATTTTATGAAAATGTAAAACAGTAAAATTGAGGGGGCTGGGGGAGAATCACAGCCGCCAGTGTGGTGTAGTGGTTAGGAGCGGTGGACTCGTAATCTGGTGAACTGGGTTCACATCCCCACTCCTCCACCTGCAGCTGCTGGGTGACCTTGGGCCAGTCACGCTTCTTTGAAGTCTCTCAGCCCCACTCACCTCACAGAGTGTTTGTTGTGGGGGAGGAAGGGAAAGGAGAATGTTAGCCGCTTTGAGACTCCTTCGGGTAGTGAGTTTGGATATCAAATCCAAACTCTTCTTCTTCCTACTTTAAAACGTACAAAAGTTACAATGCTAAAACAGTTACAGATAGGTAGCCGTGTTGGTCTGCCATAGTCAAAATAAAAAAAATCCTTCCAGTAGCACCTTAAAGACCAACTAAGTTAGTTCTTGGTATGAGCTTTCGTGTGCATGCACACTTCTTCAGATACACTGAAACAGAAGTTGCCAGATCCTTCTATATAGTGAGAAGGTGGGGAGGGGTATTACTCAGAAGGGTGGTGGGAATGGGAGATTGGCAGATAGCTGAGATGAGCCTGTTGACGACTCTTAACGACTGCAATAGGTCTTACAGGAAAAGGCAAGGGGTGAGAAGGTGAAAAATGGCTTAGTCGTGTATAATGAGATAAGAATCCAATGTCTTTGTTCAGACCAGGTCTCCCAGAACTAACTTAGTTGGTCTTTAAGGTGCTACTGGAAGGAATTTTTTTTATTAATGCTAAAACAGATTAAAGCAGAACGTGTTTTCGTGAGTGCATCGTAAGGCAAAGGATCCACAATATATATCATTCATTGGAATTACACAGTGGGTTGCTAAGAGGCAGGGGGTGGCAGTTGGGGTCTGGAGGTGACGATCAGAGTTTGAAAGCTGGCATCATTGGATCAAATTCATCACTTTTGGTGCATTAATTCAACTAAAAAGTTTTAACTGGGTTTTGAATATACATGCAATTAATTGTTGCTCTTTCAAATTTTATTGTGTTATTACTACTTAGTTGGTTGTGCACGCTGCTATTCTGAAGAATGCTTTTAAGAGGATGGGGCTGGGAGCACTGGGGATGAGTTTACAGAACCAAAGTGGCGGTAGCCCAAAAAGTTTGGGAACCGCTAAAATAGATCAAGCAGAGAAAGAATGTCAAACGACACAGCTCTGGATATAGAAGGATCTGTATTAAGGAATCCCTGGGGTGTGAATATGGAAGATGGGAGGGCTGTGCTTTCTTTTTCATGTGCCCCCTTCCTTGGCTCCCGTCTCTGGATCTGAAAGCAGATGGTGCGTCGGGAGCGGGGTGGCCGGGCTCTCCGCAGAGTGTCAGTAAAACAAGCCATTATCCGAGCGCAGTGCAGATGCAGCAGAAGGCTCGGAAGCCAGGGGACTCTGCCCTGCCAGATGCCAGAACTGCTCTCATATATTTTGCATGGGGTTGGTGTGAGCCTTCCAGTATTGGGAGGGAAAGATAAATCCCCCTATTCTCTAGCTAGCTCTTCCTCGACATTCTGAAACTTTAGCAGGCACCTCTAAGCTCCCTTTACAACCAGAGCACGCGATCAGAGTGTCTGTGCTCATCTGTGCCCACAGAAAGTCCTAGATTCGAACCCTGGCAACCTCAGAGAGCTTCGTTGTGGATAATCCTGAGCGAGATGAACTTCTGATTCCTGTTTCCTATCTATGTTCCTGTTCCCGTCTCCTTCTTCTGCTTCCCATCCCAGTTTCAGTCTCTACCACAGGCATAGGCAAACTCGGCCCTCCATATGTTTTGGGACTACAACTCCCATCATCCCTAGCTAACAGGATCAGTGGTCAGGGATGATGAGAATTGTAGTCTCAAAACATCTTTCTTTTTCGTGGGCACTTCCCCCACAAAAAGCTCATCTTTACCACTAAATCGGAGAAAACAGCAATCTGCAGGAAACTCAGATTGCTGTTTGTTCCAATTCTGCATTAAAGAGTGAGTTTTGCCTATCCCTGCTCTAGCATCTCCTGGTGGGGATGGGAGAGATTCTGAAGAATAAATGCCAGTCAGTGTAGATAGCACTGAAATGAATGTACCCATGTCCTGACTCATGTATGACATCTCCTTAGGTTTCCTATGTACACAGGGTATCTCAACGTTGAAGTCCATCTTAATTATTCTGGAGGAACTATCCTACCATTAGACTCTGAATGAGGACTGAGTGGATCTCCAATGCATTCCAATGCATTATGCTGCTCTTCCAAGCACTCTTTGATTCCTTCAGAAATCAGCCGAGTAGTCTCAAACATCTGCTTCAGGTGGAATAGGGTGGGCGCTCTAACACTAGGCTGAAATTTGGGGGGAAGGGAACTTGCCGCCTTTCATGGAGCTCTTGTGATGGTTGCCAGCCATCAGGAGGAACTCCCCACAGGCGTTTATAATCACAAACCCTCTAGAAAGGGTAAATAGTGGGGGTTTCAGGACAGATGAGATACTTTTTCACACAATTCATACATTATAGGATTCACTATCACAAGATGTAGGGGAAAGATTCCATGAGGACTGACTGGAATCTTATTTTATTTTTGGAGAAATCAGTGGTTGAGAACATGCATTGCAAGCTGAAGGTGACCCAGAAACTACAATTAATTCAGAATGCGGCAGCTAGACTGGTGACTGGGAGTCGCCGCCAAGACCATATAACACCAGTCCTGAAAGACCTACATTGGTTCCTAGTACATTTCCGAGCACAATTCGAAGTGTTGGTGCTGACCTTTAAAGCCCTGAACAGCCTCGGACCAGTATACCTGAAGGAGTGTCTCTACCTCCATCGTTCTGCCCGGACACGGAGGTCCAGCGCTGAGGGCCTTCTGGCGGTTTCTCACTGCGAGAAGTGAGGTTACAGGGAACCAGGCAGAGGGCCTCCTCAGTAGTGGCCCCTGCCCTGTGGAACACCTTCCCATCAGATGTCGAGGAAATAAACAACTATCTGACTTTTAGAAGACATCTGAAGGCAGCCCTGTTTAGAGAAGTTTTTAATGTTTAATCTTTTATTGTGTTTTTAATGTTCTGTTGGGAGCCACCCAGAGTGACTGGGGAAACCCAGCCAGATGGGTGGGGTATAAATAATAAATTATTACTATTATTTTATTTTAGAGGAATCAGTGGTTGAGAACATGCATTGCAAGCTGAAGCTCCTGAGCTCAATCCCTGCCATTTCCAGGTAGGGTTGGGAAAGAACCCTGTTTGAAGAGATGAAGAGCCACTTTCAATCAGTGTAGACAATACTCAACTAGATAGGCCAATGACCTGACTTTGCACAAGTCAACCTCTTACATTCCCATGCTTTCGGCTGCTTAACTTGTTGAGTGGAGAACCTAATTGGGGGCACAGCCCACCTCAAGCAGCCCACCTGCCCTCATTTTGCTCACTCATCCCCTTCTTGAAGAGACAAGATTTCAATTCAGTCCACACTGAAAGGTGAACTCAACTAAATGGTACACGGACTGAAGCACAGCCCTCCTTCAAAATTTGCACCTCTCTGAATTTTTGCAGCAAATGCTCTGGCCAAGTAATGTGGACATAACTACATAGGCTGGGGTGATGTGTGCATACACACCCACGCATGAAAACAGTGAGAGTAGTATACAAAATAAGCCCTATTAGGGAGACATGCTTCACAAAAATGTGTATATTAAGGAGAATTGCATACAGATGTGTATATTGGGAGAAATTTGCAGTAAAAATCTGACGAATTTTCACGCATATGATTAAAAAAAGGAAAACCCTCAGAAACTGATGTGGAAATGTGGGGAACTAAAGCTCAGATTGGAAAAATGAGCAGCTGAAACTGAAAATGACAGATTTGGCCAGCCCTCAGAGGGCCACAGGTTCCTCATGCCTGGTCTACAATGAGCATACGTAGTAAATAATTGCATTATGATAACGTGGGCATCACCTCACGGTGAGAGAAGGCAGAAGCTTTTCCAATCTGAGCTGCCTTTCCAGCATTTAAATAAAACCTATTTCCTTTTTATATGATATAAAGGAGGAGGCAGGAAGGTAGAAAACGAAAGGCCTTGCTTCTGTTCCCTGCTCAATAGCTTATGAACATGATAACAATGCGGAAATATCAGCAGTTACCTGCCGACTGTCCCATTGGTGCTTCACGGAGACGAGAGGTGGAATTTACATCCAGTTTCGCAAGGGAGTTTTACAGGCAACTACTTCCATTATTGCTGAGGGGACTTTTATGTGTAATTTAATGAGCAGCGCCACGGCAAACAGCTTAACTGCTCAGTTTGGTGTCATTCTTTCCAAGTTCAGTGTTATTTAACACCCTCTCAGACTCGGGCAATGGAGACAATTCCTCCAAGGTGCTTTTGCAGCAGAATACAGGGGTGGAAATGAGAGTGGAGAGAAATCAGTGCACAGTAGTAATAATAATAATAATTTATTATTTATACCCCGCCCATCTGGCTGGGTTTCCCCAGCCACTCTGGGCGGCTTCCAACAAAATATTAAAATACAATGGTCTATTAAACATTAAGAGCTTCCCTAAACAGGGCTGCCTTCAGGTGTCTTCTAAAAGTCTGGTAGTTGTTCTTCTCTTTGACATCTGGTGGGAGGGTGTTCCACAGGGCGGGTGCCACTACCGAGAAGGCCCTCTGCCTGGTTCCCTGTAACTTGGCTTCTCGCAGCGAGGGAACTGCCAGAAGGCCCTCGGAGCTGGACCTAGTGTCAGGGCAGAACGATGGGTGTGGAGATGCTCCTTCAGGTATACTTTAGAGTGGTGTTTAAATGATAGCAGAGCTGGGACCATGGGGGAAGGGAAGGGACTGTAGATGGGAAACTTCACCCACCAACCCCAAAATGATCTTCTGAGGCCCCTGCCCTGAATTTTTCACTTCCATTATTTTAAAGGAGCAAATCTCCAGATATTCTACTGATGTGAATATCAAGCCTGCAGGAAACATGTGATCCTTAAGATGTCTCAACCTGGCCTTCAGGACTTGGAATTTGTGTACACCATTTTGATCAATATACACATATAATTTTTGAGAGGCAATTTACCCATATATAATGCAAGATGGCAGGGAGACTTGCCCAGGCCTAGCCAACATCTTGATCTTTAGTCTTCTGTATGTAGAAATGGTTTTCCACAATGGAACATTTCATCAGGTGAGACCCCACCTGCGCAACAAAGTGGTACAGCTCAGACTGCAGGATGGATAAATCCTTCAGTTTCTCTCAGTTTCTAATTTGTTCCACTTTTTAGTTCAGTTCCTCGCATTTCCACATCAGTTTCCATGTTCTCAAAAAGCCCTTGTGAAGATTCATCTCCTTGTGAATTTCTCCTAATATGCTGTTTTGCCCAATATGCACATTTTTTTGCATATTCCCTATTTTGATGCATTTTTGCATGTCGTTTTCACTAATGTACACATTCTCATACACAGCTTTCCCCTAATATAGGAACATTTGAGCATGTTACTAGTTGGAAGAGCTGAATTACAAAATCTGAAGAAGTGTGGCTTTCAAAGGACAGTTTTGTTTTGGCTCGAAAGGTGCAAATCAGGTAGCTTCTCCTTAAAATGCTCTTCCACAGCTTGCCATGGGGGAAATTGATCCAGGTGGACTATGGTGTCTCTGTTTACCCAGGTGATGCCGTATTGAGCCCCCACAGTGCTCTGATTTATTAATCCAAAAGGGACTTTCCCCCTCTCCTCTCTGCCTGCCCACACATCTTATTTTTAGTTTTTATGTGCAGGACACGGGCCCGACCTATTTACATATCCTTCTCATCAGCGTTCTAAGTCTTAATGGCTTCCTAATGCAGCCCTAATGGGATGGGACATGCTCTAAACGCTGCATGCCGCAATTACATATACGTTGCCGAGCCTCTGTGTTTTGCTCAGAATTCAAAATCATGCCATAGCAATTCTGCATGGTAGCACACTTCATTAAGTAAGATAGTCATTGTGGCCCCCGCATGACCCATCCAGCTAAATGAATGCTTACTGACTTGGGGTATGGATGGCTACCAAGTTAGCAATAACGCAACCTGATCTGGTTCAGCTGGTGTGCTTGGGAATTTACCAATATACCGTCATCAGAAAGACGGGAGTGGGAAATTCTCCATAAGTATTCCCCCCCCAACTTAAAAAAGAAGGCATGACCTAGGAGAATAGAGTTAGAGGGAGAGAAGGGATGGCTAGGTGAACAAAAAACGATGGGAAAGTACTGATTTATTTCATAAAACGTATACAGTGGTACCTCTGGTTGTGAACGGGATCTGTTCCGGAGGCCCGTTCGCAACACGAAAAGAGTGCAACCCGCAGTGGCGCGCCTGGGCCTGCGCATGCGCAGCTTGCGATTTGCCACTTTTGCGCATGTGCATGACATCATTTTGCACTTCTGCACATGTGCAAGCGGCAAAACCCGGAAGTAATCCTTTCCGGTACTTCCGGGTCACGATGGGACGTAACCTGAAAGAACGTAAAATGAAGCTGACGTAACATGAGGTATGAGTGTACACTGCTTGGTTGTAAAAGAAAACTTCAACGTGGTCTACAAAAATGGGGGGGGGGTACCCAGTAAAATTACCAATAGAAAGAATTAATAACAATTAATTACAAAACGCTAAGCTAGGAAGACACTAAAAACAGATTAAAACTTGCCACAAACTTTCTGAACATCTGGATAGGCTCACCTGAACAGAAATGTTTTTAGCGGTTGCCAAAAAGAGCGCACGGAGAGCGCCTGCCTGATATCAATAGGCAGGGAGTTCCGAAGTTTCATTGCTGCCACACTGAAAGATCGAGTTCTTACAAATGCAGAACAGGTGTCAGTTCTGCAGATCAAAGTGGTCAGAACGATGGAATTATTAGATGGCGTTTTGGCTTGATCTAGTGGGTTCTTCATATTTTTGCTCACCTATACCTCCCCCCCGGACGCAGGTGGCACTGTGGGTTAAACCACAGAGCCTAGGACTTGCCGATCAGAAGGTCGGCGGTTCGAATCCCCGCGATGGGGTGAGCTCCCATTGTTCTGTCCCTGCTCCTGCCAACCTAGCAGTTTGAAAGCACGTCAAAGTACAAGTAGATAAATAGGTACCGCTCTGGCGGGAAGGTAAACAGAGTTTCCGTGTGCTGCTCTGGTTCGCCAGAAGTGGCTTAGTCATGCTGGCCACATTACCCGGAAGCTGTTGGGGGACAAAGTCCCTCACCCAGACTGTTGGGTGGCTTTTGATAAGCATTCATTGGTTGCTCAGTTCTGCCTCTGGCTCCTCCCACCCCTGTCATGTGACACCCTCCCCTAAGGTTGCCTAGAGGGCAATACAGCCTTTGGGCTGAATAAATGTTCCCCGCCCCCATCGACCACATGTGTGCAGGAGGTTTCTGGATGAAGAGTGAGATGAGAGGCCAGTGAACAGAGTTAAGATGGAATCATAGAATTGTACCAGAGATGGAAAGAGGACCAAGTCCCAACCAGAGAAGAATGACAGATTAAGTTGATGGATTATGACGAAATTGCAAAAATGACCAAAAGAATCAGAAATCAGGAAGACCAAAATTTCAATAAGGAATGGGGGAAATTTATAATTTATCTGAAAAACCATTGTAAACAGTTAAAATCGTTAGGGGGATTGGAATAACACTTGTAGTTTAAAAGCGAATTTTGGATATAATGGAGATGTAAAAGATTTGGATTATTATAAAAGATGCAGGAGGAAATGATTAACGAACGATAGGACCCACAAAGGGAAGAAGGGAAGTCCAGGAGATTCTGTGGAATCTTGTTTTTATGGTCTGTGTTGTATGTTTGTGATTGTAAAATTTTAATTTGAAATTGTAGGGTTGAGAATTGTAGGGTTGGAAGGACCCAAAGGGTCATCTAACCTAACCCCCTGCTTGAAGCAACAAGAGTGGTGTGAATGAGTTTGCTTCCTTTGGTTCAAAATTCAGTTTTGCCCTGTGGCCAATGACCTCGCTGGAAATAATCCACTTCCTTGTGGCTTCCAGGCTGGCCTCCTCTGTCAGGAGCTCGTCCTACACTCAGGTAGGACCCTGGCAGAGACACATGCCTGACTGACATGTTGTTTCCCTCCTGGTTGATCATTCAGGAGCTTCAAAAGCTTTATTCTGCCCAAACATCACAGCAACTGATGCCAACCGACACCGGCACACTTAGGGATCTGCTGAGTATGCGCATCATGTGTAACAGACCTCAGCAACTCAGCGTTTTGGCTAATCTACTTTATTTACATATACAGTCATACCTCAGGTTGAAGTTGCTTTAGGTTGAACGCTTTCGGGTTGTTCTCCGCAGTGACCTGGAAGTAACGGAACACATTACTTCTGGGTTTTGCCACTCGCGCATGCACAGATGGTCAAAATGACATCACGCACATACGCGGAAGTGGCGAATTGTGACCCGCACACGCAGGTTGCATTCGCTTCAGGATGCGAACGGGGCTCTGGAACAGATCCTGTTTGTATCCAGAGGTACCACTGTAAACACACACGGAGTACTGCAACATGGCTCTCTCTCTCTCTAGCATCAGACAGCAAAGAGAAAAAAACAAAGGACAATAGTCCCACTTCACGGAACACAGTAACACAAACATCCTGTCTCCGTCACTTCCCACTCTGTGGAGTCAGAACATATACCGTCATGTGTTAGATGAAAATCCCATGACTGCAATCATGGAGCAGGAATTCTAATATCCTCTACCCTCTAGCCAGGATCAGTCCTGCAGATCCTCACTTTGAGCTCGTGTGCTTGGGCAGCTCCAAGCGACAGGCGTTCCCATAAATGCTCGGATAGAATAGCATCCGCAGAACTCCGATCTTTCTTCCCCGGGAACCACCAGTTTGCTGTCATCAAAATAATCCGCAGGGCTTTGGCTGTTTACAAGCTGGAAGCTGACAGGGCGACTGGTGGCCAAACCAGCGCTGAGTGCCAGGTCTTTGACCTGGGCAAATTTACAAAGTAAAGCTGGGCCTGCCAGTGCGGTCAGAATTCTTGCATGCTCGCAGCTGGCAGGAGGCCCTGACCATCACCTTTCCTTGCTATCTCACTTCCTGATATCGAATCAGAGATCCTTCCTTTTGTCGCTGCAAATCCTAGCCTTCCATTGCATGCCCACTAACCTGGCCTAGAGGCTTATTACAGGAATTGCTTTATAATAGAAATGTGTAATAGGGTTGTGCTGATAAATGTACCTTCCATTTCGTTATTTCTCCTTCTGCTTTACAGGAACAGTTATTTTTAATGATTACTCAGAAATTCCAAACTGGTGGAGAACCCCGCCATGCTAGACCCAGGGCTTGCAAAAACCATCTAGGTTTTTAATATCAAAAATTTACTGAATATGCAACTTTAAAACAGCTGCTTCATAAAACAATTATTATACAGTGGACCCTCTGGATACAAATTAAATTTGTTCTGGGGATCTGTCTGTAACCTGAAAATTCCGTAGTTCAGAGGCACCACTTCTGCGCATATGCACGGCGAGATTGAGTGCTTCTGCGCATGTGCAAAGTGCGCAGAGCACTTCTGCGCATGCACGTGTGACGAAACCCGGAAGTATACACTTCCAGGTTTGCTGCGTTCGTAACCCGAAAGTTGTGTATCCAGAGCGGTACATAACTAGAGGGTCCACTGCAGTCAACAATGGCCAATAGTTATGCCTGCATTCAATACAGGATCATAGAACACTAAAATATGCTGGATCTGACCATCTAGCCCATTCTAGTCCATTATTGTTTACACTGACTGTCAGTGGCTCTCTATAGTTTTTATTTTTTATTTTTAATAAGTTTTATAAGGGTTTATAGAGAAAAATACAAAATGTAATATATTTTCTCTTTTTTTATCCAAACTAAAACTTTGATCTAAATACAATAAAATATAAAGGGAAAAAAGGGGGGAGGAGAAAGGAGTAGAAAAAGAAAAAGGAAGAAAAAAAGAATAGAAAGGAAGTTGAAAGAGAGAAAAATAAAATTCAGAAATTAAATAACTTCCAATTCTTCATTTGTCCGCTATATATAAACAATATTCATTTCATCCACTCCAATATAACACCCAACAAAGCCACTTTCTATAAACAAACATTATCTTCAATCCTCAAATCCAAATATCACCATTTCTTTTTCTTTCCATGTAAAAAGTCTATGAGAGGTTTCCAATCTTTAACAAATGTTAAGAATGACTTTTCTCTCATCAAACATGTCAATTTCACCATCTCAGCTAAGTCTGTTAATTTTAAAAGCTGTTCTTCCATTGTTGGTCACCATCATCTTTGTGCACAGAGATATTTTTAGTCAGGATCATGCCCAGTCCTGCCTGGAGATTCTCCCAGGGACTGAACTTGGAACTTTCTTCAGGCAAGATAGATACTTTACCACTGAGCTGTATGGTCCTTCTGACACATGCAAATGTATTGTTATGCACCACCCCAATCTCTGTGCAGTGAGAGATTTCGGGTGGGGTGGGGTTCCAGGGGCTGACTGAGGATCCAATCAATTATTTTATTTGTATGACACCTTTTCACAAGGTGGCTGACAACATATAAAGCAAACTATAAACATAACAGGAGCAGTTGTGAGCAATAGACAAAACATCAAAAAGGTTTTGGTTTTCTTGGAATGAGGGTCAGTGGAGAGTGTGGTGTCTTTAGAATATGTTGGTTTTATTTACGCATATATGCAACTTGAGCATAAGGTGTGGGGCTTGCGCCATTCTTCTTCTTTGGCGATCACTTGTAGCCGAGTAAGACTGTCTTCCATAAACACAGTTTTAACAGTGAGTCCGTAAGTGACTGTGGAGGCCAATTCTGGATCCACACATCCTTCCACAGTGGGGACGTTGGTTTCCGGGTGGGAGTTGATCATGGTGAGAGTTTGCCAAGCGTGCCTTCCTCTTAGCACGTTTCTCCCTTGCGTCCTGAGTTCGAGTGTCTTCAAAGCCCACAACACCTTTGGTAAAGGCTGTTCTCCAATTGGAGCGCTCGCAGGCAAGTGTTTCCCAATTGTTGGTGCTTATACTACATTTTTAAAGATTTGCCTTGAGCCAGTCTTTAAACCTCTTTTGTTGACCACCAGCATTACACTTTCCATTTTTAAGTTTGGAATAGAGTAGTTGCTTGGGAAGACAATCCTCAGGCATCCACACAACATGACCAGTCCAATGAAGGTGATGTTGAAGAATCATTGCTTCAACACTGGTGATCTTTGCTTCTTCCAGTACACTGGTATTAGTTCGCCTGTCTTCCCAAGTGAAGTGTACAATTTTTCACCCCAATGAATCTTTCTTTGCCATTAGTCATAGCCTTGAATCCAGCACAGATCAAACATGCCTCTGTGTCTCCCGCTTCCAGCCTGTTTTCTGCTCACTCTCAACCACACTACTCTGGTTATTGTCCTTCAACCTAGCAGCTAGGTGAGAGGGTTCCCCACGAGGGAACCATCCCTTCCTTGCCGGTCTTGCAACCCTGGCTCATTCTTTTGGGGTGCAGATGAGGAGACTTAAGTGGGCAGATATGGTCATTATCTTACAAAATAGCTTGACTGACTAATTCAGCAACAGAATCCTTTGTTAGATTCTAACTACAATTCCCATCATCTCTATGCATTTTGTGCATGCTTTATCCTTGCTGTTGTTTAGTCGTTTAGTCATGTCCAACTCTTTGTGACCCCATGGACCAGAGCACACCAGGCACTCTTGTCTTCCACTGCCTCCCGCAGTTTGGTCAAACTCATGCTGGTAGATTCTAGAACACTGTCCAACCATCTCATCCTCTGTCGTCCCCTTCTCCTTGTGCTCTCCATCTTTCCTAACATCAGGGTCTTCCAGGGAGCTTCTCCTCTCATGAGGTGGCCAAAGTATTGGAGCCTCAGCTTCAGGATCTGTCCTTCCAGTGAGCACTCAGGGCTGATTTCCTTCAGAATGGAGAGGTTTGATCTTCTTGCAGTCCATGGGACTCTCAAGAGTCTCTTCCAGTACCATAATTCAAAAGCATCAATTCTTCGGCGATCAGCCTTCTTTATGGTCCAGCTCTCACTTCCATACATCACTACTGGGAAAACCATAGCTTTAACTATACGGACCTTTGTCGGCAAGGTGATGTCTCTGCTTTTTATCCTAGTATTTGCATTTTCTGTATTCATTTCTTGATTGGCCAATAGGCACTGCAAAATTCTGGGAAGTGAAAAAGTGGTTGTGCTTCTATTTGCACAAATAATTGCAAATAAGCTAGGTTCCCCTTTGCATGTGAACGGAATCAAATTTCTCCACGCACCCCTACTAACAGGTCTAGCTTCTAATCAGAGAGAGTGATTTGTTTAGATTCCTCCTCACCTACGCAGCTCATGTGGGCAAGCTGCTTTCCCCTCAACTCAGCCTACCTCCCAGGGTTGTTGTGAGGCTAAAGTGACAACTCTGTGCATGCTTTCTTGAGCAACGTGGAATAAGGGGTGGTTGCCTCTGTTCGTAATCCATGCCGACTCTGCTATCTGGGCACACCAGTCCTGTAGACCCATATGCAGCGTTGAAAGTGCCACTCGGTTGAATACGATAATCCTGCCACCATAAAAAATATTTTAATTAAAATTCCACATGCTCCCCTCGCCGCCGCCTCTGCCCCTCCCTCCCTCTCTCCCCCAAATGGAACATCTAGTGCCATTTGGAAAAAGGGGGGGGAGGGAGGGAGAGAGAGAATAAAACCCACACTCATTCCACAATTAAATAATTGAATGATCTTCTTGCAAAAATGAAGTAGCCTGCTGCTTGCCCCCTCCCCAGCGTATTGCAGTCTTATTTCCCTCTCCCTCGCCTCCTTTTTAACACCCAACCTCACTCCCCCCCCCCGCTCTGGTGAGATAAGACTGCCACTCTTGAAAGCCATTTTAAATATTCATGTTTTAATTAACGGACTTTATTGCATGAACTCTGTGTTAGACAATAAAAGGGACTTGCCAGAGGCTCCGCACATTTTGTGTTTGCTCTTGGAAGTGTGGGGGGAGGGAGCTGAGAAGTGAAAGAGCTAATGTGCTTCCTCAGTCAACATTTGCAAGATGGATGGAATGGGGGCACGGCAGTTCGCGCGCTGGTTACTCTGCGACTGGATTACGGCAATGCGCTCCTTGCAGAGCTTCCCTTGCTCCTGATCCTTAAGCTGGAGTTGGTGCAGAATGCAGCAGTACGGTTGCTGCCAGAGCGGAGCTTGTCAGCATTTAACACCTGTGGCTCAGAGATCAGCACTGGTTGCAGATTTGCTGCCAGGCCAGGCTCAAGGTGCTACTATATTATATAGGTGTCTAAACCACCAAGCCTCTTGGGCTTACTGATCAGAAGGTTGGCGGTTCAAATCCCTGCAATGGAGTGATCTCCCGTTGCTATGTCCCAGCTCCTGCTAACCTAGCAATTTGAAAGCATACCAGTGCAAGTAGATAAATAGGTACTGCTGTGACGGGAAGGTAAACGACATTTCCGTGCGCTCTGGTTTCCGTCATGGTGTTCTGTTGCACCAGAAGAGGTTTAGTCCTGCTGGCCACATGACCTGGAAAGCTGTATGTGGACAAACGCCGGCTCCCTCGGCCTGAAAGTGAGATGAGCGTCACAACCCCATAGTCACCTTTGACTGGACTTAACCATCCATGGTGTCATGGTCCGGTCTATGAGTGATCGAAGTCCCAGCTGAGGACATCGGGACCGGGGGCAAGATGGTAGGGTGGGATCAGGAACGAGAGTCCAGAAGCCAGGGGTCCGAGGGCTGGGAATCAGGAAGTCACGAAGTCAGTGGTCCGAGGGTTGAGAAGCAAGGAATCAAGAAGCCGAGGACCAGGAAGCAAGAAGCCAAATGCAGCAAGGCAGGAAACGTGTTGCTGTGTCAAAGAGCGGAAGGGAAATGCTGACCTTATATCCCTTCCTGGCTCTTGCCACCAGGTGTTGTGAGTTACCAAGTGGCCTCACCTGTGCGGCCGCGCCTTGCCTCTCCGGAACAAACTTAGGAAGGCCCCAGTCCTGTGAAGCCCTACTGGTCACAGGGCCCAGCTCCTGCACACACTCCTGACACAGGGGTCCTTTACTTTTACCTTAGTATATAAAGCCCTTAGCAACTGGGGACCAGCGTACCTGTGATATAGCCTTATGAGGCTTTGCCCACTTTCTGCTTCTGGTCCTTCCCACCGCTGCCATGTAAGCCCCAGGGGGTTTCCATGAAACAGATGTGGCCTTCAGGCTGAAAAAAACTTCTGCAGTCCAGCAAAAGGAGGAACATTTTTTATATATATAAAAAAAAAATTTATTGGTTTTACAAAATTTTTTAAAACAAACACATAAAAAGACATATAAACATGTATTGTTTCATAACATTTTTTCCATAAACCTCTCTTCTTGGACTCCCCCATACCTCCCCTTTCTGCATCCCAATGTCCATAGTTTTTTGACAACTTCTAAATATTTCTTTCCAACCTCTGTCATCTTAATCTTTTCTTTAATCTAATCTTATATCACTGTAACCCTTTCTTTCTGAAAACCTCGACATTCTAGCATTCATCAAGTTTATAGTAGTCCTTAAGATAAATTTTAAATTTCTTCCATTCTTCTTCCGCCGTCTCCTTTCCCTGATCACGGATTCTGCCAGTCATCTCAGCCAGTGTCATGTAGTCCATCACTTTGATCTGCCATTCTTCCAGGGTGGGTAAATCTTGTGTCTTCCACTACTTTGCGATAAGTATTCTTGCTGCTGTTGTCGCATACATAAAGAAAGTTCTATCTTTCTTTGACACCAATTGGCCGACAATGCCCAAGAGAAAGGCCTCTGGTTTCTTAGGGAAAGTACATTTAAGTACCTTTTTCATTTCATTATATATCATTTCTCAGAAAGCCTTAATCTTCGGGCATGTCCACCAAAAATGATAGAAAGTGCCTTCAGTTGCAAAAGGAGGAACATTAGGGGCTGGACTAGATGATCCCTAAGATACCTTCTAACTCTGCAGTTCTATTAATATTTTTGCAGTGTCTCATGATCCACCCAGCACTGGATTTAGGGCAGTTTGGGCAGTTACCCTACACAGGAAGCCAAGCCAAGAAGGTCCAAAATGAATAAGATCCTTAACTGAGATGATCCATTTTGGGGCACCAAATTTTGGCCTTGCACAAGGAACCATATTACAAAAGTTTACCATATGGGATGGACTTTAGTAAACTTCTTCAGGTGCAAGGTGATCTTTGCAGACTGCTTGAACATAGCCAGTGAGGGGGCTGACCATCTTTTATTTTAGACCCACAAGGCCATGTTCGGGCAGTCCGGGGACAATGAAACGGCAGCCCAGATCAGTGAACAAAACAAGCCTGTCTCTTGATGCCATTGTCAACAATTTGTTTGTGGTCCTGGACTCTTTTGGGAGGAAGGGTGGGATAAGAATTGAAGAAATGAACCAGTTTGCACCAACAATGGTAGGGGAGGAAGGTCTGCCCTGCTAAGGATAAGGAGCCCTCGCTCTTTAGCAGCCGGAATTGCCATCCTCCTCCTCCTCCTCCTCAAGGAATTATTCTGAACAGCCGATCTTTCTGCAAGAGTTGAGGCTCTGCTTTGCTTTTATATGGAAATGCATGTGGTGACCTTTCTTTTAGCAAGCGTAGGTGAAGACCTCCACATGTCTCCTAACCAAAAAACAGAATTGTCTCTCCAGAAAAACATGCATTAATGTGGACCGGGTGCAAATGTGGTTTCCTCAGGACCTGGCCCTCATTGTGAGCTGAGATGGCGCATTCCATTTGTTTGAATTGCTTATAGATCTCGTTAATTGCCTGAGTTTTCGGACTGATAATTAAATGTTAATGGAAAGAGGACGCAGAGGTTCACCAAGCACTGCTGAAAAACAGTAGTCCTCACCTGACTTCACGTTGAAAAGGGGAGCTGGTAGGCATCTCCTACCCTGGAGATCAAGAAGAGGTCTGGGTCTGAGTTAAATGTTAAGCAAAATGCTCCACAGACATCACTGAAATAATTCAGGCTGCTTCAGGAGTCCCTATAGGGTCATTACCTGGATGAGCCTCCGGATTAAGAGTTTGATTCAGTTTGTGCTTAAAAAGTAATTCACACTTTTCAAAGGAGTATGCAAAACAAAACATGGGCATCCAAGTTTTTGCAATGTGGTTCTGCAAGCAGTGGGTAATGTGTACAGAAATGCACATACTAAGTTGGTGGTGGTGTTTAGTCGTTTAGTCGTGTCTGACTCTTCGTGACCCCATGGACCAGAGCACGCCAGGCACTCCTGTCTTCCACTGCCTCCCGCAGTTTGGTCAAACTCATGCTGGTAGCTTTAAGAACACTGTCCCACCATCTCGTCCTCTGCCATCCCCTTTTCCTTGTGCCCTCCATCTTTCCCAACATCAGGGTCTTTCCCAGGGAGTCTTCTCTTCTCATGAGGTGGCCAAAGTCTTGGAGCCTCAGCTTCAGGATCTGTCCTTCCAGTGAGCAGTCAGCACTGATTTCCTTCAGAATGGAGAGGTTTGATCATCTTGCAATCCATGGGACTCTCAAGAGTCTCCTCCAGCACCATAATTCAAAACATGCTAAGGTAGTATACTCATTTTTATGCACACTCTACCGTGCTAAAATAGACTGTGCATAAAAATGAGTATACTCGTGAGAATAATATGCAAAAATATATATTATATTAGGGGAAATTGCTTTGCAAAGATGTGTACATTATGAGAAACTTGCAATGATATAGAAATATGGGGAACTGGAATCTAAGATAGGAAGAATGAGAAACTGAGAAAAATTGAAACTTACTTATTCATCCACCCCTACGCTAGAATTAAAATCTTTCTTTCAAAAAAAAAAAGTCAAGGAGACCATTGCGTGTGACAGCGGATGGCTTGCTTGTTTATTTTTGGTGCATTAGTTTTTCGAAGTGAAGTTTAGACCTATTTACAGAACTTGCTGCTTGGGTGTGACAGGAAAAGAGCCGGATTATTTTTAAAAATGTGTTTTCAGAACCCAAACTTGCTGCTGTTGATGAGTGTGTTGCCCAGAGAGTTCAAAAGCAGGCCGAGTCCTGTGATGGTCAAGTGTCCTGTCCAGGCCATCACCATTGTCAGAAAGAATAAAGGTTCGCGGAATCGACACTTTGGCCACAACACTTTGCAGTGAGGCCCGTGGCAAGCGGCAAAAGTGACCAACCGGATTTTGCATTCCTCGTGCGATAAGGTTAGGAGAGGTCCCTTGCCCTGGGTGAGCTTTCTCTTTCCATCTTATTCCCGACTTCCTCTTCCAGCTCAATGGCTCCCCGCGCCCAACCCTAAGCGCTTTCTCTCCTTTGCGTGGCAGCATCTAATATTTATAAACAGAAACAATCAGGAGAACGAAAGATGGCAGGGACCCGTGGTGGCAACGGAGTCGTCTCTCGGCTTCCTGCCTGGAGGAGGAGTAGTTGACCTTTCTTCCCTCTCCCTGCCTCCCTCCCACCCCACCCCCCCACTGTGTGTAGCAGATGGTGCTCCGTTTCCAAGAGAAGTTCGAAAGGCAAAGCTCTAGACACAGCCTTTTCAAGTTGACTGCTGACAAAGGCCATCTAGGTTACCTTCATGGTAAGGCCTGGTTCCTTTCCCTTCTGCTCATCATCCAGTTTTCTCCTTGACCTGAACCCAGTCATGCCATTTTCCTCCAGTTAAATAGAGGCCTGGTTCTTGTGGAAGTGGTCACCAACTTGCATCAGGGCTACTGTCACAGTCCAGTTCATGGGTGATCAAAGTCCCGGCTGGGCACGTTGGGACCAGGGGCAAGATGGTGGGGTGGGAGCAGGAACAGGAGTCTAGAAGCCAGGAGTCAGGAAGCCAAGGGTCAGGAAGCAAAGAGTCAGGAAGTCAAGGGTCCAAGGATCAAAAAGCAAGGAGTCACAAAGTCAGGGGTCCCAGGATCAAGAAGCAAGGAGTCAAGGAGCCAAACACAGCAAGGCAGGGGAATGTGTTGCTGTGGCAAAGAGCTGAAGGGAAATGCTGACCTTATATCCCTTCCCAGCTCTTGCCACCAGGTGCTGTGAGTTATCAATCGGCTTCACCTGTGCAGCCATGCCTTGCCTCTTCAGAACAAACTTAGGAAGGCCCCAGTCCTGCAAAGTGCTACTGGTCCCAGGGCCTGGCTCCTGCACACACTCCTGACAGCTGCAGCCCTTTAGACTGAAAGTGAACGGTCACGTTTTCACCGATTCAAAAACTATTAGCCCGCATTTTCCAACCAAACCAGGTCAGTACAAGAGCAGCCTCCCCGCGTGTGATTCCTAGCAACTGGGGTTCAGAAACATTGCTTCCTCTGACCATGGAGGCAGAGCATAGCCATCATGGCTAGTGGTCACAGATAATAGTAATAACAACAACAACAATAAATTTTATTTATACCCCGCCTCCCTGGCCAGAGCCAGGCTCAGGGCGGCTAACACCAGTAAAATTAGAGTAGAAACATAATGGGGGGGGGGGACGACCCAATTTAAAATACAGGTTAAAATGCAATTTAAAATGCAGCCTCATTTTAATAGTAGCCCATAGATCAAAACCATAAGGGGAGGGAAACATAAGGGTCAGACTGAGTCCAAACCAAAGGCCAGGCGGAACAGCTCTGTCTTGCAGGCCCTGTGGAAAGATGTCAAGTCCCGCAGAGCCCTAGTCTCCTGTGACAGAGCGTTCCACCAAGTTGGGGCCAGTACTGAAAAGGCCCTAGCCCTAGTTGAGACCTTCTCCTCCATGAATTTGTCTGGTGTTCTTTTCAAGCCATCCAAGTTGGTTGCCATCACTGCTGCCTCTGGGAGCGAGATCCATAGTTTAACAGTGTGCTGCTGTTTCTTTTATCTGTCTTGACTCTTCCAACATTCAGCTTTGTTGAAAGCCTACCAGTTGAAGTATTATGAGAGAGGGAGAAAAAATTCTCTATCTGCTTTCTGCATATCAGGCATCATCTTATAAACCCCTATCATGTCTCCTCTTACTTGCCTCTTCTATAAATTAGGTAAAGGGACCTCTGACCATTAGGTCCAGTCATGGCTGACTCTGGGGTTGCGGTGCTCATCTCGCTTTATTGGCCGAGGGAGCCGGCGTACAGCTTCCGGGTCATGTGGCCAGCATGACTAAGCTGCTTCTGGCGAACCAGAGCAGCGCACGGAAACGCCGTTTACCTTCCCACCAGAGCGGTACCTATTTATCTAGTTGCACTTTGACATGTTTTTGAACTGCTAGGTTGGCAGGAGCAGGGACCGAGCAATGGGAGCTCACCCCGTCACGGGGATTCGAACCGCCGACCTTCTGATCAGCAAGTCCTAGGCTCTGTGGTTTAACCCACAGTGCCACCTGCGTCCCTTTCTATAAATTTGAAGTGCCCAAATATTGTAACCTTTCTTCGTAAGTTCATCCTGTCAATCGTTTCCCCTTTTCTGAACCTTTTCCAGCTCTACAATTGCCTCCTTGAGGTGAGGTGACCAGAATGGTACACATTAGCTCAACTGTGGTCACACCATAACGACTTTATGATATTGGCAGTTCTGTTTTCCATTCATTTCCTAATGATCCCTAGCATGGCATCCCCCTTTTTCACAGATGCTACACACTGGACCACACTTTCATTTAGCTATCCATTATCAGTCATATGCTTCATGTACAGACACAAGATACCGTATTTTTCGCTCTATAAGACGCACCAGACCACAAGACGCACCTAGTTTTTGGAGGAGGAAAACAAGAAAAAAAATATTCTGAATCTCAGAAGCCAGAACAGCAAGAGGGGTAACTGTGCAGTGAAAGCAGCAATCCCTCTTGCTGTTCTGGCTTCTGGGATAGCTGCGCAGCCTGCATTTGCTCCATAAGACGCACACACATTTCCCCTTACTTTTTAGGAGGGAAAAAGTGAGTCTTATAGAGCAAAAAATAAGGTACTTCTTAATGTCAGGCGATTGGAGGAGGGGAGGAATCAGGATTTCATGCCAGGATTCTGTTGGCATCTGTCTGTCTCAAGAGACAATGGAGTCCGCTTCAGGGGGTGAGGTCAAAGTGCTGCAATATCAGCACCCAAGTGACCTCCTAGGGACACAAATCTGGGCATTGTGTATGGAGGTCCTGGCTTGTCCAGATGACAAGATCCCCTCTCAGCCTCACTGATGTGGTCCAAAAGAAAGCAGAGCAGTATATTGGGACCAGATTGCCAGAAGGAAGCGTACAATGCACTATCCAACTGTCTGAGGGACTTCACCCCAGATTTGTGTAGGGTTTACTCCTTAGCGTTTTCTCTCTCTCCTGAAGATATCCCGCAAGGTAGCAGAGGTTTAGGATCAGAGTTTTCCTTCTCCTAGATGGGCGACCTTCAAGCATAGATGAGCCTCGTTTGTCCCTCACTTTGCTTTACACCACATGCAGAAACTGCCTTTTTGACTGTTGGACTCACTATTGGCCTTGTCCATTTAATCTGCGGGAGCCTGACTATGCATTCCAGATCACTTTGGAGGCATCAATGCTTTTGAATACCTGTTGCTGGAAACCACAAGAGGGAAGAGGGCTCTGTTTCCCACAAACATCTGGTTGGCCACCGTGAGAACAGGATGACGAATGAGAAGGACCAATGGCCTGATCCACCGGTTTCTCCTTATGTTCTTAGAGAATGAGTGACTAGCCAGATATCTACAGCACAAACATTTGCCAACTATATGTCCTTCAAAATGCAATTATTATTATTTTATCTTTGATGGCAAGCAATTTGGTTCAAGCCCCTCCGGGGGCTGTGAAGCTCATCAGTGACCTCCTGCTCTTCTTCTGCATATTGTCTATTTAGGATTCTGCTTACAGCTTTCATCATAAGAGAGGGGAGACCCCCTGTCAGCTGCGCTTGACAGGCTCCCACACGCCAGCTTGAGGGTCTCAGTGGAACGATGGCACAAAGTGTTCTCTTGTCTGTTGGCGTAACCCCAATTACTTTTTCCTTTGTGAGTGAGCCAGTCCATCTCCCCCCACCACAGCCTTCAGGAAGGGCTGCGGATGAGTGCCCCCCCCTTCCCAGTGTTTGCTATATTTGGCAAGTTGAAGTGTGGAAAGAAATGAGTGATGGACTTAATCTCTGATACCACAAAGGTCCCTGGGGCTAGTGACGGCTTTCAACTGCTTGATAACTCAGATTTCTCAGCTGTCAGACAGTACAAACATCCCATTAATGTTCAAGCTGATGGTGGAGATATCGGCTCCAGGTGATGGGCAAAAATAAGTGGAGATATCAGATGTAGTTTGATAACAGCTATAAGGACCACAGTTGAGGTCAGGAGTTTTAAAGGTACAGACCAAGAATTTGGAACTGTGTGGAAAGTGACAAATACACACAGATATGATAAGAGCACCATAAATAGTAAGAAAGAAAAGGGCTGATTCAGTGATAAATGTGGCCACCTTGGAAATCATAACTATACCTCCAGGAAGGTGGGTTTACAGCTCCCATAAAACCCCACACACATCCTAGGGAATATTATTTATTGGTTTATTTTATTAATTTCATCAATTTTATACACCTATTCAAACCCTCAAAGCGGTTCACAAAAAAGACAAAATAATAAAATGATCAATAGGACAATAACTAGTTAAGACCTTTGAAACATTAAAATAGCAATAGACTAAAAACGGATTAAAACTCCCACCAACTTTCTTAAGAATTAAGAGGCTTGTCTTAAAAGGAGAAAAGAAAAAAACAGGTTCTGAAAAAGTCAGTGGCCTTAACTGTGAAGGTACCTGGCAGATATCAACAGGCATCGAGTTCCAATGTGTAAGTGGTGCCACCCTAAAATATGCAGTTATTACGAATACAGAATGGACATTTTTGTTGGCAACTGTAACAGTGCCAGTTCTGCAGATCGAAGCAGTTGAATCATAGAATTTTAGAAATGTCTGAAAACCAAGCCTTATGAGGAGCGCTTGAAGCAGCTGGGTATGTTTAGCCTGGAAAAGAGGAGACTGAGTGGACATATGATAGCCATCTTCAAATATCTCAAGGGCTGTCCCATGGAGGAGGGAACAAGCTTGTTTTCTCCTGCTGTGGAGGGCAGGACTCGAACCCATGGCTTCAAGTTACAACAAAGGAGATTCCGACTCAATGTCAGGAAGAACTTTCTGACAGTAAGAGCTGTTTGACAGTGGAACGGTCTCCCTCGGGAGGTTGTGGACTCTCCTTCCTTGAAGGTTTTTAAGCAGAGGTTGGGTGGCCATCTGTCATGGATGCTTTAGCAATTCAGCAGGGGGTTGGACTAGATGGCCCTTCCAACTCTAAGATTCTATTATTCTGGAGCTGGGAGGGACCTGGTGGGTCATCTACTGCAACCCACTGCAGTGCTGAAATCTCTGCTAGATCCTACATGACAGATGGCTACCCAACCTCTGCTTAAAAGGTTCAAGGAAGGAGAGGCCACCACCACTCGAGAGAGTTTGTTCCATTGTGTGTTCTACTGTTCCACTGTCTGTTCCATTGTCAAGCAGCTTTTACCATCAGAAAGTTATTCCTGTTGTTTAGAAGAGTTTGGATTTGATATCCCACTTTATTACTACCCGAAGGAGTCTCAAAGCGGCTAACATTCTCCTTTCCCTTCCTCCCCCACGACAAACACTCTGTGAGGTAAGTGGGACTGAGAGACTTCAGAGAAGTGTGACTGGCCCAAGGTCACCCAGCATCTGCATGTGGAAGAGCGGGGAATTGAACTTGGTTCACCAGATTACGAGTCTACCACTCTTAACCACTACGCCACACTAGTCAGAATCTGCTTGTAACTTGAGGCCATGGGATCGAGTCTTAGCCTCTGGAGTAGGAGAAAAGAAAGCTTGGCCCACCCTCCACATGACAGTTCTTTAGATATTTGAAGATGGCTATCATATCTCCTTTTTACCCAGCTAAAAAGGCATGTATGGGGTAAGGTGATCTCACATGTAAACTGGTCCCAAGCTGTTAAGGGCTTTGTATGCTAATAGTAACACCTTGGACATGATCCAGAAGCAAAACGGTTGCCAGCACAGATCTCTGAGCACAGGTTTTATATGCTGATAAGGCATCCATCCTCTCAGCAATCACACTGCAGCATTCTGCACTAATTGCAACCTCCAGATCAAGCACAAGGGAAGCCCCACATAAAGCACCTTGCAGTAATCTAGCCCTGAAGTAACCAATTTATGAACTACTGTGTCCAGGCTTTCCTCGCCCAGAAATGGCCATAGCTGTTGAACCAACTGCATGTCAGGAATGAGCCAGCTCCAAGCGAAGATTTGCAGCCAACTGCAGAAAGCAGCCAGGGACAGAAAGGCTCAGGTGTTAGGCAGGGGAGAGCCGGCAGCTGCAGACTTCAGCTCTTCCTGACCTTGACGGGCAGGCTGATAAGGCAGTAGCTGAGAGCAGGCGTCAACACAGCCAAATCTCGCAGGAAGCACAAATAGACATGAATAGACCCAGCCTCTCAAATCAGGAAGGGGTTGGAGCTGATCCACTAAGTCTGAAGAGTCGGTGAATGTGAGGGCTGCTAGATAGGAAGCAAAACAAGAGACATAAAGGTCGTAAGTTCAATATCTACTGTCAACGCAGGAAGGACTCTTCAGAAGGGTCAACTTGAGTAATGATGCCAGAGGCTTTGTCAGAGCTGTCCAGAGCTATCTGTTCATTTTTGCAATAAATCCTCCTTTTTAATTACCTGCGCTTACTGTGCTATCAAGCTGGGAACCTGGACTCCTGATACTGCAGTTGGTAAAAAAGGCGCTTCTAGCCACTAAGGCACAGGGCCTTCTCGGTAGTGGCGCCTGCCCTGTGGAACGCCCTCTCAGCAGATGTCAAGGCAATAAACAGCTATTTTACTTTTAAAAGACAACTGAAGGCGGCCCTGTTTAGGAAATTTTTAATGTCTGATGCTGTATTGTTTTTAATATTCAGTTGGAAGCCACCCAGAGTGGCTGGGGAAACCCAGCCAGATGGGCGGGGTATAAATAAATTATTATTATTATTATTATTATTATTATTATTATTATTATTATTATGGCTGCCTGAGCCTCTGGATAAAGAAGCACCTGCAGAATTTGAAACCTGCTCCTGTATCATGCCAAATCTCATAAACTCTATCACTAACATATTTTCAGATCTTAGATAGTGGCACTTTTAAGGCAAAGGCTGCAGGAGCGGACACCCACCTCCCCTGTGGCTCAGATGAGGAAAAACCCATTTGAATCGATCTTGATTTTAGGTATGAACATGGAGCGTGAAAGACGTACCTCATCACTGTAACGGTTGTAAAGGCAAAAGCGTTCCACGAGAGGTTGCATCAAAGGAAGGCGTCTCAGGGAACACCAGCAGAGAGCTGGAATCTAGGGCAGCAGGATCGGCTGCAAGAACAGTTGTGCGGAGTTAAGTAAAGTTCATTGGTTCCGCCCTTCAGTTTCCCATGGTGTAATTTTGTATAAAGTTTCTAGCAACAGCTCAGGATGGCTGAGCATCCCTCTGTTCACCTCGAGAGCCATCTGGGCTTTGCAAAGCCTCAGAAAAACCTTGAAGGTTTCTGTGAGCGCTCACAAGGAATTCTAGCAAAGCCCAGATGGCAGACCCTTCCTCCCTCTCCCTGTCTCAGCAAGCTACCTCCCTTATTTACCATTGGCGGCAGACGGGATCCTGGTTCACTGCAGGCAGGCAGGCCACATGGCCTGGCCACCTCTAGCAGTTGAAATGACGTTTCTGAGCGTGCTCAGAGACACAGGTTCCTGTCAAGGGCCAAAGCATCATGGACCAGGGTTGTGGAGGTTGAAGGTTTGTGCAGCAGGGGTCTTATCTTCAGCATCCTAGTGCCGCCCAATCAGCCAGGAGCTTTTCTGGCCACTGAGAAGTTTCCTCACCCTTTGCGTTGCTTGGAGCCAATCAGAGTAAAAGGAAAGGAGTGAGCTACTGAGGATTGGCTCCTAGGGTCACTCTAGAGAAGGTGCATAGGAAGAACGTTGAGGAGTCATCATTCTGTCTGCGTCAAAGCTAAGCATTTAGGGCCACTGACCACACAAGGTGCTTCAGCATCAAGAGAATGGTGTGCAAGTTCTGCTGCAAGGGAAACACAACTGGTCGCTCCGAAAGAAGATACTGGAGCAGTCCAAAACATTGGCCCAAAACATTGGCGCTCATCTTGCTTTATTGGCCGAGGGAGCTGGCGTACAGCTTCCGGGTCATGTGGCCAGCAAGACTAAGCCGCTTCTGGTGAACCAGAGCAGTGTGAGGAAATGCCGTTTACCTTCCCGACGGAGTGGTACCTATTTATCTACTTGCACTCTGAGGTGCTTTCGAACTGCTAGGTTGGATGAATTAGTGGTCTGATTCAGTATAAGCCAGCTTCCTAGGTTTCCTGTGCTCCTATTCTTTCTGGGCCAGAAAGCATTCTTCTCCAATTCTCTCACCACAGACTGCCTGTTCTGATGCGAGAGCAAAGGGCTGGTTCATGTGTTTTATTACTGGGAGGGGCAGGACATGATGGGGGTCTGAAATTGTGACTTGTTTTGAGTCCGGTCTAGACAAGGGGCCTGGGTCATTGTGAAATAGCTCATTTTGATGGAGACTTTAAAGGCGTCAGAAATGTTACTCCAAGGATAACTGCCTGGTTTGCTGTTTCAGTGGCTTTCGTGATGCTGATTCTCGTTGTCATAGCTTCATGAGATTTATCATAAACACAGTTTAATATTGTTTTAATTTGAATGCGCATTGATGGAAAGGTGGCCCAAACCATATATATATATATATATATATAAAATCGTTCCATCATTCTGGTGTAGTGGTAATTAACACAAGTTTCCTTTTCAGGAGAAGAAATCTTGCAAGATGCCAATAGTCAGATTTTGATTGCTGCGTGGGCTCAGAGAATTGATTTATTTTATTTTATGAATGCCCATAAGCTCCACCTCCACAAAGTCATTGTCACCATGGTAACAAAAAATTGTTTAAAACAGGCAAGAAGCCCAGTTAAAACTGGCAGAGACAGGCTAGTGAAGGAACCGAGACAGACAGCAGCATCCTTGGAGATGCAGAGATGGGAGATAAAAAATGATGGGACTTTGATGAAATAGAATGTATTTTTCTGGGCATTCCTTAATAGGAGAAGGAGAGCTTTGTTTATGCCTATGTCGCTGTATTCCATCATGGAAGCCAGTGGCTATGTTCACATGAACTAAGATTAAAAACAGAGCATACTGGGCATAATTGCCAGGGATATTCAGGAAGACAGCACCTCTGCTTTCCTAGTAGGACTTTCTCTGAGGCTGAGATAGAATCATAGAACTGTGGAGATGGAAGAGACCCCCAACAGTACAGTGGTACCTCGGGTTAAGAACTTAATTTGTTCTGGAGGTCCGTTCTTAGCATGAAACTGTTCTTAACCTGAGGAACCACTTTAGCTAATGGGGTCTCCCCCTGCTGCCGCGCCGCCAGAGCACGATTTCTGTTCTCATCTTGAAGCAAAGTTCTTAACCCGATGTACTATTTCTGGGTTAGCGGAGTCTGTAACCTGAAGCGTCTGTAACCCGAGGTACCACTGTAATCTAGTCCAGCTCCCTGCAGTGCAGGAATCACTGCTAAAGAATCTCGGCATATGATCATTCAACCTCTGCTAAAAAACCTTCAAGGAAGGAGAGTCCATCACCTTCTGAGGGAGTCTGCCCCACTGTCGAGCAGCGGTAACTGTCAGAAAGTCCTTCCTAATTTTATCTGAATTCTGCTTTCTTTGAGTTTCTTTGAGATCAGGGCCTACTCTCTCTCGAGCAGCAAAACAAGCCTGCTTCATCTTCTATGTGTTAGCCCTTCAGATATTTGAAGATAGCCATTATTTCACCTCTCAGTCTTCTCTTCTCGCAATTAAACATAGCTGCATACATAAATTCTACCTACTCAGGTGTTTCTTCCTCCACACGCACCCTGCCACCCTCTGTCATGTTCCCATTCATCCACCCATGTGTAGAAGGACAACCATCCATAATGGGAAGTCTACATGGATAGAGATGTCTCCCTACTACAGAAGGTCATCTTGCTACTCATGGACGATGAACAGAAACATGATGGATGGGGCAGGGTGGGAGGGCCTCGTTTACACTTACCCTGTCCCTTCCATCATGTTCCCATTTATCCTCCACAAGTTGACAGGTGACCTACCATAGCAGAGAGCATCCTCTCCTCATGTTGGGTAGTGGTTGGTGTAGTGGTTAAGAGCAGTAGTCTCGTAATCTGGGGAACCCGGTTCGCGTCTCCGCTCCTCCACATGCAGCTGCTGGGTGACTTTGGGCCAGTCACACCTCTTTGAAGTCTCTCAGCCCCACTCACCGCACAGAGTGTTTGTTGTGGGGGAGGAAGGGAAAGGAGAATGTTAGCCGCTTTGAGACTACTTAAAGGGAGTGAAAGGCGGGATATCAAATCTAAACTCTTCTTCTTCCTCCTCCTCACATATTTCAATAAGAAAATTTGGCTCAATCCAGAAGCTGAAACAACCGGATGCATTCCAGATGCTGGTGTCTGGAATGCGACCAAGCATGTCTGTAACTTGAATGAGAATGGTCTCACACCATTGGGCGGAGCTGGCAGCTGGAACATTGGAGCACAGTTCTAGCTACTTTTCCCCTGAAACTTGCAAACGCAGAAAGTCCCAGGGGAAGAATTCAGCATCCCTGAGAATTTCAACATAGTAAAACCAGTTTCGAGCCTTTAATTCTACAAAAAGTGGTTGGTGTTTGTGTAAAAGAAAAAAAAATGGAATTTTATTATTATTATTATTATTATTATTATTATTATTATTATTATTAATATCCCGCCCTTCCCAGCCAAAGCCAAGCTCGGAGTGGCTAACAACAGTAAAAATATCAGAGTTTACATAAAATCACAATCAATTAATTGAAATACATTCTAATAGCAATTCATTCTAAAATCAATTCAAAATCAAATTAATGGCAATTATTGGGCTAGAGTGCTATGAGGATTACAGAAGGAGGGGGTCAGGCTGTGCCTTGGCCAAAGGCCTGGTGGAACAGCTCTGTCTTGCAGGCCCTGTGGAAAGATGCCAAGTCCCGCAGGGCCCTGATCTCTTGTGACAGAGCATTCCACCAGATTGAGGCCATGGCTGAAAAAGCCCTGGCTCTGGTTAAGGCCAGCCTAACCTCCCTGTGGCCCGGGACCTCCAGGATGTTTTTATTTGAAGACTGTAAGGTCCTTCATGGGACATAGCAGGAGAGGCGGTCCCGTAGGTATGAGGGTCCTAGGCCGTATAGGGCTTTAAAGGTTAAAATTGTAGAGTTGGAAGGGACCCCAATGGTCATCATCCAATCCCCTGCAGTACAGGAATCTGTGAAGTCTTAAAAAATGGGGAGGGGGGGTCTGAGTACTGTTCCCAAACTTTGGTGGTTTGGATACATGTCCTGCATGTACTGTGAATACCAAAATCAGGTCAATTCTGCAGAAAAGAAAAGAAAGAAATTGGGCAATTTATGGCAGTTTTGTGTAATTTACCCATATTACATGGTCTGGAATATCTTGGTGCAGAAGTGTGATATTTTAAGCACGAGTACATTCCGAAGAGCAGTCAACAGAAGACTGGAACAGGTAGGGGCGTTCATTGGATCTGGATATATCCCAAATCTGAGCTGCATCAGACTGATTGGAAGAGCTTTGGCCCATGTCCAAGCCAACGTGGGCTCCCTCTGAATCATCCCCGACTGAATCAGAGGCTCACGGACGTTTCGAAGATACGGAAGAAGTGGGTGGGACCTTGCAAACTGTGTGTGCCAAATCTGCAGTGTTTCTCCTCAACCTCGCTGTAGAAAGAAAATGCCTTATTTGGATTTGGACCTGGGCAGTTAAGTGAAATTATCAAAGAGCCGATTTGACGTCTAAACTGAATCTTGTGATTGGTGCACCCCCAAAAAAAAACAGGGAACTTCATTTTCTGACAATGGATCATGTGAAGTATGGATCAGATTCAAAGCCAGGCAAGATCCTCAGGCCAATCAGAGTCTGTAAGAGACTATGAAACAGGCACAAGAGGTATAACAGATTTAGTTATTCTGTAAACACTAGTAGTATTTTGTATTCAACAACAGTAGGCAGCTTTATTCTGATGGAGTGAGCTCCCATTGCTTGGTCCCTGGAGCCAGCGTACAGCTTCTGGGTCATGTGGCCAGCATGACTAAGCTGCTTCTGGCGAACCAGAGCAGTGCACGGAAATGCCATTGACCTTCCCGCAGGAGCATTACCTATTTATCTACTTGCATTTTGACGTGCTTTCGAACTGCTAGGTTGGCAGGAGCAGGGACCGAGCAACGGGAGCTCACTCCGTCGTGGGGATTCTAACCGCCGACCTTCTGATCGGCAAGTCCTAGGCTCTGTGGTTTAACCCACAGCGCCACCCACGTCCCTTTTATTCAGCATACATCAGGACAAAAGGAAAACATGTCTGATCCCCTTCGTGTCCAAAGCAAGAAGCCAAAAGTGAAAGCAAACGGAATTTCCCAGCAAACTGTGCTGGAATGTAAACAGACATGTGACACACAACAGTCTCATGCCTGTCCCTTAAGGTGGAACGGAATATTCTAACACTATGCTCTACCTCCACAATTGGAAGCAGCAATGCTTCTTGAATCCCAGTTCCTAGGAACCACCAGAGGGGAAAGGACTCTTTGCTGGAATCATGTTTATTGGTTTCCCACAGGCATCTCGTTGGCCACTGTGAGAGCAGAATGCTTGTTTCGATGGCCTGATCCAGTAGATCTCTTCTTATGTTCTTATAGAATCAGTGTTGGAAGGAACCCTGAGGATGATCTAGCTCGTCCAACCGCCTGCATATGCAGCTTTATGTTCCCTGATTGGAAAACAAAGCCCTGGAACTTTTACACCGCAAACAGTATGGAAAGGGGAATCATATCATAATTTATGCAGTCCCACCATGAGTGTAAATCATCACAGATGCATAATAAAAAGGACAGGGATGGATCTTTGGTGTGGTAGGCAAAGACTGTGTTGTATTCTCCTGAGAATTGACATGGAAGATCGCCATCAGAATCATCCTGACAACAAAGAACCTTCGTTTGTTCCATTTTCTCTTTCCACCCAACCCCACAGGTTTCTCTGGGATTCCCCTTGTGACTGCTGCCGTCCAATTAAATCTTGATTTGGGGCTGGATTTCTGGGAATACCCCTACCTGCCTCACTTGGGTAACTTCCTTTGGTTTGTTTGTTCTTTTTGAAAGGGATTATTTGCGACGTTATTAGACATCGTCTCCCCCTCCAGAGGCAGGCGAAAAGTCAACATTTGCATTTAAATGGATCTTCTGCTGCAAGCCGAGGACGTCTTCAGCCGAGTCGCGGGCGCTGGAGATAAAGATTCCTTTCAGATGGAATATAAATAAATAAATGGAGCAGCCTTTCTCCACTCCTTTGGTGGAGGGGTGGTGGAGGTGGAAATGACTGAGTGGAGAAATGTGGCGATGTAATCTCGCGCTCCCAGAAGACTCTGCACCCCAGTGTGAAAGAATTAAAAACAGAAGAATGGCACCCTGCATGCATATCAAAAGCTCTGGAAAGTTATCTTCAGCTTAGAGTCAGGTGGTGCCTGTCTCTTTACCCTATCTTCTGGGGCTACCCGCACCACCCTTGTTGGTGTGTAATGTTTAGGTGGGGCGGGGGCTGCAGTTGAAGCTGGCCTGTTTGGGCAGATGGGGCACTTCTCTATCAATCTCAGTCTACCTCAACTAGCACCCTTAAAAAAAAGTACTCATAATGAAGTGACCCTTGGGAAGTACAGCCAGTGTGGTGTAGTGGTTAAGAGCGGTAGACTCGTAATCTGGTGAACCAGGTTTGCTTCCCCGCTCCTCCACATGCAGCTGCTGGGTGACCTTGGGCTAGTCACACTTCTTTGAAGTCTCTCAGCCTCACTCACCTCACAGAGTCTTTGTTGTGGGGGAGGAAGGGAAAGGAGAATGTTAGCCGCTTTGAGACTCCTTCGGGTAGTGATAAAGCAGGATATTAAATCCAAACTCTTCATACCTCAGCTCCCAAACACCTTGGGAGTCAAACGTTCCGGCTCCCAAATGATCAAAAAGTGGAAGTGAGTGTTCCGGTTTTCAAACGTTTTTTGGGAAGCCGAATGTCCGGCACAGCTTCCGCTATTGTTTCTGATGCTCCTGCGGAATTGGAAACCAATCGGAAGCTGCGACTTGGTTTCTGAACTTTTTGGAAGTAGAACGAACTTCTGGAACAGATTCTGTTCAACTTCCAAGGTAGTAGAGTGGCTGTACTGAATTTGGGTATGTTTGCCCCCAAAAGAGAAGACTGAGAGGTGATGTGATAGCCATATTCAAACATATAAAAGGTTGGAGAAGCTTGTTTTCTACCGCTCCAGAATGTAGGACCCAAACCAATGGATTCAAGTCACAAGAAAGGGGATTCTGACTAAACACCAGGAAGAACTTTCTGAGGACAAGAGCTTCTTTGGCAGTGCAACAGACTCCCTTGGAAAGTTATGGACTCTCCTTCCTTGGAGGTTTTTAAGCAGAGGTTGGATGGCCATCTGTCAGGGATACTTTAGTTGAGATTCCTGCATTGCAGGGGTTTGGATCAGATGATCCGCAGATTAGATGATCCAACTCTATAATTCTATGATTCTATAAGCTATGGCTTTCCTAGTAGTGATGTATGGAAGTGAGAGATGGACCATAAAAAAGGCTGATCACCGAAGAATTGATGCTTTTGAATTATGGTGCTGGAGGAGACTCTTGAGAGTCCCATGGACTGCAAGAAGATCAAACCTCTCCATTCTGAAGGAAATCAGCCCTGAGTGCTCACTGGAAAGACAGATCCTGACTTTGGCCACCACATGAGAAGAGAAGACTCCCTGGAAAAGACCCTGATGTTGGGA
This sequence comes from Podarcis liolepis, assembly GCF_965112155.1. Taxonomy (NCBI): domain Eukaryota; kingdom Metazoa; phylum Chordata; class Lepidosauria; order Squamata; family Lacertidae; genus Podarcis; species Podarcis liolepis. The sequence continues at coordinate 4,540,010 of NC_139560.1, read as the reverse complement.
AAGATGGAGGGCACAAGGAGAAGGGGACGACAGAGGATGAGATGGTTGGACAGTGTTCTCGAAGCTACCAGCATGAGTTTGACCAAACTGCGGGAGGCAGTGGAAGACAGGAGTGCCTGGAGTGCTCTGGTCCATGGGGTCATGAAGAGTTGGACACGACTAAACAACTAAACAACAACAATAAGCGGAAGGGGGATGAAGAAGACTCAAATGGACCCTGAACTGAATCTGGCATCTTGATCTGAGGCAGGATGACTTCCAGATCTAGTGGTCAATGCAAGCTGCTGTTATGTGATATGATGCTGGCACAATATTGGAGCAGGTGACACTCTCCTCAGCAAGCCATGAAAACATAAAGTTGTGTGCATGGTCTGGAACACACAAGAGTTCATCTTCAGGTGCCCCTGGGAGCCCATTAATTAGGAGTATGGAGAAATAAGAGCTGCTATTGATCCAGCACAGCCGGGAGTTGCTGACAGAAGATGAATAACTTGGCACAAATGGAACCCTCCTGGCTTTGCCGAACTGCCCAGATCAACTCCGTCTCCTGCCATAGCAAATCAAACGCAGCAACCTTGTTGGCAAAGGCTGAGTCCATTTCGGAAATTGATGCAATTAAGATGTTAAATCACCCTTGCCTCCGCTATCTGCAGTGCTTTGGGGGTTTAGAGCTCTCATCATGGAGCTGGTGTTGGGAAGGGTGAGGAGAGACTGGGGCACCCACAGCAGGGACAACAACAGACTCTGCTTTAACATGCTTTGTCAGTATCGTGTTTGTTGACTTTGTTGCACCGATGCAGAAACAGAGCCTTTGCAGATGTTGAACAGAAAGGCATTAAGACCTAGACAAGGTGCTCAACAAGTGTCTGGAATGTGCTATTGTAGGCTGGGAGGTTTTCTTGGGGGGGTGTGTGGCATAACTGAATGTTCATCTATGCAAAATGGCAGGGATAAGTGTCCATGCCAGGGCATCTCCTTGATCTGCTAGTTCTCACAACATTTTCACCTGCACTCAGAAGTAAAGGTAAAGGGACCCCTGACCATTAGGTCCAGTCGTGGCCGACTCTGGGGTTGCGGCGCTCATCTCGATTTATTGGCCGAGGGAGCCGGTGTACAGCCTCCGGGTCATGTGGCCAGCATGACTAAGCTGCTTCTGGAGGACCAGAGCAGCACACGGAAATGGCCTTTACCTTCCCGCCGGAGCGGTACCTATTTATCTACTTGCACTTTGACGTGCTTTTGAACTGCTAGGTTGGCAGGAGCAGGGACCGAGCAACGGGAGCTCACCCCATCGTGGGGATTCTAACCGCCGACCTTCTGCTTGGCAAGTCCTAGGCTCAGTGGTTTAACCCACAGCACCACCCATGTCCCTTGCACTCAGAAGTGGTACAGCCGAAACTAGGGATGGGCAACTCTGTCACTTTTCATTTTTCTGCAGTTTATAATTTCCAATTTTAACTTCGGTTCTCCACATTTCCTCCTCAGTCCTCATGAAAATTCACCAGCATCATAGAGTAAATTTATCCTAATATATACATGCAGTTTAGCCTAACCGACACACTTTTGCACCTATAGTTTCCAAAATATAATGCATTTTCACATACCATTTTCACTAATATGTGCATTTTTGCACTCGCTGGCTGGCTGGAAAACAGCCTTGCAAAATTCAGAAAGAGAAATGTAGATTTCAAAGGCTGGCTGTGTTTCACTTCATTTATCATTTCGGGAAGTGTGGATTAGGTAAGATTGTAAACAACAAACGAACCTCAAAGTAGTTTGCAGGAATGAAATGGGAATAAAACAAATTATGTATAAAAACAGTTAAAACAACTAATTTGTAACATTAAAAAAATAAAACCAGCAGATTAAAACATACATCAACATTCTACTTGTCTGCGTCGACCTACCCAACTGCTGATCCCACTGTTGGAGTGGGTTGTTGTTCAGGATTTTATACTTGTTGTTTTTGGGGTGGTTTTTTTGTATCTTTATTTTAGAACTTGTGGAAATTGTTCAGCTTGGTTGTTTGTTTTTTAATGCTGAATTTATTGTTCATGACTACTTTTTATTATATCATAGGGGTTGTTTTTTTTAATATTGTAAGCCACCTTGCGTATGGTTTGAACCATGGAAAGGCGGCATTCAAGTAAAATTCTGTATGTATGTAACATTGTCATTTATGGACATAAGACGCCAAAAACATAGTGAGTCATCGCATCACCATTTAGGAGACCAGTGAAAAAGGGAGGCCATGCGTGAGGAATATTTGGCCCCATAGGTGCTGCTGGACTACAACTCCCATCAGCCCTGGCCATTGGGCCCTGGCTGCTGGGGTTGGTAGGAGTTGTAGTTCAGAAAATCTGGAAGACGAAAGGTTTTTCATGCCTTGCTTAGACCCTTATCCTCAAACCTCCATCCTTTTCTGTTCCTCCTGAAGATTTGGATTCCTGATCTTGTCTCAGGATCAAAGGACGCTTGTACACCCTTTGCAAAACAGTCCACTGGTTGCTTGTTTAACAAACTGCAGAACCCATCGCAAGGAATTGGCTGGACCCCTATAACCTCTCTCTGTTAGACAGAGAGCATTTTGCTCTCTCTCCTCGGCTGATATCACGGTTCTGCAGCCTGCTTTCTCATTCATTCGAACTACCTCCCGCTCACTGCTAGGAGCAAATGCCATCTATCAGTTTCCTGGCGGTGCTGTCATTCAGATTGTGACAGGCCTCGGGAGGGAGAGCAGGACATAATCTTACAGCTGCTTAAAGAACAGCAGCCCAAAAGAACTTAACCCTTTGCTGGCCTCCTTTTCCTTCTGCGAGGAAAGTTGCCAGGGATTTTAAGCTTAGAAGAAAAGGAAGCCCAAGGAAAGGGAGATGTATCGGTGGAGATGTATAAGATCCTGGAGGGAATGGATAGATAAAAATAGGGAAATGTTTACTGTCTTTCACGGTGTAAGACTTCCCTGTTGTCTTGTGAAACAGAGAAGGAGCAAGACTGGAGAGAGGAACTTTTTCCATGCATTTGATATGGAACCCATGAAACTCATTTCCATAGGGTCAAGCTATTTGCAGACTAACTCTGGAACTCCTGAACAATGGCTTCTGAGCCCTGTGCCTGCTGCTACACATGCACTGGTAAAGGTAAAGGGACCCCAGACCATTAGGTCCAGTCGTGGCCGACTCTGGGGTTGCGGCGCTCATCTCGCTTTATTGGCCGAAGAAGCCGGCGCACAGCTTCCGGGTCATGTGGCCAGCATAACTAAGCCGCTTCTGGCAAACCAGAGCAGCACACGGAAATGCCGTTTACCTTCCCGCCAGAGCGGTACCTATTTATCTACTTGCACTTTGACGTGCTTTCGAACTGCTAGGTTGGAAGGAGCAGGGACCGAGCAACAGGAGCTCTGATCGGCAAGCCCCTATTTTACATTAAAAGGAGTCGTAATGGGATGTCGTGGCATGCAACCTATGAATAAGTCCCATTGAGATGAAAAAATGGGACGAAATCAGTTGCTTGACGCATCTTTGGCCTGATCCAACAGGGCTGTCTTTGCGACAAAAGTTTAATAGTCCAAACTGTGGAATTTTATAGTTTGCAGATGTAATGGGTATGAGTTACTCGTGCGTAAACTGGTGCCTTTCTCGGCTAATTTGCCTTGTCAAACCTTTCTGATTGCACAGCCCCTTCTCATCGTGACTGCCTCAGTCACTGGCAGAATCCGTCAGTGGGCGTTTCTTGAACCTCTTCCAACATAAAAGTTGTTTGACCCCCAGTCTCCTTCTCCTCTCACTGCGCGGGAGTCTTCTGCGCAGGGAAGGCGTGAGTAGCGGAGGACCTGGGCTCTCCTCACTGATGTCCAGTGAAGAGTCCTGGAGCCCTCTCTCCAATTCCCCCGTCTGCCCCCCTTCATCCCTGGTGTTGCACTGATTGGCTTCCCCCTCTACTGAGATGTTTCTCCCCCTGCTGCTGGGTCCTTCGCCAGCATCATCTGGGAGCCTCCCCTTCACCTCTCCCTCCGATGTCAGTTCCCTGACAGCAGATTTGCGCCTCAATTTGGTGAGAGGGTTTTCTCAGTTGAGACATTCTGAGTTTGTGCACTTTATTGAATGTGATCTCCCCTTTGATTCTCCATTTCCACTTAAAACACACAGGCATCCCAGCTCCCCTTCCGCTCTGCAAAGTGGTCATGATTAGTAACCGAGCCTGGCATGATATGTAGCTGACAGGTCTGGGAGGCGGGAAGCAGTGAGAGGAGGGATAATGCCTGACAGCCCACTTGGTCTTCTGACGTGAAAGGGGAGAGAGCGCTTTCATGTGCCTTTCAAATTCCGCAGTCCCCCTTGCAGGCAAAGTGCTTTGTTCCAGCCTCCCCTGCATGGAGCAGGTTCGGCCTCACGTGCAGAAATGTCAGTAAGGATTTTATTCAATAACTACGACTGCAGCAATGCTCAAATGCCTCTTGCACTGCGTTCTCAGAAAGAGGGGAAAGTTTTCCGGAATTTAGCACACAACTGAAGGCAGAATCTCTAGACGATTAATCAGATCGCCTCTTGATCACATTTGCTTCACTTATATTATAGATATGGCATTATTGTTGAATTGATACACACACACCATTTCCTACAAGGAATTATTGCAATGTGTCATACGTAGGGCTGCCTCTGAAGACGGTTTGGAAACTTCAGCTGGTGCAGAATTCAGAGGCCAGGTTGCTCACCGGACAGGCAAGACAGTTTGAGCATATTACACTGATCCTGGTCCTATTGCACTGGCTGCTAGTTGGTTTCCGGGCCCAATTCAAAGTGCTGGTTTTTACCTATAAAGCCTTAAACAGCTCAGGACTGCAATACCTCAAGGACCGCCTCTTTCCATTTGAATCTACCTGGTCCCTGAGATCATCTTTTGAGTCCCTCCTTTGTGTGCCTCCTCCTTGAGAGGTCTGGAGGGTGGCAACGAAAACGGGGCCTTCTCCTCAGTGGCTCCCTGTCTGTGGAATGCTCTCCCCAGGGAAGTTCGCCTAGCACCTTCATTATACACCTTTAGGTGCCAGGCAAAAACGTTCCTTTTTAACCAGGCCTTTGGTTGATTTCATTCACATCCTATGGCCTTTTAAAATGTGTGGTTTTTGTTGGGAGGGGGTTATTGGGTTGTTGTTTTTTTATTTTTATTATCTATTTTGTGGTTTTATATCTTGATTTTATTCTGTGAGCCACCCTGAGACCCCCGGGTATTGGGTGGTAAAAGTTAAAGGGACCCCTGACCATTAGGTCCAGTAGTGGCCAACTCTGGGGTTGTGGCACTCATCTCGCTTTATTGGCCGAGGAAGCCGGCGTATAGCTTCCGGGTCATGTGGCCAGCATGACTAAGCCGCTTCTGGCGAACCAGAGCAGTGCACGGAAATGGCGTTTACCTTCCCGCCAGAGAGGTACCTATTTATCTACTTGCACTTTGACATGCTTTTGAACTGCTAGGTTGGCAGGAGCAGGGACCGAGCAATGGAAGCTCACCCCGTTGCGGGGATTCGAACCGCCGACCTTCTGATTGGCAAGTCCTAGGCTCTGTGGTTTAACCCACAGCGCCACCCTCGTCCCAACATAGGGTGGTATATTAATAATAATAATAATAATAATAATAATAAACTCACAACAACCCTGCAAGGTGAGAGGCTGTTACTGCCCCAAGGCCACTTAGCGAGTTTCATGGTGCCACCTGTCATCAGCACCTCACTGCCAGTCTCACACAGAAGTTCTTTCGCATGGGCGCAATGTCGCACAGAAGATGGAGCAAGCTTGTTTTCTCTCTTGCTCCAGTGGACTAGAAAATGGTGGGTGTAAATTTCAAGGAAGCATTTTGGGGCTAAACATTAGGAGACGTTAAGAGCATATCCACAGTGAAACACACAGCTTGGGGAGAGCACTTGAGGTATTGAAGCAGAGGCTTGGTGACCATGCGTGATGGAAGCTGCGGTTGCGTCCCAAAGACATCTGGTTGGCCACCGTGAGAACACGATGCTGGACTAGATGAGCCATTGACCTGATCCAAAAGGCTCTCCTTATGTGTTATGTTCTATACTGGCAACATCCGGAGAATTCAGGCATTTCCCAGGTCTGTGGGACAATATGAGGATGGCCTCAAGGGGCTGATAGTGGCAGAGGAGCGATGCAGGTATCTAGTGACGTTGCATCACTGCATTTTAATTACCAGATGCCCAGGGGTCATTATAATCCCTTATGGTGACCCCACGTAGCAAAGTCTACTTTTAGAGTGGCACTAACAAACAAAATTGCTGTTTGCATTGTGCTTCCGGGAACTCCTTGCGCTTGTTAGTTCCTAAAGAGAGAAAAAAAGACTTGCTGTTGCATTTCTGCAATGATGTACCCATCTGAGCATGAGAAGTACATTTGTAACTGTAAACACAATGGACTAAAATTGGAATCTGGTGTGGTCACAATGTGCTCGTCATTTCTCATCCAAACAACAACAACCACCCCACACCAAATTTGGCTTTTAGGTCTGTACTTTTCTAATCCTCATGTGATTCTGAATTATGCATATTCTGTGGCAGTGATCTAATTAGATCACACACTGTTATGCGTCTTTTGGTTTGGCTGTTTGCCTGGTTTCCCACTGCGCCCCCCGCAAGTTCTTCTGCACTTAGGAAATCTGTACTTTGCACCACTTTTGCACAACCTTCCCGCTAGTTCTGTGTTCATGTGTGTTTGTGTAGGAGCAACTAAAATACACTGCCTCTCCCAGTTGCTTGAGACTTGAAGGCATGGAGAGGGAATTAGTACTTGCTATGAAGGAAGGGAGAGAACCTTGATTCAGTTCACAGTGAAAGGCAAATCTGACTGATTTGCACTTTCTGAAACTATAGGCAAACTATCCTTTGAAATTTGCACTTCTCTGAATTTCACAGTGCAGATCTCAAGCCGAGTAAAGTGTGCAAAAATGAACATATTTCAGTAAAGTGTGCATAAAAATGTATTAGTGAAAATAAAAATGTGTATATTAGGCAAATGTGTATGCAGAAATGGAAAATCTGCACTAAAATGATGATGAATTTTCATGAATACCTTTGGTGGTTGTGGTGGTGGTAGGAAATTAGCGTGATGAAGGAATGTGAATAACCGAACTTACAATTGAAAAAATCAGAAACTTGACAGTTTTATCCAGCCTTTCTTAACATGCCCTTCACACTTTAACCCTTTCTACTTCAATCTATTTTTAGCAATGGAGTTGTGGGTGGACCAATACCAATGGCACAGGTAAAGTAAAGGGACCCCTGACCATTAGGTCCAGTTGTGACCGACTCTGGGCTTGCAGTGCTCATCTCGCTTTATTGGCTGAGGGAGCCAGCGTACAGCTTCCGGGTCATATGGCCAGCATGACTAAGCCGCTTCTGGCAAACCAGAGCAGTGCATGGAAACGCCATTTACCTTCCCGCCAGAGCGGTACCTATTTATCTACTTGCACTTTGACGTGCTTTCGAATTGCTAGGTTGGCAGGAGCAGGGACTGAGCAACGGGAGCTCACCCAGTCGCAGGGATTCGAACTGCCGACCTTCTGATTGGCAAGTCCTAGGCTCTGTGGTTTAATCCACAGCGCCACCTTTGTCCCTAATGGCACAGGTACCCCAAAGCTAAAAATGGCAGCACGGTAGAACGTCCCTGTTCAGAAGCAGTATATCCCTGAATTCCTGATGCAAATGGGGGGAAAACCAACAACATCAGGGCTGGGCTGTTGCTTTCATGTTCGCTTTGTGATCTCCCCAGAGGGATCTGGCTAGCCAAGAGTGGGAAACAAAGCTCTGATCCAAACAACCCTTTTGCTGGATCTAGCTTTGCTACTCCTATGTTCCAGGAATGATCATACTCTGACTTCTGTGACATCCTTGTTGAATTTATGCATCCCAACGTTTCCATGCATCTCCAATCTTGTTATCTTTGCGTTTGGCTCTTGAAGTTCCACACATGCAAATTAACTCACGGACAATTTGATTTAAATAAGTTTTTTTCCCCTTCATTTTTTAAAATTGATTTTCATATAATTTAACAAATACGCCCTTAGCATTCTGAGTTCCCATCCTTACTTACATCCATGATGTTTCTGATCAAACCCTTTTATCTACTGCCTTAAAGGTAACACTTATTTCTTCAACATATATCCCACACTGCTTTCCTCTATCACACCAGTACTTTTCCGAGCACAATTCAAAGTGTTGGTGCTGACCTTTAAAGCCCTAAACGGCCTCGGTCCTGTATACCTGAAGGAGCGTCTCCACCCCCATCGTTCTACCCGGACACTGAGGTCCAGCGCCAAGGGCCTTCTGGCGGTTCCCTTCCTGCAAGAAGCCAAGTTACAGGGAACCAGGCAGAGGGCCTTCTCGGTAGTGGCGCCCTCCCTGTGGAATGCCCTCCCACCAGATGTCAAAGAGAACAACAACTACCGGACTTTTAGAAGACATCTGGAGGCAGCCCTCTTTAGGGAAGCTTTTCATGTTTGATGTATTACAGTATTTTAATATTTTTTTGGAAGCCGCCCAGAGTAGCTGGGGAAGCCCAGCCAGATGGGCGGAGTATAAATAAATTATTATTATTATTATTATTATTATTATTATTATTATTATTATTATTGTTATTATTGTTATTATTGTTATTATTATTCCTTTGCTTATATTTCCAGCCCTGCCTGCAATTCCATTCGACTGTAATATTTTCCCCAGTTTGATTTAAATAGGGACAAATGTGTGCTCAGTTCCAATTTTGACTTTGAGGTCAATGCATATCCACATTTTTTTTTTTTTTTTGAGTAGGAATCCTTCTCTGACTATTGTGAGCTTCTGCCAGCCAGAGTGGACATCACTGGGCAAAATGGACCAATGGTCTGCTTAGAACTGACTCTAAGATAAGCCTCTTCCCTTTGGTACAATTAGGAGAGGTTGTTTGAGACGCCTGAGCTTGCTTTTGTCCTTGTGTTCAGTGCACATTCTTGTTCAATACAGGAGCCAAAGAGCTCATGTTCCTTCTCTAAGATGGACTGTGCCCTTAAACCTGCGGGCACCATATAGAACATATCAATAGGAGTTGCTGACTTCCCACTTACACACTGAGTGGCAGAGGCTTTTGTTCTAGCGACAGTTAACAGAATTTAGCAGATCTGATTCTGTCCAGCAGAGGTCAGTGAGAGCCCGCAGTAGCCTAAATAAACACTTATTTACTTGACAGTAAGTCCAAAGCATAGCAATGCAATTAGCTCTTAAAGTGTGCGTGCAAGAGTCGTGGACTTTGTTATTTGTTGCAGTAATATTTATATCCTGCAGAACTAGAGCACTGTGTGCAACTTGACTCTTATGCAAATAATGTGATATATATTTGGGTGTGCTTCATAACATTTCCCACATACTGATTTGAGCTTTCTTTAAGCATGCAAGGAAGGGGAGGAACGACAAAGCCATTGGGGCAAAAGTAGCAGGAAAATGGCTTGCATTTTCAGAGTCAGAACAGAGTCATGAAAATGCAGGCCAGATTTTGGCATGCTGTTAATTTAGACTAAGCACCAAGAAGCAGTGGCGTAGCGTGGGTTGTCAGCACCCGGGGCAAGGCAAGTAATTTGCGCCCCCTAACCCGTGGATTTGCGCCCCCTAACCCTAACCCCCAGATGTTGTGGCCGGCCCCCCCCTGCACCCCCCACGCTACGCCACTGCCAAGAAGAACTTGCTGATGGTGTAAGCTGTTCACCAGTGGAACAGACTGCCACAGGAAACAGAAGACTCTCATTTATTAGAGCTTTTTGATGGGAATAGCAGCCTGCTTTGGAAGATGGTGGACTCTCCTTCATTAGAGGTGTTTAAGCAGAAGCTGGATAGCCACCTACCAGAGGTGTTTCCTGTATCATCAGCCAGGGGTTTGGCTAGATGACCTTTGAGTTGCCCCAACTCTATGATCCCATGCTAATTCAGAGAAATCTTTTCTTCTGGCTCTAACCTTTACATAGGCCCTGAAATACCAGCTGCTACAGGGTTCCCATCACCAGGAGGTAGCGTTTTAGGCAGGTGGAGCCTCTACAGAGTGTAATGGAAATAATTGCATGAGTTTTCTGCTCTGTTGCCTGATTGCTACAAAGGATGCTTTGAGAGTCTCTCTCTGAATGCTGTCTGCTAGTTCTGCAGACACCTCCAGCTTGTCTCTAGCATAAGAGACAGGGCATGGAATGGGAAGGGTTGGGAGGTGAGATTTCTGACTCTAAGCCAAATCTGACGCTTACAAGTGATCTCCGTGTGACTTCCAGGGTTCTTGCCAGCCCACCAACGTATTGCGCAGCAACCTTGAAATGCCCTTCAGAATCCCACAGACCCAATTAAATGGGATCACATGATCCTCTTCCCATCCTGACACTTCGCTATCTCCTTCTGCGGCTTTGCTCTCAAGACAATTCATGGAACCATGGTCACAGAGCAGAGTAATAATGTAAAAAGTCTTGCAAACGGAAAAAAAAAAAACCCACTTGCCTCCAGAGCCTTCTGATCCGCTATATCACCCAATGGGTTCATTACTACAACTGCTATTCTGCTGTGTTAATAGATCAGTGGTCGTTCCTCTGCAAGCAGCCACTGGGATAAAGGAAGCAAGGATTTATTTATTTTTTAAGGAGCGATACTTATTTTGCTCATTTGAAAGCCAGTCAGGCATGCGTGATGCTAATGTAGGCTGTGCTCTGTGTGAGACCACCTGAGAAAATAAATGCTTCCAAAGTCTGAGCTGGGGTGCAGGAGATGATAAGTGAGGAGAGACAATTTGTGCATGACATGTTGAAAGGAAGGTTGATCCTGGAAGATTCAGGGAAGACAGAAGAAAGAACTTCTTCATGCAACACATAGTTCAACTTTGGAACTAGCTCCTGCAGGAGGCAGTTACAGCCATCAACAAAGATGGCCTTAAATTCATGGAGCCATATTCGGCATCTCCACAGTTGGAGGCAGCAATGTTTTTGAATACCAGTTACTGGAAACCACAGGAAGGAAGAGCGCTCTTGTGCTCAAATCCAACTCGTGGGTTTCTGACTGGCAACAGTTTGGCCCCTCTGGGAACAGGATGCTGAACTAGACGGTCCACTGGCCTGATCCAGCAAGGCTCATTTTGTGTTCTTGTTGGGTAAAGTTGACTTAGGGGTGTGGGTGGCGCTGTGGTCTAAACCACTGAGCCTCTTGGACTTACCAATCAGAAGGTCGTTGGTTCGAATCTCCATGATGGGGTGAGCTCCCATTGCTCTGTCCCAGCTCTTGCCAACCTAGCAGTTCAAAAGCACACCAGTGCAAGTAGATAAATAGGTACCACTGCGGTGGGAAGGTAAATGGTGTTTCTGTGCACTCTGGTTTCCATCATGGTGCTCTGTTGCGCCAGAAGCAGTTTAGTCCTGCTGGCCACATGACCCAGAAAGCTGTCTGTAGACAAACACCGGCTCCCTCGGCCTGAAAGTGAGATGAGCGCCGCAACCCCATAGTTGCCTTTGACTGGACTTAACCATCCAGGGGTCCTTTACCTTTACCTTTACCTAAAGTTGGCTTGATGGGTAGAAGTATCTAAGGCTATACCCCCCAGATGTCCCTTTCATAGTACATTCATGATGATTTCTGCTCATGATGGCATTGGAGCAGCTCCACGAGATCAAACTTTCAAAACTGTTTGCATCTGCAAAGGTTTGGGGGCAGACATGCTCCTTTATTTGCAATTGGTGTGTGTTCTATAACCTCCTGTTGAAATCCTGTAATGTTTCACACTGCAAGTGTTCCAAGTCGGGTTTGTTTGTGTTTTGGTCTTGCTTTTGCTGTGCAAGAGTGCCTCGCCAGGCAGCAAGCAGTGTGGTAACACTGAAGAAGCAAAAAGGTGGTGGCAGGCATTTATGTGTGTGTAAAGGGACTGTACTGAGGAGGAATGGTAGAGACTGCTGCTCCCTCCTTCTCCCTCAAAGAAGAGGGAGACAGTATAGATTTAGAACAGTGGTTTGCAGAAGGTCAAAGTCCAGAGGCTGCAGATGGGAGAAGCTGGGAAATATTGGGAGAGGAGCAGGAAGAAGAAAAAGAGGAAGATGATGGAGGAGGAGAAGGAGGAGGCAGACAGCTGACAAACTCAGTGTCTTAAAAAGCATGCCCCCCCCCCCCCCAGTTTCCAGCGAGCATTGAAAGTAGGAGAACAGAAAGCTCAGAGGCGGAAAACACAGATCAGCCGGCACAGGGATGATGTATGATAGGAGAGACAGAGAGGATCGTACTTTACTCGGAGCAACACCATTATCTAAGAGGTGGCATCATACATCTATCTCTGTGAATATTGAAATAAAAACCTTGGTAAGAACTTCTTGTTTTCCCTTTCTGGTTGCCAGCTGCGAGGAAGGGGGATCGGATTCCATGAAGCCTGACCATCAGTGACCATTCTATCTCTGCATTCAGAGGCTGGAAACCACAGGAAAGGAGAGGGCTGCTGTTTGTGTGTTTCCTACAGGGAACTGGTCGGCCACTGCCATTGGTCTGATCCAGCAGTGCTTTCTGGTGTTCTTATCTGTGAAATGGGCTTCCATCCAGTTGGGCAACTGTGCTGAGGTTCACATTCTTCCTACCAGTAACCCATGTCACAGTCTTCAAGTTTATGAGATGTTTAAAAGAAGCAACCTGGTTGTCCCTAGAAGGTAGGCGGAAACCTGAGGCATTAGGAAGAGGAGGCAACTGGAAGGAATCTGTGCCAGGTCTCGCTCGCCCAGCCCACAACTCTAGGAGATCTATTAATTCATTCAGAGCAAGTCGGAGCACCTAACCAAACCTCTCTTTATGGTTTTTAATGATATCGTAATGGATTGCGTCGTAAAACATGGGGCTGTTTAAATAACCCATCATTAAGCAGAGGGGCCCTTCTCTGATTGGCAGTCAGCTCCAGTGGCAGAAATGCATTTTGCTTAATGCTGCAGTATGAAATTGCCTTTTAATGCATCATAGCAATTAAGCGTTTTGCTTAAGCACCAGTCAAAAGGGGGGCTTAGACAGATAAGTCATCCGCTTATCAAAATGGCTGTGTGGGGCCTGGAGCCACCTCCCGCTCCCCATCCCTCCCCAGCTCACCCACTGGAGGAGGACAGAGAGGACTTTTAATAGCACGGAGTGAAGAGTTTATTAGCCCTCACCTAGTCCGGCGTGTCTGGTTACGGATATGCTATCGATCGGGCTGAGTGAGACATTAAGGGGATGCCATTATGTCAATAGACGTTGATGGCCTTGAAACACAATCCATCTCCTGTCGGGAAGTAGGAGAGACAAGGCTTGTGCGTGCCATTAGAGAAGTCTTTGTTCAGGCAGGGGGGAAAACAACCTTCAAGGAGTGAGAAATATACCTTCACATTTCTTGAAGGTCAACTCTTCTCCTGTACATGAGTAGCAATGTCAGTTTTGGATAGAGCCTAAAGCTGCTTTGGTTGAATGTAGGAAGCTGTGGATATTCTGGGCCATCTAGTTCAGTTTTGTCTATAATGCCTGGCAGAAACTCTCCTGGGCATGAGATATAGGTTTCTCCTGCTCCTACCTGGATATCCTGAGAGCTGAATGAACATGGGACCTGCTGAGCAGATGGCTTTCCCCCCAGATATCCAGTTCCAGGCTCCCCACAGGTTCAGAAGTCAGACCTTTTCCTTTATCTCCCACCCCTTCTCCCATTCACATCAAGGGGCAAGCAAGGATATGGGTATTATAAGTAGTTATGGGATGAAGGGCCTAATTCCATCACTCAGTCCGAAGCCCGCTCCACCCCACTTTTTAGAAAGAATGCACAGAAATTGGCCATTCAAACTGAATGCCTTTGTATGAATTCTATGCACACTTTTTACATAAAAGTTCAGTTTCCACATTGTGTTTCCCCATAAAATATGGGGTTTTTAAATGTAAAATGTGATTTTGTGCACGTGCGTTCTTTGCACACTGAAACTGCCTTGCAAAATCCAGCAAAGGTTGCAATCTGATTCTAATCTGCAAGCAAGTTTGGGAACGTGGGATCAGGTCCATCTATCGTGAAAAGCAGTCTGAACAAATGCCTCCTCCATTTCTCCTAGGTATAACTATGTGGTAAAATCCTGTAGGTAGCTGATGTAGTGGGGATTCAGCACATGGTCAGCTGGCCTACAGAGGTGTCAAATTGGTAGGTGTTGTGGAGGGCATCTGTCTAAAACAGGTTTCCTCAACTTTGGCCCTCCAGATGTTTTTGGCCTATAACTCCTGTGATCCCTAGGTAGGAGGACCAGTGATCATGGATGCTGGGAAACATCTAGAGGGCCCAGGTTGAGGAAGCCTGGTCCAAAACATTTGGGAGGCAAGACGCTTCAGTCTCTAGTCAAAATTAGGGTTGTTGCCTGATTAAACAAATTGTAGATGAAATTTACATACTTTTTTCACTTTTCTAAAACTATAGTTTGCACCGTGGGGGAAATCATTTGTTTTTTGATGATAGATGCATACCCTGCAGCAAACGCTGTCCTAGATGGGTCAAGCCCTCCTAGAAGAACAGAATCATAAAGTTGGAAGGAACCTCAAAAGTAACTTTGCTGATTCTGCTATAAGCATCCTTATTAGGTTTAACCTCTCCTTATGAACTCTCCTGTTTCAGAGTGAACAAGGAATGCCTGTTTTAAGATGGTGACTGCCATCTGCAGGTTGTTGAAGTCCATCTTTCATCATCCCCAACAAGCATGGTCAATAGTCAAGGATGATGGGAGTTGTAGTCCAGCCACAACTTGGGGTGGGTGGGAAAAGGTTATTTTTTTTTAATAAAATTTTTATTGGTTTTACAAAATTTTTAAGAAAAACAAACAAACACTTAAAATGACAAACATACACGTATAGTTTCAAACCTATTTTCATAAACCTCTTTTCTTGGACTTCCCCATACCCCCCCTCTCTGCATCCCAATGTCCATAATTCAACTAGCAACTCCCAATTGTTATTTTCCAATCTCTGTCATCTTAGTCCTCTTTTATATTCTAACCTTATATCCCTGTACCCCCTTGTTTCTGGAAACCACAACATTTTAGCATTCATTAAGTTTATAGTAGTCCTTAAGGTAACTTTTAAATTTTTTCCATTCTTCTTCCACCGTCTCTTTTCGTTGGTCACGTATTCTGCCTGTCATCTCGGCCAATGTCATATAGTCCATCACTTTCATCTGCCACTCTTCCAGAGTGGGTAAATCTTGTGTCTTCCAATACTTTGCGATGAGTATTCTTGCTGCTGTTGTAGCGTACATGAAAAAAGTTCTATCCTTCTTTGTCACCAATTGGCCGACAATGCCCAAGAGAAAGGCCTCTGGTTTTTTAGAAAAGGTACATTTAAGTACCTTTTTCATTTCATTATAGATCATTTCCCAGAAGGCCTTAATCTTCGGGCATGTCCACCAAAGGTGGTAGAAGGTACCTTCAGTCTCTTTACACTTCCAACATTTGTTATCGGGCAAATGATAAATTTTTGCCAGCTTGACTGGGGTCATGTACCACCTATAAACCATTTTCATGATGTTTTCCTTTAAGGCATTACATGCCGTAAACTTAATGCCGGTGTTCCATAACCATTCCCAGTCAGCTGACATAATGTTATGTCCAACATCCTGTGCCCACTTAATCATAGCCGATTTAACTGTTTCATCCTGTGTATTCCATTTCAGCAACAAGTTATACATTCTAGATAAATTCTTAGTGTTGGGTTCTAACAGTTCAGTTTCTAATTTTGATTTTTCCACCTGGAAACCGATTTTCCTGTCCTGTTTGAAAAATTCCACTATTTGACGATATTGAAACCAATTTTGTACTTTATGTTTCAATTTCTCATGACTTTGTAATTTGAACTTATCTCCATCCTGTTCTAAAATTTCCCAATACTTCGGCCATCCGACCTCCATATTGAGTTTCTTCACTGCTTTAGCCTCCACTGGTGACACCCATCTAGGGGTTTTATTTTCCAATAGATCTTTATATCTTATCCAAACATTAAACAAAGCTTTTCTGACAATGTGATTTTTAAAGGCACTGTTGACTTTGTTGTACCAAAGATATGCATGCCAGCCAAAAGCATTATTAAAACCTTCCAGATCCAAGATGTCCGTGTTCTCGAGGAGCATCCATTCTTTCAGCCAGCAAAAAGCTGCTGCCTCATAGTACAATTTTAAGTCCGGCAGGGCAAATCCCCCTCTTTCTTTAGCATCTGTCAATATTTTAAATTTAATTCTGGGCTTTTTGCCCTGCCAGACAAATTTCGAGATATCTTTCTGCCACCTCTTAAAACATGGGTGGGAAAAGGTTAGCCACCGCCTATAGGTTAAAATCTGCAGCCCTAGTATAAATGAGTGACTGTTTCCAATCAAGGAATGGATGTTTGGACCTGTGTAGGGTGAAGTCCAATGTTCTGATCCGAGAATAGCTTTTGATCTTGCAGAGGCATCTGCTAATGAAAGAGAAGTCAATTTGGTGCCATCAAGATAGACTACAACTCAACATCATCCTTGATAATTGACCATGCTGTTTGGGGCTAATGAGCGGTGGTTCAAAAGCAACAGATGGGCACTACCTAGGGGAGGCATTATTCTGCAGTTCTGCCTCCCTCGGTGCCATCATCTAAAGCAGTGATTCCTGAACTCTTTTGGGCAGCCACCCAGTTGGTCTCATAAACTCATCTCCAGATCCCCTGACCCTACCCTATAGAAAACGTTATTCATTGGTGGCCTGGTGTTTTGTTAGCTCAAAAATCTGAAAACGAGCAAGGTCCCAACTAGAGAAGAATGGCAACTTAAACTGATGGAATATGCGCAGCTTGCGGATCTAACGTATAGAATAAGAGAACAAGAAGAACATACATTTAAAAGAAGATTGGGAAATGTTTATTGAATATATGGGAGGAAACTGTGTACATTTGAAAAATGCTGGCAGCATTAAAATAAATTTAAAAGTGCAAACAAGGTTTTTTGTTGGATGCAATAATGGAATATGGGACACGGGTGGCGCTGTGGGTTAAACCACAGAGCCTAGGACTTGCCAATCAGAAGGTCGGCGGTTCGAATCCCGTTGCTCGGTCTCTGCTCCTGCCAACCTAGCAGTTTGAAAGCACATCAAAGTGCAAGTAGATAAATAGGTACCGCTCTGGCGGGAAGGTACACGCCATTTCCATGCGCTGCTCTGGTCCTCCAGAAGCGGCTTAGTCATGCTGGCCACATGACCCGGAAGCTGTACGCCGGCTCCCTCGACCAATAAAGTGAGATGAGCGCCGCAGCCCCAGAGTCAGCCACGACTGGACCTAATGGTCAGGGGTCCCTTTATCTTTACCTAATAATGGAATACTGAATGGTTTAATTTATGTAAATTATGCAGGGATTTATGATATGCAAAATGAACCATAGAAAGAGAAGAAGGGAAGTCACTGACATTTTAAGATTGTCTAACCAAATATTCTAAAGTGAAAAACAGAAAATTTAATTTTGTGTGTGTGTGTGTGTGTGTGTGTAGAAAGAGAGAGCATTATTCAGAAGAGCAGATTTCGCAACCCACCAAGAAAGATAACAACACAATTAAATTCAAAAGAGTCACGATTAATTGCACACCTATTCAAAATCCAATTAAAACTATTTAGTTTAATTAATTCAACAAAATTAATGAACTCGACCCACTGATACTGCCCACTTTTATCTCCCACTCCCCACTCCCAGGTATTCCCACTGGTCTACCCAGTGGTCCTGATGCTCTGGAACAGATGCAGGGGACACAACGGGGAGGGAGAATCACACAAACTGCCTCTCCTTCTCTTACGTGGGTGGACGCTGAGTTAAAAGCTATTCCTTAAGCAGGACGGCAGCACTGGATTTTCGTCTAGAGTGCTGAATAATGCAGCCAGGCAGTTGGCATATTTCCCCCTCCCCTCGCTCCCATCCCTACCCAGCCATTTAAGGCCAAAAGAAAAGAAGAGAAAATTGGGGAGAATTCTGAGCCAGCAGCTGGGAGGAAATGCTCTGAATGAGAAGTGTTTGCATGCGCATCTGGTCATTTGGTCTTCTGATTTCGCCTCCTCTTAGGAAAACAAATGTTGCTTTCCACAATAATAACTTCCCATCTTTGATTGCAAGGATTCTGAATGAATCCTGGGAGTTTGTCGATTTCAGCTATTCATGAAGGCAGCAAATACAACTTTCAGACTCTTCCCTTCTTGTTGTCGTCAGCTGTTGCTGGACCATAAGGAAACCACAGCAAGACTAGATCTGTCACTGGATTTCACCCGAATCGAAATTCAGAATAGATTTAGAGGTCCATCACCCTCATCATCAGCATAAACATCATCAGCATATTTTTTTCCCCATCACTTGGTAGTCACAGAAATATAGGACTCATCCGATGATGGGCTGTACTCAGCCCTAGAGTGCAGGGTGAAATGAGAGCGAAGAGAGCTCCTCTGAGCATCTGCAGAGAGCAGTTTCATTTGCAATGAATAACCACGGTGCTTCACTAGTTCAGCTAGGATGAGGATTAGACATTACCCACCAATGATGTATAGTGTCTTGACTTTCAGAATATTTAGAATTAGCCAAATTGACGGATATAGTAAGACCAAAAAGTGAAGTGAAAAAGGAATGGGAGTGCCTAAATGAATAGCTTAAAAGCCAAGGTTCAAGGACAGAAATCTGGCTGAAGTGAAGTGTGAAGTGAAAGGATAAGAAAGAGGGGATTTATATCTAGATGCTAGGGTAGAGATGATAAGGAAAACAGGAAGACACAATGAGAGATAAATGAGGTGCTATGGGATTGGTGGAAGTCAATGTTTGTTTTTCTTTTTAGTGTTTATATTATTAACTTGTAAGATATGGATTTTTTTTCATTTTTTTGATTGTTGGCTTTTGTGTTTTATGTATTGTTACTTTTCGATATTTTTTGTGTTGTTGTGTGGAAAATACTAATAAAATTTATTATACTTAAAAAATAAAATAAAATATAGTGTCTTGAAACGGAGGGTCCATTTCTGAATGACACTGGTGCATATGTGAAGCAAACAAACATGGAGGGGGCGGTGGCGGCCGTGTCTTGAAGTTCAAAGCATGGCAGCTGAGGCTTTTCTTTTCCTTTCCCCCTGGCTGGTCCTCAGGTGGTTGGAACCCCTGGTCGCTGTGGGGAGAATGCACCCGGGACTGCGGAGGAGGCCTGCAGACTCGCACCCGGACCTGCCAGCCCCTTCCGGACGATGGCATCATCTGCGAGGGAGTCTTAGAAGAGGGGCGGCTGTGCAACAGGAAAGCTTGCAACCGTAAGTGGCTTGTGTTTCCAGCTCACCACCTTCATGATCCTGGCATCTGTACAGAACCGTTGCTCACATTCAGGCCCCATTAAGGTTTGCACCGGACTGTGGGTTGCGTCCAATGAAATCATTACATTGTCACAAAGACTTCTGCTTGCACAAAATACGTTTCCCTTCCCTTCCCTCTCCTCTTGAAGCCTTCCCCCAAATTCGCTGTGGATGATGGTAGGAACCCCTAGAACTGATTTTGAGGTGTGTTGAATCTTAAGAGCTGGAAGGGACTTAGGGTCATCTAGTTCAACCCCCACAATGCAGGAATCACGGCTAAAGCATCCATGACAGATGGTCATCCAACCTCTGCTTAGAGACCTCCAAGGAAGGAGAGTCCACTGCCTCTTGTGGGAGTCTATTCCATTGCCAAACAGCTCTTACTGTCAGAAAGTTTTTCTGGGGTTGGACTAGATGACCCTGGGTACCTTCAAACCCTATGTTTTTAATATTTAATGCTGTATTGTTTTTAATACTCGATTGGGAGCCACCCAGAGTGGCTGGGGAAATTCAGCCAGATGGGCGGGGTATAAATAAATAAATTATTATTATTATTATCATCATCATCATCATTATGGTTCTATGAGATCAAGAGAGCCCCTGTTATCAACAGGGACCAACAGGGAATTTGCAACTCACCCTTATACATAATCTCCAACATTCTTCAGACGAAAATTGTTATTTAAAAATGATCAGATTCTGGTGAATAGGACACACTACCCTGGTTTGTTCTACACAGTGGTTCCAATGCTCTAGAACAGATGCAGGGGACACAATGGGAAGGGAGAATCACACAAAACTGCCTCTCCTCTTTTGCAATCCAGCTCCAATCTGCCCCAGCCAGCATGCCCAATGGTGAGGGTCGGTGGGAGTTGTCGTTCAGCAATGTCTGTAGGTTCCCCACCCCTGGTCTAAAGAGCGTTTGCCTTTTGTGCATCCTGACATTTCTGTGTCGTGCTATACGGCTATGTCTGCCTATAAATGCAAATCAAGCAGCCAGAAATGAGAGTTAAATGAGGCCAATTAATCCTCCAGTTTATTAAAACAAGCAAGAGATCATGGTGGAATGGTAAGGAGGGACATCTTAAAAGTTTGTACCAGGCCTGGAGAAATGGTATGTGGGCACTGCCTTGCTCATTGCCAGTATTTCCCACAAATTACAGTAACTACTATGGGCAGGCTAATGTGAGCGAGCCTTGCTGATTATAATTATACCTTTATCTCCAACTTTTCCCATGGTTTTCAGTGAAATACATTTGATTAGACCTTCCGACCAGTCCATTCCCCTGCAGCCTGGTGCCTTCCAGATATTTTGAACTACAACTCCCATCAGCTCCAGAGGCAACGGGAACATAAAGAGCACAAGAAAAGCTTGCCGGATCAGTCCAGCGGCCCATCTAGTTCACAGTGGCTGACCTGTGGGAAACCTGTAAGCAGGATGTGAGCACAAGACCCCTGCCCCTTCCTGTGGCTTCCAGCTTTCCCTAGAAGCACAAAACGAAGATGCTTCATCTTTAAAAACATGTACAAGAGATGAAGGGAATTGCAGCCTTTAAATGTCCACCTGAAAGTTGCATTAATTAATGGTCATGGTGTGAATATTGCTGGCTGATCAGATTGATAACAGAGCTTTGTGGAAATTGCATCTCTGTCCAATTGCATCTCTGTCCGAGACCATATAACACTGGTCTTGAAAGACCTACATTGGCTCCCAATACGTTTCCGAGCACAATTCAAAGTGTTGGTGCTGACCTTTAAACGGCCTCGGTCCAGTATACCTGAAGGAGCATCTCCACCCCCATCGTTCTGCCCGGACACTGAGGTCCAGCGCCGAGGGCCTTCTGGCGGTTCCCTCATTGCGAGAAGCAAAGCTACAGGGAACCAGGCAGAGGGCCTTCTCGGGAGTGGCGCCCGCCCTG
Organism: Podarcis liolepis; assembly: GCF_965112155.1. Classification (NCBI taxonomy): domain Eukaryota; kingdom Metazoa; phylum Chordata; class Lepidosauria; order Squamata; family Lacertidae; genus Podarcis; species Podarcis liolepis. The sequence continues at coordinate 4,518,749 of NC_139560.1, read as the reverse complement.
TGGAACGCCCTCCAATCAGATGTCAAAGCGATAAATAACTACCTGACATTTAGAAGACATCTTAAGGCAGCCCTGTTCAGGGAAGTTTTTAATCTGTGATATTTTACTGTATTTTTGGTTTCTATGGAAGCCGCCCGGAGTGGCTGGGGAGGCCCAGCCAGATGGGCGGGGTACAAATAAATTATTATTATTATTATTATTATTATTATTATTATTATTGTTGTTGTTGTTGTTGTTGTTGTTGTTGTTGTTGTTGTTGACTGAATGTTGGTTTTGCAAGCAACCCAACAGCTTGCCATAGGACAAGGCTTTCCATAGACCAGTGGAAATAGTGGCGATGATAAATTGTCATGGTAAATTAAGAGCCTGCTGGCTCAGGCCCATGACCCATTCGCTCCACCATCCTGTTCTCACAGTGGTCAGCCGGATGCCTCTATCGGGAAACCCACAAGCAGGATTCGAACACAAGACCACTCTCTCCTCCTGTGGTTTCTAGCAACTGCTACTCAGAAGCATTGTTGCTTCCAAGTGCAGAGGCTAGAGGCCGTGGATTTGTCTAGTTTCCTTTTAAAGCTATCCAAGTTGGTGGCCATCCTGTGGCAGTGAGTTCCACAGTTAAACCATATGCTACATGGACAAGTCCTTTTCTTTTATCTGTCCTGAATCTTCCAACGTTCAGCTTTGTGGGACACCCACAAATTCTAGTGTTATGACAGAGGGAGAAAAGCTTCTCTCTATCTACTTGGCGAGTTCAAAACCTCTGGAGAGCACCATGTTGGGGAAGGCTCACAAAAGTTGTTGGTGTGTCTATTTTTTTTATTTTTTAAAGGAAATTATAACTTTCTTCAAAAGGAAAAGAAAAGTAGACTTCCTTAGCAGAGTTACAGGTAGGTAGCCATGTTGGTCTGCTGTAGTCGAAACAAAATAAAAAATAAAAAAATTCCTTCCAGTAGCCCCTTAGAGACCAACTAAGTTTGTTATTGGTACAGTGGTACCTTGGGTTACATACGCTTCAGGTTACATACGCTTTAGGTTACAGACTCTGCTAACCCAGAAATAGTGCTTCAGGTTAAGAACTTTGCTTCAGGATGAGAATGGAAATCGTGCTCCGGCAGCACGGCAGCAACAGGAGGCGCCATTAGCCAAAGTGGTCTTCAGGTTAAGAACAGTTTCAGGTTAAGTACAGACCTCCGGAACGAATTAAGTACTTAACCCGAGGTACCACTGTAAGTAGCTCTACAATCTTTCTCAATCTCAATCTCAATCTCAAGTAGCTCTACAATCTTTCTCAATCTCAATCTCAATCTCGACTAAACAATGGGAAACTGTTACAGATAGGTAGCCGTGTTGGTCTGGTCAAAATAAAAAAATTCCTTCCAGTAGCACCTTAAAGACCAACTAAGTATTCCCACCACCCATTCCCACCACCCATTCCCACCACCCTTCTGAGTAATACCCCTCCCCACCTTCTCACTATATAGAAGGATCTGGCAACTTCTGTTTCAGTGTATCTGAAGAAGTGTGCGTGCACACGAAAGCTCATACCAATAACAAACTTAGTTGGTCTCTAAGGTGCTGGAAGGAATTATTTTATTTTATTTTATTTTTGCTTCCTTAGCAGAGTCAGGATGCAACAGCCCTTGCTCAGAAAAGGTTGAGCCCTGGAAGGACTCGAATGATTTCACACGTTGTTTGGCATTTCCATAAAGTTAAATCATATTGTAGCTGGAATCTTTAAATGGAAACTTTCCACTGCATTAGGCTTTCATCTTTTCATTCCCTTTGACTAATTTGTCTAGACGGGCAGAGGGATCCTTGCCAAAGTTTCCCCTTGTTGACTCGCCTCTATCTGTGCTCTATCAGCTCTCCAAATAGGCGTGGGACTGAGGGCCAGGATTAGATGAGACAGCAGGAGGTTTGTGATCTGGATCTCATGCAGGTTTTTATCCTATTTTTTTAAAATGAATCAAATGCACCTGTAAGTGCAGAATGAGGGAGATTTGATATTTCCTCCTGGGTCCATTTCCAATTCTTTCAGCGCCTCCAGGATGGGTGGGGTGGTCATCTTCCTCATTCTTTTTCTATTTTGTTTGCTTGCTTGTTTAACCTCATCTACTTGAGTCATAATACAGAATAACTAAGGCATTGGTTTTCTGTAGCATCAGAGCAGCAATCAATTGCTCCCTTTCCAAATCCAGTTCAGTTTCCCCAGAGGAACGGCGGCATACTAGCCTTTGTACTTTAAACAGAGTCTTCCCAGCAGTTCCCTCTCCCTCTGTTGTTGTTTTGTCATTTAGTTGGGTCTGACTCTTCGTGACCCCATGGACCAGAGCACACCAGGCACTCCTGTCTTGCACTGCCTCCTGCAGTTTGGTCAAACTCATGTTAGTAGCTTCAAGAACACTGTCCAACCACCTCGTCCTCTGTCGTCCCCTTCTCCTTGTGCCCTCCATCTTTCCCAACATCAGGGTCTCTTCCAGGGCTGGGAGTCTTCTCTTCTCATGAGGTGTCCAAAGTCTTGGAGCCTCAGCTTCAGGATCTGGCCTTCCAGTGAGCACTCAGGGCTGATTTCCTTCAGAATGGATCAGTTTGATCTTCTTGCAATCCATGGGACTCTCAAGAGTCTCCTCCAGCACCAGAATTCAAAAGCATCCATTCTTCGGCGATCAGCCTTCTGTATGGTCCAGCTCTCACTTCCATACATCACTACTGGGAAAACCATAGCTTTAACTATACGGACCTATGTTGGCAAGGTGATGTCTCTGCTTTTTAAGATGCTGTCATTGCTTTTTAAGATGCTGTTTGTCATTGCTTTTCTCCCAAGGAGCAGTCGTCTTTTGATTTCGTGACTGCTGTCACCATCTGCAGTGATCATGGAGCCGAAGAAAGTAAAATCTCTCACTGCCTCCATTTCCAATTATGGAGGTAGAACGCGGTCATTAGGACCATCAATTGCCCTCTCCTGCCCTGTGTTTTCGGATGCAGTGAAGGTTGCTGTTCTTTCTGCAGTGCTGAACTGAGATTCAGTTCCTGTTCCAGCCACCCTCTCTGTGTGGGATTGAGGGACTGGCATACAACACTGTAATTTGCCCCAGGCTGCAAACATATATTGAGCACAGTGCCCATCCAGAATTTAAGCCAGTGTGCCATGCTGTCAGGTCTCTGCCCCAAGGAAGTTACTAGCTGGTGGCATTCAGAAGGGAGGAAAGAAATAAACAAAGACCAGCCAACATCTTCCGCAGCCGCAGACTCCAACCCAAGAAAAGCAATAACGGGCACCAGCATGTCATAGGTGGTGTTAGCTTTTGCATATAAATGCAGGCTTCCGAGTGTCTTTGTAGGCAAAAGTCTGACGCCCCCAGGGTCTTGGTGAGAATTACTGTTTATTGCAGATTGAAAACAGAATTACTTCAGGTTTAACAACAGCCATTTTCCTTTCCCCCAGCTGGTGTCTTTTCTTTCCGTCCAGCCAGTTTGGTGTTGTTGTTGTTTTGGGGCAGAGAAAAGCCGGTCTGTAGGACCGCATCCAGAGTTTGTAGTAATTTCTGTTTATTGCTTGCTCGAGGCAAAGAACCCAGCGATCCCTTCCTTGCTAATTCAGACACGGAGACCTCTGCCATCTATTGGACGTGGACCAAGGTAGCGGTTTCGCAGGCCAAACACATCTCAGCAGCCAGCAGCTAACATCATCTGCCCATTATGTAGGGGGCGGGCGGGAAGAGGTGTACTTTGTCTAGTGGACAAGGAAGGCATGGTTTGGTGGAAAGCAAGGAGAAAATCTGGCAAGTTATCATCTGGGATATGAGAGCAGGCTCTCCCAAAGAATTTGTAGAATACAGTGGTACCTCGGGTTACATACGCTTCAGGTTACATACGCTTCAGGTTACACACTCCACTAAGCCAGAAATAGTGCTTCAGGTTAAGAAATTTGCTTCAGGATAAGAACAGAAATCGGGCTCCAGCGGCGGCAGCAGGCCCCATTAGCTAAAGTGGTGCTTCAGGTTAAGAACAGTTTCAGGTTAAGAACGGACCTCCGGCACGAATTAAATACTTAACCCGAGGTACCACTGTATTAGGGATGTGGGTGGCGCTGTGGGTTAAACCACAGAGCCTAGGACTTGCCAATCAGAAGGTCGGCGGTTCCAATCCCCACGATGGGGTGAGCTCCCGTTGCTCAGTCCCTGCTCCTGCCAACCTAGCAGTTCGAAAGCACGTCAAAGTGCAAGTAGATAAATAGGTACCGCTCCGGCGGGAAGGTAAACGGCATTTGCATGCGCTGCTCTGGTTCGCTAGAAGCGGCTTAGCCATCGTGGCCACATGACCCGGAAGCTGTACGCCGGCTCCCTTGGCCAGTAAAGTGAGATGAGTGCCACAACCCCAGAGTCAGTCACGACTATACCTGATGGTCAGGGGTCCCTTTACCTTTACCTAACAGAATTATAGAACCATAGAGGTGGAAGGGGCCCAAAGAACCATCTAGTTTAACACCCTGCAGTGCAGGAATCACAGGTATTCCCCTAAAAGGGTTGCTCTAAAATCTGCATTTACTGGAGTTTAGCATCAAATTTGGTGTTAGGGGGCTTTCAGAGCCATTTCACCAGCTGACAGTGGTCTAAAGCAAATCTGATCGTGGTCTACAGCTGCTTGTTAGCATCTGAGACTTGGCACACCTTGTCACAGGTATGAAGTGATGGAGAAATTGGTTCGTTTCCATTATTATCAGTTTCTCATTTCTCCAGTCTTAAATTCCGTTCTCCACAATTCTGCATTCGTTTGTGATTTATTTGTTTTTTTAAAAACCAAGTATTTTAGCAAATTTTCTCCAGATAGGCACATTTTTCCTAGTAGGATGCATTTGTGTAATGATATTTTCACTAATTTGTGCATTTCATGAACATTTTCCTCTTAATATATGCATCAGAACGGTGGTAATCATTAAGAACAGCCGTGTTTCTGTTTGTGTAATGTTTCTGTAAGCACCAATTAGTGAGCTTTACATTAAAATGCAAAGTGAACTGGATTTCTCCCCCCTCTCCCTCCCTACTGTTGTGAAACAATAACTATAAATTCTTCAGCAAACCGAAGTCTGAATAAGAGTCTACCAGTTGCATGCTCCTTTAGGCCTGGTATGCTACAGAGCTTGTCCATGCCCTTGGCATGATGGGAAATGTAGTTCCCATGTGATCAAGAGGGCCTTGGAGCAATCAGGTGTCCAAACGTTGACAGCCAGAGCCTCTCAACCTCCCCAGCTGTCAGAGCACAGTTGTTTAGGGTTGGACAGGACTGATCCTTGTTGCTTCTTAGGAGACCTTTGTGGGAATGTTCAGGGGTGCAGGAGAGGATATATTGTTTGATTATAGCCTTTCCAACTTGTGTAAACAAGTTCACAATTTAGCAGAGTAACATTCCCCTTTTAAACTCACAGCGGATGCATTTGCTCAGGCTCTCTAAAGCCTCTATAATAACTGTTCTGGTATTTCCCCCTTATTCCCTCATAAAAGATAAGACACGACACAGTCTTCTATAAAAGTATAAAAAGAGTTTACTCACACATCATTCTGTTCACAATAGGATCCCAGAAGGCAGACTTAGCTTAGAAAAGTAACATATACCTGGAAACTGTCTCATAAGAAGAAAGTCCCTTTGTCCTCTCTTGGCTGGAGGCCAAGAGAGCATCTTTGGCTAAGCAGATGTTGCTTCTTCGATGCATGTAGTCAAAGAGAGAGAGATGGCTGCCCTGCCCTGTGCTTTTGTCGTTACCTGCACAGGTGAGGCCACACCCACCTCTAGTCACATGCAGAGGAAGTCTGTCCCAGCCCAGAAGGAAACAGGAAGTTTACCTGCCGGCTGGACAAACATCCCTCCCCATGTGTAAACATGTTCACTCTAGAAATGTTGTACTTGACTGTTCTTGTGTTTCACATCCCACAACCTTGAGTCACTCATGCTCTCTTAGCATAACGCACCTCGCAGGGTTGTTGTGAGGGGGAAAATGGAGGTGAGAAAGCCCTGTTAAGCTTCTTGGAGAGGAGGTGGGCTTTAAATGCATTCGAATTACAACTGGAAAAGTGGGCAGACACTTGCCTCAAGCCTTCATGTGTTGGCGAAATAATCAGTGTTCCGGAAGACATTTCTAATTAATTCAGACTTCACACTGGAGTCTAAATTAACAGCGGAGAAGAAGTGCTTTTTTAAAATAGTTATGCAGCAGAACTAGCAGTTTCCACCCACCCCTGCTTCAATTCAGAATATACATTTCCAAACAGCCTCCTCACAGTATGTGATGCTAAAACAGTATTTTTCTTTTTGTCATAATTAAACCTTCACACCCAAAATACACAGAAAGTTCAGAAAATAGGAAGGGTGTGTGTCCTAGGCAGACTCTAGCTACATAGAACAGCAATGTGCCTCCCTCCGAAAGATCAATACGACTCATGATACTGTAGGTATATTCAGTGATAGGACACTTGCTTTGCATGTAGAAGGTCCCAGGTTCAATCCCTGGGAATCCCAGGGAGGGCTGGGGATATTTTTTGTCAGAAACACTGGAGAGCGTCTGCCAGTCAATGCCCTAGAGCAGGGGTGAACAACTCCCATGAGACTGAATTTTTAACTCACAGAGTTAAAAACTCTGGCAGTGATCTACCCCCTTTTTGGGGGTTCAGGTCAAAGTTGTTGAGCTTCTTTTAGGGGTGAGGAAAGCATTGTTTTTTGGGGGGTGCAGGGTAAATAACATATTTTTTAGGGGAGCCAAACTTGTTGAACTTCTTTGAGGGGAGCCAGTGATGTACCAGTGATCTACCACAGACGTCCGGTGATCTACCGGTAGATCACGATCTACCTGTTGGACACGCCTGCCCTGAAACTGATGGACTATGCAGAATTAGTCCATCTTTATAACAGGAAAAATTCAAAACCTGAGGGACCAAGGAATCTCACAAGATTGGAGTAAATTTACGGTCTATTTGAAACTCATGCTGGTAGTTTCAAGAACACTGTCCAGGCATCTCGTCCTCTGTCGTCCCCTTCTCCTTGTGCCCTCCATCTTTCCCAACATCAGGGTCTTTTCCAGGGAGTCTTCTCTTCCCATGAGGTGGCCAAACTATTGGAGCCTCAGCTTCAGGATCTGTCCTTCCAGTGAGCACTCAGGGCTGATTTCCTTCAGAATGGAAAGGTTGGATCTTCTTGCAGTCCGTGGGACTCTCAAGAGTCTCCTCCAGCACCAGAATTCAAAAGCATCAATTCTTCAGCAGATCGTATGCTTACCCCCAAAGAGGAAACTTGGAGTTGAGCTCAACCGATGGGAAGACTTTCGCAGGTTGAGGAGCGATACGTGGTGTCACCATGATTTCAAGCTGCTATGAACTGGTGCTTGAGCAGGGTGAATTCCCATCACCGTCACCTACCCAGCCAATTAATAAATAAATCCAAGCTGAAGCAACAGTATGTCAACACGCTCCCTGGCACGTCGTCGCAAAGTGCCAACGCCTGTGGGTTTCATGAGACGGTGCCACAGAGCGAGCTGAGAACATCACCAGCAGCTCCTGTTTACTCTCTGAAAACGATAGCAGTGAGGGAGCCAGTTGAATTGGGTGCACGCTGCCGTCTGGCAAGCAGCAGCGTCTGACATTTCAGAATATATATGCAGATCAGGCGTGGCAGAGGCTTCCCACTCCTTGTTCTGCAGGCTTGGTTCTCCACCTCCACCACCACGCCAGGTAGCTGTCGAAACTGATGCACATCAAAGGGCTGGCTCGCTCATCACGCTTCTTTCAGAAACAACTAGGGGATCTGTATGTTTTCCCTGACATTCAAAGGGTTCCCGATCATGGGCTTGCTGCTGCCTGCCACCCACCCCTCAAATGCCCCAAAATATCCCCCCTTGTGAGATAACATGAAGCGTCTCCCTCATGCTCTCAGGGTGACAGAAGAGTACTTCTGCATCAGCTGGGTTTGTAAACGGTTCCTTGATGTGCTATGCGTGGGATAAGCCTGCTGTCAGTCAGTAATGCCTTAATACTCCTTCGCTGAGAGATGACCTTTTACAAGATCTACATCATAAAAAAATATTTAAAAACCCCACAAGGATTGCTGTGGCAGATCAGGCTTCTGCCACAGGTTGCGCGACATGAATAATGAGTCTTGGCACTGACATGGCACATTGACGCACCTGACAGTCATCGGCGGAGTGAAGCACCTTTCCCACGAAGAAGGCCTACAGCATTTTGCATTATTTAGCTGCGAGGGAAGGCAGCTAAGGAGAGGCACGATGGAATGTTTCTAGGCATGGGGTGGGGAAAGCAGATAGAGGGAACTCTCTCCCCCCAGCCTCTCTCATCATGATGGAACTAGGACTTGGGGGGGGGGGGCGGAGAGAAATCTGATGCAGTTCACATTGAAAGGAGAATCTACCTGATTCACACTTCCCAAAACAATGCACAAAGCGAAACACAACCGAACCACCGAAAGCCTCGCTTCCCTGAATTTTGCAAAGCAGTTGGTCCGTCAAATATCTCACACAGAAATGGTAAAGGGCGTATATTATTGAACGATGAAAGGCCTATATTATTGAAAAGAGCTTGTGGGAAATGCATCTGCTGGACAAAAGTGCATACCAATTTGTGTAGGATAGGAGAAACCTGGCGGCAAATTTTGATGAGGACATAAAAACAGCAACTGATTTTGAAAGGTGGAGAATGGAAGATTCTGACTCATCCGAGGCCCTGTGCCTATTGCATGAGACGCCCGAAAGGTGGCAACATGAGAACAGGGCCTTTTCTGCAGTGGCTCCTGGTTCGTGGAATGCTCTCCCCAGGGAGAAAAAATTAGGCACTAGATGAAAACCTTTCTCTTTAACCAGGCCTTTGGCTGCTTAACTTCCCAGGGCATTTTAAATGTGTTTGTGTGAAGGGGGTTATTATTATGCATTTCATGTCCTCATTTTGCATTTGTATGTTGTAAACCACCCTGTGATCTTCAGGTGAAATGGGTTGTACAAATTTTAACAAAGGAGGAGGAAGAGGAAGAGGAATGAGAAACTGAATCTGACACTTTTGCCCATGCTGAATTAGAACTCAGGGTCATCCTTGTGAATCTAATTGGCTGTAGGTTCTAGATAGACCAAAGGAGTTTAATTCTTGATACATACCACATAATTTATACCTAAGAGCATAAGAAAATAAAAAGAGCCTGCCTGATCAAGCCAAGAGCTAGTGCAGCTTTCTGTTCTCAAAATGGCCAACCAGATACCCCTGGGAAATCTGCAAGGAGGCCTCAAGCACAACAGCCCTCTCCCTTCCTGTGCATAGCTGTCAACTTTTCCCTTTTCTTGCGAGGAATCCTATTTGGTATAAGGGAATTTCCCTTAAAAAAGGGAAAATGTTGACAGCTATGTTCCTGTGGTTTCGAGCAACTGGCATTCAGAAGCTTTGCCGCCTTTGACTATGGTGGCAGAGCACAGCCATCAAGGCTAGAGCATGCTGCTGACAATGCCAAGGTTGCAGGTTCAATCCCTGTAAGGAGCAGCTACATATTCCTGCATTGCAGGGGGGTTGGACTAGATGACCCTCAGGGTCCCTCCCAACTGTAGGATTCTATGAGAAGCATATTTCTGAGTATCTCCCCTACCATAATTTCAGATACAACAGTGCCTTTGCCCATTAATTTGAACAATTCACTTTTAGAACCATCCAAGTTGCTAGTCATTACAGACTCCTGCAGGGATGAGTTCCACAGTTCTACATAGTTGGCTGCCCAAGATCCTTCAAAGAGAGGACTGTCCTCTGTAAAGGAGGGCACATGTCCACCCTGCCACTGAAGGCCCAGGATCTCCTCCTCATTTAATGTGAAACCTAAGGCTAGAAGAATCGATGCTTTTGAATTATGGTGCTGGAGAAGACTCTTGAGAGTCCCATGGACTGCAAGAAGATCAAACCTATCCATTCTTAAGGAAATCAGCCCCGGGTGTTCACTGGAAGGACAGATCCTGAAGCTGAGGCTCCAAGACTTTGGCCACCTCATGAGAAGAGAAGACTCCTTGGAAAAACCCCTGATGTTGGGAAAGATAGAGGGCACAAGGAGAAGGGGACGACAGAAGACGAGATGGTGGGACAGTGTTCTCGAAGCTACCAGCATGAGTTTGACCAAACTGCGGGAGGCAGTGGAAGACAGGAGTGCCTGGCGTGCTCTGGTCCATGGGGTCACGAAGAGTCGGACACAACTAAATGACTAAACAACAGCAACAATAAGGCTAGAAGGACCTTTGTTGTTGTGAAACTTCTGGTGACCCACAGACCCTTGAAGGCTCCCAGTTCAACTTATGGCCACATGCTGGGGAATGGACTGATTTTGGGGCGGGTTGTCAGGTGGCCTCAATGGGGGCTTTTGTTTTTGTTCTCCCAAGAAAGAGACCTTCTTAAAATTCAGGCCTTTTGCCCCATCAGCTTTAATTAGCAACAGGCACAGCAGCTGAGACCAGGCATGGCAGCAGGGGAGCAGAAAGCAATCACACAACTCATTAGCAAGCGAGATCAGTCATTAGGAGCGGTTCATCAGGTGGAACCCGGGTGCCGAGCAGGAGAAAGGCCGATGGGATTATCTCCCGCTGAACAAACTTGCTGGATCCTGCCAGAGAATTTGTCTTCCTCCTCGCCACCAGCAGGAACCATGCTGGAAACCAAAGAAGTTCTGTTAACAAAAAGAGAATATATATATATATATCGACATTATCAAATTTCGAAAAGCTTCCTTAACCAAACAGTTACTCCGTCCAGCCCACACTTTACCATCTTCTCTGCAAGAATATCAGGGGGTACTTTGTCAAAAGCCGTACTGAAATTAAACTTGTTGTCTTCGTCTTTCCACTTGTCTCTTTAACAACCATCAGCCACCCGAATATTGCTGAGCATGTGTGTTATACTTGCAGACACACAGAAGATTAGCCTTGGTCTCTAATAGCAGGACTGCTCACTGCTGCTGTTCCCAAAGATAAGAGATGCACTCTGCATATTGCAGGGTTGGGAATTTTCCTTGAAGCGGCCACAGCTATGCAGCAGTAAGAACACGAGAACAGCTTGCTGGATCTGGTCATTGATTCATATTATTATTATTATTATTATTATTATTATTATTACTACTACTCTGCCCATCTGACTAGGTTGCCCCATCCACTCTGGGCAGCTTCCAACAGGATATGCAAAAACACAACAACAACAACAACAACAACAACAACAACAACAACAACAATGAATATAACACATTAAAAGCCTCCCGATACAGGGCTGCCTTCAGATGTCTATAGAAGATCGTATAATTATTTATCTCTTTGACATCTGATGGAAGGGCGTTCCACTGAGGCAAGGAAGGAAGGGCTACCCCTATATTATCCATATAACCAGTTATCAATAATCAATATATTCAATATATATTCATATATGCTTACACGAATCAAGGATTACAGTATTTTATAATCCATTTTGAATCAAAAGGGAAGCTGTGCCTTAGCTAACTGCAAACTGCTTGAAACAGCAAAGTTAGGAACCGACCTTTCCCCTAAAAACATCTGTGTACCCCGGACAAAGGGGAAACACATGAATCAGAGATTCTGGTACAAATTCCCCTCAGATATAGGCTAAATTAATCCACAGAACAGGAAGAGCAAAACCACAAAATGTCCAAGCTCCCTGTCCTGTCATAACTAGGGGAAAGGTTAGACTGAGCGTCACTGGGAGCATCGGAAAGCAGAACTGGAACCCTGCGCTTGACCAGTGCTTGACCAGGAGCTGGTAGCGTGACAACAGCTTGCTGATTGGCTGATTTTTGCTGACCAAGTTATGAGTCCCTCATGATTGTCTTATGATCTATGATTTGCTGTGATTTGCTCAGGTATAAAGACCCCTGCATTTCTGTCAATCGGGGTCCCAGTTCTTTGGAAGATATTCCAACTGGGTCCTTATTGCCTGGCAATAAACTTCACCTTCTTATTCTCCATTGCTGCGTCTGTCTGATCCTTATTTTTGCACTTTGCCAAAACCACTAACTTTCACGTGCAACACCACAGGAATAATAATAACCTAGTCCAGCATCCTGTTCTCAGATTGGCCAACCTGTGGGAAACCAGCAAGCAGGACTCAAATGCAAGAGCCTTTTCTCCTCTTGTGGTTTCCAGCACTTGGTAGTCAGAAGTATTGCTGTCTCCAACCATGGAGGCAGGACAGAGCAGAGCCCCATCTCTTGGCCTGGTCACTGAGGTCCAGCTCCAAGGGCCTTCTGGTGACATCCTCACTGTGAAAAGTGAGGTTACAGGGAACCAGGCACGGGGCCTTCTCGGTAGTGGCACCAACCCTGCAGAATGCCCTCCCATCAGGTATCAAGGAGACATAACCTTTAGAAGACATTTGAATGCAGCCCTGTTTAGGGAAGTCTTTAATGTTTTATTCTGTTTTTATATATGCTGGAAGCCTCCCAGAGTGGCTGGGGCAACCCAGTCAAAAGGGCGGGCTACAAATAATGAAATTATTATTGAAATTCTTCTTGTTGGGAGCCGCCCAAAGTTACTGGGGAAACTATTATTATTATTACTGTGCTTCTTCATGGATGCCCACCCCTTCTAAGCTAACCTATACCTTTATGCTTGGAATGGCATGGAAACGAGGAAGAGGTTGGTGGGGCTTAAAATGCATTGATGGTGTCACAGCTTCTAAAAATACTCCTATGTTCTTAAGAGCCGCGAGGCAGATGTTCAACGGGAGCTTTGTGGTTTGGTGTTTCTACGGGGAAATGGTCAGCATGACTCTAAGTACTGACGCAACAGGTGCTTTGATTACCAAATGTTTCGACCTGTGCTTTGCTTTGCATTTGAAATGAAATTTCATGGTGGGGGGAAAGGCTTTGCAGAATCGGTGGATGGTTGATTTACCCTGGACCTCCTTTTTAATCCTAGCCAATGGACACTACAATTCCCGAAGCCAGTCACTGAGGTCCACAGATAACCGGAAGAGAGATGATGTCGACGACATGCAACAGTATGGGTACCCTGCGCCTCAAATAGGTAAGTCATTAACACAACTGAAAGGAGGACAAGGTAGTCATTGACTTGGTTATGTTTACCAGTGTATAAGGTATCTGAGAAAGGAAATTGATACACAACAGCTTCACACAATTCCTGTATGACCCAGCCAGAGTTAAGCACATTTTAAGTCCAGTTAGTTTCAACAGAGCACAGATTTGCACATGTTTAACTTTCCCATTAAAACCGATGGAATTTAAAAGTGCTGGGATGTGGCAGGGCATGCGCAGCCGACACAGATTCCCTGTGTGGATCGTGCATCATGAAATGAGACATATGCAGAATTTAGTAAACTAATCTATGCAGTCATTGGATCACAGCCCTAACAATTTAATACATTCCAGCTCTAATTTTTTCTGGAGGCTAACACCACTTCTGCTAATCCTTGGGTATTTGATGTTCAAATGGTGCATAATTTTGACTATAGGAGACAGAATTAATTCTGACTTGGAGGAGGCGAGAGCAACCTCATTTGAATGTGCAATTCAAGGACCGAGGGGCCTGCGAAAACGCAGGAACCAGTCACTGAAAAGGCAAAGTGGTTTTTTCAGTCCCTGCAGTCAATACTTCTGTTCGCCAACAGCATCACAGAAGGGTCCTCGGCTCGGTAGCAAAGCAAAGGCCTTACAGTGGGAGTAGCCAATGTGGTGCTTTCCAGACACCATTAGACTATAACCAGGAGCAGCGCCTCCACTAGGCAGCATCAGAAATGTCAGCCCCACCTCCAGCGATTCCTCTGGAGTCTCCACACTTGGAGATTTACTAGCCTAGCCATACAAAAATGTCTTGTGCCCCTGGCCTAGGACCCTCGTACCTACGGGACCACCTCTCCCAGTATGCCCTACGGAGAGCCTCAAGGTCCATAAATAGCAACACCCTAGAGGTCCTGGGCCCTAAGGAAGTCAGATTAGCAGCAACCAGAACCAGGGCCTTTTCAACACTGGCTCCAGCCTGGTGGAACGCTCTGCCTCATGAGACCAGGGCCCTGCAGGATCTGATTTCTTTCCGCAGGGCCTGTAAGACAGAGTTGTTCCGCCTGGCCTTTGGCTTGGAGCCAGTTTGATTCCCTCCGCCTCTTTCTCTTTTCTTTTTCCTTTCTCCTCCTGTGATGAGGCTGCATTCTAATATTTTAATGTTTCAATATTTTAATGTTGTATTTTAATCTTGTTTTTAAGTTGTATTCATTCAACTTGTTTTTATTATTGCTTGTTAGCCGCCCTGAGCCCGGCCTTGGCTGGGGAGGGCGGCGTATAAATAAAAATTATTATTATTATTATTATTATTATTATTATTATTATTATTATGCCAACTCTGAATGCTTCTCCCAGCAATATCAGCCACCATGGCAATGGGGGGAAGATGATGGGAGATGATGGGATTTTGGTTTTGCACCATGCTGGATACTTCCCACTTTACATGCAATGTTGTCCCAGGCCACTGCCAGGTAGGAGGGCCAGGAATGGTACCTGGTCAGCATTTTGGAGAGCCCCCCACCCGCCAGGTTGGAGCAAACAACACTGGGCCAGATGTTCACATGTTCTGCACCCCGACAGGTGATCCAGCTGCTGAGGAGTGGTCCCCATGGAGTGTGTGCTCGACCACCTGCGGGGAGGGCTGGCAGACTAGGACGAGGTTCTGTGTGTCGTATTCCTACAGCACGCAATGCAGCGGGCCCCTCCGGGAGCAGCGGCAATGCAACAACTCGGCCGTCTGTCCAGGTGATGACCTTCCCCACCGCACATATAATTCTCCCTGCCGCTACCTCCCCAACCGTAGGGAAGTGGGCGCTCTATCTACTCATCTGCATGCGAAAAGGCTCTGCTCAAAGGTCACGTGACTTCTGCAACAAAGGAAGCGGAATTCTGCGACCTGAGTTGATTACCTCCCACCCCCTAAGCAAATTTCTGCAATTAGTATGCATATTCTATTTACCTACACCGGGTGCTAAAGCCCGCAGCCCAAGGAAAATGGATTGTATTCAGCTACCCCTATCATTCTGACATTTCATCCACTCTCTCTAAAGGATAGAAACTTGCTTTGCATCTTGCAAGACATTCACAAATCCACTGACTTCACTCTGGCCGAAAAATGCTGCCAACTTGAGTGGTTTCTTTTTTTAAAAAAAATCAACAAGCAAGCAAGGTTATTATTGAGGTCAGGATGTTGGAGTGATTCATTTTGTCTTCCCATAAAAAATGACCTGATTATTTATTTATTATTTACTTTTGGATACTAATTGAAAGATGAGTAATAAAAAGGTAAAGGGACCCCTGACCATTAGGTCCAGTCGTTGACGACTCTGGGGTTGCGCCGCTCATTTCGCTTTATTGGTCGAGGGAGCCGGCGTACAGCTTCCGGGTCATGTGGCCAGCATGACTAAGCCACTTCTGGCAAACCAGAGCAGTGCACGGAAATGCTGTTTACCTTCCTGCTGGTGTGGTACCTACGGTATTTATCTACTTGCACTTTGACGTGCTTTCGAACTGCTAGGTTGGCAGGAACAGGGACCGAGCAACGGGAGCTCACCCCATCACAGGGATTCAAACCGCTGACCTTCTGATCAGCAAGTTCTAGGCTCTGTGGTTTAACCCACAGCACCTTTTGATTACTAATGGGAAGATGGGTACTATCGCCCAGGAATAAACCTCATTGAAACCTCCTCTGTCTCATTCACACGTCACTAGCATTACTTAAAAGAGTAAATAAAACACAACTTCTTCATGTTTACAAGGATGGCTTTGGTTTCTAAGTCTACAAGATGGGAGCTAGTTTCTCACGGTTGCTTCATGCAGCAGAGAGATGGGGTGGAGCTTGGGAGTTTGGCAGGAGACCACAAAGTACATTTCCCCCTCTCTTCTAGTCTCAACGCTTCCCTCTGCTGACTAGAGGCATGCAAAATAAAAAAATTCCTTCCAGTAGCACCTTAAAGACCAACTAAGTTAGTTCTTGCTCATCTTAAGCATAAGAAACTTTTGAACTTATAAGAAACTTATACACAATGTGTATCTGAAGAAGTGTGCATGCACATGAAAGCTCATATCAAGAACTAACTTAGTTGGTCTTTAAGGTGCTACTGGAAGGAATTTTTTTATTTTGACTATGGCAGACCAACACGGCTACCTATCTGTAACTAGAGGCATGCAAGTTTCTTATGCTTAAGATGAACAATAACCAAGCTGACAGCTCCTTGGTTGACCTCCTCTGCTTTCATTTCAGTCCATGGGACATGGGACGAGTGGTCTCCGTGGAGCCTGTGCTCATCGACCTGTGGCCGAGGGTACAGGGATCGCACCCGGACCTGCAAACCTCCTCAGTTTGGCGGCAACCCTTGCGAAGGACCTGAAAAGCAAACCAAGTTCTGCAACATCGCACTTTGCCCCGGTAAGTTGGCAAAGAAACTTTCCCACTTGCTCTTCGGCAGGTGAGGTTTTGGGCTCAAAGGGGCACCGATGAATTAGGAAACTTGGAGGCTCCATACCATAATTTCTCCCTATATCTGAGAGTTCCAAATTGCCTCCCCTAGTTTTCTAGGTGAGAGGAACCCATGCATTGCAGCAGGCTTTTGCAAACTGGGGCCTTCCAGATGTTTGGATTGCAACTCCCACCAGCCTCAGCCAGCAACATCTGGAAGGCACCAAATGGAGAGAGGGTGGATGAAGGGTTCTCAATTTCATATTTCCAAATTTTGCGCAAATGCAGTTTGACACAATTTTCACTTCATTAGTGTCTACCTTCCTCCCTTCCACACACGCACACACACACCATGAGCCCATTGAAATAACATGGTACGGACAGAAATTTGAAAATTGCAAAGATAAAAGAAGGGTGTTTTTTTAAAATAGTTTATTCATATTTACAAGGTTGGCTTTGGACTCTAAGTGTACATTGTGGAAGTTTGTTTCATGGCTGCCTCATGCAGGGAAGAGGTGAGAGGGAGAGTAAAGGGTGGAGCTTGGGGTTTAGTGAGAAAGCACAAAGTGTATTTGCCCCTGACTTTCTGTTAGTCTGTGTTGGGATACTGCTGGGGAGATGGGGGCATTTGGCAGGTCCCCAGCTGGCTCCAGCCACAGGCTGGCAGCTGGGCATCAATCAGTGACATGAGCCTCAGATACATTTAGAGACTCGGCTCGCTCTTATCAGCAGAGTGAATAACTTCTCACAACAGAAGTGGTGGACAGTGATATGTGTAAGCGTTATTTACAGGTGTTTATTCAGCATAGTTCAGGAACAAAGGAAAAAAATATGTCTGCTTCCCTTCGTGTCCAACAAAACAGTGATAATGCAAAAGCTATATACAAGCGGAAGTTCGCAGCAAGTCTGTGCTGGAAGTAAACAGGCACGTGACACATAACAGTCATGCCTGTTCCCTTTTAAGGTGGAACGGAACTATATCCTAACAGTCTCAACCCTGCCCTTTTCTGGCTGGGGGCATGCAAGGTTGTTTATACCCAACATTGTCGACATCCAAGTGTGTACTGGACAGTCAAAGAGGAAGTGCAATGGAGAAAAAGTGCCTGAAAATGATGAAAATCTAGCAGTTCTGAAGCCAGACACCCCCACCCCCAATAAGTGTCCCTATTTTCCAGGGACATTCTTGATTTAGAGAAGCCATCCCAGTTCCTGATTTGGTCCCGTAATGTCCCACTTTTCCTTAGGATGTCCCTATTTTTATTGGAGAAATGGTGGAGGGTACGCAGTCATCCAATCCCTGAGCTGTCTGAAGGCAATCCCTAAACAGGGCTACTTTCAGATGCCTTCTAAAAGTTTGGTAGTTATTTTTCTCTTTGACATCTGGTGGGAGGGTGTTCCACAGGGTGGGTGCCACTACCGAGAAGGCCCTCTGCCTGGTTCCCTGTAGCTTTGCTTCTCACAGGGAGGGAACCACCAGAAGGCCCTCGGTGCTGGACCTCAGTGTCCAGGCAGAACGATGGAGGTGGAGATGCTCCTTCAGGTATACTGGACCGAGGCCGTTTAGGGCTTTGAAGGTCACTCTAACTACTGTGCTACATTGGCTCTCCAAACAGACTTCCCAGACAGATACAGTCTCTTAAAAAAAAGTGAGGCAGCCATGGGTAGTGTGTGTGTGTGTGTGTGTGTGTGTGTGTATGAATTATCTTAAACCACTGCAGCAAATGAAAGAGCAATCTACAGGGAAGCAGCTCGCTGCAGCCCCATCCAGTCTGATTAATGTCTACTGGTGAGCACAATGGTAATCAAACGCCAAACGGGCACCAAATTGGGGAGGCAGTCAGAAAGGGACAATGAGAGCAATTCCGTGCTTTAGAGCCTCGCCGGCTGCATCGGTTATTGTTCCAGGGATTTATAACGGCAAACAATGACAACTCACCGTTGCGGGCACAATGCAGTTGTTTGGCGTGCGGCAGGGACTCTTGCAGAATGAGCCACTCTCTGGAGGAGAGAAGGGAGAGGAATGGGAAGTCAGAGGGGACAAAGTGTCTAATTGCAGTAGAAGCTCTGGCTGGCTGATTGCTGTTTGATTTGGTGCAGTGAGACTCGGATAAACGAAGTGCTGGGCTTTCAAAAGGAAGCACTTGGACAAATGATCGGATGCTTGGGTTTCTTATCCGACTATTTTATCACTCGCTTCCCTATGATATCCAATGTGGAGAGATACTGGCTCACATGATGGAGGAGAGCTTCATTATTTGTAAGGATCTACAAACACATTTCATCCTCCTTAGGGCTCATGACTGACATAGCTAAGTCAACAACAACAACAACAACAACAACAACAACAACAACAACAACAACAACAACAACAACAACAACAACAACTTATTTATACCCTGCCCATCTGTCTGGGTTTCCCCAGCCACTCTGGGTGGCTTCCAACAAAATATTAAAATACAATAGTGTGTCAAACATTAAAAGCTTCCCTAAACAGGGCTGCCTTCAGATGCCTTCCAAAAATCTGGTAGTTATTGTTCTCTGTGAGCCAGTGTGGTGTAGTGGTTTAGAGCGGTAGTCACGTAATCTGGGAAACCGGGTTCGAGTCTCCGCTCCTCCACATGCAGCTGCTGGGTGACCTTGGGCCAGTCACACTTCTGTGAAGTCTCTCAGCCCCACTCACCTCACAGAGTGTTTGTTGTGGGGGAGGAAGGGAAAGGAGAATGTTAGCCGCTTTGAGACTCCTGAAGGGGAGTGAAAGGCGGGATATCAAATCCAAAACTCTTCTTCTTCTTCTTCTTTGACATCTTGTGGGAGGGCATTCCACAGGGCAGGTGCCACTACCAAGAAGGCCCTCTGCCTGGTTCCCTGTAACTTGGCATCTCTCAGGGATGGAACCGCCATAAGGCCCTCGGCGCTGGACCTCAGTGTCCGGGTGGAACAATGGGGGTGGAGACGTTCCTCCAGGTATACAGGACCGAGGCTTAGGGTGAGCACCTTCTGCTGTCTCTGCAACGTTTGTCTCCCCTTTCGTAGAAATGACTCTTAGCCATTTTCACCGTCCCTCACAAAACAAGTGAACTTGGGGGCTGTTGAAGCTCTTCTGCCTCCCTAGTGACCAACATCAATGTCTGGGGCAAGTGTCTCATTCCAGAGCCTGTTTTCGTTCTTCCCATGCCACCCGATGGGAACCACGGGAAACTGAGCTGGCCCCATGGGAAACTGAGCTGAGGGATGGGATAGCCCAGATGGTAGAGCATGAGACTCCTAATCTTAGGGTTATGGGTTTGAACCCCTTGTTGGGCAAAAGATTCTTGCATTGCGCAGGGGGTTGGATCAGATGAGTCTCGCAGTCCCTTCTAACCCTACAATTCTGTGATTCTATGGTAGAATGTGATTGATTGATTGATTGATTGATTGAATGAGAGATTAGGATCTGATAGCTGATTCATTTATTTTTTTAAGTAGATGTTGAGAAAATCTCTCTCCCTTCCCCAAGCTCTGTCCTTGCTTGAATTCTGCTAGGAAATCTGGTTGGCCACTGTGAGAACAGGATATAGAACTAGATGGGCCATGGGCCTGATCCACCAGGCTCTTTTAATGTTTTTAATATGACATTGGTGTCAGCTCCTGGAAAAACAAATCTCATGACTTCTTGCCCTGCCTGGGGACTTCTGGAGACATCTGGTTGGCCATAAGGGGAAGCAAAAAGCTGAACTGCCCTGCTGGCAACTTTTCTACATTTCTGGCTTGACTCACTTCCTCAAGAATGCTCAAGCTGGCTTTTCTGGACAGATCTGCAGTGGTTGCATACCTAGAAAATCCTTCTTTGGGTTGAATGGATGACCTCCTGGATCCTTCCAGCCTTACAATTTGTTAGGAATTGACACTCGGACTTCCTCCTGCTAGAGAGATAATGAGCCCTCTGCTAATGAGCTGAAGCCTTCCAGAAATAATTAGAGTGGGTCTGTCATGTAAGGAAATATTTCAAGATATATCTCTCTAATAAAAGTATTCATATTTCATTCCTAACCTGCACTTGGCATAAGGGGGCTTTTTCCAGCTGAATGATAAATTACGGCTGATATTTCAGACTGGAGAACTCCTTTGCCTATTCGGGTTAATTAAGTGATGCAAGTAATTGTGCATTCTGAGTTAGGCTGGAGTTGGCTGGCTTCTTTGAAGTGGTACGTTATCTAGCGGGTTCCGAAGTTTGCACCAGGGCACGTGGGGGGCCTTAAAGGTGAGAAACTTGGTGCTTAAAATAGACATGTCTTGGTTTTCCATTTTCCGACCACCCAATGAAAACCTGACGGTATTATTATTTTAGCCCTGGCAGTGCCAATCACCCATGACTTATCTGCAGATTACAGAAGTAGATGGCGCTGAAATGTCAGGGAGAAAACCGTCTTGTCAAAATGGAAGCAGTTTTGACAGTTAAACACACAAACATGCACGCCAGCCCTGAGGATTCAGTAAATTGCTTCCCTGTGAACAGGCTTCACCCTCTTGCCTGCATCTGGCATGAAAGCTTGCCTTATCTGTCACCCTCCTGATCCCAACTTGGGACTCTACAGTTGGCCATCAGCTCCGGTCAGGATGGCATGTGGTCAGAGATGATGGGAGCTGTGAGTCCAGCAATTTCTGAAAGACATCAATTGAAGAAAGCCCGTTCATCCTGCACAACTAGCACATCTTCAGGCAGTGTGTAGTTAAACTGTGGAACTCACCGCCACAGGAGATAGTGATGTCCAGTGCCGGATTTATGTATGAGCTAAACAAGCTATAGCTTAGGGCCCAACTCTTTTGGGGGGGCCAAAAAAAATTAAAGGGGGAAAAACTGGATGTACATTTCCAAAATATAAGTTAAAAAACAAATAAAATAAAACCTACACACAGCAACAGGCTCCTAGGATGTAAGTCATGGGCCCCGTCTGCTAGCCTGCTCCCTAAAATATTACTGGTTTGCTCCTTTCTATGTATAGGGTGCCTATATTCTGCATGGACTGGTTGCGTGGCAACATGCGCAAATGGCTTGAGATACCTATTAGGTCCATCAATTACCATATAGCATCTATTCAACACAAAGAGCAGAGGCAATTTGTTGTTGACAAAGGACAGCTGGATATATAAAAGGCCCCATTACCTTCAGTAGCTTAGGGCTTCATCAAACCTCCTGAAACTCCCTGGTACTGAATGGGGCAACTGTGCCCCATTCAAGATGAATGTATTGCCTAGAATGTTATTTTTATTTCAAACTTTGCAGATTATTGACAAGATGGACTGTTTCAAGAGGTGGCAGAAAGATATTGCGAAATTTGTCTGGCAGGGCAAAAAGCCCAGAATAAAATATAAAATATTAACAGATGCAAAAGAAAGAGGGGGATTTGCCCTGCCGGACTTAAAATTGTACTATGAAGCAGCAGCATTCTGCTGGCTGAAAGAGTGGATGCTCCTCGAGAATACAGATATCTTGGATTTAGAAGGTTTTAATAATGCATTTGGTTGGCATGCATATCTATGGTATGACAAAATTAAAGTGCATAGTGCCTTTAAAAATCACATTGTAAGGAAAGCGTTGTTTAACGTTTGGATGAGATATAAAGATCTGTTGGAAAACAAAACCCCCAGATGGTTATCACCCTTAGAGGCCAAGGCCCACAAGAAAGTCAATATGGAGGTCGGATGGCCAAAGTATTGTGAGATTTTAGAACAAGATGGAGACAAATTGAAATTGAGGAGCCATGAAAAACTAAAACCCAAAGTACAGGATTGGCTCCACTACTATCAAATAATGGAGGTTTTTAAACAAGACAGGAAAATTGGCTTCCAGGTGGAAAAATCAAAACTTGAGACAGAATTGTTAGAACCCAATATTAAGAATCTGTCAAGAATGTATAACTTGCTGCTGAAATGGAATACACAAGACGAAATAGTTAAATCAGCCATGATTAAGTGGGCGCAGGACATTGGTCATAATATTATGTCTGCTGACTGGGAAAGGTTGTGGAACACTGGTATTAAATTTACGGCATGTAGTGCTCTAAAGGAAAATCTGATGAAAATGGTTTATAGGTGGTACATGACCCCAGTTAAGCTAGCAAAAATTTACCATTTGCCTGATAACAAATGTTGGAAATGTAAGGAAACTGAAGGTACCTTTTATCATCTTTGGTGGACATGCCCGAAGATTAAGGCCTTCTGGGAGATGATATATAATGAAATGAAAAAGGTATTTAAATATACCTTTCTAAAGAAACCAGAGGCCTTCCTCTTGGGCATCGTCGGCCAATTGGTGCCAAAAAAGGATAGAACTTTTTTCATGTATGCAACAACAGCAGCAAGAATATTGATCGCAAAGTATTGGAAGACACAAGATCTACCCACCTTGGAAGAATGGCAGATGAAAGTGATTGACTACATGACATTGGCGGAAATGACGAGCAGAATTCGTGACCAGGGAAAGGAGACTGCGGAAGAAGACTGGAAGAAATTTAAGACTTATCTTAAGGACTATTATAAACTTGATGAAGCTTAGAATGTCGAGATCTTATGGAGAGAAAGGGTTGCAGTAATACAAGATTGGATTATGAAATGACTATGATGAATTAGGATAGGAAAAAACATTTATAAGTTGCTATAAGATTTGGACATGAGGATGCAGAAAGGGGAGGTATGGGGGAGTCTGAGGAAAAGAAGTTTATGAAAGAACATTAAGAAATTATATCTGTTTGTTTGTTTGTTTTGTGTATGTTTGTCTGTTTGTTATAAAAACTTATGTAAAATCAATAAAAATTTTATAAAAAAAAAAAATGAAGGACCAAGTGCGCAGCCTGGGAGTCATTTTGGACTCGCAGCTGTCCATGGAGGCACAGGTCAATTCTGTGTCCAGGGCAGCTGTCTACCAGCTCCATCTGGTACGCAGAATGAGACCCTCCCTGCCCACAGACTGTCTCACCAGAGTGGTGCATGCTCTAGTTATCTCTCGCTTAGATTACTGCAAAGCGCTCTATGTGGGGCTACCTTTGAAGGTGACCCAGAAACTACAACCAATCCAGAATGTGGCAGCTAGACTGGTGACTGGGAGCGGCCGCCGAGACCATATAACCCCGGTCTTGAAAGACCTACACTGGCTCCCAGTACTTTTCCGAGCACAATTCAAAGTGTTGCTGCTGACCTTCAAAGCCCTAAACGGCCTTGGTCCAGTATATCTGAAGGAGCGTCTCCACCCCCATCATTCTGCCCGGACACTGAGGTCCAGCTCCGAGGGCCTTCTGGCGGTTCCCTCGCTGCGAGAAGTGAGGCTACAGGGAACCAGGCAGAGGGCCTTCTCGGTAGTGGCGCCCACCCTGTGGAACACCCTCCCACCAGATGTCAAAGAAAAAAACAACTACCAGACATTTAGAAGACATCTGAAGGCAGCCCTCTTTAGGGAAGCTTTTAATGTTTGATGTATTATGGTATTTTAATATTTCGTTGGAAGCCTCCCAGAGTGGCTGGGGAAGCCCAGCCAGATGGGCGGGGTATAAATAATAAATTACTATTATTATTATTATCCGGCCCTGGTGATGGCCACCAGTTTGGATGGTGTTAAAAGAGGACTGGACAAATTCACGGAGGAGAGAGCTGTGTATGGCTGCTAGCCTCAATGGCTAGGCTCTGCCCTCCACAGCTGGAGGCATCAATGCTTCTGAAAACCAGCTGCTGGAAACCACAGGAGATAAAGGGCTCTCGTTCTTACATCCTGCTTGTGGCTTCGCCATAGGCATTTGATTGGTCACTGTGAGAATGGGATTCTTGACTGCCTTTCTGTGTTACTATAGAAACAACAAAATACACAACAAAATATTACGGCAACAAAATATACAACAAAGAATATACACCTTATAATAATCTGACCCAATACAAAAAAAATCATAATAAAACAGAACTTTAAAATGGAACGACTTATATCAAATAAAGCAATATTCAATAATTTATTAGCATATAATAGTACACAATAAAATTAACTCACAAAACTGGATTGTTGTAATAACCTGCAGTTTTATAAGGGTATATATTTAAAGAAGATGAATAAATGAGTTAATTTGGAATATACAGAAAGTATAATAAATAAATTTAAGGGACCACAGAAAAAGGGGGAAGGAAGCCGAGTTTTGAAATGTTAAGTTGATTGTAAAATTATTGAAATGTATAAACCTGAAAACCATATTTTATTTTTTTTAAAGAGAGAATTGATTAGGAAACTGAAGAACTAATGATATAACATATATAAAATAAAATAAAAATTGACTCTCAAAACATCAGAAAATAATAATAACAGCCTTCACTCCTAACAATTGCAATGAACGATTACTAAACTATGATCAATGATAATGATAATGATATTTTTTTATTTGTACCCTGCCCTACCCGCCCAGAGCCGGGCTCTGACCGGCTAACATCATATAAATAATACAATATGCATGAAAACAAGCAATCAATCGATTAAAATGCAACCCAAAATTAATTCAAATAAAAGTAACTGCAAATGAAAATGCATTAAAATACCCCAATGCATACAAAGCCATGTAAAAGGATCAAACTGAGAAACAAAGACACACAACTATTTTTATAAAGCTATAGCTCTGTGCAAAAGCGGTTTTCACATTCTGCCTTCCCTTCTTTCCTTCTTTGGGTCACTCAGTGGACGGCAACTGGAATGAATGGTCGAGCTGGAGCTCCTGTTCCACCAGCTGCTCCAATGGCACCCAGCAGCGGACGAGAGAGTGCAATGGGCCGTCGTACGGGGGAGCTGAATGCCAAGGACACTGGGTGGAGAGCCGAGACTGCTTCCTAAGACAGTGCCCAGGTCAGTAGTAGCGTGTGGGTCACCCTCTGCCCCTTTGGGAGTCAACCAATGCATGGCTGACCTGCAAAACAACCTCCAGTATGGCAGTAAAACTGCTCGGACCTTTGCAAAGCTAAGCAGGGTCTGGTATGGTTTCAAATTGGAAGGGAGACTATGAATCAAGAAGCAACAGCCTTTACCAAAGGTGTCGTGGGTTTTGAAGACACTCGAATTCAGGACGCAAGAGAGAAACGTGCTAAGAGGAAGGCTCCCTTAGCAAACCCTCACCATGATCAACTCCCGCCCGGAAACCTATGTCCCCACTGTGGAAGAATGTGTGGATCCAGAATTGGCCTCCACAGTCACTTACGGACTTATTGTTAAAACCGTGTTTATGGAAGACAATCTTACTCATCTAAGAGTGATTACCAAAGAAGAAAAAGAAGATTAGATGACCCTTGGCATCCCTTCCAACTTTAAGATTTTATGATCATCGTAAGTGGCTCAGTACAGATACACATGGGAGAAGTTGCTACTGAAAGATCTGTGATATCATGGGTGCCATTCAGATGTTATGGACTACAAATCCCATCAGCCACAGCTGGCACAGCTGAGATACTGATAGCCCCCATCCTAAGAAGTTTCTTACAAGGTGTTTGATGCTTGTCTTTTGCCCTGTAAGGAGCACTAGTTTGCCAACAGAAATAAACTTCAGTGCAGCTGTCCCCAACCTATTGCCATCCAGGTGCTTAGAGCTGAAGCACTAAGGATGGGATTTGTAGTTCAAAACGCCTGGAACATGTTCATTTGGGGAAAGCTACTATACAGCAAGTCTTTCAGTAGCAACATTTTCTATGTACATCTCTGCTGAGCCACATAATGGAGCTGAAACAATTTGGAACACATATTCCTATGCACAAGCTAATTCCTAGTATTGTTTATTTAAGCAATTTTGATACTGCTTAACTGAGGAGGAGGAGGAGGAGGAGGAGGAGGAGGAGGAGGAGGAGGAGGAGAAGGAGAAGGAGAAGAAGGAGAAGTCATCTCCAGTAGGCACTGGAAGCTCAACAAGGAGGGGATTTGTCTGACCTCAACTGGAGGAAGTCCAATAAAACTGGGTCCAGAATACTAAGCACATGCCATGCATCCATGCCATGGAGGACCACAAACAGTTACTCCTCTGTAGACCTCAGACAGGATACCTTAATGTGTCCTGGACCAAAGTTGTTGGTAGCAGGGGCACAGGAGGGGGGGTGAGGTCCAACCCGGGTGTCATCCTTGAGCGGGTTGACAAAATGGAACACCTTGGGGGGGGCGGCACTTACCGTGGGGCCTGGAGTACAGCACGCCTGAGCCACATGTCTATCCTGGGAATGACGCAGTGGCTTGGGGCCCCACACTGCCTGAAATGGCAGTGTGGGGCTTGTGTCCATCAGGTGGACTCTGTTGGCAGCTCGCTGTGCCGCCCCCCTGGGTGGATTGCCGAGGTGCCCCTGTGGGATGCTCGCCCCGCCCCCGCAGCTCCGGGTGCCGGAGCAGCTAGCTACACCCCTGGTTGAGAGCCAATTTGAGAACCTCAATGGCCCCCAAGGAAAACCTTACAGGACTTGCAATTTTTGATTTGGTAGAAAAATATGTGGAGTTTAGCAATAGCTGAAAAATATCACATGCCAAAGGCTTGGAGAACCCAGGAAAAAATTATATGCAGTTTGGTGGGATTCTATCTTGTTTTCAACAAATGTAGCAACACAGGACTCCCTCTCCGTAGTACAACATGAAATTTGGTTTCCTTAATATTCTACCAACCTAATATTAAGTCTCTCCCAGATACATTGTGCTGGTTTTTTGTGCCTCTGTTATGTTTATTGTATCAATTTATTTGATTTGCTTCAATATTATTATTTTTTTAAAAGGAGGGACCTTGATCCTGGCTCTGCCATGTCTGAGCAACCAGTGCAAGCTTTTGAGTTATGTGCCAGGACTTATCTACCCCATCAATAGTCCAATCGCAGCATTTTGCAGCAGCTGGAGCTGACAGCCAGTGTGGTGTAGTGGTTAAGAGTGTTAGACTCGTAATCTGGTGAACCGGGTTTGATTCCCCGCTCCTCCACATGCAGCTGCTGGGTGACCTTGGGCTAATCACACTTCTTTGAAGTCTCTCAGCCCCAATCACCTCACAGAGTGTTTGTTGTGGGGAAGGAAGGGAAAGGAGAATGTTAGCCGCTTTGAGACTCCTTTGGGTAGTGATAAAGCCAGATATCAAATCCAATTCTTCTTCTTCTCCAGACCAGATCCAAGGGTAGCCCTACGTAGAGTGCATTGTGTGTGCCCACAACCCCAGATCTCCACCCTCCCCTGAAGGAACCCTACATTACATTTTCTCTCTTTCTCCTCCAGTGGATGGGAAGTGGCAAGTGTGGGGCCCATGGGGGAGCTGTACCGCCACTTGTGGAGGTGGAACGCAGAAACGCGACCGTGTCTGCTATGGCCCTTTCTATGGAGGAGACGCATGCCAAGGACCCAAAGAGGAGTACAAGCAATGTAATGAGAAGAGATGTCCAGGTAAGAGATTTCTGCAGGGGATAAGGGTCTAGATGGGCCATTGGCCTGATCAAGCAGACACTTCATATATCCTAATTAAAACTGTGCATTAGCAGTAGTTCCTGCACTGCAGGGCGCTGGAGTAAAAAACCTGCATATTTCCCTGCGAGTGGCAAATTCTGCCCCTCAGCTGCCTACACTCTTTGGCCCGCTGATCCGAAGGGTCAAGTGGTTCTGGGCAGGAAACTCACATGTAGGTAGAACACCTCTTGCTTTGTGAAGTGCACTGATGCCAGAGTGTCCATCTGGTCCCACTAGGAAATCAAAAGGCTCTGTTGTTGTTTAGTTGTTTAGTCGTGTCCGACTCTTCATGACCCCATGGACCAGAGCACGCCAGGCCCTCCTCTCTTCCACTGCCTCCCACAGTTTGGTCAAACTCATGCTGGTCGCTTTGAGAACACTGTCCAACCATCTCATCCTCTGTCGTCCCCTTCTCCTTGTGCCCTCCATCTTTCCCAACATCAGGGGTTTTTCTAAGGAGTCTTCTCTTCTCATGAGGTGGCCAAAGTCTTGGAGCCTCAGCTTCAGGATCTGTCCTTCCAGTGAGCATTCAGGACTGATTTCCTTCAGAATGGATAGGTTTGATCTTCTTGCAGTCCATGGGACTCTCACCGCTGTCTTATTTTTTCCTGGGGAGGGTGTGTGTGATTCTCGGGGTATCAAACTGATGGCCTTCATCCAACATGTGGCTGGATGATGACAATGCTGATTGAAAGAAGGAGCCTCAAGGTGGTTTGCAGACAAATAAAATGCAGCAGTAAAATAACAATAATTAATCTGGCTATTGTTGGCCTTTGATTGCCTCCAAGATTCCTGGCCAGCCTTTGGCCTGACAAGTATGGGCATTCAGATCCTGTAGCCATCAGATCAATTTCTAAAAACAATTGCATTCTTATTTTGCCCTAGAGAGAAGGGGAGGAGGAAGAACATCAAATATAAACATAATTTGGTTTTAAAAAAGGAGGAAAGCCATTGAGCGTAATTGGGTTAGATGTTAAATTCTCCCAGTGCTGAGTGCTTCCTTTTGTAAAATGGCTTTTGTTACAAAGGGATATTAAAAATTACAGGCATCGTGTTATCCCCTCCTGAGAAATGGAGCACTCCCACACTCTCAGGCAAGGTGGCGGATTGCATTTCTAATGAGCGTCCCTAATACAGAGTGTCATGCCTTGTTTCCCAGGAACGTACTTGAGCACAGGAGGGAAAGTTGAAAGGGTGAAATTGAGGACAAGACTCTGGTGGTTGGTTCCTGCGTGTCAGTTGCAAGCGGAATGTGGAAAGAGGGTTGCAGAGCTGATCTCCTTCTTAGCCCAGCACCACAGCTAATACAGTGGTACCTCGGGTTAAGAACTTAATTCGTTCCGGAGGTCCGTTCTTAACCTGAAACTGTTCTTAACCTGAAGCATCACTTTAGCTAATGGGGCCTCCTGTTGCTGCTGCACCACTGCCGCACGATTTCTGTTCTCATCCTGAAGCAAAGTTCTTAACCCGAGGTACAGTGGTACCTTGGGTTGCAGACGCTTCAGGTTACAGATGCTTCAGGTTACAGACTCCACTAACCCAGAAATAGTACCTCGGGTTAAGAACTTTGCTTCAGGATGAGAACAGAAATCGTGCAGTAGCAGCACGGTGGCAGCAGGAGGCCCCATTAGCTAAAGTGGTGCTTCAGGTTAAGAACAGTTTCAGGTTAAGAACGGACCTCCAGAATGAATTAAGTTCTTAACCCGAGATACCACTGTACTATTTCTGGGTTAGCGGAATCTGTAACCTGAAGCATCTGTAACCTGAAGTGTCTGTAACCCAAGGTACCACTGTATTGAGCTAGTTAAGGACTAGACTAAACCATCTGGGGGTCCTTTACCTTTACTTTTAAGGACAGACAGATTGGCCACCTTGCCTTCCACTCAGTTGTGAATGCTTTTAATTCCTTGTTCCCTTTTGTCCTGCTTCCAAAACAAACACATTCTTCGTTTCTTTTTCCAAAAGGAAAACTTGAGCTGTATCAAAACATGCATTTTTTAAAACCACATTTCTCAAACTTCCTACTGCTTCTACATATTTTCCTCTATCTATCTAGCTACCTAGCTATCTCTTGGTGGAAGGAGTTGGGGAGTTGGGTATGTTTAGCCTGGAGGAGAGAAAACTGAGAAGTGATATGGTATGGTAGCCATCTTCAAATATCTGAAGGGTTGCCACATGGAAGATGGAACCAGCCAGAACCAGCCCACACATGATGCAGGGTGATGCAGCCGCTTCAGGTGGCAGAAGCACAAGAGACGGCACTCTTCCTGCTCTCCTGCCCCACTGCTTCCGCTGCAGAGAGGAAGGCATTCTGCCGCAGACATAGAAACCAACCAAGCAGCAGCACTTTGAGGAGCGCCTTGACTCCAGTCAGGTTGGTCAGTCAAGTCAGAGTCAGAACTCAGCCATGTTGGAACCGGGGCAAACGGTACAAAATGGGAGCTTGTTTTTTCTGGTGCTCCAGTGGACAGGACCTAAACCAATAGATTCACATGACAACAAAGCAGACTCCCAACTAACCATCAGGAAGAACTTGTGGATGGCAAGAGCTGTTTGACAGTGGAGGTTATACAGTGGTACCTCTGGTTACGTACTTAATTCGTTCTGGAGGTCCGTACTTAACCTGAAACTGTTCTTAACCTGAAGCACCACTTTAGCTAATGGGGCCTCCCGTTGCCACCGTGCTGCCGGAGCACGATTTCTGTTCTCATCTTAACCCAAAGTACTATTTCTGGGTTAGCGGAGTCTGTAACCTGAAGCGTATGTAACCTGAAAACGTCTGTAACCAGAGGTACCACTGTATATCTATTGCCTTGAGACTAATGTGTGAAGATGCCCTCGGTCCCTATGCCGGTCAGTTTCATGGTAACGATGAAAGATTGCACCCCCAATTCCAAATGCAGCCAAGAAGGCAGGTGGGTGGAAACCATGGCAGAGCTCATCATGTTGCATCCCAAGTCTTGAGCAGAGCGTATTTCTAGTTCAAGCACCGATGTCGAGTCCATTACCCACCAAGGCTGGGTGCTCGGCCTTGACTAATTGTCTTGGATAGCAGCAACCCACACACTGAAACGGTGCTCTGCGACCTTCCGAAGTCAACCTTGCTGGCTAGACACTGACAAATTGCAGCCACGGTCAGGATCATTGATTCCAACCCACCAACAGCTGCTCCTGCACCAGTTAGGTGCCCATCTCTTTGGCACGTCATTCCTGGCATGGTGGAATCCTGCTGCGGCCCAGTGTCAAATTCTAGGAGATGGGGACTTCCATAAGAAGCTGCTGGGGCTTATCCATGCCTGTCATTCCCTTTGCTTTTTCTCTT
Organism: Podarcis liolepis; assembly: GCF_965112155.1. Lineage (NCBI taxonomy): Eukaryota > Metazoa > Chordata > Lepidosauria > Squamata > Lacertidae > Podarcis > Podarcis liolepis. The sequence goes on along the minus strand of NC_139560.1, from coordinate 4,487,501 downwards.
CCATTTCCACCCAGACTATGTATTCTCTCCCCCCCCCCCCCCGTTTACAAGTTGCTTTACATGCCCAATAAAATAGAAAATGTAATTGAAAGCTGTGAAATATATGTCCCCCTTTTCCCTGTGCTTAGTGGTGAGAAATGACTTTAACACCCCAATGACAGCTTTCACTGCTTTATGTCCCATAAATAACTTTTCCACATAAAGGGTTGTGCTACTCAGGCCGGGAGCCGGGTTCCTGTATGTGTGCTCAAAGCTTTCTCCCAGATTCGGAACGAGAGAATCGCCTTCAGGCATTTCCGTGAGTGTATTTGCACAGGGTTTTTTTAGGGGTGAGGATGGAGGAAGTGCACTGCCAGATCAGACCAAAGATCCATCTCAGTCAGCATTCTGTTTCCCACAGTGACAACTAGATTCCAATGGCAGAGGTGATGTGGAGCCTGGGGGTCTCCAGGTGTAGTTGGATCCTGACTCCCATCAGACCCAGCCAGCGTGGCCAATGATCAAGGATGATGGGAGTTGTAGTCCAGAAACACCTGCAAGGCAGCAGGTCTATGGAACTGGCCTATGGAAAGCTTGCAAGCAGGATATGAAACTTGTCTGTGTATGTGTGTGAATGCACACAAGCATGCTCACACATACCTCTGCTATTCCAAGTTTTTGACCAAGTTGGTTTCATTTAGCTGTCATAGTTAATGGTAAAGGTAAAGGACCCCTGGATGGTTAAGTCCAGTCAAAGGCTACTATGGGGTTGAGGCATTCATCTCGCTTTCAGGCCAAGGGAGCCGGTGTTTGTCCCCAGACAGCTTTTCCGGGTCATGTGGCCAGCAGGACTAAACCACTTCTGGCGCACGACGGAAGCCAGAGCTCACGGAAACACTGTTTACCTTCCCACCGCAGCAGTACCTATTTATCTACTCGCACTGGTGTGCTTTTGAACTGCTAGGTTGGCAGGAGCAGGGACAGAGCAACGGGAGCTCACTCCATTGCGGGGATTCAAACCACCGACCTTCTGATCAGCAAGCTCAAGAGGCTCAGTGGTTAGACATTTCTGTGTGGTTGAATTCCACCTGTTTTCTCTACATTATCACTTTGGTATGTGTGTGTATAAAGATCTATGAGCCTACACCCAGAGATCGGCAAGCCCAAGAGGCTCAGTGGTTTAGACCACAGCGCCACCCACATTCCGCTTTGTAGATGTGTGGAGATCTAGCAAACTTCCTAAATTTCTAGAATCCATATATGTCTGTCTGTCTGTCTGTCTGTTTGTTTGTTTGTTTAAACCACCCTTTACTTAAGCATACTCTACTTAGCTAAAGGTAAAGGGATCCCTGACCGTTAGGTCCAGTCGTGGCCGACTCTGGGGTTTCGGCACTCATCTTGCTTTATTGGCCGAGGGAGCTGGCGTACAGCTTCCAGGTCATGTGGCCAGCATGACTAAGTCATTTCTGGCAAACCAGAGCAGCACACGGAAACGCCGTTTACCTTCCTCCCAGAGCGGTACCTATTTATCTACTTGCCCTTTTTCATGCTTTCGAACTGCTAGGTTGGCAGGAGCAGGGACCGAGCAATGGGAGCTCACCCCGTTGTGGGGATTTGAACCACCGACCTTCTGATCAGCAAGTCCTAGGCTCTGTGGTTTAACCCACAGCGCCACCCGCATCCCCATATTCTACTTAAGCAGTTCTTAATTCTGAGATTCCTTGATATAACAGATGGCTGTTCTTATTCACCACTGTCAACCCACATTTTCTTTTTCCCTCACCCATCTTCCCCTTTTCAGTTTCTTTCCTTCCTTCCTTCCTTCCTTCCTTCCTTCCTTCCTTCCTTCCTTCTTTGGAGGTCTTTAAGCAGAGGCTTGACAACCATATGTCAGGAGTGCTCTGATGGTGTTTCCTGCTTGGCAGGGGGTTGGACTCGATGGCCCTTGTGGTCTCTTCCAACTCTATGATTCTATGATTCTATGATTCTATGATTCTATGATTCTATGATTCTATGATTCTATGATTCTATGATTCTATGATTCTATGATTCTATGATTCTATGATTCCTTCCTTCCTTCCTTCGTCTCAGCAGACGTACTAAATTCAGCCACATCCTTTCTTCCTTTCCAGAGCCCCATGAAATCTGTGACGAAGATAACTTTGCTTCTGTGATTTGGAAGGAGACTCCAGGAGGAGAATCTGCAGCCGTTCGATGTCCCCGGAACGCCACAGGTAAGTAGTGGTGGCCTGACGTGGTCCTTCTCTCCTCTATGGCGATGGATGACGTCTTGACACCTCAAATGGCCTGGATCTCTTGCAAGGTCACATAGGACATTAGGGTGCAGACTTCAGATTTCAGTAACTGTCAGAAAAGTGGTTCATGGTTCTGGATTCAAGTTCATCACAGTAAGCTCCCCTCCACATGGCTGCATAGCCGTGGGACCCAGTCCATTCCCTACAAGTTTCTCAGATACTATGAAACTGCATCTTTGTGGATCCTATGTTCTCTCTTCCACTTCTCTTGAATTTCTGTTTATCTGTGGGTGGGTACCACACATACATATTAAGCATGTTTATTATTTTTAATATTTCATGTTCGTTTCACTTTTAATTTGTATACCTATATTTCTATATTTTACAAGCTGAAGAAACAACAAAATAGATAGCAAAGATAAAACAATCTGATCCAATGCAAAAAAAAATTACTTTAAAATAAATAACTTCTATCAAATAAAGCAATATTCAATAATCCAGTAGAATATAATAGTAAACTTACTACAGCTGCCCAGACTTTGCTAGCTCAGAGACAGAAAGAAAATGCAGTCCTTCCCAAGGGAGATTGGCAGATGAAATTGATGGACTGTGCTGAGATGGCAAAACTGACTGGAAGAATTAGGAACCAGGAAGAATCAAATTTTAATAAGACATGGGGAAAGTACATAACATATTTTTTAAAATATTGTAAACCATTAAAATCATTAGTAGGACTGACATAAAACTTGTAGTTAAAAGAAGAACTAGGGGGTGTTTAAAGATGCTAAAATTGGAGTAAGATGCAGGGGGGGAACAAACTTTGGTATAAGGATAGACAAAAGGGGGGAGAGAAGGTCAAAGGTATCATATTGATTATATTTTAATTGTTCTTTCTCTTGCTGTTTGTAAACCTGGAAATGCGTATATATATATATATATATATATATATATATATATATATATATATGAATGAATATAATAGTAAACTGTAGTAAACAGTAAACTTAAATATAAGCAAATAATAATTAAACAGTTTGCACTTATCAATTACAAGAAAGAAATGCCAAACTATAATCAATAAAAAATCTAAGTCAATAAAAAACTATAATCAATAAAAAATCAATAAAAATAATGACAAGTCGCAAGGCATTAGTTACCACAAACAAACAAAAACATGTACCAGTAAAAGGACCAAACTGAGAAACGATTTATATAACGCTCTATACCCATAGACATCAGGGAGGTTCACAGCATAAAATTATAAAAAAACACAAAATAGGTAATAAAAAACAAAAACAATGGCAACCTGATAACCCCGCCTTCCACAACACATTTTAAAAGGGCAGCAGATGTCAATCAGCCCAAGGCCTGGTTAAAGAGGAACGTTTTCATCTGGCACCTGAAGGTGCATCATGAAAGCACTAGCCGAGAGATTGGACAGTGTTGCTGTTTTAGTGTATTTTTAATATTTTGTTGGAAGCCTCCCAGAGTGGCTGGGGAACCCCAGTCAGATGGGCGGGGTATAAATAATAAATTATTATTATTATTATTATTATTATTATTATTATTATTATTATTATTCCCATCTCCCACTCCTGACTCATGCAGTGGCTGGCCGTCGCATCCTGCTAAACGATTACACTAGCACAATGACTCTTAGTTATGCTATGTAACATTGCTGTGCTCTCCTCTCCCTGCAAGCGCAATGTTCACCCCTTAAATTTCTGCCAGGGGTTCCCCCAACTCTGGAGCAGATTCAGGGGGACAGGGAGAGGGGAGGGGGAGTTACATGCACAGCTAAAAATCATGGTCCTGGCACAACAGATTAGTTGGCCTCCACTATCTCTGCATTTGGCCTTTGTGCGGGTGCCAATGCACATCCTCAATGCAAGGAGAACCCAGTTGAGCCGAATCTGCTGTCAATTAGAGATCTACTCACTTGAATGCATAGAGCCCCTTCACCAGCCAATTAAATGCATGGACAAATGCAGTCCGCGGTCCCCTCAGTTCATCTGCACACACTTCCTGAATTATAAATGGAAGTTTAGTGGTCAAATACTGCAAAACAAACAAGATCTGAATCTTTATCTGATTAAAGTCGCAAATGAACGAAAACTCTTTAAGTCACTCCTTGCAATGGCAAAGGGGAGATGCGAGCCAAGAAACAGCCGCCTCCGTAGCAGCAAAGATTCTTCTCAAAGTTTGTTTCTTGGGCTGTATGCACATCATCTTGCTTTATTGGCCGAGGGAGCAGGCGAATAGCTTCCGGGTCATGTGGCCAGCATGACTGATCCGCTTCTGGCGAACCAGAGCAGTGCACAGAAACGCTGTTTACCTTCCCGCCGCAGTGGTACCTATTTATCTACTTGCACTTTGACGTGCTTTCGAACTGCTAGGTTGGCAGGAGCAGGGACAGAGCAAAGGGAGCTCACCCTGTCGTGGGGATTTGAACCGCCGACCTTCTGATCGGCAAGTCCTGGGCTCTGTGGTTTAACCCACGGCGCCACCCGTGCTGCACATCATACCACCTCAAAAAAGAAAATAATCCTGGGAGCTGTAGTTTATCCCTCACAGGGTATCCTTAAACTACAGTTCTTAGTATTCTTTCAGTGCAGCGTGTCTGAAGCAAACCTTAATTGTCTGAAGCAAACAGGATTCAGAACACTGGGCACCAGGGGAGAACACGCAGAGGGATTTTTCAATGTGAACTTGCCCTGGGACTGGAAGTAGACACTTTGTTCTTGCAACAACTGAGATTCATCTTTCTGGCTGCTGTGGCTGTGGAGCAGAAGCTCTGGCCACAATCTTGTGGCTTATTTGTGCCAAAGCTGCCTTCTCTGGACATCTAAGCCAGAAGATGTGCCAGGATAGCAGCTGGCGTTTCGGAACCGTGTCCGAAGATGAATTGCTGAACGGTTCCGAAAGAGATGCCCTGCTGTGGCGTTGGTGAAAACGGCTCCCTCTGGGGGCTCTTGATGGGGAGAGCGTGTGTCCACGTCCATGGCAAGGAAGGGGTCAGCTAAGGTGGCCTCATTTGTTCGATCCGACCCCACCACTTTAGCTTGTGAGTCCCAAAGGTGAGGAACTGCCAAACAAGAGGATCACTCTAAATTAGGAGGGACAAGAGTAATGGAAGGCAGCGGACATTAGCTCTTGCCAGGATGATGAGTAACTGCCTGTTGGTTCCAAAGATGTTGTTGCTGCTGAATATTTATTTCCTGACTATAGGTTCTCCCATGTGGTTCTTGAGCAAGCAATGATGTGTGTCCACCTGTATGGGCTGTGCTTGCTGTTGAGCCAAAAATTTCTCCTGTGTTCCTCCCTCTGCTGCCCAACTCTTCTCCATCAATCAGTGAGGAAAGAAACAGCATTCGGAAATGATCAAAGGGGAGAAGGAAACCACCAACTTAGAGGACCACCAAATTAGGGTGGCTTTAAGAGAGAGACCAATGCATGGAAGGCGAGGGCTATTGTTGGCTTCTAGCCACCATGGCTGTGCTTTTCCTCTATGGGTGGAGGGAGAGATGCTTCTGAACAGCAGTTGCTGAAAACCACAGGAGGGGAGAGTTGCAGACTGGCTCACCAGAGTGGTGCATGCTCTAGTTATCGCTTGCTTGGACTACTGCAATGCGCTCTATGTGGGGCTACCTTTGAAGGTGACCCGGAAACTACAACTAATCCAGAATGCGGCAGCTAGACTGGTGACTGGGAGTGGCTGCCGAGACCACATAACACCAGTCTTCAAAGGCCTACAGTGGCTCCCAGTACATTTTCGAGCACAATTCAAGTGTTGGTGCTGACCTCTAATGCGCTAAACGGCCTCGGTCCAGTATACCTGAAGGAGCGTCTCCACCCCCATCGTTCTGCCCGGACACTGAGGTCCAGATCTGAGGGCCTTCTGGCAGCTCCCTCACTGCGAGAAGCCAAGTTACAGGGAACCAGGCAGAGGGCCTTCTCGGTAGTGGCACCCGCCCTGTGGAACGTCCTCCCACCAGATGTCAAAGAGTAAAACAACTACCAGACTTTTAGAAGACATCTGAAGGCAGCCCTATTTAGGGAAGCTTTTAATGTTTAATAGACTACTGTATTTTAATATTCTGTTGCAAGCCACCCAGAGTGGCTGGGGAAACCCAGCCAGATGGACGGGGTATAATTATTATTATTATTATTATTATTATTATTATTATTATTATTATTACTACTACTCTTGCGCTTGGATCCTGCTCCCTGGTTTCTCTTAGGGCCATCTGGTTGGCCACTATGAAGACACGTTCCTGACCTAGATGAGCTAGTGGCCTTATCCTGCAGGCTCTCCTTATTCACTTATGTTCAGTGTTGGTGAAATTCCATGGGTGGGCTGCAGAGCATTTTGTGTTTGCTCGTGTGTGCTTGCTTACCTTACAGTCCAGGTGGCCTGGGGTGTTTGTGGGTGTCCATTCTTTCATTCTGCAATCCTTATGGTCTGCACTTTGCAGCCTTCCTGGGGGCCTGAGCTTTACTGTGGATACAGGAAGGTAGGGAGGCTGCCTACTGTGGGGCTGACAGCTTTTATTACTTTTATTGTGCTTATTATTATTTTTTTATTTTAAAGCACAGATTTTTAAAAAAGAAATTGTGATGTGATTGCTAAAAGTGTGGAAGATTTTCTTAAGATAAAAGGAACGAATTCCCTTAGAACTAAAATCAGTGATTGCATCCATCTCAGGCATTCAGTAGCCAAACTCTGTGGTTTCTGGGACCTCAGTTAAGTCCCAGGGGAAGTCATGGCATAGGTCCTCTCATGGAACTTTTTTCTTTAAAAAAAAAAAAAATTATTAGAGTTTCCAATTTTTTACAAACAAAAAGAAAAAAGCAAACATAAAAACATTAAAAACACATAAATTTTACAACTTATTTTCTCATAACATATTTCCCCGACCTCCTCATACCTCCCCTTCTTGTATATCCAGTTCAAATTATTTATACAGCAAATCCTTATCTCAAAGCATTACAGCTTAAAAAGAAAAGAAAACACCTTACTTTCTCTCCAACATCTTAGAGTATTATAACTTTAAATTCTAGCTTACAAAAAGAAAACCATTTTATCATATTCCTTTTACCATTACAGCTAGAAACCACTTAATTTCAATCCAACATCATTCAACATTCCTTAATTTTACAGTATTTTTGTAGATAGTCCTTAATTTTTTTCCAGTCTTCTTCTGCCGACTCTTCTCCCTGGTCACGGATTCTGCCAGTCATTTCTGCCAGTCCCATACAGTCAATCAGCTTCATCTGCCATTCTTCCAAAGTGGGCAAATCTTGCATCTTCCAATACTTTGCAATAAGTATTTTGCAATAAGTACTTTGCAATAAGTATTCTTGCTGCTGTCGTTGCATACAAAAAGAAAGTTCTATGGAACTTTTTTCAAAGCAGGAAGCACTTGGGGCAGCCATGGAGGCTGCAGAGTGCAGGAAGGATGTGTATTGGAAAGGAAAAAATGGACACCACTATTGGTCTTCTTAGTACCATAAGGTAAGCTCAACCACATGCATAGTGAAATGAAATACGTTGCAAATGAGACAGAAAAAACAGAAGCTGCTGTCATGGGGAGAGAACAATTTTTAAGAAACTAGAGGGCAGGTTTCACTTTGGAACTAAATGGACTTTGCCACTGTTCCCTGAAGGCAGAATCTTCCTATTTCACACACATTCTACTCCTTTCTGCAACCACGCAGCAATCATCTCCAGTAGCAGCTATCTCGGTTTATAATGGCTTGATTTTCTCATGTTGACCAACTTCCTTCCTTGGACTGATAAGGATCAATGCTGTTGTGGGTAGACTTTGTAAGTTCACCAGCCAACTGCCAATGTGCTTGACTGTCCCCTTTCTGCTCTCCTTCAGGGCTGATCCTACGCCGGTGCATGCTGGATGAAGAGGGCATTGCCTATTGGACCCTTCCAACATATGTCAAGTGTGTTTCCATTGACTACAGGAACATCCAGATGATGGTGAGTGTTGAGGCTGAGCCAGGAGCTTGGGAACCTAAATCCAGACCTGGAATGTGCATTCTCCAACTCAGAGTCCCCTAGCTCAGTGGATGGAGTTGAGGATGCACTGGAGAAGTATAGCAAGCAGGAGGTGCTGCTCTGTTGACCAATCATGGAGAGAATTCAAGGTTTCTAGTATTTATATCCCAGACCCATCCAATCCAGAGACTTCATACTGCCTTCCAATCACAGAAGTTGATGTTACATGGCCAGGTTTTCTTTTCTGTGACTGATAGAGCAACCAAGTCCTGGTGAAGGAATGGGTTTCCCAGACCCAAAACTGACTGTGCAGGCAGTTTGAAACTGCACCAAAATCCTTATTTTTCCTTAGCTAAAATCCATTAACTTGAGCTCTGAGTCAATGTATAAACAAAAACCCGGCCGTGCTCAGAGCCCTCTCCTTTATCAGTTTGTGACGGCAGGGATGACCCTGACTGCACTAGGAGAACAGAGAAGACACATTTGTACCTTATCTTATGTGCTGACCACAAAAGATGCACAGACCTAAGTCCAGAACAATGCCAAAGCGTGTTCTCGGAGATGATGACCTCTTCCTCCAGGATAAGAGTAGGAAGAGGAAGATCCTTTTATGGTCAGAAGTACAGGAAGGAAGATCCTTTTATGGTTGAGAATACCAGAGCAAGAACATATGTGATGTCGACCTGCGTACATAGACTGACGTGGTTGGATTTATATGGGAAGGAGGGAGAGGGTGCCTGGAGGATATATATACTGCACGAAACTTGTCATTTCTTTGGACTTGCTGTGGACTTCATCACACAAGTGCCTTCTGCTATCCGGAGAGCAGAATAAACTCTTTCTTTGAACCAACCTCGGTGTCATTTGACTTCCTTCCTCCTGTCCCGGAGCAACGCAGACCCAATCGGTGAACTCCAATAAGGCTACACTGGTAGCTCACCAGGCTAGCCCAAAGCCTTAAATAGTGTGTTTCTTGGCTTAAACTGGTTAAATTGTGGAGAGAATAAGGTAGGTAGAGAGAAATACATTTCTAGCTTTTATAGGACTAGGATACAGCCCAGTGTACAAAGGTAAGCATGTTGCTGAAAAAGGTTCACCACCCCTGTTTTAAGTTAACACATGTCATTTTCTGTCTTCCCAGACAAGAGATCATCTTTCAAAAGCCCAGCGGGGTTTGATAGGGGAAGGGGTGTCGGGTGTGCTGCAAAACCTGGTGGAGATTTCTCAGGATGGGACCAGCTACAGTGGGGATCTGCTCTCGACCATCGACGTACTCAGGAATATGACCGAGATCTTCCGAAGAGCTTATTACAGCCCCACTACTGGTGACATACAGGTGAGCCAGCAGGTTGGAGATCCAACAGCTTGAGCAAGGAGAGATGATTCCAAAAGTCTTCTCCCTGGAGTTTGGAGCTCTGAATTACCTGGCAAATGTGTCCAACATGCTAGGAGGCCTCTGTGGTTCTGCTCTGTACATTTTTTTAATGTGCAGTTTTCTCAATCTTGATCTTCATTTCATTTCATTTTTTTTTATAAATGTTTATTGGATTTTCACAAATTATAAGAACACACACAATACACAATACAAACATACACACACACAAACAAACATGTATAATTTTGAATCCTTTTTTTCTTAAAACTTACTTCGCTGACTTCCCCGTACCTCCCCTTTCTGCATCCCAATTCCCAAATTTGTTTCAGCAAATCCTCCCCCTTTATTTTATCTAATTTTTCCTTATTCTTTTCTTTTACTTAATCTTTTACAGCTGTAATCCCCTATTTTCTATAACCACAACATTTTAGCACTCATTAATTTTACAATATTTCTTAAGATAAATTTTAAATTTCATCCAATCTTCTTCCGCCGTCTCTTTCCCCTGGTCTCGGATTCTGCCAGTTATTTCAGCCAGTCCCATGTAGTCTATCACCTTCGTCTGCCATTCTTCCAGAGTGGGTAGGTCTTGTATCCTCCAATACTTTGCGATAAGTATTCTTGCTGCTGTTGTAGCATACATAAAGAAAGTTCTGTCTTTCTTTGACACCAATTGGCCGACAATGCCCAAGAGGAAGGCCTCTGGTTTCTCAATCTTGATCTTCATTTCATCCTCACCTTCTACTTTCCCAAAGTCCATGCGTATGTTGGTGGAACACTGTCACAAGAATCCGTGATGAGACTGTTGGAGCCATATGGCTGCGTTCATGATTTGTAGACTTTGGTCCATCTATTTCAGCATCCGGTTGTATACGGTGGTCCAGCAGATGCATCCAGGAAATCCATAACCAGAATCATAGGACTGTAGAGTTGGAAGGACCCAATGGGACGTCTAGTCTAACCCTGTGCAATACAGGAGTCACAGCTAAAGTACTGATATGAGGGCTAGATAATTTCACACATTCCCCGCCCCCTTTGTTTTATTCCTCCAGGAACTGCTCTGAACATAATTGGCTCTGAACACTGAGTTTCAATTTAGGTATCATGGCTAATAGATCTATATAACCTTCCTTAATTTATCTACTCCAATCCCTTTTTAACAGTCAAGAAAAGCCTTGCTTGATTAAACCCATCCAGCTCAGCTTCTTCCTCTCCCAGGGGTCAACCAGATGCCCATGGGAAGCCTTCAGCAACAGTAATTCTCTCCACTTCTGACCCCTAGCAACAGGCCCGCGGACTGTCTCACCAGAGTGGTGCATGCTCTGGTTATCTCTCGCTTGGACTACTGCACTGCGCTCTACATGGGGCTACCTTTGAAGGTGACCCGGAAACTACAACCAATCCAGAATGCGGCAGCTAGACTGGTGACTGGGAGCGGCTGCCAAAATCATATAACACCGGTCTTGAAAGCCCTACACTGGCTCCCAGTATGTTTCCGAGCACAATTCAAAGTGTTGGTGCTGACCTTGAAAGCCCTAAATGGCCTTGGTCCAGTATACCTGGAGGAGCGTCTCTACCCCCATCGTTCTGCCCGGACACTGAGATCCAGCACTGCGGGCTTTCTGGTTGTTCCCTTGCTGCAATGAGCCAAGCTACAGGGAACCAGACAGAGGGCCTTTTCGGTAGTGGCACCCGCTCTGTGGAACGCCCTCCCACCAGATGTCAAAGAGAAAAATAACTACCAAACTTTTAGAAGACATCTGAAGGCAGCCCTCTTTAGGGAAGCTTTTAATGTTTAATAGGTTATTGTATTTTAGTGTTTTGTTGGAAGCCGCCCAGAGTGGCTGGGGAAACCCAGTGAGATGGGCGGGGTATAAATAATATATTATTATTATTATTATTATTATTATTATTATTATTATTATTATTATTATTATCAGAGGCTTAGTGGAAGGTGCAAAAGGGAGGGAAGGACTAGTAGCCATTGATAGCCTTATCTGTCATAATGAAAGTATGTGTTTGACCCAGTCCTCTCCAGCCATCATGGTTTTCTCCACCAAGGACAGCAGCAGTAAAGTACCAGCTCTACTCCTGGTGCAGTGGGGAGAAAATGAAATTGTTCTCTCCCCCCCCCCGCATCTCCAAAAATTGCTCTTCCCTCTTGCTTCTCCCAGTGGCTAGAATGCAACTTTGGAAAGCAAAGTTTCATTTTCGAAATGAAATTTCCCTGGGCCGGAATGAATTGGTTTCAGTGCCATCTATGGACAGAGCCAAAGTGGTCAGTGGGAAATGGGGGAAAGGGCTCAGTGTTCCCATGGCAGAACCAGGAGATAGGATTCGTCATTCTGCAGTTGTCTGTGCAGAGCAGCTATGGGACTGTCCTTGGGGGGAAGGTCACGGTCACATGCCTTTAAAATGTTAAATATATCCTCTTGGATTGCTTTCCCGCATGGCGTCCTTGCTAATTATCTAATTGGAAAGGAAATCAATGGCTTTGAAATAAAGACCTCCTTTCCCACCTCCTTCCTGAACTCTCAGGGATGGGCTGGACCGGACGGACGCTCTGGGGAAATGTAAACAGCAGCAGACCAGGTGTTAGGAGCCTAGGAACAGTTGAGGAGGGCCATTGGGATTAATGGGGCGTGGCTGCACCAATTTCAGTCTGCCTGCCTTCTTATTTTCAACTCAGTCCAGGGAGTGGTGCTGCCTTTTGGCATCTTCCTCCATTGTCTCAGCGTTGTCCTCGTGGAAGGACAGAGTAGCTCAGTCGAACCCGATGGGAACAACAGGAAACTGAGCTGGCCCCATGGGAAACTGAACTGAGTGATTGGATAGCCCAGTTGGTAGCGCGTGAGACCCTTAATCTCAGGGTTGTGGGTTTGAGCCTCACGGTGGACCAAATATCCCTGCATTGCAGGGGGTTGGACTAGATGACCCTCGTGGTGCCTTCCGATTCTACAATTCTAAGGCTCTATGAAAGCTAGAATTCATTGTCTCTGCTTGTCATTGTCACTGGCGCCCCCTACTCTTGGGCTCCCTGCCTGCCATTCCACCAGGCCCAGTGGGCTAAGCCAGCACTGCATAGGAATGAAAGGAGAACCCTGCTGGATCACACAGAAGGTGCACTCAGTCCAGCTTCCACTTTCCCACAATGGCCAACCAGAAGCCTTTATGAAGCCCATGAGCACAGGGCACAGGAGCAATAGAGCCATTTTTGTAGAGCCATTTTGTAGAGCCATTTTTTGGTGCCTGTGTCCTGGGAGAGGGCAGTGGTGGTATCTGAGCCTCTTACCATATGGTTACCAGATGTCCCCGTTTCCCGGGGCCAGTCCCCGGATTTACAAATCTGTCCCCAGACAAAAATCTGTCCCCGGATTTCATTTAATGTCCCTCGATTTATATTTTAAGTGTTGCAGATTTATTAGTAGGGAATGGATGTTGCGTGATTGGTTCAATGGCACAAGACACATCATATAGGGACTTCTGGCAAAGCAAAATGGCGGGCGCCATGGCAGCAGGCAGCTCCTGAAGCCACCCAGAGCCAACTGCACTACCAGGCTGGCTCCAGGCTGCTGAGACTGCCACTGCCACTGCCCAGGGGGAACTGGGGACGCCCAGTGCGTCAATGGGGGGAACCGCTGACACACACACCCCGCAACCCAAATTGAGCTGGGTGCGAGAGCACCCGGTCACCTGGCTGACTGCCAAGCAGAGCTCTGGGGCCAGGAAAACCCCAGAGCTGATGGAGGGAGAAGGAGGAGAGGAGAAGGAGAAAGAAGAGAGAGAAAGAGGAAGGAGAAAAAAAGAGGGGAGCCCTGACCTTGCCGAGCTGAGGAGGAGAGGTAGGAGAGCACCGGGAGAGCAAGGACATGTGGCCAAGCCCAGTCCCAACCCAAGCCTACTCCATGGTGGCTAGCGCTCCAAGAGAGCAGGCCAGACCCAGAAGAAGGCTACGTAACAGAGGAGACCACAGAAGAGAAGATATTACTTCTTAATATATTTTTTAAATAACTTTTTTCAAAATAACTTTTTCTCCCTCTTTCTTTAAAAAAAGTGTCCCCGGATTCTTGGGGGGGGGGGGAATTCGTAACCTTTTCTTACCATCTGTTGTCAGGATCCTGTCAGCGGCTCCCAGCTGATTGCCAAGGAAAGTATATAGACAAGGAAAGGTTTCTTATTGTCCTTTTTATTTCAGTGTTTACGGAGAGAGGCTATAGAACCCAGCCTCTTGGATAATGGCATTGTCCTGAGGGAATCTTCACCACCACCCGTCTCTCCCACTTCCTCATTCATCACTTCTACGGGTGCTGCTATGTGCCCTCTGCCTTTGAGCTCTTTGCTCTCCTACTTTTAAGGCTCGCCGGGTTCTGGGAGATGGAGGGCCTGGAATGCTTTCTAATGCAGTGTTTCCCAACCAGTGTTCCGCGGCACACTAGTGTGCCGCAAGACGTTGCCTGGTGTGCCGTGGGAGGGAGGCGGGCGAGGCGGGCGGCGAGAGGCGGGGCGGCGGTGAGGAGCGAGCTCCCTCGCACATCCCATCGCCGCTCTGCCGCACGCTAGCTCTTGACTGCTCTTGCCGCTCTTGCCGCACGGCTAGGCTAGGCCAGCCTACTGGGCTGTCGCAGGCGGAAGGCCTGCGCATGCGCGAGGTTTTCGCACCTTCGGGATTCCCTTCATGCCTTCCTCCTCCCGGGGCCTTGAGAGCGCGGGAAGCGGCAGCGCGAGACCGACATTGAGCCTGGCAGGTATTGCGCTTGCCAAGGCAGTCATTTGGGAAATGAAAACTTGCAAAGCAAGCAACCAGTTCAATCTGAGGTACGTGTATGCTTAATATCCTGTATCTGAAACCTGTTCTGCCTCCTCCCCCACACTTGGTGCCATTTTGCAGACTGTCTACTGAAACGTCATACTTTTCTCAGCTTAAATGTTAATAAGGCCTCATCTACACATGCAGCAGAGTAAGTTGACCCAGAATAGTACCAATTCAGATGGCAGATGGGAGAATGACAGTGCTGAATGCTTTCCCATGTAGAACAGTCCCTGCAAATAAAAACCTAGCATATTTGGAAGAGGGATGCTAGCCTAACCATTACCTTCTATGCTGTTACTATTTTTTATTTTTTTTTTACATAAGTAAAAAGTGACCTTTCCCCATCTGGCATGGTGGTGTGCCTCGAGATTTTTTTCATGAAATAAGTGTGCCTTTGCCCAAAAAAGGTTGGGAAACACTGTTCTAATGACAATGTGTCAGCTGGGTGTTGTTCCGGGTCTCCCATGATTTCCCATCTTCCCCCCTCACCTGCCTCTGAGCTGTGACCTCCCTCAAACCCCTGTTGCACGTCTATACTGGCTTCCTTTTCCTCCTCCCTGGAAGGGTCAGGATGGGGAGGTGGTCTCCACCATTCCTTCCCTGCCCAGTCCCTGACACCATCTGGGATACATGGAGGTGGGATTCAGGTAGGGATGATAAAAGGCAGTGTTTTCCTTTCCTCCCTTGCAATTCTTGCAGGCAGCACCCCTTCTACTGCAGTCAGTTCATCTCACTTCCCGCTGTGGCGAAATGCACAAATTGCATTGCCGTCACTTTATTCCACCCCATTCACTTCAGTGCAAAGGGAATGCAACACAAATGGAGAAGGGGGAAGTAGTCAATTGCTTGTTGTTTGTGGACCCCAATCAATGAGAACAGTGAATTCTGGCCAGGCTGTCTGGCTTAATTTCCGCTCTGGACGAATAAGCAAACATTGGCCATTTCCATTCCTGTTTCCATCTCCAGTGAAATTTTCTGACATCCCTAGATCCAGGGTCTGGTTCCCTTTACAGTGGTACCTCGGGTTAAGTACTTAATTCGTTCCGGAGGTGCTTACTTAACCTGAAACTGTTCTTAACCTGAAGCACCACTTTAGCTAATGGGGCCTCCTGCTGCTGCCGTGCGGCCGGAGCACAATTTCTGTTCTTATCCTGAAGCAAAGTTCTGAACTTGAAGCACTATTTCTGGGTTAGCGGAGTGTGTAACCTGTAGCGTATGTAACCCTAGGTACCACTGTAGCTGTCACGAAGCACACATTTTTTTCTGGGCTCTTCTGGGTCAGCTCAGAAGTGGATGGAGATGTGTAGCATGACTTTCAGACAACTGTAGGGCTGTTTCCTTTTCCAGAGCAGCAAAATGGGTTGACCGAGAGCAGTGGAGCAAATTCTAGGGTCATAGCAAGCAAGTTTCCTTCTACTACATAGGCCCATTTGTCCACCTAGTTCAGTATTGTCTGCACTGACTGGTAGCAGCTCTCCATGAATTCAGATGGAGGTGTCTCTCCCAACTCTACCTGGATATGCCGGGGACTGAACCCGGGACCTTCTGAATGCAAGGCAGATGCCCTTTCACTGAGCTATAGCCCTTCTAGGGATGATCATATGCTTTGGGTGAGACCTGAATGGATGAAACCAAACCCTTCTTCGGATCACAGCTTTTGCTTCTTTGTTTTGTCTTTGTGTCCTAGAACTTTGTCCAGATAATTAGCAACATCCTGACAGAAGATAACCGAGACAAGTGGGAAGAGGCTCAGCTGGTATGAGAACCTTGTCCTTCAAATGGGCATCATCAGCTTTGGGAGTTTTGTATGTGTACGAGTGCAAGTGTCTGTCTCTCAGGGCTTTTAACAAGGCTGTGAGTCAGTGTGAACATTTCAATATTTATCTAGCCCTTTCTCCCTTGGCTTCTTCAAAGCACCTGACAGACACTATCTCTCAGGTCCTGTTCCAACACTTTAACCAATGAACCACACTGCAGATTGGAAGAGCTGATAGGGAATGCTTGGCAAGGCAACCTAGAGCAGGTGTGGGGAACCTCTGCCCTGGGATTTGAATGTGGGCCTCCATAGATCTGGGGGATGTAATCCACTGGAGCAGTCAAATGCAACATTCCTTGTTTCCCTAGAGTGGACACAGACAGGGGGTGTTACTCCAGCCAAGGTAGAATTTCCTGTTACACCTGGTCTGGAGCATACTCCCCTTGCATGTGACCAGGTAGGTGGGCATGACTCTTGCAGACCTAACGAAAGGTCTAGTCGCGCAGCCATCTTCCTCTTTTGGCGCCATTTCTTCTCTTGGACTGCACTGCTGACTCTCTGCCAGCAGCACACGGGCCCATTCTTACGAGCCACATGGTATCGGTAACTACAAGCTAAAGCCTGCCTTCAGGGATCCAACTGTGAACTGAATGTGAGTAAACTTGTCATACTTTTAAAAGAAGACTGTTGTGTCTTTATTCTTCTTAGGAGTTCCCCGCACTGGGCACCAGTAAGCAGTTGCCCAGCTATGGGAAGGAGGCCTGAGGGCTATCACAGGTCCTAGAGTCCTCCCAAAGCCTAGTTAGTGCTTGGCCAGCTTTGGGAAGGCGTTGGGAGGGCTCTAGGACCCTCAAAATCCAGCACAATGTGAGGGCTGTGGGGTGCAGGGTACGCCAAATTTTGGCCTCATTCCAAAAGCCATAGTACCAAATTCCACCACTGTACCATACCTGAAATCCAGACTGTGGCAACAATACTCAGCTTGCACAACAAATCACCCCCCCCCATTCCACTGTGTCCTCAGCCCCCTTGTTTCATCCAAACAGTGGCGTAGTGTGGGGGGTGCAGGGGGGGCGGCCGCACCGGGCGCAACATCGGGGGGGGGGGCGCGCTCACACTCGCAGCTCTCTGCCCCTACCTGGCTCACTCACTCTCTCTCACTGCAGTGCTGGCTGTGCGAATCCGATCCGAGCCGCTGGGTCGCCACCCACTGTGGAGGGGGTGGGTGCCAGGCGTGCGGTGGGACTATCTGGGGGAGGGACAGTGCAGCGGCCGCCCAGCGCAGCGCTGAGTGCGGGAGAGAACCACACCAGACCAGACCAGGCGGCAGCAGCAAGAAGAAGCTGGCAGCGGCGGCAGGTTAGGGGTTAGGGGGCGCAAATTACTTGCCTTGCCCCGGGTGCTGACAACCCATGCTACGCTGCTGCATCCAAATGACAATATCTGATAACAACCGATGTCATCTTAGGATGCAGCCAATCAGATTTCTCTGCATGACATCACCATAGGCACATCCTCACTTTAAACTAGCCTTATTTTCCTTCAGAGGTGCCATCTTGCGGATGGATCCAATTGGCTGCATGACAGTATCACTCTTATTAAGGGAGAAGGCAGGCTACTATTATTATTTTTTAACAAAGAAGTGGTGCTACAGCTGCAGTCGATTAGGATGCAAACAGCTATGAACTAATGCTAGGGGGAAAGGGGGCAAACTTTGGAGAAGCAATTCAGGCATCCCTGAAAGCTGCTGTTTCGTGCTGAAAGTGTTGCACCTCCAAATCCTGCTAGCAGATTTTCAAATCCATCCTCTGCGAATGCAGGAAGAAGAAGAGTTTGGATTTGATATCCCACTTTATCACTCCCCATAAGGAGTCTCAAAGCGGCTAACAATCTCCTTTTCCCTTCCTCCCCCACAACAAACACTCTGTGAGGTGAGTGAGGCTGAGAGACTTCAGAGAAGTGTGACTGGCCCAAGGTCACCCAGCAGCTGCATGTGGAGGAGCGGGGAATCAAACCCGGTTCACCAGATTATGAGTCCACTGCTCTTAACCACTACACCACACTGGCCTGGGAAGCCTGTGTGGAAGGACTTGACTGTGACAGAGGTGTCTTCCCTTACATCCTCTATCCTATTTCCAAATAAAATCCCAGGAAGATCTATGTGTGCTAAATCCAATAAATGCAGGAGGAGGGAAAAAACCTAGGGAAGAATGAGCTGTT
This sequence comes from Podarcis liolepis, assembly GCF_965112155.1. NCBI lineage: Eukaryota > Metazoa > Chordata > Lepidosauria > Squamata > Lacertidae > Podarcis > Podarcis liolepis. Next base: position 4,469,096 of record NC_139560.1, on the reverse strand, counting down.
CAGGATCAACTCATTGGATGTTGAAATCCCCTTTGTGCTGTAGGCCAGTTGTATACCAGTGTAGCATAACAAGCTGCTGGGCTGAAAATATAAGCCTTTGTGGGAATGTTCAGGGATGCAGGAGAGGATATACTGTCTGATTATAGGCTTTCCAATTTGTATAAACAAGTTCACAATTTAGCAGAGTAACATTCCCCTTTTTAAAACTCGCAGCGGATGTGTTTGCTCAGGCTCGCTAAAGCCTCTATAACAACTGCTCTGGGATTTGCCCCTTATTCCCTCATAAAAGATCAGACACGACACAGTCTTCTATAAAAGTATAAAAAAGAGTTTACTCACATTCTGTTCACAATCGGATCCCAGAAGGCAGACTTAGCTTAGAAAAGTAACATACACCTGGAAACTATCTCATAAGGAGACATTCCCTTTGTCCTCTCTTGGCTGGAAGCATCTTTGGCTAAGCAGATGTTGCTTCTTTGATGCATGTAGTCAAAGAGAGAGAGATGACTGCCCTGTCCTGTGCTTTTGTCGTTACCTGCACAGGTGAGGCCACGCCCACCTCTAGTCACATGCAGAGAAAGTCTGTCCCAGACCAGAAGGAAACAGGAAGTTTACCTGCTGGCTGGACAAACATTCCTCCCCGTGTGTACACTCTAGGAAGGTTGTACTTGACTGCTCTTGTGTTTCACATCCCACAGCCAGGCTTTCTGTGCATATCTGCAGGCCTTGGGCATTGTCACAAAATCAAGGTGCTAGTCCTCAAGCCTTAAGAGAAAATGGGGCAGCTATTTGTCTGATGAAATACCAGGAACCGGAGTAGTGACAAATGGGACCCAGATCCAGCTATGCAGCTTGCTTAATTTCTCCTTCCCTCACCCCAAAAAGTCATGTTGAAATACAGTTGGGCTCCTTTTCATCACCATCTGAAAGTTCATTACTTTGTTCAGGTTTGGGGAAGAAAGTTACCTTGCAGGCCATATGCGATACTCGAGGTACCCAATGTGCTTAATGTTTGAAGATAGCACAGCATTTGAGTGATATTTAATGCAGTTTGCTCAGAGTCCCACTCAGGACTTCCCTTCCCTCTTTCTGTGTGCCTTAAAAATCAGCTCCCGAGAGTCCAGAAAAGAGGAGGAATTTCTTTTGCACAAGAGAATGTCTGCTGCAATAGCAATACAGTAGGGTTGGAAACAGCCCTTTATTTTTATTTTGTGTATGATTTTATGATGATGTATGCCATTCTGCAATGGTCAGGTGAAGGCCAGTCTAGAAAAACTCAGCAGCAGCAGCATCATCCAAAAGGATGAATACATTGCACAAAATTGGCAGTATAAAATTTTCGGGATCTATTGTGACTGCTATCCTGGTCTTACTTGAGGAAGTGCTGTGTGTGTTTGTGTGTGAGAGAGGGGGAAGGAGGACCCCAATTTGAACTTAGTCTTGGGTTATCAGCAATTATGGACCTGCAGGTCTATTATTATTATTATTATTATTATTATTATTATTATTATTATTAAAAATAAATAAATGCATGCCTTTGCAGATGGGACCGAATGTCAAGGAACTTTTTAGGCTGGTGGAGGACTTCATTGACGTCGTAGGATTTCGTATGAAGGACTTCCAGGATTCCTATCAAGTGACTGAAAACTTGGGTGAGTAGGTTGGACCACCCCATTCCTGAATGCCTTTAGCCAGCTGGTCATTTCAAAACATTAATAGCATTTATTCTTTTTCTGCAGTTTGGATTAATTGATGGGGGGGTATCAGTGGGGAGGCTGTTTATCCAATTCCTTCTTCTAGGGAAAGAGACACTGAGCTAGCTCCAACTGCTGCTTTCTTTAGGATACATTTGCGTGTAATGTGTAGTTTGGCCCTTGGGACATTTTGTTTTATTTATTAGCAGAATACAGCCCTATACCCTCAGGGTGCTTACAGCATAAAATCACAAAATAAAACACAAAATACATAATAAAGCAAAAACAGCACAATAACTCCCCCTCCCCAGCACATTTTGGAGGGGCATGGGATATCAATCAACCAAAGGCCTGGTTGAAGAGGAACGTTATTGCCTGGTGCCTAAAGGTATCTAAAGGGATGCGGGTGGCACTGTGGATTAAACCATCAGAAGGTTGGCGGTTGGAATTCCCATGATGGGGTGAGCTCCCGTTGCTTGGTCCCTGCTCCTGCCAACCTAGCAGTTTGAAAGCACATCAAAGTGCAAGTAGATAAATAGGTACCGCTCTGGCGGGAAGGTAAACGGCATTTCCGTGCACTGCTCTGGTTCGCCAGAAGCGGCTTAGTCATGCTGGCCACATAACCCGGAAGCTGTCTGCGGACAAACGCCGGCTCCCTCGGCCAATAAATCGAGATGAGCGCCGCAACCCCAGAGTCGGTCACGACTGGACCTAATGGTCTGGGGTCCCTTTACCTTTAAAGGTATCTAATGAAGGTGCCAGCCAAACCTCCCCGGGGAGAGCATTCCACAGATGGGGAGCCACTACAGAGAAGGCCCCGTTTTCATGTTGTTGCTCTCTGGACCTCTCGAGGCGGAGGCACCCAAAGAAGAGCCTCAGAAGATGATATTAGGGTCTGGGCAGGTTCATATGGAAAGAGGTGGTCCTTGAGGTATTGCAGTACTGAGACATTTAAGGCTTTATAGGTCAAAACCAGCCCTTTTAATTGGGCCTGGAAACTATCTGGTAGCTGGTGCAGTCAGTCCAGGATCAGTGTAATTATATGTTCAAACCATCTCGCCCAGGTGAGCAACCTGGCCACCAAATCTGCACTCACCTTGCAAGCAGAACTTCCCTGGTTCAGGTTCAATCCTTGGCATCTTCAGGTGAAAGGATAAGGAAGCAGATGCTTCAGACATTCTCTGCCTGAGACCCCTGGGGAGATGCTGCCAGTCAGATTAAGCTGTCCAGGGCTAGATGTACCAATTGCCTGACTCAGCTTAACTCGGCATCGTACGTTCCTGTCGTGCGGAGTTAATTTGTTCAGACAAGCCGTGTATAACAATAGGCGCAACTAAGACAAACTTCATTACATCACATTAATTTGCTGCACCACTTACATCTACCTCGGAACACTTGGCAATAAAGCAGAAAATGAAAGGTCAGCAATAAAATGACAAAACCTCAGTATCATAAAAAGAACGGTCGTCAACACAGTAGTGGCCGCAAAACAGTGAAGGATGCAATTGTCTTATTAGCCATCATATGCCAAATGTTGCAGACTTGTGTTTTTCAGTAGGTAGTGAAAATAAGTTGTTGAAGGGGGATGAGAGTAATTACAATCAGAGGGAATTTCATAAATGAGGAGCCACCACCAAGAAGACCCAACCACGAGTCTCTGCCTAATATTGATATTGAATATTGCAAACTCCACATATTTTACATACTTCATTGTTCCTTTCTTATAACTTTGTCAGTTATAAACATTTTAATACCATTTCCTGCTGCCTGATAGATGGAGCTCCTGTACTTCTCCAATATCCCTAGAAGGCGCTAACAAATAGGAACCTGATATCTCAGTTGTGAGTCCCGATAGGTTCCTCACTCCAACAATTTCCATTAGAGTCTCCAAAACTCTACTCCAAAAGGCTTGAACGCATGATGAGTGCATTATATCAAAGCTTATCTGTCTGCCCTGCCAACAAGCAGGAGAAACAGATGTGAAAAATGTGCTCTGTAATTGAGACTGTCATTGAAAGTTCTTTATATGGAACCGTTGAATGAATTTAACTCAGGGAGGGGAAACATTTTCAGCCCAAAGTTTGCGTTCCCTTTGGGGCAACCTTCTGAAGACCACACCCAGTGGCTGGCAGGGCCAGAAGCAGAAATTGGGCAGACCAACAAGTTCAAAATTTACCTTTGGACAGTAGGTACACACACCCTTCTCTATCCTCCCTCCAGATGAGCAAAGACCCATTCTGGTGAAACAGAAGTGATCAGGGAGGTGGCGGGGGGGGGGGGAGAAGCAGGACCAGTGAAGGGTGCAGGCTAGAGAAGGCTCAAAGGGCCAGATACAGAGACCTAGAGGGCCACATTTGACCCCCAAGATGCGAAGTTCCAAGCCCCTGATTTCACTCCCTATTCCTCTTCCGTACGCCCACAACCAAGCTGCTAAGTTGTTCTCCTGATCTAAATGTCCATTGTTACTCCTGTGCATGTGAAACTCACTGGGCAGATGAAAGTTGGCTTGATTTCTTCCTCTCTCTCTCTCTTTCTCTCTCCTCTCAAGTCCTCAGCATCCAGAAGCTTCCTGCCAACGCAGCCAAAGACATTAGCTTCCCTATGAAAGGCTGGCGGGGCATGGTGGATTGGGCCCGCAGTGCAGAGGACAAGGTCACTGTTTCCAAAAGCATCCTGTCCACGGGGGTTTCAGGTAAGGGGAATGGGACGGCTGCAGGTGAGATTTTTCCTCTTGGCACAGGCTGCAGACAGAAGCATGTCATGGAGGAAGCGTGTTTATTTTGCCTTTTTAATCTGATCAGTATAGATACAGATACAGATAGATAGAGATATAGAGAGTAGATATAGATAGATATAGACATATGATATCCAAGGATACTTTATTCAGACTTGGATTATCTTCTTGTTCTATGCTTCTTAGCAAATTCTTAGCAAATAATTCACTCTCAGATTCTTAAGTAAACAAGAAAAAACCGCAGGGTTTACCCACTTATCAAAGCCTTGCCATGGTTCAACAGCTGCACTGATGAAAACCAGGCAGGCTGGTTTAATCCTTAAACGTTACAAATATCCACCATCCAGTTCAAAATGGAAATTGCTTTCCAGAGGAGAGCAAAGATATGTCTTCTCCCATCGCAGGCAGAAAAAGGAGTGCGTAGTGACAGGAAGGAAGAGGTAGGGATTAACCCATGGTCTTCCCCTCGACACCAGGTTTTGGGGTATGACATCATAGAGTCCCCTCTATGCAGGTTCTGAAACTCCATGGTGCCATTGCCCCTGTTTGAGGGCTGTCTAGCAATCATGCATTTGTGATTTGGCTGCTTTGAACTACAACTCCCATCAACCCCAGCCCACCATAGTCAATGATCTGTAACAGTGCTTTCCCCCCTAGAAAAATAGGTGCCGGTAATCACCATGAAGTCGTTACAGTAAGTGCCACACTTTTTAACAACAAAAAGAGGCCAGTACTTGGTACCCTTCAGAACCCCCAAGAAGAAGAAGAAAACCACTGGTCTGGAATGACGCAAGTTACTTTCTTCCACTCCATCTTGCTCTTCTCAAGCCATGCTAGACATTCTCTCTGACTGATGCCCACGTCTCTCTTTCTTGCTCTCTCATGCCTTGTTCCTGCCCATCACCTCTCAATGCCACCTTGAGCCGGTTCCTCTTCCTCTCCACTTATTCTGTTGCTTGTTTTTGCCCTGTTGCTTCTTCACAGAGACAGATGACTCCGCTGTCTTCGTGGTGGGGACAGTCCTGTACCGAAACCTGGGTGGGATCCTCTCCCTTCAGAGGTAAGGCTGATGCACGTGTTTGTGAAATGAGTTGGGAGTGGGTAGTCCATTGGTCGGTCATGGACATCTTAGAACAGAGGTGACAAATCATTCCCTGACCAACCTTACACAGCTGGACTCCCAGATACGTTCTTGGGAGTTGCATATGGTTGATAAGCAAGCAGAAATGAGAGAGGGGGGTCAGTCCACTTATTCACCAGCAGATCTGGATCTAGGGATCAGGAATGTGGTCAAAGAGTATCTAAGTTATGGTTACCAGATGTCCCCGTTTCCCAGCCCTTGGATTTACAAATCTGTCCCTGGACAAATTCCGTCCCCGGGATGTCCCCGGATTTCATTTAATGTCCCTGGATTTATATTTTAAGTGTTGTAGATTTATTAGTAGGGAATGAATGTTGTGTGATTGGTTCAACGGCACAAGACACATCATATGGGGGCTTCTGGCAAGGCAAAATGGCGGGCGCCACGGCAGCGAGCAGCTCCTGAAGCCAGCCAGAGCCAACTGAACTGCCAGGCTGGCTCCAGGCTGCTGAGACTGCCACTGCCATTGCCAAGGGGGAACCGGGGATGTCTGGTGCATCAACTGGGGAAACCACTGACACACACCCCCCTGTGACCCACATCGGGCTGGGTGTGAGAGTGCCTGGCCAACTGGCTGACTGCCAAGGGGAGCTCTGGGGCCAGGAAAACCCCGGCGCCGATGCAGGGAGAAGTAGGAGAGGAGAAGGAGAAGGAAGAGAGAGAAAGAGGAAGGAGGAAAAAAGAGGAGAGCCCTGACCTTGCCGAGCTGAGGAGGAGAGGTAGGAGAACACTGGGAGGGCAAGGACATGTGGCCGAGCCCAGGCCCGACCCAAGCCTACTCCATGGTGGCTAGCGCTCCAAGAGAGCAGGCCGGGGCCCAGAAGAGGCCGCGTGACAGAGGAGACCACAGAAGAGAAGATATTACTTCTTAATATATATTTTTTAAAATAACTTTTCTCCCTCTTTCTTTAAAAAAAGTGTCCCCGGATTCTTTGAAAGAAATCTGGTAACCTTAATCCACATATTAAGATAAGGGAGTGATTTCTAGCAGCCGACAAGAGGGATGTTGCTTAACCCTTACCCTACCAATGATTTCCTGGAACTCCCTTATCCCAGATTTGTTCCCTCCAGCTGAGGCTCTGGGTGCATTTTTGCCACATCAGCTCAGGAAGGAAGTGTCAGGAGGAAAGCAAGAGAAGGCTTAAGCATTCTCTCCCACCACCTGTGTCTCCACTGCTAACCAGGCCACCCCTCCCTACTGCTCCGTTTCAGCTGCTCATCAGCAACTTGGGATCTCAGACCTGCTGAATGTGCGGTTTGGTCCTTAAAGGCCACAATGCCATATTGCACAGAGCTGAAACATGATGACATGATGTAGTGCCCTTATGAAAACATTGACTTAGAATCATAGAACTGTAGAGTTGGAAGGTACCCCCAATGGTCTAGTCCAACAATTGTAGATGAACATACTTTGGATCTGCACCCATTTAGACATCTGTCTGGGCTTTTGAATGCAAAGCCAGAAGCTCTACCCAGCCAACTGCAGACAGGGCAAACAACGGCGGTTTGGATCTGTGCATTTAAGTGGTGAATGTGATGTGTAATTGCAAGCAGCAATGCATGTGGGATGTGGAGCAAGGATTCGGAACTGCTCTTTGAGAATCAGCTGCCTGCTTTGATGGACAAGTGTCCTGAAAATGATCAGGTGGGAAGGCAGGGATATTTACAAAAGGGGGGGGGTGTCTTTGTGCATACTCCCTAGGGCAGAGGATTCTTCCAAGTTCCCTCTCTGTGGGGTTCCTCTTGAAGAGTGTCTCATGTGCTCTCTGGAGGTATTTTTTGTGATGCTTTGGGAGCGCTCCTGCACAGCCATCCTGCTGTGTGCTTCCGACTTCCTCTCTGCTGCCTTGGGGCTTGTGAGTCTCTGCAATCTCTGATGGTAAAAGAGAGATCTCTCTGTTCTACATCTCACTTTCCCTGCCTCTCCGTCTTCTCTCTGAGGCCGAGGCAGGTACTGAGGCAGCAAATTAAGCCTCCCTCTGGCACCTTCAAGATTCGTTCTGCACTGATTAGCATGAGAGCATTTCCTGTAAATTCCAGGCCTTTGCTCCCGGCTGGCTATCATTGAAGGGACCTGCAGATTTGAAGCTGCATCTAGGCTTGGGACTTGTGAGCAGATTAGTGAGCAAATAGTCTATACTCTCTGATGTCCTCTCTGTGGGATTCGCTTGGGAGATCAATCCCCGGGTGGAGATGTGAATTAAATGCAGCAAGCCATAAACAAATGCGGTGTTAAAAAGTGATTGCACATCTTTGATAACTGTGCAGTGTCGCAGGTGAGGTTGTGAGCTGGACAGACGCCTGGTTCCAATCCTGCCACAACCATGAACTCAGTAGGTGTCCTTTGGGAAGTCAGTGGCCACGCAACCCTATCCCAACTGTGGAATGTTGACAGTGAAGCAACACACCACCTACAAAGTAGTTACAGATTTCCAGCATCCTATCATCTCAGAAAGACGTGTGGTTAGCAGTCCTCCAGTGCCAGAGATGAGCTGAGTTTGTTGGCAATTGCAAGCACCTCTGCCAGGCCTTTGGGATTTTGAGCTGATCTGGAGCCAGTGATTTTCCAGGTCGGGCACTTGATGAGCGTCCCAGGGCTCAGAAGCGCCCCTCACCAGCCAGGCAGAGGCAGGGCAGGAGAAGAGGCAGGCAGTGCTGCTGCTGCAAAGAAGATGAAGTTTGGTACCAACTCTGTTTTCAAGTATGGGCCTTGTATTGAGAGGAGCAGATGGAAGGATGCTGCATACAAAGCTGGATTCCAAAGCTCAGCTGTTTTAATATTTTGGGGTTGCTTTAAGGTGGCGTACGGCTTGCGATCTGTCTAGGATGAAGGGCAGGGAATCAATTTCACAAATACATAAATAAAATAAATCTAGCACCTCCTTTCCCCATACGAGCCTACCCATTCATTAAAGTCGCCCTAAAGTCCAAACACCAATCCCCTGCCCTGAGTAGTCCAGTCTCCAGAGATTAGGCAGATAGTTTTCTCTGTGGTGGGACCCCATTTGTAGTACAGGCAATCCCGGTTTTAGGCATGACCAAGATATGTGGGATCATATACACACACATAGCGCCGAACCCGGAAGTGACCGAGAATGTCATAAAAGAGATCACTAAAAGGGCAGGGCAGAGCGGGGATGGAACAAGGCGGACCGAGGTGTTTTGATTGCATGCTATTTCATGCAAGCATAAATTGACCCAGAGCACAACCCCTACACAAATCAGGGGTTGCCTGTACAAACGTGTTCAATAAACACACAAGACGTAACCGGCTGTATGTTTGAAAAAATAATATATACTATTCATTGTATTGAATTGTAGATTTCAGCAGAAGTAGTTCATAAAGTTCAACGAAAAATATAGAAGACCCAGTGAATCAGTTTATTCTCTAATCAGTTTATGCATAAGGTCGACAAATGTGAAAGTGTCTATTTCACCTGTCTGTTCAGAGAGTCCAACAATCCACATGAAAGGTTGTTGGAGTTCCACAGAATCCTTTCACAGAGTCTAAGGCAAGGATTTCTGGAACATTAGCCTTGTTTGCCATCCTAGGCTTCATCAGTAGTACAAACTCATACAGTGGCGCCTTGCAAGACGAAAAGAATCCGTTCTGTGATTCTCTTTGTCTAGCGGTTTTTTCATCTTGCGAAGCAAGCCCATTGACGGATTAGCGGATTAGCGCTATTAGCGGCTTTTAGCGGCTTATCTGCTGATCGGATCAGCTGATAAGCAGCTTAGCGGCTTAGAAAAAGGGGGAGAGGGAAAAAACCAGCAGGAACTCACAAGACATTGTCGTCTTGCGAAGCAAGGCCATAGGAAATTCGTTTTGCGAAGCACCACCAAAACGGAAAACTCTTTCATCTAGCGAGTTTTCCGTCTTGCGAGGCATTCGTCTTGCGGGGCACCACTGTATATGATATCACAGGACAGTGGATCTTATAGCATAGTAATACTTGTCTTAGACTCTGTGAAAGGATTCTATGGAACTGCAACAACCTTTCATGTGGATTGTACAAACTCCTTGGCAATATCTTCACAGCAGCTTAAACTGTGGCATTCGCCTTCACAAGAGGTAGTGATGGCCATCAACTTCAGAAGAAAATTAGACAGATTCATGGGGGACGAGGCTGTCAATGGCTACTTGCTATGATCAGAGGCAGTAATGCTTCTGTATACTGATTGTTGGGAATCAGAAGTAGGGAGAAGGCTGTTGCGTGGCGTGTTTCTGTCCCTCTCAGCGGAAATAAAGACACAGGACACAATTATTTAAGGTTAATGGGCTAAATATGGCCACAACTTTATTGGTTACAGGTGATGAGCGGTATTGGCTTAGGCATTGGTGCTAACAGACTATTCGGCTTCAGCTTGAAGTCCGGGAAGGGTTAATCACCAGTAGGGGGAGTCCTGCTGATGCACATCAACTAGGAATTCCCCTGGGGTCACCGCTAGGGGGTGTGCCTTAGACCCTCACCTCCCCAGGCTTTGGACAGGGCCACCCCCCCCCCCAGAATCCTTTATCGGACTACCCTTCAATATGTGGGGCAGGTGATGGCGTTTCCTCCCCTCTTCCATCTACAAAACAATACCAATACCAATGCCTAACCGTCAATGCTAAGAAAGTTGTAATGATTTGCTACGAGGTAGGCGAAAACCAAGTGGCTGGTGCCAATTTGCCAAGTGGAAAAATTCCTACCAGGCCCCTCAACGGCGACCAACCAAGGTCCATAGCAAGGTCAAGGAACGAACAGCTTAAAGGGTGGGAGGGTGGGAAACAGGAACAGCTGGTATGTGGGAAAATAGGGATATCCCTGACCGCGCCTGCGTTTACATCGGGCAGGCCATGCCCCCCAAGCCAGCCAATTGGCTGGCCAGGGGGTGACACGGCCGGGGATTCCCCCAATCGTGCGGGGGCTGGGCTCCAGCCTCCGCGCGCATGGAGGGGCCATGACACCCGCAATCCCACCTCTTCTGCAGGTTGGAAGTGGCTTTGCACTAATATTCTCCTTGTGGGCTTCTTACATAGTCATCTGGTTGGTCACTGTGAGAACAGGATGCTAATAGAGATGAAGCTTTAACCTGATTCTGCTCTTTGCTATGTTCTTATCTGCCTACAAGCTTTTATTATTATATGTTTCTCATTTAGTCACCTGGTTGCTTTGTTCTCTTAAGTTTCTGGGTAACAATATCGTGATTTTCGCTGCTGGCCTTTTGTCTCCTTGTATTTATTTCATTGTTCCAACATTGCTGTTTAATCCATCAGTTTTAAAGTGTGTCATGCTGATCGCAAACTGCCTTAGGCAGATTTTGTGCAAAGGTGGAATCACAACACTTGAAAATGAATAACGTCATGGGAGTTTCTCTCCATTGCTGTGACTTCTCCCCATTCTGCCCCTTCGCTGCCTTTTGACATGCTGTGTTTTCTCCCTAGAAATACTACAGTTCTGAATTCCAGAGTCATCTCTGTGACTGTGAAACCAGCTCCCCGCTCACTGCTCACCCCAATGGAAATTGAGTTCTCCCATTTGTACAATGTAAGCACCTACTTCGCTAAAAAGGAAAATGTCGCTGATATGAATGAAGTTCAATATAGCTGCTGCCACCCCAAAACCCTATGACATCTGAGCCTAGGAAGAAACACTGTATTTTGAGAGGTTGGGTGTTTTTTAGGGGAGGTGGGTAAACCTGAAAAGAGAAATATATGGGTTGCTTTGTTTTTAAATGGTAAAGGCGTATAGAAAGGTTGGGATCATCTAGATCCCCTATGGTCTTCTAGATCAGTTGACTCCAAGGCTGGGTCCCCACATGTTGCAGGACTACAACTTCCATCAACTTGATCTTTGGCTCAGCTGCGACTGATGGGACTTGGAGTTTGACAACAGCATCTGAATTAACATCTGAAGGGCTGACACATGGAAGATGGAGCAAGCTCATTTTCTGCTGCTCCAGAGGGCCAGATCCAAACCAATGGATTCAAATTACAAGAAAGGAGATTCTGACTAAACCTTAGGAAGAACTTTCTGACAGTGGGAGCTATTCAACAGCGGAATGGACACCCGTGGAAGGTGTTGGGCTCTCCTTCATTGGAGGTCTTTGCTTGGAGGTTGGATGGACATCTGTCAGGGATTCTTCAGCTGTAGTTCCTGCATTTCAGGGTATTGGACTAGATGACCCTTTGGATCCCATCCAACTCTACAATTCTATGATTCTATTCACATCTGGGGACACTGAACGATGAAGACCTCCACTCTAGATGTTGCTGGGTGACAGATCCCATCAGTTCCTGAACATTGGCTCTGTTGGCAAGGGCTGATGGGAGCTGGAAGCCAACAACACTGGAAGGGTCATTGGTTCCTTAACTGTGGTTTAGAGGAAGTTGAGTTTGGGATTTCACTCATATGGAGCAACAGGAAGTGTGGCTGGACTACACTACCTATGATGCCCTAAAGACCTCTGAGGCAGGAGAGGGAGGTGGAAATGGGGCGAACTAAAGTTTCCATGGGACTAGTTTTGCTTCACCTGGATAATAATTCAAGTACATGTTATGCTGTATTTAAGCAGATCTCTCAGTCAACGATTCAACACCAGCTCTTTTCTCCTTTCCTCTTTTCTCGTCCTGGCAGGGAACTACCAACCAGACCTGCATCCTATGGGAGGAAACTGATGTGTAAGTTCAGTGGGTTATTTTTCTCACTGTTGGGTCAAGAAAAAGCATTATTTATTCATCGGGTGGGGGAAGGCTGCCATTGTGGAGTGTATTTGCAACACAGAAGGAATGGTCGGACACCCTTTGTTTCTTAACTCATGTGATTGGATAGTCCTTCCAATTCATCCCCACTCTGATCTGTGTCCATCTTATGGTGTAGCAAGCAAAGGCATCAAGGAATCTCAACAAAAACTTAAAACAGGACTGGAAATGGCTCGTGTTCGCTTTTTCATCCCATGCCCAGAACAAACATCAACCCATTGAATGCAATGAGTATTCACTCTTGTTTGCAAATGATTTGTAATGGTTCACATTCCCCGCCCCTTCCATTTGTACAGTGGTACCTCGGGTTAAGAACTTAATTCATTCCAGAGGTCCATTCTTAACCTGAAACGGTTCTTAACCTGAGGCGTGCTTTCGCTAATGGGGCCTCCCGCTGCCGCTGTGCTGCTGTCACGCGATTTTCATTCTTATCCTGGGGCAAAGTTCTTAACCTGGAGCAACCACTTCCTGGTTAGCGGAGTTTGTAACCCGAAGCGTCTGTAACCCGAGTTACCACTGTACTGTGTTTCCTTTACACTGAAATCAATGTGGCAGAGCGACATAATGGCAATGTAAGTTACACAATATTTGTAATCAATTGCATACTGTAAGTTCATCAAACAGCCCATGTGCCCATTGCAAAATCAATTATTGAGGTTCTCAAAATTAAACCATAAGGAAGGGAGAGTGGAACACAGAGGAAGCACCAGCCCAAGGAATGCAACTGGCTGAGGGATAGCAGCTCTCCCCTTTCTTATGGATGCTTCATAAATTAAAACTTTAATGTGGACATATAAAAGGTTTTATGATTGTGCATAAGATTCTAGCTCATGTGCCTTGCATAGCACATCTTCCCATGCTGAGGAAGTGGGATTGATGATTGCTCCCTGCTTGTGGCCACTGACTCAGGGCTCAACATGCATCTGCTCTCTTGCAAGATGCAAAGGAGTCCTTTGTTTCCTTTGGCATTCTGCAGAAAGGTCAATTGGTTCATTTGTGTGGCCATGTGCAACTCTTTTCAGCCCAGACTGTCCTGTGATGCAAGATAGCTGGAGAGGCTGTGTGGCTGGGGAGCCAGAATCTCGAGGCTCACACGATTGCCAGGTAGTTCGTTGGGGAAAACCTTTATAGAAACCAAACACCATCAGATCAAAGGCAAAGGCAGGTGACCAGGAGTCAAGGAGCGGGGGAATCAGCCTTAAAATGGAGTGTTTATGGTCGTGGCCTTGAGGTCTTCAGACTTCAAAGGCAGCCCCATATAGAACATGTTCAACTAGGAAGTTACCACTGCAAAGGGGTCATAGCTAGCAAATCAACCTGATCTGGGAAAAGGCCTGATCTGGGCCTTCAGTAAGAATGTCAAAATGAGGAGCACCCCGCAAACTACCAACCTGCTCTTTCCAGGGGGGTACAACCCAGTCCAGGGTGGACTACCTCTCCACTTGCAGGACATGAGATCCTGAGACACATAACACCTTTGTCTGGAAGGGCACTGATATGCTTACAGCTACCTTTGGCAACAGGTTCGGCCACATAGCTAGTATATGGGATGCAGGTGGTGCTGTGGTTAAACCACAGAGCCTAGGACTTACTGATCAGAAGGGCGGCGGTTTGAATCCCCGCGATGGGGTGAGCTCCCATTGCTCGGTCCCAGCTCCTGCCAACCTAGCAGTTCAAAAGCACTTCAAAGTGCAAGTAGATAAATAGGTACCACTCCGGCGGGAAGGTAAACAGTGTTTCTGTGCGCTGCTCTGGTTCGCCAGAAGCGGCTTAGTCGTGCTGGCCACATGACCCGGAAGCTGTACGCCAGCTCCCTCGGCCAATAAAGCGAGATGAGCGCTGCAACCCCAGAGTCGGTCACGACTGGACCTAATGGTCAGGGGTCCCTGACCATTTTACCTTTGGCAAGAGGTTCAGCCACATAGTTAGCATAGTATTAAGCCTGGTCCATTTTAATAACTCCTGTAAGGGTTGTTTAAATACACAGATCAAGATGAGTTGTCCTTTAAAGCTCCAGTTCCTGAAACACCTGGCTTTATTAGCAGGTTGTGTCCCTCTTTCTCAAAAAAAGAAATCCTAACATGAAGTGTCTGAATCCTTTTTTAAAAAAAAACAAGAAGGGACATGGCGGGGGGGGGGAATCCTACAATCCATCATGCGCTCATTTGCATTTAGATAGATATTTAAGCTGCATTGTTAATAAAGGCTCTTTGATTTAATAAATCCAGCCTGCTTGGGTGACTGCATGTCGCTCTGGTGAGCCAGCCCTCCCCTTCCTCCTCCTCCATGCCCCGCCTTTTATATTTGAATTGGACAAGCTGGGGGAGCCAGCGCTTGTTTGTGTTTAGAATAGCGCGTGTGATTAATGAGCTTTGCAGAAGCTGGCAGAATTGAAAGCTGCGAGCCTGGAACGATTCTGGGTTACGCCGCTGTGTGTTTCCAGAGGTGTTCATAGGAAGTAATTATTAACTGCTTAGCGGCACAGTTTGAGTGGATGTCTCGGCAAACGCCTTCCCCCATTGCCTTGAAAGGCTGCCAAATCTCCTCTGGAGTAAAACTCTGGGAAGGCTTCCTTTGCGGTGGCTTGTAAGGATGGGCATGCAGCCTTCTCAGTGTGGAGAAGGATCAGGGCTTGTCCAGGATGAAGAGAGTAATAGTATCATTGCTCTATTCTGCCTTGGTCAGACCACATCTGGGGTGCTGTGTCCAGTTCTGGGCACCACAGCTTAAGGAGGATATTGATAAACTGGAAGGTGTGCAGAGGAGGGTGACCATGATGGTCAAAGGTCTGGAAACCAAGCCTGATGAGGAGCAGTTGAAGGAGTTAGGTATGTTTAGCCTGGAAAAGAGGAGATGTGATATGGTAGCCATCTTCAGATATCTGAAAGGCTGTCACATGGAAGATGGAGCGAGTTTGTTTTCCACTGTTCCAGAGGGTAGGAACAGACCTAACAGATTCAAGTTACAAGAAAGGAGATTCTGACTAAAACTTAGGAAGAATATTCTGAAGGTAAGAGTTGTTCAACAATGGAATGACCCACCTCCTAAGGTTGTGGACTCTCCTTCACTGGAGGTCTTAAGTAGAGGTTGGGGTCTTCTTTAGCTGTGATTCCTGTATTGCAGGGTGTTAGGTCTCTTAGCCTCAATTCTGTTATTCTAGGCTGGTGGGGAAGTGTTGGGATTTGCAGTTCAAAGAGGAGGAACTGGAAGGGTGGGCCACAGGGGAAATTCTCACATCCCCATGGTCACCCTTCTAAGAAACTGCAGAGGGCCTTCTCGGTAGTGGCACCCGCCCTGGTTCCCTGTAACTTGGCATCTTGCAGTGAGGGAACAGCCAGCAGACCCTCAGCGCTGGACCTCATAGTCCAGGCAGAAAGATGGGAGTAATGTGTGTGAGAAGTGAATTCTCTGGAGGCAGCGCCTGATGCAAATGTACCCCTTAAATATCTTGATTCTCAGAACATCAGGTGAAGATTGGGGGATGGATGGATGTGAAGCCTCTTTTTCTGTTAAGTGCCTTATTCCCTTGGGGATAATTGGCCGGGGCCCACACACATAACAGTGGTTGAAGCAGCAGCAAAACGTGTACAGGGAAAGACCTGAAATAGGCAAGTCTGTCTGTCTCTGACACTCCTTTTTCTTCCTCTCCCATTCTCTATTTAATAAGAATAATAAATTTTATTTATACCCTGCCCTCCCCAGCCAGAGCCGGGCTCAGGGCAGCTAACACCAATAAAATCACAGTAAAAACATAATAGGGGGGGAAAGAGAAGGGGGGGACCCAATTTAAAATACAGGTTAAAATGCAATTTAAAATGCAGCCTCATTTTAAAGTAGCCGGTAAATCAACACCATAAGGGGAGGGAAACATAAGGATCTGACCGAGTCCAAACCAAAGGCCGGGCAGAACAGCTCTGTCTTGCAGGCCCTGTCAAGTCCTGCAGGGCCCTAGTCTCTTGTGACAGAGCATTCCACCATGCCGGGGCCAGGGCTGAAAAGGCCCTGGCCCTAGTTGAAACCAATCTAACCTCATTGAGGCTTGGGACCTCCAAAGTGTTGTTATTTGTGAACATTAAGGTCCTCCATGGGGCATACCAGGAGAGGCGGTCCTATAGGTACGTGGGTCCTAGGCCGCACACCCCATTCACTTTCTTTCGGACACTCCTCTTTCCCCCTCTTTCTCTTTGACTCTCTCTCTCTCTCTCTCTCTCTCTCTCTTTCTCTGACACCCAATTCTCTCTTCTTCATCGCTACCCATCAGGCTAGAAGGTGAACCACAGGTGGCTCTTCCAAGAGGTCTGACCACTTGCCGAGGGCTTTCCCAGTGAGGCCGAGCCCCAGCCTTCAACCCGTAGGTTGACCACCCCAAATATTGTCCACAGAGTTAATCCACCTGACAAGCAGACCATATATCACCGGTCTTGAAAGACCTACACTGGCTCCCAGTACGTTTCCAAGCACAATTCAAAGTGTTGGTGCTGACCTTTAAAGCCCTAAACAGCCTCGGTCCTGTATACCTGAAGGAGCGTCTCCACCCCCATCGCTCAGCCCGGACACTGAGGTCCAGCACCGAGGGCCTTCTGGTGGTTCCCTTCCTGCGAGAAGCCAAGTTACAGGGAACCAGGCAGAGGACCTTCTTGGTAATGACACCCGCCCTGTGGAATGCCCTCCCACCAGATGTCAAAGAGAACAACAACTACCAGACTTTTAGAAGACATCTGAAGGCAGCCCTGTTTAGGGAAGCTTTTGATGTTTAATGGGTTATTGTATTTTAATATTCTGTTGGAAGCCGCCCAGAGTGGCTGGGGAAACCCAGCTAGATGGGCGGGGCATAAATACTAAATTATTGTTATTATTACAGTGGTACCTCAGGTTAAGTACTTAATTCGTTCCAGAGGTCCGTACTTAACCTGAAACTGTTCTTAACCTGAAGCACCATTTTAGCTAATGGGGCCTCCTGCTGCCACCGTGCTGCAGGAGCACGATTTCTGTTCTCATCCTGAAGCAAAGTTCTTAACCAGAAGCACTATTTCTGGGTTAGTGGAGTCTGTAACCTGAAGCGTATGTAACCCGAGGTATCACTGTATGATTTTCTGGGAAATTTTCTCGTGTGAAAGATCCGATGGAAATGAACGAAAAGAGAACTATTCAGGCATCTCCCTCCCCTCCTCATTGCGTGAGGGACAACGATGCCCCCATTCAGTTTATTCTCTTCCCATATGTCCCCCTTAAAAGAGGCTAGCTACGGCAAGGTGCAAAATTTCTGATGTAAAGGGTGTAAGCGCGCCATGGAAACAGAGGTCTGGCGATTCTGTCTCCCTCCTCTGAATTAAGTTCAGATCGGCATGTCCCAATTTCCCCTCCTCTCCAAACACTTGAGAAAAGGAAAACATCCCTTTTCTGTGCCCTCCCTCCTCTGAATACCCAACAATGCCCAGGGTTAGCTGGCTGGCCTGTGGTATTCAGCGCACCAACATGCCCTACATGTTGATGGAACAGGTTCCTCAATGCCAGGACACTCAATTCAGGGTGAAGATGCTGTTGTCGGTTCTCTTTTGCTCCCCTTATCTCTGTGTTGGTTGTGGGTGTTTATCTTCCTGACTCCCACTTTATGCTCACTTTCCTGCTCCCCTTTTCCCTTTCTAAGGGTCTGGGGGGGGGAGGAGGAGACTACCCCCTCCCCACTTTTCTACCAACCTCCTTGGGAAGTGTCCAGTTTTCAGGCTCCTGGCTGCCTCCTGTTGTGCACCAGCGATGTGGGGGCCTCATTATGGGTTTCCATGCTTACCAGTCACATGGCATCTTTGAAATGCTCAGGCCTGTGAGTTAGTCAGCTTTACTGGCCTTGAAGGTGGAGGGGGGGGGAGGAACGGGACGGGACTGAGTTGTGGAGAGAGAGAGAGAGAGAGAGAGAGAGGCAGGGAGGTGCCCACGGCAGTCTGCGGGAGGGAATAAATTAGCTCTGGCAATTTAACTGGAAGAGGCCACGGATCCCGAAAGCCGGAGAAAATATCCTCATCGAGGGAGGGTGCAAAGGTGCGAGGAGGAGATTTGCAGCCACCCTGAACCAGGCCTCAGCTGAGAACTGATGGTAGAGTATTATTAGTAGAGTATAATTAGTATTATTAGTAGAGTATAATTAGTATTATTAGTTACCTCTCCTTTCCCCTGGGGATCGGGGTGGCGAGTGGAGACACAATGGCTAAGAGCCATTGTTGACCCGACTGGCAGAGTTTTCTGGGCATCAGGTTTGAATGTGTGTCCTTCTTGAGCACACACACAGCAGCAAAAATGTGTCTTTCTCTGCAATTGATCCGTATGCATACCGCACAATTGTCCCGTGTTGACCGGGACATCACGATTTTAAAGATGCCATCTGATTGGATACTGGAATGTCCTGGGATCCATGCATCTGCCCTTGGGCTTCTGACACTGAGGAGCGCAACTTTCCCCTCTTCTCAGTGTCTTTTAAAATTTAGTGGGGAAAGAGGGCAGCAGCGGTGGCTGCTGGGAGAGGCCAGGCTATCCCCCAATCAGAACATGCGTTGGGGAATAGAGCAATGTCAATGTGATGGGTTGGAGTGAGGAAGTGAGGAAGTGAGGACAGCCCTCTGCTTCACCTCTCGCAGCCCCAGAAGCACTGGAGAGAGCAGAGTGCATGTACTAGGGATCTGCGAGCCCAGCGCCACTTGACCCACAGCTGGGGTGGTGGCTGTGCACAAAGAGAAGAGAACCTCACAGACATTGTCCTGGATTTGGGCAGAGTTATGCTGGAGGGTTTGCAGAGGTGGTAACAGAGAGAGAGAGACAGTTGTGTTGTAAATTAGACAAATTCATGGTTTAGACAAATTTATGGATGGGACGTGGGTGGCGCTGTGGGTTAAACCACAGAGCCTAGGACTTGCCGATCAGAAGGTCGGCGGTTCGAATCCCCATGACAGGGTGAGCTCCCGTTGCTCGGTCCCTGCTCCTGCCAACCTAGCAGTTCGAAAGCACACCAATGCAAGTAGATAAATAGGTACCGCTCTGGCAGGAAGGTAAACGGCATTTCCGTGCGCAGCTCTGGTTCACCAGAAGCGGCTTAGTCATGCTGGCCACATGACCCAGAAGCTGTACGCCGGCTCCCTCGGCCAATAAAGCGAGATGAGCACCGCAACCCCAGAGTCGACCACAACTGGACCTAATGTTCAGGGGTCCCTTTACCTTTACCTTATGGATGGGAGAGCTCTTGACGGCTACTAGGCACAATGGCTCTACTCTGCCTCCCATGAGAGACAGCAATGCTTCTGAAAACTAGTTGCTCCCCAAGAAGGGGCTCTTGTGATGAACTCCTGCTTGCAGGCTTCCCAAAGGGATCTGGTCGGACACTGTGAGAAGAGGACGTTGGTCTAGATGGGGCTTTGGCCTGATCCAGGAGGTTGTTCTTCTGTTCTTATGGAACTGTGGAACTCGCTGCCAGAGGAGATTGTGGTAGCCACCGACTTTGAAAAAGGATGAGACCAAGTCATGGAGGATTCACCATGATGGCTATGCTGTGCCTCCAAGGTTGGAGGTAGCAATCCTTCTGAATGCCATTTGCTGGAAACCATAGGAGGAGAGAGGTCTCGTGCCCCAGTCCAGCTTGCAGGTTTCCCAGTAGAGACATCTGGTTGGCCTCTATGGGAAGAGGATGCTGGACTAGATGGGTCGTTGACCTGAGCCAACATGCTCTTCTTATGTTCATAAATGGAGCTCTGGTGATTTCAGGCTTTCTAATATGTATGGTCACCACACAGCACTGAATATGCAGAATGTATCTGTTGTTGTTCAGTCGTTTAGTCGTGTCTGACTCTTCATGACCCCATGGACCAGAGCACACCAGGCACTTCTGTCTTCCACTGCCTCCCACAGTTTGGTCAAACTCATGTTGGTAGCTTCAAGAACACTGTCCAACCATCTCGTCCTCTGCCGTCCCCTTCTCCTTGTGCCCTCCATCTTTCCCAACATCAGGGTCTTTTCCAGGGAGTCTTCTCTTCCCATGAGGTGGCCAAAGTCTTGGAGCCTCAGCTTCAGGATCTGTCCTTCCAGTGAGCACTCAGGGCTGATTTCCTTCACAATGGAGAGGTTTGATCTTCTTGCAGTCCATGGGACTCTCAAGAGTCTCCTCCAGCACCAGAATTCAAAAGCATCAATTCTTCGGCGATCAGCCTTCTTGATGGTCCAGCTCTCACTTCCATACATCATTACTGGGAAAACCATAGCTTTAACTATGCGGACCTTTGTTGGCAAGGTGATGTCTCTGTTTTTTGCAAATGTGTACATCTATACCTTGTGTGTGGTGTACTTGTGGACAGGTAACTAAGGCTTTTTGCCAGCTCCCTATGGTCTCATGTTCCCGCTGGAGGAGGTAAATTTGCTTTGTTCCGTAGACACATGGTAGAATCCCCACCCTTTCACACAGAGAGAATTGTTTGCTGCTTCATGAGTCTGGGACAGGGTAGCCCTGTAGCAGAGTACACACACCGCTCCCCATATAACTCTTGAATTCATTGTTGCTTGTGCAGCTTGCTAAGAATGTGCCAAGAATTGCTAATGCATTGGGAGTTCTTCTCAGCATTACTTACTTGACCCAGCAGACGGAAACAGCCGCGGTCAAATGCTCTGCCCAGACTCTTGAATGGCTTAACTTACAGGGGTTGGCTGAAACAGGAGTCAGCCAACAGGCATTTCAAATCCAGAGATCCCGAGTGCACATTGAATTTATTGTGAGGTTGCAATCTCTCCTTTTGAAATTTCAAGAAGGGAGCATGTGTTGGCCTCTGAATTTACTGCAAGGTTGTCATCTTTCCTTTGGCAATTGTAAAGTGTGTGGTTTTCTCGTTTTTCGAACTGGCATGGAAGAGTTAGCGGGTTGCCTTATATATGCCCTTTCGCTTCCCCCCTTATCTTTTCTTTAAAAAATGGGATTTATATTCTGTCTCATGCCCACAAAGAGCATTCAGGGCAGTTTACAATGCACCATAAAACACACAATGAACTAAAGATGGGCAGTGTCTTATCCAATCAGTTCCAGCAAAGTGTCGAATGATTTTATTCAGCTCCACCAAAACCCTGGAATGGATAGCAGATTCTAGAATGGCTTCTGTAATTCACTTCAGCAGCCAGGTTGCACTTATTACCTTTCGGACCCTGACCCCAAGGGTTTCAAATCCAGAAAGGAAACTCTAGGATCAAGCAACGAGTTAATCATCAACCAATCTTCTTCTACACTGAGACCTTTGGGAGAATTTGTGAGCTTTCCCACGCTCACCTCAGATTAATTTACCAGTTATTTTTCCTCTGCAAAGAAGTACAAAAAGTTGAGACTCAGAAGGTTGTATTCAGTGTTGTTTTGAGCAGAATAGACCCACTGAAATGGATGAAGCTAAGTTAGCTGAGCCCATCTGGATCTGCTCTGAGTAGGGCTAATGCCGAAAGTGAACCAGAATGTGGCCAAAAATGTTTGCCGCCAGCCTTCACTTTTCTCATCTGGCAAATTCCTGTGATGGTGGTGGCAACAGTGGGGCCAGATGGGAAGAAGAGAGGAGTGCAGAAGCAGGTTGTGTTGTGGGGCAGACCCACAGAGGCAGCCTCTGGCCACTGGTGCCACTGCTATGGAGCCATCCTCCTGACTTTTGAGGCTGCTGAGCTGGATCAAAGTTCAGGGCTGGGTAGATGCATCTCTTGATTAATAATAATAATAATAATAATAATAATAATTTTTATTTATACCCTGCCATCCCCAGCCAAGGCCGGGCTCAGGGCAGCTAACAAGCAATAATAAAAATAAGTTGAATGAATACAACTTAAAAACAACATTAAAATACAACATTAAAATATTGAAACATTAAAATATTAAAATATAGCCTCATCACAGGAGAAGAAAGAAAAAGAAAAAAGAAAGAGGGGGAGGGAATCAAATTGGCTCCAAACCAAAGGCCAGGCAGAACAACTCTGTCTTACAGGCCCTGCAGAAAGAAATCAGATCCTGCAGGGCCCTGGTCTCATGAGACAGAGCGTTCCACCAGACCGGAGCCAGTGTTGAAAAGGCCCTGGCTCTGACTGAAGCCAATCTAACTTCCTTAGGGCCCGGGATTACTAGGGTGTTGCTATTTATGGACCTTGAGGCTCTCCGTGGGGCATACCGGGAGAGGCGGTCCTGTAGGTACGAGGGTCCTAGAGATAGATAGATAGATAGATAGATAGATAGATAGATAGATAAATAGATGATAGATGATAGATGATAGAGATAGATAGATATAGATAGATAGATAGATGATAGATAGATAGATTTTTTTTAAGATATCAGTTCCAACAGTCATACAACATATCTTCTCATCTTATACAATATTTTAGACTTCCGTCAACACCTCTGATGATTTTCCGTTCTTTATCACTTATTCTGCATTTCTTGATTTCTATATTACATTTAATTATCCTTAACTAATAATTCTCTTCATAGTCTTTCTTACAGTATTTCAATCCACCTTACAAAACTTCTTGCAATCCTACTAGCGTAAACAATTACTTTTCAAATGGTTCATATATTTACTCCAGTCTTCTAAGAATCTCTGATCCCACAGGTTTCGAATACTTCCCG
The DNA here is from genome assembly GCF_965112155.1 of Podarcis liolepis. NCBI lineage: Eukaryota > Metazoa > Chordata > Lepidosauria > Squamata > Lacertidae > Podarcis > Podarcis liolepis. Next base: position 4,446,164 of record NC_139560.1, on the reverse strand, counting down.
TTAATTTATCTAATTCTGCATAGTCCATCAACTTCATCCTCCATTCTTCTTTCGTCGGTAGTTCTTCTTGCTTCCATTTCTGTGCCAATAATATTCTTGCTGCAGTCATTGCATGTAAAAAACAACTTAAAATCCTGTATATTAATATCATCTCCTACAATGCCAAGTAAAAATGCTTCTGGTTTCTTAATAAATGTATATTTCAACATCTTTTTCATCTCATTATATATCATTTCCCAGAAGCTTTTCACTTTTTTACACTCCCACCACATGTGATAAAAGGTTCCTTCCTTATCTTTACATTTCCAACATTTGTTACTTATTTTATACATTGTAGCTAATTTTACCAGGGTGATATACCACCTATGCATCATTTTCATCTGGGTAGATGCGCCTCTGGAGCCCTGCTGGGTCCCCTGTACAACCCTGCCCTTGCCACTGCTTTGCCCTGCCCCATCAAGGTAATATGCTGTCATGCCAGTATTGGAAGGGCAGCTTCACCACCACACCAGCTGCAACTAGAACAACAATACTTGGCCATTTCCTTGCTCCCTTTCCCATGGGAATGGTCATTCCCTTGAGAGTTCCAATGAAAGGACCATGGCTCAGTAGTTCAATCCATGGCATTCCCAGGTGGGGCTGGGGAAAGACTGAAGTCCCTGAGATCCACTTCCATTCGGCATAGACTTTATTGAGGCAAAGGTAAAGGTAAAGGAGCTTGGAACGCGGGTGGTGCTGTGGTCTAATCACCGAGCCTCTTAGGCTTGCCGATGACAGTTCAAGTCCCCGTGATGGAGTGAGCTCCCATTTCTCTGTCCCAGCTCCTGCCAACCTAGCAGTTTGAAATCACACCGGCGCAAGTAGATAAATAGGTACTGCTGTGGCAGGAGGGTAAACAAAGTTTCCATGTGCTCTGGTTTCCATCACAGTGTCCTGTTGTGCCAGAAGCAGTTTAGTTCTGCTGGCCACATGACCCCGAAAGCTGTCTGTGGACAAATGCAAGCTCCCTCGGCCTGAAAGCCAGATGAGCGCCACAACCCCATAGTTGCCTTTGACTGGACTTAACCATCCAGGGGTCCTTTACCTTTTTATATTGAGCTGGATAGACTGATGATCTAGCTTTGTATAGGCATCTTCCTAGGTAGCAGCAGTGGATTCTAAGCAACCACCCAAGCTGGAGAAGAATTTAGGGGTTCTAAAATCTCACCACTCCTTTGAGGTGGGCTCTCCAAGTTCCTTGAAAAAGATTCCATTTCCTCTAACAAGGGGTGCAAGTGGTAGTCTAACACAGCCCTCATTTTTTATATTAAAAAAACCCCTTTCTCCTTGCTGAAAATAATTGATCTATATTTCTGCAATCATTTCACTGTCATCATTTAGTAGATCCTAGAAGTGTCATGTAGAAGGAACTGCTTTCAACACGTAAGTTTTTGTGTCTGAAGGCAAGCGCTATACTTGAGAGCCAGTGTGGTGTAGTGGTTAAGAGCGGTAGTCTCGTGATCTGGGGAACCGGGTTCGATTCCCCGCTCCTCCACATGCAGCTGCTGGGTGACCTTGGGCCAGTCACACTTCTTTGAAGTCTCTCAGCCCCACTCACCTCACAGAGTGTTTGTTGTGGGGGAGGAAGGGAAAGGAGAATGTGAGCCGCTTTGAGACTCCTTAAAGGGAGTGAAAGGCGGGATATCAAATCCAAACTCCTCCTCCTCCTCCACTTCTTCTTCTTCTTCTTTCGCCTCTGAACAGTTTCCTTCAAAAATCTTAACATGTGGAACTCACTGATACAAGAAATGATTAGTATGCCTACTAGGCTTAAGGCCAGTCTTTGCCAACTGCCATCTGGTGTGGCCAGCCCATAGTTGCTGGGCTACTAGGAGTTCTGATCCAAAACAGCCGGAGGCCACAGGATGGCAAAGCCTGCCTTAAATGATTCCATAAATCCACCGGCAGCTATTAACTATGATGGATAAGTAAGCAAAGAAACCCCTGTGTTGCAAAGAAAACGTCAGCAATGTCTAGGCAACACGATGACCATGTACATACACAATAGACAATCTCTATAGAATTCCTTCAAGCCATAACAAGTACAAAATGAAATCTTTAGACTCAAAGTCTCTGAAAATCTTTAAATGAAGCGAAGTACCAGACTTTGTACAATGAAAGACAAGCTGTGAAGCTTTGTGTATTCGGCAAATATGATGTCCAACACTGAACAGTGATTCCAGATATTGACTACTTTTTCTTAGAATTCTTTGTCAGCGTGGTGGGAGGATATAGAATTGCTTCATAAACCCATCTTATTTTGAATGAATGTGTGTAAATGAAAATATAAAATGCTGTAGAACAGTGCTCATGTAATAATGTAGTCACTTGTTATGGTTTGAAGGAATTCTATAAAGATTGTCTATTGCGTATGTACATGGTCATCGTGTCGCCTTGTTGTTTAGTCATTTAGTTGTGTCCGACTCTTCGTGACCCCCTGGACCAGAGCACGCTAGGCACTTCTGTCTTCCACTGCCTCCCGCAGTTTGGTCAAACACATGCTGGTAGCTTCAAGAACACTATCCAACCATCTCGTCCTCCGTCGTCCCCTTCTCCTTGTGCCCTTCATCTTTCCCAACATCAGGATCTTTTCCAGGGAGTCTTCTCTTCTCATGAGGTGGCCAAAGTATTGGAGCCTCAGCTTTAGGATCTGTCCTTCCAGTGAGCACTCAGGGCTGATTTCCTTTAGAATGGATAGGTTTGATCTTCTTGCAGCCCATGGGACTCTCAAGAGTCTCCTCCAGCACAAGAATTCAAAAGCATCAATTCTTCGGTGATCAGCCTTCTTTATGGTCCAGCTTTCACTTCCATACATCACCGTGTCACCTAGACATTAACTATGATGGAGGCAGCAGTTGCTGGAAACTGCAGGTGGGGAGAAGGCTGTTGTGCTCAAATCCTGCTTGCGGGTTTCACACAGATATCTGGCCACTGCTGTGAGAACAGGATGATGGACCAGAATGGCCTGATCCAGCAGACACTTCTTATGTTCTTCGTATAGTAAAGATAAATTGAGACTATGTGTTTGGAAGGAGTATATCTCTGAATGTCAGCCACCAGCATCAAACTGTAATGCCAATAACTTTCTTATAAGTTCCCGCTGACATCTGATTGGACACTGATGGAAACAGAATGATTGGCTAGCTGGCCCTGGCTCTGATCCTGCAGGCCAATTATTATGCGATTGAAATCTTTGTAGAAACCAAGCCCCACCCCCTTTTTTGCACAGATGGAACACTTTCTGTGTTTTCCACCCAGCAATAAATCCCTCTAGAAAACACAGATTTAGAGGTGAATTGGGAGCTGTGCTCTTTCTGTCTCAAGACCTGCCACTAGGGGGAGGCATCACTCACTCATGCACACCAAAGTTGTAGCAACTGTGACATTAAAAAACCCCCTAGTCAGTCCTTGGATTTCTTTTAGAATTGATTTTCTTCTTATGCATCATAAAGTGTTGGAATGAGAAATAGATTAGTGTAAGGGAAAGCAATAACTGCATGCCCAGGGTAGTGTGTGTAAGTGTGATGGATTGAAGTCATTCTGTATCCCCTTAACACACACACACAGAAAGCAGATGTGTGATAATGTAGCTGGTATCTAGGGTCTATGCAGTGACCCATGACCCCCTCCCCACAGAAAACCCACCTGCAACACAGGAACCATCAAGACGACTGAGAGGTAAAATGATAGCCTTTGCACATTTCTAAAAATGGAGCAAGCTTGTTTCCTGCTACTCCAGAGGATAGGACTTGAACCAATGGATTCAGATTACAATAAAGGCTCACACGGACCTTTATTTAATATAATAATAATAATAATAATAATAATAATAATAATAATAATAATAATAATAATTTATCATTTCTATCCCGCCCATCTGGCTGGGTTTCCCCAGCCACTTGGGGTGGCTTTCAACAGAATATTAAAATGCAACAGCCTATTAAACATTAAAGATTTCCCTAAACAGGGCTGCCTTCAGATGTCTTCTAACAGTCTGGTAGTTGTTGTTCCCTTTGACATCTGGTGGGAGGGCGTTCCACAGGGTGGGCGCCACTACCGAGAAGGCCCTCTGCCTGGTTCCCTGTAGGTTGGCTTCTTGCAGGGAGGGAACTGCCAGAAGGCCCTCGGAGCTGGACCTCAGTGTCTGGGCTGAATGATGGGGGTGGAGACGCTCCTTCAGGTCTACTGGGCCGAGGCCGTTTAGGGCTTTAAAGGTCAGCACCAACACTTTGAACTGTGCTTGGAAACATACTGGGAGCCAATGTAGGTCTTTCAAGAATGGTGTTATGTGGTCTCGGCAGCTGCTCCCAGTCACCAGTCTAGCTGCCGTATTCTGGATTAGTTAAACAAGCTATGGCTTTTTGAACTGCCATCCCCCCCCCCCAATCCTCTTTTAAAGGCATCCATGTTGTTAGCCATAATTGCCTCCTTTGTTAGGGAGTTTCACAGTTTAACTGTGTACTGTGTGAAAAAAGGCACTTCATTTTATCTGTCCTTAATTTTCCAACTTTCAGCCTTCTTGGACGTCCATTCGTTCTGTTGTTATGAGAGAGTGAGGAAAAATCAACAACGTTCCTCTTACCATGCCAGGCATCGTTTTGTAAAATTCCGTCCTGACACCTCTTATTCGTCTTTTCTATATGCTCAGAATTCCCAAACCATCCAACCTTTCTATGTAGGGGAGTCTCTTCATCCTCTTCATCATTTTGGTTGCCGTTTTCTGAACCTCGACAGTACCCTTTTTGACTTGAGATGACCAGAACTGAACACAGTACAGTGCTACCTCGGGTTACAGATGCTTCAGGTTACAGACGCTTCAGGTTACAGACTCCGCTAACCCAGAAATAGTACCGCAGGTTAAGAGCTTTGCTTCAGGATGAGAACAGAAATCGTGCTCCTGCAGCACGGCGGCAGCAGGAGGCCCCATTAGCTAAAATGGTACTTCAGGTTAAGAACAGTTTCAGGTTAAGAACAGACCTCCAGAACGAATTCAGTAGTGGCACCCACCCTGTGGAACGCCCTCCCACCAGATGTCAAAGAGAACAACAACTACCAAACTTTTAGAAGACATCTGAAAGCAGCCCTGTTTAGGGGAGCTTTTAATGTTTGATGCATTACTGCATTTTAATATTTTGTTGGAAGCTGCCCAGAGTGGCGGGGTATAAATATATTGTTGTTGTTGTTGATGATGATGATGATGTTATTTCTTAACCCGAGGTACCACTGTATTCCAAATGTGGTTGCATCAAGATATATTGGCAGTTTCATTTTCAGTTCCATTCCTAATGACCCCTAGCATGAAATTTGCCTCCCCCCCCCCATACTAATCTATTAGCAGCACCATGATGCTTCTTTCAAGACTAATTTCACTGGGGAGGCAGGAGACCCCGTGGGAGCCATAAAAAGCCTCTTTGGCTGGATGAACCGATGGGCACAGCATTGGCAGCCCCTGCCCTAGAACCATGGCACATCCCAGCACATCACACTCCCTTCAGTTCTGAGTAGTTCGACTCCCTAAGAAGCGTTGGCTTCTTAGCCGGCTGGCAAAGTGGATTAGCGCACAGCGACACACGTGAGCCACAGCTGACAGCTGGGTCGATACTTAGCCCTGGCAGCTTCTTGGGACCGCAAGTGGGGTGGGGGTAGGGGGGTAAACTTGTCATGCAGCTGACCTACTGCTGAGGAACTGTGATGCATAGTGTGTCAGGCTGTATTGCAGTAGGTGGCGCTGAGCCGCAGATGGAAGAGGCCTAGGAATGCAGAGGGTTGCTTCTATGGTGCTGAACGGACAGCTCCAAATCTGCAGGGTTATTATTTTTCCCCCAGGAAAGGATTTATTAGAATTTGATTTGATCTGAAGTCAGATGGTGAAAGCAGGCAAATAACTGTTGCCACGATGTCAGGGGTTTTCTGTTTTGTTTGTTTGTTTTTAGGAAGATGGGGATTTTTTTAGTTTAGAGATATGGTGAATAAGAAATGACCACAAGGATTTTTCTTTAGCTGGAACTCACAGCCCTGTTTAGGGAAGTTTTTAATGACTGATGTTTGAATGTATTTTTAATCTTTTGTTGGAAGCCGCTCAGAGGGGCTGGGGAAACCCAGCCAGATGGGTGGGGTATAAATATATTATTATTATTATTATTATTATTATTATTATTATTATTATTATTATTATTATTATTACTGGAAGTCAGTTCTGGCACCTCTCAGGCGGACACCAATGCCATTCCTAAGAGAACGAGGGAGTTGTTCGTGGAGAGTTCTGGCACCTCTTTTTCTAAAAACAAAATAGCAGTGGTTGACATGATAGAAGTTTTTAAAGTACAGTCATACCTCATATTACGTTTGCTTCATGTTACGTTCTTTCAGGTTATGTCTCACGGCGACCCGGAGGTACTGGAAAAAGTTACTTCCGGGTTTCGCTGCTTGTGCATGTGCAGAAGCGCAAAATCACATCACGCGCGTGCACAGAAGCACCAAATCGCAACCCGCTGCGGGTTGCGCTCTTTTCATGTTGCAAACGGGCCTCCGGAATGGATCCCGTTCGCAACCAGAGGTACCACTGTAATTCATGGCCTGAAGAAAACAGATAGGGAAAACTTAATCTCCCTCTCTCCTAACATTAGAACTCACGGACAGCCAATGAAATAGAATGCTGGAAAGATCAGGACAGAAAAATGAAAGCTCTTCTTCAAGTAATCCATAGGCGCCAACACTATAGGGTTGAGGTGCTTTCACTTCAAAATCTGTTGCGATGGGGCTGAACCTCCATCCTCCCCCCCCCTTGAGTGGCCAGGCTGGTGGCCGGTGTGATGGAGCCCCCATTCCCAGTGTTGGGCAGAATTCGGTGCCTCTGAAGTAGCTCACAGTGAGAACAGGATGCCCGATTATATAAGCCATTGGCCTGATCCAGCAGGACTCTTCTGATAAGCATTCCTCTCGAGGTGTCACTGGCACAGGGAATGGTGGCATTTGAGCTTATCCCAGGACACCCCAGTGCTTTACAGCACTGTTTTCTCTCAATGGCAATAGCTTTCCTGGGATTCACACACAGGTCTTTCCCAACCCAGTGAGTTTCATGGCAGAGTGAGGATTTCAACCTGGGTCTCCTGGGTTGCAGTCCAGCACTGTAATCACTATACAGCACTAGCTCTCTTATATGCCTAATGAACCCAACCCCAGGAAGAGGAAAGGGACAGGGGAAGTCCCAGGAAAGATGGGGGTGGGGGAGATAGACTTGAAAATGGCACCCAATTAACTGGGACTTTTCTAACATCAAGTGTGCTTGAGAAAGTTGATGGTGTGAGTGACTAGCAATCTGCTAGCAACCCTTTTAGCTTGCCAGCCCTTGTAGGGCAAATTTCTGATCTGATTAAATCGAGCAATCTGTGGTGGAAGCCTTACATGTTACCAGACCCTGCAGAGTTGAGATTTGCTTGTGTGTGGTCCATCCAGGGAGCTATGGGGGGGGGGGAGGGAGAGAGAGAGAGAGAGAGATTGTCCCCAGCTGAGCCCTTGGCAAACAGATTGATTTCCACCACCCACCACCCTCTTCCCGTTTTAATTAGAAGCCTCCCTCTTTCAGCTGCCTCCACAATAGCAGGTATTTAATTAGCAAAATCACACCGTCCCTGTCCTCACACCAGAAAACAGAAGGAATCTCCCCTTAGGGGAAACTCTTCTCAATCCTTCTTGCTTTGTCCCCAGAGCTGAGATTAACAACAGTGTGAAAAGCGGATGACTGTTTCACACAGATGTTTTGACATCTGTCCCAGTTTGGAGCAAGTGGATTGGTGGTGGGGATAATGACGTAAAATGTTGTCTTTCTTTCTTTCTTTCTTTCTTTCTTTCTTTCTTTCTTTCTTTCTTTCTTTCTTTCTTTCTTTCTTTCTTTCTTGAGATAAAATAAACAGAGGTGGGTGGAGAAAAAGCTGGGTGTATAAAAAAGGAAAGTACAAAATAGCCACATTCCTGTCTAAATAAGCAGCCTTTGACCCCCCACAAATGGCACACACACACAAAATTGCCAATTAAGGGATGCAGTTACAGTTTGCTTTTGCTTCTCTTTTACAGAACAGTTGTCTAGCAGATGCTGGGTTCTAAATATTGCCCACTGAATAGATTCCCAATCTGCCTCTTTATTCTAGAGCAGAAGAATGGAAGGGTCAGCCGCACTAACAAGTTTGCCTTGCTCATTATTAATAGGGAGAGCTTTTCAGAACCACAGGGGAGGAACTCCATGCTACTTCAAGAGAAGTGTGTTCCAAAAACTGCCTTTGGAGAGATGATGGAAATGAAAGGGCAGGGACATTAGTATAGCACAGTGTTCCTCAACTTTTGGCTTCTTGCATGTTTTGTACTGACGCGGGTGGCACTGTGGTCTAAACCACAGAATCTAGGGCTTGCAGATCAGAAGGTCGGCAGTTCGAATCCCCGCGACGGGGTGAGCTTCCGTTGCTCGGTCCCTGCTCCTGCCAACCTAGCAGTTTGAAAGCACATCAAAGTGCAAGTAGATAAATAGGTACCACTCTGGCGGGAAGGTAAACGGTGTTCTCGTGAGCTGCTCTGGTTCACCAGAAGTGGCTTAGTCATGCTGGCCACAAGACCTGGAAGCTGTACACCGGCTCCCTCGGCCAATAAAGCGAGATGAGCGCCGCAACCCCAGAGTTGTCTGTGACTGGACCTAATGGTCAGGGGTCCCTTTACCTTTATGTTTTGTACTATAATCTCCATCGTCCTCAGCCAGCACAGCCTGATGGGAGTTGTAGTCCAAAGCATCTGCAGCCAGAAGACACTGGTCTAGGCAGGAGCATCTTCCCTGCTAATTCTCCCCAGCTGATGTGCTCCTATTCCCTCTCTTGCATGCTGGGCTTTCTTTGGAACTCAGATCCTAGTTGGGGGGATGGGCAAAAGCAGCCTGATGGGGAAGTATTAATAATAGTAATAATAAATTTTATTTATACCCCACCCTCCCCGGCCAGAGCCATGTAAAATTACAGTAAAAGCATAAGGGGGGGGACCAATTTAAAATACAAATTAAAATGCAATTAAAAATGCAGCCTCATTTTAAAAGTAGCCCATAGATCAAAACCATAAGGGGAGGGAAACATAAAGGTCAGACTGAGTCCAAACGAAAGGCAGGCGGAACAGCTCTGTCTTGCAGGCCCTGCGGAAAGATGTCAAGTCCTGCAGTGCCCTAGTCCCTTGCGACAGAGAGTTCCATCAGATCGGGGCCAGTACTGAAAAGGCCCTGGCCCTAATTGAGACCAATCTAACCACCTTGTGACTTGGGGCCTCCAAAGTGTTGTCATTTGTGGACCTTAAGGTCCTCCGCGTGGCATACCAGGAGAGGCGGTCCCATAGGTACGTGGGTCCTAGGCCGCACCTCTTTCTTCCTGTTGACTCTCCTCTGCAACCCCCCCCCATGTGAATGATATGGACTCTATTTTTGCTCCCTAAGTTATTGATCCAACCCTCCCCCAATATTAGTTAGATTTTTATTTATTTATTTTTGCTCTACCTCCTCTATGTTTTAATTGCCTTAAAATATTTGGCATTTTGCGTGCAAAGGCAGAACATGATGGGAAATGCCATTTTGCAGTGCCTGCTGAATCAGTCCATAGCCTCAAGATCCTGTGGTGAAATATTGTGGAGGGCAGAACATGATGGGGATTTCAATAAATCCTGGACCCTAGCGATGCTCATGGAAAAGGTGAAGAAAATGCGTTTGACACCTCTTTTTTTGTTTCTTCTTAGAGAATTGAGAATGACATGGAATACAATTTTTAAATGGGAGAATTTAATATAATCTGCCTGCACTCACAGACTCTTGCATATTAGTATCAACATACACTATTTATTATAGTATCGCTGTAGTATTAAGATAATGAAAGATACAGAATGGGCAATATGGTGCTTTATTACTTGTAAGTAATAGCAATAATAATAAATTTTATTTATACCCAGCCCTCCCCAGTCAGAGCAGGGCTCAGGGCAGCTAACAACAGTAAAATTACAATAAAAACATAATGGGGGGGGGAACCAATTTAAAATACAGGTTAAAATGCAATTTAAAATGCAGCCTCATCAAAACCATAAGGGGAGGGAAACATAAGGGTCAGACTGAGTCCAAACCAAAGGCCAGGCAGAACAGCTCTGTCTTGCAGGCCCTGCAGAAAGATGTCAAGTCCTGCAGGGCCCTAGTCTCTTGTGACAGAGCATTCCACCAAGTCAGGGCCAGTACTGAAAAGGCCCTGGCCCTAGTTGTGACCAATCTTGCGATCTGGGACCTCCAAAATGTTGTGGACCTTAAGGTCCTCTGTGGGGCATACCAGGAGAGGCGGTCCCATAGGTAGAACATGTGAACATGGCAAGTCTGGTTTCTACTGTGTCAGTCTGTCTAGAAGTCTCTCTCTCTCTCTCTCTCTCTCTCTCTCTCTCTCTCTCTCTCTCTGTGTGTGTGTGTGTGTGTGTGTTGTATTCATTCTGAGTTGGGAAACTGCATTGCAAAATTAGTAGTGTTATTTGGAAAGAGTCCTGTGCGAATTGGTTTGTGAATTGGTTCAGGAAGAGTGGATTGGGTGGGATTGCATTAAAATGCGAACAGAAGAAATTATTCCCCCCGCCCTCCATCTCCTCTTGTTATATACTCACCTCTAACTGGCAGCTGGAAGTGCTTACAACATTCTCTCCATCCAAATACTCCACGGATGCTGAGATCTTGCATTGCCTAATCTTGTTTTTGTAGCAGAACCAATGCATTAGCAATGCTGGGTACCTCAGAGGCTTTTGACACCATCAACCGTAACATCCTTCTGGACCGTCTAGAGCAGCTGGGAGCACTGTTATACAGTGGTTCCGCTCCTTCCTCCTGGGCCGTGTTCAGAAAGTGGTGGTGGGGGATGAGTGTTCAGACCCCTGGGCTCTCACTTGTGGGGTGCCTCAGGGTTCTGTCCTCTCCCCCATGATTTTAAACATCTACATGCAGCCACTGGGAGAGATCATCAGGAGGTTTGGGCTGGGTGTTCATCAGTATGCGGATGATACCCAGCTCTACCTTTCTTTCAAATCAGAACCAGTGAAGGCGGTGAAAGTCCTGTGTGAGTGTCTGGAGGTGGTTGGAGGACGGATGGCGGCTAACAGATTGAGGTTGAATCCTGACAAGACAGAAGTACTGTTTTCGGGGGACAGGAGGCGGGCGGGTGTGGAGGACTCCCTGGTCCTGAATGGGGTAACTGTGCCCTTGAAGGACAAGGTGCGCAGCCTGGGAGTCATACTGGACTCACAGCTGTCCATGGAGGCGCAGGTCAATTCTGTGTCCAGGGCAGCTGTTTATCAGCTACATCTGATACGCAGGCTGAGACCCTACCTGCCCGCAGACTGTCTCGCCAGAGTGGTTCATGCTCTAGTTATCTTTCACTTGGATTACTGCAATGCACTCTATGTGGGGCTACCTTTGAAGGTGACCCGGAAACTACAACTAATCCAGAATGCGGCAGTTGGACTGGTGACTGGGAGCAGCCACCGAGACCATATAATACCGGTCTTGAAAGATCTATACTGGCTCCCAGTACATTTCTGAGCACAATTCAAAGTGTTGGTGCTGAAATTTAAAGCCCTAAATGGCCTCAGTCCAGTATACCTGAAGGAGTGTCTCCACCCCCATTGTTCTACCCGGACACTGAGGTCCAGCACCAAGGGCCTTCTGGTGGTTCCCTCACTGCGAGAAGCCCAGTTACAGGGAACCAGGCAGAGGGCCTTCTCCAGAATGGCACCCACCCTGTGGAATGCCCTCAAACCAGATGTCAAAGAGAATAACAGCTACCAGACTTTTAGAAGACATCTGAAAACAGCCCTGTTTAGAGAAGCTTTTAATGTGTAACAGGCCACTGTATTTTAATATTTTGTTGGAAGCTGCCCAGAGTGGCTGGGGAAACCCAGCCAGATGGCCGGGGTATAAATTATTATTATTATTATTATTATTATTATTATTATTATTATTATTATCCACCATTCTTCTATTTCTGGTATGTGCTCTGGGCTCAGGAGTGCACGACGTGCTGTGTTTTTTGTCTGATTCTTTTTAAATTTACACATCAGCAGTGCATAAATGTGCATTGATTAAATCACAGCTGAAGAAGGAATTTTCCTGTGAACGGGTGCCCATATCGACATATCCTTTTTGCACAGAGCCTTAATGTGCTTTGGTAATCCATGTGCATCAGCATTAATGTTGCTGATGATTTATTAATTGCCTTCTAAAGAGCCATCTCAAGGCGACTGACACATGCGATTATTAAAAGCAGTTAAAAATGCAAAGCCAACAAATGCTTTTTAAAACAAGACTAAAACCCGAAGAAATGGGTGTTCGCATCAAAGACCCATTTATACATCTGGAAAAGCCTATTGGGACAAAAAATGTGTTCAATTTGAGTAGCTAGTGAGTTCCTGATGTATCTCAGCAGAGCTGCTGTAGACCCTCCAAGTGCACCAATTTTCCAAGGGCGTCCCTAATTCAAAGAAGTCGTCCCAGTTTCTGATTTAATCCCATAATGTCTCACTTTTCCTTAGGATGTCCCTATTTTCATTGGAGAAATGTTGGAGGGTATGGAGTTACCCAACCCAGGGCAGTCTGAAGGCAATCCTGTATAGGGAAGTCTTTTAAGAAAAAACATTTAATGTTTTATTATGTTTTTATATATGTTGGAAGCTGCCCAGAGCGGCTGGGACAACCCAGTAAGAGTTGTGGGATATACCGCATTTTTCGCTCTATATGATGCACCAGACCATAAGAGGCACCTAGTTTTTGGAGGAAGGAAACAAGAAAAAAATATTCTGAATCCCAGAAGCCAGAACAGTGAGAGGGATCACTGCGCAGTGAAAGCAGCGATCCCTCTTACTGTTCTGGCTTCTGGGGTAGCTGTGCAGCCTGCATTCACCCCATAAGACACACACACATTTCCCCTTACTTTTTAGAAGGGAAAAAGTGAGTCATATAGAGCAAAACATACGGTAAATAGTGAAATTATCATTATGGAACGGGACATCTCTATTTTCATCAGAGAAATGTTGGAGGGTATGAGAGAGGAGCAGCCACACTTAAAGCCCTGCTCTGAGGTCTGAGAATTTTGAAGCTTGCAGTAGACACTTTCCTGAACACTGCAGAGATCTACTGGGTAGATAGATAATTTATTACGGTCGGAGACCAGCTTATAAATCACACTTGGGGGTACAATCCCAGAAAGAAAACAAACAGTTAAAACAATGTACAACAATAAATTTTAAATTTATAAATGTGATAAGTGTATAGACATGTAAAACTTTAAGATGAGCTACCGCATAGATATGACCCAGAGTCACCCATGGAACTGAGTTTGCGGATTTTCTTCACAAACTATTTTGAGTTGGGGGATGGTCTGCGCCTACAAATCTGAGCACAGAATCTGGCGAACATCTGGGTCGTCTTATGATGTTTGCCTAACAGGAAAAGGTCATTTTTTTGCTTTTCCGGGAGGTCAGCAAGCCTCACCAGTAGGGGATCAGATCTACTGGGTATATAAGGAGTAAGTCTTGAGATGTATAGGGCCATACATGAAATTGAAATTGCTTCTCTACTTGGAGAAAAAATGGGGGAAAATCCCCAGTTACACTCATAGACCTTGCTCCTTGGGTTGCAGGCAGGCAAATGTTGTTGTTTAGTCGTTTAGTCGTGTCCGACTCTTCATGACCCCATGGACCAGAGCACGCCAGGCACTCCTGTCTTCCACTACCTCCCGCAGTTTGGTCAAACTCATGCTGGTAGCTTCGAGAAAATTGTCCAACCATCTCGTCCTCTGTTGTCCCCTTCTTCTTGTGCCCTCCATCTTTCCCAACATCAGGGTTTTTCCCAGGGAGTCTTCTCTTCTCATGAGGTGGCCAAAGTCTTGGAGCCTCAGCTTCAGGATCTGTCCTTCCAGTGAGCACTCAGGGCTGATTTCCTTCAGAATGGATAGGTTTGATCTTCTTGCAGTCCATGGGACTCTCAAGAGTCTCCTCCAGCACCAGAATTGAAAGGATCAATTCTTCGGCGATCAGCCTTCTTGATGGTCCAGCTCTCACTTCCATACATCACTACTGGGAAAACCATAGCTTTTGTAAAATGTAGATGTATGCTAGAATTATTCTTAGCATGGAAGGCATATATAGTACTGTATCTCATTTTACTATTCTCACCCACAACCCCCATAACTTAGAGATATAGGAAGCTACCTTCTGCAATGTCACAACATTAGTTCCTCTAGCTCAGTGTTATATGCACAGACCAGCAGTGTCTCTCCAGGGCATCATCTACCTGGAGATGCCGGGAACTGAACCTAGGGCCTTTTGCATGCGAAGCAGATGTTCCACCACTGAGCTACAGGCCCTTCCCCGAACTTCGCAGCCCTAATGCGAAGTGTCATGCATCGAGGGCAAGTGCAGCAAATGCAGCATAATGATGAGAGCAAGAAGCGATTCAGCATTTTCTCAGCTGGGATCAGGACAGGGCAGCCACTCTTCCCGGAGCTGCAAATAGGACAAGACAGCTTGAGTCGAATGTAGGTTCATTGTGGGAGGGGGATATTTAGGCCGAACCATCCAGCTGTCACAGGAGCTTCCTTCACAGATCCAGGAGCAAAAGTCCAACAGAGGGGGTGGGGAGATGCGTTTGCAACAGTGGAATACAGACTGGTTTGTGTGTGTGTGTTGTCTTCCAGGAATTAAACAGATGTGCCCAAGCGCACGATTGACGTGGCATAGATAAGCACGATAAATTACAGTAACTTGATCTGAAAAAGCTTCAGTGATGGCTACCAACCTAGATGGCTTTAAAAGAGGATTATAGAAATTCATGGAGGAGAAAGCCACCAATGGCTAATAGACTTGGTGGCTGGGCCTCCACGGCTGGAGGCAGCAACGCTTTTGAATCCCAGTTCCTCAAAACCACAGAAGGAGAAAGGGCTCTTGTGGCCAAATCCTGCTTGCTGGTTTCCCACAGGCATCTGGGCAGCTACTGTGAGAAAAGTACGCTGGACTAGATGGGTCATTGGGCTGACCCAGCAAGATCTTCTTATGCTATTACGCCTGATGTGTCTGGGAGTTTGGAAGTAAGATGTGGTGCTTCATATCAGCTGTGTACCACCCTCTGGCATGTCTCTATCATCTATTGTTGAGACGTGCACTGCCTCCAAGTACAGATATTCCATTCAGAACACCTGAAGAAGTGTCTCCACCCCCATCGTTCAGCCTGGACGCTGAGGTCCAGCGCCGAGGGCCTTCTGGCAGTTCCCTCATTGCAAGAAGAAAAGCTACAGGGAACCAGGCAGAGGGCCTTCTTGGTGGTGGCGCCCGCCCTGTGGAACGCCCTCCCACCAGATGTCAAAGAGATAAACAACTACCTGACATTTAAAAGACATCCGAAGGCAGCCCTGTTTAGGGAAGTTTTTAATGTTGACATTTTAGTGTATTTTTGGTCTTTGTTGGAAGCTGCCCAAAGTGGCTGGGGAAACCCAGCCAGATGGGCGGGGTACAAATAATAAATTATTATTATTATTATTATTATTCAGCACCATGACCAATATCCTCTTTTCATGTAGAAATGGAACCGGGAGAGGACTTAAAGGTCCCAGGCCCATGTAAAGTATGCACTTTAGTAGCTTCAATCCACTGAGTAAAAGGGGAGTCCATGCCTTTAAATCCTCTGTCCTTCATCTAAGCTAAGGTTGCAACTATCCACTCTAGCATGCTGGGGACAAGACTCTTTCCATGTACATCCCTGCCCAAGGCCAGCCCCACCATTAGGCAGAATGAGGCACCCACCTTGAGCAGCAGCAGCAGCAGCCCCCACTACATTTCTCATGAGCCACTTCCCTGGCTGTATCTAATGATGGCACTAGAGCATGTGCAAAGTGCATTTCTGTGCCCAGTGAGTATTGATCACTTCCTTCCACTACGTTCTACTCAGTGTACACCCACTGATGCTCACTTGTTGCAGCCCTGAACTATCAACCCATCTTGCCTGGTTGCCTACTCCCAACACTCCACTGAGGGAAAGGCCCCGTACTGAGTGATCGAGCAGAGAGGCAGGCAGCCCAGGCCTTCCACTCCAGCATTCCTCATAGGGGTGGGTGTGTCATTCTGCTCTCATGAAGCATTCAGCTGCTGCATTGCAGCATTTGTAGGCAATGAGTTGGCTTCCGGTGGAGGAGCAAGAAAGATGGAGGAGAAGAGAGAGATGGTTTGTACTCTCTAAAGTAGTCTACTGTCCATAGATTTGGTGGAAGGAGCTGTCCGGTCCCTAGTGCTGAATGTTTTCAGCATGGATGGGACAAGGTCATCTCATCCTTTACTTGAGGCAGGACAAAGAATTGGACCAGCCCTGTCTCTGATTGGAGACAGGAGCAAAAAATAAAAATTATTATTTTTCAAAGAGCTTGTTCCACATTTAATGATACTTTTCACCCCTTTGCAAACCCCCTCCTGATTCATCACACCAGACCGGCCACCGGATGGCTATTGTGCAGTGCTTGTGGATTTATCCCTTGGAACTATGGGTTGGCTGACATGGGGACAGAACGCTGGACCAGATGGTTCCTTCATCCACTCCACCTGCCAGCCCCTTGCTATCTTCTTAACATTCATTCCTGATATTTATAAGATATTTATACACAGTGTGCAAACAAATCTCTTTTCTCGAGTGACTCAGTGGGGTGGAACAAAATAACACCCGCCAATTCCTCTGTGCGCACGAAAACAAACAAGTGTGAATCCATCATGCAGAAAGGCACAGCACAAAGGTGCTCTGTTGCTGTTGTTTTTTAATGATCAGCTAGAATTTAGATCGCCTACTACATATCTGATGCCGGAGACAATTTTTTTGCTCCTGCATCCTGGGTTTTCTCCTCTGCTCTCAGGTTCGGTCCTAATGAGCAATTGAAAGACTACCGTTGTTTCCCCCCAGGGAAGACCACACACGAGCGGCCCATTTCTTGTTCCCTCAGTATCTCCTTCCCTCTCAGCTGACTGCACAGATCAGCCGTCAAAGCATTTCTCTTAATGACAAGCTCCCTTACTCCACTTTTAAGTCTTTCTCGCTCAACCAGAGAGAGAGAGGGGATAGTGCACAATAGGAGATGCTCTGGGAATCCAGATGCATTGGCATCTACAAATTCTTGATTTTTTTTGGGGGGGGTGTGATTTTTGCTGCTTTTGCTGAATGTGTAACAACAGCTTCCTCCGTCTTAGCACCAGTTAATCCTTAATCCAGTGTCCTCTTTTTGGGGGCAGATGGTGATGGCTTTGAAGTGGGTCATAGGCTGTTGCGTTCATTGTCTCATCCAGGCAAGTCGCATTGGTGATTGTACTTGCCTCTTTGTCCTGTCCGGTTATCTGCATTCCCATAAAAAAGGGAAATGTTCTCTATTTGGGAATTCACATCATCTAGCCTCCCCCTTCATCTAATCCTCCCCCTTCGGAGAGAACCCATTGCCCAGTGGGAGATCTGCAGGTATAGGGTGGTATACAAAATTAATAAATTAATAATAATAATTTGCATGAGGAAGGTTCCAGGTTCCAGTCCTTGGCATCTCCAGTTAGAAGGGTATCAAATAGCAGAATGTGGGAATAAGAATGGTCAGGATTAGATATAATTGTAGAGTTGGAAGGGACCCTGAGCATAGTTGTCAACGTTTCCCTTTTTTTAAGGGAAATTCCCTTATTCCGAATAGGATTCCTCGCAAGAAAAGGGAAAAGTTGACAGCTATGACCCTGAGGATCATCTAGTCCAAGACCATGCAGCTGTACCTTACAGGGATCGAACCTGCAACCTTGAGTTATCAGCAGCATGCTCTAACCAACTGAGCTATCCAGACTGGGCAATTTGTCTTGCTTCCATTTTCATGTGAACCGACCTAAATCACACTTAATACCTGAACCAAAACACAACTATCCTGTGAAATATTTGAAATTCTCCAAATTTTATGATGCAATTCCACAACCACAGTAATGTGAAAAGGGGGGACGGACCATATATTACGAGAAAGCATGCATGCAATGGCTTCATTTACAAGAATGGAGATTCCAACTGAAAACCAGGAAATATATATATATATATATATATATATATATATATATATATATATTGAGTAAGAGCTGTTCGACAGTCGGATCATAGAATCATAGAATCATAGAGTTGGAAGAGACCACAAGGGCCATCGAGTCCAACCCCCTGCCAAGCAGGAAACACCATCAGAGCACTCCTGACATATGGTTGTCAAGCCTCTGCTTAAAGACCTCCAAAGAAGGAGACTCCACCACACTCCTTGGCAGCAAATTCCACTGTCGAACAGCTCTTACTGTCAGGAAGTTCTTCCTAAAGGATGGTTTCCTTTGGAAGGTGGTGGGCTTTCCTTCATGGGAGCTTTTTAAGCAGAGGTTGGGTGGCCATCTGTCATGTATGATCTAGTTGAGATTCATGCATTGTACGGGGTTGGACTAAATGACCTTTGGGTTTCCTTCCAACTTTACAATCCTATGATTCTGTGGGGGGGGGATGTTTGCAAACTGATTCAAAAATGGGGTGTATTGCATTTAAGTTGGGGGGGGACAGAAACTGGGAGGACCCAAAATCGATTCTTCTGTTTTATGTGAAACCTTGAATAGCTACAACCGGTCAAACTACCCTAAACTAGGTCAGCATAACGCAACATATTTTGTTCACTGAAATCCCAGATGCAACAAACTCAAGGCCAATGCAATGCTCTTTCTGGTCAACTTCTTTTTCACAGAAAATTGCTGCAAAATTTGGAGAACTGGAAAAGCGAAAAGCTCAGATAACTGAAATCCACAGATCCTTCCATCCCTGCTCCAGTAAGGTCTTTACAAGTCTTCCTTCTCCAAACTAAGGGGGTTCTGGAGCAGACGGCGAGCAGCAGGGCTCGAATCAAGCTCTATGGGTCTTTGTCAAGCTGAGCAAATTTGAAATTCCCACACAAACGGTAGCTGAACCTCAGATTCCCCGTCCTCCATTAGCCACTTTGGCACACCAGCTCACAAAAGCAGTCCTGGGATCTGCAGGAAACGTTCTGCAGTGATGATGAACTGCTAACCACCATCCGGTTCTGTGTGAGCACTTTTAAACTACAAGCAGAAGTCAAAAACAGAGGGGGTCTCCCTCTGGATTTGGACAGGGCACACACATTTACCTGCCAGGTCAAATGCCCTGCTAGAACGTGTCGCCAGATTCCCACAGAGTATATAGGGGAATCCAGCGGCAGCTGTAGTTATTATGTCTGGGACTGGTAATCTCCCCTCTCTCTCTCACCCCAGATAATCTTCTGGGTGTTTAGTGAGCCATATGTTTTATTTTGATGGTGATATGGATTTCTAGGTGCCATGGAATGCTTTTGTTGTTAATTAAGGCTTCAGACTGAAAGCTGTAATATGAGCTTTCTCCCCCCCCCCCGCCCAGCGGCTAATTGGCGGATGGTTCACTAATCTTGTCCTCCTAGCAAAGCTTTGGTTCAGTTAGAAGCCATTAGCTTTGGAAACACAGATGGGAGAAGGCCTGGTCTGCCTCTGCCAACGTTCCCTCTCCTCCAGCTCTTTGCTAACACAATTTTTGCTTTCAAATCAACCAATTCTCATGTTCTCTGCACAGGTCAGGAGTTCCTTTTGGTGTGATTGTGAAAACAGGATGCTTTGAAATCGAGAAGTCCCTCCGTGGACAATTCTCTCTGCCAGTCTCCATTTGTTTCCATGCCTGGGATAACTGGATCAATAGTCATCTCGTTGGTTTTTAAAGAGATAATTGAGTAATAGCTGCTAATCAGATTACAGATTCTCTCCCACCTTCGTGGCCTTCCAAGAACATCAGGGGAAACAAACAAAGCACAGCGTTTGTTTACTTATCTCCCATTGCATTTTTCTTAGGCTTCAAGCCCCTTTCATGCTGCAGGATCCATTGGTCTGGAGTGTTGAGGCTGGAGGACCTGAGTTCAAATCTTTACAAGGTTCTTACTATCAGAAAGTTTTTCTTGATGTTTAGTCAGAATCCCCTTTCTTGTAACTTGAAACCATTGATTTGAGTCCTACCTTCCGCAGCAGGAGAAAACAAGCTTGTTCCCTCTTCCATGTGACAGCCCTTGAGATATTTGAAGATGGCCATCATCTCTCCTCACAGCCTCCTCTTTCCCAGGCTAAACGTAGCCAGCTGCTTCAACCGTTCCTCATAGGGCTTGGTTTCCAGACTCTTGATCGTCTTGGTTGCCCTCCTCAGCACACATTCCAGCTTGCCAACATCCTTCTTAAATTGTGGTGCCCAGAATTGGACACAGGAGTCCAAGTGTGGTCTGACCAAGGCAGAATAGAGTGGTACTGCTACTTCTCTTGATCTGGACACTAGATTTAAGGACTCGCACACAGCCCTATCTCTATCTTCCTTCCAGGCAAGCAAAAGAGAATGATCACAATTCCGTGGCACATTCTAACCGCACATGAAAGAACCCAAGGAGTTGTGGCCTCTGGGATGGGCTGCTGCCAGGGGAGAATCCCAAGGGCCAAATAGAGATGTATGAAAGGGAAACTGCCCACCAACCTCAGTTGGCCTAAAAAGGTATAGGTAAAGGACCTCTGACAGTTAAGTCCAGTCACGAACAACTCTGTGGTTGCGGCACTCATCTCACTTTACTGGCCGAGGGAGCCAACGTTTGTCCACAGACAGTTTTTCCGGGTCATGTGGCCAGCAAGACTAAGCAGCTTCTGGTGAAACCAGAGCAGTGCACGGAAATGCCGTTTACCTTCCCGCTGGAGTGGTACCTATTTATCTACTTGCACTTTGACGTGCTTTCAAACTGCTAGGTTGGCAGGGGCAGGGACCGAGCAATAGGAGCTCACTCCGTTGCGGGGATTTGAACCGCTGACCTTCTGATCGGCAAGCCCAAGAGGCTCAGTGGTTTGGACCACAGTGCCACCCGCGTCCCTACCTTCTTACATATCCAGGAAGTGGCTTTGCCTATCATTTTCTCTGGTTCCCCCTGTCGGTCTCCCTGCCTTCCACCCTACCAGACCCAAAGGGCACCAGGCACCACTGTGTCCAAGATTGAAAGAGAGCACCAGATGGCTTAAATGCCAAAGTCTCTAGGCCTGTCCTGAGAGGTGTGCAGTTGCCACACGCCTGAGCCTCAAATTGCAAATCCTTTCAGTGGTCCATGCAAGCCCATGCTCCTCAATCTAACTGGGCAGCTTGCTTGTCCTTGGGGTGCGAAAGGATGCTTGAAACTGCCGAGGCTGCAAATGAAAATTGCTTTGGGGGGTTTTTTAGGAGAATTAACTTTGACTCCCTCTCCTGCTCTCTGAATTAGTAATCAACCTGGCAGATGGATCCTAGCCAGATTCCGACCTCAGAGCAGGTCAGAAAAAGACCCCAGTAGAACAGAGCTGCTGAGCTGCTGATCTGTGGCTGCTCCACTTCCTCTTGAGTGGAGAGGAGTCCTTAATTCACTCTATTCCCAGGGCCCAGGCAGTGCTGTTTCTTACTGAGAAGTTGACCCAGAAGTTGCTTCTGAAGGAAGTCACACCAGCAACAGTTGCAGAGGAAGCATTTTGTGGTAGAAGGACGCTCTGAGAACTTGATCATTGAAAATTCCAACATAACATTCCAGACTAATGCACAGATTTCGACTCGCTTATCCACAGGACTGAAACTACAAATTTCGCTTTTCACTATGAATAAGTAATACATATATTTTGCAGCAGTGGGGGACCTCTGCCTGTGGGTCTGGATTGGCCCACCAGGGCTCCCCATTGGTCCATGAGGTTGTCTTCTACAAGCCACATTCATTTAGCCTTACCCTTGACATCAGATATGGCAGGTGAAGACAGCTTTGGGCTGAAAGGGGGCTTGCGGGCACCACCAATCACCATATTTACATGTGAATTTTCATGTAGGGTTTTTCTGTTGTTGTTTTGAGACTGCGGATTAGCACAGAAATGTGGCAAGGGGGGCCATTTTGGCTATGGGGCAGGGAGAGCTGGCAATCCATAAAAATCTAAAGACAAATAAAGAAGAGCCCTGCTAGGTCAAGCCAATGGCACATCTAGTTTAAGGTGCTGGTTTTAACCTTTAAAGCCCTATACTGCCTGGGACCCTAATACCTACGGGACTGCCTCTCCTGGTATGTCCCACAGAGGACCTTACAGTCTTCAAATAAAAACATCTTGGAGGTCCCGGGCCACAGGGAGGTTAGGCTGGCCTCAACCAGAGCCAGGGCTTTTTTGGCTGTGGCCCCGATCTGGTGGAACGCTCTGTCACAAGAGTCTAGGGCCCTGCGGGACTTGACATCTTTCCGCAGGGCCTGCAAGACGGAGCTGTTCCACCAGGCCTTTGGCCAAGGCACAGCCTGACCCCCTCCTTCGGTAATCCTCATAGCACTCTCGCCCAATGGTTGCCATTAATTTGATTTTGAATTGATTTAGAATGAATTGATTTTAGAATGTATTTCAATTAATTGATTGTGATTTTATGTAAACTGTGTTATTTTACTGTTGTTAGCCGCTCTGAGCCCGGCTTCAGCTGCGGAGGGCGGGATATAAATAAAATATTATTAGTAGTAGTAGTAGTAGTGTAGTGGTTGGGAGTTACTCGTGCGTAATCCTGCTCCGTTTGAGCATTAGTTTGCCTGGTTAAACCCTCCGGACTGCACAGCCCATCTCAGCGTGGCTGTCCTTAGTCACTCGTAGAATCTGTCTGTGGGCGTTTCTTAAAGCGCTGCCAACATAAGAGTTGTTTGACGCCCAATCGTCTCCGCCTCTCACTGCGCGGGAGTCTCCTGCTCAGGGTGGGCGTGGGCAGCGGGGTGCCTGGGCTCTCCTCACTAACTTCCAACGAAGAGTCCTGGAGCCCCTGCACCTCCCTGTCCCGTTGCTCTCCTGGATCCCTGGTGTTACACTTATTCCCTTCCCCTTCTTCCCAGCTGAGTCTCCCCCTAGCGCTGGGACCTTCTCCTGCAGAATCAGAGACCCTCTCCTTCTCCCGTGCCTCTGATGTCAGTTCCCTGACAAGTAGTCATCATAGAACTGTGGAGTTGGAAGGGACCCGAGGGTCATCTAGTCCACCCTCTGAAGCGTAGGAATGTGGGGCTCAAACCCATGACTTAATGAGATTAAGAGTCTCATGCTCTACTGAGTGAGTCGTCAGGTTAGGTGTAGCATCCTGTTCTCACTGTGGCCAACCAGATAGATGCAGGACTTGAGCACAGGAGCACCCAACGCAGTTCTATGATGACATCATAGTGCTACGTCTGACATCACAATGCCCTTACAGAGGCTGTGATGAGAAAGCCATGTGGGCTGAGGTGCTGTGGCCTCCAATGACCATCCCTCCTGCAGCTTCTATGTTTCATCCAAACTTGCCTCTTCTGAATGGGTACAGGGGGCAGTCCTTTACCTCCTGTCCTTTGACATTCCTGCCCACCTCACCTCCTCATTCAGTTCACGTCTCCCTTATTATTTTGATTTGCTGCCATATCTGCATTGCAGGGGGAATGGGGAGGTGGTTCTTGGGGTACCTTTGAGTCTACATTTTTGTGGTTCTGTTTTTGTTTTTTTCAAAAGATATTTATTAAAGTTTTTAAAATATAACAATGAAAATGAAAAATAAAAAGAAACAAAATACAACATAAAAACAGTTAAAAAACAAATAATTTTCCATAACATATCTTCCTTACGCTTATTTCCCCAGACCTCCTCATACCTCCCTTCTTTGTATTCCACTTCAATTTGTTAGTTCAGCAAATCCTTACCATTAAGCTTTTACCCATTTGTAAACCTTTTTTTTTCATATCTCCTAAAGCATTACAGCTGGAAACCCCTTAGTTTCTATCCAACATCCTTCTAACATTCATTAATTTTACAATATTTATGTAAATAGTCTTTAAATTTCTTCCAGTCTTCTTTCACCAACTCTTCTCCCTGGTCTCAGATTCTGCCAGTCATTTCTGCCAATTCCATGTAGTCGATCACCTTCGTCTGCCATTCTTCCAGAGTGGGTAAATCTTGTGTCTTCCAATACTTTGCAATGAGTATTCTTGCTGCTGTTGTAGCATACATAAAAAAGTTCTGTCCTTCTTTGGCACCAATTGGCCGACAATGCCCAGGAGGAAGGCCTCTGGTTTCTTCAGGAAGGTATATTTAAATACCTTTTTCAGTTCATTATATATCATTTCCCAGAAAGCCTTAATCTTTGGGCATGTCCACCAAAGGTGAAAGAATGTACCTTCCATTTCTTTACATTTCCAACATTTGTTATTGGGCAAATGATAGATTTTTGCAAGCTTGACTGGGGTCATGTACCACCTTTATATCATTTTCATAATATTCTCTCTTAAGGCATTACACGCCGTAAACTTCATACCTGTGGTCCATAACTGTTCCCAGTCAGCAAACATAATATTATGTCCAACATCTTGTGCCCATTTAATCATAGCAGATTTCACCCTTTCATCCTGAGTATTCCATTTCAACAGCAAGTTGCCGTTTTTGTGGTTCTGTAACAGGTACCTCGTGCTTTCAATTACCGCTGTGTTCCCTCCTCGCCTGGCCTCTCTACAACATTACAAAGGTGATGAGGCCTCATGTCAAGGCTTGAAGGATTGGCTTCAACTACTCCCCTCCCTCCCTGTGAGCTCTTGAACCATGGACTGAGCTGGGTCTCTCACACCTCATTATCCACGTCCCTCCTTAGGCCTCCACATCACCCTGCAGGTAGATGTTCTGTGCTGAATATGATTAGGACTCACCTGCTCTCCACAGCTAGCTGATGTGATCAGATCCCTCCAGGGAGGTCATCTATCAATGTATTAGCCATCCTACCCACTATAATAATCTCTCTCTCTCTTACACTCACGTATATACAATAGATTCCCAAAGCCCATAAATGAATATGCACTGCACACTTAAAGCACTATGATATGCACTGGCCGTGGCTTCCCTCAAAGGATTCTGGGAGCTGTAGTATGTTAAGGGCGCTGAAAGTTGTCAGGGGGCTCCATTTCCCCCACAGAGCCGCAATTCCCAAAACACTTTGACTTGCCAATCCCTTTCCCCAGGGAACTGTGAGAAGTGTAACTCTGTGAGGGGATCAGGGGTCTTGTTATGTACTGAGTTGAATAGAATCCAAAGGGCAGCAGTCTGATTGGTCCTAGAACAATAGGATTCAGAATGCAGCAGTCTGATTGGCCCTAGAACAATAGGATCCAGAATGCAGCAGTCTGATTGGTCCGCAGGAGCCACCCCATCCAACTCCAGGTGGAAGTGAATCAAAATCCTGATTGGCCTATAGGAGAATCCCATAATTAGCCAATCACATGGGGCCCATTATATAAATAATGTATATAAAGCAGACATTTTGGGGGAACTTTTATTCCTCACCACTATGAGCTGAATAAAGAGCATGAAATCCACACTCGATTCCGAGTATATTTCAGGTCTCCTAACAGCTTTTGGCAACCTTAACAAACTACATTTCCCAGGATTCTTTGGGGGAAGCTAGGACTGCTTAAAGTGGTAGGCTACTGCTTTAAATGTATCGTGCGGATCCAGATCTCTATTAAACCTTAAGCTTTCTGGGGGGAAAGGACCTGACCTTCTCCCTGCTGAAGTTAGATTCAATGCACCTTATATTGCATAATATCAACACAACTGCACAAACATATATTTCACTGTCTGTTTATAGGGCCCTGTCCTTCTTTTTGGAAGCTTTGTCTTCTAAATCTCTGCCCTTCAGCTGGAAGGGCCCATGCTGGGTGAGGGATTGTTTGCTAAACAGCTCTGTGAGGGGAACAGGGACAGGGTAATCTTTGCCTAGGCTGGTTCTCATAATCTTTGCACATGCTGGTGTTTGTGAAATGGTTTTCTGGGAAATGCTCTGGTTCCCAAGAAGCCTACTGGGGAACCGCAGTGGCGTAGCGTGGGGGGTGCCAGGGGTGCCGGCCGCACTGGGCGCAACATTTGGGGGCGCGCGTTTGGCCGGCCCTCCTGGAGGAAGCAGGAACCCCACTGTCCTCGGACCTCCTCCGAAGCCTGGCGGTGGGGCGGAGAGACCTCCTCCCGCCGCCAGGCTTCGGAAGGCTGCTCCGAAGGCTGGCGGCGGGAGGAGGGCTCTCCGCCCCACCGCCAGCCTTCAGAAGGCTGCTCCGAAGCCTGGCGGTGGGGCGGAGAGACCTTCTCCCCGCGCCAGCCTTCGGATGGCTGCTCCGAAGCCTGGTGGTGGGGCGGAGAGACCTTCTCCCCGCGCCAGCCTTCGGAAGGCTGCTCCGAAGCCTGGCGGTGGGGCGGAGAGACCTTCTCCCCGCGCCAGCCTTCGGATGGCTGCTCCGAAGCCTGGCGGTGGGGCGGAGAGACCTTCTCCCCGCGCCAGCCTTCGGAAGGATGCTCCGAAGCCTGGCGGTGGGGCGGAGAGACCTTCTCCCCGCACCAGCCTTTGGAAGGCTGCTCTGAAGCCTGGCGGTGGGGCGGAGAGACCTTCTCCCCGCGCCAGCCTTCGGATGGCTGTCCTGAAGACTTGTGATGGGAGCAGTGGCATAGCGTGGGGGTGCAGGGGGGCCTGCTGCACCTGGCGCAACATCTGGGGGGGCGCGGAAGAGACTCGAGTGCTAAAATCCACGGGTTAGGGGGCGCAAATTACTTGCCTTGCCCCGGGTTAGGGGGCGCAAATTACTTGCCTTGCCCCGGGTGCTGAGAACCCACGCTACGCCACTGGGGAACCGGAAACCAGAAGTTCAGTAACAGAGGGCAAGCTTCCCTCAACTGCATCTCCTTTAGACATCTCTACCAATGTGCAGAACTGTGGAGTGTGTCTGGGGGTCTCTTCTGAAGCCAAATTAGAGCAGACTGCAGGGGTTCCACGATCGTGGGGTTTATCTCAAAGGCAAAATGCCCGTGGGAGGGATCATAAGGAAATGAAAAATCCCAGATGCTGGGTCAGGGCAAAGGTCAATCTAATTGAGCATCCTGGTCAGCCAGATTTCCCCATGGAAAACTCACAAAAAGGATGTGAGCGCATCATCACTCTTCGTGCCTATCTCTAGCAGTGGACAAAATAAAAAAATTCCTTCCAGTAGCACCTTAAAGACCAACTAAGTTAGTTCTTGGTATGAGCTTTCGTGTGCATGCACACTTCTTCAGATACCAAGTGTGCATGCACACGAAAGCGCATACCAAGAACTAACTTAGTTGGTCTTTAAGGTGCTACTGGAAGGAATTTTTTTTATTTTGACTATGGCAGACCAACACGGCTACCTATCTGTATCTAGCAGTGGAGGCAGAGCATAGCCATAGTCTCATGTAGTCTTTGATAGCCCCATCTTCCATGACAAATGTGTCTGTTCCTCTTATGAAGGCATCTGAGGTGGTGGCCATCCTTTTGGATTAAGGCCGGGTTCTGAGGCTGCTTAGGCAAACAGCAGCAAGGGATGGAACATTCAGGACAGAAACATGGCAGGTCGGTGTCATGGGCCTCCTTCAAATTGTTGGGGAGGGGGAGCAGTTTTTCACAAAACCCACCAAAGATGAACTCATGGGTCTCCTGTCAGCTCAACTGATGAGGACCTAAGTCACACGGGGAACCTGTGAGACTCTAGAGAGTAACTGAACATCCAAAATTTGCCCCACAATCCTCTGCAATGTGCAGAGCTCACTGGTCGAATCATAGAATCTTAGAGCTGGAAGGGACCCAAAGCATAGCTGTCAACTTTTCCCTTTTCTTGTGAGGAATCCTATTTGGAATAAGGGAATTTCCCTTTAAAAAGGGGGAAAGTTGACAGACCAGATCAAAGGGTTATCTGGTCCAACCCCCTCAATGCAGGAATCTCAGCTAAAGCATCCATGACAGATGGCCATTCAACTACTATTTAAAAACCTCTAAGGAAGAAGACCATAAAGAAGGCTGATCGCCGAAGAATTGATGTTTTTGAATTCTGGTGCTGGAGGAGACTCTTGAGAGTCCCATGGACTGCAAGAAGATCCAACCTCTCCATTCTTAAGGAAATCAGCCCTGAGTGCTCACTGGAAGGACAGATCCTGAAGCTTAGGCTCCAAGACTTTGGCCACCTCATGAGAAGAGAAGACTCCCTGGAAAAGACCCTGATGTTGGGAAAGATGGAGGGCCCAAGGAGAAGGGGACGACAGAGGACGAGATGGTGGGACAGTGTTCTCGAAGCATGAGTTTGACCAAGCTGCAGGAGGCAGTGGAAGACAGGAGTGCCTGGCGTGCTCTGGTCCAGGGGGTCACGAAGAGTCGGACACGACTAAACGACTAAACAACAACAACAGCAAGGAAGAAGAGTCCACCACCTCTCATGGGAGCCTGTTCTACTGCTGAACAGCTCTGACTGTCAGAAAGTCTTTCCGAATGTTTAGTCGGAATCTCCTTTCTTGTAACTTTGCACCTGCTTTGCATCCAGAAGGTGCCAGGTTCAATCCCCACCTTCTCCAGATGATGCCCCCTGCCTGAAATCCCGGAGAGCCTCTGCCAATCAGTGTGGGCAGTAATGAGCTAAGTGGACCAATGTTCTGACAGCTTCCGATACAGGATAGCATGGCAGGTGCTTCGGGGTGCCTTAGTGCTCAGCAGACCACGTGGAATTAGGAAAAGGTTCCCTGTAGTGCAAACAGCCTGTGGAAATTTTCCAGCATATTTGCAGGGAGAGAAATTGGGAGAAAACTTTTTTTTCCTCCCAGAGGGAGGATAACCCTCCATCAATTTCACGATGGTGGAGCTCATCATTAAAGTGGCAGGAGCACATCTTAAGAACTTAAGAGCATAAGAAGAGGCTGCTGGATCAGGCCACCGTCCATCTAGTCTGCCGTTCTCACATTGGCCAACCAGTTGCCCCAATGGGAATCCAACAATCAGGATTCGAACACAAGAGCCGTCTTCCCTCCTGTGGTTTCCAGCAACTAGTATTCAGAATCACCTTAGAGACCAACGGTAGAGACAGAACATTGCCATCATGGCAAGGAGCCATCACTAGCCCTCTCCTCCATAAATCTGCCTAATCCTCTTCTAAAGCCATCTAAGTTGGTGACCATTACTGTCCCCTGTGGGACCAAATTCCATAGTTTCCATAGCTCATTTCCTTTTTTTCCTAAACATGTTTTGAATGGCACTCTGTCCACCATTCTTCATCCTCCACCGAGTCTAGCAATGTAAGAAGAAAGTTAGGTCCATCACAAAATAAATGAAGGGAGGAAAAAGAAAAGGTCAGGAGAATGAATGTCTTCTGATAGATTTCAGCTCAGCCCTGGTTCCCTGAAAGTAGGAAGTGTGAAAGCTGGCGCTATACATCATGGAAATACAGTTCTGTGACAGCAGAGGTGGAAAAGCAAAACTCTGGGGGAAATGAAGGAAGCTTTCTTCATCTGCATCCACATGAGAGCTATGCAGATCAGAACATGCCATGTGGGGAAGACTCTGTAGGACTTTGGAAGTCTTCCATTGGAGCTTGGGGAGTTCGGGAAGCATCGAGAGAAACTTTGGCACTATGTCTTGGAAGGAACATTCTGCATGGCAAGCTATGCATGATGGTGATGAAGTTAAGAGTCCCATATAAAGAAGTTATTCTTTGGTGTACAGTTCTTGAGATTCAGGATGTGTAATAATAATAATAATAATAATAATAATAATAATAATAATAATAATAATAATTTATTTATACCCCACCCATCTGGCTGGGCTTCCCCAGCCACTCTGGGTGGCTTCTAACAAAATATTAAAATACAGTAATGCATCAAACATTAAAAGCTTCTCTAAACAGGACTGCCTTCAGATGTTTTCTAAAAGTCTGGTAGTTGTTGTTCTCTTTGACATCTGGTGGGAGGGCATTCCACAGGGCGGGAGCCACCACTGAGAAGGCCCTCTGCCTGGTTCCCTGTAACTTGGCTTCTCGCAGTGAGGGAACCGCCAGAAGGCCCTCGGCTCTGGACCTCAGTGTCTGGGTAGAATGATGGGGGTGGAGAACCCTCTTCCCTTCCCCACCAAGAAATTAACCCCTTAGGGAAGGGTTAGGGTTATTTAAGGGTGAAGGTCACGTCACACAGTCCAATTATTAGATGTGCTGTTGAACCACATTCTCACCCTGAATTTAGGGCACTGTGAAGAGTCCTGGCATCCCCCAATGTATTCTGGGAACTGCCGTTCATTAAGGTGGCAAGAGCTGTGAAGAGATGCCCTGTCCCCCTCACAGAACTACAATTCACAGAGTTCCCTGTGAAGTGGCATTGACTGTTAAACCGCTCTGGGAATTGTAGTTCTTGGAGGGGAATAGGGATTTCCTAAAAATCACCAGCGCCCTTTAAGAATCTACAGCTCACAGGAGTCTTTTGTTGGGGACACGCCGTGACAGTTCAAAGCTTCAAATGCATAATGTGAATATGGGCCTGCTGGATTTGAAATGCGCATCCACAAATGCAATGTGCGAATAAGTCCAACAGGTATTTTCAAGACGAGCACATCTCCTGCTTAGCCGAAAAGCAGGGTTGGCTGCAAATTCCAAAGGAGTGCACTGAGCAGCAAAGTCCATTTCCCCACTGTGCACCTTGCAATTTTTTCTCTCCCCGCAGCATCTTTTCAATGTAGAATAGCTGTGGGTGTGTGGACAGCTGTGGCTGAGGGTGTGTGAGCATGGGAAGGCCATGTGTGTGCCGGCGCGTGCTGGCTCGGGGTAGTGGGAGAGAGAGCAGCCGTCTGCTCGGCGCTGAGTTTCAGGTTGTTTTGACACCACGAGTCTTCGTGAAAGTGCAGCATGGTGTTGTTGTTGCTGGTGGCGCAGAACGTGAGAGGTGTCCTGGTCAGCTGGAAGGTAGGTGTATGGACTCTAGTGAAGGTCTTCAGCTGGATTGAGTTTGGTAAGGAAGCACACCATCCCTTTGGGGGAAATAAAGTGAAAATTGAGCGTGCCAGGGGGTGCTGCTATGGGCGCATGCAAGGGCTGTCCATGTGTATCACTGATGAGCATGTGGGGAGATTGTGGTCCATCTCCTCTGCTGTGACGTCCACTCCGTGTGAGCAATGGGGCAGTCATCGCAAAGAAGAGGACGTTCTGAGCCCATTGGGGCAGGTTCAGCCACAGCGGGCCATATAGGGGGAGCATTATGGATCAGAGGCTATTTGGGAGTGGGCGGGTGCATTTTTCAAAGGAGGGGGGGGATCACGAGCCATGCCTCAGCAGGGGGGGAAGTTTAGCACATGGGGTTGCGCTGATGAAGCCTGCCACGAGTGATGTCCCAGGTGTGTGGGAAGGCACTGGGTATGTGTCACTGGAGGGGTGTCATATGGTGGGGAGGGCCACGTGGGGGTTGGCTGCTGCTGCTGCTGTCCTGGTTTTTGTTTTTTTTTTTTATCTCTCTCTCTCTCCCTCTGGCAATTTGTTAGTGATGCCTGTTTTTCTTTTTCTCCCTCCTGTCTCTCCCTCTCTCTCCCTCTGTGTGTGTGCATGTCTTTCTCTCCCTCCCTCTCTGCCTCTGTCTTGCTCTCTCCCTCTGCACTGGGCTCCCCTCCCCCTCCCTTCACAGACCCTCCTCCTCCTCCTCCTCCTCTTCGTCTCAGCTTGGCGCCTGGTCCTGGCGTGGCTGCCGAACAGTCCCGGTCGATCCTTTCCGAACTAAATGCCTGTGTGACAGAATCTCCACCTTCGCCATCTTAGCCCAGCTGAGTGCCGAAATGGTAAGTGTGCCTCACCGGCTGTGCGGCATCCAAAGGAATGAAGTCTTGGCATTTGTGTGTGTGTGTGTGTGTGTGTGTGTGTGTGTGTGCGCCGAGAAGGAGGCGGGGAGAGAGAGAGAGAGAGAAAGAGAGAGAGAGAGAGAAGCAAAGGAAATGGTCCAGCGGATGACATTTCAGTGTGACAAGCAGTGCCGTGCAAGGCTGGGTGTGCGCACTCGCGTGTGAGTCTCCGTCTGGGTGTGCATGGCAAGGATATTGCATGTGTGTTTGTTTGTGCATGTGTGTGTGTGTGTGCACGCGCACATTGCAATAAGCATCACCATTGTCAGAAAGCGACTGACATGTGTCTTTGAGAATCTGTGACCTAAATAACAACAATAAAATATCTGGTTCAAGATCATTGCAGCATTGAAATGTCACCATTGTCTTTCGCTGCCTGAAAACATCCTTCTTCTTTTTTCCCCTCCATCAGTGCTGGCTACTGGGTACCCCTAACTGACCCCCTTCCCCACTTATGTCACCTGCAGTTTTCGGCCGGTTGCCTGGACTATTAGAGAGAGATGGGAGAGGCTTGGTGAGAGAGTGAGTGGATGGGATGTGGAGCGAGGAGATCTGTGACTTTGGATGCTTCTGAATCCCAGGCCTTCCTCTATGGATTCATATAGTATTGTTGGTTGATCCTTTTCAGGAATCTTCCTGGCACCTTTTGCTCTTTCCCCGGCTCCTCAAACCCTCCGGGACGCCTCTCGGGGACATTCTTTTGTGATTTCGGAGCGTCACGGCAGCTTTGTCTCCAGTTACTTTGATGCCTTCTTAGCAGCGCCTCAAAATGGGGTCAAAAGGGTGTATTGGCGCTTGTCAAAGGATTTGCCTCACATGCTCTTGCACAAGTAAAGAGGGAGAAGGTAGATGGTGGCTTCTTTGTTATCAAAACTAGGCTGTCGTGGAGGAGGACCGCCTGGTCAGGGCATGAATTATTGGCGTTTATGAGTTTTGCTTGGACTTCGTAAAACAGGAGAGCAAGGAACGATGCCTTTATTTGATTTGTTTTCTCTCAGGTCCACACCCCTTTTTCGCAGTGCTTCAGTTGACTTTCACCCTGTTCCGGGTCCCTAGGTGAACTGCTCCCATCTAGGACCAATCCCACGATGCTCTCGGTGACCATCATCTTGAGCTTCAGGTCTTGCGAGGCCCGTTGGGCCGTTCTCTCCTTCCTCCTCCCTCACTTTGTGAAGAGCAGCTCATCGCGGGAGAGGGAGGGGAGAATCTAATAGGTAGTGAGGAGAGATGGGGGCGAGGGGAGGAGAGGGGGCACTGGGGAAGGCAGGTTTCCCGAGATGAAGGTTTGGTTTATTATTAGAAACACTAATGTATTTGGTCCACTAGTTGCCATGGAAACATCTGCACTGAAGTGGCTTTAAAGATACAGTGTTGTCTGTGCCTGCCTGAGTCCATGGCAGGCCCAAAGCCCAACCCCTTCCCAAAAGTCCAGGCCTTGCATTGTGGGATTAGGTGCTCTAGGAATTTAAGTTTTGAGGACAGCAGCATTTCTCGTGGTGTGTCTGTGCAGGAAACAATGGCGACCATGTTGCTTTCCCCCCACAGTTTTTGCTCTGTAGCCAGGTGAGAAAAGTGAAAATGCTCTCCCTCACCTTAACTCAGCCTTTCTCAACCTGTGGGTCCCCAGATGTTGTTGAACTAAAACTCCCATCACCCCTAGCTATCAAGGTCAGAGCTCAGGATGATGGGAGTTGTAGTCCAACAACATCTGGGGACCCACAGGTTGAGAACCGCTGCCTTAACTGCTCCTCTCTCTTTTTTCTCTCTGCTTAAATGGGTAGATAGCAATTGTAAGAGCAATAAGGCATCAGAGTCTTGCATGCTACTCTCTCCCCCCCCCCCACTGTGAGAATATTGAAAACTTTCGCTTTTTGATTAACCACAAACCCTACTTGGTCTCAACTGTGGCCTGTTAAAACAAGCAAACGTCCAGTTAAGGTTTATGAAACTGGCTTGCATCAACAAACCAAAGTTCAAGGTCTGAATGTAACCCTAAACTGTGGCCAGTCAGTAAAAAAAAATCCCTCATAAATTGGATGTTGCCAAAGGTTTGGAGGCCCTTGAAAAGTTTTGTGCTGTTTGGTGGGATTTTATCTTATATACAACAAATTGAGCCACCTAGAACTTCCTCTGCACAGTGCAGTGTGAAATTTGGCTTTCCTGATGCTCTTAAGTACTTAATATTATGTATCTTCTGGCTATACTGGGCTGCTTTTCAGTGCTTCTATTATTCTTGTTGTATTGATTTGAATAAGAGAAAACAAACCATAGTTGAACTAAAGTTCAGGGTTGGGATGTAACACTAAACTGTGGTCAAACCCTATTGGAAGTGAAAGCTTCTTATCTTCTTATGGCTGTGTTTAAGAAGGAGAAAGTAGGCAGAACACATGAGCTAAGACTCACTGTAACTTGTTTCCATAGTCTATTCTTATATCTGAATGCAGTCTAGGACTCCTCTTTCAGTACATCTTAGAACAGCATCCATTCCCATTTCAGAAGTTTTAGCTCAGCACAGGACTTCGCAAATTCTCCCAGATCCATACCATCTGTTCTCTCTTTGGTCACCCGCTTCACTTACCCACTTTACCCAAAACAACTAAGCACATCTCAAAGGTGGGCATATAGAGAGTCTCTTGACCAAAGAACAGCATCCCATTAGGAATCACACTGAGAAGTCCCTGGAGAAGG
The DNA here is from genome assembly GCF_965112155.1 of Podarcis liolepis. NCBI lineage: Eukaryota > Metazoa > Chordata > Lepidosauria > Squamata > Lacertidae > Podarcis > Podarcis liolepis. Next base: position 4,411,645 of record NC_139560.1, on the reverse strand, counting down.
TTATCTTTCTCTAATGCAAGTGCAGGATTGATTCACACATTACATATTTTATAGCTATTCTCCTAAAACAGTTATTGGAAGTTCAAACTTGCAAACGTTGCATGGGAACAGGAAGTATGCGTAAGTTTTGTTGGCAGTCATGTCCATCACATGTGTTCATACATAGATGCTCTTTCTTGGGAAGAGTGGATTGCCACATGTCAGGGGTACTTTAGTTGTGATTCCTGTATTACAGGGGATTAAACTTGGGGGGTCTACAATAATCTACAATTATGTGATTCTGTGAGTGTGACCCTGTTGTTCTTGCTTGATCTCTTAGCAGCTTTTGATGCCTTCAACCAGGGCATCTTGACAGACTGTCTCTGTGGCTTGGAACTGGGGGCCACCATAGTTCTGTGGTTCTGCTCCTACATTGAGGGTCAGTTCAAGAGAGAGTGTTGGATCGGTGTAGCTAGACACCCTGGCTGTTAATAATAATAATAATATTATAATAATTTATTATTTATGCCCCGCCCATCTGGCTGAGTTTCCCCAGCCACTCTGGGTGGCTTCCAATCGAATGTTAAAAACAATACAGCATTAAATATTAAAAACTTCCCTAAACAGGACTGCCTTCAGATGTCTTTTAAAGATAAGATAGCTTCTTATTTCCTTCACATCTGAAGGGAGGGTGTTCCACAGGGTGGGCGCCACCACCGAGAAGGCCCTCTGCCTGGTTCCCTGTAACCTCACTTCTCGCAGTGAGGGAACCGCCAGAAGGCCCTCGGCGCTGGACCTCAGTGTCTGAGGTAAATGATGGGGGTGGAGATGCTCCTTCAGGTATACAGGACCGAGGCCGTTTAGGGCTTTAAAGTTCAGCACTGACACTTTGAATTGTGTTTGGAAAAGTACTGGGAGCCAATGCAGATCTCTCAGGACAGGTGCTATGTGGTCTCGGTGGCCACTCCCAGTCACTAGTTTAGCTGCTGCATTCTGGATTACTTGCAGTTTCTGGTTCACCTTCAAAGGTAGCCCCACGTAGAGCTCATTGCAGTAGTCCAAGCGGGAGATAACTAGAGCATGCACCACTCCGGCGAGACAGTCTGCGGGCAGGTAGGGTCTCAGCCTGTGTACCAGGTGGAGCTGATAGACAGCCACCCTGGACACAGAATTGACCTGCGCCTCCATGGACAGCTGTGAGTCCAAAATGACTCCCAGACTGCACACCTGGTCCTTCAGAGGCACAGTTACCCCATTCAGGACCAGGGAGTCCCCCACCCCTGCCCACCCCCTGTCCCTCAAAAACAGTACTTCTGCCTTGTCAGGATTCAACCTCAATCTGATAGCCGCCATCCATCCTCCAACCGCCTCCAGGCACTCACACAGGACCTTCACCGCCTTCACTGGTGTTGAGTTGCGTGATGCCTCAGAGTTCCATTCTGTCTCCAGCACTGCATATGTAGCCATTGGGTGTGACCATTAAGAGATTGAGATTGTGGTGTCATTCATATGCTTTGGGAACCCCTGCTCCATCTCTCTGTTATACCTGAAACAGATGTGGACATCTAAGTGCCAATGTGGTGCCTGGACACAGTAGTGGGATTTTTGAGGGTCAAAAAGTTGAACTGAATTTCAACTGGTTGGAGGCGCTGTGGGTGCTTTGTTCCTGGGATCAGGTATTCTGTCAGTTGTGCTCTCCCTTAAGTAACAGGTATATATAGTCTGGGTGTGTTCCTTGTACCAGCCGTGGAGGCAGCGATGGCCACAAACTTGGATGGCTTTCAAAGAGGATTGGACAAATTCATGGAGGTGGAGAGGACTCTCAATGGCTACTAGCCATGATGGCTAGGCTCTGCTTCCATGATCAAAGGCAGCAATGCTTCTCAGTAGCAGTTGCTCGAAGCCACAGGAAAAGAGAGGACTATTGTGTTTGAATCCTGCCTGTGGGTTTCCCAAAGACATCTGATTGATCCCTGTGCTGGTAAGCTCAAAACTTGGCTACTGTAAATGTGGGGCTGCCCTTACAGTTGGTCTCAAAGTTGCAGCTTGTGCAAAAAGGAAGCATTTACGTTCCTAAACGGGGCAGCCTCCCTTGAAGTCTAACACCTTCACTGAAAGAGCAGTGCCAGCTGTCCATTAGCTTCCAGACCAAGTTCAAGGTCTTGTTGTTTAAAAGCCCTAAATAGCTTGGGACCTGGTTATATGAAGAAATGCCTTCAACCAGTTCTTAAGGTCCTATTGATCATGCTGCAGGCTGTGGAATCCCAGCCCAGGGGCAAGACCCTTCTCTGTTGTGGAATCCAGTTTATGGAGCCATCTCGCCCTGGAAATAAGGCAGGCACCTACCTTGTTGAGTTTTCAATGAGTCCTGAAAATACATTACACACCAACCCTGAATGTTGGGTATTCATTACACACCAACCCTGAATGTTGGGTATACTGCGCCTTTTTATGGATTGGTTTTAATTTGCACTTATTTAAATTTGTTTCTTGGATTGCCTTTTATGGCTGTCAACTACCACAGGGTTGATATGGGAGACGGTGTAGAAATATTTTAATAATGCATACATTCATTGGGGAGGTAGCACTGCTTGTGGATCTCAATTGCTTGTGGCGTTTTGAGGAGACTGGCAGATACAGTAGGTTCCGTGTCAAAACACGAGTGATTTCTGGCTATTTTGGACAAGTATGTGTGTGCCTTCCTTGATGAGTTTGGCTATCAAACCAATTTTTTAAAAAGGGGGGAGGGTTATTTTTATTTTATTTGGGGAGTCAAATAATGGCCAGATCTTTTTGTCAGCCAGTTTCGCAGCAACAGAACAGCAATAAAGACACTTTAATATTCACAAAGTGAGCTCCATTATTAAAAACGATGCAAGTTAATTTGCTGTTAGGAACGAGGGACCTAATTTAATGGAACTAATAACTCTGTGCAAGCATGAGAGCAAGGCAGTCAGTATTCTAGTCCTCATTCATTTGCTCTTTGGGCTTGATAGTAAGCATATTGTATCCAGTTGCATTTTCGTTTTTAAGGGGTGTCCCATTTCCCACAAAACAATGCACTATATAGAGAAAATTCAATATTTCAGCTGTTTCCTCCTCTGGCTAGCCATTTCCTGCCAACCCATTGCCCCATTGCTCTACCATCTCCAACCACAGTGCTTGAAATGCAACTTGACTCAAGCCATTACTTTACTGTACATTCAGAGCCCTCCTTGTACCTTATCTAGAGACGTTTGTCAGTGTTAGGCTCCCTCGTAACTGGTTCTTAACAGTTTTGTGGTCAGGCCACAAAACTGGCTTCACAAAATACTGGCTTCACCAGTAATGGGTTTTACAGAATTTCTTCCAAAGACAAAATCTGTGCTGGGTCAGTTCATCACAAGTCAGGAGCAAAGTCTGCCCCATTCTGTTTCCGTGTGGATTTTTAAAGAAAAATCCCCATATCCTTTACAGTTTTGTGTATATACTTTACATAAACTGCTTACAGAGTTTTGTCAGTCCAGTAGTATATAAATCAGGTCAAACAGAAAATAAATATATATGCTCAGAAGTTTTCGAGGTGAAAAAACCCACTTGTTAGGTTGTCCAAAGCAGTGCTTTTTTTCTTTTTTAAAAAATGTTTAAAGGTACTACTCTCATTTCGACTCAAGAAAATTACAAATCGGGGAAAATAAAGACAGTAAATGAACAAAAGTATAAAGATTCAGAAAATGTTTAGGGGTATGCGTACCCCTGCATCCCCCCAGAAAAAAGCACTGGGCCAAAGTATTCCCAGCTAACCAAGAATGGCAAACTACTGCATGGAGCTCCCATTACCACAGATGTTGAAATCAATACAGGAAGTCCTCCCTGGTAGCTATTCACAGAATCATTTGTTGTTGTTGTTGTTTAGTCGTATCTGACTCTTCGTGACCCCGTGGACCAGAGCACACCCGGCACTCCTGTCTTCCACTGCCTCCCGCAGTTTGGTCAAACTTATATGGTCAAACTCATAACTTCGTAGCTTCGAGAACACTGTCGAACCATCTTGTCCTCTGTCGTCCACTTCTCCTTGTGCCCTCCATCTTTCCCAACATGAGGGTCTTTTCTAGGGAATCTTCTCTTCTCATGAGGTGGTCAAAGTATTGGAGACTCAGCTTCACGATCTGTCCTTCCAGTGAGCACTCAGGACTGATTTCCTTCAGAATGGAGAGGTTTGATCTTCTTGCAGTCCATGGGACTCTCAAGAGTCTCCTCCAGCACCATAATTCAAAAGCATCAATTCTTCAGTGATCAGCCTTCTTTATGGTCCAGCTCTCACTTCCATACATCACTACTGGGGAAACCATAGCTTTAACTATACGGACTGTTGTTGGCAAGGTGATGTCTCTGCTTTTTAAGATGCTGTCTAGGTTTGTCATTGCTTTCCTCCCAAGAAGCAGGCATCTTTTAATTTTGTGACTGCTGTCACCATCTGCAGTGATCATGGAGCCCAAAAAAGTAAAATCTCTCACTGCCTCCATTTCTTCCCCTTCTATTTGCATAGAATTGTAGGATATCTAGTCCAGTCCCCTGCAATGCAGAAATCTTTTGCCCAGCTTGGTACTTGAACCCATAACCCTGAGATTAAAAACCTCATGCTCTACCAACTGAGCTATTCCTCCTCATTAGTGTTATTCAGAGTATTTGTACCCTGCTCTTCAGCCAAAAAAGTTCTCTGAGTAACTTACATACAATCAATAAAAGCAAGACAGTTCCTGCCTGCAGGCTTATGATCTGAAAAACCACAACACACAAGGGGAAAGGGACGGGGTAAATAAATAAAATAAAATAAAACTCAGGCACCAGTTCTTAAACAGTTGTTCTTATGATGACCATCTTGCACCGTTCAGGGGTAGGGGTTGCCAGAACAAGCTGGCCTTTCAGCAGAGCTGAACAGTAAGCACTGCTTTCCATCTCTCCCAATGGTGGAACAGGTCTTGGTCTTCTTAGATATTTTACGTTGTTTTTTTTAAAAAAGTGTTTTTTTGATTATTTTTCCAATATATCCCCAATAATAGCCGCATTATAGCAATAACAGGGACACGGGTGGTGCTATGGGTTAAACCACAGAGCCTAGAACTTGTCGATCAGAAGGTCAGCGGTTCAAATGCCCCGACAGGGTGAGCTCCCGTTGCTCGGTCCCTGCTCCTGACAACCTAGCAGTTTGAAAGCACAAAGTGCAAGTAGATAAATAGGTACCGCTCTGGTGGGAAGGTAAGCGGAATTTCCGTGCGCTGCTCTGGTTCTCCAGAAGCGGCTTAGTCATGCTGGCCACATGACCCGGAAGCTGTATGCCGGCTCCCTTGGCCAATAAAGCGAGATGAGCGCCGCAACCCCAGAGTCGGTCACGACTGGACCTAATGGTCAGGGGTCCCTTTACCTATAGCAATAACAATTATTTTATGTAATTTTACATATTTTTGTTCCATTTCCTCTTAGAGCGTTGCCACACAAACTATACAAAATGCATGTAAATATGTACATTTCCCTGTAAGAGTGGTTCCACCTCATCAAGACCCATCGCTCCGAGCAGGTGATTTCAACACTCATGGCACTGTCGGGAGCCCTCTGTACTAGCTAGCTGCTCTTAGGATGCTGAAACTGCCCTCCTATTTCTTTGGTTATCTATAGTTTATCAAGGTTTTTACAGTACTGCAATAAAACAGCGCAGTTCCTTCGTCCCACCTAGATCCCTTGTCTCCATCTGCTTTCATACCCTTTTTAGTTACAGCACTTTCGTTTTATTTATTTAATAATCGCCTACCACACACATCCCAAGGTGATGAGTGCAAAATGCAATAAGAGACAGCTAAAAAAAAAAGGCATTTTAAAACAATACAGAAAATAGCAGCAGATAAAAAAACCCAGAATGCCAAGTAGACACCCACGATAGAGACCTAGTCATCCAGAGAAGAAGGCTTGTTGGAACAAAAAATGTCTCCAGCTGTTCCCAGGAAGTGGGCGCATGTATTATCTCGAATGCTGTTCCACAGAACAGGGCAGCCAGACTAAAAGTCCTGCTCCATGTTGCCGTGGAAAGGGCTTCGAAGACCTTTGCAACTTGTAGGAGAAGATGACCCATAGACAGAGGTGATGTACTGAGTATATAAGGAATAAGATGGTCTCTCGAGTACATTTCTGATGTTCAGTTGTTGTGTTATGCAGAGCTTAGGTTCACATGCTCAGATAAAGATTAGGGGAAATGCTGTGTTGGGGTCACATGTTAACAACTGTTAAGTTAGAGAAGTTTCCATTTCTGCATTGTGCCACCCGCTTCTTCTAGTTGCGGGTACGGCTCGGTTCCAGAGTTCTGGAAATGTGCTCCAAAATCCCTTACAAGCTTGACTTTTCATGTAGTTTGTGGAGCAGAATTATGGAGGAGGAGATCTTGTATCCAATTTCCCATGCTTGGTGCAACCAAGGCTTTCCAGTGCTAGAATGACTCATTTTGAAACGAGACTGGTAGCTTTCAGACCACCTTGTATGAAAATCCATAAGAGAGAGGGAATCTGGCAATGCACAGAATCTGGGGTGAGGCTATACCCTGGTTCCCATATTGGAGGGGGCAGGTTGAATCAGGTGTGTCTGCTTCAGAATCATGGCATGATGGATTCATCCTCCATCTTATGTAAGGTGGTTGGATCTGTACTTGGTCAAGGTTGCCATCATGGAGCAGAGATCTGAATCCTGTCTTTCCTAGTTCAGACAACACTCTGCAAGCCACCTCCCATTGGTTTAACATTACTTGAATGACTTTGTTGGAAATTTGTTTGGCATTCTCAACAACAACAGCAACAATATTACCTTGGCAGTTGTAATGATGTCAAGCAGATCCATTATACAGTGGTACCTCGGGATGCAAACGGGATCCGTTCCGGAGCCTCATTTGCACCCCGAAGCGAATGTAACCCGTGTTCGCGCATCTGCGCGTACGCGAGTCATGTTTTGGCGCTTCTGCGCATGCGTGTGATGTCATTTTGATGGTCTGCGCATGCGCGCAAGGCGAAACCAGGAAGTAACACGCTCCGTTACTTCTGGGTCGCCGCGGAGTGCAACCCGAATTTGCCTAACCCGAAGCGTATTCATCCCGAGGTATGACTGTACTGGACCAATGTGGGGATTTGTTTATTTCTTGGAGAAGTTGTATGATTGCTATGAAAGCCCTCGTTGCTCCAGTTTATTTAACACATTGTAAGAGCTGCATAGTAATAAATAGCTTTTAGAGTAATAAGAGTATTTTGCACAATGTCATTTATTACAAACTGTGGTTTTTTAAAAAAATCAATCATTTTGGGTTGGAGCTTGGATTCTTGTTATTATTATTTTTATAAAAATAGAATGCTAGGTCAGTTTAAGTGTGGATAACATTCAGAACAGGCCCTGAAAAAGCTCAATATTTTGTTTTAAAATTACATTATTCAGAAAAAAGGACAATGCAATTGTTGTAGATACCACTGTGCAAAACCCTCTAGCAGAATCCAGGGATTTTCCAGATTCATTGCTCAGAATATTTGGCAACCGCAGAAACTCTGCAGCAGCCTTCGCTAAGCTAGTACCCTCCAGGTATCTTGGGCTACAACTCACATCACTCCCAGCCCTAGCACTTGATTGGCAAAGGCTGCTCTACAGAATGTCTCGGATAATTTCCTGCCCGAAATTGGATGGACACCCAGATGCAAGGCACCATCCTTGTCTTTCATCGAGACACAAATCAGTGAGATAGACATTTCCATTCTTCACCCCTTGACTGGCTAGCACAACAGTTTCCAGATCTAGCTCCTGATGGAAACTAAATCAAATAGGGTGTGGGTTTTGGATAACCGCAGACAACAGAACTACAAGGGCGACTTCAGAAACCTAACCTTCCAGAGTCTCTAAATATTACTGCAACCCACATTCATTTTCTAAGTGCAGTTGTGCCAAATAAGTTGTGCCAACTCCAAGGGACAGCTCCAAGGTTTACTGCCAGTGTCCTCAGCTGATATTTCATCTGCCATCAAAACGATCTTCTTCTTCTTCTGTATTGTCGCTGCGGTCTCCATGAGTCAAAGTTTACTATTTGTTATAAAGCATGGGGAACAGGTGAAAGTTGTGTTGCGATTGCAATAGATCACCTGGCTGGTGATTCAAGCTGGCCGAAGAAGCACTTCAGAAGGGAAAAGGGTGGGAATCATGTATTTGACCTGTTACCACTTATCATGATGGGTGAGCTTATGATATATACCGTATTTTTCGCTCCATAAGACACACCTGAACATAAGACGCACCTAGTTTTTAGAGGGGGAATGCAAGGGGAAAAAATTCTTTAAAGGGAGCGCTGAGCAGAGGCTGTATGCATCCCAGGCTATGCTCAGTGCTCCCTTTCACAAGCCGCGCGGAGCGTGTGTACGGTGTTTGCAGGCTTTCCCCAAGGAGGGAGAGGGCAGCCCATCACACTGATGTGTGGCATTTTAGTGTATTTTTGGTCTCTGTGGAAGCCACCCAGAGTGGCTGGGGAAACGGGAAACCCAGCCAGATGGGCGGGGTACAAATAATAAATTATTATTATTATTATTATTATTATTATTATTATTATTATTATTAATTATTATTATTATTATTATTATTCTCCCTCCTCGGGGAAAAGCCCCCAAGAGCCACACACACACTCCGCGTGGCTCTTTAAAGGGAGCGCAGTTCTTGGGGGCATTTCCGGGAGGTGGGGGAAGGGACTGAGGGGCTAAGCCAGAAGCTAGAACAGCAAGAGCTGTGCAGCGATCCCTCTCGCTGTTCTGGCGTAGCCGCATGAAGCCTCCTCAGGGCAGCGGGATGAAGGCTCCCCGTGCCCTGAAGAGGCTTTGCACGGCTAAGCCAGAAGCTAGAACAGCCAGAGGGAGCGCTGCACAGCGATCCCTCTCATTGTTCTGGCTTCTGGGATAGCTGCGCAGCCTGCATTCACTCCATAAGACGCACACACACTTCCCCTTACCTTTTAGGAGGGAAAAAGTGTGTCTTATAGAGCAAAAAATACGGTAAGTCAGGGACAGGAAGTCTGTGGTCCTCCAGATGTTGTTGAACTACATCTCCCATCATCCCTGGCCATTGGCCATGCTGGTTGGAGTTGATGGAAGTTGTAGCCCCACAGCATCTTTGTGTAAGTAAGTTTTTAAGATCATTCTTAGAGAATTCTTGGGGAAAGAGTCGGGCTGCCTCTGAGCTTATCCTCATGAGAGATGGAGGCGGAGAGGCCTGTAAGGATTGGGTGAAATGCCCTCTTCAGAAGAGGAAACATCCTGAATTGCTTCAGAGCATGCTCACACCTGTCCATTGCTGCTAGAGAGACTGGGAAATGTATTGTTAAATCTATTTAACAGATTGAGCTGGGGGAGATTGGGAATGCCGTTTCCTAAGCTCTGAAGCAGTAATAGATACTTCTAGCATTAGTGTCTGTCTGCATTTTAATGAGAAACTACCTAAATGGTCCCACACCTGATGTCATACAATGTGATTACACCTTATGTGCATTTAGCTTGTGCAGTTACAACCTTGCAAGGCTGAAGGCTGGCTGGCTGAAGCCACACAAATTAAATGTACACAAAGTTTCCCTGGTGTGAAAAGAGCTTACTAGGCATAGCCCATCTCTGGGATGGTAGAGAAGCTCATGCCATGATAAATTTGTCAGACTTTTCAGTGCCACAAGACTATTTTCAAAAAATGAAAGTCCAGACAGAAAAGTTGCTGGTTGGGCTTTCTATTGAAAAGTTGTTGAGCTTTATTTATTTATTTTGGGGGACAAATTCATAATTCACAAAAAAATAGAAGTTTTGGAGTTATTTTCAAAGGAAATAGCCAAAAATGACACTGTCAACATGGATTGCCATACACCCAGCTATCCCGTAAAGGTAAAGGTAAAGGGACCCCTGGCCATTAGGTCCAGTCGTGGCCGACTCTGGGGTTGCAGTGCTCATCTCACTTTATTGGCCAAGGGAGCTGCCGTACAGCTTCCTGGTCATGTGGCCAGCATGACTAAGCCGCTTCTGGTGAACCAAAGCAGAGCATGGAAACGCCAGTTACCTTCCTGCCGGAGTGGTACCTATTTATCTACTTGCACTTTGACGTGCTTTCGAACTGCTAGGTTGGCAGGAGCAGGGACCGAGCAACAGGAGCTCACCCTGTCGTGAGGATTCGAACTGCCGATCTTCTGATTGACAAGTCCTAGGCTCTGTGGTTTAACCCACAGTGCCACCCGCGTCCCTTAGCTATCCCATAGATTTTTGCAATTTCCACCCAGATTGACCCAGATTGACCAGTTGGTCAACCAAAGACCTGAACTAGTATAAGACAGCTTCCTGCTTTCCAGAGGGATCACTGTGCTGCAGCAAAAGTACTCAAAGATGCTGGACATATCCAGAATAGTGCAGTCGGAAACAGTGTCTGGGTGGAAATAGCTATCCCATACAAACTGGTCGATCTGGAGTAGAGGCATTGAGGAGAAGCCTCTGACATGGTTCTCTGGCTATCTTTGAACCATGCCTTTTAGATACCTGTCCTTAGCGTCTCTGCACAGATCCTAGAACACCTGGCAACAGAGAAATGTCAGCTTGCAATAGTGGTGACAGCTAAGGGGTACAAAATCAGGATGCTTCTCAACTGCATGCATCTGTGCCTACCTTGCAATTCATGAGTTTCACCTGGAATTTTTTGCTAGGTCAGTGCATTTAAAGCTGCAGCCATAGGGACCTATTTGTTAATTTCAGTTTCTTCAATTGTTTTCATTCCTCCAGTCCTAAATTTAGTTCTTCACATTTCCACAACAATTTGCGGCTTGTTTATTTTTAAATCCTCAGGGAAATTTGTAAGCTTTCTAGGGCAAATTTCTCCTAATAAACACATTCTCACACATTTTTTTGCAAATATATACATTTCCCTTAAAATAATGCATTTCTTTATGTTTTTATTTGTGTGTGTTGTGGCATCATCATGCATTTTTAATACACACTTTTCCCTAGCACACACATTTTTGGAAGACACTGTTTAGCTGAAGAACTGCGTTGCAAAATCCGCGAAAGTGCTGATTTTGAAGGATAGTGGCATTTTGTGTTGGTCCAGGAACTGCAGGTTAGGTAGCTTTCCATTAAAATGCCTAATAATAATAATAATAATAATAGCAGCTACACAATCAGGACTGGTCTGCATCATACACTTAAAGCACACTCAACACACATACAAAGCACATGGCCACCTGAAGAATCCTGGGAATTGTAGTTTGTTAAGGGTCCTAGGAAATTGTAGTTCTGTCTGTGGAAACTACAGTTCTCAAGACTCTTTGTCTAAGTCACATGCTTTAAATGTGCACTGAATGTGCTTTGCACACAAAGCCCGGATCTGCTCTCAGTGCTCTTAAATTGCCAGCTCCCTCGTCCCTTTTCTTCCAGGACCCATCAGGTGACCACACATACCGCCTTCTCCACCTTTTTGCAGAGAGCTCCTGCTTTCGGTTTACTCTACGCTTCCCTCTGCATTGATTAATGCAACCCAGTAGTAATTAGCTGACTAGGCTGTCAGCTTGTCAGACCACATTGATTTCATTCAGGCCTTGTTAACTTTTCCTCCCTCTGGCAATTTCACCCCAGCAGCCACCTTTGCTCGTGACAATTTGGCAGCAAGTCTGCAATCCGAAAGAGGTGGGAAGTTCCCTTTGAATCATAGAATCATAGAGTTGGAAGAGACCACAAGGGCCATCGAGTCCAACCCCCTGCCAAGCAGGAAACACCATCAGAGCACTCCTGACATATGGTTGTCAAGCTTCTGCTTAAAGACCTCCAAAGTAGGAGACTCCACCACACTCCTGGGCAGCAAATTCCACTGTCGAACAGCTCTTACTGTCAGGAAGTTCTTCCTAATGTTTAGGTGGAATCTTCTTTCTTGTAGTTTGGATCCATTGCTCCGTGTCCGCTTCTCTGGAGCAGCAGAAAACAACCTTTCTCCCTCCTCTATGTGACATCCTTTTATATATTTGAACATGGCTATCATATCACCCCTTAACCTCCTCTTCTCCAGGCTAAACATGCCCAGCTCCCTTAGCCGTTCCTCATAAGGCATCGTTTCCAGGCCTTTGACCATTTTGGTTGCCCTCCTCTGGACACGTTCCAGTTTGTCAGTGTCCTTCTTGAATTGTGGTGCCCAGAACTGGACACAGTACTCCAGGTGAGGTCTGACCAGAGCAGAATACAGTGGCACTATTACTTCCCTTGATCTAGATGCTATACTCCTATTGATGAGGCCCAGAATTGCATTGGCTTTTTTAGCTGCCGCGTCACACTGTTGGCTCATCTCAAGTTTGTGGTCAACCAAGACTCCTAGATCCTTTTCACATGTACTGCTCTCAAGCCAGGTGTCACCCATCTTGTATTTGTGCCTCTCATTTTTTTTTTGCCCAAGTGCAATACTTTACATTTCTCCCTGTTAAAATTCATCTTGTTTGTTTTGGCCCAGTTTTCTAATCTGTCAAGGTCGTTTTGAAGTGTGATCCTGTCCTCTGGGGTGTTAGCCACCCCTCCCAGTTTGGTGTCATCTGCAAATTTGATCAGGATGCCCTTGAGTCCATCATTCAAGTCGTTGATAAAGATGTTGAATAAGACCAGGCCCAAGACAGAACCCTGTGGCACCCCACTAGTCACTCTTCTCCAGGATGAAGAGGAACCATTGATGAGCACCCTTTGGGTTCGGTCAGTCAGCCAGTTACAAATCCACTGAGTGGTAGCATAGTCAAGACCGCATTTTACCAGCTTCTTTACAAGAATATCATGGGGCACCTTGTCAAATGCCTTGCTGAAATCAAGGTAGGCTATATCCACTGAGTTCCCTTCATCTACCAGGCTTGTAATTCTGTCAAAAAAACGAGATCAGGTTAGTCTGACATGACTTATTTTTCAGAAATCCATGCTGACTATTGGTGATCACAGCATTCCTTTCTAGGTGCTCACAGACTGTTTTCTTAATGATCTGCTCCAGAATCTTCCCTGGTATTGATGTCAGATGTTTGAAAGTGGCTTCTGGGTGGAAGAATGGGAAGAGAAGCAGTAGGAAGCCTTAGTAGATGTGGGACCCTAGCAGAAGGACAGGTGGGGTGATGGACCACTTATCCTGGGTACATTCTTGGCATGGGCACCGTGAGAATGTTCAGGGAGGCAGGAGAGGATATATTGTTTATTAATATCCTTCCTAACTTGCACTAGCAAGCTCCTTTACTTAGCAGAGTTTACATTCCCCTTTTACATGCACAGCAGATAGCTGGTTGCAGGCTTGTGTAAGCCTTTCACCAGGGCATAGCTGTCAACTTTTCCCTTTTCTTGCGAGGAATCCTGTTCGGAATAAGGGAATTTCCCTTTAAAAAGGGGAAAAGTTGACAGCTATGCACCAGGGGCCAGCAAACTTTTTCAGCAGGGGGCCGGTCCACTGTCCCTCAGACCTTGCGGGGGGCCGGACTATATTTTGAAGGAAAAAAATGAACAAATTTCTATGCCCCACAAATAACTCAGAGATGCATTTTAAATAAAAGGACACATTCTACTCATGTAAAAAACACGTGGATTTAGAAGGCGATTGGGCCAGATCCAGCCCCCGGGCCTTAGTTTGCCTACCCATGCCTTTCACTATTAAGTTCCTGGTAAGTTCCCTTATATCCCTCTAAAAAGAATAAACATGCCACAATCTTGTTTAAAGTGTATAAAAGAAGTTTACTTACATCAGGCAGAGCACAGTGTGGATCCCTTAAGGCAGACTTAGTTACAAAATATATACGTGGATCTATATCCCATAGGGGGGTAATCCCAGTGTCCTCTGTTGGCTGAAAGTTTACATTCCCCTTTTACATGCACAAGAGATAGCTGGTTGCAGGCTTGTGTAAGCCTTTCACCAGGGGTCAGCAAACTTTTTCAGCAGGGGGCCAGTCCACCGTCTGGCTGAAAACTAACAGAGCGTTTCTAGCTAAAAAGCTGCTCCAACGACGGAGGAAGTCAGAGAGAGAGTGTGTGCAGCATGCCTTGTCCTTTTGTTACTTGGACAGGTAAGGTCACACCCTCCTCTAGTCACATGCAAAGGAAGGATGTTCCAGCCAGGAGGAAACAGGAAGTTTTTGACTGGCTGGACCAAACATTCCCCCGCATGTCCACTCTAGGAAAACAAGGAATGTTGTGCTTGACTTGTCTCAGTGGATTACATCCCACAGACACAGGCATGGATGAAACGATGTGGGAGTAGCAATTGCAAACATTAGCGAACAGCTTTGGAGGTGGTAGGATTAAGGGATGCTTCGGGTTCATCCCAAAGGCATTTTAGGAGGGGCTCAGTATTCGTGGCAAGACTTTATTTCAAATTTTTCCACACTGTCCTTCAATTCAGAATTCCCAAACTACTCTTCTCCAAACCCCTCACACACCCATTTAGCCACCAAGAACACAGAATTTGGCCACTTGTGGAAGATGTCAGTGGGAAAGGTAAAGGTAAAGGTTCCCCTGACCATTAGGTCCAGTCATGGACGACTCTGGGGTTGTGGCGCTCATCTCACTCTATAGGCCGAGGGAGCCGGCGTACAGCTTCCGGGTCATGTGGCCAGCATGACTAAGTCACTTCTGGTGAACCAGAGCAGCGTACGGAAATGCTGTTTACCTTCCCGCCAGAGTGGTACCTATTTATCTACTTGCACTTTGGCGTGCTTTCGAACTGCTAGGTTGGCAGAAGCAGGGACCGAGCAATGGGAGCTCACCCCGTCGCAGGGATTCGAACCGCTGACCTTCTGATCGGCAAGCCCTAGGCTCTGTGGTTCAGACCACAGCACCACCTGCGTCCCTACCAGTGGGAAATGTAGCCACCTCTAACTTCCCGATTTCAGAGTCCAGCCCCTGCTAAATTCTTTTCTTTTGCAGTTCAAACCTCCTTCCAGGGACGCTCCTCTTCCTGACGCTGCCCACTCCGCTTGGCATTTTCCAACCTGGCTTGGTTGTGGCACAAAATCATAATCATAAAGGGCAAGCGTACGGTCTGTTGTTTGAATAACATTCCGCGCTTTATTGACAGCTGGCGCCCAACAAGGATGACATTTCTCTCAGGATCAACACAAGCTGGGATCTCTTTCTCTTCCTGGCATGATCTTTCTCCCTCACTCCTTCTCCCCCCCCACACACACACACACCAGATGATGCCTCAGCCAACTCAGCCAACACTCAGTCAGTCCTATTTGGTTAGGTTCTTCAGGAATGGCTATGCAGTGCCCTGAATAAATTATCAGGCTAAGCAACAAAAAAACAGAGCAATCATGAATGTGGATGGGTGAATCACTCTATTTCCAGTTTATCACCTGTGTGTTCTTCCATAAGTCCATTTTCATTTGTTTCTGCATTAACCTGAGATTAAAAACAAACCACACATCTCAGTGTGTATTTTTAAGTGTACCGTATTTTTCGTACCATAGGGCGCACCGGACCACAGGGCGCACCTAGTTTTGGGAGGCGGAAAACAAGAAAACATTATTCTGAACCCCAGAAGCCAGAACAGCAAGAGGGATCTGGCTTCTGGGATACCGTGTGGCTGTTCTGGCTTCTGGGGTAACCCCGCCAAGCCTCTTCAGGGCAGCGGGATGAAGGCTCCCCCTGCCCAAAGAGGCTGTGCAGGGCTAAAGCAGAAGCCAGAACAGACGCATCACTGAAGGGGCACTGCACCTTCTCTCTCTGTGTGCAGCGCCCCTCCTTCACAGGAAAGGTGCTGCGCAGAGAGGGAGAAGGCGCAGCACCCATCAGCGAAGCTGGAGAAGGAACAGAAGGAGACCCTTCTGTTCCTCCTCGGGCTTCGCTGGACAGGCGCGTCGCCGCGAGGCCAAGGAGCCTGCATTCGCTCCATAGGACGCACACACATTTCCCCTTCATTTTTGGAGGGGGAAAAGTGTGTCCTATAGAGCGAAAAATACGGTATTTTATCTCAAAATTCACATTGGTTGGTTTGTTGCAATTATATCCCACGTTTTCTTCCAAGGAGCTGGAGGTGGTGTGCATGGTTCTTTTCCGTCCTCATTTAATCCTCACAACAACCTTGTGAGGTCGGTTAGGTTGAGAGGGAGTGACTGGCCCAAGGCCACCCTGGGAACTTCATGGCTTAGTGGGGATTCAAACCCTGGTCTCCCATGCCCTGTTCCAACCCTCTAGTCACTACACCACCCTGGCTATTTAGAAAAAAATATTTTGAAATATTTCAAAATACTTTCCTATTCTCTGAATATGGGTTTATGTGAAGTTAACATACCTTCCCGCCAGAGCAGTACCTATTTATCTACTTTATCTATTTATCTACTATTTATCTACTTGCACTTTGAAGTTATTTTCTTGCAATATAGTAATAATAATAATAATAATAATAATAATAATAATAATAATAATAATTTATTTGTACCCCATCCATCTGACTGGGTTTCCCCAGCCACTCTAGGCGGCTTCCAACAAAGATTAAAAATTCATTAAAATCTCACACATTAAAACTTCCCCGAACAAGGCTGCCTTCAGATGTCTTCTAAATGTCAGGTAGTTCTTTATCTCTTTGACACCTGGTGGGAGGGCGTTCCAGAGGGCGGGTGCCACCACCGAGAAGGCCCTCTGCCTGATTCCCTGTAACCTTGCTTCTTGCAGTGAGGGAACTGCCAAAAGGCCCTCAGAGCTGGACCTCAGTGTCCGGGCAGAACGATGGGAGTGGAGATGCTCCTTCAGGTACACTGGGCCGAGGCCGTTTAGGTTTTCTGAGAACTCTGTTGAAAGATTTGGGATTTGGGAAGTGTGAAAGGTGGTGGAGATCTAAACCCCAATCTGCACATCAGCCAAATAAAGTGCCAAGAACAGGTCCCTCAATTTTGGCAAGAGCAAGGAGAATCAGGAAATGATATAAAAAGGCAGGGGAGCATTCCCTATGGTCTGTTATTATTGAATCAAATTATAGACAGCCTAACATAAAGATAGCTCTAATCGGCTTACAAAATAAATTTAAACACAAAGCTGAAGGGCAAATAAAATTAAACGAATACTCTCTACACAGTGTGTGGTTACACTGTGGAACTCACTTCCGCAGGAGGCAAAAATGGCTCCAAGGATAGATGTTTTTAGAAGAGGGTTAGGCAAATTCATGGAGGATAACAAAAAAGGGAGGATAAAGGAATCGTGGGCTACTAGTGATGATGGCTTTGCTCTGCCTCCACTGCCACCCCAAACACACACCATTGCTGATGAATACACTAGAGGCCTTATTCTTAACAGGGTTTCTTCACGTCCCTGCAAAAGATTGGAAAATCTTTGAATCTCCCTGCTTATTAGCGATGTGCGGCGTTACGTCTGAGAGCACAACGCCCAAGCCGTTTACCAAGCACAAATTGCTTTGCTATCCCCACGGAGTTTGCTTCGTGGAGAGTAAGGACATAGTAATTGTTAATGAATAGCACGGCATTAAGATAGCTCTCTGGGTCCGTTTTATTTACTATAATTATGCAGAATGGCCTGTTAAGACCGACAAAAATGTGCAGGAAAGGGGCTTTTAAACTTCTCCAAGCGGGCTTCCAATGAGCTGGTGCTTTTACATGCTCTGCAATCTGGAGTTATCCGATTGAGCACAGGATAGGAAAAAAGAAAATATGAAACAAGATGTTGGTTAGAGCAAAAGGCTGTAAGAGCTTTCCAAGTCTATTTTTTAAGAAAAGAAAGAAGAAAACCAGCTTTTTATTGCTTTATTGATATTTATAGATCTGGTGGTATCAGTGTACAGTGGTACCTCTGGTTACATATGCTTCAGGTTACAGACTCCGCTAACCCAGAAATAGTACCTCGGGTTAAGAAATTTGCTTCAGGATGAGAACAGAAATCGTGCTGCGGCAGCACGGCAGCAGCAGGAGGCCCCATTAGCTAAAGTGGTGCTTTAGGTTAAGAACAGTTTCAGGTTAAGAACAGACCTCCGGAACAAATTAAGTACTTAACCCGAGGTACCACTGTACAGAGGAACTTAGAAACAAAATTTCAGCATGGAGGGGAATGGCAAAAGGTTGTTCTTCACACAGAATGGTGGCACTGGAAGGGACCCTGAGCTCATCTAATCCAACCCCCCTGCAGTGCAGGAATTTCAGCTAAATGCAGGAATGGTGTATCTCTCTACCAGTGGCGTAGCGTGGGTTCTCAGCACCCGGGGCAAGGCAAGTAATTTGCGCCCCCTAACCCATGGATTTTAGCACTCGAGTCTCTTCCACGCCCCCCCAGATGTTGCGCCAGGTGCGGCAGGCCCCCCCTGCACCCCCCACGCTACGCCACTGCTCCCACCACAAGTCTTCAGGACAGCCATCCGAAGGCTGGCGCGGGGAGAAGGTCTCTCCGCCCCACCACCAGGCTTCGGAGCAGCCTTCCGAAGCCTGGCGGCGTAGAGCCCTCCTCCCACCGCCAGGCTTCGGAGCAGCCTTCCGAAGGCTGGCGGTGGGGCGGAGAGCCCTCCTCCCGCCGCCAGGCTTCGGAGCAGCCTTCCGAAGGCTGGCGGTGGGGCGGAGAGCCCTCCTCCCGCCGCCAGCCTTCGGAGCATCCTTCCGAAGCCTGGCGGCGGGAGGAGGTCTCTCTGCCCCACCGCCAGGCTTCGGAGGAGGTCCAAGGACAGTGGGGAAGACACGCTGCGCTTCCCCGCTGTCCCGGAGATTTCCCTATGGACTTTTGTCTTGCGAAGGGCCGGCCAAACGCGCCCCCCCAATGTTGCGCCCGGTGCGGCCGGCACCCCCCATGCTACACCACTGCTCTCTACAAACACAAGGGATGTTCACACGTTGCATTAAACAAGTGTATTTTCAGGAGAACGTCTAAGGAAAATCAGAAGATGTGGAATTGTGGAGAATAGAATGGGAAGATCAGAGATGGGGGGAAACCAAAACTGCCATGATTCCACGGTCCTAACTCAGAAGTGGTGTTTGGCTTTTGCTGAAAGACAGAGAGAACCTCTGAAAATCCATCACAGCCTCTGTCTAAGCCAGTGGGCACTGAAGTTACAGCAGCATGGAGCCTACAAGCTTCTCTATTCTCCCATTATAGCCCAGCACGTGTCCTAAGGGCCAGCCCTTGATGTTTCGCTCACGTCCCCAAAACAAGAGCCTCGCCAACTTCTTCTCACTCAGGAGAGGAGAGCAAGCTGAGCCCTTTTGCAGCAGAAAGCACCATCTGCATCCAGGTCCCGGTATGCCGCTGGCTCGGGTGCCTGGCTCAGAGAAACATGACAGTGAGAGCCAAGTGTCAGTTCTCGTTACATTAAACACTGAGAGATGATAGGGGAATTGTTGAGCAAAGAATGACACCTGTCTGGTGTTCCTTTTCCCAGAGATGCTCCCCTGTTGGAGCCAGAATCACAGATGCTTCCCCTCAACTCTGCTGCCAAAGAACCCCCAAACCATTTAGGATTCCCAGCGATGGTGCAGGAGACCCAGCTGATGTCCTGCCTGGGAATAAATGCACCCCCACCCGACACATAGAAATCCTGTTTAGGTGGGAGATCTTAGGAGTGTGGGTCCTTCTGACAGAAGGGCAGGGATTGGTGAGCTAAAGCTTCCAAAAATATTGCCCCCTGCAAATAGAAACAGTTTATGCTGTTTATGCTGTTGTTTCAATGTGGTTGGACAGTGTTCTCGAAGCTACCAGCATGAGTTTGACCAAACTGCGGGAGGCAGTGGAAGACAGGAGTGCCTGGCGTGCTCTGGTCCATGGGGTCACGAAGAGTCGGACATGACTAAACAACTAAACAACAACAAAATGACTCTCAGCATCCTTAACAAACAGCGCTTACCAAGATCCTTTGGGGGAAGCCTAAAGTTTTCAAGTAAAACAGTCTGGTTAACAGCATACCCTCCAACATTTCTCTGATGAAAATCAGGATGTCCTGTTCCATTATTATTATTATTATTATTATTATTATTATTATACTCCATCCATCTGACTGGGCTGCCCCTGCCACTCTAGGTGGCTTCCAACATACAGTGGTACCTCGGGTTAAGAACTTAATTCATTCTGGAGGTCCGTTCTTAAACTGAAACTGTTCTTAACCTGAAGCACCACTTTAGCTAATGGGGCCTCCCTCTGCCGCACGATTTCTGTTCTCATCCTGAAGCAAAGTTCTTAACCCGAGGTAGTATTTCTGGGTTAGCAGAGTCTGTAACCTAAAGTGTCTGTAACCCGAAGCATCTGTAACCTGAGGTACCTCTGTATATAAAAACATAATGAAACATTAAAGGTTTACAAAACTTCCCTATACAGTGGCACCTCTGGATAAGAACAGGATCCGTTTCAGAGCCCCGTTTGCATTCAGAAGCGAATGCAACCTGCGTCTGCGCGTCTGCGCGTCTGCGCGTGCGCAGGTCGTGATTTGCCGCTTCCGTGCATGTTTGTGATGTCATTTTGACCATCTGCGCATGCACGGAGCGCAACCCGAAAACACTCAACCTGAAGCAATTTCAACCCGAGGTATGACTGTATCTTCAGATGTCTTCTAAAGGTTGTATAGATACTTTTCTCTTTGGCTCAAGGGTCGCATAACTCCACAGCCTCCAATATTTCTCCAGTGAAAATAGGGGCATCCTGAGGAAAAGTGGGACATTCTGGGATCAAATCAGAAACTGTTAATTTGGGACTGTCCCTGGAAAATAGGGACACCTGGAGGGTCTCTAACTGCTTTGAGACCTTTATCGGCCACTTTTGCTGTTGTGGCTGCAGTTTGCATCTTTTAAAAGTCACAACTTCCCCCAAAGAAACATGGGAACTTTGATTCATTAAGGGTGTTGAGTATTTTTAGGAGACCCTGAGCAATCTACAGCTCCCATGATATTTCTTGAGGAGAGATGCAACTATTTAAATTATACAAATGTGTTTCAGATGTAGGGCATAGATGCAGCCTATATTAAGTTGTAACTTTCCCCATCACCGGTAAGGAAACATGAATCTTTTCCTTTCTCAAGGCCAAGAGATAGAAGGAGTAAGATTAAAACTTAGACCTATATTTCAGCACCCCACTTTCGCTTGTTTACCATCTCCAGATGGAGTCACTAATTGGGACAGGCAAATTAGTCTATTTCTGATCCATGCTTCTTTCACTTGTTTTCACCCATAAGTCAGTTCTGTCTCTTCACTGGATTAATTAAATCTGTGATTTATTTATTTTAATGCAGAGCAAACATTTGCATTGTGATGTGAATTTAAACACCTATTTTTTTCTATTAAAAAAGCATTTCCTCTCAACACACATTTCTAATTAGAGGAATGGAATAATCGGTTCATGTCAGTCCCTCTCTCTGTCTTCCCTAATTTTAAATCTTAAATTTATCTCACGATATTTCTGCATATGCTTCCTTGAGGAAGGGAAGGGAGAGGCAGCACTGTGGTGTGAATTTCTCTTTATACGCTTTCATATGCAATTTTGCCCAACACACACCTTTTAAAAAGCATTTCCCCCTAAAAAGATGCAGGGTTTTTTTGGTAATGTAATTTTCACTAATAATAATACAGCCAGTGTAACATAGTGATTAGAGTGTTGGATTAGGACCTGGGAGGCCAGAGTTTTCATTCATTCATTCATTTAATTTCTATACAGTGGTACCTCGGGTTAAGTACAGTGGTGCCCCGCAAGACAAATGCCTCGCAAGACGGAAAACTCGCTAGACGAAAGAGTTTTCCGTTTTGGAGGTGCTTCGCAAAACGAATCTCCTATGGGCTTGCTTCGCAAGACGACAATGTCTTGCGAGTTCCTGCTGTTTTTTTTTCCTCCCCCCCTTTTTCTAAGCCGCTAAGCCACTTCCGCTTATCAGCTGATCTGATCAGCAGATAAGCCGCTAAAAGCCGCTAATAGCGCTAATAGCGCTAAGCCGCTTATCAGCTGATCCGATCAGCAGATAAGCCGCTAAAAGCCTCTAAAAGCCGCTAAAAGCCGCTAATAGCGCTATTCTGCTAATCCTTCAATGGGCTTGCTTCGCAAAGACGAAAAAAACCACTAGACGAAGAGAATCACAGAACGGATTCTTTTCGTCTTGCGAGGCACCACTGTACTTAATTCATTCCGGAGGTCCGTTCTTAACCTGAAGCACCATTTTAGCTAATGGGTCCTCCTGCTGCCACTGCGCCGCTGAGGTACCACTGTACTGCCCTTCATCTGAAGAACACAGGGCGGTTTACAACATAAAAACACGAAAGTACATACCATAATAACAAACAAAATAACAACCTCACTTAGCCTTGAAGCTGTATATGAAAGTTTTTATTATTTGATGTTTTATTGTGTTTGTGTGTTGTTGTTTTTTACATTTTGCTGGAAGCCACTCAGAGTGGCTGGGGCAACCCAGTTAGATGTGTGGCATATAAATAATAAAATTATCCCCTGCCTGCTTGCCAGCCTAGCCTACCTCGGAGGGGTGTTGTGGGAAATAAATGGGGAGGAGGGGTTAACCGTGAAGCCCTGGATAAAAAGGTGGGAGATGTAAAGGTAAAGGGACCCCTGACCATTAGGTCCAGTCGCGGACGATTCTGGGGTTGCGGCGCTCATCTAGCTTTATTGGCCGAGGGAGCCGGCGTACAGCTTCCGGGTCATGTGGCCAGCATGACTAAGCCGCTTCTGGCGAACCAGAGCAGCGCACGGAAACGCCGTTTACCTTCCCGCCAGAGCGGTACCTATTTATCTACTTGCACTTTGAGGTGCTTTCAAACTGCTAGGTGGGCAGGAACTGGGACTGAGCAACGGGAGCTCACCCCGTTGCGGGGATTTGAACCGCTGGCCTTCTGATCGGCAAGTCCTAGGCTCTGTGGTGGGAGATAAATGCAAATAAATAAATACATACATCTTTACGCAACTCCCCTCCTTTTTTTGCAAGATGTATTACAACATTTGGAGAGCGAGAACTTCGAAGGGTAGCCGTGATTCAGTCCACATTTTGTTTCAGGAAGTGCCAATTAATTCCGAAAGGGTAGCAGTGGCATGGCTGGCAAACATGGCTGGAGTCACTAAATGCCTAGAGGTACTTCAGATAAGCTCCTCTGCTTGCAGCAAAAGGGAAGAGACTTTTGCTTATCATTCTAGTGGAGCAAACTAAGAGCTTTGCTTAATGAGATGGGCTCTGAAATACGTCGCCTGGGGAGCCCAGGAGGATTTTTATCTTTCTGCGTGTTGTCAAGGACGATGGTGACTATTTTAATTAATCAGTACAATCCCATTAATGTACCAAAAGCTTTACAGGGAACAAAGGAAGGTCTGGTTGCTTTTAAAAGTATTTCCAGATGAGTATTTAAGTTTCTGTTTATTGCTGTTTTCGTATCTGATTTTGCTGACTTCCTTCTTTTTGCATTTGTTGCTGCAAAGCAGTTTGAGACACCTTAGTTGTGACTAATCATTTTTATGCTTATTTAATCAGCGTCATTTAAAGACAAGGAGAGTGGGAATATTTGTTCGGTTCAGCTACAGATACATTTCAGTTGCTGCCAACCTAGAAGTTCGAAAGCATGTCAAAGTGCAAGTAGATAAATAGGTACCGCTCCGGCGGGAAGGTAAACGGTGTTTCCGTGCGCTGCTCTGGTTGGCCAGAAGCAGCTTAGTCATGCTGGCCACATGACCCGGAAGCTGTGCACCGGCTCCCTCGGCCAGTAAAGCAAGATGAGCGCCACAACCCCAGAGTCGGTCACGACTGGACCTAATGGTCAGGGGTCCCTTTATCTTTACCTTTACATTTCAGTTAGGGTTGCCAACTGTCCCTGGAAAAGCGGGACTGTCCCGTTTATCAACAGATGTTTCCCCTGTCCCATTTGGATTTCGAACAGGACGTATTTTTCCCAATTTTGACCAATTTGAGCTTGGTCATCCCAAAATGGTGGTTGAGTTGCTGTTGGTGCACCTAATGAGGAGCCCAGCCCACGGCTCCTTCCTTCCCCCTCGCTGCTGCTGCCGGTCTAGTATGGTGTAGATCCGCCATCACATGGCCCCCTCTGCCCCCCCCCGACCTGAACTCTCATCCTCCATGCTCAAATCTCTTCTGACACCAGATGGGGGTGAGGGTGGAGCTATGACTCAAGTCAGCGGTGGGAACCAGCCATCTACCTCCAGTTCCTGCCCATCTATGGGTTGGGCTGAGCTTGGTGAATCTTAAACCAGTGCAAGCCCTGGAAAGGGGACATTCTGGGGACAAGGTGGAGATGGAGAAAAGGGTGGTGTAATTCCAGTGCCCCTTTAAAGGCTTGTTTATCCTCTGCCAGGCTTAGACCTGCTCAGCTTCCAGAAGCCCCACGGCTGATTGGAGTTTGGATCTGGTATTAACTTTATGCTGACTTCAGTTATATTGGCTTGCTTTACGCCAGCTGACTATGTGTAGGATTGCTCCCTAGTAGTGCCTTTTACGAGCTTTGACTGATAAGGCCGTACATAGAATAATAGAATCACAGGATTGTAGAGTTGGAAGGGACCCCTGGGGTCATGTAGTCCAGCCCCCCTGTGATGCAGGAATCACAGCTGGACAGGAAAGTTCTTGACCGCGGGGTCGTTGTTATGATGCTACTGTCCACTGATGACCACAAGATTCCATTACTGCAACATGCTGCTATGATCAAGGCACTTTCAAGCAAGTACCAATTCTCTAGACATTTTTGCATCTGTCTTCACTCATAGAGCCGCTCAGGAAAGTGACAAGACCTGACACTTAGGCTGAAGCTGTGCACAAATGATCTCTCAAAATCTTCCGCTCTACTTGTGGACCAAGAAAAACCACAAATGTTTCCCCCAATTTCTCTGTCAAGGGTAGGCATTCTCCAAAAGTTTCTTGGGGAATGAAAACCGGCAGTAGCATGAGCTTCTTTCTTTCTTTTTCCCCTACCTTTTTCTTTTCTTTTTTTATTTGCAAATTTAACACACACAAATTGGAGAAAGTAATGTATAAATAATACTGATAGTAACAATGGGGGAGAAACTAGCATTTCTCACTATCTAAATACAGTAGATGCATTCATGGAATGGAAGGATATCATAGAATCACGGAACTGTTGAGTTGGAAGGGACCCCGAGGGTTATCTAGTCCAACCCTCTGCAATGCAGGAATCTCAGCTAAAGCATCCATGGGAGATGGTCATCTAACCTCTGCTTTAAAACCTCCAAGGAAGGACAGTCCACCACCTCCCACAGGAGACCATTACACTGTGAAACAGCTCTTACTGTCAGAAAGTTCTTCCTGGTGTTTCTTGTAACTTGAAACCATCAGTTCAGGTCCTACCCTCCAGAGCGGGAGAAAACTGTGGGATGTGAAACACAAGAGCAGTCAAGTACAACATTCCTAGAGTGAACATGTTTACACATGGGGAGGAATGTTTGTCCAGCGGTAAACTTCCTGTTTCCTTCTGGGCTGGGACAGACTTGCTCTGCATGTGACTAGAGGTGGGCGTGGCCTCACCTGTGCAGGTAACAACAAAAGCACACGGCAGGGTAACCATCTCTCTCTCTTTGACTACATGCATCGAAGAAGCAACATCTGCTTAGCCAAAGATGCTCTCTTGGCCTCCAGCCAAGAGAGGACAGAGGGACTGTCTCCTTATGAGACAGTTTCCAGGTATATGTTACTTTTCTAAGCTAAGTCTGCCTTCTGGGATCCTATTGTGAACAGATTGATGTGTGAGTAAACCTTTTCATACTTTTATAGAAGACTGCGTAGTGTCTTATCTTTTATGAGGGAGTAAGGGGGAAATACCAGAACAGTTATTATAGAGGCTTTAGCGAGCCTGAGCAAACACATCCGCTGCGAGTTTAAAAAGGGGGGTGTTACTCTGCTAAATTGTGAACTTGTTTACACAAGTTGGAAAAGGATATAATCAAACAATATATCCTCTCCTGCATCCCTGAACATTCCCACAAATCTGAAGAAGTGTGCATGCACACGAAAGCTCATACCAAGAACTAACTTAGTTGGTCTTTAAGGTGCTACTGGAAGGAATTTTTTTTATTCCCACAAAAACAAGTTTGCTCCATCTTCCATGTGAGTTCCCATCTTCCATGCACTGGTGGAGGGAGGGGGATGGGGAGCGCGTTGTGAAGGAAAAAAAGAACTGAGATCCGGGAGCAAATAAATAAAAAATGGCTTAGAATAGAGGGTGAGGAAAGCAAGCAGGGCAATGCAGAAGAAAAGGAAGGCAAGGGGAAAGATGGGGAGGGGAAAGCCGAACATCTTTCTCTGCTCCCAGGCAGGTTATTTAAGAGCAGAGACAGCTCTCAGCCCCCAGGCAGGAGCAGCAGCAGCGGCAGCCATTACTTCCACCCTAGTTGGAAGCATTGATTGAAAGCCCCCCGCCTTCTCTCCCCCATTCTTACAGCATCATATGAACTGGGGGAGGGAGACACAAAGAGGTGCCTACCACTCTCTTCCTACCCTCCCTGCTAGTGAACTTTGAAGTAACCTGGCAGCGCCAATGCACAGCGGTAAGGGAATAAGGTGGCGCATGAGCCCGGGATCTCATGTGCCAAGGAAGGTAGCTACTCCGTTGTAAACAGAGGTCATGTTTTCTTGCTGCTGCTCTTCCTGGGCTTCGGAGAGGTCAAACAGTAGAATCTCCAAACTGATGCATTTATTGATTTTAAGTAGAAAGTGTACGAACCGCTTGATCTATTGGCTGTTGCCGGCTAACAGCCATGTTGGCAATCCTCTGCAATCCTCTGCCACCATGCTCAGAGGCAGTAATGTCTCTGAATACCAGTTGCTGCGAAGTGGGGAGAATGGTGTTGTGCCCAGAACCTGCTTTGGGGGTGTTGTAAACAAAAATCTGCCCTTTTTTCCCCTTATGGGGCATCCAAGAGCCCATATAGAGTCCTTACATAGGTTCCCTATTGGTAGGAGAAAATAACAGAGGCCAACCAGAGAATATTGAGAAGCAAAGCAGCTAGTAAGCCTGATCTTTATTGATCTGTTGCAACAGGGTGCTCCCCTCACACACAGGAAAGGAGGAGGAACCAGAACCAAGGTGTGTCCGCCCTTATATAGACATTATAAATTGCCTGCCCTGGAGTTCAAGATCACCCCCCCCAGACACATCATAGCTACATCACAGAAAGGGTGGTCTACAGCAGAAATCTGAGTGCATTGTTTATCTCCTGTTGTTGTTTATCTCCTGTCTGGCAGCTTACCTGTTAAATGCTTACTTGATTGGATTGCCTGGGGAGCCTGGCCAGTCTTTTGTAATGATAAATACTTAGTTCCTGAGCCAGGTCACAGGCTCACACCCTATCCATATCTTAAATGTGCCCTTAAGACAGGATTTGTGAAGGAAAAGACAATGGGGAGGCTTTTCCATTTTCCTTTGACCTTGCAGAGAAAACATTTGGTCAGTTTGGGAATCAAAAATGGTTTCAGGTCGGTCTTCCTTTGCTGATCTATGTACAGTGGTGCCCCGCAAGACGAATGCCTTCGCAAGACGAAAAACTTGCTAGACGAAAGGGTTTTGCGGTTTTTGAGCTGCTTCGCAAGATGAATTTCCCTATGGGCTTGCTTCGCAAGACGAAAACGTCTTGCAAGTTTGTTTCCTTTTTCTTAACACCGTTAATACAGTTGTGACTTGACTTCGAGGAGCAACTCATAGAACGCGGTGTGGTAGCCTTTTTTGAGGTTTTGGGTGATTTTTGAAGCTTTTCCAAAACTTTTCCGACACCGTGCTTCACAAGACGAAAAATTCGCTAGACGAAAAAACTCGCGGAACGAATTAATTTCGTCTTGCGAGGCACCACTGTACGTGCTTGGTTGGTATATGTATGAACATTTATTAGACCTTAAAATTCTTATCACAGGAGCATCCAGGTGGCTACTGTGAGAACAGGATGCTGAGCTAGGTGGGTCAATGGCCTGATCCAGGGGTCTCTTCTTATATTCTTGATCAAAACAACAGAGTCTGAGATGAGGGGGGAGAAGTAGTCTGTATGCATAGACCTTTTGAACCCCTGGATCCAGCGAGTGTTAAGATCCAGGCCAGCTTTCTCTGTTGAGGCGATAGGCTGGGTGATGAGCCATTAACGGG
Source organism: Podarcis liolepis (assembly GCF_965112155.1). NCBI lineage: Eukaryota > Metazoa > Chordata > Lepidosauria > Squamata > Lacertidae > Podarcis > Podarcis liolepis. The sequence continues at coordinate 4,383,599 of NC_139560.1, read as the reverse complement.
AACAAAGGAAAGCGGATCTGTGTGAGTTAACTAGCTGGAACTTAGACAAAGACGAATAGTTGTAAGTTGGCGGTGATGGGACCGAGAAGTAAAGCAGGAAACTGGAGAGCAGGTGTGCCAACTCCTAGGGGTGGAGGTGTATATGGCCCCCTCAATATCAGCTGGCAGGGGGCCAGGCCCCGTCAGTGTTTAGGGGGCAAGGTCTGACGTTAACATGAGAGTGCTGGAGGTGAAATAGTTAAACAGGTTACCCAATTAAAACCCAGGGGGTGGAGTCAGAGGGACTATAAAACCAGCTCTGGGAGAAGCTCTGGGAGGTGTTCGGTATGAGTTCATTGAGGAGTTCGTCGGGAGTTGGGTGGTTGGTTGGAGTGGGAGTGAATTGGGCTAGAGTTGTGGGTAGGTTGAGCTAGTGTAACGAAATAGGCTGAGTCAGGAACAGTTAGGGGCTAGGCAGACAAGTAAATATCTGAGAGGTGGTTTAGTGAGTGAGAGCAGGTAGCGGAAGTTATAGGTCTGGATAGGCACCCCATGATTGTAATTGACCAATACCATTTATGAAACCACACACTTGTTAAACTGCAATAAATAAGCAGAAGTTTATGTTCCAATTGAACCCTGACTGGACTCAGTATTGTACCAGGTAGGGCCTGGGTGGTGGCAGCAAGAAATAAAGTGGTGGCACAGGGATCAATAGACGGTGAAACGTCCGGGGACCCTGTGTGATCGCCACACAAGGGAGGTTAGGCACAGAGCTGGCCACGGTGTAGTACAGTGGCTGGTCCTCCTGAGCACGAGAGAGGAAGCCACACCATGCTGGGACCCATTCTCTGTCAATTCCATTTCATCCCCCCCCCCAAAAAAAAGTGCACACCCATACACTCTCATCAGCCACAACCAGCATGACCAATAGTCAGTTATGATGAGCTGGAGGGTCACAGGTTAGTTAACCCAGATTATTCCAGCCCCCGCTCTGATATGGTTGGAACTTTCCCCCCTTTCCAATTCCATATCAGAGTGGCAGTGCAAATTACTGGAACATGCGGAAATGGTGCAGTTGACTAACAGACTAAGAGGTAATACAACACAATTATTTATTCAGGAATGGGATGTGTACAAGAGAGATCTACAGAATAATAACAGTGGTACAATGTCAACAGCAGCGTCTGAATGACCCTTGTATAAACGAACTGTTAAGAAACAAGTAAAAAGGTACGAATTGTTGTAAGAAGGTATTAGAAAGTAAGAAGGTATTAGAAAGTACAGAAAGAGTAAGGTAATAATGATAAGTGCATTCATCACCAGAAAGGTTATATGCATTGGGAAATGATAGGAAGTCTATTCTATGTTAGCAAAAAAGGTAGGGAAAAAAGAGATTGTATAAATTTATTTTAAATCTATTTTTTGTAAACATATTAAGATTTATGATTGTTTTCATCTTGGCACATTGTGTATGTTATCTATGTATTTCAATAAAGCATTTAAACTGGGGGGGGGGGAGAGAAAACCACAGATTGCTCCAGCCCCCTTTGAGTTTTGTGAAGGCCAGAGCGTTCCCTCCGTCTCACAGCTTTTCCACATGCCATGAATCTGCACCACAATCACGTCACCCCTCAGCCTCCTAAGCTTAAGTCTTAAGAGTTTAGCTCCTTAAGTCTCATATCATAAGCCTTGTTTAAGCTGGTTGTTTAAGCTGGTCAGGGAGGCACAGCTGTGAGCGCGTTTGCTTTGTTATACCCACGGAATGTATTTTTCTCTTCTTCTTCTTTTTCTGGCCGTGAGAAGAGTGAAAGGTTGCACTGCTCAGTTTTCACATTGCCAGGTTGGAAATCTTCCTGGAAACCCAGTACACATTTTTTTGAATGCGTCTTCAATTTGAGGTTCTGATAAAAAGTTTGAAAAAGACTTGAACATGCCAGTCACTTCCCCTCTTCCTTCCTCTGGGTCCAATCCAGCCTCTGATGGAGAACATGAGGCAGATGTTGCTGCCTTTTCTCACTCTAGCCATGGCTTGGGTGCTTGGAGGCAGAAGGCAGATGCAGCCAAGAGTATGAGAAGCACCGTCCCTGCAGGGAAGCCAGTGCGGTCTAGTTGTTAGTGTTGGAAATTACTGAAGGCCGCATACAGCATACTATTAGAATGGGAGATGAAAGATGAAGAGGTAAAATCAGTTATGATTAAATGGGCACAAGATGTAGGTCACAACATTATGATGGAAGATTGGGAAAAGTTATGGAAAACTGATTTAAAATTTACAGATTTTTCCCTATTGAAGGAGAATTATATGAAGATGATGAATAGATGGTATTTGACACCAGTGCAGTTAGGGAAAATGTACAAAACTAGTTCAAATATATGTTGGAAGAGGGGACATTTTATCATATGTGGTGGGATTGTAATGTAATCAAAAAATGTTGGGAAAGGATATACAATGAATTGAAGAAAATGTTCCATCTAACATTTATTAAAAAAAAACCTGAAGCATTTTTGTTAGGGATTGTAGGGAAAGACCTGCCAAAAATGCTGAAAAAATATATTCAACAGCCACAAGAGTTTTAATAGCACAAGGTTGGAAGAATGAAGAAATTCCAACTAAAGAATCATGGCAAGAGAAATTGATGGATTATGCAGAACTGGCAAAATTGACACATAAGCTATGGGACAAGGACAACTGTGACTTTAAAGATGAATGGGAACCCTTTACAAAGTACTTGATGACACAACAAAGTGAATTGGACTCCTTGGCAGGTTTTGAATAAACACTCACAAACTCTTTATTGTCAATAATCAGTTAGACAATTTAAGGATTTATACAATTTTGCAACATGCAGAGAACAGTATTCACAGAGAAACCAAAGATTGGAACTGAGGGGAGTCGGGGGGGGGGGTCCTTTATGGGAGGGTGGAGGGAAGGAGAAAAATGGGGAAAATTAAGGATGTGATTTTTTTGATAATATGTTTTGTTTAAATCTCTAAGAAAAAAATATTTAAAAAAGAACTACCTACTTTCAAAATAATAATAATAGTGGTTAGTGTTGGACTAGGACCTGAGAGACCAGGGTTCAAACCCCACTTGGCCATGAAGCTCACTGGGTGAACTTGGGCCAGTCCCTGCCTCTGTCTAACCTCTCTCACAGTGTTATTGTTGTGGGGATGAAATGAGGAGGAACAAGAACTCTGTTCCTCACCTCAAGCTCCTTGGAGGAAAAGGAGGGGTATAAATGCAACTAAATAAATAAATGGGCCTTGGCAGGTGCTCAGTAATGCCTAGCTTTGCTTCTGCTCCCTGTTTGACGTTTTTAAGCAAGGCTGGTTGTCCACCTTTCAGTTGACTTCCTGCATTGGCAGGTGAATTTGACTCATAGACTTTTGAGGTCCTTCCACCTCTGTGATTCCATGATTTCCACACGCATCGTTTACGCAGTTATTGCTCGGTGACTTGCAGCTGAATAGGTGAATAGACTCCACTAACTGAGTCACATCGGATGTTAAAGTTCTGTCACATCCATGATGGCTGCTGCATGCATAGAAATCATCCTGACATTGTGTAGCCCATTACAAACGTGTTGATTTTTCCCCTTGGTTGAGTTGGAGTTCTTCTGTGAACTAGAATGATGCAGTTATCTAAAAAGTCTCTCTCTGGCCACTTCAACTCTTCTCAAAAGAATGACCGGTGAATTTCTGAATAAAGAATTCTAGGAGTGTGTGGAGCCTATCATTTTATGTCTATGGGATTTCCAGCTTTCCTATCACCCATATGTTTGTAGAATCTCCAAGGAGTATGTAGAATATCCTTTCTTCCAGAAACCCTTGGTAGGCAATGAACTCCTCAAAGCAGACCTACCACTGATTTCATTTGGATGTGTGATTGTTTTTCAACTAGGTTTGCCCGTGAGTTTCTGCATCCAGCTATTTCCCCTTCTGACTAACTTTGTGCATGCTGACCACAAAATAGCTTTCCCCCCTCCCTGAAAGAAGGTAAATCAGACAGAATCAAACAGAAGGAGAGTTTGGGATTAATGTCTGCAGAATCAGAATTAAAATATCCAGGTCAGAAATCTCGTGTGTTGAATTATTATTACCACATCATCACCAGGAAATATCTTGCAGAAGGTAGGTCACCTGCTCTTTCAAGTATACTCATGGTTTTTATTTCCTCTCTTTCAGAACACAGAAAAAGTGCTCGTCCCTTCGGTCACGCTAATCGTAGGCTGTGGAGTGTCTTCCTTGACTCTCTTGCTTTTGATAATCATCTACATCTCAGTCTGGAGGTAAAGGTTTTACTCTCCTCCATTCATAAATATGTATTCTCATTTGCATATTTGTATCTCTGTCTGAAACCATAAATCTATAGTTACATTTCATCATTCCTAGCGATGTCTACTCTAATGCTCTGCGGTAATTCATTTATGCATTCTCTTAAATACTGGGAGAGATAAGAAGGCATCTGGAAGTCATGAGGTCTACTGTGCATCGCGAGACAATTGTCGGTGTGTTTGTAACCTCCCTGAGAAATTTCCCTAGCCTTAACTAGAGTGCCAATTTATACTTCACCAAAAAGGGGAGTAAAAAAAAAATACCATACAGATATACATATTCTATTTATTTATTCATCTCTAATGACCAGTGGATCAAGGTCCGTATAGTTCAAGCTATGGTTTTCCCAGTAGTGATGTATGGAAGTGAGAGCTGGACCATAAAGAAGGCTGATCGCTGAAGAATGGATGCTTTTTAATTATGGTGCTGGAGGAGACTCTTGAGAGTCCCATGGATTGCAAGAAGATCCAACCTATCCATTCTGAAGGAAATCAGCCCTGAGTGCTCACTGGAAGGACAGATCCTGAAGCTGAGGCTCCAATACTTTGGCCACCTCATGAGAAGAGAAGACTCCCTGGAAAAAACCCTGATGTTGGGAAAGATGGAGGGCACAAGGAGAAGGGGGTGACAGAGAATGAGATGGTTGGACAGTGTTCTTGAAGCTACCAGCATGAGTTTGACCAAACTGCGGGGGGCAGTGGAAGACAGGAGTGCCTGGTGTAGTCTGGTCCATGGGGTCACGAAGAATCGGACACGACTAAATGACTAAACAACAATGATCAGCTAATTGTCTAGGTTTGAATGACTGGATTGTCCAAGACTGCAAAACCAGTTGTGCAGTGTGTTGCCTAGGGCTCTGCCTCAGTTGTAGTGCAGGTGTGTGTAGCTTAGGATACCCTATGAACTCCCAGCACCGAATGGATCAGGCCCATGGTTGGCAAGAAAGCTTTAATACTGATCGTGTTCTGAATAAAGCTAAAGTAGGAGTGAGGGAAGAGGAGCACGGGTGGCGCTGTGGGTTAAACCACAGAGCCCAGGACTTGCAGATCAGAAGGTTGGCAGTTCGAATCCCCGCAACAGGGTGAGCTCCCGTTGCTCGGTCCCAGCTCCTGCCAACCTAGCAGTTCAAAAGCATCATTGCCATTGGGAAGAGGCATAGCTCAGTGGTAGAGCATCTGCTTTGCGCATCAAAGGTCCAAGGTTCTATCGCTGGCATTTCCAGGGCATGTCCACTGCCAGGCAGCGTAGACATTACTGAGCCACGTGGACGAAGGACAGCTTATTATTCCATGAAGCAAACAGAAGAGGAACACAGTGAACCAGGAGTGGGGCTTTTTTTCACCCCTTCTTCAGTTCCGCAGCCAATATTTCCAAGGGCTTCCAGCTCAGTGCAGTACGCATCTGTCACTGCCCTGGATCCTAGTTTCAACTGGCCGCTGGCTGGCTGAGCTACAATCTCACGTTTTAATAATCCGAGGTTTTGCAGCCTTTGCCACTTTGCAGCCTCCTCTAGGCTTACAGCCAGCGGGAAGCTTAACCCGCTGACACCATTTCTTCGGATTGATCTATGTCCAGACCCAGGGGACCGTGGACATGCTTCCAGCAGTGACAAATAGCAGAGAGGCAAGGATCTTTGGGGGTGGGGGATGGGGAGTGGATTCCTCTGTGTGTGTGTGTGTGTGTGTGTGTGTGTGTGTGTGTGTGTGTGCACGCATTCATGTGTGTCTAGATCCATTGTACATCTAGGTAGGGTAATGGTTTCATTTGGAATGGTGAATCACATGGGACCCAGCAAGCCGAGCCGAAACCCAGTAACATAAAAAGTCCCTGCTGGATCAGGCCAATGTCCCAACTGGTCCAGCATCCTATTCTCATGGTGGCCAACCAGCAAGCAGGATCCTGCCACAAGAGGTCTCTCCCCTCACGTGGTTTCCAGGAACTGGAATTCAGAAGTGTTGCTGTCTCCAGCTGTGGAGACAGGGCAGAGCCATTGTGCCCTGTAGCCATTGATAGCCCTCTCCATGAATTTGTCTAATCTTTTTAAAAAGGTTGGTGGTCACCACTGCCTCCTGTGGGAATGAGTTCCATAGTTTAACTATGCACTGAAGGAGGAGGAGGAGGAGGAGGAGGAGGAGGAGAAGAAGAGGAAGAAGAAGAAGAAGACGAAGACCACACCCACCAATCTGGCTGGGTTTCCCGAGCCACTCTGGGTGGCTTACTTAATCGCTGTCTAACTTACAAAGGAGGGACGTGGGTGGCGCTGTGGGTTAAACCACAGAGCCTAGGACTTGCCGATCAGAAGGTCGGCGGTTCAAATCCCCGTGACGGGGTGAGCTCCCGTTGCTCGGTCCCTGCTCCTGCCAACCTAGCAGTTTGAAAGCACATCAAAGTGCAAGTAGATAAATAGGTACCGCTATGGTGGGAAGGTAAACGGCATTTCCGTGTGCTGCTCTGGTTCACCAGAAGTGGCTTAGTCCTGCTGGCCACATGACCCGGAAGCTGTACGCCGGCTCCCTCAGCTCCTTCGGCCAATAAAGCGAGATGAGCAACCCCAGAGTCGGCCACGACTGGACCTAATGGTCAGGGGTCCCTTTACCTTTAACTTACAAAAGTCCTTTTTTTTTCCAGTACAGTCATACCTCGGGTTGAAGTTGCTTCAGGTAGAGCGCTTTCGGGTTGCACTCCGCTTCCGGGTTTCACCGTTTGCAGATGCGCAGACGGTCAAAATGATGTCAAGCGCATGTGCGGAAGCAGCAAATCGTGACCCATGCATGCGCAGATGCGCAGACATGGGTTGTGTTTACTTCAGGATGTGAACAGGGCTCTGGAATGGATCCCGTTCGTATACAGAGGTACCACTGTATAGCAAAATATAGATAATTTGCTTCCAATTACGGGCGCCTCCAGACTGTTAGTTTATTGTTGTTTTGCAAGCAACATGTCATTGATGCACATAATAATAAGGTCGGGCTCTATCCAGTACTGCAGCTCTGCTGGTGCAATGGGTTTCATGTGTAAATGGAGCTTCCTCTTCCTGTTATCTGGCCCCCTCCAGCTTCCTGCGCACCCACAGAATCATTTCTGGAGGGTTAAGGAAGAGTAGGGAGAGGAGAAGAAACAGAAGTCCCGTTACACCTGCATAACTGTGCCCACAGAGCATTGGATATGATCCACAACCATAGAAGTCATTCACATGCACATTCACACTGCAGAAAGCTAATCGAAACACAAGATTTTGCATACAATGCCATTTCAGCTGGTTTGACACTATATATTCCATGTGACGTTATGGGGTTACATCGGGGGAAGGAGTCAGTTTGCCCCAGCCTTCCTGTGCTGTGGCAGCTCCCTCTGTCTGTTTGCCCCCAAAAAGCACGACATGGCACAACTGTGCAGTTTCCATTCCCTATCCTCCTTGAAGTCCTGCTGAAATTACACTGGCTGTAATTTTGTGGTGGTGGCGGCGGCAGCAGCAGCTGTCAACTCAAGCCAGTATCAGGAACAACTTCCTTGAGTTGGTAGGCCAGCTGGCTGCTTTCCTGCAGCCGGATTTGGCCCGAGGTCCACCAGCTGCCAACCCTTAGTAGGACAGAACAAACAGAAATGTGGGGCTTGAAAGGAACTGAAAATCATCCAGCATTGTGCCTTGAAACCAAGATGAGGTCCTCTATATCCAGAGGTGCACCTCCCACTTTGCTGCTTGAGGCAAAACAGGAACGTGCCACCTTGCCTCCTCGCTGTTGGTGCATTCCATATTTTGGGAGCTGCCTCAGAGAGAACTCTCCCCTAAGCTGCCAGCCACAATGCTATGGAAGGCAGCAAACCTACCAAGCAGGCACCCTCTGCCTATCTTAATCTCTGGGTGTGTCTGTAAGGAAGGAGATAGATGGTCCTTGCTTAAGTTAAAGTTAAAGGGACCCCTGACCATTAGGTCCAGTCGCGGACATCTATGGGGTTGTGGCGCTCATCTCGCTTTATTGGCCAAGGGAGCTGGCATACAGCTTCCGGGTCATGTGGCCAGAAGAACTAAGCCACTTCTGGCGAACCAGAGCAGCGCACGGAAATGCCATTCACCTTCCCACTGGAGCGGTACCTATTTATCTACTTGCACTTTGACGTGCTTTCGAACTGCTAGGTTAGCAGGAGCGGGGACCGAGCAACGGGAGCTCACCCCGTTGCGGGGATTTGAACCACCGACCTTCTGATCGGCAAGCCCTAGGCTCTGTGGTTTAATCCACAGCACCACCTTGAATTGGGTCTGTAAGCTAACAGGTCCCATGAGGGTCACAGCCAGAGATGGTTCAGGGGAATTCAATTCAGTTCATCATCTAAAGGTATAACAACCTCGTTTCCACTTTCCAATATAATATGCAGACTGAAACACAGGCTTCTTCCAAAATTCGCATTTCTTCAAATTCTGTAGTGCAGTGTTCCAGCCTAGTAATGTGTGCAGAAATACATGTACTAGCTAGGGCACAGTGTGCATTAAACTGCATTGCATTAGGGAAAACGGTTTTCCAAGAAAGTGTATACCATGTAAAGGTGCGTACAAAATGTGCACAAGGAGAAGTTCTCACTAGAAGGATTTTCACGAGGTCCTTTTCCCAAAAAAATGTGGAGAATTTAGGATCAGAAAAATGGGGCATTGATTGAAATTGAATTTGGCAGATTTCCCCATTCCCATGACCAGCCTTTTGACAATCTGCAGATCGTGGATCTAAGGCTCTGTCCTTCCGTCTACCTTTTTCTTCGTCTTCTGTAGGTACATCCGTTCCGAACGTTCCGTCATCCTTATCAACTTCTGCCTCTCCATCATATCTTCCAATGCTCTCATCCTGATTGGGCAAACCCAGACCCGGAATAAGGTAGGAATTTGCCCAGGTTTTTCGTTGTTGCTGCTGTTACGATAGCTGAACTCCCAGGGAGAGACATTCATTTGCTTTCCTTCGGCTCACTATTTCGTTCTCTGAACGTACCACTGAATGGAAAAATCACACATGTATCACCTTTGAGAATCCGGGGAGCATCTTTGCTGTTTCTAAGAAGAATAAAGAGAAAGACTTTAGCTGTGATGCATTTTGAGTTTCTGTCTAGAGTTAGCTCTCTCTGACTCCCACCGCCCCAGTCCCCTTGGCACTTTCCTGCAAGAACAGGACCAGTTTGCGAGGTTCAGTGGTTTCTATCTCTCAAATTCAAAAAGACAGATTGACCAAAGGGAGGCAGAGGAGAATGTTCCACTTAATAAATGTTCTGCTCTTCCATAGCACCCCTTTCATACACCAAGCCTGGAGCCAGTTGCTGACCTTAATTAAGAAACCCTAACCCACACGCATTGCCTAGGTAGGTAAATAGGAGGGAGCATATTCCAAATGTTGTGGAAGCTTTTGAATGGCTTTTAAGCACGTTTTGGAGAAATTTGGAGAAGGTCTATGAGCCATTAGAGCTCAATCGAACCTCCATGTACTTTAACGGCATACCTTTCAACAATAGCTATTGTGGACACACAAACAAAAGAAGAAAAAGAGAAAAATGACCTTGCAAAGCAGTCCTTAAGTTGATGCAGATTCAAGGCCTGGGGAGTGTCTGCAATAATGGAGATGGTGGTGAATATCAGGGCTGTGCTGTGCCTGGATTTCAAACTGAACTGGGCCCATTTGGGCCCATGTGGGATTTGGCTGAAATATGTTGAGGTAGCTCCAAATCGCCCCAAGTTGCATCGGGTCCAACTCAAATATTCTAAGGCTGTCAAAAAGCAGGGCAGTTGGGCAACCGAGGAGGAGGAGATGTATGCTGGATGTGGCAGCACCAACCTGAACTGGACTACCAAATTTGGACTACCACTAGCCTTGACAGGACTATCAGACTTTTCTGGTCCTGGCCCTGCTCTGTAGGACGCAACATCCCCATCCTAACTGTGCATGGCCAGACTGCAACTTGGGAGCCTAGAAAGGACACTGTGTTTAAAATAATTACTGCACATGGAAGTAGCTGTTTTTAGCTACTGTGGTTAGGAGCCATCTGCCTCCACAAAATATTTTACTCCCATTTATGAGACTTTGTGCGGAATTCAACATTACACTAAGTGGAATCATAGAATCATAGAATCCTAGAGTTGGAAGAGACCACAAGGGCCATCGAGTCCAACCCCCTGCCAAGCAGGAAACACCATCAGAGCACTCCTGACATATGGTTGTCAAGCCTCTGCTTAAAGACCTCCAAAGTAGGAGACTCCACCACACTCCTTGGCAGCAAACTCCTTGGATAGCATCATTCATTCATTTATTCATTCATTCATTCAGTCTCTATACCACCCTTCATCTGATGATCACAGGGCAGTTTACAATACAAAAAACACACACACAAAATACACACTATTGTGCCAAACAAAAACAATAGAAGTGAACATGCACATGAAAGCTCATACCCATAACAAACTTAGTTGGTCTCTAAGGTGTTACTGGAATGATTTTTTTTTTATTTTGTTTCGACTACGGCAGACCAACGCGGCTACCTACCTGTAATCCCCCCCCCCAAAGATTATTTAATTAGTCAAAGGCAGTTTCAGCTTGCCAGATGGAATGATCCCCTTTATCCTGCCCCCGAATGCTGTTCTGTGGGTTCTCCTGATCCATGCAGAACAACGTTTTGAGAGAGAGTGAGAGACATGTGGTGGGAAGAGAAGGGGTTAAGTCCCATCGTGTGAGCAGAATTCCATGCTTAGAGCGTCTGCTGATAGGACACATTAGGTGAATCCTGCCCATCAATGCTCACTGCTTCAGCATTCTTGTAGCTATATGTTCCAGAGGTCAGTTACGAACAGAAAGACTTGCTGCATTTCCAGTGTCATCAACAACCATTAGGAGCAAATTGACCAACAAAATAACAGCAGAAGTAACAACGACCAGGTTTGCAGGTCACATCAAAGTATAGTTTAATACATCAGCATTAAACCATGATTTGTTTTAAACAACGGTTTAATGGGATGTGCAGATTGGGTCGATTTAAATTCTCAGCTGCAAGGGAAGAAAAGCCAGGCACAAGCTGAGCCAAGAGGCAATGTTAGGTAGTGATTAGAGTGTTGGACTAGGAACTGGGATACTAGGGTTCAAATCCTTGCTTGACCATGAAGCTCCCTGATTGACCTTGAGCCTGTCACTCCCTCTCAGCCTAACCCACCTCACATGGTTGTTGTGAGGATTAAATAAGGAGCGGGACAGCCATGTGACCAACTCAAGCTCCTTGGAAGAAAAGGTGGGATATGAATGGAATAAATAAAATATTCTGAACTCCATATCAGACATTTATGCCAACTTCTTTTAAAGGCATTCAAATTATGGACAGCTCTCGATGAAATCTGTCGATCACCATCGATCTAAAGTGAGAAATAGCTGGTAGGGCAAATCTGGCACCAACTTCTCCCAAGCGAACAGACCTTCATCAAAGCAATCAGATTAATGACTCATCTTGATTTGGGGAAAGTGGCACTAAAGTAGAGACAGAAGGATAAAGACATAATTGAAGGTGATCAGGCAAAAGGGTTGCTTCATTTTTTATTTCCGTCAATGGATTTTTGTAGGGAATTTTTTCCCCCCCGTAAGATGAAGATACCTGGAGAGGAGAGGAATGAAAAGAGTCTTCCTCACTTCCTTCAATACAGTTCACATTGCTCCTGCTCCCCCATGAATAATAATAATAATAATAATAATAATAATAATAATAATAATAATAATAATAATATATTTATACCCCGCCCATCTGGCTGAGTTTCCCCAGCCACTCTAGGCAGCCCCAAACAGAATATTAAAAACACAATAAAGCATCAAACAATAAAAACTTCCCTAAAGAGGGCTGCCTTCAGATGTCTTCTAAAAGTCTGGTAGTTGTTTTTCTCTTTGACATCTGGTGGGAGGACGTTCCACAGGGCGGGCGCCACCACCGAGAAGGCCCTCTGCCTGGTTCCCTGTAACCTCACTTCTCGCAGCGAGGGAACCGCCAGAAGGCCCTCGGCGCTAGACCTCAGTGTCCAGGCAGAACGATGGGGGTGGAGACACTCCTTCAGGTATACAGGACCAAGGCCATTTAGGGCTTTCAAGGTCAGCACCAACACTTTGAATTGTGCTCGGAAACGTACTGGGAGCCAATGCAGATCTCTCAGGACTGGTGTTATGCGGTCCCGGCAGCCACTCCCAGTCACCAGTCTAGCTGCTGCATTCTGGATTAATTCGGGTGTGTGGGGTGTGTGTGTGTGTGTGTGAGAGAGAGAGAGAGAGAGAGAGAGAGAGAGAGAGAGAGCCATTAAAACTCGTCTTTAGCAGCTAGCAGTGCTTTTGTTGTTGTTCCAGCTTCCATTTCTCTGTGTCTTTATGGCGTCCCTGCTCCCCTGACAAACACACAAACACATTTTCCACCTGTGTGCACCCCTAGTGAATAGTGCCCCTCTCTGCATTTATGAGAGCCTTTGAAGATGAAAGCAGTACATTTAAAAGATGCATATTCTTGCTCCTGGTCACATTAGACAAAAGGGATGATGAAGAAGAAAGGCGCCCGCCTAGCCAATCTCTCTCTCTCTCTCCGCTGCAGCTTGGCAGCCTTTTTGATTATTAAATCACGCTTGGCCAAGCATCGCCGCCTGCTTCAAAGGACAATAAAAGGTTTTGCTACTGAAGGCAGAAGGGAAAGGGCCTCGATGGGTTAGAATCCCGGGGAAGGAGTCATGGTTGCAGCCACTGCCTAAGGCAGAATGTTTGGATTGGAGCTGGTTTGGTATTGATACCCATAGGATAGCTCAGTTGGTTAGAGCGTGGTGCTGATAATGCTAAGGTTGCAGGTTCGATCCCCGTATGGGAGAGCTGCATATTCCTGCCTTTCAAGGGGTTGGACTAGATGATTGTCAGGATCCCTTCCAGAATCTACGATTCTATGTGTTATGTACTGAAGTTCTCACCCTGGGCCAGCAGGGGGATACTGTAGATAGTTTTCACTCAGTTCCACATATGCAAATAAGGGATTGAAAGTGACATTCAGTGATTGGATAGTTACAGAAAATGGTTACTGTTGCATTGTAGTGGAGCTCTATATAAGCAGGCTGGCTGAACCCTTCCGTTCAGTTCTGTTCTGGCCTGTGAATAAACAAGAGCTGTTTGAAGAATCGCTGTGTCGTCTGATATGTTCACCCGCAACATAACACTATGATTCTGTTCTATGAATCTGTTTCAAACCAAATACTCACCTGTGTTTGATGGCTTGTAGGCAGGTATCCCAGCAGCTCTTGCATAGACTGGGCTGCCTTTGACTTGTCCAAAAGTGAGTGTGCGTCTCTAACAATTATCCTCCTCAATGCCAAAGCCTTACATCCCATTTTAGCTAATGGAACAGGGAGTGGAAGGCAATTACCTGCCCTTCTTTTTCTCCTATATGCGTAAGAAAATGTATATCAGCATCTTCCTTTTCATCATCACTCGTCTGGGAAGTCCGAAGTAAGAGTTCCTTCCGATAGGCCTCATCTTTATATATTCTAATGCAGGCAGAGCCAGCTGGCAGCCCTCGGGGAAACCTAGATAGCGACAGCAGCAAAGTTCAGAAAGGGAGCATTCATAATTCAGACTCCTCGGTTCAGAAATCCCTCAGCCATTTCGAGGTGAGCCAAGCCTCTGCTGAGATTTGGCTCGGCTCATAATGGCTTGGCACCAGCCCTCCGCCGACACTCGCCATTCCTGCTGCCAGTTTGTATTATTTTTAGAACTTCCACCCCACATTTCCACTCCAGGAAGGAGTTGCTCAAAACGGCTTACAAATCTAAAAGCAAGCGTAAAAACAACCCGTTAAAACACTGGGAGGGGGGGTCAGATAGTGGTTTTTGTCTGGTTTTTTTGTTATATAAAAATGGCTTGTTTGGTTTGTGTGTGTGTGTGTTTAAAAAATAAATGAACAAGAGACTTGGCCTAAGAAGTTATTGTGGCATACTGTCCCTTTACCTCATGGGTAGGCAAACTAAGCTCCGGGGCTGGATTCGGCCCAATCGCCTTCTAAATCTGGCCCATGGACATTTGGGGAATCAGTGTGTTTTTACATGGGTAGAATGTGTCCTTTTATTTAAAATGCATCTCTGGGTTATTTGTGGGGCATAGGAATTTGTTCATTTTTATTTTATTTTTCAAAATATAATCTGGCCCCTGACAAGGTCTGAGGGACAGTGGACCGGCCCCCTGCTGAAAAAGTTTGCTGACCCTTGCTTTACCTCTTATGGTCCAGCTGTCTGTGGCCCTTGACTTTCTCCTCCTTCTTCTTACACATGTCATTTCTCTCTCGCACTTTTCCAGGTGATATGCACCTTGGTGGCTGCCTTCCTTCACTTTTTCTTCCTCTCCTCCTTCTGCTGGGTGCTGACCGAAGCCTGGCAATCTTACATGGCTGTGACGGGCCGGCTGCGAAACCGCATCATCCGCAAACGCTTCCTGTGTCTTGGATGGGGTGAGGATCCCATGGTCAAACCTGGAGATGGGAAGGGTGGGGGGAAGCAAACACACCCTTCAGCAAATGCACCCAGTGCTGAGCATCAGCTGAAGCTCAAATGGATTTGAATCATGCTGAAAAGGCGTTCCTCTGCTCAGAATCCCAAATTCTATATTGCAGTGTTAAGGCATGGAACCCAGAAGAAGACTCTAGTTTTATGCATGAAACTGAAATAACACCACACACACCCGTATTCATTTAATCTCTGTTTGAATTCATTTTGAGGGGGGAAATCAGGAGAAGGGTTGCAAGTCAGTGATAGATGCTGGGGACATTCTACATGCAAAGCAGCTGTTCTTTCCCATTATGGAAATTCCCCATTATGGTGTTTCTCAGTATCAGGCATCTTTCTATGTGCCAGCAAAGAGAAGCATGGCTTGTTATGCTGCTGGGATGCTCACTTGGTTTGTGGTTGATCTTTTCAAACGTTGCTTGAGCATGGAATTTAGAATTCAGTACCATTAGTTTTCCTTAAGGAAATGACTGGGAATGCAGCCGGCTTCACATCTTGGTGTAGAAAGCTGCAGAAAGTACCATTCTCCTAGAGATTTAAAATTCAAATCCCCCAGTGCAAAACAGTTGCAATACATATGGATATTATTGCGGCATGAGTTGACTGTGCAATTGCTCCAGTGGGATGGATTGCTCAGATGCAGAGTCCGAACAGCTGACTTGAGAAATCTATCCTCATCTACATGGGTGGGATTGTTCTGCCACAGTGCACGTTGTGTTCAGAATGGTGCTGGTTACTGGGTCTCTCTTAAAAACACAGTAAGCATTTCAGGTTGCTCCTCCCACTTCCTGGGTAGCTAGATCAGTGGTGTAATGGTTAGGGTGCTAGACTAGGCCCTCACAGACTGAGCTTCGAATCCCCACTTACCCATGAAGCTTGCTGGGTTATCCTTGTCGGGATCTCCGCTACAACCGAGATACTCCTCCGGTCGAGCCTTCGGAATCTCCTCCGATGATGGTTAACGACCTGAGCCTTTGATAAGGCTCCAGGCCCATTCCCCATTCAGCAGAGTATCAAAGCAGCAGAAGAGATGAGAAGTTTGAGCTACATTGCTAGGTTTTATTTCTAACTATGCAGACAGAAAAGAAATATATATGCTCTCTCTGTGAAAGGCAGAGAGCAACTGGAAAACAAAGGAACAGGAAACCAGTAACATCACATCTGTCTCCTGTCTTCCGTGAGACTTCCAACAGTCTGGAATGTCTGGTATGCAAAACATAGTCTTGTGACTCCAAGCACTGCACAGTGGCATAAACAGAAACTAACAACCCTGGGCCAGTCTAACCTGCCCTACAGGGTTATTGTGTGGATAAAATGAGGAGGCAGAGAGAACCATGTATGCCACTTTGAGCTGTGGAATAAGAAATGTAAGCGAAGGGAAGGAGATCACAGGGCAGATGAATTTTAAGACTGTGACTAGTTACTTTGTGGCTCATACTGCAATCTGTGCAACCTGACAAAATGCCACTGAATACAGTGGTACCTCGCAAGACGAACGCCTCGCAAGACGGAAAACCCGCTAGACGAAAGGGTTTTCCGTTTTGGAGGCGCTTCGCAAGACGAATTTCCCTATGGGCTTGCTTCGCAAGACGACAGCCCATAGGGAAATATCCGGGACAGCGGGGAAGCGCAGCGCGCCTTCCCCACTGTCCTCGGACCTCCTCCGAAGCCGGGCGGTGGGGCGGGAATGCCTCCTCCCGCCGCCGCCGGGCTTCGGAACAATGCTCTGAAGCTGGGCGGCGGGGCGGGAACACCTTCTGAAGGCGGGCGGGGGGCGAAAGTCTTTGTCCCCCCTGCCTGCCTTCCCAGGGGCTTTTAAATCGCCCCGGACAGCGGAGAAGTCCTCCGCTGTCCGGGGCGATTTTAAAATGCCGCCCGCCAGCATTTTAAGATCGCCCGGACAGCGGAGAAGTCCTCCGCTGTCCCGGGGTTTTTTAAAATGCTGGGGGTGGGAAGAAAAGCCCTTGCCCCCCCCCCAGCCTTCAGAAGAGGTCCGGGGACAGACTGTCCCTGGACCTGGTCTGAAGGCGGTTTCCCTAGGAACGCATTAATTGGTTTTCAATGCATTCCTATGGGAAACCGTGCATCGCAAGACGAAAAACTCACAAGACGAAGAGACTTGCGGAACGAATTAATTTCGTCTTGCGAGGCACCACTGTAGTCACATCACTGCAAGTTCAGCAGCATAACTACTTTATAAAAGGATTTGGGGGCTGGGTGGGTGAGAGGAGAACTGGAGATTATTCCCTGGTTCAGATTTCAATTCAAAGCAGAGAAGAATTGGGGCACCTGTTGCACACTTCTTCTTTGAGGGGAAAATTAGGCTTGTTCATACATTCCACTGAACACAGGTTCAATGCATATCCTGTTCCGGTCAAGCAAACGTAGAAGCCAAAAAGATCTAAAAGGCAAGTGATTAAACTTCTGAGCCAATACATTTCAAGATTCCTCCTGAAATTCTCAGTTGCTGAGAATCACAAGTGGGGAGAGTGTTGTTGCCCTCAGGTTCGGCTTATGGGCTTTCCATACGAATCTGGCAATTTTTCACAATGTAGTGTGTTTTGTAGATTTTCAAAAGTGTATGGGTTTTTTTAATGCACACTTCCCCAATATGCACAGTTCTGCACACTTTTTCTTGGTTGGGAAACCGATCAACTCAATTTGCTAAACTTCAAAGGATAGCTGCAGTTCGGTTTGCATATTATTTTCAGAAGTGTAGCTTTGCATTAAAATGAAAACTGAACTGAATTGCCCCCCACCCCTCAATCCCTAAGGGAAATTCTTTTTTTCTGCACCTCTGGCTGTGACCAAAGTTACAAAGTCAGCTTCACTGCGGCCGCCTGCTGCTTGCTTGGCCCTGAGCTAGGTAATCCTTTAACCTCTTGGATTTCCCCAGGGTGGTGTTGATTTGAGTGGAACTCCTCTGAGAATTTAAAAGGATCTGTTTCACCCTTCACACGGAAAGATATTAGAGGATTGAATGGAGGACATTTGGGGCCATGTCCTGCTCTGGGACGCATCCTAGCCAGTAGGATAATGGAAACTTCCCATGAGTGTCAAGCAGAATATTTTCTCTCTCAAGAGACATGTGTTGTGGGAGAAATTTCCCTTGGGGATTCAAATACGGAGGCTCACAGTCAATTCCCAGTTAGTGAGACCTTGTTCAATAATGTGATACTGGACCGAGAGCTTTCCATAAAGATACGCTCTCTATAGGCAAAATGTGTCACCAAAATGTGTCCATCCTCTTCCCCAACCACCTTCTGCCAACTCATTGCTCTACCATCTTTCCATCCAACCACCAGGGGTGGTTTTAGGATACAGCGACTTGGCACCACACTGCAGAGCACCACATGCAATGCTGCAGAATGGATTGTGAGAGGCAGGGTGTGCCACACAGGGCACTGCTGAAATTTGAGAGCCCCAAGTCCCCCACTGCAACCACAGTTCTTGGAAACAGTTAGCCCCCTTTTTAAAAAGCATTTCTGTAGCTCCCTCCTTGTACCCTTCTCATGTTATCCTTCAGTCATTAGAGAGGACGCAGGTAGCGCTGTGGTCTAAACCACTGAGCCTCTTGGTCTTGCCAATCAGAAGGTCACTGGTTCGAATCTCTGTGATGGGGTGAGCTCCCATTGCTCTGTCCCAGCTCCTGCCAACCTAGCAGTTCAAAAGCATGCCAGTGCAAGTAGATAAATAGGTACCACTGTGGCGGGAAGGTAAATGGCATTTCCGTGTGCTCTGGTTTCCATCATGGTGTTCCGTTGCACCAGAAGCGGTTTTGTCCTGCTGGCCACATGACCCAGAAAGCTTTCTGTGGACAAACGCCAGCTCCCTCGGCCTGAAAGCGAAATGAGCGCTGCAAGCCCATGGTCACCTTTGACTGGACTTAACCGTCCAGAGGTCCTTTACCTTTACTTTTTTAACCTTTAGTCATTTGTTTCCCCCTTAACTGCTCCTTACCACTTCTGTGATCGAGTTGCGTTCTTGCGTACGTAACACCGGCTTTACTGATAATTAGCCTAACATAAATTCTGCATCAGCATAAATGGCGCAGTTGACCATTTCCACCCTACTTGTAGGCAGTGAAATCAGGGTGGGAGGGTTTTCTCCAGGTAAAGGAGAAACTCTTGCAGCAGTTTCTCCTGGGTGTGGGACTCCATTAGCAATAGCAAATATTCTGGAAGGTGCCCCCCCTTTGTTTTGCTGCCTCCAGAAGTGACAACAGCATCTGTGTCATGTGATGGTGGTTAACTTTGTAATCTTGCCCTTCCCCACCCCCAGAGGATGATGGGAAGGCCATGCAAATGCCTGGCCACCATTTTGCATCTTCTAAAATACCCAGCATCGTTCCTGGGTGAATGGGTGTGGGGAGGATAGTGGCAGCTATTCCAACGCACACATACATATGGTATGGAAGATTCAGAAAGTATATTTTAAACCATGGATAGGGAATTTGAGGCACTCCAGCTAACATGCCCCAGTCAACATGGCCAATGGTCAAATATTCTTCCATTAGCTGTTCTTGAGGCAGAAACAGTGGCAAGCTTTAAAATCCTCCTATCTAACTACCGTAAGCAAGTCTCACAGTGTTCTGTTTTATTATTCACTGACGTCTAGCTGAATGTTTTCTTTATGGTTTCTCTGTTTTAACTGGTGTATTTCTTTTGTGCTTTTGTTTTTAAATGTTGTATATACCGTATTTTTTGCCCTATAGGACGCACTGTCCCATAAGGCGCACCTAGTTTTTTTTGGGGGGGGGAAATAAAGGGGGAAAATTTATTTTTCCCCCAGGCGCGGGGCTGGGGCGGGGGAAGCCCGAGCTTCCCCGACCCCAGCCCCCAGAACAGGCAACTCTCCGCAAGTCACGGGAGCCCAGCGCCGGGCTCCCATGGCTTGCGGAGAGCTGCGCGAAGCCTGGAGAGCGAGAGGGGTCGGTGCGCACCGACCCCTCTCGCTCTCCAGGCTTCAGCGAAAGCCTGCATTCGCCCCATAGGATGCACAGACATTTCCCCTTCATTTTTGGAGGGGGGAAAGTGTGTCCTATAGGGCGAAAAATACGGTACATTTTTTATCTTTTAAATCATCCTGCAGTGTTTTAATGTAAACCGCTTAGGGATTTTGCATATTAAGCAGTATATCTTACTGATGATGATGATCTAGTTTGCCTTATTCAATGGTCTTGGATGAAAAAAATAATAATCCAAAATATTAGCAGAGAAATGTTCAGCTTGACACTCATTTTAAATCTGGGAGACACTCTTTAAGTGAAGTAGAAAGAGTTGGAAGACGGGCTGACAGTTCTTGATCTTCTTAAAGCGAAAAGACGGTTGCATTTTTGTAATGCTCCCCCTTGTTAAAAACTCCCTACCAGGACTGCATACATTGAGAAAAACAGCATATTAAGGAGGGGGGAAATCAGTGTGGGGTAGTGTTGGACTAGGACCCAGGCGACCCGGGTTCAAATTCCCACTTGGGCCATTTACTCACCTGTAGCATAGCCTACATCACAAGGTTGTTATTAGGATAAACCTGGGAAGGGATGTGCACCACATTTAGCTCCTTGGAAAATTGTGATATAAACACAGTAAATAAATATTAATAATTATAATTGTTAAGGAAAAGCCAATCATAAGTCTCTTCCTGATCATAGGATCATAAAATTGTAGAGTTGGAATGCACCATTTTGTGACATGGAGTGAGGTAGCTTTTTCCATTTTGTTTGAGTTTAGCTTTTGCTTTGTCTGTTTGTTTTCTTGCATGGGGAAGCACGGAAAAACTAAGCCCACTCTCCCCTGCAGTTAGAATTGGTAGAGACCCAATTTCTACCACCTCGCTCAATGTTATGTGCAGAACTGCTCTCCAAGTCAAGATCTTCTCTCCCGAGAGATCCTCTGTTTACTATCGCCGAGCTTTATTGACTCAAATGACTTTAATTTATTTGCTTTTAGTCTTACCTTGTGTAATCCCAGTTTAATTGTCATTTAATATCCTTTTAAAAGCTTGGCAGCAGAGAGTGAGCTCTGAATCATCAGCCCTGTTAACAGTTTATCGAGCCTCTGTATCGGGTGCATTGAGCTACGCTGTCCTTGAGTTTCTGGGAGAACTAAGTCAGAATATTTGTGGATGGCTCAGTTAGTTAGAGCTGATAACACCAAGTCTCAGGTTCAGTTCCTTTACGGGACAGCTGCATATTCCTGCATTGCAGGGGGCTGGCTAGAATGATCTTCTTGGTCCACTCTGATTCTGTGAGCATCTTTGAGAAAGTGATAGACATTTGTTTGATCTTCCATTCCATCCACCCCCATTCAGAGGGCCTGACTTTAAAGGTAAAGGTAAAGGGACCCCTGACTGTTAGGTCCAGTCACGAACAACTCTGGGGTTGCAGCGCTCATCTCACTTTATTGGCCAAAGGAGCCGGCGTACAGCTTCCGGGTCATGTGGCCAGCAGGACTAAGCCGCTTCTGGCAAACCAGAGCAGCGCACGGAAATTCCGTTTACCTTCCCGCCAGAGCGGTACCTATTTATCTACTTGCACTTTGACGTCCTTTCGAACTGCTAGGTTGGCAGGAGCAGGGACCGAGCAACGGGAGCTCACCCCGTCGCGGGGATTCGAACCACCGACCTTCTGATCGGCAAGCCCTAGGCTCTGTGGTTTAGACCACAGCACCACCCGTATCCCCATTCTGAGGGCTTGACTTAGGTAGCCGTACTTAAAGCCTTGCATCTACTGAAATATTGTATTCTGTGCTATGAACTTAAATTAAGGTGCATTCCAATTAAAGGAAGGAAGAATGGAAGGAAGATCTTAATAGAGTCTCCTCAAAATGCTCAGGTTCAGACTTTGGTGCTCCTGCAAGGGAAATTCCATAAAGTGGGGAACCACCTCTACTAGTCCCATACATCTTGAAACCATAAGAAGAGCCCTGCTGGATCAAGCTGGTGTCCCATCAAGTCCCATCAAGAGGCCAACTGCATGCCTGTGGCATCTCTGAGCAGTCAGCCACTACACACATGTGCAGATCACAGGTGCATTCACCAGGAGGCAGGCAAGCACACATACACAACAGAGGGGGACATACAGACAGAGGATGGAGCATTCTCAACAAAGTATAGCTCCCAGGATTCTTCGGGGGAAACTAAGTGGTATCTTAGGGCTATAGATCTATACAGTAAGTCCACAACTTATGTGGGGAGTACGCTCCATTGATCGCTCCCAAAGCCAAAATCGTGTGCAGGCAATGGCCAATTGACACGCATCCAATAGACGCACCACTGTGCATGCTCCCATTGTGGCAACCCAGAAGTAGACGCAAAAGGGGGTGCGATGGAGCAGGGCAGGGGCAAGGCGGGCTTATGCACAGTCCACCCACACATGTGGGGGTCAGGAACATCACCTCTATGCATATCAGTTGTTGCCAATATAGTCAAAACACACTGCGTTCAATGGAAGATGGGATTGCCAAAGTATTTTTTTCTGGAACCCCAGCACCCCCCCCTTTTTTTTTTTACATGTTTGGCCATGCACCTAAAGCTGTGGGCTTACTGTCGTACAGATGTGTCCTTGTTTGGTTGCAGCAGTCATGTAGCACCTTAAAGCTGATCGGCTTCATTGTGGCAGAAGCTTTTGTGGACTAGAGTCCATTTTTTTCTGATGCATCGTTTCCTAGTCCACAAAAACTTGTGCCGTCAGAAAGAACTGCCTTTAAAGTGCTACGAGATTTGCGATGTGTGTGCCTGTGTGTTCCCCCTTCTCCTTTCAGGCTCGTTTCTTTGGCCTCACACAGGCTCTTCCTATCTCAGCAGAAACAGAGCCTCCTGCTTCTGGACTGACAGGTCACCTTGGAACACCATTAAAGCAATCTCCCTTGCTGGGAATTACGTGTGGTGCTATCCTTAAGAAGGACCGGTGGGCATGGCAGCCACCGGCTCAAATGTGCCTAACACCTTGAGGAAAATCTGCCTCAAATCCCATTGCGTCTGTAATGAGCGAGGGCTTTTGTCATTGGGATGCTAAGCCCAGCCTGGCAAGCAATGTCTCTCTGACTCCTAATGGGATTTGCCCATCTTTAGCAGTGAGATAGATTGATCCACGAGTGACTCAAGGGGATGGGGCTTAAGAGATGCCTGAGGTCTCCTTAGGTGAGGAGGGAGGCAGTTCCATCTGATACACAGCCACAAGTACCAGAGAATAGGGGTTAGTGGTTTGTAAGTCCCTCAAAGTCGGCCACCTTGATGCAAGAACTGGATGCAGAGAGTCCTTCATGCAAAATTGCAGGGGGCAGGCAAGAAGCAATGAGGAGGGGTGACCATAACAAGAGAATTTGCAAAGTGTTGTGTATTGAGTCAAAGGATTTTATATCTGTATTATTATTGTCTGTATTTGCATTAGGGTAAAGTAA
Source organism: Podarcis liolepis (assembly GCF_965112155.1). NCBI lineage: Eukaryota > Metazoa > Chordata > Lepidosauria > Squamata > Lacertidae > Podarcis > Podarcis liolepis. Next base: position 4,360,358 of record NC_139560.1, on the reverse strand, counting down.
CTGCCTTTTGGTTTCAGAGGGTACAGCTACTATTGGTTCATTTAAGCTGCTGTATTTGGATCCTCTGTCTTATTGGTTTCCTCCAAAAGGCAGGACTGTGATTGCCTGATATTGTTCCCTCCAAAATGCATCCTTTCTAGCTAGTCCCCTGTCCCTATAAATGTAGCTTTCCCCTCCTCAGGCTTCAGTCTTGTTTGCTTTAATAAAGAAGTGTTACTAGAGAACTGTCTCCAGCATAGTATGTCAAGAGAGCTGAAATCACAAACCCCACGTCACAACACAAAGATTGAACAGAAATGAAAGTTTTTTATGATACTTTCATGAAAGTTTTCATTTCTGAGGCCCTCCGGTTGAAGAATTTCAGTCTACCCCTGGAGAACATTTGGCAAAATGCTGCCCCCCCCAGTTTCACCACTCGCGAAATGCAGGCAAAACTGTGGATCCGGGTTGAATATTATTTTAATCTTCTTGAAGGAAGCAACAGATTTTGCCCCAACTCCTTCCCATACCCTCTCTTAGACCGTTACAGTGGACGCTCGGGTTGCGAACGTGATCTGTGCAGGATGGACGTCCACAACCCGCAGCGGCCGCAACCTGCAGTGGCCCATCTGCGCATGCGCAGGTTGCGATTTGGCATGTCTGCACATGCGCAAAGCGCAATTTAGCACTTCTGCACATGTGCGACCGCCGAAACCCAGAAGTAACCCATTCTGGTACTTCCAGGTTTCCGTAACCTGAAAAAACGCAACCTAACGCGTCTGTAACCTGAGGCATGACTGTACTTCCTTGTACATTGGTATGAACTAACAATGATTTCAGTACCCCTACCCTAAAAATGTTCTTGAAAGTGTTCTCGAAGCTACGAACATGAGTTTGACCAAACTGCGGGTGGAAGTGGAAGACAGGAGTGCCTGGCGTGCTCTGGTCCATGGGGTCACAAAGAGTCAGACACGACTAAACAACAACCCCCAAAAATAATATTTGTCAATATTAGTGCAATGCTGAAGATTTATCTCACTTTTGTTTGAAAATTCTCCATCACTTAATGGGGGTGGTGGAATCCCTACAGACCTTCCTGGGTGTTGCGATCAGCAGAGGGAGTGACCCACCTCCTTTAGAAGTTGGCAGTTGTCTTGGTAGTTCCACCTTCCTCAAATGTTCAGGGGGTGTTGGTCCAGCAAGAGAGGGGGCATTTTCTGTTGTAGAATTTTCTCCCCACAAAGTTGGGTCTGGCTTCACTGTACAGCAAACAGCAAATGCTGTAGATGATTTTTTTGTGATGTTAATTTAATAAGAAATAGTGGCAGTTTCATTAATTTTCCCAAAAAAGAGAGAGACTATACAAGATTCTGCAAAATACAGTGTTATCAAACAGGATCTGGTGACCATAAACACAGTCCATATATAATTAGAGACCACTGTCAAACAAATACAGCCGTGAAATTAAACCAACATACATAAACCATAGGTATGTAATTGCAAGGAAGGTAGTGAGTACAACTATTTATAACATATAATGGTTAATACCCTGAGTCTATATGGGACATGGGTGGTGCTGGGATCTAAACCACAGAGCCTAGGGCTTGCCGATTGGAAGGTCGGCGGTTCGAATCCCCGCGGCAGGGTGAGCTCCCATTACTCATTCCCTGCTCCTGCCAACCTAGCAGTTTGAAAGCATGTCAAGTTCAAGTAGATAAATAGGTACCACTCTGGCGGGAAGGTAAAACGGCATTTCCGTGCTCTGCTCTGGTTTGCCAGAAGTGGCTTAGTCATGCTGGCCACATGACCCGGAAGCTGTCTGCAGACAAACGCCGGCTCCCTCGGCCAGTAAAGCGAGATGAGCGCGCATCCCCAGAGTCGTCCACGACTGGACTTAATGGTCAGGGGGTACCTTTACCCTGAGTCTATATCAGCCACATTCATTCATAGGCCAAGGTGGGTTTTGGCCATGTTCCTCCTTGCTTGCAAATGAAATAAAATCAGACCAAAGAGGTCCAAAATCGTGCTTTTTTTATTGGCCCCTAAGGTCTCCCAGCTTAATCATCGGGGGTTTTCCAGCAGGAAAGTGAAGGATAGCTCAGCCAGTAAAAGCATGAGACTCTTAATCTCAGGATCATTGGGCAGAAGATTCCTGCATTACAGAAGGTTGGAGTGGACAACCCTCGTGGTCCCTTCCAACTCTACAGTTGTCTGGTTGTATGGAAGTGTTGCTATCTCTCTGTGTTACAAGGATGATAGTGGAGGGTAGACTGTCAATGGCTGCTGTCCATGGTGATTATGTTTCTGGATGGCAGTTGCTGGAAATCACAAGTGGAAAAGATACTCAGGTCCCAGTTGCAGGCTTCCCATGGTCACCTGGTTGTCCACCAGAGTGGTGTAGTGGTTAAGAGCGGTAGTCTCGCAATCTGGGGAACCGGGTTCGCGTCTCCGCTCCTCCACATGCAGCTGCTGGGTGACCTTGGGCTAGTCACACTTCTCTGAAGTCTCTCAGCCCCACTCACCTCACAGAGTGTTTGTTGTGGGGGAGGAAGGGAAAAGGAGAATGTTAGCCGCTTTGAGACTCCTTAGGGTAGTGATAAAGTGGGATATCAAATCCAAACTCTTCTTCTTCTTCTTCACCGTGAGAACAAGATGTTGAACTGGCTGGGCCATTGGCCGGATCCAGTATATCTCTTATGTTCTTAGTAAAAGGAGCCTCCGTCTTAGGGGAGAATTCTGGGTTTCCTTCACCCCAAGGCAAGCAGACTGATTCCTTACTGCAAAGGGCCATTTGCAAATGACTCTAACCATAACTGTTTGCCTGTTTTGCTTTATTCTGTTTAGGCCTACCTGCCTTGGTGGTGGCCATCTCTGTGGGATTCACGAAAGCCAAGGGGTACGGCACCATGAACTAGTGAGTAACAGTTTCCTTCTTTCTTTCTTTCTTTCTTTCTTTCTTTCTTTCTTTCTTTCTTTCTTTCTTTCTTTCTTTCTTTCCTTCCTTCCTTCCTTCCTTCCTTCCTTCCTTCCTTCCTTCCTCCTTCTTCTCTTCTTCCCTTCTTTCCTCTCACATTTCAAGGCACACATTTTTTGCTTTCTTTATTTGCAAAAATCTCTGTACCGCAAACCACTGAGCAGCCTAAAATATTCTAGTGAACGGTATAAAAGCAACAATAAAATTACATCCCTAAAATGAGTACAAAATGCATCACAAATCAGCAGATTGGCTCAATACATCAACATTGCTGGATCACCCCTCGGGAAAAGCCTGGGCGAATCGATGAGTTTTAAGCAGGATGCAGGTGGCGCTGTGGTCTAAACCACTGAGCCTCTTGGTCTTGCCGATCAGAAGGTTGGCAGTTCGAATCCCTGCAACGGGGTGAGCTCCTGTTGCTCTGCCCCAGCTTCTGCCAACCTAACAGTTCGAAAGCACGCCAGTGCAAGTAGATAAATAGGTACCACTGTGGCAGGAAGGTAAACAGCATTTCTGTGCGCTCTGGTTTCCATCACAGTGTTGTGTTGTGCCAGAAGTGGTTTAGTCCTGCTGGCCACATGACCCGGAAAGCTGTCTGTGGACAAATGTCGGCTCCCTCAGCCTGAAATCGAGATGAGTGGCGCAACCCCATATGCACCTTTGACCGGACTTAATTGTCCAGTGGTCCTTGACCTTTTTTTACCTTTAAGCAGATGCCTAAATGCCAATACTGTAGCTGTCTTCCTGATGTTTATTAGGTATCTCTTGTGGACTTCTGCTTGCTGGTTTCCCATTGAGGCATCTGGTTCGCAACTATGGTAGCAGAATGCAAGACTAGATGGGTCATTGGCCTGATCCATCTTCCTATGTTCATGTATCCTTATGTAAATGTCATTGTGCTCTGAGGTGCTGTGAGTCAACCAGTTTTGAAATGCTCGTAGTATTACTGCTACGACAACAACACATTCCAATGTGCAGGTGCTTGAAGATGCTCATGAGGCATAATCACCCCAAATTACTGGGCTATGAGGTTGGGCATGCATGATGCTCACCTCAAAGATGAGGCGTGCAGTGCAGACCCCAGATTCTTCTCCACCTCAATTAAAATCCAAGCTGGAGAAGAATTATTTGCTTGCTTCGCAGCTCCTGAGTCCGAAAGTCAGTGCTTTTTTTCAGCAGGAGCATGCCAGAGCACAGTTCCAGCACCTATCAGATGAGTGCCATAGGAGCCAACTCCTAGGGACAGAGGGGCCCTCGGCCCCCCAATAAAATATTTGAGGGGGCCACACACCCTAAAAGTTGATGGGCATTGCCATTCAAATAGTGTGTGTGCACTGTGTCATGTGATTGATTATCACATGAGAGAGACCGGGGATCTGATAGCTTTCCCTTCCTCAATTGTGTAGTCCAACATTGGTCTTTCAAATTCCAGGGTATGGTCAGCGATGGGTGAATCTGTCAACTGATGTTTCTTTCAGTTTCTCATTTTCCCAATTTCAAATTCAGTTTGCAGATTATGATTTTTTTTGAAACCTCATCAGCATTCCACTACAAATTTTTACTGATGTACACATTTTTATACACAGTTTTGTTTTATATACACGTTCCACTCTTTGACAGTGGAACACCCTCAGAAGAAAGTTTTTAAGCAGAAGTCGGATGACCATTTGTCAGAGATGCTATAGTTGAGATTCCTTCATTGCAGGTGGTTGGACTAGATGAAGCTCAGGATCCCCTCTTTAAGTGCTTTGCATTTAATGCTTCATCAGGCAGAATCCTTAATTTATGGATTTTCCCCACCATTATGTACACTTTAACGAGGAATTTATCCGGGTATATTCATTTTTGTACTTAGCTGGAGAACTGCACTGTGAAACTCTGAGAAGCACAGTTTACACCCTCTTTAAGAAGTCTGCACCAAACTGCAGCAACATAATTTCTTTCAGAGTCCCAAGTCTTCCTCTGGGTTTTAGTTGAGACTTGGTGGAGCAGATATTCCCACAGGGTAAAGGTAACGGGACCCCTGACCATTAGGTCCACTCGTGACTGACTCTGGGGTTGCGGCGCTCATCTCGCTTTATTGGCTGAGGGAGCCGGCGTACAGTTCCGGGTCATGTGGCCAGCATGACTAATAAGACCAAGGCTGCAGGTTTGATCCCCATATGGGATAGCTGCATATTCCTGTTTTGCAGAGGGTTGGATTTCCAAGTCAAGGTCCCTTCCAACTCTACAATTCTGTGAAGAGCCTGCTGCTCCAGGCTAATGGTCCATCCATTCCAGCATCCTATTCTCACAGTGGCCAATCAGATGTCCCAATGGGAAGTCCACAACCAGGACCTGGATGCAACAGCGCTCCACACTTGTGAGTCCATGCAAGCGTTATGAAGATGCATAATGCCTTTGACTTTGGAGGTAGAACTTATGGCTAGTAGGCACTTAAAGCCTTTATGAATTAGTCTAAGCCTTGCTAAAGGCCCTTCAAGTTGGTGGCTATCACTACATCTCATGGGATTGAATTCCAGTGGTGATCTATGGGCTGCGTGAATAGTTTTAAAAAGTTCTGGGAAATAATGAACGTGCAAATAGCTTTTAGAAGTCCTGGGGAATAATGAGCTGACCAGCAAGAACAACAACAAAAATTCAAGCTGAAGGTTCCCTGCGGAGAAATTTTTGATCTACCTGGACTTCCGATGCAAGCTATTGGATGTTCCCGGAGTGGAGGGTTTTGTGTTTGCTCCTGACTGGCAATGGAGCAGCAGGAATTAATCACATAGCACAGTGTCACAAGAAAGAGTTTGTTCTGCAGAGGGGACCTGCACAACGGTGCGACAAAGCACAGCCAGGACACAGCTGGACGTTGTGATGTTTTACCACTTGTAGGAAAGATAAACTGGAAGTTGCTGACACAACATGGGGGTTGCAGTTTTTAATCACGCAGTTCCTGGACAAAGGCAGCCTCCCTGTTGCCTCTCTAACCTTCACATTCACGATCGTGCAGGACTGTATAGGTTAGAATCCCTGTGTTTCAATTATTCCTATATATGGAGAAGCTTCCTATTTTCTTGTTCCTTTAAAATCACTGTTGTTCCTTTAGCCTACATTTAAAGTGGCATCACACCACTTTAAACAGTCCTGACTTTCCACAAAGAATCCCACAGATTCTTTGCTAAGGATGCTAAGAGTTGATAAAGGTAAAGGGACCCCTGATCATTAGGTCCAGTCGTGGCCGATTCTGGGGTTGCAGCGCTCATCTTGCTTTATTGGCTGAGGGAACCGGCGTACAGTTCCGGGTCATGTGGCCAGCATGACTAAGCCGCTTCTGGCAAAAAAGAGCAGCGCACGGAAACGCTGTTTACCTTCCCGCTGGAGCGGTACCTATTTATCTACTTGCACTTTGATGTGCTTTCGAACTGCTAGGTTGGCAGGAGCAGGGACCGAGCAACGGGAGCTCAACCCATCGCGGGGATTCGAACTGCCAACCTTCTGATCGGCATGTCCTAGGCTCTGTGGTTTATCCCACAGCGCCACCCGCGTCCCACTAAGAGTTGATAGGAGGCGCCTATTCCCTTCGTAGTTCTACAGCTCCCAGAGTGGTTAGAAATAGTGCTTGAAAGAACATACAGATATTTTTAAACCCGGATTTAATATGCAGAGAGCAGCAAGAAGGATCCTGCTTAATGAAACATTAAATGAAGTGCATTTAAAGGTGAACTTACTTAATCCATACTCAATGAAGCAATACGTGAAACAAAAGAGCAAAAACCGTTGCAATTTTCACGTCTCTTCATTTTGCAACGCTGTTTTCCTGCAAAATAACATGTACGAGAAATACATATATAAGGTTGCAAAGTGTTAATAAAACAATCATAGGTTACTGAAAATATTATACCCCCAAAATGCATTTGATTATGGGAAGCCGCTTTGTGAAAAGGTGTAGAGAGGCAGAACTCTGGGAGAACAGGGTTCAAATCCCCACTTGGCCATGAAGCTCAGTGGGTGTCCTTTGGAGTCAGTTATAATAATAATAATAATAATAATAATAATAATAATAATAATAATATATTATTTGTACCCCGCCCATCTGGCTGGGTTTCCCCAGCCACTCTGGGCGGCTTCCATAGAAACAAAAAATACAGTAAAATATCACAGATTAAAAGCTTCCCTGAACAGGGCTGCCTTAAGATGTCTTCTAAATGTCAGGTAGTTATTCATCGCTTTGACATCTGATGGGAGGGCGTTCCACAGGGCGGGCGCCACTACCGAGAAGGCCCTCTGCCCGGTTCCCTGTAGCTTCTCGCAATGAGGGAACCGCCAGAAGGCCCTCGGCGCTGGACCTCAGCGTCCGGGCAGAACGATGGGGGTGGAGACGCTCCTTCAGGTATACTGGGCTGAGGCCGTTTAGGGCTTTAAAGGTCAACACCAGCACTTTGAATTGTGCTCGGAAACGTACTGGGAGCCAATGTAGGTCTTTCAAGACCGGTGTTACATGGTCTCGGCGGCCGCCCCCAGTCACCAGTCTAGCTGCCGCATTCTGGATTAATTGTAGTTTCCGGGTCACCTTCAAAGGTAGCCCCACGTAGAGCGCGTTGCAGTAGTCCAAGCGGGAGATAACCAGAGCATGCACCACTCTGGCGAGACAGTCCGCGGGCAGATAGGGTCTCAGCCTGCGTACCAGGTGGAGTTGGTAGACAGCTGCCCTGGACACAGAATAGACCTGTGCCTCCATGGACAGCTGTGAGTCCAAAATGACTCCCAGGCTGCGCACCTGGTCCTTCAGGGGCACAGTTACCCCATTCAAGACCAGGGAATCCCCCACACCAACTCGCTCCCTGTCCCCCCAAAACAGTACTTCTGTCTTGTCAGGATTCAACCTCAATCTGTTAGCCGCCATCCATCCTCCAACCGCCTCCAGGCACTCACATGAAGCTCAGTGGGTGTCCTTTGGAGTCAGTTACTGCCTCTCAGCCTAACCTACCTTGCAGGGTTGTTGTGGGGGTTAGACCCATGTGCTCCACCCTGAGCTCCCTAGAGCACAATGTGGAATATAAGGGCAATAAATTAATTAAAGCCACTTCCGCCCTACAAAGGAGGTGGGGTTGCGGGCTTCACGCTCCCACCATGCACACGGTGGCTGGAGCCCAGTCCCCACACGATTGGGGGAATCCCCAGCCGCGTCACCCCCCGGCCGGCCAATCGGCTGGCTCTGGGGGCATGGCCTGCCCTATTTAAGGCAGGACGCGGCAGGGGATCTCCCTCTTTTGCCGCCTGCCAGCTGTTCCTGCTATGACTATTTAAAAAAAAAAGTGAGTATGTGAAAATTTGAAAAGGAAAAGGAAAATTGGGTGAGCCCAGAATTGACACGTTTCCCCAGCCCTAATTAATATAAGTGTTTATCATGCAACTTGTCTCATTGGGCAGACCTCTCCCGCTTCCCATTTTCCTCATTTTTAATGCTGTTTCTGTGCAATGTTTCTGCTGTGCCTGGAGACTAGTCTCGCCACTGCTCTGACGTCTGTTTTTCTCCCTCTTCCTCTCCTAGCTGTTGGCTTTCTTTGGAAGGAGGTCTCCTTTATGCCTTCGTGGGACCAGCAGCGGCTGTTGTTTTGGTACTTTCCCCGAATTCCGAACATTTTTCTTTTTCTATGTGTGCCTTCCCTATGCTCCCAACCCCCCCAAAGACCACTTATTCTTTTATTTTTATTTTTTAAAAAGAGACTCTCTCTCTCTACCTTCAAGAGGAAATTGCTCCTTGAGGAAAGCAAAAGTGCCCAAGCTAAGGTCCTTTCTCCACAGGAGATTTGTTTTGGATTAATTAAGAGTGTGAATGCCATATTGATGGGTGAATTTGAATGAAGGCACTTAAGGGAGGGGAAAGGAGGATTAAGAGTGGTTTGCTTCATGTAGCAGTTGCAAAGGTCTGGCATTAGCTGTGTTCAAAGGACCCTGAATATACTGTGATTAATAGGCATCCACGAACAAAACGTAATTCAGGACACTCTGTCTGAAATGTGCATAAACACTGTTTGAGGGACAAGAGATCTGGCAAGGAGTCATGGACAACTGGGGGCGGGGCTAACCTTGCACAGGATCTCTGTGTTGTAGCAACAGAGAAATGGATCCTTAGAGCATGCCCTCTCTATTTTTCCCTCTTCCTCATTACGTCTAGGTAAATGCAATACACAATGCAACAGGGAATCCTAAAAATTGCAAAAATTATTATTATTATTATTATTATTATTATTATTATTATTATTATTATGATGTGCCCTTCATGCTAATATCTCAGGGAAGGTTACAACAATTTAAAATACAGTTTCAAAACATGCAATTAAAAAGAGGCATCAAGAGTATAATAATAATAATACAGTGGTACCTCGGGTTAAGAACTTAATTCATTCTGGAGGTCCGTTCTTAGTCTGAAATTGTTCTTAACCTGAGGTACCACTTTAGCTAATGGGGCCTCCCACTGCCGCTGTGCCACTGCCACATGATTTCTGTTTTCATCCTGAAGCAAAGTTCTTAACCCGAGGTACTATTTCTGGGTTAGCGGGGTCTGTAACCTGAAGCGTCTGTAATCTGAGGTACCACTGTAATAATAATAATAATAATAATAATAATAATAATAATAATAATAATAATTTATACCCCGCCCATTTGGCTGAGTTACCCCAGCCACTCTGGGCGGCTCCCATTCGAGTGTTAAAAACAATATAGCATTAAATATTAAAAGCTTCCCTAAACAGGGCTGCCTTCAGATGTCTTTTAAAAATAAGATAGCTGCTTATTTCCTTGACATCTGATGGGAGGGCGTTCCACAGGGTGGGCGCAACTACTGAGAAGGCCCTCTGCCTGGTGAGAGGTGAGTGATGGGGACCAGCTCACATTTTGATGCGGAACTCCCCACTATGCAAACTTGATATGCAGCAATCCTTCCTTTCTGAAAGTTTGCACTGCAGTTCTTGAACCAAATGCTATGTGTAACAAATAAATAAAACGTGCGTGTTGGGGGGAAGGGTGCGTTGAAATGCATGCCTTAGTGAAAATAACATACAAAATGCATTATGTTAAGGGAATTTGTTTGCAAAAAAAAAAAGTGCACAACCAGAGAAATTCACACCAACCCACTGATGAATTTTGCAAAAGTGGCACGGAATCATGGAAGACTGAATTTGAAACTGGGGGGAAATAATGAGCAGCTGAAATTGACACATTTTCCCACCCCTGATCAAAGGGAGCTGATGGCCTCTTTGAGCCCACGGGGCTTTAAAGGAGTTCTGTCTGTGGCTTGTGTTTGGGATGCTGACAAGGAGACAACGCCATCCTTGAGCAGAGAGACATGGCATCTTTCATGCTCACACACTGGTTCCCTCCCTCCAATTTGTATTCCTGGGAACTCTCTTGAAAAATTGGTTTGACTCCAATGTCTGCTTTCCCAGACACCAAACGTCCATCATGCAAAAGGCTCCGGGACCAAATAAGAAATTAGCAGTCCTGGGTCCTCTAACCTTGTGCAGGTCAGAGTCCCTCTGGCCACTCCGATTTTGCTGTTAACCTCTCTTAAGCAATGCTAAGCTGGCTGGGACATACCTGGGCATATTCAGCAGGTTGAAATGTATGATTTTGCTTCTGATTTTTGACATGGTTGGGCTTTTCAAACAAACGTGTCTGTCTGTTGTTTCTCTCCCAACAGGTGAACATGGTTATTGGTATTCTGGTATTTAACAAACTTGTATCGAAAGATGGAATAACAGATAAGAAACTGAAGGAACGGGCAGGGTATGCCTTATATCAATAATTCCTCTAAGCAAAAAAGAATGAAACCGGAAATTAAACAGTCACACTTGATAACCAGGCAGGGGTGGAGGAACACAAAGGGGAGGGTGATAATGGTAACCCCCTCCCTCACAAAAAAAGAAAGTAGGAATTAGCTACTAGAGCTTCTTTTCCCAATTGGGACAGAGATGGAAGGCAAAGGTTTTCACTTGAGTGTGGTTTACTAAAGGAGCAGAAAGGCAACAGAGAACTTCATGCAAAAAAACCAACATGAAAACAAGAATCCAATTGATGCTCGCCAAAGGAGACACTGGGTGGCTCATTGTACGTGAAACTAGTGCTGGGCTGAACTTTCCAAAGAACAATGTTAGGCCTGGATTTGGGGACTGGGCTGAGGGTGAAAAAGTAGGTTTTGCCATGGATGCGTGTCCATTTTTTCTGGGGTGGAGCTTTCATGAGCTCATCAAAGGTTCCACTTAGGGCAGCCACCAATTTCTCCCCAAACCAACTCTCAGAATGGAGGCATGCTGGGAAGCGTACTAGGCAGGTTGTCAAATGCTGCTGGTGGTTGCTTGTGAGTAACCAGGCAGGACTCCAACCTGTCTTTTACAGGTTTTATTGTGCAAACTATTTACGGTGCAGATCTACAAAGTTCATGTCCGTCTTAGTCACTTGCAGAATCCGGGAGTGGCCCCTTCCGGCTTCTCCCCCAACATAAAAGCTTTGGCACCCCAAGTCTCTTCCTCCCCTCCTTGCGTTTCACCCCTCTGCGCAAGCTGGGCGACGATAGGGGCATGCGTCCCCCTCTCTTCGTTTGGCTGGCCCCTTCACTCTTCCTCACTGGAGGTGTGGCTTTTCTCACTGCTGGAAGAGGAACTGCTCCTCAGGAGTTTCGGAGGCTCTCTGTATCCCAACGGCCCCCCTGCCTCCCTCCCTGGTTCCGATAGCCAATGGGTCTCAAACCCTTAGTGAGTTAGGGACTTCCCCTGCATGTGAGAAGGGATGCGGGTGGCACTGTGGGTTAAACCACAGAGCCTAGGACTTGCCAATCAGAAGGTTGGTAGTTCGAATCCCCGTGATGGGGTGAGCTCTCGTTGCTCGGTCCCTGCTCCTGCCAACCTAGCAGTTCAAAAGCACATCAAAGTGCAAGTAGATAAATAGGTACCGCTCTGGTGGGAAGGTAAACGGCGTTTCCATGCACTGCTCTGGTTTGCCAGAAGTGGCTTAGTCATGCTGGCCACATGCTGTACGCTGGCTCCCTCGGCCAATAAAGCAAGATGAGCACTGCAACCCCAGAGTCAGCCACGACTGGACCTAGTGGTCAGGGGTCTCTTTACCTGCATGTGAAGACAGGCTCCGGTGGATTGAGCAGACAAGACCAAGAGTGGGTCTAAAGGTCAAGAAGGCAGTTTCTACATGTACTGTAGAGGGAAATGAGGGGCAGATGAGGTTCATCAACCTGGAAAGGTAGCCCATCGAGAAGAAAGAAAACTCTTCCTAAACCTCTGCTGTCTTGCAAGGTGCAAAAAACAATGCCATCCAAACCCATTTCTACTCAGAAGTAAGTCCTGTGGAATTCCGTTGTTCCCAGACTGCCTTGGGCTGATCTGGAGGAACCTGGCCTTCACCTAAGTCTAGTGGAGACAGCCCCAGATCACCCCAGGATAGATTGGGCTGCCCAGAGCAATTGCCAGTGGACAGTTCATCTAGCTGGCAGCCCCAGTGTGATGAGTAGAGAATTCAGTCCTAGAGGCTGCAGTGTGCTCCTTTGCAGTATCAAACCACACAGCCAGAAAATTGCTCGATTGGGAGTTATTGTCCTGTTGAAACATGACTGAGTCTTCCAATCAAGACCTCCTCCAGCTGGTTATCGACTGTGTCAAATGTGTACTGAAAATGAAAACATCGAGGGAAATGTGGGCCTTTGCTTTTCCATACCTTTCCTTCCCCCTTCTTTTTTTCTGTTCATTTCTTTGCTTGCATGTGAAATGTTCTCTTTTAAAAAGTATGTTATCCACGTTGAATGGTTCTGCTGATCTTGTTACCTGTTTAGAACATGTTGCCTGTTGAGAATGTGGAAATGCCTGGGAGAGCTGGATCAATTCAGGTCATCTAGCCAGCTAAGGTCAACCTGGGGGTTTTTGGAACTGTGTTGGAGAAGTCGCAACGCTGGGGGTGGTTATAGTAGATTTTGATGCATGTGACATGAGAAAACTTGAAAGTGGACATTCAAATTATTCCATGAAGCTCACAGTCCGCTGCCATTTGCTCCTCAGTAATGATAATTCAGTGGTGTAGACTGCGTTTGAATATGGAGGCTCTATACAGCCATAATGGAGAAGTCATTTGGCTGAACTGATAAGATGATTCCATATTTATCAGTCGTATTGTTGCACTCCAGTGCTTCCAAGTGATGTAGGCAGTAAAATAAAATAAACATTAAAGCCAGATTTAAATTATCAGAAAATATATTTTAGAAGGAGCAAGCCCTCTCCATCCCACATAAGAGATGAGAAGGCCACTAACTACCCACAAAGAAAGGTGATTCAGTTATATCCCTTTCAATTAAAATAAAGGGGTGTGTGGAGGAACCATTTATTTCCAGTCTCTCCCAAGAAGAGAGTAGCATTAATTGCTCTTTGAAACACATTTGCATTCCAGCAAGGAATACAAAAAGTTAAATAAACTGTTTGTTTGTTTGTTTGTTTGTTTAAGGCTTTCCAAACTGTTTCCCAACACATGTTTCCAAAGCCAATTACAACATAAATATAAAAAACGACATCTACCGAAAGAAAGAAGAGGTTTTTTTTTTTAAAAAAAAAAATTAATTCCATTTCTGAATCACTTCCCGTAAAATATCTCAAAGCAATTTACGCAGATTAAAAACCATTCTGCACGAGAAGGGGGGGAGGACATTCCATACAGTGGTGCCCCGCAAGACGAATGCCTCGCAAGACGGAAAACTCGTTAGACGAAAGGGTTTTCCGTTTTGGAGGTGCTTCGCAAAACGAATCTCCTATGGGCTTGCTTTGCAAGACGAAAATGTCTTGCGAGTTCCTGCGGGGGTTTTTTCCTCCCCCCCCCTTTTTCTAAGCCGCTAAGCCGCTTATCAGCTGATCCGATAAGCCGATAAGCCGCTAAAAGCCGCTAAAAGCCGCTAAAAGCCGCTAAAAGCCGCTAAAAGCCGCTAATAGCGCTAATCCATCAATGGGCTTGCTTCGCCAGATGAAAAAACCGCTAGACGAAGAGAATCACAGAACGGATTCTTTTCGTCTTGCGAGGCACCACTGTATATGCAAACAATTGAAAGCAATTTCATATGTAAAAAACACCCTAGCTCCAGGAGAAATACAAGATATAGAAATATAGAAATATGCATATCAATTTATGGAGAAAAGAAAGAAAGAAAGAGAGAGAGAAAGAAAGAGAGAGAGAGAGAGAGAGAAGGAAGGAAGGAAGGAAGGAAGGAAGGAAGGAAGGAAGGAAGGAAGGAAGCCATAGATCTGATTATTGCTGGATCAATGACATGTACTGAAGAAATGAACCTATGCTGCCAATTCTCATAGTAGACTAGTATAAAGTAAGCAGCACATAGGAGGCACACAAAACGCTACCAAACCATTCTACGTTCTAAATCTTATATTAATAATTCATTCATTTATAGTAAATGAATAAATGCTTAAGTCAAGAAAGAACTTAGCATATGAAGTGTAAGTATTGATTTTGGATTATTAATCTAAGATTTAGAACGTAGAATGGTTTGTTAGCGTTTTGTGTGCCGCCTATGTGCTGCTTACTTTATACGGATCAATGAGATGAGCTGCATACCTGGATCCAGTGTGGTGTAGTGGTTAAGAGCGGTGGACTCGTAATCTGGGGAACCGGGTTCACTTCCCCGCTCCTCCACATGCAGCTGCTGGGTGACCTTGGGCCAGTCACACTTCTCTGAAGTCTCTCAGCTTCACTCACCTCACAGAGTGTTTGTTGTTGGGGAGGAAGGGAAAAGAGAATGTTAGCTGCTTTGAGACTCCTTAAGGGTAGTGATAAAGCGGGATATCAAATCCAAACTCTTCTTCTTCTTCTGGATGTCAGATGTCACTGCAATTTACCAAAAGGAAGAATGGAAGGGGTGAGCCACGGGGAAGTCAGTGCGGCGCAGGTGGAACGGCAGAAACGTTGCATTGGTTCTGCTGCTGCAACCGCACCACACAGAACTTGCAGCCCCTCGCCTCCCTCTCAATAAGACACTCAGCCTTAGAAAGTCAGGTGTACACACACACACACACAAACGCACACACACACCAGCCCTTCCAATCACTGCTGCAGCTGCCCTCTCAGAAATCTCCAACAAAAATCTCAGAAAGGGAGCAGAAATCTCAGAAAGGGAGCAGAAATCTCAGAAAGGGAGCAGAACAGGGTAAAGACAAACAGTGACTTTTCTCAGCTATGCAAGCTACACGGTAGAAATTATTATTATTATTAATAATAATAATAATAATAATAATAATATACTGTCCTATACCCAGAGGGCTCAGGGCGATTCAGAGAAAATCACAGAAATTGTGGGTAGCAGCAGGATATTCACAGCCCTGAGTCCCACTCTGTGGCTGGCCAGCCTTTTCCAACACAGTTCTATCTAACCCCAGTAGCTTTGACATGGTTCTTGACCTTTGGGGGGCGGGTGGGGTGGGGTGGGAGTTGGGCTGTTGTTCGTGGCTTTCCGCACCTGGAATGACATAGATGAGAGTTTTAATCCTTCCCTTTCCGTTATTTCGTTTATTTCTCTATCTCTCTCTCAAGCTATGGGTGTCGTCGGTCGGGATTTCCTTTTGATCTGTTAATTTATTTATTTTTATCCCCCCCCCACCTTTATGGGTTTAAATATTCCCACCCACCCACCACCCGTCCTCCTGTCCTTCCTTCCTTCCTCCCTTTTCTTTTTCTTTTTTTGGTTTTGTTTGTGTTTTCACGAGCAAAGTGTTTTGTTTCGTTTCAGTCTTTTAATTTTAATTGCAGTCAGATGGCAGTGCCTCTTTACGGCATCACGCTCAAATGTTCCAAGTGTGGAGTTCTATCTTCTGCTGACGTTTCCGCCACAGCCACCAGTAACGCCATGTTAGTTCCTCTAATTTCAACTTCTTTTCTTTCTCCTTTTTTTAAAAAAATATATTATTATTTTCTATCCCCCTTGACCCTTTTGGTTAAGAGTCTCCTCCTTCTTGCTCTCTCTCTCTTTCTCTTTTCCGCACCCTGGTTTGATTTCTTATACCCGCCTGGCTCTTCTGTCTCCTTTATTCTCTCCTTGGACCATATTAGGAACCTAGGAAGCTCCTTTATACTGAATCAGTCCATCTATCTCAGGATCATCCCCACTGACTGGTAGTGGTTCTTCAGGGTTTCAGTCAAGAGTGTCTCCCAGCCCTACCTGGGAATGCCAATGGCTATTGAACCTGCGACCTTCTGCATGCACTACCACTGAGCTATGGACCTTCCCCAAAACTATAGAAACCCCCCTTTTTTAAAAAAGAGGTGCACCCATTATCCAAGAAGAAGTGCCTGAATTACAAACAGCTCCTTAGAACCCGTTGAAGACTTGGACTGATGGGTCTTCATCGATTTCAGTCAGGATAGAAACCCACAAACGTGGGGCCAACGCCAAAGTAGCCTTGTTCCTTGTGTTCGATCCATCTGCCCAGACCAACGTGGCAGCTGCATTTTCTACTAGTCGCAGTTTGGGAAGCATCCTCAAAGGCTGCAATATAGTAGTCCTTCCATGCAGTGGCTCCTGGATGGACCATCAACCTCTGTGTCCAGAATTCTCTCATCCTGCACAGCAAACTTGGGAAGCTATGTCAATATAGGTCTACTCAAGTTTGCCTTGCAGGTCTTTTCAGGCCTTGCTGGTGCTTCAATACATGCTTAGATGTGAAGCTGGGAGCTTTCCTCAATTCATGTTCCTACCTCATTTACAGTGGCCCTCACAATGTCACTACAGCTTCCACCATCCCTGACAATTGGCCATGCTAGCTGAAGCTGAAGGGATTTGGAGTCCAGCAACATCGAGAGGGCCACGGTTCCCCATCCCTGTATTAGCACCTGGCTTGCAGAGATCTACTGCCCCTGATAATGGAAGCTCCATTTAGCTGTCAGAGCTAACAGTCACTGATTGGCAGTGCTAGGCCTAATTGTAGAAATGGGAATGATATACCTGGACTGCAGCATCCATCACCCCTGACCATCGGTCCTGCTGGCCAGGACTGAAGGGGGTTGGAATCCAACAACATCTGGAGGACTTGGGGTTGAGATAGCTGACCCATAGGGTGCTATGATTTTGTGATTGCAGTTTCCCCACCTGTGAATGATGCTGCAATGTTGCAGCCGTGAACTTTCAATTCAGATTGAGGGGTGGCAGAAAACGAGTCTCCAATACAGTGGTGCCCCGCAAGACGAATGCCTCACAAGACGGAAAACTCGCTAGACGAAAGAGTTTTCCGTTTTGGAGGTGCTTCGCAAAACGAATTTCCTATGGGCTTGCTTCGCAAGACGAAAATGTCTTGCGAGTTCCTGCGGGGTTTTTTCCTCCCCCCCCCTTTTTCTAAGCCGCTAAGCCGCTTATCAGCTGATCCGATAAGCTGATAAGCCGCTAAAAGCCGCTAATAGCGCTAATCCTCTAATCCGTCAATGGGCTTGCTTCGCAAGACAAAAAAACCGCTAGACGAAGAGAATCACAGAACGGATTCTTTTCGTCTTGCGAGGCACCACTGTACTAAGGTTGATTTTCTGTAGGAACCGATTAATTTGCAGGTGCCGGGCTTATGACTTGTGGCAAGGAAGTGAAAATGACAGTTAAAAAATAGAAGGGAAACTCCATCAATTCCCCCCTGCAACTGGTCAGCCCACTCCTTCAAAGCCCTTGCAGAAGTGATGTCAAAATGGACCTTTAATCCATCCTTGGTTTGAAGGTCCTTTATTCCACCCTTAGATTGAAGGCTGCCTTACAGCATCTCCTCCTCCCGTTGTCCTATTTGACAGAGAATTGTTCTCTGTGGCTGCCCCATAGTGTTCTTCTGCTGTCTTCCACATGCCATTCACATTCCAGTATCCTAAATTAAGCTTGTTAATTAATCTTGGCTTGCATCATTTCAGCATATGATGTTGGCAGTCTAAGGCAGCAATGGGCAGACTTTTGCCTTGTAAGAACTGCTTTATTTGTTTTTAGTTTTTCCAGCTAGAACCAGGTGCAAAATACTATCTCAGGAGGGAAGGAATGTTTTATGTAAGAAGGGCAGGGAATTTATGCGCACATGCTCAACCCAGGACAAAAATCCGCTTCTGGGATTCCTCCCAAGTGTTTATTTGTTCCAGGATAGTAACCTTTCAGACATTCCTATCATTAGGCTCTTGGGGATCAAAAAGTCCTACTGTTGTACTGCAAATGGCCAATATATCTATTAGTACTAATCAGTGCTTTTTTTCTGGGGGAACGTAGGGGGACGCATACCCCTAAACATTTTGTGAATCTAAGTTTGGTCTCACTGGGGGCAGTATTTCAATATGAGTAGGAAAATGAGAGTACCCCTAAACATTTATTTATGGGGGGAAAGCACTGATACTAATTGTAGTATATACCACTTACTTGTAGCAAAGTGGCTTCTAAAATTGCATAAGCATATCACTTGATCCTGATTGCCCTTCTATTGGGGGGTGTAGAAGTTTAGTTCATTTTTCAATTAAAGGTGGACCGCAGTTTCCAAAACAATACACAAGCCAAAATGCTTTTATCCACCAAAATCTGTACTTCTCTGAATTTTCTATGCTGTTCTCCAGCCAAGGAATGTGTACCCCACGAAACTGCACACACTAAAGTAAAAGAATGCATAAAAATGTGTATAGTTGTGACAATAACATAGAAACATGCATTACGATAGGAGAAAATGCTTAACCAAAACATGCATGTTGGGCAAAATTAAAGACACAAAAGTTTGTATGAGGAGAAATTCAACCTAAAATACTAGTAATTTTTCCACAGGAGTTTCCCTTTCTTTGTTTTTAAAACAAATTGGGTGTGTAACTCAACTTAAAATTGGAACAATGTGAAACTGAGAAAAACCAGAATTGATCGATTTACCCAGCCCTATTTAGTGTAGGGGTGAAGCTTTTTAGATGTTGCTATTGTTAGATGATAGGGGATCAAAAACCATTTACAATCTCCTGCAGATCACTCAGAGATCTGCAGGTAGATCCTAATCTACCTTCTGCCTACCCACATTCTAAAGACTGCTCCATTTTTTGTGTGGATTTCCCCAAAAGAATGCATTATAAAAATGCATGTAAATTGTATGCATTTTGTACACACTCTTCCCATAAATATGTATTTCTTCAATGCATTTTGATTCTTTTCAGTGCAGCCCCTCCCCCCTCACACCAATAATGTGCATTTAGTATGCATTTTAGACATAACAGATGTATTTATGCATGCTCTTGGGGGGACTAAAACTGCAAAATAAAATCTGGGCAAGTGCCCTGGAAGTGGCCAGCTGTTGCAATCTGATCTGCAAGCAAATTTGGGGGTGTCAAATTGGGTCGGTCCACTGTCCAAATAGCAAATGATTTCCCACGTTATATCCAGAACAGTCGTGTGTTTATTTTGCACACAGATACCAAGGCTATGGTTAAAAATATACCATCATAAGGAGCCTTAATATTACTCCTCTAAGGAATTCATTCTAGCAATGTCAGTGAGCCTTATAATTACCACGGTTCACGATGCACATTTGGCGCTCGTTTTGTGCCCCATTATTCAATGCAAATTACTATGTTTGCTTGTATTTGCATATATCTGCTTCTGCTAATCGTGGCAGGGCGGAGAGGAGCAACTCTAAAAGCCTCTGAAAAAGGCTATACTAGCTGATCAAGAATAACTTTATGACAGTAAGAGCTGTTTGACAGTGGAACTCTCCTTCACTGGAGGTTTCTAAGAAGAGGTTGGTTGGCCATCTATCATGGATGCTTTAGCTGAGATTCCTGAATTGCAGAGAGTTGGATGAGATGATCCCTTCCAACTCTATGATTCCAACTCTATGGTTTTAATGAAGGTGCTAGAGCAGTCTTCATCAACCTGGAGCCCTCTAGCTGTTTGGACAGCAAAGCCCATCACAGAATTGTAGTGTTGGAAGGCACCCAAGGATCATCTACTCCAACCCCCTGAATAATAATAATAATAATAATAATTTATTATTTATACCCCGCCCATCTGGCTGGGTTTCCCCAGCCACTCTAGGCGGCTTCCAACAGAATATTAAAATACAATAACCTATTAAACATTAAAAGCTTCCCTAAACAGGGCTGCCTTCAGATGTCTTCTAAAAGTCTGGTAGTTGTTCTTCTCTTTGAAATCTGGTGGGAGGGCATTCCACAGGGCGGGTGCCACTACCGAGAAGGCCCTCTGCCTGGTTCCCTGTAACCTCACTTCTCAGAGGGAGGGAACCGCCAGAAGGCCCTCGGCGCTGGACCTCTGTGTCCAGGCTGGATGATGGGGTTGGAGATGCTCCTTCAGGTCTACTGGGCCAAGGCTGTTTAGGGCTTTAAAGGTCAGCACCAAGACTTTGAATTGTGCTCAGAAATCTACTGGGAGCCAGTGTAGGTCTTTCAAGACTGGTGTTATGTCGTCTCGGCGGCCGCTCCCAGTCACCAGTCTAGCTGCCGCATTCTGGATTAGTTGTAGTTTCCGGGTCACCTTCAAAGGTAGTCCCACGTAGAGCGCATGGCTGTAGTCCAAGCGGGAGATAACTAGAGCATGCACCACTCTGGCGAGACAGTCTGCGGGCAGGTAGGGTCTCAGCCTGAGTACCAGATGGAGTTGGTAAACAGCTGCCCTGGACACAAAATTGACCTGAAATGCAGGAATCGCAGCTAAAGAATCCCTGACAGATGGCCACCCAACCCCTGCTTAAACCCCCCCCCCCCAAGGAAGGAGCATCCACAACCTCCTGAGGGAGTCTGTCCCACTGTCAAACAGATTTTGCTGTCAGACAGTTATTCCTAATGTTTAGTTGGAATCTTCTTTCTGGTAACTTGAATCCACCAGTTCAGGTCCCACCCCCTGGAGCAGCAGAACCGAAGCTCACTCCTGAGTTATGGTAGCTCAAAGCAGCTGGAGAAAGCCAAGTTGAAGATGGCTTTGCTAGGTATTAAGGGAGTGGGGCAAGGGATAGAAAAGAGAGATTGAGGAGTAACTGTAGACATTTTTGTTGTGTTGGGCTTAAGAAGAGGTTGAGATGGAGGGAGACCGCCTGGAACAGAGGCCTGAAGTGCAGTTTTTGTGCTGTTCCATATCCCTCACCCAAATCTACCCCGGATGTCCTGCTGGCATCTTCTAGCTCCTCACAGAGCTCCTGTCCTACCCGAAATCTGCTGTGCTTTGCTCTCACAGACACTGTCCTCCTCCTTCATCTCAAAGACATACAGCATTTTGGAGGAAGGATGGCAGGAAGTCATCTTTGATCCCTCCTCTCTGTAGAAGAAAAGCAAACCTCCAGCTGTGGTTGGGGTAAAGGTTTGTCCAAGACCCTGTTGATTAAGACAAGGCGATTGTGGTTAAGACAAGACCTCCACCAGCCAGGACTTCTTCTCAGCTGATCAGTAAGGTGTTCTACCTATATGCTGTTATAGGAATGACAAGGTTTTTGCAACCTGGTTGAAATATACTCGGAGTCGAGTGTGGATTTCATGCTCTTTATTCAGCTCATAGTAGTGAGGAATGGAAGTTCCCCCAAAATGTCTGCTTTATATACATTATTTACACAATGGGCCCCATGTGATTGGGCTATTTCTGGGATTCTCCTGTAGGCCAATCAGGTTGCAGATTCACTTCCACCTGGAGTTGGATTGGGTGGCTCCTGCGAACCAATCAGACTGCTGCATTCTGAATCCTATTGTTCTAGGACCAATCAGACTGCTGCATTCTGAATCCTATTGTTCTAGGACCAATCAGACTACTGCATTCTGAATCCTATTGTGGTTAATAAGAAACCACAAGAAACTAGTTTTGCAG
Source organism: Podarcis liolepis (assembly GCF_965112155.1). Taxonomy (NCBI): domain Eukaryota; kingdom Metazoa; phylum Chordata; class Lepidosauria; order Squamata; family Lacertidae; genus Podarcis; species Podarcis liolepis. The sequence goes on along the minus strand of NC_139560.1, from coordinate 4,338,579 downwards.
GGAAAACCCCCCAGAAAAACAGCCTTGCTGTTCAAAAACCTGAAACATCCCACATTTCCTTCACCCTTTCGCCTCTTCCCCTCCTTCACGCTGACTTCCTTTTTTTCCACTCTAAGGGAGCCATGGCCTAAAGATAGAAACAGATAGTCCTGTTACAGTCCAAGACCCTTGAAGACCCCAGAGACGTACATTCTGCTTCTACCTTGCCTTCCTCTTCTCACATCTCTTTCTCCAATCCTGCTGCTGGTTCCTGTTTGGCGCATGAAACACTTGCCTTTCTTCTTCTCACTGCTCTCTGTGACTCTTTCATAGAGCATCCTAAGCTTCTCCTTGCTGGACCTTCCTCCCTGCCTTATCCTTGCCCTACCTCCAGGAGACCTCTTCTTCATGCACCCATCTTTCTCCATACTGCTCAACTCACCTTTCTCCTTCAAACCTGCTCCCTGCAGCTCCCGGCTTCAGCATCGCCTAAAATTTCCTCGCATTGCTCTCCTGGCAATCTCTCTTCAACCTGGTTCTCCTTCCTTCCTTCCTTTCTGTCCCACTTAATCTCATTGCCTACCTGTTCCTTTGGAATCTCCCATTTCCATGCCACCTTCAGCTCTTGCATGTATACCCCTGATATCTGAGAATTAACAGCCCCCAAAGATTGGGGATATGCCTCCTGATCCCCTTCCTGGCTTCTTATTATGAAGGTGTTTGGGGAAAAACCTGTTGCTTTAATTCTGGAAGGGCACCTTTGACTATCCGTTTGCACAAAATCTGAGCATGTGAATTTGTAGCAGACAGACTCATAGGAACACCGAAACATAGAAATCTGCCCTGTACAGAATCGGACCTTTGGTCCATCTAGTTCACACAGTCTACACTGACTGGGTTTCAGGCTGGGAACTCTCCCAGTCCTACCCAGAGACACTGGGGGTTGAACCACCTCTGAGCTACAGCCCTCCCCCATGTTAGGGTCATCAATGTTATCCATTGCTAGAACTGGCAGAAACTGCAAGTGCTTCAAGGAAGTGAGGAAAAGGACCTAAGGCTGGGTTTGGTACGTCGCCTAGTGGAAAAGTCTCATCAAGACTCAAGATTCCCTTTTGCAATGGATGGCTCAGGGATAAGCAAATCTGAACGGCTCCTAATTACTGCAAATGCAGAATCCCAACAACTGATCTCTTAGAGAAATGATGGACAAATTGACTCTCTTCTTCCTTGCATGGAATATTACCTGTGCTACTGTCTCATTGATCTCTTTCCGTCTCCCCGCCCCTGTTCCATGTGTTGTTTCTGTTCACTTTTTTTGGATTGGGCTGGGTTCTGTTCTTCCCACCCTGTGCATGTCCCTAAGTCTGTTTTATTAACTTTCAAGTTGCAAAAGGGTGCCTTTGTTGGGATGTCCTGCTAGCCAGTGTCATATGTTTGAGAAAGAGGTGGGGAACACACCTGAAAAGAGGAGGTGGGTGATGGAGTTTTTGGGCACAGGGTATGGTTTGTTTTGTTTACCAGATTTATGGCTCAGTTTGAAAACTATTCCTTTTTTTAATCAAATCCCGCTCTGCCAGTCCAAAGAGAATCCCACGCCCCCTTTTGAACTCTTTGCTCATGTGAGTATTATCAAAATAAGACTTTCCCCAAGGCTAAATATCCAAGTTGCCTCTGATTACCATTGAGGGGGGAAATACTCAGTGAGCAAAAATAATAATCAGTGAGCCTCTCCTTCTCACCATTTGCTACAGAAATAGGCTGTTTAATTTGTTCATGCAAATTTAGACAAGATTATGAGTTGATACCAGGTAAGGGGAAAATATGTTTCTAGAAGAAGTAGCTAAGAGCCAGTTATGAACTGGCCTTGATTCCACCCAAGTGTCTATTGTATAGCATGAAATGAAATAGATGAATACTCAGAGAAGACCCAGCTACAACAGGAACACACAAAGCTGCTTTTGGTCCATCTAACCCAGAATTGCCTACACTGACTAGCAGAAACTCTCCAGGATTTCAGATAGGGAGTCTTTCCAAACCCTACCTGGAGATGGCTGGGATTGAACCTGGAACCTTTTGCTTGCAAGGCCGATACTCTACCACTGCGCTATGACCCTCCCCAGCTGATGTTGCTTTATTCCAAATGCACCCAGCTTGAAATTTTTGCTCCCGCATCTTCTGCAAACAGGCTTATGTTGCACTGTCACATAAGTAGACCTCTCTCTCTCTCTCTCTCTCTCTCTCTCTCTCTCATGTAGTTGTTTTTGCAAATTGGGGCTGGTTCAAAAAGGGGGATTCACCTCCAAAAATATCACAAGAATTTTTGGCCTTCTTGTGAATAAAGACCTGTTTTGTGGAAAGATCTAAAAATAATGGATTGCATGGAAGATATAGCACATCTTAAAAACCCAGTACACATGAGGCAAGCCTGGATTCATCATTGCATTATTTTTACCCCCACCTTCTTCTACAAGGAGCTCAAGGTGGTAGATATGGTTCTCCACCTCTTCAGTTAAGCCCCATGACACCCCTGTGAGGTAGGTTGAGAGGCAGTCACTGGCCCAAGGTCACCCAGTGAGCTTCATGGCCAAGTGGAGATTTGAATTCCGGTCTCCCAGGCCCTAGTCCGACACTCTAACCACTACATCACGCTGCCTTTCTTGGGCTTGGGCACAGAGTACTCATTTAGCAATTCATGCAACCTCTCCAAAATGAATTGCAGGGACCCAAACGCTTTGTATTGGACTGTCTTCTTGTCCGTTTGAAATCTGAAGCTCAAGATTGGTCCACTTTGGAAGTCCTTGTTTGAATGCCCCTTGGGCAACAGAGAGAAGAAGAGAAGAAGAAGAGTTTGGATTTGATATCCCGCCTTTCACTCCCTTTAAGGAGTCTCAAAGCGGCTAACATTCTCCTTTCCCTTCCTCCCCCACAACAAACACTCTGTGAGGTGAGTGGGGCTGAGAGACTTCAAATAAGTGTGACTAGCCCAAGGTCACCCAGCAGCTGCATGTGGAGGAGCGGAGACTCAAACCCGGTTCCCCAGATTACGAGACTACCGCTCTTAACCACTACACCACACTGGCATCTCTCTCTCACTGGCTCTCTCAAGAGAGATGCTTTATGCATCATTGGGAAAAAAACTAGCAGTCATTGAATCTCGCTCATGGCTAAACAGCACATTAAGGCATTCTCAATTCAGAATTTAACTAATCTAAGGCAAATCAGGTATAATTAAAGCAGGTTTTCTACTCTAAAGGAGTCTCCTCAGGATCCAGAAAGTGATGGCAAGAGCAAACAGGTAGTTTTCCTCGAAGCTCCGAGAGAGAGATCCAAAATCGAACAGCTGGGTAATACTTTTACTGGGACCAACCAAGATATCAGAAAAGTGTGGAGAGCTTTTTTATTCTCCATCAGGCAAGATGGAACACAAAGCAGAGGATGAGGGGGTCAAGGTGTGTCAAGTTGCACCCCTAGGATTCTAAGATGAAGACACAACCACTTGTCATCCTCAAACCCTAGTCCATAGACTGTACCTTAGGTGTGGAGTGTGTAGGTTACGTTAGGGTAAGCATTAATATCATTATTATTACTATTATTATTATTAAATTTTCTATCCCACCTTTCCCTCCAAGGAGCTTGAGGTGGTATACATGGTTCTCCCAGTCCTTATTTAACAACCCAGCTCAAGGTGGTGGATATTGTTCTCCACCTCTTCAGTTAAGCACAACGACACCCCTGTGAGGTAGGTTGGACTGAGAGAGGCAGTGCCTGGCCCAAGATCACCCCGTGAGTTTCATGGCCAAGTAAGAGGATACACACCCTGATTTCACAGGTCCTAATCTGACACTCTAACCACTACACCATGGTCCCACCTGTTTTCTCAGTGTGCATCGTTATTTTATGTTTACATATGGCTCCTTCCTTGGTCAGAAACCCTGTCAGCCCCTTTCCTCGGTCGACCAGAATGTCCCGTTGATAGCTCGGAAACCGTTCGGGACAACCCTGCCTCTACCAGAAATTATTCCTCTGTCGCCCCTTGGAAAGCAGAGGTTTGCGGGATCCGCTCGCATGAGCGGCTGCTGCGTCGCAACTGGAATGGCAAGGAAGGCTCAGTGATGGTCTCTTCTCTTCCCTCTCGCAGGGCATCGCTGTGGAGCTCCTGTGTGGTCCTACCTCTCCTCGCCCTCACCTGGATGTCAGCAGTGCTGGCCATCACAGACCGCCGGTCAGCCCTCTTCCAAATTCTTTTCGCAGTCTTCGACTCCTTGGAAGGCTTTGTCATTGTGATGGTCCACTGCATCCTGAGAAGAGAGGTGAGCATCTGAGCAGACATAATAATCCTTCCGCAGGGCCTGTAAGACAGAGCTATTTCACCTGGTTTTCAGCTTGAACGTAGCCTGTTCTTTTATTCCCCTTCCTTCCCTCCCTCTCCCCTTTTTATGAAGATTACCTGCTCTGGGATCCTAATTCTCCCCTGGTCTCCCCGCTGGCTCAAATAGGACTAATTTAGCCAGCTAGCCCTGGTAATCATCTAATGTTTATTGGATGGATTTTTCCCCAAACTGATTTTTGAATTCTGAATTTATTGTTATTCACATTTTATACTGTATTTTATGCTGTTTTTTGTTGCATTAATTAAGTGTTTTAAATTTGTTGTTAGCCGCCCTGAGCCCAGTTTTCTGAACCGGGAAGGGCAGGGTATATTAATAATAATAATAATAATAATAATAATAATAATAATAATAATAATAATTTATACCCTGCCCATCTGGTTGGGTTTTCCCAGCCAACAGAATAATAATAATAATAATAATAATAATAATAATAATAATAATATAATCATAAAGCCATCAAACATCAAACATTAAAAACTTCCCTAAACAGGGCTGCCTTCAGGTGTCTTCTAAAAGTCAGATAGTTGTTTATCTCCTTGACATCTGATGGGAGGGCATTCCACAGGGCGGGTGCCACCACCGAGAAAGCCCTCTTCCCGGTTCCCTGTAACCTACCTTCTCGCAGGCCCTTGGAGGTGGACCTCGGTGTCCCCGCTCAATGATGGGCGTGGCGACGCTCCTTCAGGTATACTGATTCGGCTCAGCCCAAACTCAAATCTTGCCTTGCTTGAGAAAAGACCATATATTGCTTTGCATAACTACTGGATCAGAAGGCATTGTCCCAGTCTCCTTTGACCTGTCAACTGCTAGGTTGGCAGGAGCAAGGACCGAGCAACGGGAGCTCACTCCGTCATGGGGATTCGAACCGCCAACCTTCTGATCAGCAAGCCCTAGGCTCTGTGGTTTAACCCACAGCGCCACCCGCATCCCTTGGGAGGTGGGGTATAGGGGGCCTTAATAAAATCTACAAGCCACTCTGATTCCCATCCCATAATCTTTAGCTAAACAGTAGTGAAGAAAGTTCTTCTTCACACAGTGCATGGTTAAACTATGGAGGCAGTGATGGCCACCAACCTAGATAAGCTTTAAAAGAGGATTGTACAAATTTGTGGAGGAGAAGGCTATCTGTAGCCATGATGGCAATGTTCTGCCTCCACAGTCAGAGGGGACGTTGCTTAATAAAGATGGATGAACTGATAAATTCTAGTACCATTCGTTAAAAAATTCTGAGGGCCCATTCTCTTTCCGCCCTCATCCCCAGGTTGTTGTAAGGACTCATTCTATAAATTTTATTTATTTATTTCACAACGTGCTTATATTGCCCAATTGCAATGAAACCTCTAAGCCAGGGTTCGGCAAAGTTTTTGTGGCTTGGGCCGGTTCACAGTCCCGCAGACGCCGCGGTGGGCCGGAGTGTGAGTGAGCGCGCACCCATATGCAAACGCTATTTCCGGTGCTCCTTCCGGCACAGAGGAGTTGTGCACAGCTTCCCATTGCCTGCAGGAGCTTCCTGCAGGCAATGGGAAGCCAACTGGCATCGTGGAAGGCAGTCCCCATCTGCTCCGCCCTGGTTTAGCACGGCGCATGTGAGTGTTAGGATTTTTATCTCACCAGCTGCGCCGAGAGCAGCACAATGGTTGTTTACATCATGTGAGTGTCTGAGAGCGTGAGACAGGAAGTCTCTGCTCAGTCTCAGTACTGTAGAAGTTACTTTCGCTTTACTGCGAGCTACTATAAAGAAATGAAAGATATATTGACGGTTCCGTTAGTTGAGGTGATGAATAAGACCCTAAAGGAAAAAGAGATCCCAAGCACCTGGAAGGAGGCATTTATCACAATAATTCCAAAACAAGATACTGACCCAACCCAAGTAAAAAATTATAGACCCATTTCCTTATTAAATACAGATTATAAGATTTTTGCGGGAATTTTAGCAAAAAGGCTTAAAAAAATATTAGTGAAGATAATGCATGAGGACCAAGCGGGTTTTCTACCGGGAAGGCAAATAAAAAACAACACAAGAGGCATAATTAATATAATAGAATATTTATCGGACAGAATTGATAAGCCAGCTAGTCTGATTTTTATTGACGCGGAGAAAGCCTTCGATAACGTCACCTGGGACTTCATGCTGAGAAATTTAGAAATTATGGAAGTGGGTCAAGAATTTTGGAATGGGATAAAAGCAATATACACCGAACAGAAAGCGAAGCTGATAATAAATAATGCCATAACAGAAGATATAAAAATATCTAAAGGGACAAGACAGGGCTGCCCGCTCTCTCCGCTGCTCTTTATAGTGGTGTTGGAGGTTCTGCTAAACGCAATAAGGCAAAACAAACAAATTAAGGGAATATCATTAGGTTCAAACGAATACAAAGTTAAAGCATATGCTGATGACGTGGTATTAACGGTAGAAGATCCCATAAACAGCTTAAAGGGAATTCTGGAGGAGATGGAGGAATTCGGGAAGTTAGCTGGATTCAAACTAAATAAGAATAAGACAAAGATGATCGTTAAAAACTTAGACCAAGATAAGATAGAATTATTACAGGAACAAACAGGAATTGAAGTAGTTAAAAAAGTTAAATATTTAGGACTCTGGCTTACCAATAAAAATATTGACCTATACCAAAATAATTATATCCCAGTGTGGAATGAAATTAAGAAAAATCTGGAGATTTGGGCAAGGATGAAATTATCACTCTGGGGTAGAGTGTCCATGGTCAAAATGATGGTACTCCCCAAAATGCTTTTTCTATTCCAAACAATCCCGATAATAAAGGGCACAAAAAACTTTAAAGAATGGCAAAGGGTGATTTCTAGATTTGTCTGGGAAGGAAAGAAGCCCAGAATTAAGTTTAAGATATTAACAGATACCACTGAAAGAGGGGGCTTCGCCCTGCCAGACATGAGACTGTACTACGAGGCGGCATGCCTTTGCTGGATTAAAGAGTGGATAAAGTTGGAGGATACAGAGTTATTGGATTTAGAAGGGTATAAGAACAAATTTGGATGGCATGCCTATTTGTGGAGAGATAAGATAAAAGTACATAAGGGATTTTGCAGCCATATCTTTAAGGGACCTTTGATAGAAGTTTGGAATAGATATAAGAACACACTAGAACCAAAAACCCCACACAGGTTATCACCAGTGGAGTTAATAAGTGTAAAGAAAGTCAATATGGGGAAAAAATGGGGTAGGTACGAAGAAATGGTATTGAAGGAAGGAGGGAAGTGGAAAATTAAACCATACGACCAGGTAAAAAGATATACATACGATTGGCTGAGTTACTATCAGATAAATGAGATATTTAAAAAAGAAGTGAAAGAGAGGAGCTACGATGAAAAGACATCGAAATTTCAGAGAGAGATAATAAACTGTGATCGGAAAAATCTGTCAAGTATGTATAAAATACTGTTAGAATGGAACATGAAAGATGAGAAAGTCAAAAAAGTGATAACTCAGTGGGCAAAGGACCTCGGTCATGATATTCAATTGGAGAATTGGGAAAAATTGTGGAGAGTGAATATAAAATTTACAGCATGTGTACTGTTAAGGGAGAATATGTTAAAAATGTTATATAGGTGGTATATAACACCCGTTAAACTAGCCAAGATGTATAAAACAGATAACAAATGTTGGAAATGTAGACAAAAAGAAGGGACGTTCTATCACCAATGGTGGGAATGTGGGAAGGTTAAAAGCTTCTGGGACGAAGTCTATAATGAAATCAAAAAGATATTAAGCTACACATTTGTAAAGAAACCCGAAGCTTTTCTATTAGGTATGGTCGGAAAAGATATTAAAAGAAAGGATTGTAAAATCTTCCAATATGCGGTAACAGCAGCTAGAATCGTGGTGGTGCAGAAGTGGAAGCAGGAAGAAAGCCCAACGTTAACAGAGTGGAGATTAAAATTGACGGAATATGCGGAGTTAGATAAATTGACAGGGAAAATTAGATATATGAAGGATCAAAAATTTATAGATGACTGGGGAAAATTTGCGGATTATCTGGAGAACAAATGTTTAGTAAACACAACGCTAGTAGGATTTAAAGAGGCACTGTAAAACACTAAGAAGTATTGCTTATGGAAAACAATGTCTGAAAGATGGTACTAATGGCAGTACGAAAGATTGGAATGTGTTATAAAGAGATAAATACGAATGAATGTCAAGGACGTTGAAGGAAGTCCAAAAGAATGAGATGTATGAAACACGGATTTAATGTATATATATGGAAAGATTAATAAAAAATTTTAAAATGCAAAAAAAAAAAAAAGAAGTTACTTTCGCTTCTGAGTGAAGTGTGCTCTTCTGTACTGCTGCTCAGAGAGAGCAGACACGCTGATGGAAGCTCTATGTATAGACAATGTAAATCAGTGGCGTAGCGTGGGTTGTCAGCACCCGGGGCAAGGCAAGTAATTTGCGCCCCCTAACCCATGGATTTGCGCCCCCTAACCCGTGGATTTGCACCCCCTAACCCTAACCCCCAGATGTTGCGCCTGGTGCGGCCGACCCCCCCTGCACCCCCCACGCTACGCCACTGATGTAAATAAAGTAGTTTAGAGCTACTGATTGTCTCTTTCTTCTGCAATGGGATGCCAGAAGACGAGTGTGCTCTCAGGAGACAGGGGTCACTTATCACTGATCTCTCTGGACTGAGGAAGATTTACAGCCAGAGGGTGACCACCGGAGAGATGTCTCGGTGTCTTAGGAAGGTGGTGGCCTTCCTGGGCATTTTTCCAACAGTGAGCTGACCGAGGGGGTGGCTGGGGTCCTTGAGCAGGCGGTGGGGGTCCATGGGCCGGTCAAACGGGCCGCTCTAAGCAGATTCTGCTGGGTGTGCCTCTGTCCTGGTGCTGAAATGACTTACTGCTCCTCATTCCTTTTCTTTTGCTCCTTCTGACGCTCTGATCCAATTCTCTCTCACGCCGCGCTCTTTCCCAGGTACAGGATGCTGTGAAATGCCGAGTGGTGGACCGCCAGGAAGAAGGAAATGGAGATTCTGGGGGGTCGTTTCAGAACGGACATGCTCAGCTCATGGTAGGATAAAGTGCCTCTTGTTCCTCTGTTAAGGAATGAGGAAAATGCAGTTTTTCTCTTCTCTAGTGAAGTTACAGGGAACCAGGCAGAGGGCCTTCTTGGTAGTGGCACCCATTCTGCAGAATGCCCTCCCATCAGATGTCAGGGAGTTACATAGCAACTTCTAGAAGACATCTGAAGGCAGCCCAGTTTGGCAAAGTTTAATAATAATAATAATAATAATAATAATAATAATAATAATAATAATAATTTATTTATACCCCGCCCATCTGGCTGGGTTTCCCCAGCCTCTCTGGGCAGCTTCCAACCAAATATTAAAAACAATACAGCACCAGACATTAAAAACTTCCCTAAACAGGGCCACCTTCAGTTGTCTTTTAAAAGTAAAATAGTTGTTTATTGCCTTGACATCTGGTGGGAGGCCGTTCCACATGGCGGGCGCCACTACCGAGAAGGCCCTCTGTCTGGTTCCCTGTAGCTTTGCTTCTCGCAATGAGGGAACTGCCAGAAGGCCCTCGGTGCTGGACCTAAGTGTTCGGGCAGAACAATGGGGGTGGAGACACTCCTTCAGGTATACTGGACCGAGGCTGTTTAGGGCTTTAAAGTTTTTAATGTTTGACGTTTTATTATGCTTTTATATTTGTCTAAAGCCACCCAGGGTGGCTGGGGCAACACAGTCAGGTAGGCAGAGTGCAAATAATAAAATTATTATTATTATTATTATTAGTGTGACAAGGGCGGTGCCACTTTCAAATTCATGGAGTCCCGCGTTGACTCCACATGTCTGTGAGGTCACCTCCAGACAGCCTGTTTATTTTCCATTCATCCCCATTCACTTGCACCAAGTTTTCCCATAGATGATTAAATAATGCTTTATATATTTTATTTATGGAAATGTACCAGTTGCTTTATATTTTTAAAGATTAAAATAACATCACAGCTGTGCAGAAAGCTCTGCGCTGGCTGTCAGTCAAATATGAAATTAGGTTTCAGGTATTATTAGTAGTATCCAAAGTTTTAAATGGCCTAGGATGAGGTTATCCGAAAGACCACCTCGTCCCTTGTACACAACAGGCCAGATCGCTTGTGATCATCAGGAGGAACCCTCCTAACAGTCCCAGAGTTATCCCATATTAGTTTAAGTCTCTAGGCAAACCTAGGATTTTAGCGTAGTGGCAACAGTAACTTGGGACACTCTTCCTATGGGAATCAGACAGGCACCTATAATCCTGATGTCATCTGCTGAAAATGTACGTATTTCAACCAAGTGTTTTTAGAGAATGAATTGGATTCTGCGTTATTCGTTTGTTCTGTATTTGGTGGCTTCTACAGTTTCATTGTACAGTTTCATTCTTTTTTTAATAATAAAAATTATTTAATGAAAGAGAGGAATGAAATGAGGGGAAAATCAGCTCTTCTAGTCTCATAAATTATCAGGATGGATGCTTGGACTTGGGGGAAAAATATCTCTTGATTTCCACAGAATATTCCACTTTTCTGCCCAGTTAGCTCTTGCACAGCCACAAAAGGCTCTCTTGAGAATTCATACTTGTAAGAAGTTGTCTTGTGCTGAGTCAGACCATTGTTCCATCTTGCTCAGACCTTTCTCCAATCACTATCTTCAACTGAATGTGCATTGAATGTGCGTCTGGATTCAGATTCTGCTTTTCCGATCTGTTGCGTTCGACAGGATGCATATCTGAATGCGTCTCTGACCCGCCAACTGACTTGCAGAAGAGTCTCGGTGTGCAGTTTTCTCCTCCAACTGATATATGCAAGAATATGCACAAGCTGCTACCAGCTTCCTTCCCACACACATAACGATACAATAATCTTTATACGATAATCTTTATTGTCATTGTCCCAGACAGAACAACAAAATTGAAAAAAATCTACATCAGACATTCAAAAACCAACAAGCCTGCTATCCCAGCCTGATACCCCATAATTAAATACAATATACTTCCACAGAGACTACCTTACACTGCTTTTAAAACCAAAATCACATTTGGATAGAAACTGTTTCTCAGGTGGCTAGTCCTGGTCTTTCCAGGGTGCGCACTATCCTGTGCTATCTCTGCAGCTTTCTTATGGCACCTGGAAGTGTAGATTTGATCCAAGGTGGGAAGAGGGCACCCAATTATTCTCTCCACAGTCTTTACAACCCTGGACAGCATTCTTTTTTCCCTGACTGTGCAGCTCCCAAACCACATACACAGACCATAGGTTAATACACTCTCCACAGTACAATGGTAAAATGCCATCAACAGGTCCTTTGAGAGATTATTTTTCCGGAGGATTCTCAGATTCTCAGAAAGCAAATTAGACAGGAGCAGACGTGAAGGATTGGCATAATTGTCTCCATCCCTATAATATGTTGATTCCTGCCAAAGGCAGCATTCACCCAGCCTTTCCTCATTTCCCCAACATTTCTCTAACTCTTAATTTCCATATTATATTTGAGCTTTCATGCGGCATAAAAGCCACTTCCAGAAAATTAATGGAATATAGTGCATGTTTGGTGCTAATTTCTGTGTTAGGTGATTATTATTATTATTATTATTAAAATTTATACACTACCCTTCATCCAAGGATCACAAGGATGTTGACAATATAAAAACACAACAATACATACCACAGTAACAAACAGAAACCCGTCCCATTTAAAACAGATTGTTTAATTGGCCAAAGGCCTGGGAGAAGTTTCACATCGCCAAAAGTTGGGAGACTTGTGTGCGAGTCTGACGCTGCACAAGACACACTGAAATCTGCCTTTTGTTTGATGTTCAAGAACCTGAAACAAAGAGCCATTTATGATTTAACGAAACCTTCCCTGCCTAACTCAGTTGGAAATTGTCTGTTGACCAGGCTGATAGCTCAGAATGGTTTCAGATACAGATCTAAATGAAAAATCTGGTTATGGTTACGCATTCAGACGATCATCTGCGCCCATCAAAGACTGGAGGGAATTGTGGGAGTGAATTGACAAAAAGCCACAGTTCCATAATGCCATAGGTGCTGCAGTGTGAAAGGAACATTAGACAACAGGGCAGAAGTGGACAATGGCAAATTATAATCAGGAAGACAATATTGCCCCTGTCTGAATGCACCTGAACACCTTCACTTCTCAATAACTCCCCCTTTTGTTCACACCAGGGTCTTGTTGTTGTGACTCTTTGCTTGCTAGTTCTGGAAATGTGCCAGTAACGATGGATTTGAGGCCCCCCTTTCCTCTGCCACCCCATAACCTCCCCCCTACCCTCCGCCTTGTTGACCACCGCCCCCTCCTGTTTTCTCTGTCTTCCAGACTGATTTCGAGAAGGATGTGGATATGGCTTGTAGATCAGGTGAGCACATCACAGGTGAGAAATCAACAAGTGACCTGGTTTGGGGATTGAGCTTGACCTTAATTTCCTTTTCTTTCTTATGATATATATCCTTGCTGTCTGTTTGTGTCAAAAGTTGCGTTGCGTCTGGTCTGTGCGTCTGAGCTGCTCCCGGCCATTCCTGCCCCTCAAGAGCTCCTGCCTCCTTCCATCTCCTGTAGGCTAACTCTCCTCCACTGCCTTCCTATATGCTTGGGGCTTGGCTGAGGTCAACGGCAACCTCCATGGGGACAGGCTTTTGGGAAGGGGCATACATAGAGGAAGAAGAGGCCTCGGCCCAAACTGGACACATTGGTGGAAGCCAGGCTGACTTAATCCCATGACTGCACCATTCGCATCTAGAGCCAGGATGGCATGGGAGGGTCTAATTCTGTGACCAGTTCCTGCCCCTCCCCAATGAAAATAATGACACATGACACAATAATTAAGGTTAATGGCTAAATAAGGCCACAACTTTATTGGTTACAGGTGATGAGCGGTATTGGCTTAGGCATTGGTCCTAACCACTATATCTGACTCCAGTCCATCCGCTTGAAGTCCGGGAAGGGTTAACCACCAGTAGGGGGAGTCCTGCTGATGCACATCAACTAGGAACTCCCTTAGGGTCACCGCTAGGGGGCGTGCCTTAGGCCCTCACCTCCTTAGGCTTCAGACAGGGCCACGCCCCCCGGAATCCTTTATCGGACTACCCTTCAATATGTGGGGCAGGTGATGGCGCTACCTCCCCTCTTCCATCTACAGAGCAATACCAATGTCTAACCGCCAATACCCAGAAAGTTGTGACGATTTGCTACGAGGTAGGCGAAAAACCAAGTGACTGGTGCCAATTTGCCACGTGGAAAAATTCCTACCAGGCCCCTTAACGGCAACTAACCAAGGTACATAGCAAGGTCAAGGAATGAAAACCTTATAGGGCGGGAGGGTGGGAAAAGTATTAACAGCTGGCAGGTGGCAAAGAGGGAGATCCCCGGTCGTCTCCTGGTTTAAATAAGGCAGGCCACACACCCTAAGCCAGCTGATTGGCTGGCCAGGAGGTGACGTGGCTGGGAATACCCCCAATCATGCGAGGGTTGGGTTCCACCCTCCGTGCACGTGGTGGGGCCGTGAAGCCCGCAACCCCACCTCCTCCGAAGTGCAGAAGTGGCTTTCCTACATTGAAGGGGACTCTGGCATTGATGAGGAGCTGAGACCCTCTTCATGCCCTGTTCCTTCAAGCGCTTTCCAAGGGGGAAAGTGTTGGAGATTAGGGGGCATGGGAGGAGGGGCAGAAGATTCAGGTGCCCTCCCCTCTGTGTCCCTTCTCATATATATATAAAAAAAAATAGACTCACTTTATACTTGAATGAAAATGACTGCCTTTATTTATCACAGTTAGGTCAGCCCTTGGCAGGTCTATTATTATTATTATTATTTGGCAGGTCTTTATTTATTTAGTTTCTCCCTGCTGCTCAGTCTTCCCAGCTTCCCAGGGTGGCCTGGTTGTTCAAAACAAGACAGAGCCTATCCTGCAATTTTACAATCTAAAAGAATCAAAAAACCACGATATAAGAGGGAAAAGGAACAGGGAGGGAAGAGGAAAACCAAAACTCCAGCACCAGTTTCTAAACAGTTGTTCCGATAACAACTTATTATTATTATTATTATTATTATTATTATTATTATTATTATTATTATCCTGTTGGAGTGACATTAAGCATTGCACTCCCAACACTGGTTCCCACAACCATTTTTGATGCATGATAACATCCACATGAATTGGCTTTTCATTGGGGCATAGTGGATTTGGGTACATTAGTTTAATCATTGTGTGGGTACTTTTACCATCTTCCCCAATTGCAGTTCAATGGTGGGAAACATTTCAGGAAATGGGTTGAAGCAGGCAGTGACGAGTCCTGATCTGGGCTCCAATTTCTTTCTTTCTTTCTTTCTTTCTTTCTTTCTTTCTTTCTTTCTTTCTTTCTTTCTTTCTTTTTCATAATTTTTTACACTGCTTGATTGTAAAAGGGGGGGAGTCTCAACATGGTTTTTAAAAAAGATAACAATAAAATTACCAGTAAGGAAAAATAACAATGATTTAAAAAGGGGGTAGCCGTGTTGGTCTGCCATAGTCAAAATAAAAAAAATTTCCTTCCAGTAGCACCTTAAAGACCAACTAAGTTAGTTCTTGGTATGAGCTTTCGTGTGCATGCACACTTCTTCAGATAGGGTATCTGAAGAAGTGTGCATGCACACGAAAGCTCATACCAAGAACTAACTTAGTTGGTCTTTAAGGTGCTACTGGAAGGAATTTTTTTTATTTTTAAAAAGGGGGATCTGCTTATAACCCACCCAGGGGGTCTGCAGATATCAAAATTTTCCAAAGTAGGGGGTTTGTGGCTTCGCTTTTGAAAACAAAATAGGGGTTCCACACATTGGGAACCACTGATTTAAGACGTTTGAAAAGTTAAAATAACAATAGGCTAAAACTCACATCAAATTTCCAAACATCTGGATAGGCTTAGAATACAAAGAAGGCCCCTGTTTGATATCAATAGGCAGGCAGTTCCGAAACAGCTCATGAGACCTGATCATCATGCCAGAAAAACCACTCCGGCTGCCCCTAACCATATAAGAACTGGATGTTTAAATTAGGACATTTAGTGATTTTCAGGATCCTCGCATATTGCATTTCTTCCTCTAGACCTTCCCTGTTCTGGGAGAGGTGATGGGTGAGCTTATTCCTCCAGCATCCTCTGTCTCCTCCGCTTCTCCCTTGCTCTTACCCACATCCTTTGGGAATTGATCGCCCCAGCCTTGCAGACTTGCCTGGGCCTCCACCCTCTTCCCACCTCCCACCCCTCACCCTGCTTAAATAGACCCAGCGCTGCATCCGTTGCAACTGAGAACTCTCTCAAGAATGCCCTGTGCTTCCTCAACCCTTCCTTAAATGCTCTGCTCTCCTCCTGCATCCCTGAATCACCAGGGGAAGGGGTAAAATCAAACCCAAAAAACACCTTTAACATTTCATGGGATTTCCTTAAAGATCCCGGACAACCCCAGCTGCCTTCGACCCTGCATAGAATTCCAATCTTCCAAACCAGGATCTCTTCTTAAGGCTGAGAATTAATTGCTGTCTCCACCTCTATGATCGTTTCTGTATTTTCCTTCTTGGATTTCTTTCCCCCCCTTCCTTTCCAGGCTTCTCTTTTTCTGTCTGTTTATATCATGCTCTTTCTTGTAGCCGATTCTTGTTTGCCACCAGGTGTGCTCTTACCTGATGTGGAGGAGATGGAGGCAGTCCCATCTCCCGGGTGAGAGGACACATTTGCACCTGTTTCCTGACTCCATACAGTATAAATTTATGGGCAGGCACAAAACTCTAGGCAATGTTAAAATGCAATGTGTGGAGCTATTCTTCTCATTGTTTGGTTCATCTCTGCCTTCCATTCATCCATTTCCATGCACAAACTTTATCAGTCCTTCCCCATCCTGTCTATCTGCCCATCCCCTCATCTCACTTTCCCTTTCTATTTGTTGTCTGGCTTTTTATCAAGATGGCAGCTTCCCTACTGGGATTTGAAACTAGAGATGGAAGAGGAAATCATCTTAGTTGGATTTATATATGGATTTTGGGAGATTCGACCTGCTCAGACATGTGATTTCTAGGCAATGACACAAACAGAAGTGCAGACAAGCCCGTACTCTCATGCTCAGTTTTCAGATCCTTCGGGGTGGACTCGCTGTGTCCCCATTCACGTCTAGCAGATTGGCAGCGAGCCTCACAGAACGAAGGACTCGTCTGGACTGTGGGGAATGCGAATTCTGCGTCAGCACTAGGAACAGGGCAGGAATCTGGCAAATGTGTTATGACACCACTTTAAACAGCCATGGCTCCCTGCGAATAATTCTGTGGACTGTGGTATGTTAAGGGTACTAAGAGTTGCTAGAAGACCCACATTCCGCCTCGCGGAGCTACAATTCCCAGAGTTAACTGGGAAGAGGGATTAGTTTGTTAAACCACTCTTGGAACTGGAACTCTGGGAGAGGAACAGGAACCACCTAGCAACTCTCAGCACCCCTTAACAACCTGTTTTTTTGGAGGCAGGGAGCTGTGACAGTTTAGCATGGTATCATATTGCTTTAAATACAGTGGTGCCCCGCAAGACGAATGCCTTGCAAGACGGAAAACTTGCTAGACGAAAGAGTTTTCCGTTTTGGAGGTGCTTCGCAAAACGAATCTCCTATGGGCTTGCTTAGCAAGACGAAAATGTCTTGCAAGTTCCTGCAGGTTTCCCCCCCCCTTTTTCTAAGCCACTAAGCCGCTTATCAGCTGATCCGATAAGCCGATAAGCCGCTAAAAGCCGCTAATAGCGCTAATCCGTCAATGGGCTTGCTTCGCAAGACGAAAAAACCGCTAGACGAAGAGAATCACAGAACGGATTCTTTTCGTCTTGCGAGACACCACTGTATATGGTTTGGATATTCAGACCACATGCATGATTCAGTGAGTGAGTTTACTTTCCAATGACTGCGGCTCACTCTGTAGCCAAGGACCGAGATTGCCCTCTGTCCCACAACAGTCTTCAGTATAGTGACCACTTTGTTTGTTTATTATTACATTTCTGTATCGCCCTCCCTCCAATGAGTACAAGGTGGTGTGCACAGTTTGCTCCCTTCCCCACATTAGCCACACAACAACCCTGTGAGGTAGGGTAGGCTGAGAGGCAGTGACTGACCTAGCGAGCTTCATGGCAGAGACAGGAATTGAACCCCCGTCTCCCAGATCCAGGTCCGACACTCTGATCACTACACTATACTGGATCAATCCATTTCTGCCCAACTTGATGCATGTTTACTTGTGATGCGGGTGGCGCTGTGGGTTAAACCACAGAGCCTAGGACTTGCCGATCAGAAGGTCGGCGGTTCGAATCCCCGCAACGGGGTGAGCTCCTGTTGCTCGGTCCCTGCTCCTGCCAACCTAGCAGTTCGAAAGCACGTCAAAGTGCAAGTAGATAAATAGGTATCACTCCGGTGGGAAGGTAAATGGCATTTCCGTGCGCTGCTCTGGTTCGCCAGAAGCAGCTTAGTCATGCTGGCCACATGACCCGGAAGCTGTACGTTGGCTCCCTCGGCCAATAAAGCAAGATGAGTGCCACAACCCCAGAGTCAGTCACAACTGGGCCTAATGGTCAGGAGTCCCTTTACCCCTATACCTTTACCTTACTTGTGTTGTTTGGGACTTGTGATCTAGCTGCACATTAGAAGGCTGTCCTTCCGGTGGAGCGCCAACACCAGATTCGCTCCATGGCGTATCAGACTCTTGTTATCCTCGCTCTGCCAGCTTGTGTTACAAAAATGAGTATCCTTGCTGGTGAGCAGAGTCCATGCCCATCGACAAGAGCCAGCTTGCTGGAGAGTGAGCTGCAGCCCATCACTCCTGTTTCAAACAGGGACTATTTATCGCCTTCTCTTTTCAGCTTCAAGGTTTCAAAAGGGAGTGTGAGCTCCCACAAATTATCCCAGTGCCAACATGCCCCTAGCCAGATTCTCATATTGCTTTTTCTTTTGGCATCTCCAAATGACGCCCTTCGATCAAACATGTCGCTTCCCTCTCTGCTGACGTCTTCTCACCTCTCCCTCTTCCTGGCTTCTTTCCCCTCCCTGTTTTCATTTATTCCCTCTCTCTGTGGTGTCTCTTTTTATCCTTCTGATCTCTCTCAGCGCCGACAATCTTAACCTTAACAAAACCAAAGGCATCCAAAAAAACAGAAGGACGGCCCTTGCTCCATTTTACACCCCTAACTCTCCAGAGCGACTGTTCTGTAATATTTTAAACAAGCAGCGGATGTTTTCTTAGCACTGCAGAGGTATTAAAAGATCAGGCAGGCACGTCTTAGGGGCTCACAACCTAACAGACATGGCACAAAAGGAAAGGTAAACGTGGAGGGAAGAGGAAAGCAAGCACTGTGACACACACAGAAACACATATCCTGGGAAGCATCCCTTGGAAGAACAGCTTGGAAGAACAGCTAAATGCCTCCATCTTTCCTTGCAAGACGTCTACTGTTTCATAGAAAAAACAGGGTCTAGAGATTTCAGTCACCCCCACATGATCTTCATCTAAGATCCAAGATCTGGGAAATTCATTTCCATGCCCATTAGATATCATAATTCCTCCTCCAGTTGTCACGTTTGAGTACCACAGTTCTCTTACCCAATTGGGTTTCCCGCACCCCAGGATGTCAAGATGTCTTGGACCAACCAGCCTTCCCCAAGCTGGTGCCCACATTTAGGATCAGAGTTGTAGTCCATATCATCTAACGGGTGCCATGCAAGGAAGCCCGTCTCACAAAGGCTTGGGTCATTGTTTCTGCTGGCTTGCCCTTGAAGTTTGCTGGCTTAGCAAGCGCAAGGCACCATAGCAGACCAATTAAACCCCAACAACCTGCAGTTGTGTTTTACAAGACAACACAACCACCCAGCAACAATGTAACGCTCCAACCCTTAGTCGGGAATTGTCTGAATGAAGCCCCCAAGCCCATATTTGTTGGTCTTTTATTTTCCCCTGTTCTTCAGGGAGGAATAGGTAAAGCAGCTGTTCTGCTGATATGATGGGTAAGTATTTGGTTGCATGACTCTGGGGTGTATCATAGAAGACAACCATGAATTCTTAACCCTCTTTTCCTTTCAGCTGAGAGTTGGCTGAGCAATAGCAATGTATTGTTTATTTATATCTGTGATGCATATGTATGTTTGCATGTGATGTTCTCCATCTCCTTCAGAATTTGACTCTTTCTTTTCTTATAAGCGCTGAAGCTGCTCTTTTGGTCTGAAAGCATATAGAGGATATTCTGTATCTAATCTCTCAAATAGGAAAGGGACAAAAATACACTTTATTATTTACTTTATGCATACATTATTTGATTGTTTTTTAAAAACAAAATCAAAGCAGTTACAATAAGAATAAAACAATAAAATTATCAGTAAAAACAGTTAATAACAACAATCTTAAGCATTCAGGGGGAAAATAAAATCGACAATAAACTCAAAGGAGTTTAAAACAGACATCAGCATTTTGGATATCTGGGTAGACATGTCTAAACAAAAATGAGTTTATCAGGCTCCAAAAAGAAATCAATAGGCAGGGAGTTCCAAAGTGTAGCTGCTGCTGCAACACTAAAAGTTTGAGTTCTTACAAATGCGGAATGAGCTTTATTGGGCACGTGTAAGAGTGCTAGCTCTGCAGATTGAAGCCATCAATCAAGCATAATTGGGGAAAGGTGATCTCACAGGTAAACTGATCCCAAGTTGTTAAGGGTTTTATATGCTAGTAGTAACATGCTGAACTTGGCCCAGTAGCAAACTGGGAACTGGGGCCAAGGAGTCTGAGCAAAGGTGTCCTGTCTACATGGGACCAAGGTCAAGGATAAAATCAATAAAACATTTTAAACCAATATAGGTAACTAGGTTATATATCCATACAATGTTTGCATCATGAATGAAACACAGTGGATTAAACACGGGATCTCGAGAGGACATATAAATCAAATTTATTTATTTATTGACATGTATAACCCAGTCCGAGAAGCTTGTGGATTAATTTTAAACATAACCAGGCGAATTAGAAACAGGCCATTTATTTCTTCATCCATTGTCTTCACATAATGAATGAATAGGAGACAAAAAAACCACTCAGTAGCTGTTGAAAGCAGAGCCACTAAGTCTAGAACAAGAATGAAACAAGAGTGAAACTCTAATTCCCCTTTAAAATGTGTTGCAGGGGGGCAGTTATTGACTTGTTTTTGTTTCTATTTTGGTTATGTATGTTGTGTTTTTATACTGAGATTTTATGTTGTAACTGCCCTGAGACCTGCGGGTATAGGACGGTATACTAATTTAATAAATAATGATGATGATGATGATGATAAAATAAAAAATCCCTTTAGGAGCCTCTGTTCTGGAGATAGGTGGGGACATCCCTGGGTGGTGTGATAATGGTGAGAGTCATTTTTGTTGTGTAGCAAGACACGTCCAGTTCCATCGGTTACTGATGCTTTGCCTCTTTCCGCCGACCCATTAGTGCTAAACAAAGACATCAGCACTTGCCGCACCATGACCATCACGGGGACTCTGAAACGCCCGTCCCTGCAGGATGAGGAGAAGCTGAAGCTGAACCACCAGAAGGGATCGTCCAACTTCAACAGTCTTCCAGCCAACGTCTCCAAGATGCACCTCCAAGGCTCCCCGCACTACCTGGGGGCCATCAACCTCAACGACTTCAGCAATCACACCCTCACTCTGAAGAAGGACAAGAGCCAGCCTCCAAAGTCCATCTATATCTGCGACGGGGACATCTTCAAGAAGCTGGACTCAGAGCTCTCTCGGGCGCAGGACCAAGCCATAGACACCAGCTACGTCATCCTGCCCTCCAACACCGCCACCTTGAGGCCGAAGCCTCCGCCGCCTCCGCCGCCCCCCAAAGACGATACAAAATACAGCATCAACATTGACCAGATGCCCCAGACGAGGCTCATCCACCTCAGTATGGCCACTGACCCAGGTTTCGTTGTCAAGAGCCCTCCAAGGGAGCCTGTGGTGATGGGCTGCGGGGAGGGTCAGGCTTCGCCTATGTTGCAGCAGCAACAGCAGCAGCACCAGCTGTCACCTCCGATGGTTAACAAGTCTGGTGACTCACAGATGCCAAACAGCTTGTGTGACACGGGCGAGTCTGGCAACTCTGGCATGGTGTCCAAGAGTGAGACGGTTTCCACCCTTTCCATGAGCTCCCTTGAGGTATGTGGCTGGGTGGTAGCTACGTGATATTGCACACATTTTGCACGGAGAACATTGCAGGTTCCTTTGCATCTCCGGTTGGAAAGGACCTCAGGTCCCTTGGCTGAAGAACACCAAGCTGTCCCCAAGGCCTTGAAAAAGAACCAGTCGTATTGATACAATACGGGGATAAATTGACTGGCCAGAGTAAGGTTGGGGGGAGATAGCAGAGGCATATTGTCATTGAAAGTCTGCTCAATATTGATCCAGAGTAGATTCCAGTGTATAGTTAGAGTAAAAACTTACACAGGTTGCAGGGGTTTCCAAAAATAGACCAGAGACATTTCATCCAGCAGAGCTTTACTGCATAATGGTCACAAATCCAATACATTCAGGATTGGCACTGTCCATAAGAAATCCAGTTGCAGCAGACATAACTTAGCAATAACTTATAACTGGAGAGACCTGTCAGGAGTAAGCCTGGACCAATGGTACCAAACAGTATGGGAAACAGCCTTACTAGAAAAATTAACCAATAAACTGAAACTGATACGGGGACAAATAGAAGAAAACGCTTTCACCCCAGTATGGCTCCCCTTTATCACACACACAGCCCAACAAGACAATGACAAAAACCCACCAACAGCATACAAATCAATATGGCTAACCTGATCCAAAACATCCACCCACCCCACTCACACATGAAAACAAAGACCACCACAGCCAACCACAAATGAATAACCACACCCCAGGCCAACCCCAACCTCTCTTACCACCAAAGGAACACAAGTAAACAGCAAAGAACCTGCACAAGCAATGCTGACACAAAACCCCACATATATTAAGTAAAATAGAAACATCACCACCCCACCCCACCCCACTCATCTTTCCTCCCCCCTCTACCTCTTTCCCCCCTTTCTTCCTAATGTCTCAACAAATGAAACTGATCTGTAAAAAATGTTACTTGGGGGAGAGAGAGAGAAAGAGAGAGAGAGACATTGCGCATACTTTTGTAAACCAAGAAAATCTTTAATAAAAATAAATTATAAAAAAACACAATAACTTATAATAAGTCTAAAACTATATACAGAACACCACACCAGTTGGAAAAGAGATAGAAAGAGAAAGTGAAACCCGGGCTCCTTCTGGCCTCACTATTATAGTCAGCATGACCTTGACAGAAGAGATAACAGGACCGGTTTAAGCCAGCTGTACTCAGCTTCTCTGAAGGAATAACCCAAACATCGTGAAGTTTCTGCTTGTTCCTTTCACACAGAGACACTTCCAGAACTTTCTTGAACTAAGTAGAATAGGAAAGATCTCTACACATCAGATCAATCCATTCTGCACTAAGAAATGCAAACTGGCCTATATAAAACTAATCAGAGAGAGGGATGGTTTTCATAAAACGGGTTAAAACTTTCTAAACAACTGAGTAGGATTATCTATACTAAAATGTTTTTAAAAGCATACAGCCTGCCTGATATCAAAAGGCAGGGAGCTCCCAAGTGTAGTTCTGCCACACTAAATCACTGATTTCCTTAAAATGTAAAATTCACATTCTGTAGCTCCTGTAACTATGCCAGATCAAAGCGGTTGATATGGGGTCAGGTGATCTCATCGGTAAAGTGGTCCAGGTCCCAGATTGTTAACTGATCCCAAATCATTAGTGATGGGATCGTGTCCTCCACTGCTCCTCTGAGCAGCAGGCTAGTGTGGCAGAGCACACATGCAGCTCTGTTTTTTTCAGCAGAGGAGAATGACTAGGGGCTTCATCCACCACCTGAGGCTGTTGCCTCACTTTGCCAAATGGTAGGACCACCCCTGGACTCCGCACGGCTGCCACGATTGTGGCCATTGCTGCAAATTGTGTACACCAAGTGCCTCTTTGCATGGTGCTTTCTCTAGGGGAAATATCGCCCCCCCCCAAAAAAAAAATTGGTGGCAAAAAAAATGTTGTCATTGGAGTGGTATCACCCTACTGCTAATCTGTCTTTCTCTTTCAATCCCCAGAGACGGAAATCCCGGTATGCAGAGCTAGATTTCGAGGTGAGTACTTCTCCATTTACATAATGGACAGGTCTTATCATCCCCATTCCTCCATTGAATTTAGTTTCATATATAGTGAACTGACTGTCCTAACACCCAAAATGTCTGGAGTCATTGTCTGAGTCCTGAGAACCCATGAATCAGTTTGTGTCATATTCAGAGCTAATTTTTTTCCAGCCAGAACTCCCTGGAACTCAGTTCCGGCACCTCTCAGGTGGGCGCCATTGCCATTATAAGATGAGGGAGGCATTCGTAGTGGGTTCTGGCACCTCTTTTTTCTAGGAAAGAAAGCACTGCTTATTCCCCATAACAAGGGGTAATTTTCTCCACTGGAATGTAAAGGTAAAGGGACCTCTGACCATTAGGTCCAGTCGTGGCCGACTCTGGGGTTGCGGCACTCTTCTCGCTTTATTGGCCAAGGGAACCGGCATACAGCTTCCGGGTCATGTGGCCAGCTTCTGGTGAACCAGAGCAGCACACGGAAACGCCGTTTACCTTCCCGCCAGAGTGGTACCTATTTATCTACTTGCACTTTGATGTGCTTTCAAACGGCTAGGTTAGCAGGAGCAGGGACCAAGCAACAGGAGCTCACCCCGTCATGGGGATTCGAACCGCCGACCTTCTGATCGGCAAGTCCTAGGTTCTGTGGTTTAACCCACAGCGCCACCCGCATCCCTCCCACTGGAATGTACATTGATGCAAATGTGTGCCTAATTTGACTCATGGGCAGTGCACAGAGAATTTCTGGTAGCCAGGAATCAAAGAAAATGTCCAGCAACTGTATCCCAGAGTGTTGCATAGGGCACCTCTCTGAGTAGGCATAGCATAAACTGAAAGAATGAAGTGGTTCGTTTTGGATGAAAAATCCTATATACAAACAGCAACCTCGTTCTCCTTATGTAGCCCAAACTGAACCATCTGCTCTCATGAGGATGTTATTAAGAGGCTTGGGGGAACCCCAAGGTTTGCAAAAGTACAAAAAGGGGTGAACCCACCAAATGGAAACCCCCTGCAAACGGACATCCTGCGTTCTGAGAGCAATGATCATTCTCAGTACTCATTGGGCCATTTAGGGGGGTTTTCAGTCCTGCATTTTTACTTGGCTAGGACTAAAGATGGGGGAGAAATTCAGTCCGGTTCACATTTAAAGGCAGCCCTACCTAATTCGCAGTTTCCAAAACAACTCACACGTCTCTGAATTTTGCAGTGGAGTTCCAGGGTGTTCAGAAATGCACACACTAGGATTTAGTATGCATCAAAGTCTATGCATTAGAGAAAATAGCATACAGATATGCATTGCACTACTACAGGTGCCATATAATAATACTCATTCCACACTTGTAAGAAATCAATCTTTTACTATGGTAGAACACACCCTTTGGAACTCCCTGCCTATTGAAACCAGGCAAACGCTCTTTGTGGTGCTTGCTTAAAATGTTTTTGTTTGGCGACCCTATCCACAAATGTAGCAGGCTGGCATGTGTATTAATCCTTTTGCTTTCTGTTGAGTTTAGTTATCTTTTTTGATTTCTTTAAAAGCTCATTTAATTATGTTACAAATGTTTTAGATACTTCTTTTTAACCTTTTTATTGATCATCTTAACATGTTTTTAAAAACTGTAAACGGCTTAGAAGTTTTATAATAACCAAGCAGTTTATAAGTGTAAATCAGTAAATTTATATTAGGGGAAACTGCACCCAAAAATAACTATATTAAGAGAGACCTGCACTAAAACACTGAAGAATTTTCATCAGATCTCTCTCTCTCTCTCTCTCTCTCTCTATATATATATATATATATTATGAAGTGATATGGAAATGTGGAGAAATGAGGACTAGAACAATGAGAAACTGGGACAGATTCACCCATTCCTAATTAGGTTTAATTGATCTCACAATTCCTGCCTGAGGCTTTGATGGACCTGGGATATCCTGACCTGTTTCTCTCTCGCCCGTTGCAGAAAATCATGCACACGAGAAAACGTCACCAAGACATGTTCCAGGACTTGAACCGAAAGCTGCAGCATGCAGAGAAAGAGAAGGAGTCCCCAACAACAGACAGCAAGGTGAGTTCTGGCCCAGTTTCCTGAAAACTCCATCCCCGGGGACCTAATTTATTTGGGGGCCTGCAAACAAAGGATCTGGGAAATTCCAAAAACCATAATTTTACACCTGTGGGCAAAACCCTCCTGCCTTTTATTCTCCCCCACCCATGTGAGGATATTTGCAGTTTGAAAATCTGTTTTTGATAAGTCTTCTTCTTCGTTTGACTGGAGAAAAGCTCAAATGACTTCAATTTTTTTCTGATTCCCTGCTCCCGTGTCTTCTAGATATAGGGCTGCCATACGTCCTGGTTTTCCTGGACATGTCCAGCAATCGCTGGCCAAAATGGTATCCAGGCAAACTTTTGCCAAATGATGGATGATCCCCAGCCCATAAATTTTCCCCATAAACTGTTCAGCTGGAAGTTCTTTCTGGAGAAACTTCAGCCTGCCTTTTTTTCAAAAGCTGCATTCTACTGTCCCAATGCTATCGACCTTGGATGATGGCATCATTCCTAAATCTCAGGCTCCGCCCACCTGTTAAACCTCAAAGGGGGGGGGCAGAAATAATGATCTGGCCCCCAAGCAGAGTGCCTGGCCTACAGCGCTTCCTGTGCTTTAGTAGACCACACAGATGGAGGACTAAACTCAAGAGTAACACTATCTCATACTTGGTGCTACACCTGTGCAAAATAATAATAATTTTCCATGATTGAGCTAAGTAGCAGGGGATATTTGAGAAGTTTCTGCACAAAGAATTACTTCTTGCAGATACATCCTGGTTTTTTATCCATGACCATCTTCCTTTATTCTGGATTAATTAAGGCAGGATGAATCAGAAGTCAATACCAGCTTTTAGTTCAACAAAAACATTTCTTTTTTCACCAGGCCTTTGGCTTTGAATTCTGTACAGCATTTTTGTTTTCATGGACGGGATTTTTAAGAAGAAAACAACCACATTGTCTTAGGTTGTTTTTAAAGCTGGTTTTAATGCATGTATGTGTTTGCTTGCTTAAAATATTGTAAGTCGCTTTCAGTTGCCATGGCAAAAAAAAGGAGTAATAAATTTAATAAATAAAATAACTAGGGTATAATCTCAAGATTGATTCTCCCCACGCTGCCTTTAGAAATTAAGAAGAACCATAGTGCAGTGACATAACACCTCTTCTGCAGGCAGAATGATCCCGATTCAATCCCTGGCATAGAAGCACAGAATCATAGAATTGTAGAATTGGAAAGGACCCCAAATGTCATCTAATTCAACCCTTGCAATGTATGAATATCCAGGTATACCTGCAGGTATAGCATCTCCAGGTGTAGCTGGGAGAGACCATTGTCTGAAATCTTGGAGAGCTTCTGCCAGTCAGAGTACACAATATGAGCTTGATGGACCCAAAGGTCTGACTCAGTAGAAGGCAGCTTTCTGTGTTCCTATGGAGGCGCGTAATGCAACACTGCTTGCCAGCATTTTATGGTTCCTTTTGCAGCTTCCTCTCCAGTTCTGCACGTTTCCCTTTCCCCACCAAGCACTATGTTTTTAAAGGGTAAATGCTCTGGAATGGTTATTTCATTGTTTTCCTGGGCGCAGGAGGCGCACCCTTATTCCTTGGTGTACACCAATTCAATTACGTTGATCAAAGAGGAGGGAAACACACTGTTCTCTCTTGTGCACTCAGGCTATAAAACGATGGAGTGTTTCTTCGGGTGGAAGTGATAAAACTAACGCTAGCGTAAGTCTTACTTGCCTGCATTTCCTTAATGAACCTCATAGAGACATCCTCCCCTCCAATCCTCGCCACGGCGCATGTCTTCAAACGCATTCTCCTACCCTTAAGTAAGCATCCGGTCCTCTCAGTCAAGCACCCCTCGAATGCTCCCTTGACCCTTCCGCTCCCGACATCGCACAGAAAAGAGGAATCATGCAACTCTCCCAATCCATTTCCCTCCGACGTTGTTAGAGCCTTGACTGCATCCCTCCCAAACCATACCTACTTGGCAACCACCTTCTCTTGCCTTGCCAATGTCCAAAGATGTCCACTTCGCCCATCTCAGAAGCATGTTTTATGGTTACGAAGCTTTTCCATCACCTTGGTTCCATGGCTACCCCAATGACTGTCCCGACAGCAGGTTCGGGACAGACATCACCATTGAGAAGAAGAAACCCTCCCTTCTTCACACAACACATCGAGTCGTAGAATGGCAAAGCTGGAACGGACCCCGAGGGTCTTCTAGTCCAATCCCTGGGCATGCAGTAATCGTGGCCACTGTCTGGAATTCACAAACATAAGACAAGAGTTAGTGAGAGGTCTTCAAGTCTGATGTCTTCCAAAGAGGACTAGATTATTATTATTATTATTATTATTATTATTATTATTATTATTATTATTAAATTTTATTTATATCCCGTCCTCCCCAGCCAAGACCGGGCTCAGGGTGGCTAACACCAGTATAAAAACAATTGATTGAAATACAACTTAAAAACAAGATTAAAATACAACATTAAAATGCAGCCTCATTTCAGTAGGAACTCAAATAAAAAACGTTTTTGGGGATGAAAACGTCAAGTCTTCACCAAGGCCAGCTATCCAGACTGGTCCTACATGGGCCAGAAAAAAGCCAGGGAAGTTCCCAAATAGGAGTTCCATCACAAAAGGAGAAAGGAAAAAGGAAAAAGGAAAGAGGGGGAGGGGATCAAGTTGATTCCAAGCCAAAGGCCAGGCGGAACAACTCTGTCTTACAGGCCCTGTGGAAAGAAATCAGATCCTGCAGGGCCCTGGTCTCATGAGAGAGAGCGTTCCACCAGGCTGGGGCCAATGTTCAAAAGCCCTGGCTCTGGTTGAGGCTAATCTGACTTCCTTAGGGCCCGGGACCTCTAGGGTGTTGCTAGTTATGGACCCTAAGGTCCTCCATGGGGCATACTGGGAGAGGTGGTCCCATAGACACGAGGGTTCTAGGCCATGAAGATAGATAAATATTTGGAGAAGGATGGGGGCAGTCTGTCAGTGACTATTAGCCACAAACATTTATGTTATTAGAGGTTTCCTAGTGCTGTTTTTCACCCTAGCTTTTCAGCTCAAAAGGCCCCCAGAGCAGCTGCTTTGCGACAAGAAAAAAATATGTAACATGGTCCCTTGACGCAAAAGGAAAGAAGGAGGAGGAGGGTGGAGGAAGGGCAGCGGCAGTATTGCCACTGAATGCCAGCAGCTGGTGAGCAGTAACCAAACAATTAAACCCCTGTGTTGCAAACAATTATCAGTAATATCCAAAGCAACACGACCAAGTACAACAATGCGATGTCAATATAAACTCTTTATATAATCTATGCAGAGCATTAAACAGTATGAAATATATGAAATACACACTCTCTGCAAAACCAAATAAATCTTATAAATCTCTGAAAGTCACAAAATATGCACTCTTGATGGATTCTCTTGAAAACACAGAACCGTAAGTCTTCTGCTTATTTGGTTCTATGTTTTCAAGAGAATCCATCAAGAGTGCATATTTTGTGACTTTCAAATATAAGCTGCTGGTGAGCAGCAGAAGGATGGATCTCTTGGTGTGCCCTTATTGTGGATTTTCATGGACCACTGTTTGAGGCAGAGTGCTGGGCTAGAGAGACTAGGCTTTGCAGAAGGAAGATTTCACAGAAGAATTCGGACGCATCCCTTTGAGGCTCAAAATATCTCTCACACGCTTCCTTAAGCACTTTGCTGAAGCTCTTTAGATCAGCCCTTCCCCTCCTGTGAACCAAGACTTGGGAAAAATGAGCTGGAAGTTGCTTTGCTACCAATAAGCAGGAGACCCTCAAGCAGAACTCACCCAGTCAGTAGAACATCTTGCTTCTGAAGTCACGTCACTGAGTGATGGGAAGGAGGTTCTCCTGCTCAGACTGGGTGATGCTTGAAGCCATCTGATCTCAGCCTCTAGCTATGCACTGTGGAGAGGAGGAAGGAATCTTTTGTTCACGTACCACCCGGTATTTGCTTTGAAGGTGATAAAAGGAATATTCTCCCAATCTCTTTTGGGGAGGAGGGTGGTGGCTTTGATCCACGGCCTTGAGGAGGGACCGAATTCAGAACTGTTTCCAGTTCAGTGCAGCTGTCAATCTCCTGCTTTGAGCTGAAGCCTTTCATGGGCAAACCTGATGCCCAGAATTTATGCAGAGAAAAAGGTCTGCAAATGTGGCATTCATTTATTTCCTCAACACATTGCAGGGGCGGGAGGTTAAAATCCCTGGGGCTGTATTTTGTTTTTACTTTCTTTTTTAAAAAAAAAATATGAATGACTTAATTCAAATATTTAACATGTACAACATGGGCAATACTGGAAAACTATCAGCGCATTTTAAAGGTGTGCTTTTTTGTACCACTTTTCATTTAAGTAAGACCTATTTCGATGTAATATAACTAATACAATCCATAAATACATAAAGACTATCTTTATAATAAAACAGGCTACAGTCAATAGCCCATCCAGTAAGAACAAATATTAAGTGATCGGAGGACAAATGGATAGAAAAAGGAAGCACAAAAAGATTTTTGTGCCATTCATCGCTTATTATAAACACCTTCTTAAGATAATCATCTCAGTCTAGTTATATAGACCCACATTATGTACTGGAAGCACTTATTTTTTACATTTCAGCTGCAACTCATTCTGTTGAATGTGTGTTTTCCAAGCCTTTCTTGTAGAAGCCATTCCCACTACTCACACTGAACAATGGAAGATGCCATATGTTGGGTAAATTGTGGCCCAAAGCATATATACGTACATATGTACGTATGTATCTGGGTTGCGCGCTCATCTCGCTCTATAGGCTGAGGGAGCCGACGTTTGTCCGCAGACAGCTTCTGGGTCATGTGGCCAGCATGACTAAGCCTCTTCTGGTGAACCAGAGTAGCACACGGAAACGCCGTTTACCTTCCGGAGCGGTACCTATTTATCTACTTGCACTTTGACGTGCTTTTGAACTGCTAGGTTGGCAGGAGCAGGGACCGAGCAATGGGAGCTCACCCCATCACAGGGATTCGAACTGCTGACCTTCTGATCAGCAAGTCCTAGGCTCTGTGGTTTAACCCACAGCGCCACCCGCGTTCCTTCTAATACAGGTACTGATGGATAATTAATCTCCACTTAAAAGCCTTGTTGAAAAAAGGAATGGCAGGCTCTGGGCACCTGGGAGCACCTCAGGACCAAAAAACGAATAGAGGTGAAACAAAAGCGAGCCACCTTCATGACCACTTCATGTTATAGAGTTGATGTAAGAAAGGTGGAGAACTTTTTAAGTACCAAGGCTCATATTAGAAACATGTAAGAGCTGCAAGGTCACAACTTAAATGTTTATGTGTGTTCCATGCAATTCGTGTGATGTACAGTGGTACCTTGGATGTTGAACTTAATCCATTCCAGGAGTCCGTTCGACTCCCGGAACCGTTTGAAAACCAGGGTGCAGCTATCAAAGCTTCCTGCACTCAATTGGAAGCCGCAGAATCTGCGTCAGACGTTTGGCTTTCAAAAAACGTTCGCAAACCGGAACACTTACTTCCAGGCTTGCAGCTTTCGGGAGCCAATTTGTTCGGGAGCCAAGCCATTCCACAACCAAGGTACTGTGGGCATCTTGGAGTTGATAGGCCAGCTGGCTCGGCCCCAGCTAGAAGGTCTCCCTCTCAGCCTTGCCACTGCGAAGATTCGTCGACCTCTGCTCCTACGTACATCAGCGACTCAAGCTTACAGACTTGAGCACACTTTATTCAGCAGTGTATACTGTGCAACAGAAGAGGCTTGAGGCTGTAGATGCATACTAAGCTACGCATTTATTAACCATAAATGTAAAGGTAAAGGGACCCCTGAACATTAGGTCCAGTCGTGGCCGCCTCGGGGGTTGCGGCGCTCATCTCACTTGATTGGCCGAGGGAGCCAGTGTACAGCTTCCGGGTCATGTGGCCAGCATGACTAAGCCGCTTTGGCGAACCAGAGCAGCACAAGGAAACGCCTTTTACCTTCCCGCCAGAGTGGTACCTATTTATCTACTTGCACTTTGAAGTGCTTTCGAACTGCTAGGTGGGCAGGAGCAGGGACCGAGCAACGGGAGCTCACCCCTTCATGGGGATTCGAACCACTGACCTTCTGATCGGCAAGTCCTAGGCTCTGTGGTTTAACCCACAGTGCCACCCACATCCCTTATTAAACATAAATCAGGACAAAGAAACGTGTCGTCTACTGTATAACTAGGGGCTCCAGACCCTGCTCATTTTGCTCACCAATCCTGCAGATGCCCCACCCTATGCTAACCCCCTCCTTTGGATTTCATCCCGACTCCATATTCCCACACAGCTCCTCCAGTACTCCATCCCCTCACAGCATGGAGGGATATCCTCTCAAAAGGATGGAAAATTCTTACATCCAAAGAACTAGTGGATAAGTTTTGTAACACAAAAGGAGGTTTATTCCCCCCCACCCACCCCAGTGAGGTTTCATGAGTTTCCTTCAATTTCTCCTCAGCCATCACACTTGTGTACCTTACTTCCATTCCCCCAGTGCTGTGACTGCCTGAATTGAATCCTGCACTCCTTTTCTCTCTCCAGTAACCCCTAATCTTTCCCATGGCAGATATTTCGTATGAAAAAATCCCTTTGTGAATTGTAATAACGCTCTTGGTGAGGTTTCTACAGCCTGCTTTATTGAAGAGAATGATGCACCATTTTAAAAGCAAAATATCCCCCTTGGGTTTCGAACATGCTATTTTGGGTAGCGTTATGGAAAGATCCTATTGTGCTTACATCTATATAAATCACAGAATACCACTAAGTTTGTCTGGTGCCACCAAGCAAGGAGAAGTTTATCAGGTTTTTAAGAACGCTTCCTGTCAAATTACATGAGCCTTGGCCTTCCACAAGATGGCAGATAATTATAGCAGTGATCCCTCCCAGTTGATCCAGAATGATGAGATTTCTGATGGCATCAGGAACATGAATTGTTTGCCATTTTGTGGGAAGGGCAGGGCTTGCGTATATTGCCAGGGGATCCCCATTTCCTAATCCTTCCTTCTACAAGCCATTGCAGCCAGTTCATTAGCGTAACAAGGGGAAGGATGGTGAAATTAAGGGCCAAACTAGATGCGATTCCAACTGAGCCATGACTGGAGCTCCCACTTTTTTAAAAAATGCAAATAGCAGATGCAGTGGTAGAGCAGGAATAGGGAACATTTTTCAGGCTGAGGGTTACCTTCCCTTGTAGGTTGTGGAAGTTTTTCTGGGAGCTACAAACAAGTGATTGGCGGAGACAAAAGGAAACTGTATTGTGCAATGGATGTGACTTTTACCTCTATCCCTGTCAGGCTTCAGGGACTCAGCTTCCTCCCCATCCCCCTTTGGCAGTAGATAAACAGAACAAAATAAAAGGAGACTCTTACCAGTTTGAGATTTTAATGATCACAGCAAGAGAACAAAGAATCCATTCCTAGGAATGAAGGTGCTCCCAGTTAAAGATTCCACCCACTTCCCCCCCCCTTGTCACCCACGTCACTACCGCATCTTGCAGCCTGATCTCGCAACCACCAAGCTTTCAGAGCTGCCACCTTATCTGATCTCCTTGACCTTGGACTGATCAGATGGACACATTCCAGAGAGAGTGAGTCTGTTAACTCTCTCTGTTTCCCAGTTCCTCTTCTCCTAGCTGTTCCCCACCAAGTTCTTCCCAACTTCTGCGTTCTGAACTATGTCCCTTTGCAAACCACTGTTCCAAATCTATACTGTCCCACTGCTCCTGGGAAGATTCAGGATCCTGCTCAGGAGCAGGGGGAGGCTTCCACCATTCCTCCTCAGTGCAGCCCTCCGCAGCACAATCCCTGACAATACCGCAGGGTGCATTCTAGGTACCCAGAGGTTTCTGTAAACCTCTCCCACCCACATCTCTTCATCCATCCAGACAAGAAGCATTATCACAGCTCAAGGACACATTTCAGCCAAACCAGAGTACCAGAGGGGAGTCCGGAGCAGGGCTGATGAGGGGGTGTGGTCTGGGGAGAGTTTCGGGGACTAAACAGGGAGGCATGGAGGACCAGATTCAAGCACCAGGCTGAAGGGTCTCCATCCCTCTGGTAGGGCATTCATGGCCAAGGCCCAGTGCCAGGGAAGGAGGATTTATCCTTCTCTTATCATGCAATTACCCCAACCCAAATTGCTCCAAATGGACATGGCTTTTTGGTGCGGGGGGGGGGGGGAGTAATGAATGCACTGAAGTTGCCACTACAAATGCATATTCTTTAGTAAAGGAGGGAAAGGGGGAAATTACCTTTTCAAATATATTGACTGTCACCTGAGGCTTTTGCAAATACTTGCATTCAAGTAATTAATTTTAAAGCCATCCACCTCCCAATTAATCCAGTGCCATTTTAATCGACCGAAGGCTTTTTTTTAAAATCAATTCAGCCAAAAGAATTGACAAAACCTTTTGGCCTTCCTCTCAACTTAATTTCTTGGAAATCTGATCTTTTTTTCTGTTTTGTTCCCCCCTTTTGTTGCAGCAAGAAAAACAGCAGACACCAAACAAGAGACCCTGGGAAGGGATCCGGAAGGTCCACTCCCCGCCGGCGTGGGTTAAAAAGGACATGGAGATGGTGTCACAGTCTCCCTTGGAACTCAAAACTGTTGAGTGGGAAAAGGCGGGCGCCACAATCCCCCTGGTGGGACAGGACATTATCGACCTCCAGACAGAGGTCTGAGGAGGGAAAAAAGCAAGAAGAAAGACTCTTTGGGTGTCCTTTTCCCCCCACCCTGGAAAACAAAACACAAAATACAAACAGATAAAGATTTTTTAAAATAATAATAATAATAAAAAGAGAACCAATCAAACAGAATTGAAATGGAGCAAGAGAGCAATGTCTGTTGGTTTCTTTTCGAAACCTTTCAGTTAAAAAGGAAACATAATATGGAGTAACCTTTGTATTGTTCTCGGGAGACAGAGTTGGGTGGGGAAAACTATTACTTTGTAGAACATAGTAGCAGTAGGTACGGAACGCAATACGGTCTTTCCCAGGTAAGGAAGATGGCCGGGGGGTGGGTGGGGGAAGAGAGAAGGCAACGGCGAAGGGAAGGGAATGATGAAATAATAAGGGGAAAGGGAGGATTAGAGGTTGTTGTTTTCTTTTTAAAAAAATGACATCGGCCTCAGCGGCAAATGGATTAACGCAGGATCTTTACCAAGAGGATGCTGCTAGTCGTGCTGCCACAATGGATGTCTGGAATGGAAACTCAGGAGGTGCTTGACTGAGCATTGGGTATCCACAGTTCCACTGGACACATCCTGTGACCCATTGTCTCTTCTAGAGGTGGATTGAGAGGAACCTGCCCATCTCCCTTCTGTCTCCTCGCAGCCACCAGAAGGTCATCAGGAACAGAGATCCCCCTCAACCAGGAAAAGGCCTCCGCGTCAGAAAGTTGGGATTTCTCCAGCAGTCTTCTGGGAGCTAGCTCAGAGGATGCCTGATTGGGGCAGGGAAGTTGGATGGAAGAGGGAGTCCTGGTGGTGGCAGCGGACATCTCCTTCCATCCTAGATTTTCTGAACTCTCCGTAAAAAACAATAACAATAAAAAGTGTGATGTATGGACAATGAAGAGATCTCCACTTAAGACAATTGAGATCCACTCAACTGGTTTCCAGACAAAAAAGAGAGAGAGAAGAACCTTGAGTGGGAAGGGGAGGTTTTTTTAAAAAACAAAAAACATAAAACCAAGCAAACAAACAATGAACAAACAAGAATGTAGGTCATATGTTGACTGCTAGTAGACCCTAGGCAAGCTCATTGTGGGCCTTTGTACAAAGGTTCATGTGTGGCCTCATTTTTCCCCCTCGTTGCTTTCTAAAGACTGAACAACATCTTTCCTCCGGTCTGCTTCCTCAAGTGGACGGTCCCCGGTTAAGAGACATGGAAAAGTTGAGAACATATGGAGAACATTGCCTTAGGGACTTTGAGTCAAACTGGAAAAAAAAATGAGTAAATTCCACTTGGGAAAAAAAAATCTATTTTTTTTTCTTCTTTTTCTTTTCTTCAATAAAAAGAGAACTTGAAACCCAAGGAGTTCCATTTCTTTGGTGTGCATCATTCCACTCATTTTTCCATGCTTCTGTCCCATGCAGATGGGGTGGAGATGTTCTTCTGGCTTTCTCCTGTGAGGAAAAAGTATGGAAGCATCTTAACATGCAGGTCTTCCTCATCTTCAGGGTTTGGATTGTCATATTGTGTCGAGGAAATGGCCTGATGCATTTGGCGTCTTCCTCTTGACACCAAGTTTTTTTTTAAAAAAAAAAATCTGACCTCCTCAGACTTTGAATTCAGAACCACCATGTTTTAAAACACGTTTCTCTCTGTGTTTCCATAAGACCTCAAACAGAAATCGATGCCGCCACTTTCCAAGTGGCCAAGTTAGCTGGAAAGTGTTCTGCAAGAAGGCAAGAGGAGTGTAAGAATTGATCAAGCAGTTTTGATCTTTTCTGAGGAAAAATGAACATGTAGAATTGCTTCCTCTCTTATTTTCTGGTGGTGAAATAACAAATCGCAAGCTTTCCTCAGACATAATCCTGCCTTTTCTTTTAACCGTAAAACGATCAGCAATATTTCAGTGAAGAAAAATAGATCAGGGGGTTTTTTATAGAGAAAAATCACCAATTATTTTTATTTGGGGGGGGGGGACAAAGGTGCAGGATCTTTCCCAAACCCACAGACACAGTAAAAGACTCCAGATAACCCCTCCTTGTCTATTTTGTCATAGCAATCTTCGTATTATTGTCCCAAAACTTTTGTTTGAGCGTTTTTCATTTGGGGCGGGAAGGCGCCTAATATGCTTTTTTGTTATAATATTTTGCCTGCAAACCTGCAATTATCTTTTGTTGTTGTGGACTGGGGTTGGGTTGGGGGGGGGGATCCAAACTGAATTTGGGTGAAATGGGTTTATGGGTTGAATGGAGAGAGATAGGGAATCCTTTCCATCAGGGATAGATTGCATGTACTGGGCAATGTCTGGTGGCTCTCATAGCTGCACACACTGATGTCCCTGCTGAGAAAGTCTGTTCCATTTTCTTCAGTGGAGAGTGCATTGTAAAAGTGGAGTTGCATCCTCCATTGCAGTGAATGGGGCAGATTGCAAACACATCGAAGACTGGAGCATACAAGTTGCTCTTGACTTGAAACGAATTTGTCCTCCGTAAGACTCAGTGAAACTGGACATCAGCCACTGGCAACATGTGCCAGGCAAGCAACACCGAAGAGAACGGGAAATGTGCAAGAGCCCTAGGTGTGCTCTTATGCAGTTCCCATTCAAGTGTATATTACGTCCAAGGTCTTTCCAGCCCTTAAGAAGGAAAGTCCCTGGGATAAGGATTGGAGGAAGGGAGAATTCACACCGATCAAATTATTGTTTCTATTTGTTCTCATAATTGGGGGGGGGGAATCTCACCAAGAAATATACTGGAAGTTTCTAGGAATGGACTTCATGTCTAACTCAAGGCACATTGAAGCATCTATGGAAGTCAAAGGCTCATCTAAGTCATACCTAGCCATACCATTCTCATGTGTTGGGTCTTGACAGCTTGTGTTGTCCTCTTATTCATTGGGAAAAGCTGTAACTCAGTGGTAGGGATTCTGCTGTGCATGCAGAAGGTTCCAGGTTCAATCTTCAGCATCTCCTGTTAGGGCTGGGGGGGGGCACCTTCCTGAAACCCCAGAGAGCCGCTGCTGGTACTGGTCAGCGTAGACAATACTGATGGACCAATGGTTTGATGGCAGGTCCCGTTAGTCCTCCTTTTTCATTATAAATGGTAGTGTCTGGTCCCACCAGAGCTTCTTGTGCAAACACTTCCCATACTTTCTGGTTCCACAGGGAACCTGTGGTCCTCCTGATGTGCAACTCTCATCATCCCTGGCCATTGGCTATGCTGGTGGGGGCTGGAGGCCAACAGCATCTGGACGGCCACAGGTTCCACATCCTTGGTCCATGCTTTTAGACCAGGAACATGGGAAGATCCTACACAGAGAGAGGGGGTGGGAAGACTTCATCTGAACAAATTCCCTTGGAAGGTGGTAGACTAAAGTGACCAGATTTTTTTCAATGAATCCAGGGACACTTATTGTTTGATATGTGAATGTAAATGCTGAGAAAGCTGTAAATCCGGGCACTGTCCCTGGGAAACGGGAACATCTGGTAAACTTAAGGTAGACTCTCTTTCACTGGAGGATTTTAAGCAGAGGTTGGATGGCCAACTGTCATGGATGCTTCCATCAGGGGTGGACTTTTAAAATTTCATTGGGGACCTGTGTGAGGCCAAAATCCCACCTCTCGCCTTCCATTCTGCTCAATTCACTACATCATAGTTGCAACACCCTGCACCACTCCTTAGGCTCAGAGCTCAGTGCAGAGAAACTTGGCCACGCCACCCTAAAACTGCCTCTGGTTTTGTTGGACTAAATGACCCACATGTCCCTTCCACGTTCCAACTCTTCCATGCTATAATTCTATGAAATACTTGGAAATACTTCCATGAGCAGCTGAAACATCTCAGGTCAATGGCTACAGCTCCCTGCAGTGTATTCGTGCCCTGGATATTAGTGACACTGCATGAGAGCTGTGTATCTGAAGAAGTGTGCATGCACACGAAAGCTCATACCAAGAACTAACTTAGTTGGTCTTTAAGGTGCTACTGGAAGGAATTTTTTTTATTTTGCATGAGAGCTGCACAGCATAATGCAAATCCCTGGTTCATTTTTCTGAGACTATCACTAGAATCAGTGGCAGCACATTGGTAGGTTGTTGTGCGGTGAGGGCAAAGGTTTGTAAAGTTAACCGGGTGCCAGTCATGGACCATGGAGACTTAGTCCCAAATTCTCACCCAGCCACAGAACTCACTCAAGATTTTATCTACACCTACCTCACAGAGTTGTTCTGAGGATACCATGTGGAATCTTCACCTTCCATGTATATTGCCCTGAACTCCTTGTTGGAAAGGCAGGGTAGGAACATAAATGAAAAGTGATTAGAGCTCACCCTTAAATTCCAGTTACAGATAGGTAGCCGTGTTGGTCTGCTATAGTCAAAATAAAAAAAATTCCTTCCAGTAGCACCTTAAAGACCAACTAAGTTAGTTCTTGGTATGAGCTTTCGTGTGCATGCACACTTCTTCAGATACACTGAAACAGAAGTTACCAGATCCTTCTATATAGTGAGAAGGTGGGGAGGGGTATTACTCAGAGGGGTGGTGGGAATGGGAGATTGGCAGATAGCTGAGATGAGCCTTAAATTCCAGAGAGACTTGTTTGCACATGGGAAGGCAGATAAGGGGTTATAGCAGTGCTGGATTCATTAATACCATGCATATGCTAGGTAGATACTTTTTAACAGAATCTCATGCTGGGCTTTACCGAGGTAATCAAAGTATTAAATCCACTGCGATCAAGAGACTTAGCATGAATTCAGTCCAAGTCTGTAAATGTGTAGTTTCCAGACTGAGCTGTATGGGACTCACCAAGGAATGGTCTTCCCTATAGTCCTAATGTGGTTGCTTATGACTTGGGGTTGCACCATGATTCTCGTGGTCATTTATTTGTGCACCAAAGTGCACAAATAACCAGTTGGCTTTTCTGGGTAGTTTTGGCATGAAGATGTCATTTTTGGAATGCATCGACCTAAATTGAGATTGTAAATTGCAAGAGTAGCTCATTACATCACAGAACATTCTCAAAAGCGATTGACTGCCTTGAAACAAGCAACGAAATGTGGTTCATGGGTAGAATTATGGGGAGTATAAGAAATTAAGAGAACAGTTTATGAGAAATGAGTGGGGCTACCAGGGGTCAGCAAACTTTTTCAGCAGGGGGCTGGTCCACTGTCCCTCAGACCTTGTGGGGGACCAGACAATATTTTGAAGAAGAAAAAAGTGAACGAATTCCTATGCCCCACAAATAACCCAGAGATGCCTTTTCAATAAAAGGACACATTCTACTCATGTAAAAACACGCTGATTCCTGGACCGTCCATGGGCTGGATTTAGAAGGCGATTGGGCCAGATCCAGCCCCTGGGCCTTAGTTTGCCTACCCATGGGCTAGACCATAAGGTGGACTGAGATTTACAGAAACAAACCATCCAATTCTTTGTGTGACAAGGGACAGGGAAAAGGAGTCATATTCATCCTATTAATGCAAGGACTAAGATGAGTGCAGGGACGCGGGTGCCGCTGTGGGTTAAACCACAGAGCCTAGGACTTGCCGATCAGAAGGTCGGCGGTTCGAATCCCCGTGACGGGGTGAGCTCCCATTGCTCGGTCCCTGCACCTGCCAACCTAGCAGTTCAAAAGCACATCAAAGTGCAAGTAGATAAATAAGAACCGCTCTGGTGGGAAGGTAAATGGCATTTCTGTGCGCTGCTCTGGTTCACCAGAAGTGGCTTAGTCATGCTGGCCACATGACCCGGAAGCTATACGCCGGTTCCCTCAGCCAGTAAAACAAGATGAGTGCCGCAACCCCAGAGTCGGCCACGACTGGACCTAATGGTCAGGGGTCCCTTTACCTTAAGATGAGTGCAACAGGACTTTCCCCTTGACTCCCCCATATGGACACCTCACATCCTTTCCATATCTGCTCTGGAAAGTTGAGGGAACTCCCAAAACAGATTTTTGAGGTGCACAGGGTGAGGAGACAGGGAAAGTCCCAACGCACTTGTGCTAAGCAGGCCATGATAGAACACTATGTTGAATGCAACCCAAAGTCTTCCTCACTTCTGCCATTGTGAGGAACTGCTGTTTTGCCCAGATCCAGGTATGCGCAAGCATGGCATGGCTATATGTCTACTTGTTGACCAAGGAGAGTGTCATAGTTAGCCCAAAAGACATTGTTTGCAGGGAAAACACAATCAGCAACAATGTGCCTTCTAACAGGGAGTGCTTGCAGTTCCAGACAGAATAAACAGAAGTCATGCACCCAGACAAATATTACTGGTCTGAACAGGGGTGACCACTGTAAGCATAAACCACAGAAAGAGTCTAAATGAAGGTTTGAACTGCTGTTTTTCATAGAATCATAAAATTGTGGAGTTTATTAAGCAAATGAAAGGAGCACCAACTTTAAAATATCAAACCACACTCCTGTTCTATGTCAGCTGCTTGATATGAAGGCAATCTTACTTACCGTATGTTTCTAATATATTCTATTATATTGTGGGGTTTTGTCTTTATTTTTTAAACCACCAGCAGCATAATGACATTTCTTTCATAATTAGTATGTACTGTTACAAATAAAAGAAGTCTGTTCATTTAAAACCATTTTATTTTTAAAAATCCATTTTTTGGGGGGGGTTACTTTGCTTTGTTTTTAAGAATAAAAAGTTTACCTATTTTTAAAAAAGAAATCTGTGATGTAATGGTCATGTTTTAGATGATTCTTTGAAAGTCAAAAGCACAAAACAGCCTCAGAATGCTAAATTGCATATCATTGTAACTACTCTAATCATTCAAAGTGGAAACTATATCCAGTGGGGTATATCTCCTGCTCAAGCTCCTTATAAAGTGGATAAGAGTTCCATGGGAGAATATCTTGAAAGATGGTCCCCAAATATTTTTTTAGCACACAAACCTATTCCTACTGTGTTTTCAAGCTTTTAATTTCTGCCCGCCCCAATGGAAACTCCATTTTCTTCTACCATCATCCACCAGTTATCCCATTCACTCCAGTAGCAGGTCCATGTTAGGTAATTTCTGAAAGAAAAGTTTGTTTGATAACTGTTGCTATAATCTCCTCTCCCCTGCCCCAGTTTTCTTGGGTTCACTCTGTTTCTCCCACCACCGACCTCTCTGTTTGTCAGTTATTTCTGTACAGTTTTCAGAGCACACATGAATGTGTCTTCTTTCTAATAAAAGAACAATGTGTAAATTCATGCCGTGCCGATATATTTTTCATAGAATTGTAGAGTTGGACGGGACCATGAGGGTGTTCCAGTCATAGCTGTCAACTTTTCCCTTTTCTTGCGAGTAATCCTATTCGGAATAAGGGGATTTCCCTTAAAAAAGGGGGGAAAGTTGACAGCTATGCTTCTAGTCCAACCCCCTGCAATGCAAGAATCTTTTGCCTAACGTGGGGCTCGGACCCACAATCTCATGCTCCACCAACTAAGCTATCTCAGCACTCTTTGAACTTGTGTATGAAGAAAGAAATGAGTGTGTGTCGACCAGGGATGTCAAAGAATTCTGCTGCAAATAGAAATCCTAGTGGAAATTTCTGATGTCTGCTTAGTCACCCCATGCCTATAGCAGAGATCAATCCAGGAGGTACGAATGGTATCTGCAAATGATATGTAACGGATTCTTCCCGCACCCCACACTGGAATGTCCTTTGCATTGAAATGACTGGAGTAGAACCAGGGGCGTATGAAGGGGGGTGGCGGGCCCCGGGTACCACCCTGGGAGAGGTGACAAGATGGCCCACTGCCTCCCCCCAGCTGTAGAGCGACCGAGGTCCGTACGGGTACGAACGCTGCACATGCGGCAGCACGTATGGTCTTTTGCGCATGCGCAGTCTGAATGGGCACTGCGTGCACAGTCTGTGTTGGCTATTTGCAGTTTAGTAGCGCTGCAGAGAGCTTGCTGGGGAGACCATGCATAACAAGGAACTCAAAAAGAACTTTAACAAGGTTTTAATAACAAAACAAAAACTCCTTTTACACTAAAGATAACAACAACAAACATGACCCAACCCATCCCTCAGGGTAATGAGAGAGCTAGGTGCTGCTCCTTATATACTATGCCCAAATGCTGACACAACTTAATTAACACAATTAAAATTGCGTTGAGATGAAATTACTTGGCTCTTATAAAAATGTTTAAAAAATTTGGCAAAAGGGTAATGGTTATGAGAAGTTGGTAAAAAAGATCAAAGTTTCAAGCTCTAAGGTTGTTGTTTTAAGACAGGATGACAAGAGAGTAAGGTAATGTAATGAAAAAATATTATGAATTATGGAAAGGATTTGCTGTTATAATTATTAACCAAGATACAGGAGATGGGAGGAGGAGGAGGTCATGGAAAGAAGGGAACGGAAATTCGAAAGTGATGGTCTTATTTTTTCTTTTTCTTTTTGTGTTTTTGTTTTTTTTTCTATTTTTTGTAATGTTTTTTGTGTGTGTAATACAATTTTTTTGTGTTTCAATAAATATTATTATAAAAAAGAAAAATAACACAACCTAGCAGCACCTGCTATGTTTCACAGCTGTAAGACTGGGTCCCGTTATTTGCCCTGGCCCTTAAAGACATACACAACTTGTGAAACAATAATGAACCCTCACATTTTACAGTGACCATTCAACAGTCTGTATGGGTGCCGCAAGAGCTTCCTCTGCCCCGGGGAGAACAATATCATGACACCATAATTTCCGTAATCAGCTGCTTAGGTTACATAAGTTATGCTCTTTCTCGGGTTAACTCCACGCAGTCACATGATAAATTGCCTAATTTTGCCACCGTCGACAACAAATTGAATAACGTGGTTCTTGGCAGAAGATGAAGTGCAGCAGTGTGAAAGCAGGGGTGCGTGCATCAAATGCAGAGCAGAATGGACCACTTTGCCTTCTCACATCTCTAATCATGGATACATTTGGGAAGCTGCTGCCTATGTCTGTCTAAGTTGAATAGGGAATCGGGCGTGCATACAGACATAATTTCATTTGTATACCGCCTTTCCATAGTTTGAACAATGCTCAAGGTTGCTCACAACATAAAAAATACACAATTACCATGTTGCAAAAGTAGTCATATACAAAAACAACAAAATAAAAAAAAAATAAACAATATTCCAGTAGCACCTTAGAGACCAACTAAGTTTGTTCTGGGTATAAGCTTTCGTGTGCATGCACACTTCTTTAGATACCAATTCAGATATTCTTCTGAAGAAGTGTGCATGCACACGAAAGCTTATACCCAGAACAAACTTAGTTGGTCTCTAAGGTGCTGCTGGACAATTTTTTAATTTATTTTGACTGTGTCAGACCAACATGGCTACCTACCTGAATCTAGAATCAAAAAATATGCAACCAAACTGAACAGCTTCCACATAAATCACAAGATCCAAAATAAAGATATGTTGTACACCACCCTCATCTTCACAGCAGTTCAAGCTTTTAGGAGTTCCAGTGTCTCTGTTTCTTTGGGAGAATGAGGCACAGCGGAGATTGTGGTGTCTTTATGATATATGGGTGGTGGGTTTTTTTACACATATACACAGCCAGAGTCTACAATGGAGGGGTCCCCAGCGTTACACTCCAAGAGGATCTTGCCTTCTCCATAAGGATTCAAACCACCAGCAGCCATTTCTCTGCCTCTCTCTTCAGCACGTTGCTTCCTAACTCCACCCTATAACTTCAATACTTGGCACTCAGCTTCAGCTCACATTACACCTATCTAGTCTAAACCCCTGGCTTTGTGTAACCCAAGCAGAGGCCACACTCACTTTGATCTTGTGCTAATGACCCATTACCCCAGGCTAACACCTCAAAGGGGATTAGCATGACTTAATTAATACTTAATTTATGTTGATTCCCTAGGATTATCATTGTCTAACACAGAGACTGATCACAGGGGTCTGGCTTTATATACATGAGTCCAAAGCACAGCATCTGTCTTATTCCTCGTTCTAACACCTCCACGCCTTAATTAAATTCTAACACTGCTGGTGCCAGGAATTTCAGGGAGTCTTGCACCCACAAACTTATAACAATAATAAAAAATAATATCAATAACAGCAACAACCCTCACCCACCCTTAAACAACAGCCCAGCCCAAGTGTCTGTTCAGCTGTGCTCTGGTCCATGGGGTCATGAAGAGTCGGGCATGACTAAATGACTAAACAACAAAGCCACCGGTCGGTGGACAGCCACCGGTCAGGAATGGTTTAGTTGCAATTCCTGTATTACAGGGAGGCTGGACTAGATGACCCTCGGGTCCCTTCCAGCTCTACAGTTTTATGATTCTATATGTGATTGCGATCTATTAAGACCCCTAGATCATTTTCACATATCCTATACCCCATATTTCTGCATCTGGTCATTCCTGCCTAGGTGCAGAACATTCCCTTTGTCCCTGTTGAAACTGATTTTGTTAGTTTTGGCCAAATTCTCCAATCTCTGAAATTCTGAAATTGAACCCCTGATGCTGTCTTCTGCAGTATTAGCTTCCCTTCCCACTTTGCTGTCATCTGCAAACGGTTGCAACTGAAAGGTTTGCTTTAAATTGCAGACAGCATTTCCCTGCATTCTCAGCTTGCACAAGGCATGCATCTTGTATCAAGACCACTGATT
This sequence comes from Podarcis liolepis, assembly GCF_965112155.1. Lineage (NCBI taxonomy): Eukaryota > Metazoa > Chordata > Lepidosauria > Squamata > Lacertidae > Podarcis > Podarcis liolepis. Next base: position 4,293,604 of record NC_139560.1, on the reverse strand, counting down.
TATTTTTCTTTTCTTTTGAGAGAGAGAGAGAGAGTTGGCCTGTCTGGAGAACATTCAAAAGGAACAAACCCCAAAGAAAAGTCAATGGCTATTTTTGTGAGTTCCACGCTCCCCCAACCACCTTACAAAGTTTAACTAATTACAAAACACTTTCAGAAGCCTCCTGCCAAACAGGTGAGAGGATGAGATGAAACAGCAGCTTAATCTGCAGGGACGAACTCCATCAATGATCCAATTATTGAGGATTTGATGCCTTTTTTGTTTCCTTGAGCCCCAGCCCCTCCGTTCCGAGATGAAATGCATTTTGCGCTGTGAGCGCAGCCCTGATAGGGACATGCCTTGAATCACAAAGCAAGGTCCATTAGCATATAAATTGATACTATAGGTTTGTGAGCAGGTAGACTCCTTGGGCAGAGTAATTTGGGGGAGGGGAGGCGCACAGATTATTCCTGGGAAGGATGGTGCGAATTAGAGTTTTGGCTTGTGCCTCTCATCTCGCCGGAGAGTGAGAATGAAAGTCATTTCTATCAGCTTTCGTTAGTTCAGATTAATTCACTAAATCATGCATCTGCTTGGGGTTCTTCAGCTCCTCCCTCCCTCCTCGCTTTGGAGATTTTCCTTGTCCTCAGGAGTATTTTCCAAATTAAGATTTGGTTCTCAGTTATGTTTTTTGATACATTCCTCAAAGTCTTTCCAACCTGCCTCTCCAAAACAGTGATGGCCACCAACCTAAAGGTAAAGGGACCCCTGACCATCAGGTCCAGTCGTGGCCAACTCTGGGGTTGTGGCGCTTATCTCATTTTACTGGCCGAGGGACCCGGCGTACAGCTTCCGGGTCATGTGGCCAGCATGACTAAGCCACTTCTGGCAAACCAGAGCAGCGCACGGAAACGCCGTTTACCTTCCCGCTGGAGTGGTACCTATTTATCTACTTGCACTTTGACGTGCTTTCAAACTGCTAGGTTGGCAGGAGCTGGGACCAAGCAAGAGGAGCTCACCCTGTCGCAGGGATTCGAACCACCGACCTTATGATCGGCAAGTCCTAGGCTCTGTGGTTTAACCCACAGTGCCACCTAGATGGCTTTAAATGAGGTTTGGACAAATTCATGGAGAAGAAAGGGCTAGCGATGGCCACTAGCCAGGATGACTATGCTCTGCCTCCCCATTTGGAAGCAGCAATACTCCTCAATACCAGTTGTTAGAATACCAGTTGCCACAGAAGGGGGTGAGTGCACAAGTACTCCAAGCCTGTTGTGGATTTCCCCATTGGGGCATCAGGTCCCTGTGAGAACCGGGTGCTGGGACATTGGCTTGATCCAGCAGCCTCTTCTTGCATTCATCTGTTAAGCTTGGCATTAACTGATGATGATCATTAAGTGCTTTGCAACCTTGTGCTTCATGCGATCGAGTTGTGTGGACAGTTGGTCTGCCAGAAGATCTTGCGGCATCATCAGGTTACTGTCAGACATAGAATAGAATAGAATAGAATAGAATAGAATAGAATAGAATAGAATAGAATAGAATAGAATAGAATAGAATAGAATTTATTATTTATACCCCGCCCATCTGGCTGGGTTTCCCCAGCCACTTTAGGCGGTTTCCAACAAAGTATTAAAATACAGTGGTCTGTTAAGCATTAAAAGCTTTCCTAAAGAGGGCTACCTCCAGATGTCTTCTAAAAGTTTGGTAGTTGTTCTTCTCTTTGACATCTGGTGGGAGGGCATTCCACCGAACGGGTGCCACTACTGAGAAGGCCCTCTGCCTGCTTCCCTGTAACTTCCCTGTAATTTGCAGTGAGGGAACCGCCAGAAGGCCCTCGGCGCTGGACCTCAGTGTCCGGACTGAATGATGGGGGTGGAGATGCTCCTTCAGGTATACAGGACCGAGGCCGTTTAGGGCTTTAAAGGTCAGCAGCAACACTTTGAATTGTGCTTGGAAACGTACTGGGAGCCAATGCAGGTCTTTCAGGACCGGTGTTATGTGGTCTCGGCGGCCGCCCCCAGTCACCAGTCTAGCTGCTGCATTCTGTATTAGTTGTAGTTTCTGGGTCACCTTCAAAGGTAGCCCCACATAGAGTGCATTGCAGTTGTCCAAGTGAGAGATAACTAGAGCATGCAGCACTCTGGCGAGACAGTCCACGGGCAGGGAGGGTCTCATCCTGCATACCAGATGGAGCTGAGGGACACAGTTACCCCATTCAGGACCAGGGAGTCGCTGCATGAGGAGGTCTGATCCTTAGTATAAATTTCAAAGGTGTGTGAACCTGATGCTTTCCCCCACACCCCTTTCTGAATTGTCCCAAGAAAAGCATTAAAAGCATGAAGCATTAAAATATATAAATAAATAAACTGGAAGTGTGATGGGCTAGTTATCACTAGGAACCATGGCAAAAAACATGCTGCTCCTTATTGTCTGAAGACAATCTGCAAGCGAAATTTTGTATTTATTTGGTCCAGGTTGGAGTTGTGGATTACCTGAATCCATACTTACCATGTGCTCCAAACCAGGATTCCTTGTGGGTTAGACCTGTAGTTTCATCTCCAGGAAAAGGCGCAGATGTGGGGTCAGAATCAAGGGCAGTAGAGTATTTTCTATTTTCTCTTTCATCAACTAAGAATTTGCAAATTCCTTATAAGAAAGTTGTTCCAGCCCTTCAGTCATTTTTGTTGCCTTTCTCTGTTACTTTCTTCAGCTCCACAATATCCTTTTTGAGGTGCAACAACCGAAGACTCTTGAGAGTCCCATGGACTGCAAGAAGATCAAACCTATCCATTCTTTAGGAAATCAGCCCTGAAGGCTCACTGGAAGGACAGATCCTGAAGCTGAGGCTCCAATACTTTGGCCACCTCATGAGAAGAGAAGACTCCCTGGAAAAGACCCGGAAAGACCCTGATGTTGGGAAAGATGGAGGGCACAAGGAGAAGGGGACAACAGAGGACGAGATGGTTGGACAGTGTTCTCGAAGCTACCAGCATGAGTTTGACCAAACTGCGGGAGGCAGTAGAAGACAGGAGTGCCTGGCGTGCTCTGGTCCATGGGGTCACGAAGAGTCAGACACAATTAAACGACTAAACAACAACAACCAGAACCGTACACAATATTCCAAGTTTGGAGGCAGCACCATCAGATTGTATTGTATTGCAATATTTGTAAAACAGGATTATAATTTGCCACGGGCAGCTAGCTCTCTCCCCTTCTGCACGTAATAGGGATCTCTGAGACATGAGCTCAGTTAGTCCCAAATACCTCTCTCGGCGACAAGGTTGTTCTTTCTTCTTCGACACAGTTGAATATGCCTCCCTACATCTCCATCGCCAGCTGGCTATGCTGACATTTTGCCCCTTAAAGATTGGACAGGCTGCAAAATCAAACGAAACCCATCCATCATAGATTACTTTGCATTCACGTCGCCCTTTGACGGTCGACTCGGAGACTCACTCGATACCCCTAATTCCTTGGTTATTGCTATGCAGATGACAAGATCTGATCTCCACCTTAGGTGGCCTTTATATATATTAAAAAACACAATTAAAGCTTCATTTTGCTGGGGGGGGGGAGGTTTAATTACTTTCTCCCCCACTAAATCTCACTTGGGCACTGGGAAAGTTGTAAAACACACACCACATTTCCATAATTTCTTTTCTGGAGTTATTCATAATAAAAAGAAGAAGGGAGGAAAGCCCCCCCCCATGAATCTTTTGTCTTTTAAGGATGCTGCTCCTTCCTGAATCCATTAAGACCCGTCTTTGTAATTTCTCGCATTTTATCACCCAGTTACACTGGGGAAGGCGATTATGACGCCGTCATGGGCCTGATTTGTAAAGAGCTCGTCGGATGCTGTGTAAGACAGGGGCATTAAAAAGAAACAGCCTTAAATTCCAGGAAAGGTTTAACAACAGGGGCTGCACTAGACGTGTAAATAAAAAGCAAGTGAGAGAGGCCTCGGGTGGCTTGATGGCCCCATATAATCTGGCAGGCTTTTTATGGGGTGTCATTTAAATTGAGCTGCCTGAATTTTACCATCTGCTCCTTGAACTGCAAGAAGTTTTTCTTTGCCGTTGTTGTATGGGTGGGTGGTTCCCCCCCCCTTCGTTCCTTGAGGCAATTTACTTGTTTTCTCAGAGGAACACGAGAAGATCCTAGAATCCTAGAATCATAGAATCCTAGAGTTGGAAGAGACCACAAGGGCCATCGAGTCCAACCCCCTGCCAAGCAGGAAACACCATCAGAGCACTCCTGACATATGGTTGTCAAGCCTCTGCTTAAAGACCTCCAAAGGAGGAGACTCCACCACACTCCTTGGCAGCAAATTCCACTGTCGAACAGCTCTTACTGTCAGGAAGTTCTTCCTAATGTTTAGGTGGAATCTTCTTTCTTGTAGTTTGGATCCATTGCTCCGTGTCCGCTTCTCTGGAGCAGCAGAAAACAACCTTTCTCCCTCCTCTATGTGACATCCTTTTATATATTTGAACATGGCTATCATATCACCCCTGCTGGATCTGTCACTGGCCCCTCTAGTTCAGGATCTAGTCCACTATCCTGTACTCACAGTGGCCAACCAGATGCCCGTGGGAAACCATTAAGCAGAACCTGAGTTCTAGCCAGCAAATGGAAAAGTGAGGCAATACCCTCTAAAGAAGAATAATTCTTTATACAGTATATATAGATAAATATATTTATGAATACAGTGGTACCTCAGGTTAAGTACTTAATTTGTTCCGGAGGTCTGTACTTAACCTGAAACTGTTCTTAACCTGAAGCACCACTTTAGGAGGAGGAGTTTGGAGGAGTTTGGATTTGATACCCCGCTTTATCACTCCCCTTCAGGAGTCTCAAAGCGGCTAACATTCTCCTTTCCCTTCCTCCCCCACAACAAACACTCTGTGAGGTGAGTGGGGCTGAGGGACTTCAGAGAAGTGTGACTGGCCCAAGGTCACCCAGCAGCTGCATGTGGAGGAGCGGGGAATCGAACCCAGTTCACCAGATTACGAGTCCACAGCTCTTAACCACTACACCACACTGGCTCTACACTTTAGCTAATGGGGCCTCCTGCTACCGCCGCACCACTGGAGCACCATTTCTGTTCTCATCCTGAAGCAAAGTTCTTAACTTGAAGCACTATTTCTGGGTTAGCAGAGTCTGTAACCTGAAGCATATGTAACCTGCAGCGTATGTAACCCGAGATACCACTGTACCAGAAAGTTGCGACGAGTTGCTATGAGGTAGGAGAAAAAAACCAAGAGGCTGATGCCAATTTGCCAAATGGATAAAAAAAAAGTACTACCAGGCCCCTTGGGCAACCAAGGCAACCAATGGAAGTCCATAGCAAGGTCAATGCGCAAAATAAGCTGACCTAAAAGGGAGGGAGGGTGTTCCGAAGAAAGCAGGAACAGGCTGGGAGCAGAGCGCGGCCGCGGCTGTTTAAATGTGGCTAGCCCCGCCCACCAGCCGGCCCTATTGGCCAGCTGAAAGGCTTGACCAATCAGAAGCAGAGGTAGCAGAGACAGCAGCAGAGGCAATCAGAAGCAGGGAGCTGAATACGCCTCCCTGCCGCTGCGGAAAGCTGCTCCCACTCACGGCTTCTCCCCTCTGGGAGGAGGAGAGGCCTTCCCTCCTATCATATTACTAAAACTCATGAAATAACAACAATTTGTACCCCACCCAGAGGAGCTGGGTTGCTCCAGCTCCTCTGGGTGGCTTCCAACAAATATAAAAGCATAATAAAGTTAAACTGAATGTTGTAAGATTCAAGACATAACAGACAGTGCTTCTCCATAAAGCATGTTGTTAAGCTGTGGAACTCACTCCCACTGATGATGTCCACCAACTTAGTTATTGTTTTCAAACTTTGTAAGGTGCCTTGAAGCTCAACAGAGGAGAATGGCAGGATAGAAATACATTTTTAAAATAATATTTTTTATTGATTTTTCTTTTCTCAAAACAAATATCCAATATCATTGCTAAACATACATTTTCCTATCCCCCCCTCCCCGTTGATTTCCCTCAACTACCATTTCTGGTTTATTACATCAGATGATAAATTCTGCTGTTTATATACAATATTACATTTTCACATTGTTGTACTTCTTGTTCTCTGGATATAAATACATTTGTTTCCTGCTTGGCAGGGGGTTGGACTCGATGGCCCTTGTGGTCTCTTCCAACTCTATGATTGTATGATTCTAATAATAATAATAATAATAATAATAATAATAATAATAATAATAATGTTAGAATTTGATAGCTGCATGACATGTTTTATATTTGAGTTCACAAGTGAGTCTCCAGTTGATTTTAGGTACATTTATAACCTGCTCAGCTATTTTAAATAACAGTACCTTGCCTTAAGATCACACATTAAGGATCAGGATGGAACAATTCTAAATGCATAATAGTGTTTGAGTTACTGAGGCAGAATAGAAAATGGCAAACATTCCTACATGGAAAGAGCTTTTCAGGAAACAATTCTCTCAAAAAGCAGCGCTCTCAAAACCACTTTGCTTCTGAGTCAAAAATTGAAACGAGGACATTGGGTGTGAGGGAGACAGGGATAAGCATCAAGGCAAACATTTGCATCTATATGAGCAACACAGAGACTGGTGCTTTTTGCACAGAGTCCTCTTTTGCTGGGCTGGGATTTCCAAACAGCCCCAAGTACAGGGTATGTGTATTGTATTGTATTGATATTTATTACGGCCATTGGCCCGCCACACGACAGTTTCCCATACCAACATAATGTACTTAAACCTCCAAATTTAAAACCGCCAAAACTTACAAAAAACAGAGAAGAACCAAAGCAAAACAAAAACAAAAGACCAACATCATACATTACAATAAATTTGCAAGATAAACATCACCCTCTGCTCATAAATTAATAAAAGACATCAATGGTGATATCACCTAATTACATCCTAAAACATAGATCATGGTTTAAAAGGGTTATCCGAGCCGCACAGGAGTCCATTTTTCTTCTTTAGGGATAGGACGCTGATCAAGAATCTTGCAACCGTGAGTGATCTTAGGGGGTCTTCATCATTTAATAGATATCTCAGTTTGGCTCCATTCGTATCATTGCCGATTCCCTTTAGATATTGAGCAAGAAACTTGCTCCTGGCCGATGAGTGAAAAGCACAATCAAGAATTATGTGATGCAACAATTCCGGTGCCCCACAATTACAATCACATAAGAGCGATATCTGTACAGGGTATGTGTGTGTGTACACGCACAAACACACCCATCACATTCCATCACCGGCCAGCAATTTTAAAAAATAAAACTTGCAAAAGAGAGATGGAAAACCACCCTTTGAAGACACATAAAAGAATCTGCGGGTAAAAAAAAAAAGCCATTTGAACAGTCTCTGGGACTAGTTTATTTGTGCAAAGTGGAGCACAGGGCACCCAAGAGGGAATTAAAGGCTGATATTGTTATTATTTCCATACACAAGACAAGGTTCTCCCTGTGGTGCGACGCTGCTTTCTGGTAGATCTGGTCCTGGTCTCCACATGCAGCGTGTCGATGGAAGAACCTGAAGGTGATGGCTTAGCTTGCCTGGCTTCTTCCTGGTGGTCAGGAGTGTGCCACTTTTCAATACACCCCATAGCAAAACGCTGTGCTAATGTTCTACTTGCAGTGAGTTTTGTTCTATAGCAATGCACTGAAACTGTGACCTAACTCCCTGCATTCTGAAGTGGTACATACAGTTTTGCACTTTAGTTTCTTCGCCCTCCTTCTATATCACTGTCACCTCCCCTCCACTTTAAAAACCTTGTTTTCCTGTTCCTTTATGCAGGGACCTTGTTTCTGCTTTGCCTTGTTTTTATGCTTGTGCTATTCTGTAAAGCCGGGGTGGGGGACCTCAGGCCCAGGGGCCAAATGTGACCCACTAGACCTCTCTCTTTCTCCATCCTTGGGGACTCTCTTCAGACAGGCACTACCTAAACCACACACCCACTCCTCAAGCCACACCCCATAACAACTCTGTTCTTGCTCCTCCTTGAGTGCTTTTGCCTGGCTGGAATATGTCCTTTGCCTGGCTGGTATGTGCCCTTTGCCTAGCTGGGATGTGCCCCTGGGCTCTGAGATGTGTCCTTTGCTTGACTGAGTTGTGCCCTTGGACTTTGGAATGTGCCCTCTGCCTGTCTGAAATGTGCCCCTGGGCTCTGAGATGTGTCCTTTGCTTAGCTGATATGTGCCCTTGGACTGTGGGATGTGCCCTTAGCCTGTCTGAAATGTGCCCCTGGGCTCTGAGATTTGTCCTTTGCTTGAATGAGATGTGCCCTTGGACTGTGGAATGTGACCTTTGCCTGGCTGAGATGTGCCCTTAGACTGTGGCAATGCCACTTGCTCCCCTGGATAAAGGATGTCTATGGGTACAAGGATATAAATATCTTGCAAGGGTAGAATGTGGCTTACTAAAGAAAGGTGAGAGTACAACCATTGCTCCACCCACTCCCCCTGACTCCTCCCACTTTCCCCTCTGGCCTGTCCAGTTTTGGTATGTGGCCCCTATGTGGAGAATGCAACCCCTGAGCTGGAAGAAAAAGCTTCCCCATTGTGCTCTAATGCACCCCTCTATATTGACTGTGTTATAGAACCTGCAAAGGCTACTGGACTGAGAAAAGCCCTCTTAGTGACAGTGGTCGGTGGGAAGGACATATTGGCCTTTTTGAGCGTTTTTAGGAAAAACCAGCAAGAGAAAGGTGAAGCCTGGTTTCTGTGGCTGTTTGTGGTTATGGGTATTCGGGGTGCATTTGAAGCAGAAGCTTTTCCCTGCAGGTCTCATTACTGCAGGAAGATGTTATCTTGGTGCCGGTATTGGAAAGGAGCCACTCATAATTACTGATGCAGCAGAAAAGTCTTAATAAGGACACTTGGGGTGCATGCTGGAGGAAATAGCCCTACTGCTCAATTTGGGAATGTGAAGGAGATTTTTTAATGCCAAAATTAGGCTAAGATGGATGGGCATTTTTTGCACAGGTCTAATTGTGTTTAGGTGGGACGTGGGTGGCGCTGTGGGTAAAACCTCAGCGTCTAGGACCTGCCGATCGCATGGTCGGCGGATCGAATCCCCATGACGGGGTGAGCTCCCGTCGTTTGGTCCCAGCTCCTGCCCACCTAGCAGTTTGAAAGCACCCCTAAATGCAAGTAGATAAATAGGTACCGCTTTATAGCGGGAAGGTAAACGGCGTTTCCGTGTGCTGCGCTGGTGCTGGCTCACCAGCTGCAGCTTCGTCACGCTGGCCACGTGACCCGTAAGTGTCTTCGGACAGCGCTGGCTCCTGGCCTCTAGAGTGAGATGAGCGCACAACCCTAGAATCTGTCAAGACTGGCCCGTACGGGCAGGGGTACCTTTACCTTTAATTGTGTTTAAAGGTAAGTGCACATACATTCAGATGCATAGCAGAAACCTTAGCTTGCCAGTGACCCTTCGAGAACCTAAAAAGTTTGGAATTCTCTCCCAGGACAGCTATGTGAGTCAAAAACCTCAGCAGGTTGAATAATATTTGTGACTTGCCTGTTTTTGAGGGAAAGTGAGTGGCAGCTTCTGGGCTCTTATCAATATTTGTTGCCCAGAGAATAATAAACAATATAAGAAATTTTTATTTATACTTCACCCTTCCCAGTTCAGAAAACCGGGCTCAGGGTGGCCAGCAACAAATTTAAAACACTTAATTGATGCAACAAAAAAACAGCATAAAGGACAGTATAAAACGTGAATAACAATAAATTCAGAATTCAAAAATCAATTTAGGGGGGAAATCCATCCAATAAACATTAGATGATCACCAGGGCTAGCTGGCTAAATTAGTCCTATTTGGGCCAGCGAGGAGACCAGGGGAGAATTAGCTGTGGGATCCCAGAGCGGGTAATCTTCATAAAAAGGGGAGAGGGAGGGAAGGAAGGGGAATAAAAGATCAGGCTAAGTTCAAATTGAAAGCCAGGCAGAATAGCTCCGTCTTACAGGCTCTGTGGAAGGAGGTTAAATCCTGCAGGGCCCTGGTCTCATGGGACAGAGCATTCCACCAGGTCAGAGCCATCACTGAGAAGGCCCTGGCCCTGGTGGAGGATAATCTGACTTCCTTAGGGCCCGGGACCTCTAAACTATGATTATTCATGGACCTTAAGGTCCTCTGCGGGGCAGACCAGGAGAGGCAGTCCCGTAAGGGAACAGTTGGTGGCTCTTCTCTCTTCTCTTCTCTCTTTGGCGATCACTCGTAGCTGAGTAAGATTGTCTTCCATAAACACGGTTTTAAAAGTGAGTCCGTAAGTGACTGTGGAGGCCAATTCTCGATCCACACATCCTTCTACAGTGGGGACATTGGTTTCCAGGAAGCAGTTGATCACGGTGTGGATTTGCCAAGCGTGCCTTCCTCTTAGCACATTTCTCCCTTGCGTCCTGAGTTTAAGTGTCTTGAAAGCCCATGACACCTTTGGTAAAGGCTGCTCTCCAACTGGAGCGCTCGCAGGCAAGTTTCCCAGTTGTTGGGATTTTTTTAAAAAAATTGCCTTGAGACAGTCTTCAAACCTCTTTTGTTGACCACCAGCATTACGCTTTCCATTTTTAAGTTCAGAACAGAGTTAGTTGCTTTGGAAGACGATAATCAGGCATCAGCATAACATGACCAGTCCAACGAAGTGGATGTTGAAGAATCATTGCTTCAACACTGGTGATCTTTGCTTCTTCCAGTACACTGGTATTAGTTCGCCTGTCTTCCCAAGTGATGTGCAAATTTTTTTCGGAGACACTGGCATCCAGAGCAGATCCAATGGACTCCACAATTAGTCCAGGTCTACTCTGAGATACAAGCCAGTGACTGGATATGCAAGTTCTTGCACAACAGTGGGAGGCTCCAGAGAACATGACCCCTCCCAAGTCCTCCCAGATCTGGGACCTGGTTCTGGCAGACCAAGATTATGGTGTCTGGTGAAGGACCAAGTGTGCATGACCATTTTTATACCATGTTGGTATGTGTGCATGTGATACAGGCATTCCAGGGTTTCCAGACCTCCAAGGCTCGCCTGAGTCTTCAGGTTTGCCTTCTCCATTCCAGGTGGAGGGTAGAGGGCTTGACTCTCCAGGTGGACGAGAGCACCTTGAAAATATGATGGTGATGACTGTGCATGCAGCTTTCAAGTTTCAGCTAGAAGAAGCTCTCGGAAAATAATTGCATAGATTCTCCATGGGAATCTGTCCTCTTCCCTTCCCCTCCCTCCCCTCTCTCCCAATTTACCTCCGTCTCCAGGGCTCAGTTATAATAATAATAATAATAATAATAATAATAATAATAATAATTTATACCCCGCCCATCTGGCTGGGCTTTCCCAGCCTCTCTGGGCGGCTTCCAACAAAATATTAAAATACAGTAATGCATCAAACATTAAAACCTTCCCTAAACAGGGCTGCCTTCAGATGTCTTCTAAAAGTCTGGTAGTTGTTCTTCCTTTTGACATCTGGTGGGAGGGCATTCCACAGGGCGGGTGCTACCACTGAGAAGGCCCTCTGGTTCCCTGTAACTTGGCTTCTCACGCTGAGGGAACTGCCAGAAGGCCCTGGGCACTGGTTCTCAGTGTCCGGGCTGAAAGATGGGGGTGGAGATGCTCCTTCAAGTCTACTGGGCCGAGGCCGTTTAGGGCTTTAAAGGTCAGCACCAACACTCGGAAATGTACTTGGAGACAATGTAGGTTTTTCAAAACCGGCGTTACGTGGTCTCAGCAGCTGCTCCCAGTCACCAGTCTAGCTGCCTCATTCTGGATTAGTTGTAGTTTTCGGGTTGAGCGCATTGCAGTAGTCCAAGCGAGAGAAAACCAGAGCATGCACCGCTCTGACAAGACAGTCCGCAGGCAGGTAGGGTCTCAGCCTGCGTACCAGGTGGAGCTGGTAAACAGCTGCCCTGGACACAGAATTGACCTGCACCTCCATGGACAGCTGTGAGTCCATAATGACTCCCAGGCTGCGCACTTGGTCCTTCAGGGGCACCTTTACCGCATTCAGGACCAGGGAATCCTCCACACCCGCCCGCCTCCTGTCCCCCAAAACAGTACTTCTGTCTTCTCAGGATTCAACCTCAATCTGTTAGCCACCATCCATCCTCCAACCGCCTCCAGACACTCACACAGGACCTTCACTGGTTCTGATTTGAAAGAGAGGTAGAGCTGGGTATCATCTGCATACTGATGAACACCCAGCCCAAACCCCCTGATGATCTCTCCCAGTGGCTGCATGTAGATGTTGAAAAGCATGGGGGAGAGGTTTAATCTCCCTCAAGAATCTATGCAAGTGGGCATCACTTTGAGTTGAAGAACCCAGCTTATGACTGACACCACCTATGTTGAGATGGAGAGAAAGGGCATTCTAACTCTTCCACCACACATGGACACTCATATGAAGGTCTCTTGGGCCAGTTCAGATTGTTTGTCTTTCTAGGCAAGGAGTGGGGTAGCAGTGACCCTCCATCAGCAACGGCAACATCATCGGAACTGCTCTTCAAGGAGAGCTGATGGGGAGGCCCTGAAGGGTTCTCTTGTGGTCTTAATAGATGACCTGCAAGACATGGGGGAACACAGTTTTGGGCAGCAGTCATAGGATTTACTGGATTCCTTGCTAATGCTGTGTGACACACCACACACACACACACACCCCAATTTGCCACCTTCAGCATCCAGGAGAGTATGATTGGGGAGAGAAATAGATACAGGAACTTCTTTCCATTTTTATTGAATGTTTTATATTTCAATCTACTTGTGTTTATGAGACTCACTCCATTTTTTTATAGTAGGGTGTTTATTTGTTTATTTTTATCGCCTCTCATATCCATCTCTCTTTTTATCATCCTAATTTGGTTCTACAGTGATTCTTTTATTACATATGGCTGATAATTGGCAAGATTAAAAAATGTTTATATTGCCTGGTTGTGAGACTGTAAAAGAAGCAGTGGTTTTTATTTTTATTTTTTTTTTAGGATTTAGGGATGCTCTGCTCTTTTATTTTAAGATATTCTGCGATGGCAAGAAACTTGTGCCTAACAATAATGCGCATTCCTGATTTTCTGAAAGCTTCTTTATAGCAGAAGCATCGTTAGGGAGTGGCTAGGATTCTGGATCCATCTGCTTTAGCATCAAATGCAATAAAATGGAAGTACCTTGGCTCTGTCATATGATAACAATCGTATTTCACTTTGTGAGCTGCATGGTGATGATGGACAGCTGTCATTTCAGCTAAAATGCCAGACGTGCAAATACTTAAAAATGCCAGTAGTGATGAAAAGGAAATTGGGATATATATATTTATTCTGTCCCTGTCTAAAAGGCACTTACCAGCACAATTTGCTCAGGTGCAATGAGAGGCGATGGAGAAAAGAGTCTGCAAAAATTAGATTTCTTCATCCCAAACTGAAACAAAACCTAAGAATATGAAACTGAATTTGTGTATACTCATTCTTAGGTATTTCAGCAATTTATATGCATAGCTCTCCTTTCTCTTCCCTTCAAATCACCTAATGTTAGAGTTGGAAGTTCTCCTTGGGGCTCATCTTGTCCATCTACATCTAAGGGTGGGGAGCTCTTTACACTCAACCCTGCTTCCCGCTCTGGGTGTGCCAACACTGTCTCACTCTGATGTGCTTCCTTTTCCCCTGAAGTGTTCAGTGTGGGTTGTGGGAAGATGTGAGGAATCTGCTGTGGGGAGAGCATGAGTGGGGAATCAAAGGTTTCATGTCCACCACTAATCTCTGATTCACTCCCCCTTAATGGCAGCCCCCACAGCCCAATGATCGCCGCCCCAGGATCATCCTCTCATCATTCTGCGTGCCCTCCAGGATCATTCTCCTGCTGATTCTGCCAGTGGCTGACACTGACCCCTCTGTATCAAACCATGTTTCATATATCTAGTCCAGCCTTCTACAGCCCGAGGTCCTCCCGATGTTCTTTGACACCAGCAACTTCCATCATTCCTGACTATTGTTCCTTCTGGATGTGGGGAACCTCTTTTCAGATTGAGGGCTGCATTCCTTTCCGGCCAAACTGCCGGGCCCATATGTCCATGGTTGCTGAAGCTGGAGCCCAAAGTGAGCAGATCAACAACTGTAAATTTTACCTGTGTTTCTACAGACACTCACACCTCCTTCTCTTTCCTCCATTCAGGCAAAGAAATGAAATTTTCAGAATTTCAAGGACACGTGTCAGCAAGGCAGAAATGCTCAGGGAGAGTATCATAGAATCCTAGAGTTGGAAGAGACCACAAGGGCCATCGAGTCCAACCCCTGCCAAGCAGGAAACACCATCAGAGCACTCCTGACATATGGCTGTCAAGCATCTGCTTAAAGACCTCCAAAGAAGGAGACTCCACCACACTCCTTGGCAGCAAATTCCACTGTCGAACAGCTCTTACTGTCAGGAAGTTCTTCCTAATGTTTAGGTATGAAGCAGAGTAATAGAATCATAGAATTGTGGAATTGTAGAGTTGGAAGGGATCCCAAAGGTCATCTACTCTAACCCCCTGAAATTCATTGAGTTATTGAGGGGTGTGGCTTAGGAAAGGTTTAAGTGCCAAATGGAGTGGTTTGCAGAGCAACATGTGGTCCTCAGGTCTGAGGTTCCCCATCACTGGTCTTGAGATCCAGTGATGCACCCTTGGGGCAGTTTGCCGGCCAACAATTGTGTCTCACCCCCATCCAACAGAAATCTGTTTATCTCCTGCTAACGAAAGCTCCTATGATGAATATGGGGGGGGGGGAATATTTTGCGAGAACCAAACGCCACTTACGAAGGCTTTTGCTTGCCAAGGCTTGTACCAAAAACCCACAGTTTCCCCTCTCTCTTATATCTTCCTGAGGAACAATTACCTTAAATTAACCTGGGTTCCTGGCAATTGACTGCCTTTTTTATATTCAGGAGCGTGATTCCGAGTCTCTGTTTTAAAAGTGTGTACCTCTGGGAATCTGCGGTACTGAGAAACTCTTGGCCAAGTGCACAAATTAAGTGTAATTACAAATGGAGGCCAAATTTACACTGGGACTTCCTTTGAGTAAACACAGATTTAAGCCTGTGCAATATGCTTCCTCAAACTGATGATAATGTTGCTCACATTGATGATAATGATAAATTAAATTTGTCACTTGAAGGGGTCCAGCCTGCTTTACGTCACCTTGATCCTCACCCTTCTTGGCCAGCATTTGAAATTCTAACAGTAGGGCTGGAACTGCTAATTGATGCTGCTGCCCATCTCCCATCAAAGGTCTCGTGGGAATTGCCGGGTTGAACTAGATGGTCCTTTGGGTCCTTTCCAACTCTATGATTCTATGAATCTATGAATCTTTGTAGTGATGTATGGAAGTGAGAGCTGGACCATAAGAATTGATGCTTTTGAATTCTGGTGCTGGGGGAGACTCTTGAGAGTCCCATGGACTGCAAGAAGATCAAACCTATCCATTCTGAAGGAAATCAGCCCTGAGTGCTCACTGGAAGGACAGATCCTGAAGCTGAGGCTCCAGTACTTTGGCCCCCTCATGAGAAGAGAAGACTCCCTGGAAAAGACCCTGATATTGGGAAAGATTGGGGGCACAAGGAGAAGGGGACGACAGAAGATGAGATGGTGGGACAGTGTTCTCAAAGCTACCAACCTGAGTTTGACCAAACTGCGGGAGGCAGTGGAAGACAGGAGTGCCTGGCGTGCTCTGGTCCAGGGGGTCACGAAGAGTCGGACACGACTAAACGACTAAACAACAAATGAATCTTTGACTGGACTGGTTTGAAAGAATTATACAGTCCTCATATGGGCAGGTTTAGGAGGGGAAATCCCATCATCATTCATGTGTAATGGCAACACAGTTAAAGAGACTTTAGAAGGGGCATCCCTCAGGATGAAAGCAATGCAGATGAAGGAGTTGAACAGTGACAAAAGGGAGAGAGGAACTGACTGCTTGAAAATCCCCTATAGAACCAGCACAAACAATGACTCCCTTTCCTGCTCTTTGATTTGCTCCTTCTCCTTTCCTTTCATCGAACACTTTATGTCTTGCCATGAAAAATTCTCAGTGTTTTTATGAAGTGCTTTGATCTCAGATATGACACAATTTTCTCATCTCTGTGATAATGACAATATCTTTTTTCCTCTCTCTCTCTCTCTCTCTCTCTCTCTCTCTCTCTCTTTCTTTCTTTCCCTCCAGTCATTTTCTACTCAACCTTGATATAAATATTGCTGCTGTTGCTGCTGTTCTTAACATTAGAAATGAGATTCAAAATGAGCTGGAATGAACAAAATTAGAATCTGGTGGTGTGACGGTCGCGTGATATATACTTTCTTGATAGGTTTGGGGTTGTGTGTTGTTGGTTTTTTCCAATTTTTGCAATATTTCACAGCTTAACATTCAGAGTCTCAAATGCAACTCCAATCCACATTAATGGCCACATCGGAAAGCTAGTGTGGATTTGCATGCAATTTGCATGAATTTGGAAGGTGCTGCAGTATAACACAGAGACACAAATAACTTCAGCTCCATATCTCTGTTACAGTGGCTTCCACAAAACTGTTTTCATATAGATGAATCCCAGGTCAAATCAGTACAGCAATGAACCCAAGCCCTTAATCATAAAAGGTGGCCATAGCGCCATCAGGGACAGGTAGATGCCTGTATGGCACTCAGGACTTAGTGAGAAAGCATCAGGACCTGATACCTTTCTAGAAATGCTCAGATCCAACCAAAAACAATTTCTCCAACACAGATTTCCCTTTGGGCAAAGAACCACTCCACCCCACAAGGTTGACTTTGTCCAATCACTTGAAGCTCAGGGACAGGGCTGTATTTTCTGGGAAATGATGAGAGTCCTGCAATTCCCCCTCACCTAGCCAGCTGTAGTGGAGAGTGCATCAGGAATTCCTAATCCCACTGCCTCCTTTGGGATAATGCCATTCCGCATACAGTGGTACCTCGAGTTACACACGCTTCAGGTTACATACGCTTCAGGTTACAGACTCCACTAACCCAGAAATATTACCTCGGGTTAAGAACTTTGCTTCAGGATGAGAACAGAAATGGTGGTCTGGCGGCACGGCGGCAGCGGGAGGCCCCATTAGCTAAAGTGGTGCTTCAGGTTAAGAACAGTTTCAGGTTAAGAATGGACTTCCAGAATGAATTAAGTACTTAATCCGAGGTACCACTGTATATTCATCCTATGGGTTCAGGAACCCCAATGATGCAAATTGTTTCCGAGCACAATTCAAAGTGCTGGTTAGGATCTATAAAGCCCTACATGGCTTAGGTCCAAGCTATCTGAAAGAATGTATTCTCTCATACAAACCTGGCTGGGTTTTGAGATCTCGCAGTCCTCTTGTTGCGTGTTGTGTATGCGGCACAGAAGTTCAGTTAAGTGGTTAAGCTTACCACTGGAAACAACTGTGTAGCAGAGATAGCTTTTACTTGGTGTACACAAACACACATGCTACACACACACACACTTTTTACAGTTGCTGCAAGAAGTCTTCACTCACTGAGCCCAGAGAGAGTTATTTGCTTACAAAATCAATGGTGAGACAAAGGCCACAAGGCAAGTGCAAAGTCCAGTTGCTTTCAAAGTCCTGCAACTGCCAGAATTCTCAGAGTCCAGAATCTTTTGCAAGCTGTCCAGCTTCCCACAGACAAGCTGTTCACACAGTGTTCCGCATTTTCACAGGATTGTTCCAACACTCTCCATGTCTCCAATAGATTAGCCTGTACTCCCCAACAATGAATGCTATAGCATGAGTTCTTATGTACCCAGTGCTACACACAAGTATGTCTAGAAATATAGATAAGACAGTCACAAGATGCCTGCAGCCACACTGTGGAGGGTAGACATGATTTCTGTATTTCTCCCCTTTCCTTAACACCTGCACTTTTGCAAGCACACTTGGTGGGGACACAGGGAAGAGCCTTCTCCGTGGCTCCTCCCAGACTTTGGTACTCTCTCCCCAGAGAAGTTAGACTGACTCCTTCCTAGTTGTCTTTCCACCAGCAGGTGATTACTTTTCCTATTCCAACAGGCTTTGATGAACTGACTGCTTTTAATGACAGGCCTGGTGCTGTGCTGCTTTTATTGTAATTATCTGTATGTTTTAAATATATTTAATCTATCTATATCTATCTATCTATCATCTATCTATCATCTATCTATCTATCTATCTATCTATCTATCTATCTATCTATCATCTATCTATCATCTATCTATCTATCTATCTATCTATCTATCTATCTATCATCTATCTATCTATCATCTATCTATCTATCTATCTATCATCTATCTATCATCTATCTATCTATGTCTATCTATCTATCTATCTATCTATCTATCTATCTATCTATCTATCTATCATCTATCTATCTATCTATCTATCTATCATCTATCTATCTATCATCTATCTATCATCTATCTATCTATGTCTATCTATCTATGTCTATCTATCTATCTATCTATCTATCTATCTATCTATCATCTATCATCTATCTATCTATCTATCATCTATCATCTATCTATCTACCATCTATCTATCTATCTATCATCTATCTATCTATCTATCTATCTATCTATCTATCTATCTATCTATCTATCATCTATCCATCTATCCATCTATCATCTATCATCTATCATCTATCATCTATCATCTATCATCTATCATCTATCATCTATCTATCTATCTATCTATCTATCTATCTATCTATCTATCTAACATCTATATTTCTACCTACAGTTTTACTTCTAATAGTGTTTAATTGTTATTTTCCCCATGCTCTTATTTTAGCTATAAGTTGCCTTGAGTCCTAGTCATGCAAAAAATAAATAAAAAATGGGGCATAAATAAATAAATATATAATAATAATGATGATATAATAAACATTGTGGCCCAGCAACATGTGGAGAATGACAGGTTTCCCAGCCCTGGATGCTTCTGATCATGCCACAGAGATGAATGGGAATGGTGGCTTCTGATGGCAGTTCAAAGAATGGAGAATATATTTCTCCAACACACCAGCAGCCATGAGCAGCTTGCAGGCTTCAGATAGGCATTTGATTGACCACTATGAGAAACAGGATACTGGACCAGATGAGTCATTGGCAGAATCCAGCAGGCCTCTTCTTGTGTCATGATCTTATAGCCTAAAAACTAAAACTAAAAAATTAAGGAAAGATTGAAGCATGAGAAAGCCACTTCCGACCCTAGGGAGGAGATGGGGTTGCGGGCTTCCTGCCCCCAACTCTCGGGCGGAGGCTGGCTCTCAGCCCCCCGTGCGTACAGGGGAATCCTCTGCCACGTCATCCCCTGCCCAGCCTAAGGCAAGCGCAGCAAAGGAGCTCCCTCTTTGCCACTGACAATCAGCTGGGGAATTTCCCACCCTCCCTCCCTCCCTTTAAGGTTTCCCTTCGACCTTGCTATGGACTTTGGTTGGTCGCCGTTAAGGGGCCTGGTAGGAATTTTTCCACTTGGAAAATTGGCACCGGCCATTTGCTTTTTCCCCCTACCTCGTAGCAAATCGTCACAACTTCCATGGTTTGGTGGTGAGGCATTGGTCGGGGCATGGATGGATGGATGGATGGAGGGGAGCGCCATCACCTCCCCTGGTTGCGAAGGGTAGTCCGGTAAAGGACTCCGGGGGCGTGGGCCCATCCGAAGCCTAGGGAGGTCAGGGCCCAAGGCAGCCCTGAGCAGTGACCCCAGGGGAATGCCTAGTTGATGTGCATCAGCAGGGCTCCCCCTGCTGGTGTTAACCCTTCCCGGCCTCTCAGGCATATAGCCTGAAGCCGGATAGTTGATAGGATCAATGCCTAGGCCAATACCGCACATTTCCTGCAATCAATAAAGTTGTGGCCAATTTTCGCCCATTAACCTTAACTTATGGTGTCTTGTGTCTTTATTTCTTCTGGTGGGAGGTGGGAACTCGCCACGTAATGGCTGTTGAGGTGAGCCAAGGGGAGTTGGCACATCCTTAGTTAGTACCATTGCTGTGCTATGGACCTGAGGTTGGGATGCCACCTATTTTATGTGAAAAGGGGGGCCTGGATGTTCTTGTGGTTGTCACAGCATCCCCTCCTATTGAGTTGTCTGCATGATTAAAGCATTGAGCTTTAATCAAGTTCCGTGGAATTAATTTCTACAAGCCGTTGCTTTGCTCCAGGGGAGAAAGGTGAACAATAGGAGCAGAGACCAGCGAGAAAGTCCCAGTTTGCTGGCGTGGAGAGCACAGAGGCAGGCGTAATTAATTGTAGCTGTTTAATTCCTGCCTCCTCCCGCTTCTCTCTGTGTCAAAGCCCAGGCGCTTCCGCTGGCGTGTTAATTAGTTCTGCGTTAGCAGGTAGGAAGAGGGATTATCAGAGATGTGGAACCTTGGAGTTAAGGAATGGGACCATTGGAAACAGCCCCCAATTAGCGGCCATATTTGCATGGCTGGAATTCGCCCTGTGCCGATGATGGGTTTTAAATAATTGCTGCCTACGTCAGGCCCTATTTGGTCCTTGCCATTTTCAATTATCACCCACCAGCGGTGACCTGATCCATTCCAAGACAATAAGGAAGCTGTCCCACCGATAACTGATTCACTGTTCTGCAGGTTCCCCGAAGCTGTGCTTGATGGGGAGATGAAAGGAGGGAGGGGAACTGATTTTGCATTCTGGTTTAATGTCTTAGTTTAAGGCCAGTTTCCTTGAGTCTTGGAGTCTCTGCTGGGGTAAATCCCTTAGTTTGTGGGGAGATTTATACCAATTCAGTTTGCCTTTGAAGGCAAGCCTAATCCACTCTTTCTGAAACTGCAGTGGTACCTCGGGTTACATACTTAATCCATTCCGGAGGTCCGTTCTTACACCGAAGCATTCTTAAATGGAGGCGCACACTTTCCCTAATGAGGCCTCCCACCGCCGGTGTTTGGCTTGCGTTCGGCTTCTGGGGCAAATTGCGCTAACTGGAACACCTACTTCTGGTTTTGCGGAGGTCGTTGTCTGCAGCCTTCATTACTAGGATTATTCTTAGACCGAGTTACCGCTGTATATGCAAACCGAAATGTAGCCATCCTTAGAAAATTGCACTTTTCTGAATTTTGCAATGCAGTTCTTTTTTTAAAAAAATGCAAATACTAGAGGCATAAAAATGCACATTTTACTGAAAATAACACGCAGAAATGCATTATATTGGAGGACATTGCTTTGCCAAAAAAGTATATAATGGTGAAATTGCACAGAAAAATGTTTATATTTGGAGACATTTGCACTAAGAGGTCGATGAATGTTCACAATAACTTGAAAAAAGATTGCAAGTTTTCTTTTACAGTGGTACCTCGGGTTACAGACGCTTCAGGTTACACGCTCTGCTAACCCAGAAATAGTACCTTGGATTATGAACTTTGCTTCAGGATGAGAACACAAATCGTGCTCTGGCGGCGTGGTGGCAGCAGCAGGCCCCATTAGCTAAAGTGGTGCTTCAGGTTAAGAACAGTTTCAGGTTAAGAACAGACCTCCATAACAAATTAAATTCTTAATCCGAGGTATCACTGCACTAGGCTTATGATAACAACTGGAAGATCTTAGAAGGAGCTTCTCTGATGGAAAGGGCTCTTGTGTTTGAATACTGCTTATGGGTTTCCCACAGGCAACTGGTTGTTTATCTGTGAGAACGAGATACCGGACTCAGTGGGTCATTGGTGTGATCCAGCCGGCTTTTATTTTGTTGTTACGAAACAATGCTAAACATTCCCTGAGTGGTGGCATCATGATGCAAATGTAAATGATAGCTTAATCACATAATACGTACGGCATCATTCATGGTATATGGTCCTGGTTACAGATCCATGTACTGCGTGAAAGACTCATGCCATGCAGAGATTCATAGGTTTAGGGCTTAACATGCAAACGTGTTGGCTGAAAGGAAATAAAAATTAATGAGGCTTATCCCGTTCCTACCCCTCTGCATGTAACACACCCACACATCCTTTGAACAATGACAGAAGCCATCACATCATAACTGGCTGATGCATCTAAAGACAGGAAATGGTTGTTTTTATTAATTTCATGTATCAATTGCTTCCTATGAAGCATCTCAAAGTGATTTCCATAAGAATGATATATGACTTAATTGCAAAATGACAGCCACAGGTATAGGGTGGGTCCTGAAAACACACATCTTGGGTGTCAAAGGGCAGGTTAAAGAGGCATTGTGATGGCCTGGGATTCGGACTCAGAGGCTGAACCTGAGGAATCCCAGCCTGCACAGGATTCCCCGTCTCCAGAACCAGCTGAGCCAGGGCTGGGGCTTGAGCCTGAAGGGTCCTCACCTGTGCTGGATCCTCAGGTGCAGGCATCAGCTGAGTCTGCTCTGGCTCCTGAGGTGATGGAGGACCCATTGTCTGCAGGTGCTCCACTCTCAGCCCCGTCAGGGGAAGAGGAGGTTGCCTCTGCTGCAGAGGCTCAGGGCAGAGAGGCAGAGGGAACTAAGTTCCCGCAGGAGGAGTGCTCGCCTCCAGGTCAGGAGAGGCGAGTCACCTGTGGACCGGGGCTGCCCTATGCCTCGGGACACATAAAAGCCAGCGAGCCCCAGTCCCAAGTTGCGGGAGCAACATTGTTGGAAGCCAGTTCCTGCCTGAACCCTGTCCTGCCGGCGCTCCTGACCTGGCCCGACTCCCTGCCCTGCACTCCGCTTTGACGGACTGCCTCCATCCTGCACCTTCGACCTCGGACTGGACTCGGACCTCGCCTCACAGTTAACCCACGGGACCACCACAGGCGTGTCTTCAGCATTTGCCAAAGGCTGTATTGGGAAGGTGGCAAATGCATCTCTGTGGAGAGAGAAGTCTATCCCCAGAGGAGGGGAGAAGGAACTTGGGCTTGGGTTCTGCTTGAGAGATCCCATGGTAAGGTAAAAGGTAAAGGACCCTGGACAGTTAAGTCCAGTCAAAGGCGACTATGGGGTTGCGGCGCTCATCTCGCTTTCGGACTGAGGGAGTCAATGTTTGTCCGCAGACAGCTTTCCAGATCATGTGGCCAGCATGACTTAACCACGTCTGGTGCAATGCGACACCATGACGAAAACCACAGTGCACGGAAATGCCATTTACCTTCCCGCCACAGTGGTGCCTATTTATCTACTTGAACTGTTGTGCTTTCAAACTGCTTGGTTGGCAGGAGCTAGGAGAGAGCAATGGGAGCTCACGCCGTCACGGGGATTCAAACTGCCAACCTTCTGATCGGCAAGCCCAAGAGGCTCAGTGGTTTAAACCACAGCGCCGCCCATGTCCCATGGACCTCTGGTTGGCCGCTGTGAGAACAGGATGCGGGACTCAATGGACTAGTGGCCTGATCCAGCAGGCTCTTTTGATGTTCATAAAAAGTATGATAGAGAAGGGTCATAGCTCAGTGAGAGAGCATCTGCTTTAGATGCAGAAGCAGGTGTGCAGCCTGGGAGTCATTTTGGACTCACTGCTGTCCATGGAGGCGCAATTCAATTCTGTGTCCAGGGCAGCTGTTTATCAGCTCCATCTGGTA
Organism: Podarcis liolepis; assembly: GCF_965112155.1. Classification (NCBI taxonomy): domain Eukaryota; kingdom Metazoa; phylum Chordata; class Lepidosauria; order Squamata; family Lacertidae; genus Podarcis; species Podarcis liolepis. Next base: position 4,270,104 of record NC_139560.1, on the reverse strand, counting down.
TGCGGGCTGAGACCCTCCCTGCCTGCAGACTGTCTTGCCAGAATGGTGCATGCTCTAATTATCTCCCGCTTGGACTACTGCAATGCGCTCTACGTGGGGCTACCTTTGAAGGTGATCCGGAAACTACAACTAATCCAGAATGCGGCAGCTAGACTGGTGTCTGGGAGCGGCCACCAAGACCACATAACACTGGTCTTGAAAGACCTACACTGGCTCCCAGTACATTTCCGAACACAATTCAAAGTGTTGGTGCTGACCTTTAAAGCCCTAAATGGCCTCAGCCCAGTATACCTGAAGGAGCCTCTCCACTCCCATCGTTCAGCCTGAACACTGAGGTCCAGCGCCGAGGGCCTTCTGGCAGTTCCCTCACCGAGAGAAGTGAGGTTATAGGGAACCAGGCAGAGGGCCTTCTTGGTAGTGGCACCCGCCCTGTGGACATCCATAACATGCATTGCAGTCTTCATGCTGTGATGGAATGGATGTGCAGCGGTTAAGTTTGTCTGCCTAATTCAGACACAAGACATTTGCCATCTTTGTTTCCCCTTCCACCAATCTCCCACATTGAAGGCTGTGTCTCAGGGCGCCATTTTTATCTTGTCATATCATTTCAACTCACTTCTGCCGTTAAACGTTTTGGAAGAAATTATGAAGCCGGCCACACTTGGGAACCACCGGAGATGAATAAGTTCAGCCTTCAAAGTGAAGGACACATGATATAAATAAGAAGGCGATGTCACACAACCGGTGGGATGGGAAGTGTAAATCAGAAGGGTGATTGAATGGAGGGTGGGACAGAGAAAGCAAGTGGAGAGGAAATATTCAGAAAATGAAAGAGGACTCAGTGCTGCGTGGAGAATTCACGAGTGGAGAGAAATGTTGGTAGGGGTGCAAAGGGAGATTTGAAGGCTGTATCACAAATAGTAATTCCAAATAATAATAATAATAATAATAATAATAATAATAATAATAATAATAATAATTTATTATTTATACCCTGCCCATCTGGCTGGGTTTCCCCAGCCACTCTGGGTGGCTTCCAACCGAATATTAAAAACAATACAGCACCAGACGTTAAAAACTTCCCTAAACAGGGCTGCCTTCAGATGTCTTCTAAAAGTCAGATAGTTGACATCTGGTGGGAGGGTGTTCCACAGGACGGGTGCCACCACCAAGAAGGCCCTCTGCCTGGTTCCCTGTAACCTCATTTCTCACAGGGAGGGAACCGCCAGAAGGCCCTTGGAGCTGGATCTCAGTGTCTGGGCAGAACGATGGAGGTAGAGACGCTCCTTCAGGTATACTGGGCCAAGGCTATTTAAGGCTTTCAAGGTCAGCACCAACACTTTGAATTGTGCTCAGAAACATACTGGGAGCCAATGCAGATCTCTCAGGACCAGTGTTATATGTGTGGTTGTTGTTGTTGTTGTTGTTGTTGAGGGGGACTAGGGCTATGCACATCCCTACCCCCTTCCTGACCCAGCCAATTGAACGCTGGACCACCTGCCCTAGTTCCACACACTAATCAATTTGGAGGGTGGTCCATGGGGTCACAAAGAGTCGGACACGACTAAACGACTAAACAACAACATTATTATTATTATTATTATTATTATTATTATTATTATTATTATTTCATCATCATTATTTTTACCCTCTTTTCCCTCCAAACTGGGACTCAAGGTAGCTTAAAGATAAAATAGGAAAAACTAAAAACAGAGAAAAGATTGTCAGTTCTCCCCCAACCTTATGCTGGCTATATCATTATTGTCTCCATCCCAGTAGAAAGGACTTTATGATCTGAAAACAGAGACGATGTACGTACTTTTGCAACCCAAGAAAATCTTTAATAAAATCAAATTTTAAAAGTGATTAAAAACTAATGGAATTAAAGTATTATAAAAATATCTGTTTAAAAACAAGCCAATAACAGCAACAAGAAGAAGAACCAAAATGATGATGTTGATGACGACAACAACATATGGATGGGAGAGGTGGGAGTTTGTTGTTTCTGCACCTCTCCCAACAGTCATTTCTCCTCTGGTCAGTGCTGTGGATACACAATCTGACCGTCTGTCTCCAGACACTGCAATCATCATCTGCAAGGGATTCTCATATGGCGGGCTTGACGTTGTCAGCCTTCATGTTATGTTTGCAGGCATCTTTGCAAGGCAGAGTTACAATAGTGTCTCATCTTCGATTTAATAATCTGCATCATGAGTGTTGTAGTATTGGGCACGCATGAGCAGTCTGTCATGGCTTTGTTCGTATGACTGAAGCATGTTGCAGAGCAAAGGAAGTGAACCAGGTTTGGCTCAAAAAGTTAGAAAGGTGGTGTCAGGGAACTGACATCGGAGCTGGAGGCGGAGGGAATGCTCTCAAATGATGCTGGAGAAGGGCCCAGCAGGGAGAGAGGCAGCTCCGCAGATGGGGAAGCAAATCAGCGCAACACCAGGGATAAAGGGGGGCAGATGGGGGAATCGGCGAGAGGACTCCAGGACTCTTCACCGGACACCAGCGGGGAGAGCACGGGTCCTCCACTACCCACGCCCACCCTGCGCAGGAGACTTCCGCGCAGAGAGAGTAGGAGGAGACTGGGTGTCAAACAACTTTTATGTTGGAAAAGATTTAAGAAACGCCCACTGACGGATTCTGCTAGCGACTGAGGCAGCCACGAAGTGAAGGGCTGCCCAGACGGAAAGGTTTAGCAAGGCAACAAAGCCTGGAGAGGCGGCAACTTACGCATGAGCAACCCATACACATTACAGGTGGGAAGGAAGGTGCCCATAAGTCTTGTTCATGTAAGCACAGATCTGAAGTGGTTACGTCCAGCCACGGATCTGACAAAGTGGTCTCTCTGACCCGTGAAGCATCATGCCCAACAGATTTGCTATTCTTCATGGTGGCTCTGGACAATTTGTGGCTTTCAACTCAGCAGGTCTGGCTCATTCCAGTAGAAGGCAATGGAGTCTTACTAGGGGTGCCATGAAGCTGTCATAGTTTTAAACAATGCTGTTTGGATTCTTGAAACATAACCCTTTGGTTGGCTGGCCTCAGAGGGCTAGGATAAATCACAGCTAATATCTTTCTTATCCTGGTCTAGGATTCTGAGCTAGCAAGCTCCTTCATGCTAGACAGTGGTAAATAACAGGGAGCTAGGACTAGCACCCCCAACAAACAAAAAAGCCTTATGAAGTACCTGGGACTGTAGCTGGGAATAGCAAATTTTTCTCTTACTCCATAACTGTGGAGCCCAAGAATAATGCACCAATAAGGTGGACTGTGCAAGGGGAAAACGTTTTGAGATTTTATCTGTTTTCATGGACAAAAGCCTCTTTCATTCATGTTTCATACAATAAATTTCTCTTTTAAAAATTCCATTTCAGAGATGATGTCTGTGCATCTCAGCCTACCTCAAGACTTGTGGTGATGATAACTGGGGAGGAGATAAAACCGTGTTTTATGACGTGTTCTAAGGAAGTAAGGCAAACTAAAACCGAAAGAAATGAAAGAAAGAAATAAAAATGTAGCTAAATAAATAAATCCATTGTTGTTGTTGTTTAGTCATTTAGTCGTATCTGACTCTTCATGACCCCCTAGACCAGAGCATACCAGGCACTCCTGTCTTCCACTGCCTCCCACAGTTTGGTCAAACTCATGTTAATAGCTTCAAGAACAATGTCCAACCATCTTGCCCTCTCTCATCCCCTTCTCCTTGTGCCCTCCATCTTTCCCAGCATCAGGGTCTTTTCCAGGGAGTCTTCTCTTCTCATGAGGTGTCCAAAGTCTTGGAGCCTCAGCTTCAGGATCTGTCCTTCCAGTGAGCACTCAGGGCTGATTACCTTCAGAATGGATAGGTTGGATCTTCTTGCAGTCCATGGTACTCTCAAGAGTCTCCTCCAGCACCAGAATTCAAAAGCATCAATTCTTCCATGATCAGCCTTCTTTATGGTCCAGCTCTCACTTCCATACATCACTACTGTGAAAACCATAGCTTTAACTATACGGACCTTTGTCGGCAAGGTGATGTCTCTGCTTTTTAAGATGCTGTCTAGGTTTGTCACTGCTTTTCTCCCAAGAAGCAGGTGTCTTTTAATTTTGTGACTGCTGTCACCATCTGCAGTGACCATGGAGTCCAAGAAAGTAAAATCTCTCACTGCCTCCATTTCTTCCCCTTCTATTTGCCAGGAGGTGATGGGACCAGTGGCTATGATCTTAGTCTTTTTGATGCTTAATGTTAAATCCATAGTCCTAGTCAAATGCATTATGGGAGCTCCAATTAGGCTTCTCTAACTCCCACCACCATCCCTGACCACTGGCTGTACTACTGAGTGCACACTTAACTTTCATTCATTCTTTCTAGGTACTGTTTGCACTTTAAAGCTCCATGTCTGAGCACTTGTGGGTTTGTTGTTTTTTGTTGTTGTTTTTGCTCATGAGCATGCACCCTGCCTTGCCCCTGCAATTGAGGGGGCCCAGGGCCATGTGATATCAGCACAACATGTGTGGAGACCCCGCGGCTTGCAATCATGTTGCAAGCTGCAGCAAAACTGGGGAGGCGGCCCTTTCATTGGAAATTGGGGGGCTGCCCCCCTTACGCGGCACACCCCTGCTCAGTAGCTTTCCCCATGAAAACCTGCTCTTTAAAGCTGAACTAGAGCAAATGGGAATCCATGGAAACCCCAAATTGATGTTTGCTCCGAATGAACACTAAAGAGTGGGTTTTCTCAGGGAAAATTAAAAGTGTGTTTGGATAAAGAGCTTTAAGGAGCAGGGCAAAAAGTGTCGATAAGCTCTTAGAGAGTTGTAGTCCAAAGCTCATGGAAGGCACCAGTTTGGGGAAAGCTGGTTTAAAGGGAAACTAGGATTTTCTGGAGCAACAGTTGCCCATCCTCCAAGCCATCGATGTCACTCCCATTACTTGGTTGACTTTTCCCCTGCAAAGCGATTTGGCCTCATCTGCTCATAGGTTACGTGGAACCTCCATTCCATTTAATCTATAAACCTTTCCTTTTGAATTAGCAGTTGTCATGCTTGACTTGTAGTTGCCATCCATTGCCAGTTGTCTTTGCCAACTCTCGGAGAGTTGCTCCATTTATATGAGATGCAAACGAAAGGTCGCGGCTGGCTAATATTTCCTCCTAATGAAGACCACGGTACCTGAATCATCCAGGTTGCCCTTACCTCAGCACCTTCGCCATTGCAAGAATCGTCCCATAATTCACAAGAAATGTATGCTGGTTTTCAGTGCAGCATCCCCCAGAGAGCTCTGAAGATAATTGCTCCCAGCAATATTAAAAGGAGTGGGGGAAAGAATCTATCAAAGCGGTCATGAACTGGAACAAGGCGGCAAGCTGTGGAGTTCGTTTATTCTGGTGCAGACTCAGAGCAGAGCAGAGGAAAGTTGCTGCAAAAATGTGGACACTCTTGTTTTCGAATGGTTAGCAGAGGATTTGATCCTCCTGGTGTCTACTTCTCCAGGACTTTTTCTGCAGAGGAAATGCCAGTGAAGCAGATCTCCCAAACCAGCAGGGTTACACCCTCTGCTCACCAGCTGTTGCTGAATAAAGGATTTGACCATACTCAGTTCCACCGCTCAGCTTTGTTCCCCTGCTGGGTATGCATGACCAAAGCACAGTGTGGGGCTGTTTTAAAACCCTTTTGCAATTCAAGTCATCATTTTAAACTCCACAATGCATGCAACCGTTCCTTCTTTCACATCATCCACAAATTGGGTGGTGCAAAGTGTGGTTTCAGTATAGTGGCAATTGCAATCCACCACCAAATTGCATGGGCTAAGATTATTGTCCTTTGTGGCCAATGGGATGAGGGATGTGCAGAACTGACAAAATCATGGATGGCAAATCTTATATACAGGAGATTGTGGGATCCCCACTAAGATTGACATCAGAAAGCTTGGCTAGATCGATGAGAGGCTGGATTACTCTTAATTGCTGTTCAACTATATTCCCTATGGGAGCATTTCTGAAAACCATAGAGAGAGCAAGAGAGGTATGAGTGCCAACCGAATCTGTTATCGTGTCCTTCTAACTCTATTGCCTCCTCTTTTTCCACAACAATCCAATCCCAAATCCAAGTAAGGCATGCTGCTTCATAGTAAATTTTAAAATCTGGAAGAGAAAAGCCTCCTCTCTCTTTTAAATCTGTAAGTATTTCATGCTGTGTTCTTGGCCTTTTCCCATTCCAGATAAATTTTGAAATATCTTGCTGCCATTTTTTGAAGCAAGCATTATTATTATCGGTATTGTCTAGTACTTCTGAGCAACTCACTGCTGTGCAGCCAGTGATGCCACTGGAGGATTCCTTAATTTTGTCTAGGTTTGCTTGCATAAAGCCATGAGGAGCACGACTGATTTCTCTGTTTAGCTGCCAGTCTGTTTCAGATGACAGGGCACATAGAGATTCCAAGGTGTCCACAATGAAAGGAACAACAAAGCAGCTCTCCTCAATTGGCCCATCTGTTCTCCACCATTCATTAAGCACACACATGCACACATGTGCGCTCTCTCTCACAAACCTACATTGATTGTGCTAAGCCTGGATTTAGATTCTGCCCAGCTGACTATTGGACATGCAAGTTGCCCCATCCACAAAGCAGAGGTTCTTACATCACTTTTCTCCAAAGAATTGGAAAGGGGGGCTCCAGCATCAGCCATGAACTGAATGTAAAACTTCATATCTTAATGGCTCTCCAGCACAAGAAGTGTGAGTGTTTAGAAATTGCAGAATGGTAGGTGTAATAGGTATGAGTTACTCGTCCGTAAGCTGGTGCCTTTCTCGGTTAATTTGCCTTGTTAAACCTTTCTGACTGCACAGCCCCTTCTCATCGTGGCTGCCTCAGTCACTGGCAGAATCCGCCAGTGGGCGTTTCTTGAACCTCTTCCAACATAAAAGTTGTTTGACACCCAGTCTCCTCCTCCTCTCACTGTGCGGGAGTCTTCTGCGCAGGGAAGGCGTGGGTAGCGGAGGACCTGGGCTCTCCTCACTGATGTCCAGTGAAGAGTCCTGGAGCCCTCCCTCCGATTCCCCCATCTGCCCCCCTTTATCCCTGGTGTTGCACTGATTGGCTTCCCCCTCTACTGAGCTGTTTCTCCCCCTGCTGCTGGGTCCTTCGCCAGCATCATCTGGGAGCCTCCCCTTCGCCTCTCCCTCCGATGTCAGTTCCCTGACAGTAGGGTTGGAAAGGACCCTAAGGGTCATCTTGTACAACACTTTACAATGCAGGAATCACAGCTAAAGAAGGCCTTACAGGTGGCCATCCAACCTCTGTTTGAAAATCTCCAGTGAAGGAGAGTCCATCACCTTCTGAAGGAGTTTGGATGTCATGGACTGGTTGGAGAAATGGTGAGAGAAACCATCTGGGGAGCACCCAAGGCGAGAAGGCTCAAGGCCCAGGGGTTGGTGGTGGGTCAACAATGAGTGGTCAGAGGGAGAAGAGGGAGAAGACTGAGAAGAGGAGGTGTTGGAAACTGGAGGGATGATGGGGCTTAGTGAGGTGGGAGAGTCTGTGGCAGAGAGCAGTCCAGAATCAGAGGGGGAAGCTGAAGCAGAAGAGGCACATGAAGGAGGCCAAGAGGCAGAGAAGAGTCGGGCTGGTGAAGAGGCACAGGTCTCTCCCTCTCCTGCTGCAACAAGCTTTCTTCCTCACTTGTCTCCCAGAACCAAGAGAGGCATGAAGAGGGTGGAGAAGTTAGCTTCCCATAAGCACAGTCTCCGATTTCTTGGGGGGGGGGGGCTTTGAAGACTTAGGCAGCTGTGGGGAGATGGGAACCTTCAGCCTCAGCAACTGCTTTGTGGTGGCAAGACCTACAAGGGAGGAGTTGTTATGCTAATTAGGCATGACACTCCTGTGCAGATCCTGTCTTTGCTCCAACTTGCATGTTATGATTTGTTGCTGGCTCACCCCCTGTCACCCCCTGTCACCGTTCCACTGTCCAACGGCTCTTACCATCAGAAAGTTCTTCCTAACGCTAAGTCAATTAATGATCAAGTATCATTTGAATCCGTGTCCCATGTTCTCTCTGGCCCCCTCCCCCAGTTATTCTCCATCAGCCAATGAGAGAGAAAATTACACGGCAGTAATGTCAGTGATGTATGGAAGTGAGAGCTGGACCATAAAGTAGGCTGATCGCCAAAGAATGGATGCTTTTGAATTCTGGTGCTGGAGGAGACTCTTGAGAGTCCCATGGACTGCAAGAAGATCGAACCTCTCCATTCTGAAGGAAATCGGCCCTGAGTGCTCAGTGGAAGGACAGAGCCTGAAGCTGAGACTCCAAGACTTTGGCCACCTCAGGAGAAGAGAAGACTCCCTGGAAAAGACCCTGATGTTGGGAAAGATGGAGGGCACAAGGAGAAGGGACGACAGAAGACGAGATGGTGGGACAGTGTTCTTGAAGCTACCAGCATGAGTTTGACCAAACTGCGGGAGGCAGTGGAAGACAGGAGTGCCTAGCGTGCTCTGGTCTATGGGGTCACAATGAGTCGGACACCACTAAACGACTAAACAACAACAACAACAACAGCAATGTCAGTTAAATCCTCATGGCTGATGTGTCTGGGTTTGGTTGTGCTTATCTTGCATTTGAGGTTGTGGACTCTCCTCCTTTGGGGGTTTTGAAACAGAGGTTGGATGGCCATTGTCAGGGATTCTCCAGCTGTTATTTTTGCACTGCAGGGGGTTAGACTAGATGACCCTTGATGTTCCTTACAATTCTATAAAATTATCAGTGCTGTACTAGCTTCTGCAGCAACTGCTGCTCTGTCACATAGACTAGTTCTAACCAACCTGCTGTCATGGACTTGCACGGAATGATCCAAATTCCAGGAGCATCTCCTCTCCAGCGCTGGTGTAGTCCTCTCAACACAGCTTTGCCGTCCCCATAATCAGAGATCCACAAGACAAGGGTTGTTTTGGATGATAAATGGGAAGCTTAAGGGAAATTATAACTGGGCTTCTAATTTCCACCCAGAGTCACAAAATCAATAGCAACTCCTTGCTTCATTAAATAATTACATCTGGTGATTTTCCACTGAGCGTCACCTGCAGGTGGACAGAAACTCACTTTGGCTTACTCGATTCCTCGCTGCAAAGCATTTTGCCATGAAACTCATCTGACCCCCCACCCCCACCCTTGCCCAGGAGTGGAAAGGAGAGCTTGCAAATTTGCAGGTGGTTTGCAAAAGGTGTTTTCTTTTTTTCCCCTGCTTTGGTTTAGCCACACACCAGAGCAAGTCTGCCCCCTAGCGGTATTAAGAAAAATGGAGACTGCTGACCTTTACAGACTCACGGTATTTATTATTAATTCGGTTTCTTGCCTGAATTGTGATAAATGTTTGTATCATTCTGTCCTCGCGGCGTGGTTAGTTTAAATTGAGAATGGCTTTTCACGCATGTGTGCACATTGCTTGATAAGGATGATACTTAATCATTACATTGTATAAGTAGAAGGACGAGTCCATTCCCTCTCTCCTGTTCCATGGGTTCTGCTCTGTCCTGCATTCTACGCTGCCAGTTTCCTGGTTTAAGTTGGAGAATCTTCAAAATTGATTTCAGATTGGGCAAAGGTGTAGTCCGCTACAGCAGTTTGACTCCTCCCCCCTTAAAAAAACCAAATCCTCAACAGCTTCACACCAGGATGATAGCTTGCTGTAAACTGATTAAATCCTAGGCTGGATTCTGGACACATAAAAAAGTGTTACAGGAAAACGTGTTCTGAAGATCATAGTGGAAAATCACATTGGCGAAGGATCAAACTCTACAGCGCCACCTGGTTTCACATGTTTATAATGCAGTTAGGTAAAGGTAAAGGGAGCCCTGACATTTAGGTCCAAGTTGTGGCCGACTCTGGGGTTGCGCCGCTCATCTCGCTTTATTGGCCGAGGGAGCCAGCGTACAGCTTCCGGGTCATGTGGCCAGCATGACTAAGCCGCTTCTGGCGAACCAGAGCAGCGCATGGAAACGCCGTTTACCTTCCTGCTGGAGTGGTACCTATTTATCTACTTGCACTTCATGCTTTCAAACTGCTGGGTTGGCAGGAGCTGGGACTGAGCAACGGGAGCTCACCCCGTCGCAAGGATTCGAACCGCCGACCTTCTGATCGGCAAGTCCTAGGCTCTGTGGTTTAACCCACAGCGCCACCTGCGTCCCATATAACACAGTTACAATGATATAATTGCCTGAATGTAGCTGAGTTCCTAATCCCCAAAAGGAATCTGGATGCTCAAAGAACAAGGTTCTTTCTGCACTGTGATTTAATTGATGCTCTTAAGCAACTCTAAGCACTGATAACAGTGCCGGATTTACATATAAGATAAACAAGCTACAGCTTAGGGGCCCCCCCAAAAAAAATCTAAAGGAAAAAAAACCTGGATGTACAATTCCAAAACATAAGATAAAAAACAAATAAAATAAAACCTACATACAGCAACAGTGTTTTGTGTTGTGTAGGTTCCTATGATGTAAGTCATGGGTCCCACCTGCTAGCCTGCTCCCTAAAATATCACTGGCTTGCTCATTTCTATATATAAGGTGGGATGTGGGTGGCGCTGTGGGTTAAACCCCTGTGCTGCTTGGGCTTGTCGATCGAAAGGTTGGCGGTTCAAAATCCCCGCGATGGAGTGAGCTCCTGTTACTCGGTCCCTGCTCCTGCCAACCTAGCAGTTCAAAAGCACGTCAAAGTGCAAGTAGATAAATAGGTACCGCTCCGGCAGGAAGGTAAACGGTGTTTCCGTGCACTGCTCTGGTTTCACCAGAAGTGGCTTAGTCATGCTGGCCACATGACCCGGAAAAACTGTCTGCAGAAGTGGGCAAATGCCAGCTCCCTCGGGCTTTAAAGCGAGATGAGCGCCGCAACCCCAGAGTCGTTGGCAACTGGACTTAATTGTCAGAGGTCCCTTTACCTTTATATATAGGGTGCCTACATTCTGCATGGACTGGTTGCACAGCAACATGTGCAAATGGCTTTAGATACCTTGTTGTTGTTGTTTAGTTGTTTAGTCTTTTGAGGCAATCATTTTTCCCAATGCCACACATAATTTTATAAACTTCTGTCGTGTTCCCTCTTACCGTTCTAGAAACTAAAATGTCCCAAGCGCTGCAACACACACACACACACACACACACACACATATACATATATATATATATATATATATATATATATATATATATATATGCTTTCGTAGATTTTCACGGGTACAGGAATGCAGGTTTTGGTGTCTTCGGGTGTCTTCCCGTGTAAGAGTTGGGGTGTCTAGGCGACGTTTCGACGAGGTCTCACTCGTCATCTTCGAGATCCTGCTCTGTTCCAGTAACAAGAAGCCGAAAGCACCAGCCTGAAGATGACGAGTGAGACCTCGTCGAAACGTCGCCTAGACACCCCAACTCTTACACGGGAAGACACCCGAAGACACCAAAACCTGCATATATATATATATATATATATATATATATATATATATATATGGGATATGGGAGTTACTCTGGTCAGAGGGGAAAGTGGGTGGAGCAATTGATGCAAATTGATGTAAATCTTACCTTTGCACAGTTGGCTGCATTTGCAGATTGGTTCAAGGAGCGTGAATTCGGGAGGAAAACGGAACACGCATCTCCCTGTCTTGGCCCTGAAAGGCAAAGAATTTGGAAATATGTTTGCCAGCAGCAGCTGGAACAAGAGCTTCCAAAATACGGAAGAGCTACTGTACACATCCCCACACACACAGGTATGGAGCTACCTTCAGAGAGTAAATGTTAAAAAATATTGGCAGTTGGACATTTCATAGCTTCCACCGGAGGAATAATTTAAACACAAAAAGGGCAAAAGAGAGAGGGAGGGAGGAGGAGAAAGAAATGGTTACTGGACTGGATGGAAAGTGCTAATATTACGAGCAGAGATTTATTACTTTGTGACGGCCCTTTTGACAACCTAGTATGTTCATTCAAGTGCTGCAGCCTCTAATTTACCCCCACGGCTCCCCACCTCTTCATTCCCCCCTCCTTCCCACCCGCCTCTCCCTTCCCCTCCCCTCCCCAGGTCTGTCATGGGTATAATTAATGAACTTACTTTCCTGCCATCCTTTTTCATGCTTGGCACTCCCGCAGACAGGAAAGTTAGAACCTGGAAACTGAAAAACTGTCTTCTGAGTGAGCCAAGATCTAAACAAGGCATGGGAGTGAGTAGCAAAGAATGGAGGGAGGGAAGATCCCTAGCTGGCTGAGCGCCAAAGACAGAACATAAAATTTAGGACAGTGTGTGTGTGTGTGTGTGTGTGTGTGCATGCACACGTACACATAAACACACACCATCCAATCTGGTACCAAATGAAGCACCCCAGATTAGACCTAGGCCGACCGAGGACTAACCCGGCCCAGATCTGGGCTCCAAAGCAATTTGGGACCTGGTCAATTGTCGGTATATAATACCTGTGCTCAGAGAATGGTGCTGCTTGCCGATTTATTACTGGGTCAAGTTCAAGGTGCTACTGGTATACCTGAAGGAGCCTCTCCACCCCCATCGTTCTGCCCGGACACTGAGGTCCAGCGCCAAGGGCCTTCTGGCAGTTCCCTCACTGCAAAGTTACAGAGAACCAGGCAGAGGGTCTTCTCGGTGGTGGTGCCCATCCTGTGGAACGCCCTCCCATCAGATGTCAACAACAACAATTAATACCCCACCCATCTGGCTGGGTTTCTCCAGCCACTCTGGGCAGCTTCCAACAAAATATTAAAAACACATTAAAATATGTCAAGGAAATGAACAACTACCTGACTTTTAGAAGACATCTGAAGGCAGCCCTGTTTAGGGATGTTTTTAATGTTTGATGTTTTATTGTCTTTTTAATATTCTGTTGGGAGCCGGCCAGAGTGTCTGGGGAAACCCAGCCAGATGGCAGGGTATAAATTATTATTATTATTATTATTATTATTATTATTATTATTATTATTATTATTTATTAAAACTTGTAACAACTTGGGATCAGTTTACCTACAGGTTCACTTTACCCACTCAACTGATTTGATGGACAGAACTGGCACTGTTGGAGATGTCACCTAACACCGATTTTGCACTAGTAAGATCTTGATCTTTTACTGTGGCAGCCCCTGCACGTCGGAACTCCCTGCCTATTGATTTCAGCCAGGTGTCTTCACTTCACTGTACTCTTTTCAGCTCCTGCTAAAATGATTTTTGTTTAGACCTGCCTACCCAGGTATTTAGCACATTAATGCGAATTTTAATCTGTTTCGAGTCTATTGATTTTTTTAATGTTTAAAACCTATTGATCACTTTTATCAATAATTTTATAGGTTTGTGTCTAGTTTTGCAAACCACTTTGACGTTCCTTACAATCGAGTGGTGCATAAATTTTATCAAATAAAATATTTAAGTGAAACAATGCTATAAAGCACGTTTGAATATATGAGAGAAAGTGTTTGAGGAGAAATATTTCTCTCAACTCCCAGTTACTATAAGCAGAGTGAATAATTCACCATAGCTCTACCCGGTGCTGTGGCTGCAAATCAAGAAATGTGTCTAATTTTTTCCCTCCGATATGAATTTGACTGGGAACTTTCCGGAAGACGAACATGACAAGTATTTAGGATTTAGCTTTGGCACATAGTGGATAATTGCTAACGGGCTCTGCAAAGTCATTTCTGATTTGAAACGGTGGCCTGGATCTTCAGAGAGGCAGGGGAAATAACTGCGCTGCATAACGTCAGAGAGCTTTGTGGATCATTTGTTCATTCAAATACTTTGACGGATTGAGAGAGCTGGTTTTAGCAGGATAAATATTGGCTCCTACAAACAATGGAGGAGACATGAAAGGGATGGAATCAAATGGGAGAGCCTTTCTTTTTTATTAAGATTTTTATTTATTTTCCATTTAATATTATACATTCACATCATCTTTATCCGATATACCGCCTTGGCTCTTAGAGCCTGTCAACGTCCTTCCCTCCCGCCTCACGGCTTTCAAAATGAACCTTTATATCATTGCAATTTATATTTTCCAATTCTAGAATATCTCAAAAATTTAAATAAATATAGAAAGATAGAAAGCTTCTCATTACAAGTCTTCAGAGAACCCTGCTAGTAATGTTAATTGCTTACAATATTGTATGAATTTGCACCAGTCCTTTTCGAATACTTGATCATGCTTGTTTCGGATTTTTCCTGTCAGCTTCACCAGTTCTGCAAAGTCCATCATCTTCATCTGCCACTCTTCTTTCATTGGTACTTCTTGTTGTTTCCATTTTTGGGCTAAAAGAGTTCTCGCTGCAGTTGTTGCGTACATAAACAGTCTTATATGGCCACTTCTGCCCTGCAGAGGAGATGGAGCCCAGCCCCCACATGATTGGGGGAATCCCCGGTTGCATCACCCCCTGGCCAACAAATCAGCTGGCTCTGGGGGCGTGGCCTGCCCCATTTAAGGCAGGCACAGCTGGGGATCTCCCTCTTTGCCGCCCGCCAGTGTTCCTGCTTCCCACCCTCCCGCCCTATAAGGTTTTCGTTCCTTGACCTTGCTATGGACCTCAGTTGGTCGCCATTGAGGGGCCTGGTAGGAATTTTTCCACTTGGCAAATTGGCACCAGCCACTTGGTTTTCGCCTACCTCGTAGCAAATCGTCACAACTTCCTTGGTATTGGAGGTTAGGCATTGGTACTGTTCTGTAGTTGGAAGAGGGGAGGAAGCACTATCCCCTGCCCCACATATTGAAGGGTAGTCCAATAAAGTGTGCCGATGTCTGTTGGCATTCGTCGCTGTGATGTTCAGGCAGAAGAAAGCTTTTGAAGCTCCTGAACGAACGACCAGGAGGGAGGGAACATGCCAGTCAGGCATGTGTCTCTGCCAGGGTTCTACTCGAGTGTAGGCTGAACTCCTGACAGGGTCATCAAGTCCAACCCCATCAATGCAGGAATCTCAGCTAAAGCATCCATGACAGATGGCCACCCAACCTCTGCTTAAAAGCCCCCAAGGAAGGAAAATCCACCACCTTCTGAGGGAGACTGTTCCACTGTCTAATAGCTCTGACTGTCAGAAAGTTTTCCCGTATGTTTAGTCGGAATCACCTTTCTTGTAACTTGAAGCCATGGGTTCGAGTCCTACCCTCCAGAGCAGGAGAAAACAAGCTTGCTTCCTCTTCAACGTGACAGCCCTTCAGATATTTGAAGATGGATCGATTTATTACACTTTGGAGACAGAGCACTTTAATCCAATTTAATTGTGCAAACCTAAATTTCTGGCAAATGCGTGGACCCTCTTGAAAAATACTGACAATCTGGAGGTAATCCCCCATGGATATCCATTAAGACCAGGCCAAAAGTACTTTCTCTAATACTTTTTCTCAGGACCCCAGGGTTTCAAGGCTGGGAAGCAAGTCCTATTGAAAAAGTTTCAAAAACATATTTTTTTATTTTAGAACATAGATTTTCCATTTCGAGTAGTGGCGACTAGTGGTCAGTCTTTTCCAATCGTGTGAAAACTAAAAGTCATGAATATTCAGCTCTGCTGCCCTATGAACTTGGAAACAAAATATTTATCCGGTTTGGGAGTATGGAGAGAGTGGTGACTGCAGATCTCCTTCTCTGTGCTTGAGAACTCAGAGGTTGGTTCAGCATTTGAGAAGTCTATGTCAGGTCAAACATTACCGCCATCAGGTGGCGATTGCTGGAGGTGTAAGGGTTGTGATGTTCAGATACAGCTTATAAAGTCCCATCCCCATGCTGCACTATGACATACTCGAATGAATTCATCCATCCCTATGTAGGGATGGAGTGGGGGAATTTGATTTTGTTTGCATTGAAAGGCAAATTTGCTCTTTTTGAAACAATGCATGAACTCAAACACAGCCATCGCTTAGAAGTTTGCAATTATCTGAATTTTGCAATGGATTTCTTTAGTCAAGATACCGTAGGTGCCCAAGAATGTACACACTGGGGTAAAGGAGGCATAGACCCCTAAGGGAACTTTGCTTTGTAGAAATGTGTATATTAGGCAAAATTGCATATGCAAATGTGCAGAAGGTGTTCTCACTAATTTTTGTTGTTAAAATTTTATTCCTTTTTAATAGCAATCTTCCAATTAATGACAAACTAAATCAAATCAATTCAAATTACAGTAATAGCAATACACCAGTTATGTATTCCAGTTATAAACAAAACCAAGCAAACTCAATTTTTGGTGGATTTTCATATGGAAAATAAAATATTGATGTGTAAATATGCAAAACTGAATTTAAGACTGGGGGGGGGGGTAGAGACTGTGTGGAAGCAGAATTGACATACTCATCCATACCTGTCCAGGTGGCAAACTGAGTGTGCACAGTGATTAGTGCAACAATTTGGAACAATGGAAGATTCTGAATGCTTCAGAATGAAAGCCAAGCCATGTGGCACTATGAAATCCAAGGATGTCTTTGGGTGAGGAGAATTTCAGAAGCATTTGAATTACGGTTGGAGGATGGATGTCGGCTAACACAGTGTTTTTCAACTGCTGTTCCGCGGCACACTAGTGTGCCGCGAGATGTTGCCTGGTGTGCCGTGGGAGTCTAACGGTTCTCAGCACACTTAACAAAATACAGTTCCCAGGATTCCTTGGGGTGGGGTAAGTCGCCGCTCTTTAAAGTGGTAGGAGATACCGCTTGAAATGTGAAGGGGTGTTGTAAGAGAGGGAGAGCCGCAGCTGGCGCGGAAGGTGTTAAGGGGAGTCAGAGGCTCCTCCTCCTCACGGGAGTTCGAGTGTCGCTCTTTCTCCGGCTGTACCATTCGTCCTGGAAGCGGGGGGGAGGAGGAGGGGAGGAACCATTAAGCCTTCGCTGACGGAGAGCCACCGCGAGCTTCCAGCGAGTGGCAGCAGCAGCAGCAAGCACCCGCCTCGTCTCTAGAGGAGGAGGAGCTGCAGTTGCCGCCGCCTTTTGCACGTAAGAACAGGTGCATAAGCGTGCGGGAAGGAGGCACGTGCAAAAGGTGGAGGGATGGGGCGCCTGGGTGAAGTGAAGGCCTGGTCGTGGAGGCGGCGGGGCGAAATCCTCCCTCGTAGCCGCCGGAAGGCCGCCCCTCCGACTCGCGTCTTGAGCAGCCTCCCTCCCTCCCTTGAGACTGAAAGCCGGGCAAATCCCAGCAATGGGAAGCACGGCGGGGGAGGCCTGGCTGGGCGCGCATTCGCACGACTGAGGTGACCCGGGTTACGACATGCACGTCAAGGTGGTCCAGGGGAGTGCGTGCCTCCGTCTCTCCGGGGCAGGCCTCCAGATGACCGACAACGTCAGCCCCGCCCCACGCCCCTTCTCCAGCCCTGCTCTAAGCATACAGTCAGACAGCAACCAGGTCTGCTCCTCTGCCCTTGCTTTCCATGTTTGGGTAGGCCAGGCATCCAGATACCCAAGGCTGAAACCTCCAATCTGTCCCCTGCTTTCACAACTGTGCCCGCTGACTCCAATTTCCTGAAAAGGCCAATGCACTAGGATAACACAGGACTACGCTGCTGGACTGTAACTCCTTCCTACTCAGCTAAACAGGTATTAGCAAAGCAGAGCTATTTTGCACTGCTGGCAATAAGCGGTGCACCCTCAGCTGCATAGCCCAGTGTTTCCCATCCTTTTTAAAAGTTGCATGTGGGATTGTGGCATTGTGCAAAATGCATGAATAAATCTTTCATGGAAATGGGCAGTGACACAAATCCGTAGTCTTTATATATACTTTATATTTAGTCTTTATATATACTCTCTCTCTCTCTCTATATATATATATACTTTATATATACTTTATATATAGTCAATATAGGCACAGAGTTAATTTTTTAAACATTTTCTAATGGTGGTGTGCCTCGAGATTTTTTTTCATGAAACAAGTGTGCCTTTGCTCAAAAAAGGTTGGGAAAAACTGGGCTAACAGACTGAGGTTGAATCCTGACAAGACCGAAGTACTGTTTTGGGGGGACAGGAGGCAGGCGGGTGTGGAGGACTTCCTGGTCCTGAATGGGCTAACTGTGCCCTTGAAGGACCAGGTGTGCAGCCTGGGAGTCATTCTGGACTCACAGCTGTCCATGGAGGCACAGGTCTATTCTGTGTCCAGGGCAGCTGTTTACCGGCTCCATCTGGTACGCAGGCTGAGACCCTATCTGTCTGCAGACTGTCTCACCAGAGTGGTGCATGCTCTGGTTATCTCCCGCTTGGACTACTGAAATGCACTCTACGTGGGGCTACCTTTGAAGGTGACCTGGAAACTGCAATTAATCCAGAATGCGGAAGCTTGACTGGGAGCGGCCACCGAATCACCTTTCTTGTAACTTGAAACCACAGGTTCGAGTCCTACACTCCAGAGCAGGAGAAAACAAGCATGCTCCCTCTTCCACGTGACAGCCCTTAAGATATTTGAAGATGGATAGATTTATTGCACTTGGGAGACAGAGCGCATTAATCCAATTGAAAGACCTACATTGGCTCCCAGTATGTTTCCGAGCACAATTCAAAGTGTTGGTGCTGACCTTTAAAGCCCTAAATGGCCTCAGTCCAGTATACCTGAAGGAGCGTCTCCACCCCCATTGTTCTACCCAGACACTGATGTCCAGCTCAGAGGGTCTTCTGGTGGTTCCCTCACTGCGAGAAGCCAAGTTACAGGGAACCAGGCAGAGGGCCTTCTCGGTGGTGGCGCCCGCCCTGTGGAACACCCTCCCACCAGATGTCAAAGAGAAGAACAACTACCAGACTTTTAGAAGACATCTGAAGGCAGCCCTGTTTAGGGAAGCTTTTAATGTTTGATGTATTACTGTATTTTAATATTTGGTTGGAAGCCACTCAGAGTGGCTGGGGAAACCCAGCCACATGGGCGGGGTGTAAAAAATAAATTATTATTATTATTATTACCTCCATAACAGCCCCACAAATCTTTAGTAGCCACTAAGACCAACAAAGAGGACCCCTGTGTAATCAGTAAACCAGATAGCGGGTGGATTTCAATTGCTGCAGCCCTTGTACAGAATTCTTGCAACATGGAGATATTTATGGGTACCGTCTCTGAAATGCAGCTGGCAGATTTACACCGGCTCTGATTCAGGTCTTTTACAATCAGATGCTTGAGATCTATATCATAGTTTCAAATGATAGCAGAGAAATTTTGCTTAAACGTTACGCCTTAACAGCGCTCTAGTTAAATCAGCAATATATATGTGATCATTTGGATGCTATCGGGGCGACCTCTCCAACGTCGCGCTCGGCACTGCGCGTCTGCCGTTACACGAAAATTACGCCGTCAGCCTGCTTTCAGATTCCCCTCGGAGCATTCCCATTTTGCTAAATATTAAAATGGAAGAGCGCAAGGTGGCATAGGAAGCTGTTCCCCAGTTCCCATAAAGTCTGAGCGCGGTGGTACTGAAAAGCAAAAGCTAGTCGGCACCTGATGTA
Source organism: Podarcis liolepis (assembly GCF_965112155.1). Lineage (NCBI taxonomy): Eukaryota > Metazoa > Chordata > Lepidosauria > Squamata > Lacertidae > Podarcis > Podarcis liolepis. The sequence goes on along the minus strand of NC_139560.1, from coordinate 4,250,694 downwards.
CACACGCATTATCTGACTCGCTCGCTAACTGTTGGGCCATTTATAGCCTGTTAGCAAATGACCATTACTGCTCGAAATAGCCTTCTATGCCACAGGGAGATGGGGTTTCTGGCACTTGGAAGCCTATTATGCAGAGAGCATAATGGAATGCAAGTTCCAAAGTAGGCTCGCAAGCACCAGCCGGGGGCCTCTTGGCGAAGGGATAAGGCAAGCGGAACAGCTGGACTCGGCCTTGATTTTCTAAAACCAACCTAAGAGGGAGCATATGGGAGAACAGCTGCACTGGGGCATGAGAAAAGCACCTGAAATCTTGCAAGAGTCTTCCATTGTTCGGCAGCATGGTCAGCTTGAATTGAACAGCAGCACAGGGCAAATTTACACTTTAAACTTACAGGACAGATGGGCTCATTTCGGGTTTCATTTCTAGTCCATCATAGCTTTGTGGCTTAGGGCCCTCGTATCTACGGAACTACCTGGTGGCGCTGTGGGTAAAACCACAGAGCCTAGGACTTGCCGATCAGAAGGTCGGCGGTTCGGATCCCTGCGACGGGGTGAGCTCCCGTGGCTCGGTCCCTGCTCCTGCCAACCTAGCAGTTCAAAAGCACGACAAAGTGCAAGTAGATAAGTAGGTACCACTCCGGCGGGAAGGTAAACAGCGTTTCCGTGTGCTGCTCTGGTTCACCAGAAGCAGCTCAGTCATGCTGGCCACATGACCCGGAAGCTGTACGCTGGCTCCCTCGCCCAATAAAGCAAGATGAGTGTCGCAACCCCAGAGTCAGTCACGACTGGACCTAATGGTCAGGGGTCCCTTTACCTTTTTATCTACGGGACTGCCTCTCCTGGTCTGCCCCACAGAGGACCTTAAGGTCCATGAATAATCATAGTTTAGAAGTCCCGGTCCCTAAGGCACTCAGATTATCCTCCACCAGGGCCAGGGCCTTTTCAGTGATGGCTCTGACCTGGTGGAATGCCCTGTCCCATGATACTAGGACCCTTCAGGATTTAACTTCCTTCCGTCAGGCCTGTAAAACAGAGCTATTCTGCCTGGCTTTCAATTTGAATTCAGCCTGATCTTTTATTTCCCTTCTCTTCCGTCCCTCTCCCCTTTTATGAAGATCACCCACTCTGCGACCCCACAGCTAATTCTCCCCTGGCCTCCTCGCTGGCCCAAGTAGGACCAATTCAGCCAGCTAGCCCGGGGGATTATCTAATGCTTATTTCCCCTAAATTGATTTTTGAATTTTATTGTTATTCATGTTTTTATACTGTATTTTATGCTGCTTTTATAATTAAGTGTTTTAAATTTGTTGTTAGCCTTCCTGAGCCCGGTTTTTGAACTGGCAAGGGTGGGGTATAAATAAAAAAATGTTATTTATTATTATTATAGCTCTGTCCCATTGTGTATGTTCTGTGCATACTTTTTACATAAAATATGCACTTTTATATTAAATGTGCATTTTTCAACGCATTCGCCAGTAGAATAACACATTTTTTGCAGGCAACGTTTATGGGGAATACCTGTTTTTGAGTGCTGGGAATGCATTGAGGATTCCGAAGAAGTGGAAGTTGTGTTCAAATCTGAAAGCAGAAACGGGCCTTCTCCATCTGAAATGTCTCTCAACTCCTGCACATTATTTGGGAAACACTTGCATAAGTAGCATGCTTCTGATTTTTTGCTGAATAAACTCCTCTTTGTTGGGGTGTTTCCTGATCATTAATGCTGCATTCTACAGTCCTTTTTTCTTCCAGTTTCTGACATTTGCACTATTTGAAATGATGTTAAATCCATGTTTTTAAGGGGTGAATGGCTTCAACAGTAAATGATGTAAAAAAATTTTTTTTTTAATAAACTGTGGACTCTGCCCTCTGCACATGGGCAAAATTGCACTCTGTAGCTAAATTTGCTGGTGGTGGGGCAGTGAAAGCTATTTTGACTCATTATGGCTCTTGATTTTGGAAGGGGAAAACACATTTTCTTCTCCATTACTTTTTCATCGGTGGGGATTGCACCCTTTTGTATTCCTCATGCACACATCCTTAATTTCCTTTATTTAAAAGTTTTTGAACGTCCTAATGTGGGTTGTAAATCTTATTAGCTGGTGATTATAAAGGATTCTTTAAACGAGAGAGAGAGAGAGAGAGAGAGAGAGAGAGAGAGAGAGAGAGAGAGAGAGAGAGGATGGTCAGGGTTTTTGGCAGTTGGACGAATCATCACTAAATGGGGAAATTGCGGGTCAGGGTGTTCTCATTACGCTTGCAGATTAGGAAGATCTGCGTCGCACTGTCTGAAATGCAATAAGGTTAAGATGTTTCTATTTAATTAGATTCTCATGGGCTGGGCAAAAAAAAAAAATATGGATCTGGCAAGAAGATTGTCAAAATATTAAGTCCAATTAGATGGACTGGGGCTGTGTCAAACCAAATTGGACAAATTAAAGTTTTTTTCCTCCTCCCCACTTCCTTTTAAAAAAAATTATCTGCATTTAAACGATTCCTTTAAGTGTATAATCTTTGTAGTGGGAAGAGTTTTTATTGGAAACATGCCCAGATTAGCTGATGAGATCAAAATGGAAGGTGAAAAATCTCATTCGGTGGATCAGAAGCAATTGCCTTCTCTTTTCAGAGACCTTGCCCATTCCATATATATGCATTCATAGCTATTCTGAGCCTAAAATGGTCCATGATTGTCCTTTGTTAAATGTGTTTTGTGTTTATGAATAATTGTTCCAAGCTGCAGAATTCCAGTAGATTAAACCACCGTCACATATTCAGAGTTGAACCAATTCAGAGTGAAGGGAATCGCTGCGGATGTGACTCCACATGGCTTTGCACCCCTGATTGGCTATGTAAAAGAGGGCCTTCTCTGTGGTGGCACCCGCCCTGTGGAACACCCTCCCACCAGATGTCAAAGAGAAAAACAACTACCAGACTTTTAGACGACATCTGAAGGCAGCCCTGTTTAGGGAAGCTTTTAATGTTTCATAGACTATTGTATTTTAATATTCTGTTGGAAGCCACCCAGAGTGGCTGGGGAAACCCAGACAGATGGGCGGGGTATAAATAATAAATGATGATGATGATGATGATGATGATGAAGTAAGTACAGCCATCCCCTTACACCGGGGGAAAGGAGAAAAGACCACTTCCACCACCAAACATTGCAATGGGGGGGGGTGGTGCAGAAAAATGTCGATCCCAGAATAAATACGTATGCACTGTGGAATCAGTTTGGATTCAGCTTGTTTGCAGGCAGAGGAGGTCTTTGTCTCCCTTCTGTGTTGAGATTGCAAAATGCATCTTGCCAGGGTGTTTATGTGTGTTAGCAAAAGGAATGCTGCTTGTATGTACGTACAGAGGGATGTGTTTGCTTCCATCTGAATGCAATGGTTCTGTGCCAGAGGATTTTACCCAGTAGGTTAACTTAGGTCCCTCTAGCTGTGTTTCTTATAGTGCTCCTCTTGACCCAAAGGATCAAAGAATCAGCAGTGATGTGAAGGCAGCTAATGTCCAGCATTTGGTTCATGTGTGTGACTATGTACATAGGATTTTCATTAGACTCTTGTGTTTTTCTGGATGACCAGAACCTCCGGCAACCCAAATACCAGTGCAGGAATTTAGACTAATGGTTGTGCCTTCAAAGGGCACAAAAGGATGGAAACGGCCTCGGTCCAGTATACCTGAAGGAGCGTCTCCACCTCCATCGTTCTACCCGGACACTGAGGTCCAGCACCGAGGGCCTTCTGGCGGTTCCCTCACTGCGAGAAGCCAAGTTACAGGGGACCAGGCAGAGGGCCTTCTCGGTAGTTGCGCCCTCCCTGTGGAACGCCCTCCCGCCAGATGTCAAAGAGAACAACAACTACCAGACTTTTAGAAGACATCTGAAGGCAGCCCTGTTTAGGGAAGCTTTTAATGTTTGATGTAACATAGTATTTTAATATTCTTTTGGAAGCCGCCCAGAGTGGCTGGGGAAACCCAGCCAGATGGGCGGGGTATAAATAATAAATTATTATTATTATTATTATTATTATTATTATTATTATTATTATTATTATTATTCAGAGCAAAATCAAATGAAGTCTAAACTTCTGGATAATCCTCTGAACAATTAATAAATGAACTTTGCTTTGGTCAAAACCTGAAGTGTACATGTGTCAAAGGACAGAGTGACATTTCCCCGATTCATATTCTGCTATAGCCACAAGTACAAAGATGCGCAAAAAATATTCTAAGATTTGCTACCGCAGACATAAGCTGATTTAAAGCGGTAAGCAACTATTTTAGCAATTGGCTGAAATAATTCAACAAACCTTTGCAATTTTCCACTTTATTTGAGGCAGTAACTTGCATACTTACTGCGTGCCACTTGCAGTATAAATATTTTGCACTTTGTACATTGTTTAGAGCACCCTGTGGCACATAGCTGTCAACGCTTCCCTTTTTTAAAGGGAAATTCCCTTATTCTGAATAGGATTCCTCGCAAGAAAAGGGAAAAGTTGACAGCTATCCTGTGGCATGGATGTGCAGGGTGTCTCTCCCAATATGCATACCAGAAACAAAGGGAAATAAAGGCATGTGACACGGGTGGTGCTGTGGGTTAAACCACAGAGCCTAGGACTTGCCGATCAGAAGGTTGGCGGTTCGAATCCCTGCAACGGGGTGAGCTCCCGTTGCTCGGTCCCTGCTCCTGCCAACCTAGCAGTTCGAAAGCACGTCAAAGTGCAAGTAGATAAATAGGTACCGCTCCAGCGGGAAGGTAAACAGTGTTTCCGTGTGCTGCTCTGGTTCGCCAGAAGTGGCTTAGTCGTGCTGGCCACACGACCCGGAAGCTGTACACCGGCTCCCTTGGCCAATAAAGCAAGATGAGCGCTGCAACCCCAGAGTCGGCCACGACTGGACCTAATGGTCAGGGGTCCCTTTACCTTTACCTAAAGGCATGTGATTTAAAAGGTGATCTCGTGTAATCGGAGGTTGGTGGGGCAGTGCCCTATTTGCCTTGATGGACCAGGCTCCACTGCCGGATTGTTATGCGCACACATTTCAAAACCACTATTAAACTACCGAGAAGTAATGGCACCGTAAAAACAGCAAGAAGGCGAGAGAATGAGAATTAGCAACATAACTGTATCCAATCACCTGCCTTCCTCGCCTGCACAGGTAGCATCTGGGGCTATGTGACGGATTGCCTCATAATGGCCCACCTGCTAAGTCGGATGAATGAATCCCATACTTCTCTGCATTCCCATTAAAAAGCACTTGTAGGGCTGGAGTGCCTCCATTGGTATCAACTCTCCTTGCAAAGCGTTTCGCATTTAATCAATTGAGGAAATTCACCTCTCTTCCAATAGCTCGGCTGTATAAGAAGTGGATCTTTTGTTTACTCTGACTATAAACCCGACGCCATATTATTTACAATTGGTGCGTAGTTCATGCCTCGGGCACTTGTAATATGCATATTATATGTATTTTCTCTTTCAATCCTCTGTTTGCTGTGTGAAACAATCACTCGGTCTTTCGCAGCCGAGGACGTGATTGGGATAAATTATCATCATCCGCTGAAATGAAAAGGTTTGTGGCAATGGCAGCAACGAGAGGAAGCTGGAGGTGTTGTGAAGACTGCTTTTTGCCAGCTGATGGGAAGGAGTGATTGAGCACCTGACCGAGAAGTCAGGGTTCTGCATTCTTTTTGCATAAATGGGATTTTGCTAGGCAAGTAGCAGTCAATGAAACTCAATGCTGGAAAATTCAGGACAGATACAAGTTCTTCTTTATACAATGCAAAGTTAAATGATGGAACTCCCTCCCAGAAGAGTCACTAACCTAGATGGCTTTAAAAGAGGATGAGCCACATTCAAGAAGGCTTTCCAAAATTATTAGCCACAATGACCATGCTCCACTTCCACCATCAAAAGGCAGCATGCCTCTGAGAATTATTATTATTATTTTATTATCTATACCCTGCCCATCTGGCTGGGTTTCCCCAGCCACTCTGGGTGGCTCCCAACAGAATAGTATAAACACAATCAAACATCAAACATTAAAAACACCCCTAAACAGGGCTGCCTTCAGATGTCTTCTAAAAGTCAGGTAGTTGTTTATTTTCTTGACATCTGATGGGAGGGCGTTCCACAGGGTGGGTGCCACCACCGAGAAGGCTCTCTGCCTGGTTCCCTGCAACTTTGCTTCTTGCAGTGAGGGAACCAGCAGAAGACCCTCAGAGGAGGACCTCAGTGTCCGGGCTGAGCGATGGGGGTGGAGACCCTTCTTCAGGCATACTGGACCGAGGCCATTTAGGGCTTTAAAGGTCAGCACCAACACTTTGAATTGTGCTTGGAGTACCATTTGCTGGTGGCCACAGGAGGGGAGAGTGCCCTTGTGCTTTGGTCCTTACTGAAGACTTCCCACTGGCATCTGGTTGGTCACTGTGAGAACAGTGTGGTGGACCAGGTGGGCTACATGGGTGGTGAAGGCTTGCCTACATGAACCACCGTGCTATAGCTTAATGGGACATGTAGGACAGAATGATCCATACTTGTGGTGGTTGTGGAGCTGGAAGATCACCTAAGCTTCATGTACCATAGGGGTGGGGAACCTTAAGCTCAAATTCAGCCTTCCAAGCATCTTTTTATAGTACAGGTCCAAGTGGTTTTCTGCTAAATTGGAACAAATGGCAATGAACTGAAGACCCAGTTGCTGTTTCTTCTGATTCGGCCTGACACCACATGTTTTCCTGGGGGAGCAAAGTGGGACAAATGGAGGTTGCCTGACCCTTTAGAGATGGGGGAGAAATTTGGTTCGGATCAGATTTTTATGCCAGCCCAGTTAATTTACTCTCCCCAAGAGATACAGGAACCAAAATGAAGCTATCCCTTTCATCCCACACTTTTCTGGGTTTTGTGATGCTGTTCTGCTCTAAAGAGAAGTGCAAAAAGGCCTCTATTAGGGGAAAGTATGCATAAAGAAGGCTGATCGCTGAATAATTGATGCTTTTGAATTCTGGTGCTGGAGGAGACTCTTGAGAGTCCCATGGGCTGCAAGAAGATCAAACCTCTCCATTCTGAAGGAAATCAGCCCTGAGTGCTCACTGCAAGGACAGATCCTGAAGCTGAGGCTCCAAGACTTTGGACACCTCATGAGAAGAGAAGACTCCCTGGAAAAGACCCTGATGCTGGGAAAGATGGAGGGCACAAGGAGAAGGGGACGACAGAGGACGAGATGGTGGGACAGTGTTCTCGAAGCTACCAGCATGAGTTTGACCAAACTGTGGGAGGCAGTGGAAGACAGGAGTGCCTGGAGTGCTCTGGTCCAGGGGGTCACGAAGAGTCAGACACAACTAAACGACTAAACAACAACAACAATGCATAAAAATCCACAAATTAGAAAAAAAACAGCATTGTGAAAAACACCTTGTATTAGGGAAAATTGCTCATAAAACCATGTACAGTAGGCAAACCTGCAAACACAAATGTGTGCTTTAGGACGAATGTGCGCTAAAATGCAATGCATTTTCATGAGGACTTAAAAATAGTATCACAAACAGATTCAGAAATGTGGGGAATTGAATTTAGGAGAGGATGAGAAACTGGGAGAATTGCAATTGGCAGATTTATCCACCGCTAACGGAGACCAATAAGTAAGCAGGTGTCAGATGGCAGGAAATGTATATATTTTACTAATGATTGCAGTCAGTTTGGAAGAAGGTTTGAGGCAGAGAGGAAAACAAAAACAGAGGGGAAGAATGAGAAATGCACTGGAAAGCCGTCCAGCTTAATTTTTAATGCTTGGGGGATATTTCTAGCTCCATTGAGGTAGAAAAGTCCCTTGGCTTCTCCTTGGCATGCCTTAAAGCTGGGAAGAGTTAATGATTCCTTCTCATCATGAACTGGGATATGTGAAGGTGTTAAATTCCTGTCACTGCAGGCCAATTACCTAGAGGTTACCACCTCCTTAATTATAAAGGCTTTTTCTCCCCATCCATTCAATTCAAGTGTGAGGCTGCTTTAATCTGGCTTCCCGAAGTGCTTGCTATTGATGAACAATGAGCTGAATATTCGCAAGGCACTTCAGCTTTAAAAACAAACAAACAGAACCCTTCAAAGAATGTCCTAGTGCCCTGATATCCAGATCAGATAGATTCGGCAAGGCGTCCACTCACTCTGCTTGCTGTTCAGTTTGCTTTGTCTTGCCACTTATCAGTTCGATGTGGCCTCCTAGGACCGAGCATTCTGTCTAGGGCAGGGTTGTAAAACGTAAAGGGGACCCCTGACCATTAGGTCCAGTCATGGCCGACTCTGGGGTTGCGGCACTCATCTTGCTTTATTGGCCAAGGGAGCCGGCGTACAGCTTCCGGGTCATGTGGCCAGCATGACTAAGCCACTTCTGGCGAACAGAAACACCGTTTACCTTCCTGCCAGAGCGGTACCTATTTATCTACTTGCACTTTGATGTGCTTTCGAACTGCTAGGTTGGCAGGAGCAGGGACCGAGCAACGGGAGCTCACCCCGTGGCAGGGATTCGAACCGCCAACCTTCGGATCAGCAAGTCCTAGGCTCTGTGGTTTAAGCGACCCAGGGCAGGGTTGAGCTGACTTGAATTCTTTCTTTGTTGTGTATTTCAGAAGCTCCTGGGGCTGAGTGCTTCCCCTGCCTCCACCATTTGTATCCTACCCTGTCTCCAATGAGTTTGATCTCACATTAGCTTCACAACAACCCTGTGTGGTAGGCTAGGCAAAAGAGTGAATTGCCAAACCACGGTCATACAAAGCCAATCCTCCCTTCCTTCTGAACATAAGAAGAGCCTCCTGAACCAAGTCAATGGACCATCTAGCGCAGAATCCTCTTCTGACAGTGGCTGAGCAGATTGTCAGTATTCTTGGCACGCAGTCAGAGGTAACTGGCCTCACACTCCAGGCAATCGGCTGAGATACTTGTTGACCTTCCCGTCTGCGTCTCCCGGCAGGGCACAGGCAAGGCCATAAATCGGCGATCCTCCTCAAACGTGAGAAGAACACACCCTCCTCCTTCTCCCTCCCTGCATTCCCCCAGGAAGGGGGAAAGAGACAGACAGGAGGCTATTTACATGTCTTTTATTCCTGTCATTCAGCAGTACAGAGAAAACGTGTCTGTACCCTGCAGACTCCGGCAGTAGAGTCACCGCTCTGCCCCTGTACTTCCAGTACAGGTCAGATGACATTCTGAGCTAACATCCGGTGCTCAGTACAGTGAATAGACTCCCCCTTTTTCCCAACAGTACAGTTCCAGACAACAACATCCTGTTTTGCATTCCAGCCACCTGCAGCTGGCCTTTGCATTGCTGCTTTTTCCTGACACAGATTCCCATAATGGGAAGCATTTGGGCAGGATCCATGCACAAGAGCACTCCCTTGCGGTTTCCAGAAACTGCAATTCAGAAGCATAGCTGCCTCCAAATGTGGCCAGCAGCCATCCATACCCATTCCCTCTATGAATTTGTCTAATCCTCTTTTAAATCAATCTAATTCCACTGCGTCATGAAGAAGTGAGTTCCATAGTTTATTACAGCATGTGTCATTTTATGGGGTGAAACTTAATTTCTGCAAATTTATTCAGTGAGGGGGCTTAAAAACAGGTGTGGTTGTTTTCCCCAGTGTGAGGAATTTAAATCTGCTATTATTTTTGTGTAGGGTTTACTCCTGAGGCTTTTCTTCTCCCAAAGATATCCTACAAAGTAGCGGAAGTTTAGGACCAGAGTTTTCCTTCTCCTAGGTGGGCTCCCTTCCCGGGTGGAAAAGCCCCATTTGCTCCTCACTTCCCTCTACGTCATGTGAAGAAACTGCCTTCTTTTTTTCTTTCTTTTTTTTGCAGATAAATTTTTATTAGTAATTATACATGTTATACATAAGTACAAATAAACGTATACAAAATTCAATACTTAAGTTGCACAAAATCTAATCAATCCGTAAGTCAAGAATACATTCATTTTAGGCTCTGCCGAGCCTTGGACTTCCTTCTACAACTTTGGTAAGTATCAAATAAACTTTATACTCACGTATTTTATTTCTTTCACATACTAGGCATTTACTGTTAGAGTTGTTTCCAATCCCGCTAGTGTCATTTAAGATTTAATTCCAATATATGTCCAATACTTAACCCAATTGTCATGTAGTTTCTGTTCATCTTGGTCTCTTATTCTCACAGTTAATCTAGCGAGCTCGGCATAATTTGTTAATTTAATCTACCAGTCGTATATATTGGGAATGACATCCGTTTTCCAATTTTGCGCTAACATGATTCTTGCGGCTGTTGTGGCATATAGAAATAGTACCCTATCTTTACAAGTGACCAGCCAGATACTACAGATACTGCCTTCTTGGCCATTGGACCACCTCTTGGTCTCGTCCACTCAATCCACCAGAGCCTGTCTTCGCATGCAGGGGAAGTCCCTAACTCACCGAGGGTTTGAGAGCCATCAGCTATCTTCACCTGGTTTAGCTTTCCAGTCAAAGCCATTCCCAGGATGGCCTCTGTTAATAATAATAATAATAATAATAATAATAATAATAATAATAATAATAATTTATTTATACCCTGCCCATCTGCTGGGTTTCCCCAGCCACTCTGGGCTGCTTCCAACACAATATCAAAATACAGTAATGCCTCAAACATTAAAAGCTTCCCTAAACTGGGCTGCCTTCAGATGTCGTCTAAAAGTCTGGTAGTTGTTGTTCTCTTTGACATCTGGTGGGAGGGCGTTCCTCAGGGCGGACGCCACTACCAAGAAGGCCCTCTGCCTGGTTTCTTGTAACTTGGCTGGTAGCTTGTTGGATACTGACAGCTTCTAGGAGCAACGGATGAGAGCTGAATGCAGTGTGAAGTCTAAAGGTAGACAAACTACCCCAGAAGGAGCACGACATGTCCCCCACCAGAGATACTACGTCTCCCATAACACCCCATATACCCCAGCTTGACATTTCTATGATTCATTGATTCTGTGTCCCTTTCTTGCTTAATCTGGGCAAGGGGTCAGCAAAATTTTTCAGCAGGAGGCCGGTCCACTGTCCCTCAGACCTTGTAGGGGGCTGGACTATATTTTTTGGGGGGGGGAGGAAATGAACAAATTCCTATACCCCATAAATAACCCAGAGATGCATTTTAAACAAAAGCACACATTCTACTAATGTAAAAACACCAGGCAGGCCCCACAAATAACCCAGAGGTGTTAGGATTCCTGCTCCGTGTTTGCAGTCATGAGATTGTTGTCTATCACATGACAGTGTATGTTTTCATTCCACAGTGTGGGAAGTGACGGAGACAGGATGTTTTGTACTACTGTGTTCCGTGATGTGGGACTATTGTCCTTTGCTTCTTTTTCTTTGGTGTCTGATGAGAAGGAGGAAGGAACTAAAGCAGAATGCTCTGAGTGTATTATATGTAAATAAAGTAGATTAGCCAAAATGCTGTGCTACTGAGTTCTGTTACGCAAACTGCAAATACTCTGCAGGATCGTAAGTGTGCTGATGCTTCTTGGTATCAGTCACTGTGATGTTCGGGCTGGAGAAAGCTTTTGAAGCTCATGAACGACCGACCAGGATGGAGAGAACATGCCAGTTGGGCATGTGTCTCTACCAGGGTCCTACATGAGAGTAGGACAATCCTAACACAAATAACCCAGAGATGCATTTTAAATAAGAGCGCACATTCTACTCATGTAAAAAGCACGCTGATTCCCGGACCATCCTTGGGCCGGATTTAATAATAATAATAATAATAATAATAATAATAATAATAATAATAATTTTTAATCTATGCCCGCCCTCCCCAGCCAAGGTGATTGGACTGGATCTGACCCCCAGGCCTTAGTTTGCCTACCCATGATCTGGGCATTTTGGCCTAGCCTCTGAGACACAGCTGTAGAACTGCAAACCCAACTATTTTTCCCCCAAATCTTTCCCTCCCACACCATCTTTCTGTTTCTTCCTGCTTCTCAAACCATGGTCAAAAATATCTGGGCCAATGTTCTTCATGAGTGAGACTTGAACTGGCGCATTGCGTTACGTTGGTATTTAAGAGTTTCATATGATCCACCATTCTACACCTTTCAAAAACTTTTTTTAAAAAACACACATGACAACAAGCATTTATTGGAATACATCAAAGTACCCTTAAAAATGTCTCAAAATACCCATTATAAAAACACAATAATAAAAGTGTTGGTACATTTTAACCAACAAATAAAAAACAAAATGTCAAGATGCCGCCTCTTCATTCTCTCAATAGGAACTCCAAGTGTTGTCTTCCTGTAATTAAACTTTTCCCATGAAAAACATATTCGCCCCATGAAGATGATGGTGGGAAGACTCAGATCAGATTAAAAAAAAGCACTTCTTTATGTGGAACATCAATTCACTATGGAACTCACTCCTGCAGGAGACGGTGATCATCACCACTTAGATAGCTTTAAAAGAGATGTACTCTATACTCAAGAATTTGGTTCTTGAGCTCCTGAGACCTTCTGGCTTAGAGGAAATCTATCAATGGCTACTAAGGATGAAGGAGACTGCGCTGTGCTCTGTTCATAGATCTTTGAGCATTAGATCTGTAAAGATTTTTTTACTCCTCCAACTTATCTAACAATGGCAGCAGCAACATAACTTTTCCTGTCCTAAATTGGGTGGCTGTGATGAAGAGAGCTAATCTGGAAGGGGCTTTGTGTGAAAGGACTGTGGGATCTACCCAGTCCTGCTACTGTGTGCACAAATTTCTAGGCTTTGAATGTACTAACAATATCTTTTGCATTTGACCCTAGTTGGTAGATCTTGAGGTTCTTGTAAAAAGCAAAGTACCGGTAGATCTGAAAATGCTGAAGTTTGACCCTTTGAGTCGCCTGGTTGATCTCCTTCAAAGAAAGCTGGGAGATATATAATTTACTATAGGTGATGCCCAGCTAAGTTATGATCAGGGCAGATATGTTAGAGTCAATGTTTAATTGTTAATCCACTAATTCCAATGAGCCTACTCTGAGTGTGACGTTAGGACCTAGGACCTTCTAGACACAAAGCAGGCACTCTCCCACTGAGCTATGGCCCTTTCCCTAACTGTGTGCTTCTCTTTCTCTCTTCAGTTTCCCTCAATTCCTTCCTTTTCCTCATATGTGTCAGGCAGCAGAGGTACCAACTCCCACGGCAGGTTGCCAGGCATGGACAAGACAAAAGAAAGTCCTCACCATCTGTTTTTATTCAATATTCACAGAGAGAAGGCTTGGGAATGTGGCCTCTTGGAATAATGACATTGCTCCAAGTAAATCTCCACCCCCTCTCTCACCTCCTCATGAGTCATCACTACGGGTGCTGGGACGTGCCCTCTGCCTTTAGAATCATAGAATCATAGAGTTGGAATAGACCACAAGGGCCATCGAGTCCAACCCCCTGCCAAGCAGGAAACACCATCAGAGCACTCCTGACATATGGATGTCAAGCCTCTGCTTAAAGACCTCCAAAGTAGGAGACTCCACCACACTCCTTGGCAGCAAATTCCACTGACAAACAGCTCTTACTGTCAGGAAGTTCTTCCTGATGTTTAGGTGGAATCTTCTTTCTTGTAGTTTGGATCCATTGCTTCGTGTCCGCTTCTCTGGAGCAGCAGAAAACAACCTTTCTCCCTCCTCTATATGACATCCTTTTATATATTTGAACATGGCTATCATATCACCCCTTAACCTCCTCTTCTCCAGACTAAACATGCCCAGCTCCCTTACCCATTCCTCATAAGGCATTGTTTTCCAGGCCTTTGACCATTTTGGTTGCCCTCCTCTGGACACGTTCCAGTTTGTCAGTGTCCTTCTTGAACTGTGGTGCCCAGAACTGGACACAGTACTCCAGGTGAGGTCTGACCAGAGTAGAATACAGTGGCACTATTACTTCCCTTGATCTAGATGCTATACTCCTATTGATGCAGCCCAGAATTGCATTGGCTTTTTTAGCTGCCGCGTCACACTGTTGGCTCATGTCAAGTTTGTGGTCAACCAAGACTCCTAGATCCTTTTCACATGTACTGCTCTCAAGCCAGGTGTCCCCCATCTTGTATTTGTGCCTCTCATGTTTTTTGCCCAAGTGCAATACTTTACATTTCTCCCTGTTAAAGTTCATCTTGTTTGTTTTGGCCCAGTTCTCTAACCTGTCAAGGTCGTTTTGAAGTGTGATCCTGTCCTCTGGGGTGTTAGCCACCCCACCCAGTTTGGTGTCATCTGCAAATTTGATCAGGATGCCCTTGAGTCCATCGTCCAAGTCGTTGATAAAAATGTTGAATAAGACCGGGCCCAAGACAGAACCCTGTGGCACCCCACTAGTCACTCTTCTCCAGGATGAAGAGGAACCATTGATGAGCACCCTTTGGGTTCGGTCAGTCAGCCAGTTACAAATCCACTGAGTGGTAGCATAGTCAAGACTGCATTTTACCAGCTTCTTTACAAGAATATCATGGGGCACCTTGTCAAATGCCTTGCTGAAATCAAGGTAGGCTACATCCATTGCGTTCCCTTCATCTACCAGGCTTGTAATTCTGTCAAAAAACGAGATCAGGTTAGTCTGACATGACTTATTTTTCAGAAATCCATGCTGACTATTGGTGATCACAGCATTCCTTTCTAGGTGCTCACAGACTGTTTGCTTAATGATCTGCTCCATAATCTCCCCTGGTATTGATGTCAGACTGACTGGGTGGTAATTATTTGGGTCCTCTCTTTTTCCCTTTTTGAAAATAGGGACAACATTTGCCCTCCTCCAGTCTGCTGGGACTTCGCCTGTTCTTCAGGAATTCGCAAAGATGACTGCCAGTGGTTCTGAGATCACATCTGCCAGTTCTTTTAATACTCTTGGATGCAGTTCATCTGGCCCTGGAGACTTGAATACATCTAAACTAGCCAAGTATTCTTGTACTATCTCCTTAGTTATTCCGGGCTGTGTTTCCTCTGCTGAATCATTTGCTCCAAATTCTTCAGGTCGGGCATTGTTTTCTTTATCGGAGAAGACTGAGGCAAAGAAGGCATTGAGGAGTTCAGCCCTTTCTGTGTCCCCTGTTTGCATTTCACCATCTTCTCCTCTGAGTGACCCCACTGTTTCTTTGTTCTTCCTTTTGCTACGGACATACCCATAAAAGCCTTTTTTGTTGCTTTTAACCTCTCTAGCAAGCCTGAGTTCATTCTGTGCTTTAGCTTTTCTGACTTTGTGTCTACATATGCTGGCTATTTGTTTGAATTCCTCTTTGGTGGTTTCCCCCCTTTTCCATTTTTTGTACACATCCTTTTTTAATCTTAACTCAGTTAAAAGTTCTTTAGATAGCCACCCTGGCTTCTTTAGGCACCTTCCATGTTTCCGTCTCATTGGTATTGCCTGACGTTGTGCTTTTACTATCTCCCTCTTAACAAACTCCCAGCCATCATGAACTCCCTTTCCTTTGAGCTCTTTGTTCTCCTGCTTTCAAGGCTCGCCGTGTTCTGGGACATGGTGGGTCTGGAATGCTCTCTAAAGACACTGCGTCCATCAGCTGTTGCCCTCCTGGTGCATCTTCTTCCTCTTCTCCCGTTATTTCCTAGCTTTCTGCCTCATCTGCCTCTGAACCGTGACCTCCCTCAATTCCCTGTTGTAATTCTGAACTGTCTCCTTCTTCTCTGGAAGGGTCAGGCTGGGGAGGCGGTTTCCACCTTTCCTCCTCTGCCCAGTCCCTGACAATATGTCTATTTATCTGACTGTGCTATTTTATATGAGTTTTCTTAGACAGTTAATGCAGTGAGTGGTTCTACCCAACTAATTTTTATTTAGAGTAGTGCTATTATAATTAATGCACCTAGGTAAACCATGCTAATGAATTGCAATGGGTCCAATCTGAGTAAAACCGGCAATGGATAGAAATTGTTGTTGTTAATAGCAACAATATCACTCCAAACTGGAGGAGGAAAGAGAGGCAATTTGTAGAAAATTAAACATAGCAACAATTTGGTTATTTTGCTCCAAAGTTATTAATTAATTTATTTATTTCATTTATAGCCCACCTTTCTTACCCCCCCTCCTTATTTGATCCCCCAACAACCCTGTGAGGTAGGTCAGGGTTGAGAGGCAGTGGCGTAGCATGGGTTGCCAGTGCCTGGGGCAGCATGGAGGTAGTGGGAGAGAGGGAGGAGGGGAAATGGAGGGAGTATGCATGCACATTCAACTGCCTAAGGCACTCGTGTCACCCAGGAGATAGCAGCCACAGAGATAAGAAAAGAAGAGTCATTCCACTGTCCGGAGAGGTCACTTCCTGGTTCACATGGAAAAGCCATTTTCTTTTCTTTCTTTCTTTCTTTTTTTTTTTTTTGTATAAGATATTTATTCAAATTTTCAAAGTATTACAGAGTAAAAATAAAAAAATAATAAAAAGAAAAAATACAAAATAAAAATGGTTAAAAACAACTCATTCTTTCCATTACTTATTTTTCATTAGCTTGTTTCCCGGACCTCCTCACGCCTCCCTTTTTTGTATTCCAGTTCAGTTTGTTGGTTCAGCAAATCCTTACCCTCTTTGTTTATCCTAATCATTCATCTTAAAATATTATAACATTAAGTTTTTGCCTATTAATAATCCATTTTTCATATTCCCAGAAAAGCCATTTTCCATGGAGCCCAGCAACCAAAGTGCATTGCTGTATTGAGGCAGCACTGAGTGTTGAAATTTTGTGCCCCTAACAAATTTTTCACCTGGGGCAATCCCCCCTGTGCCCCCCATGCTATGCCACTGGCTGACCCCCAAGGTCACCCAGTGAACTTCATGATGGCTGAAGGGGGATTCGAACCCTGCTTTCTCCCAGGTCCTATTCCAGCACTCTTTTATCTAATCTGTTACTTATCTTTATTTTCCCTTCCCTTGACGTTCCTTTGATGTTTCCCTCAGGCAGGAGCTTCCCTCTTCCTCTCATGTCTGTTTTAACATGGGGAAAAAAAATTCCAATTATAGCCCAGGTGCACGTGGTGTCCTGTTGAGAAGTTTTGCTGGCCTTACTGAAACGGTTTCCCTTTCCCTTTGAAGTTCCACAGATACTTTCCTCTCTGCTGAGATCTGCATTGCACCAGCAACATCTGCCTTCTCTTCCAACCTGGCTGCAGTTCCATCCTTTGCCACCAGGTAGAGCGAGCAGCAAGACTTGTTGAATGCAAAGCTAGCATCGCTCTGTGTTTCCAACTGTGTACCCAAAGTAAATGACTAGAAAGATGCAGTCGAAGGCTGGCAGAAAACAAATAAATACATGCATAAGCCGGAGTTGGTCCACAGCCACCTGGCTGAGTTTCCCAGCCCACTCGTTTGGAAGCCGTGAAGAGCAGAGGCATCTTCTCCTGCCAAAACCCCTCTATTTTCAGCAGGTAGAAATCACGAATGTTGGCTGCCTTTCCACTGGGTGGAAACCCTCCCACATCTCTTGTTGGCTGGTAGTTAGAGGACATGATGGAGGGAGATGCAATTCTAGGTCTGGGATGATGCAAGCCTTATGCAATTTGCCCCACGCTTGCTCAGAGAGTGAGGCAGGCAGCAGCTGGGCACAGGGTTGCCAGATCACAACCCAGAGATATGAAGGGATTGGGACCATAGCTCAGTGGGAGAGCATCTGCTTTGATGTAGGTCTTACTGTGTTTTTATATTTTCTTGGAAGCCCCCCAGAGTGGCTGGGGCAACTCAGTCAGATGGGTGAGGCACAAATATTATCATATGCTTTACATCCCTGATGCAATCCCCGGCATCTCCAGGTAAGGCTCTCCACTGCTTAAAACCCTGGAGAGCCACTGCCGGTCAGAGTAGACAACATGGAGCTAGAGGGATCCAATGGTCTGACTCAATACATCTTTCTAAGACACAGCTTAGAATGTACTGATAAAACAGTGCAATGATAAAGCAGACATAGGAATACGGGTGGCACTGTGGTCTAAACCACTCAGCTTCTTGGGCTTGCCAATTGGAAGGTCGGCGGTTCAAATCCCCACAATGTCGTGAGCTTCTGTTACTCTGTCCCAGCTCCTGCCAACCTAGCAGTTCGAAAGCACACCAGTGCAAGTAGATAAATAGGTACCACTCCAGTGGGAAGGTAAACGGCATTTCCGTGCGCTCTGGTTTCCATTCCGGTTTATTCCTGCTGGCCACATGACCTGGAAAGCTGTCTGTGGACAAATGCTGGCTCCCTTGGTCGGGAAGCGAGATGAGCGCCGAAACCTTGTAGTGGCCTTTGACTGGACTTAACCATCCAGGGGTCCTTTACCTTTGTTGTTGTTGTTGTTTAGTCATTTAGTCATGTCTGACTCTTCGTGACCCCATGGACCAGAGCACGCCAGGCACTCCTGTCTTCCACAGTTTGGTCAAACTCATGCTGGTAGCTTCGAGAACACTGTCAACCATCTCGTCCTCCGTCGTCCCCTTCTCCTTGTGCCCTCTATCTTTCCCAACATCAGGATCTTTTCCAGGGAGTCTTCTATTCCAATGAGGTGGCCAAAGTCTTGGAGCCTCAGCTTCAGGATCTGTCCTTCCAGTGAACACTCAGGGCTGATTTCCTTCAGAATGGAGAGGTTTGATCTTCTTGCAGTCCATGGGACTCTCAAGAGTCTCCTCCAGCACCAGAATTCAAAAGCATCCATTCTTCGACGATCAGCCTTCTTTATGGTCCAGCTCTCACTTCCATACATCACGACTGAGAAAACCATAGCTTTAACTATACGGACCTTTGTCGGCAAGGTGATGTCTCTGCTTGGGTGGCCACTAGCTTAGCTCAAAAGCAGGGACTGGACGGATTCAAGGATGGCAAAGCTATGGATGTTTATTACGGAAATGGAAACTCCATGTTCAGCAGCAGTATATCCCTGAATACCAAATGCCAAGGAAATGCAATGGGAGGGGGCTGCTGCCATTCTGGCCAGCTTCTGGGCTTTTTCAAAAGTATCTGGTTTCCTGCTGCGTGGGAAGGATATAGGACTAGATTGATTCAGCGGAGCTGTTATTGTGTTCTTAAGTGTTCCTTTATATCTGGCCCCGAACAAACCACACGGACAGCTCCAGCTCTGCTCTCCGTGGGCCACGACTGATTTTTAAATACTTTTATCTTGTCCGCTTTTATTTGTCCCTGTTCCGAGATAAACAATGTGGTTCTTTTAAAAAGTTATCCATTCAGACATAAGCAGGGCTTATTCCCCCCCACCCTGCCTTAACTGCCAAGCAGAGATACATTACCTTTCTCTAATTAGTCCATTGCTATTCAGAGAGTGGCTTTATGTCATATGGATGTGCTATTCTTTATTAATAGCTTTGGTGGGAGAGAGAAGAAAAACCTCAGGACACAAGATACATGAGGAGCATTAATCAGGAGGTCTTACTCAATCACAATTGCTTACTTGGGACTGGGTGATACCTTCTCTGATTGGAGGAAAAATGAAAAAATATCCCTGATCGTTTTAAAGGGCCACTTGTGAGTAACATTGCATTGTATTGTACAGTGGTCAAGGTAACCCAGCCACATGGGTAGGGCATAAATAATAAAATTATTTACAGGATTAAATCATTGGTTTTTTATTATTTGCATTATTGGGCATCATCTTCCTTATCTTTTTTATTTATTTAATGATTTTAAATACATACAGATTTACATACACTATCTGAAGAAGTGTGCATGCACACGAAAGCTTATACCAAGAACAAAATTAGTTGGTCTCTGAGGTTCTACTGGACTCTCTCTCTCTCTCTCTCTCTCTCTCTCTCTATATATATATATATATATATATATACCGGATACAAATTTTAGTTACCTTTATCTGTCTAATACATCTGGACTCCTCCTCCCTCTTCCTTCCATGGTTTCCCAATTCCTCCTTGTCCTCTTTAACAACCCTCTTCCACTCTGCTCAGTATCCTAATTGTTTATTACTGCTGCTCACAGTTCAGATCCTACTTGTATTTATTATTTATTTGTTTATACCCCGCCCATCTGGCTGGGTTTCCCCAGCCACTCTGGACAGCTCCCAACCAAACATTCAAAACACAATACAGCATTAAACATTTAAAACTTCCCTAAAGAGGGCTGCCTTCAGATGTCTTTTAAAAGTAAGATAGTTGCTTATTGCCTTGACATCTGTTGGGAAGGTGGGACACAGGCGTGTAAGGTGGGACGCAGGTGGCGCTGTGGGTTAAACCACAGAGCCTAGGGCTTGCCAATCAGAAGGTCGGCAGTTCAAATCCCAGCAATGGGGTGAGCTCCCGTTGCTCAGTCCCTGCTCCTGCCAACCTAGCAGTTCGAAAGCACATCAAAGTGCAAGTAGATAAATAGGTACTGCTCCGGCGGGAAGGTAAACGGTGTTTCCATGCACTCCTCTGGTTCACCAGAAGTGGTTTAGTCATGCTGGCCACATGACCCAGAAGCTGTACGCTGGCTCCCTCGGCCAATAAAGCGAGATGAGTGCCGCAACCCCAGAGTTGGCCACGACTGGACCTAATGGTCAGGGGTCCCTTTACCTTTACCTTATGTCGTTTGTTAATAAACCCAATAAGTATGACTCTGGGTTTTTTTGAAATAGAGCTCCTGAGGATATTTTTGATCTCCTCATGTATCTCATCCCAAAATTGTCTTAACACCTTACACCCCTGTTTCTCCTTGGAGGCCAAGTAAGATTCATCCAGAATTTCAAAATCCGAGGAGAAACTCAAACGAGGAGAATCCTGGAAGCAGCTCAACGTGTGCATAAGTACTTATGCAATTCAGTTGGTTGTAACTGTATGTCATTGGTTTGGAAAACAGTCAGACAAGAGCACTAGTCACCAAGGATAGGGCAACATGCCTTAAAAGGAATGGAAGGAGGGAAGGTTGTTATTCCCAAAAAACCCCACGCCTGCTCTCTATGTCATCAGCGAGCTGTCCAAATATGCAGAGGTTACCCTGTGGGGATTCCCGGGCATGCAAAGAAGGTGAGGTGGCGCAATGGTTGCCAGCTGTAGTCAATTAATGCTATGCAGTACTTTTCGCTGACATTTCTTTCCACCCACCTTCAGATGGCTCCGGATTCTGCCAAGGAAGTCCAACGCGCCTGGCCTCAAGAGATGCCTGACTCATCCCAGAAATTGCAGGGGTGGCTTTCCTCTCCGGGGAGGGGAGCAGCAAGGCATGGGAGAGGAGGCAGAATGGAAAGATGGAAAATCCAAGAAAACTCAGAAAGCTACTGAGTCAGTCCAGTGTTGTCTACACTGACAGGCAGCGGCCCTCTGGACTTTGAGACAGGGAGCATCTCCCAGTCCTTTGTGGAGATCCTGAGGATTGAGCCTGGGACCAATTGCATGCAAAGAAGATGGTCTGCTCCTGAACTATATACCCCTCCTGTAGTTTCCAGTCACTGATATTCAGAAGCTTTGCTGCCTCCAGCCATGGATGCAGAGCATAGCCATCGTGGCTACGAACGACTTAATCTCCTAAATGCCTTAAAATGCCTTAATCTCCATTAATGTATCCAATTCTCTCTTAAAGCCTCCCAAGTCGATGACCCTCATTGCCTCATGTGGGAGTGAGTTCCACAGTTTAATGTAAGGTTACCAGATTTTTTTTCAAAGAATCCGGGGGACACTTAAAAAAAAAAAGTAAAAAAAGTTGTTGTTTTAAAAAGGAAGTAATATCTTCTCTTCAGTGGTCTCCTCTGTCGAGCGGCCTTCCTCTGGACCCTGGCCTGCTCTCTTGGAGTGCTAGCCACCATGGAGTAGGCTTGGGTCGGGCCTGTGTGGTGTAGTGGTTAAGAGCGGTAGTCTCGTAATCTGGGGAACCGGGTTCGCGTCTCCACTCCTCCACATGCAGCTGCTGGGTGACCTTGGGCCAGTCACAGTTCTTTGAAGTCTCTCAGCCCCACTCACCTCACAGAGTGTTTGTTGTGGGGGAGGAAGGGAAAGCCGCTTTGAGACTCCTTAAAGGGAGTGAAAGGCGGGATATCAAATCCAAACTCTTCTTCTTCTTCTTCTTGCTCTCCCAGTGCTCTTCTACCTCTCTTCCTGAGCGGCAGGAGTGGAGCAGCAAGACCGGAGCTCCGCTCTTTTTCCCTCCTTCCTCTTTCTCTCTCTTCCTTCTCCTTCTCCTCTCCTCCTTCTCCCTGCGTCAGCTCCTGAGTTTTTCTGGCCCTGGAGTGCCACTAGGCAGTCGGCTGGGTGGCCAGGTGCTCTCGCTCCCAGCTCAATTTGGGTCATGGGGGAGTCAGCGGTTCCCCCAGTTGACGCGCCAGGCGTCCCCAGTTCCCCCTCAACAGTGGCGGTGGCTGTGACAGCCTCAGCAGCCCAGAGCCAGCCTGGTAGCGCAGTTGGCTCTGGCTGGCTTCAGAAGCTGCTCGCTGCCATGGCGCCCGCCATTTTGCCTCACCAGAAGTCCCCGTATGATGTGTCTTATGCTGTTGAACCAATCACACAACATTCATTCCCTACTAATAAATCTACAATATTTAAAATATAAATCCGGGGACATTAAATGAAATCCGGGGACATTCCGGGGACGAATTTTGTCCGGGGACAGATTTGTAAATCCGGGGACTGTCCCCGGGAAACAGGGACATCTGGCAACCATAGTTTAATGATGTGCTGCATGAAGAAGGACTTCCTTTTATCTGTCCCGAATTTTCCAACGTTCCGCTTCATTCCATGGCCATGAATTCCGAAGTTATGAGTGGGGGAGAAAACTTTCTTCTATCTGCTTTCTCCATGCCCTGCGTCATTCTAGAATCCTCTACCATCACCTCTTGTTCACCAAAAAGTGCATCATTTCCTTGTCATGAGATGATTTCTCTGAGCACATTTTCTTCTACTGAATGTCACCAGGATTGGGGAGAGGAGGTGACTCCAGGCTACAGTGTGGAGGACTTGCTGTTGCCATTCGCCTGTCTTTGGAGACAATGGAACAATGGGCCTCCGGGGGTCAAGTCAAACCACTGGAGGGACACAGCACCTGTTGTGGCTGTGGAGACCAATATGGGAGAGACATGTTTTGTTGCAATTGGGGCAGATGAAGGCATCCAGTCATGCTGTTGCAGATGCACCACAGCGTTTCTTCTCCCTGCTTTCCTCCCAGAGGTCATTCCTCCTCCGGACTCTGCTATGGATGCAAATCAAATCAATACAGTTGGTGTCAACTCGGCTGCAAGAGTTTAGGGACTCAACTATGGATTTGTCTAGGGTTTGCTCCTTAGTGGTGGGCACACATCAACCATCATAACCAGCCCATTATCAGTACCTCTCTGAAAAGCCGCTGGGACAATGGAAATTTTGCGATCTGTAACTCGATTGCCAACGCTCATTCAATTTTCATTTTGTCTGGTCCATTCTTGATTTCAGCTTACCCGTTCAGAGTCAACAGATCAGAAGCAGCCTCCAGAGGCATGGCATTCAGAGCTCTGTTTTGCAACTCAAGCCTGTCTTTAAGGATAATTGAACAGGTGGGTGCTTGGGATTGTAAATGGACGGTGTGGGCGGCATTTGAATGTCTTCCTCAGGACTTCTATTGTATATGTACAATAGTTGCCTCTACCTAGTTCCAAGCCCTGAGTATAGTTAGGGCTTTCAGAGTCGGTAGTAATTAAGTGCAGTTGGAACTCTGAACCTTGCAAAACATTCCCAGTTCCGCAGCAAAGAAACCAAACTTTAGCAATCAGAGTAATTAGGACAATTAGCCATAAGAGGGAAAGAAGATGAGTCAACGCAGCGCAGATGCAGCCACAAGCTATTAAGGTGTCGAATTGAAAAGCAACATGTATCTTCCATAAATTAGTGCACTTATGGATTAGGGAGGAATCTGAATTCACACGCCAATGGAATTATTATTATTATTATTATTATTATTATTATTATTACTATTACTTTCATTTATATATCACTTTATATTTTTAAGAAAAATATGAATTCAGTGACAAGGTCATGGCTTTGGGCCAAGACAGACCAGGGACTATGTAGGAATCAGTATGGCATTACCTGGTTCCAAAGGCATCACCAACACAGTGAACTAGGAGAAGCCAACATGGTGCTTTCCAGTTATCATTGGACTACACTTCCCATTGCCCCTGACTATTGGCCAGGCTTGCTGGGGTTGATGGGAGTTGCAGTCCAACAAGATTTGGAGGCTAACAAGTTGGCTACCTTTTCAGTAGACTTCAGTCTACCTTCAGTAGAAGACTTTCTGCTAGAAAAGACCAAAGGTCACTTTAGTCCAGCATCACATTTCCAACAGTGGACAACTGGACAGGTTTCCCACTGGCTGGTCACTTGTAAAGAACAGGAGAATAGGCTAGAGGGGCTTTTGGTCTGATCCTGCCTACATTCTTAAAATTTCACTCTCTGCTTTATTTCCTCCTTCTTTGCCTGTGTTGCAACTTTTACAAACAGGGAAAGATGCATGAACCCCAAATCTATTAGAGAAATATTTTCCCCCACTTTAAGCCCTGAAAATGGTAGAGCTATTTCAACAGTTATTTTGATCTCAACTTTCTCTGATCCTGCAAAAAGCTTTTGCCTAAGTAATCAAGTGCTTGTCCATCTCTATAAGCTAGGATGCCAGAGGTCTCATTGCCTGAGCATCTCGGAGACAATCAAAAATGAGCGCCAGATATTCAGATGGCTAAAGAGGCACTAGATGGCACATTTGCAACCCAGAAATAGAATTTGTCTGGTGCCAGAAAGAGATCAATTTCTGCATCCATCAAAGTGAGGTCAGCAAAGAGTGCATGTATACATCACAAAGAACTTGATTGATTACCTGACCTGAAGCTCCCCAATGGGAACTCTGACTCATAATTGCTGCTCGACAGACAGAATACTGATGCAGAGAGGGGAGTCTCAAATGCCTACCTGGTTTAATAGGATGCTGAAAAATAATGCCAATGCTGCAGTGTTACACACATTTAACTAGAAGCAAATTCAATGGTACAGTGGGCACTGCAGTGAAGCTTTTATAAAAACCAGCTTATGGAATGTCTCCATTGCGAGTAACTGGGAGTCTTTTCTGTCCCCGCAGGGTCAAATTCTTGCAGAATCTGGAACTAGGGAAGAACATTGTGTAGACAGAAGAGAAAACAAAACCCATTAAAAATAGGAACAGCCCAAAGAAAACAAAAGCCAAACCCAGGGGTCAGAACTTGGATTCTTTGATTCTAAATACATTCATCTTCCTGCCATCAGCAACAAAGTTTAAAAGAGCAAGGAACTCCACCTTAAGCAGCAACTCCACCTTATAAGATAGAGGTGGGGCAGAGCAGGTGGAAATACTTTCCCCTTGATGGTTCTAGCAATCTCTCCCCTGTTGCCTTCTTGTGAGTCTTCTTACTTCCTGGTATCATTTCAGGTTGACCTGTGGTCCTCCCGAGGTTGTTGGACTACAATTTGTGGGATGTAAGAATCAGGTGCAGTCATACACAACATTGCTAGAGTAGACATGAAGGTTGTCTCAGTCCTCCAGCCAGAAATTCCTGCTTTCCAGGACTGTGATGAAACTTCCTATGTGTAACTTGAGATGGGCGTGGCCTCTCCTGAAGTAAGAACGAACCGGAAACACAGGCTGGCGACCATCTTGTCTCTCTTGTCTCTATCGATGCCATCTTAACAACAGCACTACTAAGATGCAACCTTGGCTCCAGGCCAAGAGAAGAAAATGGGGACTTTCTCCCCTAAGGAGATACTCACCACATTTCTAGCCTTTTAAGTCTTCCTTCGGGGAACCTTTGTGTGAACAGATGATTACTTGTGAGTAAACATTTTATACTTTACAGAAGACTGTGTAGCATCTTATTTTAGGAGGGATTAAACGGGGGAAATACCAGGAAATATTTACAGAGACTCTAACGAGTCTGAGGAAGCTATCTGCTGTGCGTGTGTTTAAAAAGGGGAATGTTAACTCTGCTGATTTTGTTGAACTTGTGAAGACAACTTGGGATAGGATATCTTAGACAATATATCCTCCCCCGCATCCCTAAACATTCCCACACAATTCCCACCATCCTTGAGCGCTAGCCATGCTGGATGGGACTGGTGGAGTCTAGGAACACTTGAAGGAGGTCTGCAAGTTAGCCATGCATGTTATGAGTGGAAAGGAACTGGATTATGGATTGTTAGGGGAAGCTCACAGGAGTGTTCCCCTGGGTTGGAGTCTGGCTCCAGTATGCAGTCACTTCCTAGCTGTGAGTGTGGACAATGTTGGGTGGGTGTGGCTAGATGGAGAGGTGGACAGTGAGAGTTTGAGGTAGGGGTGGCTCCAGCAAAGGGGAAAGGAGTGGACAGGCTGAACCTGTAGGAGTGAAGAAAGGAGGGGTCTCAGTTCCTTGGGTGCACTCTGAAAGTGGGAGAGAGAAAGTAGTATGGAGCTCATTTGGCCTGTGGGGATGTTCAGGGATGCAGGAGAGGATATATTGCCTGATTATAGCCTTTCCAACTTGTGTTAACAAGTTCACAATTTAGCAGAGTAACATTCCCCTTTTTTAAACTCAGCGGATGCGTTTGCTCATGCTTGCTAAAGCTTCTATAATAACTGTTCTGGTATTTTCCCCTTATTCCCTCATAAAAGACAAGACACAACACAGTCTTCTATAAAAGTATAAAAAGAGTTTACTCACATTCTGTTCACAATCGGATCCCAGAAGGCAGACCTAGCTTAGAAAAGTAACATATACCTGGAAACTCTCTCATAAGGAGACAGTCCCTCTGTCCTCTTTTGACTGGAGGCCAAGAGAGCATCTTTGGCTAAGCAGATGTTGCTTCTTTGATGCATGTAGTCAAAGAGAGAGAGATGGCTGCCCTGCCCTGTGCTTTTGTCATTACCTGCACAGGTGAGGCCACGCCCACCTCTAGTTACATGCAGAGGAAGTCTATCTCAGCCCAGAAGGAAACAGGAAGTTTACCTGCTGGCTGGACAAACGTTCCTCCCCGTGTGCAAACATGTTCACTCTAGGAATGTTGTACTTGACTGCTCTTGTGTTTCACATCCCACATAGCCCATCCCTAAGATTGGCATTTCTGGAACTGAGCAGTTTCCCTGGGAGGTTAGAGGGAAGCACAGAAGAATCCCCTAAGCAAGGCAATGGGAGCTATGAGAAGCCCTGCAAGGGAGCCTGGGGACTTCATAGAATTGTAGAGTTGGAAGGGACCCCAAGAGTCATCTAGTGTAACCTTGTGCATTGCAGGAATCACAGCAGGACCAGGTATAGAGAACCCTTGAGGACAACCTTTGAGGGGCATGCTAATTGGGGGGATGGGGCAGTAGACAGAATAATGGATGCAACTCTTACATACATGCATTCACACACACACACACACACACACAAGCAAACAAGCAAACAGATACATATATTCCATATGCAGTAGGCTGTATTCCAGCCACACAAAAGCCAGAGGTTTCAACACACACATCTCTTTCTCTCCATCTTCCATCTAGGCTTCACTTCAAGGACAAATTCCAGACAGGTGAAAGCAGCAAAGTACAGCCCACATCAAGGCCAGAGAGGACTGTGGCCTGTGGAGAATCCTAAAGGGCAGATCGAGTGGTTTGGAGGATTCTAAGCTCTCTTCTCCAGGGTTGAGATCTCCTACATCTGATAAAAGGTAAAGGTAAAGGACCCCTGGACGGTTAAGTTCAGTCAAAGGTGACAATGGGTTTGCGGTGCTCATCTTGCTTTCAGGCCGAGGGAGCCAGCGTTCATCCACAGACAGCTTTACAGGTCATGTGGCCAGCAGGACTAAACTGCTTCTGGGGCAATCGGACACAGTGACAAAAACCAGGACACACGGAAACGCCATTTACCTTCCCGCCACTGTGGTATCTATTTATCTACTTCTACTGTTGTGCTTTCAAACTGCTAGTTTGGCAGGAGCTAGGACAGAGCGACGGGAGCTCACTCCATCGCACAGATTCGAACTAACAACCTTCCGATCAACAAGCCCAAGAGGCTCAGTGGTTTAGAGCACAGTGCCACCCACTCCACACCTAATATGCTAGTTCAAAAGCAAGACTTTAATAAGAAGCCTTGTCTCAAACAGGAATGAAATTAGGATGTTGCTTCTTATTACCAACAGTTCTGCCCTCCATGACCTTTCCACATTATTTTTAGTCACTGCCCTCTTGCTAGAAGAAAGATCAGACTAGATATTAATACTTGAGTCTGCCGGCAAACAGAGAAGGGAGGGGTAGTCTCTGTCTCCTTCTCTGGCTTTAAGGGGAAGATTCCACTTCCAGTGTAGTTTCTCGACATTTTGCATTAATATCAGATAATGGTTTCTTGTAACGGAGATGGACTCCTTAATGGCAGTGTGTGTAAGTGACATCCCCAGAGTATCTTCTGCTCATTACCCAGGAGAGATTTTTCAAATTTTAATTACAAGCCAGGAGGAGACAAATCAATCCCAAGGCAGCTATTTCCCCTTATCCCAGTTGATCTATTAAAATATGCCTTGCCAACGGCTTTTTCATCCAGCAGCTGCAGAAGGCAAATGTTGCTATACAGGACTGGGCTTAATGATGGTGCTTGACACAACTACCAGAATCCTTTGCTACTAAATAAGTTTCCCAGATTCCTGCCATCAGGTGTTCTGCTGGGAGAGCTGGCTTTGGCTACAGTAGAGAGGGAAAATCCCGAAAAGGCAAGGAAAGACGGGGTTAGAGGGCAGCCCCCCAAAAAATTCACCACTCAGTCCAAATAAAAACATACCAGGCCAACTAGTCTTATATCCTTTTTTTAAAAAAAAATTAAAGTTTTTATTATTAAAATAATTCAGCATTAATACACATGTTACGAATATACAAACATACATTTCATACAATCCTTAAAAATGTCCATACATACCTACACTCAATCCCACAGATAATTCCTTTTCCCATCACCATCCACCACCCCTCACCCCACCTTTGTGTTAGACTTCCAATCTACTCAATTGCAATTTCTTTCCACTTCTATTACTTTCTTTCACACACTTTTAAACCAATTTTCTGCTTCTTTTTCTATTACACCTTGTTATCCATGTTATTTAGTATTTCAGTATTTAAAACGGAACTTGCTTATTCTAATAGGAGTTCTGATTTTTCAATATGATTTTGCAAGTATCCTTTAGACACCTTCCAGTCCTTGTCTATCTTCCTTTTTGAGATCCTTCCAATTTCTCCCATTGTTTTGGATATATTGTAATACTCCAATAATTTGGCAAGCCACTCTATTTTTGTCGGTATAATACCACTTTTCCAATTTTTCGCAATCAATAGCCTCGCGGCTACTGTTGCGTGTGTATAAATATGTCTTGTCTTCTTCCTTTAGACTTCCTGGTATTATTCCCAATAGGAAATCTTCTGATGTTTTCCTAAATGAACATCTGAACATTTTTTTTTCATTTCATTGTATAGTGTTTCCCAAAATTATTTGATGTTTAAACAATTCCACCATATATGCATCATAGTACCTTTTTCAGTGTTGCATCGCCAGCAGACATCGCTACAATTTTTATTCATTTTTGCTATTCTTTCAGGTGTTAAATACCATCTATGTTGTATTTTGAGGTAATTTTCTTTCAATATATAACACATAATGAATTTCATATCTTCTTTCCACAATTTCCCCCATTGTTCGAACATAATATTTTCCCCAATATCTTGTGCCCATTTTCCCAATATCTTGTGCCTCTGAATATCAGTTATTAGGAATCACAAGTGGATAGAGGGCTTTTACTAGTTAATCAATCAATCATTTAATTTAATTAACTAGTCTTATATCCTGTTCTCTCACAGTAGCCAACCAAATGCCTATAGGAAGCCCACAAGCAAGCCCTGAATGTAAAAGCCCTCTATCCACTTGTGAATAATAAAAAATTTAAATGTTACTATGTTGGAACTGTATTGGGTACCCTCTGAATCTGTGGAATCAGGAAAAGCATTCTCCTATATCCTGGAAGATCCTAGAGTGTGTGGTGAAAGTTCTTCCACCTCTGAGACTTTTTCTGAGCTGAAGGGGAGGGATTGAGTAGAGAGTGATGATACCAGGGTTTGAACTTCAGTTCTGAGTAGTAACCCTGTTCCTTCACACACTAAACCAGTCCTTAGTATGATTCTGTTATGTACTGAGTTGAATAGGATCCAAACTGCAGCAGTCTGATTGGTCCTAGAACAATAGGATTCAGAATGCAGCAGTCTGATTGGTCCTAGAACAATGCAGCAGTATGATTGGTTGGCAGGAACCACCCAATCCTGCTCCAGATAGAAGTGAATCCACAACCTGATTGGCTTACAGTAGAATTCCGGAATTAGCCAATCATGTGCAGCCCATTCTGTAAATAATGTATATAAAGCAGATACTGTGAGGGGACTTTCATTCATTCCTCCTCACCACTATGAGCTGAATAAAGAGCATGAAATCACTTTGCGACTCTGAGTATATTTCAGATTCACTATAGCAGCCTAAGCTACGAACAATTCCAATCTCCACAAGTAGCAATGCTCTCTGTGTATGTGTGTGTGTTACTCACTTAATTCTCCTGGGTTGTGAGAATTGCCTCACTGAATTACTAGGTCCCTGTCTTTTTGTAAATTCAATAGAATTTGCATCAGGCCACAAGGGAGAGGAGCAAAGCACAAAAGTGATTTTGGACTAGGCATATTAGATCTACCGTTTTATGGGGGTATTAGTCAATGCTGCTGCTGCTGCCGCTGCTGCAAAGAATCCCTTCTCATTAGAAAATTAATACGTTAATCTGATAGGGAAAAGAGGACTTTAAAGCACACACAGACAAACACACGAATGTCGTCATTTCACAATATTGCTTTGTGTACTTGTGTAACTCTGCTGTGGATACTGGGATGCCTTTATACATTTGTCAGCAGAAAACTGCACCTCGCTTCTTCATACAGGGCAATTAGGGATGTTAAGCTATTCAACATTTTAAGATGATTAAGGATGCTGATTAAATCGATTTATCTAGGGTTGGTTTTTTTAAAAGCAAAAAACAAATTTCAACCATATGGCATAATTTCACATGTGGTGTCCAGCTGCAGGGACTATGAAAATGGAAGAACTTGGGTTTATGGAGATCACGGAATCTCTGTGTCCGTGTGTGTGTGTGTGTTTGTGTGTGAGAGAGAGAGAGAGAGAGAGAGAGAAAGAGAGAGAGAGAGAGAGAGAGAGGTGCTGCCAGTTGTCACACACAATGGAAAATCAGAACCGTTTGGGAAATCTCCATAGATGGATTTTTAAAAAATGCCCAGTAATATTCCACCTAGGTACGGGGAAGGGATTCCATTCAGTTTTGCATTTAAAGGCAAATCAACCTGATTTGCCCTTCCTGAAATAGTGCGCAGACTCATCCTTCGAAGTTCGCACTCCTCTGAAATTCTCAATGCAGTTTTCGAACCAAGTGAACGCTACAATACTGCATATATTGCAGTAAAGTGTGCCTAAAACGCATCTATTCAGGACAATAGCATAGAAAAATGTGTTATATTTGGGGGAATTGTTTGGGGGGAATGTGAATATTGGGTAAAATTACCTACAGAAACGTGCATTTAAGATTTATTTTTGCATTAAAATGCTGGTGAATCTTCACGAACACTTTTAAAAAAAGGATTCACAAACTGATGTGGAAATATGAAGAACTGAACCTAAGACTGGAAAAATAAGAAAGTGAGAAAAACTGAACTTGGCAGAGTCACAAATCCAGTGCTTTTTTTTTCCTAAAAAAAGTTTAAGGGTACTCCCATTTTCCTACTCATATTGAAATATTGCCCCTTAATGACGGCAAATTTAGATTCACAAAATGTTTAGGGGTATGCGTACCCCTGCGTACCCCCAGAAAAAAACACTGCACAAATCTCTAATCCCACCCAACATTCTCCCTAAACAAGGCTTGTCCAAAGTCCATTTCAGGGGCCATTTCGGTTTAATTCGTCTCAACAATTTTGGGGTAAAATCATAAAAAAACAACTTCAGTTGGCCCTCATGGCCCTTCACTTCATCAAATCTGGCCCTCTTTGAAAAATGTTTGGACACCGCTAAACACCACTAAACAGACCCCCCAGAATGTAAGTAAGACCACTGGTCAATCTAGGTCCATATTCCCTACACTGAGTGACAGCAGCTCTCCAGGGTTTGTGACAGGGGCCTCTCCCAGTCAAACCTGTGGGTACTGAGAGATGGACTTGGGACCTTCTGAATGCAAAGGAGATGTTCTACCACTGTCAGGGACTATCCTGGCCCTTCCAGGGAGGAGGAAGAGGAAGACAGTGTAGATTTGCAACATGGGTTTGAAGGAGGTCACAGCTCAGAGGCCAATGAGGGGGAAAGCTGGGAAATCAAAGAGAGCAAGAACAACACCCGGCTGACACGTTGTCATTAGAAAGCATTCCAGACCCTCCATCTCTGAGAACCCGGCGAGCCTTAAAAGTAGGAGAGCAAAGAGCTCAAAGACAGAGGGCGCTTAGCGGCACTCGTAGAGGAGGTGATGATGACGGCGAATGAGTAAGTGGGAGAGACGGAGGGTGGAGATTCACTCAGGACAACACCATCATCCAAGAGGCTCTATAAAGTTTGAAATAAAAAAAGGACCATAATAAACTTTCCCTTGTCTTTATACACTCCTGGGCAACCAGCCAGGAGCCCTGACAGCATCCTGACAACCACTGAGTGAAGCCATCTTAAAGAAACTGTGTCCAGTTCTGGGCACCACAGTTCAAGAAGGACACTGACAAACTGGAATGTGTCCAGAGGAGGGCAACCAAAATGGTCAAAGGCCTGGAAACAATGCCTTATGAGGAACGGCTAAGGGAGCTGGGCATGTTTAGCCTGGAGAAGAGGAGGTTAAGGGGTGATATGATAGCCATGTTCAAATATATAAAAGGATGTCACATAGAGGAGGGAGAAAGGTTGTTTTCTGCTGCTCCAGAGAAACGGACATGGAGCAATGGATGCAAACTACAAGAAAGAAGATTCCACCTAAACATTAGGAAGAACTTCCTGACAGTAAGAGCTGTTCGACAGTGGAATTTGCTGCCAAGGAGTGTGGTGGAGTCTCCTCCTTTGGAGGTCTTTAAGCAGAGGCTTGACAACCATATGTCAGGAGTGCTCTGATGGTGTTTCCTGCTTGGCAGGGGGTTGGACTCGATGGCCCTTGTGGTCTCTTCCAACTCTATGATTCTATGAAACCCAAGATGGTGCTGTCCACAGAGAGGACATTCTAGGGAGAAGATGGAATTCTCCTAGATTCCACCCCATCCCATCAACTCTGCTGCGGACAGGTTTTTTTTTTTATTTTCCCATCCTCCTGTTTCCTTTGCACTCAGCCAGATTCCTTTATACAGCATCCAGCTTGCTTTCTGGAATGCCCTAAGTCATTAGGTATGCCTTTGCTCACCTATAGTCTTCTATCACCACTATCGCTCCTCGTGGCTGTTGCAGGAGAATTCTCACCATACGGAGACTCGTCTGCCGGCTTCTGTGTGAGCTGAGATATAATACACCATGGTGAGTGTTTTTCAAGAGGCAGTTACCTGCGGAATCAAAGTTAAATGTTGCAACAACTTTCTTTCTGCATCTGCCTAGCATTTCAGAGAGAGGTCCTCTGGGGAATGGCACGGCTGGGCTCCCTCCAAGCGTCACTGCTAATAAACATCTCCTTTTGCTGTCAGTTTTATGGATCAACGTTAAAATTGTTCCATTGGAAGCATTTTTAAAGTTCATTAATTAGGACGGGAGCTCTGCGGAGAATTCCTCCAACAGCCTCCAAAGGAACATATCTTCTGAATGCCTGAGCAGGAGAGAGAGGTGGGGGGGGGGAGAGAGGGGGGGGGAGAGAGAGAGACATGGTTATTGGGACATTACACAAATAAGAGTTTTTCTTCATCTTTTCCTGCTGTCACTGCTAATAGTCTTTCTTCAAAGTTACAAATGGCCTTTATGTCGCATTAACAGAAATGATGAAACAGCAACATTATCCTAATAGGACAGCGCTAAAATGCATGTTGTAATCTCTGGTTCCTGTAAACTCCACTCATTTGTTGTACAAGGGAAAGTGGAGACGTCAGTTATAAGTGTGTGTCTATAACGGTAAGGTGATTCTACCCTTTCAGATGAAAGCAGAAGCAATGTTTTCAGCAACGGTGATGTTTTTCGCATCCTAGAGCAAGTTTTAGAGAAAGGCTATCCAGGCTTCAAAGTTTGCAAGGGAAAACTGGCTGGGATGAGTGCCTATTGGTCAGGGCCCATGCCGTCATGAACATACCTCCTCATAACCCAATAGCTGTCTCTTGATGCGGTTTTCCCTCTGGCAAATTTTTTACTACCTCTTGGAAAAATTCAGATCTGCCAGGTAGATGAGTTGAAGGACGCAACCCCCCCCCCCCATTTTAGTGGCCATATAAAAGCCAGGAAAACACAGCCCCAAATCCTCTTTCTTACAGCCTCTCCTCTTTGTGACCTTTCTGCAGTATGTACAGACTGTTCCAGTGGAGCCCCAATTGAGAAGAGCGAGAAACAAGCAGATTTTCATTCATTTGTTCAAACGCCCATTCAATTCTGAAACTGAAAAGAGTGAAATGAATGCAGCTCATTGATTTTGTTATTCATTCGTTTTTTTCAATGGAATGTACGTCACTAAAAGGTACATGCTTGAAATGGAAATGTCTAAAAGAACCCCCTTGGATCTGTGTCATGGCAGCCACAGTCTCCTCCCTATCCCTGAACTGGCTTCACATCCATGGTTTGGGGTATATGTCTGCACCACCCCTCCCTCCATAAGTGTCTGCCAGAGAATTTCAACGGAGGAGGGTCATAGCTCAGAGACAAAGCATCTGCTCTTCATATAGACATGACTCCTGGCAGCAGCTGAAGTTGAAGACCACATTCAGAAAAACAATTTAGAAACAAACATGGATGCATCAAAATTGAGAAACCCTCTGGACCACCTCAAGCTTTTTACGTGTTTGCTTTCCTAGCACTGGTTAATATTACGTCTGCTCTCTAGGAACCTAGGAAGCTGGTGCTGGAGGAGACTCTTCAGAGTCCCATGGACTGCAAGAAGATCAAACGCATCCATTCTTAAGGAAATCAGCCCTGAATGCTCACTGGAAGGACAGATCCTGAAGCTGAGGCTCCCATACTTTGGCTACCTCATGATAAGAGAGGACTCCCTGGAAAAGACCCTGATGTTGGGAAAGATTGAGGGCACAAAGAGAAGGGGACGACAGAGGATGAGATGGTTGGACAGTGTTCTCAAAGCTACAAACATGAGTTTGACCAAACTGCGGGAGGCAGTGGAAGACAGGAGGGCCATGGGGTCACGAAGAGTTGGACATGACTAAACGACTAAACAACAACAACCTAGGAAGTTGGCCGATACTGAAATAGGTCATTGGTCCATGTGGCTCATTATTGTCTGCACCAGAGCTTCCCGTACTTTCCACCTTGGCGACACACTTTTTAGACGTGCATCATTTTGTGACATAGCAATTCAGTTTTGCTAGCAAACCAGAGGCTAAGCTAGCCCCTGGTAAGCATAATGCTGGTGGTGGTCAACAAAAGAGCTTCAAAGACTCTCTCAAGGCAATTCTAAGAAAATGTAGTATAGACACCGCCAATTGGGAAATGCTGGCCTGCGAGCGCTCCAGTTGGAGAACAGCCGTTACTGAAGGTGTCGTGGGCTTGGAAGACACTTGAACTCAGGACGCAAGGGAGAAACATGCTAAGAGGAAGGCATGCTTGGCAAATCCACACCGTGATCAACTCCCGCCCGGAAACCAATGTCCCCACTGTGGAAGGACGTGTGGATCGAGAATTGGCCTCCACAGTCACTTACGGACTCACTGTTAAAGCTGTGTTTATGGAAGACAAGCCAGTGTGATGTAGTGGTTAAGAGCAGTAGTCTCGTAATCTGGGGAACCGGGTTCGCGTCTCCGCTCCTCCACATGCAGCTGCTGGGTGACCTTGGGCCAGTCACACTTCTTTCAAGTCTCTCAGCCTCACTCACCTCACAGAGTGTTTGTTGTGGGGGAGGAAGGGAAAGGAAAATGTTAGCCGCTTTGAGACTCCTTAAAGGGAGTGAAAGGTGGGATATCAAATCCAAACTCTTCTTCTTCTTCTTCTTCTTACTTGGCCGCGAGGAATCGCCAAAGAAAGAAGAAGAAACTTGCCTCTTTCCAGCCCCAGAAGGAGCAGAGGGAGCGTTTGTGCGACACACCTACACACGCTGGAAAGCTCTGGTCGACACTGACTGGCAGCAGCTCAGCAGGGTTTCAGACTAGGGTCTCTCCTTGCCCTTCCTGGAGGTCCACTTGGGGACTGAACTCTGGGAACTCCTGAATAAAAAGCAGGTCTTCTACCACTGAATTAGGGTCCTCCCTTCTCAACATCTTGTTTTACTGAGACGGTTGGGAGAGTGGGATTGTGTCCCCTTATTGACTACTTCTCCTCCTCCTAATCCAATAATAATAATAATAATAATAATAATAATAATAATAATATTTTTGCAATTTTTATTCTTCCCTGTTGCATTGCGTATTGCATTTACCTAGACGTAAGAGGAAGAGGGGAAAATGGAGAGGGCATGCT
This sequence comes from Podarcis liolepis, assembly GCF_965112155.1. NCBI lineage: Eukaryota > Metazoa > Chordata > Lepidosauria > Squamata > Lacertidae > Podarcis > Podarcis liolepis. The sequence continues at coordinate 4,214,144 of NC_139560.1, read as the reverse complement.
CCAAGGATGCATAGTTATACAGTGGTACCTCAGGATGCGAACGGGATCCGTTCCGGAGCCCCGTTCGCATCCTGAATGGAACATAAGACACGATAGCGCACATGCGCATGCATGGGTCGCGTTTCGCTGCTCCCGTGCATGTGTGTGAAATCATTTTGAGCATCTGTGCATGCACGAGTGGCGAAACCCAGAAATAACACGCTCTGTTACTTCCGGGTTGCCGCGGAGTGCAACTCGAACGTGCTCAACCCGAAGCACATTCAACTCGAGGTATGACTGTAATAATAATAATTTACTCTATTATTTATACCCCTCCCATCTGGCTAGGCTTCCCCAGCCACTCTGGGCAGCTTCCAACAAAATATTAAAATACAGTAGTCCATCAAACATTAAAAGCTTCCCTAAACAAGGCTGCCTTCAGATGTCTTCTTAAAGTCTGGTAGTTGTTCTTCTCTTTGACATCTGGTGGAAGGGTGTTCCACAGGGCAGGTGCCACTACTGAGAAGGCCCTCTGCCTGGTTCCCTGTAACTTGGCTTCTTGCAGCCAGGGAACCACCAGAAGGCTCTCGGCACTGGACCTCAGGGTCCAGGCAGAACATTTTTATGAACAACCCAAATAATTAACATTATTAACAACCCAAAATTGCAGTAGCAAGATTTTACACCATGATATCTACAAAGCAAGTGTTTGTTGGCATCCGTCTGTCTCGAGAGACAATGGAATCTGGACGGAATCTGAAACTATGCATCAACTATTTTGTTTTCTGTTTTTAAAACATCAACTTACATTTACACTTTTAAAGACTGCTCTGGAAACTGACAGCTGACATGTAGTTGAAACTCAAAGCCAGTGTTATCCAACAGATAATGCTAGCTGGATAAATGTCTGTTAGCAGTGGCTTAGATGAGAGCTGAACAGTATGTTAGCAGAAATCTCCAGTGTGGCAAATAACTAGTATTTGTCGAGGCAACAGCTGGGTGAATTTCATTGTCATTTTCAGATCTGTGGCAGGAAGCCATGTGTTTGGCATGGCAGAATGTTGCCATCAGCAGGCTGATAAGCAGTGGGCAGCGTCAGGTCTGAATAAGATGGTCAACTACCCAATCAACCTCTGAGACGGTGCTTTTACTGGTTTGGTATCTCAACATCAGCACATGGCAATGTCTGGTCTCAAGGCCTCCTAAAGATCCTCACCCTCATTTTTGCAGACTCAGGTGCTGAACAGGGGGCAGAATCAAGCCAGTCCACTTTTTTTTCTCCCACTGGGTTGGCAATCCTAAACCTGAACTGGAGATGATTCAAAATCCTACATGGTGAAGAGACACTCAAGCAATCTTAAAGTACGGTTACCAGACATCCCCGTTTCTCAGGTACAGTCCCCGGATTTACAAATCTGTCCCCGGACAAAATCCGTCCCCGGAATGTCCCCGGATTTCATTTAATGTCCCCGGATTTCAATTTTAAGTGTTGTAGATTTATTAGTAGGTAATGAATGTTGCGTGATTGGTTCAACGGCACAAGACACATCATATGGGGACTTCCAGCGAGGCAAAATGGCGGGCGCCATGGCAGCTCCTGAAGCCATCCAGAGCCAACTGTGTTACCAGGCTGGCTCCGGGCTGCTGAGACTGTTGCTGCCGCCGCCACAGCCAAGGGGGAACCAGGAACGCCTTGCGCATCAACTGGGGGAACCGCTGACCCCCACCCTATGACCCAAATTGAGCTGGGTGCAAGAGAGCCCAGCCGACTGGCCAACTGCCCAGTGGTGCTCCAGGGCCAGGAAAACCCTGAAGCCGACGCAGGGACAAGGAGGAGAGGAGAAGGAGAAGGAAGAGAGAGAAGGAAGAAGGAGAAAAAAAGAGGGGAGCCCCGACCGTGCCGAGCTGAGGAGGAAAGGTAGGAGAGCAACGGGAGGGGAAGGACATGTGGCCAAGCCCAGGCCTGGCCCGAGCTTACTCCATGGCGGCTAGCGCTCCAAGAGAGCAGGCCAGGGCCCTGAGGAAGGCCACGTGAGAGAGGAGACCACAGAAGAGAAGATATCACTTCTTTTTAAATAATAATAATAACTTTTTTCCTCCTTTCAAAAAAAGAAGTGTCCCCGGATTCTTTGAAAAAAATCTGGTAACCTTATCTTACAGTAAATCCATCACTGTCTCCCAGCCTAATCTATCTCATTGCATTGCCATGTATTTGAATGTTGGAAGATTCACAACAGGTCAAAGAATGTTCTTCACACACTGCATAGTTAGACTATGGAACTCCCTGCCACAGGATAGCCATCAACTTGGACGGCTTTAAAAGAGGATTAGACAGTTTCATGGAGGAGAGGACTATCAGTGGCTACTGGCTATGGTGGCAGTGCTCTGCCTCGGTTTTGCCGGCACTCAGTTGTCAATCACTTCCACCCTGTTGTGTGGCATTGCATGCTGATCTATCCCATTTTGTGCATTCTGTGTGCACTTTAAAAATAAAATACACACACTCCTTTTTGCATAAAATGCACACTTTCATTGCATTCACCAGTGAAACATGCATTTTGCGCCTATCCTTTACTTAAAATCTGCATTTCTACGCTCCCTTTTTGCACACCAAAAAAGGCGCTGCAAAAATCCAAGAGTTGTGTACCAATGTACAAGCAGGCTTGGGAATGTCAGACCTGGTTGGCTCACTGTGAAAAGACCCAATGAGTTCCTTCCCACCCCTAGCACAGGGAAGAACAAAACCTCCTTCTTTTAAAGCACGGAACAGTGTGTCCCGTCAGGTACATCACAAAGGACAATATCTGATAAGACCTGCAAACATAAAAGATCTTTCATGGCTGCGCAACACTGCCACCTAGTGGGTTCTCTGAGTACCACAGCCTTCCATGAAATAAATGCTTTAGGACAGGGGTCTGCAACCCGCGGCTCCGGAGCCGCATGTGGCTCTTTTACACCTTTGCCGCGGCTCCGGGGTGGATACTAGCGAGGGGAGGAGGCGCATTGTGCGCCCCGACACTCGCCACTGTGGCGGGCGCTGTACTGGCTGTGACGTCGCATGGGGGCGGTGCGTGCGTTAGTTACGCACCGTCCCGATGTCACCTTCCCGCCTGCTGTCAGATCGCGGCTCCGGAGATATATTTGTTTTAAATGTCGCAATGGTTTTGCGGCTCCCAGTTTTTTTTCCCCTTCAGAAACGGGTCCAAGTGGCTCTTTTTGTCTTAAAGGTTGCAGACCCCTGCTTTAGGAAAACAGGAACATTTGAATCTGCTGTATACAGAGTCAGACCATTGGAGGATCTAGGGTTTTATACAGGGGACATTTCCAGCCCTACCTGGAGATTTAAAATGGGACCTTCTTTATGCAAGGCAAATGCTCTGCCAATGAGATATGGCAAATTCCATATTAAATTCCTAGGAGTTTATCTCAGTGAAGACCTTACTTGGAAAATCAATATAACCCAGGTGGTTAAGAAAGCCCAACAGAGACTCCATCTCCTCAGAGTATTGCGGAAGAACGATGTCAATCAACATTTGATGATCTCCTTCTACCGGTCCACAATAAAAAGTGTCCTTTCATACTGCATCACGGTGTGGGACGCTGGTTTGACAATCAACTGCTAGGAACTGCCTACAGAGGGTGGTGAATACAGCACAAGATATTATGGGCTGTCCCGTGAATCCACTGGATGAAATAGCGGAAGAACGTTGCCTCAGGAGAGAGAGGAAAATTCTCAGAGATGATTCACACCCTGGCCGGCACTTTCTTGATCTCCTGCCCTCGGGCAGAAGATATAGAAGCATGATTAGTCTCACCAACAGGGTAAAGAACAGCTTCTATCCTGGGCTGTTAGGCGGATGAATGAAAAGACAACAACAGGGCAACTGACTTTCGAGTTTGGTGTGTGTGCGTCAGTAAACGAGGGGAATTAAGACTAAGAGAGCTGAGTGGGGGTGCTTGTGTAATCTCACTGTATACAAGTTGTACAAGTGACAATAAAGTATTTCAATTTCAATTTCAAAATTTCAATATATGGCCAATTACTAGGCAAAAACTAGCAAAAGTAACCTGCAGGATCCAAAATCAGGAGGAAACAAAATTCCAAAGAGAAGGGAGTAAATTTATGGATTACATAAATAATAATTGTAGAAATCTGAAGACTCTGGCAGGACTGAAAGAAATCTTACGACGTAGACAGGACTGGATATAATAAGAAACTGTGGAAATGGAACTGAATAAAGAAAACCTATTGGAGGGAGGGAGGGAAGTCAATGCTCGGGAGAGTGTTGGGAAAGAATGTGGGTAAATGACTGTTGAATTTTATTGTATTTTGTTTGTCTGTATTAAATGAAAAACTAATAAAAAGCAAAAACAACAACAACAAGCAGAGTGGCACCCAGGGCGTCCCGCCCCCTCCGCCCCCCTCCCCACACTACTGGTTGGATCCTCTGACGCCTGACACCAATATTGTCAACACTGATTGGCAGCAGCCTTTCAGGGTCTCAGGTTATTTTCCCCAGCCTTTACCTGGAGACACCAGGGATTGAACCCCAGTCCATCTGCAGGCAAGGCAAGCACTTTGGAGAAGACTACCACTGGCTGCTGGAGGAGACTCTTGAGAGTCCCATGGACTACAAGAAGATCAAACCTTTCCATTCTGAAGGAAATCAGCCCTGAGTGCTCACTGGAAGGACAGATTGTGAAGCTGAGGCTCCAATACTTTGGCCAGTGTGGTGTAGTGGTTAAGAGCAGTAGTCTCGTAATCTGGGAAACCGGGTTCGCGTCTCCGCTCCTCCACATGCAGCTGCTGGGTGACCTTGGGCCAGTCACACTTCTCTGAAGTCTCTCAGCCCCACTCACCTCACAGAGTGTTTGTTGTGGGGGAGGAAGGGAAAGGAGAATGTTAGCCACTTTGAGACTCCCTAGGGTAGTGATAAAGCGGGATATCAAATCCAAACTCCTCCTCCTCCACCCCCTCATGAGAAGAGAAGACTCCCTGGAAAAGACCCTGATGTTGGGGAAGATGGAGGGCACAAGGAGAAGGGGACGACAGAGGACGAGATGGTTGGACAGTGTTCTCAAAGCTACCAGCATGAGTTTGACCAAAGTGCGGGAAGCAGTGGAAGACAGAAGTGCCTGGCATGCTCTGGTCCATGGGGTTACGAAGAGTCGGACATGACTAAATGACTAAAGAACAACAAAACCACTGGCTGCTAGCCACAATGGTGATTTTCTCCCTCCACTGGCAGAGGATTTGTCTCTGAATGCCAGAGTGTTGTCTCTGAATGCCAGCTGATGGGCAGAGTGCTGTTGTGCTCAGGTTATGGGCTACCCTTAAGCATCTGGTTGGCCACTGTTAGGACATCATGCTGGTCTAGATGGGGCATTGGCGGGATCCAGCAGGCTCTTCTTATCTTCATGCAAATGCTAAAGGGAAGTAGAGTATCTGCTTTGGATGCATCAGGTACCGAATTCATCTCTGGCATCCGCAGGTTGGCCTGGAGTATTCTGCTGTCTGAAATCCTGGAGAGGTGTTGATAGCAACTGTGGACAATACTGAGCTTGTTGGGCCAATGATGTGACCATATATGAAGCAGCTTCCTTTGTTTATGGCTTCATGGTTCATATATAGAAAATCACATTTTTTTTATCAAAGGCAGGATGCCTCTAAATGCTGGGAAATGCTGGTGGGCAGAGTTCTGTTGCACTCTTCTGTTTCTTGTCTTCTCCTTATTTGCTTGAATGATTGGGACGCATCTATCCTGTGAGATTCCTTGGGGGCAAGTTTGAGTGGACCAGGGAGTCCAGTCCAAGGTCGAAGTTGCTGTATGGAGGCAGTCTGAAGAAGTTGAAGCTGGATGCAGGGCAGGTAGTCAGGTGAGGTCAGGAGCTCCAGCAGGGAAGCAGGACAGGGTTCAGGCAGGAACTGTCAACAAACAAAGTTTCTCCCACAACCTGGGACTGGGCTGTCCGGCTTTTATCTGCCCCGGGGCACAGGGTGGCCCCGATCCACAGGTGACTCACCTCTCCTGGCCTGGAGGCAAGCACTCCTCCTGCGGGAACTCAGTTCCCTCCGCCTCTCTGCCCTGATCCTCTGCAGCTCAACAGAGGCTGGAGGGTTACTGGACCCAGAGGCAACCTCACCTTCCCCTGACGGGGCTGAGAGTGGAGCACCTGCAGGCAATGGGTCCTCCATCACCTCAGGAGCCAGAGCAGACTCAGCTGGTGCCTGCACCTGAGGATCCAGCACAGGTGAGGACCCTTCAGGCTCATGCCCCAGCCCCGGCTCAGCTGGTTCTGGAGGCAGGGAATCCTGTGCAGGCTGGGATCCCTCAGGTTCAGCATCTGAATCCGAACCCCAGGCCATCACACTTCCCCTCTTCTTCTCTCCTCTCCCTTCTTCGCCTCTCCTCCCCTCTTTTCTCTTCTCTTCTCTCCTTTCCCCTCTCCTCTGCTCCTCTCTCTTCCCCTCTTCTTAGCATCCCAGTTCATGGCAGTCTGAAGGCACATGGGGTCACCTCCTTGCTGAAGCTAGGCAGGCCTGGGTAGGGGCATTGCCTGGATGAGTGCTGTCTTGGGTTCCACTGTGGAGGAAAGACACAACAAGAACATTCAAGGTTGTGTAGTGGAATATAATTTCTGTAAAACTCATTATCAGCAAGGCCAGTGTGGTGTATGCAAGTGTGTGGCTTGACTGCAAAACTGGCCAGAACCATTTAAGCAGCAACCTAATGGCTGAATGTTACAGTGAAAAACAACTCCCACCTGCCACTAGCCTGTGGATCTCAGGAGGTCCCCAAGAACCCCCTGCACTGCAGGGGTTAGACTAGATGACCTTTGGGATCCCTTTCAACTCTATGATTTCTAACAGAATGTAGCTTGGGGGGAAATCCTCACCCCTAGTTTAAATTTTAGGTGTTTTCACCTATACTCTCCAAATGTCTTGCCTTATTACTTTTACACTTTCAGAAAATTTATTAAAAATCTTGTCATGCCAAGAAATGTATTAATAATATTCAATTTTTAAAAAAAATCAATGTTTCAATAAAGCAATCTAATATATAAACCTATAATGCCATGCAATTGCAATGCAATTAAATTATTTTTGTGAGTTCCTACACACCTCCTTTCTAACATCCATTAATCTGATCCAATTAATATTAGCTTAGAGTGGGATGTTTTTGTAATATTTGTCTGACTCAAGAAGATTGTTTTTGCTGATTTGACTCCACGCTTAATTTCTGAGAATTTAAGATAAAACACAATGAGGGATGGATCAAATCAGACAGAGCTAAACGTCTGATTTGGTTTTATTTTGCTTCTCGCTGCCTTTCAGAGAAGCTGGCAATTTTTCTCTGATGGGAACTGTCAAAGTGGTTTGCCTACTTAAAGAAGGTGGAAAATAGAGGGTGTGTGTGTGTGTGTGTGTGTGTGTGTGAGAGAGAGAGAGAGAGAGAGAGAGAGAGAGAGAGAAAAGAAGAAGAAGAAGAAGAAGAAGAAGAAGAAGAAGAAGAAGAAGAAGAAGAAGAAGAAGAAGAAGAAGAAGAAGAAGAAGAGAAACATCAGTATAGTGGCACCTTGGTTCTCTGTGCTGGGCCCGGGGGTAACCCATGAAACACGATCCAGGACCGGACCAGAATCCAAAGGTTCCGCTAGGAGTCAGTCCGGCAGGGCCAAGGCAGGACACGAGGCAGGAAACCAGACATGGACAGGTACAGGATCTAGCATACAGCAATGTTGCTCCCGCAACCTGGGGCAGGGTCCGACAGCCTTTTATCTTTGTTGGGGTAACGGCTGGTCCTGATCCCCCAGCGACTCACCTCCCTGTCTTGTCCGAAGGTGAGCACTCCTCCTGCGAGTACTCAGGTCTCTCCTTCTCTCAGACCTCAGTCTCTGCAGCTCGGGAGACGTCTGTGGGTTACTAGACCCAGAGGCCACCGCAGCCTCTCCTGACCAAACCGGTAGTGGAGCAACTGTGAGTGATGGCTCAGCTGGAGGCAACAAGGTAATCCCCACATCTGGAGCCAGGGCAGGATCAGGGCCCTGACTTGGCCCAGCTGGTGGTTGCTGCAGGGGAATCTGTGCAGACTGGGACTCTTCAGGATCAGGCCCCAGACGTGGTTCAGATGATGCTTGAGGCAAAGGATCCTGTGCAGACTGAGACTCCTCCGGTTCCGAGTCCAAGCCCGAGTCCCAGGCCATCACATTCTCAAACATAATCTGTTCCAGAAGTCTGTTCCAAAACCAAAGTGTTTGCACTCTTTCCTATAGAATATAATGCTAAATGGATTAATCCATTCCAGACTTTTAAAAACAACCCCTAAAATAGCATTTGAACATGGATTTTGCTATCTAACGAGACCATTGATCCATAAAATGAAAGCATTAATCCATGTACTGTACTATAAAATAAATAAGACAATATTGTAGATGACAAAAATTAAAATTATTACCTTTTTCTTATCTGCACTGATGATAGTCATTGTTTGAATGGGGGGCTTTTATCCATTTCCTCAGTCACAGAATCAATCAATCGGTAGCTGAACTGGGTTCCACACAGTCACAAAAACAAATGAACCGAAAAAGCCTCAGAAACAAAAACGCAAAATAAATAGCAAAAACAAAAGCGCCAAACTTAATCCGTTCCGGAAATCTGTTGGACTTCTGAAATGTTCGAAAACCAAGGCGCAGCTTCTGATTGGTGCAGGTGCCCCAGAAACAATAACCAATAGCCTCATCGGACATTTGGGTTCTGAAAAATGTTCAAAAACCAGAACACTTACTTCTGGGTTTTTGGAGTTTGGGAACCAAGGCGTTTGAGTACCAAGGCGTTTGAGAACCAAGGTACCACTGAACCTGCAAACAAGAAATCTGTATCAACAGGCTTGTGAAAAGTGAATTTAATGCTAGGGATCATTAAGAAAGGGATTGTAATACTATCATAATTCCCTGGTAATGCAAAAAGCTATGGTTTTCCCAGTAGTGATGTATGGAAGTGAAAGCTGGACCATAAAGAAGGCTGATCGCCGAAGAATTGATGCTTTTGAATTATGGTGCTGGAGGAGACTCTTGTGGGTCCCATGGACTCCAAGAAGATCAAACCTATCCATTCTGAAGGAAATCAGCCCTGAGTGCTCACTGGAAGGACATATCCTGAAGCTGAGGCTCCAGTACTTTGGCCACCTCATGAGAAGAGAAGACTCCCTGGAAAAGACCCTGATGTTGGGAAAGATGGAGGGCACAAGGAGAAGGGGACGACAGAGGACGAGGTGGTGGGACAGTGTTCTCGAAGCTACCAGCATGAGTTTGACCAAACTGCGGGAGGCAGTGGAAGACAGAAGTGCCTGGCGTGCTCTGGTCCATGGGGTCACAAAGAGTTGGACACGACTAAACAACTAAACAACAATGCAACCACGGCCAGCCCTTCCATGAGGCAGAGTGAGGTTGTGGCCTCAGGCAGCAGATACTGAGGGGCAGGGAGTAGACAGAGCTGTATGTGGCTTTTCTCAGCCACCTAAGCTGAGGTGTAGCTGAGGGGGCGCAATGCAGGCACCCCCACACAGGGAATCCCATCCTCTCTGCCACTGAGGGGTTTTGGCCCCCAGAGCCTGGCCTGGCCTTCTCACCATGCCCCTAGCCCCCTTGCCGAATGGCCGCTTGGCCAGCATTGGGGAGATGTTCCTGTCAAGGGCCATGGTGGCCAGTCAGGTTTACACCTGTGTGAGCAGATGGAGAGGCAGCGCAGTGCAGCCCCAGGAACCCTCTGTGCAGGGACGGAGGAAGGGGAGTGTCCTGGGTGCGGTCACCCTGGGTATCACTGTTGGGATATTCCGTTCCACCTTAAGAACAGACGTGTGGAATTGCTGTATGTCACATGTCTGTTTACATTCCAGCACAGCTTGCTGGGAACTTTGTGTATAGCTTTTGCTTTAGCTGTCTTGCTTTGGACACGAAGGAGATCAGACCTGTTTCTTTTTGTCCTGATGTATGCTGAATAGCATACATCATGCTATGTATCATGCTATGTATGAAAAGTCATGCTGGCCACATGACCCGGAAGCTGTATGCCGGTTCCCTCAGCCAATAAAGCAAGATGAGCACCGCAACCCGGGCACGACTGGACCTAATGGTCAGGGGTCCCTTTACCTTTACCTATGCTGAATAAACTGCCTGTAAATATGCTCACAGGGACACAGGTGGCTCTGTGGGTTAAACCACTGAGCCTAGGGCTTGCTGATCAGAAGGTCAGCGGTTCAAATCCCCGCGATGGGATGAGCTTCCATTGCTCGGTCCCTGCTCCTGCCAACCTAGCAATTTGAAAGCGCATCAAAGTCCAAGTGGATAAATAGGTCCCGCTCTGGCAGGAAGGTAAATGGCGTTTCCGTGCGCTGCTCTGGTTCGCCAGAAGCAGCTTAGTGATGCTGGCCACATGACCCGGAAGCTGTACGCCGGCTCCCTCGGCCAATAAAGCGAGATGAGCACCGCACCCCCAGAGTCTGCCATGACTGGACCTAATGGCCAGGGGTCCCTTTACCTTTACCTTTAAATATGCTCACACAGCCTTTCCTGCTACTTCTGTTGCAAAGCATTTAATCTGCTGAGTAGCATGCCCTAGCTTCTGAAGCGCAGGCCGCAGATTCATGCAGCACCAAGGACTGGAATTCGCCCGGCACACCGGCCAGTGGGCTGGAGCCAGCTGGGGGCTTGCCAAATGCCCCCGTTTCCTTGGTTGCATGCCAACAGTCACCACTGAGGGGGGTGACAAAATGTCGGGCAGCACTCACCGCGGGGCTTGCAGCGTGCCCGAGCCATGCTTCTTTCCTGGGAGAGACGCAGTGGCTGGGGCGCACTCAGACTCTGTGCTGCTCAAACGGTCTGCCCGCTGTCTCCCCCCCCCCAAGCTGTAGGGTGGCTGAGTGGGAGGAGGCAGGCAGATTCCAGAGGCCCTACAGTGTGCCCTGCCCCTATGGGAAGCTCGGCTTGTCCCTAGGTGTGCCGCCCCAGGCGTCCGAGCGGCTTCCTCCGCCGCAGCCTTTGTGCCCCATGCCTGCCCAGTGGTGCCGGCAGTGAGGGCTGGGCTGGCGCAGCAGGTTATGTTCACCCTCCATGTCCAGTCCCTATTCCCACCTGGACGCCCACGCCCAAGGCACCAACAAAGGATGCAAAGCCACTGACCTAAGCTATACACCAAGGGTAGGCAAATTAAGGCCCGGGGGCTAGATCCGGCCAAATCGCCTTCTCAATCCGGCCCGCGGACGGTCCAGGAATCAGCGTGTTTTTACATGAGTAAAGGTAAAGGGGACCCCTGACCATTAGGTCCAGTCATGGCCGGCTCTGGGGTTGTGGCGCTCATCTCACTTTATTGGCCGAGGGAGCCGGCGTTCAGCTTCCGGGTCATGTGGCCAGCATGACTAAGCCGCTTCTGGTGAACGAGAGCAGCACACAGAAACATTGTTTACCTTCCTGCCAGAGCGGTACCTACTTATCTACTTGCACTTTGAGGTGCTTTCGAACTGCTAGGTGGGCAGGAGCAGGGATTAAGCAACGGGAGCTCACCCCGTCGCGGGGATTCGAACCGCCAACCTTCTGATCAGCAAGTCCTAGGCTCTGTGGTTTAACCCACAGCGCCACCCGCGTCCCTTTTTACATGAGTAGAATGTGTCCTTTTATTTAAAATGCACCTCTGGGTCATTTGTGGGGCATAGGAATTCATTCATTTCCCGCCCCCCCCCCCGCCCCAAAATAAAGTCTGCCCCCCCACAAGGTCTGAGGGACAGTGGACCGGCCCCCTGCTGAAAAAGTTTGCTGCCCCCTGCTGTACACCATACAATTGAAGCACTATGATAACGCTTTAAGCAGCCATGGCTACCCTCAGGAAATTTAGGAGCTGTAGTTTCTTAAAGGTGCCAAGAGTTGTTACGAGTCGACCTCCTAATCCTCTCCCAGAGTGGTTTTAACAATCAGTTCCTCTTCCTGGGGAACTCTGGGAAATGTAAATCTGGGAGGGAAGCAGAGACTCTCCTACACCCAGCTCGTAACACCCTTAATGAACTTCTGGGCCTCATCAATAGGAGTATAGCATCTAGATCAAGGGAAGTAATAGTGCCACTGTATTCTGCTCTGGTCAGACCTCACCTGGAGTACTGTGTCCAGTTCTGGGCACCACAGTTCAAGAAGGACACTGACAAACTGGAACGTGTCCAGAGGAGGGCAACCAAAATGGTCAAAGGCCTGGAAACGATGCCTTATGAGGAACGGCTAAGGGAGCTAGGCATGTTTAGCCTGGAGAAGAGGAGGTTAAGGGGTGATATGATAGCCATGTTCAAATATATAAAAGGATGTCACATAGAGGAGGGAGAAAGGTTGTTTTCTGCTGCTCCAGAGAAGAGGACACGGAACAATGGATCCAAACTACAAGAAAGAAGATTCCACCTAAACATTAGGAAGAACTTCCTGACAGTAAGAGCTGTTCGACAGTGGAATTTGCTGCCAAGGAGTGTGGTGGAGTCTCCTACTTTGGAGGTCTTTAAGCAGAGGCTTGACAACCATATGTCAGGAGTGCTCGGATGGTGTTTCCTGCTTGGCAGGGGGTTGGACTTGATGGCCCTTGTGGTCTCTTCCAACTCTAAGATTCTATGATTCTATGAACTACAGTTCCCAGAATTATTTGGGGAAAACCACAAACATTTGAAACAGTATGATAGCTCTTCATATGTATGGTGTTCAAATGGGACCATTGTCTCCTGCCCACTGGTATGCTGGAGGGATTTTAATCTTCTGACGTCCTTAAGATGTTGTGCTGGTCTGAGGATATTTCTGCCGCCTCCTCAGATCGAACCCCAGTGACTACTGAATTGTGTGAGCAATAACGCAAGATAAAAATAAATTGCAATTCCCTTTCCTATCCAATGCGAAAATCAAATCTGCAATATAGGCGGCGATGATAACTAAAATCCTCCTTTTATGAGCTAGAACTCTGAGCCCGGCTCATTGAATGGGGGAGTGAGGCATCTTTGGGTATAACTCACATCCCGACATAATTATAGAGACAGGCATGTATTTGGCTCAGTAACAGCTGCTAACAAGTTTTGTAGTCTCATTTTATTGTTTATGAGCATTCAATGTGGTTATACATATTCATCAGGGATCTCTTTTTTTTGCACGAGATATTTCGGGGTAAAAAAAGGCTGGGTAGAAGGAACTGAGAGGAGAAATGATTTGGCCTGCTTAGATGAAGATGCAGCTCCAGATTCAATAACTAGACTTGAAATTGGATGCATCGTACTGACCAGAGGGTGACTATACCATGATTGAAATGTTTAGAAACCCATGAGGCAGGTGTGACTGAGTGGTTGCGCTCTGCAAAGTTTTAGTAGAGAGCAAAATGCATCCATTCCATGCCATCTGGAGCGAGACTGCAGCTTGCAGACTTCATTCCAGGCTAAGAGGTCTTTGCACATGCTCAGTTTGATGCACGTGAAGTCGAAAGGGCCACAGAAACATAGATACGATACAATACGATACGATAATCTCTATTGCCATCTCCACAGGGGCAGAGTTGTTTCTCAGTTGGAATTTTTGTATCTGCCCTCAAGTATGGCAGAGGGCATCACATCCCATCTGGCCAGTGTGAAGACACGTCTGTATTTTGGGATAGTTAGTTTATACAAATATGGTGCCAGGGAATCAAACTGAGAAGGGGGGGGGGAGGCATATCAAGGACAGTGTTTCTTTATAATGGCCAGATTGTTCTGTTGCTCTGTCCTTCAAACGCTGTCCAATTAGCCTTTTTGCTTTAATAAAGCCCATTGTGAGAAGCTGATGTGGGTGGAGTCCGCAGGAGAGGAATTTTTGGTGCACAATTTTAGACCACGCACTTTAATGGGGGTCTTGTGTCATTAAGGGCAGTAGACCGGGTGGATTTAGATTTAGACGGAGCCAATAATTAAGAGTTCTTTGCCAGGACTGAGCTTCTACAGAGGGAAGACTTGCCTCCAGTCGTAATGCTGTATTTGGGACACAAGGTGATACAGAAAAAATCTGCCTTAAAAATTTGGATTGGACAGTTTCAAGAATGCTACAATGATTACCCGTCCAAAATATATGCAGATCTTGGACTCTTCCTTGGCATTTCCACCTTCTTTTATTTATTTTTTAAAAACTTTTCCTTCTTGGAACAGATTGCATGATCTCGCTTATTTTCCATTCCTTGGCATATATCTCCACGAGGAACTTCCATTCTGAGGACGATCTGATGCTTTGGTTGAACTCATGTCTTTTTTTTGCTGGTCATCTGTTACATCCATGCTTTGTTTCCACCAAATTCTGACTCCAAAGTTGCAACTTTCTCAAGGTCATTCGGTGACAGGAATTGCCTCTCCACTCAAGATCTGAGAACAGGCTCAGCAGGACGTCTCTTGTTCTCACTGAGGCGCAGCACAGACCTCTCGCAGGAGCTTTTGTACTGACAAAGAGTTCGCTATAAGCGAACAAGCTCTTTTGCACGTACAACAAGTGATGCAAATGAATAATGGGGCTTATGTTTCCATTTAGTACTCTCCTCGGCTGCATCAGAGATGCTGCTTTATAAACTCACAGAGCTGCGTTTGCTCATGCTTGCCCCCTTGCTATACTCACTGTTCAGCTCCCTCCAACTTTTTCCATTCGCCGCCCCTGCTTTTACCTTCTTTCTTTCTCCCTGCCCCCTTTTGCTTTCCTACCACAATGGGTGAGTCCATGCAGCCCGAGCCAGTGTGTGATGTCAATATGTCCAGATCCACATCAGGGTCTTCTCAATGCCTCGTTTCCCTCTGGGAATTCTGATTTTCTTATCCTAAATGGCTCTGCATTTTCACATAGATCTCTACATATGTCTCTAGAAAAATCTTGGCAGTGAAACTGTGTAATATGTTGCCTGTGGAGAACTGAAGAGCTCCAGTATGTGACTGTTTTGATTAAAACATAGTAGTAGATGGTGTTTTTGAAATGTTTAAAGCAATATTTAAGGGTTTTTAGAATAATAATAATAAAAGTAATAATAATAGTAATCCTATTTTGCTCTTCTGTAACACATATATAAGGATCAGAGCTCTTCAGAACTCTGCTGCCAGCCTTGTGCTTTAAAGCCTATCTGGCCCAGCACTGAAAAAGACAGTGTGGAACTGCCATATATATATATATATATATATATATATATATATATATGCATGTGCAAGAAAACATACCATTTGTCCTCCTCTTAGTTACTTTAAAGCAAGGAAGAGTAACAGATAAACACCCACCCTCTCCCTGAAAACATGATATGGATTGGAGAGGAATAATAGAATAACAGACCTGTGGATTTGGAAGGGGCAAATAATAATAATAATAATAATAATAATTTTAAAACCCCGCCCTCCCTGGCCAGAGCCGGACTCAGGGCGGCTAACACCAGTAAAATTATAATAAAAACATAATAGGGGAAAAAACCCAATTTAAAATACAGGTTACAATACAATTTAAAATGCAGCCTCATTTTAAAAGTACCCCATAGATCAAAACCATAAGGGGAGGGAAACGTAAGGGTCAGACTGAGTCCAAACCAAACGCCAGGTGGAACAGCTTTGTCTTGCAGGCCCTGTGGAAAGATGTCAAGTCCTGCAGGGCCCTGGTCTCTTGTGACAGAGCATTCCACCAAGTCGGGGCCAGTACTGAAAAGGCCCTGGCCCTAGTTGAGACCAATCTAACCACCTTGTGATCTCCAGAATGTTGTTATTTGTGAACCTTAAGGTCCTCCGCGGGGCATACCAGGAGAGGCGGTCCCGTAGGTACGAGGGTCCTAGGCCACATAGGGCTTTAAAGGTCAAAACCAGCACCTTAAACCTGACCCTGTATGTAATAATAATAGTAATAATAATAATAATAATTTATACCCCATCCATCTGGCTGGGCTTCCCCAGCCATTCTAGTCCATGGTTCCCTGCAATGCAGGAGTCACAGCTAAAGAATGTTCAACAAAGGTGCATCCAAGCTCTGCTTAAAAACCTCCAAGGAAGGTGAGCTGGTCACCTTCTGAAGCAATGCATTCCACTGTTGAACAGCTCTTACCATCAGAACGTTCTTCCTATTGTTTATTTAGAATCTCCTTTCTTGACACTATAATCCATTTGCATATTATACAGTGGTCTGGAAACGATGCCTTATGAGGAACGGCTAAGGGAGCTGGGCATGTTTAGCCTGGAGAAGAGGAGGTTAAGGGGTGATATGATAGCCATGTTCAAATCTATAAAAGGATGTCACATAGAGGAGGGAGAAAGGTTGTTTTCTGCTGCTCCAGAGAAGCGGACACGGAGCAATGGAGCCAAACTATAAGAAAGTAGATTCCACCTAAACATTAGGAAGAACTTCCTGACAGTAAGAGCTGTTCGACAGTGGAATTTGCTGCCAAGGAGTGTGGTGGAGTCTCCTACTTTGGAGGTCTTTAAGCAGAGGCTTGACAACCATATGTCAGGAGTGCTCTGATGGGGTTTCCTGCTTGGCAGGGGGTTGGACTCGATGGCCCTTGTGGTCTATTCCAACTCTATGATTCTATGATTCTATGATTCTATGGTACCTCTAGATACAAACGGGATCCGTTCCGGAGCTCCGTTCGCATCTAGAAGTAAACGTATCTAGTAATGGTACGTCTGCACACGCACGCGTCGCTTTTCACCGCTTCTGCGCATGCGCGTGACGTCATTTTGAACGTCTGTGCATGTGTAAGTGGTGAAACCCGGAAGTGACGCGCTACGTTACTTCTGGGTTGCCGCAGAGCGCAACTCGAACGCGCTCAGCTTGAAGCGTATTTAACCTGAGGTATGACTGTAATTTGAATCCTTTTTGCTTTACTCCCAAAAAACGAAATGAAACAAAAAGCCACCCTATACCTATTTCACTGCAATTTGGCGAACTTTTTTTACTCTGGAGAGTAAATTTTACCCACTTTGTCGAAAAAGGCTATAGCAGTTTCAGATTCTCCATTATAGTGAAAGGGGAACAAAGAGCTTTGATTTATACATATTTTTCAAATAATCTTTATTAGTTTTTCAATTAGATACCCCACATACACATATTGTATTACATTTTACATTTATACTTGCTCTTCAGAGCTGACTTCCCTCCTTCCTTCTTCTGGTTTTTTATATCACATATAATTTTATCTCATTATTTTCTTCCATTTTATATATTGTTATTCATTTTCCATATTTGTCCATAGTGTATCCATAAACAAATAAGTCCTCATGTTTATACAATTCTTGTTGTCTGTCTGTATTTATTTACCACTACTGTTAGTTATATTAGTTTCCTTATACATTTTGCTTGTTATTATTTTCATTATCCATCACTTTTCTTAATCTTTCCCATTATGAGGTTTGTTTCCAATTCTACTGGTTTTACTATTTCATCTTATCTTTCCTATATACAACATAAATTTTTCCCATTCTTTTTGAAATGTTTCATCGCCCTGTTGTCGAATTTCCCCTGTTAGTTTGGCTATTTCTGCATATTCCATTACCTTCTGTCACCATTCTTCTACTGTTGGTAGATTTATATAGGATGACTTGAACCACGAACCCTGACTTCCCAGTTCCTAATCTGGCCCTCTGGCCCTTGTGCCATTCTGTAACTCATAACTCATAGCGGTTGGAGGATGGATGGTGGCTAACAGATTGAGGTTGAATCCTGACATGACAGAGGAACTGTTTTTTGGGGAAAGGGGCGGGCTGGTGTGGGGGATTCCCTGGTCCTGAATGGGGCAACTATGCCCCTGAAGGACCAGGTGCACAGCCTGGGAGTCATCCTGGACTCAGAGCTGTCCATGGAGGCACAGGTCAATCTGTGTCCAGGACGGCTCTCTACCAGCTCCATCTGGTATGCAGGATGAGACCCTCCCTGCCCACAGACTGTCTCGCCAGAGTGGTGCATGCTCTGGTTATCTCCCGCTTGGACTATTGCAATGCACTCTATGTGGGGCTACCTTTGAAGGTGACCCAGAAACTGCAATTAATCCAGAATGCGGCAGCTAGACTGGTGACTGGGAGTGGCCGCCGGGACCACATAACACCGGTCCTGAGAGATCTGCATTGGCTCCCAGTACATTTCCGAGCACAATTCAAAGTGTTGGTGCTGACCTTTAAATCCCTAAATGGCCTCGGTCCTGTATACCTGAAGGAGTGTCTCCACCCTCATTGTTCAGCCTGGACACTGAGATCCAGCGCCGAGGGCCTTCTGGCGGTTCCCTCATTGCGAGAAGTGAGGTTACAGGGAACCAGGCAGAGGGCCTTCTCGGTAGTGGCGCCCACCCTGTGGAACACCCTCCCTTCAGATGTGAAGGAAATAAGCAGCTATCCTATCTTTAAAAGGCATCTGAAGGCAGCCCTGTTCAGGGAAATTTTTAATATTTAATGCTGTACTGTTTTTAACACTTGATTGGGAGCCGCCCAGAGTGGCTGGGGAAACTCAGCCAGATGGGTGGGGTATAAATAATAAATTTATTATTATTATTATTATTATTATTATTATTATTGACCGTTAAAAGACTTAGGTTCCATAATTAGTTAGTACGATGCTTGTGCTTTCGTTTCCTTTTTAAGATATCCATGCTTGTGCACTCCAGAAGTTAATTAATTATTGCATGAAGAATTAATAGCAGCAGCAATAACCTAGTAAATAAATAATAAGGGAAAAAAAAGAATAGAGGCGGAGAGGTGTTATCATCCATACAGTTGAAAAGGTTCTCTTTGGAAGTTTCTCGTTTATTTAAGATATTTATACACCTCTTAATTATTCACATTTCTAAGTGGTATACAACAAACCACATGGAGAACAAAACAACCAAAAATCATCAAACAGCCAAATGGAAACCTGAACACTACCTTCAAAGGACCCCAGGAATAAGAAAGTCTGTGTCGTACACCTGAAATTCAGTATAATCTGAGGTGGGAGTGTAGCGATCACACAGGGTCCCCGGATGTTTGACGGTCTATTGATCCCTGTGCCACCACTACATAGCTGTCATCTTACAGATTTGAAAATAAGGGTCCAGCAGCCTCGAAAATAAGGGCTCAGCAGCCAAAATAAGGGATTTTAGTCAACCAGCAGCCGAACGAAGCCTCAAGTGGTGGTTCCCACAGCGCAGCAACCTGGCAAAGGGGATGCAGCAAGGAAAACCACCGTCACCTCTCTGCTGGGAAGCGCTGAGCAAAGGCGAGTCCCCAGGCAATGCGTCTGATTTGATTGGCACAAGGCATGCAAGCTCCACCCCCAGTCGTTCTTAGACTACTTATTGGGTGAGCAACGCAGCCAAGCAACACAGTTGGAGCCTCCCTCCTCCCTGGCCGGCAGGGAGGGAGGGAGGGAGAGGAGCTGCTTCCTTTGAAACCCGGGAAATTTACGGGACATCATCAATACGGGACAGCAGCGGGACATGGCGCTGGGATAAGGGGATCTGTCCCACCAAATAAGGGATGCTTGACAGCTATGCAGCACTGTGATCACTTCCCCGCTGCCACCAACCCGTCTCTCTCGGGTACACACTGAGTCCAGACTGTTGTTAGCATTAAACCAAATAAACAAGTTTATTTTATAAGCATTAACAAGTTTATGGTTTCAGATCATTTTTCTTGTCAGTTTCTTAACCTTAGTTTCTTTACCGGCCTATACCTTCCTAATACCTTCTAACTGATTATCCTAACTGTTTAACTGACTCCTCTTCACAGATTCTCTCACTCTCTCACATCAAACTAGCCCAACCCACAGACTTATCCTCCCTCTCCCTTCTCTAACTCCAGACTGACTTCTTAACAACTCTAACTCTAATTCCTCCCCTTGGGTTCCTATTGGTTAATCATTTTATACTTAGTTAACCCTTTCCTTATGAACCCAGTATGATGTCACACACCTAGGAAGGCAAACACCACAGGGAGTTACACAGGCTTCAGCCCACAACACAGAATCCATGGTTCTACTACTTTATGAAACATGCCTTTGAGCAATTGGGGGTGGGGATTCACCAACAGAGACTCCCCGAAAGATCTCAGTGATAGGGCAGGGATATAAGGTGAAACTGAACTTCTTTTCTTTAGAATACATATTTTCCTTTTTAAAAAATTCACTTTTTTCCCACCTGTGTGCAATATACTACATTCTTCTGAGAGAACAAGAGACAAGTAGTTTAAAAAGTGCAATAACTGAAACTTCAGTTAAAGTCAGAGTAGGGGGGGAAAAAACACCTAAGAATTGTACGGGGAAACAGAGTATATTTATAAACTAATAAAGCACATGGGAGTGGGGTTTCGGAGGCTGCTCTTCTGATGAAATTGCAGGGTTTGGGATGCTTCGAAATGTCAATGGAGAAGACACACACTTAGATGCGCTGATTATCACAGGCAGCAAGAAAGCTTCCCGTCTCCCTAGTGACAGTAACCATGGAAGTACTTCTGTATAAAAAGCTTTTCAACACACTCATGCCCTGGTAGCTTTCCCTGGACATTCTGATAGGCTAGGGGGGCTGGAATATCTAAGTTACTGATAGTGTCCAGTATACCTCGGCCCAGTAGACCTGAAGGAGCGTCTCCACTCCCTGCGTTCTGCCTGGACACTGAGGTCCAGCTCCGAGGGTCTTCTGGCGGTTCCCTCCCTGCGAGAAGTGAGGTTGCAGGGAACCAGGCAGAGGGCCTTCTCGGTGGTGGTGCCCGCACTGCGGAATGCCCTCCCATCAGATGTCAAGGAAATAAGCAACTATCTGACTTTCAGAAGACACCTGAAAGCAGTCCTGTTTAGGGAAGTTTTTAAAGTTTGATGTTTTATTGTGTTTTAAATGTTATGTTGGAAGCCACCCAGAGTGACTAAGGGAACCTAGCCAGATGGGTGGGGTAATAATAATAATAATAATAATAATAATAATAATAATAATAATAATAATATATTATCCAAAGTCAAGACCAGTTCTGTTGTGCAGAGAGTTTTGTTTCCATTAGAAAGCTACTCATAATCGGGAGGACTTCTATCAAACTCCAGGCACGCCAACTCCATGGTGCTGAGGCGTCTTTGGCCCCCTCATTATTTGTGGGCAGGGGACCAAGACCCCTCAATAATAATAATAATAATTTATTATTTATACCCCGCCCATCTGGCTGGGCCTCCCCAGCCACTCTGGGCAGCCCCCAACAAAATATTAAAATACAGTAATGCATCAAACATTAAAATCTTCCCTAAACCGGGCTGCCTTCAGATGTCTTCTAAAAGCCTGGTAGTTGTTGTTCTCTTTGACATCTGGTGGGAGGGCGTTCCACAGGGCGGGTGCCACTGCCGAGAAGGCCCTGTGTCTGGTTCCCTGCAACCTCACTTCTCGCAGTGAAGGAACCACCAGAAGGCCCTCGGCGCTGGACCTCAGTGTCCGGGCAGAACGATGGGGGTGGAGACGCTCCTTCAGGTATGCTGGACCAAGGCCATTTAGGGCTTTAAAGGTCAGCACCAAGACTTTGAATTGTGCTCAGAAACGTACTGGGAGCCAGTGTAGGTCTTGTTTAGGGAAGCTTTTAATGTTTGATGTATTACAGTATTTTAATTTTTTTTGGGAAGCCGCCCAGAGTGGCTGGGGAAGCCCAGCCAGATGGGCGGGGTATAAATAATAAATTATTATTATTATTATTATTATTATTATTATTATTATTATTATTATTATTCAAGACCTGTGTTATATGGTCTCAGCGGCCGCCCCCAGTCACCAGTCTCACTGCCACTCCATGTCAGAGTTCACCATGGCATATTCCTTTGACATCACTGGCACACTTTCCCGATCATCAAAGGGATGCACAGAGCAAAGTTCGGACTTCCCAATGGTCGGCCTCCTCCAGTCATTTGCATGAACCCACTTCATCCCACATACGAAACACACATGATCTTGAACACTTGTGATGTGTGAACAGACATCAAGTCATGCACACATGGTGGGGCGTCTCAGTGTTGGGCACATTTTGGAGCCTCTGCCAAACTCCAAGCTGGAACCAGTAAATGAAGAAAGACAGGGGGAGAGAGATGTTTTCATCTGCTAACCATGCAAAACTTCCATACCCCTCCAAAACCTCAAGTCTCTCCCTCTCTCTCTCTCTCTCTCTCTCTCTCTCACACACACACACACACTTAGTTGTTGAAAGTTGCAACACACAGAGAAGCCACCTGCCATTTCTCCTCCCAGTCTTCCTCCCATATTCCAAAAAATAAATGCAAATGATACACATACAAATATTAGAGACTCACACCTTGTTCGTCATCACTCTTTTTAAACAAATATTAATCAAAACCAAGTTGCTCAAACTAGAAATTTCAGCCACCTCCTGGCTATCTACAAAGACTGTGCTTTGAGCTGCTTGGAGATGTAGCTTTCAAGGAAACAGCTTTGAGCACGCTCAGAAGGCAGGAAGGATTGATATTCAATAGCCTTACTTCATCCTGGAATGGCCCCATAACAACAACATAGCAACAAACATTGGAATGTCAGCCATACAGATTTTTTGCCCAGAAACACATGAAAACTCTTTGTGATAGCTATGCTTTTGGATCGACAACATTCTGGAAAAACTTCAAATACACTGACCTAGATTGCTGGTATTGAAAGATTTGGAATATAGCCCTCTTAGAAAAGCTTTCACACAAATTGCCAGTTCTTTTTTAAAAAAATAATAAATTATTGACTGTTTTCACATAACAAATTATTCCAGCAAATCATCTTCATTATATTTCCCCCCATTTTCCCTCCCCCATACCCTCCCAACCTCCCTCCCTCCCCCCACGACTTCCCTCAGCTCCTCTCTCTGATTTTTTAATACATATTGTTCTCTGCATGTTATAAAAATGTAAAGATCCTCAAGTTATACATCTATTATATTAGCAACAATAAGTTTGTGTATGTTTATTCAAAACCTGCCAAGGAGTCCAGTTCATTTTGTTATTTCTTTAAGTACTTTGCAAAAAGTTCCCATTCTTCTTTAAAGTCACAGTTGTCCTTATCACACAGTTTGTACGTCAATTTCACCAATTCCGCATAGTCCATCAATTTCCCTTGCCACTGATCTTTTGTCGGGATTTCTTCATTCTTCCACCCTTGTGCTATTAAGACTCTGGCGCCGTTGTCACATACATAAATATATTCTTCATTTTCCTTGGCAGGTCTTTTCCTACAATCCCTAACAAAAATGCTTCAGGTTTCTTTTTTACAAATGTTAATTTGAACATTTTCTTCAACTCATTATATATCATTTCCCTTTTTTAAAAAAAAATTCTCTGCATTCCCACCACATATGATAAAAGGTCCCTTCTTTTTCCTTACATTTCCAACATACATTTGACCCAGTTTTATACATTCTTGCATTCTGTACTGGTGTTATATACCATCTATACATCATTTTCATATAGTTTTCTTTCAAAAGAGATCAGTCTGTAAAATTTAAGTCTGTTTTCCACAGTCTTTCCCAGTCTTCAAGCAGTATATTATGGCCTATACCTTGTGCCCATTTGATCATGACTGACTTCACCTCCTCATCTTTTGTTTCCCATTCTAGCAGAATACTGTATGCACCCCACACAAATTGCCAGTTCTGAGGCGATATAGAAATTTATGGCCATAAGGTTCCCTTTTATTAAGTATGCTAACATACAGGAGCATGGCAGGAAAGTTCTGGCACTGAATAAATAGGTATAGTTATTATGAGTTCTGGGCAGTAAAAATGGATTTTGCCTATGTTCTATCTATTAGGGCAGGCTTCCTCAACCTTGGCCCTCCAGATGTTTTTGGCCTACAACTCCCATGATCCCTAGCTAGCAGGACCAGTGGTCAGGGATGATGGGAACTGTAGTCTCAAAACATCTGGAAGGCTGAGGCTGAGGTAGCCTGTATTAGGGTCTCTGATTTCTTCCCAACATAATGTGTTTTCTTCCTCTCTTACTCCGAGATATGTTTGTGTCATTTGAAGTTTCTGTTATTTAAAGTTTGAGGATGCCTCAAATCCTTCCTTCTTTCCATAGAATCATTGAATTGTAGAGTTGAACAGGGGGCATCTAGTCTGAACTCCTGCAATCCAGGAATCAGAGCTATGGAATATCCCTGACAGGTGACGAACCAACCACCGCTTATAAACATCCAGGAAAGGAGACTCCACCAGCTTCTGAGGCAGTCCGTTCCACTTTTGAACAGGTCTTACCCCCAGACAGTTCTTCTTGAAGTTTAGTTGGAATCTCCTTTCTTGTAACTTGAAGCCAGAACAGGAGAAAACAAGCTTGCTCCATCTTCCATGGAAGATATTTGTGTGGACAGGCGGAGTCCCCCAAACCCTGGGTGGCCCCCGTGTGGAATAACGACTTAAGACAACGTGCTATGGGATTAAAATTGGCCACAACTTTATTATGTTTCAGATGTGGGTAGACCTTGGCCCAGGCATTGGGTGTTTATCCTTCCCAGACCCCCGCCAGGGATCTGGGGAACATCAGGGTTATCCAAAGTGTGGGGGGGATGGGCTGGCTCTGGAGAACATATGTTCAAGCAGAGAGAGCCCGCCCCTGTTACGCCGCCGTCGCAGGGGAGAGCAATGACGACCTCTAGGCGTACGGCCAAAGCCTCCCCTCAAAACAACCCCTTTAACGGGGAACCCTGGTATCGCTGCTGCAAAAAGAAGGGGGACGTGGGTCCCCACTACACGGCCACCCCCATTTAGGGAAGATAGACTAAAGGATTCCGCCCAAGGCCTGGTACCGCCAAAGTTGTGACGTTTTGCTATGGGAAAGGCAAACCTGCCAGTGCAGGAGAATTCCTTTCCAGCCCTTCAACAGCGACCTTGACGTAGCAGCGCCTGCGTACCTGTGGAGAAACGGTTAACCTGCAAAAGAAGTCTTAACTGAGGGTTGGTAGGGTGGGAGAAGCTCTGGAGCCCACTGGCAATTCCCAGGTAAGATCCTTGTGTGGGCACGGTGGTACCTCCCCCTACCTGGCCTGATCACCTCCCAGCGGCGTAGCGTGGGTTGTCAGCACCCGGGGCAAGGCAAGTAATTTGCGCCCCCTAACCCCTAACCTGCCGCCACTGCCAGCTTCTTCTTGCTGCTGCCTGGGCTGGTCTGGTGTGGTTCTCTCCTGCACTCAGCGCTGCGCTGGGCGGCCGCTGCACTGTCCCTCCCCCAGATAGTCCCTCGCTCTCTCTCCGCACCGCACCCCTGGCACCCACCCCCTCCACAGTGGGCGGCGACCCAGCGGCTCGGATCGGATTCGCACAGCCAGCACTGCAGTGAGAGAGAGTGAGTGAGCCAGGTAGGGGCAGAGAGCTGCGAGTGCGAGCGCCCCCCCCCCAGATGCTGCGCCCGGTGCGGCCGGGCCCCCCTGCACCCCCCATGCTACGCCACTGTCACCTCCAGGTATCCCACCTGGGGAAGGCGAAGCCAAGCCTGTGCTAATGGTGCCGCATAGGGTTAATGTGAGGAGCGGTCATTGCAGATGGCTATCATATCACATCTTTGCTTTCCCCGCAAGATCCGTTTGTCTGGAGCTTTTTCCTGTGTACTTTTTTTTTAAACTATATCCAAAACTCTCAACAAAGATTTATTTTTATTTTTTAATGAAGGCAAATGCAAAAACAGGATGTCGTAGACTTATGATTGACCACATGTGGAAGCGACCCTGACCAGAACAGACTGGTTCATCCTTCCATGTTAATTAACTCAGATTTTGCAAGCTAATGAGCTGCATTTCCTTTAATGAGGGTCTTCTGATCATTTCCCTCCTGCCTCCTTCTACACCCTGCCATCTGGGATCCCCACTCCTACAGCCCAGAACCAGCCATTCATTAGTTTAGCCATTGGGTGGAATTTCTTCAATGCCATGGCATACATCTCAGGGCTGTGCCTGAAATGACACTGAATTTTCCCTAGAGTGACATTTCAGTGCAAAATTGTTTGGATGGTGCTTCAGCCAAAGATTGTGGCAGTAACATTTCCTGACTGCATGGGCATTGACCTGAAGAACGCCAAGTGAACAGTGCCTTCCTTCATCAGTTTCTTGGAGAGTTCCTGCTTGCAGTCCAGTGATGCTGATCCACAAACCACAGGCTCATTAAATGAATTTTTGCAGGCTGGACTCTCTTATTCTGAAACTCTTACACTAGTCATCAATAACAGTGAGATGTATTTTGAAGTGATGTTCCACTTTCATGCAGATGACATTCATCAGACCGAGCCGGAGACAAAGACAGTAGCCAACTGGTATGTGCATGGAACTTGATTACATAAACTGAACCCTTTGCAGACGTTCTCCTTACCCATGAAGGCTGACCACATCTCTGTGCCTTGCACTCTGTGTCAAGTGTCCTGATGGCCAAAATCACAACACCTGCAGAATGGGTTGTGGACATCTGCAGTGGGGAAGCCTATGTGTGTTGGGAGGGGCGCTCGCACAAGCTTCCATGAACATCATGAAGCCATAGATGTCAGCTTTCCAAGTGTGCTGGTCCCGTGGGTTACCCGAGAGACAAGGTCCAAGTCCGGTCCGTGGTCAAAGGTGCAACGTGGAAGCAGTCTGTAGTAGCTGAAGCTGGGTGCAGGGCAGGGAGCTGGGTGAAGTCAGGAACAGGCTTGCAAGCAGGGAGCCAGGGCGGGTCAGGAGCTCAGGCAGGAAAGCTGGACAGGGTTCAGGCAGGAACTAGCAACCAACAATGTTGCTCCTGCAACTTGGGACTGGGGATGGCTGGCTTTTATCTGCCCCTAGGCATAGGGCTGCCCCAATCCTCTGGTGACTCGCCTCTCCTGGCCTGGAGGCGAGCACTCCTCCTGCAGGAACTTAGTTCCTTCCGCCTCTCTGCCCTGAGCCTCTGCAGCTCAGGAGAGGCTGGAGGGTTACCGGACCCAGAGGCAACCTCAGCTTCCTCTGTCGGGGCTGAGAGTGGAGCACCTGCAGGCAATGGGTCCTCCATCACCTCAGGAGCCAGAGCAGACTCAGCTGGTGCCTGCACCTGAGCATCCAGCACAGGTGAGGACCCTTCAGGCACATGCCCCAGGCCCGGCTCAGCTGGTTCTGGATGCGGGGACTCCTGTGCAGGCTGGGATCCCTCAGGTTCAGCATCCGAGTCTGAATCCCAGGCCATCACACCAAGCATCCATGATGTTGGTTGCACAACCAGGATGTTCAATCTTTATCTCTTTCCAAATGTTAGCCTTCCACATGCAGGGATTTCACCTACAAAGAGATTTCATTTGGACGAGGGTATATTTCCATTCTAATGGATCTATTTTAGTCTAGTCTTCTTCATGGGGGGGGGGACACACATAAGAAGAGCCTACAGGATCAGGCCAATGGCCCATTCAGCCCAGCATCCTGTTCTCCTGGTGGCCATCCAGATACTTGTCAAAAGCCTGAAAGAGTAACTCGTCTCTCTTCTCACAGCATAGGTAAAAAGCATTTAAAAAAACCCGCCCCCCAAAAATTCATTTCTCAAAAAAATATGAGGAATAAGAAAAATCAACATCATTTACCGTATTTTTCGCTCTATAGGACGCACTTTTTCCCCTCCAAAAATGAAGGGGAAATGTGTGTGCGTCCTATGGAGCGAATGCAGGCTCCTTGCCTTCGCGGCGACGCGCCTGTCCTGGAAGCTGGAGGAGGAACAGAAGGGTCTCCTTCTGTTCCTTCTCCAGCTTCGCTGAAGGGCGCTGCACCTTCTCCCTCTCTGCGCAGCGCCCCTCCTGTGAAGGAGAGGCGCTGTGCAGAGAGAGAGAGAAGGCGCAGCGCCCCTTGAGCGACGCGCCTGTCATGCGAAGCCGGAGGAGGAACAGAAGGGACTCCTTCTGTTCCTTCTCCAGCTTCGCTGAAGGGGCGCTGCGCTCTCTCGCTCTCTGCACAGCGCCTCTCCTGTGAAGGAGAGGCGCTGCGCAGAGAGAGAGAAGGCACAGTGCCCCTTCAGGGACGCGTCTGTCCTGGCTTCTGCTTTAGCCCTCCGCAGCCTCTTTGGGCAGGGGGAGCCTTCATCCCGCTGCCCTGAAGAGGCTTGGCGGGGTTACCCCAGAAGCCAGAACAGCCACACGGTATCCCAGAAGCCAGATCCCTCTTGCTGTTCTGGCTGCTGGGGTTCAGAATATTTTTTTCTTGTTTTCCGCCTCCCAAAACTAGGTGCGCCCTATGGTCCGGTGCGCCCTATGGTGCGAAAAATACGGTATTTTCAGCGACAAATTCAAGGGCAAAGGGGACCTCCCAGCTGAGATCAGCAAACTCAGCACTGAGATGGAATCCTTCAGAGTGAAGGATGAAAGGGGAAGGCAGAGGAGAGGGCATCTCATCTGGTAACCTAGTAACCTGCATCCTGTTTCCATGGAGACAGGCTCCAAGCAGTCGGGGCAGGCTTGACTGACACCTCACACCTTTTGTGCAGAAAAGCCCCTGGTGTCATAGAAACCAGAACTATGGCTGCGAACGGAACCCACTTTCCACCAGGGAACCAGAAGGGGATGAGAGAGGCACCGAGAGAGACTGTGTTCTTGCCTTTATTTCCTGAATCCTTTGTGTGTGTGTGTGTGCCAGCCGGAAGGACAGGGTGGCAAACCCGGGCGTCTTTGTTTTCATCCCGTCAGAAAGGTACCTGGCAGGCAAATGTCCAAGCTTCGGCTGGGATAATGGGTGAGTGGGTGGATCGTGGGCGGATGGGGAGACAAAAGCGGGTGATTGGTTGTCATTTTCAAAACTGGGAGCGGCGGACGGTGGGCAGAGAGAATACAGATGATGCAGTGAGCTGCTGGGGCACAGGAAGGATTTTAAAGAAGCTCAATTAGATTTCTGTCCACCCTTTTAGCAGAACTAGACAGCTGGTCTGTGGCTCAGGCGACCGATAAAACGGTAGTGCGTCTCTCGGGGAAGAAAGGAATGTGAGTAGTGATTTTGCTTCCGAGCTCTGCTGTGACAACTCATGTTACCTGCTTGGTGAATCACATGCAGGGGTGTGAATATCCCACGCAGTGGGTGTTTGTCAGCAGAAACGCTAGTATTTCAGATTAAAAGGTGTGTGTGTGCATGAGTTAGTGAGAGATGAGTGTTCCTCTTAGCACTTCCTCAAGGGGGAAGGCCACAGCTCAGCGTAGAACATCTGCTTCGCAAAGCAAAAAGCTGTGTGTTCAGTCCCCATCATCTCCAAGTAGGGTTGAGAGAGATGTACCTGTCAGTCTGCCTCAGCAGAAGAAAGCTTCCATGATCCAACATTCTTATTTGGACAGCCCAGGTAGTGGAGGACCTAAGCATCTCAAATTTCAGTGGTGCCCTGTGCCCTGCCAAAATCTCTCCTTTCCTTGCCTTCCATTGGACATTATAATTGTGGCACCTGCTGCAGCATCCCAGTAGCTCTGTGCCCAGTGTGTACAAAATGGTTGCACTTCCTTAGATCTGCCTTTAGCTCAGGCCTGCAGAACCAGTGACCCACCAAGCTGAATCCGGCCCACCAGACTGATCACAGAGATCAATCATGGATTCATAGAACTGTAGAGTTGGAAGGGATTCCAGAGGTCATCTGGCCCAGTTCCCTGCAATGCAGGAATCACAGCTAAAGAATACCCAACAGATGGCCATCCAACCTCTGTTCAAAAGTCTCCATTGAAGGAGAGTCCACCACCATCCAATGTAGCCTGTACAACTGTTGAACAGAAAGTTCTTCCTAATATTTAGTCAAAATCTCATTTCTTGTTATTTGAATCCATTGGTTTGGATTCTACCCTATGGAGCAGCAAAAAAAACCAAGCTTCCTCCATCTTCCACGTGACAGCTCATCAAATGTTTGAAGACTGCTATCATGGACACGGGTGGTGCTGTGGGCTAAACCACAGAGCCTAGGACTTGCTGATCAGAAGGTTGGTGGTTCGAATACCCACGACGGGGTGAGCTCCCGTTGTTTTGTCTCTGCTCCTGCCAACCTAGCAGTTCGAAAGCACCTCAAAGTGCGAGTAGATAAATAGGTACCACTCCAGCAGGAAGATAAACGGTGTTTCCGTACGCTGCTCTGGTTCGCCAGAAGCGGCTTAGTCATGCTGGCCACATGACCTAGAAGCTGTACGCCGGCTCCCTTGGCCAATAAAGCGAGATGAGACCCCAGAGTCAGTCACAACTGGACCTAATGGTCAGGGGTCCCTTTACCTTTACCTTTATCATGGCACCTCTCAGTCTTCTTTTCTCCAAGCTAAGCATACCCAACTCCTTCAATCATTCCTTAGAACAACCACGTCCAACTCTCAAGAGCCTGCGATCTACTCACAGTATAAAAAGACCGGCTGTGATCTACCCATTGTCATTGTTGAGCTTTTTTTAGGGGAGGGTTGGCCAAAGACGGTCACTAAACTTCATTCCGTGATCTACCTGGGGTACCCCTGCGATCTACCGGTAGATCACAATCTACCTGTTGGACATTCCTGCCTTGGGTTTCCAGACCCAAGTTGAACCCAAATATTCCTTCAGGGAATGTTTGAATGACCTCTGGTCTGATCACACGGTCAGTTTCTTGCAGAAACTGTGTTCAGGAACTGTGTGGGGAAAGTTTTAGTTCTGGCACGTGACAGAGCTGTATAAACATTCTCTGAGGCACACAAGAGATGCATGTGGATAAACCAATTCCCATATGGTTCACAGAATGTCAGAAGAGCACCGTATTATTAGGATAATTAAGAGAGTCAGCAGTGAAGGAGAGTGACGTCCATGGCTTACTAATCAAAACTATTCTACCGACCTCTGCTTGCAGAATCAGAGCTGACAAATTACTTACTTTTCACAACACTGTGTTTCTCTGGCCCTCCCAAGGAGTCCCCCGCTGGGAACTGACCAGTTCGCACTGATTTCATTATGACAATTACAGAGTTCATGACTTATACCTGGTTCAGGTGTTCAGTACACATGATGAGGGCTGCACATTGGGTTCCCCATCCGAATCCTCGATTCAGGACCAGATTGCATTGATGCCAACCCAGGTTTCAGCTGAATTGGGTTGTGGCAGCCCCAGCGCAGATCAGGGCCACCTAGACCAACCTGAGACTGTCAAAAAAGGGTGGTGGTCTGGCAGCAAGCAGAGCAGGAAGAAGGAGATTTATGCAGTCAGCCTATGGGAGTCTCTTTTCCTCTCCTGACCATATGTTTAATTAAGATTTAAAACCAAGGCTTTTTTCCAGCCAGGACTTGTCAGAACTCAGTTCCAGCACCTCTCAGGTGGACTCCATTGCCACAATTCAAAGTGCGGGTGCTGACCTTTAAAGCCCCAAATGGCCTTGGTCCAGTATATCTGAAGGAGCGTCTCCACCCCCATCATTCTACCCAGACACTGAGGTCCAGCGTTGAGGGCCTTCTGGCAGTTCCCTCACTGCAAGAAGCCAAGTTACAGTGGTGCCCCGCAAGACGAATGCCTCGCAAGACGAAAAACCCGCTAGACGAAAGGGTTTTCCGTTTTGGAGGTGCTTTGCAAAACGAATTTCCTATGGGCTTGCTTCGCAAGACGAAAATGTCTTGCGAGTTCCTGTGGGGTTTCCCCCCCCCCTTTTCCCAAGCCGCTAAGCCGCTTATCAGCTGATCCTAAGCCGCTAAGCCGCTTAACAGCTGATCCGCTAAGCCGCTAAACCTCTTATCAGCTGATCCGCTAAGCCCGCTAAGCCGCTAATAGCGCTAATCCGCTAAGCCACTAATGGGCTTGCTTCGCAAGACGAAAAAACCGCAAGACGAAGAGACTCGCGGAACGGATTCTTTTCGTCTTGCGAGGCACCACTGTACAGGGAACCAGGCAGAAGGTCACACACTGGTGTGGAATGCCCTCCCACCAGATGTCAAAGAAAAGAACAACTACCAGACTTTTAGAAGACATCTGAAGGCAGCCCTGTTTAGGGAAGCTTTTAATGTTTGATGCATTACGGTATTTTAATATTTTGTTGGGGGCCGCCCAGAGTGGCTGGGGAAGCCCAGCCAGATGGGCGGGGTATAAATAATAAATAAATTATTATTATTATTATTTATTTATTATGATGAGGAACAAGGGAAGTGTTCATGTTGAGTTCTGGCACCTCTTTTTTTAGAATAACTGCACTGTTTAAAACTCATATTAAACTGTGCACCACTCCTTCAAATTAAGGTCTGTTTCTGTGTTGTTTTGGCCGCCTATTATTCCATGCCAGATCCTGGTCACTCCAATGGGTAGGATTTTGTTGTTGTTGTTTAGTCATTTAGTCGTGTCCAACTCTTCGTGACCCCCTGGACCAGAGCACGCCAGGCACTCCTGTCTTCCACTGCCTCCCGCAGTTTGGTCAAAATGGGTAGGATTACCACAAAACAAATAAAAATAGTAGCCCAGCGGCAGCCACTATAGCAAAGGGATGACCAATCTGGGACTGGGAGATGTTGCCGAGAACAAGATTTCAACAGAGGGCAAGAGAAGGAGGGGAGGGGACTGGATACAGAAGGCCAGAAAGTGTATCTTGAGCATGGCTAATTTCAGTGAATCAGAACCAGATGGATCCCTCCCACCAACGGGTCCTCCACAGATGGCAGAAGAACTGGAGATCACAGACCTTTCTGCTTGTAGTAGATTTATGATTCAGCAGATGCGACAACTCAGATGAGGGGCGGCAGAGGAGGAAGGCTGAAGGTTTTGTTTATATAGTGTGAAGGGGGCTGTAGCTTCATGTAGAGCCACACACTTAACAGTCAGACCTGAGCATCCCCTGTCAAGAGGCAACATTGGCAGAAAGGCTGGGGAAGATTCTGGAGATCTGCTGCCAGATGGAATTATTATTATTATTATTATTATTATTATTATTATTATTATTATTTATACCCCACCCATCTGGCTGTGTTTCCCCAGCCATTCTGGGCAGCTTAAAAGGTAAAGGTAAAGGTACCCCTGACCATTAGGTCCAGTCGTGGCCGACTCTGGGGTTGTGGCGCTCATCTTGCTTTATTGGCCGAGGGAGCCGGCGTACAGCTTCCGGGTCATGTGGCCAGCATATGACTAAACCGCTTCTGGCAAACCAGAGCAGCACACGGAAACACCATTTACCTTCCCACCGGAGTGGTACCTATTTATCTACTTGCACTTTGACGTGCTTTCGAACTGCTAGGTTGGCAGGAGCAGAGACTGAGCAACGGCAGCTCACCCCATCACGGGGTTTCGAACTGCTGACCTTCTGGGCAGCTTACAGCACATTAAAAAATTGTAAAACATTAGACATTAAAAAAATTCCCTAAACAAGGCTGCCTTCAGAAGTCTTCTAAAAGTCAGGTAGTTGTTTGTTTCCTTAACATCTGAAGGGAGGTAATTCCACAGGGCAGGCACCACTACCGAGAAGGCCCTCTGCCTGGTTCCCTGTAACCTCATTTCTCATAGTGAGGGAACTGCCAGAAGACCCTCAGAGCTGGACCTCAGTGTCTGGGCTGAATGATGGGGGTGGAGATGCTCCTTCAGATATACTGGACCAAGGCCGTTTAGGGCTTTAAAGGTCAGCACCATCACTTTGAATTGTGGTTGGAAACGTACTGGGAGCCAATGTAGGTCTTCCAAGACCAGTGTTATGTGGTCTCGGCGGCTGCTCACCAGTCTAGGTGCTACATTCTGGATTAGTTGTAGTTTCCAGGTCACCTTCAAAGGTAGCCTTACATAAAGCACATTGCAGTAGTCCAAGCGGGAGATAACTAGAGCATGCACTACTCTGGCCAGACAGTCCGTGGGCAGGGAGGGTCTCAGCCTGCGTACCAGACGGAGCTGATAAACAGCTGCCCTGGACACAGAATTGACCTGTGCCTCCATGGACAGCTGTGAGTCCAAAATGACTCCCAGGCTGCATACCTGGTCCTTCAGGGGCACAGTTACCCCATTCAGGACCTGGGAGTCCTCCACACCCACCCTGTCCCCCCAAAACAGTACAGGGTTAGATAAAGCAAAGTTCTAATTTGGCATATGTTCACAGATCAGGCCTTAAGTTCAAATGCCATCTGTTAAAGAACTCAAGTAAAGCTCAGGAGGCCCAAGAGCAATCAGAATTGATAACATGTGCCCACTGACCATAAGAAAAACCCTGCTTGACCACATCAGTGGTCCATCTAGTCACCATCCTGCTCTCACAATGGCTAAACAAATGCCAGCGGGGACTTTTGAAGCAGGACCTGAGCACAAAAGCAATCTCATCTCCTGTAGTACTGGGCTCATCTCTGAAAGGGAGGGTGAAACAGATTATAGAGATGAGGTGGAGCGGCTGACAGAGTGGTGCAGAGCTAACAACTTGCTCATAAATACAAGGAAGACAAAGGAGCTTGTGGTGGACTTCAGGAGACAGAAGAGCAACGTCCAGCCACTTTTGATTGATGGGGTCTGTGTGGAGAGGGTAACAACGTTCAGATTTCTGGGCATTGAATTACAAGAGGATCTGTCCTGGAGTGTCAACACAAGGGGGCTTGTGAAGAAGGCGCAGCAGAGACTGTACTTTTTGAGAATACTAAGGAAAAACCATCTTCCGCAGAAACTGCTGCTTGCCTTCTATCACTGTGCCATTGAGAGCGTGCTCACTTATGGCTTATGTGTGCGGTACGGAAGCTGTACTACCCAGGACAGGATGGGATTGTGCAGGGTTGTTAAGGCAGCAGAGAGCATTGTTGGCTGCCCACTCTCCACCTTAGAGCAGATTTATGCCACAAGGTGCCATAGGAAGGCACTGGACATAGTAAAAGATCCATCGCATCCTGGTCACTGTCTCTTCGAGCTCTTGCTGTCGGGACGGAGATACAGGACGATGAAGACAAGAACGAGCCGTCTTAAGAACAGCTTCTTCTCCAGAGCGATCTCGGCCCTGAATGGGAAGCCCAGACTTTGAAAGTCATCTAATCTCCCTTGCTGTATTATATTGTATTGTTTAATTAGTGTTTTTATGGAGCAGTCAAGTAATTTCGTTGTCCCCGAAGGGGGCAATGAGAATAAAGATATTCTTATTCTTATTATTCTTATTCATAAGCATTTCTGCTTTCAACCATGGAGGTATCATGGCTAAGAGCCATCATGGCTAGTAACCATCAATACCCTTGTTACTCCACAAATTTGTCCAAACTTCTCTCAAAGCCATCCAAGATGGCAATGTTCGCATCCCCCTGTGGGAGTGAGTTCCATAGTTTAACTATCCACTGTAGAGATATGAGCTTTCCCTTCTCTGTCCTGGTGGTCTATTGCTACAAGAGTTATTCATAGGATCGTTATACCGAGATACATAGTCAAACCATCTAGTCAACCACTCCACAAGAATAGGTACATCTTTCCATGCCTCCCAAGTCAGCTCTGCAGTGTAGTCCACAACTGCACTACAAATTACAGGCGCCATCTTCTTAAGAAGATTGAGGGAGCCCTTGTTCTACCTTCACACCCTCCTAGTGCATTTTTGCCTAGCTGGGTTGTGTCCCTGAGCTCTGATAGTGTTGTTTGTGTGTCTGGATGGAGAATACAGAGAGGTTTGTGTGTGTTTACAAAGGAAATATGTTCATTGCTCCATCCACTTTTGCCTGTGACCCCCTCACACCTCAGGAAGTAGCCCAGAAAGCCATGCAACCCTTGATCTCAAGAAAAGGTTCCTCACTCCAACCTGTTTTGACTGGTTTCCCCAGTGTCAGGCAGAGAATGAATCTTCCCCATCACCTGTTGCTACCTGACTTTTTAAAACTGGACACACTGCCAAGAATTGAACCTTCTGCTGACTGCATGAGCAAAGCGAGCCAGTAGAATCATGGAATCATGGAATCATAGAATCATAGAATCATAGAGTTGGAAGAGACCCCAAGGGCCATCGAGTCCAACCCCCTGCCTGCCAAGCAGGAAACACCATCAGAGCACTCCTGACATATGGTTGTCAAGCCTCTGCTTAAAGACCTCCAAAGAAGGAGACTCCACCACACTCCTTGGCAGCAAATTCCACCGTCGAACAGCTCTTACTGTCAGGAAGTTCTTCCTAATGTTTAGGTGGAATCTTCTTTCTTGTAGTTTGGATCCATTGCTCCGTGTCCGCTTCTCTGGAGCAGCAGAAAACAACCTTTCTCCCTCCTCTATGTGACATCCTTTTCTATATTTGAACATGGCTATCATATCACCCCTTAACCTCCTCTTCTCCAGGCTAAACATGCCCAGCTCCCTTAGCCGTTCCTCATAAGGCATCGTTTCCAGGCCTCTGACCATTTTGGTTGCCCTCCTCTGGACACGTTCCAGTTTGTCAGTGTCCTTCTTGAATTGTGGTGCCCAGAACTGGACACAGTACTCCAGGTGAGGTCTGACCAGAGCAGAATACAGTGGCACTATTACTTCCCTTGATCTAGTAGCCTGGAGCCTCTTGTGCTCTTGACAAGGGCAGCACCTCCTAGAGAATAAATCACTTTACTGCAATAGCCACATTAGAAATTACTACAAGCAAGGACTCAAAGCATCCAGAGGGAGGAGAAGGTGGAGAGGAAGGGTAGAAAGCTTCTCTCACATTTGATCTCACCATGTCAGCAATGCTGCAGCACTGCACTCATATAAGTCATGCACTTATTCATAGTCTGACAAGTGATTTTTGCCCTTGCCTTCATGCCTGCACCCCCACCTGGGTCCAGATTCACTGCCCCTAGCTATGCCTTTGCTGTAAGCCCAGCTAAACTGCACAGGAAAAGTTACAGGTAGGTAGCTGTGTTGGTTTGCTGTAGTCAGAACAAAATAAAAAAAAATCCTTCCAGTAGCACCTTAGAGACCAACTAAGTTTATTACTGGTATGAGCTTTCGTGTGCATGCACACTTCTTCAGATACAGGAAAAGCAAGCTAGTCTAAAGCTTGCAACCTGTGCCCTTGTAATCCCAAGCTTTCAACAGATCAATTGTGTGGGTGGGCAGGAAAGGATGAATGAGAGTCAAGACTGGGGTTCTTTTAGTCAGTTATCACAATGTTTTATTATAGAAATCTACAAAAAAAGAAGAAGAACCGAACATTTTCTTGCTATGAACAGACTTTGCTACAATTGCTTTGCAGCTGAAGAACGCTGTCTTTGTTTTATTTTTATTCATTTCTATCAAAAGCAGGGGCTGACACAGCCTCTTATGTTTCACCACCAAAGTGATACCATAAGGAATAAGTGGCCTCGTACAATCAGAAGAGAGTCAAGTGGTTAGGGCATACGTTGAATATTGAATCCCCAAGCCCATTTATCGACACAATTCATAATGCATCAGTAAGTTCACCTTCCATGCAACCCACAGTGGACTGATGAATGCTCAATAGTGAAAATAAAACCAGAAATAGAAAACAGCTTTCTTGGAATAATGGAACACAATGAACTAGATTAGGTTTTGGTTCTACATACATATTTCGCACACATAACCTTGTCCCTGACTCTCCCTCACAAGATGAACACCATCAAATCTCTCAATGAGAACTTGATGGTGAATTAGCAAGCTCCCATTGGTTAGAAGCCATTGGTGTAGTGAAAAAGACAGTGATCTTATTGGTCCACTCCCTAAAGAACCCCAGTACTATAATGTCACATAGGTGTCATTCCAATTAATGCCTGAAGAGTTAGTGGGGTGGTGGTCAAGAGATAGAAGAAAATGATATTTAAGACTCTCTGAAGGTCCACCATCTTCTTCAGGTTAGCATTCATTCATTTATTTATTTTTAAATGTAATTGTCCTGTCCCTGAATATTCTTCTTTAGACAGCTGAAGGTGTCTAGCGCCTTCTTAGCTGTGAGCTGGAAGATATCAGAATATGGCAATATGAGATGATTTGGCACATTGACATACATTTATAGACATTCGGAACCTACACAAGAGCTGTAGGCCAAGTAGTTTTGGAAGAAAGAAGAAACAAAATCCAAAACCATCTCCAACCCAACCTGTTTGACAGGTGGAATATGAAGTGAAACTTCTTTGAACATCAAAAAAAGTTTTAGTTAAATGCACACTGCATACAATGGTGTGCATGTCTTTGCTTACTAGTTAGCTCAAGAAAGAAAGAAAAATGGGAGCAGCCGAGCAGCCAAAGAAATGGACTTCCTTGTGGTTCTTCTGGCCTGTGTGAGATGCTGGACATGCCCATTCATCTCGTACCTGATTGCCAGCTGTCCTAAGGCTACTCCACCCACCTGGCCATTCAGCCAAACATATTTGATTCCAATGTGCTTTTCTGAACATAAAAGTGTTCAAAAAATCTTCAGCTTTGACTGCCCAAGCTCCATGGACAGTGGAGTTCTCTCTGGCCAGTAGAGTTCTCAGGATATAGTGGACTGAGCTCTTTAATCTGAACAGGAAATGAATTTTTACCTTACCTCCCTGCCCTGCCCACAAAACCCTCACTGTCACCCCCAGCTACAATCAATAAGCAACACCCCAGTTACAGTATTCCATTCCTTAGTCAGGTCTTGCATTCAAGTTCTTCAGACCTTCAGCCACCCTTCATGCCCCCAATCCCATAAATCATATTGCTATAGTTGACACTTTGAGTCTTTGCAGTTTCCGCAATGAGTGTGGTCCCTGGAACACATTTCCCCCCTTTGCTGGTTGCATCATGTATAGATGTGATTTTTCTCTGCCCTCGTAGCTGAAGCATCTTTTCTGGCATGTTAGCAGAGTTGGCATTTTCTTCCAGATGTCGATCTTTCTGAGATGTACTTTCATAGGTGCCAGCTGCTTGCCAACATGGGAGTGATGACTCAACATGGGAGTGATGAATCAAGGAGCTGACTCTTTCTATCTTCAGAAGGACAACAACTTCCTGCAAGAAAGGGATGTGAAGGTTAGATGGTGAATTAGGAAAATGGAGAGAAGATCTACAGAGGTTTGGGCTGTCAGAGGAAGTAGACCTTGAAATACCAGCTGCTGGGAATGGCAGGTGGTTGAGGAGCTGCTGCACTCAGCTTCTGCTTGAGAACTTCCTATGGGCATCTC
This sequence comes from Podarcis liolepis, assembly GCF_965112155.1. Lineage (NCBI taxonomy): Eukaryota > Metazoa > Chordata > Lepidosauria > Squamata > Lacertidae > Podarcis > Podarcis liolepis. The sequence goes on along the minus strand of NC_139560.1, from coordinate 4,175,221 downwards.
TTTGGCCACTATGGAAACAGAGTACTGAACAATCGCCAAACAAAGGGGGGGATTTGCTACGTCATAGTTGCAAAGCAGCGTTTCAGAACACAGGAAACTAAGTGTATCCTTTGAGTGGGAAGGACTCATTAGGGATTAATAGGTACAATGGGCATTCAGAAGTTGGCGTCTGCTGGGGTTGGACTAGAATTAAGCCATGATTGCAGACAGCTATTTACCTTCTCCAAGTGATCTCCGAACAGGAGCTGCAGGAGCTTTTCGGAATCTGACGTCCATCCAGCCCGACTGCATGATGGGACTTTCTGAGCCGCCCTTCTGCCTCCATCTCTGCTCCACATGCAATTCAAGAAGTGCTTCGCTCCCAACCGCTTTTGAATGAGTCACTGAAAGAAAAGAAAAAACAGAAAGCGGAACATGAGCTGTGAGCCAGATCAGCTTCAGCAACACAATGTACCTCTGCATTAGCTATTGTTCCCCTTCTCTCTGTGAGCTCCAGCAACAATTCTTTGTCTGAATGAGCATCACTCTGACAGCAGACTGTCCATAGCTGGGCATACGCTTATGCATGGTAGCTGGAGATCTGCCTGGTCTCTAGGAATGAATGCTCCCTATTTTGCTTTTGGCTCTTTCAGAAATGGGAAGAACTGACTCTTTTTGCTTTCTGCAAACCACTCAAATGATCCTGGGGAAGGGTGCGGGAGGAATCATACTTGGAAGCTGATAGAGTGCTAAAAGATAGAGTGCTGAAAAGCCTTCCCCTATCCAGAACATGAAAGGCAGAGTGATAAGCAGCTCTCAAGTATACAGAGAGGGAAATTAGGTTAGGCAACTGCTGGGGTTTCTTCTAACTCTGTCTTGTAAAACAGGGGCATACAACAAGGTGCCCTCCAGATGTTATTGGACTACAACTCCCATCAACCCCATCAAGTCCAGCAACATCTAGAGGGCACTATGTTGACTACTCCTGCTGATGGTGGGAGAGAGATTTCACTAACCCAAGTCCACACAGCCTCTCTAAAGATATTTGCTTTCTCCTAGCAACATCAGTCCTAGATTTAAGCATCTCTTCTGCAAATTAACATGGACCACAGTTCATAAGTCCCGTTTGGAAATGGCATCTTTCCACTTCCCTAATTATCCCTACCCACCCATATCTGACTTTAATACAGCTGAACTTTGTTTCTCCAAGTTTGAAGGCTATATTTGTCAACCCTACTGGCATAAAGTCAATGAGCCGGGAAGATTTGTATCTTACCTGTAGCCTGTGGGAAGAAGTCGCACCCTGAAGGCTCTCAACGGTTGGGGTGATATCTTGCTCTTCACTGCTTCTCTTGCATCAGTGGAGCCAGGAGCAGGTCTCCGTGCGAGTTCTGCCTTCTTCTAGTCCTATGGACTAGCAAGCCATTCTAAAAGGCTACAGCTGATTCCTTCCTTCAGTTCTACGACTGTAGAGGGCGCAGACTTTCTGTAGCAGAAACTTCATGCTTCATGTTTCGTTTTTTCCTCTCTCCAACTACCAAAGTTTCTCAAAGTTGCCTGTCTTTTGCTTCTCAGCATTGGGGAAAGCCGTTTAACTTTCTTTATTTTAAAAAAAAATTCTCAAAGGTGTTCAATGGATGTGCCATCTCTATCTTCTTGGTGTAGAGATTAAGGTGGCATGACTTCTTAATTCAAGTTGTGTTTGTATGCAACTATTTTTTTAAAAAAAAATAGTCTAGGAAACTAACCCCTCTACAACTTTAGAGTGGTTTTTGTTTTTTTCTGTTTAGGATCTTGATGTGAGAAGTAGGCGCCCCACCCTCGCAAAGCCCTATCTTCCCAAAATCTAGAATGTAGAGGAGCAAAGCATCAGGCTCATGGCCACTCTGGAATGTGTGGCTGATGATCCTTCTGGAGCTGAAAGACCTGAATGCCCAAGTCAAAGCCAAAGAGAATCCAGAGGTCCACTTGGAGATGGAAACATGAGAGTTGGGTGAGAGCAGGGGATGGGTTAATTGGATGGCTGAAACTCCTGCTGAAGTCCTTCAGGACCTCCCCCAAACTTGTTAAAAGTTCCCTTCCCCAAACTGTTTGGAGCTCAGCTGAAAAGTTGGAAGAAGCAGGAGAAAGAGGGGGAAACCAACAGCTTTCAAGAGAGTTAGTGAAAGTCCACTGATGGTTCCCAGAAGCGGGGAGGAGAATGTCTGGAAGGAAAAGCACCTTGAAGGAAAGGACTGATGTGAGCAAGAAGGAAATCCTTCTGTCATGCCCGATGAAATTCCCTGGGAAGCTGTGCCCCAGGAGGTGTGGCTGCCTCTGCCACGACGAAGAGGCTGGTTTGTCTTTCTGACATAGTCCAGTCCTTGCAATGGCTTTTTAAAAAGAAATCCTCAAAAGAGCCATCCATTATCCAGCTTGAACCATCTTGAGTGATTCAGGCTAGCCACGCTCTCAGCATGGTTGATCTTGAAGAAAATTAGATTTTCCTCCTACCGGTCATTAGGCTGAGTGTATCTTCAGACCCACCATGGCTGAAGTTCTCAGATGAAAGGAAACTGCCTTCCTAACTAATCCACCAACCCCCTTCTTTGTCATACCTGTTTCACACTACTCTGCTCATATCACTGTGGTAGGGACGGAAACCTCGGGTTGAGTTCCGTCACTAGCGATTGGGCTGGCAGTGGTGGAGGGAGGGAGGCTTTCCAATGAGTCCCTTAACTCAGGGGTCCTCTGGGGACTGGGCTCCTCAGAGTTGTCAAAGTTGACCTCAACTTCCTTGCCCCTCTGAATCAGCTGTTCTAAAGTTTTGGGGTAAGGGTGGCTGAGGAAGCGTTTGAGTTTGGGCTGGAGGGTCCCTACCACATACTGGATGACCTCCTCCTCCTCAGCATCAACGTAGAGGGTCTGGTACAGGTCCCTTTTGCGCCAGAGGAACTGATCTAGAGGTTCTCCATCTTTCTGAGGGAGATCCAGCTCTCTCTTAATGGCATCCCTGGTCAGGGTGCCCTCACTATACTGAAGGAACTCCTTCTTGAACTCCAGCCAGTTCTTGACAGAGTCCTGCTTGTACTCCCACCACTTTTTGGCTGGCCCGTTCATGTGGTTCTCAATCTGAGAGAGCCAGTACTCCTCAGTGCCACCCACCTGCTTCAAATAGTCCTCCAAGTGAGTCAGGAACTCCCTGGGGTCCTCAAAAATCTGGGTCTCCACTGGGGAAGGTGGAGTATCTTCTGAGACAGAGACCCACTGGTAGGAATCATGGGACTGAGGCACGATAGGGACATCCCCAGTAGGAGGAGGTGTCAGGGCATACATCTGGCTCATGTCTAGGGCATAATCATAAATCTCCCCTTCACTGGGCCTGATCTCTGGGCCTCCCACCCCTACCGAGACAGTCTGCCTGTGGTTGTCTCCATGGCAGTACTTTGCCCCACCAGACTCGAGCCGGTCAGCCCACTTCTCCAGGCGGAAGAACACTTCCTTCCAGACATTCATCTCTCTCTTGACCCACCTCTCCAAGTGAGCAATGGTCTCCTGGCATCTAGACAGGCAGGCCTTGATGGACTTCTTCCACCTCTGGTTCTCAGCAGCTGAGGGGACATGGTCCTCAAGGTTGTTCTCAAGTTTCCCCACCGACTTCTGCAGGCCTTTCAGCTCCCGCTCCACCTGCTTTGACACCTCGGTCAGGAGGTGCCGGTGGGTCCTCCTGACGTGGTCTAGCATCTCCGCCCTGCACTTCCCTATCTGGAGGATCACATTGGGCTTGTTGTTATTGGCCACGCCGCGGTGGCCCTGGAAAGAGTGGAGGTTCACCTGGTTGATGTTGTCCAACTGCATGTTTCCTAGCTGTGGGCTAATCAAGCTTTCGCCCCCTTGACAGACTCTCTCCAAAAGTCGCAACCACCCAGTCCAGAAATGGACTACCCGTTTCCCCTGCAAATTACAAACACAACCAAATCAAGAAAATCACCCTGGGAAGTCTTGCCTTCCAACTGCCCTTGTGCTACAGCCAAAGTCCAGGACAATAAAAAGTTCTCTTCAGTGTCTGGTCCTTCCTCTGTCTCCCAGGAGTCCTTAATCCCCGAGCTGAGCTGTCGAGAACTTCCCCAGCAAGTGGTAACGCTCTCCGCTGTTGCCTGTGTCGTTCCCGCTGCTGCTTCCTTGCTTTCGAGTCTTCCTTGAACTTCACGCTAACAAGTGTCTGAATCTCTCTCTCCTCTGCTTAGCTGGAAAACAGAGAGCTATTTGCTTTCTCTCTGTGATGTGCCACTAGCTCAGACGGATCCCTATACTTATACACCACACACCTCCCTATGTGGGCGTAGCCAAGCCTCTGTGCTCATCGGCATCTTGCTGCTGATTGGAGGAGAAAGATTCAGTGGAAAACACAGCTCCTGGCAAGCATCTCTCTCCCTCGCCCTCCCCAGCTCCCTTTAGCTTCTCCCACCCCCTTCCACACACCCCCAGACTTGAGGCGAGAAGCACTTTAAAGGTTCTGGAGACAGTTGGATGGATGGATGAGTAATTCCTACCTTTTCTCCTCACCCCTTTCAGCTCCCCCTTTCTCCCCCTCTCCACTCCCCCCCCCCAAAGAAAAGGTCTTATTCATCGCCCAACCCTTTATCCAGAAAGGCCCTTTTTGCAAAAGTCCTCAGACCCCGAAAGACCCCGTGGCACGAGGGAGATGGCTTAAAAGCTCCCTGTGTCACCCACCCTCTGCTGGCCAGCTGTGAGTTGCTCACCCACCTGCCCCCACACATGACACACTCACCCACACCTGTGCAAACCCTCATTATTAGAGGCTAAGGAGTCAATGGCTGGGCAAAGTTGAAAGGGACACTGGTTTTATTTTCCTAACGGGAGGTGGGAATTTTGCCTCCAGCCGGTTTCTGTTATGCAATCGTAACCATATATGGGGGGGGTGGAAGGGGGGGAGAGCTGTCAATATGCTGCAGGTTAAAACGGTGGGGGGGGGGGAGTCCTACCCTTCCAGGGTTTCCAGCCAATTAAGTCCACCCATCTCAAAGCTTTCCAGTTACTAAGCTTGAATCAGTTGCTTAATCACACGGTGCAGCCCACAGACGCAGATGAAGCTCACACTCGTTGATGAAGCAGGAAGCTGAACCATAAAAGGACACCGGGGGTTTATATAACCAGGAGATAAAGAGATTCCCTTTCTGGAAAAGGAGATTGAGGCAGTGTGTGTGTGTGCTTCCCCTCCGGAACTCCAGCCTGTCATTGAGATGCAGGGCTGGGATGACAGGGTGATGATGATACCTTTTTAGGATTGGGGGACTGCTCCCTGGAACTTACTAAGCAAGGTTGGAGGGTTATGTAACTTGGTGAGTACATACCAGGACACCCCCTCCCTCCTTCCCACTCCCCAAAATGCACGATTTGCTTAGCCTCTGTTCTGGGTGGAATCAGTCGATCAAAAATAACCACAGGGCTGAATTCGCATTGGGTCTTTCAGGTGCCCCTGGAGGAACACAGAGTCTCTTTTATCTAGGGTGGTCTGGTTGTGGGGTGACAGGTGGCCTAGGTTTCCTAGGGAACTGAACCCCGGCAATTTCTGCTTTGCGAATTTTCGATACAGGTTGTGCCCTTTGCGATAGACTCTTAGGCATGCAACAACTGATTTGGAGAAGGGGTGCTGGAGTGAAGGATTATTCTGTAGAGTTTAACTGAATTCCAGGTCCCTCTCTCTGTGTTTTTGTTTTTGTTTTGTAGGGGTCTCTGAAAATGTGATTTTTATTCCCTGGGGCTTTTGAGAGGGAGGTGGACTATGTAGTGGATCAGAGGTCGGTTCCTATGCCAGGAATGGAACCTGTGACATTCTGAATGCCAAGCAGGTGCTCTTCAACCGAGTTAAAGCCCTTCCCCGAATATGCAGTTCGCATGTGAAGAGAGCAATGTATTAACATCGGAGGGAGAGAAGACAGGGAGAGATATCACATCCCACACCGGCTACAAACCCACATCTGCAGAAGGAAACCCTGTCAAAGGTGTATAGACTGCCCCTATAATCTGGAACCCTGAGTGGCCAGATTTTTAGCTTATGCGGGAATCTTTCATACATTCAGCATGCTTTCCTTCTGCTGAAGATATGTTCCTAATTTCTCATAGACATCCTAGGACCAGACTTGGAGCAAATGGTCCCATTCTATCTCCACGTGCTGCTAATTTTGTGGAAGGAAGAACACCCAACACAGTTTAGGAGCTCAGTTATGAATTTTGCATTTCTGCCATTACTTTTGTTGTTGTTTGGTTATGTCCGACTCTTCGTGACCCCATGGACCAGAGCATGGCAGGCACTTCTGTCTTCCACTGCCTCCCGCAGTTTGATCAAACTCATGCTGTATGAGCATGAGTGCCACTGTATTCTGCTCTGGTCAGACCACACCTGGAGTACTGTGTCCAGTTCTGGGCACCACAATTCAAGAAGGACACTGACAAACTGGAACGTGTCCAGAGGAGGGCAACCAAAATGGTCAAAGGCCTGGAAACGATGCCTTATGAGGAACGGCTAAGGGAGCTGGGCATGTTTAGCCTGGAGAAGAGGAGGTTAAGGGGTGATATGATAGCCATGTTCAAATATATAAAAGGATGTCACATAGAGGAGGGAGAAAGGTTGTTTTCTGCTGCTCCAGAGAAGCGGACACGGAGCAATGGATCCAAACTACAAGAAAGAAGATTCCACCTAAACATTAGGAAGAACTTCCTGACAGTAAGAGCTGTTCGACAGTGGAATTTGCTGCCAAGGAGTGTGGTGGAGTCTCCTACTTTGGAGGTCTTTAAGCAGAGGCTTGACAACCATATGTCAGGAGTGCTCTGATGGTGTTTCCTGCTTGGCAGGGGGTTGGAATCGATGGCCCTTGTGGTCTCTTCCAACTCTATGATTCTGTGATTCTACAGTTCTACGATTCTATGCTGGTAGCTTCAAGAACACTGTCCAACCATCTCGTCCTCTGTCGTCCCCTTCTCCTTGTGCCCTCCATCTTTCCCAACATCAGGGTCTTTTCCAGGGAGTCTTCTCTTCTCCTGAGGTGGCCAAAGTCTTGGAGCCTCAGCTTCAGGATTTGTCCTTCCAGGGAGCACTCAGGGCTGATTCCCTTCAGAATGGATAGGTTTGATCTTCTTGCAGCCCATGGCCCTCTCAAGAGTCCCAGGAACTTTAGCTGACTTGGCTAAACCCCTTCATGTTACAGAATTGAGACTCCTTAAAGGGGCAGCAAAATAGATCAGATGAACACACCTAGCGAAATGGATCAATTCACCCAGGTTTAAAATGCCATAGGCATTTATTCTAGATGTGTATCTCAGTGGTTTCTGGACAGATCACTCTGGAGGCAGCAGTGCTTCTGAATACAAGTTGTTAGAAACCACCAGAGGGAGAGAGGGCTTTTGCGTTTGAATCCTGATTTGGGGCACCTGGTTGTTCACTGTGAGAACAGGATGTTGGACTAGATGGGCCATTGGCCTGATCCAGCAGGCGCTTAGAATCATAGAATTGTAGAGGGATCCCAAGGGTCATCCAGTCTAATCCCCTTCAATGCAGGAATCTCAGTTAAAGCATCCATGATGTATGACTATCCAGGACAGCTCCACCTGGTGAGCAGGATGAGACCCTACCTGCCCACGGACTGCCTTGCCAGAGTGGTGCATGCTCTAGTTATCTCCCACTTGCATTACTGCAATGCGCTCTACGTGGGGCTACCTTTGAAGGTGACCGGGAAACTACAACTGATCCAGAATGCGGCAGCTAGACTGGTGACTGGGGGCGGCCGCCGAGACCACATAACACTGGTCCTGAAAGACCCACACTGGCACCCAGTACGTTTCCAAGCACAATTCAAAGTGTTGGTGCTGACCTTTAAAGCCCTAAACAGCCTCTGAAGGAGCCTCCCCACCCCCATCGTTCTGCCTGGACGCTGATGTCCAGCGCTGAGGGCCTTCTGGAAGTTCCCTCATTGTGAGAAGCAAAGCTACAGGGAACTAGACAGAGGGCCTTCTCGGTGGTGGCACCCGCCGTATGGAACGCCCTCCCACCAGATGTCAAAGAGATAAAAAAACTACCTGACATTTAGAAGACATTTGAAGGCCCTCGGGGAAGTTTATAATGTGTGACATTTTAATGTTTTTTTAATCTTTGTTGGAAGCCGCCCAGAGTGGCTGGGGAAACCCAGCCAGATGGGTGGGGTACAAATAATAAATTATTATTATTATTATTATTATTATTATTATTATTATTATTCTCAGAAACCTCCAAGAAAAGAAAACCTTATGTTCTTTTCCAACAAGTCAACTGTGGACTCTTGTCTGAGACGAGGGAGCTTCAGGAATCCAGTGTTTGTGAATTCCAGTATGACATGAGCTGATTCAGGTTTCAGAGACTGGTGTAAGAACAGGTGTGAAAGGAAAACTGGACTGGAAATAGATTGATCCAAATGAGAGCCTTCAAATCCTGAAATGGGCGCAAACCCTGAAACATACAGCTGAGCCTCTGCTTACCTTAACTGTGTGGTGCTGGCTAATGTTGCACCCATTGCACAGGTAGGGAAAACTGAGGTCCATAGTGAGTAAGTTCCCTAAGAGCAGTCAAATCCATTCACAGTTGAAAGAGCATTTAAATTGATGACTCCACTGCCTGTGTCCCAACTCAACTGAGATTTGCTATCTCTTCTTGAGGACCATCTCAGAAAGAAGACGGAGAGGTAATATGATGGCCATCTTCCAGCATTGAAAGGGTTGCGTGGCGAGTTCCTGTCTCCCCCAGTGGCAATAAAGACAAGTGACATAATTATTTAGGTTAATGGGCTAAATAAGGCCACAACTTTATTGGTTACAGGTGATGAGCGGTATTGGCTTTGGCATTGGTCCTAACCGACTATATCTGACTCCAGCCTGTCTTCTCGAAGTCCAGGAAGGGTTAACCACCAGTAGGGGGAGTCCTGCTGATGCACATCAACTAGGAACTCCCTTAGGGTCACCGCTAGGGGGCGTGCCTTAGGCCCTCACCTCCTTAGGCTTCAGACAGGGCCACGCCCCCCAGAATCCTTTATCGGACTACCCTTCAATAGGTGGGGCAGGTGATGGCGCTTCCTCCCCTCTTCCATCTACAGAGCAATACCAATGCCTAACCGCCAATACCAAGGAAGTTGTGACGATTTGCTACGAGGTAGGTGAAAACCAAGTGGCTGGTGCCAATTTCCCAAGTGGAAAAATTCCTACCAGGTCCCTCAACGGTGACCAACCAAGGTCCATAGCAAGGTCAAGGAACAAAAACCTTATAGGGCGGGAGGGTGGAAAACAGGAACAGCTGGAGGCAGCAAAAGAGGGAAATCCCCAGCCGTGCCTGCTTTAAATAGAGCAGGCCATGCCTCCCGAGCCAGCTGATTGGCTGGCCAGGGGGTGACGCGGCCAGGGATTCCCTCAATCACTCGGAGGCTGAGCTCCAGCCCCCACGCGCATGGTGGGGTCATGATGCCCGCAACACCACCTCCTCTGCAGGGCGGAAGTGGCTATGTCACATGACAGAAGAAGCAGGCTTGTTTTCTGCTGCTCCCCGAGGGTAAGCCCAGAACCAATGGATTCACATTACAAGAAAGGAGATTCCAACTATATATTAGGAAGAACTTTCTGACAGTAAGAACTGATCAACAGTGGACTCCCTCAAGAGGTTGTGGGTTTTCCTCCATTTGAGGTCTTTAAACAGAGGTCTGATGACCACCTGTCAGGGATTCTTTAGGAATCCTCAGTTCTTTCACTTTTGCCCATCCTCCTTCCTCCACCAGTTTTGGTGCCATTCCAACCCCTTTCTCTCGCATGCTGCTTTTGTCTCTCAAAGGGGGAGAGACAGTAAATGGAAGAGGGCTTTCCTTTTGGGTTTCCTGGGGAATATCTGGCTGATACCATGGCAACTATTCCTCTAGCGCTTCTAATAAAAGGAAGGTGAGGGAGACAGAAATGGAGATGGATGGAGGAGCCGGAAGTACCAAGAAGGGAAGAGAAAGGCAGATGGCAGATTGACAGAGAAAAGCTGGAGGAAAATAGACGGGTTGCAGAGAGCGTGGAAAGAGAAGTGGGGCAGGCAGATGGAAGCTGGCTCAGAAAAACTGAAAACAGGACAACAAGAGCAATTAAAAATGATTTATTTATTGCATTCAACCCCCCTCCACTTTTTCCTCCAAGAGCTTAAGGTGGTTTACATGGTTCTGCCCCTCATCTTTTCATCTCCACAACAGCCCTGTGAAGTAGGTGAGACTGAGGGATGCAGTGACTGGCCCAAGGTCACCCAGTGAGTGAGAACTTGAACTCTGGTCCAGTGGTGTAGCATGGGGCAGTTGCCCCGGTGCAAAATTGTTAGGGGGCGCAAAATTTCGACACCCAGTACTGCCGTAATACAGCCGTGTGCTTTCATTGCTGAGCTCCGTTGAAAATGGTGCTGCCATGTGAACCAGGAAGTGACCGCTCCAGACAACAGAACAACTCTTCTTTTCCTATCTCTGTGGCTGCAATCTCCTGGGTGACACAGATGCAGTTAGGTGTTGAATGTACATGCATACTCTGTCCATTTCCCTCCCACCCCCTCTGTGCATCCCTGGGCTCTGGCAACCCATGCTATGCCACTGCCATGGTCTCCCAGGTCCTAGTCTGATACTGTAACCACCACTATGGATGGTGCAGCAGAGATCAGGCACAGAAAATGTGACTTTGTCCAAAATTGCCAGCCCTAAAAGGCTTTTCCCCAGCCACTCTGGATGGCTTCCAACAAGAGATTAAAAATACATTAAAACATCAGTCATTAAAAACTTCCCTAAACAGGGCTGCCTTCAGATGTCTTCTAAATGTCAGATAGTTGTTTATTTCTTTGACATCTGATGGGAGGGCTTACCACAGGGCGGGTGCCACTACCGAGAACGCCTTCTGCCTGGTTTCCTGTAACCTCACTTCTCGCAGGGAGGGAACCGCCAGAAGGCCCTCAGTGCTGGACATCAGTGTCTGGGCTGAACGATGGGGGTGGAGATGCTCCTTCAGGGATACTAGACCGAGGCCGTTTAGGTCTTTCAAGGTCAGCACCAACACTTTGAATTGTGCTCAGAAACGTCCTGGGAGCCAGTGTAAGTCTTTCAAGACCGGTGTTATGTGGTTTCGGCGGCTGCTCCCAGTCACCAGTCTAGCTGCCACATTCTGGATTAGTTATAGTTTCCTGGTCACCTTCAAAGGTAGCCCCACGGAGATCGCATGGCAGTAGTCCAAGCGGGAGATAACTAGACAATACAAGAGTCGAAACACAGCTACCCTTGAAAATTGCACTACTATCCACATTTTGCAATATAGTTCTCCAGCCAAGTAACATACACGAAAAAGAAAGAAAAACATGCTGAGGACAATGTGTGAATGAAAATGCATATGCTAGTGTAAATAATATACACAAATCATTATGTTAAGGGAAATAGTTTTGCAAATAGGTGTATATTGGAAGGGACCCTAAGGATCATGCAGTCCAACCCCCTGCAATGCAGAATATGCAACTCTCCCATACCGGGATTGAACCTGCAACCTTGGTGTTATCAGCCCCATGCTCTAGCCAACTGAGCCAGCCAGTCAACATGTGAACATCAGGTGAAATTCTCACTAAAATACTGATGAATTTTCATGAGGATTTTTTGGTGGAGGAGGAATTAGAAACCAGTGTTGAAAACGAACATAGGACTGGGGGGGGGGGATAAAACCAAGAAGCCAAAACTGACGGTTTCACCAATTTCTAGTGTCACTGTATTCCTTTAATTACCATTGTGTGAGATGGAGAATGGGGACAACTCTGCCACTCCGTTCACATCCCTGTCACCACCCCTGTTGTTGTTGTTTAGTTGTTTAGTCGTGTCCGACTCTTCGTGACCCCCTGGACCAGAGCACGCCAGGCACTCCTGTCTTCCACTGCCTCCCGCAGTTTGGTCAAACTCATGCTGGTAGCTTCGAGAACACTGTCCAACCATCTCATCCTCTGTCGTCCCCTTCTCCTTGCGCCCTCCATCTTTCCCAACATCAGGGTCTTTTCCAGGGAGTCTTCTCTTCTCATGAGGTGGCCAAAGTGTCACCACCCCAGGTGCCTCCATATGATGGCCTTAGAGAAGTCATGTTTTCAGTCTTTATTCTGCAACATAGAGGCAATAACACTGAGTTATCTCACATGGTGGCTCTAAGGATTGCAGTAATTTATATGTAGGGTGCTCTGAACTCTGTTGCCCTATTTATTATGACCGCATTTATTACATTTATAGACCAGCTGTATCTTCCAAGGAGCTCAAGGTAGTGCACACGGTTCTCCTCCTCCCCATTTCATCCTCACAAAGACCCTGTGAGGTAGGTTAGGCTAAGAGATGGTGACTGGTCCAAAGTGAGCTTCATGGCATAGTGTGGATTCAAACCCTGATCTCCCAGGTTATAGAATCATAGAATCCTAGAGTTGGAATAGACCACAAGGGCCATCGAGTCCAACCCCCTGCCAAGCAGGAAACACCGTCAGAGCACTCCTGACATATGGTTGTCAAGCCTCTGCTTAAAGACCTCCAAAGTAGGAGACTCCACCACACTCCTTGGCAGCAAATTCCACTGTCAAACAGCTCTTACTGTCAGGAAGTTCTTCCTAATGTTTAGGTGGAATCTTCTTTCTTGTAGATTGGATCCATTGCTCCGTGTCCGCTTCTCTGGAGCAGCAGAAAACAACCTTTCTCCCTCCTCTATGTGACATCCTTTTATATATTTGAACATGGCTATCATATCACCCCTTAACCTCCTATTCTCCAGGCTAAACATGCCCAGCTCCCTTAGCCGTTCCTCATAAGGCATCGTTTCCAGGCCTTTGACCATTTTGGTTGCCCTCCTCTGGACACGTTCCAGTTTGTCAGTGTCCTTCTTGAACTGTGGTGCCCAGAACTGGACACAGTACTCCAGGTGAGGTCTGACCAACACTCTAACCATTGTGCCACACTGGTTCTTCACTGGTTATAATGCTAACTCTTATTGTTCTCTCCAGGATCACACAGTGATTTCCTGGCAGATGCAAAACTTGAACTCGGCTCTCATAGATTATGCACCACATGTACATTTTCACCTTCCCAAGAGCTTACACTTTCCTCCTCCGTAAACACGATTTTGGCTCAGAAGGACAAAATCCCCGCTGCCAAAGGAATAGTTTTCACAAAGGGGTACGTCCCACACGCTAGTAGCTTTGCAATTGTCACCTGGAAACTGAAAGAAAACTTGACCGAAAATAGCTCATTGTGTCAATTGGGCAAGCTAACTGTACACTCTCAAGCAATGCTTTTGTGGAGGGAATAGCGGGTAAGGCATAGCGGGTGGAATAGCGGGTAAGGCATAAGGCTAAGAAAATGCATAGGTGGCTATAATATTTAATAATAAAAAACCAACAATAACGACCCCTTTTGAGTTATAGACCAGAAATACAGTTCAGAATGTCTTAGGCCATAGAATGTTTTCTTTGGCTTGCGCCACTCAAAAGTTTAACCCATGCTGATATTTGTTCCACTTCTGTCTTCGAGATGCAAGTGGCCTATTGTCCCTCATTGTCAGACACCCACACCTTCCAGGCAGGGGTCTACCTGAGAGATGAGTGGGTGCAGAGCTCAGAGGCTGAGCTTAAACATGATGGCTGTGAGCAGCTATGATTTACATTAATTGTTATGGTTGCTATTTGCGCAGTGCAGATGAATGGCAGCTCCAAAGTTGCTCTCCATCACACACTTTTATTTCAAGGGTTTCGGAGCAAACATTTCTGACAACCCCGAGACTGTTTCCCCCTTTAAGAAATTCTCCCTTCAGTCCATTGAAATTTGCCATCTCCTAATTTTCACAGCGGGCGGATGAGTGGGCAGGGATAATATTAATGAGCTATTGATTATGATCCACTTATAATCACTTGCCTGCCGTGCTCAAGCCAAGGGAGGTTTAATCAAGAGAAGCAACAAACCAATTTTCCTTATTAGCTTTGTGCCTCTCTCTCTCTCTCTCTCTCTCTCTCTCTCTGGTGGTGTGACTTGAACCCAGAGATTGCGCAGTAATAAAATGAGGGTATTAATTCCGTAATAGAAATGTAACATCACATGCAGAGTGCATTAGCCTAGAATATTTGCATTTGTGAGAACACTTTATTTTAATGCAAAAGGCAGGGATTGAATTATGGTTCGTTCTGTTTACGAAACAAATGTAGTCTTCTGCTGCTTTTGCAGAAGTGGGCTGCTCTTTTGCTGATTTGGGATTTCAACACCTGTTTTTGGAGTTTTTCTGTAAGGTGCATTAGCACACACCAAATGACAGAATATGCATATTTTAAATCGGGCCTTGGAGCCAAAAACTGGCTTCCAAGCCTCTGTAACTATCCTCTATGACTCCCCTTAGATTTTACCTCCTTCTCAGTTATACACTACACCCCCTCTCTCCAGATCACCTTCTCACCATACCTTTTTTTACTGTTCTTGAGTGCTTTTGCCTGGCTAGAATGTGTCCTTGAAATGGGACAATGCCTTGTGCTTGCCTAGATGGAGGGAACAGAGAAGTGTGTGGGTGAAGGCAGAAACCAGTCTACTGTACAAAGGCAAAATTTACATTCATTGTTTCACCCACCGATGACTCTCGCCCTACACTTGTGTGTCTAGTGGGCTTCCTACAAATATATGAAGACCCCCACACACCTGCTTCAATGATGCTATTGTTGGTTGTTTGAAAAAGCTCCATTGCTACATCATACTATGGTTTCGACATTCAATAACCAAATCAGGTGGCTGACGCCGTCAAAGTCCTATGGGAAGTCCAGCAGAGTGCAACAGAACTCTGTGATTCCCAGCAATTGTCATCCAGAGCCATACGATGGATGCAGGTGGTGCTGTGGGTTAAACCACAGAGCCTAGGACTTGCCGATCAGAAGGTCAGCGGTTTGAATCCCTGCGACGGGGTGAGCTCTCGTTGTTCGGTCCCTGCTCCTGCCAACCTAGCAGTTTGAAAGCACGTCAAAGTGCAAGTAGATAAATAGGTGCCGCTCTGGCGGGAAGGTAAATGGCGTTTCTGTGCACTACTCTGGTTCACCAGAAGCGGCTTAGTCATGCTGGCCACATGACCCGGAAGCTGTATGCCGGCTCCCTCGGCCAGTAAAGCGAGATGAGTGCCGCAACCCCAGAGTCGGACACTACTGGACCTAATGGTCAGGGGTCCCTTTACCTTTACCTTTAGGAAGTTGTGATAATAACCTAAGAACTTGAGAAGCGCCTGCTGGATCTAACCAATGGCTGATCTAGTCCAGCATCCTTTTCTCACAGTGGCCAAGGAGGTGTCTGTGAGAAACCTGAAAGCAGGATTCAAGCATGGGAGCCCTCTCCCCTCCTCTGGTTTCTAGCAGCTGGTATTTAGAACTGTGGAGGCAGAGCACAGCCATTGTGGCTAGTAGCCATTCAATAGCCCTCTCCTCCATGAATTTATCTAATCTTCTTTTAAAGCCAACTAAGTTGGTGGCCATCACTTCCATTTGTTTCAAGGCAGCATGGTTGGAGTTGCCCTCAAAAAACTGAAGTAAAGCGACTCAAACTTTAACCTTCCCACTCATCGTTTTATTCACAGTAAAGCACAGAGACCTCCTGAGAACGTGCGAAGCAGCAACTCCACATAGAATCAAGGCTGAGATCTTGACAGAAACAAATACTTTGGGAAACAAAACCTCCTATCAATGCAAAACCTTGGTTCTAAAATTTAATTTTGTCAACTGAAAGCCTTCTTTTTTCCAACCTATTGAAAACTACAGGAGTAGATCTGTCTTGGAGAAAGAGGATTATAATTTGCAATCTGCAGACAAAGGTTGAGTCACTTTATTGAAGTCAAACTTGTGAATTGTCTCCCCGCTGACAATGCATTTTTTCACTTCCCCTGCCCTTCAACATCCTGGAGTCACAGGGTATTCAAACCCAATCCTTCACTGTGTCTCTGTGCAAAGTATTCTCCCCAGCCCACCCCCTTTCTGCTTGAATCTCCTTTCCCAAATCATTCTCTTGACTTCCTGCCATTTCTCCATTCTGAAGGCAAGTAGAATCATAGAATCGTAGAACTGTAGAGTGCAGGAATCTCAGCTGAGGCATCCAAGACAGATGACCATCCAACCTCTGCTTAAAAACCTCCAAGGAAAGGGAGTCCACAACCTCCCAAGGGAGACCAGGCCACTGTCGAACAGCTCATACTAGGTAACCAAACAAACCTTGTGTTGCAAAGAGAACGTCAGCAAGCTGGGAGCTGGGCATGTTTAGCCTGGAGAAGAGGAGGTTAAGGGGTGATATGATAGCCATGTTCAAATATATAAAAGGATGTCACATAGAGGAGGGAGAAAGGTTGTTTTCTGCTGCTCCAGAGAAGCGGACACGGAGCAATGGATCCAAACTACAAGAAAGAAGATTCCACCTAAACATTAAGAAGAACTTCCTGACAGTAAGAGCTGTTTGACAGTGGAATTTGCTGCCAAGGAGTGTGGTGGAGTCTCCTACTTTGGAGGTCTTTAAGCAGAGGCTTGACAACCATATGTCAGGAGTGCTCTGATGGTGTTTCCTGCTTGGCAGGGGGTTGGACTCGATGGCCCTTGTGGTCTCTTCCAACTCTATGATTCTATGATTCTATGATTCTATGAATGTCTAGGTAACAAGATGACCATGTACATACGCAATAGACAATCTTTTATAGAATTCCTTCAAACAGTGACTACATTATTACATGAGCACTGTTCCACAACATTTGATATTTTCATTTACATACATTCGTTCAAAATAAGATGGGTTTATGAAGCAATTCTATATCCTCCCACCACGTTGACGAAGAATTCCACGAAACAGTAGTCAATATCCGGAATCACTGTTCACTGTTGGACATCATAATTGCTTAATACACAAAGCTTCACAGCTTGTCTTTCATTGTACAAAGTCTGGTACCTCACTTCCTTTAAAGATTTTCAGAGATTTTGAGTCTAAGGATTTCATTTTGTACTTGTTATGGTTTGAAGGAATTCTATAAAGATTGTTTATTGTGTGTGTACATGGACGTCATGTTGCCTGAACAGCTCATACTGTCAGAAAGTTCCTCCTGATGTTTAGTCAGAATCTCCTTTCTTGGAGCTTGAAGTCATTGGTTCAAGTCCTGCCCTCCAGATCAGGAGAATAATAATATAATAATCATTTATTATTTATACCCCGCCCATCTGGCTGGGCTTCCCCAGCCACTCTGGGCGGCTTCCAAAAAAATATTAAAATACAGTACTGTAATACATCAAACATTAAAAGCTTCCCTAAACAGGGCTGCCTTCAGATGTCTTCTAAAAGTCTGGTAGTTGTTGTTCTCTTTGACATCTGGTGGGAGGGTGTTCCACAGGGAGGGCACCACTACCGAGAAGGCCCTCTGCCTGGTTTCCTGTAACTTGGCCTCTCGCAGTGAGGGAACCGCCAGAAGGCCCTCGGTGCTGGACCTCAGAGAAAACAAGCTTGCTCCATCTTCCATTGGACAGCCCTTGAGATATTTGAAGATGGCTATCATATCTCCTCTCAATCATCTCTTTTCCAGTCTGAGAATACCCAAGTACCTCAACCGCTCCTCATAAGGCTTGGTTTCCAGACCCTTGATCATATTGGTTGCCTTCCTGTGCCTAGTTTGTCAATATCCTTCTGAAACTGTACTACCCAGAACTGTACACAGGACTCCAGGTGTGGTCTGACCAAAGCAGAATAAAGTGGTGCTATTACATCAATTGATTGGAATATTATGCTTCTGTTGATACATTCGATTTGATTTTTATTTCTTTTCTTTTTTTGGAACATGCATATTGGTTGTGTGTGTGTACAGTGATGGGATGGATTTTGACAGTTCTTTCCCACCCCCTCAATCAGATGAAATCAAATCAACAAAGATAATTGCAGCCTTTGGGTTTCCAAACTCCTGTAGCTATTCCAAATACAGTTGGATGAAATGTTCTCCCTTGGCTGCTTGCTAACCTGCTTAGGTTTTAGGGAATGCATATTCCCAACTTCTCAGGTGTTCAAGAGGCCTAGGAACATATGCTGTGAATTAGGAGGAATTCATCCCTGTGTCTTCTGTCAGCACTATCAAAGTGATGGTCTGTCCATCAAATATAAACTTCTGAATGTCTATTCAGAAGAAAATAGCAGAAAGGAAAATATTCAGGAGAAAATGTCACCCCATTGTATCAAGACAAATTCTTCTTATTCCTGGGGAAAGGGGAGCAAATTCTAAACAAAGGGTTTCTCAATGTGCCAGCGGATGACTGTTTTGGGGTTCTGTTTCATCAGCTGCAACATTCTGTTGCGGCATGTGGGGTACATTGCCAGTGTGTCTGAGGCTAAGATCACAGGACAATAGGAAGCTGCTGTATACTGAGTGAGAGCACTGGCTCAGCTTTGTCTACTCTACACAGACTGGCAGCAGCTCTCTGGGGTTTCAGGCAAGGAGTCTCTCCCAGTCTTCTCTTCAGGTGCTGGGGGTTGGACCTGCAAGCTTTTGCATGCAGGGCAGATGTTCTACCCCGGAGAGGTGGCTTTTCAGGTTGGTCCTGAGACCGGTTGCATAAACTCTGTGACTAAACAGCCAGGTATTTAGAGTGCTCTGTGGGGAATGATTATGTCGCTTGCTGGGGATCCATAACCCCACACCTCTGCCCTCCTTCTTTTGTATCCTCTCCCTCTGCGATTTATCTCCGCTGTCCAGACAGGAAACATTTTAATCCATTGTTCGCCTTGCTTTTGTCAACTAAACAGTGGGTTCCTCTCCCCAGGTAACCTCCCCGCAGACTCTTCTGGCTGAGCACAATGCTCAAGAAGTCTCATTTTTTAAAAAGCAAGCGAACAAGCAAACTCCCTTATAATTAGAGTGAGACTGTGTTCCATTTATTAAACCTTTCCTGGATGTGCTTTTTGGCTACCTCTCTCCAGGGTTTAATTGGGTCGCTGGGATTTGCCAGCATTCACATTGGAGGTGTGCACCTCTGACCATGTACAGAATGCCTGGCCTGGAGCAGTGAGTAATGAGAGCCACCTGGGAATTGCAATAAAAGGAGAATGGCCAAAAGATCAGGGGGCTCCTGTTACAGATGGTGTTTTGCTGTAGCACCTTTCTTTTAAGGAACACCAACAATTGGGAAACACTTGGCTGGGAGCGCTCCAATTGGAGAACAGTCTTTACTAAAGGGCTTTGAAGACACTCGAACTCAGGACGCAAGGGAGAAACGTGCTAAGAGAAAGGCACACTTGGCAAATCCACACAGTGATCAACTCCCGCCCGGAAACCAATGTCCCCACTGTGGAAGGAGCTGTGGATCCAGAATGGGCCTCCACAGTCACTTACAAACTCATTGTTAAAACCGTGTTTATGGAAGACTTTCTTACTCGGCTACGAGTGATCGCTGAAGAAGAAGAAGAAGAAGCTCTGTTTTGCATCCAAAAGGTTCAGCCCCAACAACGTCTCCATGTTGGGCTGGGGGTTGCTCCCTGCCTGAAGTTCATAGCTGTTAACTTTTCCCTTTTCTTGCGAGGAATCCTATTCGGAATAAGGGGATTTCCCTTTTAAAAAAGGGAAACGTTGACAGCTTTGGCCTGAACCCCTGCAGAGACCCTGCCAGTCCGTGTTGTCACTACTGAGCTGGATGCAGTAGCAGCCTGACTCAGTATACAGCAGCGTCCTCTGCTGCTATGAAATTAAATAAGCGCTGCTATTATCTATCACACAGTGAGAAATTGTGGAACAGGCTTACTGCCAAATGAAACATGATGCTGGCCATGTAGTTCACCTTTGCATTGTTGGGTGAATGACCAGCCATCTGGATCAGGATGTATGTGAGTGGGGTGACACATGGGAGATGGGAGATTTAACAGGGGGCTTCTGTGATCCTGGTTGGGACTCACTCGCACAGGAGGCAGTGATAGCCACCAACTTGGATGGCTTGAAAAGAGGACTTGGCAAATTCATGGAAGAGAAGGCTACCAACATCTGCTAACCACAATTGCTGTGCTCTGAATACCACTTGCTGGAAACTACAGGAGGGGAGAGAACTCTTCTGCTCAGATTCTGCTTGCGAATTTCCCCTTGACCACTGTGAGAACAGGATGCTGGACTAGATGAGCCGTTGACCAGATCTAGCAGGCCCCTCTTAGTTCTTATGTGTTGAAGTGTGTGAGCAGAATCAAGGCGGTGATGAGATGGGTGAGTGGGGGTTTGCTTTCAGCCAGTGGCGTAGCGTGGGGGGTGCCAGGGGTGCCAGCCGCACCGGGCGCAACATTTGGGGGGGCGCGTTTGGCCGGCCCTCCTCGAGGAAGCAGGAACCCCACTGTCCTCGGACCTCCTCCGAAGGCTGGCGGTGGGGCGGAGAGACCTTCTCCCCGTGCCAGCCTTCGGATGGCTGCTCCGAAGCCTGGCGGTGGGGCGGAGAGACCTCCTCCCGCCGCCAGGCTTCGGTTGGCTGTCCTGAAGACTTGTGGTGGGAGCAGTGGCGTAGCGTGGGGGGTGCAGGGGGGCCTGCTGCACCTGGCGCAACATCTGGGGGGCGCGAAAGAGACTCGAGTGCTAAAATCCACGGGTTAGGGGGCGCAAATTACTTGCCTTGCCCCGGGTTAGGGGGCGCAAATTACTTGCCTTGCCCCGGGTGCTGAGAACCCACGCTACGCCACTGCTTTCAGCAAGCTGTGCCCGCCTCAATTCCGCTCAGAATAATTTGAGCAGGGATGCTCGTCGATCCAAGCATCCTTGCGATGATCAAATTACTTTAATAACGGCTGAATTTTTAAGTGCTGTCCATGAAGAAAGAATGGGCCATGATAAAGAGACTTAGTGGTTTCTAATGGTAGGTGATGTTGCTGTGTTGTATTATATTATCTATGTACATCTATTAATTTTTTTGGAGTTAAGAATAGGATTGAGATAAATTGTGTTCGCGGAGCCCGTATTTTATACAGTCTGTATATGATGTTTGTTTGTTAATGTGTGGCGTGCTATGCCTAATAAAGGAACAGATTTGGTTGGCATCCTTGCTTCAACTTCTCGACCCACCCCTAGCTCATACGCACAAACACTGGTTTTTAAAACAACAACACACACATTGGTGTGATCACACAATCACACTTTTCTGTGCTGCACGTGCAATGATTAAATTGCAGTGCAAAGAAAGAGGGAGGGGAGATAATGCGTGCACATGGCTGCGCCATTAACCCAGACTCCTTCCTTCTGCATTTGTGACCTGTGAAGGGAGGGAAAATAGATATGGACCAAAAACCTAATGGACCAAAGACATGAAGCTGCCTGAACAAAGTCTCTACGTCAGTTAGGAAAGACTGCTGTGCTGCGAACACCTTCGTGCTGTTTTGCAAACAAGATCAGGGACTTCAGATGAAAAGAATTGAGATCAAGAGAATTTTATATGCCTCCCTTGGAACAATTGGGGTCAGGGCCTGGGGCTTCCAGCTGACAGGCTATATACTGCGGCCTCCTGCCCCTCTTGGTTTAGAAGCGAAGCAACCCAGCGTTTCTTTGATTTGTGGTAACGCCTCTGTGTTCTGTTGTATTGAATAAACACATTTTTAAAAGGAAAGAAAAGATGGCCTGAGCTTTTTCCTTTTCAAAGGAGAGTGGAAGGAGAGGGGAGGTAAAGAGGGAAGAAGTTGAATTATTAAGTCTGGGGAAGAGATGTGAAAATGGAAGGGAGCAGACAGCGTGGGATGTGTTTATGGGTGTGAGGGAAAGACAGACGGACTCCACTGTTTCTTAGCCCCCTCTTTTTATATGCTAGCAGCCTCTCTCTCTCTCTCTCTCTCCCTCTCTCTCTTCATCCCATCCCTAAGTTTTTGGAGATGGAAAAGGTGAGTGGGAATATGGAGAGAGAGAAAAATCAAAGGGGAAAAGCAGAGAGCTTATTATCCTCCCACTTGGGAACCAACAGAAATATCGGTAATTGAAGTACATTATTTAAATAAAAAAAACATTCTAAGAAAAAAGCATGTTTTTATTATGAAGTTAAAATGACAACGCTGTTGGAAATATAAAATAAAGGGGAAAGGGGGAAAGCAGTATAAAAACATTCAGTATTTCCTACTGGGCTGTTATTTTAACTTCATAATAAAGTACTGAAATTACAACAAACAACAACAAAATTTCTGAGGAAAGGTACTGTCTGGTGGAAATCCAGTGTGTGTGTCTATATCTATGCATGAACCTATCTTCCTATATACATAAAAACGTAAGGCTGTCATCACACTGCAGCTTATGTAACTGCATGCTGGCAGGCAAGCAACTGAGTGAGCAGGATGGGGTGCTGGTGGCCCAAGCGAGCTGTTTAGCAGGGGTCAGGGAGGTGTTTCAGGAAACAGCTTTCTGTGTGGGAAGTGGGGATGGCAAAAGTTTTGGTGGGTAGGCGAGGGTGGCGAAGGTGGCAGTCCCTAGTATGTTTATGTATATACACACACATATACAGAAAGGGGTGTAGGGTAATCAGAGAGATGGGAGAGAAATTCAGTTCACATTTAAAAGCAAACGTATTCAACTGATCCCTACTGAAACAATATAGGAACCAAAACACAGCCATTCTTTGAAATTTGCACTTGTCCGAATCTTGTGATACACTTCTCCAGCCAAAAAATGTGCAGAATAATCCATGCACATTCCAGGGTGGAGTGTGCACATATATGCATTTTAGGACCCACTCTACTTCTGACTGCAATTTGTTTTAAACTGTTTTTAATGCTGCGTTTAATGTTGCATTTTACAGTGTTGTGAACCGCCCTGGGCCATGCGGCGAACAGCCCTGGGCCATATGGAGTCAAATAGCAGTGCCAATAATAATAATGAATAATGCAAATAAAATAATTACAATGCAGTGGCACCTCAGGTTAAGAACTTAATTCGTTCCAGAGGTCCATTCTTAACCTGAAACTGTTCTTAACCTGAAGCACCACTTTAGCTAATGGGGCCTCCTGCTGCTGCTGCACCACCGGAGCACGATTTCTGTTCTTATCCTGAAGCAAAGTTCTTAACCCGAGGTAACATTTCTGGGTTAGCGGAGTCTGTAACCTGAAGTGTCTGTAACCTGAAGCGCATGTAACCCGAGATACCACTGTATTACAATACAAAAGCACTTTTTATTAGGGGAAATTGCTTTGGCAAAAATATGTTTATCTTAGGGGAAATTGCATACAAAAATGTATATATTATGGGACATTCGGCCGAAAAGATTGAATTTTCATTAGGACTCCTCCTCCTCCTCCTCCTTTAGTAAACTGATCTGGAAATGTGGAGAACCAAGAATGAGAAGCTATGGAGAACCAAAACTTTAAATAAACTGTAGCCCAGTTCTGTAGCCCAGCTGAAAGTAAGGGGTTGGGAGCAAGGAAATAAGGATTTTTAAAAAGAATGCAAGACAGGTGGAAGAATGTTGCTGCAATGTTTGCTGCCTGCTGGGTTCAGCACAAAAACCCCCCCACCAAATCCTCTACTTGCCTGCTAATTTTCCAACAAGGGAAAGGCAGGGTTTTCTGTGGGTTGAATTTGGGTGAAGGAAACCTCCTGCAGCACTCTGCTAATAATGGAGTGGGAGGGAAGACGGTGGAAGGAAAAGTTGTGGTGCTGAGCTTAAGCAGTGGCTCAGGTAGGGCGGGGAGGGGTAGGGAGGGAGGGAGAATGGATCTCTAGAAGGGACTGACTGCCCATCAGTGCTGCAGGGCAAATTGTTGGGGACGACTGACCTTACCAGGAGCTGTCAGGGCAGAGTGGTAAAAGCCTCAGGGTGGCTCATTCGGAACCACGACCGTACATGTGCTAATAACCTCTGCTGAACTAAGCCACCCATGACACAGTCACTAGCCAGTCAGCACCCATGCCTCCAACACGACCGCCTGACAATTAGCAGAAGAGCTTTCACTTGATCCCTTCACAATCCTCTAGCAGAAGAAGAAGAGGAGGAGTTTGGATTTCATATCCCGCTTTATCACTACCTGAAGGAGTCTCAAAGCGGCTCACATTCTCCTTTCCCTTCCTCCCCCACAACAAACACTCTGTGAGGTGAGTGAGGCTGAGAGATTTCAGAGAAGTGTGACTGGCCCAAGGTCACCCAGCAGCTGCTTGTGGAGGAGCGGAGACGCGAATCCAGATTACGAGTCTACCGCTCTTAAGCACTACACCACACTGGCACCTTGTACACAGTACAGTGGCACCTTGGTTCTCAAACTTACTCCGTCCCAGAAGTTCGTTCCAAAACCAAAGCGTTCCAAAACCAAGGTGTGCTTTCCCATAGAAAGTAATGCAGAACGGATTAATCTGTTCCAGACTTTAAAAACAACCCCTAAAACAGCAATTTAACATGAATTTTGCTATCTAACAAGACCATTGATCCATAAAATGAAAGCATTAATCCATGCACTGTACTATAAAATAAATAAGACAGAATTGTAGATGATGAAAATTAAAATTATTATTTTTTCTTACCTGCACTGATGATAGTCATTGTTTGGATGGGGGGGGGGGCTTTTATCCATTTCCTCAGTCACACAATCAATCAATCAATCAATCAATCAGTAGTTGAACTGGGTTCCACACAGTCACAAAAACAAATGAACCGAAAAAGCCTCAAAAACAAAAATGCAAAATAAATAGCAAAAACAAAAGCGCCGAACTTAATCCGCTCCAGAAGTCCATTTGATTTCTGAAATGTTCGAAAACCAAGGCGCAGCTTCTGATTGGTGCAGGTGCCCCGGAAACAATAGCCGACAGCCGCATCTGATGTTCGGCTTCCAAAAGACGTTAGAAAACCAGAACACTTACTTCTGTGTTTTCAGCGTTTGGGAACCAAGGCATTTGAGTACCAAGGTACCACTGTATTCCAAATGTGGTCCCACCATAGATTTGTATAAAGGCATTTTGATATTTGCAGTTTTACTGTCAATTCCAAATTTACCGAAAAGGGAGATAAATTCTGGGGAAATTGTTCTAGGGCAGGGTGCTGGGTTTTTGTTACACTTGTCTTACATTCAATATGTCTGGAGGGTGTTTGCAAGTGTCCTTTTTCAGCATTCTGCAAATAACCTCTTTTTAGTGGCCTGCACCCTGCAGCCTCCCTGGGTGCCCACACTTCCCATTGCATCTTGGGCTGGTCTTTCCTCTAAAGCGAAGAGGCAAGGAAAGCTGCCCACCAAGCACCTGAAAGCTGTTCATTCATTCATCTCTTTAAAAAGTTAGGACTTTTTCTTTTCATCTTTCAAAGGCAACCATGCATATATATATATATATATATATATATATATGCAGGTTTTGGTGTCTTCGGGTGTCTTCCCGTGTAAGAGTTGGGGTGTCTAGGCGACGTTTCGACGAGGTCTCACTCGTCATCTTCAGGCTGGTGCTTTCGGCTTCTTGTTACTGGAACAGAGCAGGATCTCAGTGTTTGAGTTCCTATAAATACTGTTGAGGGGGTGTGGTGTATAGCCTCCAACGTTCTGGGCAGAGAGGAAGTTCCCAGGTTAGTGTGCCTTTTCTTCTTTTGTTCATTAATTACTTGAGGGATATCTTGAGTGATTTCTTGAGTGATATTCTGAGTACCACTTAGGAGGGTCATTAGGTGTGGATTAGTTGCTAAAGCTTTCGTGTCTTGACCTCTTGAGCTTGTGAAGAGTTTTTCTGAGAAGATGGCTGTACTGCACTTAGTTGTGCTCTGGCTTGGCTTCGTGTATAGGGGCGAGCTGTGGTTTTGTGCCCTGTGCCAGCCAGATCTGTGTAGGGATTGCAGGGGGGTGCAGCATCCGGAGGTGCCACTATGGTTTGGCTACTGGATGGTGTCTGTAATTTATCTGTGGAGAGGGTCTGGGTTTGGGTCTGGTGTGGTTGATTGGAGATGGCGTTCTGTGTGCCTCTGGTTCTGGTGTCGGTTTTTGTGGGGAGGGCTAATTTCCAGATGTCTGGCAGGCGGGACGTGTCGTCACGCTTGTTCATGTTGTGAGGGTGTTTCTCTATCTCGATGGCTTCCATGATTATTCTCTTGTGGTGATGTTCCATGTTAAAGAGCAATTTGGAATCTGCAAAATTAATTTCGTGTCCTGTTTCTTTCATGTGTTGGTAAAGAGAGGAAGTTTTTTCTTCTTTTTTGACGGCATTCTTGTGTTCTGCGATACGTGCATTTATTCGTCTGTTTGTTTGTCCAATGTACGTGGCTGGGCAGACTTTGCAGGGTATTTCATAGACCCCTTGGTTTTCTAACTGGATTTTATCTTTGGGGTTTCTGAGGATATTGGCTATTTTTTGGTTGGTGCAAAAGGCTGTTTTGATATTGTGTTTATGGAGGATTTTGCTAATTTTATCTGTAGTGCCCTTGATATAAGGAAGGAGGGCCATGCCATTGTTTTCTTCTGTGTCTTGGTTTTTGGGGGGTGTTTCTTTTTGGATTAGCTTCGTAACCCTGTTTTGCTGGTATCCGTTGGCGATTAACACATTTGAGAGATTCTGTAACTCAGTTGTCAAGTGGTCTTTGTCAGCCAGGCGTTTGGTTCTGGAGATGAGAGTCTTGGCTACGGAGTTTATTTGTGCAGGGTGGTGGTGTGATTGTGCATGTAAGTAGCGGTTGGTGTGTGTTTTTTTCCGGTAGATAGTGTGTCCTAGGGAGCCATCAGGTTTTTTGTAGATTAGGACGTCAAGGAAGGGAAGTTGGTTGTTGGCTTCTATTTCCATAGTGAATTGTATTTTGGGGTGTAGGCTGTTGAGATGTGTGAGGAAGCTATCTAGTTTTTCCTTCCCGTGTGGCCAAATTACAAAGGTGTCGTCAACATATCTGAGCCAAAGTTTGGGTTTGTGTTCTGACTTGTCTAAAGCATTGGTTTCAAAGTGTTCCATGTACAGATTTGCGATGACCGGTGAGAGGGGTGATCCCATAGGTGCTCCTTCTATCTGTTTGTATCTTTGTCCATTGTGGATGAAGTACGTGTTGGTTAGGCAGTGGTTGGTCAGGTCCAGGATGTATTCGGGGGGATTGTATTTGTTTTGAATGGCTGTCAAGGCTTCATTAATGGGCACTTGTGTGAAGAGAGATACAACATCGAAGCTCACAAGTAGGTCATCGGGATGTAGGTTTTGCTTCTTTATTGTTTCTATGAACTGGAAGGAGTTTGTAACGTGTGAAGCGATAGATTCTGCATAGGGCTGAAGTTGCTTAGCGAGAAATTTAGCGAGATTTTGTAGAGGTGAGCCTATGGAGCTGACTATTGGTCTGAGTGGTGTTCCTTCTTTGTGTATCTTGGGGAGACCGTAGAGTTTGGGGCATCTGGATGATTTTTCTCTGGGGATGATTCTTAGCTGGATTTCTTCACTGATAGGAGAGGCTTTTATTTTGGATTTGGTGGTTTTTTCCAGATAGGTGGTGGGATCTGTTTTTATAGGTTGGTAGGTAGGGTCTTGGAGTAGATTTGATAGTTTTGCTTGGTAGTCCGATGTGTTCATCACAACAGTGGCATTACCTTTGTCTGCTGGGAGAATGATTATGTTGTTGTCTTTCCTCAGGTTGGTGAGTGCTTTCTGTTCTTCTTTGTGTAAATTGCTTCTGGGTGGTTTGCTGGAGCAGAGGATGTTGGTGACTTCAAGTCTGATTTTATTGGCTTCATCTGGGTTGATTTTGGTTAGGCTAGCTTCGACTCCGCATATGATGTTTTCCGTGGGGATGCGTCTCGGGGCGACTGCAAAGTTGAAACCTTTGGAGAGTACTTTGGTTTCAGTTGAGGTCTCCCCAAGATACATATATACATATAAACCTGCATTCCTGTACCCGTGAAAATCTACGAAAGCAAATATATATAAATATATATGTGGTACTCAGAATATCACTCAAGTAATCACTCAAGATATCCCTCAAGTAATTAAGGAACAAAAGAAGAAAAGAACACTAGCCTGGGAACTTCCCCTCTGCCCAGAACTTTTGAGGCAATACACCACACCCCTCTACAGTATTTATAGGAACTCAAACACTGAGATCCCGCTCTGTTCCAGTAACAAGAAGCCGAAAGCACCAGCCTGAAGATGACGAGTGAGACCTCGTCGAAACGTCGCCTAGACACCCCAACTTTTACACGGGAAGACACCCGAGGACACCAAAACCTGCATATATATATATATATATATATATATATATATATATATGCATACACATATATACATGAAATATATATGTATATATATACATATATACATGAAATACAGGAAGCAAACCGATCTCAGGTTCTTTGGAGTCAGTTCCCGAAGGATTCAGTTAAAACCTAGGAGGAAGGTATCAAGAGGTTGTCTCTTTTTTTCTTTTTAAATCATATTTATTAGTAGTTTCAGAATTATACGAAGAGGGGGAAAAACATTAAAAAACAACACTATAATACATAAAAAAAGAAAAACACAAAAACCAATACAACAATACAACAAAAAAGATAAAAAGAAACACAACACGAATCCCAAATTACATATCTAAAACTTCCATTTGCTTGTTTCATTGACTTCCTCACACCTCCCTTTTTGTATTCTAGTTTAATTAGTTATTTCAGCAAATTCTTTCCATCTTTCTCAATTTTTGTTAAAAAATTTATCCTAACCTAATTTAACCTAATAATTAGCTCAACAAGTCCTTTCCATCTTTCCCCATATTCTATTAATCACATTACCCTAATTTATTTAACCTTATCTTGCCCTAAAATACCTTAAAGTTTGAATCTTAGTTATCAAATATACATTACTCCTGATATCATTTCTGCTAAAGTCATATAGTTTCATTCCAACATTTTCCCTAATATTCATTAATTTTTAACCAATTCCCTAAAAAGAAATTTTTCTTTATAAGTTCTCTTCCAATTTTCATCCAGCGTCCCTTCATCCTGGTCTCGGGTCGTGTCAGTCCTTACTGTCCATTCCATCTAGTCCATCAACCTGGAAGCCTTATGTCCGAGGCCCTTAAGTCTCTTCCATGTCCCTTCTGCAATTCTTCTTCTTCTTGTTTATACTTGCCCTTTTCCTTGTCTTTTGTTGGTCTCTTTCTTGGTTTTTTTTCCCTTTCTCATTGAGGGGTAGGCCTCTGGGGGATTCCAAGCCAAAATTGTCTCCATCTCCCTTCATCAAACCCGCCCATTCCCTACAGGCTCTTTTGGATCGGGAAGTGATCCATGAGGCTCTTTTGGATCGGGAAGTGGAAGCAGCCAGGGAGGCTGCACAGTGCAGGAAGGGCAGTGTGGCGTAATAGTTAGAGTACCAGACAAAAGCCCGGAAGACCGGGGATCAAATCCTGACTTTGTCATGAAGCTCGCTGGGTGACCTTGGGCTAGTCACCATTACTTAGCCTAAGCTACCTCACAGGGTTGTTGTGAGGATTAATTGCAGGAAACCATATATGTGTTGGGAATCTGAATACATGCAGCCACTCACACAGAGTCAATTAGAGTTTGGCAGACAGCTAAAACAATGTGAAGGAGTAAGTCTGCCTGGTGATACAGAGGCATGGAGACAGCTCCATGATTGGTCAAGCTCTCTCACGGGAATAATGTTTAATGGCCTACTAACTGGAAAGTGTATGTGTTGGAGGTTGAGAGTTGTGAGTCATGTATGAGAGAGTTAGCTAAAGATGCGTGTTCTGTTCTGTTCCTGTAAATAGTCCACTGTATATAATAAACACCTAACTACAAGGTTAACTCCTGGTTCTGCTTCGTCCATCCTGTCTGCAGCCAAGTTGCCAATTGCTTTCGTGAACTTTGTGTTTACTCTGCTAGGTCTGGCTAAGGTCCTGCAACTAGTCAGAAAGTTGCGAAACACCAATAGGTTTTGCCAATAATATGCCACCTTGAGCTGTCGGGGGGGGGGGGGAGGTGAGATATAAATGTATTTTTGCTGAAGTGTTTAATGGAAAGGAGGGGAATCCACAGCAGTCTCAAGCACCTTGCAATGATCAGGCAAGCTCAGAAACATACACTGGAATTCTAATGAAGGTAAGAACTGGAGGAAAGAAATTCAAGAAATGGCAGGGACAGCTTTTGTCATAGCATACATTTATGTCCATTGTATGTCTGAATAGGGTGCCCCTTGTAAAAAATACTATAATTTACTGCCTAGTTCCAGAGAACGCATACGCTGCAAATGTCTGTACTTTTCACATCTTCATCTTCCCATCAGCCCAGACTTGTTCTTGTTGTCCTGAAACGTCTACTGCATTTGAGGAGAGCAAATTCAATACTACAAAGCTATACATTTGGCTAAGTGTTCTTGACGCTCTCTGTATGAGCCACTTCTCACACTTAAATGCCATTTAATTAGAAGGCTTAGGGATGAGAAAAAAACAAAGTCACCCAATACCCAGATCTAAAGCTTTCCATCTAATAACAGGCTTCGTGGCATGTAGTGATTTCTCACAATTTTTCCCCAATGGCAGCCTGAGTTGAAATAAGGACTTGATTTTGTGCCTGATGAGCTTTAAAGCAGACTATGCAGAAAACCAGTGTCCATGATGAGCTCTTATTCCTTTGTTCTCTTGACTATTTAATGACTTTCTACATAGGGATATTCTGCCATCTCACTGAACATAAAATAGCCCCTTTGAAAAGGAAACAGATATGAAGCCCTCATTTGAAACTGCTCGGGTTGTGGTGGTTGCTGCTGATGTTGTTCTTGAATTGTCAGGCATGATTCAGTTGTAGCCTTGTTTGGTTATACTTAGATGACTTGAACAAGAGTATCAGAGGGACGCGGGTGGTGCTGTGGGTTAAACCACAGAGCCTAGGACTTGACAATCAGAAGGTCGGCGGTTAGAATTCCCACAACGGGGTGAGCTCCCGTTGCTCAGTCCCTGCCCGGTTCAGATTCGGGGAGTGGTCTTCTCCTGCTTCTCCTCCAACAGAAAAGGTGGGGAAGTTTCATGGGATGTCTCTGATCCGTGCGCTTTAACCTTCTCCTTTCCCTTTTTCTTTTCTTTTTTAATATATTTTATTAACATATAAAACACATACATATACATTTACACAAATACACAATACACGTACACAACACACTACCTTATTTTCGTAACATAAAACATACCTACATTACTCTATATTATACCTACCTTTACTGTATATATCAGCATACCTACACTCCTACCCCACACAGACACCCACCAAGTGACTTGACTTCCAGCCATTCTTGTTACGCTACTTTATTTTTCCAACCACCTTAAATGCATTTCATTACTTCATTAATATCTTCTTCTATCTTGACTTTACTCTCCTACTCAAAATCATTTTCTGGATTCACTCAGTATCTGCCAGAAATTCTACTTTTCCCACATAGTTTTTTGATGTCTTCCTTAAAGATGGCCTACTCCTTCTTCACTTTTTGTACCATATCTCCTCTTATCCTCCCTTGTTCCATCATTTTAGATAACCAGTCTGTTTTAGTTGGGGCGCTGCTGCTTTTCCAGTTTTTGGCAATCAATAACCTTGCCGCCGTAGCTGCATACAGAAATATTGGTCTGACTGTTCTTTTTATTTCCTCTGACATGATACCTAGGAGAAAAGATTCTGTTTGGGTTTTGTTTTGTTTTCAAATGAAAATCTAAACATCTTTTTCGGTTCATTATAGATATTTCCCCAGAATCCCACTACAGTGGTACCTCAGGTTACATACGTTTCAGGTTACATACGCTTCAGGTTACAGACTCTGCTAACCCAGAAATAGTACCTCGGGTTAAGAACTTTGCTTCAGGATGAGAACAGAAAGCGTGCAGTGCGGCGCAGCGGCAGCAGGAGGCCCCATTAGCTAAAGTGGTGCTTCAGGTTAAGAACAGCTTCAGGTTAAGAACGGACCTCCAGTACGAATTAAGTACTTAACCCGAGGTACCACTGTATCTCTTTGCACTCCCACCACATATGTAGAAATGTTCCTCTTCTTTCCTGTGCCAAAGGCACAGGCATAGGCTCTCGGTCTGTTTCTGTGCGGTGCTGGGGCTCTGCTTCAGCATCAGAGATCCTCCCGCCTCCTGGCTCTCTACCTTTTCCCCTTCCGTCACTTCCTCTCTGTCTGCTTCTGACTGTTCCCGCTCTGACTCTTCCCCCCCCCCCGACTCAAAGGCATTCCTTAGCAGTCCCATGACACCAATGTAGATCACTTTTACAGAGCATAGGACAAATTCATGGGGGACAAAGCTATCCATGGCTCCTAGTCCTGATTGCTATGTTCTGCCACCATGGGAAGGGGCATCAATTCTTCTGAATACCAGTTGATGGAAACCACAAGAGGGGAGAGTCTTCAGGTTTGGGTGCTGCTTGCTGGTTTCCCATAGGCTTCTGGTTGGCCACTGTGAGAACTGGTTGTTTGGCGAGTCCCCCCCCAGTGGAAATAATGACACATGACACAATTATTAAGGTTAATGGGCTAAATAAGGCCACAACTTTATTGGTTACAGGTGATGAGTGGTATTGGCTTAGGCATTGGTCCTAACCGACTATATCTGACTTCAGCCCATCCGCTAGAAGTCCAGGAAGGGTTAACCACCAGTAGGAGGAGTCCTGCTGATGCACATCAACCAGGAACTCCCCCGGGGTCACCGCTAGGGGGCGTGCCTTAGGCCCTCACCTCCTTAGGCTTCAGACAGGACCACGCCCCCTGGAATCCTTTATTGGACTACCCTTCCATATGTGGGGCAGGTGATGGCGCTTCCTTCCCTCTTCCATTTACAGAGCAATACCAATGCCTAACCGCCAATACCAGGAAAGTTGTGACGATTTCCTACAAGGTAGGCGAAAACCAAGTGGCTGGTGCCAATTTGCCAAGTGGAAAAATTCCTACCAGGTCCCTCAATGGCGACCAACCGAGGTCCATAGCAAGGTCAAGGAACAAAAACCTTATATGGTGGGAGGGTGGGAAACAGGAACAGCTGTTAGGCGGCAAAACTGGGAGATCCCCAGCCGCTCCTGCCTTAAATAGGGCAGACCATGCCCCCAGAGCCAGCTGATTGGCTGGCCAGGAGGTGACGTGGCCGGTAATCCCCCCAGTCGCACAGGGGCGTGGTGGAGCCGTGAAGCCCGCAACTCCACCTCCTCCGAAGGGCGGAAGTGGCTAAGCCAAACCAGATGGGCCACTGAGAGCAGATCAAGCTGGGGCACAGCCCATAGCGATCCAATATAATGAAATTGATTGCGGTGGTACAACATCAAATAGATTCTGTAATAATAGCCTTCAGAGACCTGTAAAATATTAATTTAAAAGTGAAGATGTAAGGAGGGAGATCAAATGGGAAGCAAATGCAGTTAGAGATCGTAATTTGACTGTAATGGAAAGCAGAGCACGGTTTAAAAAGTTAGGTGGAAAAATCAAACATTTATAATGGGAAAGGAATGCTCAGAGGACACAAACACAGGAAAATTAAACAGCTCGGAACGCACCAGGCAGAATAGGAGGGGAGGATCGTAAGCGTCTCGAGCTAACATGGAACAACTTGAAATAAATATTCATTAAAAAGTAGCAGAGGAGGGTGTGATGATTTAGAAGGAAGAAGCTGAGGACAGTATGGATAAACAAGAACATAACTGAGAGCTAATCCACACTTGCCTTCCCTCCACGCTGTCCACCCTTTAAAGCTTCAAGTCCAAGCGCTCTCTTTTTACCCCAAAACTTTTGAATTCTGGTGCTGGAGGAGACTCTTGAGAGTCCCATGGACTGCAAGAAGATCAAACCTCTCCATTCTGAAGGAAATCAGCCCTGAGTGCTCACTGGAAGGACAGATCCTGAAGCTGAGGCTCCACGACTATGGCCTCCTCATGAGAAGAGAAGACTCCCTGGAAATAACCTTGATGTTGGGAAAGATGGAGGGCACAAGGAGAAGGGGACGACAGAGGATGAGATGGTTGGATGGTGTTCTCAAAGCTACCAGCATGAGTTTGACTAAACTGTGGGAGGCAGTGGAAGACAGGAGTGCCTGGCGTGCTCTGGTCCATGGGGTCATGAAGAGTCGGACACGACTAAACAACAACAACAACATGCACAGGGTTAGAATGTGTGTGCTAAGGGCTAAGGCTCAGGAATCCTGGCCATCATAATCATAAGACCTCAGGTTGACCACAGCGTGCATAGATCGGCGCACAGAACGTTCTAGGAAATGACTAAGTAATTTTAGCGTTGTATAATGAAGGTTTTATTCATCCACCCACCAAGTTCTTAGGCCTGGGGTTTTTCCTTCCTCCTCTCTTCCCTTTTTTCTCCTTATTTGGTGCATCCGGCGCCCTGCGCTAAAGTTGTTCCATTCTCCTCATTCCTTTCCAAATGGTTCTGCAGATTGCCTGTGCTATTCCGAAGAGCTAAAATTATCTCAATTAAGTCTCTCCTCCTCCTTCCTTTGTTGACTCTCTCTTCTTTTTTTTTGTTCCTGCTTTCTGGAACTCTCCTTCCTTCCGGGTGACTGGAAGGCGGCTTAGTGCAAAGGAATTGTTCAGCAAAATATGCTGCTATTTAGAAACACAGAAAGTGGGGTGGAGGCAGGCAGACAGAGCCAGCAACACCTACTGATCTTCCGCTGCCTTATTTAGGTTTGCCACTTACTTGACCCAAGAGGAATAATAATAATAATAATAATTATATCCCGCCCTACCCGGCCAGAGCCAGGCTCAGGATGGCTAACACCAGTAAAATTACAATAAAAACATAACGGGGGGGAAACCAATTTAAAATACAAGTTAAAATGCAATTTAAAATGCAGCCTCATTTTAAAAGTAGCCCATAGATCAAAACCATAAGGGGAGGGAAACATAAGGGTCAGACTGAGTCCAAACCAAAGGCCAGGAGGAACAGCTCTGTCTTGCAGGCCCTGCGGAAAGATGTCAAGTCCCGCAGGGCCCTAGTCTCTTGTGACAGAGCATTCCACCAAGTTGGGGCCAGTACTGAAAAGGCCCTGGCCCTAGTTGAGACCAAGCTAACCACCTTGCGACCTGGGACCTCCAAAGCGTTGTTATTTGTGGACCTTAAGGTCCTCTGTGGGGCATACCAGGAGAGGCAGTCTCATAGGTACGTGGGTCCTAGGCCGCATAGGGCATCCAGTGCTTTAGTTGAGATTCCTGCATTGCAAGAGGTTGGAATAAATGACTCACAGGGTCCCTTCCAACTCTACAGTTCTATGAATCTATGAATGAGATAATGATATCTGCATTTGTATGTATCCCAAGGGACACATGCCTTTGGGGGGGTCATCCTTCTCAATGTAGCATGGACTGCAGCCAGTCATCTGTTGAAGTGGCTAAATAGGAATTTTCCAAGGAAGGATTCCTTGAGTGTCCTTAGGATTCCCCCAGGATCATCTAGTCCAACTCCCTGCAATGCAGGAATCTCAGCTAAAGCGTCCATGGCAGATGGGCCATCCAACCTCTGATGGAAAACCTCCAAGGAAGGAGATAAAGGTAAAGGTACCCCTGCCCGTACGGGCCAGTCTTGCCCGACTCTAGGGTTGTGCACTCATCTCACTCTATAGGCCGGGGGCCAGCGCTGTCCGCAGACACTTCCGGGTCACGTGGCCAGCGTGACAAGCTGCATCTGGTGAGCCAGCGCAGCACACGGAACGCCATTTACCTTCCTGCTAGTAAGCGGTCCCTATTTATCTACTTGCACCCGGGGGTGCTTTCGAACTGCTTGGTTGGCAGGCAAGGAAGGAGATAGATGTGTTCCATTTTATTTTATTTTATTTTATTTTAAAGTGCCGTCAAAGTTCATGACACTTAATAGAGTAGCTTAAGGAGAGTGGGAGGGAAACCAAGTAAAACATAAGGAGAGCCTGCTGGATCAGGCCAGTGGCCCATGTACTCCAGGATCCTGTGCTCACAGTGGCCAACTAGAACCCATGGGAAACCATCAAGCAAGGTCTGAGCTCCGCACTTGTGATGGCCAGAAACTGGTATTTGGAGGCTCAGAGGGGCATGATATCAGAAGGGAGGCATCACTGTTAGTAGCTTGGGTGTAGAAGGGTGGACCTATTTGATGTTCTCCTTGGGTGCCTTTGCCTTGCGTTCTTCAACTATCTTCATGTCTCTTTGTTTGCCTTGATGCAGGTGTGTGCGTGTAATTCTCTGGCCTCCACACGGCTGGAGTGTAGCCTGCTGCAGAAAGGCAAGAGTCTCCTCCCTTGCCCCACCCCCTTTTCCCTTGGCCCTGCCCACCACTGGCATGTGGTCCTCTGAAGGTCCCCCACCCTTGACGCAGACACCCTCTCCCAGAGGCATCCAGACTTGGAGGCACAGATGAGGGAGAGAGAGTAGAATACTGGAAAGGATTGGTGGAACAGAGGATGCTGGCACCAGCTGTGGGACCATTGTCACGAGGCTGCCAGGGAATGCCCCGGAGCTGAGGGAAGGAGCCTTTAGAAAAGACAGGAGAGGGAGAGGACAAGCAAGCGGAAGGAACTCAAGTGGCGAGGACACTCCCGGATGCTGGAGAGCAGCAACACCACTCTACTAGATCAGGGACAGAGGGAGACTCAGTGTCCTTCAGCACAGGACAGGAGAGGGTTAAAATGTAAGGAACAAAGGAGGCGCTTGGGGCTTCCCAAGCTCCTCTGCTGGAGGAGGAGAAGAAAGCTCCCACTTCCTGGAGGATTTCGGATGCATGAAGCTACATTCTGTACCTTTGTAAATATGTATATAAATAAAGACTGTAAATATATCTCTCTCAGCGAGCAGAGGTATTCCTTGCGAAAGGCTTCTAGACCCATCACAACCATGGTGGGGTATCTTTGGCCCTCCAGATTTTTGAGGTGCACATCAGCCTCTTTTGAATTCTGGTGCTGGAGGAGACTCATGAGAGTCCCATGGACTGCAAGAAGATCAAACCTCTCCACTCTGAAGGAAATCTGTCCTGAGTGCTGACTGGAAGGACAGATCCTGAAGCTGAGGCTCCAATACTTTGGCCACCTCATGAGAAGACTCCCTGGGAAAGAACCTGATGTTGGGAAAGATGGAGGTCACAAGGAGAAGGGGACAACAGAGGACGAGATGGTTAGATAGTGTTCGCGAAGCTACCAGCATGAGTTTGACCAAACTGCGGGAGGCAGTGGAAGACAGAAGTGCCTGGCGTGCTCTGGTCCAGGGGGTCACGAAGAGTCGGACACGACTAAATGACTAAACAACAACATCATCAGCCCCAGCCTGCCCAGAAAAAGATGGGCTATTGGGAGTCACATTCAGCAAACCTATAGAAGGCCACGGGTTTTCTACCCCTGCTTTGGGAGATTTTGGACAACAGGTGCAACGAAATGCTGTTGTTTACCTGTTTGTGTCGGGGAGACTTATTGAAATGCTTGCAGCCAGGATAGCTGATGACCACTTGCAACTGCCAAACTAGGATGCAGCTAATGGCGCACACAGCAAATTGGCTGGCCACTTGCTTTCCTCTATAAATGTCTTCCCATTCACAGCCAGGAAGGAAATCTCTTTCCTGGCAGACGTCTTGCTCTTGGGCATGAATCACTGCCGCTAAGTAACTCAAAGCCATTTATGCATCCAAAAGTCATTGGCATTCAAATAATCATCCTCTGCCTGTTATTATTGTTGTTTTCAAAAAGGATCGGAGCACTTTGGATTCTGCCAATCGATGGCTGGTTAATTGCCTGCTTTTAACTCTTCCTGTCATCCCGCACCTCAGATGTGGCACATGGGGTTCCTGTTGAAAAAGAGATGGAATGCCTTAAGGTGATTCTTCTTCCTCTGCAGTAGTGGTGCAGTAGAAAAGGCAGAAAGTGAGGAGGAATTAAAGAACCTCTTAATGAGAGTGAAAGAGGAGAGCGCAAAATATGGTCTGAAGCTCAACATCAAAAAAAACCTAAGATCATGGCCACTGGTCCCGTCACCTCCTGGCAAATAGAAGGGGAAGAAATGGAGGCAGTGAGAGATTTTACTTTCTTGGGCTTCATGATCACTGGAGATGGTGACAGCAGTCACGAAATCAAAAGACTCCTGCTTCTTGGGAGAAAAGTGATGACAAACCTAGACAGCATCTTAAAAAGCAGAGACATCACCTTGCCAACAAAGGTCTGTATAGTTCAAGCTATGGTTTTCCCAATAGTGATGTATGGAAATGAGAGCTGGACCATAAAGAAGGATGATCGCTGAAGAATGGATGCTTTTGAATTCTGGTGCTGGAGGAGACTCTTGAGAGTCCCATGGAGTGCAAGAAGATCCAACCTCTCCATTCTGAAGGAAATCAGCCCTGAGTGCTCACTGGAAGGACAGATCCTGAAGCTGAGGCTCCAATACTTTGGTCACCTCATGAGAAGAGAAGACTCCCTGGAAAAGACCCTGATGTTGGGAAAGATGGAGGGCACAAGGAGAAGGGGACGACAGAAGATGAGATGGTGGGACAGTGTTCTCGAAGCTACCAACATGAGTTTGACCAAACTGCGGGAGGCAGTGGAAGACAGGAGTGCCTGGCGTGCTCTGGTCCATGGGGTCACGAAAAGTTGGACACAACTAAACGACTAAACAACAACAACCAAGAATGATCCCCTCTGATACATTGATTAGACATGGTTTTGAAAGTCTACACTGGTTTGGAATGCAGGAAGCTATTGTGAAAGGTCTTGCTGGGTTCTTGAAACCTACATGTTGCCTACAACAAAGCCATCCTGTGACTGCAAGGACTTACCTGTGCAACCAGACTTCATCTCCTCTCCTTGCATGCCCCCTGCTCACCCCAAAAAAATATGTTCTGGGGTGGTCTCCCAACCCTCCAGAGCAGATCTGGGAAGGGCGCGAGGGCATGTGGGGAGAGGAGAGGAAGCTCTTGGCATACCCAGAAGTCCTCCTGTTAACAGGATGACCTGGAGACAAGCCATTGAATTTCTCCTTGTACATGTCTGCAAGTATACCTAAACATTGGCATAGGAATAGGCACAAAAATGGAAAGTGGAAGAAAATGCTAACTTTGCAACTCCAAAGTTTTCAAGACGATGCTCTGTTTTGATTGTTGTCTCAGCTCTCACTCAAAGCACCGCTCTTGGAAGCAGATCACATCAGACCTTTCAGCCAAACGTTGCAAAGAGAAGCTGAGTGACAAGGAAAGAGAGGTGGAAAGCTACGAGGCAGAGTGAAATGCCTACCAAATTTAGGATTCACATTTTACAAATGTCAATTAACACCGCTCGTTTCCATTTAAAGCTTCTCTGGAACTGACAAGATCTCCACCTTCACTCCGGTGCATACGATTGACATTCTTCAGCCCTTCTGAATATTTATTCCAGCGTTTGCAAGACTGGGGGGAAATGTGGCTCTCCGAAACATTTTAGTGTTAAGTAACCATAATCACAGATTGCTAAATGTTTTAACAGAGGGACCATTAATGGGCCAGCAAAATGCAGCCTCTTTGGAACACACCTGTAAGTATTTTGGTGCCAAAAAAAAGGTAGAATAAATTGTATAGTCTACTCCCCACCAGGCCCCACATTCCAGCTTAAAAAGCTTATGCAAGTCTCTTAGTCACCAGGAGGATGGGAGCATAGAGAATAATTTTGTCTCAAGCTGGGTGACCTTTTAAAGAAGACTTTTTTAAAATAAAAGGGGGGAGGGACCCGAGGGACCTTTTCTCAAAGAAAAGCCCTTAATGAGATCTCCTTCAGGAGACTCTGGGGAAGGACAGGCGAGAGCTAAACAAAGTAGCAAGGGAGAATGGAGATAATCACTGAACATGCTTTCCAGTTGATTAGCTCTGAGAATGAAAAATCAGGAAGGGTAGAAAAACAAGCATCTTGGAAGCAGGTCTTTCTTTAAAAATACATGCTGTAGGAAAGTTCATGCATAAGATGTGTGCGCTTCTAAATTTTGACACAGTGCCATTGGCAGGATTAAGTGTAGCAACCCTGCTGTGTTGGGACATATGCTGGTGATGTAACAGAGAAGGCAATAGCTTCCAAATGACAAGCTGGAGAGAAGGGACTCTTAATTTGCTCCCCTAGAACTGCCAAGGCAGATGGATGAAATAAGGAGGTAATTGTATTCACATCTACTTGGGAGTAGGGCCCATTGAGCTCAGTGGGACTCACTTCAATATAGACATGCATAAGATTGCAGCGTAAATCAGTTGAGGTTTCTGTGACCCCCAAAAGCCAGAGTCTGGTTACTTCATCACTGCATTGTCTCCTCCATCTGGTCATTTGCTGGGAACCATGGGAGGAAAAAGTCCTCTTATGCTTGGGTTTCCCACAGGCAACTGGTTGGCCACTGTGAGAACAGGTGCTAGACTAGATGAGCCCATGGCCTGATCCATCAGACTCTTCTTATGTTCCAACCCAGCAGTAATTCTGTCTTGTGCCTACATAAGGTATGGTGATCACTGGACCACTTCCCATGCAGAGATGCAATAGAATCCATTCTTCTCTCAAGGAGGCTGCCTCTTGCAACTCTGCCTGAGCAGGGCCAGATTTAGGTTTGATGAGGCCCTAAGCTACTGAAGGTAATTGGGCCCTTTATATGTCCAGCTGTCCTTTTGTCACGGTCCAGTTCATGGGCGATTGAAGTCCCGGCAGGGGACATCAGGACCGGGGGCAAGATGGTGGGGTGGGAGCAGGAACGGGGGTCCAGAAGCCAGGAGTCTGAGGGTCAGAGAGCCAGGAGTCAAAAAGCCAAGGGTCCAGAAGCAAGGAGTCAATAAATCAAGGGTCCGAGGATAAAGAAGCAAGGAGTCACGAAGTCAAGGGTCTGAGGATCAAGAAGCAGGGAGTCAAGAAGCCGAGGTTCAAGGATCAGGAAGCAAGAAGCCAAAGGCAGGCAGAGTGTTGCTGTGGCAAAGAGCCGAAGGGAAATGCTGACCTTATATCCCTTCCCAGCTCTTGCCACCAGGTGCTGTGAGTTACCAATCGGCCTCACCTTGCCTCTTCAGAACAAACTTAGGAAGGCCCCAGTCCTGCAAAGTCCTACTGGTCCCAGGGCCTGGCTCCTGCACATGCACCTTACAC
This sequence comes from Podarcis liolepis, assembly GCF_965112155.1. NCBI lineage: Eukaryota > Metazoa > Chordata > Lepidosauria > Squamata > Lacertidae > Podarcis > Podarcis liolepis. The sequence goes on along the minus strand of NC_139560.1, from coordinate 4,134,246 downwards.
CTTTGTCAACAACAAATTGTCACTGTTTTTTGTGTTGAATATATGCTATATGGTAATTTATGGACCTAATAGGTATCCAAAGGCATTTGCACTTGGAGAATGTAGGCACCCTGTATATAGAAATGAGCAAACCAGTGATATTTTAGGGAACAGGCTAGGGGCCAGAGCCTACACAACACAAAACACTTGCTGTATGCAGGTTATATTTTATTTGTTTTTTTATCTTATATTTTGGAAATGTACATCCAGTTTTTTCCCCTTAAAATTTTTTGGGGGGCCCCAAGAGAGTGGGGCCCTAAGCTATAGCTTGTTTAGCTTATACGTAAATCAGGCACTGTGCCTGAGACTTGGAATAATGGATGTAGGCCATTGTAGGGGGGGTGGACTGTGGCTGCCATGTATTCACGCAAAAACATTCTGCCCTGCAACATGAAAGAGTGGTGTTGCTTCCCGCATGAGATACGTTTTCTCCCATACTCACACCAGTTAGCGTTTTTTGCAAGCAAATTCTCCTAATGAAATGAATTCCTATTAATTATCTTCACTAACGCATTTTTGTGTGCACGCTTCCCTCTAATATATGCTTCTCACTATGCGTTGTTGTTGTTGTTATTGTTTTGTTGGAGAACTGCATTGCACAATTTGGATGGTGCCAATTTTGAAGGACAGCTGCATTTCGGTTCAGGACATGTGAATTTGTTATATTATCATGAACAAAACAAGCAGAGTTATGGGAGAAGGGTCATAGCTCAGTGGTATAGCATCTGCTTTGAATGGGAAAGGTCCAAGGTTCAGTCCCTACTGACATCTCCAGGTGTGTTTGGGAGAGATGTCTGCCTTAAACTATGGTTGCCAGATTTTTTTCAATGAATCCGGAGATTTGTTTGAAGCTGAGTAGCAACAGGGAGTCAATAGTGGGGATGGTGAGGCAAAAGACCCTGGGCCCAAACAAACATGCATATTGTATAAAGGTGCAAAGCCCTTCTTTTGCACCCTGTGAAACATAAATGCGCAGAGTTTTTTAAAAACTGGGCAATGGCCAGCCACCCGTGACTCCCGAGCCTCCCCCGATCAGTCAAAACAAAGGGGGAAGGGGGCAGGAGATCGCACAAGACGCATCATATGCGCACAAGACACATCATATGGGGACTTCCGGCAAGGAAAAATTGCAGACACCAAAGCAGTTAGCAGCTCCTGAAGCCAGCCAGAGCCAACTGTGCTACCAGGCTGGCTCCGGGCTGCTGAGGCTGCCGCTACAACGTTTCCTGGGGACAGATTTGCAAATCTGGGGACATTCCAGAGATGGAATTTGTCTGGGGACAGATCTGCAAATCTGGGGACTGTCCCCGGGAACTGTGAACGTCTGGTAACCCTACTTTATACCCTGGAGAGCCACTGTCAGTAGACAATGTTGAGTTAGATGCAACAGTGTCCTGACTCAGTTTTGGCATCTCCCAATGTTCCTATGTTCCCTTTCCCACATCCCTAATAGCAACATGACCCTCAGACCACTGCCTGGAAAGGAGAGCCACTCTTAAAAACATATACTTTGCCCATCTCCATTTTAAACTATTAAGGGTTGCTTCTGGTCCAAGTTCTCTGCTTTGGAATCCCAGCAGGAGAGCCAAATGGAGTACTTGAGAGAAAGCTTTAGAGCTCCCTTGCATTTGAACGCAAAGTGCTCTCTGCATTTTTGATCGTCGTCTCCAACGCCTGTGAAAGCAATTTAAACATCTGAATTAAAAGGCATAATGGAACAAAGTCGGTCGTCAAATTCTATGCTCCTGCGCTCTGCGCTTTTTGATGTGATGGGGTGACTGCTCATCAAAGGCACCGGGTGCCTCATATGACTAAATCGGCAAGCATTTTTCTAAGGCAGGTGAATGGCTAGGTTCCCCACCATCAATCACACAAAAAATAGGTATTGCACGCTAGTCCCATTGTATTTTACTGGGCAATTCCAAATAATTGCCAAAGCCAGAGAGCCATGGATGCTCAGTCTCAGTAATGCTCAGGCTGTCTGCTGGTCTGCTACTGAACCACGGCACCTAGGTGCACCATGGGCACATTCACTTGCAGTTTGTCTGAATTCAAATATACGACGCTGCCTCATGGAACATCCACACTTGCCTTTCCCCCGTGATTTCTTCAGTTTCTCCCAGGATTTCTAAGAGATGGTTCAGGAGGTTTTTATTTTATCCCAGTACATTTCCCAGGGAAACCCACTGTTCACTGCTGTATCAGAACAAATGTCAATCCATAGAAAACCTGGTTGCAAGGGGAGGAACTACAAACCGCAGCTTTTCCTGGGGGAAATGGTGAGATAAGAAACCTCCTGGACTTGTACCTGAAAATCACAAAACAAACAGATGTGTGGGTGAGCCCATTGCTCAGATAATTTGTCTGTCCAAGGACAGAAGAGGTTGCGCTCTCCCAGAAGAATCACATCATGGTGCTGGAGGAGACTCTTGAGAGTCCCATGGACTGCAAGAAGATCAAACCTATCTGTTCTTAAGGAAATCAGCCCTGAGTGCTCACTGGAAGGACAGATTGTGAAGCTGAGGCTCCAATACTTTGGCCACCTCATGAGAAGAGAAGACTCCCTGGAAAAGACCCTGAATGTTGGGAAAGATGGAGGGCACAAGGAGAAGGGGACAACGGAGGACGAGATGGTTGGACAGTGTTCTCGAAGCTACCAGCATGAGTTTGACCAAACTGCGGGAGGCGGTGGAAGACAGGAGGGCCTGGCATGCTCTGGTCCATGGGGTCATGAAGAGTTGGACGCGACTAAACTACTAAACAACAACAAAGTTTAGGGGTGGACCAAATGACCCTCAAGGGCATTTCCAACTCTAACATTATATGATTCTATGATCCTTTTGCTTATACCCAACTTTTGCCTTAGCATACCTTTTGAGGTCAAGGTTTTGCATTTTCTTTCTGGGTGTCTTGTCAACAGCTGCTAGCTATCATGGCTGTCTATGTTCACCTCCACTGTCATAAGTCATATTCCTCCAAACACCAGTTTTAGGGAATCATGAGTTAGGAGAGAAAGCTATTTCACTCATGACATGGTTGGCCATGGTGAGAACATGGACATGATAGGTCTTCAGCCTGATCCAGCTGTTTTTCTTGCAATCTTACCTTTTTTTTTTAGTAATAAAACAGTTTTTAGTTGATGAAGCTTTTGCCTTCTAACTAATTCCGCAAATATCAGTGTGCCGCTATGCACGTTTGCTCAGACTGGAGGCGCATTGATTTCAATGGGAAACTCCCACAGGAAAGTGTGTATAGGATTGTAGACGTAAGCTAAAGTGAAACCCTATACTCAAGGTCCCGGGAATAACCCTCATTGAAATTTAAGGTAAAGGTAAATGGACCCCTGACCATTAGGTCCAATCGCGGATGACTCTGGGGTTGCGGCGCTCATCTCGCTTTATTGGCTGAGGGAGCTGGCGTACAGCTTCCGGGTCATGTGATTAGCATGACTAAGCCGCTTCTGGCGAACCACAGCAGCACACAGAAATGCCGTTTACCTTCCCACCGGAGCGGTACCTATTTATCTACTTGCACTTTGACATGCTTTCAAACTGCTAGGTGGGCAGGAGCTGCGACCGAACAATGGAAGCTCATGGGGATTCGAACTGCTGACCTTCTGATCTGCAAGCCCAAGAGGCTCAGTGGTTTAACCCACAGCACCACCCGCATCCCCTTGAAATTAGTGTGACTTAATTCCAAATAGGTATGCATGGGACTGCATTTTAAGTCCAAATAAAATGCAAAGGTCCAGAACCAAAACTTTCACTGGATACCAGGGGTAACCCAGGAAATGTGGTCCAGGACTGGACCAGAATCCGAAGGTTCCACTAGGAGTCAGTCCGACAGGGCCAAGGCAGGAAACCAGGCAAGGACACGTACAGGATCTCAGGCAGAGTCTGGCATACAGCAATGTTGCTCCGGCAATCTGGGGCAGGGTCTGACAGCCTTTTATCTTTGTTGGGGTAACAGCCGGTCCTGATCCCCTGGTGAATCACCTCCCTGTCTCGCCCGAAGGTGAGCACTCCTCCTGCAAGGATGAGAACAGAAATCATGCACCAGCGGCGCAGCAGCAGTGGGAGGCCCCATTAGCTAAAGTGGTGCTTCAGGTTAAGAACAGTTTCAGGTTAAGAAGGGACCTCCGGAATGAATTAAGTTCTTAACCCGAGGTACCACTGTACTCTATTCCAAACTTAAAAATGGAAAGCGTAATGCTGGTGGTCAACAAAAGAGGTTCAAAGACTCTCTCAAAGCAAATCTTTTAAAAATGTAGTATAAACACTGACAACTGGGAAACACTGGCCTGCGAGAGCTCCAATTGGAGAACAGCCTTTACCAAAGATGTAATGGACTTTGAAGACACTCAAACTCAGAACGAAAGGGAAAACACACTAAGAGGAAACACGCTTGGCAAACCCTCACCGTGATCAACTCCCACCCAGAAACCAATGCCCCCAATGTGAAAGGACGTGTGGGTCCAGAATTGGCCTCCACAGTCCCTTACGGACTCACTGTTAAAACCATGTTCATGGAAGACAATCTTACTTGGCTACGAGTGATCACCAAAAAAGAAGATATCTCTGAATCCCCCATACAGTGGTACCTCAGGTTACAGACGCTTCAGGTTACAGACTCTGCTAACCCAGAAATAGTACCTCGAGTTAAGAACTTTGCTTCAGGATGAGAACAGAAATCGTGCTCTGGCGGTCCGGCAGCAGCGGGAGGCCACATTAGCTAAAGTGGTGCTTCACGTTAAGAACAGTTTCAGGTTAAGAACGGACCTCCGAAACGAACTAAGTTCTTAACCCGAGGTACCACTGTTTTGGAATTTTGCAATGGGTGTTATCTCTCTTGTTCACAGCGGCTCCTGAACGGGGGAGGCGGGGAGGAGATCGTGATTCTGGGTAGAAGTGGGAGTACAGCAGCCTTCACCCCCCAGGACCCTGATGCCACCCTATTCTATTCCCTGACTCACACACAGCTCTGCAGGAAAGGGAACAGCCAGAGGGCAGAATTAGTAGCAGGGGTGGGAAGAAGCACGGGGGTGGAGGTGGCTTGCAGAATCACCCCCCCACACACACACACACACACAGACTCAGCGTGTTTCACTCCTCCTGACGGCCGTTGCCTCCCCTGACGTTCAGCCCACACACACGGTGCTGACAGCGTTCTCCTCTTGCCAGCTCAGAATTGCTATTTCGGATCCCCCACAATCCGCTGTCAAGGCAGCTTACACTTGACAGAAGATTCCCTTTTGTGTGTTTCCCCCCTCCCTTTCCCCACTAACCCGGTCGCAGCCTCTTCCTTCGCTCCCTGCGGCTTCACCAATTGCTCTCTCCCAGAATTATCTTTCATAAGAACTAAGGGAAGCCCTGCAGGATCAGGCCAGTAGCATCCTGTCCTCACTGTTGACAACCAGAGGGTATGCATTCCTTCTAGGCAGATATACAAGGGCCACATGGCAGTGGCGGGTGGGGTCAGAGGGTGAACCAAATGCGGCAATGGATGCAAATCTCACCTTCCTATGGAGGTCTGTAATTGAGGTCCACTGAGGTCCAGTGCTGAGGGCCTTCTGGCGGTTGCTGTCAGGAGTTCAGCCTACACTCGAGTAGGACCCTGGCAGAGACACATGCCCGACTGACATGTTCTCTACCTCCTGGTTGATTGTTCTGGAGCTTCGAGGGCTTTAAAAGCTTTCTTAAGCCCGAACATCACAGCGACCGATGCCAACCGACACCGGCACACTTAGGGATCCACAGAGTTTGCGCATCATGCATGTGACAGAACTCAGCGTTTTGGCTAATCTACTTTATTTACATATAAACACACACGGAGCACTGCAACATGGCTCCCTCTCTCTCTCTACCATCAGACAGCAGAGAGAAAAGTACAAAGGACAATAGACCCACTTCATGGAACACAATAACACAAACATCCTGTCTCCGTCACTTCCCACTCTGTGTAGTCAAAACATACACTGTCACGTGAAAGACAAAAATCCCATGACTGCAATCATAGTTCAGGAATTCTAACAGTTCCCTCCCTGCGAGAAGTGAAGTTACAGGAAACCAGGCAGAGGGCCTTCTCAGTGGTGGCACCCGCCCTGTGGAACGCCCTCCCATCAGATGTCAAGAAAATAAACAACTCTCTGGCTTTTAGAAGACATCTAAAGACAGCCCTGTTTAGGGAAGTTTTAAATGTTTCATGTTTTATTGTATTTTAATATTCTGTTGGGAGCCACCCAGAGTGGCTGGGGAAACCCAGCAAGATAGGAGGGGTATAAATAGGACCTTCGCACCTACAGGACCGCCTCTCCTGGTACGCCCCACAGAGGACCTCACAGTCTGCAAATAATAACACCTTGGAGATCTGGGCCTCAGAAAGATTAGCCTGGCCTCGACCAGAGCCAGGCCCTTTTCGGCCTTGGCCCTGGCCCTGTGGAACGCTCTGCCACAAGAGATCAGGGCCCTGTGGGATTTGACATCTTTCCGCAGGGCCTGCAAGACGAACTTGTTCTGCAGGCCTTTGGTCAGGACTCAGCCTGACTCCCCTTTTCTTTTTGTATAAGAACTAATATGAAAAAGGCCTCCCAGCATTCTCACAGGCCCATATAAGATCAGTGTGAACATTTGGGCTGATGAGCACTTACTCTTCCCAACCCTAACCCTGCGGAAAGCCGTCTAATTAGATTTTAATTTGATTTTGACCTGTTTTTAGGAGGTAATTTAATTATTGTTTGATTTTATACCAATGTTATATATCTGATGTTAGGCATCCTGAGCCCAACTTCGGCCGGGGAGGGCGGGGGATAAATAAAAGTTGTGTTTTGTTTTTGTTTGTTTGTTTATTATTATTATTATTATTATTATTATTATTATTATTATTATTATTTGGTTCAAGCACTGTGAATTAGGAAGGTTCTCCCTGAAATGTGAATTGAATCCATTTTTTCCTTCCACATCCCTAACCACCACCCATCACCCTATCTCTGGCCTGGGAATTGCAGCATTCACAAAGCTACAATTCCCAGCAGCCTTAACAAACCACAGTTCTCAGGATTCTTTTTTTTTTTTTTTGCGGGGAATCATTAGGTCTGTGCATGCCCTACCCCCCTGGATAGGGGAAAATTCACTTTGTGCTACCTTGGGGAACCCTGCCCCACCTTTGATCCATTGATCCATCCCCAAAGCAATTTGCAGGGGAAAGAGGTAGCTTCTCCACAAATGGTTTCCTGTCATGGGCTGGCTGGATGCAGAGGAGTGGTGGAAAACAGCAGCTGGGGAACCACCAAAGGCACCCCCAGGAGAAGAAAGTTCAGAGCCTGGGGATTGGGGGGGAGAAGAAGGAGCAGACTGGGAGGAGCAGGTGTCGGAAGCTAAAGAGGCAACAGGGTTTAGTGAGCAGGAAGAGGCTATGGCAGAGAGCAGTCCAGAATCAGAGGCAGAGGCAAAGACTGGAGGGGGACAAAGAGGAAGGGATCAGGCTGATGAAAATGCCAGGGGGCTGAGACCAGCTCTCCTCCCCGCTGGTCTCCGAGGACCAGAAGAGGCATGAAGAGGGCAGAGCAGAGACAGATGCATCAACGGAGTCTCAGATTGCTTGGAAAGGGCCAGGGGGCAGGCAAGTAGGCTTAGGCAACTGGGGGAAAGCAGGGACCTTCAGTCCTACAAGTGCCCCATTCTAACAAGATCTACCAGGAAGTGTTGCTGTGATCACTAGGCCTGGCCTGTTGAGCTGCTTGTTTCTTTGAATGAAGAGTTATCTTCATTGACACCATGTAAGATATTAATGACCTACTCCTGGTACCCACCCCTCACCGTTTCCAGCATCTGGCGTTCAGAAGCACTGCTGGCCCCAACTGTGGAGGCAGAACAGACTGGGAAGAGGAGGTGTCGGAAGCTGAAGAGGCAACAGGGCTTAGTGAGCAGCTCTTACTGTCAGGAAGTTCTTCCTAATGTTTAGGTGGAATCTTCTTTCTTGTAGTTTGGATCCATTGCTCCGTGTCCGCTTCTCTGGAGCAGCAGAAAACAGCTTTTCTCCCTCCTCTATGTGACATCCTTTTATATATTTGAACATGGCTATCATATCACCCCTTAACCTCCTCTTCTCCAGGCTAAACATGCCCAGCTCCCTTAGCCGTTCCTCATAAGGCATCGTTTCCAGGCCTTTGACCATTTTGGTTGCCCTCCTCTGGACACGTTCCAGTTTGTCAGTGTCCTTCTTGAACTGTGGTGCCCAGAACTGGACACAGTACTCCAGGTGAGGTCTGACCAGAGCAGAATACAGTGGCACTATTACTTCCCTTGATCTAGATTCTATACTCCTATTGATGCAGCCCAGAATTGCATTGGCTTTTTTAGCTGCCGCGCCACACTGTTGGCTCATGTCAAGTTTGTGGTCAACCAAGACTCCTAGATCCTTTTCACATGTACTGCTCTCAAGCCAGGTGTCACCCATCTTGTATTTGTGCCTCTCATTTTTTTTGCCCAAGTGCAATACTTTACATTTCTCCCTGTTAAAATTCATCTTGTTTGTTTTTGCCCAGTTCTCTAATCTGTCAAGGTCGTTTTGAAGTGTGATCCTGTCCTCTGGGGTGTTAGCCACCCCTCCCAGTTTGGTGTCATCTGCAAATTTGATCAGGATGTCCTTGAGTCCATCATCCAAGTCGTTGATAAAGATGTTGAATAAGACCGGGCCCAAGACAGAACCCTGTGGCACCCCACTAGTCACTCTTCTCCAGGATGAAGAGGAACCATTGATGAGCACCCTTTGGGTTCGGTCAGTCAGCCAGTTACAAATCCACTGAGTGGTAGCATAGTCAAGACCGCATTTTACCAGCTTCTTTACAAGAATATCATGGGGCACCTTGTCAAATGCCTTGCTGAAATCAAGGTAGGCTACATCCACTGCGTTCCCTTCATCTACCAGGCTTGTAATTCTGTCAAAAAACGAGATCAGGTTAGTCTGACATGACTTATACAGGTCTGTCTCAACCTGATTGAGGGTGTAATCTTCAACACCTCCCTTTCCATGGAGGCGCAGATTGCAGCTATAAAAAGGGCGACAAAGACCTGTTGCACTCAGGTCTGGCTTCGAGGGCATCATATAGGCATCTGGTTGGTCTAGATGAGCCTTTGTCCTGATTTAGCAGAGCTCTTCTTGAATCCTTAACTCGCTCAACATTATCCTTGTGTGACATGGAGGAACACTGCTCCCAGCCTACATTCACTCTGGCAAACAAAGTTTCAGGAACCCATGCTTGTTGAGATAATGTCTGCTTCTGCCCACAGACAAATCAACATCCCGAATTTTCATAATAACAAAACTCAGCTGCCATCGCTCTCTGTGCTACATTTCATATCACTTTCGGAAAGCAAATTTAATGCCTTCTTTCTTCTTCTTTGTCTCCCCTCCCCTCCACTTGGATGCCCTCCCCCACCTAATCTTGAAGAACTTCTGCTGGGAAATCAGAGCGAGAAAACACCCACATAGCAAGTCTGGTGGTGAAAATAACTCGCAGCAGATGCCTCAAATGGAAAACAACTCGAGGAGTTTCCCTAACTTCAGGTGAAAAGGAGCAGGAATTAAAGGCAGCTGCAGCCCAGGCTTTAAGCACATCATTATCCAGCAGAAAGTTCTATAATTCATGTACGGAGGGTGTTGAAACTATAATTAAACTGTGGAACTCCCTCCCAAAGCAAGGGCCCCCACCTTAGATGGCTTTAAAAGAGAATTGGACAAATTTATGGAGGAGAAGGCTTTCAATTGCTACTAGGTACAACAGCTATGCTCTTCCTCCATGAACACCAATTGCTGGAAACCACAGCATGGGGTAGGGCCTCATATGCTCAGATCTTGCTTAAGTTTCCAAGCACAATTCAAAGTGTTGGTGCTGACCTTTAAAGCCCTAAATGGCCTCAGTCCAGTGTACCTGAAGGAGCGTCTCCACTACCCATCATCCAGCCTGGACACTGAGGTCCAGTGCCGAGGGCCTTCTGGCGGTTCCCTCCCTGCGAGAAGCCAAGTTACAGGGAACCAGGCAGAGGGCCTTCTCGGTAGTGGCACCCGCCCTGTGGAATGCCCTCCCAATGTCAAAGAGAAGAACAACTACAGTGGTACCTCAGGTTACATTGTTGTTGTTGTTTAGTGGTTTAGTCGTGTCCGACTCTTCGTGTCCCCATGGACCAGAGCACGCCAGGCACTCCTGTCTTCCACCGCCTCCCGCAGTTTGGTCAGACTCATGTTTGTAGCTTTGAGAACACTGTCCAACCATCTTGTCCTCTGTCGTCCCCTTCTCCTTGTGCCCTCCATCTTTCCCAACATCAGGGTCTTTCCCAGAGAGTCTTCTCTTTTCATGAGGTGGCAAAAGTCTTGGAGCCTCAGCTTCATGATCTGTCCTTCCAGTGAGCACTCAGGGCTGATTTCCTTCAGAATGGAGAGGTTTGATCTTCTTGCAGTCCATGGGACTCCTCCAGCATCATAATTCAAAAGCACCAATTCTTCGACGATCAGCTGAATGTGCGGCTTATATTTGCAACCATACGCTGCCTGCAAAGCGGCCTGGCTCACCCCCCCCCCCCAGGAAGCAGCCCGGCTTTGTATTTTTCTGTCCCCCCCTTCAATTTTGAAGGTGGGGCTTATTTGCGGTTGTGGCTTATATTCGGGCCAATACGGTATATCCAAGGACTAACACTTCTTTCTTTTTCTTTGATGGGGTTGTTGCTTCATCCCGAACACTTCTTTGCAAGATATTTTTTTTTTTTTGCCTTTCTAATTAAAAGGTAAACATTTTTATATTAATTCATTACAAGTATCATATACCGTTTCCCCTCCCATCAAGCCATCAGTGTCTCACATAATAAAAACCACAAATAAGCTCTGAGCAATAGAATCAAATAAACTGATTCAATGCAGACAAGATAATGACAAAGAACACATTTCAGGAACTGTCACCAAGGACGAGATTGTACTCCAGCTACACATCTTTTGTTGAAGCTCAGCATGTCTTACAACTTGAATATATTCTGTAAATATCTTTTCCATGACAGTCGGTTGGGCCAAGCAAGTTGGGCATTATGCTGTGGTTTGTGGAGTCTAAATGGCAAACAAGAATTGTACATTTGAATGTAGGGCTGAGAACTGGATTAGTCCGAGGCCCAAATCCTGAACCATGTTGGGCCTTTTTTGGCAGGGGGAGGGGCATGTGATGTGGACCTTCCTGGAATAATAATAATCATAATCATAATAAAATTTTACTTATATCCCACCCTCCCCAGACAAAGCAAGGCTCAGAGCGGCTAACAACAGTAAAAATAACACAGTTTACATAAAATCATAATCAATTAATTGGAATACATTCTAAAGAGTCAAATTAATGGCAACCATTGGGCTAGAGTTCTGTGAGGATTGCCAAAGGAGGGGGTCAGGCTGTGCCCTGGCCAAAGGCATGGCAGAACAGCTCCGTCTTGCAGGCCCTGCAGAAAGATATCAAGTCCCGCAGGGCTCTAGTCTCTTGTGATAGAACGTTCCACCAGATCAGGGCCACAGCCGAAAAAGCCCTGGCTCTGGTTGAGGCCAGCCTGACCTCCCTGTGGCCCAGAACCTCCAAGGTGTTTTTGTTTGAAGACCGTAAGGTCTTCTGTGGGGCATACCAGGAGAGGCGGTCCCGTAGGTATGTGGGTCCTAGGTCACATAGGGCTTTAAAGGTCAAAACCAGCCCCTTAAACCTGACCCAGTACTCCACCAGGAGCCAGTGCAGTTGGTAAAGCACTGGATGAATGTGATCCCACAGTGAGGACCCCGTAAGGAGTCTCCTCCTTAACCCACTAGTTTTTTCCGTGCAGGTTACAGGAGAAGCGTTAGATCTCAGGAGCCAGCCCCATGTCCACCTGATTCCGAAAGCTGCTCAGTCCAGTGGCAAGCTCAGTGCCCCACTTCTGATCCTGGAGAGAGCAAAGCCTTCGTCTCTGAGGTTGCTCCACTGCTCCTATTTTGCCACGAGACTGTCAGCAGGATCCCCCACTCACGCCTCTGCAAAAAGCCGCTTGCATTGCTTTCCAGTGTGATTCCCCCTCTCTGCATGCATGCACACACACACACACACATACACACACTCCTTCACCCCCATTCCTTCCCCTCCCCTTTCTCTGGTCCTATCAGGCTCACTCCCTGGCAAGTGGGTCTGCCTTGGCTGGTTGCTGCCGGGAGTTTGAGTGGGCGGGTAGCAGAGCGCCGGGAAATGTGTTACTAGTTATTTCTATTCCTCGTTCTTCTATCTCTTTTTTTGGGAGCGGGGCGAGTTGAGCTGTCACTTCTGGGGAAATGCGATGGCTCAGCAGAACACCCTTGTCCACCCACCGCCAGCCCCCACCTCCCCGTGGCACTTTGGGGGGGATGTTGGGGGAACATGTTACAAACTGAGTAAGTTGGAGACAAGCTTGGAATGTGACTTTTAAGCTTACTTCTCTCTCCATATATAGATATCACACATCACTGTAGGGTGTTCACACATAAAGGCCTTTGCAGATTAGCTTTAAGAGAACGTTCCTGTTTTAAATGTTTGCAACAATTCCCCCCCCCTAAGATTTTCCCCCCTCTAAAATGTGACAGCGGAGGGACTCAGGCACAGGAGCCAAATGTGGCCCCCTGGGTCTTTCTAGATGGCCCTTGGAACTCTCCCCAGGTGGTGTCCCTTGTTTGCATTTGTACTGGTCCCGGGGGCTAACTGAGAGGTGAAGTCCGAGTCCAGTCTGAGGTCGATGGTGCAAAATGAAGGCAGTCTGTAGAAATCAAAGCTGGGTGCAGGGCAGGGCGTCGGGTGAGGTTAGGAGCTCCGGCAGGGAAGCCTGTCAGGGATCAGGCTGGAACCGACAACCAAAGATGTTGCTCCTGCAACTTGGGACTGGAGCTGGCTGGCTTTTATCTGCCCCGAGGCATAGGGCAGCCCCGGTCCTCAGGTGACTCACCTCTCCTGGCCTGGAGGCGAGCACTCCTCCTGCGAGAACTTAGTTCCTTCCGCCTCTCTGCCCTGAGCCTCTGCAGCTCAGGAGAGGCTGGAGGGTTACCGGACCCAGAGGCAACCTCCGCTTCCTCTGACGGGGCTGAGAATGGAGCACCTGCAGAAAATGGGTCCTGCATCACCTCAGGAGCCAGAGCAGACTCAGCAGGAGCCTGCACCTGAGGATCCAGCACAGGTGAGGACACTTCAGAATCAAGCCCCAGCCCCAGCTCAGCTGGTTCTGGAGGCGGGGAATCCTGTGCAGGCTGGGATCCCTCAGGTTCAGCATCCGAGTCCGATTCCCAGGCCATCACAGCATTCTTTGCCATGAGGACTAGCTATGATCACTGTGTTCCCCCTCGACTGTCAAGACCAATTTCCCTCTGAATACCAGTTTCAGAGAACTGCAGGTAGGGAGAGTGTGGTTGTTGTGCTCTGGTTCTGCTTGTAGGGTTCCCATTGTGGGGCATCTGGTCAGCCACTGTGACAACAGGATGAGAAACTAGGTGGTCCATTGGCCTGATCCACCAGGCTCCTTTATGTTTTTGCATTTTTTGCCTGGCTGAACGGCATCCTTGGCTACTGCAAATGACTCTTGCTTGCCTGGAGAGAGCAGAGAGAGATTTGTAAGTGTGAGAGAGACAGAAATGCAGCTTTGCAGCACCCTGTATGAATCCAGAGTGAGTCCCAGTGCCGGCCTCTTGCCACATCATCACAAATTCTGTATCCAGGGCAGCTGTATACCAGCGCCATCTGGTATGTAGGCTGAGACCCTCCCTGCCCGCAGACTGTCTCGCCAGAGTGGTGCATGCTCTAGTTATCTCCCGCTTGGACTACTGCCATGCGCTCTATGTGGGGCTACCTTTGAAGGTGACCTGGAAACTATAACTAATCCAGAATGCGGCAGCTAGACTGGTGACTGGGAGCGGTCGCCAAGACCATATAACACCGGTCTTGAAAGACCTACATTGGCTCCCAGTACATTTCCGAGCACAATTCAAAGTGTTGATGCTGACCTTGAAAGCCCTAAACGGCCTCGGTCCAGTATATCTGAACGAGCATCGCCACCCCCCATCGTTCTGCGCGGACACTGAAGTCCAGCTCCGAGGGCCTTCTGGCCATTCCCTCACTGCAAGCTACAGCAAAGCTACAGGGAACCAGGCAGAGCGCCTTCTCGGTGGTGGCACCCACCCTCCCACCAGATGTCAAAGAGAAAAACAACTATACCAGACTTTTAGAAGACATCTGAAGGCAGCCCTGTTTAGGGAAGATTTTAATGTTTGATGCATTACTGTATTTTAATATTTTGTTGGAAGCCACCCAGAGTGGCTGGGGAAGCCCAGCCAGATGGGCGGGGTATAAATAGAAGGGGGAAAGTAGGCTGGATTGTTGGGTTGTATGTTTAATAAAGGGGAGCCACACCTGGTTGAAGGCATCCTCTCTTTTTTTGACCCCATGTTAGTTTCGGTTTGTTGCTTCGCTTTTCTAGTAAGACTGTTTCCCTTACAGTTCGGTACCAGTGGTTCATGTTTACTCCTTGCATGTCCCTCCAGTATCTATCTATGATGCTCCTGGTTGTTGAGATTAGGTGGGTTATAAGCTTTTTGTAGTGTGAGAACAACAATAGCTCAGCCAACATATGAATCAATATGGCTAACTTGACCCAACAACCCCTTTGTCACAGTTCGGCCTACGGGTGATCGAAGTCCTGGCTGAGGACGTCAGGACCGGGGGCAAGATGGCGGAGTGGGAGCAGGATCGAGAGTCCAGAAGCCAGGGATCCGAGGGTCAGGAAGCAGGGAGTCATGACACAAGATTTGCCCACACTGGAAGAATGGCAGGCGCAACTGATAGACTACATGGAGTTGGCCGAGATGACTGGCAGAATCCGAGACCTGGGAGAAGAGGCGGCGGAAGAGGACTGGAAGAAGTTTAAAGACTATTTACAAAAACATTATAAGTTGTATGAGTGTTAAGAAAGTGCATGAAAGGAAATAACATGGCATCAGCAGTTAGATGAGACATATATGAGAATAAGTGGAATGATAAAGATGAAATTTGAAGTAATGTTATGTCTAAACTAAGCAGTTAAGTATTTGATGAAAGCACTTAAAATATGAGGCATAATATATGAGAATTAGAAAATAAGAACTGAAATAAGGTAATAAATTGCGGTTTATAACTTTTTTATGGAGAACGCAGGAAAGGGAGATGTGAGGAAGTCTAGATAGTTATGAAAAAACAATCTATGAACGGTGGTGACCCTTTTTGCATATTCTATGTTTATGTTTTTGTTTATTCGTGTTTTCTTTGTTTGTTATTTACTGGTGATGGTGTTTTATATGTTTGGTGATTTTCTTTTGTTAAAAACTTGCAATAAAATATTTATTTTAAAAAAAAGGGAAGCAGGGAGTCATGAAGTCAAGGGTCCGAGGGTCAAGAAGCAAGGAGTCAAGAAGTCGAGGTCCAAGGATCAGGAAGCAAGAAGCCAAACGCAGCAAGGCAGGAAACGTGTTGCTGTGTCAAAGAGCCGAAGGGAAATGCTGACCTTATTTCCCTTCCCGGCTCTTGCCAACAGGTGCTGTGAGTTACCAAGCGGCCTCACCTGTGCAGCCGCGCCTTGCCTCTTCAGAACAAACTTAGGAAGGCCCCAGTCCTACAAAGCTGTACTGGTCACAGGGCCCAGCTTCTGCAGCACTCCTGACACCCTTCCCCGTCACACACGCAAACAAAATTCACTGCAGTCCACTAACGGCAACCAACCACTCCCTGGGCCCCCCAACCTGTCTCAATACCAATTAAAACTAACCAGGGCTTTTGTCAGGGGTAACTCACAGGAACTCAGTTCCAGTACCTGTCAGGTGAGCACCATTGCCATTCTAAGAGAACGAGGGAGGTGTTTGTGGTGAGTTCCAGCACCTCTTTTGCTAGAAAAATAGCACTGCCCCCAACCTTATACAGTGGTACCTCTGGTTACAGATGCTTCAGGTTACATACGCTTCAGGTTACAGACTCTGCTAAGCCAGAAATAGTACCTCGGGTTTAGATCTTTGCTTCAGGATGAGAACAGAAATCGTGCACCAGCGGCGCAGCAGCAGCAGGAGGCCCCATTAGCTAAAGTGGTGCTTCAGGTTAAGAACAGTTTCAGGTTAAGAACGGACCTCTGGAATGAATTAAGTTCTTAACCCGAGGTACCACTGTACTGTAACCTATCTAGGAAAGGACTTTATGATTGGAAAGCAGAGACAGTGTGTGTTCTTTTGTTATCCAAGGAAATCTTAAAAAAAAAAAAAATAATGAGCTGGATTTCTGTGCCAGGCACAGAGGGGTTAATGGAATTGATGCGAAAAGGGTTCCCTGACAACAGAGAAGTTTGAAGACGTCTGTGCCAGAGGAAAGGAGCCGCTTTCCTGTGAGGTGTCTTTCTTGGCGCTACATCCCGCGAGAAACAGCCCTACCATAAAAGGGCACTGAAGCGATGCCAAGCGCCACGGCGAAGCTGGGATACTCAGATGGTCACTGGCAGGGAAGCGGAAATTTATTTCAGGAGCTCTGCTCATGATGACGCAGCCTCGCAGATTGTGCCGGAGAGGAGAACCGGTTCTGTGTTGTTTTTTCTTCCTTTCTCTTTTTCCAGCAGAGGGACTTTGAACATTACCGGCAGCTTCTGGGAAATGCTGTGCCAAGCTGTGGATCTGCATGTGATTCAAGGGCAGTGAAGGACAAACGTAACGTATCTTGAATTCATAAGGGGGGACAAGGGAGGTTCAAAGCAGGCGTGCTGTCCATCATGCCAACCAAGCTTCCTTTGCTACCAAACAAAAGTTATCGCTAGTAGTTCCCCTCCCTCTCCTCCAGCTACAAATCCTATCACGTTGTTGATTTCACACTTTCCACGCTCCTTGACATGCGTGATGCCAATCTGATCAGGGTTGATTGGGGAGTCGCACAAAGTATTCGGCTGAGTGAGGCGAAGGACCAATTACTGACTCAACTTCCTGCAAACCAGCCAGGACAGTAGCTTACTCTTCTTTCAGCACCAGAAAAAGGACAGCGCCCTCCAGCACATTTGAGGAGAGCAGGCTAACTTTGGACAATTTATTATTATTATTATTATTATTATTATTATTATTATTATTATTATTATCAGATTCCCATCCAACTCCAAAGCAGCCTGGGGCAGCAAACCTCAAAACAGCACAACAGAAGGGTGGGGAATATATTTAATAATATTAAACCCATCTGGGGGGGAAATACAATTGCCCTACAAGAGAAATGGTTAATATTGAGAGTAAATAAATAGGGACGTGGGTGGCGCTGTGGTCTAAACCACAGAGCCTAGGGCTTCCCAATCAGAAGGTCGGTGGTTCGAATCCCCGTCATGGGGTGAGCTCCTGTTGCTCGGTCCCTGCTCCTGCCCACCTAGCAGTTCGAAAGCACGCCAGTGCAAGTAGATAAATAGGTACTGCTCCAGCGGGAAGGTAAACTGTGTTTCCGTGCCCTGCTCTGGATCACCAGAAGCAGCTTAGTCATGCTGGCCACATGACCCGGAAGCTGTCTGTGGAGAAACACCAGCTCGCTCGGGCTATAGAATGAGATGAGCGTGCAACCCCAGAGTTGTCCGCGACTGGACCTAACATTCAGGGGCACCTTCAACTTTACCTTTACCTTTACCGCACATAGCTCTGTCCTTCACTTCACCACCATGCCTTGGAATCTGCTTCTTGAGGTGCCTGTCTCGCTCTGCCAGTGATAATACTGACCCTGAACAAAATATGGTAGAGACTCCCAGTGGGTCAACACTTCACACAGCACGTTGTTAAACTATGGAACTCTCTCCCACATGACCACATTGCAGGGGGTTGGACTAGATGACCCTTGGGGTCCCTTCAGAATCTAAGAGTCTATGTTTCTGTGATGCAGTGATGGCCACCAACCTGCACTGCTTTAAAAGACCATCAGAAAAATTCATTGAGGAGAGGGCTGTTGACGGCCGTGCCCTGCCTCCACAGATGGGGCCAGCAATGCTTCTGAATGCCAGATGCTGGAAACTGTCAGGGGTGGGTGCCAGGTCACTAATATCTTACATGGTGCCAATGAAGATAACTCTTCATTCAAAGAAACAAGCAGCTCAGCAGGCCAGGCCTAGTGACCACAGCAACACTTCCTGGTAGATCTTGTTAGAATGGGGCACTTGTAGGACTGAAGGTCCCTAACTTCCCCCAGTTGCCTAAGCCTACTTGCCTGCCCCCCCCCTTCCAAGCAATCTGAGACTCCGTTGATGCATCTGTCTCTGCTCTGCCCTCTTCATGCCTCTTCTGGTCCTCGGAGACCAGCGGGGAGGAGAGCTGGTCTCAGCTCCCTGGCATCTTCATCAGCCTGATCTCTTCCTCTTTGTCCCCCTCCAGTCTTTGCTTCTGCCTCTGATTCTGGACTGCTCTCTGCCATAGCCTCTTCCTGCTCACTAAACCCTGTTGCCTCTTTAGCTTCCGACACCTGCTCCTCCCAGTCTGCTCCTTCTTCTCCCCCCCCCATCCCCTGGCTCTGAACTTTCTTCTCCTGGGCGTGCCTTTGGTGGTTCACCAGCTGTTGCTTTCCACCACTCCTCTGCATCCAGCCAGCCCATGACAGGAAACCATTTGTGAAGAAGCCACCATGTAGGGTTGCATTCTTTCCCCTGCAAATTGCTTTGGGGATGGATCGATGGATCAAAGGTGGGGCAGGGTTCCCCAAGGTAGCACAAAGTGAATTTTCCCCTATCCAGGGGGTAGGGCATGCACAGACCTAATGATTCCCCACAAAAAAAGAATCCTGAGAACTGTGGTTTGTTAAGGCTGCTGGGAATTGTAGCTTTGCGAATGCTGCAATTCCCAGGCCAGAATTATTATTATTACTATTATCATCATCATCATCATCATCATCATCATTTATTGTTTATACCCTGATACCCCACCCATCTGGCTGGGTTTCCCCAGCCACTCTGGGCAGCTCCCAACAGAATTAATAGCACAATAAAACATCAAACATGAAAAACTTCCCTAAACAGGGCTTCTTCCTCCTCCTCCTCCTTCTGACACCTCCTCCTACCACTCTGCTCCTTCTGACCACTCATCATAATCCCACCACCAAGGTCCTGGCTCTGAGCCTTCTTCCCTTGGGAGTTCCCTTGTGGGTTCCCCAGCTGCTGCCTCCCACTGCTCCTATTCATCCAGCCAGTTCGTGACAGAAACCTCAGGAGGGGAGAATGCTCCTGTTCTCAAGTCCTGCTTGTTGCTTTTCCTTAATGGACATCTGGTTGGCCACTGTGAGTACAAGATGCTGGGCAAGATGGGACATTAGAATGATCCAGCAGAATCTTCTAATCTTCTTATCCCCTTTGCCCTACGGAAGCATCAGCTTCCATAACTTGGAGATGTTTAACTGGAGAGGAATAGGGGGTTGTTGACCCATTCTAATCAGGTGTGCAATTCCTGTTTGATGTCTGGGCTTTGGCCCAAAATTGTCCAGAGTTGACAGGCTTGTGAGATGTTTTTGTGGCACCTCTCCACTTTAGTTCTCTAGAGAGAGAGAGAGAAAGGAAGGGTGAGGAAACCTGCTGGCGCCTCTTTTCTTTCAATCTTTTCACACGGCAGATGCCGATGACATTTCTGAGGTGGCAACAGAAGAGCTGGCACAGGGTGGCAGTGCCAAGGCAGCTCGCTCACAACTCATTAAGTCAAGCCACATCAGAGGAAGAGAGAGTCTGGAATGAGAAGCCCAGAGTGCTCTGTGAAAGAATTATAGAATTGTAGAGCTTGGAAGCTATGGTTTTCCCAGTAGTGATGTATGGAAGTGAGAGCTGGACCATAAAGAAGGCTGATCACCAAAGAATGGGTGCTTTTGAATTCTGGTGCTGGAGGAGACTCTTGAGAGTCCCATGGACTGCAAGAAGATCAAACCTCTCCATTCTTAAGGAAATCAGCCCTGAGTGCTCACTGGAAGGACAGATACTGAAGCTGAGGCTCCAAGACTTTGGCCACCTCTTGAGAAGAGAAGACTCCCTGGAAAAGACCCTAATGTTGGGAAAGATGGAGGGCACAAGGAGAAGGGGACGACAGAGGACGAGATGGTTGGACAGTGTTCTTGAAGCTACCAGCATGAGTTTGACCAAACTGCGGGAGGCAGTGGAAGACAGGAGTGCCTGGCGTGCTCTGGTCCATGGGGTCACAAAGAGTCGGAGACGACTAAACAACTAAACAACAACAAAGAGCTTGGAAGAGATAAGTCAACCATTGACTTGATCCAAAAGAGATCTTCTTATGTTCTTAGGTGGACCTGATTAGTGCAGTCTGCTCCCAACCTCTGAGGATGGTCAAATGCTTCAAGTTAAAGACCAGAACTGCATAAGTAGAGTTTTGCAGGGTCAGGTCAAATAGCCATCAAGTGCATTATGATGCTTTTATGGTGGCCTGCAAGATGCGTCTGGAAAGCCCACAAGCAGACGGGCTCCTACCACCCCAACTGAATTTACACCAGCTCATAAATCTGGATGCCATCGTGCCATCCTTCCAGCACTGAAGTTTTTTATCAATCTGAAAGTCACCTCTCAGAAAGTTCCCCAGAGCAGGAGAAAGCAGGCAGTTTGAGAAGGCATGAGTATCATGGGCTACAAGCTCGTAAATTTCCTGAAGGTAATAACCATTCCTGTCCAGCCAGACATCCAACCTTGGATTTAAGTGAATTTCATATATCTTTCACCAATGCCTTTTTTTTAAAAAAAAAAGAGGACAAACATAATTTACTGTGCTTTTTACAGGCACAACCTGAATGTGGATTTAGGACTTAACCACATTTCCTCCATACTTTCTCCATGGGGGTATTTGAACCCGGGTTAGAAGCATTTCCAATGTGCTGGAATAGTTGCAATGTGACATGGGAACTCGGAACCATGAAGGAGTGGTTAGCAAAACAGCCAGGGATTCCAAACGAAGGCTCCCTCATCAGCTATGCCGTCGGCAGCTTCAGATTTCTTATCCTCCAGGACTCCAAGATCAATGCAACCAAGATGTTTGCAAGGAAGCCAGGCTAACCTGACCGCTCAAAAGTATAATTATGCACTGGGGGGTTTCTTTTAAAAGCCTACAGATGCTTGACTCAGAAGTCAGCATTACGGAGATCAGACAGAAATAAGATGAGGTCTTGTATTCACCACAGACGTATTAACCACCACAAATTCATCATGCATGCTGGTCTCCTAGAAACTCATGGTGCTTGTCTAAGATGCACCACCCCCCAGCATGGATTTTGCTGCCTTCTCAGGATTTCATAGAGTCAGAGAATTGAAAGGGATCGCCAGTGGTCATTTAGTCCAACCCACTGCAGTGCAAGAATCACAGCTAAAGACATAATAATAATAATAATAATAATAATAATAATAATAATAATAATAATAATAATAATAATTTATATATACCCCGCCCATCAGGCTGGGTTTCCCCAGCCACTCTGGGTGGCTTCCAACAAAGATTAAAAGTACATCAAAACGTTACATATCAAAAACTTCCCTGAACAGGGCTGCCTTCAGATGTCTTCTAAATGTCAGGTAGTTGTTTATCTCTTTGACATCTGGTGGGAGGGCGTTCCACAGGGTGGGCACCACCACCGAGAAGGCCCTCTGTCTGGTTCCCTTTAGCTTTGATTCTCACAGTGAGGGAACCACCAGAAGGCCCTCGGAGCTGGACCTCAGCATCCGGGCAGAATGATGGGGGTGAAAGACACTCCTTCAGGTATACTGGGCCGAGGCCATTTAGGGCTTTAAAGGTCAGCACCAACACTTTGTATTGTGCTTGGAAATGTACTGGGAGCCAATGTAGGTCTTTCAAGACCGGTGTTATGTGGTCCTGGCAGCCACCCCCAGTCACCAGTCTAGCTGCCACATTCTGGATTAGTTGCAGTTTCTCAGTCACCTTCAAAAGTAGCCCCACGTAGAGCGCATTGCAGTAGTCCAAGCGGGAGATAATTAGAGCATGCACCACTCTGGTGACACAGTCTGTGGGCCGGGAGGGTATCAGCCTGCGTATCAGATAGAGAGGGTAGACAGCTGCCCTGAATACAAAATTGACCTGTGCCTCCATGGACAGCTGTGAGTCCAAAATGACTCCCAGGCTGCGCACCTGGTCCTTCAGGGGCACAGTTACCCCATTCAGGACCAGGGAGTCCTCCACACCCGCCCACCTCCTGTCCAACCAAAACAGTACTTCTCTCTTGCTAGGATTCAGCCTCAACCTGTTAGCCACCTTCCATCCTCCCACTGCCTCCAGGCACTCACACATGACCTTCACTGCCTTCACTGGTTCTGATTTGAAAGAGAGGTAGAGCTGGGTATCATCTGCATATTGATGGACACCCAGTCCAAACCCCCTGAGGATCTCTCTTACCGGCTGCATGTAGATGTTGAAAAGCATGGGGGAGGGGACAGAACCCTAGGGCACCCCACAAGTGAGGGCCCTGACAGTTGGCCATCCAACCTCTCTTTAAAAACCAACAATGAAGGAGAGTCCAGCACCTTCCGAGGAAGTCTGTTCCACAGTCAAACAGCTCTTACTGTCTGGAAGTTCCTCCTGATGTTTCGTTGGAACTTGAAGCCATGGGTTCAAGTCCACCCTTGCTTCATCTTCCCTGTGCCAGACCTTTTGATATCTGAAGATGGCTCTCACATCCCCTCTCAGTCTTCTCTTCTCCATACTAAACGCCCTGAACTCCCTGGTGTTTTTTTCCTGCTTCGGTCATCTCTGGGGGAATCTTTCTCTAAAGGTTCCTTGTGTGATTCACAAACCTGGATGATCAGGGCTGCTGGTAAAGATGGCCATCCCAGTCTATTTCTGGTTTCATTGTGACCCTGTTCATTCCATCTCGTTTCTCCATTAATCTGCATTTTCTTCAAAAAAAAAAAAAAATCTGCGTTGAAATTTATGCAAGCAGCATGATGTCAGCGACTGTCCTCTCTCATTTCCATACTATCAAGTGGTAAAGGTAAAGGTAAAGGTACCCCTGCCCGTACGGGCCAGTCTTGACAGACTCTAGGGTTGTGCGCTCATCTCACTCTAGAGGCTGGGAGCCAGCGCTGTCCGCAGACACTTCCAGGTCACATGGCCAACGTGACGAAGCTGCTCTGGCGAACTGGCACCAGAGCAGCACACGGAAATGCCGTCTACCTTCCCGCTATAAAGCGGTACCTATTTATCTACTTGCACTTAAGGGTGCTTTTGAACTGCTAGGTGGGCAGGAGCTGGGACTGAACGACAGGAGCTCACCCCGCCGCGGGGATTCGAACCGCCGACCATGCGATCGGCAAGTCCTAGGCACTGAGGCAGTGGCATAGCGTGGGGGGTGCAGTGGGGGCCGGCCGCACCGGGTGCAACATCTGGGGGTTAGGGTTAGGGGCGCAAATCCACGGGTTAGGGGGCGCAAATCCACGGGTTAGGGGGTGCAAATTACTTGCCTTGCCCCGGGTGCTGACAACCCACGCTACGCCACTGCACTGAGGTTTTACCCACAGCGCCACCCGCGTCCCCAATTTATGCAAGCAGCATGATGTCAGCGACTGTCCTCTCTCATTTCCATACTAGCAAGTGGTACTCCTGGGCAAAAAAGTCACTGAACCTCTTTTACAAGCATGATCGACCCGTCCTTCTCCGTGGATTTGCCTAATCCCTTTTTGTAGCCTCCTAAGTAACTGTGTATAGCTACCACCAAGAGGCAGTGAATTGTGTGCCTTAATTACTGTACATGTTCTGCGAAAAATGGACTGGTGTCTGTCTGCCCTGAATGGTGATGTTGCAAGGAATAAGATACTGGTTCTTGCAAAAGGACCAGGACAGAGGAGCCAACTCACGGGGGCTGAGCTGTTTTGTGGCCCCAAATATCTTTTGGGAGGGTGTGCTCCCCCCCCCCCATTTTGAGGGGGCAGAGGAGGCCAAGCACAGATCTGGACATAGCTAGATGGACCAAGGGCATATAAGCAGTTCCTTGCATTCCTCTCCCTAACCCCCATGGGAAAATCAACTTCCTCTCAGGGAGAATGGAAGGAGGTTTGTGGCTTTCTAGCATCAAATACCAATCAGTCTCATTGAGTCACAGCAAAATCATACGTCTCAAGAACAATAGAAAGTGCATGGTAGGGGAATGTGAGCCTTGAAATGCATATATTAGTGAAAATAACATACAAAATGCATCATATTAGGGAAAATGGCTTGCAGCCATGTATGCTGTAGGCAAAATTGCACAGAAAAATGTGCCTATTGCAAACTGGTGCATAAATGTGGAGAACTGAACTGAAGAATGGAAAAATGAGGCACTGAGAAAATAGAAAATTGATTTGTTTATCCCTGTTTGAAGATAGAGCAAATCATATTATTTCCTAATCTTGTTGACACAGCAGATGAATGGTCCAAATTGCCAAATTAGGGTGGCCAGGAGAGTAAAAAAGCAGGGCTCCTGCTGCTTTCATAGTTGTGTAAAATTAAAGGGGAATTTCAGCAGGTGTGGTTTGTACACAACCACCTACACCTAATGTAATTCCCTCTTCTACACGGCTATTAAAACTGCCCCGTTCTTTAGGCTGTCCTATGCCAAATAGTCCACTCCATTTGAGACAGATGATAGATAGATAGATAGATATAGATAGATAGATAGATAGATAGATAGATAGATAGATAGATAGATAGATGAAAGATAGATAGACAATAGATATAGATGAGAGAGAGAGAGAGAGAGAGAGAGAGAGAGAGAGAGAGAGAGAGATGATAGATAGAGATGATGGATGGAGATGATAGATGATTAGATAGATAGATAGATGATAGACAGATAGATAGATAGATGATAGATAGATAGATAGATAGATAGATAGATAGAGATAGAGATAGATAGATAGAGATAGATAGATAGAGATGGATGAATGGCTAGTGCCTGACCCAGACCTTACCATGAATGAACACCCAAGAAGACTTTTATGAAATCCAGAGGTGCCATCTAGTGGAGCAAAAATGATCAGCTTTTAAGGTTCTGTAACAGAGTAATTAATGGCTACCCCGCTGGAATTTCTTGGCACACACACAAAGTGTAATTCAACAGGCTTCCCAATAGGTTGCTATGAGACTTGCAGATTTCAAGGTCTCCTTAAAGATATTTTGGTCTCCTTTCTCCCTGCTTTCTGAGAATCCCCCTCATTAACAGCATTCACCAATGTCTCATAAATGCAGTGATACAGACCCAATCTTCTTCTTTTAAAAAAGCAAGGCTTATACAATTCCCATTCAATTATTTTTGGGGTGGAGGATCCTCATTCATTTAAAGTCAAATCTATCAAATTTGCACTTTCAGAATCCATATGGAAATTTGCACCTATCCGAATTTTGCAATGATGTTCGATGACCAACATTTCTAAAGATGCATATATTAGGAGAAAGTGTGTGCAAAAATGAAGACATTGCCAAAAATGACATTTAAAAATGCATTATACTGGGGGTGAATTACTTGTAAAAAAAAATGTACGTTATTCAAAACTTCATATAAAGATGTGTTTATTGGGAGAAATTCACACTAATATGCTGTTGAATTTCCATAAGGTGTTTGTTTGTTTGTTTGTTTGTTTGTTTGTTTGTTTGTTTGTTTGTTTGTTTTAATCAAATTGCTGCAAAATGTGGAGAACTGAATTTAGGACTGGATGCGTATCTGAAGAAGTGTGCATATACACAAAAGCTTATACACAAAACAAACTTAGTTGGTCTCTAAGGTGCTACTGGACATTTTTTGTTGTTTTTATGTTTAATTGTGACTGGGTCAGACCAACATGGCTACCTACCGGAATGTCATATAACATAACATCCATTTTTTAAAAAATACTCAAATAATAAACAAAGCAATGCTCAGGCCCACTAATTAACAAATCAACCAAAATCATACACATCAAACCAACATCTTTCCCCTTAGCCTACACACACCAGAAGTCAATGTGTTGGCCCAGAACATTTAACCAAACAGCGGCAGCTCAGTTGCTCCATGTGTTCTAGATATTTTCAGGGGGAGGCCAAACCCTGGAAATTAATAAATGGTAGGATTTTGGTTGATTGGGATAAGGATAAAAGTACAAGAACTGGCTTAGTGAAAAGCAAATCTGTTAACACGACAAAATGGCCGATCTGAGAGGAATCTTTTGGCCTGGGGAGAAAGAGGTTGCCAAGATGATGGGGTGTGTGTTTGAGGCGACAGGAAAAGAGAGACTTTAGCAAGGGTTGCTGGGAAGGAGGAGGAGGAAAGAAGACTGAGATCCATCTTGGGCAGGATGGCTGAAGGCTGGCTGGGAGAGATGCTTTGGATGCCAGGGCTGCACAGCAGTGGGGAACGAGCCCTTCTTGAAATGACCATGCTGCAAGATCCGGACTCCCTCCATGCAGACTAAAGGTGTAAACAGGCGAATAAACCATATTTCTCATAGCTACCACAGTCTCCGCCATGTCTCAGTTCATAGAATCATAGAATCATAGAATCATAGAGTTGGAAGAGACCACAAGGGCCATCGAGTCCCACCCCCTGCCAAGCAGGAAACACCATCAGAGCACTCCTGACATATGGTTGTCAAGCCTCTGCTTAAAGACCTCCAAAGCAGGAGACTCCACCACACTCCTTGGCAGCAAATTCCACTGTCAAACAGCTCTTACTGTCAGGAAGTTCTTCCTAATGTTTAGGTGGAATCTTCTTTCTTGTAGTTTGGATCCATTGCTCCGTGTCCGCTTCTCTGGAGCAGCAGAAAACAACCTTTCTCCCTCCTCTATGTGACATCCTTTTATATATTTGAACATGGCTATCATATCACCCCTTAACCTCCTCTTCTCCAGGCTAAACATGCCCAGCTCCCTTAGCCGTTCCTCATAAGGCATCGTTTCCAGGCCTTTGACCATTTTGGTTGCCCTCCTCTGGACACGTTCCAGTTTGTCAGTGTCCTTCTTGAACTGTGGTGCCCAGAACTGGACACAGTACTCCAGGTGAGGTCTGACCAGAGCAGAATACAGTGGCACTATTACTTCCCTTGATCTAGATGCTATACTCCTATTGATGCAGCCCATTGATGCATCAGTTCTTCTGGGTGAGTGCCTGGGACCCCATGGGCTCTTGCCACTACTCAGCGGAGAGAGGAGAGGGCACCCAACTTTTGTAAAATGTAAAGGATCCCTGGACGGTTAAGCCTAGTCAAAGGCGACTATGGGGTTAAGGCCCTCATCTCACTTTCAGGCCAAGCTGCATGGTCAGGGGAAAAAGAATGCTGTCCAGGGTTGTAAAGACTGCGGAGAGAATAGTTAGGTGCACTCTTCCCACCTTGGATCAAATCTATGTTTCCAGGTGCCATAAGAAAGCTGCAGAGATACCGCAGGATAGTGCACACCCTGGAAATGATCTCTTTCAACTTCTGCCTTCTGGAAGAAAGTACAGGGTTATAAAGACAAGGACTAGCCGCCTGAGAAACAGTTTCTACCCAAATGCGATTTTGGTTTTAAACACAGTATAAGGAGTCTCTATGGGAGTATATTGTATTTAAAAATGGGGTATCAGAGTTTTTAGGAGCCTAACCAGGTTGGGATAGCTGGAATAGCAGGCTTGTTGGGTTTTGAATGTCTTATGCAGATTTTTCAATTTTGTTGTTCTGTATGGGACAATGACAATAAAGATTGTCATATCATATCATTTGCCCAGAAACAGCTTTCTGGGTCATGTGGCCAGCAGGACTAAACCGCTTCTGGTGCAACAGAACACCGTGGTGGAAACCAGAGCTCACAGAAACTCCATTTACCTTCCCACCACAGCAGTACCTATTTATCTACTTGTACTGCTAGGTCTGAACTACTAGGTTGGCAGGAGCTGGGACAGAGCAACGGGAGCCCACCCGTCGTGGGGATTCGAACTGCCAACCTTCCTATCAGGAAGCCCAAGTGGCTCGGTGGTTTAGACCACAGTGTCACCTGCGTCCCAACTTTTGTAACACATGTAAGCTGACCTGCCTGACAGCTGAATCATATTGTAATTCTGGAAATGGGATAGCGGCCTCCATTTCACGCAAGGGTGCCAAGCTAGTTATGGGACTGCAGAGCAGGTGACACAACAGGCAGCTCACAGATAAAGATCTTGGGTGGTGGCTGTTGCTGCCCCCAGTTTCTGCCTCCTGATAGAGCTGGCCCTGGTGCTGATGGGAAGATGCAAAGCAGAGGCTTTCTGGCTCAGTCTGGTTGCTGCTACATCAGTAAGTATGTAAACCAGGAGAGGGAGAGAGAGGGGGGGGCAGAGGTTTGAGAAGTGGGCAATAATGTTCTCATAAAGGCTGCCAGCAATCACTTTTGCCACGTTTCCCAAAAGCTGCGAGACACTGCCCTGTAATTTCTGGTAATAACAAATAATAACAGCAGTAGGCAGGAACAAATTGCCAAGCCTGTCATCTTGTTCCCAGGTGATTATTTTATCATCTCGCTTTAAGTGAAGCTTCCCCGCGCACACACACTTCTCCCAGGGCCCCTGTCTATTCCTCAAGACAACTGATGTGAAAACGAGGAGGCGTGGGAACAAATTGGGGAGGAAAGTGATGCAAGGGTTAGAGACGAGCCCCAGAAAGTGAGACTCCTTGCTGGCTCCTGATCTCTCGTAAGAGAGGTCCCTAAGCAATTAAACATCCGTGCATGATCCCCCCAAAGCTACAGCTGTCTGTGACAACGACACAGCATGGCAGAGAATGCTGAGCTGAAAGTCATTCTGGGAGAAGGTTCCCCTGAAATATTGGGGCTTGGGGCTTGGTGAGAGGGAGGCAAAACCCCTTGCAACTGAGGGGATCATCCCATGTGAAATATACTCGGAGTTGACAGTGGATATTTCATGCTCTTTATTCAGCTCATAGTGGTGAGGAGGAACGGAAGTTCACCCAGAATGTCTGCATTATATACATTATGTACACAGTGGCTAATTTCGGGATTCTCCTGTAGGCCAATCAGGTTGCGGATTCACTTCCACCCGGAGCTGGATTGGGTGGCTCCTGTGGACCAATCAGACTGCTGCATTCTGAATCCTATTGTTCTAGGACCAATCAGACTGCTGCATTTTGGATCCTATTCAA
Organism: Podarcis liolepis; assembly: GCF_965112155.1. Lineage (NCBI taxonomy): Eukaryota > Metazoa > Chordata > Lepidosauria > Squamata > Lacertidae > Podarcis > Podarcis liolepis. Next base: position 4,105,081 of record NC_139560.1, on the reverse strand, counting down.
CTCAGTGCATAACACCATGTCATTTTCATAGAATCATAGAATTGGAAGGGAACCCAACAGGCATCTCATCCATCTAGATCAAGGGAAGTAATAGTGCCACTGTATTCTGCTCTGGTCAGACCTCACCTGGAGTACTGTGTCCAGTTCTGGGCACCACAATTCAAGAAGGACACTGACAAACTGGAACGTGTCCAGAGGAGGGCAACCAAAATGGTCAAAGGCCTGGAAACGCTGCCTTATGAGGAACGGCTAAGGGAGCTGGGCATGTTTAGCCTGGAGAAGAGGAGGTTAAGGGGTGATATGATAGCCATGTTCAAATATAGAAAAGGATGTCACATAGAGGAGGGAGAAAGGTTGTTTTCTGCTGCTCCAGAGAAGAGGACATGGAGCAATGGATCCAAACTACAAGAAAGAAGATTCCACCTAAACATTAGGAAGAACTTCCTGACAGTAAGAGCTGTTCGACAGTGGAATTTGCTGCCAAGGAGTGTGGTGGAGTCTCCTCCTTTGGAGGTCTTTAAGCGGAGGCTTGACAACCATATGTCAGGAGTGCTCTGATGGTGTTTCCTGCTTGGCAGGGGGTTGGACTCGATGGCCCTTGTGGTCTCTTCCAACTCTATGATTCTATGATTCTATGATTCTATGATTCTATGATTCTATGATTCTATGATTCTATGATTCTATGATTCTAACCCCCTGGAATGCAGGAATCTCAACTAAAGCATCCCTGACAGATCGCCATCCAACCTCTGCTTAAAAACCTCCAAGGAAGGACAGGCCACCACCTCCCAAAAGAGACTGTTCCTCTGTTGAACAGCTCTCACTGTCAGAAAGTTCTTCCTGATGTTGAGTCAGAATCTCCTTTCTTGGAACTTGAATTCATTGGTTTATATCCTTCCCTCTGCAGCAGGAGAAAACAATCTTGCTCATCTTCCATGCAACAGTGGGGTGGACGACCTCAGAATGTTGTGCACACTCCTTCACTGGAGGTTTTAAGCAGCGGGTGGAAGGCCACATGCTTTAGTTGTGATTCTTGCATTGCAGAGGGTTGAGCTGGATGACCCTTGGTGTCCCTTCCAACTCTACAATTCTGTGGGATGTGAAACACAAGAGAAGTCAAGTACAACCTTCCTAGAGTGAACATGTTTGCACATGGGGAGCAATGTTTGTCCAGCCAGCAGGTAAACTTCCTGTTTCCTTCTGGGCTGGGACAGACTTTCTCTGCATGTGACTAGAGGTGGGCATGGCCTCACCTGTGCAGGTAACGACAAAAGCACAGGACAGGGCAGTCATCTCTCTCTCTTTGACTACATGCATCGAAGAAGCAACATCTGCTTAGCCAAAGATGCTTTCTTGGCCTCCAGCCAAGAGAGGACAAAGGGACTGTCTCCTTATGAGATAGTTTCCAGGTGTATGTTACTTTTCTAAGCTAAGTCTGCCTTCTGGGATCCGATTGTGAACAGAATATGAGTAAACTCTTTTTATACTTTTATAGAAGAGTGTGTCATGTCTTACCTTTTATGAGGGAATAAGGGGGAAATACCAGAACAGTTATTATAGAGGGTTTAGCAAGCCTGAGCAAATGCATCCGCTGTGAGTTTGAAAGGGGGAATGTTACTCTGCTAAATTGTGAACTTGTTAACACAAGTTGCAATGGCTATAATCAAACAATATATCCTCTCCTACATTCCTGAACATCCCCACAAAATCTACAGTATTCTAGCTGGAATTCAGAAACATAGTCCTCTCCTCCTCTTCATGTTCTTAGTTTGCGGCTCGGGCAACTTCTAAAGCAGGGACAACTCCAGTTCACAGGAACTGTGAAAGCGAGGGGGGGTGCTCACGCTCTTACCCATTAAACAGCCTCAAGTCTTTTTTCTTCCTCCCTCCTTTCAGGAACAACCAGAGTGAATGATCTTCAGAGTTCACCCTGGAAGAAAGTGCAGGTCATCCGAGCTGCAGGTGTGCTGACGGAGGCTTTTCTCGAGAGGTTTTCTTTTTTTCTTCCCGCCGCTGCAAACCCGCAAGATGGCAAGATGAAAGGAGCATGAATAATTTCATGGCAGGGAAACAGTTTAACATAAGGGCAAAGGGGAGAAAGGAGACATAAATGAGGTTCAGCCCATTAATTCCCAGCGAGGCGCTCATCTGCCTTGGCATAATAACCGGCAACACATATTGCGGGTTTCCTAACCTCTCCGAAATATCTGCTACACACTCGTCTGCTCAAGAACTTCAGAGTTCCTGGGACAACAGTCTTTTTGACACTGTGATGCTATACGTGTCTACTCAAATGCAATAATAATAATATTTATTTATTTATTTATACATACATACATACATACATACCCCACCCATCTGGCTGCATTTTCCCATGAGGTCCATGTAAAGAGTGTACAGTAGGATTGAATCATAGAATCATAGAATAATAGAGTTGGAAGAGACCACAAGGGCCATCGAGTCCAACCCCCTGCCAAGCAGGAAACACCATCAGAGCACTCCTGACCTATGGTTGTCAAGCCTCTGCTTAAAGACCTCCAAAGAAGGAGACTCCACCACACTCCTTGGCAGCAAATTCCACTGAAGTTCTTCCTAATGTTTAGGTGGAATCTTCTTTCTTGTAGTTTGGATCCATTGCTCCATGTCCGCTTCTCAGGAGCAGCAGAAAACAACCTTTCTCCCTCCTCTATGTGACATCCTTTTATATATTTGAACATGGCTATCATATCACCCCTTAACCTCCTCTTCTCCAGACTAAACATGCCCAGCTCCCTTAGCCGTTCCTCATAAGGCATCGTTTCCAGGCCTTTGACCATTCCAGATATCCCTTCAGGCTCAGCCAGCCTAGCCTAGGGTTACCAGATGTCCCTGTTTTCCGGGGACAGTCCCCGGATTTGTGAATAAGTCCCCGGACAAATTCCATCCCCGGAATGTCCCCGGATTTCATTTAATGTCCCCAGGAAAAGCAGCAGCGGCAGTCTCAGCAGCCCAGAGCAGTTGGATCTGGCTGGCTTCAGGAGCTGCTTGGAAGTCCCCATATGATGGTGGCGCAGGGGCTCTAAGATGCAGCTTCCGGGCTGCCTCTATCTTCCCTGACCCCAGCAACTAAGCTGAGAAGGGAGGCTTCATGCTGCCTATCAGAGCTTGCGTGCAAGCAGGAGGGGACAGGGATCACTCAGTTAGGCAAAGGGAACCCTCCCTTCCCAGGTGAGGGCTCCCCGCCCCCTCCTGCTTGCACGCAAGTAGGAATTGGATTGGGGGTGCTCTGATGGGAAGGGAGGCATTACGCTGCCTGAGAGATCCCTGCCCCCTCCTGCTTGCACGCAAGTAGGAGTTGGGATGCGGCTGCTCTGAAAGGCAGTGTGAAGTCTCGCTTCCCAGCTGAGGGATCCCCGTCCTGTCCTGCTTGCACGCAAGTAGGAGTGGGATTGGGGCTGTTCCGATGGGAAGGGAGGCATTGGGCTGCCCGAGCCTCACCACCACCACTCTTGGCCCTCCTTCTCCACCGTCCATGCCTGACCCACCGTGCACCGCTTCCCCACCACCACCACCGAAAAACCAACAACTCAGGGGCTGCCCAGGCTCATGGAGAAAGGAGATAGAAACCTCAGAGGAAGGGGAAACATGGCAGTTGGGGTCAAGGCAGCGGCCACCCCTCTGCCACCACCATCGCTACAGCATCAACGTCCCGAACGTGTATTATTTGTTTATTTAAAGTGTCCCCGGATTCATTGAAAAAAAATCTGGTAACCTTGTTGTTGTTTGTTGTTTAGTCGTTTAGTCGTGTCCGACTCTTTGTGACCCCATGGACCAGAGCAGAGAACCTTAGCCTAGCCAATAAACCAGCATGATGGGAGTGGTAGCCCCAACATGGCTCAGTGGTGGTGTAGTGGTTAGAGTGCTGGGCTTAGACCTGGGAGACCAGGGTTCAAATCCCACTTGACCATGAAGCTCACAGAATTACCTTGGGCCAGTCAATGTCTCTTAGTCTAACCAACTTCACAGGGTTGTTGTCAGGATAAAATGGGGAGGAAGAAAATTATTCATGCATGTTTTGGGTTCTGTGGAGAAATAGTGGAGTATAAATGTAAAAATAAATCAATAATTTTTGGAGGGCCACAGATTTCACCACCACCACCAATTTATTTCATTTCAATCTTAATGCCTCTGGGAGGGACAAGCTTATGGGCGTTCTGTGCTTTTAAAGGTTTAAGGTGCTGAATTCTGCATTTTATATATAATGTGTACCCATTCACATAATTCCCCCCATTTTGCATAAGTGGAAATAGGAAGAGAAATGGGATTCTGGTTCCATTTTGAGGAGAAACTAGGTGTGGTGTTTGCCTCCTAGGATGGGTCATAAGGAAAGGGTTAAAATGGGTGTGATGTGATTGGCCAGTGAGAATAAAGGGGGGGATAAAAGTTAGAGTGGGGGGTTTTGAAAGTTGGTTGAGGTTTGGGAGTTGAGAGTTGAGGTTTGGGAGTTGAAGAAGGAAGAGGGAGGTTTAGGTGTGTGTTGGTAGAGTTGTATTATGAGAGAGTGAGAGGAATTGTTAGGTGGAGTCAGATAGATAGTTGGAATAATCAGTTTGGAGTTGTTAGGAACTAAGAATAAGAAACAGACAAGAGAAAAATTAACTGAAACCATATGCTTGTTCCTGCATTTAAAAATAAACTTGATTATTTGTTTATTTTAACAACTGACTGGACTCCGTGTGTCCCTGTGAGATACGGGGTGGTGGCAGCGGAAAAAGCAATCGCAGTGGCGGCACAGGGTCAATAGACCATTAAATGTCCAGGGGCCCTGTGTGTGATCGCCACACTAGGTGATTCTTGAACCAACGTGCAAACCCAAAGCCTTAGAAAACCTCACACTTTCCTGAATTTTGCAATGCAGTTCTCCAAGCAAAAAAAATGAGTAGAAAAATGCATAGGTTGGGAGGAATAAATAAATACATGCAGATATTTGTGAAAAGAGCACGCAGAAATGGATTTTACTGAGGAAAATTGCTTATAAAATGTGTATGTTAGTCAAACATGCATGCAAAAATGTGTATATTTGGATAAATTAGTACTAACATGCTGACCTGTGTTTACTACAGTTTACTTATGAATTCAGATTGGGAAAATGAGAGAAACTGCATTTGATAGATTTGCGCATCCCTGGCAGCATAAGTTCTGTTTTATTATTTATTTTAATTTATTTTATCGGATGTACAGCCCAACTCTGTCTCCAAGTAGCTCATGGTGGCAAACATGTTTCTCCTAATCCTTATTTTAATCCCTACTCTATGAGGTAGGTTAGGGTTAGGGTGAGTGACTGGCCCAAGATCACCCAGTGGGGATTTAAACCCTGGTCTCCAAGGTCTTAGTGCAGCACTCTAACCACTGTGCCACACTGTCTCACTTTTGCATGAGAACATGGCGTTGTGTGCAGGGTAACCTTTGGACCAATGTGTTGCCCAGTTCTTTAGTTGTGATTCCTGTATTGCAGGGGGTTGGACTAGATGGCCCTTGGGGTCCCCTCCAACTCTACAATCCCATGTTTCCAAAGTGACTATGTCCCACCCAGGCAGCAAACTGACATACCTTGATATAACCTGAGCTATAAAGACTTTCAAGTCAAGCTCTCCACATGCCCTCAGAGGATTCTTTTAGCATCCTCCATCCTATCCCTTGACAGAACCATTTTTTGAGATGTCACCTTCCATTGCTCCTTAATGGGTTTTTAATTTCAACCTAGTTCAAGAAGCGAGGACTGGGGCAGGGGCTGGTAATGTACCTTAGATGCCAGACTGGCTATTAAGTTGCAGCCCTTTTTTGAGGCATGCTATTCTCTTAATTGCTTGCTCAACCCCTTGGAGAGTGAAAATGACAGCAGACAAGAGTCCAGCACAAGGACGAAGCCCCTAAAGTTAAACTTCCCTCTGTTCCCTCTGAAATGTGTAGGCACAACAATTCACTTGTCAGGAAAGCATTGTTTAATGTCTGGGTAAGATATAAAGACTTATTGGAAAATAAAACCCCAAGGTGGTTGTCACCAATGGAAGCAAAAGCTCAGAAAAGGCTCAATATGGAGGCCAAATGGCCGACATACTGTGAAATTTTGGAACGAGAAAGAGACAAATTGAAATTGCAGAGTTTTGAAAAAAGACTGGAAGAAATTTAAAGACTATTTACAGAAATATTGTAAAATTAATGAATGTTAGAAGGATGTTGGATAGAAACTAAGGGGTTTCCAGCTGTAATGCTTTAGGAGATACGGGGGAAAAAAGGTTTATAAATGGGTAAAAGCTTAATGGTAAGGATTTGCTGAACTAACAAATTGAAGTGGAATACAAAGAAGGGAGGTATGAGGAGGTCTGGGGAAATAAGTGTAAGGAAGATATGTTATGGAAAACTATTTGTTTTTTAACTGTTTTTATGTTATATTTTGTATTTTGTTTCTTTTTATTTTTTATTTTTTTCATTGTTATATTTTAAAAACTTTAATAAATATCTTTTGGGGGGGGGGAAACAATTCACGCCTCAGCAGGGAGCAAAGCATCCTCAGATGACTTGGACTACACCGTAAATGACAGCCTTTTGCACACAGACCCAAGAGACAAGAAACATCTTATGCAAGGAACTATGTCTGCAGCTCGGTTTGTGGGAGAGGATGTATTTGTGGGAGCAGGGGGTATTAGTTTGTTTTTGTTTAATTATGTCTTTTGTGTTCTCGTTTTCTATTTTCATGCTGTGAACCGCTGTGCCATCTTCAGTTGAAGGCCAGTATACAAATTTAGTAAATAATACACATAACTTTAATCCAAGAACTGACACTAAACCCACGCAGCTCAGGGATTCTGGGACTGGTCTGGGATTTCCCCCCATCCACACCCCACACTGATTTTTCAGCTTAATTCTTATGCCACAAAATTGTGGGGACAAATAACTCCACAGTTCTGAGTAGATTAGGTAAAAAGGTAAATGACCCCTGGGAGGTTAAGTACAGTGAAAGGTGACTATGGGGTTGAGGCCAAGGGAGCCGGCGTTTGTCCACAGACAGCTTTCCAGGTCATGTGGCCAGCATGACTAAACCGCTTCTGGTGCAACGGAACACGATGATGGAAACTAGAGCACACAGAAACACCTTTTACCTTCCTGCTGCAGCAGTACCTATTTATCTACTTGCACTGACGTGCTTTCGAACTGCTAGGTTGGCAGGAGCTGGAGCAGAGCAACCGGAGCTCACCGCATTGTGGGGATTTGAACCACCAACCTTCCAATCAGCAAGCCCAAGAGGCTCAGTGGTTTAGACCACAGCACCTACCTCTGAGTAGATTTTGTTGTTGTTTAGTCGTTTAGTCATGTCTGACTCTTCGTGACCCCATGGAGCAGAGCACTCCAGGCCCTCCTTTCTTCCACTGCCTCCCGCAGTTTGGTCAAACTCATGCTGGTAGCTTCGAGAACACTGTCCAACCATCTTGTCCTCTGTCATCCCCTTCTCCTTGTGCCCTCCATCTTTCCCAACATCAAGGTCTTTTCCAGGGAGTCTTCTCTTCTCTTGAGGTGGCCAAAGTCTTGGAGCCTCAGCTTCACGATCTGTCCTTCCAGTGAGAACTCAGGGCTGATTTCCTTCAGAATGGAGAGGTTGGATCTTCTTGCAGTCCATAGGACTCTCAAGAGTCTCCTCCAGCACCAGAATTCAAAAGCACCAGTTCCTCGGCGATCAGCCTTCTTTATGGTCCAGCTCTCACTTCCATACATCACTACTGGGAAAACCATAGCTTGAACTATATGGACCTTTGCTGGCAAGGTGATGTCTAGATTATAGCTGCCTAAAACTATGGAACTCATTCCTGCAGGTGGCAATGATAGCCACAACCTAGGTGGCTTTAAAAGAGGATTGGACAAATTCATGGAGGAGAGGGCTTTTGATGGCTGCATGCCAATGTTCTGCCTCCAGAGTTGGAGGCAGCGATGCTTCCAAATACCAGTTGCTGGAAGCCACAGGATGGGAGAGTTTCTCTCGTGCTTGAATCCTGCTTGCAGGTTCCCCACAGGCATCTGTTTGGCCACTGTGAGAATGGGATGTGGGGCTAGATGGGTCCCTGGTCTGATTCAGCAATCTCTTCTTATGTTCTATTTGTGGGATGTAAGAATCAGGTGCAGTCAAACACAACATTGCTAGAGTAGACATGAAGGTTGTCTCAGTCCTCCAGCTGGAACTTCCTGCTTTCCAGGACTGAGACGAAGCTTTCTATGTGTAACTTGAGATGGGTGTGGCCTCTCCTGAAGTAGAAAGAACCAGAACCACAAGCAGGCAACCATCTTGTCTCTCTTGTCTCTATCGATGCCATCTTAACAACAGCACTACTAAAACGCACCCTTGGCTCCAGGCCAAGAGAAGAAAAGGGGGGATAGTCACCACATTTAAACTACGTTCTAACCTTTTAAGTCTGCCTTCTGGGAACCTTTGTGTGAACAGATGATTACTTGCGAGTAAACATTTTATACTTTACAGAAGACTGTGTAACGTCTTATTTTAGGAGGGATTAAATGGGGGAAATACCAGGAAATATTTACAGAGACTCTAACGAGTCTGAAGAAACTATCTACTGTGCATGTGTTTTAAAAAGGGGGGAATGTTAACTCTGCTGATTTTGTTGAACTTGTAAAGACAAGTTGGGATAGGATATCGTAGACAATATATCCTCTCCCGCATCCCTAAACATTCCCACACTTTTCTCCCAAAATGTCCCATTCCAAGTGACATTCTTTGTGGGGAGGGTGACAGCAACCATAAAAAGTGGGCAGTGGCCACTCTTCATACATATTTATTGCAAGTCTCTATCTACATACCTTAGGTAGAAAGTAAGAACAAGAAAGGCCAGCAACACCTTTGCTTCTGAGCTTGCAAGATGCAGCTGACTAGCCACTGTTGTAAACAGGGTGCCCCTACTTTATTTTATTCTTGAGTAGTATTTTACAAAACAATATAAATGCATAGATTGAAGATGTAATTGAATGTTCCGCTCCCCTCTCCCAATTAACCTCCGTCTCCGGGACCTAACTCTGTGACATCACCCAGGGCTGTTCCTAGGTCTGGGGTTTGAGCCCTGAAATCTCAAGGTCTAGGATGCTGAGGCAGCCCTAATACTTAACACAAACACCCTTGAGACAGAAGCTGATCCAGCAAGGTGGTTATGAAATCCTTACCATTTTAAATGGAACACTACCATATGTTCCCTTGAGCATTCTGTTCCTTCCATTCCACAGTTCTGGAGGGTGGATATGAACATCCATCTGGAAGCTCAAAGTAAAATAGAAAGTGTTAAGATTCCCCCTCCCATCACTGGCCTTTGTCTGCAATTTACCTCCATCTCCACCATCCAGAAGAATCCATAGCTGCTGCAAGTTAACTGCCCTTGGAACTTTTTCCCAGTGCAACATATCCAGCAATGCAAAATGAGAAACTTTCTGTTTTCTTTGCTTGTAATCACAGATGCTTCAGCACAATGTTTAAACAAGCTTTAAATCACCTTAAACTACATTTAAGAAATCGCCTCCAGGCATTTTTCCTGAGCACAACAATCATGTCATCTTTAGTGTAATTATGCAACACACACTCTTCATTTCCATTTCTTAAATATGCCATTTTGTTAGTTGTTGTTTTATTGTACTGAGTCAAAACCTGGATCTCTCTCTCTCCCTCATCATCTCTAACTGCTTTAAGTACCTGCGAAGCAGGCCTGACTTTCAAGAGGAAGACACTGACTAACTGGATAACTTGAAGGATGCTCAGTGAGTGGAGATGCCCGCACTAGACAAATATTTAACAATTTAACATTGCATGGGAAAACAAATCATACATCACAGAAACAGTAGCTCTTTCTTCTCAGTTTGAAATGTTGTGTGATCAGTATTTCCTCACATTAGCAGGATTGATTCTGTTGTGTTTCTCATGCTTCACAAAAAACATGTCCCAGGCATCTGTTAGCGGGTGATAGGTACCAATTCTTGAGTTTAATAAATTTTTTGTTGTTGTTGTTGTTGTTGTTGCTGTTTAGTCCTTTAGTCACGTCCGACTCTTCCTGACCCCCTGGACCAGAGCACGCCAGGCACTCTTGTCTTCCACTGCCTCCCACAGTTTGGTCAAACTCATGCTGGTAGCTTCAAGAACACTGTCCCACCATCTCGTCCTCTGTCGTCCCCTTCTCCCTGTGCACTCCATCTTTCCCAACATCAGGGTCTTTTCCAGGGAGTCTTCTCTTCTCATGAGGTGGCCAAAGTCTTGGAGCCTCAGCTTCAGGATCTGTCCTTCCAGTGATCACTCAGGGCTGATTTCCTTCAGAATGGATGCGTTTGATCTTTTTGCAGTCCATGGGACTCTCAAGAGTCTCCTCCAGCGCCATAATTCAAAAGCATCAATTCTTCGGCGACCAGCCTTCTTGATGGTCTGTCTCTCACTTCCATACATCACTGTCCTCCAAAGTGAAGGAAGCTAAGAATATAAGAAGAGCCTGGTGGATCAGGCCAGTGTCCCTTCCAGTCCAGCAACCCATCATAGAATCATAGAGTTGGAAGAGACCACAAGGGCCATCGAGTCCAACCCCCTGCCAAGCAGGAAACACCATCAGAGCACTCCTGACATATGGTTGTCAAGCCTCTGCTTAAAGACCTCCAAAGTAGGAGACTCCACCACACTCCTTGGCAGCAAATTCCACTGTCAAACAGCTCTTACTGTCAGGAAGTTCTTCCTAATGTTTAGGTGGAATCTTCTTTCTTGTAGTTTGAATCCATTGCTCCGTGTCCGCTTCTCTGGAGCAGCAGAAAACAACCTTTCTCCCTCCTCTATGTGACATCCTTTTATATATTTGAACATGGCTATCATATCACACCTTAACCTCCTCTTCTCCAGGCTAAACATGCCCAGCTCCCTTAGCCGTTCCTCATAAGGCATCGTTTCCAGGCCTTTGACCATTTTGGTTGCCCTCCTCTGGACACGTTCCAGTTTGTCAGTGTCCTTCTTGAACTGTGGTGCCCAGAACTGGACACAATACTCCAGGTGAGGTCTGACCAGAGCAGAATACAGTGGCACTATTACTTCCCTTGATCTAGATGCTATACTCCTATTGATGCAGCCCAGAATTGCATTGGCTTTTTTAGCTGCCGCATCACACTGTTGACTCATGTCAAGTTTGTGGTCAACCAAGACTCCTAGATCCTTTTCACATGTACTGCTCTCAAGCCAGGTGTCACCCATCTTGTATTTGTGCCTCTCATTTTTTTTGCCCAAGTGCAATACTTTACATTTCTCCCTGTTACAGTTCATCTTGTTTGTTTTTGCCCAGTTCTCTAATCTGTCAAGGTCGTTTTGAAGTGTGATCCTGTCCTCTGGGGTGTTAGCCACCCCTCCCAGTTTGGTGTCATCTGCAAATTTGATCAGGATGCCATTGAGTCCATCATCCAAGTCATTGATAAAGATATTGAATAAGACCGGGCCCAAGACAGAACCCTGTGGCACCCCACTATTCACTCTTTCATCAGAGCATAGCCATCATGACTAATAGCCACTGACATCTCCACTCCTCCATGTATTTGTCTAATTCTGTTTTGAAACCATCTAGGTTTCAACCATCACTGCGTCCTGTGGCAGGAAGTTCCATAATTTAACTATGTGCTGAGTGAAGAAGGGCTTTCTTTTATCTTTCCTGAAACTCCCAACATTCAGCTTCATTAGGTTCCCATGAGTTTTATAGTTATGAAGGAGGAAAACTTTTCTCTACCTGCTTTCTCCATGCCAGGCATAGCTTTTTTAAAACCTATAATTTCTCCTCTTACTCGCTTTTTCTCCAAATTAAAAAGCCCCCAAAACTGCAAGCTTTCTTTGTAGTTGGATTGCTCCATCTCCTTGATAATTTTTGTGGCCCTTTTCTGAACCCTTGCCAACTTACATCTATCTATCTATCATCTATCTATCTATCATCTATCTTTTTCTATCTATCTATCTATCTATCTATCTATCTATCTATCATCTATCTATCTGTCTATCTATCTATCTATCTATCTATCTATCTATATCTTCCATCATCATCTATATCTATATCATCTATTTATCATCATCTATCTATCTATCTATCATCTATCTATCATCTACCATCTCTATCTGTCTATCTATCTATATCCATCTATCATCATCTATATCTATACCATCTATCTATCTATCTATCTATCATCTATCATCTATCTAAACTATCATCTATCATCCTCTATATCTATATCATCTATCTATCATCTATCTAGCTATCATCTTCTATATCTATATCATCTATCTAGCTATCATCTTCTATATCTATATCATCTAGCTAGCTAGCTATCTCTGTATACTACCTTTCATCCAAAGATCATAGGGCCACCCACACAAAATAATAAATAACAAGAACAAAAACAAATAACCCCTCCCCCTCCCACAAGCACATTTAAAAAGCCATTTAATGTTATAAAGGCCTGGTTATAGAGAAATGTTTTCACCTGGTGCCAAAAGATATGTAACGAAGGCGCCAGGCAAGCTTCCCTGGGGAGAACATTCCACCAACAGGTAGCCATCGCAGAAAAGGACCATTCTCAAATTGTCACCCTCTGGACCTCACACAGAGGCGGCACACAGAAAAAGACAACAGTGGATGAGCAGAAGGTCTAGGGCAGTTCATATGGGGAGAAAGAAGAAGAGGAAGAGGAAGAGGAAGAGGAGGAGGAGGAGGAAGAGGAAGAAGAGGAAGAAGAGGAAGAAGAGGAAGAAGAAGAAGAAGAAGAAGAAGAAGAAGAAGAAGAAGAAGAAGAAGAAGAAGAAGAAGAAGAAGAATTTATCTGCCACCCATCTGTCTGGGTTGCCCCAGCCTCTCTGGGCAGCTCCCAACAAAAAATAGTAAAAATACAACACAACATCACACACTTTGTGTGTGGGCTGCCTTCAGATGCTTTTTTAAATTAACACAACTGTTTATCTCCTTGACATCTAACAGGAAGGCGTTCCACAGGGCAGATGTGACTACCGAGAAGGCCCTCTGCCTGGTTCCTTGTAACCTCACCTCTCACAATGAGGGAACCACCAGAAGGCCCTTGGAGCTGGACCTCGGTGTCTGGACTGGACGATGGGGGTGGAGAAGCTCCTTGTGGAATTATTTTCAATTCCAGATGACCAGTTTTCTTTGAGCATTTCTTTGAATATTTTGCTCCTTGGCTGTTTGCCACTTGGGATCTTTTGGCCAGAAAGGTAGGATAAAAATGTAACAAACAATTAAAAGAATGACAACAAACTGGGAACCCGAGTTCCACTTCTGTGCTGCTGTCAGGGCTGTCTTAAGCATATGCGGCTCTGGGGTGCAAAAATCCCCCCCGGCGCCCCCCCCCCGGCGCCATCTGGACAGTGCTGCTGCAGCTGGATCTCAGTCAGATGCTGGGTGTTGGCGACAGGGAGGGGGTTACAAATTAAATAATAATAACAACAACAACAACAATAATAATTTATTATTTGTAACCCTGGGTAATCTGGCTGGGTCTCCCCAGCCACTCTGGGCAGCTTCCAACAAAGATTAAAAATACATCAAAATATCACACATTAAAAACTCCCCTGAACAGAGCTGCCTTCAGATGTCTTCTAAATGTCAGGTAGTTGTTCTTCTCTTTGACATCTGGTGGGAGGGCGTTCCACAGGGCGGGTGCCACCACCGAGAAGGCCCTCTGCCTGGTTCCCTGTAGCTTTGCTTCTCGCAGTGAGGGAACCGCCAGAAGGCCCTCGGCGCTGGACCTCAGCGTCCAGGCTGAGCGATGGAGGTGGAGATGCTCCTTCAGGTATGCTGGACCAAGGCCATTATATAAAATAAAATGGCCAGGGATTCTGCCAAGCCAATTTCTTTGTCGCCTGCGTTGCCCTCCATGCTCAGATGTTGCCCTCCGTTTTCAGCAAGGTGCCTAAAATTTGGGAGGCAGAGAAAGAGAAGGAGGAAGGTTAAGGCTGGTGGCCACCGGGCACCCAAGTGGCAAGCCTCTGTGGGTGGCTCACGAAAGTCCATCTGGAGACCCGGAGCACCCACTAGGTTTTGTCCCATGGTGCCACAGCACTTTAAGAGTTTGACGACGACTCCACTGTCAGACGCTGGGCAGGAGGGCAGGGGGTTGGGTGGAGAGCCACCTGCAGCAAAAGAGCCTGCCATGGCGCTCCGATGGGCGGGCTCTTCCTTGGACTCTAGTTATCTCCCGCTTGGACTACTGCAATGCGCTCTACGTGGGGCTACCTTTGAAGGTGACTCGGAAACTACAACTAATCCAGAATGCGGCAGCTAGACTGGTGACTGGGGGCGGCCGCCGAGACCACATAACACCGGTCTTGAAAGACCTACATTGGCTCCCAGTACGTTTCCGAGCACAATTCAAAGTGTTGGTGTTGACCTTTAAAGCCCTAAACGGCTTCGGCCCAGTATACCTGAAGGAGCGTCTCCACCCCCATCGTTCTGCCTGGACACTGAGGTCCAGCGCCGAGGGCCTTCTGGCGGTTCCCTCATTGCGAGAAGCGAAGCTACAGGGAACCAGGCAGAGGGCCTTTTCGGTGGTGGCGCCCGCCCTGTGGAATGCCCTCCCATCGGATGTCAAGGTGATGGACAACTACCTGACATTCAGAAAACATCTTAAGGCGGCCCTATTCAGGGAAGCTTTTAATGTATGATATTTTAGTGTTTCTTGGTTTCTGTGGAAGCTGCCCAGAGTGGCTGGGGAAACCCAGCCAGATGGGCGGGGTACAAATAATAAATTATTATTATTATTATTATTGGACTCAACTCTCCTGGCGCTCCTGAAAGCCCGGCGCCTGGGTGCCCGACACCCCTAGCACCTATGGGTAAGACGGCCCTGGCTGCTGTGTTCCCAATCTGCTGCTTTTACCTGTGTGATTTCTGCCTGCTCAACGGATGCTACCAGCCTGTTTTTCACAAGGTATTTTGCCTGTCCTTGGGCAACCATCTCTGACATAGCTACGCCTAAATAAATGTGTCCTCCTAGTACTCTGATATGAATTCTGCCTCCGAGTCCAATCCATAAATCTTTCCTGGGTTGTTGTTGTTTTTCCATCTCTGCAAAGCGCAATCTGAATTATGCACATATTGAGGATCTGTCTTCAAAACTGGGGTGACATAGGTTGTTTCCCCCTCCTCCCCCCACCCAAAAAAATCCCACACACTCCGCTGTACTTTGCTGACTTCCCATCATATTTTCTGGCACTTTCATGTCACGCTTGCTGACCAGACGATTTATTAGGGGCTGCCTGGGAAAAGCTGAAATGAATGATGAACAGTTCTGCATGTTGATGTGGGTTTTTCTTTCCCCTCGCCCCGCCCGGTCTTCTCCATTACGACAGACTTCCAAATAATTTTAACAACAGCAAACTTTATCTGCTTGGGAGCGAGTGACATGAATACAGCTTCAAAAAGGTTCTTCCCCCTTCACCTTTCGCTTGCCTCAATCTATCTATGTGGAGAGTCAATTGGAATAATAATAACAACAATATATTATTTGTACCCCACCCATCTGGCTGGGTCTCCTCAGCCATTCTGGGCGGCTTCCAACAAAGATTAAGAATACATTAAAATGTCACACATTAAAAACTTCCCTGAACAGGGCTTTCTTCAGATGTCTTCTAAATGTCAGGTCTTCTAAATGTCATCTCTTTGACATCTGATGGGAGGGCATTCCACAGGAGCCACTGCCGAGAAGGCCCTCTGCCTGGTTCCCCATAGCTTTGCTTCTCACAGTGAGGGAACTGCCAGAAGGCCCTGGGCACCGGACCTCAGCGTCCGGGCAGAGTGATGGGGGTGGAGACACTCCTTCAGGTATACTGGACCAAGGCCGTTTAGGGCTTTCAAGGTCAGCACCAACACTTTGAATTGTGCTTGGAAACATACTGGGAGCCAGTGTAGGTCTTTCAAGACTGGTGTTGTGTGGTCTTGGGGGCCACTCCCAGTCACCAGTCTAGCTGCCACATTCTGGATTAGTTTTAGTTTCTGGGTCACCTTCAAAGGTAGCCCCACATAGAGCACATTGCAGTATTCCAAGCGGGAGATAACTAGAGCATGCAACAGTGAGGTTCCAGTGAGTGACCAGAGCAGTCAATTGTCCAGAGGGGTGGCAGGATCTCTGTTGCGGTTGGTCCAGCTCTAGATTACCTTCCTCAAGCAGCTGGTTGGACTAGATCAGAAGTGGATTTAGGGCATTGCAACCAGTTCCACCATACTGGGTGCCAAGCCTAGGAGTTGCTGCAGAGTGCCTCCCCTTCCCCAGTAGTAGTGATGTATGGATGTGAGAGCTGGACCATAAAGAAGGCTGATCGCCGAATAATTGATGCTTTTGAATTATGGTGCTGGAGGAGACTCTTGAGAGTCCCATGGACTGCAAGAAGATCAAACCTCTCCATTCTTCAGGAAATCAGCCCTGAGTGCTCACTGGAAGGACAGATCCTGAAGCTGAGGCTCCAAGATTTGGCCACCTCATGAGAAGAGAAGACTCCCTGGAAAAGATCCTGATGTTGGGAAAGATGGAGGGTGCAAGGAGAAGGAGACGACAGAGGACGAGATGGTTGGACAGTGTTCTCGGGGTTACCAGCATGAGTTTGACCAAACTGCGGGAGGCAGTGGAAGACAGGAGTGCCTGGTGTGCTCTGGTCCATGGGGTCACGAAGAGTCGGACACGACTAAACGACTAAACAACAACAACAGCAGTCTCCCCTTCCATCTGTTTGATTCTATGAGGAAATTCCTTCCCTAGACATGACCTGCATTTCTATATTCCTGTCTAGGAGGTTAACAGCTGAACCAGACCTGAGGTGGAGTTTCCCCAACTGGAGCAAAATGTTGTTGGCAGGACGATGGCTGTGAGCAGATGGATTGCAAAGCTTTGCTACTAATTCTTATGCTTAGCATGCCGCTTGACAATGATGCGCAAGTACACAAAACATCATTCCCCAAGGACATCACTGCCCACGATGGTGTAGGTGGACACTTGATTTGGAACAGAAACCATGGCCCAGAATCACTAATTTGCTGGCAGTGTTGCCATCTCGCGTGGAGATTGACAAGAGGCACATTTTCTGCATTTTCCTCGCTTTTGTTGCTCGCAGCCAGAGCCTGTGGAAAAGCCCCCCCCCCCCTCGCCCCGCAAAATCACGTACAACCTAACAAGATGGTGCAGAGACTGATGGAGGGCAGAAGTTCAGCCATTTATTTTTTATTTTATTTTTTTAAAAACAGAGCTAAGTCAAACAAGAACCAAAAGTAATTTGCCAGATCTCTCCAGCTGGAAGTGACTGTAGGGAGGAAGATTTCACAAAATCACACAACCCTCAAAACACACCTGTCAGGGGTTCAGGAGCAGAGGCAAGGGCAAGGGAGGAAACAGAGAGCGAGGGGGAGGAGGCAGAAGAAAGGATGAGTGATGACGACGACCCGAGATCTCCGAGTCTTTCCAGTGAATCAGAAGATTCACAGAAAGGAGCACCAGTGGCCAGGGCAAGGGAGGAGCCTAGGGGGACACCCCAGGAAGATAGAGCCAGAGGGGACTCAGAGGAGAGCAGTTGGAAATCGGGACCAGCGTCACCGCCAGAGAGCAGGGAAGAGGAAGGGCGCCAGGGATCAAGCGCTGGCAGCTCACAACAGGGGGGAGGGCACGAGTCAGGAGTGGCCACACCTCCATCGGGGAGTGAAGAAACGGTCAGACGGAAAGTGGAAGGTTGGGCGCGCGCGCCAAGTTCAAATGCACAGGAAAGTGACGCAGTGGGCAGCCCGGAAAGGGAGCCAGGTCCTAAAGCCCGGCGCAAGGAGACAGGAGGGTCCAGGGGGTCGGCGTCAGAAGAATCCCGGAAGGAAGAGACCCCGGGGGGCAGAGGGACCCAGAGGAGAACAGTCAGGCGGAAAAGGTGGAGTAAGGCTAGGATATTAAGTTGGTGTACAAGGGGCGGAGACTCAGACGGAGCTTCGCCGATCTAACCATAAGACGTAGAGTTGCACGCAGCAGCTTGAGAATGGAAACTGTAACTCAATAAAGACTTTTATTTAATGATCGCTGGCTAGCGTGATCCTCTGTGAGCTAGGATCTGGGAGCAGCTCTGACAACACCAAATATTTGCTTGTATAGTTCTGGAGTTGTTAGTAGTGCTCATCCTCTCTAATACTAATGGGCAGTTACCTTTTTTATGCAGGTTCAAATTCCTACCCAGAGGTGCCTGGGCAAGAGCTGGACCCATTCCTTCCTTCTCCAGACGTCCCTCAGAGTTGACTCCATGGTGTTGTTTTGTGTATTCCTCCCCTTGCTCTACAGCATCCAGAACTGGGAAAGTCCTCAAGATGAATTCTGGACTAATGCAGACTAAAGTGGAGTTGCTCGCTGTGTAATCACATAAGGCTCTCTCGTTTTTGCAGCTGCATCACCCTACTGGCCCATGTTTGGCTTCTGGTCACTGTGGTAGCTGCTCCCAGGCCACATTGGCTCTCAGATCAGGCAAATATCCCCTGCTAAGTGGGATATCCCAGATCATGGAAACCAATCCCGGCTTCTGTGTCGATCCTGGAATGTCTCATTTTTGGTCCAGCACTGGACTCAAAGATGTTCACTCTGGTAATCGTCAGTGGCTTCACACCAAAGTCCATTCTGGTCCAGAGGAGACCGCCATGATTGAGGGCAAATGTGCTGGTCCTGGGGGGAGGTTACCGCAAGGCGTGGTCACTCTGCTGGTCCTGGGGGGAGGTTACCGTGAGGCGTGGTCAGAGTCTGCTCCTGGGTTGAGGGTCTGGAGACTGTCCACCAAGGGCGAAGCGGGGTCCAAAGCGAGGAGCCGGGCAAGGTCGGGAACTCTGGAAGAACAGGTCTGGGTGCTGGCAGAAACGGGTTTCCAATGACGTTGCTCCCACAACCTGGGACCGGGCTGACTGGCCTTTATCTTCTCTGAGGCCAGGGGCGGTCCCAGCCCACAGGTGACCCACCTCTCCTGGCCTTAAGGCGAGCACTCCTTCTGAGAGAGCCCAGTTCCCTCCGCCTCTCTGCCCTGAGTCTCTGCAGCTCAGGAGAGCCTGGAGGGTTACTGGACCCAGGGGGAGGCTCACCTTCCCCTGACAGGGCTGGGAGAGGCGCACCTGCAGGCAATGGGTCCTCAATCACCTCCGGAGCCAGAGTGGATACATCTGGTGTCTGCTCCTGAGGATCCGACACAGGTGCAGGCGCTTCAGATTCAAGGCCCTGCCCCGGCTCAGCAAGCCCTGGAGGTGAGGACTCCTGTGCAGGCTGGGACTCCTCCGGTTCAGCCTCTGAATCAGATTCCCAGGCCATCACAGCAAGTGCCGTAGGCAGGCAAGGGAGAGGGCAGAGAAGG
The DNA here is from genome assembly GCF_965112155.1 of Podarcis liolepis. Lineage (NCBI taxonomy): Eukaryota > Metazoa > Chordata > Lepidosauria > Squamata > Lacertidae > Podarcis > Podarcis liolepis. The sequence goes on along the minus strand of NC_139560.1, from coordinate 4,085,688 downwards.
TGAGTGGCAGAAGCAGGTAGGAAGGGCAGGGAGGGCAAGAATGAAGTGCATAAGCAGCAAGAACAGGTGGGGAGGGCAGGGAGTGTGAGTGATGTGTGGGGAAGGTGCGCAGTGAGGGAAGGGGGAATCATGGGGGGGGTGTATCTGTCAGGGGCTGGGCAGAGGAGGAGGAATGGTGAAGACCGCCTCCCCATCCTGTCCCTTCCAGAGAGGAGGAAGAGGAAGACAGTATAGATTTACAACAGGGGTTAGAGGGAGGTCACTGCTCAGAGGCCAATGAGGGGGAAAGCTGGGAAATCATGGGAGACCCAGAACAACAACTGGCTAACACATTGTCATTAGAAAGCATTCCAGACCCTCCATCTCCCAGAACCTGGCGAGCCTTAAAAGTAGGAGAGCAAAGAGCTCAAAGACAGAGGGCACATAGCAGCACCCGTAGAAGTGATGAATGAGGAAGTGGGAGAGACGGGTGGTGGTGAAGATTCACTCAGGACAATGCCATTATCCAAGAGGCTGGGTTCTATAGCCTCTCTCCATAAACACTGAAATAAAAAGGACAATAAGAAACCTTTCCTTGTCTATATACTTTCCTGGGCAATCAGCTGCGAGCCGCTGACAGCATCCCAGATTTTATTTAGAAAAAGATGGAAGGTATGGAAACTCCCTTCCAAAAGAACCCAACTGGCTCCCTCCTTGTTGTTCTTCTGCCAGCAGCGGAAGGCTTTCTTGTGCCAAGTGGCTTTTGGGGACCAGACTGCTTTTGATGGAACAGTTGGTGCCATGCTGTTTCTAACTGAGTGTTTTTAATAGATATTTTATATTGATGTATAGCTATAATTCTATAAATCTCTTATTCTTTTTTAATGTTTTTATTATTATTCCTATGTATTTAGCTGTTCCTATTTAGCTGCCACCTCGAGTCCCTGTCAGGGGAAAAGGTGATGGGTGCAAACCACAATTTCAACGGCAACATACATTTTCATGTACGTGTCCCCTTATCGTGCCCATTTTTAACTGGATGACTGCATCACGAAATTAGGAAAAGTGTGGCTTTCTAAGGGCAGCGGCATTTTGCTTTGCGTATTGTTTCGGGAAGTGTGGGTCCCTGCATTTTTAGGCAAAGCAACGCACAATTTCTCCCGCAGTCCTAGCCCACAGCTTTGAGGACATCAACACCATTTTGGGCCAAATAAACGCAGCGGCTACTGTCGCTTGGCTACAGCTATCGCAATAATTGAGGATGTTTTCCCAAAGGAGGTTGGCTACATTTGGAGGTTGGGTACATCTTCTCAGCTAGCTAGCCAGAATCTGCAACGGAGCACTTTCAGAGGTTTTTGGCTTCACACAGAAAGGAAGAAAGGAAGTTTGTCCCTCACAAATGCTGCCTTCCCCATCCTCAGCTGCGAAATAAACCCAGCCGTCTGTACGAAGTTGTTTATGGCTTACTGTGCCTCTGGAGTTGTTTATAGCTTGCAGGCTCTTTATAGCCTTTGTTCTGTCTCCGGGCTTATGTTCTAAGCAGAGAAGCAGAAAATCACATGTTTATTGAGTCGCTTAAGCAGCGAAATAACAGGGAAGACAAGAGCGATAGAGTAGTTTGCTGGGTGTCGTTTTAAGTGGTATAAGGCACCGGCGGCTCTCTCCGGCAGTGCTCAACAAGCCATGATTTTAGGTGGTACGTCCAGTGGTCAGGGGAAATAATGGAAGTACTGCAATCGTGATAGGATGGTGGTTGAACTTTCTGCCTTATGGAAAGATCATTTTTTCTAATGCAGAGTGACTAGGAAACTGGGGGGCTTTAGCATAGAAAGGGGACAATTTAAGGGGTTTAAGGGAGAGGTTTGTGGAGAAGTCATAGCTCAATGGTAAAGCACTTGCCTTCGATGCAGAAGGTCCCAGGTTCATGAAACTCTGAGAGCTGTTGCCAGTCAGGGACAACAACACTGAGATACATTGGCCAATAGTCTGACTCTCTACTAGGCAGCCTCTTACCATAGTCTCCAGCTGCTCCAAAAATGCTGGAACCGTCATGAAAGCTCTTAAGCCATCACTTTGTCATGCCGAGTCCCAAATTCCCGAGGGGTCTTCTCTTCAGTAGAGTGCTTCAGTGTGTCAATGGAAGTTCAGATCCGTGAGTCCCTCTAACACATTTCATAGCTCTATGCCTCCTGCATCCTTCCCTCCACACTCAATATGGCGTCACTTCCTGTTTTTATGAAGACAACATCCAGGTCACTTGAACACCCCCAAGAAAGTCTTTCGCTGTTTCCTCGCTCCTCAGGCAGTCAGTTGCTGTGTCTGCACCCCTGCTCTGGCATGAGGAAGAGGAGAAGAAGAAGGAGAAGGAGGCAGTAGAAGCTGAAGGATGCCCCAAGCTCTGGGACCACTGGGTGCTGAGGTGGTGACCCTGCATGAGAAAGTGACTGTGCTGGGGGCGGAGCTGGGGCAAGCAAAGAACACCAAGATTGGTGGGTGAAGGAGTGTGAAGATGGGGCAGACGGGATCATGGGGTGTCCATGACTTTGCCCTCCCAGAACATTGGAGAGTATACCCTTGGCATGATGCACCAAGGCTCTTTGAATGCTCTTGTATGGGGAGCCTCTGTCTGGCTCTCTATTTGCTCAAGCTAATGTGGGATGTGATTCATAAGTAGCAGTCAAGTACAACATTCCTTGCGTGCTGGGCCAGGGGTAACCCAAGAAACGCGGTCCAGGACCGGACCAGAATCCAAAGGTTCCACTGGGAGTCAGTCCAACAAGGCCAAGGCAGGACACGAGGCAGGAAACCAGGCAACGACAGGTACAGGATCTCAGGCAGGATCTGGCATACAGCAATGTTGCTCCCACAACTTGGGGCGGGGTCCCACAGCCTTTTATCTTTGTTGGGATAACAGCCAGTCCTGATCCCCCAGTGACTCACCTCCCTGTTTCGCCTGAATGCGAGCACTCCTCCTGCGAGTACTCAGGTCTCTCCTTCTCTCAGACCTCAGTCTCTGCAGCTCAGGAGACATCGGTGGGTTACTAGACCCAGGGGCCGCCTCAGCCTCCCCTGACCCAACTGGTAGTGGAGCAGCTGTAAGTGATGGCCCAGCCGAAGGCAACAAGGGAATCCCCACATCTGGAGCCAGGGCAGGCTCAGGCCCCTGACTCGGCCCAGCTGGTGCTTGTTGCGGGGGAACCGGTGCAGACTGGGGGAACTCTTCAGGATCAGACCCCGACTTGGTCCAGATGATGCCTGAGGCAAAGGAACCAGTGCAGATTGAGACTCCTCTGGTTCCAAGTCTGAGCCAGAGTCCCAGGCCATCACACCTTGTTTTCCAAGAGTGGACATGCGAGGGAATGTTTGATCCAGCCAGTCACAAACTTCCTGTTTCCTCCTGGTTGGGAAATACTTCTTTTGCATGCGACTAGAGGTGGGCGTGACCTTACCTATCCAGGTAACACAAAAGGACAAGGCACAATGCACACTCTCTCTCTCTCTTTGACTTTGTCATTGGAGCAACAGCTTGTACCTAGAGATGTCCTGTTGGCTTTCAGCCAACAGGGGACAAAAAAACTATCTTCATATAGGATAGACTCACATGTACATATCTGCAACTAAGTCTGCCTTCAGGGATCCATCTGTGAACTGATGATGCTGTGAGTAGACTACTTTTATTTATCTTAAATAAGACTGTAGCGTGTTTATTCTTTTAAGGGGGATATACGGGAACTTAAAAGGAATCTATATTGAGAAGCTTAAACAAGCTTGCAACCAGCTACCCGCTGTGCCCTTAAAAGGGGAATGTTTAAAACTCTGCTAAGTTATAGAACTTGCTAGCACAAGTTAGGAAGGATATTAATAAAAAATATATCCTCTCCTCTTCTTCAGAGAAAAGCAATGACAAACCTAGACAGCATCGTAAGAAGCAGAGACATCACCTTGCCAACAAAGGTCTGTATAGTTAAAGCTATGGTTTTCCCAGTAGTGATGTATGGAAGTGAGAGTTGGACCATAAAGAAGGCTGATCACTGAAGAATTGATGCTTTTGAATTCTGATGCTGGAGGAGACTCTTGAGAGTCCCATGGACTGCAAGAAGATCAAACCTCTCCATTCTGAAGGAAATCAGCCCTGAGTGCTCACTGGAAGGACAGATCCTGAAGCTGAGGCTCCAATACTTTGGCCAACTCAGGAGAAGAGAGGACTCCCTGGAAAAGACTCTGATGTTGGGAAAGATGGAGGGCACAAGGAGAAAGGGATGACAGAGGACGAGATGGTGGGATGGTGTTATCGGACCTGCCAGCATGAGTCTGACCAAACTGCGGGAGGCAGTGGAAGACAAGAATGCCTAGCATGCTCTTGTCCATGGGGTCACAAAGAGTCGGACACGACTAAATGACTAAACAACAACAACATACCCTCTCCTGCCTCCCTGAACATCCCCACAGCCAAAGTCTCTGCTTTGCCCCCCCCCCCCAAGTGTTTCTGCTTGACTTGATTCTCTACAATGATTCTTGTTTCCTTGGATGAAAAATACAGAGAAGAAGAAGAAGAAGCATTTGGATTTGATATCCCGCTTTATCACTACCCTAAGGAGTCTCAAAGTGGCTAACATTCTCCTTCCCCTTCCTCCCCCACTCTGTGAGGTGAGTGAGGCTGAGAGACTTTAAAGAAGTGTGACTGGCCCCAGGTCACCCAGCAGCTGCATGTGGAGGAGCGGAGATGTGAACCCGGTTCACCAGATTACGAGTCTATCGCTCTTAACCACTACACCACACTGGCTCTGTGTGAACAGACCAGACCATTCCCCAAAGGTAACATTTGCGTTCATTGTTTTGCCCACTTGGGCCTCTGTCCCTGCCTCCCATGGTCATGTGGCCCTCAAGAGGTTCCCAAGAAGCGGACGTGCTCCCCCAGACTGCAAAAGGTTTCCCCCATTTGGTTTGTACTTTCTGGAGGGCTTTTGGGGCCCCTGACTCCAGCGGGACCTCTTAAGCTTTGAGAGTTCATCATGCGCAAACACACGCCCACCTCACGTACCTTTCCATTGTTCTAATTACAAAGAATTACTCACCGCGGTGACAGATAGGATGGCTCATTGCTATTGCACAACACAGTTACCCTTCAGCCACAAAGGGAGCATGGAAATCTCAAAGACGAGTGTTGTGAGAGAGGGGGAAGCGATGAAGTTAAAATACCTAATCATGAGTGACTTAATTGAAAGAAATAATTTCACTCCAATTACATTAGCTACCCCTTTTTTTTCTTCTTCCAACAAGTTCTCAGCTGGAACACAAACGTTAGTATTATTTTTATAAGGTAAGAATGCCACTCGAAGCGAGCTTTCACTTAGCATAAATTTGTCCAGCCGATGAGTAATTTTTTTTAATTAGAAATATGAGCCGTGAACGGTTTTGCAATTCCAAGTGAAGTGAGATAATATATTGATTAGTTGAAGTTTCCAACTCTTTAGTTTGCCATGAATTATGGAGGGGGTGTGGTTCTGGAATTGTCTATGAAATGCTGTACCTGGGGCAATGAACTCCAGAGAACTCAGGAGGTTTGCTTTTGAGAACATATGTGCAAGATGACACTGTTAATCTTTCTAAGTATATGGTCCCTTGGATCTGGGGGGGGATATTGAGTTAAAATTTTCCTCCACTTTTTCAGGACTGTCACACATCCTTGGAGTCCAATCACACTCAAGCCAAAACATTAAGAAATGCTCCACCTCCCTGAGGACACTGACACAACCTACACATTGATTTCAAGACTTCACAGTGTCGGAAATGCTTTGCGGAGCAGAACTCAACCTTGAAATCTGCAATTCTTTGAGTATATTTCCAAAATTTTGCAAAATGGAAGAAAGTGTGTCAGGGGGACAGCACCTCAGTTTGCCCCCTCTGACATCTGCCTAGCAATAGACCAAAGGGCACTCCATGTTTTGGACCAGGTGCCCCATTTTGTGCTAGGATGCCAGCCACAAAATGGCGGCCATGGCGCAACACAATTTGGCTGTTTTCTGGGGAATGCCATGGCACAACAGAGAGAGTACAACCTATGCTTTTTCCATAATCATGTTTCTGCTTAAGAAAGGGCTGAACATGTTGAATTTCTGCATAGAAGAGAAGACGGAAGCAGGAAAAGCACACACAACTCACTTATCAATCACAGCTCTGACTTAACTCCCTGGCAAAAAAAAAAAAAAAACACCACCAGGCAGGAGCAATCAGGCTTGCTCATTTCACACACACACACAATTGCATATTTTCCTTCATAACTTTATTTCTAGAAAGGCTAGAGACATAGCTGTCAACCTTCCCTTTTTTTGCGGGAAATTCCCTTATTCCAGCGCCGTTTTGTGCTGCTTCCCGCTGCTATCCCGGATTGTTAGATATCCCGTAGGCTGTCCCCAGGACAGGTGAGGCTGCTGATCCCTTATTTTCAAATCCGAAAGTTGACAGCTATGCTGCTGATCCCTTATTTTCAAGGCTGCTGATCCCTTATTTTCAAATCTGAAAGTTGACAGCTATGAAAGTTGAGAGCCAGTGTGGTGTAGTGCTTCAGAGCGGTGGACTCGTAATCTGGTGAACTGGGTTCACGTCTCCGCTCTTCCACATGCAGCTGCTGGGTGACCTTGGGCCAGTCACACTTCTCTGAAGTCTCTCAGCCCCACTCACCTCACAGAGTGTTTGTTGTGGGGGAGGAAGGGAAAGGAGAATGTTAGCCGCTTTGAGACTCCTTCGGATAGTGATAAAGCGGAATATCAAATCCAAACTCTTCTGCTTCTTCTTCCTTAAAAGAGAAAAAGAAAGCAAAAGCTAAGAGTCTCATGCTCTTGCTTGAGGGTGTCGATGACCAGCCCTGTGCTGCATTTAGGGTGCTTCCAGACTGTCATGGTTTTGCAGAAGGGATTTATTTGTTTAGATAAGCCACTTACTTCTTGCTTGGTCCACACACACCCCTCCCATTCATACATAAAACCAGGGCTTTCTGGTTGGATAGTGTTCTCGAAGCTACCAGCATGAGTTTGACCAAACTGTGGGAGGCAGTAGAAGACAGGAGTGCCTGGCCATGGGGTCACAAAGAGTCGGACAAGACTAAACGACTAAACAACAACAACAACAGCCCACTATATCTGGCCCTTGGGAACTTTAACAGGGAATACACTTCATTGGCCTTGCTTTGCACCCTCCTTGAGCATTTTTGTATGGCTGTAATGCATTTGACAATGCTTCTTCCTTACCTGGATGGAAGGTAGATAGGAATGTTTGAGTGTGTGTTGAAACTAGCCCTATTGCACATAGGTAAAATTCATATTCGATGCTCAGCCAATATTTGGGTTCTTATCCTTCCAGAATCACCATTGGCATGCGGTTCCTAGAACGCTTCGCAGAAGTGAACGTGGCCCTTGGGCTTAAAAGGCTTTCTCGTCCCTCTTCAAACTTTCCTGCTTCTAATATTGCAAAGAAAACCAAAGAAGTAAATCTCGCAGTGCACCATTTCCTTTCTCTGAGCAATTCCTTGTGAATTATAACCTCTTTTGGTGTGGCAGAAAGAAATCTCAAGCATTTAAAGACGTTTTCATTGGCCTCCTGGGGAAGCCTGACCCTCTCCTAAGGCCTCCTTGCCCCAGCCTGATTGCAAGCATTTTTTGTAATTATAACACCTGTGGGGGACTTGCAAACAGCAAACAGCAAGCAGGCAATTGGGAGAGTGCCATTTCAAATGTCAGAACAGCTCTGCCTTTTGAGCAATCGAAACGTCTCTAGATGCACCACCAAGAAGATGCAGCTTCAATTTCCCCGCTTCCTCTGGGACTTAACATTTACTGTAAGGTGAGTGTAAGTTTTCACTGAGTGGTGCAAATACCTATTGTTTTGTTGTGAGCTCGTTGCAGAAAAAAACTTAGAATCATATCATTGCCGAATTGGACCCCGTGGGTCATCTGAGGTCCAGCGCCGAGGGCCTTCTGGCGGTTCCCTCATTGCGAGAAGCCAAGCTACAGGGAACCAGGCAGAGGGCCTTCTCGGTAGTGGCGCCCGCCCTGTGGAACGCCCTCCCACCAGATGTCAAAGAGATAAACAACTACCTGACATTCAGAAGACATCTTAGGGAAGTTTTTAATGTGTGATATCTTAGTGTATTTTTGGTCTTTGTGGAAGCCACTCAGAGTGGCTGGGGAAACCCAGCCAGATGGGCAGGGTATAAATAAATTCTTCTTCTTCTTCTTCTTCTTCTTCTTCTTCTTCTTCTTCTTCTTCTTCTTCTTTGGCTACGGGGGATCACCAAAGAAGAAGAAGAGTCACTTGTTACTCTCTCAAGCTCTCCTTCCTTGGGGAAGCATGAGAAGAGGCCAACGGGATGGGTTGGTGATCAGCTGGACCTTGAGAGCATTCTTGTAAGATACTGGTGGGTGGGCAAAGAACCTGGAAGTTATATTTGTCTCCTTGTGGCCTTTATATTTCACCTTCCCCCCCCCCAAGCAGTTCAAAGTGGAGTCCATGGTTCTTCCCTCCTCATTTAATCCCCACAACAACCCTGTGATGTTGACTAGGCTGAGAGGCAGTGAATGGCCCAAGGCCAAGGCTTCATGGTTGAGTGTTTTGAACCCAGGTCTCCCAGGTCCTAGTCCAACACTCTAACCACTACACCACACTGCCCAGTTGTCGTTGGGTTTTTTGGATGGGAGGCTTTGTTGTTCACCCAGTCCCAATTCCAATTTAATGTCTCCCTGTCTGAAACAAAGGTGATATACCCTCTCTGCTAAGGATGATAGCATCTCTCCATAAGCCACACAGGACCCCAGATACGTCAAGCTTGCTGCTGGCAGGTTTCCAGGGAAATTTCCCAGAGACCTGTTTGCTGCATCCCAACCTGTTTGCTCATGACAACATCATTCTCCCGATTGCTGTAATGCTTTGTCTAATCCTCTGTTCCGAATCAATACCTGGAAGAAAAACCTGCCTCCTTCTCTTGTAAAGGGAGTAATCTACAATTGGCCATCTGTGTTGGCTTAGCAATATCCATGAAGGGACAAGCAGAAAATAATCATGTAACCAGATGAGTCTGCCTGGATTTCCTGCAACTGACCCAGGGAAGTGTGTGTTTTTTCTCATTTCTTCAGGTTGGTGCTGAAATGGATAGAGATGCTTAATGTGCTGGTGGGAACCCCAGAAAATGGGATTAGGGGAGACTGCTGGAGGAACACCTGGGATTTCCACTTTTCCCTTAATGTTTCTGGCTAGGTCAAAAATGTGGCCGTTTGAAATTAATTCAGGGAAAGTCAGTGCATTTCCTGGTTAGGGAAGAAATCGAGAAACGAATCCTTGGGATTCCTAGATCATTTGTAAATTGGCCAGACCCACTGTGTTCCCAGTGGGGCAGTCAGACTCACTTGGAAGGGAAGAAGACAGGTCTTAACTCAGATCAAAGGGCAAAGGCTTTGGGTGTGGGGCTGGACTTTCCTAGGAATGAGTGTTGTAAGCTGGGTAGTTGGGCGCCATGTGAATTACAGCTCCTGGGGGGGGGGGAGAAGGGGATACTTGTTTTGTAAATGTGCAAATCGTTGCACTGGCAGAAGAACACACAGTGGTTCACGCTAATGCAATGGGGCTTTCCCCCTTTTCTCCTGCCGTACTCCCCAAATCTTCTCTGAAGGGTCCAGAGAAACCCCAGAACAGCGCATGGGAGAAGGAGAGGTGAGGTTGTTCCATCAGACAAGCAAAAATGCTCTTGCTGGTGGAGCGATTTCCTGAGCACTATGTTGCAAACAGCCTACGTTTCTTAATGCTAAATTTGGATTCAGGGCAAACTGGGACACCACTGAATGATGGATCTGGGGCAATAAAAATAGGCTCCAGTATGGTTCACACTTACATGGACTAAGAAGACATTGGCTGCTCGGTGAGATGAAGAGAACATCCAGTCCGTCAACCTGTTCCCACTATGGCCAACCAAATGCCTATGGGAAGAGTGTGTGTGTGTGTGTGTGTGTGTGTGTGTGTGTGTGTTTAAATACTCTCCAGGCTTCATCAAGCTGTCCACTACAACCCCAAGGTCTCAATCCTGCTGAGTAGTGGACTGTTCAGACCTTATCATGTGATCTTAGAATCCTCCCGCTCCTGAGTGCGCAACACTTAAAGCTTGCATTGAATTGTCTTTCCCATTTTAATGCCCATGTTCCCAGTTTGAAGAAGTCTCTTTGGACCTTCTTGCAATCCCTTTTTTGCTCTTACCACTCTGCATGATTGGGTGTAATCAGCAAACTTGGCCCCCTCACTGCTCTCCCCTAACTCTGGGTTATTTATGAACAAGTTGGAAAATACAAGTGTCAATGCTAATTATTGAAGAGCTCCTCTTTCTACATTCCTCCATTGGGAGAACCCCATTTATTCCTACTTTCAGCTTCCTGCATCTTTGTTGTTGTTGTTGTTTAGTCATTTAGTCGTCTCCGACTCTTCGTGACCCCCTGGACCAGAGCATGCCAGGCACTCCTGTCTTCCACCGCCTCCCACAGTTTGGTCAAACTCATGCTGGTAGCTTCAAGAACACTGTCCTACCATCTCGTCCTGTGTCGTCCCCTTCTCCTTGTGCCCTCAATCTTTCCCAACATCAGGGTCTTTTCCAGGGAGTCTTCTCTTCTCATGAGGTGGCCAAAGTATTGGAGCCTCAGCTTCAGGATCTGTCCTTCCAGTGAGCACTCAGGGCTGATTTCCTTCAGAATGGATAGATTTGATCTTCTTGCAGTCCATGGGACTCTCAAGAGTCTCCTCCAGCACCAGAATTCAAAAGCATCCATTCTTCGGCGATCAGTCTTCTTTGTTGTCCAGCTCTCACTGCCATACATCGCTACTGGGAAAACCATAGCTTTAACTATAAATGGCCTGTAATTTGTCTCTAGGCAGGTCAGCAATTTCACATTTGGGTTGATTAAGAATTCTTGGGTGGGTGCCATCTGAACTTTCATTGCATCAGGCCACAGGCAAAGGAATCCTCCTTGCTTGGTGTGCTGCCCACACTAAACCTCTGAGCAAATCAGACTGGCTTTTCATCCACTACATTGAAAACCCATCCTGCTATTCCAAACTGGAAAGCAGGCATATGCTACATGGCTCATCATTGATTAAAAAACTGGCAATATCTGGTGTGAGCCTTAAAGCCTTTTCTTCTTCTTCTTTGCCTTTATTCAGTCTGCAACCAGAACAGGAATCCCTATTGCTCCCTCCAAGTAACGCTTCTGAAGCTATGCCCTTTTGTCTTTTGGGGTGGGATAGGGGGAAGATGAGGCTTGCTGAAAGAGAAATTAACTCAGAAGAATTCCACCGCTGAATCTCAGAATCAGCCTGCATGGAAGGAGGAGAAACAGAGATTCTAAAAATGGGCTTTTCAGTTCTTCCGTGTCTGGGTAGCTAAATATGATGTCACACCAAGCAAGAGAAATATGAGCTTTCCACATTCAGAGAGACAAGCCGAGATGAGAAACTGGTCCCAGTGATAGATTTTCTGATTGCTTTGAGCTCCCGGCAACCCGTTCCACTCCCCCTCCCACAAATACATAGATTGCTGTTTGTTTTGTTGTGTTATTGCTCTAGCCAGCTCATCCACAGCTATCATTCACAGAAATGGTGGGGTATTTAATTTCCGGCTGAAGCGGCTTTTGACATAGTTTTTTTCTTTCTCTTCCCCTTTCTCTCTCTCTTTTAAAAAAGAAACCAAAACACTACATTCAAGCATAATCTCTACCCTTAGCAATTGTCTTAGCAAGGCTTTGGGGACAATCCCATCAAAGCAGAAACACCTGTCGTGTAATCTGTAACCATCACTAAAAAGTATTTGCAGCACCTTGGACATCATGCGCTCTAGGAATGCGGAAAGTGGCCTTGTACCATAGCTCAGCATTGCCCTTAGCAACTGACAGCAACTCTCTCGGGTTCCAGAAAAAAGGGCATTCTCAGTTCTAGCTTATTTTTATGCTGTGAACCACCCTGTGAACTTTGAATGAAGAGAGGTAAAGATAAAGGGACCCCTGACCATTAGGTCCAGTCGTGGCTGACTCTGGGGTTGCGGCGCTCATCTCGCTTTATTGGCCGAGGGAGCCAGCGTACAGCTTCCGGGTCATGTGGCCAGCATGACTAAGCCGCTTCTGGCGAACCAGAGCAGCGCACGGAAATGCCGTTTACCTTCCCGCCAGAGTGGTACCTATTTATCTACTTGCTTTCAAACTGCTAGGCTAGCAGGAGCAGGGACCAAGCAACGGGAGCTCACCCCGTCATAAGGATTCGAACCACCAACCTTCTGATCGGCAAGTCCTAGGCTCTGTGGTTTAACCCACAGCGCCACCTGTGTCCCTTTGAGACTCCTTAGGGTAGTGATAAAATGAGATATCAAATCCAAACTCCTCCTCCTCCTCCTCCTCTTCTTCTTCTTCTTCTTCTTCTTCTTCTTCTCAGTTCCTTTCTATCACTTCCTATGCCTGTCCTTCTGCAGCTGATTGCATTCGGAGCCAGATGCAGACACAAATACATTATTAAACGGGTGTAGTGATTGGAGAGCTTTCCCTGGCTCATCTCATAATTAATTTGGTTTTTCCAAGCTGCTTCCCCTGCTCCCTTAGGAAACTTGTTGCTCCAGTCTTCATTACTTCTGGGATGCATGGGAATTGGACTTCACACGCCTCCCTCTTCTTCAAATTGGGCTGGGAACTAGAGATGGGTGAATCTGTCCATTTCATATTCTTTTTATTTTTATTCCACAAAGACAACATACACACAGATAATCAACAAAGCACAAACATACAAAAAAAAAAAAAATAATACAAAAATTCTCAGTCACAACAAACAAAAAGAGCACTCAAAATTCTTGTTTCCGTAGTTTTTTCATAACTTATTTCTTTGTTTTGGGACTTCCTTCAGCCTGGCCGCGAATCATACGAAGTCAGTAAGTAAGGTCACACGTTTCATCCTTTATATTGTCATTATGTCCATTGTTGATCTCTATTTTCCTTATACAATAACCTTAGTCTATCACAGTACTTCTCTAAACCCCCTCAGCGTTATTTGCCCATCACTGATGTTTTCCAGATAGTTTACATATTTTCCCCAGTCCCTGATAAACACTTGATCTTTTATATATCTGATCTTTCCCGTTAATTTATCTAGCTCTGCATATTCTATTAATTTGCTTCTCCACTCCTCTACTGTTGGGGTTTCTTCCTGTTTCCATCTTTGAGCTATTAAGATCCTTGCTGCCGTAGTCGCGTAATATATCATTTTACAATCCTCCTTCCTTATTTCTTGTTGTAATATTCCTAATAGGAAAGTTTCTGGTTTTTTCTTAAACGTGTACTTTAATATTTTTTTCAGTTCTGTATATATCTTTTCCCAGAACTGTTTTATCTTCCCGCACTCCCACCACATGTGGTAGAACGTGCCCTCTGCGTCTTTACATCTCCAACACTTTTTGCTAACCTTATACATTTTTGAGAGTTTTACAGGTGTCAAATGCCACCTATAAAACATTTTCATAACGTTTTCTTTTATCGCCGTACACGCTGTGAAATTCAAACCGTCTTTCCATAGTCTTTCCCAGTCCTCGTATTGTATACTGTGGCCTACGTCTTTTGCCCAACAAATCATCACTGATTTCACCTCCTCGTTTCCCAAATTCCAGTCTAACAGCATCCTATATGCTTTAGATATATTTTTCACCTTACTGTTTATTATTTCCGTCTGGAATTTTGAGTCTTTGTCTACATATCCTCTTTCTTTGATGTCTCTACTAAACATCTGATTAATCTGTTGGTGACTAAACCAATCGTATACGTATTCTCTGATCGTCTCGTAGGGTTTAATTCTCCATTTCCCATCCACTTTAGTTACTAGTTGGTTATATGTTACTCGGTTACCTCCCATATTGGTGGTTTTCCTATTTATTATTTCGAGTGGTGCTAACCAGTGGGGTGTTTTCGGTTCTAGTATGTTTTTATATCTCTCCCACACTTCTATTATTGGTCCTCTAAAAATATGATTTCTAAATCCCCTGTGTTTTTTCGTTTCACTTTTCCACATATAGGCATGCCAGCCAAGGTGGTTATCGAAACCCTCCAGATCAAGTAATTCCGTATTCTCTAGATTGACCCAGTCTTTTAGCCAACTTAGACATGTCGCCTCATAGTATAGCATAAGATCTGGCAGCGCGAACCCCCCCCTTTCTTTTACATCTGTAAGCAATTTGAATTGGATTCTGGGCTTTTTGCCCTGCCATATGAACCTCGAAACTACTCTCTGCCATTCTTTTATAGTCTTACTTCCTTTTATTATAGGTATGGACTGAAACAGAAACATCAGTCTTGGTAAAACATTCATCTTTATCATGTTTATTCTTCCCCATAAAGATAATTTTAGACGTCCCCATTTCTCTAAGTCTTTCCTTATTTCCCTCCATACCGGCTCGTAGTTATTTTTATAAAGATCCATATTTTTAGATGTTATCCAGATGCCAAGATATTTAACTTTCTTTGCCTTCCCTATCTGCCATTGCTGTTGGATTAATTCTGTTGTCTTTGGATCCACATTTTTATATATCATCTTTGTTTTGGTCTTATTTAATTTAAATCCAGCCACCTTTCCAAATGCTTCTATCTCTCTCATTATCTCTCCTATTGATGTTAATGGCTCTTCCGTCATCACTACTAAGTCATCCGCGAAGGCCTTGGTTTTGTAGACGTTCTGGCCTAGAGTCACCCCTTTTATATTACCATTTTTCCTTATAGAGTTTAGGAGGGTTTCTAACACTGTTATGAATAGTAACGGAGAGAGAGGGCATCCTTGCCTTGTTCCCTTCCTTATCTCAATCTCTTCCGTTATTGTTCCATTTACAATCAACTTGGCCTTCTGTTCCGTGTATATTGCTTTCACCCCATTGTAAAAGTCACTACCTACACCCATGTACTCCAGATTTCTCAACATAAAGTTCCATACCACATTGTCAAACGCCTTTTCGGCGTCGATGAACATCATTGTAACTTGTTTGTTAAACCTAATAGACAGAAATTCCAACATGTCCACAATGTGTCTTATGTTGTCTCTCATCTGCCGACCTGGCAGAAATCCCGCCTGATCTTTATGAATAACATCTGCCAGTACATCTTTTAGTCTTCTGGCCAGGATTCCTGCATATATCTTATAGTCTACATTCAACAATGAGATTGGTCTAAAATTTCTGACTTGGGTTAGGTCCGAATCTTGTTTGGGTAGGAATGTGATAAACGCCTCTTTCCAGGTTTCCGGGATTTCCCCTTTCTTTAATATTATATTCATTGTCTTTTTCAGGGGTTCCACTAAGACTGATTTCATTTCCTTATAATAGCCTGCCGTGAACCCGTCTGGGCCTGGGGCTTTTCCCCTCTTCAGATTTTTAATTATCTCCTCTATTTCCTTGTTTTCAATAGGTGTATTCAGTCTTTGTTTTCCCTCCAGTGGAATTTTTTGTCCCCCTTTCTCTCTCAGGTATCTTTCTATCTTCCTTTGTCCTATCTTTTCTTGGTCATTATATAAGTTGCCATAGAAACTCATAAACTCACCCCTTATTCCTTTAGGGTCTGTTCTTTCTTCCCCTTCTACTATTATTTTATTAACTATCCCTTGTTCTTTCCTTTTTTTAATTTGCCAGGCAAGCCATTTGCCTGGTTTATTAGCGTGTTCAAAATTCCTTTGTTTAAGTCTTTTTATATTCCATTCCACCTCCCTGTTTATTATTGTGGCAAACTGGGTTTGAAGGATTTTTATTCTTTCCTTTGTTTCTGTACAGTTAGGTTTCTGAACTAGTTTTCGTTCGTTTATCATTATTTGTCTTAGAATTTCCTCTTTATTTTTTTCTCTGTTCCTGTTTTTTATTGCATTCTGTTGAATGAAAAATCCTCTTATGACCGCCTTGCTGGCATCCCAGACTGTACTTTCTTTCGTTCCTTTGCCCCAGTTATCCTTGAAGTATTCCGTCAATTTTTTCTTTGCCATTTCCACCACCTTTTGATCATCCAACAGGTAATCTTTTAATCGCCATCTATAAGATCTTTTCTCATAGCTGTCCAATTCCATCTCTAGTGGGTTATGATCTGAGATTACTTTTGGCTTTATTTCTATATTTTTAATTCTTGGGCATATTTCTTTAGAAATCCAGATCTGATCTATTCGAGAGAAGGATTGGTTGGGTTCTGAATAGAAGGTGAATTGCTTTTCTAACGGGTATCTCAAGCGCCAAATATCTACTAATCCGCAGTTTTCCACCATAGAGAAAAAAGATTTTGGCAACTTCCCTTCTTTGTTTGCTCTATCTCTAAGTCTGTCCATCTCAAGTGAGACGACTGCATTCATATCCCCCATTAGAATTATTTTTTGGTCAGCATAATCCATTAATTTTTCTTCTAGTTTCTTGAAGAATTCAGTTTTGCTGCCATTCGGAGCATATATCCCCACTAACAGTATTTTTTCTCCCTGCCAGTTGATATTTACCGCTATCATCCTCCCCTCCTCATCTTTAAACATTATTTTTGCTTCTATCTTATTACTGATGTACAATACCACACCTCTTTTTTTTACCCTATCCAGGGCTTCATACTCATTTCCCAACCGTTTGTTGATTAGCACTTTTCTGTGCTTTCTGGCCACATGTGTCTCCTGGAGACAGATAACATCCAGGTTTTTCCTCTTTAGACATTGTTCGATTTTATTTCTCTTTCTTTTATCATTCATCCCGTTAACATTCCAGCTCCTGATTTTTAACCCCATAGCCCGTATATTAGCCTTTTGTTATTTTTGAGATTTTCTATCCGTTATATGTTTTCTGGATCCTCTGTTTCCTCTTCTTTCTCCTCTTCCTCCTCCGACTCATCCTCCCCCCCCTCCCCCTCCTCCAACACTTTTAATTCTTCTGGTAATTCTTCTGGGGAGGCTCCCTCCACTCTTCCTATCTCTTGAGTTTCCGCTTTAAGTTCTTTGTATTTCCTAAGGAATTTCCCGGTTTCTTCAGGGTTTGTCAACTTGTGTTTTTTACCTCTATATGTAAATGTTATCCCTTCCGGGAATTCCCACCTAAACTCCACCCTATTCTTCCTCAGTGTTTGCACCAAAGGTTTATAAGCATCTCTCTTTTTAAGCAGTCTTATTGGGACGTCTTTAAAAATGATTATATAATTTCCGTCTATATTCAATCTTTTTTCTCTATTCCTTTGGAGGATCCTGTCTCTCGCTGCTTTGTTATCAAATGTGATCAGACAATCACCCGGAAATTTCTTTGCTTTTGTTGTGTTAACACGCATTCTAAACACATTTAGTATACTATTGGCCATTTCTTCTACGGGCAAACCCATCCATTCTGCTAACTCCTTCGTTAGCTTTTCTTTTATATTCTCATTCTGTGTCTCTGGGATTGCTCTCAGCCTAAGATTTACCTCCCTTTGCCTCAATTCGTTCATTGCTATAATATCTTTTATCTCTTCCTGTGTCTTACATATTTCCGTCACATCTGCTCTGATCTTCTCCTTCTCTCTTCTAACCTCTCTTATCTCTACCTTTGTCTTTTTCAGACCTTCTTCTGTGAGCTGCGTTCTCCTAGCTATTTCTTTTATTTGGCCCTTAATTTCATTCACAGTTTCCTCCATTTTTCTATCTAATTTCCCAATTCTATTGTCCACCGATTCTAACTTATGTTCAACATTTACTTGACTTTGTTTAATCTCTGCAAACATCCTCAGAATGTCTGTCTTAAAGTCCGTTTCCTGTTTAGAGCCTCTCCTCTCTACGGGTGTACCCCCGTTCGTTCCCTTCCTTCCTATGTGAGACATCTTGTATTTTACGTAATCCTTTTCCCCACCGTCCCTTTCCACCCGCGTTTATTGTTTTTAATCTCTCCCACAGTTTCCTTACGTTCGCTTCTTTCCCTTGTTATAATTTATCTCTCACCCCGTATTTATCTTTTCAAAAACAATAAACTATGAACTCTTATATAACACTCCAAAACAATGAAATTAAATCTTAGCAAATTATCGTAGCGTATTCTCACAGTTCTGGTCGTGGTCTTATTTATCAAACAAAGTCTTTTTATAGTTCAAAAATAAGTCTTTAGGGTGTCTGATATTCCCAGCGGCGGTCTACAGTTTCCAGAGACCGATGCTTCTTCTCTAGGTCGCCTGTCGCTTAGTCCCTAAGTTACGGGAACTTCAGGGAGTTTAACAAAGGGGGAGGGGGGTTGGGTAGGTAGGAACGGGAACACAACGGGTATCTAATGGAGGGGGAGGGGGGGAGAGCCAGGAGGAGGAAGGATAGAAAGTCTAAACGCCACTCACATGCTCCATTTTGCCCTCAGAAGCTCTCCCAATTGACTCCCGCTTCTACCCCAAATCTGCATCCACTCTTACCAAATCTTTAAATTGTCCTCAGAGTTCGCATTTCTTACTCCTGTTCCCATATGCAGTTCCTGATAAAATGTATAGTTCTCTATAGAACGCTAACACGTAGTATCGTAATTTCGCTTTTCTCCGCACAAACGCTCCTATTTCAAATGGCGGCGAGGCTTCTCTTCCGGAGTTGCCCGTAACCTTCCCAGCCTCTACTCGCCGGTAGAATCAGAAATCACCAAAATCAGAAATCTTTGGTGATTTCTGATTTTTGAATCTGTCCATTTCAATTTCTCATTTTTTTGCTGTGCTAAGTTGACTTTGCCATATTTTTGCATCCATTTGTGAATCTTTAAAAAAAAAAAACTTTTGGTAGCATTTTCTGCACGTTTCTCCTAATATGCACATTTTTGCAAGCAATTTTCCCCAGTATAAATGCATTTTTGTTGTCACTAATAAATACACAATTTAATGCACAGTTACCCCAATATACATATTTTTGTGCACATTTTTTTCCTTGCTTTTGGTTGAAGAACAGTACTGCAAAATTAAAAGAAACATGAATTTTCAGTTCATGTATTTTTTTCAAAAGCGCAATTGATACAAATCCCATCATCATGCCTAGCTGGGACAAACCTCAGAATGTCCACCTCAAAGGGTTTGGTCTGCAAACAGCTGTATGAGGAGGAGTTCCTTAGGTTCAAAACAGGGATGAGTGACTCAACATAAAATTAACTTGTGGGGTTCACTGCCATAAGATATATTTCAATAAGGATTAAATTTACAGAGGATACACATGCCAATGGCTGTTAGTCAATACAGCTTAATGGATTGTCCATGTTCATAAATCGGACACTTCTGAGCGCCAGCTGTTTTGGGGACAAATAATGGGAGAACATCATCACCTCTGGGCACCACAATTGAAGAAGGATATTGAGAAGCTGTGGTGTGTTCAGAGGAGGGCAACCAAGATGATCAAGGGTCTGGAAACCAAGCCTTATGAGGAACGGTTGAAGGAGCTGGTATCAGGGACTAGGCAGAGGAGGAACGGTGGAGACCACCTCCCCAAATTGACCCTTCCAAGGAGGAGGAAAAGGAAGGCAGTATGACTTACAACAGGGGTTTGAGGGAGGTCACATCTCAGAGGCAGATGAGGGGGGAAGTTGAGAAATCATGGGAGACCCAGAACAACAACCGGCTAACACATTGTCATTAGAAAGCATTCCAGACCCTCCATCTCCCAGAACCCGGCGAGCCTTAAAAGTAGGAGAACAAAGAGTTCAAAGACAGAGGGCATGTAGCAGCACCCGTAGAGGAGATGATGAGGATGGAGAATGAGGAAGTTGGAGAGATGGGGTGATGGTGGTGGAGATTCACTCAGAACAATGCCATTATCCAAGAGGCTGGGTTCCAGAGCCTCTCTTTGTAAAGACTGAAATAAAAAAGGACGGTAATAAACTTTTCCTTGTCTTTATACTTTCCTGGCAGCTGGGTATGTTTAACCTGGAAAGGGGGGAAGTTTTCTGTCTGTAAGAGCCGCTCAACTGTGAAACAGACTATTAGAAGGTGGTGGACTCTCCTTCATTGGAGAGTCATGGGTGATTGAAATATACTCAGAGTCGAGTGCTGATTTTCATGCTCTTTATTCAGCTCATAGTAGTGAGTAATGGAAGTTCCCCCAGAATGTCTGCTTTATATACATTATTTACACAATGGGCCCCACGTGATTGGCTAGTTCTGGGATTCTTCTGTAGGCCAATCAGGTTGCGGATTCACTTCCACCTGGAGTTGGATTGAGTGGCTCCTGTGGACCAATCAGACTGCTGTGTTCTGGATCCTATTGTTCTAGGACCAATAAGACTGCTGCATTCTGAATCCTATTGTTCTAAGACCAATCAGACTGCTGCAACTTGGATCCTATGCAACTCAGTACATAACAGTGATCTAGCTGAGATTCCTGTATTGCAGAGGGTTGGACTAGATGTCCCTCGAGGTCCCTTCCAACTCTACAGTTCCAGTTGCTGGAAACTGGCTTAGGCCAATTGACCCATCAGGTCCCGCATCCTGCAGGTCCCACACCCCGCATCCTCTCCCGCAGGAGAGGAGAGTGGCCTTGGACTCAAGTTCTGCTTGCAGGTTTCCCACAGGCATCTGGTTGGCCACTGTGAGAACAGGATGCGGGACCTGATGGGTCAATTGGCCTAAGCCAGCAGAGCTCTTCTGTAACCTGAAAAAGTGCCTGTTTCCCCAGCAACTGTTAGGAAGATATCACACTGTTTGCTGCTCTCACCCAGTACTGTCTGCTCCAATGACAGCAGTTCTAGAAGGGCGCAGCAAATTTATTTCATGCTCTGACTCAATATGGCAGTTTCCTACCTATCTGGAACATTCTGAGTCAGATAAGTGGCCGATTTAACTCAACTGCTTTAGGTCTACTCTGTCTGGCAGAAGCTCCCCAGCATCTCAGATGGGTTTTCCCCATCACCAGCTCCCTGGGTGCTGTTTCCAGGAATTGAGACCTTCTGCAGTCCAAACATATGCTCCGGGACATCAATATGATTCCCTCAATGACCTCAGCCCAGTATACCTGAAGGAGCACCTCCACCCCCATTCTTCTGCCCGGACACCAAGTTCCAGTGCCAAGGGCCTTCTGGCGGTTCCCTCACTGCGAGAAGCACAGTTACAGGGAACCAGGCAGAGGGCCTTTTCAGTAGTGGCACCCACCCTGTGGAACGCCCTCCCGTCAGATGTCAAAGAGATAAACAACTACCTGACATTTAGAAGACATCTGAAGGCAGGGAAGTTTTTAATGTGTGATATCTTAGTGTATTTTTAATCTTTGCTGGAAGCTGCCCAGAGTGGCTGGGGAAACCCAGCCAGATGGGCGGGGTACAAATAATAATAAATTATTATTATTATTATTATTATTATTATTATTATTATTATTATTACTACTACTACTACTACTAATGCTAATAATACTAATACTAATACTATTACTCAAAGCTATAGTTTCTCCTTGATATCCCAAACCATTTACAACTCACTTCTTAGCAAGCACCAATATTTTTTGTTTCTTTGTTTGCTGCTTTTTCCAAGACAGGATGGCTCTGAACTGACAGAATTTGGTGGAAGCTCCTTGGATGTTTACGGCTTTTGCTTTTCGCTCCCCTCGCCCCACACATAAGAAATATGCATTTCCAGATGGCTGATTTGACAAACGAGGCCCAGGGTGGGTTGTTGTGCCCAAATATATTGAATATGAGAACCATCATTGACACCCTGTAGGAATAGTGTGGGGAATCTCGCACCTTTAAGCTTGAAAGGGGGGGATGTGAGAGTGGCCCAAAGGGCCACAATAAATGTGATATTGTGTACCCCTGTAAATCCTTGAGTGTGCTTGTAATAGAGAAGTTATGGAAGCCTGTTACTTTATGAAACTGATGATTTTGAAAGTTGCCACACACACACACACACACACACACACCAATTGGGGCAGCTAATATGTGAATCACAAAGATACAGCTCAAAGCTAGAACATAAGTTGCTATACGGTGCAAATGGCTACACGTAACAGTTTCCCAGCATGCGCACTAACACAATGTAACAGAACACAGTAGGAATCAGAATTTAATCAGCAGAAATTGCCAGTGCTTATTGTTGTTGTTGTTGTTTAGTTGTGTCTGACTCTTCGTGACCCCATGGACCAGAGCACGCCAGGCACTCCTGTCTTCCACTGCCTCCCGCAGTTTGGTCAAACTCATGTTAGTAGCTTAGAGAACACTGTCCCACCATCTTGTCCTCTGTCGTCCCCTTCTCCTTGTGCCCTCCATCTTTCCCAACATCAGGGTCTTTTCCAGGGAGTCTTCTCTTCTCATGAGGTGGCCAAAGTCTTGGAGCCTCAGCTTCAGGATCTGTCCTTCCAGTGAGCACTCAGGGCTGATTTCCTTCAGAATGGAGAGGTTTGATCTTCTTGCAGTCCATGGGACTCTGAAGAGTCTCCTCCAGCACCAGAATTCAAAAGCATCAATTCTTCGGCGATCAGCATTCTTTATGGTCCAGCTCTCACTTCCATACATCACTACTGGGGAAACCATAGCTTTAACTATATGGACCTTTGTCGGCAAGGTGATGTCTCTGCTTTTTAAGATGCTTATTACTCATGTGCATTAAACATGAAATAAGGTAATGATGTATATGATTGGTGAAAACTGAAATGCTTTGTTTGAAATTTTATAAATACCTGGACCACCGGGCGTGGTTGCATTTTTGCAGAACGATCTGACTGTAACCTATTGCTTTGCAATATACAACATTGGACTCCTAACTCCTCACGTTTCAGAGTTTTATTGGCGTAAACTCAGGAGATAAGCAACTTTCTGGCTTACAGCAGAAAGAAAGAGTCATTTGGCGCACAGAGCAGACTCTGTTGTCTTCGACACAGCAGACTCTTGCCACTACCGGTCCCCCTGCCTTGAAGTTCACAGTGGCAAGCAGAGAGATGAGATATGTGTTAGGCATTTCTTCGTGGTCACATGCCATCTGGTTCATCTGGACTGCCTGTAGTGGAGCTCAGGAAATTGCAGTGCCAAAGGAGTCAGCACCCTGCTGGTGAAATTCCCACCCCAAGGAGACCGGTCTGGCGCAAACACTGCGACGCTTTCACCTCCAGGCAAAGAGATTTCTTACATCCTCCCTCCCAGACGCTCTTTTGCTGCATCAAAGGAAATTGTAGCAACCAATTGCTGAAATGCAAATTAAAGGCAAATTAGCAGAGGCACAAACGAATGTTGTCAGCATCATTGGATATTGCAGTGCATCAGGGCTGTCACTTGAACAAGGACTGAAGCATTTGGTCAGGTTTCCTCGCCGCCCTCTGAAGGACCAGATTGTAGATACAGCTTCTAGTAACAATTGATCAGGACAGATAAGAGAGAGGACTTCTTCATGCAACACACAGTTAATCTGTGGAACTCGCTCCCACAGGAGAGTGTGGTGGCCACTAGACAGCTTTACAAGAGGATTAGACAAATTCATGGAGAGGGTTATTGATGGCTCCTAGTCATGGTGGCTGTTCTCTATCTCCACGGTTGGAGGCAGCGATGCTTCTGAATACCAGTTGCCGGAAACCATAAGTAGAGGAAGAGTGCTCTTGTGTTCGAATCCTGCTTTTTTGCTACAGGCATCTGGTTGGCCACTATGAGAAGAGGATGTTGGACGAGATCTAGTTTGGTAGCCATCCCTACCTACTGTGCAAATGAGGTCCACAGTTTATTTGCTGTGTGAATAAGTCATTTCTTTTCTCACTGAGAGCCAGCGTGGTGTAGTGCTTCAGAGCGGTGGACTCGTAATCTGGTGAACCGGGTTCGCGTCTCCGCTCCTCCACATGCAGCTGCTGGGTGACCTTGGGCCAGTCACACTTCTCTGAAGTCTCTCAGCCTCACTCACCTCAAAGAGTGTTTGTTGTGGGGGAGGAAGGGAAAGGAAAATGTTAGCTGCTTTGAGACTCCTTTGGGTAGTGATAAAACGGGATATCAAATCCAAACTCTTCTTCTTCTTCTCTTCTTCTCAGTCTGGCTGCAAGTTGTATTGTGATCCACAAGAAATCTTGTTTAATTTCCTGCAAAAGGGGGGGAGGGAACATAATTAATTCCACCCGCTACCTAGTTTGAAATTCTGCACAGTGCTCTGTATACCAGTGATATAACGATGGTGCTAGCATATCAACACCAGCCCAAACGTTGACTTCTTCTCATGAAAGCGATGTTCTCCTGCTGAATGTCAGGTGTCAAATCTTGTCAAGTACTTCAGACATCAAACGTTAATGCTGAATCTTCGCAGAAGGCTTTCAAGCCCAGAGAGGGTACCCAGGAAATATTTGCCATGGAGATGGGTGGAGGAGAACTGGGATTTGGAAGGAAGGGGGGGTGGGCATTCATTTAGCCCCAGGGCAAAGAATTTGCCCTGATGCTCCCATTCTGCAGTAGAGTAAAATGTGAGTCAGCAAAATCCCCTGTCTGTGGCAAAGTACCAAGTGCCTATTAGCTAAAGGACTGTTTTCTGGGAGGAAAGAGACAGCTCTTTTGAGTAAAGGTCAAAGGAAATTATACAAGGAACCATCTGGGGATACTTCAGAGCAGTTGTCATAGGCTCTCCTCTGAACATGTTTCCGCTGTAACCATAACCTGTGGCCTTTACACAGTCAGGCAGTGGCATGGGGGATTGAGAAAGAGAGAGAGAAAATCAGCTGGAAAAAGTGTTTGATTCACCAGCGTACATGGCATTGGCTCATTTCCTATTCTTTCATTCATCCAGCCAGCCTGGGATTAAAACAGTCCTGGCAATTACAGCTCATTTTCATTCACTTCCTTTCAGGGTGGGGTGCAGGATTTGATTCTCTTGGCATTCAGCTGTTCTGTGCCCCCACCTCAGGTCCGCTGCAAGAAGTTTAGGGCAGCAGTGTTGAAAGCCAACTGCACTGGCTCCCGGTGGAGTACAGGGTCAGGTTTAAAGTGCTGGAGGTCCGTTCTTAACCTGAAACTGTTCTTAACCTGAAGCACCACTTTAGCTAATGGGGCCTCCTGCTGCTGCCATGCCGCCGGAGCACGATTTCTGTTCTCTTCCTGAAGCAAAGTTCTTAACCCAAGGTACCATTTCTGGGTTAGAGGAGTCTTTAACCTGAAACGTCTGTAACTCGAGGTACCACTGTACCATCATAGTAGCAGAACCACAACCACAACAGTCTGTTGTGAACCCACTCACTTCTCTTTTAGAAGCAGGGGGACAGAAGGATTGCATTCAATGTCCTATGAAGCAATCAGTCATGTAGAATAAGGGTGGGGAAACTGTGGCCCTCCAGATGTAGCTGGACTACAATTCCCATCATCCCTGACCATCAAACAAGTAATAGTCCTCCTCTGTTCTGCTTTGGCCGGACCTGGAGTACTGTGTCCAGTTCTGGCCACCACAATTTAAGAAGACTATTCACAGGCTGGAAGGTGTGCAGAGGAGGGTGACCAAGATGATCAAGGGTCTGGACGCCAAGCCTTTTGAAGAACAGCACAGGGAGTTGGGGGGTGCTCAGCCTGGAGAAGAGAAGTCCAAGAAGCCACATGGTAGCCATCCTCCAATATCTGAAGAGCTGTCACAAGGAAGATGGAGAGAGCTTGTTTTCTTCTGCTCCAGAGGGGCGGTCTCAAACTGATGGCTTCAATTGACAGGAAAGGAGATTCCAACTAAACATTAGGGAAAAAAATCTGACAGTAGGAGCTGTTTGACAGTAGAACAGAGGGCCTTAGAAGGTGATGGACTATCCTTCATTGAAAGTTTTTTACAGTCTTTCCCCGAAAGTAAGACATCCCCCCCAAATAAGACCTACTTCCAATTTTGCCTCTCGCTGTAATATAAGGCATCCCCCAAAAATAAGACCTCCTTAATAATACGGCCTCCCTAGAATATAAGGACCCCAAAACTACTGTAAGGCGTCTGACACCTCTGGACCGTAGCGGCGGGTGCCACCGCACAGCCACCAGGACAAGCTGCCGCCTGCTGCTCACTCTGCCCTGACAGAGTCTGGCTGACTCACAATTAGACAATAAATGTGTACCATATTCTTCTTCATGGAAAAGTAAGACATCCCCTGAAAATAAGACCTAGCGCATTTTTGGGAGCAAAAATTAAAATAAGACTGTCTTATTTTCAGGAAAACTGTAATAGTGGTTGGGTGGTTTTCTGCCAGGGATTCTTGGATTTTTTAGCTGGGATTCTTGCATTGCAAGGGATGGGACTAGATGGCACTTGGGGTCCCTTCCAATACTACAGTTCTGTGATTCTAATATCTGGATGAAGAGGATGAAGAGTTTGGATTTGATATCCCGCTTTATCACTACCCGAAGGAGTCTCAAAGCGGCTAACATTCTCCTTTCCCTTCTTCCCCCACAACAAACACTCTGTGAGGTGAGTGGGGCTGAGAGACTTCAGAGAAGTGTGACTGGCCCAAGGTCACCCAGCAGCTGCATGTGGAGGAGTGGGGACGCGAACCCGGTTCACCAGATTAAGAGTCCACCGCTCTTATCCACTACACCGCACTGGCTCTCTGTTCCCCATCCTTGTCCTAGCTGGCCCTACCCTCTGACATTGTAATAAGTTTCACCTAGCCAGGTAGGAAGTGCTTTTGTTCCGAGTTCCAGGTCCTCACTGGTCAATGATGCCTCCTTCTCCTCGTCGCCTCTCGGCCCCTGCAGTGGTGCTTCGGAGGGATTCCCACCGAGTTCAACCTTCGCAATATATCTGCAGGGTCAAGAGCTGTAAGCAGGGATGGCGATAATCGCATTAATTAAAAATCCATTATGGCACTTAGTAGCAAATCGTTTGGCTGATATGATTAAGGAAAGACAACATGCCGTTATGCCCTCTTTACAACGTGCAAACATTTCATGGCCTCAGCCGTAAATGACAATGCCTGCCCTGGGATGATGAAGTGTGGCCTTTGTGTAATTTATGGCAATCAGCCCTGAGTTGTTGTTTTTCAAAGGAGAAAACAGAGTGTGCAGGGGGAAAGAAAAGGATGTTTTAAGACCATCTTATCCCCAATCATGGGGGTGTGGGTGGTGCTGTGGGTTAAACCACAGAGCCTAGGACTTGCCAGTCAGAAGGTTGGTGGTTCGAATCCCCGCGACTGGGTGAGCTCCCATTGCTCGGTCCCTGCTCCTGCCAACCTAGCAGTTCGAAAGCACGTCAAAGTGCAAGTAGATAAATAGGTACCACTCCGGCGGGAAGGTAAACGGCATCTCCTTGCGCTGCTCTGGTTCGCCAGAAGCGGCTTAGTCACGCTGGCCACATGACCCGGAAGCTGTATGCCAGCTCCCTCGGCCAATAAAGCGAGATGAGCACCACAACCCCAGAGTCGGCCACGACTGGACCTAATGGTCAGGGGTCTCTTTACCTTTACTATCCCCAATCATATTTCTATGGAGAAAGAGCTGAGGTTCAAGACCTTTTCCAACCATAGGTCCTCATTCCCTTATGGGGAATCACCTGTCGGACCCTCAAGCTTCCCTGAAAACTAGGCTTCTACAGACTTCCTATCCTCAGAATTCATCTGCCGAATTGACTCCTAGCACACAACTTGTCTGAGTTGTTGCTTTCACTAAGCATTGAAATTGCATGTTCCTTGCTCCACTATTTAACTTGCCTTGATGCTTCGTTAGCTGGGGCTCCATAGATTGGGTGGAACAAGGTCCCCTAAATTTGTATGCCTGGCTAGTTTCTCCCAGCTGCTATTGCAGGCAACGAGGCCACAGGTTGTGTCTCAACTTTTTGAGAATAAGAAAATTCCTTCCTTCTGATGGATGGATGGGATGGGGAAAGAGTGTCGCTTAAGTGGCTAGTGGGCAATGGAAAGTGAGACAACTGGGAATTAGCTCCTTGAGTAAGATGTCTTTCTCCCTGAAAAATACTCTTCGTGTATCTGAAGAAGTGTGCATGCACACGAAAGCTCATACCAATAACTAACTGAGACACTGGACCCTCACATTGTGCTCTTAACATCTAACTTAGTTGGTCTTTAAGGTGCTACTGGAAGGAATTTTTTTATTTCTCCCTGAAAGAGATTCCTAGTTGCTAGAACTGGGAATTAGGTAGATGACCTGCTCTGTATGGGGTTTTAGGAACAAGTGTGTGGTCTGGGGTAGGAATGTCAGAGAACTCCAGTGGGAACAGAAATTGCTGGTGTTTGCTTATTCATTCCATGTACAGAACAGAAATTAATCCAGCAACATATAATTGGTATACACTGTTCTTGTTTAGGACTTCAAACAATATATGTTTTGTGCTTTTATTTACACTGTGTTTTCTTTGCATTGAAATAAATGCTGTGGGGTATATTTGCAGCACCGACGTGATCTCTCTGGGGTGCAAGCCCAGACAGTGGGTCTGGAGGTCCTGGGCTGTCCAGATAACAAGACCCACCCCCCAACCTCACTGAGGCGGTCCAGAGGAAAACAGTGCAATATGTTTGGCACCATCTTGGCTGGAGGAGTTGCCAGAAGGAGGCATACAAGATGCCATCCAAACGCCTTAGGGACTCTGTTAAGTTGTGGGCGAACATATCAGACGACACAGCGATTCTTCCAAAGCAGCTCTTTATTTGTAAGCTGGAACAGAACTGCCTGAGGAGCTCAGTCAGCCTGCTTATATAGAGCTCCAGAACAATGTAACTGTTGCCATTTTCTAAAACTATCCAATCACTGAACGTCACTTTCGATCCTTCATTTGGATAACTATCTACAGTATCCCCCTGCTGGCCCAGGGTGAGAACTTCAGTACATAACAGACTCCACTCTGAATTTGTGTAGGGTTTACTCCTTAGTGCCACACCCCATAGTCCCCATTGACTAGACTTAACCATCCAGGGGTCCTTTACCTTACCTACCTGCATTCTTGCAGTGCAAATAACTTAATTTTTGCGGTTTTCAGAGTTCTGCCATTTATGCTGGCCACATGACCCGGAAGCTGTACGCCGGTTCCCTTGGCCAATAAAGCGAGATGAGCGCCGCAACCCCAGAGTCGGTCACAACTGGACCTAATGGTCCAGGGTCCCTTTACCTTTACCTAAGACTACAAAATGCATGATGCATTGAAACAGGTGCTCAAAACCCTGTTCTGGGAGCACAGTCTGTTAACAAGAACTTCTGCTGGTACCCTTTGCAACTGTAAGACCACAAACCCCACAACAGATTGTGGCTTTGAGCAAAATACCCAACCCATATGAAGACTGTACGATCATGCAGTCTTCAAACTACAAGACCCATGGTGCAGCGTTCACTGCAAGCCAACAGTGTGACGCGGCAGCTAAAAAAGCCAATGCAATTCTGGGCTGCATCAATAGGAGTATAGCATCTAGATCAAGGGAAGTAATAGTGCCACTGTATTCTGCTCTGGTCAGACCTCACCTGGAGTACTGTGTCCGGTTCTGGGCACCACAGTTCAAGAAGGACACTGACAAACTGGAACGTGTCCAGAGGAGGGCAACCAAAATGGTCAAAGGCCTGGAAACGATGCCTTATGAGGAACGGCTAAGGGAGCTGGGCATGTTTCGCCTGGAGAAGAGGAGGTTAAGGGGTGATATGATAGCCATGTTCAAATATAGAAAAGGATGTCACATAGAGGAGGGAGAAAGGTTGTTTTCTGCTGCTCCAGAGAAGCGGACACGGAGCAATGGATCCAAACTACAAGAAAGAAGATTCCACCTAAACATTAGGAAGAACTTCCTGACAGTAAGAGCTGTTCAACAGTGGAATTTGCTGCCAAGGAGTGTGGTGGAGTCTCCTCCTTTGGAGGTCTTTAAGCAGAGGCTTGACAACCATATGTCAGGAGTGCTCTGATGGTGTTTCCTGCTTGGCAGGGGGTTGGACTCGATGGCCCTTGTGGTCTCTTCCAACTCTATGATTCTATGATTCTATGATTCTATGAAATAAATGTATGCAGAACATATACAAGGCCTATAACTGAATCAAATAAAGAGTAAGACAGCATGCCAAAATGCAAAACATAAATAGATGTTTTGCTGGAAATTGCCTTGGGCAGAGGAAATGGATGATGATGGACTTCATCCTGGGAGATTCGTGACATCTTAAGTTATCATATCCATCTCGCATTACAAGAAGCGGCCTGCAGTGTCTACTTCAGGAGCAAAACACGCTCTTATTCCCCTCAACAGGAATCTGTGCTGAGTTACCCCCCACTGCTGCCATCACTCTGACAGTTCCTCTTCGTTATTTCTTTATATATACATATTTCTCTTTTTCTGTTAGAAGTAAATTGAATATGAATTACAGATGTCTGGTGTGTTTAAATTGGAAGTGAAATTTGTGTCCCATTGCCAAGTCAGGTTAAAAATGGAGCCGGCTGCCCAGGCAGCTCATAGCACTTGGCTAATTTAGTCCTGACTGTAAGTGGTTATCATATTTTATGGCAATACATTTTATGGCTTGGATTACTGATATTGAGTGCTACGCCTTTGATGAATTCATTATATATTTCTGAGAGCCTTTCAAAGCCCTCGCACAGCGAGTGAGGCAGATACATCATGCTGCTTTTTATTGCTAAATTGAAATTTTGCAAAAGGAAGAAAAATGGATATCGAAATAGATTCCTGAGAGCCGTGCAATGCTTATGAATTTTGATGCCCTGGGAAAGTGGACTTTGGTCCCTGGAGAAGCCAAAGTTTGAAGTGTGCACTGCAAGAGAGGCTGGTTCCCCTGTTCTTTCAGACTAGCTTGTCAGAAAGGCCGACTGTATCCAAGATTAGTTATTATTAGGCTGATCTCCCCCAAGTAGACACACTGAAATCGATGGACTTCAGTTCGGCACCATCCAGAGTATGTGCTGAGCATGACAGCTGCTAGCTCCACATGGGATTCAATCACATACAGTGGTGCCCCGCAAGACGAATGCCTCGCAAGACGAAAAACCCGCTAGACGAAAGAGTTTTCCGTTTTTTGAGTTGTTCCGCAAGACGAATTTCCCTATGGGCTTGCTTCGCAAGACGAAACGTCTTGCGAGTTCTTGCGAGTTTGTTTCCTTTTTCTTAAAGCCGCTAAGCCGTTAATAGCCGCTAAGCCGCTAAGCCGCTAATAGCCGTGCTTCGCAAGACGAAAAAACCGCAAGACGAAGAGACTCGCGGAACGGATTAATTTCGTCTTGCGAGGCACCACTGTAACAGCCAAATTCAGGTTGTACAATGGAAATGTTTTGGTGCCCAGCAGCTGCCACAAAGCTGCTTCCTCCAAAACTGAACTTTCATATAGAAAGCTCTGTTTCTTTTCTCTCTCCCCCCCCACCCCAGTACAGGTATACCTTGGATTCTGAACGCCTTGGTACTTAGACGTTTTGGCTCCTAAATGCCGCAAACCCATAAGTGAATGTTCCAGTTTGCGAACGTTCTTTGGAACCCAAACATCTGAAAGGGTTACTGCAACTTCTGATTGGCGGCAGGAGCTTCCTTCAGCCAATCAGAAGTCACGCTTTGGTTTCTGAATGTTTTGGAAGTCGAATGGATTCTGTTCGACTTCCAAGGTACGACTGTACAGTGTTCTCTTTAGGATGCTGTTAGCTTAGCAGTAAGAATCACCGTATTTACTTGAGTCTAATGCGCCACCAAATCTAATGCATGCCTCAATTTTCAGAACCTTCAAGCCAAAAAAAGGTATTTGCTGGTAAATGTAAATGTGCAAAATGTAATTTCTGCAACATAATTTGGCAAAAAAAAAAGTGTGCATTAGATTTGAGTAAATACGATATGTCTCATACCTGTGACAACTGTGCTTCAAAAAGGTTCATATTGAGAGTTCTCCAGTATCTGTCCATGACAAATTTAGGAGTCATTAACAGCTGAGCAATAAGATCTGTGTGAGACAAATCCAGAACTATCATGAAAAGTTGGAAAGTAAAGCCACTTTAGGTTCAGGTGAGACGGATGGTTTGGTGTTCTGGCTTATCAGTTGAAGGACTTTGGTCCAGAAGTAGATATTTGTCAGGGTTGGAGTCAGACACAGGTTGGCATGAAAGATGTCAGTGAAGCTAACTCTTTCTTCAAGGAAATAGCATACAACTCGGCAAACCTACCCAGCAGGTCTTCCCCCTCTGGAGCAGTTGCCAGGACTGAAGGTCCCTGTCTTCCACTCTTTCTAAGGCTCCTCCTCTCCCAATTGTTTCCCAAGCAGTCTCAAACTGTGTCTGCGCACCTCTGGCCTCTGTTCTGCCCTCCTCGTTATTCTGTATGTTCTTGGAGACCAGGGGAGAGGGGAGCTTGTCACAGCAGGAGACAGAGGCTCCCTGGATTCATCAGCAGTTTCTTGATTGCCCTCCTCTGCTTCAGCTGTGGGATGTGATCCATGAGAGGCAGTCAAGTACAACATTCCTTGAAATGCTAGAGAAGACATGAGAGGGAATGTTTGGTCCGGCCAGTCGAAACTTCCTGTTCCTCCTGGCTGGAGCATCCTTCCTTTTGCATATGACAGAAGGTGGGCCTGTCCAGGTAACAAAAGGACGAGTCAAGCAGCACTCTCTCCCTCTTTTTTGAACTTCCTTCTTCGTTTGACCAGCTTTTAGCCAGGACTGCTCTGCTAGCTCTCAGCTAGCAGAGACAGTGGAATTATTCCACCATATGGGGTAGATCCACATGCACATATTTGTAACTAAGCCTGCCTTCAGGAATCCAACTGTGAACTGATGTGAGTAAACTTCTTTTATTGACTTTGAATAAGATTGTGGCCTCTATATTCTTTTAAGAGGGATTCAAGTGATCTTACCAGGAAAGTACAATTCAATCTGATACAGACTGAATTGTATAATAGTGAGAAGCTCACACGAGCTTGCAACCAGCTATCTGCTGTGCATGTAAAAGGGGAATGTAAACTCTGCTAAGTAAAGAAACTTGCTAGTCCAAGTTAGGAAGGACATTAATAAGCAATATATCCTCTCCTGCCACCCTGAACATTCCCACATCAGCCTCGGTCTCTGAACTGCTCCCTGTCACAGGCTCCTCCTGCTCACTAAACCCTGTTGCCCCTCCAACATCCCACCAATCTTCTCCCTCTGACCTCTCCTCTGTCCCACCACCAATGCTCTGGCTCTGAGCCTTCCTTCTCTTGGGGGTTCACCAGCTGGTGCCGCCCCCCACTCCTCTTCATCCAGCCAATTCCTGAAAACAATCTTTGGACAGTCCCACCACATGTGGAACAAAGTGTTATTTTCTTGTAGGACTGAGACATGGTGGGGGGCGCCATTTTCTGGTTCTCCTCAGGCGGCAAAAATTATTGGACCATCCCTAGACTTGAGCACGTCAAAAGTACATAACAGCTCAGTTGCTGTTTTCCTTCTGTCTCTTAAAAAATAAAAACAGCTCCCCAGACAGGCGATACCAGAACGTATGCGCATGCACACCCACACAACACCACCTTTCATGTTCTGCCTTTGACAAGAGCTGGAGTGGTAGCAAACTTTGCAGTTGCAGTTAAGTGCAATTTGAAAAGCAGGCAAAAGCAGCTTTGAACCAGCAACTCGTAGAAGAATTGTAGATGAGAGAGAAGTGGATTGCTGCAAGGAGAAATCTGACACATTGTTTGCCATGAGATATACAAACACAAACAACGGCAAAGGATGGGATTGGGGCTGAGTAGCTGCTAATGGCAGCAATTCCCAAGATCTCTCCCAGAAGTCCCCCTCTCAAAGATCAGCTCTTTGTCTAATAGCTCTGAAGCTGTTTCGCTGAGATTTCTAGCCATTATTGTTCATCTCTTCTTCCGAGAAAGAAAGCTTTATGTAATGTGTCAAGAACTTAGGACTGATTGGTTTGTCAACAGTTCCCTGCTAAGCTGTAGCTCAGTGGTAGAGCATCTGGCTTGGATGTAGAAGATCACGGGTTCAATCCCTGGAAGGAACATCCAGGTAGGGCTGCGAATATCCCCTACCTGAAACTCAAAGAGCCACTGCCGTTCAGTGTAGACAATACAGAGCTTTGTTGTTATTGTTGTTTAGTCATTGTCATGTCTGACTTTTCATGACCCCCTGGACCAGAGCACACCAGGCACTCCTGTCTTCCACTGCCTCCCACAGTTTGGTCAAACTCATACTGGTAGCTTCAAAAACACTATCCAACCATCTTGTCCTCTGTTGTCCCCTTCTCCTTGTGCCCTCCATCTTTCCCAACATTAGGGTCTTTTCCAGGGAGTCTTCTCTTCTCATGAGGTGGCCAAAGTCTTGGAGCCTCAGCTTCAGGATCTGTCCTTCCAGTGAGCACTCAGGGCTGATTTCCTTCAGAATGGAGAGGTTTGATCTTCTTGCAGTCCATGAGTCTCTCAAGAGTCTCCTCCAGCACCAGAATTCAAAAGCATCCATTCTTCGGCGTTCACAAAGCTAGGCAGACCAGAGTATGGGTAGAGGTCAGCCCCTATGCTCCTAGTTCATTCAGAGGTCAATCTAATCAATCATCCCTGCTCAATGTCACTGTCATTTCAAGTGCGCCTCTAACACCTTGACCCTGGAAGTGGGTGCAAAAATGTAGGTACCAAGGCACAAAATTTGTAAACCTTGTCCTCACTTTAGATCCATCAATCAGAGGGATTCCAACCAGCTAGCTAGCTGGCTAGCTATTCATTCATTCATTCATTCATTCATTCATTCATTGCCTTTCAACTACAAAGGTGTCTACAAATGTTACCTGAAAGCTGGCAACATCAACCCAACCGTGTGGGAATTCCTTGCAGACGACCGCAGTGCCTGGAGACAAACAGTCAGATTGTGCATCCAGAGCAGTGACCAGAGGAGGAATGACCGCTGGGAGGAGCGCAGAGAGAAAAAACAGCATGGTGCATCTGAGGCCGCACAACCGGACACCTTCATCTGCCCCAGCTGCAACAAAACATGTCTCTCCTGTATTGGTCTCTACAGCCACAGCAAGTACTGCAACTTTCCAATGGTTCAACTTCACCCCAAGGCAACCTCCTCCATTGTCTCCCAAGACAGACGGGTGCAAACAAAACAAAACAAAAC
Organism: Podarcis liolepis; assembly: GCF_965112155.1. Lineage (NCBI taxonomy): Eukaryota > Metazoa > Chordata > Lepidosauria > Squamata > Lacertidae > Podarcis > Podarcis liolepis. The sequence continues at coordinate 4,050,760 of NC_139560.1, read as the reverse complement.
AAAACAAAACAAAACAAAACAAAACAAAACAAAACAAAACAAAACAAAACAAAACAAAACAAATATTTATTTTTTAAAAAAAGAACACACAATTTATAGCATTAAAGGGAAGCCCACCATCTTTGTGACTGCACAGTTCTCATGATGTGGCCTCAGCAGAAGATCACAGCCCTTTCTTGTGACATCATACATCTCTGCACAATTAACTCCTTACAGGACACAGCCTTAAAGGGTTCTCTTAGCTAAGCAGTTTCTGGTTAATATGACGGCTATGCCTAAGGCCTTGGGCAGATGACCAGTTGAAATCCCACTGTCTCCACGTGGTCACAACGTGTCATCCATGCATTTCCCATACACAGATCTGAGGTTGGCAGGCTCAGTACAGCTTCCCAGTCCTCTCTCTATACCTCTACCCTGGATTGTCCTTGGGTCATGCTGCTTATCAGCCCTGCTCTGTATTTACAACACTGAGTGTTTTTGCCTGGCTGGAATCTGTCCCTGAAATCTGGTAATGCCTCTTGCTTGTCTGAATGGTGTGTGTGTGTGTGTGTGTGTGTGTGTGTGTGTGTAGAAAACTCTGACCTTAAAATAAAAAAAAGCTGTGTTGGATCAGGCCAAAGTTTCAGGTAGTCCAACTTCCTATCCCCACAATGGCCAACTAGATCCCTCTAGGAAGCCCAGAAGCAGGACCTGTGTGCTTCAACACTCCTTCCAACTTCCCTGCAACTAGTACAGCGGTACCTCGGGTTACATATGCTTCAGGTTACAGACGCTTCAGGTTACAGACTCTGCTAACCCAGAAATAGTACCCTGGGTTAAGAACTTTGCTTCAGGATGAGAACAGAAATCGCGTGGCGGTGGCAGTGGGAGGCCCCATTAGCTAAAGTGGTGTCTTAACTTTCAGGTTAAGAATGGACCTCTGGAACGAATTAGGTACTTAACCCAAGGTACATGACGGGTTGAGCTCCCGTTGCTCGGTCCCTGCTCCTGCCAACCTAGCAGTCCAAAAACACGTCAAAGTGCAAGTAGATAAATAGGTACCACTCCGGCGGGAAGGTAATCGGCGTTTCTGTGCGCTGCTCTGGTTCGCCAGAAGCGGCTTAGTCATGCTGGCCACATGACCCGGAAGCTGTACGCCGGCTCCCTCGGCCAATAAAGCGAGATGAGTGCCACAACCCCAGAGTCGGCCATGACTGGACCTAATGGCCAGGGGTCCCTTTACCTTTACCTCTGTATTCAGAGGCATACTGCCTTCAACAGGGGCTAGGAGCCACTGTAGTTAGTAGCCATGAACAGCCTTACCCTTCACAAACTTGTCTAATCTTCTTCTAAAGCCGTCCTGATTCACTGCAGTGCAGGAATCCCTGCTAAAGAGCCTCTGACACATGGCCACCCAATCTCTGTTTAAAAACCCCCAAGGGTTCCACTGCCAAACAGCTCACACACCCCAGAATCTCCTTACTTGCAATTTGAACTCATTGGAGAATATTGAGTTTAGCTGTTCAACAGCAGGGTCCCCCAACTGGAGAAAGGGGATCTTAACCCCCATTCCCATGTTCTCCGCGCTGCCTTTTATCTCATGGGCTGCAGCTTCACTTAATTTAAAATCTTTTGCTGCCATCATGTCTTTTAAACATGAACTGGGGGGAGAACAGATGAGGCTGCTCCTTCTAGCATTTAAATTGTCAAGGGCAGCGAGATCATGGGGCATGAGCTGTTATATTACACTTTGCAAACATCAAGAAATGAATTGCATTTTTATCTGGCTACTCAATATCGTGATCTGTTGCTACTGGGGAAAGTGTAGGGGAGGGAATGTATCCCTAAACAGTCACGTTGAAGGTCATGGCTTGCGGGGAGAGAATGCCCCATTTATCCTTCAAAGACCCTGCCTCAGTCTCTTTCCGCAGAGAGCAGCTTCCCAACCCTTCGCCAAATAAATTCTTTTTTCAAATTTCTTTATGACTTAATAAAGCTATAGGGAATACATAATGCCTTTTTTATCAATATAAATTTATGCAGAGCAAAGGATCGGGCCAAATTAAATGACAATACTTTCCATTCTGAATTTATTCGGTTTGGACAAACAAAATACTGATATATTATCCCCCCCTCCCTTTTTAAAGAAAAAGAAAAAGAAACAAGAAACTGGTGAGATTGATAAAGACGGCAGGAGTGATGAGTTAAAGTGGATTTTCCTACTTTAAATGCATAGGTTACATTTTCTTTATGCAGTCTTTAAATAATTCATTAGTCCCTGAGACAGTTTTATTAAGTCTTCCAACAGTCCTATGGAATTCCAAGCAGCTATAACTTCTCGCAAGCTTATGGGACCAAGCAGTTAGAATGCTAAAACATACTTAAATTGAAATAGTCATATATTTATGCTGGGAGATTGTATTTTGTCATCGCTACCACTGCTCCGGAATTGGAGCGCATCTTGAATATTGGATCATGAGCAATCAACTGATGTGATCTCCTCGCTGTGACAAATCGATGGAGGCTTGGCAGCTTCTGACGCCACCGGTGCATTCAAAGGACCCAAAGGAATAACAAGCATCCCAGTTTGTAGCTCAGTGTCCCCTCCCTCTCAAACGTGGGAGGGCCATAGCAGCTGGTCCGTGTAGCCAACATTGAACTAAATGGACCAATGGCTTGACTCCGTATTATGTCCATATGTTTTTACCCAGGCTGTCCAACCTTCTAAAAGAACTGCAGGGTGTAGAACCCCAGGTCTCAGGGTCACATTTGACCTTCTGGGACTCTCTCGTTGGCCTTCAGAACTCTTCCACACCTCTTCTGCTCAGGCCACGCCTTTCTGTGGTGCAGCTTCACACTCCCTTAGCAAACTCCAACCTAAGCATAAGGTGGAGGGGCTCACAGCATTAACACCCCCAAAATATCTGGCTTCCCCAATTGTTGCAACTTTGGGTCCAACACAGAGCAAGCATGTCTCTGTGTCTCCAGCTTCCAGCCTGGTTCCAGCTCAGCTCAAACACATCCCTTTGGCTATTGTTCTCCTAGCTAGTATCTAGGTAAGACAGGTGGAAGAAAGGCCCAGCTATGAACCAGTAATAATAATAATAATAATTTATTATTTATACCCCACCCATCTGGCTGGGTTTCCCCAGCCACTCTGGGTGGCTTCCAACAGAATATTAAAATACAATAGTCTATTAAACTTCCCTAAACAGGGCTGCCTTCAGATGTCTTCTAAAAGTCTGGTAGTTGTTGTTCTCTTTGACATCTGGTGGGAGGGTGTTCCACAGGGCGGGTGCCACTACCAAGAAGGCAGTGGCATAGCATGGGTTCTCAGCACCCAGGGCAAGGCAAGTAATTTGCGCCCCCTAACCCGGGGCAAGGCAAGTAATTTGCGCCCCCTAACCCGTGGATTTTAGCACTCGAGTCTCTTCCGTGCCCCCCCAGATGTTGCGCCAGGTGCAGCAGGCCCCCCTGCACCTCCCACGCTACGCCACTGCTCCCACCACAAGTCTTCAGGACAGCCTTCCGAAGGCTGGCGCGGGGAGAAGGTCTCTCCGCCCCACCGCCAGGCTTCGGAGCAGCCTTCCGAAGGCTGGCGCGGGGAGAAGGTCTCTCTGCCCCACCGCCAGGCTTCAGAGCAGCCTTCCGAAGGCTGGCGCGGGGAGAAGGTCTCTCTGCCCCACCGCCAGGCTTCGGAGCAGCCTTCCGAAGGTTGGCGCGGGGAGAAGGTCTCTCCGCCCCACCGCCAGGCTTCGGAGCATCCTTCCGAAGGCTGGCGCGGGGAGAAGGTCTCTCCGCCCCACCGCCAGGCTTCGGAGCAGCCTTCCGAAGGCTGGCGCGGGTAGAAGGTCTCTCCGCCCCACCACCAGCCTTCGGAGCAGCCTTCCAAAGGCTGGCGGCGAGAGGAGGTCTCTCTGCCCCACCGCCAGCCTTCGGAGGAGGTCCGAAGACAGTGGGGTTCCTGCTCCCTCGAGGACGGCCGGCCAAACGCGCCCCCCCCCCAATGTTGCGCCCGGTGCGGCCGGCACCCCTGGCACCCCCCACGCTACGCCACTGCAAGAAGGCCCTCTGCCTGGTTCCCTGTAACTTGACTTCTCGCAGTGAGGGAACCGCCAGAAGGCCATCGGCATCATCACTCAGGTGCAATTCTTGCAACTTAGCTCTTTCTTTTGTGATGCTGATGAAGACACTTGAACGGCCAGCTAAGGTCATTGCTTCACCAAGAAACTTGTGTGACTACTTCAGAAATAGAACCATCGATATTAGATTCTATGTCTAACTGGGAAGAGGACCCCAAGGATTAGAAGGGACTCGGAATATCATCCAGAATAAAGGTAAAGGTGAAGGGACCCCAGACCATTAGGGCCAGTCATGACTGACTCTGGGGTTGTGGCGCTCATCTCACTTTACTGGCCGAGGGAGCCAGCGTTTGTCCGTAGACAGTTTTTCCAGGTCATGTGGCCAGCATGACTAAGCCACTTCTGGTGAACCAGAGCAGTGCACGGAAACGCCGTTTACCTTCCCACCGGAGTGCTACCTATTTATCTACTTGCACTTGACGCGCTTTTCATCTGCTAGGTTGGCAGGAGCAGGGACCGAGCAACGGGAGCTCACCCCGTCGCAGGGATTCGAACCGCCGACCTTCTGATTGGCAAGTCCTAGGCTCTGTGGTTTAACCCACAGCGCCATCCCCATCCCATCATCCAGACTGACCTCCCTCAAACCCACAACTGCTTTTGAATTGGAGGAGGATTATTACATTCAAGTCCATGTTTGTAGGTGAGCCTCATGGGGGTGTTTGGTTGGTCACTGTGGGAAACAGAGGAGGGTGCAGCTTCAACTGGCCTTTTAGTCTGATCCAACAGTGCTCTTCTTACATTTTTGCTTCCCAGCCAAAGATGGGACTGAATGGCTCTCTTGCAAAATCTCTCTTTCAAATTTGCCTTTATAATATATTCACAATTACTTTCTCCCAATATTTACTGAATAGTCATTGCATTCTCTCCATGGAAGCAGAGGATACTTTATTTCAATATTTGATCTTCGTCAGGAGATCTTTGACATTAGGTGGCAGCTGACACCATGGGCAGAAACTGAGTCCATTGCTCTTCATCCAGCAGTGAGGACCAGGACAACATTGGCTGGGGCTGATGGGAGTTGTAGTATAAGATGGGAGATGTAGTGCAAGAACTCCCACTGATGCAAACTGCAATTGCAGTGGGCCTGATCCAGATTGGGACCCAAAGCGTTCAGGTCTCCCTACCCAGCCACACATACAATAAGGTCCCAATCAGCCCTCACACTGAGAATTTGTGCAAAATATCCTGCACTTCAGAGCACAGATCATATGTAGCCAATGTATCATGTAATTTAGCCCTAACCACCACTAGAATAACAGCAATTCTCATGTCAATTGTGCAGTGTGTGAAGACATCCTTTCATTTGTGTGTCTGGAATCGACTGCCTATCAACAAAGCAATGTTATTTGGTGACCTCCACTGTGAGGGATGCGGGTGGCGCTGTGGGTTAAACCACAGAGCCTAAGACTTGCCGATCAGAAGGTTGGCGGTTCGAATCCCCGTGGCGGAGTGAGCTCCTGTTGTTTGGTCCCTGCTCCTGCCAACCTAGCAGTTCGAAAGCACGTCAAAGTGCAAGTAGATAAATAGGTACTGCTCCAGAGGGAAGGTAAACGGCGTTTCCATGAACTACTCTGGTTCACCAGAAGTGGCTTAGTCATGCTGGCCACGTGACCTGGAAGCTGTATGTTGGCTCCCTCGGCCAGTAAAGCGAGATGAGTGCCGCAACCCCAGAGTTGGCCACGACTGGACCTAATGGTCAGGGGTTCCTTTACCTTTACCTTTACTGTTAATGACAATTTTTTTCCTCGTTCTATTTTCTTCACACCAAGCCAGTAAAGCACAATCTCCACAAGACTATGAATTTTCCTATATTTCTACAGGAAGGAGGATGGTACACACCGAATAAGACCCTGAAGAGAACTTCTCGCAAGATTCAGTGGAAACATGGTCGAGATGAGCATTCCCTATGAAGTGATTCACTGTTATCACTTATCTTGCATTTTCCTCAATGTATGTTTGAACCCACTAATCAATTTACTTGTGCTCATTACATTTGATACCAATCAGATTAAAGCTCTGGGACTATAGGGGTACAGATGGTAGATTACGCCCCCAATAAAAAACAGAGTCCATTTTACCAGAAATTGTGCCTTTAATTATATTTTTCTGGCGGAAATCGCTCAAATCCCCCATACTTTCCACTTATCTCCAGTCCTGTCCTGATGGTTTCAGCAAGTGATTCATATTCCAGGTTATAATTTTCAGTCCTTTTTCTTCATTTTTTTTTTAAAGTGACTCATTTATATGCCAGCTCAGAGCCACTTAATGCAAGGCTGCCATGGACCAACATTTTGTTCAATATTGGTTTTCAGCTCATTTTCCTTGGGGTTCTGAGTGGGGTTCTGATGAATCACTCCATCCCAGATTTATTGCTAGCACTCCGCAGAATAGGATGTAAAGTGGAAGTGGAGGGGAGAGGTGCCTGGTGGCCTGAGTGGGCTGGCATTTTGGACAGTACAGGAAGTTCTCTTGTGGAGCAGGATCGATCGCCAATTCCACGGTGATGCAGCTATTGTGAGTCGAGGATCCGCCACCAGCCTGAGGATAAGAAAGACACAAGGATGCAGTATATTAGGTTAATGGGCTAAAAAAGGCCACAACTTTATTGATTACAGCATGTGAGTGGCATTGGCTTAAAGGTAAAGGGACCCCTGACCATTAGGTCCAGTCGTGGCCGACTCTGGGGTTGCGGTGCTCATCTCGCTTTATTGGCTGAGGGAGCCGGCATACAGCTTCCGGGTCATGTGACCAGCATGACTAAGCCACTTCTGGCAAACCAGAGCAGCGCATGGAAACGCTGTTTACCTTCCCGCCGGAGTGGTACCTAATTATCTGCTTGCACTTTGACGTGCTTTCAAACTGCTAGGTTGGCAGGAGCAGGGACCAAACAACAGGAGCTCACTCCGTCACGGGGATTCGAACCGCCAACCTTCTGATCGGCAAGTCCTAGGCTCTGTGGCTTAACCCACAGCGCCACCCGCATCTCTCACAGTGGAGGACACCAAATAACATTGCTTTGTTGATAGGCAGTCGATTCTGAAGTTATGTAAGGGCCAGAGCTGTGTTCAAGAAGGTAGAAAGGTTTGCCTCTCCTGCAGGTAAGGAACAATAGTCCACATCTCCTGACAAGCGTCTCCTGCCTGGCCTCTTGGCCAAACCACCTACTGACTGCCTTTACATACATACATACATATATATAGATAGATAGATTATGAAAGTGCTAAATCTGTATGAGAGGAAAGTAAAATAGCATTGTACACAAGCAGAGATTGAAAGCTGGGGGAATGCTCGAGTTTCCTTTGTTGGAACAGTTGGGTCTGCATTGTGTAGATCCATTTGTTTCCTCCTCTGCATTTTGCAACACAACGGCTACAAAGCACCCCTGGGATTCTTGCTATTATAATACAGGAAGCGTGTTGCACCGTGGCAGCCCGCAACTCGCTTCACACGGGAATGAAGCGGCGCAAATATGCTTTTCCTTACTGCAGAATGGAGAACAGGAATGTGAACCCAGGGAATGTGTGACAGGGACCAAAGCTGGGGGGGGGACCCCCATAGGTATACCAATGAATTTAAGTTACAAGAAAGGTGTCACGGTCTGGTTCACGGGTGATCGAAGTCCTGGCAGGGGACATCAAGACCGGGGACAAGATGGTGGGGTAGGAGCAGGAACGGGGGTCCAGAAGCCAGGAGGCCAAGAGTCCAAGGATCAGAGAGCCGGGAGTCAAGAAGCCAAGGGTCCGAGGGTCAGGAAGCAAGGAGTCAAAAAGTCAGGGGTCTGAGGATCAAGAAGCAAGGAGTCAAGAAGCTGAGGTTCAAGGATCAGGAAGCAAGAAGCCAAACACACAAGGCAGGAAACGTGTTGCTGTGGCAAAGAGCCAAAGGGAAAATGCTGACCTTATATCCCTTCCCAGCTCTTGCCACCAGGTGCTGTGAGTTACCAATCGGCCTCACCTGTGGGGCCGTGCCTTGCCTCTTCAGAACAAACTTAGGAAGGCCCCAGTCCTGCAGAGTCCTATTGGTCACAGGGCCTGGCTCCTGCACATACTCCTGACAAAAGGGGATTCTGACTAAACATCAGAAAGAACTTTCTGACTGTAAGAGCTGTTTGACAGTGGAATGGACTCCCTAGGGAGATGGTGGACTCGCCTTCCTTGAAGGTTTTTTTAGCAGAGGTTGGATGTCCATCTGTCATGTATGCTTTCTCTGAGATTCCTGCACTGCAAATGGTTGGACGAGATGACCCCTGGGGTATCTTTAGACTGCACTATTCTATTGTTCCTTCTTAGTCATTGCTGGGGTGTGTTTGTCAGTGTTGCTTCTCTTCCTCCTTGACATGAATGTGTGATTCACGGGACCAGCAGATCTTCCTGCTTTCCGCATCCCACATGCTGTTTATGTTTTGTTACTTTGGTTCCACACAACTGCCTCCTTGTTGTGTCTTCCTCAAAAGGGGAGTCTTCCTCTATGCCTACACACTCAGAAGCAAGAGCAACAGAGAGGGATGCACGCAAGAGACTCCGTCACCTTCAGAAGGAGCTGACAGATGAGGGCAATTAGTATTTCCCCTGTGTCTCCACAAGAGAAAATATCAGTCATGCTCAGCAGAACAAACCAGCAAGTTGATGCAATCAACATGCACACGCTGTTCTCCTTGTGGGGCAAACTGTGGTTCCTGCACTGCAGGGGGTTGGAACAGATGACCATTGGAGTCCCTTCAAACTCTACAGCTCTATGATGCTAGGATTCAATAGAAGAAGGAGGAGGAGGAGTTTGGATTTGATATCCCGCTTTATCACTACCCGAAGGAGTCTCGAAGCGGCTAACATTCTCCTTTCCCTTCCTCCCCCACAACAAACACTCTGTGAGGTGAGTGGGGCTGGGAGACTTCAGAGAATTGTGACTAGCCCAAGGTCTGGTTTTCCATGTTTGGCCATTTGCTCTGCTTCAGTGATAAAATGTGAGTTTTCCTGGGAAAGTACCAGACAAAAAAAAATATTTGGACATGTAACTTTAAAGCCCAGACCTGCGCCTAGAAACTCAGCACAAAACAAAGTGTGGATAAGCCCTTTGTCTCTTTGTTCGTTGTCAAATGCCACAGATCCTTTGATCCAGCTCTGTTTTAATCGCCCACTTCTAATTTTGCTCCAAAATTGGAGCTCTCGTTGACCTTTTCTCAGGCTCCACTGGTTTCATTAGGCTGACTAATTAACCAAACTGACACAAGACCAAAAAAAGAGAAAGGAAAATGAAGAAGAAACATTATGGGAAGAGCTTGTCTTCTAGCTGACTTCCGCAGTGAAACTCAATGCTCTGGGGAGAAACTGGATCTTGGTGAATAAAATACAATGGGTGTGATTTTAATCTAGACCAAGTCAGGTGCATTTAGAGTGCATTGAAAGCAACTGGCAGAAACAAAGGATTATATACGGTGTTAGAAATACTCAGAGTAGACCTTTTGAACACCTAGCATTCAAAGAATCATAGAACTGGAAAGCTGGAAGGGACCACAACGATCATCTTGTCCAACCCCTTTCACTGCAAGAATCCTTCACCCAACGTGGGGCTCAAATCCATTAATTTGATATTAACAGTCTCATGCTTTACCAACTGGGCTATCAGCTTGCGAAAAGAGCTTTTAAGCTCTTGGTGTTGCTTCCGGGCTCTAGGAGAGTTAGGGTTGCTCTGGAGAGATCTCATGGCACAATCCGACTTCCTGAATGAGAGCATACCCACCAGACCCGAATATAGTTGAAATTGTGAAAAGTTAAATGCTCATAAGATGCAGGCATCCTGTACAATTGAACTTGGATGGAGAGAAACCCAGAAGTGTCTCTAACATTGCTAGTCCTCTCACACCTGGGCAAGCTCCTGAGTTTGGGGTGTGTCCAGGGCTGGATTTTGGCTTGATGAGGCCCTAAGCTACTGAAGGTAATGGGGCCCTTTATCTGTCCAGCTGTCCTTTGTCAACAACAAATTGCCACTGTTTTTTGTGTGTTGAATATATGCACATACGCTTAGTCTGTGGGTTAAACCACAGAGCCTAGGACTTGCCAATTAGAAGGTTGGCGGTTTGAATCCCTGCAATGGGGTGAGCTCCAGTTGCTTGGTCCCTGCTCCTGCCAACCTAGCAGTTCGAAAGCACGTCAAAAGTGCAAGTAGATAAATAGGTACCGCTCCGGCGGGAAGGTAAACAGCATTTCCATGTGCTGCTCTGGTTCGCCAGAAGTGGCTTAGTCATGCTGGCCACATGACCCGGAAGCTCCCTTGGCCAATATAGCAAGATGAGTGCCACAACGCCAGAGTCGGCAACGACTGGACCTAATGGTCAGGGGTCCCTTTACCTTTTAAGCTACTGAAGGTAATGGGGCCCTTTATATGTCCAGCTGTCCTTTATCAACAACAAATTGTTGCTTTTTTGTGTTGAATATATGCTTATACCCTTAGTCTATGCAGTCTACAAGCACTCTTTAATATTACATAACAGGTACAACAGCTTGACCTACATTCAACTGTGCTGCACTACAGTCTGCAACAGCATGCTACATATCGCCATGCAACCAGTCCATGCAGAATGTAGGCACCCTATATATAGAAATGAGTAAACCAGTGATATTCTAGGGAACAGGCTAGCAGGCGGGGCCCATGACTTACATCATAGGAGCCTACACAACACAAAACACTGTTGCTGTTTATTTGTTTTTAATCTTATATTTTGGAAATGTACATCCAGGGTTTTTTTTCCTTTAAATCTTTTGGAGGGCAGGTGTGGAGGACTCTCTGGTCCTGAATGGGGTAACTCTGCCCCTGAAGGACCAGGTGCACAGTCTGGGAGTCATTCTGGATTCACAGCTGTCCATGAAGGCACAGGAGTGCTCTGATGGTGTTTCCTGCTTGGCAGGGGGTTGGACTCGATGGCCCTTGTGGTCTCTTCCAACTCTATGATTCTATGATTCTAGGTCAATCCTGTGTCCAGGGCAGCTGTTTAGCAGGTCCATCTGGTATGCAGGCTGAGACCCTCTCTGCCCACAAACTGCCTTGCCAGAGTGGTGCATGCTCTAGTTATGTCTCACTTGGGCTATTGCAATGCACTCTATGTGGGGCTACTTTGAAGGTGACCCAGAAACTACAACTAATTCAGAATGCGGCAGCTTGACTGGTGACTGGGAGCGGCCACCGAGACCACATAACATCGGTCTTGAAAGACCTACAATGGCTCCCAGTACATTTCTGAGCCCAATTCAAAGTGTTGGTGCTGACCTTTAAAGCCCTAAACGGCCTCGGTCCAGTATACCTGAAGGAGCGTCTCCACCTCCATCGTTCTGCCCGGACACTGAGGTCCAGCGCCGAGGGCCTTCTGGCGGTTCCCTCACTGCGAGAAGCCAAGTTAAAGCGAACCAGGCAGAGGGCCTTTTCAGTGGTGGCACCTGCCCTGTGGAACGCCCTCCCACCAGATGTCAAAGAGAAAAACAACTACCAGACTTTTAGAAGACATCTGAAGGCAGCCCTGTTTAGGGAAGCATTTAATGTTTAATAGACTATTGTATTTTAATATTCTGTTGGAAGCCACCCAGAGTGGCTGGGGAAACCCAGCCAGATGGGCAGTGTATAAATAATAAATTATTATTTTTATTATTTGGGGACCCCCAAGAGAGGTTAGGGGCCCTAAGCTATAGCTTGCTTAGCTTATACATAAATCTGGCACTGGGTGTGTTTGGTTTCTTGGCAGATGGAAGTACCATTACTCATTTTGAAAAGTAAGCAAGTACACACACACACACACACACACACACACACACACACACACACACACCACTTCAAGGTTAAGGAAGCAGCACTGGTACACAAACCCCTCCAGTCTTGATGTGCTCCACCAACAGCAATGGCTTCTTTTATCCCAGCAGATTTATACCCCTGAGCAGAACAGAGCCCCAGCACATTCTGTGACAGATAGCTTAGGACCTTGGAAGAATCTTTGATGAAGAATGTCAGTTATATCCGAATAAGCTACCATGATATACTTGCCTGTCAAAGGCAGAAGAGAATTTCCCCATCTGTCTTGCATGTTCCTATTCACTTCCTCCTCAGCATTGATTTTCTAATTGTTGGCTTGCATGCAGCCTGAGCTACTCACCACAGCCAGCGCGGATTCAAATAATACCTGAAGTCAAGCTCTAATATCGACCGGCACTCGCATCCCTGCCCTGCCTTTTCAGTCTCAGTTAATATTTAGAGGCCTGAGGCTGCAAACCTATACCCACTTACCTGGGAGTAAGCCTCACTGAGACATCAAGGGACTTACTTCTGAGTTACTTACTTACTTCGCCAACAGTGTGATGCGGCAGCTAAAAAAGCCAATGCAATTCTGGGCTGCATCAATAGGAGTATAGCATCTAGATCAAGGGAAGTAATAGTGCCACTGTATTCTGCTCTGGTCAGACCTCACCTGGAGTACTGTGTCCAGTTCTGGGCACCACAATTCAAGAAGGACACTGACAAACTGGAACGTGTCCAGAGGAGGGCAACCAAAATGGTCAAAGGCCTGGAAACGATGCCTTATGAGGAACGGCTAAGGGAGCTGGGCATGTTTAGCCTGGAGAAGAGGAGGTTAAGGGGTGATATGATAGCCATGTTCAAATATATAAAAGGGTGTCACATAGAGGAGGGAGAAAGGTTGTTTTCTGCTGCTCCAGAGAAGCGGACACGGAGCAATGGATCCAAACTACAAGAAAGAAGATTCCACCTAAACATTAGGAAGAACTTCCTGACAGTAAGAGCTGTTTGACAGTGGAATTTGCTGCCAAGGAGTGTGGTGGAGTCTCCTACTTTGGAGGTCTTTAAGCAGAGGCTTGACAACCATATGTCAGGAGTGCTCTGATGGTGTTTCCTGCTTGGCAGGGGGTTGGACTCGAAGGCCCTTGTGGTCTCTTCCAACTCTAGGATTCTATGATTCTATGAGTAGGGGTGGGAGTGAAATTAAATTCAATCCATGTTTTAAAGTGAATCTAGCCAATTTCTCAAACAGTGCATGACCATCTTTTTATTTCCCCCCCCCCCAAATGTTATTAAGAATAGTGCAATGAGTTAAAGAAAGAGAAAGAAAAAGAAAACATAAATTAATACATTTTAAAAGGCAGAGGAAAACAATAACAATATGACAATAAAATATAATTAAGAATACAGAATTAATCTAATATACAGTGGTACCTTGGTTCTCAAATGCCTTGGGACTCAAACAACTTGGAAGCCAAACACTGCAAACCCGGAAGTAAGTGCTCCAGTTTGCAAACTTTTTTTGGAAGCTGAACATGCTCCATTTTGAGTGTTACGCTTCCAATTTGAGTGCTACACTTTCCGTTTTGAGTGCTACACTTCTGTTTTTGCTATTTATTTTGCATTTTTGTTTTTGCGGCTCTTTTTTGTTTGGTTTTTCTGACTGTGTTGTCCCCTTCTCCTTGTGCCCTCCATCTTTCCCAACATCAGGGTCTTTTCCAGGGAGTCTTCTCTTCTCATGAGGTGGCCAAAGTATTGGCGCCTCAGCTTCAGGATCTATCCTTCCAGTGAGCACTCAGGGCTGATTTCCTTCAGAATGGAGAGGTTTGATCTTCTTGCAGTCCATGGGACTCTCAAAAGTCTCCTCCAGCACCAGAATTCAAAAGCATCAATTCTTCGGTGACTAGCCTTCTTTATGGTCCAGCTCTCACTTGCATACATCACTACTGGGGAAACCATAGCTTTAACTATACGGACCTTTGTCGGCAAGGTGATGCCTCTGCTTTTTAAGATGCTGTCTAGGTTTGTCATTGCTTTTCTCCCAAGAAGAGTTTGGATTTGGATTTGATATCCTGCTTTATCACTACCCGAAGGAGTCTCAAAGAGGCTAACATTCTCCTTCCCTTCCTTCCCCACAACAAACACTCTGTGAAGTGAGTGGGGCTGAGGGACTTCAGAGAAGTGTGACTAGCCCAAGGTCACCCAGCAGCTGCATGTGGAGGAGCGAGGAAGCGAACCCAGTTCACCAGATTACGAGTCTACTGCTCTTAACCACTACACCACACTGGTATATCCTCTCCTGCCACCCTGAACATTCCCACACATTTAAGGAAGGTTTGGAGCAAGACCAGTGAAGGTTGTTGCCCGCCTAGCACCCCAAAGCCGAGTGAGCAGTGCCAGGAAGACTGAAGTCACCCCCCAGAATGAACCCCCAACCTGAATTTACAACACCTCCTCCTGTAAATTACCCCACAAAGTTATCGATTACAGAGCCAAGCTCTATCAGTAAGAGCTGTTTAAAGGTTGGATGGAGGGTGGTAGACTCTTTCACTGGAAGCAGAGGCTGGATGGCTATCAGTCAGGGATTATTTAGTTGCTTTTCCTGCATCATCATCATCATCTTCATCATCATCATCATCATCATTTGTTTGTACCCCGCCCATCTGGCTGGGTCTCCCCAGCCACTCTGGGCAGCTTCCAACAAAGATTAAAAATACATCAAAATATCACACATTAAAAACTTCCCTGAACAGGGCTGCCTTCAGATGTCTTCTAAATTGAGAGCCAGTGTGGTGTAGTGGTTAAGAGCGGTAGTCTCGTAATCTGGGGAACCGGGTTCGTGTCTCCGCTCCTCCACATGCAGCTGCTGGGTGACCTTGGGCCAGTCACACTTCTTTGAAGTCTCTCAGCCCCACTCACCTCACAGAGTGTTTGTTGTGGAGGAGGAAGGGAAAGGAGAATGTTAGCCGCTTTGAGACTCCTTAAAGGGAGTGAAAGGTGGGATATCAAATCCAAACTCTTCTTCTTCTTCTTCTTCTAAATGTCAGGTAGTTGTTTATCTCTTTGACATCTGGTGGGAGGGCGTCCACAGGGCAGGTGCCACTACCGAGAAGGCCCTCTGCCTGGTTCCCTGTAGCTTTGCTTCTCGCAGTGAGGGAACCGCCAGAAGGCCCTCTGTGTGGACCTCAGCATCCAGGCAGAATGATGGGGGTGGAGATGCTCCTTCAGGTATACCGGGGGTCCCCTGCAACTCTACAAATTTGTAATTCTGGGATAGGTAGAGTCTCCTTTCAAATTAACAAAAGATATTGATGGTGTGAATCACAGTGGGGCCTATGCAGCTCTAGATTTGTAATATCCCCTCCCCAAGTAAAGGATGGCTCCCTTGCTATTTGGTGTCTGGCATTTGTGTGTATGAGAGAGTGAGATTTGGAGGCACCTGGCAGAGTTTTGCTGCTAAAAATAAGCAGGTCTCACTTTTCAAGCTGCCTGAAAGGGAGACCTTTTGGGAACCATTTATAAGCTGATCTGAGCTCCAGGATGGGGGAAAAGTAGAGCATATGTGAGATAATTAAATGATCGGCCATTTTTGGGGTGAGGGGCTGAGTCCATCCTAAACTGCACGGCGTTCTTCTTCTGCCAATGTATCTTTTCTGAGAGCAGGCTGATTCTCCAAGGTCAGGGAAAGTTCCATGCCGCAGATCAAGTAGCAAAATTCATCTCTCCAAAGCGACCAGCTAGCATTTTAATCACTGCAGTGCCGCACGTCCCCTGCTTCTCAGAGGCTGAACTGCCTTAAATATTGCTTCCACCAACCTCCAGCAAACACACTGGTCATATGGAAACCAATGTTCTAAAACAGTAGAAATAAAATATTGTTCATCTTTGCCGCTTTGATGGAAAATATATTTTAAAAATCTTGTGATTTTGTTTAATGACTTCAACCTCCAGATAAAATTTTTGCAGTTTCCAGACATCACAACCTATACAGCATCCCCCCCCCCCAAAAAACCACCCTACAATTTGAACTTCCTAAAAACAGAGTCCTTTAGGAATAGTATTTGCAATTCGGCTGAGTTTGAGTGACAGGTGACATTCAAAGACTAGTCTTGGATGAGGCTGGGACTAGTAATTGGGAATAACATTGGAGGAAACTTTGAAACAGCTCTCACCACCTGAAAGTTCTTTCTTGTAACTTGAATCCATTCATTTGGGTCCTGCAGAAAACAAGCTTGCTCCCTCTTCCATGGGACAGATATTTGGAAATGGCTATCCTATCACCTTCTCCAGGTTAAACAGACCCAGTTTCCTCAACCATTCCTCATAAGGCTTGGTTTCCAAACCCTTGATCTTCCTGGTCCCCCTCCACAGGTGAAAAAACCATCCACAGGCAGGACAGGTAAAAGAAAATACTTCTTCATGCAGTTCATATATCAACTATGGAACTCACTCCCATAGGAGACTTTTAAAAGTGTATCAGCTCAAGGTGGATCTGCCGATGCCTCTAGAATGTAAGAGCCTGGTGCTGAGAGCCAGTGTGGTGTAGTGGTTAAGAGCGGTAGTCTCATAATCTGGGGAACCGGGTTCGCATCTCCGCTCCTCCACATGCAGTTGCTGGGTGAACTTGGGCCAGTCACACTTCTCTGAAGTCTCTCAGCCCCACTCACCTCACAGAGTGTTTGTTGTGGGGGAGGAAGGGAAAGGAGAATGTTAGCTGCTTTGAGACTCCTTAAATGGAGTGAAAGGAGGGATATCAAATCCAAACTCTTCTTCTGGATCAGGCCAGTGGTCCATCTGGTCCAACCTGCTGTTCCCACAATGGCCAGCCAGAAGCAGTGATGACCACCAACTTGGATGGCTTTAGAAGAGGATTGGGTAAATTCACAGAGGAGAGAGGGCTATCAATGGTCACTAGCCATGGGAGCTATGCATGCCAGTGTACTGGCAGAAACAAAGATAACCAGTGTTGAAGCGATGATTCTTCAACATCAACTTCGTTGAACTGGTCATGTTGTGCAGATGCCTGATGATCGTCTTCCAAAGCAACTACTCTATTCCCAACTTAAAAATAGAAAGCTTAATGCCGGTGGTCAACAAAAGAGGTTTAAAGACTCTCAAGGCAAAAAAAGTAGTCTAAAGACCGACAATTGGGAAACACTGGCCTGCGAGCGCTCCAGTTGGAGAACAGCCTTCAACAAAAGTGTTGTGGGCTTTGAAGACACTCGAACTCAGGACGCAAGGGAGAAACATGCTAAGAGGAGGGCACGCTTGGCAAACCCTCACCATTCTCAACTCCAACCCGGAAACCAATGTCTCCACTGTGGAAGGACGTGTGGATCGAGAATTGGCCTCCACAGTCACTTACTAATAATAATAATAATAATAATAATAATAATAATAATAATTTATTATTTATACCCCGCTCATTTGGCTGGGTTTCCCCAGCCACTCTGGGTGGCTTCCAACTGAATATTAAAAACAATACAGCATCAGACATTTAAAAGTTCCCTAAAGAGGGCTGCCTTCAGTTGTCTTTTAAAAGTAAAATAGTTGTTTATTGCCTTGACATCTGCTGAGAGGGCGTTCCATAGGGCAGGTGCCACTACCGAGAAGGCCCTCTGCCTGGTTCCCTGTAACCTCACTTCTCACAGCGAGGGAACTGCCAGAAGGCCCTCGGCACTGGACCTCAGTGTCCGGGCAGAACAATGGGGGTGGAGATGCTCCTTCAGGTATACTGGGCCGAGGCCGTTGACGGCTTTAAAGGTCAGCACCAATACTTTGAATTGTGCTCAGTAATGTACTGGGAACCAGTGTAGGTCTTTCAAGGCTGGTGTCATGTGGTCTCAGCGGCCGCGCCCAGTCACCAGTCTAGCTGCCGCATTCTGGATTAGTTGTAGTTTCCAAGTCACCTTCAAAGGTAGCCCCACGTAGAGCGCATTGCAGTAGTCCAAGCGGGAGATAACTAGAGCATGCACCACTCTGGCGAGACAGTCCGCAGGCAGATAGGGTCTCAGCCTGCATACCAGATGGAGCTGGTAAACAGCTGCCCTGGACACAGAATTGACCTGCGCCTCCATGAACAGCTGTGAGTCCAAAATGACACCCAGGCTGTGCAGTCACTTACATTGTTAAAACCATGTCCATGGAACACTATCTTCCTCAGCTACGAGTGATAGCCAAAGAAGAAGAAGAAAGAAGAAGCTCTGCGTCCACTGTTGGAAACAGCAATGCTTCTAAGTACCAGTTGCTGGAAACCACAGGAGGGGCCACAGCTCAGTGGTAGAGCCCCTGGCTGGCAAGCAGAAGGTCCACAGGTTCAATCCTGCCATCTCCAGGTAAGGTTGGGAAGAGATTCCTGCCTTAAATCCCAGACAGCCACTGTCACTCAGTGTAGGCAATAGTGAGCTAGATGGGACTCAGTGTAAGGTCGCTTCCTGTGTTCCGGAGTCTTGTGTTCGAATCCTGATGCAGGTTTTCCGCTGGGGCACCTGGTTGGCTGGTTACTGTGAAAACAGGATGCTGGGATAGATGGACCGTTGGCCTGATCCAGCAACTTCTCCTTATATTTCTATGCTTGACACTCCATAAGAGGAAAACAGCAAATCCCACCCCTGGGTTTTTTGAGCCGCTGGTAGAATTGGAGGAACAAAGGTCTTCGGCCGAAATACGAGGGGATAGATAAAGGATAAGGAGAGGCAAAGAGCTCTGAATGTGACAAGACTGGAGCCTCAGGTGGATCCAACAGACTGGATCCAGCAGAGGGAACCAGAGAAGGCTTTGATGTTTGCAGAGTTAGCAAAACGGTGGAATTCTAAATGCATGCAATCTTTTTCCCTCCCCGGTTTCTACACTCGGCAGGAGCAAAACTCCCTGTGCCTGACATGGACTTTCCTTGCTTGTTATTTTCCGTTCGGTGCCTCGTTATTTTATTTTATTTAACCACTGGCGTATCAGCGGCTGCGTCCTTCTATGTACATGGAAGAGCAGTGCCCCCTAGTGGCGAAAGGAGGGAATTTCCCACCAATACTCCTTTCTTAGGATGCATTTTCGTCCTTCAAATCAGCAAAAAAAAAGGGAATTAAGACGCGCTGGAGATTAGCTAACCTTGACGTAGCCCCCAGGAACAGTCTAGAAAGGAAAGCTAATCCCCCACCCCACCCCCACCCTCCCTAGGCCCAGGGAGAAAAGGACCGAGCTTAGCTTAGGTGGGAACCAGTCCAGCAAAGTTGTCCTTCAAGCGGCCTCTTTCCTCCTGGCTCCCCCGTTTCAGTGAATAAGATCAGCTTCTGGAAATGCTACTGGTATCTGACAAGGGAAATGGTTTTGGGGGTGGGATTTTTTGGGGTTTTTTTGCTGCTGAGTGAAACTGAAACTAATTGGGGAGGAAGGAAAATCAAAATCAAAATAAGAATGCACTGGTGTTGAAAGGAACAAAGCATCTAGGTATTTTGAAAACCTGGATTTGCTCACCCAGAGAGCAGACAAGCTTCAGAAAAGGAAGCAGAGACATCACCTTACCAACAAAGGTCCATATAGTTAAAGCTATGGTTTTCCCAGTAGTGATGTATGGAAGTGAGAGCTGGACCATCAAGAAGGCTGATTGCACGAAGAATTGATGCTTTTGAATTCTGGTGCTGGAGGAGACTCTTGAGAGTCCCATGGACTGCAAGAAGATCAAACCTCTCCATTCTTAAGGAAATCAGCCCTGAGTGCTCACTGGATGGATAGATCCTGAAGCTGAGGCTCCAATACTTTGGCCACCTCATTGGAAGAGAAGACTCCCTGGAAAAGACCCTGATGTTGGGAAAGATGGAGGGCACAAGGAGAAGGGGATGACAGAGGACGAGATGGTTGGACAGTGTTCTCGAAACTACCAGCATAAGTTTGACAAAACTGCGGAAGGCAGTGGAAGACAGGAGGGCCTGGCGTGCTCTGGTCCAGGGGGTCACGAAGAGTCGGACAGGACTAAACGATTAAACAACAACAATAATTTATTATTTATACCCCACCCATCTGGCTGGGCTTCCCCAGCCACACTGGGCGGCTTCCAACAAAATATTAAAATACAGCACTGCATCAAACATTAAAAGCTTCCCTAAAAGCTTATCACCCTAATTTGCAGGCAAGAAACGGGGAGGGGGTGCCATGCCACTGGAGTATCTATTTCACCTGTCGAAAGTGGAGCGCAGTCTTTGCCAACCTTCTGTACTCCAGCTGCACTGGAGTACAACTCCCATCAGATACAGGCTGCGGCTAATGGGAGTTGTAGTTTAAAACTGATGGAGGGCATAAAGTTGGCAAAGGCTGGTGTAGCAGGTGCTGTCATGGACTGGCTGGATATAGTGGAGTGGTGGGAGGCACCAGCCAGGGAGACCCCCCCCCCAAGGGAAACACCAGAGGAGGAAGGCTCAGGGCCAGGGCATTGGTGATGGGACACAGAGGAGAGAAGAAGAGAAGAAGAAGAGTTTGGATTTGATATCCCGCTTTATCACTACCTGAAGGAGTCTCGAAGCGGCTGACATTCTCCTTTCCCTTCCTCCCCCACAATAAACACTCTGTGAGGTGAGTGGGGCGGAGAGACTTCAGAGAAGTGTGACTGGCCCAAGGTCACCCAGTGTGCTGGCCCCGGGGGTAAGGTACCGTGAATGTAGCAGAGTCCACACGAAGCGGGGCGAGGTCCGATGCAGAGAGACGGGCGGGAAACAGGAACGCTGGAACAGAAGGCTGAGCAGGTAACAGGAACACCGGATGGTCGGGAACAGGAGGCCGAGCAAGGATCAGGATCACAGGAAGGTCCGAAGCCAACAATGACGTTGCTCCCGCAACCTGGGGCCGGGATGAGTGGGCTTTTATCCTCTTCTAAGGTCAGGGGCGGTCCCGACCCCCAGGAGCCCCGCCTACCTTGGCCTTAAGGCGAGCACTCCTCCTGGGGGCAACCAGTTCCCTTCGCCTCTCTGCCCTAAGCCTCTGCAGATCAGGAGAGGCCGAAGGGTTACTGGGCCCTGGAGGAGGCTCACCTGTGGCCACTGAGTCATCAGGCTCCTCTGGGGCCAGGAGGACTTCACCTGGGGCCAGCTCCTGCTGCACTGCCACAGGTGCAGGCTCTTCAGCATCTAGGCCTTGCCCCAGTTCAGCCGGCCCTGGGGGCGGGGACTCCTGTGCAGGCTGGGATTCCTCTGTTTCATCCTCCGAATCGGAATCCCAGGCCATCACACCATCCCCCGTCCCAGGCCCCCCCCTCAACCGAGGGTCCGGACCCGGCTTGCCGGGGTACGTCGCATGGAACTCTCGGAGGCAGGCAGGTGCGTGGACGTTGGCCGCTGGTTCCCAGGAACGGTCCTCCGGTCCGTACCCCTTCCAGTCAATGAGATACTGTAGCTTTCCCCTGCGGTATCGGGAGTCCAGGATGCGTTCCACCTCGTACTCAGGCTCTCCCCGAACCAACACTGGCTGCGGTTGGGGACGGTTCGGGTGGAACTCGTCGGGTGGGGCCACAGGACTCAAAAGGGACCTGTGGAAGACCGGGTGAACCTTCAGGGTTGCGGGTAACCGGAGACGGAATGCCACAGGAGAGACTTGGTCCACGATAGGGAACGGGCCAGTGAAGCGGGCGTCCAACTTCCGCGAAGGTCGAGAGGGGTGGAGATGGCGAGTAGAGAGCCAAACCAGGTCACCGACGCGAAGTTCCGGCCCCACCTGGCGGTGGCGGTCGGCCTGGGCTTTGTACGCTTCCTTGGCCTGGTGCAGTTGCTCCACCAAAAGCTGTTGCTGGGACTGGAGCTCTTGAAGCCACTCCGTCACTGCCGGGACCGCGGATGCTGGCAGCACCTCTGGAAACAGCCGTGGATGATAACCATAGCTGGCCTGGAACGGGGTCTGCTGGGTGGACGCATTCACCGCGTTGTTATAGGCGAACTCCGCCAATGCCAGGTGGTCGACCCAGTCATCCTGCTGGTAGCTGCAGTAACACCGGAGGTACTGCTCTAGCACCGCGTTCGCCCGTTCCGTCTGGCCATCGGTCTGTGGGTGGTAGGCTGACGAGAGGCAGACCTCTGTCCCGAGGGTCTGGTGTAATGTTCGCCAGAACCGGGATGTGAACTGAACGCCCCGGTCGGACACCACGCGCTCAGGTAGTCCATGCAGGCGGAAGACATGCTGAAGGTACAGCTGCGCAGTTTCCTTGGCTGTGGGTACAGATGGACAGGGAGCGCAGTGTACCATCTTGGTGAAATGGTCGGAGAAAACCAGAAGGCAGGTACAGCCATGAGACGAGGGTAATTCCACTATAAAGTCCAACGAAACCGTGTGCCAAGGGCGCGGTGGAACTGGCAATGGCTGAAGTAGGCCGGGGGGTCGCCCGGTAGGACCCTTGGCGCGACGGCAGACATCACAACCAGCAACATAGCGAGCCACGTCAGCCTTCAGGCGGGGCCACCAAAACTCCCGACTGACCAAATGGGTGGTCCGATACCGTCCAAAGTGCCCTGCTGCTGGGGCATCATGGGCCATCCGGAGAACCTCCAGCCGTAGTGGCCCTGGCGGGACGTACAGACGACCGTGGTGCAGCAGCAGGCCCTGATGCAGGACCAGCCCCGGATATTGTGGACTGGACCCTTCAGCCAGCTCCCGGAGACGATCCTGGGCCCAAGCGTCGACCCGCTGCTGTTCCCGCACCCGAACCTGCAGTGGCTGCGCCTCCTGGGTGGCCAGGAATGCAGCCGGAGGTAGAATCGTGGTGGGTTCTGCTTGCTGTACCGTGTCTGCGTTGTCTTCAGGTTTCCGGGACAGAGCATCCGCCTTCTGATTCTGAGAGCTAGGGATGTAGCGGATCCGAAACTGGAACCGGGAAAAGAACAACGCCCACCGGATCTGTCTTTGGTTCAGCTTGCGGGTGGTCTGGAGGTACTCCAGGTTCCGGTGGTCGGTTCTCACCTCCACCGGATGTCGTGCCCCCTCAAGATGGTGGCGCCAGACCTCAAAGGCTACCTTGATAGCCAGTAGTTCCCGCTCCCACACAGTATAGTTACGCTCCGCTGGGAGGAGCTGGCGGGAATAGAAGGCGCAGGGTAAAAGTGGCGCTTCCGGTCCGTGCTGCTGAGACAAGACGGCACCGAGAGTCGTACTGGAGGCGTCAGTCTCTACCACAAAGGGTCGAGAAGGATCCGGATGCTGCAAGATTGGCGCTCTCTGGAAACAGGCCTTCAACCCTTGAAACGCCTCCTCCGCCTCCTTGTCCCAGGAAAACGGCGTCTTGGGGCGCAGTAGTCGGGTCAACGGGGTGGTGCGGTGAGCATAGTCCGCAATGAAGGTTCGGTAATAGTTGGCGAACCCCAGGAAACGCTGTAGGTCCTTGCGGTTCCGAGGTGCCGCCCATTCTCGAACCGCTGCCACCTTCCCAGGATCCATCTGCACCCCACCTGGTGAGAGTCGGTGACCCAGGAAGTCCACTGACCGCTGATGAAACTCGCACTTGCTGAGCTTTGCATACAGACGATGCTCGCGCAAGCGCTGCAGCACGGTCCGGACATGGCCTTCGTGGCACGCCGGGTCACGGGAGTAAACCAGAATGTCGTCCAAGTACACCACCACATACTTGTCTAGCAAGTCCTGGAACACGTGGTTGATGTACCGTTGGAACACAGCAGGCGCGTTGCACAAACCAAAGGGCATAACCAGGTATTCGAACTGTCCGTACCGGGTCCCAAATGCGGTCTTCCACTCATCCCCGGCGCGGATCCGAATCAAATTGTAGGCACCCCGGAGGTCTAGCTTGGTGAACACCTGCGCCCCTTGCACCCGCTCCAGTAACTCCGAAATAAGGGGCAAAGGGTACCGGTCCGGGATGGTGATTTTGTTCAGGGCCCGGTAATCATGGCAAAGGCGGAGCTCCCCACTTTTCTTTTTAACAAAGAGCACTGGCGCAGCAGTGGGCGAGGTAGAAGGCCTAATGAACCCACGCTCCAGGTTCTTGCGCAAGAAGTCCTGTAAAGCCTCGCGCTCTGGCTCGGTTAACGAGTATAAGCGACTCACCGGTAGAGGCGCTCCGGGCTGGAGGTCTATGCCACAGTCAAAGGACCGATGCGGCGGTAGCTGGTCTGCCCCCCGTTCCTCAAACACGTCGTGATAGTCCCGGTATTCAGCGGGGAGCGTTGCAGCAACCTCCTCAGTGGGCACAGCTGCTAGCATCTCAGTCTCAGCCGGAGAACTGGGGTCTGGGAAGTGTACAGTCCGTTTGACCCAGTCAATCCGCACATTGTGAGCCTCCAGCCAGTCCATCCCAAGCACCAGGGGGAACCGGGGCATGGAGGCAATATCCAGAGTTCGCATCTCACGGTGCTGCTGGAGGCACAGGACCAGGGGCTGGGTCTCCTGAGTGACGGCACCCGAACGCAGGGGCCGTCCGTCGATTGCCTCCACCTGCACCGGTTCTGGCTTGTTCCGCAGTGGCACCCGATGCTGGGCAGCAAAAGCAGCGTCCATATAAGAGCGGGTTGCGCCCGAATCCACCAGCGCATGGGTAAGAATCCATGGCCCTCCTGGAGGGTATAGATGTACCGGAACCATAAGGTGTTGTAATTCAATTGGTGCGGCCCCATTCTGTGCTGTTTGGGACCCCCGGTAGCCAGGGCCATCAGCTACTGGGGTTTGGTGGTTTCCCTGCGGCTGGTGTTTCTCAGGACAGGACCTTGCATAGTGTCCGCTTCCGCCACAATAGAGACAAAGATTCCCCTCCCGACGCCGCGACTTCTCTGCGGGGGAGAGGCGTGGCCGCACTGCCCCAAGCTGCATAGGTTCCTCCAATGACTTAGCTGGGCCCGTGGGGCTGCTGGTCGACACTGGGGCCAAGAACTGGAGGTGCCGGCGGTCCCGAGCCTGACGCCGGTCCTCTAGCCGATCGTCAATCTGTAGACTCCATTGGATAAGGGTGTCTAGCGTGGTGGGGCGTTCCATCGTGGCCAGCTGGTCCAGTATCTCATCTGAAAGCCCCTCGAGATACTGGTCCCGGAGAGCCGAGTCGTTCCAGGTCAAGTCCTGTGCCAGCAGCCGGAATTCTGTGGTGTATGCGGCCACCGTGCACTTGTCCTGTCTCAACCGCCGAATCGCCCGGTTGGCTTGACTCCCTTTCTGGGGGTTGCCGAACGCGGCCTCCAAACGATTGCAAAACCCCGTATAGTCTGCCAGCAAGGGGGAGTCTTGCCTGAGTAGCGGCAACGCCCACTTGGCCGCCTGGTCCTTTAACAAACTAATCAAAAAGTGCACCTTGGTGCGGTCGTCAGGAAAGTTCCGAGCTCGCCCCTGAATATATAGCTTGGCCTGGGCCAGGAACATAGGAAAGCTGGCCGGGGCTCCATCAAATTTCTCAGGCAAAGCCACTGGGTACTTGCCAGGAGTCGGGGCGTCGGCCCCAGGAGCCGGTAGGGCTTCTAAGCGTCGCTGAAGTGCCACGACCGCGTCACTGAGCTGCTGCACGGTGTGAGTTAAGGCCTGGTTCTCCTGGGCCAAAGTCACCAGTGCAGCCGCCTGGTCCTCCATGGCCTCTGGCTCTTCCCGAACGCACCCCTACGAAGGGGGAGTGCGGGTGTGGCGGGAGCAAACTGTGCTGGCCCCGGGGGTAAGGTACCGTGAATGTAGCAGAGTCCACACGAAGCGGGGCGAGGTCCGATGCAGAGAGACGGGCGGGGAACAGGAACGCTGGAACAGAAGGCTGAGCAGGTAACAGGGACACCGGATGGTCGGGAACAGGAGGCCGAGCAAGGATCAGGATCACAGGAAGGTCCGAAGCCAACAATGACGTTGCTCCCGCAACCTGGGGCCGGGATGAGTGGGCTTTTATCCTCTTCTAAGGTCAGGGGCGGTCCCGACCCCCAGGAGCCCCGCCTACCTTGGCCTTAAGGCGAGCACTCCTCCTGGGGGCAACTAGTTCCCTTCGCCTCTCTGCCCTAAGCCTCTGCAGATCAGGAGAGGCCGAAGGGTTACTGGGCCCTGGAGGAGGCTCACCTGTGGCCACTGAGTCATCAGGCTCCTCTGGGGCTAGGAGGACTTCACCTGGGGCCAGCTCCTGCTGCACTGCCACAGGTGCAAGCTCTTCAGCCTCTAGGCCTTGCCCCAGTTCAGCCGGCCCTGGGGGCGGGGACTCCTGTGCAGGCTGGGATTCCTCTGTTTCATCCTCCGAATCGGAATCCCAGGCCATCACACCCAGCAGCTGCATGTGGAGGAGCAGGGAAGCGAACCCGGCTCACCAGATTACGAGTCCACCGCTCTTAACCACTTCACCACACTGGTGTAGGTTAGAGGGAGAGATATGGGAGGAGGTACGCAGGTGGACCTGTGGTCTAAATCACAGAGCCTAGGACTTGCCGATCAGAAGGTTGGCACTTTGAGTCCCCGTAACAGGGTGAGTTCCCATTGCTCAGTCCCTGCTCCTGCCAACCTAGCAGTTTGAAAGCACGCCAAAAGTGCAAGTAGATAAATAGGTACCGCTGTGGCTGGAAGGTAAACGGCATTTCTGTGCGCTGCTCTGGTTCGCCAGAAGCGGCTTAGTCATGCTGGCCACATGACCCGGAAGCTGTCTGCAGACAAACGCCGGCTCCCTCGGCCTTTAGAGTCAGAAGAGCACCGCAACCCCAGAGTCGTCTGCGGGTGGACCTAATGGTCAGGGGTACCTTTACCTTTACCAGATGCCGAAGCGGCAATGGAGTTTAGTGAGCAGGAGGAGCCTGTGACAAGGAGCAGTTCGGACTCCAAGGTGGAAGCAGAGGGAGGTCAAGAGATGGTGGAAGAATCCAGGGAGTCTTCCTCTCCTGCTGTGGCAAGCTCCCCTCTCCCCTGGTCTCCAAGAATGCTCAGGAAAATGAAGAGGGCAGAACAGAGGCCAGAGGTGCACAGTGGCAGTTTGAGGCTGTTGGGAAACATTCCAGAGAGGAGAAGCCTTAGAGAGGTGGGGAAGGTGGGGACCTTCAGTCCTGGGTAGAAGGGACACGGGTGGCGCTTTGGTCTAAACCACTGAGCCTCTTGGGCTTGCCGATCAGAAGGTTGGCGGTTTGAATCCCCGTGACAGAGTGAGCTCCCGTTGCTCCAACCCAGCTCCTGCCAAATTAGCAGTTCGAAAGCACACCAGTGCAAGTAGATAAATAGGTACCACTGTGGCAGGAAGGTAAATGGCATTTCCGTGAGCTCTGGCTTCCATCACAGTGTCCCGTTGTGCCAGAAGCACTTTAGTCCTGCTCGCTACATGACCCGGAAAGCTGTCTGTGGACAAACGCTGGCTCCCTTGGCCTGAAAGCGAGATGAGCGCCGCAACCCCCAATAATAATAATAATAATATAATAATAATAATATTTGTACCCCGCCCATCTGGCTGGGTTTCCCCAGCCACTCTGGGCAGCTTCCAACAAAGATGAAAGATACACTAAAATGTCACATATTAAAAACTTCCCTGAACAGGGCTGCCTTAAGATGTCTTCTGAATGTCAAGTAGATGTTTATCGCTTTGACATCTGATGGGAGGGTGTTCCACAGGGTGGGCGCCACTACCGAGAAGGCCCTCTGCCTGGTTCCCTGTAACTTGGCCTCTCGCAGTGAGGGAACCGCCAGAAGGCCCTCGGAGCTGGACCTCAGGGTCCGGGCAGAACGATGGGGAAGGAGACGTTCCTTCAGATATACTGGACCGAGGCCGTTTAGGGCTTTAAAGGTCAGCACCAACACTTTGAATTGTGCTCGGAAACGTACTGGGAGCCAATGTAGGTCTTTCAAGACCGGTGTTATATGGTCTTGGCAGCCGCTCCCAGTCACTAGTCTAGCTGCCGCATTCTGGATTAGTTGTAGTTTTCGGGTCACCTTCAAAGGTAGCCCCACGTAGAGCGCATTGCAGTAATCCAAGCGGGAGATAACCAGAGCATTTACCACTCTGGCGAGACAGTCTGCAGGCAGATAGGGTCTCAGCCTATGTACCAGATGGAGCTGGTAAACAGCTGCCCTGGACACAGATTTGACCTGTGCCTCCATGGACAGCTGTGAGTCCAAAATGACTCCCAGGCTACGCACCTGGTCCTTCAGGGGCACAGTTACCCCATTTAGGACCAGGGAATCCTCCACACCTGCCCGCCTCCTGTCCACCAAAAACAGTACTTCTCTCTTGTCAGGATTCAACCTCAATCTGTTAGCTGCTATCCATCCTCCAACCGCTTCCAGACACTCACACAGGACCTTCACCGCCTTCACTGGTTCTGATTTAAAAGAGAGGTAGAGCTGGGTATCATCCGCATACTGATGAACACCCAGCCCAAACCCCTAGTCACCTTTGACTGGACTTAACCGTCCAGGGGTCCTTTACCTTTACCTTTTTTACCTCAGTCTTGGAAACTGCTCCATAGGGACAAGACTTATTAGGAAGGATTGCTGAGATCACTGGCAACTTCGCTGGCAACAGAGATCGGCTTCCTTCTGACACAAGATCTACCCACCTTGGAAGAATGGCAGATGCAGCTAATAGACTATATTGAGATGGCAGAAATGACTGGCAGAATCCGAGACCAGGGAGAAGAGTCGGTGGAAGAAGACTGGAGGAAATTTAAAATTTATTTGCAGAAACACTGTAAAATTTATAAATGCTGATGACATTGAAATGAATTGAAGGGGCTCTAGCAACAAGGCAAAAAGTATGAGGGAATTAATAATAGATAAACTAATAGAATATGAATTTGCTGAACTAAATTTAAAAAGGGATACAAAAATGGGAAATGTGAGGAAGTCAGGAAAATAAGTTATAAGAAAGAGGGAACTTTTGTTTTTCTTTTATATGTGCTTTTTCTTTTTTCTTTTTTGTGTTTAATGTTTGTATTTTTTTGTATTTTTGTATTCTTGTATTTTGTATTTGTTTTGTATTTGTTTGTTTTTTTGTTTTTTCTAAACTTTTCTATCGATAAAATCTAATAAAATATTATTAAAAAAGAGAGAGAGATCTGCTTCCTTCATTGCTAACCTGGCTCCAGCCCTGACACCTTCCGAATTCCTTTTCCAGCCGACTCTGGCAAGGCATGAGCTTTTCTGCAGAATTTTTGTTTTTTTAATCTCTTGCACAGCTCTGTACATGAATCCTCATGTAGCCAGAATGGGACCAGAGGGAGGTATCAGCGACTTCAGGGGGGGACGCCAAGGTTTGTAGAACTGGGTGTTTGGAGGAATGATGATGGAAACCCAAAACAACCCAACAAGGACTGAACTGAGCATGCTTCGTGGTAAATGGCATGTTGACTGATATTTCAAAGGTGGGAAAATGGGGAAATGAAGACTGGTCATCCTGACAGAGACATCACCTTGCCAACAAAGGTCCGTATAGTTCAAGCTATGGTTTTCCCAGTAGTGATGTACGGAAGTGAGAGCTGGACCATAAAGAAGGCTGATCGCCGAAGAATTGATGCTTTTGAATTATGGTGCTGGAGGAGACTCTTGAGAGTCCCATGGACTGCAGGAAGATCAAACTGATCCATTCTGAAGGAAATCAGACCTGAGTGCTCACTGGAAGGACAGATCCTGAAGCTGAGGCTCCAAGACTTTGGCCACCTCATGAGAAGAGAAGACTCCCTGGAAAAGACCCTGATGTTGGGAAAGATGGAGGGCACAAGGAGAAGGGGACGACAGAGGACGAGATGGTGGGACAGTGTTCTCAAAGCTACAAACATGAATTTGACTAAACTGCGGGAGGCAGTGGAAGACAGGAGTGCCTGGCGTGCTCTGGTCCAGGGGATCACGAAGAGTCGGACACGACTAAATGGCTAAACAACAACAACATCCTGGCAAAGAACAAGGCTGGCAAGCTAGAACCCCAAGCACTCCATGCTGAAGATTTCACCTGTGATACTACTATTACTACTTATAATAATACTATTTGTACTGGTTGCCATAGTAATGGAGTGAAGTTCAACTTTTGGAGACAGTTTTAGCACTTAATTCACCGTTTGCTGTAGCATCAAAGGAGAAGCTGAATTCAGACACGAACGACTTTCTACTGTCAGCAACAACAGCAAATTTCCGGGGCCCTGAACTTACCCGATTCCTCTTGTCGTACTTAAAAGGGGTGGGAGCCTCTTGAAGTTAATGTTCCCACTTGAAGAGCCATTAGCATCCGAGACACATTTAGATCAATTATATTATTTCCAATCAAGGCTATTTCTTTCACCCATTTGAACTACATTTCCCCAACGCGCCTTTGCTTCAATTATAAGCAGCTGTGATTCATTGGGACCGGAAGACAGGCTGGCTTTCAGACAGTCGCAAAATCACAGACATCATAAAACTGCGTCAGAGTTCGAATACACTCCCCTCCCCCCAAAAAAGGTCCTGTATCCATTTTTTTAAATAAATAATTATTATTGAAAATTTAAACAAAACATATTATCCAAAACATCTCATCCTTAATTTTCCCCCCTGTTTTCCTCCCCTCCCTCCACCCTCCCACACAGAACCCACCCCGCCGCCACCCCACCCCCGACTTCCCTCAGTTCCAGTCTTTAGTTTCTTTGTGAATGCTGTTTTCTGCATGTTACGAAGTTGTATAAATCCTTAAATTGGACTTCCGGGTTGGCGCCATCACCCAATGGCGGACTCCCTCCGAGATCCGGAGGGAGCCTGCTCGGCAGGGGTTGGGTCCTACCGCGCCGGCGATGCGGGGACCCTCAAAAACCACGGGCACGGAGCCCGTGGACATGGTTGACTCGGCGGGCACCGTTAGCGCCCCCTCGACCCGCGAAGGAGCCTTTTTAAAGGCTACGGAGCGGGGGATGGGGGTGGCGTGGTGCTATGAGTCCTCTGCTTTCCCTGCTGAGCGAAGCCGCATGCCATTCGACGGAGAGCGCTGACTTCTTCTATTGAAAATTTGGACTATAAACAACAACCCGTGAGTAATTTGGAAATCGGACTTAAAAGGAGGGGGGGGGATTTTTCCGGATTCGGTACGAGCGGGGGAGATCCAAAAAGGAAGTCAGTCTCCCCCCTATTGTAGACATTTTAAAACAAGGATTTGGCAACTAAAGTCGAGAAAGGAGCTTGCTTCTGTTTATTGATAAAAATTATTAATTCCATGATGGGAAAATATAAGAACTGTGCTGGAGGAGAAGAGTGGATGGTGAGAATGAAAGTGCAACCCCCCCGGGAACCGGGGCGATCCGCGAGAGAGCCTGGTAAAGAGAGACAGAGACTTTGACAGCTGTCAAAGTAGCTGTCAAAGTTGGAGAATATAAAGAGGACTTTGCTATGAGGACTTTGCTGGTTAGTTTTGTTACAATTTGGATATAAATTGTCGAAAATAAGGAATAACAATTTGACTTTTGGATTTGAGGAAACAAAGTTACTATAATCCCCCTAGAGGGGTTTTGGGACATTTCAAGAACGGTCGCAAGTGGAAAAATACTCTTGGAATCGCACATGACTTGTTATCTTCTGGGAAAGCTGCAAAAACGAAACAGTATTTTGTCTACAGAGGTGTCTATATTAAAGGAGACAATAGAATTATCTATTGAAGAATGGAAGGGACTGGACGCAAGTTTTTGTTCCTGAACTAACAACAACGCCTGTAGAGGTATCAAATTTTTGAATTAGAATGTTTTGGCAGCGGAACAGGAAAAGAAACCTGAGAAAGTTAGAAAAAAGAACAAAGGACTGATGACGACTTGGAAAGAACAAGGGAGGAGTTATATTATTGTGAAAGACCAAGGAAACTAAAGGCCTGTCAGGGGCCTCTTTAAGACTGGGCGTCTGAAGTTAAACATTATTTAAAAAAAACAAAAAAAAACCCGGCAAGGTGGAACTGGAAAAAAAACCGGCTATGGACGTGAGATCTCCAGGCTGACAGTAGATAGACTGATGGACATGGGGAATCGAAACCGGGGAAGGGTGGGGGGGAGATCTGGAATCCAAAGGGTGTACAACTATTTTTTGAATCTTTTTATATCTTTTACCTTGATTGGACGTGTTTATCAAAAAAGGGAATTCGTGGAAGGAAATTGGGGTGGACCTTGGGGGAAAAAAATTCTTTTAATGATGAGGGATGGTGGAATGTAAAGGGAAAGTGGTTATATAACTAAATTGAATAGTGGGTTAAACAAAATAAGTTTTAAATTGGGAGTAAGAACTTGTGGAACCAAATTAATGAAAGGGGAATACAATTGGGAGGGGGAGGGGGGAGTCCTGGAAAGATGTTAATGAAAGGTTTTTTCTTTTTTGAGTTTTGGAAACTTCAATAAATATGATTTTTTTTAAAAAAAAAATCCTTAAATTATTTGGCTAATTATTGTCAATAAAAAGTTTGTGAATGTTTATTCAAAACCTGCCAAGGAGTCCAATTCACTTTGTTGCGTCTTCAAATATTTTGTAAAGGTTTTCTAAAGGGTTCCCATTCATTTTTAAAGTCACATTTATGCTTGTCTCGTAGCCTATGTGCATAGTCCATCAGGTTTTCTTGCCATGATTCTTTAGTTGGAATTTCTTCAGTCTTCCATCCTTGTGCTATTAAGAGGCAGTGTGGTGTAGTGGTTGAGAGCGGTAGTCGATTCCCCGCTCCTCCACATGCAGCTGCTGGGTGACCAGAAGCTGCACACTGGCTCCCTCGGCCAATAAAGCGAGATGAGCGCCGCAACCCCAGAGTCGTCCACGACTGGACCTAATGGTCAGGAGTCCCTTTATCTTTACCTTGAGCTACAGGGTGGGCTATTTCGAAAGTCTATATAAGGGCTTGCATACCATTGTTCTGGGTTTCTCCTCCCTCCTCTTGTGTGTGGTGAGTGGGGACCCTGTTGCAACAGTTTAATAAAGATCAGGCTTACTAGCCGTTTTGCGTCTCAATATTCTCTGGTTGGCCTCTGTTATTTTCTCCTACCGACAGAAAACCTACATAAGGGCTCTATACCCAGGTGTTTAAGAAAGCCCAACAGAGGCTCCATCTCCTCAGAGTATTGCGGAAGAACAATGTCAATCAACATTTGATGATCTCCTTCTACCAGTCCACAATAGAAAGTGTTCTTTCACACTGCATCATGGTGTGGTACGCTGGTTTGGCATCAACTGATAGGAAATGCTGATAGAGGGTGGTGAATACAGCACAAGATATTATGGGCTGTCCTGTGAATCTACTGGATGACATTGTGGAAGAACGTTGCCTCGGGAGAGTGAGGAAAATTCTCAGGGATGATTCACACCCTGGCCAGCACTTTCTTGATCTCCTGCCCTCGGGCAGAAGATATAGAAGCCTGATTAGTCGCACCAACAGGGTAAAGAACAGCTTCTATCCGTGGGCTGTTAGGCTGCTGAATGAAAAGATAACAACAGGGCAACTGACTTTTGGGTTTGGTGGGTGTGCGCCCGTAAACGAGGGGAATTAAGACTAAGAGAGCTGAGTGGGGGGGGGGTGCTTGTGTAATCTCACTGTATACAAGTTGTACAAGGGACAATAAAGGATTTCAATTTCAATATACAGGCTTTTGGGTACTCATAAGGGATAAATGAGTTTTTTCTTCTAACTGGGGTCAAAATGCTAGCGATGTGTGAATGAGACAGAATGAGGGAGGGTGCTGGGTAGATCCAGTTTGCCAGACAGTGTGGTGTAGTGGTTAGAGTGTTGGACTAGGACCGAGGACACCAGGGTTTGAAACCCCATTTGGCCATAAAACTCACTTGGTGACCTTGGGCTGGTCATTGCCTCTCAGCCAAACCTACCTCGAAGGTTGTTGAAGGGATTAAATAAGAAAGGGGAGAACTGTGAGCACCATGAAGCAAAAAGGTGGGATATGAAATGCAATAATAAAGAATAATAATGAGAACCAGTGTGGTGTAGTGGTTAGGAGTGGTAGTCTCGTAATCTGGTGAACCGGGTTTGCATCTCCGCTCCTCCACATGCAGCTGCTGGGTGACCTTGGGCCAGTCACACTTCTCTGAAGTCTCTCAGCCCCACTCACCTCACAGAGTGTTTGTTGTGGGGGAGGAAGGGAAAGGAGAATGTTAGCCGCTTTGAGACTCCTTAGGGTAGTGATAAAGCGGGATATCAAATCCAATAAGCCTTCAGTTCTGCTACAAACTGAAATTGATTCATTTTTAAAACCCAATTCATTTTTTAAAAAACTCACCCTAGTTGCACCCCTTTCCTTGCCTGGAAAACCCGCTTGCTGAACTTCTCCTATGGATGGGCAGGTTTGGAAAATATGACAATAGCGAAATCCTCTCTGGTTTTAAATTAACAGACCTGCCTCCTCTTCCTTGCTACATGATCATTCCTCCTGAGGAGGAAACAAAAGATCTTGTTTGAGCACTTCATATTAATTTAGCTTTCCTTGAAAGCACAAGGCAATAATATATTTTTTTATCTAAAAAAAGAAAAAAAAGGTTAACAGATTTAAAGCTGTTGTTCCATTAAATGCCTGTCATTTGTATCTCATACCCAAGCAATCATCGGTAAGTCATTCCAACGGCTTTATGAAAACACACAACACCTATTTTCTATGAGTTATTTTAAGTGACACTTGGTAAATGCACGGTGATCAATCAGCCCCTTGTAAAATATTGGCTTCCAAGCTTGAGCTGTTTATGAATGGGAGGAAATGGTGTCTTGAGAGGGAACAACACTTTCTAGCAAGCATGATTCATGGTGGACACTGAGACGAGGCCAGTATGTAAGTTTCTCACCATGGTGGGGTCCCATAAACCCTCTTAGAGCACCCATGGTCACCCAGACATTGCTTTCCAACCCTCTTTTAAAGCCATCCAACTTGGCTTCCCTGACTTCCTCCTGAGGCAGGGAGTTCCATAGTTTAACAATGTACGGCGTGAAGAATTACCGTACTATTCCGTGTATAAGACTAGGATTTTTTACTTTTAAAAAATGTTTAAAAAGGGGGGCGGTCTTATACACGGGGGCAATCTCCCCCCATTTTCTTAGAGTCCCCCCAAATAGGGAGCATCTTATACACGGGTGCATGTTATACACAGGAAAATATGGTACTTTGTTTTCTCTGTCCTGAATCTTCCAGAATTAAGCTGCATGGGATGTCCACAAATTCTAGTATTGTGAAAAAGGGACTGAGGGGTCAGAGCCGGCGCTCTTGACTTCTATTGTGTCGTTCATGCAGAGACTAAAGACTCAGCTACAACAACAACAACAACAACAACAACAACAACAACAACAACAATAATAATAATAATAATAATAATTTATTATTTATACCCCGCCCATCTGGCTGAGTTTCCCCAGCCACTCTGGGAGGCTCCCAATGGAGTGTTAAAAACAATACAGCTAAACAATACTAAAGAAACAATACGAAACAATACTAAACAACAATACTAAAGAAAAAGCGTTTTGTATGCATTCTAGCACTGTGACACCAGGTGGCGCTGGGGAGTCCCGTCTTTAACTAACATGATTTCCCACTGGGAGGTTTACAACGCATTTCCCCAAAATGTTTATGTGTCTAGATCCAGCCTGTTGTCTTTTGTCCATGGAGTTTCCTTGGCAGGGATACTGGAGTGGCTTGCCGGTTCCCACTCCAGGTGCTGGAGGAGACTCTTGAGAGTCCCATGGACTGCAAGAAGATCCAACCTCTCCATTCTGAAGGAAATCAGCCCTGAGTGCTCACTGGAAGGACAGATCGTGAAGCTGAGGCTCCAGTACTTTGGCCACCTCGTGAGAAGAGAAGACTCCCTGGAAAAGACCCTGGTGCTGGGAAAGATTGAGGGCATAAGGAGAAGGGGACGACAGAGGACGAGATGGTTTGTCAGTGTTCTCAAAGCTACCAGCATGAGTTTGACCAAACTGCGGGAGGCAGTGGAAGACAGGAGTGCCTGGCGTGCTCTGGTCCAGGGGGTGACGAAGAGTCGGACACGACTAAATGACTAAACAACAATAAGATCCAGCCTGAGAGAACAGTTTGGAGAGAATTTTAAGAGGAAGGAGCATTAGTTAGAACCTTCCACATGTTATTTTTGGCCAATAAACACACCCGGTAGCTTTGAGACTAATTCAGGGAGGATGGGTTTGTCATTAGCTATTGGTAGAAATAGCCAGTAATGGAACCCCCACCCTCAGGGGCAGTCTACCACTGATAGCTAGATGACCAATGCAGAGCATGATTGTCATCAACCTGTCTTTGGAGAGTTCCCAACAAACGCGCAGTCCGTCGCTGTTAAAGATGAATCCTTGGCCTGTTCCACTAAGGCGATTCTTAATGTGTTGCCGTCTGACTTTCTACGCTTATTGTATTCCTCTGCGAATGGGTGTCTGCACATGAAAGCGTGCCTTGCTTTCAAAAGGCTGCGAGAGAAACAATATTCAATTGTCCTCCACTTATCTCCTTCACTCATATTATGGAAACAGGGGCCCTCGGATAGATGGAGAGATTAAGTAATGGCTGTGGTGCATTAACGATGCTGAACGCTTCGATGCAAAGCCCGCTGTGCGGTATTTTTTAAAGTCTGGGGTTGTTAACTCTTGTTCAGGAGCCGAGGCAGAAAGATTCTGTAAGAGTCAGAAAAAGGAGGGAGGATTCTGTACGTTTTCTGTACAATCTCTTTGCCTCGAACCCTCTTCAGCAATTACAGGCAGTGCTGGATTCACGTATAAGCTAAACAAGCTATAGCTTAGGGGCCCCACTCTCTTGGGGGCCCCCAAAAAAATTAAAGGGGAAAAAACTGGATGTACGTTTCCAAAATATAAGATTAAAAAACGAATAAAATAAAACCTACATACAGCAACAGTGTTTTGTGTTGTGTAGGCTCCTATGATGCAAGTCATGGGCCCCGGCTGCTAGCCTGCTCCCTAAAATATCACTGGTTTGCTCCTTTCTATATATAGGGTGCCTACATTCTGCATAGACCGGTTGCATGGCAACATGTGCAAATGGTTTGAGATACCTATTAGGTCATGGGTAGGCAAACTAAGGCCCGGGGGCCGGATCCAGCCCAATCACCTTCTAACTCTGGCCCGCGGATGGTCCGGGAATCAGAGTGTTTTTACATGTAATGAATGTTAGAATGATGTTGGTTTAGAAATTAAGTGTTTTACAGCTGTAATGACTAAGTTAAAAGAAAAGAAAGGTTAAAAACTAAATGAAATTAAGGGAGAGGACTTGCTGAATTAATAATTTGAAATTGGGATACAGAAAGGGGAGGTATGAGGAGGTCAGGGAAGTAAGTTATAAGAAAATAAGGGACTGAAATTATACTTGTCTGTGTTCTGTCTGTATTACTGTGTTTTTTTAATATAATTTTTGAAATTTCAATACATATCTTTAAAAAAAACAGAGTGTTTTTACATGAGTAGAATGTTTCCTTTTATTTAAAATGCATCTCTGAGTTATTTGTGGGGTATAGGAATTCGTTCATTCCCCCCAAAATATATATATATATAATCCGGCCCCCCACAAGGTCTGAGAGACAGTGGACCGGCCCCCTGCTGAAAAAGTTTGCTGACCCCTGTATTGGGTCTATCAGCGACCATATAGCATATATTCAACACAAAAAACAGCGACAATTTATTGCTGACAAAGGACAGCTGGACATACAGTGGTACCTCGGGTTAAGTACTTAATTCGTTCCGGAGGTCCGTTCTTAACCTGAAACTGTTCTTAACCTGAAGCACCACTTTAGCTAATGGGGCCTCCCACTGCCGCTGTGCCGCAGCTGCGCAATTTCTGTTCTCATCCTGAAGCAAAGTTCTTAACCCGAGGTACTATTTCTGGGATAGCGGAGTCTGTAACCTGAAGCATATATAACCCGAGGTACCACTGTATAAATTACCCCACTACCTTCAGTAGCTTAGGTCCTCATCAAGTCTAAATCCAGCCCTGATTACAACACTGGGTTTATCTTTATCCAAATATAAGGGGTGGCCCAAACATTTTCCTGCCTGTTATAAAAGACAAGATTACCCCACCAGCACCTTCCAATGATCACAGCTGATCTTATTACAATGCTTAGAATCATGGAATTGTGACATTGTCGAGTTGGAAGAGTCATCTAGTCCAACCCCCTTGTGATGAGGCAGAATCTCCCACCCTACTTGAGGTCCGCAGCCTTTCTTAAGGAACAAAGGGTGTGGCACATGTCATGAACCCCAGTTGTATTTCCACACTACCCCTAGTTCACATGCCTTGTCTTTTCCATGTCTCGGGGACCAAGGAAGGTTTCCTTCCAACTTAGGAACCCTTTGCAATGATGGAATGCTCCCCCCTCTGGGTGGCGCTGTGGTCTAAACCACCAAGCCTCTTGGGCTTGCTAATCGGAAGGTCAGCGGTTCGAATCCCCGCGACGGGGTGAGCTCCCATTGCTCGGTCCCAGCTCCTGC
Source organism: Podarcis liolepis (assembly GCF_965112155.1). Lineage (NCBI taxonomy): Eukaryota > Metazoa > Chordata > Lepidosauria > Squamata > Lacertidae > Podarcis > Podarcis liolepis. Next base: position 4,012,543 of record NC_139560.1, on the reverse strand, counting down.
CAACCCAGCAGTTCGAAAGCACACCAGTGCAAGTAGATAAATAGGTACCACTGTGGCAGGAAGGTAAACGGCGTTTCCATGCGCACCACATGACCTGGAAAGCTGTCTGTGGACAAACGCCGGCTCCCTTGGCCTGAAAGTGAGATGAGCGCCACAACCCCATAGTCGCCTTTGACTGAACTTAACCATCCAGGGGTCCTTTACCTTTACCTTTGCTCTCCACACTAATGCTGTCCATTTATTTACCTATTGCATTTAAATCCCACCTTCTTCAAGGAGCTCAAGCTGATGTGCATGGTTCTCCCCCCAGCCCCTCTTCATTTAACCCCCACAACCACCCTGTGAAGATGGGTTAGGGAGGCAATGACTGGGCATTTGTGGGGATTTGAACCCTAATCTCTCCCAGGTCCTAGTCTGGTACTCTAACCCAGTGGTGGCCAAACTTGGCCCGCCAGCTGTTTTGGACCACAACTCCCATCATCCCTAGCTAACAGGACCAGCAGTCAGGGATGATGGGAATTGTAGTCCCAAAACAGCTGGAGGGCCAAGTTTGGCCACCACTGCTCTAACCACTACACCACACTGCCAGATTTATTTCTCTACTTCACAGCCTTTGGGGAAAGCTTTGTGTTTTCAGAAACTCCCCCCCCCCAATTGGCTGAGATTTTAATGATTTTGATTTATGCTGAGCCACCAAAGCTGGCTCTTTCATGTAGGTGCCTGATTATTGTGTTTTTAGTATTCTTTCTATTTAGTTTTGACAAAATCGGAAAATAGAAAGAACCTCCCGAGAGGCAGCTGATGCCTTCATACAAAGAGCAGCACAGAAAAGAACTTGAAGCTGTGACGTCTCTGTCTACAAGAACCGGGAATGGCATTGCAAAGGGATCACCCGCCAAGAGTGCGGAAATGTGGGAGGTATTTGACTCAGCTTGCATTTAAAGACCAACCTGTCTAACGCTTCCCTACAAGGATGCAAACCGAAATGCAGCCAAACTTTGAAATTCACCCCTCTCTGAATTTTGTCATGCAGCCAAGAAATGTACATGAAAATGCTTATATTGGTGAAATTATTATGCACAAAAATGCATCATATTAGGGCCATTGCTCTGCAAAAATGTGTGTTTCGGGGGAAATTGCATACGAAAATGTGTAGTAGAGGCTTTGCATGGAGAAGGTCCCAGGTCTAATTATTGGTGTTTCCAATAATTCCAATAATAAAAGGATACTTTGAATCTACCTACATACTGCTGAAGAAGCAAGCGGCTTCTGAAAAGCGGCTTGTCTCTTCAGCATAGGGTTGATATATCCAATATGCCTGTCGCTCACAGATAAGAGAAGAAGTGCTATCCCTGCAAATTTTGCAGGTGATGGAGGGGATGAAGCTAAGAAATTATTAAGATCCCATCCACTCACTTTTCATCTACAAAATCCCCCCCCCCCCCATTTTACTTGCGAGCTAGAAGACTGTTCTTTCTTTCACTGCACCTTGCTATGTAAAGTGGTGCCTTTGATCTGCATGTTGTTGTTGTTTAGTCGTTTAGTCGTGTCCAACTCTTTGTGACCCCCTGGACCAGAGCACGCCAGGCACTTCTGTCTTCCACTGCCTCCCGCAGTTTGGTCAAACTCATGTTGGTAGTTTCGAGAACACTGTCCCACCATCTTGTCCTCTGTCGTCCCCTTCTCCTTGTGCCCTCCATCTTTCCCAACATCAGGGTCTTTTCCAGGGAGTCTTCTCTTCTCATGAGGTGGCCAAAATATTGGAGCCTCGGCTTCAGGATCTGTCCTTCCAGTGAGCACTCAGGGCTGATTTCCTTAAGAATGGAGAGGTTTGATCTTCTTGCAGTCCATGGGACTCTCAAGAGTCTCCTCCAGCACCAGAATTCAAAAGCATCCATTCTTCGGCCATCAGCCTTCTTTATGGTCCAGCTCTCACTTCCGTACATCACTACTGGGAAAACCATAGCTTGAACTATACAGATCTTTGTTGGCAAGGTGATGTCTCTGCTTTTTAAAGATGCTGTCCAGGTTTGTCATCGCCTTTCTCCCAAGAAGCAAGCATCTTTTAATTTCGTGACTGCTGTCACCATCTGCAGTGATCATGGAGCCCAAGAAAGTAAAATCTCTCACGGCCTCCATTTCCCCCCTTCTATTTGCCAGGAGGTGATGGGACACAGACATGGGTGAAACCAAAACATTCCCACACTTATCCACACAGCCTAACAAATGCTGTTTGGAGTACTTATCTGCAAAAGCAGGTGTGCTGTTTTAGCTTGGGGGATCTGAATCTCTGCTGCATATCCTGTCCTTCCAGTGAGCACTCGGGGCTGATTTCCTTCCGAATGGAGAGGTTTGATCTTCTTGCAGTCCATGGGACTCTCAAGAGTCTCCTCCAGCACCAGAATTCAAAAGCATCCATTCTTCAGCGATCAGCCTTCCTTATGGTCCAGCTCTCACTTCCATACATCACTACTACATTTACGTGACAAAGCGTAAGTAGTGTTTGGTCTAGGTCAGGTCTGCTTAAATACCAAAGTAGAATGTGGCACTGCTTAATCTGGGGTAAAATGGTATGATTTCAATGCCTGCCCTTGCTCTGCAGGGCATAGTTTAAGGCAGCACCACTGCGTCAGCCTGTCTCATTTCCAGATTTTTCTTTCTTGGTGCAGGAAATGATGCGATGGGGATGATGTAATGAGGGGGGGGGTGAAAAAGAAACCTCTTTTTCTCTTGCTCAGTCATTTCTTCCGGTGGCACTATATTTAGTGCCTTAGCAAGCTATTAAAAGCTATCTCGGAGAGACTCGCAGTGATTGCTATCCTCATCATGTGCTTGGTGATATCACACAGGTACACTCAGAGTCTTGCGTATGGTGATGCTTTAGCAACAAAGAAGAAATCCTTCAGTTTTGCTCTCTCACCTTTCCAATATTAGTCCACATTTCCACATCACTTCATATTCTTTTTCTAAATCCTGTTTTTTTTAAAAAAAAATGTATCAGCATCTTAGTGGGAATTTATCCCGATATACTTGCTTTTCTGCACGATTTATCTGAATATACACACTTTTGCAAAGCGATTTCCTCAAACAGAATGCATTTCTGTATGCTATTTTCACTAACATATGCAAACAAACAAACAAAAGGCATTGTTAGGCACACTTTGTCCCGGGATATTCATTTCCGTATACATTACTTGGCTAGAGAACTGCATTGCAAAATTCAGAGAAGTGCAAATTTTAAATGCGCTTACATGTTTTATTTATTGAATTTGTATAGTGTCCCTCATCCACAAGTCTCTGGGTGGTTCACAACGCAAAATCACAACAGAGAAACCACAAAATATGTAATAAAAATAAGAACAACATAAAACCGATAATCACCCCCATCCCACAACACATTTTAAAAAGCATGAGATGTCGATCAGCCAAAAGCCTGGTTGAAGAGGAGTGGTTTTGCCTGGCACCTAAAGGTGTATAATGCAGGCAGCAGCCAAACCTCCCTGGGGAAAGCACCCAGCATCTGGAGATGTGAATAAATGTTTCTCTCCTACCTTTGATCCTAGGACTGTGATAGTTCCCAGTTCACTTCCCCGCAGGATGTGGGTGGCGCTGTAGTCTAAACTACCAAGCCTCTTGGACTTGCCGATTGGAAGGTCGGCGGTTCGAATCCCCGTGACGAGTGAGCTCCTGTTACTCTGTCCCTGCTCCTGCCTACCTAGCAGTTCAAAAGCACACCAGTGCAAGTAGATAAATAGGTACTGTTGTGGTGGGAAGGTAAACGGTGTTTCTGTGTGCTCTGGTTTCTGACACGGTGTTCCGTTGTGCCAGAAGAGGTATAGTCCTGCTGGCCACATGACCCAGAAAGCTGTCTGTGGACAAACACCAGCTCCCTCAGCCTGAAAGCAAGATTAATGCCGCAACCCCATAGTCACCTTTGACTGGACTTAACCATCCAGGGGTCCTTTACCTTACCTTTACCTCACTTCCCCGATGTTAGGATATTTCCGTTCCACCTTAAAAGGCTTTGTGAGTCAGAGTCTGCGTATTTCCTGTTTTCACAGGATGTTTCTGTTGTGTCTTTGCTTTCGTTTTCTCTCTGTGCTGGAGACACTGACGCAGGCAGTCATGTCTTTCTTTGTTCTGATCAACGCTGAATAAAACTTGTAAATAATGCTCTCCTGAGTGCAACTTTTGCTGTGCATTATCTGCTGATAGAGTGTGTGTGAGCTCTGGAATGTGGCAAGATATTTCAGGAAACTCATGTCACTAATTGCTGATACTGCGTGCCTACGGGAGATCGATGGATCGTCCGGCAGACGGCTTGGGGCCATGATGGACTTTGTCTCCCTGGCAGTATCCCAACACCCGAATCCACTACGAAAACATAAGGGGCAAATGGTAGCTAATGTAGTGCATAGTTCTCGAAGCTACCAACATGAGTTTGACCAAACTGCAGGAGGCAGTGTAAGACAGGAGTGCCTGGCGTGCTCTGGTCCAGGGGGTCACGAAGAGTCGGACACGACTAAACGACAACAACAACAGTAGTGCATCTTAACGGTACTGAGCTGTCAAACCAAGCTTCAAAATCTCACCTCTGGTATGACCTAACAAGATGGCCTTAAGCCAAGCTTTCTTGGCCTAAGAGCAACCTGTAAAATGAGGATAATCATATCTGAGTATTTCACAAGGTGGTTATGGGAGGATTGCTAAGGCAGCGCATGTCAAACCATCTATGAACATGCAGAAGAGTTTTGCATAGAACACCATCATCTAATGTGATTAAAACTAATGCAATTCTAGGGTGAATCAAGGGAAGCATCGTGTCTGGATCAAGGGAAGTCCTTCCTGTTGTTTGTTCTGCAGTCTTCCAACAGTTTGCACATTGGATGACCCTGGGTTCAAGTATTATAAGATGGGAGAATAAAAATCTCTCTGCTCCCACCTCCTCCCAACACACCCTATCATGGTGTGAGACTGATTTTTCTTTGGATGCAGAGCTGCAACTCGACACACTTCCTTCCCAAAACAACTTCCACTCCTTGCCTGTCCTATGAGGGACATCTGTCAGGCTCTGGGGACTCAGCTTCTTCTCCCCTTTGGCCGTAGATAGGCAGGACAAGTAGATAAGCAGCAGATATAGGGACACGGGTGGCGCTGCGGGTTAAACCACAGAGCCTAGGACTTACTAATCAGAAGGTCAGCGGTTCAAATCCCTGCGACGGGGTGAGCTCCCGTTGCTCGGTCCCTGCTCCTGCCAACCTAGCAATTCGAAAGCGTGTCAAGGTGCAAGTAGATAAATAGGTACCGCTCCGGCGGGAAGGTAAACGGCGTTTCCGTGCACTGCTCTTGTTCGCCAGAAGCGGCTTGGTCATGCTGGCTACATGACCCAGAAGCTGTACGCCGGCTCCCTCGGCCAGTAAAGCGAGATGAGCGCCACAACCCCAGAGTCGTCCGCGACTGGACCTAACGGTCGGGGTCCCTTTACCTTTACCTTTAAGCAGGACAAAACAAAAAGAGTCCCTTACCATTTAAAGAGTCTTTAATGATCACAGCAAAAGAACAAAGCATCCATTCTAGGAATGAAGGTGTTCCCAGTTAAGGATTCCACTCACTTCCCCCCTCGTCATTTCCGTCTTGTAACCTGATCTCGCAACCATTGTGCTTTTTGTACAGCCACCTTATCTGTGCGAAGCGACCTTGGACTGATATGCTGAATACTTCCCAGTGAGAGAGAGTCTGTTAGATCTCTCTCTCTTTTCCTGTTCTTCTTCACTTTGCTGTTCACCCCCCAGTTCTTCCCAACTTTTGTCTTCTGAACTATGCCCCTCTGCAAACCACTGTTCTAAATCTATACTGCTCCACTGTTCCTGGGCAGCTTCAGGATCGTGGTCAGGATCAGGGCCAGGGCGAGGCGCCCACCATTCCTCATCAGAGCTGTACTCCTTGGCCCGGTCTCTGACACCATCTTTCCAACCACAAAATCACCAAATAGCATTGCTACATAGACAGTGACACCAACGAGACCCTCTCTTCCCGCTGGTTTTCCTCTCTCTTCCACCTCTTCCTTTCCCTTCGCTTCTCTCCTTCCACTCCCATCCCTCCCTCCTCCCTCCATCTTCCTCCGTCCTTTTATATTGGCAATAGGCATACCTGTCAACTTTTCCCTTTTCTTGCGAGGAATCCTATTCGGAATAAGTTGATAGCTATGATGACAGGTCCGAGAGGCAACTTCTTCTGAAAGTTAGACTGTGACTCTCCGCGACGGTAGGACTTGTCAATTTAGAAGAAACTATGGGATGGGGTTGGGTGGGGGGTGGCAAGAGAGAGTAGAGAACAGATCCGTAAAGAAGCATGGGAAGGATTAGTCTCCCTGAGGGGGAAAGAAATCAGTCTGGAGGGAAAGTTTAATTAAAAAGAGCAGAGTTTTTAATTACCAGGGAAATGTACTTGAATGGTTGATTTGCATAATCCCAGCAGCAGTGGGGAAACAGGCAGGGAGAAGATAAGGTTTTTCGTTTCCTTTACAATCGTTCTCTTGTTCTTTGCTATCTCGCTGAAAGGAACTTTGATCCCCAGCCCTTCCCTCCAACAGCAGCCCTGACTGCCATCTTGCATCTTGCAGTCAGGGACTCCTGTGTGGAGGGCTGGGGCAGTCTGTTGCTTTGAGGGGGGGGAGCTTGGTGGAAACAAAGGGCTTTGCTCCTTTCTCAGAGTCATCCACTGAAATGCAATTTCCCCTCCTGTAAAACACACGCGCGCACACAAACACACACTTTCTTCTTGTTGTTAATGCTGTCAGGGAAACGTGAACTTTTCAGGCGCTCAGCTAATGTGTTGCAATTGCCTTGGGGAAGGGTCTACATTGCCTACACCCACTGCTGGCCCTCAATAGGGTGGGTCGCCCCCTATGCTGTCACCCCAGCGGCGGAAGAATAGAGGGAGCTGGTAGGAAGACATTTCACAACTGAGTAATGTGTGTGTGTGTGTGTGTGTGTGTGTGTTTGAGAGAGAGAGAGAAACCTTGGCCACATTCATAGCATACTTTTAAAGCACCACAATACAGTCATACCTCGAGTTTTACAGACACTTCAGGTTGCGTGATTTTGGGTTGTGTACTGCACCAAACCTGGAAGTACCAGAATGGGTTACTTCCGGGTTTCGGCGCTCGTAGATGCACAGAAGTGCTAAATCGTGCTTTGTGCATACGCAGAAGTGCCGAATTGTGAGCCGCACGTGCGCAGACACGGCACTGCGGGTTGCAGATGCTACAGGTTGTGAACGTGCTTCCCATACAGATCACATTCGCAACCCGAGCGTCCACTGTATCCCTTTAAACAGTCTCAGCTTCCCCCAATTAATTCTGGGAACTGTAGTTTATTCAGGATACTGACGCTTGTTAAGGTAAAGGTAAAGGGACCTGTGACCGTTAGGTCTAGTCATGGCCGACTCTGGGGTTGCAGCGCTCATCTCGCTTTACTGGCCGGTGTACAGCTTCTGGGTCATGTGGCCAGTATGACAAAGCCGCTTCTGGTGAACCAGAGCAGTGCACGGAAAAGCCGTTTAACTTCCCGCTGGAGTGGTACCTAGTCATCTACTTGCACTTTGACGTGCTTTCGAACTGCTAGGTTGGCAGGAGCAGGGACCGAGCAACGGGAGCTCACCCCGTCGTGGGGATTTGAACCGCTGACCTTCCGATCCGATCGGCAAGCCCAAGCCCAAGGTTTAGACCACAGTGCCACCCGCGTCCCTGACACTTGTTAAGAGGCCCCTGCAATTTCCAGAGTGGTTTAATGGTCAATCTCTCTTCACTGAATCCTAGAATCGTAGACTTGGAAAGGGATGCCAAGGGGATGCCAAGTCCATCCTTGGCATGCAAGAATCACAATGAAAGAATCCCCAACAGATGACCATCTGACCTCCAAAGAAGGAGAGCCCACCACCTTCTGAGGGAGCCCATTCCACATGCGACATCATGTGCGCACAATGTCCCCCTCCCTCCAATGTTGTGCGCAATTCAGTGCCTCTGATCTGGAACACTCTGGAGCCGGGGAGCGGGCAGCTAAATCCGAAAAAATAAAAAATAAACCTCCAATGGTGAATTTGAAGAAGAAAATATTGCTATCTCTACTTGGGCTGAGGGGCTAGGAAATTTACCAGAAATAGATCCTTCTGAGAACAAGGAGAGAAGAGAAACAGCCCGCGGGGGAAGAGAAGTTTAGCTATGGAGGAGCTACCTCAATGGAGAAAACACATAAGACCCTGCTCCTATTCAGCTGTTTGTTTGTTTGCTTCCTTGTTCAGTGTTTTGAGCCTGAAAGGGGTTGTGGGTTGTATTGAAAGCCCTTCCTCACCCGGATCGCTTCCCCGATGCTTTGAAGTGCTATTCACCACCTACAGACCATTACTTAGCGATGATTAAGTGCACCATAATGGTTCCCCTCCCCCTCTTCCATTCTTCCAAATCAATTTTCTAGGCTTTGTCAATGGCACTTTTTTTTTTCCCCTTCCCAGGGTGGGGGAAAAGATGAGAGATAAAAGCCAATCAGGCTTTAGATCCAGGGAATGTTTTCACAGACAGAGAGAAGAGGACGGCGATTATTGCGGCAAATTATAGACTATCTTCCCTGGGTATCTGTGTAGCCGGCTGAGCTGAAAACGGAAAATTTTAAGCGCAGGATCCGAGGCCCACAAAGCAAATATACAAGAATGGTGCTTAAAAAGCTATACAGTCATACCTCATGTTATGTTTGCTTCAGGTTGAGCATTTTCAGGTTGCGTCCCGCGGCAACCCAGAAGTAACGGAATGGGTTACTTCCGGGTTTCGCTGCTCGCGCATGCGTAGGTGCGCAAAATGACGTCACGAGCATGCATAGAAGCAGCAAACTGCGACCCATGCAGACATGGGTTGCGTTCTGTTCAGGTTGTGAACGGGCCTCTGGAATGGATCCCGTTCACAACCAGAGGTACCACTGTACATATAAATACACATATATGTGAATAAAGTTGTTGAAGGGGAACTGAGAGGTAATGTGATGGCCTGGGATTCAGACTCGGAGGCTGAACCTGAGGAATCCCAGCCTGCACAGGATTCCCCGCCTCCAGAACCAGCTAAGCCGGGGCTGGGGCTTGAGCCTGAAGGTTCCTCACCTGTGCTGGATCCTCAGGTGCAGGCACCAGCTGTGTCTGCTCTGGCTCCTGAGGTGATGGAGGACCCATTGCCTGCAGGTGCTCCACTCTCAGCCCCGTCAGGGGAAGCTGAGGTTGCCTCTGGGTCCGGTAACCCTCCAGCCTCTCCTGAGCTGCAGAGGATCAGGGCAGAGAGGCGGAGGGAACTAAGTTCTCGCAGGAGGAGTGCTCGCCTCCAGGCCAGGAGAGGCGAGTCACTTGTGGACCGGGGCCGCCCTATGCCTCGGGGCAGATAAAAGCCAGCCAGCCCCAGTCCCAGGTTGTGGGAGCAACATTGTTGGTAGCCTGTTCCTGCCTGCACCCTGTCCTGCTCTTCTGCCACAGTTCCTGACCTCACCTGACTCCCTGCCTTGGACCCAGCTACAGCTTTGACAGACAGCCTCCATACAGCACCCTCCACCTTGCACTGGACTTGGACCTCGCCACATGTTTAGCCCTCGGGACCAGCACAGGTAAGAGCAGATTTACAGAGAGGTCTAGTCATACATGAGCTAGAGTGATATCTAGATTAGCAGCCAAATCTGGAAAGTATGTATATAGCAACTTGTGCCCATTCCTTTGTGACCAGGGCCGTCTTACCCATAGGTGCTAGGGGTGCGGGGCACCCGAGTGCTGGGCTCTCAGGCCACAAGTCTGGGGGCCACGAGTCTGGGGTCCGAGAGTTGAGTCTGAGGAAGAGCACACCCATCGGTCAGAGCGCCGCGGCAGGCTCTTCTGCTGTGGTAGGCTCTGCGCCATGAGTTCGGGAGCCACCGAGCCAGCGAGATACTGAGGCAGCCAGCTGGCTCTGCCCTCCTGCGCGCCTGGGACTGGGCAACCGGGGGGGGGGGCTGTCAGGAAAAAGCAGCAATGCAAGAGCGAGCTGCAGGTGTCTGCAAAGCAAAACAGGATGTTGATGTTTGGGACTGTACCATGGGAACAAAGGGGCAGTCTATTCACTGTACTGAGCACCGGATGTTAGCTCAGAGTGTCATCTGACCTGTACTGGAAGTACAGGGGTGGAGTTTCTCTCTACTGTTGGAGACTGGAGAGTGCAGACTTGTTTCTCTGTACTGCTGCAATGACAGAAATAAAGACATGTAAATAGATTTCTGTCTGTCTCTTTCCCCTCCCTGAGGGAAGCAGGGAGGAGGGAGGAATGGTGTGTCCCTCTCACACTGAGTGGGATCGCCGAATGTCACCTTGCCTGTATCCTGCCGGGAGATGCAGACGGGGAGGTCAACAAGGATCTCAAGCCGAGTGCCTGGAGAGTGGCCAGTTACCTCTGACTGCGGCCTGAGAATCCAACACTTTGCACCCCATCGCCACATATGCTTAAGATAGCCCTGACCCAGACGTCCATCCCAGGGGCACTGGATGTCACATGCTCTGGACACTGTTGGGTTACCTATCGCCTCTGACCATAGGTCATGCTGGCTGGGGCTGAAGGGAGCTGGGAGTCCAAAAAGATCTAGAGGGTCATACGGTGGCTACCCTGGCTTTATTCCAATTGTGGAGACAAGGGGTTGTTATCTCATGGTGACTACCCTGGGGCAACAACCTCCAGATTCCAGGTGGCTAAATATGCTCCTATTTTGGCACTGCTAAGGCACTAAGATGCACAAGGCAATGTTTTTAAAATACTGCTGCTATTTAAACAATCATTCTCCCAGCTAAAGAGGCGAATGAATTTAGGAGGAGGAAAAATTAAGGCAGCGGGGGGGGGGAGCAGTCAAAAATTGCCTCCAAGCTACTAATTAGTTAAAACATTGACAAAGGCAAATAAATATTTTTTATTTTAATGCTGGCAGCTTCCTAACCACGAAATTCAAAGAATAATCTCCATCTGCCCAGACTGGAGAAGTTTGCAAGAAGCAGGTTCATTCTGAACCACATGTCCACCTGCTCAAGTCTTTTAATCTCTTTTGCAAATTTATTTGAAGGCGGCAGCCAAGGAAGTTTTATGTTGTAGAGCAATCAGTTGTTAAAAAGTATCCTAAACTTCTGCCTGATCGCTTTCCGTAAGCAAATCAGCCTGATTTCTCCCGATGTGGGGTGCTGTCTTGACTGGTAAATGAAGGAAACAGATAGTCTTCAGCACACACATTTAAAGAACTAATCAGATCTTACTGCCAGGCACTGCAATTCCGCTGATGGGAAACTTTTATGACACCTTCCGAAGCCCTAAGATACACATGGGGGGGGGGGACTAGCAGAGAGAAGGTTCAGATGGAGAGGGCTTGCTTTGCATACAAAAGGTTCAATCCTGAGCATCACCAGGTCGGACTGGGAGAGACTCTTCATCAGAAACCCCGCAGTACCACTGGAAGTCAGTGTAGACCAGTGATGGCCAAACTTGGCCCTCCAGCTGTTTGGGACTACAGTTCCCATCATCCCTGACCACTGGTCCTGTAAACTAGCAATGATGGGAATTGTAGTCCCAAAACAACTGGAGGGTCAAGTTTGGCCATCACTGGTGTAGACCAAACTTCCAAGCATATGGTCATTTTTGACTTCAACTCCTAATAGCCTTCGCCAGCAACTGAGAGGCTTATATGCTCTGGTCTCCACACCCAGGCCACAGCTTCTGGCAGTGAAGGAGTCTTAAAGGGTAAAGGGACCACTGACCATTAGGTCCAGTCGTGACTGACTCTGGGGTTGCGGCGCTCATCTTGCTTTATTGGCCGAGTGAGCCGGCATACAGCTTCTGGGTCATGTGGCCAGCATGACTAAGCCGCTTCTGGCGAACCAGAGCAGCGCACAGAAACGCTGTTTGCCTCCCCCCCGGAGCGGTACCTATTTATCTACCTGCACTTTGACGTGCTTTCGAAGTGCTAGGTTGGCAGGAGCAGGGACCGAGCAATGGGAGCTCACCCCATTGCGGGGATTTGAACCGCCGACCTTCTGATTGGCATGCCCTAGGCTCTGTGGTTTAGATCACAGTGCCACCCGCGTCCCTAGGAGTCTTACTCACAACTAAGGATTCTTACTCACAAGTAAAAAGGAAATTGCGACTAAACGTCCGGAAGAACTCTCTGTGGTTAAGAGCTGTTCTACAGTGGAACGGACTCCATTGGTAGGTGGTGGACTCTCCCTCTTTGCAAATAGAGGTTGGGTGACCATCCTTCAGCTGTGATTCCTGCATTGCAGGTGGGTCAGACTAGATGCCCCTTGAGGACCCTTTCTAACTATAATTCTATGATTCTAGGTTGCGTGACAAGCAGCGCATTTCTGCCTGTATTCCAAAGTCTTGGTTGTGACTCAATAACACATGTGCCAGACAAAGTCTTTCAAAGGAGGGGGGAAATGTTCAATATTTATGTGATTGCGTGGCATCATGAATGTTTTATCATTCGGGAAGTTGAAAAGTTCCACTCCCTAAAGACAAAAGCAGAAGAGCAAACGGATCCTGATTCCTGCTGTGTTCAGGCAGCAGCTTGTAGGATAGTGTCTGGGTTTCAGGCTGCCAAAACAATGGCGAAACTCCATACTTTTTATTAATTTTCACATTTTTATACATTTTAGCTCTAACCAATTCATATATCAAATTACAAGGTTCTCTGAACCTTCAGACTTCCTCCCCTCCCTCCCCTGGGTTCATATATTATAAAATGAATTTTTTGCATCTTATACTTTTTCCAGTTGTTATATATCCCTAAATAATAATAATAATAATAATAATAATAATAACAACAACAACAACAACAACAACAACAACAACAACAACAACAACAACAACAACAATTTTTATTTAGTGGTACCTCGGGTTACATACGCTTCAGGTTACAGACTCCGCTAACCCAGAAATATTACCTCGGGTTAAGAAGTTTTGCTTCAGGATGAGAACAGAAATCGTGCGGCAGCAAGCAGGAGGCCCCATTAGCTAAGGTGGTGCTTCAGGTTAAGAACAGTTTCAGGTTAAATACGGACCTCCGGAACGAATTGAGCACTTAACCCGAGGTACCACTGTATACCCCACCCTCCCCGGCCAGAGCCAGGCTCAGGGCGGCTAACACCAGTAAAAATTACAGTAAAAACATAATAGGAAAAAAACCCCAATTTAAAATACAGGTTAAAATGCAATTTAAAATGCAACCTCATTTTAAAAGTAGCCGATAAATCAAGACCATAAGGGGAGGGAAACATAAGGGTCAGACTGAGTCCAAACCAAAGGCCAGGTGGAACAGCTCTGTCTTGCAAGCCCTGTGGAAAAATGTCAAGTCCTGCAGGGCCCTAGTCTCTTGGGACAGAGCGTTCCACCATGTTTGGGCCAGTACTGAAAAGGCCCTGGCCCTAGTTGAGACCAATCTAAGGACCTTGTGACCTGGAACCTCCAAAATGCTGTCATAATCAATTTCACATTGCAAATGTCATTACAACGCTACCAATGATTTTAACTGTTTACCATTGTTTTTTAAAAATAAACTACAAATTTACTCCAGTCTCTTAACAGATACTTGATTAACCAATTTTAACAATATATAAATAGTAATAAAAAAATACATCACTCTTAACTTATTGAGGTTTTCATATTACACTTTTATCTCTTTATCTCTTAACATATCAAAAAGAGAAAGACAAAGAGAGAAAAAGGGAGAGAAAGAAGAAGGAGGAGAAGAAGGGGGAGGGAATGAGGGGAGGGGAGGGGAGAGAGGAAAAAAGAAAAGAAAAATAACACAAAACAAAACAAACACATTTGGCTTCCGATTAGACTCATTGTATTATTATTTCTACAATTTTTTTTCTCACACAGTTCCAAATCATTGTATTTCTTTCTTTGTTTTCGTCAGCTATCAAAAAACATTAAGTTTGTCATTTTTCAAGGATCGTTCTGTTTCTGCCAGGAGATATTTGTTATTGTAATGCTTTTCCAAGGATATTAATAAACAATATATCCTCTCCTGCCACCCTGAACATTCCCACACTTAGGACCAAGAGCCTAAGTCAGGTTAAGGCAGCTTCCTTTATCCCGAGGAAAATGCTGTGAAAGAAATGCGCTCTCTCGCTCTCTCTCTCTCTCTCTCCCTGAAGTTGTAGTATATGTTTTGTAGTATATGTGTGTGTTTCTTTTTTAAAAAGCCAATATGTCCTGTGGCATTAACAAGCTTTAGGAGGAAGGAGGGCACAGGGGGAGGGCACAGGTTTGTGTTTTGCTTGCAGCAGATGTACAATTTGTCCCCTTGCCACTAGAAACAACCCCTTGATCCGTCAAAAGGAATGAGCCTCTCGTGAGTTCCTGATTGTTGCAACATCCAAAGCTCTCCCCAGAGACGCCCCCATTGTTTGTGTTTTCTATAAAGTGAACGACGTCTCTCAGTTGCCCTCCAGCATCGAGGGTTGCAGTAAAGAAGACAGCAGGTGGATGAGCAAAGCTCTGGGATCTGAGCATCGCCCAGGCTTCCCACTCAACTTTTCAACTTCTACCTGCAGGGGGGATTGTAAGAGTTCGCTCCTCCTTTTGTCTGCCCGGTAGTTGCCTCCCTGCAGAAATGCTGCCGGCTGCTCTTTAGAGCTGCCAGCTAAAAATAAACTCAGGCAATCTGTATTCCCGTAGCCCTGCTGCGTGGCTCCAGGTCTCCTTTTGCATAAGCCTTTCCTTCTCCCCCCTCCACTCTACGGACACGGGACACGGGAGGCGCTGTGGGTTAAACCACAGAGCCTAGGACTGGCCGATCAGAAGGTTGGCGGTTCGAATCCCTGCGACGGGGTGAGCTCCCGTTGCTCGGTCCCTGCTCCTGCCAACCCAGCAGTTCGAAAGCACACCAGTGCAAGTAGATAAATAGGTACCGCTCCAGCGGGAAGGTAAACAGCGTTTCCATGCGCTGCTCTGGTTCGCCAGAAGCGGCTTAGTCCTGCTGGCCACATGACCCGGAAGCTGTACGCCGGTTCCCTTGGCCAATAAAGTGAGATGAGCGCCGAAACCCCAGAGTCAGCCACGACTGGACCTAATGGTCTGGGGTCCCTTTACCTTTAGCTTCCTTCTCCCCCCTCCACTCTAGCACGCTCTCTGTCTTACGTGGGAGCAGCATATCGAAGAAGCAGATATGTAAAGAAGGTAAGAAGTGTCTGGAGGCTGGATCAGGCCAGTGGCCCATCTACTCCAGCGTCCTGTTCTCACATCAGCCCAAACAGATGCCTCTCCTGGGAAGCCCGCAAGCAAAACCTGAGCCCCAAAGCTGGGTGTACTCTGTGTAACATGTACACACACACACACACTGCTAAATCCTGCAACAATGAAAATTAATAATAATAAATTATTATTATTATTATTATTATTATTATTATTATTATTATTATTATTATATATACCCCGCCCATCTGGCTGGGTTTCCCCAGCCACTCTAGGTGGCTTCCAACAGAATATTAAAATACAATAGTCTATTAAACATTAAAAACTTCCCTAAACAGGGCTGCCTTCAGATGTCTTCTAAAAGTCTGGTAGTTGTTGTTCTCTTTGGCATCTGATGGGAGGGCGTTCCACAGGGCAGGTGCCACTACCGAGAAGGCCCTCTGCCTGGTTCCCTGTAACTTGGCTTCTCGCAGTGAGGGAACCGCCAGAAGGCCCTCGGCTCTGGACCTCAGTGTCCAGGTAGAATGATGGGGCTGGAGGTGCTTCTTCAGGTATACTGGACCGAGGCCATTTAGGGCTTTAAAGGCCAGCACCAACTTGACTTTTTCTCCCACAATGTCAATTTTAAAATATTTACATATAAATTTGTTCTACGTTTCTCTTTTAACTTTGACTTTCCAACTTTCCTTCCGTGCTGCTCTTAATCCCATTCTTTGACTTCACTTTTTTTAAAAAAAAAAATGAAAATGAAAAGTGAGCCGTTGTTTTTTTTATAAAGAATGTTGAATTCTCTGCCAGGGATCCAGTTTCTGCCATGCAATTGTGACCACTTGAAAGTGACACAGCTCAGGAAGTTTGAGACTGAGACTGTCTGCCATTCAGGTAATTCTTTTCAGGTTGGAATTGGATGGCATCCACAAGCCAAGGAGGAAGTAGGCAGAGCCCTGCCTATCGAATCCACTGTGGATTTTCTCATTCCTTATTATCAAGGACCAATTGGATTGGTTTTTTAAAAAAGCACTGCTCCACCCACTTTTGCCTCTGGCCCCACCCACCGCAGCCATGCGGCCCTCAAAAGACTGTCCAAGAGGGAATGCGGCTCTCTTGGGATGAAAAGGTTCACTGCCCCTTGCATGGAGACTCCATTACTGTGGGATGTGAAAACCAAGAGCAGTCAAATACAACATTCCTATAGTGAACATGTTTACACATGGGGAGGAATGTTTGTCCAGCCAGCAAGTAAACTTCCTGTTTCTTTCTGGGCTGGGAGAGACTTCCTATGCATGTGACTAGAGGTGGGCGTGGCCTCACCTGTGCAGGTAACGACAAAAGCATAGGGCAGGGCAGCCACTTCTCTCTCTCTCTGACTACATGCATCGAAGAAGCAACATCTGCTTAGCCAAAGATGCTCTCTTGGCCTGCCACCAAGAGAGGACAAAGGGACTGTCTCCTTATGAGATAGTTTCCAGGTATATGTTACTTTTCTAAGCTAAGTCTGCCTTCTGGGATCCTATTGTGAACAGAATGATGTGTGAGTAAACCTTTTTATATTTTTATAGAAGACTGTGTCATGTCTTATCTTTTATGAGGGAAAAAGGGAAAAAATACTAGAACAGTTATTATAGAGGCTTTAGTGAGCCTGAGCAAACGCATCCGCTGCAAGTTTAAAAGGGGGGTGTTACTCTGCTAAATTGTGAACTTGTTAACACAAGTTGGAAAAGGATATAATCAAACAATATATCCTCTCCTGCATCCCTGAACATTCCCAATATTACGTCTCCAGCGCTCAGCCACCCCCAAGAAACTGACCCTAAAAAGGCAGTCAAACAGCTCTGGGCTGGGGGTAGAGTAGGAACAGATCCCTCGCGAAGAGACAGATCATGTATCCATGATCACAGAGAGTGCAGGAAGTGAAGCAGACCGTTTTCTGCGAACCATCTTTGAAAACTAATAACTCTGCCAGCATCTCGGCCCAGCCAAGCCTGAAGGCGCAGCCTGACCACTTAGTCTATCTGACAGGAGGAAATTTTCTCAGTTCCAAGCTGTCGCTTTGCATTAGAGCAACTCCCTTCCGCCGCTGCGTTGAGTGTCAGCCGGACAAAGGCAGAAGCGCCAGGCCACGTGGGCGAACGCCGATGACCTTTCGCTAACCAGGAGCCTGGCTTGGCGCTCACTTCCTGCCGCCTGCTCAGAAGCCTTGGGGAGAGCAACCCTTTCAAAGTCCTCCTCGCGAGAAAAGTCAAGAGTCACATGTAGCCTGAGGCTCCCAAAGAAAGCACTTGATTCCGCAGCATCCTCAGAACTTTTTGTGAGTCGAGAACCCTCCACAAGCATAGGATTATAATAAGACACAAAGACACATTATTTTAGGTTAATAGACAAAATTAGGTCACAATTTTTATTGGTTACAGCATGTGAGTAGTATTGGCTTAGGCATTGGATGAAACAGCAATACAGTGGTACCTCGGGTTACATATGCTTCGGGTTACATACACTTCAGGTTACAGACCCCGCTAACCCAGAAATATGACCTCGGGTTAAGAACTTTGCTTCAGGATGAGAACAGAAATCGTCCTCCGGCAGAGCAGCGACAGAAGGAGGCCCCATTAGCTAAAGTGGTGCTTCAGGTTAAGAACAGTTTCAGGTTAAGAACGGACCTCCGAAATGAATTAAGTACTTAACCCGAGGAACCACTGTACAAGACTCCACCCTGCACAGCCAGGAGTCATATCAGGGTTAGCAACCAATGGGAGGAGCTTGTTGATTCAAATACAACGGGAAGCTCCCCCATGATGTCACCGGGGGTCGTGCCATGGCCCTAGCCACCAGCAGGGCATCAGACAGGATCCACGACCACCCGATTCCTTTAACGGAATACCCAAAAAAGGAGGGGTAAAGTAAAAAGCAGAGACATCACCTTGCCGACAAAGGTCTGTACAGTGGTACCTTGTTTTTTTTTAAAAAAAAATGTTTATTAAAGTTTCACAAACAATAAAAAGTTTCCAAATTTAAACATAAGAAAAACTACAAAAATGAAAAAATACAAAAACAAAACACATAAAAAATACACAATAGAAAACAGTTAACAAAAGAAGGGAAGGAAAAAAGGAAAGGAAAGGAAAACCAAAAAACAAAACAGAAAATAGATTAGTATTTTCATATCTTATACTTCATTCACTAGTTTCTTGACCTCCTCACACCTCCCATTTTGTATTCCAGTTCAGATATTAAGTTCAGCAAGTCCTTACCCTCTAGCATTTATCCTCACTCAAGATAGTAACCTATTATAATTATCAATTTTCCAGTTATCAATCCCTATTTACATTTTCTTAGAAATCTTTTTACCAATACCACTTATTTTCCATCAGACATCGTTTTAACATTCCTTAATTTTACAGTGCTTCTGCAAGTAGTCTTTAAATTTCTTCCAGTCTTCCTCCACCAACTCTTCTCCCTAGTCACGAATTCTGCCAGTCATTTCTGCCAATTCCATGTAGTCCATCACTTTCATCTGCCATTCTTCCAGTGTGGGTAGCTCCTGTGTCTTCCAATACTTCGCGATGAGTAGTCTTGCTGCTGTTGTAGCATACATAAAGAAAGTTCTATCCTTCTTTGGCACCAATTGGCCGACTATGCCCAGGAGAAAGGCCTCTGGTTTCTTCAGGAAGGTATATTTAAATACCTTTTTCATTTCATTATAGATCATCTCCCAGAAAGCCTTAATTCTTGGGCACGTCCACCAAAGGTGAAAGAATGTACCTTCAGTTTCTTTACATTTCCAACATTTATTATCAGGCAAATGATAGATTTTTGCAAGCTTGATTGGTGTCATGTACCACCTGCATATCATTTTCATAATATTCTCTCTTAGGGCATTACATGCCATAAATTTCATACCTGTGGTCCACAACTGTTCCCAGTCAGCAAACATAACGTTATGTCCAACATCCTGTGCCCATTTAATCATAGCAGATTTTACCGTTTCATCCTGAGTATTCCATTTTAACAGCAAGTTATACATCCTTGAAAGTATCTTAGTATTGGGATCTAGCAATTCTGTTTCCAACTTTGATTTTTCCACCTGGAAGTGTACAGTGGTACCTTGGGTTACATACACTTTAGGTTACAGACGCTTCAGGTTACAGACTCAGCTAACCCAGAAATATTACCTCGGGTTAAGAACTTTGCTTCTTAGCCCGGAAACCAATGTCCCCACTGTGGAAGGACGTGTGGATCCAGAATTTGCCTCTATAGTCACTTACGGACTTACTGTTAAGACCCTGTTTGTGGAAGACAATCTTACTCGGCTACGAGTGATTGTCAAAGAAAGAAAGAAGCAGCATCTGAATACCAGTTGGGAGGGAAGCGGGCTCTTCTCCTCAGGCCCTGCACGCTGGTTTCCCACTGAGGCATCTGGGCAGCTGCTGTGAAAACAGGGTACCATAGATGAACTCCTTGGCCAAATCTAGCAGTGTCTTCCTATGTTCTTATTCCATAGACATTCAGTAGAATGATGCATGTGTCCCCCCCCCTTTGGAACTTTTTGCAACCATGAAATTGGGGGGACAATTAAGTTCCAATTTTGGATTACTCGAAGAGGTGCGGATCAGCTTGTTTTCTATCCATATTAGCGAAGATCAAATGCCTTGAGGATCTCTAATCTCAGGGGTGGATCACAAAAGGACATTTCCAGGACCGCTCTAGGTGTTAGGATAACTTGGCTTGCCAAAGAGGGTGGAAGTACAGTGGTACCTTGGGTTACATACGCTTCAGGTTACATACGCTTCAGGTTACAGACTCCGCTAACCCAGAAATAGTACCTTGGGTTGAGAACTTTGCTTCAGGATGAGAACAGAAATCGTGTGGTGGTGGCAGCGGGAGGCCCTATTAGCTAAAGTGGTGCTTCAGGTTAAGAACAGACCTCCAGAACGAATGAAGTTCTTAACCCGAGGTACCACTGTACTGGTCTGCTCCCAATGCTTTAAAAATAAATCCTGCATTGGCGATATACCTCCGTCATCAATCTGCTCGTAATCAGTTATTTGCCCTGGGAGTGTGGAGTTAAACAGGAATGAATATTTACCTTTTAATAATTGCACCACATTAATCCTCTGTGTCTCCATCGCCTCAGGAACTTTAATTTCCACTCTGCTCTGCTGCAGCGTAATGATTTTTAAAATGATTTCAGAATTGCGACTGGAATAGCCGTGCAATTTGGTTATTAATTGCAAGGCGGCTTCTCCTTTACATGCTGCTTGAAATGGTAAAACAACTAGCCTGGAGTGATTTATATTTTGAAAACAGGAATGATTTACAAAAGAAATGTGCGCAAAGCAAAAGAAAAGCTTTCCTCCTGTGGGACAGATTCACATTCTTGTGTGGTAAACACGTCAAATAATCTCTCATTAGCTGAAAGTGAGTCCTTCTCGGTTTCTAAAGATGTTTTGACCCAAGGCAATGAGAAAAATCCAATGTGGTGTTCTCACATGGCTGTGTAAACACCATGCATTTAAAGTACACCCCACCTTGTCAAAAAACCACGGGAACTGTAGTTTACTCCCTAGTGCCCTTTAGAAAACTGCAGTTCCCAGGATTATTTTAGGGAGGGGGATGCACTGATAATGTATGGTACATACCTGCAGACTGTCTCGCCAGAGTGGTGCATGCTGTAGTTATATCCCGCTTGGACTACTGCAACATGCTCCAAGTGGGGCTACCTTTGAAGGTGACCCGGAAACTGCAATTAATCCAGAATGCAGCAGCTAGACTGGTGACTGGGAGCGGCCGCCGAGACCACATAACACCGGTCCTGAAAGACCTACATTGGCTCCCAGTATATTTCTGAGCACAGTTCAAAGTCTTGGTGCTGACCTTTAAAGCCCTAAACCGCCTTGGTCCAGTATACCTGAAGGAGCGTCTCCACCCCCATCGTTCAGCCCGGACACTGAGATCCAGCGCTGAGGGCCTTCTGGCAGTTCCCTCATTGCGAGAAGTGAGGTTACAGGGAACCAGACAGAGGGCCTTCTTGGTGGTGGCGCCCACCCTGTGGAACACCCTCCCTTCAGATGTGAAGGAAATAAGCAGCTATCCTATCTTTAAAAGACATCTGAAGGCAGCCCTGTTTGGGGAAGTTTTTAATATTTAATGCTGTACTGTTTTTAACACTTGATTGGGAGCCGCCCAGAGTGGCTGGGGAAACTGAGCCAGGTGGGTGTGGGGTATAAATAATAAATTATTATTATTATTATATACAGAGTCTATGTAAACCAAGCTCCACAAGAACATTATTGTCCATTTCAATGTGGGTATGCTCAGCAGAAAGACGGGGAACTTGTAGCCTCCTCTATATGTTGTTGGACTACAACTCCCATTATCCCTGACATGCTGGGGCTGATGGGAGCTGGAGTCTGATATCATCCAGAGTCCCCATCCCCGTGCAGATACATCGGGCCCCATATATAAAACATCCCCCCTACAAGTGGCAGGCAGCATTTGGGTTATTGGGGAGTTGGGGAACTGTTCCATAAACACCATAGAGCTGAATTTTTCAACTTCTATAACCAAGATTTTCCCTGTTCCAGATTTTAAGTTAAAATTTGATGCCCAGTCCTCAATTGTTAAACGAGCATGGAGTCGAGCCATTTCCTACAGCCTCCACCTATTAGCATCGGATGCCCGAATTAGAGGTGGTTTTTCCAATCTGATCCTAAGAGATATTCATAACTCCCCTTGGAAAACTACAATTAACCTCAAATTCCGCTCTCTTCTCAATCTGAATTGTAAAACTGTTCTTAACTTAGAGTGTATCAACCCGGCGGCCCTACCTCTAATTAAAAAGAAACTACAGCAACTTGACTTCTCTAACACAGCTTCCTATGCAAGAGGACCGTGTTCAGGCCTAGCCCTAGCTATTCCACCCCCTGAAGGGATCCCTCTATACTGCTTCACGATTTCTTCGGAGGCTAAGCGAAGGGCCTTTACCTGTGCCCGTCTCAACTGTTTTCCTACAGCAGTTCTCTCGGGTCGTTATTCCAGAGTTCCCATCGCAAATAGAACATGCACCTGTAATGACACGTCCCTGGAGACTATGGAACATGTAATGCTCTTCTGTCCCAACTGGACAGATGAAAGATCTCGGTTTTTAAACCCCTCGTGAATAAGTTCCATCTCCCAATCCAGCCTTGGATAGTGTCCCTCTTTTTGCAGGATTCTGATTGTTGGATTACCGAGATGACAGCTAACTTCCTGCTTAGTGTGATGAAGAGGAAAGCACTAACTTCTTCCTTAACACCACAGCTGCAGTCGACACGCCGCACAATCGAACGAAATTCCAAGTAGCCTTATTGTACAAGGACAATCGAGTTAGGACAAATCTGAGGAGCTGAAGGACCCTTTAACGGTCCTCCTCCAGCCTCAGCAGTTTTTTCTTTTCTTTTTTTTCTTTCCCTTTCTCTAAGTAATCGCCCAGGAGGATATCTACCTTTACCTCCCCACCCCCATTTTATGTTGTTATTTTAATGTATATTATGCTATGGCCACATGGCTAATGCAATATATAAATAAACAAACAATGATGTTTGGAATTCCAGAATTAAGGATTGACAAGAAAAGATAAGAGCCTGCGGGACGAGGCCAAGTCCAGCATCCTGTTGTGATGGCCTGGGACTTGGGCTCGGACTCAGAACCAGAGGAGTCTCAGTCTGCACCGGATCCTTTGCCTCAGGCATCATCTGAACCAAATCTGGGGCCTGATCCTGAAGAACCCCAGTCTGCACAGGTTCCCCTGCAACAAACACCAGCTGGGCCGAGTCAGGGGCCTGAGCCTGCCCTGGCTCTAGATGCGGGGATGGCCTCGTTGCCTCCAGCTGGGCCATCGCTTACAGCTGCTCCACTACCGATTGGGTCCGGGGAGGCTGAGGCGGCCTCTGGGTCTAGTAACCCACTGACGTCTCCTGAGCTGCAGAGACTGAGGTCTGAGAGAAGGAGAGACCTGAGTACTCGCAGGAGGAGTGCTCGCCTTCGGGCGAATCAGGGAGGTGAGTCACCAGGACAGGCTGTTACCCCGACAGAGAGGCTGTTGGACCCTGCCCCAGGTTGCGGGAGCAACATTGCTGCTTGCTAGAACCTGCCTGGGATCCTGTGCTTGACCTAGTCTGGTGTCCTGCCTTATGTCCTGCCTTGGCCCTGTTGGACTGACTCTTCGCAGAACCCTTGGATTCGGGACCGGACCTGGACCACGTTGCTTGGGTTTACCCCTGGGCCCAGCACACCTGTTCTCACAGTGACCACCCAGATGCCCCTATGGAAAACCCGTAACCAGGATTCAAGCGCAAGAGCCCTCTCCTCTCCCATGGTTTCCACCAACTGGTATTCAGAAGCATTGCTGGCTCTAGCTGTGGAAACAGAGTATTACCATCCTGGCAAGCAGCCCTTGATAGTCCTCTCCTCCATGAATATGTCCAATCCTCTTTTAAAGCCATCTAGGACAGTGGTCATCCCTACCTCCTGTTGGGAACAATGTACGAGTGCTATATCACACACACACACACACACACACACACACCCCTGGACTATAAATGACACTTTAAAAATTAGCCCATATACTTGGTTTTCCTTGTCGTAGACCACACTTCACCAGTTTTGGGTGTGAAAGGTTCTTTATTGTGTAGGTGGGCAAAATATGCACACATTTAAACAAGGCACATCTTTTCTCATAAGGGCGTAGGTTGATCCTTAGGCAGGTAGATGCACATGTAGGTTTAGACATACTGACCTTTAAAGCCCTAAACAGCCCTAAACAGAAGAGAAGGCAGAGGGCCTTCTCAGTGGTGGCGCCCACCCTGTGGAATGTCCTCCCACCAGATGTCAAAGAGAAGAACAACTACCAGACTTTTAGAAGACATCTGAAGGCAGCCCTGTTTAGGGAAGCTTTCGATGTTTGATGTATTACTTTTTTAAATATTTTGTTGGAAGCTGCCCAGAATGGCTGGGGGGACCCACCCAGATGGGCGGGGTATAAATAAATTATTATTATTATTATTATTATTATTATTATTATTATTATTATTATTAGTCCCTTCACCATTGATGTTTTCTTTATCTTTTTAGGTAAGTTCATGAAGATACCAACAAAGGGTAAGTTTGGTGTTGTTTTGCACAGGTGCAAAATGCTGGCACCCTGTCCACAACTTCATTAACATCCATCTACAACTTCACTAGCATCTCAGTATTGTGAACAACACCAAACTTACGCTTTGCTGTTATCTTTCATGAACTTACCTAAAAAGATAAAGAAAACAAAAGACTGACTTAAGTATTTGAAAAAATCTATTGAAACCAGACATTATAAGTTCATCTTAGGTTGGGTAGTTCGGAAGTCTCTGTGGCTTTGCACAAGGTTTTGTATTTTTCTCAGAAGATTGATAAAGAATGTAGAATTATTTTGGTAATTATTGTGTGTATATTAGTCACCAACGTGTTGCACGAGACGTACTACTCTATGGTGTCTCGCGTGCTCAGAAACAAAGATGGGGACCCAAGTTACAAGGAAGGAGAGTCCGACAAAATATAATGGAGAGCTTTCTGGCAGTAAGAGCTGTTCTATAGTGGAACGGTCTCCCTCCAAAGGTTTTGCACTTGCCTACGTTGGAGGTTGGATGGCCGTCTGTCATGGATGTTTAGTTGAGATTCCTACATTGCAGGGGGTTGGAGTAGATGACCCTCGGGGTCCCTTCCAACTCAACAATTCTATGATTCTATATCCTCCGGCTCCTCCACACGCTGTTGGGTACCAACTCTGATCAGTCTCATGTAAAAAATGATGGCTCCGGAACGTTTAATCAAATTTACCCATCTCATTTCCCTGTTCCTGCCCAAAAGCAGCCTGCTGTTCCCTTCTTCTTTTGACGGCAGTGTTGTGTCTCATTCAGGCCTCGGAGCCCTCCTGAATCACCCTTTCAACCGTACAATGGGATGGCACAATAATAAAGATTATCATCCCCCTCGTAAAAGAGAAAAAGAGGGAAGAGAGACAAAGTGGGAGCTTTTGCCGTTACAAATTACAAGAGAATTAAATATGGTTAAACCTGAATCTGTTCTGGCAAAGCGCAGCAGTAAAAGGCCATTAAGCAACTTGCCCATTTACAGAAAACATAACAGATAAAATTCATTTTTAATGGACTGTTTCCATGGCAACGTTCCTGAGCCAGACACGTTTTATAGCGCATCGAACTGCGCGGGTGCTTAAGATAATTGCAGCAGTCACTGCGCTGGGGACACTGTGGTTTGTGATATGTGTGTGTGCGCGCGTGTGTGTGTAGTGTGTGTAAAAAACAGAATCTCAGAATATTGCCAACTGGTCTAAAGGTTTTTTATTGTACTTGGGTTTTTCAGAGATTTCATCTGGCCACAGAGGAAAGTAGAGCCTCAAATGATGGACCATGTCAACCAAGGCTGCGTCCCATCATCATCATCATCATCATCATCATCATCATCATCATAATTTATTTGTACCCCACCCATCTGGCTGGGTTTTCCCAGCCACTCTGGGTGGCTTCCAACAAAGATTAAAAATACATTAAAATGTCACATATTAAAAACTTCCCTGATAGCCTTGATAGCCTTCTCCTCCATGAATTTCACCAATGAGGAGATGAAATTCTATGCCTAATAGACAAAATAAAAACTGACAAATCACCAGGTCCAGGCAACATCCACCTGAGAGTTCTTGAAGGACTCAAATGTGAAATTGTTGTTGCAAAGTATTGGAAGACACAAGATCTACCCTCCCTGGAAGAATGGCAGATGAAGGTGATAGACTACATGGAATTGGCAGAAATGACTGGCTGAATCCGAGATCAGGGAGAAGAGTCGGTGAAAGAAGACTGGAAGAAATTCAAAGACTACTTACAGAAACATTGTAAAATTAATGAATGTTAGAAGGATGCTGGATAGAAACTAAGCGGTTTCCAGCTGTAATGCTTTAAGAGATATGAAAAAAAAAGAGGTTTTACAAATGGGTAAAAGTTTAATGGTAAGGATTTGCTGAACTAACAAATCGAATTGGAATACAAAGAAGGGAGGTATGAGGAGGTCCGAGGAAATAAGTGTATGGAAGTTATGTTATTGAAAATTAATGTGTGTTTTTAACTGTTTTTTATTTTGTATGTTTATTTTTCTTTTTTCTTGTTATATCTTAAAAACTTTTAATAAATATCTTTTTTTAAAAAAACACAAATGTGAAATTGTTGATCATCCCACAAAAATATGTAACATCCCTCAGATCAACCTTCATACCCGAGGACAAGAAAGCAACTAATGTAACACATTTTTTTTTTAAGGGATGCAGAGGGGATCCTGCAAATACACTCACTTCTCTTCCCTTGGCTTGGAAGCTTCTATCATCGGCATCCAAACACTTGTATGTAATCTCTATCGTCAAGTGTCTTTCTCCCTTGGAGTTTGACCGGCAGTGTTTTGGGTATCAAATACAGCATTACTGCTTCTTAAGGGACACGGGTGGTGCTGTGGTCTAAACCACTGAGCCTCTAGCGCTTGCCGACTAGAAGGTCGGCGGTTTGAATCCCGGTGATGGGGTGAGCTCCCGTTGCTTGGTCCCAGCTCCTGCCAACCTAGCAGTTCGAAAGCACACCAGTGCAAGTAGATAAATAGGTACCGCTCTGGCGGGAAGGTAAACAGCATTTCCATGCGCTCCGTCACGGAGTCCCATTGCACCAGAAAGCAAGCTGAGCACCACAACCCCATACAGTGGTACCTCAAGTTAAGAACTTGATTCATTCTGGAGGTCCGCTCTTAACCTGAAACTGTTCTTAACCTGAGGTACCACTTTAGCTAATGGGGCATCCTGCTGCTGCCACGCTGCCGCCGCACAATTTCAGTTCTCATCCTGAAGAAAAGTTCTTAACCTGAGGTACTATTTCTCGGTTAGCGGAGTCTGTAAACTGAAGCGTCTGTAACCTGAAGCGTCTGTAACCCGAGGTACCACTGCAATCGCCTTTGACTGGACTTAACCTTCAAGGGGTCCTTTACCTTTACCTTACCTACTGCTGCTTAGTGGTGCAGTAACCCCAAAAAACCTGGGCTCAGGAGTCCATTGCCCCCCTTCCAAAGAAATGGGTTGTTCTTGTTGCTTGCAAATAGACAGGAAAGCCATCTGAAGATTTAATAACCATTTCCCTCCAGTCCACGAATGCTGGCTCAAAGAGACGTGTCCCTTAAACCCACAGAAATTCTATCTATCCACTTATGTTATGTGTTAACGTTTGAAGAGGTAAAAGTATCCTTTCCTGCTCTTTGTAAGGCACTGAGTGGAGCAGGCAAAAACGATCCATTCATCCATCGATTCATTGCCCGCCTGAGACGGCAATTGACTGGGCTCTGTTATTACGCCACCTCTGCAATTACAAACCACTTTCAGAAACCCCAAAGGCCTGGTGCTGCGAGAGATGGAAATACAAGAGAGTGCAGCTACCTTGTCATCCTTCCCCTGACCTCAAACACATCTTTCCACCTCCTGCTCACCACCTGAGGCACAGTCGCTTTCCTGGGTACCTAGGGAGTGTGGCATTTGCATCTCCCACCAATGAGTCCAGAACCACAAGCCTTAACATTAGCCAGACTTATGCATGACAGTTTTCATCAGTGGCGTAGCGTGGGCTGTCAGCACCTGGGGCAAGGCAAGTAATTTGCGCCCCCTAACCCGTGGATTTGCGCCCCTTAACCCGTGGATTTGCGCCCCCTAACCCGTGGATTTGCGCCCCCTAACCCCCAGATGTTGCACCCGGTGCGGCCGGCCCCCCCTGCACCCCCCACGCTACGCCACTGGTTTTCATTGCAAGCAGGCAAAGCTTGAGAGTGCCTTTAAGCATGCACAGACTGTTTTCCCTCCATACTGAAGGGCTGTGCAGATCACAGCATTACAGAGTTGGAAGGGACCCCAAGGGTCATCTAGTCCAGCCCCCTTGCAATGCAGGAATCTCACCTAAAGCATCCATAACAGATGACCGTCCAACCTCTGCTTGAAAACCTCCAAGGAAGAGGAGTCCACCACCTCCCAAGGGAGACCATTCCACCGTCAAACGGCTCTTACTGCCAGAAAGTTTTTCCGTATTTTAGTTGGAATCTCCTTTCTTGTAACTTGAAGCCCTGGGTTCGAGTCCTACCCTCCAGAGCAGGAGAAAACAAGCTTGCTCCCTCTTCCATGGGACAGCTCTTGAGATATTGGAAGATGGTTATCATGTTGTCACTGTTAGAATTCCTGCTCCATGATTGCAGTCATGGGATTGTTGTCTTTCACATGACGGTATATGTTTTGACTCCACAGAGTGGGAAGTGACAGAGACAGGATGTTTGTGTTCCGTGAAGTGGGACTATTGTCCTTTGCTCTTTCTCTCTTTGCTGTCTGATGGGGGAGCTCACCCCGTCGCGGGGATTCAAACTGCCAACCTTCTGATTGGCAAGTCCTAGGCTCTGTGGTTTAACCCACAGTGCCACCCTTGATCTGAACAACATACTTCTGTGGAAGCAGCCTAGAATAGTGTTAGCTTTTTTTTTTTTTTCCTGCTGCATCACATCATTGACTCATGTTAAGCCTGTGGTCCACCAAGACTCTTGATCCTTTTCCCATGTACTGCTAGTAAGCCAGGTATCCCCCATCCTCTATTTGTGCATTTGGTTTTTCCTTCCTAAGTGAAGATCTTGCATTTGTCCCCACTGAAATTCATTTTGTTAGCTTGCTCCCAGTTCTCCAATCTATCGTGTTCATTTTGAATTCTGATTCTGTATTCCACAGCAGTTTGGTGTCACCTGCAAATTGGATGAGCACTCCCCCAATTTCTTCATCCAAGTCATTGATAAAGACGTTAAACAACAATGGGCCCAGGACAGAACCCTGCAGCTCCCCACATCTGAAAGTGATATTTGTCCCATCAGTCCCTGTTTGTGATATCATCCCACGTATGATTGCATGGAGATTGATGTTCACTCCTGCATGTTGAGAAAACACCCCGCAAAGAGAATCTTGATGCAGCGGAATCTACAGTCCTATCCAGTTTTGTTTTCTCTCTATCTATGCAGAGGAGCCTACATCATTAATGCAATCATGTACGCAATCACACCAAGAGGCTTTTATGTATTTTTTTGCCGTGTTTTTGTCAATATGCATGGAACACTAGCAATGTCAAAAAGGAGAGAGAGGCCCATACAAATGAACTGGAGGAGCCCAATGCTTCATAAAATCCACTTTTTCTTTTCTTTTTAAAAATGGAATCCTGGAGAATTTCCAGTGCATCCACTCCACTGGGAAAGGCTGAGTTTGGGAAAAGCTATTATTGCATGCCACCTCAATCTCTGAGCTGCGAGAGATTCCAGCAGTTCCAAGCACTTCTAGGTTTGGTTTCCTTGGAACAAAGGTCAGCGGAAACTGTGGTGTCTTTAGGATATATCATTTTTATTTTCACATACATGCAACCTGAGCATAAGATGGAGGGGCTCACAGCATTAACACCACATTAGCTTGGGGAACTCAGGTTAACTTGGAGAGCAGGAGATAACCCTAGAGCTTTTGCCAAATATCTCAACTTAATTTGCGCGTTTTGCCGAAATGAGCTTTGGATAACTTCCCCATTTCAAGTGGAATAAATGTGTGGTCCGGATGTGACCCGCTAGCTGCAGATCACTGGCTTATAGGCTTTCTGGTGGGGGAGGAATATCCAAATGTGTGAAGCTGTTGCATGATGAATTACTTTGTCTTAACCGCCCCCTCCCCCCGCCAATTGCCAGGAATCGCTTTTCTTTGTCTTTTCATTAGAGAGCCTTGTAATCAGGCTGAGTGCCGGATAGTGGCTTCCCATTGGCTGAACAGCCACGGCTTCTGTTTGCAAGTGTTATTGTGGAGACAGTGATGAATGGGCTGCCAACGGAAACATCATGCTCTCGGGGACTAGCCCTGCCTCTGTGGCAGGGGGAATTTTCCCTTTGCGAGTCTTTCCTCCCTTCTCCCTGCAAAGCAAAAGGAGCTCTGGCAGAAATCAAAGAAAGAACATGCAAGTGTCAAGAGAGAGAACGATGGAGAGCATAGACTAGGCAGGATGCAGGGCAATTAATAAACTGCATCCTCTGCTGGAGTCCACAACCTTAAATCAGCCCAGGTGGATGAAAAGTGCTGCCAATGATAGGGTCGTCACTTGGGCCGGCCCTAACATTTGGCAAAGTGAAGTGACTTCCTCAGGTGGATGCAGCGGCAACCCACTGGCTGATCATTCTACTCCCCAGCTAATCCCTTCTGTAGGAAGAGAAAACTGTGAATGCTGCATAGTTTGTCCTAGCTCAACCAAGCTAATCTGCTGCATTCATGTTTAGCCTGAAAAAAGAGGAGACAGAGAGGTGACTGTCAAGAGTTCAGTCTACACTCGAGTAAGACCCTGGCAGAGACCCATGCCAGACTGGCATGCTCTCTCCCTCCTGGTCGATCGTTCGGGAGCTTCAAAAGCTTTCTTCTGCCCGAACATCACAGCGACCGATGCCAACAGACATCAGCACACTTAGGGATCAGTAGAGTCTTCGCAGCTTGCATGACAGACCTCATCAACTCAGCATTTTGGCTAATCTACTTTATTTACATATAAACACACACGGAGCACTGCAACATGGCTCCCTCTCTCTCTAGCATCAGACAGCAAAGAGAGAAAGAACAAAGGACAATAGTCCCACTTCACGGAACACAGTAACACAAACATCCTGTCTCTGCCACTTCCCTCTCTGTGGAGTCAAAACATACACCGTCATGTGATAGACAACAATCCCATGACTGCAATCACGGAGCAGGAATTCTAAGATTCTATTATTCTATTGACTCCCTTTTCTGGTTCGAACTGTCCTTTCCCATAATGCCTTTCCGTGAGTAGCTCAGGGGTCCAGATTCTGTGCATCCTAAACATTAGGAAGAAAGGAGATTCCAAGTAAACTTTAGGAATTACTTTCTGGTGGTAGGAGTTGTTCGACAGTGGAATGAGCTACCTTGGAAAGTGGTGGACTATTCGTTGGAGGTTTTTATACAGAGGTTGGGTGTCCATTTGTCAGAGGTTCTTTAGTTGTGATTCTTGCTTTCCAAGAGGTTTCGACTATATGAGCATTGGGTTCCTTTCCAACTCTAAAATTCTATGATTCTACAGTTCTAAGGGTCTGTCTATACCTCATTCTCCAAAGCACCAGAAAGTTAATTAACGGCGCTAGAATATTGTGTGTGTTTTCTAGAACGACATCCTAGCAGCTGAGTCTTTTGGAAACAAATGCCAGCCACCTCCGGGAACACAATGTTAGCTCTGGGATGGATCTTGCCTTACAATTCCACGCTATTTTGTTGCACCTGAAAATGGTGTGTGAAAGAAAGGCAACAGCTGTCACGGAAGCCGCAGAGAGGGCTGGCTTCCTCCCTTGTCACTTCAAGGCCTCCCCACAGCACAAACACTCATCGAAGCTGTGATTCATCACCCTCCCAAACCTCCCTCCAGGTGTGTTTCTCAAACCACCTGGCTCCTGTTAGTAGATGATCATTCTCAGGAGCTTGTCTGGGAAGGAAGGAAAATCACAACTCTAATTCCGAATCTACTCCCTCGCCGTTCTCAAATAGTTCCAGCAATAACGTATTTGTTTATTTGGACACCCATGGCTTGGAAAGGGTCAGTACCTGGGCCAAATGGCCAAAATATTGGGAAATTTTAGAACAGGAAGGTGACAAACTGAAATTGCAGAGTTATGACAAACTTAAAGAGAAGGTGCGAGACTGGTTACATTATTTTCAAATAAGAGAGGTTTATAACTTGGATAAAAAAATTGGTTTCCAGGTGGAAAAATCAAAGTTAGAAACAGAACTGTTAGAACCCAATGCTAAGATACTTTCAAGAATGTATAATCTGCTGTTGAAATGGAATACTGAGGAAGAAACGGTAAAATCTGCAATGATAAAATGGGCACAAGATATAGGATATAATATTATGTTTGCTGACTGGGAGAAGTTGTGGACCACCGGGATTAAATTTACGGCATGTAATGCACTAAGAGAGAATATTATGAAAATGATATACAGGTGGTACATGACTCCAGTCAAGCTTGCAAAAATATATCACTTGCCCGATAACAAATGTTGGAAATGTAAAGAAATTGAAGGTACATTTTTTCACCTTTGGTGGACGTGCCCAAGGATTAAGGCTTTCTGGGAAATGATATATAATGAACTGAAAAAGGTATTTAAATATACTTTCCCGAAGAAACCAGAGGCCTTTCTCCTGGGCATAGTTGGCCAATCGGTGTTAAAGAAGGATAGAACTTTTTTTATGTATGCTACAGCAGCAAGAATTCTCATCGCAAAGCATTGGAAGACACAAGACCTACCTAAAGGGAAGTTCATTCCTACACCTACCCACCTTGGAAGAATGACAGATGCAACTAATAGACGATATGGAAATGGCGGAAATGACTGGCAGAATCCAAGACCAGGGAGAAGAGTCGGTGGAAGAAGATTGGAGGAAATTTAAAACTTATTTACAGAAATATTGTAAAATTTTTGAATGCTGATGACAATGAAATGAATTGAAGGGGTTCTAGCAACAAGGTAAAATGTAAGATGGGATTGATAATAGATAAACTAATAGGACATGAATTTGCTGAACCAATTTTTAAAAGGGATACAAAAAAGGGAGACGTGAGGAAGTCAGGAAAATAAGTTAACTAAAGATGAGAAATCAAGAAAGAGGGAGTTTTGTTTTCTTTTATATGTGTTTTTTCTTCTTCTTTTTTGTGTTTAATGTTTGTATTTTTGTATTTTGTAATTTTGTAATTTTGTATTTTTCTGTTTTTGTATTTTTCTGAACTTTTCTATTGATAAAACCTAATAAAATATTAATAATAATAAAAAGGAAAGGGTCAGTACCTGAGGAATCACTTAGAAATGTCTCAGGGAGCCAAAAACAGCACCTCGTTCCATGGTAGCAGGGAGACAGCTTCACGGTGGCACCCAACAGGTTTCCTAGAGTGACAAAGAGCTAATATTCCGGTACTTTTTCACGTTCCTGAAATATACTCGGAGTCGAGAGTGGATTTCATGCTCTTTATTCAGCTCATGGTGGTGAGGAGGAATGGAAGTTCCCCAGAATGTCTGCTTTATATACATTACTTACACAATGGGCCCCACGTGATTGGCGAATTCCGGGATTCACCTGTAGTCCAATCAGGTTGCGGATTCACTTCCACCTGGAGCTGGATTGGGTGGCTCCTGTGGACCAATCAAACTGCTGCATTCTGGACCCTATCGTTCTAGAACAAATCAGACTGCTGCATTTTGGACCCTATTGTTCTAGGACCAATCAGATTGCTGCATTCTGAATCCTATTGTTCTAGGACCAATCAGACTGCTGCCTTTTGGATCCTATTCAACTCAGTACAGTTCCACCAGAGGCTTCTCCAAAGGATGAACCTGACTTTCCGGACTGGCTTTTCAGGAGGACAAAAAAAATGCCACATTGAAAATGAAGTTGCCAAGAAGCCCTGTTGTGTGTGTAGTTCTTTGCGCCCCGGCTGGGAAGCCTATAGGATCGCTTGCTAGAACTGTGTAGTTGTCTTGGTTTCAAAGTCCATCTTTGAAGGACTCCTGGATATAGGACAAAGGAGGCGTTTATTTTCTTGCTGATTATGCAAAGCCTTAGTTTATTAATCTCAAAGTCCTAATTTGGGGGGGACCTACAGCTGCTGTGCTTTATGGCACTCATCCTGCTAGCAAGCTAGGTGCACCAAGGGTATTATAAAGAGTTGTGCGTGAGGGTTTTTCTTTTTGCTTTCAGCAAAGGAGACGGAAGTTGTTAAGCTCTGAGAAACCCTGCAGAACCCATCTGTTTGGCGGGAAATTAACCATCACTGAGGGAACCACTATGGTCTGCGGCATTTGCAGCGGAAGTGAAAACAACCGCCGCTGCTTAATTATGCTGTTAAATACTAACCATTTGTAGAAATGGAAAAGGAAAACAAAAACAACGGGGGAAGGATTAATAATAATAGCACTAGCAACGAGAATGTGAAGGAGGATAGAGATCGAAGGCAGGTTGAATAAAACATATTCCACATCTCGTAGGCATTGTGGTGTAAATAGGAATGTATGAAGCAACTTTCTATCAAGTCAGACTGTCGGTTCATTCTAGCTAAATATCATCTACACTGACAGAAGCCGTCCAGGGCTCCAGGCAGGGCACATTTCTAGCTCTACTCACTGAGTCACACTGCCCATATCAGCCCATGCCCGCTCCAGTGCCAAGGCTTAGTCAGATATAGTATTATTGATAATGGAGGGTTTCTAAAACGTAGCTGTCAACTTACAGATTTGAAAATAAGGGACCAGCAGCCTCAAAAATAAGGAATCAGCAGCCAAAATAAGGGATTTTCCCAGCATAGGTATGTTCAACTTCTGAGCCCCTCCGAGCCAAAGGCAGAAAGCCCAGTCCGCAGCCAAATGAAGCCTCAAGGAAAACCACCGTCACCTCTCTGCTGGGAAGCGCTGAGCAAAGGCGAGTCCCCAGGCAACACAGCCGATTTGATCAGCACAAGGCATGCAAGCTCCACCCCCCAGTCATTCTTAGACTCCTTATTGGGTGAGCAACGCAGCCAAGCAACACAGTTGGAGCCTCCCTCCTCCCTGGCCGGCAGGGAGGGAGGGAGAGGAGCTGCTTCCTTTGAAACCCGGGAAATTTAAGGGACATCATCAATAAGGGACAGCAGCGGGACATGGTGCTTGGATAAGGGACTGTCCCGCCAAATAAGGGACGCTTGACAGCTATGTTCTAAAAATTCTTTTTAAAGTATGAAAGAGAGAGAGGGTTTTCTCAGTGAGTTAGACCTTGATGTGATCCATCTTGCTGACATTACCAAAATGGCCTCAGAAACTGACATGAGCTTAATTCTTTGTTCAGCTTATTAAAACTAGTCCTTGCTGGTTAGAAGATGTCCCCTGACGGAAGCCCGGTCTACCAACCTACTTGCATTTGCAAACTTCACCTGATGCAATGGGGAAATAATGTTGTGGCTCTTGCTGCTTCAGAAAAGCTGTGCATTTGTGTCAACTTCTTTGGCGTGGTAACAAAACTCCAGATCTGATTGTTGCCTTTAGGAAGCTCCCTTTGTTTCAACCCCAAGCCCTCGCTTTGAACGCTGTGCCAGAAACGTTCATTTCTACTGCTGCTCCGGCGCTGAGGACTAGATTAATTTGCACTAGCATGCAAATATCTGCCTTTCCTTGGCAGCTTCCCTGAAGGAGTCAGAGATATTCCAGTCAGATACCTTTGCCAAGGAAGATTCTCCTGGCAAGAGGCGGTAAGACAATAGCAGAAGGAGGCAGAGTTTCCAATCTTAATTGCCCATGCAAAAAAAAAAAAAAAACTGATTAGAAGCTTTATCCATCACACATTGCAAAGACTAAGGTGCATGCTCTAGTTATCGTCCGCTTGGACTACTGTAATGCGCTCTACGTGGGGCTACCTTTGAAGGTGACTCAGAAACTGCAACTAATCCAGAATGCGACAGCTAGACTGGGGACTGGGAGCAGCCACCAAGACCATACAACACTGGTCTTGAAAGACCTACACTGGCTCCCAGTATGTTTCCGAGCACAATTCAAAGTGTTGGTGCTGACCTTGAAAGCCCTAAACGGCCTCGGTCCAGTATACCTGAAGGAGCGTCTCCACCCCCATCATTCAGGCTGGACACTGAGGTCCAGCGCCGAGGGCCTTCTGGTGGTTCCCTCACTGCGAGAAGCGAAGTTACAGGGAACCAGGCAGAGGGCCTTCTCGGTGGTGGCGCCCGCCCTGTGGAACGCCCTCCCATCAGATGTCAAGGAAATAATCAACTACCTGACATTTAGAAGACATCTGAAGGCAGTCCTCTTTAGGGAAGTT
Organism: Podarcis liolepis; assembly: GCF_965112155.1. Taxonomy (NCBI): domain Eukaryota; kingdom Metazoa; phylum Chordata; class Lepidosauria; order Squamata; family Lacertidae; genus Podarcis; species Podarcis liolepis. Next base: position 3,976,354 of record NC_139560.1, on the reverse strand, counting down.
TTTAATGGCTGATGTTTTAATGTATTTTTAATCTCTTGTTGGAAGCCACCCAGAGTGGCTGGGGAAACCCAGCCAGATGGGTGGGGTATAAATTATTATTATTATTATTATTATTATTATTATTATTATTATTATTATTTTATGTTGATACACAAGGCTAAAGAAGGCTCAGAGGATGCGCCAGTCAGAAAGCCAGAGAAAGACTTTTTTGCCTGTCTGCAACAGGAACACAGCAATAATAGATCATAGTCTCATTGTGTGAAATATATATAAAATGCAAAGGAGGAACTTGATAATACGAGGAAATACTTCACTTTCTCCAACAAGTGTGTGCAAGTACAGGCACATACACACAAATACACACACACGTTGTGTGTCTGGGTAGCACTGCTGCCACCGAAACATCTGGCACCAATTAAAAGAAAAGGCACGAGGTTTTGCAGAGCTGTCACGGAAGAGGTGCTCAGAATAACACCGCCTTGACAGGTTTCTCATTAGGAGAGGGGAAGAAGCAGGATCCTCGCCAGGCAGATTATAAACTCGCGTGACTGCCAAGTTTTTAACAAGTCGGAGCAGACAAAGGAAGTGTTACTTCCTTTATATGGCTTTGGTCTGGAGGCCCAGGGGTGAGTGAGAGTGGTTCTGTGCTAACATGGGACCAATTATCAGCAGCTGTGCAGCTGGGGTGCGGGTATCTTATATATAAAATTATTATTCCAGTAAATTATAAGCAAGGTCCTGATATACCGTATTTTTTGCTCCATAAGACACACTTTTTTCCCTACTAAAAAGTAAGGGGAAATGTGTGGGCGTCTTATGGAGCAAATGCAGGGGGGAGGCTCGGCTCAGCGCTCCCTTTAAAGAGCCATGTGGAGCGTGTGTGCAGCTCTTGGGGGCTTTTCCCCGAGGAGGGAGAAGGACAGCCCGTCAGTCCCTTCTTCCTCCTCAGGGAAAGTCCCCAAGAGCTCCACGCGGCTCGTGAAAGGGAGCGCTGAGCAGAGCCTGGGGTGCATACGGGCTCTGCTCAGCACTCCCTATAATGAATTTTTTTTTCTTGCATTCCCCCTCTAAAAAATGGGTGCGTCTTATGGAGCAGAAATGCGGTATTTATTATCCCAGTTTCCTGAGAAATAAGGTCAGCTTCCCCAACAACATGTTTTACACCGGGCTGCCTCTGAAGTTGGTTCAGAAACTTCAGCTGGTGCAGAATTTGGCAGCCAGGTTGCCCACTGGGGTTTGAACATATACAGTGGTGCCCCGCAAGACGAATGCCTCGCAAGACGGAAAACTCGCTAGACGAAAGAGTTTTCCGTTTTGGAGGTGCTTCGCAAAACGAATCTCCTATGGGCTTGCTTCGCAAGACGAAAATGTCTTGCGAGTTCCTGCGGGGTTTTTGCCTCCCCCCCCCCTTTTTCTAAGCCGCTAAGCCGCTTATCAGCTGATCTGATAAGCCGATAAGCCGCTAAAAGCCGCTAATAGCCGCTAAAAGCGCTAATCCGCTAATCCGTCAATGGGCTTGCTTCGCAAGACGAGAAAACCGCTAGACGAAGAGAATCACAGAACGGATTCTTTTCGTCTTGCGAGGCACCACTGTAACACCAATCCTGGTCAGACTGCACTGGCACTGGTGGAGGAAGGTGGGTGCAGGGGGGCACATCGCCCTGGGTGTCATCCCTGAGGGGTGTGACATTCAGCATGCCACCCGCCTGCAACTCATGTTGGCATGCACCCAAGGAAATGGGGGCAATTGGCCCGCCTCCAGCTGGATCCAGGCCATTGGCCGGTGTGTCGGGCGAACTCCGGTCCTTGGTGCAGCATAAATCTGCAACACAGGCTTCAGAAGACTGAGCACGCTATTCAGCAGAGAAAACGCTGCACAACCAGAATCTGGCATGAGGGGTTGTGTGAGCATATTTACAAGCAGGTTTATTCAGCGTAGATCAGGACAAAAGGAAAACATGTCTGATCTCCTTCGTGTCCAAAGCAAAACAGAAAACTATACACAAACGGAAGTTCCCAGCATACTGTGCTGGAATGTAAACAGACATGTAAACAATTGCCCATGTCTGTCCCTTAAGGTGGAATGGAATTCTCAACAACTCGGACTCCCACAGCTACGGCGAGCCGTCAGAGGAAGGGGGGAGCTGCTGCACCACTTTGCCGCTTTGACAGTTCCTTCCTCTCCCCTTCCCTCTCGCCTGCCTCCTGGCAGTAGGAGTGGGAGTCGTGGGCGGTTGGCACATCATTGCCCTGTGCTCCCGGCTGGAGGAATCAGGTAGGCAGGGGAGAGGACAGGAAGGAGGCAGGCGAGTGGGAAGGGGAGAGGAAAGAAGCAGGATTGGTGGGTGCGCGCAGCTATCCTGTGCCTGGGAGGGCACCCTCTGTGCCCTGCCCCCTCGGGAGTGCACCTGCCCTGGGCAGCGTGAGTATATGCTCCGCCATTGTGCACTGGCTGCCAACTAGTTTCTGGGCCCAATTCAAAGTGCTGGTTTTGACCTGTTGTTGTTGTTTAGTCATTTAGTTGTGTCTGACTCTTCATGACCCCCTGGAGCAGAGCACGCCAGGCACTCCTGTCTTCCACTGCCTCCTGCAGTTTGGACAAACTCATGTTAGTAGCTTCAAGAACACTGTCCCACCATCTCATTCTCTGTCGTCCCCTTCTCCTTGTGCCCTCCATCTTTCCCAACATCAGGGTCTTTTCCAGGGAGTCTTCTCTTCTCATAAGGTGGCCAAAGTATTGGAGCCTCAGCTTAGTTCACTGATGCCCAGGATGTCAATATTTATTCTTGCCACCTCATTTTTGACCACATCCAGCTTACCAAGGTTCATGGTTCTTACATTCCAGGTTCCTATGCAATATTATTCTTTACAGCATTGGACTTTCCTTTCGCTTCCAGGCATATCCGCAACTGAGCGTCCTTTCGGCTTTGGCCCAGCCGCTTCATCAGCTCTGAATCTACTTGTACTTGTCCTCCGCTCTTCCTCAGTAGCATGTTGGATGCCTTCTGACCTGAGGGGTTCATCTTCCAGCGTCATAACTTTTATATGCTTGTTGTCTTTGTCCATGGAGTTTTCTTGGCAGGGATACTGGAGTGGCTTGCCGGTTCCTGCTCCAGGTGGATCACGTTTGGTCAAAACTCTCCACTATGACCTGTTCATCTTGAGTGGCCCTGCACAGCATAGCTCATAGCTTCTCTGAGTTATTCAAGCCCCTTCACCACGGTAAGGCAGTGATCCATGAAGGAGGGTTTTGACCTAGAAAGCCTTAAATGGCTCAGGACCGCAATACCCCAAGGACCGCCTGTCCCTATATGAATCGCCCCAAACACTGAGACCCTCATCTGAGGCCCTTCTTCATATGCCTCCTCCACGAGAGGGTGGCAACACAAGAGCAGGGCCTTTTCTGTGGTGGCTCCCTGCTTGTGGGATGCTCTCCCCAGAGAAGCTGGCTGGCACCTTTGTTGCATATCTTTAGGCACCAAACAAAAACTTTACAAGCCAGCCTTTGGCCTTGAACTATCTGTGGACTTTTAGGAGTCGGTGGGATGTTTTTTATGTATTTTTCTTTCTTTGTATTTGTGTGGGGTTTATTGGCTGTTTGTTTAGGTGTAAGTCAACTTTGGGTTGCCCTGGGCAAGATCAAGCATCTAAGAAATTTAATAGCTAAATTTAATAGCTAAATGGATAAAAATAAGACAAAGCAGCATCTCCCTGGGGGGAGGGGGATCACTACAAAATTGGCAGAGTTTGTGAAGTTTACCAATGCCCAAGTGGACAAGTAAGTTAACTTATAAAGTCTAGAATCATTAATCTACTGTTGCTAAAAGCTATTCAAAAACCAGTTCTCCATAAATGTGGTTAATCCTGTTTTAAGAATTCATGGAAGGCAGATAGCCACAACCTGTTATTAATTCCTGTTATTAATCTGGTACACAAAGTATATAACCCCTGTATATGAAGCTTCTATTTAGTTGTCACGGCTAATGTTGATGTTAAGCCTGACTTCCACAAAATTGCCTTTTTCCTCCTTAAAACCAAGAGCCCAGCTTTGCTAGTGGAGAATGCCAAATTCTGAGTTTTGATCTGCATCCCTGGTGCTAATGCCCAAAGGGAGCAACCTACATCTTTCGACTGCCTCTCCAACTTTTAATTCAAGCTCCCTCTTATATACTCAAATGCTCACTGCCAAGGCGTAGGTTCTGTGATCACATGACACACTTCCCAGTTTGCCCAACCTCCTGCTTCCAGGAATTAGCAGAAATACCCCTAGCATATCTCTTAATCAGAAATATTTTAAACAAATATCTAGAATTCCCCAGAAACAATGCTTGCTATTTGGTCTACCATTTCAGGGATGCGGGTGGCATTGTGGGTTAAACCACAGAGCCTACGACTTGCCGATCAGAAGGTTGGCGGTTCGAATCCCCGCGATGGGGTGAGTTCCCATTGCTTGGTCCCTGCTCCTGCCAACCTAGCAGTTCAAAAGCACGTCAAAGTGCAAATAGATAAATAGGTACTGCTCCGGCGGGAAGGTAAACGGTGTTTCCGTGCGCTGATCTGGTTCTCCAGAAGCAGCTTAGTCATGTTGGCCACATGACCCGGAAGCTGTACGCTGGCTCCCTCGGCCAATAAAGCGAGATGAGCTCCGCAACCCCAGAGTCAGTCACGACTGGACCTAATGGTCAGGGGTCCCTTTACCCCTTTACCTTTATGCTTGACTTTGGCTCCTTTCCAGCAACAGTCCCTCCCACATTTTTTTTAATCAGACTTTCTGGGGTTAGAAAAGTGACAGGATAATTCCCTGAGAAAGCATGAAATAAGTCACATTTTGCAAAATGAAACCTGGAAGTACCCCTAGACATTTCTTGGCTCAGTCTTCTCCCCCAAGCAGGGCTGTGCCAGCCCACCCATGAGGCAAGGTGAGGGAACTGCCTCAGGCACCAGCAGTGGTGTAGCGTGGGTTGCTAGTGCCCAGGGCAAGGTGAGGATGGGAGAGAAACAGAGAGCATACGCATACACATTCGACTGCCTAACAGGGTCCACATCACCCAGGAGATCACAGCCATGGAGATAAGAATAGTCATTCTGTTGTCTGGAGAGATAACTTCCTGGTTTGCATAGAGAAGCCATTTTCAGCGAAGCCCAGAGACGGAAGCACACAGCTGCATTGAGGCATCACCAGGTGTTGAAATTTTGCACCCCTAATAATTTTGCTCCCAGGGCAACCACCCCTGCCACTGGGCAGCAGGATCCAAAGAGACAGCAGATCCCGATGTCAATGTACCTCCCCTCCCCATTCCCGATATAGACCTTCACCCACTCCTTCTTACCTAATGGGGAGAGGGGTGGCATTTTGTAGTTCACCTCAGGTGCCAGAAAGCAGAGGCAGAGCTAGTTCTGGACCGTCTAGAGGGGCTGGGAGCTGGGGGCACTGTTATACAGTGGTTCCGCTCCTTCCTCCTGGGCCGTGTTCAGAAAGTGGTGGTGGGGGATGAGTGTTCAGACCCCTGGACTCTCACTTGTGGGGTGCCTCAGGGTTCTGTCCTCTCCCCCATGCTTTTCAACATCTACATGCAGCCACTGGGAGAGATCATCAGGGGGTTCAGACTAGGTGTCCATCAATATGCAGATGATACCCAGCTCTACCTCTCTTTCAAATCAGAATCAGTGAAGGCGGTGAAGGTCATGTGTGAGTGTCTGGAGGCGGTTGGAGGATGGATGGCGGCTAATGTACTGAGGTTGAATCCTGACAAGATAGAAGTACTGTTCTTGGGGGACAGGGGGTAGGTTACCCTGGTCCTGAATGGGGTAACTGTGTCCCTGAAGGACCAGTTGTGCAGCCTGGGAGTCATTCTGGGCTCACAGCTGTCCATGGAGGCGCAGGTCAATTCTGTATCCAGGGCAGCTGTCTACAAGCTCCATCTGGTACGCAGGCTGAGACCCTACCTGCCCACAGACTGACTCACCAGAGTAGTGCATGCTCTAGTTATCTCTCGCTTGGACTACTGCAATGCGCTCTGTGTGGGGCTACCTTTGAAGGTGACTCGGAAACTACAACTAATCCAGAATGTGGCAGCTAGACTGGTGACTGGGGGCGGCCGCCGAGACCATATAACACCGGTCATGAAAGACCTACACTGGATCCCAGTACGTTTCTGAGCCCAATTCAAAGTGTTGGTGTTGACCTTTACAGCCCTAAACAGCGTGGGTCCACTATACCTGAAGGAGCGTCTCCACCCCCATCATTCTGCCCGGACACTGAGGTCCAGCGCCAAGGGCCTTCTGGCGGTTCCCTCATTGCGAGAAGCCAAGTTTCAAGGAACCAGGCAGAGGGCCTTCTCGGTAGTGGAACCTGCCCTGTGGAACGCCCTCCCATCAGATGTCAAAGAGAAAAACAACTATCTGCCATTTAAAAGACATCTGAAGGCAGCCCTGTTCAGGGAGGTTTTTAATGTGTGACATTTTAATGTATTCTTAATCTTTGTTAGAAGCCGCCCAGAGTGGCTGGGGAAACCCAGCCAGATGGGCGGGGTACAAATAATAAATTATTTTTATTATAGTTACTGCGGCACCCGGTGCATCCCACAGGGGCGGGGCTAGCTGCCCATGGGGGTGCAGCTGCGCACATCCAAGGGGGGTGCCGCCCATGGTGATGTCACCCCTCCAGGGATGGCACCCGGGGCGACCCGCCCCCACCACACCCACCTTTCTTCACTACTGCCAAAAAGCATTGGGTCTGCCCTGCCCCACAGGCTATGATTCCCACTGAAACACCCCCCATTGCTGCTTCAGATCCAAGGCTCAGCAACTTTGGATTATGTATGGTGAATGTGTTTGCTCAAGGGCAACGCCAGGGACTGGGGGACGTGGGGGGGGGCAGGTGGAGAAGGAGTGTGTGGCAATGTTATATCTATATTGTTCCCCCATTGCCATTTGTTATTGGGCAATTAAGTGTGATGTGACATTTACTTGACAAAGTAGCAGCATGCAGCTGTGTTTCTCCCCAGACAAAACATAAACCAAATGAGGGTGCCTGGATCCATAAATCTTCAGGCACAGCTGTATTGCGGCGGCGGCAGTAGAGGGATTTACGATGTGTAACATCTTTCCCAAGTGTGTGTGTGTGTGTGTGTTAGGAAGGGGGAGTCTACGGCTTGAATGTGTCCCTGCCTTGGCCCAATTCAGTTTTTACAATGAATATAGTAGGAGGTGGACCCGTCATTTCCATGGAGGATCTAGTAGCAATGGCCCAAATCAGTCAGGATGCAATGGATGAAATCAAGGTAAAGGACCCCTGGACCGATAAGTCCCACCAAGGGCAACTATGGGGTTGTGGCACTCATCTCGCTTTCAGGCCATCACTGGTTGTGGCGATCACACAGGGTCGTCGGATGTTTCACCATCTATTGATCCCTGTGCCCCCACTTGATTTCTCGCTGCCACCACCCAGGCCCTACCTAGTACAATACTGAGTCCAGTCAGGCTTAAATTGGAACATAAACTTCTGTTTATTTATTGCAGTTTAACAAGCGTGTGGTTTCATAAACGGTATCGGTCCATTACAATCATGGGTTGCCTATCCAGACCTATAACTTCTGCTACCTGCTCTCACTCACTAAACCACCTCTCAGATACTTACTGGTCTTCCTAGCTCCTAAGCGTTTCTGACTCAGCTTATTTCGCTACACCACCTCAACCTACCCACAGGTAAAAGGTAAAGGGACCCCTGGCCATTAGGTCCAGTCGTGGCCGACTCTGGGGTTGTGGCGCACATCTCGCTTTATTGGCCGAGGGAGCCGGCGTACAGCTTCCAGGTCATGTGGCCAGCATGACTAAGCCTCTTCTGGCGAACCAGAGCAGCGCACGGAAATGCCGTTTACCTTACCGCCAGAGCGGTACCTATTTATCTTCTTGCACTTTGACGTGCTTTCGAACTGCTAGGTTGGCAGGAGCAGGGACTGAGCAATGGAAGCTCACCCTGTCACAGGGATTCGAACCGCAGACCTTCTGATCGGCAAGTCGTAGGCTCTGTGGTTTTTTTTTTTTATATAAAATTTTTATTTGGTTTTCTGCTTTTATAAAGACAAAACATACACAAAGAAAAAACAAAAGACAAAAACATGTATAAAATCAGCAAATCCCCATTTCATAACCTTGTTCCCTGACTTCCCCCCACCCCCCTCATGCATCCCAGTTTCAAGATTATGTCAGCAAGTTGATATTTCTCCTCTTAACAATCTTATTCATCTTATTTCCTTTTTTATAATAAAAATTAATTTTCATAAGTTGGACTTAGGTTCTCTTCCATCGATTTTCATTTTATCTTAATTAAGAGTCATCTTAACCAAACCTAAAAGTCTTGAGAGTTTTTAAGAGTCTCTTCTTCCCTCCCTCCCATCCCCCGGTTTTTGTCCCTTCCCAATAAAAATCCAAATTCGAAGTTCTCAGCCTGGGTTCCTCACGTCCGAGGCTTTCAAATCTATTTCCGTTCCTCTCCGCCTGTCCTGTTGGTAGTCCTTTATAACGGTCGTCAGATCTGGGAAAAGTTCTTTCACCATCAAAGTATGTCCTCTTCCGACAAGAAGATTCAAAGGTAGCTGCTGAAGTATTTCCACAAAGTCTATCTCTTCCAAGTCTAAGTCCAAACGGAGGCCCCAATCATATTTCTTTATTTTAAATTCCTGTACTCCATTTTGTCTTGGGGCCTCCTCCTTCTTCTTCTGTATCTCTCGCAGACTAGTGGTGGATATGTTCCCAGCGTCTCCTTGCTTGTATTCCACAGATGTCAACTTTTGGTTGTTACTTCCCAGGGTTACTTCTTCTTTTTCTTGTTGTTTAGTCTCTTCCAGCTCTGTAGATATTGTTTCCCAATCAGCTGTGGATTCTTTCTCATTAAGGTCCTCAATACAAAGAGCAGAGTTGCCTGTTCCCAAGGTCATAGTCTCAAGTTGTTTGTTCATGGCCAAGCTCTGCTCCTGTAAGATTCCCACCAATTGAAACATCCTTTCGATTTTCACTAGTAACTTTCCTTCCACAGCCATTGTATCCATTGTAGTTTCACAGAGTTCCCCCTAGGGGGAATCTGGTTACTTATTTGCCTTTTCACCAACAATCCTTTAACTGATTATTATTACTTTGTTTCCAACAGTTTCAGCTCAATTATAACTCGTCTTAGTCCATAGGAATCTTAAATGGCAATTTCTCACTTTAAACCGCCCGTTTGGCAGCTTTGACAGCTGTCAAACTCCGCAGCTCTAACGCAGGCACAAAGGCAGGACGTTCCCGAGCCCGGGAGGGGGGGTTGTTTAAAACAAAAGGAAGGTTTCCAAAACTCCACTCTCCTGCACAAAATTTCCTTTAGTAAAATCTTGAAAGTTAGTGTCCTTTTTAACTCACCCCACCAAGGGTAGGCTCTCCAGCTCACCCTGTCACAGGGATTCGAACCGCAGACCTTCTGATCGGCAAGTCGTAGGCTCTGTGGTTTAACCCACAGTGCCACCCACGTCCCTAACCTACCCAAAGACTCTATCCCAATTCACTCCCACTAGAACCAACCACCCAACGAGCTCCTCCCTTCGCCCCTCCCAGAGCTGGTTTTATAGTCCCTCTCACTCCACCCCCCTGGGTTCTGATTGGGTAACTTGTTTAACTATTTCACCTCTAGCACTCTCATATGTTAACGTCACACTGGTGTTTGTCCACAGACAGCTTTCCGGGTCATGTGGCCAGCAGGACTAAACGGCTTCTGGCACAACGGGACACCATGACGAGTGCCAGAGCTCACAAAAACGCCGTTTACCTTCCCACCACAGCAGTATCTCTTTATCTACTCGCACTGGCATGCTTTCGAACTGCTAGGTTGGCAGGAGCTGGAAATTTGCCATGAGATCTGAGCCCCTGACTGGATTTCTTACCTTTGGTAAAATAGTGACTGGAACCAAGGATATGTTGGGGTGTGAATTCAATGGATTCATTTCTCAGCACCACTTATTCTGATCTGTGTTTTACCACTTCTAGAGATGCCTCTGCTTTTCCATGGGGAACATAAGGTGCAATTATCTCTGTGAGTCATGATTTTGATATTTCTTGCAGAAGTCACATTTCTGCTTTTGTAAATAAGGATCCTGAATTTTTATATATAAGGATCCTGAATTGCCTATGGAATTATTAGAGCAATTGTTGCCTGCCTCTGGCTGGTCTGACAAAGTCACCACCTTCCTGTTTCATTATGCCTCCTTCTCTTGGGTCAGCAGAGTAACATACATCCAAATGATGCATAATTCAGAGACCCTTAGGAGAGATGAGAAAGTTTCTCCGGCTGAGTTCTGTTATTGTCCAACAGGCTTACTCGAACTTGCATTCTTCCCAACCTGCCTTCTAGCTTTACTTAAGTAATTCCCAGAATTAATTTTGGAATTGGTGCTTGCACACTTCGCGGCAATTTTTAGTCTGTGCCTTCCTACACACACAAAACAGGTTCTCGGTGCACGTCAGCATGGATTGATTAAATCAGCGTGAAAAGGATGAATCGGCATGCAATCGTTTCCAGGTTCCTGTTTTCTCCTGTGATTCAACTGATATGCATATGTGCTGGTGAGCATTAGTATAAGGTTACCAGATTTTTTTTCAAAGAATCCATGGACATTCTTTTTCTTTTCTTTTTTTTTGAAAAAGAGAAAAAAAAGCTATTAAAAAAAGTTATATTTTTTTTAAAAAAGTAGTACCTTCTCTTCTGTGGTCTCCTCTATCGCACAGCCCTCCTCTGGGCCCTGGCCTACTCTCTTGGAGCGCTAGCCACCATGGAGTAGGCTCGGGCCGGGCCTGGGCTCGGCCACATATCCTTGCCCTCCGGGTGCTCTCCTACCTCTTATCCTCAGCGGCAGTGGCAGCTTGGCAAGGTCGGGGCTCCCCTCTTTTTTCTCCTTCCTTTTTCTCTCTCTTCCTTCTCTTTATCCTCTCCTCCTCCTTCTCCCTGCATCGGCTCCGGGGTTTTCCTATCCCCAGAGTTCCTCTTGGCAGTCAGCCAAGTGGCTGGGCGCTCTCACTCCCAGCTCAATTTGGGTCATGGGGGGGTGGCAGCGGTTCCCCCAGTCGACGTGCTGGGCGTCCCCAGTTCCCCCTTGGCAGTGGCAGACGCAGTGGCAGTCTCAGCAGCCCGGAGCCAGCCTTGTAGCGCAGTTGGCTCTGGCTGGCTTCAGGAGCTGCTCGCTGCCGTGGTGCCCACCTTTTGCCTCGCCGGAAGTTCTCATATGATGTGTCTTGTTCCATTGAACCAATCAAGCAACATTCATTTCCTACTAATAAATCTACAACACTTAAAATATAAATCCAGGGGCATCAAATGAAATCCGGGGACATTCTGGGGATGGATTTTTGTCCGGGGACAGATTTTTAAATCTGGGGACTGTCCCCGGGAAACAGGGATATCTGGTAATCATACATTAGTAACTTGTAGGAAATAAAACAAAGCTGCACACTGAAATTTGTGGCAAACACAAGAACATAAGAGCTGGACTACTGGACCAGGCCAATGGCCGAACTATTCCAGCATCCTGTCATCACAGTGGTCAACCAAGTGCCTTAATGGGAAAGCTCCAATTAGAATTTGAGACCAAAAGCCCTTTTCCCTCCTGTAATAATAATAATAATAATAATAATAATAATAATAATAATAATAATTTATTTATACCCCGCCCATCTGGCTGGGTTTCCCCAGCCACTCTGGGCGGATTCCAACAAACACTAAAATATAATAACCTATTAAATATTAAAAGCTTCCCTAAACAGAGGTGCCGTCAGATGTCTTCTAAAAGTTTGGTAGTTATTTTTCTCTTTGACATCTGGTGGGAGGGCATTCCACAGGGCGGGTGCCACTACCGAGAAGGCCCTCTGCCTGGTTCCTGTAACTTGGCTTCTCGCAGTGAGGGAACCATCAGAAGGCCCTCGGCACTGGTCCTCAGTGTCCAGGCAGAATGACGGAGGTGGAGACGCTCCTTCAGGTATACTGGACAGAGGCCATTGGGGCTTTCAAGGTCATCACCAACACTTTGAATTGTGCTCGGAAACGTACTGGGAGCCACTGTAGGTCTTTCAAGACCGGTGTTATATGGTCTCAGCGGCCGCTCCCAGTCACCAGTCTAGCTGCTGCATTCTGGATTAGTTGTAGTCTCCGGGTCACCTTTAAAGGTAGCCCCACGTAGAGCGCATTGCAGTAGTCAAAGCGAGAGATAACCAGAGCATGTACCACTCTGGCAAGACAGTCCACGGGCAGGTAGGGTCTAATCCTGTGTACCAGATGGAGATGATAAACAGCTGCCCTGGACACAGAATTGACCTGTGCCTCCATGGACAGCTGTGAGTCCAGAATGACTCCCAGGCTGCGCACCTGGTCCTTCATGGGCACAGTTACCCCATTCAGGACCCGGGAGTCCTCCACACCTGCCCGCCCCCTGTCCCCCAAAAACAGTACTTCTGTCTTGTCAGGATTCAACCTCAATCTGTTAGCCGCCATCCATCCTCCAACTGCCTCCTGTGGTTTCCAGTAACTGGTTTTCAGACACATTGCGGGCTCCAGCCGTGGAGACAGAGCATAGCCACCATGCCTAATAGGACAGAAGCCTGGATTTTGAAGACAACCTTGACATCAAGAAGAATGACCGATCTCTTGGCATTGCTGCTCCAGAGGCAAGTTGAAGTGACTTGGAACAAATCAAGTTTCTGAAATTTGAATGGGGATGATGTTTGCAAGCATCCCTGCTCCTTAGCTAGTATCTGCAACAGAACTACAAACAACCCTTGCGACTTGATCAAGCTGTTTTGTAAAAAAAAGAAAACAAACAAGAAGAATTATTAATAGTACTGGCAACGAGAGCGTGGTTCTCCTTCTGAAAGAGGGGAGAGACACAAGGCAGATTGAATAAAAAATATTCCACATCTCACAAGCATAGCAGTATAACTCCAGCCTGTCAGCTGAGACCCTCCCCAAAAGGGAACACTACATATCTCACGCTCAGACAGATATGTGATTATTGTTAATGGTGGGTTTCTAAAAATTATCTTTAAAGGATCTGCCAAGTGCCAAAATAAGCTTGGATTGCCTGTTTTTTTTTCTTCTCTATAGAACGTTCAAGGGGCGCCTCCTGCTGTAGAATCTGCAACATTCCCTGATCCACTACGCTTGTAACTCTATAAAAGAAAAAAGAAAGAATTAAGATTCATCATGTGTGACAGTGGAGCGGTCTCCCATGGGAGGTTGTGGATGTTAGGATTATGATGTTTCGTTCCACCTAAACAGATGTGTGGAGCTGCTGTATGTCACATGTCTGTTTACATTCCAGCACAGCTTGCTGGGAACTTCCGTTTGTGTATTGCTTTTGCTTTGTGCTTCCTGTTTTTTTGCTTGGACACGAAGGGAAGCAGACATGTTTTTCCTTTGTCCTGCTGCTGAATAAACGCTTGTAAATATGCTTACATATGCCTCTGTCCAGTTGTACAAGATTATGATTCTAGCTGGAATGGCAATTATTGCTTTGGGATGGAAAGAAAAGGCCAAATGGAATATGGAAAAATGGAATGATTATGTTTTTGAATACGTACAATCAGAAATATTCGCACAGATAGTGGTAGAGGATAGATGGGAAAATAAATGCCAAAGAATCACAAATAAATGGGCATTTTACAGGAACTGGATAGAAAGAGGGGAAGCCAACCCTAACATACAAGCTTGAATGAACAGACTGTGTACATGGATAAAGATATGAAGAAGAAAGGCCTGACAGGGGGCGGGGAAGGCTGGAGTGGGAAGAGAGGGGAAAGAAAAAAAGGGGGGAAGTAAACCGGATGGTATTTTGAATTGATTTTGTTATGTAAAACTTTTTTTTCAGAAACCATATATATTAATGTTATGTAGTTAGGCATTGTAGTATGAATGAATCTTGTTCTGTATTCTTTGTTTTATAGAATATATATAATAATGTTATGTTACTAAGCAAATTAAATAAAACAGGAAAAACAACAACAACAACAACAACAACAACAACAACAACAACAACAACAACAAAAATATGCCTCTGTCCAGGTGAAAAGGTTCTGGGAGATGATATATAATGAGATGAAAAAAATGTTGAAATATACATTTATAAAGAAACCAGAAGCATTTTTACTGGGCATTGTAGGCAGTGATATAAATAGAAAGGAATGTAAGCTGTTTTTATACGCAACAACAGCAGCAAGAACGTTATTGGCCCAAAAATGGAAGCAAGAAGAATTACCGACGAAAGAAGAATGGAGGGTGAAATTAATTGACTATGCAGAACTGGATAAATTAACAGGAAGGATTCGAAACCGGAGGGACCAGAAATTCACGGAAGACTGGAGTAAATTTACAGACTATTTGAAAAGTATTTGCGTGGCAAGTTCCCTCCCCCAATGAAATGAAGACACAGGACACGTTAGTTAAGGTTAATGGGCGTAAATGGCCACAACTTTTATTGATTACAGAATTGAAGGTATTGGCCTTAGGCATTGGACCCTATCACTACCCGGCATGGGAACCGGGAAGGGTTGAACACAAACCGTGGGTGTCCTGCTGAAGTACGCCAGCTAGGACCCCCACGGGTGTCACCGCTCGTGGGCGTGCCGGCGGCCCTCACCTTACTAGGTCTCGGACAAGGCAAACGCCCCCGGAGTCCTCTACCGGACTACCCTTTTCTCGGGGGAAGGTGATGGCGTGTCCTTCCCCCACCTCCATTTGCATAACAATAGACCCCTGCCAATGCCTAACCGCCAAAACCGCGAAAGTTGTGACGATTTGCTACGAGGTAGGCGAAAAAACCAAAAGGCTGAAAAGTTGCCAACTTGGAAAAACTCCTACCAGGCCCCTTGCGGCGACCAACCGAAGTCCATAGCAAGGTCAAGACTGCCTAACCTAAGGGTGGGTGGGCTGGGAAAACTTCTCTGCTGGCTAGGAGTGACGGAACGAAGAGGGAGATCCCGGGGCGTGCCTGGCCTTAAATAGCCCAGGCCACGCCTCCCGGGTCCGCCGATTGGCGGACAGGGGAAGGCGGGGAGGCACGCCCCCGGGGATTCCCTGGCTCTCGCGGGGCTAACTCCAGCCCCGCGCTTGTGGGAGGGGCCAGCCCGCAACACCCTCTCCTCCCGAGGCTCGGAAATGGCTTTGCGTGGCAAGTTCCCTCCCCCAATGAAATGAAGACACAGGACACGTTAGTTAAGGTTAATGGGCGTAAATGGCCACAACTTTTATTGATTACAGAATTGAAGGTATTGGCCTTAGGCATTGGACCCTATCACTACCCGGCATGGGAACCAGGAAGGGTTGAACACAAACCGTGGGTGTCCTGCTGAAGTACGCCAGCTAGGACCCCCACGGGTGTCACCGCTCGTGGGCGTGCTGGCGGCCCTCACCTTACTAGGTCTCGGACAAGGCAAACGCCCCCGGAGTCCTCTACCGGACTACCCTTTTCTCGGGGGAAGGTGATGGCGTGTCCTTCCCCCACCTCCATTTGCATAACAATAGACCCCTGCCAATGCCTAACCGCCACTCGAGCAAAGCTCGCCGCCAATACCTTCAGGCCTGTAACCAACCCCTAATACCTGCTATGATATCCCCCAACCATATATCGTTCCCGACCTCAGACAAATGCACGCCATCCCGCCTGTAGAGGGCCTCGTTGCTGAACTGTATGTCTGGGTGTCGGATAATGCACCCGCCCAAGGCCACTACTCTACGTTCCACTGCCCGCTCTAAGACTTTCCTTGCCTTATTCACACCAACTGGGCTCACACAGTCCCTCCATGTCCTCCTCTCAAGCAACGAGGACCACAATATTTTGATGTTCGGGTACACTGTCACCAGTTCGGACAGGTCATCAAAATTGTTCCATCTGAGATCTATCGCCTTGCGATAAGCGAGGTCATTCTCCCCTAACTGAATCACCAATGCATCAGGGGGCCCCTCAGAGGCAACTCTCGCCATCACTGCTGGCTTAAACTCGCTCCAGCGCATCCCTCTACGCGCTAGCCACGCCAGCTCCACCTTTGCAGGCAACTTCAGATTTTGGCCCAGACCTGTACACATGGCCCGAATCCTGGCCCAGTGTACTATACTGTGGCCCACCAACCAGATGCGCACCTTTTTAGATCCTGGAAAGCAAGCAGACAGGGAAAACTTCTCTGCTGGCTAGGAGTGACGGAACGAAGAGGGAGATCCCGGGGCGTGCCTGGCCTTAAATAGCCCAGGCCACGCCTCCCGGGTCCGCCGATTGGCGGACAGGGGAAGGCGGGGAGGCACGCCCCCGGGGATTCCCTGGCTCTCGCGGGGCTAACTCCAGCCCCGCGCTTGTGGGAGGGGCCAGCCCGCAACACCCTCTCCTCCCGAGGCTCGGAAATGGCTTTGTGATGATCAGACTGCGTTTGTAGGATTGCAAGAAGTTTTGTGAGGAGTATTATTAGAATTATTGCAAAAATGGATAAGGGGGAGGATGGTTAGTGAAAACACTTAAAGGTAATATGATTTTAAGAAATGCATAAGAAGTGGTTAAAACGGTGGATCATCGGAGGAGCTGATGGAAGTCCAAAAAAGATTGTATAAAAGATGAAGTTTTGTGGTATGTACTATAATTTATATGTTAAAATTGAATAAAAATTATTGTAAAAAAACCCAAAAACATATGCCTCTGTCCGCCTCTTCCATTGCAAAGAGTTATTATCTCTGCTGACTTGTGTGCTAAGCTTCTGAAGGCTTCTGAGGCTTGAGTCGCAGTTTTTGATGCTGTTACAATAACCGGAGTTCGCCCGGCTGCCGGCCGGTGGCTGGAGCCATCTGGGGACCTGCCAAATGCCCCCATCTCCCCAGACGCATCCCAACAGTGGACTCTCCTTCCTTGGAGGTTTTTAAGTACAGTGGTACCTCTGGTTGCAAACAGGATCCATTTTGGAGCCCTGTTCGCAACCTGAAAGGAACGCAACCCGCATCTGTGTGATTCATCGCTTCTGTGCATGTGCGTGACGTCATTTTGTGCATCTGCGCATGTGCAAGCAGCGAAACCCAGAAGTGACCCTTTCCGGTACTTCCAGGTCGCTGCAGGACGCAACCTGAAAAGATGTTCTTGTTGTTGTTTAGTCGTTTAGTCGTGTCTGACTCTTCGTGACCCCCCTGGACCAGAGCACACCAGGTACTCCTGTCTTCCACTGCCTCCTGCACTTTGGTCAAACTCATGCTGGTAGCTTTGAGAACACTATCCAACCATCTCGTCCTCTGTCGTCCCCCTTCTCCTTCTGCCCTCCATCTTTCCCAACATCAGGGTCTTTTCCAGGGAGTCTTCTCTTCTCATGAGGTGGCCAAAGTATTGGAGCCTCAGCTTCAGGATCTGTCCTTCCAGTGAGCACTCAGGGCTAATTTCCTTCAGAATGGAGAGGTTTGATCTTCTTGCAGTCCATGGGACTCTCAAGAGTCTCCTCCAGCACCACAATTCAAAAGCATCAATTCTTCAGTGATTAGCCTTCTTTATGGTCCAGCTCTCACTCCCATACATCACTACTGGGGAAACCATAGCTTTTACTATACGGACCTTTGTTGGCAAGGTGATGTCTCTGCTTTTTAAGATGCTGTCTAGGTTTGTCATTGCTTTTCTCCCAAGAAGCAGGCGTCTTTTAATTTCGTTGGCTGCTGTTACCTGAAAAGATGTAACCTGAAGCAAACATAACAAGAGGTGTGACTGTAGAGGTTGGGTACATGGATGCTTTAGCTGAGATTCCTGCATTGCAGGGGTTGGACTAGATGACCATAAGGGTCCCTTCCACCTCTACAATTCTACGAGTCTTTGATTCAACGGACCCTGTTGGATCTCTCCATGAGATGGAAATTCCAGAGAAACATTCAGTGCTTTAATCTTTTTTGGCTGCATGATTTTAATCTTTAATTTTTCATCAAGTGAATCTCATCAAAATCATTATTTCATTTTCTTCTTTAATAAAAGAGCAAAGGCAAAATTATTTCTAAAAATAGCAAGGAACCTAAGAACTGCTTTGCTGGATGAGGCCAGGTGCCTCACTACACCAGTACTCCCTGCTTGAGAATATCAAGGGCAGGAGGGAAAGTCTTTCAGAGAAGGAGACCAACAAAGAGAGAGGAAGATATTGGATGTCCACAATTCCAAGTGGGATGAGATCAGAAGAGAAAACCTTTTCTCTATCCATTTTCACTCTGCCATGCATAATTTTATAAACTTCTGTCATGTTACCTCTCACTCACCTTTTCTCTAAAAATTCCCAAATGCTGCAATATTCCTTCATAGGTAGAGTTGCCATATGTCCTCTTTTTCCAGGACATGTCCTCCTTTTCAGGTCAGTTGCCATATGTCCTCTTTTTCCCAGACATGTCCTCTTTTTCAGGCTTAAAATTTCTGTCCAGGTGGATTTTTAAAACTTGGCAAGATGTCTAGGGTTTTTGGTTTGGTTTTTTCATTTACAGTAACCCAAGAAATTTTTTCTAGTGTATTAGACTCAGATCTAAGCTAGTCTGCAGCAGAGAATCACAACAGAGCAGCATCTTAAACTAGTTACATACTGTATAAGTCCCTTCCCTTGTGGCTGAATTAAAAGAACCCTGGCTGAGCTACAAGATCTTGGAGGAGGAGTCTGGGAGGGCAAGAGTTAACATCCACCCCTGCCCTTAAGGAGAGTCCATATGTACATGTTAAACAGTTTAATAAATTGTTCTGTGCACACTTATGTTCACAAAAATGTGAACACGAGCCCAAATACTTTCATGTGGCATGTGAGGGAGCAATATGTATTATTATTATTATTATTATTATTATTATTATTATTATTATTTTGCTGAAAGTTAAGAACACTGCTACCAGCAATATATCACAGCTTCTATAGCCTTCATATAGTAGGGGCATTTAAAATGAGAGTTGTCAAAGTGATCCGTAGTTAAAAGTAGACATCGGCAAATGTGTCCTCTTTTTTGCTCTTCAACAGATGTATAGTGTCTCGATCAAGTGAAGTCATAGTACCACTCTATTGTGTCTTGGTCAGGACACACCTGGAATACTGGGTTCTGTTCTGGGTGTCACAATTTAAGGATATTGACAATCGGGAACATGTGCAGAGGAGGGCAACCAAGATGATCAAGGGTCTGGAAGCCAAGCCGTATGAGGAACGGTTGAAGGAGCTGGGTATGTTTAACCTGGAGGAGACTGAGAGGAGATAGGATAGCCATCTTCAAATATTTCAAGGACTGTCACATGGAAGATGGAGCAAGCTTGTTTTCTCCTGCTCTGGAGGGTAGGACTCAAACTAATGGCTTCAAGTTACAAGAAAGCAGATTCCAACTAAACATTCAGAAAAGCTTTCTGACAGTAAGAGCTGTTCGACAGTGGAACAGTCTCCCTCAGGAAGTTGTGGACTCTCCTTCCTTAAAGGTTTTTAAGCAGAAGTTGGATGGCCATCTGTCATGGACGCTGTAGTTGAGATTCTTGCATTGCAGGGGGTTGGACTAGATGACCCGTGGGGTCACTTCTAACTCTAAGATTCTATGATTCTTGTAAAGAAGCTGGTAAAATGCGGTCTTGACTATGCTACCACTCAGTGGATTTGTAACTGGCTGACTGACCGAACCCCAAGGGTGCTCATCAATGGTTCCTCTTCATCCTGGAGAAGAGTGACTAGTGGGGTGCCACAGGGTTCTGTCTTGGGCCCGGTCTTATTCAACATCTTTATCAACGACTTGGATGATGGACTCAAGGGCATCCTGATCAAATTTGCAGATGACACCAAACTGGGAGGGGTGGCTAACACCCCAGAGGACAGGATCACACTTCAAAATGACCTTGACAGATTAGAGAACTGGGCCAAAACAAACAAGATGAATTTTAACAGGGAGAAATGTAAAGTATGCACTTGGGCAAAAAAAAATGAGAGGCACAAATACAAGATGGGTGACACCTGGCTTGAGAGCAGTACATGTGAAAAGGATCTAGGAGTCTTGGTTGACCACAAACTTGACATGAGCCAACAGTGTGACGCGGCAGCTAAAAAAGCCAATGCAATTCTGGGCTGCATCAATAGGAGTATAGCATCTAGATCAAGGGAAGTAATAGTGCCACTGTATTCTGCTCTGGTCAGACCTCACCTGGAGTACTGTGTCCAGTTCTGGGCACCACAGTTCAAGAAGGACACTGACAAACTGGAACGTGTCCAGAGGAGGGCAACCAAAATGGTCAAAGGCCTGGAAACGATGCCTTATGAGGAACGGCTAAGGGAGCTGGGCATGTTTAGCCTGGAGAAGAGGAGGTTAAGGGGTGATATGATAGCCATGTTCAAATATATAAAAGGATGTCACATAGAGGAGGGAGAAAGGTTGTTTTCTGCTGCTCCAGAGAAGCGGACACGGAGCAATGGATCCAAACTACAAGAAAGAAGATTCCACCTAAACATTAGGAAGAACTTCCTGACAGTAAGAGCTGTTTGACAGTGGAATTTGCTGCCAAGGAGTGTGGTGGAGTCTCCTACTTTGGAGGTCTTTAAGCAGAGGATTGACAACCATATGTCAGGAGTGCTCTGATGGTGTTTCCTGCTTGGCAGGGGGTTGGACTCCATGGCCCTTGTGGTCTCTTCCAACTCTATGATTCTATGATTCTATGATTTTATGAGACTTTGCTATTCTCTGCCCTCCAACGCTGGAGGCAGGAATGCTTCGAGTACCAGGTCCTGGAAATCACAGGAAGGGAGAGCTGCTATTGTTCTCAGGTCCTGCTAGCCTGTTCCCTAAAGACATCTGGTTGACCATTGTGAGAACACGATTCTAGGCTAGCTGGGCCATTAGCCTGACCCAGCAGGTTCTTCGTATGTACTTACGTAAGCCCCACTGCCCCACCAACATCTCCTGATGCTGTGAGTAATCTGACCTTTGTCTCGACTTCAGTAGAAGCAGTAGCCCTGGTGATGGTTATTTGCAGATGTGGTGGTAAACTGAATCCACTCCCTTTCCTTCCCTTCCTACCGTCTCCAGCTGCCCTCCATCCATCTACAGCTCTCTAATTGCTGCACCTGCATCCGAGGAACTTTCTCCCCAATCTTGACTCATGAATATGCAGCGCAGGCTTCAGAAGAGCAAAGAACATCATTTCTCGTCAGAAGACAGGCTTTCCTGCTCCGCGCTCCGCAAGCTGCAAAGAAACGAGGGACCAGGCACTTGGACTTTTCATCCTGGGAACTCTCTCCAGAATTAAGGTAATGCAGCTGCCTTCACTTTTGTTATATTAACGGTGGATACCTGCACAAGCACAGTTCAGAAAAGAACAAAAACCTTCCTCTCCACCCCCTCCATAATGAGATTTTAAAAAATTGTCGCAAATTGGAGGTAGTGTGTCAGCTGCCGAAAAGCCCTTGGGGTGTGGCACTTCTGTCATTTTCAAACTTTTTGGATGCTGGTCTGGGCAGAGGAAGCGAGCACAGTGGTGGCACAAGGATCAATAGACCATTAAACGTCCGGGGACCCTGTGTGATCTCCACACTCTCCCTTTTCCTTTTTGGGATCTAAACTTCCCTTCCATAACACTTCCATGGGATTCATGACAAGAATAGCTTGTCAATATTCTTCTTAAACTGTGGTGCCCAGAAGCGAAGAGTTTTTAGGGGGACCCCCCTATTGCCCTTACAGAGCGACAGTTCCTAAAATTCCCTGGGAAATGAGGGGTGGACTGTTAAAACCTTGCTCTCCACACCCACTCTGGGATTTTTCTCTGCCACTCGCCTCAGCCTTCCAGAATCATGTAATGCTGCTTTCAAGCAAGACTATCTCCCTTTCCCAATATATTAACCACTTTCCTGTCATCAGCATTGTACTGCCATAAAGCCTTGCCGTCAAAGACAAGACAGAAAAGAAAAGGAAAAAACCCTACAAGAAACCCCCGCTCCCCAAAAGAAATGCATTTTATTTCTAGTGCACAAACACCCCCTTCTGGCTCTCGCATTCCTTGCAAAAACATAAATTCCCACGAATCGGCTGTAGGTAACATAATTATGGTGGTAAATCCGTCCTCATGAATACGCCATGAGAAGCCAACTGGGAGGGTGGGGGGGAAATTGCCCATCAAAAGTGGGGGAAAGTGGGAGAAAAGGAAGCTGGATGCTGGCTCTTTCCTCCAACAGTGTCGTTTTAATATTATTTATTTCGTCGGACAAGTCTTTGGAGTTTACCCACCCCCTGTGGCTTGCTTCAAATTAATAGTGCCAAAGTAATAGGAGAGTGACTGCTGTCACCATCTGCAGTGATCATGGAGCCCAAGAAACTAAAATCTCTCACTGCCTCCATTTCTTCCCCTTCTATTTGCCAGGAGGTGATGGGACCAGTGGCCATGATCTTCGTTTTTTTGATGTTGAGCTTCAGACCATATTTTGCACTCTCCTCTTTCACCCTCATTAAAAGGTTCTTATATCCTCCTCACTTTCTGCCATCAAGGTTGTGTCGTCTGCATATCTGAGGTTGTTGATACTTCTTCCGCTGGAATTAAGATTGCCGGAAGAAGTATCAACAACCTCAGATATGCAGATGACACAACCTTGATGCGGGAAGGTAGGAAGGAATTAAAGAACCTTTCAATGAGGGTGAAAGAGGAGAACGCAAAATATGGTCTGAAGCTCAACATCAAAAAACCCGAGATCATGGCCACTGGGCCCATCATCTCCTGGCAAATAGAAGGGGAAGAAATGGAGGCAGTGAGAGATTTTACTTTCTTGGGCTCCATGATCACTGCATATGGTGACAGCAGTCACGAAATTAAAAGACGCCTGCTCCTTGGGAGAAAGGCGATGGCAAACCTAAACAGCGTCTTAAAAAGCAGAGACATCACCTTGCCAACAAAGGTCCGTATAGTTAAAGCCATGGTTTTCCCAGTAGTGATGTATGGAAGTGAGAGCTGGACCATAAAGAAGGCTGATCGCCGAAGAATTGGTGCTTTTGAATTATGGTGCTGGAGGAGACTCTTGAGAGTCCCATGGACTGCAAGAAGATCAAACCTCTCCATTCTTAAGGAAGTCAGCTCTGAGTGCTCACTGGAAGGACAGATCCTGAAGCTGAGGCTCCAAGACTTTGGCCACCTCATGAGAAGAGAAGACTCCCTGGAAAAGACCCTTATGTTGGGAAAGATGGAGGGCACAAGGAGAAGGGGACGACAGAGGACGAGATGGTTGGACAGTGTTCTCGAAGCTACAAACATGAGTCTGACCAAACTGCGGGAGGCAATGGAAGACAGGAGTGCCTGGCGTGCTCTGGTTTACGGGGTCACGAAGAGTCGGACACAACTAACCGACTAACAACAACAACAATAGGAGAGATAAAAGCATCCATAGAGACACGGGTGGCCCATCTGTCTATGAAGCCATGCCAGAAAGGTGAGGTGGCAGGAACGTCAGGAAGATACAGTGGAGACAGCAGAGAGAGGGGTGCCGTGTGTCATTTCCGTAAGGAAACGTCAAGTCACTAATGAAACTCTCATCTGACGAGTCACCCTCTGAATTAAAAACGAATCCTGTCATCGAGCAAATTGCATTTGTGGCGGGGAGGGAGAGGGCTGGCTTGGATGAGAGACTCAGGAATTATCGAGCGCCACAGTCCTTTGCAGGGAGAGTTGCCAAGGCGATGCTTAAAACGCATGTTCAGTAGAGGCCAGGTCTTCTAGCCCAGGTTGATGGCAAATTGAAATACTTTATTGTCACTTGTACAACTTGTATACAAAATAAAAAAATTCCTTGCAGTAGCACCTTAAAGAACAACTAAGTTAGTTCTTGGTATGAGCTTTCGTGTGCATGCACACTTCTTCAGATACGTGTGCATGCACACGAAAGCTCATACCAAGAACTAACTTAGTAGGTCTTTAAGGTGCTACTGGAAGGAATTTTTTTATTTTGACTATGGCAGACCAACACGGCTACCTATCTGTAACAGTATCCTCCTAAGTAATGCAAATCCGCAGTCTTTTCTCCATGAGCCTATGGCTTATTAAAAACGGGTGCAATTTCCCTAGCAGCTCAGATCTCACTTGCTTTTACGCGTCCAGAATTGTGCTCCTCTACAGCACGAAGAAAACAAATAGTGAGGCGGCAGGGACGCATATGCCATAATTTCTGCATGGTTTTATATGGCCCCCATTGGTACCTATGCTCCTTGCTTTTCTGATTATGCACCAGCATGCTAATGTCAGCACCCGCACCAGGAGGGTAGCAGGTGCGAAAAACGACAGCGATGCCATCCTCCCGTTTATTGTTTCCGAAAGCATTTGTTGCTGTCACGCATCTCTTGTTGAAATTGGTATTCATCCTTATCATGTGGAATGGGATCTGTGATAGGTAAGGGATTTTGGAATTTAATTTCAGCCTGGCTCCCTAAGGCTAAAATCTCCGTTTTAGGCAACGCAGACTGTCAATTAAAAAAAAAGTTACATTCCCTAGCAAGGAATTCAGAGCAAATGAGGAAGATTGACCTTCAGTGATTCTTCTGATAATTTTTGAGAGAAGCAAAGGTAGCTCTAAATTTGTGAAATGGGTGGGTGTGCTTTTTGTGGTGTGTGGGAGCCAGGAAGTCATGGGAAAAGGCTTGTAGCACCACCTGGTGCCTCGCTGACCTCGGTGACCTGCATGTCCGTGCCTTGCAGTGTATTAAGTGCATAGCCTTATATGGAGTTATGTTCCCCCTCTGGGCAGCATGACCCTATATGGCGATGGGTGGGTTTAAGCCATGACCGGATGTAGGTAATGTGAGACATTGGCAAACGGCCATGCGAGAGGGGAGAAAAAAGGATAATAAAAGTTACGGGAGAGAAGAGAAGTTCGAAAGGAGCTGCTCATACCATCCTGAAAATATTGCTGGCTCTCTGTGTCTTTATTTTGTGCTAAACTGTGCCATTTGTGACGGCTGGCTCCGTCAGTGGTGTGGAGACAGTAGATAGAGATAAGTTCTTTTCCCTCTTGTAATAATGGAATTTGGGGATTCGGTGGTCATCCAGTGACATGAAATGTTAGAAAGTGTGAACTTTCATGCATGTCTTCCCCTTAAGGCGTACATTTTCACCGACATTCTCTGGCTGAAGAACTGCATCACGAAATTCGGGAAAGCGCACATTTCAAAAGGTGTTTTGCTCTTCGAAAAGTGCAAATTAGGGATTGTGGAATGAGATTGGATTCCTCACCCACCCCTCTGACTCCCTTTCTTAACAAATTCCTAAGAAACGGCGTCATGGCCAGGGTGATGCCAGCCCACACACCAAGGAGGGTGAAATATACTCGGAGTCGAGAGTTGATTTCATGCTCTTTATTCAGCTCATAGTGATGAGGAGGAATGGAAGTTCCCCCAGAATGTCTGCTTTATATACATTATTTACACAATGGGCCCCACGTGATTGGCTAATTCCGGGATTCTCCTGTAGGCCAGTCAGGTTGCGGATTCACTTCCACCTGGAGCTGGATTGGGTGGCTCCTGTGGACCAATCAGACTGCTGCATTCTGAATCCTATTGTTCTAGGACCAATCAGACTGCTGTATTTTGAATCCTATTCAACTCAGTAGTTAACAGAGGGGAGGGCGAAGAACACATTCTACATTCATAGCAGCCAGCCAGCCAGCTCCAGGTCCTGCAATTGAGTATGCTGGAGAATTTCAAACAAGTACTGAGACACTTTCAGCTGCCATTATCTCCGACTTGGAAGCCTGCCAGGCCCATTCCTGTTTGGCGATTATTTATTAAGAACTATTTATGCATGTGACAATATTTCCTTCTGTTCTGCTATCTGTTTCCAGTGTCCTCCCTGCAACTCGGCTGCCTCGCTATGATTGATGATTTGCCCCTTTTCTTTAATTTCCCTCGCAAATCCAGGCTGTTTCTTCAGGCTGCTTTCGAGAAAAGAACTGGAACTGGTCCATCTGCCTCCATCCCATCCTCCCAGGACATCATATTCCCGATGCCAGCATAGACTGTGAAAATCTTTTAAGTTTTTCCGAGATGAGTTCTTTCCCCACCTGATTTTCAATAATAGGACCAATATGAAGATTCATATATTACTAGGATCGTTTTGCCTGGCAGTGGAAGGAAGAAGAACATAGCTGTCAACTTTTCCCTTTTCTTGCGAGGAATTATATTCGGAATAAGGGAATTTCCCTTTAAAAAAGGGAAAAGTTGACAGCTATGACGAAGAAGCCCCGACAATAATGGACTGGTATAATAAACTACAAGCATTTGCTGAAATGGCGCAGTTGTCAAATAGCCTAAGAGGCAATTCAAAACAAAAAATTATGGGAAAAATGGGATAGATATAAGATATAGGTTCAAAAATATAGTAAAGTTTCACAAGGGGTTATAATAATGTTACCGGAAAAATCTGAGGGCTCCCTTGGACAAAAACAAAGACACCAACCAGGATAACTTGGAGCAAAACAGCAGCCTGTAGGCTTGGCCTTTATTGAACTCTTGCAACAGGGTGCTCCCCTCACTTGCAGGAGAGAGGAAAGACACAGAAAAATGGCGTGCAAGACCCCACAAAAACCCTTGAAATTCCCATCCTCTAGGTCAAGCCCACCCCCAGAAACATCATGCATACATTACAGAAAGGAGGGGTTGAGGGAGGAGTTGTGGTGGTAACCTGAGTGTCCTGTCACCTGGCTGGTTCCCTTCCCCTCCTCCCCATGAGTCATTTTCTGAAGACAAAAGGTAGTCGCAGTTTCCTGCCCCCTGAGGGAAGATCTGATCATTGTCCTTTGTTCCAGTCCGTGCTGAATCCACTCCCATATGCAAGTTCTTTGTGATCTTGATTGTCTTCTGTCTAGGACCATCAGGGTTGGCCCTAGCAACTGGGCAGGGCTCCTGTGGATGTGCTGGACTGGCCTGTATCAAACCTTCCCTATTTTGTAGTCCTTCCTTCATGGAGTAAAATAAAAGTGGAACAGTGCAAATCCGATGTATGGTTGATTTTCTATGAATTTATAACAGAAGTGTAGCGTATGTAGTGTGTGAGTGTGAGTGTGTGTGAAGTTTGTACAAACTGAATGATTGGGGGGGAGGGTTCCCTGCTACAATAATAATAATAATTCCAATCAGGTGTTAAAAACAGCACAGCATTACAGTTGGACTAGATAACCCTCAAGTTGCCTTCCAACAAGTCTATGATTCTGTATTATCACTAGTGTTGTTGCTGGTACTTCTACTAATAATATTCACCCCTGGAAAATCATCTGTTCTGGGCAGGTACAGTATTTTGTGTTTAAAAAGTGGAAGTGGAATGTGCACAAATAAAGCACCTGATTTTCCTCCCCCCTTCCCTCTTTACCCCAATCTTCCAAGCAAGTGGCTGAATCTCGGAGTACTATCTCCAGCCCTCTCCCTAAAACTCTCATCCATTATCCTTGCTTTGCAGGCATTGCCAATGACAGACGTCTCCTCTGCCACCAGCCAGATCTTCCTGGAGAAGAGTTTCTAATCTCTCCCCATTGCTCATCACCTCGCTCCCCTTAATCTTTGAGCCACTTCGGGTGTCAACAGCAATCGCTGGGAATCAGAGATCATGTGTGCGCTAGGCTGGCCTCTGATGTATTTAGAATTAATCAGCGAGGACTGGAGGTGTTTATTAAAGCAGCAGCAGTCCTGGTTATGACCTTGACTCAGATGCCCGGAGCTTCTGGCTCCTTGCAATTAAATTCGCTTTGCAAGCGGGACTGGGAAAATCTTGCAAAGCGTCTCTGGACCTCCCGCAAGTCAGGCAATTAAAGGCACAAATCCAGATCTCAGAACTTTTCACCTCCAAGAACTGGGCCCTCTTTGCTTCTGAAGCTGTGCTGGCTAAAAGTGATGGGAGCTGGTGGTGCAAATCACTGAGATAACTCAATTGGTAGATGAAGAGATTCTTAAATCTCAGGGCTGTGGCTTCAAGCCCCATGTTGGGTGAAAGCATTCCTGGACTGCCTTAGACTAGAAGATCCTTGATGTCCTTTCCAACTCTACAGTTCTGTGATTCCATGATCTAGTGGTTACCAGCTTGGTGAAGTTGCCCATAGCTGTTCAATTATCTGCATAGCTGTCAACTTACAGATTTGAAAATAAGGGACCAGCAGCCTCAAAAATAAGGGATCAGCAGCCAAAATAAGGGATTTTCCAAGCACACGTATGTTCAACTTCTGAGCCCCTCCAAGCCAAAGTCAGAAAGCCCAGCCAGCAGCCAAACGAAGCCTCAAGCAGTTGTTCCCACAGCACAGCAACACGGCAAAGGGGATGCAGCAAGGAAAACCACCATCACCTCTCTGCTGGGAAGCGCTGAGCAAAGGCGAGTCCCCAGGCAACGCGGCGATTTGATCAGCACAAGGCATGCAAGCTCCACCCCCCAGTCGTTCTTAGACTCCTTATTGGGTGAGCAATGCAGCCAAGCAACACAGTTGGATCCTCCTTCCTCCTTGGCCGGCAGGGAGGGAGGGAGAGGAGCTGCTTCCTTTGAAACCCGGGAAATTTAAGGGACATCATCAATAAGGGACAGCAACGGGACACGGCGCTGGGATAAGGGAGTTGCCCGTCAAATAAGGGACAGTTGACAGCTATGATTATCTGTTCAGTCTCTTCCATGGGTACACTAAATGCATTGAGGGGGTGGGTCTGAAACCTGCTGACCTCACCCTTCCATGCCAGTGCATCCTGCTTTTCCCCCACACCTGAGAGGGGTGTCTGAAATGGGCTGCCTGCACACCACAAGGGACATAGCTTAGTGGCACAGGGTCTGCCGTGAAGTCCTGGAGAAACACTGCCAGTCAGAGTAGACAAATAATGAGCTATATGGACCAATAACCTGACTCAGCAGCCTATGTTCTGTCACTTGTACATGCAAAGGCACTCCATGCAATCTGATCACCTAATTGTGCAGGACAGTGGCGTAGAATGGGTTGCCAGTGTCCGGAAGGAAGTAGTGGGAGGGAGGGAAATGGATGGAGTGTTGTTGTTGTTGTTTAGTCGTTTATAACTCCATACCCTGCAATATTTCCCTGATGAAAATTGTTGTTGCTGTTTAGTCGCTTAGCCGTGTCCGACTCTTCGTGACCCCCTGGACCAGAGCACGCCAGGCACTCCTGTCTTCCACTGCCTCCCGCAGTTTAGTCAAACTCATGCTGGTAGCTTCGAGCCGCCTTGTCCTCTGTCGTCCCCTTCTCCTTCTGCCCTCCATCTTTCCCAACATCAGGGTCTTTTCCAGGGAGTCTTCTCTTCTCATGAGGTGGCCAAAGTCTTGGAGCCTCAGCTTCACGATCTGTCCTTCCAGTGAGCACTCAGGGCTGATTTCCTTAAGAATGGATGCGTTTAATCTTCTTGCAGTCCATGGGACTCTCAAGAGTCTCCTCCAGCACCAGAATTCAAAAGCATCAATTCTTCGGAGATCAACCTTCTTTATGGTCCAGCTCTCACTTCCAATGGATGGAGTACACATGTGCATTCAACTGCCTAAGGTGTCTGTGTTGCCCAGGAGATTGGAGCCACAGAGATAAGAAAAGAAGAGTCATTCCACTTTCTGGAGATGTCACTTCCTGGTTCAGCAAAGTCCAGTGACAGAAGCACGAGCTGTATTGAGGCAGCACCAGTTGTTGAAATTTTGTGCCTCAGACACCCAGGGCATTACAATCAGCAAATGGAACCCAGTTATTTTCAGCAAGGCCAGATGATTATTGGATCGTAG
This sequence comes from Podarcis liolepis, assembly GCF_965112155.1. NCBI lineage: Eukaryota > Metazoa > Chordata > Lepidosauria > Squamata > Lacertidae > Podarcis > Podarcis liolepis. The sequence continues at coordinate 3,946,631 of NC_139560.1, read as the reverse complement.
TAACATGGAGGTGGGGTTTTTCACTGGTGGCTCTAGTGTTTTGGTACGCCCTCCCTGCTGAAATAAGAAAAGTCTCATCTGTATTGGCATCCCACCAGCTCCTCTGTTTAGGCAAGCATTCCCCTGCCCTTGTGATCTTATTGTTTTAGCTGTTCCTTTTTTAAAAAAAAATTGTTTGAACGGTCATGCTTTTTAACTGGCTTGTGTCGGTGTATAGATCAATTACAGGTGCTTTAGTGCTCTGGTGCAACTGTTGGTGCAGATTTTATGTGCAGATTTTACCATTGATTTTATATTTGTACACCACTAGAAGCCATTTTGGCAGCAAAAAAAGTAAAGGTGAAAGACCCCTGACAGTCCAGTTGCAGACGACTCTGGGGTTGTGGCACTCATCTCTCTTTACAAGCCGAGAGAGCCGGCGTTTTTCCACAGACAGTTTTTCTGGGTCATGTGGCCAGCAGGACTAAACCGCTTCTGGCACAACGGAACACTGAAACCAGAGCAGCGCACGGAAACACCATTTACCTTTGTGCCAGGGTGGTACCTATTTATCTACTTGCACTTTTTGGCGTGCTTTGGAACTGCTAGGTTGGCAGGAGCAGGGACTGAGCAACGGGAGCTCACCCCGTCATGGGGATTCGAACCGCCGACCTTCCGATCAGCAAGCCCAAGAGGCTCAGTGGTTTAGACCACAGCACCACCCACATCCTTATTTGGCACAAAAGTAGTATATAATTATTATTACAATAATTCTGCTTGATGCATAGGGCTTGGGCAGAAGGTCAGTGCAATGTGTGCCACATTCCATACATTTTCTATATGGATGGGGGCAGGGGAGGCAACACTTGAAAGGTGCTTATAGCTCAGAGGACTCTGTTGAACTTCGTCTGTCCCAGAATAATCAGCCCTGCATTCCTAAAGCTTCGAAACTTCTCCAGTCAAACTTCCATAGAGATTCTGCCCTCCCCACTGCTCCTCCAGTGTCAACAGAGCCCTGGTCTGTTCATCAGAAATTATGTTCATCAGTCAAGAGGAGCAGATTACTTCTACTCGCTGATTACATTGCACCAGTAAATTATTCAGGCCCACCAAATTACTCCTTGAGAGACCAATGATTCATGCATCGTAACTACCCTTGCTGCTGGAGAAAGGGGTGTTCTCCCTCTCTCCCCCCCCCCCAACGTTAACAACTCTGTGTCTTCATCTTTGTAAAAGCTTAAGCCAGCCAATCAGACAAGAGTTGCCTGGATTGGCTCGATGGAACTGATTTGACCCTAGCTCTCCAAGTTGTAGAGGCGCAATGGGGAAGCAGAAATAAGCTGCTCAGAGTTATCTGGGGTTATCTGTCCTGCCAGCTTTATGGCCAACACACACACACACACACACACACACACACACACACCATCTGTGCTTTGCTGTGCAATGAACTCCAGTTGGACGATGGCTTTCCCTGTCCACATCTAAGACACAAGGAAACTCACGTATTTTATTTTATTGCATTTTCAGTCCATCTTTCTTCCAAGGAGCTCTGTGTGGTATATATAGCTCTCTTCCCATTTTATAACGACAGCCTTGTGAGGTAGGTGAAGCTGAGAGACTGAGACCACCCAATGAGCTTCACGGCCGAGTGGGGATTTGAACCCAGTTCTCCCAGGTCCAGCATTTCAGGGGGCAGGACTAGATGACCCCCCAAGGTGATCATAATCATCATCATCATTTATTATTTGTACCCAGCCCATCTGGCTGGGCTTCCCCAGCCACTCTGGGCAGCTTCCAACAAAGATTAAAAATACATTAAAATGTCACACATTAAAAACTTCCCTGAACAGCTCTTTCAACTCTCCAATTCTATGATTCCATGATAAAAAAAATCCTTCCAGTAGCACCTTAAAGACCAACTAAGTTAGTTCTTGGTATGAGCTTTCGTGTGCATGCACACTTCTTCAGATACACTGAAACAGAAGTTGCCAGACCCTTCTATATAGTGAGAAGGTGGGGAGGGGTATTACTCAGAAGGGTGGTGGGAATGGGAGATTGGCAGATAGCTGAGATGAGCCTGTTGACGACTCTTAACGACTGCAATAGGTCTTACAGGAAAAGGCAAGGGGTGAGAAGGTGAAAAATGGCTTAGTCATGTATAATGAGATAAGAATCCTTCTCACTGTATAGAAGGATCTGGGAACTTCTGTTTCAGTGTATCTGAAGAAGTGTGCATGCACACGAAAGCTCATACCAAGAACTAACTTAGTTGGTCTTTAAGGTGCTACTGGAAGCAATTTTTTTTATTTTGACTATGGCAGACCAACACGGCTACCTATCTGTAACTATGATTCCATGAGTCACTGGGGGTGGTTTAAAGCAGATGTGGGCAACCTCTGGCTCTCTGGATGTCGCTGAACTACAACTCCCATCATCCCTTGCCATTGGCCATGCATGCTGATGGGAATTGTCGTTCAGCAACCTCTGGTGGGCCAGAGGTTCCCCACACCTGGTTTAAAGAGGGGGAAATATAATAAATTTTCAGCCCAGTGCTAGTTCTGCAAGCAAATCATTATCCTGGCAGGTGAGTCTGATTCGTAGTTCAAAAGCTGTCCAATAGCATCCCTTGTCCCAAATCATTACAGGGAGTGAACTAGATAACCCTTTGATACCAAAGGAGAGCTATTGCTACTGCTATAAGAATTTTAAGGTCTTAGATATGTAATAAATGTTCATAAATGTACCAAGCAAACACGTACATAAATATATAAACCACATGTCTGAAACCCCACAGAAAAAAAGTCTTGAACAAATTGACCTCAAATATTTCTCTGCAAGGTCAAAGTGGGAAACCTCCCCATTGTCTCTTTCCTCACAAATCCTGTCTTAAGGGCACATTTAAGATATGAATAGGGTGTGAGCCTGTGACATGGTCCAGGAACTAAGTATTTATCATTACAAAAAACTGGCCAGGCTCCCCAGGTAATCCAATCAAGTAAGCATTAACAGGTAACCTGCCAGACAGGAGATAAACAACGCACTCAGATTTCTGGTGTAGACTGCCTTTTCTGCAATGTAGGTATGATGTGTCTGGGGGATGGTCTTGAGCTAAGCCCCTTCTGTGATGTATGTATGATGTTTCTGGGGGTGGTCATGAACTCCAGGGTGGGCAATTTAAAATGTCTATATAAGGGTGGGCACACCTGGGTTCGGAGTCGTCCTCCTTCTCCTGCGTGTGAAGGGGGCACCCTGTTGCAACAGTTCGATAAAGATCAGGCTTACTAGCTGCTTTGCTTCTCAATATTCTCTGGTTGGCCTCTGTTATTTTTCTCTGACTGATGGAGAATCTGCAAAGGGGCTCTTGTGTACCCCACAAGGGAATAGGGTCAGATTTCCATTTATTACACAACACATCGCATCACAAAGCAACCTCACTAACACAAACAGAACAGGAAGCAGAAAATCAGCCTTTGAGCTTGACCCACAGTGGGCTCCTAGATTTCTCCCCAACCCCTACACATTTTGGAAATGCCTGGGGGGTTTTTTAGGGCAAAGAATTATTAGAGCCCCGAAGGGAAGGGCATGGCAATCAACATATGGCTGATCTCCCCCAATGAGCTATAAATGTGGTTATTTCTCTCAATGGCGGAGCCTGGTCACGGACAGCCAATATTGAAAGGAGATCTTCTAATTAAGATTGGGGGATTTTCTGCAAAGGAATTGCCATTCATGCACATCCCTCCACAGAGGGTATAGAGAAGGAGTGTTAATCTTGTTGAAGCACAGAGGTAAAACAAACAACCTCCTGAGCTTCAAAGTCCACTGGCATCTTCAATGGTACAGTCGTCCGCTGGTGACGGAGGCGCCCCTCCCCTGCTCTTAGCGTTCCATCGCTCCGACCACGAACTGATTATGCATCTGCGCTTTGTGAATTAACCCGTAAGCATCTTTTGTTTGCACGGAAATATTCCCGTGGATTCACGCAAATTAAAATTTAATCTATCTCGGTGCATTATCTCCATCTGAATTATAACGCGAGCGCTTCATTTGCATAAGTCAGAGATTGTAATGACTTACTCAACTAAGCATGCCCATGCAGTTAATTACTTTTTTTTTTCCCCTTTCCAAATGAAATGCCAAAATTATTTCCTGGCAGAGAAAGGCAATTGCTCACCCACAACAGCGTGCGATGCTGGAAGGGTGTGCTTTTAAAAAAATATATTAAAAAAAAATTTTAATACGAAATTAATTTTCGCAGATCATTGAACCATTCTCCATGTGCCACCGTAACACAGCATCTGAATTGACTCTGCACCTCCGCACCGTTCTCTTCTGATGCGGGAGCTCGGAATTCAGAAACAGTCAGTGCTTTGCTTTTGTCTCCCTTGAGACAAAAGAAAAGGAGATGAGATTTCTGAGCAGGGTGTGAGCGCAGGAGCTCTGCATGAATTCAGTACGCTCAGTGGCAGGGTGGCACTCACCTGACTCCTCCCCTCCACACACACGCCATTACCTGCATCCCTGAAAAGTCCACAACTAGAGCACCTCTTCCACGCATGTGCGCAAGAGCTTCTGAGCATGCGTGAAGTGCGCAGATTGCTTCTGTGCATGCGTGCGTGGCGAACCCAGAAGTGCTCTGATGGTGTTTCCTGCTTGGCAGGGGGTTGGACTCGATGGCCCTTGTGGTCTCTTCCAACTCTATGATTCTATGATTCTATGATTCTAAACACTTCTGGGTTTGCCGTATCCATAAGCTGAAAGTCCGTAACAAGAGCAGAACGCAACTAGTTGGTTAAGGGAGCCATGGACTCAAAAAGGTTGAAAACCTCTGTATTAAGGGCTTAAACCTAGACAGCATCTTAAAAAGCAGAGACATCACCTTGCCAACAAAGGTCCGTATAGTTCAAGCCATGGTTTTCCCAGTAGTGATGTAAGGAAGTGAGAGCTGGACCATAAAGAAGGCTGATCCCCGAAGAATTGATGCTTTTGAATTCTGGTGCTGGAGGAGACTTTTGAGAGTCCCATGGACTGCAAGAAGATCAGACGCATCCATTCTTAAGGAAATTAGCCCTGAGTGCTCACTGGAAGGACAGATCATGAAGCTGAGGCTCCAAGACTTTGGCCACCTCATGAGAAGAGAAGACTCCCTGGAAATGTCCCTGATGTTGGGAAAGATGGAGGGCACAAGGAGAAGGGGATGACAGAGAATGAGATGGTTGGACAGTGTTCTCGAAGCTACCAGCATGAGTTTGACTAAACTGCGGGAGGCAGTGGAAGACAGAAGTGCCTGGCGTGCTCTGGTCCAGGGGGTCATGAAGAGTCGGTTACGACTAAAGGACTAAACAACAACAACAATTCTGCCTTGAGTCGAACCCACCTGGAGTCCTGTGTCCAGTTTTGGGGACCACAGTTTAAGGAAGTTATTGACAAGCTGGAAGGTGTGCAGAGGAGGGCAACCAAAATGGTCAAGGATCTGGAGACCAAGCCTTATAAGGAACACTTGAGGGAGCTGGGAATGTTTATTCTGGAGAAGACTGAGAGGTGATGTGATAGCCCTCTTTAAATATTTGAAGGGCTGCCCCATGGAAGAGGGAACAAGCTTGTTCTCTTTCACATGCAGGTGATATCTCAAACCAAATCCAGTATCCCCTGGACACTTTTTTCACAGGTTGTCTTCATTTATATATGAAGCTGAAGCTAAACATGTCAGGTCCTAGGAAAAGTGTGCCAAACTTTGTCACTGCCTAAAGATTTATTGATAGTCTTCTGTAACAACACATGGATTTTCGGGACATGAAATCAATTGTTTTTCTTTACAAAGTGTCTGACGTACTCTACAGTGTCACTCGAAACAATTTCATGCCATTCAGAAGTCACAAAACAGGACAGCTCTGGCAGAAATGTTCGGCAAAAAAAATCCGGAGTGGAGAAGCTTGTGGATTTCATTTTCTCTCCATTTCTTGGTTCCCCAGTCTTTAAGTTCAGTGAACCATATTTCTGCAAATAAATAAATTGTCTCTTATTTATTAAAATAATAATAATAATAATAATAATAATAATAATAATAATAATAATAATTTCTATACTGCCCTTCATCCAAGGATCACAGGGTGGCTTGCAATATGCTGGCATCCGTCTGTCTCGGGAGACAATGAAGGGTGAAGTTAAACGTTAACAGCATCTGCTGTGGCTGTAGAGACTGATACTGGAGAGACATGTTTTGTTGCAGCTGGGGCAGATGAAGGTGCCCAGTTGTGCTGCAGCAGATGCACCAGGGTGTCTGCGCTCCTCCCAGAGGTCATTCCTCCTCTGGTCACTGCTATGGATACATGACTTGACTGCCTGTCTCCAGGCACTGTAGTCATCTGCAACGGATTCCCCCATGGTGGGGTTGGTGTTGCTAGAACTTCATGTTACATTTGCAGACACTGTAGCCTTATTGGAGTTCACCGATTGGGTCTGCATTGCTCCTGGACAGGAGGAAGGAAGTCAAGTGACACAGAGGTTGATTCAAAGAAAGAGTTTATTCTGCTCTTCGGATAGCAGAAGGCACTTGCATGATCAAGTCCACAGAAATGAGAAGTTTCGTGCAGTATATATATCGTCCAGACACCCTCTCCCCCTTCCCCAGCCACGTCAGCTTGCACATGCAGGTTGACATCACAGATGTTCCTGCTCTGGCACTCTTAACCATAAAAGGGATTTCCTTCCTGCACTCCTGACCATAAAAGGATCTTCCTCTTCTTACTCTTATCTTGGAGGAAGAGGTCATCATCTGAGCCGGCAGTGTGACGCGGCAGCTAAAAAAGCCAATGCAATTCTGGGCTGCATCAATAGGAGTGTAGCATCTAGATCAAGGGAAGTAATAGTGCCACTGTATTCTGCTCTGGTCAGACCTCACCTGGAGTATTGTGTCCAGTTCTGGGCACCACAATTCAAGAAGGACACTGACAAACTGGAACGTGTCCAGAGGAGGGCAACCAAAATGGTCAAAGGCCTGGAAACGATGCCTTATGAGGAACGGTTAAGGGAGCTGGGCATGTTTAGCCTGGAGAAGAGGAGGTTAAGGGGTGATATGACAGCCATGTTCAAATATATAAAGGGATGTCACATGGAGGAGAGAGAAAGGTTGTTTTCTGCTGCTCCAGAGAAGCGGACATGGAGCAATGGATCCAAACTACAAGAAAGAAGATTCCACCTAAACATTAGGAAGAACTTCCTGACAGTGGAATTTGCTGCCAAGGAGTTTGGTGGAGTCTCCTTCTTTGGAGGTCTTTAAGCAGAGGCTTGACAACCATCTGTCAGGAGTGCTCTGATGGTGTTTCCTGCTTGGCAGGGGGTTGGACTCGATGGCCCTTGTGGTCTCTTCCAACTCTATGATTCTATGATTCTATGATCTCTGGGAACAGGCTTCTGGCGTTGCTCCCGGACTCTGGTCTGTGCGTCTTTTGTGGTCAGCACATAAGATAAGGCACTGACATCTGCTCTGTTCCCCTAGACCAGCCAGGGTCATCCCTTGCCGTGACTGATAAGGGAGAGAGTTTGTTTATACAGCTGTGTACTTGTTATGCATTTGCTCAACAACTCAAGTTTTATGCATTTTAGAGTGCTTTCTTGGAGAAAGAAAAAGGGAGGGGGTTTAAGTTCAGTTTTAAACTGACTGTACAGAGACCCATTCCTTCAACACCTTTGCTTCACAGAGTTGGTCTGCCAACTGGCCTGGTGCCCAAAGAGCACTATCTCTTTGGGAGATCCTGCCAGCTTCCATTCTGTGGACATGACCAAGCCAGTGTAGATGTCACTGAGACAGGAGTGTGAACATGCTGGGAACGCAGGCTTGGAAGAGCGCATCTTTGTTTGGAATTCTGTCCTGCCATTTGATACCCAAAATCCTCCTGGTGCAGCTCATGTGGAAGATGTTGAGACGTTACTCCAAGCAGTTGTAAGTTGCCCACGACTCACTTCTACGAAGCAGCGTCCACCCCTGTTCCCCATCCTCCTGCACCTGAATCTGGGGGGTTCTGCTTAATTATCATGAATACTAGACAGTAAGTTTGCCAGACGTCTAGGGCTGAACTCCTGTCTCCAGGATTCCCCGGCCCTTTCCAGATGACAGGAGGAGGACTTGAATATCGAGATGGGCAAGAGTGCCTTTACAAATATATATATATATATATATATACAGGTATTTTTAGAAGACATCTGAAGGCAGCCCTGTTTAGGGAAGCTTTTAATGTTTAATAGGTACCCCTGACCATTAGGTCCAGTCGTGACCGACTCTGGGGTTGCGGCGCTCATCTCGCTCTATGGGCCGAGGGAGCCGGCATTTGTCTGCAGACAACTTCCGGGTCATGTCACCAGCATAACTAAGCCGCTTCTGGCAAACCACAGCAGCTCACAGAAACGCTGTTTACCTTATCTACTTGCACTTCGTGCTTTCGAACTGCTAGGTTGGCAGGAGCTGGGACCGAGCAACAGGAGCTCATCCCGTCACGGGGATTCGAACCGCCGACCTTCTGATCAGCAAGTCCTAGGCTCTGTGGTTTAAGCCACAGCACCACCCGCATCCCTTAATGTTTAATAGACTATTGTATTTTAATATTTTGTTGGAGGCCACCCAGAGTGGCTGGGGAAACCCAGCCAGATGGGCGGAGTATAAATAATAAATTATTGTTATTATAAATAGGCAGGGGTGATGCAACTATATAGCCCTGAATGTGGCTGGTCAAGTAAATTCATATCACCCGCACTAGGAGCTTCTAGGAGCCAGATTGCCGTGCAAAACATCTTTCAGCATTGACGATAATGAGATGAGTGTTCTCACCGCATGCAGCAATGCATGAATGGGGAGAGTGTTCTAGAAGAGCCGAATCACGTCTTCTGTCTCTCCCTTTTACTGCAAGGAGCCGGGCTGGATCATCCCAGCAACATGCAATTTGCAGCAGCTTCACTGATCATTGCGGCTAGTGAGCAATTAAAGCCTAATTTGCATCCACGCATGAGATTAAAGGAAGCTGGGTAGATTAAATTTTTAAAAGCTGCTACCTTTCATGGAAGATGGGCCTAATTGACTGGACGTTTGCATAGAGCTACCCAGGCCGGCCTTCTGGTTCTCTTTGCAAAGTAGAACAGGGAGAGGCAGAGACAGTGGGAGCTCTCGGCAACTTTCTTGAACCTCTCCATCTCACGAGCAGGATACTGTCATGGCCTGGCTGGACACAGAGGACCGGTGGGAGGAAACAAGATGGGGAACTACCAAAGGAATCTCCAGGGGAAGAATGTCATTGTCCGGTTTATGGGCGGTTGAAGTCCTGGTGGAGGACATTGGGACGGGGGCAAGATGGGGTGGGAGCAGGAACGAGAGTCCGGAAGCCAAGATTCAAAAAGCCAAGGGTCCGAGGATCAGGAAGCAAGGAGTCAGGAAGCCAAGGGTCCGAGGATCAAGAAGCAGGGAGTCAAGAAGCCAAGGGTCCGAGGATCAGGAAGCAGGGAGTCAAGAAGCCAAGGGTCCGAGGATCAGGAAGCAAGGAGTCAAGAAGCCAAGGGTCCGAGGATCAGGAAGCAGGGAGTCAAGAAGCCAAGGGTCCGAGGATCAGGAAGCCAAGGGTCCGAGGATCAGGAAGCAAGGAGTCAAGAAGCCAAGGGTCCGAGGATCAGGAAGCCAGGAGTCAGGAAGCCAAGGGTCCGAGGATCAGGAAGCAAGGAGTCAAGAAGCCAAGGGTCCAAGGATCAGGAAGCAGGGAGTCAAGAAGCCAAGGGTCCGAGGATCAGGAAGCAAGGCGTTAAGAAGCCAAGGGTCCGAGGATCAGGAAGCAAGGCGTTAAGAAGCCAAGGGTCCGAGGATCAGGAAGCAAGGAGTCAAGAAGCCAAGGGTCCGAGGATCAGGAAGCAAGGAGTCAGGAAGCCAAGGGTCCGAGGATCAGGAAGCAAGAAGCCAAATGCAGCAGTGCAGGAAGCGTGTTGCTGTGGCAAAGAGCCAAAGGGAAATGCTGACCTTATATCCCTTCCCGGCTCTTGCCACCAGGTGCTGTGAGTTACCAATCGGCCTCACCTGTGCGGCTGCACCTTGCCTCTTCAGAACAAACTTAGGAAAGCCCCAGTCCTATGAAGTCCTATTGGTTAGAGGGCCTGGCTCCTGCATGCACACCTGACAAAGAAGGCTTAGAGCCAGGGCATTGGTGGTGGGACAATGATGAGTGGCCAGAAGGAGAAGGAGCAGACTGGGAAGAGATGTTGGCAGCAGAAGACATAACCCAGAAGCTCATTGGTAGGGCAGAGGGTCCAAGGTTCAATTCCCAGCATCTCTCGGCAGATGTCATGGACTGGCTGGATGCAGAAGACTGGTGGGGGGAAGCAGCTGGGGAATGCCCAGGGGAAGAAGTCTCAGAGCCAGGGGATTGGGGGTGGGATGGCAATGGGTGGTCAGAGGAAGAAGGAGGAGGAGGAGGAGGAGGAGGAGGAGGGGAAGAAGAAGAAGAAGAATTTATTATTTGTACCCCGCCCATCTGGCTGGGTTTCCCCAGCCACTCTGGGCAGCTTCCAACTAAGATTAAAAATACATTAAAATGTCACACATTAAAAACTTCCCTTCAAAAGTCTTCTAAATGTCAGGTAGCCAACATCCTAGAAGGCTTCAAAGGACGACTAGGCAAATTCGTGGAGGAAAGGGCTATTGGTGGCTTCTAGCCCTGATGGCTATGGCCTGTCTGAAAGCTGGACACCAGTTGACGCAGGAGTGGAGAGTTTCCCTTGTGATCAATTCCTGCTTGTGGGTTTCTCACAGGTATCTGCTTGGCCACTGTGAGAAGAGGAGGCTGGACTAGATGGGCCACTGGCCTGATCCTGCAGACTCTTCTTATATTCACAACCTCTTGCAGTGACAACATGTCCTCAGCTGGCCCTGGATTGCCTCAGAATTATGAGCAGGCATCCCGTGTGTGTGTGTGTGTGTGTGTGTGGTGTGTGTGTGTGTGTGTGTGTGTGTGTGTGTGTGTGTAAGCAGAAGAGAAAATATTTGTTGTCGCACTTGCTGCATCCGAAGTCCATTTTTCTTCCTTTCCTCCGCCGCTTCCCCACTGGATGCAGAAGCGATTTGATTTACATTGTGTTTAATGATGATGTATTGGTGTTAATGTCTCTTTGGCAGAAGCCTGGGAAATTAATTAGCATAGTGCTTGCTAAATGGAAAGATGACGGTTTGCTGGGGCTTTTGTTCTCCTTTCTCCCGGCTCCTTTGATCATCCGTTGTTTTTAATCTCATCATGATTCTCATAACTTTCCGGAATTAATCTTGCATATAGATTAAAGCTCGGCGCACATTACTTGAGGCCAAAAAATATATAAAAATGGTATTACCTATTAAGAGGCAGGGGGAGAGCATGTGCGCAAGTGACAAAGACCAAGCACATTAAAATGTATGGTTTGCTGTCGTGGAGCCAGCTCAAGGTGGATCTGTCCTGTTAATTAAGCAATGCAAGAGCTTGGCTGCAGGATCAGACCAGGGGCCCATTACTCCAACATCCTGTGTTCTCACAGTGGACAACCAGAGCCAGTGATGGCCAGAATCTGGGGTGGCTTTACAAGAGGGTTCGACAAATTCATTGAGGAGAAGACTACTGATGGCCACCAACCATGGTGACTAGGCTCAGCCTCCACAGTAGGAGATAGCAATACTTCTGAATGCCAGACCTCCAAGTGTCCCTATTTTCCAGGAACAGTCCTGGATTTATAGAGGCTGTCCCGCTTTCTGATTTGATCCCAGAATGCCCCATCCTTAGGACATCCCTATTATCATCTTAAAAAGCAGAGACATCACCTTGCCGACAAAGGTCCGTATAGCTAAAGCTATGGTTTTCCCAGTAGTGATGTATGGAAGTGAGAGCTGGACCATAAAGAAGGCTGATCGCCGAAGAACTGATGCTTTTGAATTCTGGTGCTGGAGGAGACTCTTGAGAGTCTCATGGACTGCAAGAAGATCCAACCTCTCCATTCGGAAGGAAATCAGCCCTGAGTGCACACTGGAAGGACAGATCCTGAAGCCGAGGCTCCAATATTTTGGCCACCTCATGAGAAGAGAAGACTCCCTGGAAAGGACCCTGATGTTGGGAAAGATGGAGGGCACAAGGAGAAGGGGACGACAGAGGACGAGATGGTGGGACAGTGTTCTCGAAACTACCAACATGAGTTTGACCAAGCTGTGGGAGGCAGTGGAAGACAGGAGTGCCTGGCATGCTCTGGTTGGTTCATGGGGTCACAAAGAGTCGGACACGACTAAATGACTAAACAACAACAACAATTTTCATCAGAGAAACATTGCAGGGTATGGAGTTATGTGACCCCCCCCCCCCAGCCAAGGAGATAAGGAACTATACAACCTTTAGAAGACATCTGTAGGCAGCTCTGTATAGGGAAACTTTTTAATGTTTAATGTTTTGTTATGTTTTTATATGTGTCAGAGGCTGCCTAGAGTGGCTGGGGCAATCCAGTCAGATGGGCAGGATATTATTATTATTATTATTATTATTATTATTATTATTATTATTTAGGACGTCCCTATTTTCATCAGAGAAATGTTGGAGGATATGACTTAGATGGCAGGCCACAGGCTGCACACTTATTCTCTAGCAACTCACTGCCACTTCCACCCACTCTGCCCACACCCAAACAGTCCCTATTTCCATTGGAGAAATGTTGGAGGGTATTTTAACCTCCGTAGAGGTTTTTAAACAGAGGTTGGATGGCCATCTGCCATGGATGCTTTAGCTGAGATTCCTACTTTTCAGGGGGTTGGACTAGATGACCCACAGGGTCTCTTCCAAGATTCTATGAAATACCAGTTTCTGGAAAGAAGAAAGAGGACTTTTGTGCTCAGATACTGCTTGTGGGTTTCCCATAAGTATCTGTTTGGCCGCTGTAAGAACAGGATGCCAGACTAGATAGGCTATTGGCCTGAAGTGGAAGTAAAACATAACCATTCAGGAAGGAACTGCAAGGAACCTCTGATTTACACATGGGGCTCTATCATTTCCTTTGTTGCCTCTGCTTCTCCCCATTGATCATTGCATTGCTGACACCGCCATTAACACTGCTATCAAGCCCAAGAGCTCACGTGGCAGTGAAGCATCACGCTAAGAATACACACATCAAAATAATAAACTCAGCCAGCACGGAGTCCGGAAGGTGGGTCTAAGAGGGAATCAATATGTTTTTGAAACAGTAATTGTGAAAAACGTATTTGTCTGTAATAATAATGCCATAAATCAGAAGGCTGAGCTGAAGGGAGGAGGAAGAGAGGGGAGGAAGCCAGAAAATCAATTTCCTTGTCTCCAGTCACAGGTGGCCAAGGCTTAGATGTTATTTCTGGCTCGTAAATTAATCTGGGTTGGGGATTTTTTATATATAAAAAAAAAGTTTCGGCAAGAGGAGGGAGTGTGAGAGAGGGAGGAGTGGGGAGTGAAATTTAAAATATGGCAAGCAATAAGTCCCTGAAATAATAGCATTCCTCTACTGTGAGATGAGTGGGACGCGGGTGGCACTGTGGGTTAAACCATAGAGCCTAGGACTTGCTGATTGGAAGGTTGGCGTTTCAAATCCCCGCGACGGGGTGAGCTCCCGTTGCTCAGTCCTTGCTCCTGCCCACCTAGCAGTTCCAAAGCATGTCAAAGTGCAAGTAGATAAATAGGTACCGCTCCGGCGGGAAGGTAAACGGTGTTTCCGTGTGCTGCTCTGGTTTTGCCAGAAGCGGCTTCGTCATGCTGGCCCCATGACCCAGAAGCTGTACGCCGGCTCCCTTGGCCAGTAAAGAGATGGGCGCCGCAACCCCAGAGTTGGCCACGACTGGACCTAATGGTCGGGAGTCCCTTTACCTTTACTGTGAGATGAGGATGAAGGAGGCGTGGAAGTTTTAGCACTTCTGAGCTATAGGGACCTTGTGCTCAGCTGCTGTTGGTGGGAAAAGCTTCAGACTCTGCATGCAGCAGACAACATGGGTGGTGTCTAAAACAGCCTCCGCCAACTTGGTGCCTTCCAGATATTTTGAACAACAGACTCCCATCAACCCAAGTCAGAATGACCAGTGATCAGGGATGCTGGGAGTTCTAGTCCAAAACATCTGAAGGTTGCCAGGTTGGGGGTAGGGTGCTCTAACATCTCCCATGCTTTTGAGGGTTTTCTTCAGAGGGAAGTCAGGTAGCTGGTGGTGGAGAAGAGCCTTCTCTGCCCCAAAACCATGGAGGGCAGCTGGTCATCAGAGCAGGAAAAATTAGATGGCCACCAACTTGGATGGCTTTAAAAGAGAATTGGACAAAATCATGGAGGGCTATTGAGGGCTACCAGTCAAGACGGCTCTACTCTGTCAACATGGTTGAAGACAGAAATGCTTCTGAATACCAGTTTCTGGAAACCACAAGATGGGAGAGGGCTCCTGTGCTCAGATATTGCTTGCTGATTTCCCACAGGCATCTGGTTGGCCACTGTGGGAACAAGATGCTGGACTATGGGGGCAGAGCATGGACATTGTGGCCAGTAGCCATTGGCAGCTTTATGGGTTTGACCATCATCTTTGAAAGTTACCCATGTTGAAAAGGACATTTGAAGTGCAAGTGCCACATTCCCCATGGTTCATGGGTAGTAGGGGAAAAGAGTATGTTGTCTGTAGTGCTGGGATGCGTCTGGGGAGACGGGGGCATTTGGCAGGCCCCCAGATGGCTCCAGCCCTCCGGCTGGCAGCCAGGTAAACTCCTGTCACCCTTGGAACAGCATCAATCAGTGACTCATAGCTTCAGAAGCCTTCAGAAACTTGGTCACACTCTAATCAGCAGAGTGAATAACTCTTCACAATGGAAGTAGTGGACAGAGGCATATGCAAGCATTTATTCAACAGCAGGACAAAGGAAAAACATGCATGCTCCCCTTCGTGTCCAAGCGGCAGCAGGAAGCACAAAGCAAAAGCAATACACAAACGGAAGTTCCCAGCAGACTGTGCTGGAATGTAAACAGACATGTGACATACAGCAGCTCCACACATCTGCTCCTCTTAGGGTGCAACGGAACTGTATCCTAACATGTAGTTCATATGTGCCGCCTTTCTCAATATACCGTATTTTTCCGTGTATAAGGCAATGGTTTTTCTTTATAGAGTTTGGATTTGATATCCCGCCTTTCACTCCCCTTCAGGAGTCTCAAAGCGGCTAACAATCTCCTTTTTTTTATAATAATTTTTATTAATTTTCCAAACATATAATAAAACAAATAACAAAACAAAACCATACAAGACATACAAACAAATAAACATGTATAATTTCTTAAACTTATTTTCATAAACCTTCTTTCCCGGACTTCCCCATACCTCCCTTTTTCTGCATCCTTATGTTAACCCTTTCTCAGCAACCCTTCGTTTCAGTTAATTCGCTCATTTTCGTTATGCATTCTTTAAAGTTATGATTTACAGCTGCAATTCTCTATTTCTTATAACCATAACATCTCAGCCATCATCAATTTTACAACAGTCTTTAAGATATTTTTGCGGCTAACAATCTCCTTTCCCTTCCTCCCCCACAACAAACACTCTGTGAGGTGAGTGGGGCTGAGAGACTTCAGAGAAGTGTGACTGGCCCAAGGTCACCCAGCAGCTGCATGTGGAGGAGCAGGGAATCGAACCCGGTTCACCAGATTACGTGACTACCACTCTTAACCACTACACCACACTGGCTCTCCAGTGGAAAAATGCTATAAATTGGGGCTCGTTTTATAAACGGATAGTGCATGGGGGGGCAGGTGATTGTTGGCAGCCGCGAGCAGGAGATTGTGAGCGGCGATTGGGCAGGTGATTGGTGGCTGCGTCAATGCGTGCTGACGATTGGCTGCTGCTGTGGCAATTGGGTGGGCTTTCGGCGGACATACGATTGGTTGTGTTTTGTTTTGCAAGGCGTACAGTAGTCATTGGCGTATAGGCGGGCGAGTGATGATCATTGGCAATTCCCCCCCCCCAAAAAAAAAGCTCAACAACCTTGGGCAATCTCCCCCCATTTCCTTAATTTAGGGTCCCAAAAAATAGGGGTTGTCTTATACATGGGAGGCGTGTTATACACAGAAAAATATGGTATATTTTATTTTCATGGTTACAGTTTACACCCACACTCAAAAACATATTAAGCCTCAAAGTGTGAAAAGGCCCATTTGTCCTCTCCTGAGATCCATGCGACTCAACCCTACGCATGTCTACTCAAAATCCCCACTTCGTTAAATGGGTCTTGCTCTCCAGTAAATGCTTTAATCAAGTTGCATGTTTGTGGGTTTGTTCAATGACAGCCATTTTCCAGCTCAGAAGCAAAATGCCAAAAGGGAAGCGAAGCAGACATGAACACAAATAAATTACCCGCAAATGAATTACCCCAACCCTGAAGGAAAACACACTCAAGGTATTTCTGGAATTCAAACAGAAAGCACTTTCCATGGGACTAGGATGAAAGGGCTGCTAATAGCAGTAACAACACTCTGTACAGGTGCTTCCATTTAAACACTCATTAGTGCTACAATCCCACTTCTTTTACTAAATCAATATTTCCATCTTGTTATGGGCTTTTACCAAGCGAGAAGGAATGAGTCAAATGGCACGTCCTGAGAAAATCAACGTATTTTACCTCATCGAAAACTTAGGGAATTGGCTAGGACTCCATACACACACAAACAAATACCGTTCACCTTACAAAGTTTGTTCTAAGTCTGGTCAGTGTGTGGATGGGGAACAGCCTTCCACGATGGAAGGAAGAAAGGTGGAACAGAAACTTTTCTCTATCGACTTTCCCCATTCCATGCGTCATTTTACAAATTTCTATCGCAACACCTCTTAATTATCTTTTCTCTAATCCTATAAGTCCCAAACATCGCAATCTTCCTTCATAAAGGAGTTGCCCCACTCCTTTGATCATTTCACCTGCCCATTTCTGAACTTTTTCCAACTCTGCAATATCCTTTTGGAGGTAAAGCAACCAGAACGGTCCATGATATATTCAAGTCTTATTCCCTTCTTCTTCTTTGGCGATCCCTCATAGCCAAGTAAGATCGTCTTCCATAAACACGGTCTTAACAATGAGTCCGTAAGTGACTGTGGAGGCCAATTCTGGATCCACACATCCTTCCACAGTGGGGACATTGGTTCCCAGGC
The DNA here is from genome assembly GCF_965112155.1 of Podarcis liolepis. NCBI lineage: Eukaryota > Metazoa > Chordata > Lepidosauria > Squamata > Lacertidae > Podarcis > Podarcis liolepis. The sequence goes on along the minus strand of NC_139560.1, from coordinate 3,929,488 downwards.
AGGAGTTGATCACAGTGAGGGTTTGCCAAGCGTGCCTTAGCATGTTTCTCTCTTTCATCCTGAGTTTGAGTGTCTTCAAAGTCCATGACACCTTTGGTAAAGGCTGTTCTCCAACTGGAGCACTCACAGGTCAGTGTTTTCCAGTTGTCGGTGTTTATACTACATTTTTTTAGATTTGCCTTGAGAGAGACTTTGAACCTCTTTTGTTGACCACGAGCATTACGCTTTCCACTTTTAAGTTCGGAATAGAATAGCTGCTTTGGAAGACGGTCATCAGGCATCCGCACAACATGACCAGTCCAATGAAGTTGATGTTGAAGAATCATTGCTTCAACACTGGTGATCTTTGCTTCTTCCAATACACTGGCAATAGTTTGCCTGTCTTCCAGGCTGGGTCACATAGTCTTGGGTAGAAGAAGAAGAAGAGGAGTTTGGATTTGATATCCTGCTTTATCACTACCCTAAGGAGTCTCAAAGCGGCTCACAATCTCCTTTCCCTTCTTCCCCCACAACAAACATTCTGTGAGGTGAGTGAGGCTGAGAGACTTCAAAGAATTGTGACTGGCCCAAAGTCACCCAGCAGCTGCATGTGGAGGAGCAGGGAATCAAACCTGGTTCACCAGATTACGAGTCCACTGCACTTAACCACTACACCACACTACACCACACTGGCTACTTACTGGGTACGTAGAATCATGCATGAGCCTCACTATTTGGTGCTTGGAACAAGGTGTGTGTGTGAGTGTGAGTGTGTGTCTTTGTCTTGCAACAATCATTGCTTGAGATTCCAGGCCAAACATTCCTCCCTGTACACATCATTCCACATTCCCTCGGAATTGCTGGCTTTTAAAACTCATTAGTGACATTCAGCGTCATTTAAACAAGAGGAAGCTACAGAGGTGAACGCTATGGAAGCAGCTTTGTCAGAGAGCCATTCAAACACCCACTAGATTTTAAAAGGGGGGTGCAAAAAATAGGGGAGACCTTCGCTAACGGCAATAGGCAGGCGTTTCTGCAATGCCCATGAGGACCTACACTGACTGGCAGCAGCTCTCCAGGGTTTCAGGTCCAGCCCTTCCTGGAATTTGAACCTGAGACTTTCTGTGTACAGAGTACTCCCTCTACCACTAAGCTACAGCAACTGTCAACTGGCGACCCACTAGAGAAGGGAGGTGGAGATGTATTGCCCACAAAGTCATCCATACCAACTGTCTTTTTGTCGTGAAGTTTATTGAGGTTGATTGAGGTTGAATCCTGACAAGACAGAAGTACAGTTCTTGGGGGACAGGAGGCGGGCGGGTGTGGGGGACTCCCTGGTCCTGAATGGGGTAACTGTGCCCCTGAAGGACCAGGTGCGCAGCCTGGGAGTCATTTTGGACTCACAGCTGTCCATGGAGGCGCAGGTCAATTCTGTATCCAGGGCAGCTGTTTACCAGCTCCACCTGGTACGCAGGCTAAGACCCTACCTGCCCGCAGACTGTCTCACCAAAGTGGTGCATGCTCTGGTTATCTCCCGCTTGGACTACTGCAATGCGCTCACCTTTGAAGGTGACCCGGAAACTGCAATTAATCCAGAATGCGGCAGCTAGACTGGTGAGTGGGAGCGGCCACCGAGACCACATAAGACCGGTCTTGAAAGACCTACACTGGCTCCCAGTACGTTTCCGAGCACAATTCAAAGTGTTGGTGCTGACCTTGAAAGCCCTAAACGGCCTTGGCCCAGTATACCTGAAGGAGCATCTCCACCCCCATCGTTCTGCCCGGACACTGAGGTCCAGCGCTGAGGGCCTTCTGGCAGTCCCCTCGCTGCGAGAAGCCAAGTTACAGGAACAAGGCAGAGGGCCTTCTCGGTGGTGGCACCCGCCCTGTGGAACGCCCTCCCACCAGATGTCAAAGAGAAAAACAACTACCAGACTTTTAGAAGACATCGGAAGGCAGCCCTGTTTAGGGAAGCTTTTAATGTTTGATGCATTACAGTATTTTAATATTTTGTTGGAAGCCGCCCAGAGTGGCTGGGGAAGCCCAGCCAGATGGGTGGGGTATAAATTAATAATAATAATAATAATAATAATAATAATTCACTGACTGAACATCGTGTAGACATTTGTTACAGTGAACTCTCAAGAGTTAACGAAAGGGATTCATTCTGGCACAGTCCCGGGAACTCTCTTCCGGTGCTTGGTGATTTCTGTGCACGAAGATTTATGTGAAATGGCTTCTATTTTTAGAGCTTCCCCCCCCCCCTGTGATCCATCTACATTATAGTACCTCTGGGCGTTCAGGCCATAGATTCTTAGATTATGAGTGAGCTGACATCTAATCTGCTAGTCTAACTATTTTGGAGATAATACCCACCCTCCTTCTCTTCTGTTCCACCTGAAACTAGCTTTATTATTAAGTTCCGCCTCGTTCCTAGGGGAACTCGGATGCGTTTGACGGCTGAGCCCCTGGGTGCTTGTTGCTTGTCTATTAGCTCACAACCTCTCTAAATCTTCCGCTTTAATTATTGCCTCCCGCCTTCTCTCCCCTCCTTCCTTCCTTTATTGACATTTTCACTGGAGGTTCATCTGCCAGATGGTGTCATCTTGCAGCGGGGTGGGGGGTGTGGGAATTATACCTCGTTTGCTATCATTCAATCCCCAACAGAGAAAAACCTTGAATGGTGTCAAAAGGGAAATATGGAGCGCATCTTGATGGCGGTGGCGTCCCAAGTCTTTGGCCAGGCAGTGTAGTGTAGTGAATTTTAAGCCAGCCTGTGTTTGGGGATGGCACACAAAACACACACAGAGAGAGAGAGAGAGAGAGAGAGAGAGAGAGAGAGAGAGAGAGAGAGAGAGAGAGAGAGCTTGGCGCACACATCTCATTTCCCTGAACTTTTGGGGAAAATGGTTACAGTGGCAGAGAGAACAGAACCCAACGCTGTGAAAGAATGGATAGGAATGATGAAGAAACTTGAAAAGTCTGTGTGCAGATGGCATGGTCTTTTCTTTTTTTTAAATAACTTTATTCAAAATTAAAACAAAACATATTATCCAGAAACATATAATCCTTATTTCCCCCCCATTTTTCCTCCCTCCCCTCCCACCCCCACCCCCTGACTTCCCTCAGTTCCGGTCTTTGATTTCTCGAAAAATGCTGTTTTCTGCGTGTTACACAGTTGTATAAATCCTCAAACTGTTTAGCTGATTATTATCAATAAAGAGTTTGTGAATGTTTATTCAAAACCAGCCAAGGAGTCCAGTTCGCTTTGTTGTGTCTTCAAACACTTTGTAAAGGGTTCCCATCCATCTTTAAAGTCACAGTTATCCTTGTCCCATAGCTTGTATTTGAGTTTTGCCAGTTCTGCATAGTCCATCAATTTTTCTTGCCATGATTCTTTAGTTGGGCTTTCTTCAGTCTTCCATCCTTGTGCTATTAAAACTCTCGTGGCCGTTGTCACATACATGAAGATGTTTTCCAGCTTTTTTGGCAGATCTTTCCCTACAATCCCCAATAAACATGCTTCAGGTTTTTTAACAAATGTTAAATGGAACATTTTCTTCAATTCGTCGTATATCATTTCCAAAAAAAATTTAATTACCTTACAATCCCACCACATAGGATAAAATGTCCCTCCTTTTACTTACACTTCCAACATATATTTGAACTAGTTTTGTACATTTTCCCTAACTGCACTGGTGATCTATACACCATCTTCATGTAATTCTCCTTCAATAGGGAACAATCTGTAAATTTTAAGTCAGTTTTCCATAATTTTCCCCAATCTTCCACCATAATATTGTGACCTACATCTTGTGCCCATTTAATCATAACTGATTTTACCTCTTCATCTTTCGTCTCCCATTCTAATAGTATGCTGTATGCGGCCTTCAGTAGTTTTACTGCAGATGGCGTGGTCTATGCCTGGTGGGGGTGGGGGTTGTGAACTGTTGGGATTTATGATGCTCTGGAGTCGCCCGGAGGCCCTCTCAGTCCCTCTGACCTTTCCGAGCGTCCTCCTGGTAAGCACAACTCTGGAATGGCACATCCCCTCATTCCAGTGTACCCTTCAGCGACACACACCAGCTTGATTTATGCACACTAATCTTCTGGCATTGCACAGCAAGAAGAATGAACCGCCCATAGATCTAAACAACGTTTTTATTTACACTATATGTGGGAATGTTCAGGGGTGCAGGAGAGGATATATTGTGAGATTACCGTATTTTTCGCTCCATTGGACGCACCCGACCATAGGGCGCATCTAGTTTTTAGAGGAGGAAAACAAGGAAAAAATATTCTGAATCAAATGTTGTATAAACTACTGTATTTAATAAACAACCGGTATATCAGAATCACATTACAGCCATGTAAAGCGAACAGCAGTCAGCAATGGCATTAAGAACCATCGTCACTGTCATTAACAAATGAAGAGAGACTTTATGGTTTGAGTACTCTTCTAGTCTTCTGTGAACCCCAAGAACTCATCACTGCTAAAGTCAGAATTCATGAAGCTCAGTTGCTCACAGTCACTGACATCACTTTCTTCGCTATCTTCATGTAAAATACCATCTTCGTATCCATCCAAAGCATTGCTAATGCCACATTTTTTCCTCTCAATCCTCTTCCTTATCCAACTTGTGCTAACAAGTTCCCAAAATATCAGCAGAGTTAATAGACATTCCCCTTTTTAAGTTCGCAACGGTAACATGTGCTCAGGTTCGCTAGAACCTCTATAATAATTACTCTGGTAAATTCCCCTTTTGTTCCCTCTTAAAATACAAGACACGACACGGTCTTTATAAAAGTATAAAAGAGTTTACTCATGTTCTGTATCACAATAGGATCCCAGAAGGCAGACAGGCTTAAAAAGGTAAGATACATTTAGAATCTATCTTATAGGAAGATAGTCCCTTTGTCCTCTCTTGGCTGGGAGCCAGGAGGGCATCTTCAGCAAATGTTGCTGCTTCAAAAGATGAAGATGAGAGAGAGAGAGAGAGAGAGAGAGAGAGAGAGAGAGAGAGAGAGAGAGATGTCCTGCCCTGTGCTTTTATCATTACCTGCACAGGTGAGGCCACACCCACCTCTGGTCACATGCGGAGGAAGTCTGTCCCAGGAAGTTTACCTGCTGGCTGGACAGACATCCCTCCCCATGTCTCAACATGTACACTCTAGGAATGTTGTAAACTGACTGCTGCTGTGTTTTACATCCCACACTATATACAGACACAGAACCATGACGCTCTCTCTCATCCAGCTCTGAGAGAGAACCAGCAGGCAAAAGTGAAAGTACCTTACATACAGATAGGACTGTATCCGGTTCTCACACTCAGGCACGTGAATTACACCAATCACGAAATGCAGCCTTGGAGGAGTAATTTGCTAGACCTTTGCTGCCAGCCATGGCAGAGCTCTTGCCGGGATTTACCAAGGCACAACCCTATGGCTGTTTCCTCTTCACGGGTATATACAGATGGCACAATTTAAACTTTTGTGCTCTTTCAGTGTACATAAACACGTAGTCCTACTTTTCCCAGGTTTTTTTGTTTCCTGGGCTCCCGCACCTGTAATTTAGGGTGGAGGTAATTATCTTCTTCTTAAACAACCTTCCTACAACTACAAGATCCTGCAGTTTAGCGATTAAAGAAATCCTTAACATGGACAGGCTAATGAAAGACTCTTAGGCTAGCTCCTCCCGGCTTGCACAAATGCAAAGGGCAGATCGGCTATACAATTTGCCTGCTCAGACTAAGGTCACTTCTAGATGACTTGTTTACTGAACACTCACTCTGATTTGGTTGTAGTAGTTTGTGGCATATGTATGCTATTCTGTGTTCTCCAGTTCCTTTTCCCATCACTTCCATTATTGCAACAAATCCTAACTTTGGGGAAATTCACAGTTTGCTGCGAATGAGCTCCAAATCAACTTTAATTGCACCATCTGGTTTTGCCAGCAGGGGACTGAATCCTGCTCAAAATTAGCAACAGTCCGGAAGCACCCTTGGGAAGACCATTTGCTTTTTATACTATTCTTTCTTTTTCGCTGTGACTTAGAATATACTAAACCATTTTTATTTGTGTCATTGGAAGGACCCTGAGAAGATAAGAAGAGCTGGTTGCTGGATCAGACCAATGGCCCACCTAGCCCTGTAGGATGTGAAACACAAGAGCAGTCAAGTACAACATTCCTAGAGTGAACATGTTTACACCTGGGGAGGGATGTTTGTCCAGCCAGCAGGTAAACTTCCTGTTTCCTTCTGGGCTGGGACAGACTTCCTCTGCATGTGACTAGAGGTGGGTGTGGCCTCACCTGTGCAGGTAATGACAAAAGCACAGGGCAGGGCAGCCATCTCTCTCTCTTTGACTACATGCATCGAAGAAGCAACATCTGCTTAGCCAAAGATGCTTCCAGGCAAGAGAGGACAAAGGGACTGTCTCCTTATGAGATAGTTTCCAGGTGTATGTTACTTTTCTAAGCTAAGTCTGCCTTCTGGGATCCGATTGTGAACAGAATGTGAGTAAATTCTTTTTATACTTTTGTAAAAGACTGTGTCGTCTCTTATATTTTATGAGGGAATAAGGGGAAATACCAGAACAGTTATTATAGAGGCTTTAGCGAGCCTGAGCAAACACCACCGCTGCAAACTTCAAATAAGGGGAATGTTACTCTGCTGAAATTGTGGAACTTGTTAACACAAGTTGGGTAAGGATATAATCAGACAATATATCCTCTCCTGCATCCCTGAACATTCCCACAGGCCAAATGAGCTCCATACTACTTTCTCTCTCCCACTTTCAGAGTGCACCCAAGGAACTGAGACCCCTCCTTTCTTCACTCCTACAGGTTCAGCCTGTCCACTCCTTTCCCCTTTTGCTGGAGCCACCCCACCTCAAACTCTCACTGTCCACCTCTCCATCTAGCCACACCCACCCAACATCTGCTGGTAGTAGGTTGTGGAATATGTATGCTATTCTGCGTTCTCCAGTGCAGAAGAGCTGGTTGCTGGATCAGACCAATGGCCTACCTAGCCCAGGATCCTGTTCTCACAGGGGCCAGCCAGATGCCTCAATAGGAAACCAGCAAGCAGGATTCGAACACAAGATCCTTCTCCCTTTCTGAGGTTTCCTACAACTGGTATGCAGAAGCATTGGTGCCTTAATCTATGGGGCCCGAGCACAGCTAGTAGCCACCAACAGCCACCTCCTCCATGAATTTATCCAACGCCCCACTGATTACAGCGGAACTCAATTTCAGGTTTTTAAAGAAACCACCAATTCAGTTGGAATGATATATAGATTTTCCAAATGAAAAAAAAAATTAGTTCCATTTGTTACACTGGCTATTAAATTTCAAGTGTGTTCATTGATTCCTTGGCTCCTTAAACGGAACACTCAGCAGCACAATTTGAAACTCTCCCATATTTCGAAACGCTTTCCATGCAACAATTTTGCTTCCACGTGATAAAGCCGATTGGATTTTCCCTTTATAAGCAAGTTAATATGATGTGATTTGGTGCACAGGCTACAAAGACCCGCAGTGCCGTTTTAAATATTATTGCCGAGACGAAACAATGTCTCTGTCGCCTTAAGCCTTTTCTCATCGTTTTAAAGAGCTGAGCTTCAGAAGTAGAAGAATGGAAGGAAACCAGCCAGACATTGTGCTGAAATGTCCTCAAAAGTTTGGAAGAGATTCAAGTGGGAAAAGGAACAAGAAAAGGATTATTTCAGCTGTATTTAAATTTCTAGGGCTTCAACTCCCATCAGCCTCAGTCAGCATGGCCAATGGTGAAGGATCATGGGACTCGTAGTCCAACAGGACCTGTAGGGCGGTGGTTTTCAACCAGTGCACCATGGCACCCTGGGGTGCCTTGAATGACAGTCAGGGGTGCCGGGGGCAACACTGGCCTCTGTCCCTCTTTCCTTCTTTCCCTCCTCTGATGCCCTCAAAACCATCTATCAAAAACTTCACTCTTGTGGCCTATCCCCACAACACCTACTCACTATGGGCCCAACTAAAGCAAACAGTCTAATTGGTCAACGTCTAAAAGATATTGAACATCAGAACAACCTGGCCACTATAAGAAAATCCTGCCCTTGGTATGTTCATATTCCACCTCTCCATTTTGATTCTCTGGCCCCATATATGCACAGACTTATTATCCCAAAATACAGATGTGCTTTTACACTTGCAAGACTGGATGTTTTGCCATCTGTGGTACTTGACGGTCGATTCCAAAAAATCCCACCTGAGAAACATCTTTGCCCCTGTGGAGACGGTAGCACCGAAACAGCGGCACACGTCCTCCTGTCCTGTACTCTATACAAAGACCTGAGGAACAAGATCATCACCCCACTCGTGCTAACCATCCCAGGGCGCTCAACCACTGCCACAATGTCCTTTCTTCTATCAGATCAAAATGAGCAGATAACAGCAAAGGTTGCTAGGTTCATAGCAGGGGTAATCAGGATTTGTTGTTGTTTAGTTGTTTAATTGTGTCCGACTCTTCGTGACCCATGGACCAGAGTACACCAGGCACTCCTGTCTTCCACTGCCTCCCGCAGTTTGGTCAAACTCATGTCAGTAGCCTCGAGAACACTGTCCAACCATCTCGTCCTCTGTCGTCCCCTTCTCCTTGTGCCCTCCATCTTTCCCAACATCAGGGTCTTTTCCAGGGAGTCTTCTCTTCTCATGAGGTGGCCAAAGTCTTGGAGTCTCAGCTTCAGGATCTGTCCTTCCAGTGAGCACTCAGGGCTGATTTCCTTCAGAATGGATAAGTTTGATCTTCTTGCAGTCCATGGGACTCACAAGAGTCTCCTCCAGCACCATAATTCAAAAGCATCCATTCTTCAGCGATCAGCCTTCTTTATGGTCCAGCTCTCACTTCCATACATCACTACTACACGCAATAATTACCAAAATGATTATACATTCTTTATCAGTCTTCTGAGAAAAATACAAAACCTTATGCAAAGCCACAGAGACTTACGAACTACCCAACCTAAGATAAACTTATAATGTCTGGTTTCAATAGATTTTTCAAGTGCTTAACTCAGTCTTTTGTTTTCTTTATCTTTTTAGGTAAGTTCATGAAAGATACCAACAAAATGTCAGTTTGGTGTTGTTCACAATACCAAGAGATGCTAGTAAAGTTGTAGATGGATGTTAAGGAAGTCCAAGTAATCAAGAGGCCGCTGTTCGCCCCTGATGAGCCCTTTTACTGGGGCTTGCAGGTAGCACACTCCCCAAGGTAGTTTTCCAGGCTTCTTCAGTGGTCTAATCTCAAAGCCTTGATACGTATATTGATATTCAGTTCCATAGAGAATACTATTTCTTGGCTTAAGCAAATCAGTCTCTTAAACTTAAGCCAAGAAATTTGTAATTTTTGTGTGTATATTAGTCGCCAACCTGCTAAGGCAGCTGCCCTCATGTTCACCTTTGGCCAGTCTCCGTTGGGCCGCTAAGGCTGGGGGCATCCTCTTCCCAGGCCCCCAGGAGGTACCACTCTTTGGAGGAGGTACCACTCTTTGGGGCAGAGGGGCAGTTCAGAGATCAGGAGGGGTGGCAGCGGCTGCGTGGAGGACCCGCAAGGAGAGGGGAGGGAGGCTGGAGGAACACTCCACAAGAGAGGGTGTTTGAAAAGGGGTGAGGGGCTGCCGGTTCTGCAGGCAAGGGGTGATCTAACTGGGGCTCCCGAGTCCCACGGAGGTGCCACAGAAATAATGTAGTTGGTCAAGGGCATCATGGACTCCAAGAGGTTGAAAACCTCTGCTGCAGGGACACAGGTAAGCCACCCCTTTGAGAAGAGGCTACAGGTATCTATTGGTCAAAGCGGAAGAAACTGAAATTAGCAGATTCGCTGATCGGTATCCACAACACACGCTTTACCACAGGGATGACTCCTTCCTCTCTTGCCCTGACCTAGCCACTGTGATCCACGCAACAGTCACCTCCAGACTTGATTATTGTAACTCACTCTACGTGGGGCTGCCCTTGAGACTGACCCAGAAACTCCAGCGGGTGCAGAATGCCGCAGCAAGACTGCTTACGGGATCCTTGCCGTGGGATCATATTCAACCAGTGCTATACCAGCTGCACTGGCTCCCGGTGGAGTACAGGACCAGGTTTAAGGTGCTGGTTTTAACCTTTAAAGCCCTATACGGCCTAGGACCCTCGTACCTACGGGACCGCCTCTCTCGGTATGTCCCATGCCTTAGGGTCTTCAGACAAAAACATCTTGGAGGTCCCAGGACACAGAGAGGTTAGGCTGGCCTCAACCAGAACCAGGGCTTTTTCGGCCGTGGCCCCGATCTGGTGGAACGCTCTGTCACAAGAGACTAGGGCCCTGCGGGACTTGACATCTTTCCGCAGGGCCTGCAAGACGGAGCTGTTCTACTAGGCCTTTGGCCAAGGCACAGTCTGACCCCCTCCTTCAGTAATCCTCATAGAACTCTAGCCCAATGGATGCCATTAATTTGATTCAGAATTTATTTTAGAATGAATTGATTTCAGAATGTATTTCAATTAATTGATGTGATTTTATGTAAACTGTGTTACTTTTACTGTTAGCCTTTCTGAGGCCGGCTTCAGCAGGGGAGGATGGGATATAAATAAAATATGATGATGATGATGATGATGATGATGATGATGATGACATAAAATCATAAAAAGAGCCTGCTGGATCTGGCCCACAGCCCATCAAGCCCAGCATCCTGTTCTCACAGTGGCCAACCAAATGCCCATTATGGGATACCAGGAAGCAGGACCTGACCACAAGATCCCTCTCTCCTCTTGCAGCTTCCAGTAACTGGTATTCAGAAGCAGAGCAGAGCCGTTTGTGGCTAATGGCCATCGATAACCTTCCCTGCTATGAATTTATCTAATCCTCTTTCAATACCATCTAGGGTTAATATCCCCTTCATGGATCACTGTGGCAAAGGGGCTTGAATAACTCAGAGAAGCTATGAGCTATGCCATGCAGGGCCACCCAAGATGGACAGGTCATAGTAGGGAGTTTTGACCAAACATGATCCACCTGGAGCAGGAACCGGCAAGCCACTCTAGTATCCCTGCCAAGAAAACTCCATGGACCTCAGATATGCAGATGACCCAAGCTTGATGACAGAAAGTGAGGAGGAATTAAAGAACTTTTTAATGAGGGTGAAAGAGGAGAGCGCAAAATATGGTCTGAAGCTCAACATCAAAAAAACGAAGATCATGGCCACTGGTCCTATCACCTCCTGGCAAATAGAAGGGGAAGAAATGGAGACAGTGAGAGATTTTACTTTCTTGGGCTCCATGATCACTGCAGATGGTGACAGCAGTCACGAAATTAAAAGACGCCTGCTTCTTGGGAGAAAAGCAACGACAAACTTAGACAGCATCTTAAAAAGTCTGTATAGTAGTGATGTATGGAAGTGAGAGCTGGACCAAAAAGAAGGCTGATCGCCGAAAAATTGATGCTTTTGAATTCTGGTGCTGGAGGAGACTCTTGAGAGTCCCATGGACTGCAAGAAGATCCAACCTCTCCATTCTTAAGGAAATCAGCCCTGAGTGCTCCCTGGAAGGACAGATCCTGAGAAGAAAAGACTCCCTGGAAAAGACCCTGATGTTGGGAAAGATGGAGGGCACAAGGAGAAGGGGACGACAGAGGATGAGATGGTTGGACAGTGTTCTTGAAGCTACCAGCATGAGTTTGACCAAACTGCGGGAGGCAGTGGAAGAAAGGAGTGCCTGGCGTGCTCTGGTCCATGGGGTCACGAAGAGTCGGACATAACTAAACGACTAAACAACAACAAGGTTAATATCAGCATTCTCAGGGGCTACACTCTTTATCCAAGCAGAAATCTGGGATTCCGTAATATATTTTACGTTATCTGAGATTTGTGCAACTGTGGATTCTGAGTTATGCCATATCTGCAGCTAAGCAAATTGTTACACAAGATTAGAAATACTTACCTCTTATATAAACGTTGCATCCCCAAAAGTAAGCAGCTGCATTGATGCATGGAATCTCTCTTTCTTATAACTGGAAAACATGTTTGGTCCCTGAACTCCTGGCTGCCCATCGCTGCTGTACAGTGTGCACATAGTCTTCTCTTGTTCCTTTAAAAAATAACTGAAGAGGGAGAGCAATTCAGTCCGCTATTCCTCTCCTGCACACTGGAAATAATCGCATATAATATAAGTGCCACCGAGTGCAAATTTTTATCATAAGCATTTGTAATTTAAATTAAATCTGCAAAGGGAGAGTCGGCGGCAATGATGGGAAGAAGGAACCCGTACCGCCACTCTGTTCATTTCAAGCTTGTTATGTGTTTCAGCAAGACCGATAACATTTTAAATGTGAACATTGTTCCAGAGCCTTGTATAAAAATTAAAGCAGCTTAGCATTCAAGACTCCCTAACTGCTGGAATCGAGTTATTCTTGACAATGGAAAAATCAATTGGCATTCAAGTTAAAAGAGAGAGGAGAGGAATAAACAAAGCAATTAAAGACAAGGGGAACCGTTTGCATTCTGGCTGCAAATGATGATGACTGCCTCCCCTTTTGCTCTATTCTCCCTCCCCAACTCCCACCATCCTTCCTGGTGTCAAGGACCTACCGGTATATCAGCTGGCCTGGGGCTAACTTTTAAAGCATCTAATCTGCATCTGCCTGTATCCAAAAAGAGATATGTTGGGCCTCAAGAAGAGGAAGAGGAAGAAGAATTAGCCCTCTTCTCCAGTGGCAGTGAGTTCCACAGATTAGCTATATGCAATGAATGAAGAAGTACTTTCTTTTATTTGTCATTAATCTTCCAGCGAAATGGAGGCAGTGAGAGATTTTACTTTCTTGGGCTCCATGATCAGTGCAGATGGTGACAGCAGTCACGAACTTAAAAGACGTCTGCTTCTTGGGGGAAAAGCAATGACAAACCTAGACAACATCTTAAAAAGCAGAGACATCACCTTGCCAACAAAGGTCCGTATAGTTAAAGCTATGGTTTTCCCAGTAGTAGTGTATGGAAGTGAGAGCTGGACCATAAAAAAGGCTGATCGCCAAAGAATGGATGCTTTTGAATTATGGTGCTGGAGGAGACTCTTGAGAGTCCCATGGACTGCAAGAAGATCAAACCTCTCCATTCTGAAGGAAATCAGCCCTGAATGCTCACTGGAGCTGAGGCTCCATGAGAAGAGAAGACTCCCTGGAAAAGACCCTGATGTTGGGAAAGATGGAGGGCACAAGGAGAAGGGGACAACAGAGGACGAGATGGTTGGACAGTGTTCTCGAAGCTACCAGCCTGAGTTTGACCAAACTGCGGGAGGCAGTGGAAGACAGGAGAGCCTGGCGTGTTCTGGTCCATGGGGTCACGAAGAGTCGGACACGAGTAAACGACTAAACAACAACAACAATCTTCCAGCATTCCACTTCATTGCATGTCCACAAATTCCAGTGTTTGGAGACGGGCGTGGTGACTTTTTTCTACCTGCACTTCACTTTTTTAAATGCATCATTTAAAATTTCCTATCATGTTGCCTCTTAACTCACCTTTTCTCTAAGCTAAAAAGTTCCAAATGCTTGGAGTTTGAGGTGGCCTTGTCGGGCATCTAATCCACCCCCGGCCAGCTCAATGCAGGTGTCCCAGAGTCTAGAGCAGCGGTTCTCAACCTGTGGGTCCCCAGATGTTGTTGGACGACAACTCCCATCATCCCCAAGCTCTGGGCCTTGCTAGCTAGGGGTGATGGGAGTTGTAGTTCAACAACATCTGGGGACCCACAGGCTGAGAAAGGCTGCTCTAGAGCAAGGGTGGAGGATCTTTGACCTTCCAAATGCTGCCAAAATGCTTCCAAATGCTTCCAAAAACTACAACTCCCATCAGCCCCAGCCAGCATGGCCTAAAGGCATCATTGGACAGCCTTAGGCTGTGTCCTGCATATTTAGAGGCCTCCGGAATGTCAACAGGTTGAGCCTGCAATACCTGTAATCTGTCACAAGATGTCAGTAATGTGCTATTTGCACAGCCTACAACATTACGTCAGTTCTTGGTAGCAAATTTAAGCATTTGCTTGGCGTGTTCTTCCTTTGTTTTCTAGGAAGGGGAGAAAGGAATTGAAATATACTCGGAGTCGAAAGTGGATTTCATGCTCTTTATTCAGCTCATAGTGGTGAGGAGGAATGGAAGTTCCCCCAGAATGTCTGCTTTATATATATTATTTACACAATGGGCCCCACGTGACTGGCAAATTCCAGGATTCACCTGTAGGCCAATCAGGTTGCGGATTCACTTCCACCTGAAGATGGATTGGGTGGCTCCTGTGGACCAATCAAACTGCTGCATTCTGGACCCTATTGTTCTAGGACCAATCAGACTGCTGCATTTTGAATCCTATTGTTCTAGGACCAATCAGACTGCTGCCTTTTGGATCCTATTCAACTCAGTACATAACAGGAATCATTCCACTTCTGTTTAAGGAAAGAATTAGTTTTTACACAACCAAACAACAGGAGGAAAAAGCCAGGACAGAGCAGCTAGATGAGAAGACCTTTTATCAAGGCAGAATCCTCCAGAGGCTGCTAATCAGAGGCATTTTCCCATGAGTGAGTTGTACGACAAACAACTAGTGCCGTGTGGGATACACAAAAGGGAACCAAACCCACATGATGCTCTAACTATAAAAACTCAGAACTATTTTCACAAAACAGTGCCAAAAGTATTCCATCGCCCACGTGGTTCTGCCCAATTATCATTCACCTTTTAGCATTCCAGGCACTTAGCAGGAGTCTCAAATAGTCCCTGACAGAGATCCATTGGCTTCCATCCACCCCCTTGGTTAACCCTTTGAAGAGAGCAATTAAAGTCATTGCTAACTGCCTTTCAGCACTTTGGAGATGCAGCTGAAAGGTTTTGTGCCAAGATCCAAGTCTCTGTCATCCCCTGCTTTTTTCTCCCTTCACAAGCATCTCCTAATGGTTGCAGGAATTCTTCCCTGGTTTAATTAATCCTGAATAATTGGGAGGGACTATCAGACCCAAAAGAAGCAACCATCCCTTTCAAATTCAAAGCCTGCTTATAATTGTGCTAGCCTCTTCTCAGGCATCTAGCCCCTTCCTCTTCCCCATTCATTCGTCAACCACTCAACTCTAGTTTCCCCTCATTTGTCTAAAGCAGGGGTCAGCAACCTTTTTCAGCCGTGGGCCAGTCCACCGTCCCTCAGACCATGTGGTGGGCCGAACTATATTTTGGGGAGGGGGAAATAAACGAATTTCAAAAATTTATCACCTGCCTGACAACAAGTGTTGGAAATGTAAAGAAATGGAAGGTACTTTTTATCACCTTTGGTGGACGTGCCCGAAGATCAAGGCCTTCTGGGAAATGATATATAATGAAATGAAAAAGGTACTTAAATGCACTTTTCCTAAGAAACCAGAGGCCTTCCTCTTGGGCATTGTCGGCCAATTGGTCTTAAAGAGAGATAGAAACTTTTTTATGTATGCTACTACGGCAGCAAGAATTCTCATTGCAAAGTATTGGAAGACACAAGAGTTACCCACCCTGGAAGAATGGCAGATGAAAGTGATAGACTATATGACACTGGCTGAGATGACTGACAGAATCCGTGATCAGGGGAAGGAGACGACGGAAGAAGATTGGAAGAAATTTAAAACCTATTTGAAGGACTATTATAAACTTGATGAATGTTAAAATGTCAAGGCTTTGAGAATGAAAGGGTTACAGCGAGTTAAGAATAGATTGAAGGTAATATTAGTAAGACACATCTTTGACAGAATTGTTAGAAGTTGCTGAAAAACTTTGGACATTGAGATGCAGAAAGGGGAGGTATGGGGGAGTCTGAGAAACAAGGTTTATGAAAATTTGGGTATGAAATCATATGTGTTTGTATGTCTTTTTATATGTTTGTATTGTTTTAAAAAAATTTGCAAAACTAATAAAAATACTTTTTTAAAAAAGGAAATAAACGAATTTCTATGCCCTACAAATAACCCAGAGATGCATTTTTAAACATTCTATTCATCTAAAAACACACTGATTCCTGGACCATCCGCGGGCCAGATTTAGAAGGCAATTGGGCCGCATCCGGCCCATGGGCCTTAGGTTGCCTACCCCGGTCTAAGTAACCAAACCAACCTCTGTGTTGCAAAGAGAAATGTGAGCAATGTCTAGGCAACACGATGACCATGTACATATGCAATAGACAATCTTTTATAGAATTCCTTCAAATCATAACAAGACCAATATGAAATCTTTAGTCTCAAAGTCTCTGAAAATCTTTAAATGAAGCGAGGTACCAGACTTTGTACGATGAAAGACAAGCTGTGAAGCTTTGTGTATTCAGCAGATATGATGTCCAACACTGAACAGTGATTCTGGATATTGACTACTGTTTCGTCAGCGTGGTGGGAGGATATAGAATTGCTTCATAAACTGAAAATAAAATTTTACAGACGATGACCTGCGTGCACATATCACTTTACAAAAATTATAATCTATAATACAAACAGTAATGAGAAAGAGTACATACCCCATCTTATTTTGAATGAATGAATGTAAATGAAAATATCAAATGCTGTGGAACGGTGCTCATGTAATAATGTAGTCACTGCTACCCCTGGTCTAAAGCAAGGAGGAGAGGAGGAATCTTTTACTGCAGTATTCAGATTTCCCTCCAGCAAACCCCAAGGCCCCAAATTTAATCATGACTCCAGGAGCCCGTGATTCCAGTCATTGTTACAAGCTGCTTCCATCCAGAATCACACACACACACATCACAGAAGGGTGCGAGAAGTGTTGGGACATTGAAAGCGACTCCAAACCAAGAGCCGTCTCACTAAAGAAGCATCTTGTGCTCCCAGTGGCTGACCAAATACCAGTGGGGAACCAGAAACCAGGACCTGGGCATAAGAACACAAATACCCCTCCTGTGGTTTCCAGCAACTAGCATTCAGAAACATCGATGCCTCCAACTGTGGAGACAGAGCTTAGCGCTTATGGCTGTTGTTTAGTCGTTTAGTCATGTCCGACTCTTCGTGACCCCATGGACCAGAACACACCAGGTACTCCTTTCTTCCACAGCCTCCCGCAGTTTGATCAAACTCATGCTGGTAGCTTCGAGAACACTGTCCAACCATCTCATCCTCTGTCGTCTCCTTCTCCTTGTGCCCTCCATCTTTCCCAACATCAGGGTCTTTTCCAGGGAGTCTTCTCTTCTCCTGAGGTGGCCAAAGTCTTGGAGCCTCAGCTTCAGGATCTGTCCTTCCAGTGAGCACTCAGGGCTGATTTCCTTCAGAATGGAGAAGTTTGATCTTCTTGCAGTCCATGGGACTCTCAAGAGTCTCCTCCAGACCATAATTCAAAAGCATCAATTCTTTGGCCTTCTTTATGGTCCAGCTCTCACTTCCATACATCACTACTGGGAAAACCATAGCTTTAACTATACAGACCTTTGTCGGCAAGGGTGATGTCTCTGCTTTTTAAGATGCTGTCTAGGTTTGTCTTTGCTTTTCTCCCAAGAAGCAGGCATCTTTTAATTTCGTGACTGCTAGTAGCCATCAATAGCCCTCTCCTCCATGAATTTTTTTTAAGCTACCTGTGTTGGTGGCCATCATTGCCTCCTGCTGGAACAAGATCCACAGTTTAACTAAGCGTTGCAAGAAGAACAAGTTGAATAAAACCACAATAAAACATCAGTCAGGAGAGGCACTCAGTTGTGGGGGAGGAAGGGAGAGATGCAGGTTGCCGTTTTGTTGACAACGACCTTGTGAGGATACTGCAAAAGACAAGGAGCACTGATCCTGCAAGGAACACCCAACTGGTAGCTCCCTTGGAAAAGGGGAATGGGCTGGCTGGTGATGAAGATTTATGGCAGGGAATGGGGAAGACCCCTGTGATCTATCAAACTTCCACCAAGATCACCTGGAATACAGCCCAGTCTGGATTCAAAATGTGCCCCCAAATTTAAACAAATCGTTTTGGAATAATTTCAGCAATGGCTTCCAAAAGCGTTCCTTTTAACATGGGGCCCTGTTCGAAAAACTGCCCAAGGAATTTGCCCAGTTCAGGATTGTGATTTTCTGTCTGTGAGTCTAACACTGTATCTCATCCTTTTCATAATCCATTTCTTTGGCATTTATTAAAGACTTTTTTGCAAAAGCCTTAGCTGAACAGCAGGATGCATTAAGAAAAAAAGGAGAAGAAGCTCTATTCTATCTAACGTTCCCTTCTATTCACTTTAAAATAAACAGTTTTAATCCACTGGCTCTCTTCTAGAAAATCCGTAAAGAAGATTTGCATTGTGCTTTTAATTAATTTAGATAATTAATTAATATGTCATTGTATGTGCAATAGTTCAGCCTGGAAAGCGTGCCCACACAATAACGTACTTCAGCACAACAGCAAAAGACAGAAGCGGCAACGTACACAGGATTCACTCAAGACTGGCAACCCACAAGACCCCACTCAGCTCCAGATCAAGAGCCATGAAATGCTGTTTCAGAGCTTGAGACTTTTCTTTGCAGAGTTTCCCAGTGTTCGTTAGTAAAAGGCATTCCATTTTGGTTTCATGTAACCCACAAGATGTCTGGAACCTAAAAGCCAGCCAGACTGGATGCTGAAGGGAACTGGGAGCTAACAGCAGTAGGATTTGCCTGCAGGAAGGAGGAGGTCTCAGACCTGTAGAGAGCTGTATAATGGTAAAGGTAAAGGGACCCCTGAACATTAGGTCCAGTCGTGGCCGACTCTGGGGTTGTGGCGCTCATCTCGCTTTACTGGCCGAGGGAGCCAGCATACAGCTTCCGGGTCATGTGGCCAGTGTGACTAAGCCGCTTCTCGCGAACCAGAACAGCGCATTGAAATGCCGTTTACCTTCCCGCCAGAGCAGTACCTATTGATCTACTTGCACTTTGACGTGCTTTCGAACTGCTAGGTTGGCAGGAGCAGGGACCGAGCAACGGGAGCTCACCCCGTCACGGGGATTTGAACCGCCAACCTTCTGATCGGCAAGTCCTATGCTCTGGGGTTTAACCCACAGCGCCACCCGCGTCCCTGTAGAGAGCTTTATACAGGTAATCAATTCAGTTTAGGTTTGGGAAGGGGCCACAGGGCAGAGCAGTTGCTTTGCATTCAAAAAGTCCCAGGTTCAGTCCCTGGAATTTCCTTGTAGAGCTGGAAGAACCCTGGAAGAACAGTCACTGCCGGTGGGAGCTAAACGAACCACTGGAGACCCAGTGTGGTGTCGTGGTTAAGAGCGGTGAACTCGTAATCTGGTGAACCAGGTTCGCGTCTCCGCTCCTCCACATGCAGCTGCTGGGTGACCTTGGGCTAGTCACACTTCTTTGAAGTCTCTCAGCCTCACTCACCTCACAGAGTGTTTGTTGTGAGGGAGGAAGGGAAAAGGAGATTGTGAGCCGCTTTGAGACTCCTTAGGGTAGTGATAAAGCAGGATATCAAATCCAAACTCTTCTTCTTCTCTTCAATAGCCTGACATGGTTTTTGACTCCTATGATTTGTCTCTTTGACAGTGCCAGAAAAGAGAGGTTCTCTTACCACATCTCTTGGCATCATTGGCCTTGGACTGCTCCAGCAACAAATGTGAGTTTCCAACAGAATCCTAAGAAGAACCTGATGGTTTCCAGAATTGGTGCCTATGCACAAAAGTCCCATTAGAAAATTATGCCCCGGGAAGAAATTCTTGGGATAAGACTGGTCAGTGGATGGGGCCAGAAGATACACCTTTATTTCCTACCACATGGGTGGGGCAGGCCAGGAATTAGCATCACCTGAGTCAACCTCAGGCTTCGAGATGGATGAGTTCCAATGAAATTTTGCAGGAAATCTCATATGAGAACGGTTTGGAAGTGGTGCAGAGAAAGTGCCTGTCTTCCCTCCTACTCGTCGGCATTCACTCACAGCGAGAAGCCCAGCCTCCCACAGAGCCAATTCCGACAATTAAAATCAATCACGGACAGGAAAAGAAACGGAAAGAGTTCAAACAGAAGAAGAACGAAATGGGGACAGCGAGCGGCGCTAGATAGAAAAGAAGCAAAAAGGTGTCTCAACTGAAGAAAATGCTTAACCACAAATGGTCCCAAATTTTGGACTGATCCCTTCCATCACCCCTTCATTGCCCCATGAAAACAGTGGATTTCATAGCCTCTGGATCTTGGTGTGATCCAAACAAATAGACATAGAATCATAGAGCTGGAAGGGACCCTTAGGGTCATCTAGTTCAAGCCCCTGCAATGCAGGAATTTCAGCTAAAGCATCCATGACAGATGGCCATCCAACCTCTGCTTAAAAACCTCCAATGAAGGAGAATTCACCACCTTCCAAGGTAATCTATTCACAAATGAACAGTTCTTGCCATCAGAAAGTTTTTCTTGATGTTTAGTCAGAATCTCCTTTTTTGCAACTTGAATCCACTGGTTCAAGTCCTACCGTCCAGAGCAGGAGAAAACAAGCTGGCTCCCTCTTCCATGGGACAGCCTTTGAGATATTTGAAGATGGCTATCGTATCTCCTCTCAGTCTCCTCTTTTCCAGACTAAACATACCCAGCTCCTTCAACCGTTCCTCATAAGGCTTGGTTTCCAGACCCTTGATCATCTTGGTTGCCCTCCTCTGCACACCTTCCAGCTTGTCAACATCCTTCTTAAATTGTGGTGCCCAGAACTGGACACAGTATTCCAGGTGTGGTCTGACCAAGGCAGAATAGAGTGGTACTGTTACTTCCCTTGATCAGGACACCATACTTCAGTGGATGCAGTCTGGAATAGAATAGAACAGAAAGTACAGAAAGAATGGGAAATCTTTAAAGAATATTTGGAAAACTATTACAATAATACCTCCTGGCAGAAATAGAATGAACCTTGTAAAACAACACACACACACACACACACACACACACACATATATATATATATATATATATATATATATCCGATGAAAACAAAGAAAGAAATATAATAACTTGGAACTGTGTGTGAAAAAATTGTAGAAATACAATGAGTCTAATCAGAAGTTAAACATGTTTGTCTTGCTTCTCCCCCTCCCTTCCTCTTCTCCTTCTTTTTTCCTTTTTGTGTTTCCTTTCTTGGTCTTCCCTTTTTTGACACATTAAGAAAAAGATGAAGAGAGAAAAGTGTATTATGGAAACCTCAGCAAGTTAAAAGTGATGTTGTATAATTTCTTTATTATTGTAATCAATTACCATCACTAGCAGGGTTGTCTGAAGATTTGTAATGAGAAATTTTCTACCTTTCTATATTTATTTAAATTTTGAGCTATTTCTTTATTGGGTGTAATGTATACAGTGGTATCTCGGGTTACATATGCTTCAGGTTACAGATTCCACTAACTCAGAAATAGTACCTCGGGTTAAGAACTTTGCTTCAGGATGAGAACAGAAATCGTGCTCTGGCGGCGCGGCGGCAGCAGGAGGCCCCATTAGCTAAAGTGGTGCTTCAGGTTAAGAACAGTTTCAGGTTAAGAATGGACCTCCGGAACAAATTAAGTACTTAACCCAAGGTACCACTATATATATATATATATATATATATATGCAGGTTTTGGTGTCTTCGGGTGTCTTCCCGTGTAAGAGTTGGGGTGTCTAGGCGACGTTTCGACGAGGTCTCACTCGTCATCTTCAGGCTGGTGCTTTCGGCTTCTTGTTACTGGAACAGAGCAGGATCTCAGTGTTTGAGTTCCTATAAATACTGTTGAGGGGGTGTGGTGTATAGCCTCCAACGTTCTGGGCAGAGAGGAAGTTCCCAGGTTAGTGTGTCTTTTCTTCTTTTGTTCCTTAATTACTTGAGGGATATCTTGAGTGATTTCTTGAGTGATATTCTGAGTACCCCTTAGGTGGGTCATTAGGTGTGGATTAGTTGCTAAAGCTTTCGTGTCTTGACCTCTTGAGCTTGTGAAGAGTTTTTCTGAGAAGATGGCTGTACTGCACTTAGTTGTGCTCTGGCTTGGCTTCGTGTATAGGGGCGAGCTGTGGTTTTGTGCCCTGTGCCAGCCAGATCTGTGTAGGGATTGCAGGGGGGTGCAGCATCCGGAGTTGCCACTATGGTTTGGCTACTGGATGGTGTCTGTAATTTATCTGTGGAGAGGGTCTGGGTTTGGGTCTGGTGTGGTTGATTGGTGATGGCGTTCTGTGTGCCTCTGGTTCTGGTGTCGGTTTTTGTGGGGAGGGCTAATTTCCAGATGTCTGGCAGGCGGGACGTGTCGTCACGCTTGTTCATGTTGTGAGGGTGTTTCTCTATCTCGATGGCTTCCATGATTATTCTCTTGTGGTGATGTTCCATGTTAAAGAGCAATTTGGAATCTGCAAAATTAATTTCGTGTCCTGTTTCTTTCATGTGTTGGAAAAGAGAGGAAGTTTTTTCTTCTTTTTTGACGGCATTCTTGTGTTCTGCGATACGTGCATTTATTCGTCTGTTTGTTTGTCCAATGTACGTGGCTGGGCAGATTTTGCAGGGTATTTCATAGACCCCTTGGTTTTCCAACTGGATTTTATCTTTGGGGTTTCTGAGGATATTGGCTATTTTTTGGTTGGTGCAAAAGGCTGTTTTGATATTGTGTTTATGGAGGATTTTGCTAATTTTATCTGTAGTGCCCTTGATATAAGGAAGGAGGGCCATGCCATTGTTTTCTTCTGTGTCTTGGTTTTTGGGGGGTGTTTCTCTTTGGATTAGCTTCGTAACCCTGTTTTGCTGGTATCAGCCTGAAGATGGTGTTTTGCTGGTACCAGCCTGAAGATGACGAGTGAGACCTCGTCGAAACGTCGCCTAGACACCCCAACTCTTACACGGGAAGACACCCGAAGACACCAAAACCTGCATTCCTGTACCCGTGAAAATCTACGAAAGCAAATATATATATATATATATATATATATATGCAGGTTTTGGTGTCCTCGGGTGTCTTCCCGTGTAAAAGTTGGGGTGTCTAGGCGACGTTTCGACGAGGTCTCACTCATATATATATATATATGAATGTATGTATGGAGATTGACTCTTGGGTCCAAATTGTTGGAAATAGATACACATGTGTGTGTGTTTGTGTGTGTGTATTCCAATTAATATTATACATTCACATTGTCATCATCCGCATGACCGCCCTGGCTCCTTAGAGCTTTTGTATCTTTGCATTTTGTATGTTTTCAAATTCTAATTACACTCAATAAAGATACACACACACACACACACACACACCTGTATATATACAGGTGCATCTATTTCCAACAATTTGGACCCAAGGATCCATCTCCATACATTCAGGGGCCCCACCCTTCCTGTTCTGAATATTCAGCTTCAATGGACGCCCCCAAGTTCCAGTGCGAACCAGAAAAGAACTTTTCTCTATGTACTTTCTCCATGTCACACATAATATACATTCATTTCTATCATGTCCCCTCTTCCTCATAGCAGGGAAGCTGCTCCATCTCACACGATCCTCAAACAAGCAGTTGGGAAGGTGGAGAAGTGTTTCCAGCTCAAAACTTCAGTTGCCAGTGCCTTTCCAGTAGGGGAATCTCTTGCCTGACATTTCTCATTATCACCTGGAGAAGGTGTGTGAGGAGTGCTTATGGGAAGCATCTTCCCTTTCCATCTCTTGGAAGGAACTTAGATGAGATGGTGTCAAGGTGGCTGAGTCCCCTGCTCCACAACCCTTTGCTGCGAGTGACAGGTAAGTGTTATAAAACTTATCAGAGCACAGGAAAATCAGCTGCAGCCCAAATCAACCCAGAGTCACTCATTCACTTGACAATGGGGAATCTTATTCAGTCACTTTATCACCTTGTTAGGTCTACCGGTGTCACAGCAGTGGGTCACATAAAAATGTAGATAGATAGCTGGCACTGAGCATTGTCCCTGTGACAGCGGGCATTAAATAGATCTCAATACAATTACCAGTGGCACACGTCCTCCGATTGTCCTGGGACAATGGAGCACATCGGTGAGCAGTTAGAGAAGTTCCAGGCTGAAAGATTTGCTTTTGCAGACCCTGATTATATTTCCTGAAGCTATCGAATCTTTGGTCCCCATTCTGGAATGCAGTCTAGATTTGGGGTGCCCCAGGCAACCTCTCCAACATCAAGCTATATCCATAGCATAGCCCTTGCATTTGCAAGACAGCACCGGGCTGGGGTGTTTTTTTGCAAATTGCAAATTTGTCGGTTTTCGCAAGTGGTGCATTTCTGCTCGTGGAGCACATTGTAAGGTAAAGGTAAAGGGACCCCTGACCATTAGGTCCAGTCATGGCCGACTCTGGGGTTGTGGCGCTCATCTCGCTTTATTGGCCGAGGGAGCCGGCATACAGCTTCTGGGTCATGTGGCCAGCAGGACTAAGCCTCTTCTGGCCAACCAGAGCAGCACACGGAAACGCCGTTTACCTTCCCGCTGGAGCGGTACCTATTTATCTACTTGCACTTTGATGTGCTTTCAAACTGCTAGGTTGGCAGGAGCAGGGACCGAGCAACGGGAGCTCACCCCGTCACGGGGATTCAAACTGCCGACCTACTGATCAGCAAGTCCTAGGCTCTGTGGTTTAACCCACAGCGCCACCCATGTCTGTTTATAATACAAGTGTATGCTACATGCCACTGGGAATCCAAGCAAAAGTGAAAGGATCTAGATGTTGTTTGAAATGTCCTTTTTTATTATTTACTCAGGTCTGTGCATTTGCACACTTGCACAGACAGCAAGGTACAGACAGTAGGTACCTTCCCGCCCCCCGTCCAAAAACACATCATTTTCTCTTAACCACTGAGTTTCAAAAAAACCCATCTTTGATCCCCTTTGCTTTTCCTCCTTATTTTCAGAAGTTCCTTTGGGATGGAATTAAAGATCATTTGATACCAGCATGGTCTGAGGCAATTGTTGTTGTTGTTGTTGTTGTTGTTGTTGTTGTTGTTTTATTTATTTATTTATACATACCCCGCCCTCCCCAGCCAGAGCCGGACTCAGGGCAGCTAACACCAGTAAAATTACAACAATAATAATAAAACCAAATTAAAATACAGGTTAATATATAATGTAAAATGCAGCCTCATTTTAAAAGTAGCCCATAACTCAAAACCAAAAGGGGAAGGAAACATAAGGGTCAGACTGAGTCCAAACCAAAGGCTAGGCAGAACAGCTCCGCAGGGCCCTGGTCTCATGCGACAGAGCGTTCCACCAAGTCGGGGCCAGTACTGAAAAGGCCCTGGGCCCTAGCTGATACCAATCTAACCACCTTGCGACTTGGGACCTCCAAGGTGTCGTCATTTGTGGACCTTAAGGTCCTCTGCGGGGCATACCAGGAGAGGCGGTCCGGTAGGTACGTGGGTCCTAGGCCTTCAGAATCTACTTCCGCCTAGCACAAGAAATAATAATAATAATAATTTTATTACTTATACCCCGCCCATCTGGCTGAGCTTCCCCACTAACAAAGCCCTTTCCCCATCTTCCAGGCACCTGCAAGTCCATTAAATTGTCAGCGGAATGGGTGTAAGGGTGGCAAGGTGCTGGGCGGTTGGACCGAAACCTTTTCGGAGCCGGATACTGTTTTCTTTGATGTGCATCAATGTGCCTTTCCTCTTCCTGTCCCCATCCCTCCAGTGCTTCCCCCGCCCCTTCCATTCCAAGCCCTGGGTCTGCTAGGTAATTACACTGCCTTCGACCCCCCCCCCCAAAAAAAAAATATCTATTACGCACTCCTTGTAAATACCTCACCGGGCCTAACTGCTCTTGATTTATCCTAATAGCCTGGGAGGCCTTCATTTCCATTCTTCTGTTTAGAAGAAAGAGGAACGAGTGAGTGAGATTGTAATTTTAGTCTAAGCACACTATTAAGAAACCTGTTCAGAGAAGATGGTGGTTCGTTCTCACCCTCACCTCAACAAAAAAAAACCAAGCAAATGTCTTCTTTTTAACAGGCGCAGATATTTCATCTCCTCGTTTCCTCGCTCATGAGGAATGAAAGTTCTTTAAAGCGATGGGTTCTCTCCTGCACACCTCTCCAGTAATTGCAAAGGAAGCTGTTTGCTGTGCTGCATTTTTTGGAGCAAGTTTAATTGTCAAGGGGGGTGTTTGCATCCTCAGTGCTGGCAGGTTGTTTGACTAAATCACCCTGCTTGTCCCAGAAAAGAACAATCACTGGGTTTCTGCTTCCCCCACAGACACAATATTTCATGCCCCTGGCCCCTAAACACCTCCTTCTCTCTCGAAGCATTGATTAAGGAGACGGATATGCCCACCATTGCACTGTAGAATTCAGGATAGAGAAACCAGAAGGCTCTCCATTTGGGAAGGGGGAAACAGATCATATTTTAATTTACTGCATTTATATCACACCTTTTTTCTCTCTCTCAGGAGCTTGAAGCACTGTACGAGGCTCCCCCCCCCTCCTCATTTCACCCTCCACGACAACCCTGCGAGGTAGGTTAGGCAGAGAGACAGTGACTGGCCCAAGGTCACCCAGTGGGGATTTGAACCCTGATGTGCTGGGCCTGGGGGTAAGCCCAAGCAACACGGTCCAGGTCTGGTCCTGAATCCAAGGGTTCCGCTAGACGTCCGTCCGACAGGGCCAAGGCAGGTCACAAGGCAGGGAAGAAGAAGAAGAGTTTGGATTTGATATCCCGCTTTATCACTACCCGAAGGATTCTCAAAGCGGCTAATATTCTCCTTTCCCTTCCTCCCCCACAACAAACACTCTGTGAGGTGAGTGGGGCTGAGAGACTTCAGAGAAGTGTGACTGGCCCAAGGTCACACAGCAGCTACATGTGGAGGAGCGGAGACGCGAACCCGGTTCACCAGATTACGAGACTACCGCTCCTAACCGCTGCACCACACTGGCTCTCAGGGAACCAGGCAAGGTCAGGCACAGGACCTCAGGCAAGTTCTAGCAAACAGCAATGTTGCTCCCGCAACCTGGGGCGGAGCCCAACAGCCTTTTATCTCTGTCGGGGTAGCGGCCAGTCCTGGTCCCCCAGCGATTCACCTCCCTGTCTCGCCCAAAGGCGAGGACTCTTCCTGCAAGTACTCAGGTCTCTCCTTCTCTCAGACCTCAGTCTCTGCAGCTCGGGAGACGTCAGTGGGTTACTATACCCAGAGGCTGCCTCAGCCTCCCCTGACCCAACCGGTAGTGGAGCAGCTGTGAGTGATGGCCCAGCTGAAGGCAATGAGGTAATCCCTGCATCTGGAGCCAGGGCAGGCTCAGGCCCCTGACTCGGCCCAGCTGGTGCTTGTTGCAGGGGCACCTGTGCAGACTGGAACTCTTCAGGATCAGGCCCCAGACTTGGTTCAGATGATGCCTGAGGCAAAGGATCCGGTGCAGACTGAGTCTCCTCTGGTTCCGAGTCCAAGCCCGAGTCCCAGGCCATCACAGCTTCCATCACAAGGCTGGACAGACCAGGTTGAGGAAGCCCTCCCTTTCCAGAACTTTGCTGGCAGATTCCCTGACTCCCAGTGGGTGGGTCCTATATGCTGCTGGTGCCCTCGCCTGTGTTCTCAGCTAACCCTCCATCTGCATTGTCCTGACTCGGCCAGCCCATGACAAATTGCTCTTGCCAAAGGAGTCAATAGCTCCACTCAACCTTGGTTCCTCTTCCTTCTCACAGTGTGTTGTGCTTTGGCTGAGGAGAGACAGAGCTCAAACTGGATACAATGTGAGGTACAGGCCCTGATTCCTGACACCATGTTTGCTCCTGCAACACCAGCTTCTCCTTCTAGCTTGGCTTCAGGACCTTCTGACTTCCCACATGCCCCCAACACACATTCATGTACTCCAAACCACATAATGCATTGGGTGACATAGCTGTGCCCCCAATCCTGGAGACCTGCTACCAGTCAGTATTGATAATACTGACCTAGATGGAAAAAAGGTCTTAAGAACATAAGAATAGTCTGCAGTGGCTCACCTGGTCCAGCGCCATGATTTATAGTGGTCAGCCAGAGGCCTGTGGGTCTGACTCTGTGTCAGTCAGCTCCTTGTATTCCTACTGAGTGCCTGGGCATTCATGTGAGGGTGAATTCTTTCTTTACAACTCATGCAGGCAACAGAGGCGAGAGAGAGAGAGAGAGAGAGAGAGAGAGAGAGCAGGTTGTCCTCCAAATCTTAAAATGCCTTTATCTTTATCCCATTGGCCACCATTTCCTGTTGGACGATGTGAATCATTTTGCAATATTTCGGAGAAAGCCAATGCTTCTCTCCTGCTGTCCCCTGTTTAATGAGCTCCCCTCTTCAGCTCGTTCATATTGTCATTTTCTGCATTTAGTCTGTTTGCTGACTCAGGGAGCAATCCGTCGCTGCAAAGACATCCCCAGGGAGCCAGCGAGAAGAGACCCTGCTGTGCCGATCTGATAAAGGGGAGGGGGTGGCACAAATTAGTTCCTGCAGCAAGGCACACATATTTACCTTCCATGATATAATTTGCTTTTCATATTCAGGCTCGCGAGTGCCCTCAATTTCCCCCCCAGCTGTTTTGTAGCTAAAAGAACAGAATAAGGAGCTTTGCAGTTGTATCAGACCAAGGACCCATATCGTCCATCATCCCATATTCACCATGGCCATTCTGAAAGCATGATCTGAATGCAACAGCGCTCACCTCTCTTGCTGTTTCCAACAACTAGCATTCAGAAGAATACGACTCTGGTTCTGGAGGTAACAGTACAAATGACTAGTAGCTATGGAGCACCTTCTCCTTGATGAATTTGTCCACACCCTGGATCAGCATCTTCATTGACCCACTGACTACAACCCAAGGTCTCACGCCTGGTCAGTTGCCACCAGTTCAACGTTTCCGTGTGAGCCCAAGTGTGAGAATCACACAGGAAGTTGCCTTATGCCAAGTCCAGCCATTGGTCCCTCAAGCTCAGTAAAGGAGATGCCAATGAGAATTGGACCTGGGACCTTCTCCCCCTGGGCTACAGCCCTTCCTCTGAAGTTCATAATAATCTAAGACCAGCCTGCTGGATCAGACCAACAGACCATCTAGTCCAGCATAGCCACTTCCCGAAGGAGGTGGAGTTGCAGGCTTCACGGCCCCACCATGCGCACAGCGGCTGGAGCCCAGCCCCGCACAATTGGAGGATTCCCAGCCGCATCATCCCCTGGCCAGCCAATCGGCTGGCTTGGGGGGCGTGGCCTGCCCTATTTAAGGCAGGAGCGGCCGGCCAGGGATCTCCCTCTTTTGCCGCCTACCAGCTGTTCCTGTTTCCTGCCCTATAAGGTTTTCGTTCCTTGACCTTGCTATGGACCTTGGTTGGTCGCCTTTGAGGGTCCTGGTAGGAATTTTCCCACTTGGCAAATTGGCACCAGCCCCTTGGTTTTTGCCTACCTTGTAACAAATCGTCACAACTGCATTGTTGACACATTCGTTGAAAGGTTACAACCAAACGATAAAAGAAGGATATTTTTATATGCCGCTACAGCAGCAAGAATGCTTATTGCCAGAAAATGGAAGGGGGAAGGGATTCCAACACAGGAAGAGTGGCAAATAAAGTCATTTATTTGAAGGGAAGTTTTTAATGTGTGACATTTTAATGTATTTTTAATCTTTGTTGGAAGCTGCCCACAGTGGCTAGGGAAGCCCAGCCAGATGGACGGGGTACAAATAATAAATTATTATTTTTATTGAATTCATTGACCTGACTAAAATAACAGAAATGATTAGGAACTGAACAAGCCAAAAGTTCAGTAAATAATAATAATAATAATAATAATAATAATAATAATAATAATAATAATTTTTTATTTATACCCCGCCCTCCCCAGCCAAGGCCGGGCTCAGAGCGGCTTACAAGCAATAATAAAAACAAGATGAGTCATTACAACTTAAAAACAAAAATAAAATACAACATTAAAATAATGGAACATTAAAATATTAAAATGAAGCCTCATTGCAGGAGAAGGAAAAGAAAAAAGAAAAAAGGGGGGGAGGGAATCAAATTGGCTCCAATCCAAAGGCCAGGCGGAACAACTCTGTCTTACAGGCCCTGCGGAAAGAAATCAGATCCTGCAGGGCCCTGGTCTCATGAGACAGAGCGTTCCACCAAGTTGGGGCCAGTGCTGAAAAGGCCCTGGCTCTGGTTGAAGCCAATCTAACTTCCTTAGGGCCTGGGACCACTAGGGTGTTGTTATTTATGGACCTTGAGGCTCTCCGTGGGGCATACCAGGCGAGGCGGTCCCGTAGGTACGAGGGTCCTAGGCCGTGAAGGGCTTTAAAGGTCAAAAGCAGCACCTTAAATCTGACCCTGTACTCCACCGGGAGCCAGTGCAGCTTGAAAAGCACTGGATGAATGGGAGTGTTCTAAAAATCACCTAGAAAAACATTGTTCTAAGATAAAACCTTTACTATGCTTTGATTAATTTTTGCAAAAGACAAAACAGTTACTATAATTAAATAAGTTAATACCAAGAAATGAAAAAAAAATCTAAAGAATGCAATTAAGGAAAGGAAAGAATGACTCAAATTGAGGCAGTAGACGGCAGTCAACTCAAAATACTAGAGTGCTTAGGTTTGATAATTCAGAATAATCATCATGGGTAATGGGGGGGGAGATATTTAGTTATTATGTATTTTTATGTATTTGTTTATTGTCAGTTTCAGTTTGAACTTTGGATGGAATCTTTCTGTGGAGGTATGTAAAGCAAAACTCAGTCAAAATTATAATAATAAAAAAGAAAGGTTCCAACCACACATTTTTGTTTTTAAATATATATATATGGGGGGCATTTTTATAATAATAAAAAAGCTTCAGTTTGCCTGAGTAGAATTCTGAAAACCAGGCTTGCTGTTCTTCCCTGCTTCTTTAGTCACAAGAGGACTTTTGTGGAGAGGCAGGAAAACAGCACCTTTGCCCCATCTCTATTATCTGTTTTCTATTATTCACAGTTTGAACTGTGCCTGCTCCCTCCTACGTACAGCTTTGCCTGCCTTTGGGTGCGTGCTTGTATGGAGCCGGAGAGCTTATAGGGAACAGAAGAAATGCTACAGAGCTCACCATCCCACAAATACCAAATGCATTTATCTTCTCCTGCAGGAAACTGAATTGGTAAGTGGCATTCTTGACCCCGGGATGCGGGTGGCGCTGTGGGTTAAACCACAGAGCCTAGGACTTGCCGATCAGAAGGTCGGCGGTTCGAATACCCGTGACGGGGTGAGCTCCCGTTGCCCGGTCCCTGCTCCTGCCAACCTAGCAGTTCAAAAGCATGTCAAAGTGCAAGTAGATAAATAGGTACCGCTCCGGCGGGAAGGTAAACGGTGTTTCCGTGCGTTGCTCTGGTTTGCCGGAAGCGGCTTAGTCCTGCTGGCCACATGACCCGGAAGCTGTACGCTGGCTCCCTCGGCCAATAAAGCGAGATGAGCGCTGCAACCCCAGAGTCGGCCGCGACTGGACCTAATGGTCAGGGGTCCCTTTACCTTTACCTATTCTTGACCCCAAGAACAGGCAAGTTCAGTGAATCTGATTGTCCTTTTGCAAGGGATCTAGATCCACACTTCTCACTGGTCTGCAGGGAAAATAGTGTTTTGTACCTCTGCCATCAGGGCCGGCCTACAACGTTTTGCTGCGTGTGAGCAAAACTGAGCTGGAATCTACATACGTTGGCTTTTCCATAAAGCTCACCATCCCAATCTATTAAATAAATAAATAAATAAATAAATAAATAAATAAATAAATAATTTTTTATTTGTACCCCGGCCGGAGCCAGTCTAGCTGCCACATTCTGGATTAATTGTAGTTTGCGGGTCACCTTCAAAGGTAGCCTCAGGTAGAGCACTTGGCAGTAGTCCAAGGCGCAGTAATAACAACAACAACAACAACAACAACAACAACAACAACAACATTTTATTTATATCCCACCCTCCACAGCCAAAGCTGGGTTCAGAGCGGCTAACAACAGTAAAATAATACAGCATTCTAAAATCAATTCATTATAAAATCAGTTCAAATCAAATTGATGGCAACCATTGGGCTAGAGTTCTGTGAAGTATTACCAAAGGAGGCTGTGCCCTGGCCAAAGGCCTGGTGGAACAGCTCTGTCTTGCAGGCCCTGCGGAAAGGTGTCAAGTCCCACAGAGCCCTAGTCTGTTGTGAAAGAGTGTTCCACCAGATCGGGGCCACAACCAAAAAAACCCTGGCCAGCCTAACCTCCCTGTGGCCCGGGACCTCCAAGATGTTTTTGTTTGATGACCATAAGGTCCTCCGTGGGACATACCAGGAGAGGCGGGCCTGTCGGTACGAGGGTCTTAGGCCGTATAGGGCTTTAAAGGTTAAAACAAGCACCTTAAACCTGATCCTGTACTCCACCGGGAGCCAGTGCAGCTGGTGTAGCACCAGGTGAATGTGATCTTGCAGCGAAGACCCCGTGAGGAGCCTCGCTGCAGCATTCTGCACCCGCTGGAGTTTCTGGGTCAGTCTCAAGAGCAGCCCCACGTAGAGCGAGTTACAATAATCCAGTCTGGAGGTGACCATTGCGTGGATCACAGTGACTAGGTCAGGGCGAGAGAGGTAAGGAGCCAACTGCTTAGCTTGGCGGAGATGAAAAAATGCCGCCTTTGTTATAGCTGCAATCTGCGCCTCCATGGAAAGGGAGGTGTCGAAGATTACACCCAAACTCTTAACGGACGGTGCTGGCACTAATTGTGCCCCTGCAAGAGACGGGAGTTGCCCCCCCAATCCCATATCGTCCTGACCTAGCCAAAGGATCTAAGGATCTAAGAGCCAGCATGGTGTAGTGGTTAAGAGCGGTGGACTTGTAATCTGGTGAACCGGGTTCGATTTCCCGCTCCTCCACATGCAGCTGCTGGGTAACCTTGGGCTATACACACTTCTCTGAAGTCTCTCAGCCTCACTCACCTCACAGAGTGTTTGTTGTGGGGGAGGAAGGGAAAGGAGATTGTGAGCCGCTTTGAGACTCCTTAGGGTAGTGATAAAGCGGGATATCAAATCCAAACTCTTCTTCTACTGCGCATGCCTGTCCTGACCCAAGCTGGGATTTGGGCAGACCAGCCTGGAAGCTGAGAAGCGAATGTCCCCTGCTCCGCCGTGCCCCTGTCAGTCATACTTTACTAACGCAGCCAGATGTCTGCCCTGCCCTGTGGAGTTATTCAATATGCTTCCTGGTGTTAAAAGTATCAGTTGAACAAAGACCCCCCTGTTATTGATCACCTCCAACCTCTTTGGATCCAATTACTTCTGCTTTTCTCTTGTAGCTGGGAGGCCTCGGAAGGATGCGCCAAGAAATATTCCCCAAGAAAATCAATGACGCGACGAGGGGGGCAGGAAAAGCTTGATTATTTGCAAATTGTTCATATTGTTAATCCGGCGCCCCGCATCTCCCAGCCGAGAGGGGATGCTGGGGACCAGCTTCGGAAGGAAGCCGCCAGGGGTTTATTGGCATTTTGTAATATCAGAGTTTATTTGCAAATACACAGATTGAGCATTGGTGGAGAGGCGCAGCTTGGCAGGCCAAGAAACAGCCAAATCCAGGACCCCTCCAGACAGCGGAGGATTTGCAGTCTGTGGAGTCCTGTGCACAGCCCTTTGGGGCGGGAGGGGGTTATTTGTGCACCTCCATAAATGTAACCATGTCCATAAGTGGAGTTAAATGCATAAGAATGAGAGTGCTGCACTGAGAGCCAGTGTTGTGTAGTGGTTAAGAGTGGTAGTCACGTAATCTGGGAAACCGGGTTCGTGTCTCCGCTCCTCCACATGCAGCTGCTGGGTGACCTTGGGCCAGTCACACTTCTGTGAAGTCTCTCAGCCCCACTCACCTCACAGAGTGTTTGTTGTGGGGGAGGAAGGGAAAGGAGAATGTTAGCCGCTTTGAGACTCCTGAAGGGGAGTGAAAGGCGGGATATCAAATCCAAACTCTTCTTCTGAGAGACCAGGACCTAAGAGACCAGGGTCTCGGCCACACTGGCAAAGAAAAAACACTTTGTATGCATTGTTTTGGCCAACAAAGGTCCGTATAATTCAAGCTAAGGTTTTCCCAGTAGTGATGTATGGAAGTGAGAGCTGGACCATAAAGAAGGCTGGTCGCTGAAGAATTGGTGCTTTTGAATTATGGCACTGGAGGAGACTCTTGAGAGTCCCATGGACGGCAAGAAGATCAAACCTATCCATTCTGAAGGAAATCAGCCCTGAGTGCTCACTGGAAGGACAGATCCTGAAGCTGAGGCTCCAAGACTTTGGCCACCTCATGAGAAGAGAAGACTCCCTGGAAAAGACCCTGATGTTGGGAAAGATGGAGGGCGCAAGGAGAAGGGGATGACAGAGGACGAGATGGTGGGACAGTGTTCTCGAAGCTACAAACATGAGTTTGACCAAACTGGGGGAGGCAGTGGAAGACAGGAGTGCCTGGCGTGCTCTGGTCCAGGGGGTCACGAAGAGCCGGACACTACTAAACGACTAAACAACAACAATGCGTTGTTTGTGCATTCTAACACTGTGGCACCAGTTGGCGCTGTGGGGTTCCATTTTTGCTAACCTGATTTCCCATGAAAAGTTTGCAACAAGTTTAAGTGAAATGCTTCTTTGATGTGTTTAGATTGAGCCCAGGGTTCAAATCCCCATTTCGGCATGAAACTCACTGGGGGACCTTGGGCCATTCACTGCCTCTCGGCCTACCTCACAGCGTTACTGTGGGGATTAAACGAGGAGAGGGAGAACCATGTACAGTACCTTGATGTTCCGGGGGGGGAGGAGTTTGGGCATAAATACAATCAATCAATCAAGGGGGTATATTTAATGCTATTACACTACTAAACAGCACTCTTCGAAGTTCAGTGCCCTGCAAGGATGCTACTAGCCCAAAGATGGAAAGAACCAAAAGTCCCAAATGGCAAGCTAAACTGCTGGACTATGCTGAAATGGCAAAACTGATCGGGAAACTCAGGAATCAAGAAGATAAAAGACTTTTAAAAAGAATGGGGGAAATTCTTAGACTATTGTAAACAAATAAAAATGTTAGCTGGACTTTAAAAACAAATTGTAAAGAAATGAAAGACATGGACACTTTAGACAAATGAAAACTGTGAAGAATGTAATGATATGTAGTTTTAGAAAAAAATATTTTAAGGACCCATGTAAGAGATGGGAGCAAGTCACAAGTTTCAGAGAATCTGATGTATGGATATGTTAAAAGTTTTTTTCTTCTTCACTATTTTAAATTTGTTCTTGTAAAAACCAATAAAAAGAAGAAGTTCAGGACCCAGCTCATTAGAGTACTTTTTGGTGAAGACCCCCGTTATGTGAAACTCCTTCATCCAAGTGGGGCGTCTGGTTCCATCTTCTGACAGATGCTGACAAGGCTTCACTTTACCCTGGCCTTTGCAAACCGAAGAATCTATTTTTGTGTCTTCCCTGAAATGTATTGAGGGTTGGTTTTGTGGCTATCGATGGCACTGTCCTTCACGGTTTTAATTGTGTTTCTGTCTGCTGCAACGTGCCCTGAGACTTTCCGGTGAAGAGCAGGGAGGAAATACAATGAATAAATTCCTACACAGATGCTTACATGCTCCATGTTCTAGTGCAGACCCTTTCAAAAAGCACAGGACATTTTCCCATGCTAAAGCCTTCCGGTGGCACTCCTTGATGCACATCAACCCTAGCTCTGTGCTCCTGTTACAGTACCAGGAGAGCAGCTGGCGCTGTGGTCTAAACCACTGAGCCTCTTGAGCTTGCTGATAGGAAGGTTGGCGGTTCGAATCCCCATGACGGAATGAGCTCCCGTCACTCTGTCCCAGCTCCTGCCAACCTAGCAGTTCAAAAGCATGCCAGTACAAGTAGATAAATAGGTACCACTGTGGCAGGAAGGTAAATGGAATTTCTGTGCGCTCTGGCACTGATCACAGTGTTCTGTTGCACCAGAAGCGGTTTAGTCCTGCGGGCCACATGACCTTGAAAGCTGTCTGTGGACAAACGCCGGCTCCCTCGGCCTGAAAGCAATTTTAGCACCACACCCCATAGTTGCCTTTGACTGGACTTAAGCGTCCAGGGGTCCTTTACCTTACCCTTCTTACAGTACCACAAACAAACTTGGCAGACGTAGTGGGCATAACTGGGCCTATTAACATTCACTGGGTTGGAGTGGGTGAACTTTAGGTGCCCCCTGTTAGAATTCCTGCTCCCTGATTGCAGTCATGGGATTGTTGTCTATCACATGTCGGTGTGTGTTTTGACTCCACAGAGTGGGAAGTGACGGGGACAGGATGTTTGTGTTACTGTGTTCCATGAAGTGGGACTATTGTCCTTTGTTCTTTCTCTCTTTGCTGTCTGATGCTAGAGAGAGAGAGGGAGCCATGTTGCAGTGCTCCGTGTGTGTTTATATGTAAATAAAGCAGATTAGCCAAAATGCTGAGTTGCTGAGATCTGTTACGCAAGCTGCGAAGACTCTGCAGATCCCTAAGTGTGCCGATGTCTGTTGGCATCGGTTGCGATGATGTTCGGGCAGAAGAAAGCTTTTGAAGCTCCTGAACGATCGACCAGGAGGGAGGGAACATGCCAATCGGGCATGTGTCTCTGCCAGGGTCCTACTCGAGTGTAGGCCGAGCTCCTGACACCCCCCCCCAGCTGGAACTCATCCCAACTCAATGCGTGGTATTGCAAGAGCTGTGAGCCTCTCCTCGGCTATCCATCAGCATTTCCATGCATTCAGTTGTTCCAGCTATGTATGCAATTACCAGAGCTTATTCTCCTAAATATTATGAGATGGAAAGATCAGTTACTGGAATTCAGATGAGTCTGTAAAGCCATTAGCTCTTCTGATTTACAGTGACTGCTCTAAGTTGTGCTTCTCCTTCTGCATCAACTGCACAGCCTTCAAATCTCTAGATCCTTCAGCCTTGACCAGATGTCTGCTGAGGCATTCCACACACATTATGCAAGCTGGTTGGGATGGAGTCGAACAAAACCCCTTTTTGCATTTCCCCGACCCCATTACATTTCCCTGTGTCCAGTTCTGAGCACCACAATTTGAGAAGGATGTTGACAAGCTGGAATGTGTGGGCAACCAAGATGTTAAAGGGTCCAGAAACCAAGACTTATGAGGAATGGTTGAAGGATGTGTCAGGAGCTCAGCCTACACTCGAGTAGGACCCTGGCAGAGAACAATGCCCGACTGTCATGTTCTCTCCCTCCTGGTTGTTCATTCAGGAGCTTAAAAGCTTTCTTCTGCCCGAACATCACAGCAACTGATGCCAACAGACACCAGCACACTTAGGGATCCGCAGAGTCCCTAAGTTCGAAAGCACATCAAAGTGCAAGTAGATAAATAGGTACCACTCCGGCAGGAAGTTAAACAATGGGCCCCACGTGATTGGCTAATTCCGGGATTCACCTGTAGGCCAATCAGGTTGCAGATTCACTTCCACCTGGAGCTGGATTGGGTGGCACCTGTGGACCAATCAGACTGCTGCATTTTGGACCCTATTGTTCTAGGACCAATCAGACTGCTGCATTCTGAATCCTATTGTTCTAGGACCAATCAGACTGCTGCATTCTGAAAACTATTGTTCTAGGACCAATCAGACTGCTGCATTCTGAAAACTATTGTTCTAGGACCAATCAGACTGTTGCCTTTTGGATCCTATTCAACTCAGTACATAACATATATACAACGGAATTTCCCGGCAGACATGTGACATACAGCAACTCCACATGCCTCTTCTCAAGGTGGAATGGAACTATATCCTAACAGGAAGAAGGAGTGAGTGAAGATTGACATCATGAACAAGGGGGAAATAATAATAATAATAATAATAATAATAATAACAACAACAACAACAACAACAACAACAACAACAACAACAACAACAACAACAATTTATTTATTTATACCCCTCCCTCCCCGGCCAGAGCCAGGCTCAAGGCAGCTAACACCAATAAAATTTCAGTAAAAACATAAGAAAAGAAGAAGAAGAAAACAATTTAGAATACAGGTTAAAATGCAATTTAAAATGCAGCCTCATTTTATTTTGCAGAAATAAAGATCTGCGCTGGGAACAAGGGGTGGAGGGAGACCAGCAGCCCCTCCTGTTCAGCAAGAGACCATTGTAGAGGCGGCATTGATGGATAGCTGCCAAGGAGCTGGCATTTCTGACTTCCAGTGTGTGCCGTAGCTTTTGCTAATAGCAAGGTGGTAGCAGCAGCAGCAGCAGGTGATGAATTCCTCCGAAGACAGGTCTTCTGCCCCTGTGGATCGTGCCGCCTGAGGCAGTGACCTCATCTTGCTTCACAGGCTTCTTCTGGCTGCGGCTGATGAGAGTTGTAGTCCAAAA
The DNA here is from genome assembly GCF_965112155.1 of Podarcis liolepis. Classification (NCBI taxonomy): domain Eukaryota; kingdom Metazoa; phylum Chordata; class Lepidosauria; order Squamata; family Lacertidae; genus Podarcis; species Podarcis liolepis. The sequence goes on along the minus strand of NC_139560.1, from coordinate 3,891,248 downwards.
CTTCTAGAGAGCATCAGTTTGGTGGCGGCAGCTGCAGACCTTTAACTTATCAGTTTGCATTTCCCCCGTGTTTCCTTAAAGAGAGGCATGTCTGCTTTGGAACAAGAGTACATTAAAAGGAAAAAAGATGCAAATATCACAGGGGCATGCCTAGCAGAGGCTGGCTGAGATCCTGCAAACAGATTTACCACCCACCCCCCTCCTTCCTCCCTTTCTTTTGGCAACCGAAAGGAACGCAGCTAATTAGCAAAACGGCAAAAAATGTCAAATGTCTTTTTGATGCGCTGTTGCTGCCAGGGCTTTAAGAAAACCCGTTTTGCTGTTCTGGATCGCGGCTGGCCCAGGAAGGGCTCTGAGGGGGCAGGTGAAAGTGCAACAGCACCACCTTTTGGGGAAGCACCGATCCTGCACCCTTCCCTCTGGATCGACAGAAGGATGATTGTCACCGCAAGGTGCGAATGCAAAAATCATGAGTTCTTAAGATCAAAAGTCACCAAATCAAAGGGCTCCCAAAGTGTGTCATAATGAGCCTTCCCACATCAAGGAGGGAGAAAAATGAGATTGAACCTGCAAAGTGTAAGGGATACATCATGTTAATGACATGGGAGGAGGGGGGAAATTCAATTTGGGTCACATTTAAAGGCAAATCTAACTAATGGGCACTTGCCAAAAAAACAGGCAACCCAAAAGACAGTCATCCTCCCAAATTTGAACTTCCTCAAATTTTGCAATGGCAAGCAAGGTGTACAGCAGTGCATACACTAAAACGTGCATAAAATTGCATATAATCCTGCAAACAAAAATGCATGATGTATAGGGGGGAAATTGCTTTGCAACAATGTGTATATTATGCAAAATGTATACTCAGCCTGTCAATAGCAAAGGAGAATCTAGCACTAAAATGCTGATGAAATTTTGGGAGGCTGGAATTTTTTGCAACAAAAAAAATTAAATGGAGGCAGAGGATGGAACTTAAAACTTGAAAAATAAGAAACGGAGAGTAGCCAAAACTGACACTACACCTGTGCTCAGCATTTGTGCAAAACAGAAAAGGCACAAAGGAGACCTGCAAGGAAAACAGACAGCACCTTAATTTTGGGAAGACCACATCTTCATCTTAAGAGTTCATGAATCATAAATTAAAAGAGAAATCTTCATTGTCTGTGTTAAGTCTGGTCCCTGCTTGCAGGAGTTGATAGCCAGATCTTCCTGGCAAATACAAGAACGAGTGCTCTGATCTTTTCTGTAACTATTAGGGTCAGGATGTTAGCTCTTCCTTCCAGGTCACTTGTGAAATAACAGCTGTACCAGAGTACAAATAGCTCATCAGGGGGTATAAAAAGGTAAAGGGTAAAGGGACCCCTGACCATTAGGTCCAGTCGTGACCAACTCTGAGCTTGCGGTGCTCATCTCGCTTTATTGGCCGAGGGAGCCGGTGTGCAGCTTCCGGTTCATGTGGCCAGCATGACTAAGCTGCTTCTGGCGAACCAGAGCAGTGCACGGAAACGCCGTTCACCTTCCTGCCGGAGCAGTAGCTAATTATCTACTTGCACTTTGACGTGCTTTTGAACTGCTAGGTTGGCAGGAGCAGGGACCGAGCAATGGGAGCTCACCCCGTCGCGGGGATTCGAACCGCCGACCTTCTGATTGGCAAGTCCTAGGCTCTGTGGTTTAACCCACAGCGCCACCCGCATCCCATCAGGGGGTATATTTTATATTAAACATATGTCAGCTGTACTAATGCCATGATTCATAGGAATTAACCATGTAAAAGTCCAAGCTAGCAGCCATCATTACACTATCCTGTTACTAACTGCAAAAAGTTCATCTGTTTTAAAATGAACTGGTTGCCAAAGGGTGAGACTCAAGGGCATCCTGATCAAATTTGCAGATGACACCAAACTGGGAGGGGTGGCTAACACCCCAGAGGACAGGATCACACTTCAAAACGACCTTGACAGATTAGAAAACTGGGCCAAAACAAACAAGATGAACTTTAACAGAGAGAAATGTAAAGTATTGCACTTGGGCAAAAAAAAATGAGAGGCACAAATACAAGATGGGTGACACCTGGCTTGAGAGCAGTACATGTGAAAAGGATCTAGGAGTCTTGGTTGACCACCAACTTGACATGAGCCAACAGTGTGACGCGGCAGCTAAAAAAGCCAATGCAATTCTGGGCTGCATCAATAGGAGTATAGCATCTAGATCAAGGGAAGTAATAGTGCCACTGTATTCTGCTCTGGTCAGACCTCACCTGGAGTACTGTGTCCAGTTCTGGGCACCACAATTCAAGAAGGACACTGAAAAACTGGAACGTGTCCAGAGGAGGGCAACCAAAATGGTCAAAGGCCTGGAAATGATGCCTTATGAGGAACGGCTAAGGGAGCTGGGCATGTTTAGCCTGGAGAAGAGGAGGTTAAGGGGTGCTATGATAGCCATGTTCAAATATATAAAAGGATGCCACAGAGAGGAGGGAGAAAGGTTGTTTTCTGCTGCTCCAGAGAAGCGGACACGGAGCAATGGATCCAAACTACAAGAAAGAAGATTCCACCTAAACATTAGGAAGAACTTCCTGACAATAAGAGCTGTTTGACAGTGGAATTTGCTGCCAAGGAGTGTGGTGGAGTCTCCTACTTTGGAGGTCTTTAAGCAGAGGCTTGACAACCATATGTCAGGAGTGCTCTGATGGTGTTTCCTGCTTGGCAGGGGGTTGGACTCGGTGGCCCTTGTGGTCTCTTCCAACTCTATGATTCTATGATTCTATGAGAGGGAGTTTTTATCCACCCTGTGCTAACATGAATTTCCTAGTGTGCAGTTAACTCCCTCCTGCGAAATCCTGTTAATCTGGAGGTACCCTAAGTGAATTTCCTTTGCATCCGTCACCCACTAAGATTTCTTCCTCCATACTAGGCTGCAGATCCTGTTGCCAAAGAAACCACACACTGCGTGTTCTGCTCTTCTGCTTTTACACATACATGCGAGAAGGGCATTTTCTCCAGCTCTGCAAATGCCACGTTTCCATTTTGGCACCCTAAATAAGCTGTTTCGTCTTCTGTCTTTTAATTCTAATAAACTGCTCCTGCTATTCCTTTGGAAAGGCACTGAGCTCCCAGATTCTTGTGAACAGGGTGCCTTTCCCCAGTGATGCACAATGACTCAGTTTCTTTGGCAATCCCATATGCATGTTCAGGTTGAGCGTGCAAATGCACGTGTGCATTTCGACCGACCCAAAGAGAGATGCCGCGCTTCTCAAAGCACAGGACTGATACAAACCACAATTGAACTCTGAGCCAGAGTGATTTGTAGAAGCGTCTGACCCTGAGAAGGAGGGGAGACAAGCTTGCCGTTCGACTCAGCAGAGCATACCAATAATTGGAAAGGATGGAAAGAAGAGGAGGGGGAATCGGTGCATAGCTGCAGTGAAGTGTAGCCTTCTAGAAAATGGTGCAGTGGGGACATCTTGAGGAATCAAGAGATTATTACACTGCCCTTTTTTTGCAGTTACTCAGCTGCCCATAAATTGTTGAGGGTGTGTTGTAGGGACCAATGCTTCTAAGCACCAGTAGCTGGAAGCCACAGAACCAAGGCCAGATGTAAGTTTGATGAGGCCTAAGCTACTGAAGGTAATGGTGCCCTTTCTATGTCCAGCTGTCCTTTGTCAACAACAAATTGTCGCTGATTTTTTTTGTGTTGAATATGTAAAAGGTAAACGCCGTTTACCTTCCCGCCAGAGCGGTACCTATTTATCTACTTGCACTTTGACGTGCTTTCGAACTGCTAGGTTGTTAGCAGCAGGGACCGAGCAACAGGAGCTCACCCTGTCACGGAGATTCGAACCGCCGACCTTCTGATCAGCAAGTCCTAGGCTCAGTGGTTTAACCCACAGTGCCACCCACGTCCCATGTTGAATATGTGCTATATGGTAATTTGTGGACCTAATAGGCATCTCAAGCCATTTGCACATAACAAAATATGTATTTTATCAAAGTAATTGCTGAACTGGAATACAATCAAGAAGAAGTATATTAATAGTGAAATGCAATTAAGAAGAAGTATATTAATGGTGAAATAATGATTAAGCTCTAACTTAAAATGGACCTTGTTCTCGAAGCTATGAACATGAGTTTGACCAAACTGCGGGAGGCAGTGGAAGACAGGAGTGCCTGGCGTGGTCCATGGGGTCACAAAGAGTCGGACACGACTAAACGACTAAACAACAACAACAAACTTAAAATGATTTTTTTATTCATAACAAACAATAATGCAAACACATTGGCATTTGGCAATAACAAAAGTTCCTTTAGAAATGCAGCTTACAAGGACTCATAATCTAGTCTCTATAAACTTGCTATAACATAAAATAATAGGTGATACATGATGCAAACTACTAATAATTATAAATAGCAAACACTCTTTAATATTAGATAATAGGTACAGTACAACAGCTTGACCTACATTCAACTGTGCTGCACTGCAGGCTGTAACTGCATGCTACATATTGCCATGCGACCAGTCCATACAGAACGTAGGCACCCTATATATATAGAAAGGAGCAAACCAGTGATATTTTAGGGAGCAGGCTAGCAGCCGGGGCCCATGACTTGCATCATAGGAACCTACACAACACAAAACACTGTTGCTGCATGTACGTTTTATTTTGTTTTTTATCTTATACTTTGGAAATGTACATCCAGGGGTTTTTTCCTTGAATTTTTTGGGGGGCCCCCAAGAGAGTGGGGCCCTAAGCTATAGCTCGTTTAGCTTATACATAAATCTGGCCCTGCACAGGAAGGGAGAGAGCTCTTGTATCTGAATGCTGCTTGCAGATTTCCCATAGGTATCTGACAGGTCACTGCAAGAACAAGATTCTGGGCTAGATGGAATATTTGCCGCATCCAGCAGGCTGTTCTTTTGTTCTTCTGGGAACATTCAGACAATCAGTATTTAGCAGGAAGGAGCCAAGCACACACCGGAAATTTAGGCTTGCACAGTTCAGGTGGATTAAAGCACTCTGTTGCTCTAGAGTACGTGTTCTTATCAAATATACTAGATATATATATATATAGCTCAATCAGTAGAGCATGAGACTGTGGAGGCAGAACTGTGAATGGAGAAACTTAATCAGGCAAGGCCTTCTTCCACCTGCCTTCCAGTCTCTGCTTCTCAATTTGTATTGTAGTATTTTATGCACTGCGGCTTGTCATTTTATTGACTGTAGTTTAGAAATTATTTAATGTACAGTGGTACCTCTGGTTGCGAACGGGATCCGTTCCGGAGCCCCGTCCGCAACATGAGCAAAACGCACCCCGCGTCTGCTCATCTGCACATGCGCGGGTCGCAATTCGCCACTTCTGCGCATGCGCATGATGTCATTTTGCACGTCTGCGTAAGCACGAGCGGCGAAACCCAGAAGTAATCCTTTCCGGTACTTCCGGGTCGCCGCGAGACGCAACCTGAAAACGCGCAACCTGAAGCAAACGCAACAAGAGGTATGACTGTAATTGTTAAGAGTGGATTTCTGTTTAATTTTTATATGCTGATACTTAATATTATTCTATACTATTCTAATGATTGTTGAATGTTACTTTATTTGATGTAGGTTGCTTATTTTAAAGTTATGTTTAATTATCACATTTTTGTATTGCATTAGATTGTTATAAGGTGTACATTCTTTGTTTCTTCAGCTTGTAAACCGCCTTGGATATTGTAAGATAGAAAGAAGGTATACAAATTGAAAGTGATGATGATGATGATGATGATGATGATGATGATGATCTCAAGGTTGTGAGTTTGAGCCCCACTTTGGGCAAAAAGATTCGGCTTTGTAATTCGGAATTTATGTGATGTGATTTGATTTGATTTGATTTGATTTGATTGGCCGGTTAATAAAAAATATTTTAAAAAAAAAAAAAGATTCCCTCGCGGTCCCTTCCAATTCTACAATTCTACGGTTGTAATAAATTCCATTTAAGAGTGCTACTTTGTGCCTCTCTCTCTCTCTCTCTCTCTCTCTCTCTCTCTCTCTCTCTCTCTCTCTCAATTTAAGAGTTCTTAATAGTGTGTATTGCATTTAATATTCAAGTGGATTTGGTTAGACTTCCTCAACAGACCTCCTCAACAGTGCTCACCTTCTGAACGACCAGTTCTGGTGGAAGATGCTAGACCACCTTACACCCACCAAAAGCTTTACAACAGGATCCCCAGATTCTCCCCAAATAGCCAAATAGGCTCAGTGGGTACCAGAAAGCAAGGGCAGCTTAGGATACATAGGGGCAGTTGAAGTATCTTTCCACAAGGGCCAACATTGATGCCGAAATCCAGCATCACCCGAGCTCTGTGAGTGCAGCTTTCTCCCAACTAAAATGCAGAGTGTTTGAGGACCGGGACATTCGCAGGGAAACCAAAATGCTTGTTTACAAAGCTATTGTACTACCAAACTTACTGTATGCTTGTGAACATGGATCATTTATAAACGCCATCTCCAACTCCTCGAAAGATTCCATCAACAGTGTCTCAGAAAATTTTTACACATCACTTGGGAAGACAGGCAAACTTATACCAGTGTACTGGAAGAAGAAAAGATCACCAGTGTTGAAGCAATGATTCTTCAAACATCAACTTCGTTGGACTGGTCATGTTGTGCGGATGCCTGAGGATCGCCTTCCATAGCAACTACTCTATTCCGAACTTAAAAATGGAAAGCATAATGCTGGTGGTCAACAAAAGAGCTTTAAAGACTGTCTCAAGGCAAATCTTTAAAAATGTAGCATAAACACTGACAACTGGGAAACACTGGCCTGCGAGCGCTCCAGTTGGAGAACAGCCTTTACCAAAGGTGTCATGGGCTTTGAAGACACTCGAACTCAGGACACAAGGGAGAAACGTGCCAAGAGGAAGGCATGTTTGGCAAACCCTCACTGTGATCAACTCCCACCCGGAAACCAATGTCCCCACTGTGGAAGGACATGTGGATACAGAATTTGCCTCCACAGTCACTTACGGACTCATTGTTAAAACCATGTTTATGGAAGACAATCTTAATTGGCTACTAGTAATCACCAAAGAAAGAAAGACATAGGAGCAGTTGAAGTATCTGTCCCTATGGCTGGGTCTGAGGACACAATGCTAGGGCTGTCACCATAGAAACTTGCTGAGCTGGTGTCGGGCAGAAGCTGAGAAGACTGAACATTCTGGAACAGCAAGCAGCTGTTTATATTGCTTTGCATCAAGGGTGGAAGCCCTTGAGAAGATTCTGGCAGAGGAATCTCAAAAACCAACCTCAGAGCTGCAGCCTTGATGGACACAGGACCTCAGAGAGCGTTCAGGGGAGAAACTAGAGCCACATGTCACATCTGAATGGCTCATTTTGCTCCTGTTTCACCCTGGCAGTCCAAGTAATCAAGAGGCCGCTGTTTGCCCCTGATGGGGCCCTTTTACTGGGGCTTGCAGGTAGCACACTCCCCAAGATAGTTTTCTGGGCTTCTTCAGTGATCTAATCTCAAAGCATTGATGTGTATATTGATATTCAGTTTCATAGAGAATACTATTTCTTGGCTTAAGCTTAAGTGTGCCTCTTGGTTACTTGGACTGCAGGGCGAAACAGGTGCAAAACGCCAGCCCCCTGTCTACAACTTCATTAACATCCATCTACAACTTCACTAGCATCTCTCGGTATTGTGAACAACACTGAACTTACCTAAAAATATAAAGAAAACAAAAGACTGAATTAGCATCTGAAAAACCCATTGAAACCAGACATTGTAAGTTCATCTTAGGTTGGGTAGTTCACAAGTCTCTGTGGCTTTGCATAAGCTTTTGTATTTTTCTCAGAAGATTGTTAAAGAATGTATAATTATTTTGGTAATTATTGTGTGTATATTAATCGCCAACGTATGAGTCGTACTACTGCCTCCTGAGGCAGCGAGTTCCACAGTTTAACTCTGTGCTGTGTGAAGAAGTCCTTTCTTTTTCTCTGTCCTGAGTCTGCGTTCAGCTTCACTGAATCTTCACCACTTCTAGAGTAACATTTTTATATGTAACTGTGTGTTTTTGTGGTATTTTGTTTAAGTTGTCTGCGGACGCTTCCGTTTTTTGCACACCGCTTAGAAATATTTTTAATAGATTAAGCTGTATAGAAAGCTATGAAGCGGCGTAGAAATTAAATAATGTTGGCACCCGTCTGTCTCAGGAGGCGGGAGAGGAGAGCACCTTTGAGGGTACAGTCATACTGCTGAAAGTCAAACTCTCTCTTTCGTATTGGTCTCTACAGCTTAGCCATGCAAAGTTTTATAGACATCTGTCATGTCACTTTTATAGACTTCTGTCATGTCATTTCTTCCTCATATTTTTTCTGAACTAGGAACTCCCAAGTGCTACAACCTTTCCACATGGAGGAAAATGCTTTGACCATTTGGCTTGCCCCTTTCTGAATTCAGAATATGCCAGAATTACAGAATCCAATTTTAAAAATTCAAAAAGAGAGAACCAAAAGGGTACTCCTAAGAGTCTTGAGCAGGGGTCTGCAACCTTTAAGACAAAAAGAGCCACTTGGACCCGTTTCCGAAGAAAAAACAACAACTGGGAGCCGCAAAACCATTGCGACATTTAAAACAAATATATCTCCGGAGCCACGATCTGACAGCGGGCAGGAAGGTGACGTCGGGACGGTGCGTGACTAACGCACGCACCGCCCCCATGCGCCATTACAGCCAGTACAGTGCCCGCCACAGTGAGGAGTGTCGGGGCGCACAATGCGCCTCCTCCCCTCGCTAGTATCCACCCCGGAGCCGCAGCAAAGATGTAAAAGAGCCACATGCGGCTCCGGAGCCGCGGGTTGCAGACCCCTGGTCTTGAGGAACAAGAGCTAAGAAAAAGTGAGACAAAAACAAGGCAACTCCATCAATAAAACTAAGCTAAAAAAAAAAAACCTAAACTAAACTAAACAAGTTAGAATATCCAATTTATCCAAATAGCCTAGTCAAACTGTTAAGTTGTGGGTGAACATATCAGACGACACAGCGATTCTTCAAACAGCTCTTGTTTATTCACAGGCCAGAACAGAACTGAGATGAAGGGTTCAGTCAGCCTGCTTATATAGAGCTCCAGTACAACGTAACTGTAACAATTTTCTAAAACTATCCAATCACTGAACGTCACTTTCGATCCCTTATTTGCATAACTATCTACAGTATCCCCCTGCTGGCCCAGGGTGAGAACTTCAGTACACAAACAAACAGGACCTCCAACAGATTAAGTAAAGAAAATAGATAGAGTAATAGCTCCCACCCCATCTTTTGTGTGGTGAGTTCCCGACACCCCCAGGTGGAAATAATGACACATGACAAAATTATTAAGGTTAATGGGCGAAAAAAGGCCACAACTTTATTGGTTACAGGTGATGAGCAGTACTGGCTTAGGCATTGGTCCTAACCAACTATATCCAACTCCAGCCTGTCCAGGAAGGGTTAACCACCAGTAGGGGGAGTCCTGCTGATGCACATCACTAGGAACTCCCCCGGGGTCACCGCTAGGGGGCGTGCCTTAGGCCCTCAGCTCCCTAGGCTTCGGACAGGGCCACGCCCCTCAGAATCCTTTAACGAACTACCCTTCAATATGCGGGGCAGGTGATGGCGCTTCCTCCCCTCTTCCATCTACAGAATGATACCAATGCCTAACCGCCAATACCAAGAAAGTTGTAATGATTTGCTACGAGGTAGGCAAAAACCGTGGCTGGTGCCAATTTGCCAAGTGGGGAAATTCCTACCAGGCCCCTCAACGGCAACCGACTGAGGTCCATGGCAAGGTCAAGGAACGAAAACCTTATAGGGTGGGAGGGTGGGGAAAACAGGAACAGATGGCGGGCGGCAAAGAGGGAAATCCCCGGCCGCGTCCTGCTTTAAATAGGGCAGGCCACGCCCCCAGAGCCAGCTGATTGGCCGGCCAGGGGGTGATGCGGCCGGGAATTCCCCCAATCGCGCGGGGCTGGCCTCCACCCACCGTGCGCATGGAGGGGCCGTGAAGCCCGCAACCCCACCTCCTCCTAAGGCAGAAGTGACTTTACCTGAAGCAGTGAAACTTCTCCACAGAGACAGGAATACATATCTCATTTTGAATGCCGCTCTGCTGCTTAATTCTTTATTTCTTTTCTTTTTTGAGAAAAGCAGAGAAATTTAATAGCGGGCCAAACAAAGAACTATGGAATTGGGGGTGACTCAGTGTCGATGTTGTCATAGATTCACACTCTTGCACACAGTGAAAAGTGGACCAGGCTAACCGGGTAGCACCTGTGCCCTGGCTGCCTGATGATACAGATAGCAAGTATTTATGACACTTCACCCAGTGCTGATGTCAAATCCTAGCAGGCTGCTGAACCAATAGGACTCAGAGCCCAAGAAGGACCCTCCTTTGCAAGACAGACAAGCCATCCAATGTGTGCCCAGTAAGTTGGCTGGATTCGGCCGTAGTTCAGTGGTAGAGTCCCTGCTTCTCCATGTGGATGGTCTGTGGCTGAATCCCTTGTCTCTCCAGTTCAAGGATCAGGGCCAAAAAAACAAACCTTCTCTGGCTCACTAAAGGAGGATAGTATAAGGGGCAGTATAGTAAAACTTGCTTTTCTGTAATCTCTGCATTGCTGTTCTGCGTTACAGGCAGCTGCAGCAACCTCCAGGTCTGGGTGTGAGTTCAGGAAGCCCCCGGTTCAGATCTTACCACACGTGGCTCAGCCTTCCATCTGTAAAATGGGCACAACGTTGCCAAATTTACAGGGCTCTGTTGCAAAACATAATGAGATTTGAAATAGACTATGGGAATTGATGCTGTTGGTGATAGCTCATCCACACAGGTCTGCCACACACAAGAGCAGCTGCAACAGAAGGACTATTACTGCCTCTACAGTGGTACCTCAGGTTAAGTACTTAATTCGTTCCAGAGGTCCGTTCTTAACCTGAAACTGTTCTTAACCTGAAGCACCACTTTAGCTAATGGGGCCTCCTGTTGCCGCCGCGCCGCCAGAGCACGATTTCTGTTCTCATCCTGAAGCAAACCTGAAGCACTATTAGCGGAGTCTGTAACCTGAAGCGTATGTAACCCGAGGTACCATTGTATTATTGTTTGCATTGCATAAATATGGACTCTGTGTTCTCAAAAGCCAAAGTGGTGTTTACAGCTATGAGCTTAGAACGTCGTCAAAATCCTTCACCAAGGGAGACCCAAATTTGGCAGTAAGAAAAAAAAACGGATCTCCGTAACACATACAAACTGAGCGAATGCGCATAATTTCACTCATTTCACGTAATTTGCTCGACAAATTTGCAACATTCATTCAGTTCTATGGTAATAATAATAATAATAATAATAATAATAATAATAATAATAATAATTTATTATTTGTACCCTGCCCAGCTGGCTGGGTCTCCCCAGCCACTCTGGGCAGCTCCCAACAGAATATTAAAAGCACAATCAAACATGAAAAACTTCCCTAAACAGGTCTGCCTTCAGATGTCTTCTAAAAGTCAGATAGTTGTTTATCTCTTTGACATCTGGTGGGAGGGCGTTCCACAGGGTGGGTGCCACCACCGAGAAAGGCCCTCTGCCTGCTTCCCTGTAGCTTTGCAGGGAGGGAACCGCCAGAAGGCCCTCGGCGTTGGACCTCAGTGTCCAGGCAGAACAATGGGGGTGGAGACGCTCCTTCAGGTATACTGGACTGAGGCCATTTAGGGCTTTAAAGGTCAACACCAGCACTTTGAATTGTGCTCGGAAATGTGAGTAGACCTGCATAGAATTGCACTGCATAGAATTGCTAGAGTAGACCTGCATAGAATTGCTAGAGTAACAGAGCAATTAACAACAACAACAACCTTATGCCAGACTATGTAGAGCTAGAACAAGCAGCTCTTGCTGCTAAGCAGGGAAAGGTTAGGACGGTCCAGCCTCCTGTTCTTGCAGGGGCCAAACAGATGCCTCTATTGGAAAACCCACAAGCAAGATTCAAGCACAAAAGCCCTCTCTCTTCCTTTGATTTGCAGCAACCGGGATGCACAAGCATTGCTTCCTTCAACTGTGGAAGTCAGAGCATGCTAGCCATCACAACTAGCAGCCTTTGATAGCCCATCGCTATCTTTGAATTTGTCTTTTAAAGCCGTATAAGTTGGTGGCGATTTCTGCCGCCTGCGGGAGCCAGTTCCATAGTTGAACCATGCACTCTTTGTTTCTAAGATTCCAACACACTTCCAACCATATTTCCCCAACCTTAATAATAATAATATTTTTTAATTTATATCCCGCCCTCCCCAACCAAAGCCGGGCTCAGAACGGCTAACCACAATAAAAGTAATACAGCATTCTAAAATCAATTCATTCTAAAATCAATTCAAAATCAAATTCATGGCGACCATTGGGCTAGAGTTCTGTGAGGATTACAGAAGGAGGGGGTCAGGCTGTGCCTTGGCCAAAGGCCTGGTGGAACAGCTCTGCCTTGCAGGCCCTGCGGAAAGATGTCAAGTCCCGCAGGGCCCTCGTCTCTTGTGGCAGAGAGTTCCACCAGATCGGGGGGAAAGCAACTTCATCATAAAGTTTTACCAAGCCCCTCCATTAAATATCTCCACAGTTGCTCCTTTCCTCAAGTACAGTGGTACCTCAGTTTTCGAACTTAATCCATTCCGAAAGACCTTTCTGAAACGTTCAAAAACAGAGGCACAAAAGGCGGTCCGCAAATTCAGTGGAGAAATTGGGGGGGGGGGACTTCAGCCGTTCGACTTCCGGGGCACGTTGGAAAACAGAAGCATTTACTTCCGGGTTTTCGGCATTCGAAAACCAAAACGTTTGGCTTCTGAGACATTAGACAACCAAGGTACCCCTACTATAAACTTTATTTCTTTAAAGGAGAAAAAGAAAGTCTGAAACTGCCATTCTGGAGCAGCTGACCCCTGGCTCAAATCCTGTGGCTTTTTCAGTGTTTTTTCACAGCAAACATGCCGTGATTCCACATGGTTTGTGGCAGGGAGTCTTCAGCTGGGCATTGCAGGGGGTTGGACTAGATGACCCCTGAAGTTCCCTCCAACTCTACCATCCTATGACTGTATGGAATCCTCCTCTTGGGTCCAACCAGTTCTTCCTCTGTCTCCTTTGGATACCAACTCCTGATGGCAGCATGTTAGCAGCAAGGCCTGTGGACTTTGCATTGCTTTAAGGTGTCTTAAGGTGTGGAAATAGCTTTCAGGTATAGATAAAGCTTAACCTGTTCTGACTTAGATGCCCTCAGGCATCCTCCAACCCTAAGCCCAGATTGAATTCGGCGGCTCATAATTGGCATCTATGAAAGCCAACAGACCAAGGTATGCAGATCTGGGTGGATAAAGCAAGTGTCATCGCTTAGACATGTGAGCAGGAGAAATCTCACCCACCCTGATCAAGGAGGGAAGGGACCATTTGCCCCAAAAAATACCCACCACACCCTATGCCCACCTCATTTTTCATCTGCTTAGTTCCACTGCTGTGCTCTGAGTTGCCTAAGGGCACCGCAAGGGCAGGCAGGGGAACTCCTGTTTGGAGAGGAGGGTTGGTGATGCCTCACATTCCTGGTGAGAAGAAGCCCCATTGGTCCTGCCAGAAGCTGGACATGATCCTCCCAGTCTCATGTGGGCCAACAGTTACTTTTCAGAGTATATAAAGCAGCCCCAAGACGTGAGGATGTTCCATTCCCCGCGTGACGAAGACATCCACCAGCGATGAAGGCCCTTCTGATCTTCGTGGTGGCTGGAAGCTTCTTCATGCAGCCGAGTAAGTCTTTCAGGTGGTTTTTCTTCATTCTGAGCGTATTTCTTCTAGGAAACTCAGCTCTGTGAGCTGTCAAAACATTAATTCGTCCTTCAGAAGCCAACCAGAGCCAGTGGAGTAGAGTGGTTAAAGCGTTAGACTAAGACCTGGGAGTTGTTGTTGTTTAGTCATTTAGTCGTGTCCGACTCTTCATGACCCCCTGGACCAGAGCACGCCAGGCACTCCTGTCTTCCACTGCCTCCCGCAGTTTGGTCAAACTCATGTTAGTAGCTTTGAAAACACTGTCCAACCATCTCGTCCTCTGTCGTCCCCTTCTTCTTCTTCCCAACATCAGGGTCTTTTCCAGGGAGTCTTCTCTTCACATGAGGTGGCCAAAATATTGGAGCCTCAGCTTCAGGATCTGTCCTTCCAGTGAGCACTCAGGGCTGACTTCCTTCGGAATGGAGAGGTTTGATCTTCTTGCAGTCCATGGGACTCTCAAGAGTCTCCTCCAGCACCATAATCCAAAAGCATCAATTCTTCGGCGATCAGCCTTCTTGATGGTCCAGCTCTCACCTGGGAGACCAGGGTTCGAATCCTCACTCTGCCATGAAGCTCAGTGGGTGACCTTGGGCCGGTCACTGCCTCTCTGCCTAACCCACCGCACAGGGTTGTTGTGGAGATTAAATAAGGAGCGGAAGAACTATGTACACCACCTCTAACTCCTTGGAGGAAAAGGTGGGATATAAGTGCAATAAATAAATGGATTGATCAATTGATCGATTGATTGCATTGCATTTATACCCCCCCTTTTTTTTCCTCCAAGGAGATCAAAGTGGCAAAAATTGTTCTCAACCTCCCCATTTAATTCCAACAGCAACTCTGTGAGGTGATTTGGGTTGGGAGACACGGACTGGAACCCACGGTCACCCAGTGAGTTTCACAATGCCCAAGTAAGGATTGAAACTCTGGTCTCTGGCACTTGGAAGTTAGAATCATAGAATCATAGAATCATAGAATCATAGAGTTGGAAGAGACCACAAGGGCCATCGAGTCCAACCCCCTGCCAAGCAGGAAACACCATCAGAGCACTCCTGACATATGGTTGTCAAGCCTCTGCTTAAAGACCTCCAAAGTAGGAGACTCCACCACATTCCTTGGCAGCAAATTCCACTGTCGAACAGCTCTTACTGTCAGGAAGTTCTTCCTAAGGTTTAGGTGGAATCTTCTTTCTTGTAGTTTGGATCCATTGCTCCGTGTCCGCTTCTCTGGAGCAGCAGAAAACAACCTTTCTCCCTCCTCTATGTGACCTCCAAAGTTAAAGACCTCCAAAACATAACTTAAACGAGTTTGCTCCCACAGCCCTTATTAGGGTTATTTCCTGAAGATTCCCCAAGCATTCTCTGAAACTTTGACTCTTAATCAAACCTTCGAGACGGGAATTTTACAAATGCCTCAAATGTCAATATTTGCCAGAGTTTTATCGTTGGCGTGCAATGGAATTTAGCATGTTACGGTTTTTTATATTTGGCATGCCAGATACTGTCGTTTGAAATTACTGCGTTAGATACTTGGCACCAGAGATGGGGTAAGAATTCAATCTGGTTCACGTTGGAAGGAGAACCTAACTAATTTGCAGTTTCTGAAACAATCTGTGGACGGGAATAGAGCCGTCCTTCAAAGTCTGGAGAAATGCAGTTTTCCAGCCAAACGATACGTTTAAAAAAAAAACCAGACTAGGGCAAGGTGTGCATAAAAATGGATATATACAGGAATTTGGGAGGGAGGATTGGGCTATCCTGCTTGCTCTGAGTGCCACAATATCTCCCCACCCCACCATAGGCCTCCCTATTTCTCACCAACAGCTCCCCTCAAAAATGCCAATTGTATCTCTTCTCCTCAACTTCTGAAGCCACAAAGGGTTCTGATATCTTCCCCAGCCTCACCCCCTGGCCACCCTCTCTCCCACCCAGAGTTTTCCCCAAAGGACAATGATGTCTGCAGTCTCTCTCTCTCTCTCTCTCTCTCTCTCTCTCGCTCTCTCTCTCTCGCTCTCTCTCACACACACACACACACACACGCCTTCCTCAGCACCAGGAGAGAGGGAGGAGAGCCCCCCTTCTAGCTGCTCACGGCCGCACCTCTTCTTCCTCCCGAGGTGACCCATTCAAGCTCTGAGGTATATCCTTGCAAGAGCCTGCTTCTAAGTCTCAGCTCAGGCCTTGCACCTCTTGCCCCTCCTGGTGGCTCAGACAACGATCACAGCATGACAACGATCTAGTGCAAACATAGTATAGAGGGAAGCGATATTCAGACATTTATTCTATTGGGGGGAATTGGTTTAAAAACCTATGTGTGCTAAGTTTAAAATTGCATTGTGAAATGTGCGTATTTTGGCAGAGGCGTCCAGTGCCCTAACACACAGGAGCCGAGTCAAAGAACTTGTTGACTGATTTACCCCTGCTTCCCCTTAACTGTGTCATTTCCCCTGGTTTATTTTTTTATTATAAGATTGTCAAGGGACGCTCCTATCCTCTTGTACTCACGCAAAGCACTGGGAACACTGATAGGCTATGTATCAATTACCGTATTTTTTGCACCATAACACTCACTTTTTTCCTCCTAGAAAGTAAGGGGAAATGTCTGTGCGTGTTATGGAGGAAATGCCTACGGGTGGCATGCCTACGGATTTTCCTCCTCTAAAAACTACGTGCGTGTTATGGTCGGGTGCGTGTTATAGAGCGAAAAATACGGTAATAAATACTAAGGTTCCAGGGAGAATGTAAGATTGTTCTTGAACTCTCTCCAACATATTAGATATGGAAACTGACAGCGGTCTGATTTTGATGGCCCGTAACCTTAAAACAGTTTACAAAAAAGGGGGATAAAACAATCATTAAGAAAAATTGACAACAGTAATTGAAGACTTTTGAAAAGTGAACATAACAATAGAGGGGGAAACAGCTTAAAACTTGCACCAGTTTCCTAAACCTCTGGTAGACTTGCCCAGTGCTTTTTTTTCCTGGGAGGAACACAGCGTACGCATACCCCTAAACATTTTGTGAGTCTAACTTTGGCCTCATTAAATTTTCAATATGAGTTGGAAAAGGAGAGTACCCCTAAACTTTCTTTCTTTTTTTAAGCACTGGACTTGCCTAAACAAAAAAAGTTTTTAACAGGTTTCAAAAAGAGTACAGTGAAGGCACTTGCCTGGTATTATTAGTGAGCACAGATCCCTAGCATGAATCTTACTTACATATTCTGTTGAAAAATATCAGCTGACTATTACAAGACTATTACGAAACAGTAGTATCATTCCGGAGACACTGTCCTTTTGTTTTTTTTATAATAATATTTATTGAATTTTCACAAATTATATAAGCATACTCACTACAAACAAACAAACACAAAAACAAACAAGTATAATTTCCAAACCTTATTTTCTTAAACCTTACTTCGCCGACCTCCTCATACCTCCCCTTTCTGCATTCCAATTTCAAATTTAATTCAGCAAATCCTCACCCTTAATTTTATCTAGTTGTATTCTTTTCTTTTCTTTTAACTTAATCTTTTCAACTGTAATCCACTTACTTTCTATAATCATAACATTTTAACACTCATTAATTTTACAATCTCTCTTAAGATAGATTTTAAATTTCTCCCAATCTTCTTCCGCCGTCTCTTTCCTCTGGTCTCGGATTCTGCCAGTCATTTCAGCCACGGAGACACTGTCCTTTTGAGGCTTTTGAGACGTCTTCCGCTGAAACTGTTGAAAGACTCTTGAGAAACTTTGGAAGCTTTCAAAAGACTATTGTGAGATTGTCCTTAGACATCTGTTTTGAGTACACAGCTTGGCGGTCCTCACTACCACTGTTATATTGTGCATATGAACTCTGATTGGCTCATTCCTATAATTTGAATGATACCGTTATTCAATTATATATTCTCAACTAACTATTAGCCTACGTGTTGCGTTTGTAGTGTTGTGATTGGTTCTTGTCAAAATTACAAATACCTAAATACAGACGGTCATTTACCCTCGCTAGATTCAACGTGCTGCCATCTGCCTTATTGCAGGGCAGATTTGAGGGTAAACCGTACGCGGAACGAGTCTGCCCCTGCAGCTTGATGGAGGTAGAAACTGTCTCTCATGCCTTGTTCCGCTGCCATTTCTATGGGGATATACGCTCAGTATTTATTACCCCTGCTATGCAAAAATCTCCAATTGAATCTGAACTTCAGTGTCTAAAATCCCTGGTAGAGGACAAGGATCCTGAGCTCACGTTAAGGGTAGCCAAATTCTGTGCGATTGCCATAAAACTTAGGGAACAAGCTGCACTATCATAAGGATTAAGATTTTAAATGATAATTTTAGGTTATATGTTAGTGACTAAGTTTTAATTTATACATTTTTTGACTGTTGCCATATCTGTATTGTCCCTGTTATACCCGATTGCAAATTCAAATGTATCTCTATCGTGTTTGAAGACTTCCTTGATATTATATGTGGGCTGGAACTGGTCTGTGACCGAAATAATAAAATTCAAGATTCAAGGTTCTTATTGCAACACAGGGGTTTGTTTTTGCTATTAATAGGCAGGAATTTCCAAAGTGTAGCTTCTTCACTTTGTCCCTCCTCCCCCCCCCCCATTAAACCGTTTCCCTCTCTTATAGCTGGTTCACTGAAGTGCTACACCTGCAACACCCAGGTCAACAACAATAACTGCAAAGGACAGCAAAACTGTGATGGAATTGGACAAGTATGCAAAACAGATGTCATTGGTAAGACCATTTCTTAGGTGCCCTTCTTCTTCTGTTGGGTTTGTTATAACTTCCTCAATTCCTCAAATATGGGAACCAAGCTGTTAAAAAATCCTGCTTTCAAAATAAACCTTTATGCCCCCTTTTTAATACAAAAGCAGCAAGAAAGGCAATTCTTTTTCTGTGTCCTTTGATTTTCGCTATTCTTATTTTCGCAAATATATATATATATAGACACGGTTGGCGCTGGGGTCTAAACCACTGAGCCTAGGACTTGCTGATCAGAAGGTCAGTGGTTCGAATCCCTGCAACGGGGTGAGCTCCTGTTGCTCGTTCCCTGCTCCTGCCAACCTAGCAGTTCGAAAGCATGTCAAAGTGCAAGTAGATAAACAGGTACCGCTCCGGCAGGAAGGTAAACATCATTTCCGTGTGCTGCTCTGGTTCGACAGAAGCGGCTTAGTCATGCTGGCCACATGACCTGGAAGCTGTACGCTGGCTTAAATAACTGTTAGAAATGATATGTTTAAAAAAATGTATTAAAAAAAAGTTCAACATTTTTGGGATTTCCTAAAAAAAAAAAATCGGGTAATTTCAGGGTGTCCTTTTTTTACTTTTTGGACTATGGCAACCCTATGCTTGCAGGTTTCCCACTGTTTGGTGAGAACAGGGTTTATTATTATTATTATTATTATTATTATTATTATTATTATTATTATTATTTATTAATTTTTTAACATATAAATTCCAACAACCAGTTAACATAACTTCTTATCTTATACAGTATTTTAGACTTCCGTCAACAACCTCTGAAGATTTTCCATTCTTTATCACTTGTTCTGCATTTCTTAATTTCTCTGTCACTTTAAATTCTCCTTAACTAATCATTCTCTTCAAAGTCTTCCTTGCAATATTTCACAAAGTCCTCCTTACAAAGGACTTCTTGCAGTCCTACTCGCGTAATCTGTTTATCACAACTGCTTTTCAAATAGTTCAAGTATTTACTCCAGTCCTCTATTGAAATATACTCAGAGTCGAGAGTGGATTTCATGCTCTTTATTCAGCTCATAGTGGTGAGGAGGAATGGAAGTTCCCTCAGAATGTCTGCTTTATATACATTATTTACACAATGGGCCCCACGTGATTGGCCAATTCCAGGATTCTCCTGTAGGCCAATCAGGTTGCGGATTCACTTCCATCTGGAGCTGGATTGGGTGGCTCCTGCGGACCAATCAGACTGCTGCATTGTTCTAAGGCCAATCAGACTGCTGCATTCTGAATCCTATTGTTCTAGGACCAATTAGACTGCTGCATTCTGAATCCTATTGTTCTAGGACCAATCAGACTGCTGCATTTTGGATCCTTTTCAACTCAGTACATAACACCTATGAATCTCTGATCCCGCAGGTTTCGAATCCTTCCTCTTAATTTATCAAATTCTGCACCGTCCATTAATTTCATTTGCCATTCTTCTTTCGTCGGTAATTCTTCTTGCTTCCATTTTTGTGCCAATAATATTCTTGCTGCTGTTGCTCCCTATCTTCTTCCCAGGTGTCGTGGGCCTTTTCAACGTCATCTCGAAAGAATGTACCGCGTCCTGTGATCCTTACTTCAGCGACTTCAAGGTGGGAAGAAGGAATGTCTCCTGCTGTTCCACCGACCTCTGCAACGTCAACGGAGCCTCTGACTTCAAGATGGGTTACGTCCAAGTGGCCTTGGCCCTTTCCGCCAGCCTTGCCTGCATCCTTCTCAGAAGCAGGCTCTGAGGAGAGGGCTGCCTGTGTAGCTGTACAGAAGAGAAACCAAATCTAGATTCTTTCCCACTAAAGTGACATTCGAAACCTTATAGATCTGTTGAACGGCACTGACGGGTCTCTGCTGATGCGAACGTGGATGTCTTTCTAGAGTGACATATTAGGGATTATGGGAGTTGCTGGGCACACCCAAACCCCATTCCGGTGTAGGGCGTAGATGTTGGCCAACATGATGATTCTTCAGGTGTCCTAGCAAAGCATTAGAAAATAGAATTGTAGAGTTGGAGGGTCATCTAATTCAACCCTCTTCAGTGCAGGAATCACAGCTAAAGAACCCCTCTGTTTGGAAACCTCCAACGAAGGAAAGTCCATCACCTCCTGAGATCCATTCCACCGTCAGACAGCTCTGTCAGAAATTTATTCCTCGTATTTAGTTGAAAATCTCCTTTAATTGCAATTTGAATCCATTCGTTTGAGTCCTACACTCCAGAGCAGCAGAAAACAAGCTTGCTGCGTCTTCCCTATGACCGCCCCATAGATTTTTGAAGATGGTGATCATACTATATTTAAATAGATTTTGGCTGATGATGTCCCAGTTTTCTATAACAAGCAGGGCTGTCCCCAACCCTCTGCAGGCTCGAAAGCTAGGGGTTGTGCAATCAAGTTAAATGTCACTTCTGAGTGATGTTGACAGACAGGAGTATTTGAGAACCTTTCACTTGGGCAGAGATGATCTTACCTTCTGCTCACCTTGTGAGTGAGCATGTGGTCTAGCGACACAGCTCTGTCAAAAGCTGGGTTTTTAAAACGTTGTCTTCTCAAAAACTCCCAACAGCCTAGGAAGCAAATTATCATACCTAGATGTTGCAGCTCTGAGCTCTAAAATATTCAGAATCCGCTCCCCTCTAGCAAATTTCCCAATAGGATTAGGGTAGTAAACTCATTCGTGCGTGATCTCTGCCGCTTCAGACTGCAGGAAGTTAGATGTTGAAATTGTTGAGTGAAACTGGGAACTGACTGTCTGTTTTGAGTGTCGGATCCATCCTCTTCAGGAAATGCAATGGCGCCCAGCGCGCTTTCGCTGCGCGGTCCTGAGTCGTTCCTCTTCTCCCGGCTATAGCAGAGTTTCTTCAGCAGCTGTGTGTCTGTGTGTAAGGATTTATCAGCACGGCAGTACAGTGGTACCTCTGGATGCGAGCGGGATCCGTTCCGGAGCCCCGTTCACATCCTGAAGCAAACACAACCCGCGTGCGTGGGTCGCGATTTGCCGCTTCCGCGCATGCGCGTGACGTCATGTTGAGCGCATGCGCGAGCAGCAAAACTCGGAAGTAACGCATTCCGTTACTTCCGGGTCGCCGCGGAGCGCAACCCGAAAACGCTTAACCTGAAGCATATTCAACCCGAGGTATGACTGTAAAACTCTCGTACACAGCTTCTTGTATTCTGCGAAGCTTTAATGGACAGCAGCAAAACAATAAGTCAGCCAGGTGAGAGCGACAACATGTTGCCTTTCCTTTGCAGCCAAAACAGAAAGTGAAAGTAAGTTCACAATCGGGGAAACAGGACGTCATTTCCCTTGAGCTATTAACCCTGTAAACTCTGGGATTCCTCACGGAAATGCCCCTTCATGAAGGATGAGAATTAAGAACATCAGGCCAGTGGTCCATTTAGTCCACCATCTTCTTCTTACAGTGACCAACCAGATGCCTCTATTGGGAAACCCAGAAGCAAGATCTGAGCATAAGATCAACACTCAACTGGTGTTGGAATGTATTGCTATGTCTATGGAGGCAGAGCAACAGTTATTGTGGCTGCTAGCAAAGGCTCAGGACCCCTGAGTCCCATGGGGAATTCCCAGAATGGGATGGAAAGGGAAAACTGGGAATCGATATTTCACGGCGATGGTGATGGCCTTGAGGGTTTTAGGCAGCGGGGAGTCTGGGAAGGAAACGGGCAAGGCAGGGAGGGAAGGAGGAAAATAAATAAAAAAGGAGGTGTGATTAGGGATGGGAGACGAATTCAATTCATTCTGGATTTCAAGGCAAACATGCGTAATTTGCCCCTTTTGGAACAATATAGGAGCTGAAATACAGCCCGCCTTCAAAGGGAGCACTTTGCTGGATTTTGCAACATGGGTGTTTAGCTCAGAAAAGTTGTACTGGGATTAATATAAATAGGGTGAGATGTGGATACAAATGAATCTGTTGGTGGAAAGAACTTACAAAATTGCAAGGTCATGAAAATTGTTCTGCAAACCCATGAAAGTCACACTAAAAAGGCTTGTGAATTTTCATGAGGAATTATTGGTACAGTTGGGTTTAAGATTGGGAAAATGAGAAAGCGGGAGAAAGCGAAATTGACAGATTAACTGCTATCCCCACAGCATGGTGGGCTTCTTTGCACCCTTTTGGCAACCTCTCCTGAAACAAACAGGCCACCCTAGATAAGGAATAAGAAGCAATTAAGCTGTTTTCATATTATCAGGCTTTGACTCCCTGCTCAGACATTACGGTTGATCCTGTGTTGTGCTTCTTCCTTCTTTGCATTTGTATTCTTAGTTGCAAACTACCCAGAAGCATCCTACCTTTATGAGCGGCGTAGAAAACCTTTATTTAAAAAAGTAATAAAGAATTAAGATTTCGAAGGATCTCTACACGCTGGAAGTCGTGACTATTTTCCTTCAACGTAATTTTTCCTCGAGGAGGGCCGACGTATCAAAAAAGATACACACCTTCAACTGACTCACTGCTCCCAAAACTCTCACAGTGTTCCTATAAATTCAAAAGTTTGCTTTGAGCAATTTCACTACCTTTTCCCAAACTCATAGGTAGGCAAACTAAGGCCCAGGGGCTGGATCTGGCCCAATCACCTTCTAAATCAGCCCGCAGACAGTCCGGGAATCAGCATGTTTTTACATGAGTAGAATGTGTGCTTTTATTTAAAATGCATCTCTGGGTAACTTGTGGGGCATAAGAATTCATTTATTTATTTATTTTTCCCCAAAATATAGTCCGGGGCCCCCCGCAAGGTCTGAGGGACAGTGGACCGGCCCCCTGCTGAAAAAGTTTGCTGACCCCTGCCCTAGCTGGAAGTTCTCAGCACTGACACAATGTGATGAGACGAATAGTTAGAGAGACATTCCTGACGATCTGGAGACTGTCTCCTACCATTAACTCCCATTGATGAACCATCAGCTGTTATCAAGTGATTGACCTTTGAAAGGATGGCCATCTAGCAGCCATAAAACCATTTGGCCTGTGATCATAAATAGCTGCAAAGGCGGGTGAATTGGGGGAGTGTATTCCAGGAGACCAAGATGTTCTTCTTCAGGGCACTGGGTCAGCAACCTTCCTATTGCAGGAATTTAATGTTAGGATCCTTGAACTGGGTTCCAGAGTTTGATCTGGAAGCTCCACAAAACATCCCTTTTTTACTGGTTCTTAGAAGTGTGTCTCTTGCCGGGTGTACAATGCAGTCGGAACAAAGGAGGTCATGGTTGACATAAGCTTTATGGCTGTTGAAAGATACGTGCACACAGCTTAACACAAGCAACAAAAGGATAAAATCACACAAGCATGTGAAGAACGAACAAGAGGAATTTCTTACGCAACAGAGATTAAAAGTAGTAGGGGTGACCTGTCAGCCAACAGTCTTACAAATGGGTAGGCAAACTAAGGCCCGGGGGCCAGATCCGGCCCAATCACCTTCTAAATGCGGCCCGTGGACGGTCCAGGAATCAGCGTGTTTTTACATGAGTAGAATGTGTCCTTTTATTTAAAATGCATCTCTGGGTTATTCGTGGACGCAGATGGCGCTGTGGGTTAAACCACAGAGCTTAGGACTTGCCAATCAGAAGATCGGCAGTTCGAATCCCCGCGACGGGGTGAACTCCCATTGCTCGGTCCCTGGTCCTGCCAACCTAGCAGTTCGAAAGTACGTGAAAGTGCAAGTAGATAAATACCGTATTTTTCGCTCTGTAACACGCACCCGACCATAACACGCACGTAGTTTTTAGAGGAGGAAAATCCATAGGCATGCCACCCGTAGGCATTTCCTCCATAACACGCACAGACATTTCCCCTTACTTTCTAGGAGGAAAAAAGTGAGTGTTATGGTGCAAAAAATACGGTAGGTACCGCTCCGGCAGGAAGGTAAACGGTGTTTCCGTGCGCTGCTCTGGTGTCACCAGAAGCGGCTTAGTCATGCTGGCCACATGACCCGGAAGCTGTACGCTGGCTCCCTCGGCCAATAAAGCGAGATGAGCGCCGCAATCCCAGAGTCGGTCACGACTGGACCTAATGGTCAGGGGTCCCTTTACCTTTAAGGAGTCTCAAAGCGGCTAACATTCTCCTTTCCCTTCCTCCCCCACAACAAACACTCTGTGAGGTGAGTGAGGCTGAGAGACTTCAGAGAAGTGTGACTAGCCCAAGGTCACCCAGCAGCTGCATGTGGAGGAGCGGAGACGCGAACCCAGTTCACCAGATTACAAGTCCACCGCTCTTAACCACTACACCACACTGGCTCTGTAATACACAACCCTCAAGCAGGTCCTGAGTGGAAGAGCCACTTTATCCTCCTTTGACTTCCTGCGACTGGGATTCAGACGTGTTCCAGCCTCCAACCATGGAGGCAGAGAATAGCCACCGTGACTGGTAGCTGGTGAGACCTTCCCACCGGGATTCCTGCTGGAGATGCAGCTTGCGATCTTCTGCATACAAAACAGGTGTTCTACCACTGCAAAGTCCCCAAGTTCCCCAGGAAAACCAGGACATCCCATAGATAGATAATTTATTATGGTCAAAGAACAGCTCGCATAACACAATAAAAACAGTTTTTCATAACAATAATATATACAATCAGAGCAGATTGCAGCAATAGCTCACGAGTTAAAATTGAGATATATACATACACCAGTACAACTGAGATTTGGGCTACCATCAAAATTGACCCTGAGGCACCCCAAAGGGCGACTTCAGCATTTCCCTAGTAAGCTATTTTATTCTAGAGGATGATCTGTGCCTACAAATCTGGGCGCAGAATCTGGCTACCAGCCAGGTCGTCTTGTGATCTTTGCCTAAGACACCCCATATTTCACCACAAGAGAACGGCTACCATTTTGCTTCCCACGATCTCGCATGATTTCGTGGCGCAATTCCTCCCCGAGGAAAGCTTTGGGGGGGCTGCAATCTCATGCAGTGCCCCAAAAAAGAATGTGGGTGGCGCTGTGGTCTAAACCACTGAGCCTAGGGCTTGCCGATCAGAAGGTCAGCGGTTTGAATCCCCACAACCGGATGAGCTCCCGTTGCTTGGTCCCTGCTCCTGCCAACCTAGCAGTCTTAAAGCACGTCAAAGTGCAAGTAGATAAATAGGTACCACTCCAGCGGGAAGGTAAATGGCGTTTCCGTGCGCTGCTCTGGTTCGCCAGAAGTGGCTTAGTCATGCTGGCCACATGACCCGGAAGCTGTACACCGGCTCCCTCGGCCAATAAAGCGAGATGAGCGCCGCAACCCCAGAGTCGTCCATGACTGGACCTAATGGTCAGGGGTCCCTTTACCCTTTATCTAATCTATGCGGTGCCCCAAAATGTGCATTCTTGGGCATTGTGCCCCCCCCAAAAAAAAACACTTGGAGGGGGGAACCACAGTGCGAGATCACAGCAACCCAAATGGCCTCCATGTTCTGGTGATAAAAAACGGGAAGATGGCACCCAGGAAGATAGCATCCCGGGTTTTGGCCTCAAAGTGTTGGCTACTGTAGTGGATACTGATCCTGCACTGCAAGGGGTTGGACTAGATGATTACAGGCGTCCCTTCCAGCCCTGTGATTGTATGAGAGACAAATACTCTGACCTTGCATAAGGCAGCCTTTCTTCATTGCAGCCAAATTTATCTCACCTGTCAAAGCAAGATATTATTTCGTACGGCTTGTTACCCTTTAACATTTCCCCATGGCTCTTGATTAGTCACGCAGACACCCTAGATCAAGACTCCAGGGTCCAGTGACTTTGCCGCCTGGTGCAGAGTCTCAGCGGACGGTCTTACGCAAGTGCAGAGGGCTGCAGGCGTTCATGGGTGGCGATGCAAAGGGAGAGGCGACATTCTGCTTGGGCGGCTTGGAAAAACACCAGCCGGCCTGCAACACCCTGCCCCAGGGACTGTATCGTGGCCCCTGCCTCGTCACCCAAACAAGAGGAAGAAGGTTCTATTGTTCCGCATAATTCTCCCTGGCAGAAACCGAGAGCTGTTTTACGAATGCCTGGTGAAAAGAGAGCCCTGCCCTTTCGTTACGAAACCAAAGCACTCATGAATGCAAACATTAATACCCCCAGAGGGAACATTAAGTCCAGAGCTTTGTTTTCCCCCAGCCGGAACTCACCAGAACGCAGTTCTGGCACCTGTCAAGGTAGGCACCATTGGCATTGTAAGAGAAGAAGAGAAGCATTCATAGAGAGTTTTTGCACCTCTTTTTCTAGAAAAATAGCACTGGTTAAGTCCCTTTCCAAGTTCACATAGAGATATCACAGAAATATCGCTGCATTGAGTGGACAAGCCCAAGAGTTGGCCCAACGGTCAAGAAGGTGGTTTCTGCATGTGCTATTGTGATGTCCTGGGACTTGGGCTCGGACTCGGAACCAGAGGAGTCTCAGTCTGCGCCGGATCCTTTGCCTCAGGCATTACCTGAACCAAGTCTGTGGCCTGGTCCTGAAGAGTCCCAGTCTGCACAGGTTCCCCTACAGCAAGCACCAGCTGGGCCGAGTCAGGGGCCTGAGCCTGCCCTGGCTCCAGATGTGGGGATTCCCTTGTTGCCTTCAGCTGGGCCATCACTTACAGCTGCTCCACTACCGGTTGGGTCAGGGGAGGCTGAGGCAGCCTCTGGGTCTAGTAACCCACCGACGTCTCCCGAGCTGCAGAGACTGAGGTCTGAGAGAAGGAGAGACCTGAGTACTCGCAGGAGGAGTGCTTGCCTTTGGGCAAAACAGGGAGGTGAGTTGCCGGGGGATCAGGACCGGCCGCTACCCTGACAAAGATAAAAGGCTGTCGGACCTTGCCCCAGGTTGCGGGAGCAACATTGCTGTATGCTAGATCTTGCCTGAGATTCTGTACCTGTCCCTGCCTGGTTTCCTGCCTCGTGTCCTGCCTTGGCCCTGTCGGACTGACTCCTAGCGGAACCTTCAGATTCTGGACCCATCCTGGACCACATTTCATGGGTTACCCCCGGGCCCAGCACAGCTATGGAGGGAAGTGAGGGGCAGGTGGAGCTTGTCAGCCTGGGAAAGGAGCCCATCTAGAAGAAGGAAAACTCTGCTCCTCAACCTCTGCTGCATTGTAGGGTATCTTCAGGAGAAGAAAAGGCTAAGGAGTAAACACTGTACACATCCAGAGTGGACTCCTTAAGGCTGGATGGCACCTTGTATGCCTCCTTCCAGCAACTCCTGCAGCCAAGCTGGTGCCAAACATTTTGCTCTGCTTTCCTTTGGACCACAACAGTGAGGCAGAGAGGGGTGGGGGTTTATCGCCTTGGCAGCCTAGGACCCCCACACACTCTGCCCAGGCTTCGCCCTCAATGATGCACTCCATTGTCTTTTGAGTCAGACGGATGCCAACAATTGCTCTAGTTATCTCCTGCTTGGGCTACTGCAATGCGCTCTACGTGGGGCTACCTTTGAAGGTGACCCGGAAACTACAACTAATCCAGAATGCGGCAGCTAGACTGGTGACTGGGAGTGGCTGCTGGGACCACATAACACCGGTCTTGAAAGACCTACATTGGCTCCCAGTACGTTCCTGAGCACAATTCAAAGTGTTGGTGCTGACCTTGAAAGCCCTAAACGGCCTCGGTCCAGTATATCTGAAGGAGCGTCTCCACCCCCATCGTTCTGCCCGGACACTGAGGTCCAGCACCGAGGGCCTTCTGGCAGTTCCCTCATTGCGAGAAGCAAAGCTACAGGGAACCAGACAGATGGCCTTCTCGGTGGTGGCACCCGCCCTGTGGAATGCCCTCCCACCACATGTCAAGGAAATAAACAACTATCTGACTTTTAGAAGACATCTGAAGGCAGACCTGTTTAGGGAAGTTTTTAATGTTTGATTGTGCTTTTAATATTCTGTTGGGAGCCACCCAGAGTGGCTGGGGAAACCCAGCCAGATGGGTGGGGTATAAATAATAAATTAGTAGTAGTAGTAGTAGTAGTAGTAGTAGTAGTAGTAGTACATCTTTTCACCTCTCTCTCCCTGTCCACCCACCACCACCCGAGACCCACCTTCAAAATTATGAGCAACCTTCAAAACCCCCAAAGTGGAAGATTCTGCCTTACATTCCCACAAACACACTGACGCAAATAAATGTGTCATTGTCATTCCTTTTGCTTCCAAGGTGGGAAGGGGGTTGCAGGTGGGAAGGGGGTTGCAATGGAGTATCCTGGCAGTGGGCAGGGCTGACTGACTGGAAGGTCAGGCAGGAGCAATCCACATTAGAGCATGGTTTTATACTTTAAAAAGCTGGTGAGTCTTAGGTCAACCATGGATGCTGTTCCCATCATCACCTCTTCCCAATTGACAAGTACTGGGGCTGAAGGGGACATTCTGTTCTGGAAAAACACTAGCTGGAGTTCTCCAATCCATAAACCACGGACTGACCTGAGTTTAATGGACCTGTTTCATAACTTTCCCTCAAGGCTGCTGAGATAAGGCAGGCGTTTCAGGACCCCAGGACCTGAGAAATTATTACCTCTGATAATTCAGGAGGGTGGTTTTTTCCTCCCAGAAGACAGGGTTTACGCGATTTCCATCACCAAATCTTTACAGAAGCCGCTTGCATTGTGTGTTTGGATCGCCTGCTCAGCGCTCAACATACAAGTGAAACTCGGAAAATTAGAATATGGTGGGAAAGTTCATTTATTTCAGTAATTCAACTTAAAAGGTGAAACTAATATATGAGATAGACTCGTGATATGTCAAGCCTTTGTTATAATTGTGATGATCACGGCGTACAGCTGATGAAAACCCCAAATTAACAATCTCAGAAAATTAGAATATTTAATGAAATCAGCAAAACAAGGACTGCAAATAGAGCAATATTGGACCTCTGAGATGTAGAAGCATGCATATATACACAGTACTTGGTCTGGGCCCTTTTTGCATCAATTACTGCCTCACTGCGGCATGGCATGGATGCTATCAGCCTGTGGCACTGCTGAGGTGTTATGGAAGACCAGGATGCTTCAGTAGCAGCCTTCAGCTCTTCTGCATTGCGTTCCAATATTGCTCTATCAGCTGTACGCCATGATCGTCACAATGATAACAAATAAAGGCTTGACACATCTCGCTTTGCATGTCATGAGTCCAGTGGCGTAGCGTGGGGGGTGCAGGGGGGGCCGGCCGCACCGGGCGCAACATCTGGGGGTTCTTGATATTTATTTATATATTGCATTAGCCATGTGGCCATAGCATGATATACATTAAAATAACAACATAAAATGGGGGTGGGGAGGTAAAGGTAGATATCGTCCTGGGCAATTACTTAGAGAAAGAAAAAAAAACAAAAAACTGCTGAGGCTGGAGGAGGACCGTTAAAGGGTCCTTCGGCTCCTCAGATTTGTCCTAACTCGATTGTCTTTGTACAATAAGGCTACTTGGAATTTCGTTCGATTGTGCGGTGTGTCGCCTGCAGCTGTGGTGTTAAGGAAGAAGTTAGTGCCGCTTTCCTCTTCATCACACTAAGGGGGTTAGGGTTAGGGGGCGCAAATCCACGGGTTAGGGGGCGCAAATCCACAGGTTAGGGGGCGCAAATTACTTGCCTTGCCCCGGGTGCTGACAACCCACGCTACGCCACTGCATGAGTCTATCTCATATATTAGTTTCACCTGTAAGAGCAAGAGAAGAGCCTGTCGGATCAGGCCAGCTTCCTGTTCTCAAAGTGAACAACCAGGTCCTTGCGTGGGAAACCAGAATGCAGGATTCTAACCTGAGAGCAGAAATCTCCTTTCCTGTGGTTTCCAGCAACAGAAGTATTGTGGTGGCACAGCAGAACCATCAAACTGCACAAAATGTGATGGATGCAAACATGCCTTTCAGCTGACTGTATACTGGATGTTTTCTTCTGACTTGTTCTTGGTTTGGTAGGAATTATGGCCTATTCACGAATGTGTCCACCCACCTGTCAAATGTGGTCCATTGGGTGGGGTGGGTGGAGAAGGTAAAGATCTGGGTCACTGCCCAGATTCAGTCTCCCCAACCCTGGATTAAAGGGTTTAGTGAACGGCTCAAGCAGAAGAAGTTGGTTTTATTCATTTCAATCTCCGTGATCGAGCAGTGATGTGAAGCAGTCTTTGAGCTATCCCAGATCAAAGTTGCTAAGGACCTTGCAAATTAATAGGTAAAGGCCGAGGGAGCCGGCGTACAGCTTCCGGGTCATATGGCCAGCATGACTAAGCCACTTCTGGTGAACCAGAGCAGCGCACGGAAACGCCGTTTACCTTCCCGCTGGAGTGGTGCCTATTTATCTACTTGCACTTTGAAGTGCTTTCGAACTGCTAGGTTGGCAGGAGCAGGGACCGAGCAATGGGAGCTCATCCCGTCACAGGGATTCAAACCGCTGACCTTCTGATCAGCAAGTCCTAGGCTCTGTGGTTTAACCCACAGTGCCACCCACGTCCCTTACAAGTTGCTAAGGACCTTGCAAATTAATACAAGACCCTTAAACTGGGCCAGGTAGCATATGGGCAGCCCATGGAAACATTTCAGAACCGGTCTCACACCCTCCAACATTTGGTCTTGCACTCTGGTGTGAGCCAACTGTGTTGCACCACAAGTCTATACGAGAAAACACCTGACTTTTGGTCCTGCGCCTTGGCGCAGCCCAAGCATGGGAGCCAAAATGCAACCTCTGGGATTGCCATCCTAAACCGGGGAGGCTTCTGTCAATCCAGATTGCCCCCCTTAAAATGTGACAATTGTGTATTATGCTGTCTGCCCCCATCAACAATCCAGGCACAGTTTTTTGCAGCAGCTGTAGTCTCCAAGAGAGGACCCACATAGAGCCCATTGCAGTAATCCAGCCTTGAGGTTACCGGAGGATGAATTGTGCATTTGAATGATTTGAAGGAAGAGAAAGAGGTCAAAGTCTTAGGAGGTAGTTTTAGGATTAGGGGTCAGCAAGGGAGAATGGGAGGTGTGGTATCAGAAATAATAATAATAATAATAATAATAATAATAATAATAATAATAATGATATCCCGCCCTCCCCAGCCGAAGCCAGGTTCAGAGTGGCTAACAACAGTAAAAATAACACAATTTACATAAAATCACAATCAATTAATTGAAATACATTCTAAAATCAATTCACTCTAAAATCAATTCAGAATCAAATTAATGGCAACAGTTGGGCTAGAGTTCTGTGCGGATTACCGAAGGAGGGGGTCAGGCTGTGCCTTGGCCAAAGGCCTGGTGGAACAGCTCTGTCTTGCAGGCCCTGCAGAAAGATGTCAAGTCCCGCAGGGCCCTAGTCTCTTGTGACAGAGCATTCCGCCAAGTTGGGGCCAGTTCTGAAAAGGCCCTGGCTCTGGTTGAGGCCAGCCTAACCTCCCTGTGGCCCGAGACCTCCAAGGTGTTTTTGTTTGAAGACCGTAAGCTCCTCTGTGGGACATACCAGGAAGGCAGACCCGTAGGTACGAGGGTCCTAGGCCATATAGGGCTTTAAACAGAGGTTCTTCCCGAGTTGGAGGAATGAAGCCAGGGGCATAGGGAGGGGGATGCGGTCCACCCCAGGTGTCATCCTTGAGGGGGGTGACAAAATGGTACACCACAGGGGTCAGCACTTACCGTAGGGCCTGTCCTGCAGTGCGCCCGAGCCACACGTCTCTCCCGGGAGTGACATGGTGCCCAGGCGAACTCCATGGGCAGCTTGCCGCCTTGCCCCTCTGGGCGGAGTACCACGGCACCCCAATGCGCGGATCGTCACAGCACCTTGGAGCACGAATCACCATGGTGCCCCCGTGGGCGACTCGCCCCGCCCCCGTCGCTCCGGGTGCCAGAGCAACTAGCTACGCCCCTGAGTGAAGTTTCCAGGCAGGGATATAACAGCATATCAGGGCAGGGAAATGTGAGGGGTGGGAGACATGAATAGTGCTGGATACAGAATACAGAAGGATCTACTTAATCTCAAGAATGCAGTAAGAGTTTGTTGGATCAGGCCAATGGGCCATCTAGTCCAGTATCCTGTTCTCACAATGACCGACCAGATACCTCTTTGGGGAAACCAGCAAGCAGGATTTGAACTCAAGAGCACTCTCCATACGGCTTCCACTTACCACTGTGCAATAGCTAAGATAAATTCCTGCAGGCTCCATGGGGTCTCGATTTATATTGATTATTCACAGTACAGCCATACCTCATGTTACGTCCGCTTCATGTTACGTTCTTTCAGGTTACGTCCCGTGGCGATCTGGAAGTACCAGAAAGGGTTACTTCCGGGTTTCGCCACTCGCGCATGCGCAGATGCACAAAATGACGTCATGCGCATGCACAGAAGCGGCGGATCACTACCCATGTCTGTGCAGACGCACCACTGCGTGGTGCGTTCTTTTCATGTTGCAAATGAGCTTCTGGAACGGATCCCGTTTGCAGCCAGAGGTACCACTCTAGTGAAGTAATTTCCCTTCCACATCAGTCACAGCAGCAAACAGGGCCAACTTACCCATTGGCGGTAGGGGTAGGGAGAAACCAAATGCCAGGCTCTCAGGGGCACCAGCCTGAGAGTCTGGGGCCAAGATTTGGAGTCCAGTGATGAAGAGCCAGGCCAGCCGACAGCCGCTGCCGAGTGGCATAGAGCCCATCAGAACGCCGCAGGCTTTTCTGCTGCGGGCACTGAGGCCGCCGGCCGGCTCCACCCTCCTGCGCGCCTGGGATTGGCAGACCGTCGAAAGGCCCGCCCAGCACACGCATGCTGTTCACACGAGGCATGCAGCTTCCCTCCCAAGCCTCTGCAGGGATTGCTCTCCACCTGTAGCGGCATGGGAGAGTGTTGCATTGTTGTTGTTGTTGTTGTTATTGTTGTTATTGTTGTTGTTTTTGTTTAGTCATTTAGTCATGTCCGACTCTTCGTGACCCCATGGACCAGAACACGCCAGGCACTCCTGTCTTCCACTGCCTCCCGCAGTTGGGTCAGACTCATGTTGGTAGCTTCGAGAACACTGTCCAACCATCTCATCCTCTGTCGTCCCCTTCTTCTTGTGCCCTCCATCTTTCCCAACATCAGGGTCTTTTCCAGGGAGTCTTCTCTTCTCATGAGGTGGCCAAAGTATTGGAGCCTCAGCTTCACGATCTGTCCTTCCAGTGAGCACTCAGGGCTGATTTCCTTAAGAATGGAAAAGTTTGATCATCTTGCAGTCCATGGGACTCTCAAGAGTCTCCTCCAGCACCATAATTCAAAAGCATCCATTCTTCGGCGATCAGCCTTCTTTATGGTCCAGCTCTCACTTCCACACATCACTACTGGGAAAACCATAGCTTGAACTATACGGATTTTGTGGCAAGGTGATGTCTCTGCTTTTTAAGATGTTCTCTTGGTTGTGTGCCTCCCCCCAAACAACTCTGAGCTGCCCCCCTAATAGACGCTCAACAACTTTGGCCTCCCCCCCAAAAAAAAAATTGGGGGCACCGGGCAGTTTTTTGCACTCTGGCGCCGCATATGCTAAAGGCATATGGAGAAATGATCTTAACACTTTGAACTGAAGCAGACCTTGCATGGATGTGACTTGAATCTGTACCGTAAAGTATTTCCCAAGCCCATTTTGATGCCATGTGTACGACTGCATGCAAGACTTAACATCTGTACATGCATTCCTCCCAGAAGACGACACTTGGTTGCTCTTTTTTATTTTTATTTTTAAAATAAAGTTTGTTTGGTTTTTAAAATTTTTATTTTTTACCAACAATCAAAACACAAACAGTGAACCACCCCCCAGGCGGCTGATACACTGGGTATACATAATAATAGCATAGTCAAAACAACCATGTGTACAATTTTATATACGTTAACACTCCTCCCTCCACAAGGTTTATTTAGCTTTTAACATTTTAATTACCCCAAATTGTTCACACCTACCCAAATAATTCAATATCTTCTCAAACCAATCCTCACTGACTTTAATCCCTTTCATTCTGTGTATCTTCACAGTTAGATATTCTAAAATTATAATATTATTCAGTTTTTTCCCTCCATTGGTTCACCCCTAACTCTTCTGCATTTTTCCAGTTACTCGCTATAACCTGTCTGGCTGCAGTTACCATCCATTTTGCCCATTTACATTCCTCTTTTGTTTTTAACTCGGTGCTACTCAGACTAATAAGAACCATTAATTTAGATATTCCCACTTTCCTACCAAAACAATTAAATTTGTAATGAAAATTGTAAAAAATTCTTGCAGGCTCTTTGCTGCTCTGCATATTTTCGGTGGAGATTGGATAAGAACTTGCTGCGGACTCCAGTCTGCTACACCCAGAGCCAATTACCTGTTGCTTTTGGGGACATAGAATCACAGAATCATAGAGTTGGAAGAGACCCCAAGGGCCATCGAGTCCAACCCCCTGCCAAGCAGGAAAGACCATCAGAGCACTCCTGACATATGGTTGTCAAGCCTCTGCTTAAAGACCTCCAAAGTAGGAGACTCCACCACACTCCTTGGCAGCAAATTCCACTGTCAAACAGCTCTTACTGTCAGGAAGTTCTTCCTAATGTTTAGGTGGAATCTTCTTTCTTGTAGTTTGGATCCATTGCTCCGTGTCCGCTTCTCTGGAGCAGCAGAAAACAACCTTTCTCCCTCCTCTATGTGCCATCCTTTTATATATTTGAACATGGCTATCATATCACCCCTTAACCTCCTCTTCTCCAGGCTAAACATGCCCAGCTCCCTTAGCCGTTCCTCATAAGGCATCATTTCCAGGCCTTTGACCATTTTGGTTGCCCTCCTCTGGACACGTTCCGGTTTGTCAGTGTCCTTCTTGAATTGTGGTGCCCAGAACTGGACACAATACTCCAGGTGAGGTCTGACCAGAGCAGAATACAGTGGCACTATTACTTCCCTTGATCTAGATGCTATGCTCCTATTGATGCCAAATCACCGTGAATTGGCATAAGAACTTGCTGCGGACTCCAGTCTGCTGCACCCTGAGCCAATTACCTGTTGCTTTTGGGGACATGAATTACCGTGAATCGGCATAAGAACTTGCTGCGGACTCCAGTCTGCTGCACCCTGAGCCTATTACCTGTTGCTTTTGGTGACATGAATCACCGTGAATCGGCACAAAAATTAGGCGTTTTACAAGGTCACCCAGAAACGCTTGTAAAAATATTGAAACTCGTGAATCATTGTCCTCGTAGCGGCATGTCGCTTTGGGTTTAGGAGAGGCCGTTCACCGCAGATGAGCACCAAAGCCTTGACAAAAGGACAGGTATTTGTGAGAGAGGTGTGCCCCTATCCTCTATCTCTCCAGATCACCCTGCCCTCCCAAAAATGTACCCAAAAAAAGGAGTTTTTTCTGGCCTGAGGCCTAGGAAGGTGTGTCGTTTCGAGACAAAACATTTCGAGAGAAACTCAGCCAAGAGCAATACTTTTATTTTTATTCCCAGCGTCTCCCCATCTTGGCCCAAAAGATTGACTAGCGCTTAGGATGGAGTGATTTATTACCGTACAACAAGGCTGGGGAAAACGTGCAGCGAAAAAATATAAAGCACCAGCAGAGTTTGAAGGCCCTGGGGAAATGGAATAAAAAGTCTGCTGTGCTTAAGGCTGCAGTTTTAGTTACACCTGGGAGCATGCTGCATACACCCACGTTGTTATCGTTAATAATAATAATAATAATAATAATAATAATAATAATAATAATAATAATTTATTTATATCCTGCCCTCCCCAGCCGAAGCCAGGCTCAGAGCGGTTAACAACAATAAAAGTAACACAATTTACATAAAATCACAATCAATTAATTGAAATGCATTCTAAAATCAATTCATTCTAAAATCAATTCAGAGTCAAATTAATGGCAACCATTGGGCTAGAGTTCCATGAGGATTACAGAAGGAGGGGGTCAGGCTGTGCCTTGGCCAAAGGCCTGGTGGAACAGCTCTGTCTTGCAGGCCCCGCGGAAAGATGTCAAGTTCCGCAGGGCCCTAGTCTCTTGTGACAGAGCGTTCCACCAGATCAGGGCCACAACCGAAAAGGCCCTGGCTCTGGTTGAGGCCAGCCTAACCTCCCTGTGGCCCGGGACCTCCAAGATGTTTTTGTTTGAAGACTGTAAGGTCCTCCGTGGGACATACCAGGAGAAGTATGTTGTTATTGTTGTTGTAGCTGCTGCTGCTGCTGTTGTTTATTGAATTTATTTATACCTAGCAGTTCGAAAGCACCTCCAGGTGCAAGTAGATAAATAGGGACCGCTTACCAGCGGGAAGGTAAACGGCGTTCCGTGTGCTGCGCTGGCTCACCAGATGCAGCTTGTCACGCTGGCCACGTGACCCGGAAATGTCTGCGGACAGCGCTGGCTCCCAGCCTATAGAGTGAGATGAGCGCACAACCCTAGAGTCTGGCAAGACTGGCCCGTACGGGCAGGGGTACCTTTACCTTTACCTTTGCCCCACCTGGGTGTTGCGTTCATCCCTTCGAGATACTTCTGCCACCAAAAGCGCACCTTTCCTCGCCAAACCCTCATCTCCACATTTCCATCCCTCGAGACTCGTCTACTGTACAAAGTCTCTGTGGGCTCTGATTTTGTACGAAACTGACCCAACTGCATTCACCACCTGGAATAATAATCTTAATGGGCCAATATTTTCAGAATATCGCCTCTACTCAGCATTAACGAGGCTGCATTAATAGAGTGTCTCATTTCAGGGGCCGAAACTTAGCATTTGCAAATTTCTTCTTGCAAAACGTGCCTTGGGTTTCGAGGAATTCAAATCTGCTTTTATTTATTTATTGTGATTGCACAATATCTAGCTTGGTTTGACGAAGAAGCACAGAAACAGCTTTCGCAAAATGAAAGACTTTTACTTTTCTCTCCTGAAATGTCAGGCGAAACCCTAAATATAGATCAATCAATCAGTAACAATACATAGCTGCAAGTACTGGGGCAATCATTTTTAATGGTATCGGTGCAATTTTACATACCAAGCAAAACGAAATTGCATTGATTTGACCAAAATAGGCCAAAGTCATGCTACCAGTTTTTCGCACCCCTCATTTGGGGAAGTGGAAAGGTGAAAAATTCACCGGTATCAATAACCCTCACCACAAATGGCTTTTGCACCGTCAGAAGCCCAAGACCCCAGCAGACAAGAAGGTGCGTCAGAGATATAGCTGTCAATGTTTTCCTTTTTTTAAGGGAAATTCCCTTATTCCGAATAGGATTCCTCACAAGAAAAGGGAAAAGTTGACAGCTATCGTCAGAGAGGACTGTCTGCCCAGATTTCCAGCACTGAGCTCCAGGTAACCCTTCAGGTCTACTTCTGTCCCAGATCAAGCCTGCTGTCCTTTTTACTTTTCTTTTTTTCTGACTGACACCTCTCTGTTCCCTCTTGTTCGCTCCTGGGCATGTCCCTAGAAGAACTGGGTGGAGGATGGAGGAGGTGTGGCCGCAAACAAAGGCATATCTTCTTCTCATCGACTGAGAGAGCCCCTTCTCCTTGACAGCACAGCTGAGCGCAGGAGAGGAAAAGGGCTGTGGCCAGGTATATAATAAGGTCCCAGCAGAGCCCGGCAGGGACTGGGAACGGGCGCAGAGGAGCCGCCTGGGAGTGTTCAGAAGCCCTCCAGAGTTTGCCTGCAAGGATGAAAGCATTCCTGCCTGTTGCGCTGGCCTTCCTGGCATCCTTAAAACTTGGTAAGATTCAATTCTATCTCGGGGTGTTGCCGGTGGCTTGGCTGTGAAACTGGAATGATTGTGTGAAGGAAAGAGAAGCTGAACCCTGCCCTCAAGGAGGTGTGGTGGCCGGCTATGGCCACCCAAGGACTGAGAATCTGGAGCTGTACTCTGTACAATCTCAGAGGTGCTCTGCAATTTCTTAAATGGCGTTTCCGTGCGCTGCTCTGGTTTCACCAGAAGCGGCTTAGTCATGCTGGCCACATCACCCAGAAGCTGTACGCCGGCTCCCTCAGCCAGTAAAGCAAGATGAGCACCGCAACCCCAGAGTCGTTTGCGACTGGAACTAATTGTCAGGGGTCCCTTTACCTTTACGATTTCTTAGAAATCGTGGAATTGTAGAATTGGAAGGGAACCAACGGGTCTTCTAGCCCAGGGGTTAGCAACCTTTTTGAGCAGGGGGCCGGTCCACCGTTCCTCAGACCATGTGGTGGGCCAGACTATATTTTGGGGAAAAAATAATGAACAAATTCCTATGCCCCACAAATAACCCAGAGATGCATTTTAAATAAAAGGACACGTTCTACTCATTTGAAAACATGCTGATTTCCAGACCGTCCATGGGCTGTATTGAGAAAACAATTGGGCCACATCCAGCCCACGGGCCTTATGTTGCCTACCCCTGTTCTAGCCTAATAATACTAATACTAATACTAATACTAATACTAATACTAATACTAATACTACTACTACTAATAATAATAATAAATTTTATTTATACCCCGCCTTCCCCGGCCAGAGCCGGGCTCAAGGCGGCTAACACCAGTAAAATTACAATAAAAACATAAGGGGGGGGGACCAATTTAAAATACAGGTTAAAATGCAATTTAAAATGCAGCCCAAGCACCGTCGATGCTGAAATCACAACTAAGGTGGGAGGGGTGGGTTGGTTAGTGGTTTTGTCCCGTCCTTGTTTTCATTATGTATTTTGTGTTTTTTATCTTGTATTTCTGTTGATGTGTTGTATATCTGAGATCTACAGATATACAAATAATATTAATAATAATAACAACAATAGAATTGATAGGGCTCAACCTTTTTTGTGAAGCTGTGGGGTCCTCATAAGTAAGTACTTGATTGGCTTCTGTGACAGAGGAATTAACGGAATTAATTATTAGTAATAATAAGAACTTTCAGTCTGTGATTTGACAGAGGGGAAGAACATGGGGTTGTAGCTGGTGTTAGTGCTACTCAGAGTAGACCCATTGGCATTAATGGACGTGATCCACCTGGAATTATTACTTTCAGTGGTTCTACTCTGAGTAAGCCTCCATGGCATGAACCCATGTTTTCTTGGTGCTTGATGTCTCAGCATGAAAGACAAAGGAAAGCTTCAACTTACGACTCATGAATTAGGGCTCACTAGATAGATCTGTCCAGGACGCAGGTGGCGCTGCAATCTAAGCCACTGAGCCTCTTGGGCTTCGCTTCCTGATCGGAAGGTCAGCAGTTCGAATCCCTGCGATGGAGTGAGTTCCCGTTGCTCTGCCCCAGCTCCTGCCAACCTAGCAGTTCGAAAGCACACCAGTGCAAGTAGATAAATAGATACCACTGTGGTGGGAAAGTAAATGGCATTTCTGTGTGCTCTGGCTTACATCATAGTGTTCTTTTGCACAAGAAGTGGTTTAGTCCTGCTGGCCACATCACCTGGAAAGCTGTCTGTGGACAAACGCCAGTTCCCTCGGCCTGAAAGCGAGATGAGCGCCGCAACACCACAGTCACCTTTGACTGGACTTAACCATCCAGGGTTCCTTTACCTTTACCTAGATCAGCCTTTCTCAACCTTGGGTCCCCAGATGTTTTGGGACTACAACTCCCATCATCCCTAGCTAGCAAGGCCAGAGTTCAGGGATGATGGGAGTTGTAGTCCAACAACATCTGGGGACCCAAGGTTGAGAAACACTGACCTAGATAGATCTATAGATCAGTGGTTGAGCAGCTGCTTTAAATGCAGAAATTCCTGGGTTCATTCCCCTGC
The DNA here is from genome assembly GCF_965112155.1 of Podarcis liolepis. Lineage (NCBI taxonomy): Eukaryota > Metazoa > Chordata > Lepidosauria > Squamata > Lacertidae > Podarcis > Podarcis liolepis. The sequence goes on along the minus strand of NC_139560.1, from coordinate 3,851,091 downwards.
ATTTCTAGGGAACAGGAACCTTCCTGAAACCATGGAGAGCAGCTGCCAGCCAGTGTAGGAACTACCAAGCTTGATGGAGCAATGTGGTTTGACTCAGTGTATGGCAGTTTCTGACAATCCTTGCAGCGATTTGGCACATTTAATGGCAGACAGAACCAAAGCCCCTCCGCCGGAGGTGAAGACGCAGCTCCATGTCTGGCGCACCAATTCCCTTTCCTCCTCTTACAGGGCTCTGTTTGCAGTGTTATACCTGCAAAGAACCCACCGACCTCAGCAGCTGCCTGACTTTCATCAACTGCTCCGCAGACAGCACACACTGCAAGATAACGGTGCACTCGGTGGATTCAGGTAAGGACGTGGGGACACAACCAAAACCCTGGATCAGCCCTCCGCTAAACAGGGGCACCCTGGTTTCGGACCGCAAATCCCATTTGGCCATTGGTTGCGCCAGCTGTTGCGTGTTGTATCCCAGAACCCTGTGGAGGGGGCGCCAAGTTGGCAAAGGCTGGCCTAAAGTGACCCTTTCCTCTGTTCTTGCATTGGCCTTTTATAGAATCGTAGAGGTGGAAGGGACCTCCAAAGCTCATCTAGCCCAACCCGCTCCAAGCACAGTTAAAGAATCACTTTCATGATTTGCATTCAAAACCACTGGTACTTGGGGTTTCTTCCTTGATCCTGCAGCCATTGGCTGCATGCAAATGATCCACTCTGGGCGGGATCTGTTCATCTCAACAGAAGAGGGCAGTTTCATGAACTGTGTTGCCTCCCTCCACTGAAGGCAGTGGGGTGTAGTGGTTAGAGTGTCGGACTGGGACCTGGGAGGCGGGGGTTCAAATCCCTACTCACTGGGTGACCTTGGGCCTTGTCTCTCGGCTTAGCCTACCTTGGAGGAGAGTTGTGATATAAATGTAATGATGTTCATTACGACACTGGTTAAATAAGAAATCAAGACGGCAAACCTTTTATAAAAGAAATGGAAAATGGTTTATTGAATATTTACCAAAAAAAGCCACCTATAAACAGATAAGATCATTGGCAGGATTACTGTAACATAACAGTTATTATATTATATATATATTATATATAATATATTATATATACTGTATATATAACAGTTATTATATAGTTAAAGCAGATGAATAAACCATCAAATTAAGTTAATTTGGATATGCGGAAAATATTAAAAATAAATTTAAGGAACCGCAGAAAGAAGGAAGTCAAGTTCTAAAATGTTAAAATTGAAATGTCTAAAACTGAAAATCATAAATATAAAAAAATTATGAGACTGGAGCACTACAGGAGCTCGTAACAGGGGTGTAAGAAGCTCTAAGTGATTAATTAATCTATATATTTTAAGCCCACTTGCGATTTGCACCCCCTATTATTCAAGCGAGGCACACATGGCCTTGGCAACTGAGCCAGCGCGCACCTGGGATGCTTCCGCCAATGCACCCTTATCTCGGTCTTTCTCTGCCTCCCCATTCCCAAGGGAGTGTCACCATCCCAAACTGTGGTACGCATTGCATTCCAAGGTTGCAGAGAGATTTCTAGCCATCAGGAGTGCATCTCCTGTTTATTAGCTCCTGTTTATTAGCTGACCTTGGATAGGTCATCCAGGACATTTGGCAAGCCGTCGGCTAAACAAAGAACAGCCTCCCAACATCCCTAACAATAGGAACCAGGATATTTCATAAAATCACAGAATTGTAGAGTTGGAAGGGAACACATGGGTCATCCAGCCCAACCCTCTGCAGTGCAGGGATATTTTTGCCCAACGTGAGTCTCGAACCCATGTCCCTGAGATTGAGAGTCTCATGCTCTACTGACTGAGCTACCTTGCTTTGAAGAACAAAGCAGCATCGCTGAAAAGCCTCCCTTCTCCACCTTCTCTCATTCTCCCTCCAGGATACCCCTTTTTCGGAAACATCACCGTCACCAAATCCTGCGCCAAAAACTGCGTGCCTTCGGAGCCAGATGGGATCGGTGAAACTCGCCCGGCCTACTGTTGTGACACCGACCTCTGCAACGTTGGCTCCGGGCAACAGGCCAGAGCCGCAATCTCCGCCACGGCTTTTATAGCTACCCTCGCTTTCGGCCTCCTGTGGACCAGACTGTAAGGCTTCAGGAAGAGGGCGGGTAGATTTTGGAGGAACATCACCCAGGAAACAGAAGAGGGGAAGGAGAAAAAAAAACCTTGGCCATATAATCTAGAGCAGGAAAACTTCAGCAATTTCCAGGCTGTTTCCAAAGGTTTGTTGCCGTTCTCCCTTCAAACGGACATCAAGGGGTCAAGAAAACTTCGGGGAAATAATTGCACAAGAGAGTGGATATCAGGGCTGTATAATCACCACCCAGCACACCTTCAGCCTGTAAACTGCTTAGCAGTTAAAAACGCTAAAAATTATTTTAAGGCCTACCCTACCCTTGTTGCAAAGATGGGCCAGATCAGGATTGCAAAACCATTTTGCATGCCTAGAGTGCTAGATGTCCTTAGCAATAAATAAACAAGGGTGGTGATATGGATATAAATTTGCTTCCTCCCTAACCAAGATTTAAATGTCAATGGAAGGAAACGACCTTTTGCAATCTGATTTCTGGAAGAGAAGGATTTCTGAAATAGGTTGTGACAGGGACGCTCCAGGTGTCCCTGAAAAGACATGGAAAAATTGTTTTACAGGGTGGGATTGAGATGGCAGGACCCCTGAACCGCAAGTGGGGGCTGAGCGCCTCAAGTACAGCGTAAGAGGGATGACTCGGGAGAAGGGCGGTGCTTGAAAACTGAGACCGGTTTGCGAATAAATAAATATCTTTCTGCTCCTACAGCACTTGCCCCTTTCTTGTTGCAATGCTGTCAGCATTTGTAAACCGATGTTTTAGCCTACCTTATTTGTTAGAATTGGCTGTTTTAGGGATTTAAATAAAAGTGTTTTTTAAAGAATCCCGTCTGTCGATCACATTATGTTCTGTATCCATCGTCACACACACACACAACGCATTCAACATTCAAACATATTACTTAATGTAACCTCTCCACTGAGAAGATGGAGCTATTGATATAACAAGGTCTTGATTTTGGTCATTAACATTGTTAAAGAAAGGGGGCCAGGTTTCTTCATTTCATTTCAATTCTTATATTTCCATGCAAACCTTATAGAGGCACAATTACTATTCCGTTTATGAAATCCTGTGTTTCAGAAACATGACTTTTCTTCCCCAGTCTTCAACAGGAGTGCTTTAGTAATACTTATAATTCTAGTTGTTTTAACCTGCTGTTCAGCGACTCTTGTCTCCCTGCTCTTATTCTGGCTTGTTCTAATAATTATTGTATCTTGTAAATTGTTGTATTTTTAGCTATTTTTAAACTGCTATTTTATGCTGCTTTTCACTCAAACGAATCACAAAGCAGCTTACATACAGTGAATGATAACATCGTAGCACATCACAATCACAACATAAATAATATAAAACAATTAACAAATCATCAGTAAAACAATGACAAGAATCATCAGTATTTATTTTTATTATTTGTTTGTTGAATTTATATACCTCCCTGTACCCAGGCGTCTCAGGGCGGTTCACAGAAAAGATTGCAATATATAAAATAAGAATAAAAACAATAACCCAATAACATTCCCCCAAAAAGAGCCACATTTTAAAAGGGTATAGGATGTCAATCAGGTCAACCAAAGGCCTGGTTAAAAAGGAACGCTTTTGCCTGGAGCCTAAAGGTGTATAATGAAGGTGCCAGGCGAACTTCCCTGGGGAGAGCATTCCACAGACAGGGAGCCACCACAGAGAAGGCCCTGCTCTTGTGTTGCCACCCTCCGGACCTCTTGAGGAGGAGGCACATGAAGAAGGGCCTCAGAAGATGATCTCAGGGTTAAGAACTTTAAAGCATTAAGACCAGAAGGTGGAAAACATGAAAATAACGAGAAGAGGCAGGACTGAAGATTTGGAGATATGCTTCAGAGGTCCAGACTATGGGGATTCCCGAAAAATCAATAATTACAATTTGGATTACAATTTAGTCTTTTTTTAATTTTAGTTTCTTGTTTTTAATTTGATTATGATGTGGATATGTTGATTGGCTGTTTTTATTGGAAATTCAATAAAAATGATTTTTTTAAAAAAGAGATGATCTCAGGGTCTGGGTAGTAAAACAATCACCTTCTATTAACAACATACGTAATAATAATAAAAAAGGCTAAACAGCAGAACCACAAGAAAAGGCATATGATAAATTTCACATATTATAAAATTCCTGGAAGGTGTCTCTTTGCGTGGCATTTAACTGTTGAAAAAATAAAAATAATGATTTTGCAGAGAGCTGGCGGCGCGCAAGGGGGAGCTGTCCAGCAAGGCTCGTGCAAGCGAGCAAGCAGCATCATCGTTACATAAGGCCGGCCGAGGAAGACGCTGAACCTGCGCAGGAAGCCGGAGAGGCGGCTCCGCGCGCAATGGAAGAGGAGGGCGGAAGACGGCAGAAGGAAGAGGAGGAGGAGCCCCGCCGGTGACCTTCGCTCCCCGGCGCCGGCTTTGCAAGACGGCTGCAAGCGCAGCTTCCCGCGCGCGCGTCAAGGGGTCCTCTGCAAGCACCGCCTCGACGGCGCGCCCAGCTCTTCCCTTTGCGCCATGGCGGAGCTGGCGTGGGCTCTGGGGGCCTTGGCCGCCCTGTTCGCCCTGCTGGACGGCTGGTACCTGCTGCGGGTGCCCGTGACGCTGCTGTACGCGCGCTGGGCGCTGCCCACGGTGTGGGACTTGCTGGAGGAGCAGAGCTTCGCCAGCCGGGTGCTGCCGTCGGACCTGGACTGCCTGGTGCACATGAACAACGCGCGCTACCCACGCGAGGCGGACCTGGCGCGCCTGGCGCACCTCACCCGCTGCGGGCTGCTGCGCACCGTCCGGGGCTTAGGCGCGCACACGGTGCTGGCCGCCTCGACGTGCCGCTACCGCCGCTCGCTGCACCTGCTCGAGCGCTTCGACGTGCGCACCAGGCTGCTGGGCTGGGACGCGCGCGCCTTCGTCCTGGAGCAGCGCTTCGTGCGCGCACGGGACGGCTTCGTGTGCGCCGTGCTCCACGTCCGGCTGCACGTGGTGGGGGCCAGCCCCGCGCAAGCCGTCGAGATCCTCTGCCGCAGGAAGGTGAGTCGGAACCGGGCGGGGGAATGAGCTTAGCCCGGATTTGGGTTCTGGGGGGGGGCAGCCAAAGTTGCTGAGCTTCTTTTGGGGTTGGGGCAGAACCTCAGGTAAAGGTAGAGGGACCCCGGACCATTAGGTCCAGTCACGGAGGACTCTGGGGTTGCGGTGCTCATCTCGCTTTATTGGCCGAGGGAGCCGGCGTACAGCGACTAAGCCGCTTCTGGCAAACCAGAGCAGCGCACGGAAACGCTGTTTACCTTCCCGCCAGAGTGGTACCTATTTATCTACTTGCAGTGGTGTGCTTTCGAACTTCTAGGTTGGCAGGAGCTGGAACCGAGCAACGGGAGCTCACCCCATCGCAGGGATTCGAACCGCCGACCTGCTGTCCCGCGTCCCTGAACCTCAGATAATGGGGTGCTTTTCAGTGATATTTGTGGATCTGCCCCCCAAACAAAATCCTGCAAACCCCGCTCCAAAAAAGAAAAAGAAATCCTGGCTACGTCCAAGGGCTAGGGCAGGCCGAGTGGGTGCAAAATTGTTCTTCAGATCCTAATAATTCACTAAACCTAAACATTTAGCACCGTTATTTGTTTGTTTGTTTGTCTTATTGAATTTATATACCACCCTTTCCCCCCAGGGGTCTCAGGGCAGTTCACAGAATAAGATCAAGATATAAAACCATAAAATACCTAATAAAAATAAAAACAACAACCCATTAGCACTCCCCCATTAAAAAACACACACATTTTAAAAAGGCAAAGGATGTAAATCGGATCAACCAAAGGCCTGGTTAGAAAGGAATGTTTTGCCTAAGGCCTAAAGGTGTATAATGAGGGTGTCAGGTGAACTTCCCTGGAGAGAGCATTCCACAGGCAGGGAGCCACTGCAGAGAAGGCCCCGTTCTCATGTTGCCACCCTCTGGACCTCTTGAGGAGGAGGCACATGAAGAAGGGCCCCAGAAGATGATCTCAGGGTCTGGGTATGTTATTACGGAAAGAGGCGGTCCTTGAGGTATTGCGGTCCTGAGTCATTTAAGGCTTTACAGGTCAAAACCAGCACTTTGAATTGGGCCCGGAAACTAATTGGTAGCCAGTGCAGTCGGACCAGGATCAGTGTAATATGCTCAAACCGTCTTGCCAGTCCGGTGAGCAACCCAGCTGCTGAATTCTGCACCAGCTGAAGTTTCCAAACTGTCTTCAGAGGCAGCCCTACGTAGAATGCCTTGCAGTAGTTCTGCCACAGTATTTCCACTGTTTCATTTGTTTCTTATATTGAATTATACCGTATTGCAATTTGGGATTCTGTGGAGTGCAAACTGCAATACGATACAGTGCAATCTATAAGAAATGGAAGTGTGATTAGAAATCGTACAACATCTGGAGCAGTGCATTACAATGGTAGGGAAATCAGCAGATTCCTAATTTCTTAAGCTCCTCCGCTTGGTCTCTGCTTTGGTGCACCTGAAGAAGTATATTGCAGGCCCCTAGAAATTCACTATTCAGGAAGACTTGGGGAATAGTAGGCCGGTTGGAATGGTTTTTACAGCCCCTCCAGGTGTCCCTATTTTCCAGGGACAGTCCTGGATTTACAGAAGCTGTCCCAGTTCCTGATCTGATCCCAGAATGCCCTGCTTTTCCTTAGGATGTCCCTATTTTCATCAGAGAAAATATTGGAGGGTATGGAATTATGCAACCCTTGAGCCAAGGAGAAAACAATACAATCTATAAAGGCAGCCCTGTTCAGGGAAGTTATATAAAAACATAAGAAAACATTAAAAATTAAATACATTGGGAGCCACCCAGAGTGGCTCGTCAGAGGCGGGCGGGTTATAAATAATAAAATTATTATTATTATTATGGAATAGGATGTCCCAATTTTCATCAGATAAATGTTGGACGGTACTTTTCTATGATTCAGAAGATCCCTTTGAGGTGACAAATTTTGGGCTCCCACAGAGCACCATATTACGAAAGATTACCACTTTGGGCGGCTTCCAACTTAACATAAAAACATAATGTTATTATTTATTATTATTTATTAAATTTGTACACTGCCCTATGCCTGCAGGTCTCAGGTGCAGTTCACAGGATAAAAGCACAGTATAAAAACACAAAATACATAAAATAAAAGCAGCCTGATAACACTCCCCTTCCCCAACACATTTAACAAGGGGCCTTGGATGACAGTTGACCAAAGGCCTGGTTAAAGGTGAATGCTTTTGCATGGCGCCTGGCTTAATTATTCTATAAAGCTATACAGATGTTTTCTAAAGATTGTAGAGTTACTTATATCCTTGGCTGAGGGAGTCACATAACTCCACTGCTTTTTTCTGGTGGGACGCAGGGTTACGTGTACCCCTAAACATTTTGTGAATCGTAAGTTTGGCCTCATTGAGAGGCAGTATTTCAATATGAGTAGGAAAATGAGAGTACCCCTAAACATTTTTTTTAGGGGGGGAAGCACTGCATAACTCCATAACCTCTGACATATCCTGCCCAGGGTTGTAAAGACTGCGGAGAGAATAATTGGGTGCACTCTTCCCACCTTGGATCAAATTTACGCTTCCAGGTGCCATAAGAAAGCTGCAGAGATAGCGCAGGATAGTGCGCACCCCGGAAATGATCTCTTTCAGCTTCTGCCTTCTGGAAGATGGTACAGGGTTATAAAGACCAGGACTAGCCGCCTGAGAAACAGTTTCTACCCAAATGCGATTTTGGTTTTAAAAGCAGTGTAAGGTAGTCTCTGTGGGAGTCTATTGTATTTAATTATGGGGTATCAGAGTTTTTAGGGGGCTAATCAGGCTGGGATAGCAGGCTTGTTGGTTTTTGAATGTCTGATGTAGATTTTTTTCAATTTCGTTGTTCTGTATGGGACAACGACAATAAACGTTATCGTATTGTATCATATCTCCGATAAAGATCGGGACATCCTATGGAAAAATGGGACGTTCTGGGATCAAATAAAAAACCGGGATGGCTTCTGTAAATCCGTAACTGTCCCTGGCAGATAGGGTCTGCCCAAGAACATCTGCAGGTAGGGCCCAGCAGCTCAATAACCCCTGCATCCTATTCTCCTGGCGGAGGGAAGTCTGCAAGCTGGTTCCCACTCTCTTGTTTGCAGAAACCAGCAATCTCAGACATTTATTGTCTCAAACGATGCAAGGGAGAGCATTGCCATCAAACCTGCCTTTGTACAATAGAATCTTGGATTCTGGGTCTCCAAACGCTGGACTGTTTGGCTTAATGTGGGGCTCAAACCCACAACCCAGAGATTAAGAGTTTCGCGCTGGGTGACATAGAGCTGCCTCTTGGCCTAACCCACCTCACAGGGTTGTTGTGGGGATTGAAAGGAAGGGTGGGAGAACAACATACGCCTAGGTTGGGCATGACATCCACTCTGGGGCGGCTTCCAGCATGTACGGAAATGTCAAACGTGAGAAATGGTGTCTTCTAAAAGTCGCGTAGTCCTTTATCTCCTTGACATCTGACGGGAGGGTGTTCCACAGGGAGGCGCCACTACTGAGAAGGCCCTCCCCCCCCAAAAAAAAGCACAATCAAACTGAACTATTTTGGCATAAATCATAATAAGAAGATCACAAATAAAGATGCAGAAAATTTATAACGGTAACAGAAGCAACCGCACACCCCAGTTGTTGTTGTTTAGTCATTCATGCTGGTCGCTTCGAGATCACTGTCCAACCATCTCGTCCTCTGTCGTCCCCATCTCCTTGTGCCCTCAGTCTTTCCCAACATCAGGGTCTTTTCCAGGGAGTCTTCTCTTCTCATGAGGTGGCCAAAGTCTTGGAGCCTCAGCTTCAGGACCTGTCCTTCCAGTGAGCACTCAGGGCTGGTTTCCTTCAATTACAGCAAAAGGCGGCCATCATAGGTAGCTGCCTGGGCCCAGCCACTGTAGAGGAATCAGCACAGAGTGTTTCCATAGTTTTATCTATGGAACTCCCTGCCACAAGAGACAATGCTGGCCACCGGCTTTTAAAAGAGGGCTAGACAAATCCACACAGAAGAATTCTTCTTATGTCCCCATGCATGTTGAATTGTCTGAGGAGATGGAAACTTTAAATTAGACAGTCCGTATTTCCGCCCTGGCTAAGCTGAATTCGCTGGCACATGCCTTTCGAATTGGTGGCATGCGATTTCCATAGATTAACCAGACTTTTGAGTGAAGGAGTAACCTCCTCTTGTCTGCCCTGAACCTTATTTAATTCCATTTATGACTCCCTTTCCATAAAATATCTGGAGGCAGTTTCGCAATAAAAAGCATCAGCAGTAAAAGACAATTACCCGGTTCCATATATGAAAACAATTAGAACAATTAAGAATGCTTTCATACGTAAAAATAAAAGTTATTTAAAATCCAGTTTGGAAGCCAACCGAGATAAAGGTCTTCCAACATTCAGCTTCGTCGGAAGCAGCAAGGCTTCTGAATACGAGTCGTTGGAAGTCATGGGAGGAGAGAAAATGCTTTTGTGCTTGAATCCTGCTTGCAGATTTCCCTTTGGGGCATGTGATTGGGCAGTGTGAGAACAGGATCATAGAGAGTCCACCACCTTCCAATGGGATGGGTAAAGGTAAAGGGACCCCTGACCATTAGGTCCAGTCGTGGCCGACTCTGGGATTGCGGCACTCATCTCGCTTTACTGGCCGAGGGAGCCGGCGTACAGCTTCCGGGTCATGTGGCCAGCATGACTAAGCCACTTCTGGCGAACCACAGCAGCGCACAGAAACACCGTTTACCTTCCCGCCAGAGTGGTACCTATTTATCTACTTGCACTTTGACATGCTTTCGAACTGCTAGGTTGGCAGGAGCAGGGACTGAGCAATGGGAGCTCAAACCGTCGCAGGGATTCGAACCGCCAACCTTCTGATCGGCAAGTCCTAGGCTCTGTGGTTTAACCCACAGCGCCACCTGCGTCCACAATGGCATGGGTAAAGAGGCCGTAATTATACCCACTATGACAAGCGCAGCTGCGCCATTAGGATCCAAACATGCTAAAATCCTGCTGGCCTTTTTTTAATGTATACAGTCGTATCTTGGAAGTCAAACAGAATATTTATGTATGCAACTACGGCAGCAAGGTTATTGATTGCCAAAAATTGGAAAAGCAGCAGCGTCCCAACTAAAACAGACTGGTTATCTAAAATGATGGAATACTTCCATATTGCCGAACTAACAGGGAGGATAAGAGGAGTTATGGTACAAAAAGTGAATAAGGAGTGGGCTATCTTTAAGGAATACATCAAAATTTGTGTTGAAAAAGTAGAATTTCTGACAGATATTGAGTGAATCCAGAAAAGGATTAGAGTGAAAGGAGAGTAAAGTCAAGATAGAAGAAGAGATAGTTGGGAAAATAAAGTAGCGTAACAAGAACGGCTGGAAGTCAAGTCACTTGGTGGGTGTCTGTGTGGGGTAGGTGTGTAGTATGTTGAAATGTACAGTATAGGTAGGTATTATATAGAGTAATGTAGTAATGTATTATATAGAGTAATGTAGTAATGTTTTATGTTATGAAAATTAGGTAGTGTGTTGTGTATGTGTATTGTGTAAATGTATATGTATGTGTTTTATATGTTAATTTTTTTTAAAAAAAAACTTTAAGGAAGTCGAATAGAATCCATTCCGGAAGTCCGTTCGACTTCCAAAATGTTCGAAAACCAAAGCGCAGCTTCCGATTGGCTGCAGGAGGCTCCCACAGCCAATCAGAAGCCCCGTCGGATGTTTGGATTCCAAAGAACATTCACAAACCGGAACAGCGGCTGATTTTTAATTGGAACATTTTCAGGGAAGCGTGTCCTTGACACCTGATTCCATCAGCATTTATAACGCACGTATTACGTTTTGTGTAACATCTTAGAGGTTTTGATCAGGGGTCGACAAGGCTTACTGGGCAAAGGCCGGATCACTCCCGTGGAGATCCTCCGTGGGCTTGGCCGACGAGCGTGACACCGGAAATTGCTTCTGCGAATGCCCAGACCCTGGAAATTGTGCCTGCGCAGGAGCAATTTTTGGCATCTGGGCATGTGCAGAAGCGATTTCCGGTGCTGCGGACGTGTGTAGATGCGATTTCCAGTGTCTGGGCATTCACAGAAGCGATTTCCGGAGCCGCGTAAGAGAGCCCCCGCGCCACGCTGCAACAGTTTAGTGCAGCACGCGGGGACTCACTGAGCGGGCAGCTCAGGGGCTGCTTCCGGCCCATGGGCCTTAGGTTGCCGACCTGTGTGTGTGTGTGTGTGTGTGTGTGTATTTAAAATAAATACAATTATGAAAAAACAGACGGACAAACAAGTAAACAAACATACAAACAAACAAATAACAGAAGAATCAAACAAACCACCACACTATAAGATACAACAAGATTAATATAACTATCATCATATATACTCCTGGTACTGAAAACAATTATAAAACTTATAGAGAAGAAAATTAAAAATGACTTCCAATTAATCTCACTGTACTTTATCCATTACTTTATACCGCACAGTTACATATTTCTTATATAGTTTCTTTTTACCTCCCTACGAACTTCTATTTATACAATACAGGGACCAGTCTAATTCTGCCAAGATGTTTCCTTTTAGTCCATAGTTTTCTAAAGATTCTTTAAAGATTCTCCAATCCTTATAGACTTTTTGTTTTGGCTGGCTTCTTACTCTTCCTTTTGCTTTCGCTAGCTGCAGATATTCTACCATTAGGATCTGCCAATCTTCCATGTTTTTCCAATTTCTTGCTGCTAAAATTCTGGCCGCCGTTATTCCATACATGAAAAATGTTCTTTTGCTGACCTCTGCTTTTGATGATGAAGCATTGCGTAAACCCTGTATAATTAAAGATTAAAATTCCGCCACCCGTGAATGCCTTTCACCTAGAAAGCTAGCATGTCAGGGACAAACCGTGAGCTCCCTGATATCACCATGAGCAGAAAAGCAGAATACATAGGAGAAGACAAACAATCACCAGTAGTTAACAAATGAGCCAGCTATGTAATTTACAGAGCTTCTGGCAAGGAGAAATTGCATTAATAAGGCTCTTGGAAGATGCTCAGGGGAGAATACCATTGCATCACTCTTATGCGCATGTCCCTGTTCTACCCATATGTGAGTTGCTGTGTCCCAGTGGATTAACAGGAATCTGCAACATAGGATTATAGAAACAGCAAACAGTCTTTGTTGTTGTTGTTTAGTCGTTTAGTCATGTCTGACTCTTCATGACCCCCTGGACCAGAGCACGCCAGGCCCTCCTGTCTTCCACTGCCTCCCGCAGTTTGGTCAAACTCATGTTAGCAGCTTCGAGAACATTGTCCCACCATCTCGTCCTCTGCCATCCCCTTCTCCTTGTGCCCTCCATCTTTCCCAACATCAGGGTCTTTTCCAGGGAGTCTTCTCTTCTCATGAGGTGGCCAAAGTCTTGGAGCCTCAGCTTCAGGATCTGTCCTTCCAGTGAGCACTCAGGGCTGATCTCCTTCAGAATGGAGAGGTTTGATCTTCTTGCAGTCCATGGGACTCTCAAGAGTCTCCTCCAGCGCCAGAATTCAAAGCACCCATTCTTTGGCGATCAGCCTTCTTTATGGTCCAGCTCTCACTTCCATACATCACTACTGGGAAAACCATAGCTTTAACTATACAGACCTTTGTTGGCAAGGTGATGTCTCTACATTTTAAGATGCTGTCTAGGTTTGTCATCGCTTTTCTCCCAAGAAGCAGGCGTCTTTTAATTTCGTGGCTGGTGTCACCAAACAGTCTAACTACACCATAAAGACTTAACAGGCAGGGTGGATTTGATTTCAATCAAATCAATTTAAATCACGATTTAGATCAAGATTTGAAACACTAGTCAGTAAGGCTTGATTTAAATCACTAGTCAGTAAGATTTTATTTTATTTTTTCCCCAGAAAGACTCATTCTTGCTGGTGTAATCTTAATATTTAACAACCCGATGAAGGTTTCAATTTTTGGAATAATAAACTTTCAGAGTAGTTTTTACAGTAATATCAAAAATTACTGATTTGGTTATACTATAAGAAATACGTAGACAGATAATTATGAAATTATTGTTAGGTTTAATAAGTTAACTGTTTATATTTGGGCAACTTTTCTGCTGTACTTTATTGGAAGGAGAAAAATAATCATTTCCTTAATAACAATTTAAAAAAATTATTTAACTAAAGCAATAACATAGCATCCATGTTTGTTAACTGATGCAGTTAAACAATTAATTAAAAAAAAACTTAGACTGAGTTTTACCATACACATGAAAAACTTAAAACAACCCTTGTTTCCTGATGAATAGCCTTTGGACTATAATGTAACTTAAATAGAAAACGATCTTTAGAAAGATTTTTCCTCCGAAAGCATTTTATTTTAAAAATCTGATTTAAAGAATAATAATTTAAAAATTAATTATTATTTTTTAAATCATTGATTTTTATCCACCCTGTTACCAGGTTTCTTGTTGTTTAGTCGTGTCCGACTCTTCGTGACCCCCTGGACCAGAGCACACCAGGCCCTCCTGTCTTCCGCTGCCTCCCGCAGTTTGGCCAAACTCATGCTGGTAGCTTCGAGAACACTGTCCCACCATTTCGTCCTCTGTCGTCCCCTTCTCCTTGTGCCCTCCATCTTTCCCAACATCAGGGTCTTTTCCAGGGAGTCTTCTCTTCTCATGAGGTGGCCAAAGTATTGGAGCCTCGGCTTCAGGATCTGTCCTTCCAGTGAGCACTCAGGGCTGATTTCCTTAAGAATGGATAGGGTTGATCTTCTTGCAGTCCATGGGGCTCTCAAGAGTCTCCTCCAGCACCATAATTCAAAAGCATCCATTCTTCGGCGATCAGCCTTCTTTATGGTCCAGCTCTCACCGCCATACTTAAAATGTTGGTGGACTCAAGCCTGCCTTGGCAGTTTCTTGAAGTGATCTCTTAGCTGGCAGGTATATAAGAGAGGAAATCTTGAGCGGAAATTCCCTTATTCCGAATAGGATTCCTCGCAAGAAAAGGGAAAAGTTGACAGCTATGAATTCTCATTGTACTGTTTATACTTTCGTTTTTTCCACACAGTTTTATATTCTTTAATATTGTTCCCGTCTATTCCACAAACGGTATTTGTTGTGTTTACAAGTATCACTCAAGTTCTGCTAATATGGTGTGGTTGGTACAATATGATCTTACATAATCCTTAAATATTCTCCATTCTCCAAATATTTTCTGGTTCAATACTCCTCTAACTCTTCCCGTCAGTTTTGCTAGTTGTAAATATTCTAACATGAGTATCTGCCAATCTGTAATTGTCGTTACTGTTTTGTTTTTCCACTTCCTTGCCACAAGAATTCTTGCTTCTGTGGGGGCATACACGAACAGCGGTCTTATGTCTTTCTTAATTTCTAATGGTAAAATGCCTAAAAGAAAGATCTTGGGGGGGAGGGGGTTAAAGGTAAGTCTGAATAATTTCTTAAATTCATTATAGATATTATCCCAGAATTCCCTAATGATTGCACAAGTCCACCATGTCTGGTACTATGACTCCACATCTATTTTACATCTCCAACAAATCGGTGGCCCTCTTTTATGCATTTTCTCTAGTTTCAAGGAGGTAAATTCACAGCACGCTATAACCTTAGGGAGATCATGAAGATGTTATATACCGTATTTTTTTGCACCATAACACTCACTTTTTTCCTCCTAGAAAGTAAGGGGAAATGTCTGTGCGTCTTATGGAGGGAATGCCTACGGATGGCAGGGGGATCTTCTGCAGTCGTGAGCAGAGGATCCATGGTTCCCCTTCCTTCCCTCCTCCGTGGCTCGCTTTGAAACAGCAAAGTGGGAGAAGAGCCGCTGAGCGGGGAGGAGAGAGGGACAGAGAGCCTGCTTGCTTTAAAGGAGCAAAGCAGGAGTGTAAGCGGTTCAAGAACTTTAAGCGGCTCCTGTCCAGTTGTCTCCTTTAAAGCAAGCAGGCTCTCTGTCCCTCTCTCCTCCCCACTCAGCTCGCTAAATAGCATTATTAGCAGCATCCTTCTCCACACACCACACACGTGCTCCTTGTCCCTTGAGTGCTTTTCCTTCCCTCCCCACTTAAAACGTGGTTACAAAGCACGGATCCACATGGATCCTCAGGATTTTTGCACTGGGTAACCCCAAATTCACCATCAGGTCACATAGCATGTCCATGGCTACATCTTGCACCAAAAAAATCACGCACCCACTGTTGCCTGGGGCCGCAGTGGTGCAAAACCATGGTTACAAAGCATGGATCCACATGGATCCTCAGGATTTTTGCATTGGGCTACTCCAAACTCACTGTCAGATCACATGTCTGTGGCCACAGCATGAACCACAAAAATCATACATCCACTGTTTCGTTTAGAATATTTTTTTTCTTGTTTTCCTCCTCTAAAAACTACGTGCATGTTATGGTCTGGTGCGTGTTATAGAGTGAAAAATACAGTATATGGCATAATTTCCCCTTCTTTCTCTGCTCTTATAGGTGGAGTCTCCTGAGCTTCCTGAGGAAATACTACACTGGTTGAAATACAATGAAGTCAACAGCCAAAAGTTACGGGCAGAGAGCGATTTGCAGGAAAACAACAAGGAAGAGTAATGGGATACCTCAAACCCGTTATGACCTCAGTGCGGGATCCTTCCTTCGGAATTGCTGAGGATTATTAAGACTCCCCTTTTCAGCTACCGTGAGAAATATAAAGTTCTTGCACCGCAGCAACAACAAAGCCAGCCAATTTGATAGTCAGCCCCAAAGGATTGGGGCCACGCGGAGCAGTCTTATGGTTCCACCCTGTCGGCAGCCATACACAGGGAAATAAGGTCACGCCAACCCAACTGTAGTATAGCACTGGATTTAGTCGCGATCCTGTCCTTATCCACTGGGCATTACTTGAGAACAGGAATGCCGTCCCCCTGTTCTTAACCTGTTCTTGTTTACGAAAGCCAGCCTTGATAGCTCTGTGGTGACCATCACAGCCCAGAAAACTTAGGAGAGATGTGTTTTGGGTCTATGAAAGGGGAACCCAGTTGACTTTTTGATTTGAGATCACCACAGATCCAGGGCTCTGCAGAAACCAAAGTATAAACGGGCAACCTAAGTCTTGCGGGGAAGCCTGGGTTGTCGTCTGCTTACAAACTGGAGCCAGTGAGGTTGCTCTCCAGATGTTGTTCAACTAAAGCACACCTCGTTGGCCAGGCTGATGAGGGTTGGAGTCCACAACATCTGCAGAGCATCATTTTGGCTATCCCGATCTACTGTGACGAATCTGCTGCCATTGCTCATTCGCACACGGCTGGCTTCATGCAAATGCTTGAAATCGGAGGTGGGGTACCTGTGGTCCTCCAGATGTTCCTGGGACTACATCTCCCATCATCCCAGGCCATCGGCCACTTTGGCTGGGGCGGATGGAAGTTGGAACTCCAAACAAGATCTGGAAGGCCACAGGTTCCACATCCCTCCAGTGTTTAATGGAAACAGGTGTACATCCATCAGAGTCCAGGTGGACCACACAAGACCTTCAACTCTTTCTGCTGGAAGGTCTTGTAGGCCTCCTAGCAGAAAGAGTTGTGCCAGGCAGGCCCCACCCGTGGCCAGCTGATTTTCCTTGAAGTGGGGGACATTCCAGTATTAGGACTTGGCTCAGACTTCCTCAAACTCGGCCCTCCAGATTTTTTTTGGCCTACAACTCCCATGATCCCTAGCTAGCAGGACCAGTGGTCAGGGATGATGGGAATTGTAGTCTCAGAACATCTGGAGGGCCAAGGTTGAGGAAGCCTGGCTTAGCTGAAAGGGGATTCCGTGTAGCACATCCGATTCCCACAGCCTTGCATGAGCTAGCACCAGTTTAATACAGCAGAGACAATCAGGGTTTGATGTTCACAGCACCAAATTTACAAAACAGGCACAGACTTATTTCATTCTACATGGTTCTTCTGTTCCAGAGAGATTCCCCCCCCCCCCGTACTTCTGGTGAACCAGGAGGAAACCAGCGTGGTTTAAAATAGCTTTGAGGAAAAATTGTTGTATGTTCTTTATTGTTACTGTATTTAATTATTCGGTGCCGAAGATTGATTGGTGGTTTTCAAAAGGGGTTGTTTTTTAAAAAAGTTAATCCAGTGGAATAGAAAGATCAACCATTTTGCACAGAAGGGAATCAGCACTGTCTTCAAGTCTTATTTATTTAACTTATTTTCTTTTGCACTGATACGTTGCTTTTTTCCGTTTGAGGCAGTTTGCAGTCTTGAAGCGAGAGCTTGCAGCCCGCCAGAGGGAGGAAAACAGAGAGGAACATGATAAAAATTGGGTACCAGTTCCCGCACAATTTAATCAATTCCGTACTGACCACAGAGGGAGCCAGGTTTGGGAGGAAAGGGGTGAAATTGCAGTTGTACCAGTCTCACCTGCATAGGTTATGTGGGCAGGTGAAAGTTAGGCATCAAGTTACACCAAGGATGGCTAATGTCGTTGCCCTGCAGATATTGCGCTATAACTCCCCATCACTCCTGACCAGCCGCCATGTTGGCTGGGGGCTGATGGGAGTTTGGAGCAATGCCAGGGGACACAGTTTGGTACAGCTGAGTTAGAAAATACAACTTCAGGCATGTTCTCCCAAGCATATCTTCAATTGACTTGCGAATGACCTGAGATCTCCCCACAAAAAAGTATTCCATTTTAAAAAATGTTCCTTGCCAGTCCCCCTCCTACTGTGGTAACTTCAACGAACCGTGGTAAATTTTTCATGTAACGTAAATGCAGCTAAATAAATATGGGCTGGTGCTACCGTGTTTGTCTTCTTTGTTCCTATTTTGGGGGGTTTCCGGGGCTAATGTGACCATGTTTCACCCATTTGCACAATGCGCCTTTTTGGTTCTCATCAGGTTTGTGGAGTTAAACTATGGAACTCCCTCCCACAGGATGCAGTGATGAGGCCCCCAGCGTGGGTGGCTTTAAAAGAGGATTGGAATGAATCTGGAGTGGAGTCCAACCTTGTACAGTGGTACCTCAGGTTAGATACTCTGGGCGGCTTCCAACAAAATATTAAAATACAGTAATGCACCAAACATTAAAAGCTTCCCTAAACAGGGCTGCCTTCAGATGTCTTCTAAAAGTCTGGAACTTGTTTTGCTCTTTGACATCTGGTGGGAGGGCGTTCCACAGGGTGGGTGCCACTACCGAGAAGGCCCTCTGCCTGATTCTTGTAACTTGGCTTCTTGTAGTGAGGGAACCGCCAGAAGGCCCTTGGAGCTGGACCTCAGTGTCCGGGCAGAACGATGGGGGTAGAGACGCTCCCCCCCCCCACCAGGTGCACGGCATGGCCGCCGCTCCGGGCGCCGGTGAAGCTAGCTTCGCCACTGTACGGAATTCGCAACCATAGGATAGCTTGGGTGGCTTTAGAAGGGAAATAGACCATTTGTGGCAATAGATGGAAAGGAGACTGCTTTGAGACTCAAGTGGTGAGAAGTGGGGTACACCAATTAAAATAAATAACAAGTGCCTACTAGCTGTGATTTTTATTCTTTGCCTCCGCAGATGGCGACCGTAGGCTTCCGAGTCCTGGTTACTGGGGAAACACAGGTGGAGAGAGGGCTGTCATTGCATTTTAAATAAAAGCACACATTCTACTCATGCAAAAACACACTGATTCCCGGACTGTCCATGGGCTGGATATAGAAGGTGATTGGGCCAGATCCAGCCCCTGGGTCTTAGCTTGCCTACCCATGCCTTAGTTCAGGGGTCAGCAAACTTTTTCAGCAGGGGGCCGGTCCACCGTCCCACAGACCATGTGGGGGGCCGGACTATATTGGGGGGGGGGGATTGAACAAATTCCTATGCCCCACAAATAACCCAGAGATGCATAAATGCACACATTCTACTCATGTAAAAACACGCTAATTCCCAGACCCTCCGTGGGCTGGATTTAGAAGGCGATTGGGCCGGAATTGGCCCCCGGGCCTTAGTTTGCCTACCCATGGTCTAAATGGAGTAGAAAGTGTGGCTCAGACTGCCTCTGCAAAGCCCCATGGTGCTGCATTAATTTGATTGTGATGATAACTTGGAGAACACGCTGCCTAAGCCAGTGTTTTTCAACCACTGTTCCGCGGCACACTAGTGTGCCACGAGATGTTGCCTGGTGTGCCGCGAGATGTTGCCTGGAGGGAGGCGGGCGGCGAGAGGCGGGGCGGCGGCGGCGAGGAGAGGCCGCCCAGCGCGGGGCTCTCGCCGTCTGCCTGCCTGGCTGCCTGCGAGCTCGGCGGGCAGCGCCTCCGTCCGCAGCGCCCGCCTCGCGGCTCTCATTCCCTGCCCCTGCCAAAGCTCACCCAGCCAAGCCGCGCTCTCCTTCCTGCCTCGCTTTGCTGCCTCCTCCCCCCCCCCCAAAGCTTGGAGGTTCTCCGGCGCCGACCCGCAGGTTTGACCCCCTTCTCACACCTGTTCGCGCTCCTTGCACGGAATGGGGTGGATGGGGAGGAACGGGGCTCGCCGCTGCCTCCCCTCGCCCTCCCCCCCTCCGCCGGCGGTCCCGCGATTCTTGGCTTTTTGGCGGTTGGCACAGAAGGAAGGCAAGGGGGAGGGAAAAAAATTGAAACTTACACTTTTGTGCGTCCCTCCCGGCGTGACGCTGCGCGCTGACGTCACGGGGCTGTAATGGTGGTGTGCCTCGAGATTTTTTTCATGAAACAAGTGTGCCTTTGCCCAAAAATGGTTGGGAAACACTGGCCTAAGCTACCTGCGTTCTTTAGGAGGGCTGAGCGCTTCGCTTTGCAGCCCAATAACCACTAGAGGGAGAAACTCGCAGCCGCAGTTTGAATGCCAGAGACCTCTGCGCTCGCTCTCTGGCATGTACAGGAATGCGCAAAGGCAACGTGAGATGCGGCAGGAGAAAAAGACCTCGCTGCATTTGAAGCTACAGTGGTACCTCGGGTTAAGTACTTAATTCGTTCCGGAGGTCCGTTCTTAACCTGAAACTGTTCTTAACCTGAAGCACCACTTTAGCTAGTGGGGCCTCCTGCTGCTGCCGTGCCGCCAGAGCATGATTTCTGTTCTCAACCTGAAGCAAAGTTCTTAACCTGAAGCACTATTTCTGGGTTAGCGGAGTCTGTAACCTGAAGCGTATGTAACCTGAGGTACCACTGTACTCATGTAGACACAGCCTAAACGTGAAGAGCCAGGATTATTGAGTTCCTGCATGAACCTCCCAACAGGGGTTTCTAGGAATGAGCAAAAGGTGCTTTTGCAGGAATGATTCAAGCGCACAACTGGAAAATTAGTTTTGCGTCACTGAAGTGGGTTGTGTCAGCTTAGCGCAACAAATCCGCTTTTTCAAAGGACTTTTCTGCAGCTGGGAAAGTGACTGAAATGCCCTGAGAAGCGTGAGAGGAACAGATAACATCATATGTGGGAAGATGTATAAACACAGCACAAGGAAATCAGGATGAATGCTCAATGTTGTATAACCTGCCCATAACCGCAAACAGATGCGCAGCAAAGGCGTAGTCTCACCTCCATGTAAGTTTTGTGCAAGCAGAGCAGGATAAATGCTCAATAAATTGGTTGTTTGGGTGAGTCCAGAAACACACCCTGCATTTCCAATGTGCTCTTAGTGGGGTTTCCACTGTATTTGATCTGGAAACTGCAGTTAGTGCAGGATGCTGCAGAAATTAATAAATAAATAATAATAATAATAATAATAATAATAATAATAATAATAATAATAATAATAGAATTATATACCACCCTATACCTGGAGGTCTCAAGGCAGTTCACAGAACAAAATCAAAATATAAAACCACAAAATATAGAATCAAAAACAATAACGTCCCAACCCCCCAAAACCCCACATTTTAAAAGGGCATCAACAAAAGGTCTGGTTAAAAAGGAACATTTTTGCCTGGCGCCTAAAGGCCCCCAAAAAATTAAAGGGGAAAAAACTGGATGTACATCTCCCAAATATAAGATAAAAACCAGATAAAATAAAACCTACATACAAGCAACCATGTTTTGTGTTGTGTAGGCTCCTATGATGTAAGTCATGGGCCCTCAATCATTTTAAGTTAAATAATTATTTCACTATTAATATACTTCTTCTTAATTGTATTTCGCTATTAATATACTTCTTCTTAATTGTATTTCAGTTCAACAATTACTTTGATAAAATACGTATTTTATTATGTACAAATGGCTTTAGATACCTATTAGGTCCATAAATGACCACATAGCATATATTCAACACAAAAAAACAGCTACAATTTGTTGTTGACAAAGGACAGCTGGACATAGAAAGGGCCCCATTACCTTCAGGAGCT
The DNA here is from genome assembly GCF_965112155.1 of Podarcis liolepis. NCBI lineage: Eukaryota > Metazoa > Chordata > Lepidosauria > Squamata > Lacertidae > Podarcis > Podarcis liolepis. Next base: position 3,829,652 of record NC_139560.1, on the reverse strand, counting down.
GAGGGCCGCGCCAAACCTCAATCTGGCCCTGGTCCCTTGCTTTGTTGTTTTGCACCGAGAGCTTCAACAACAGCTGCAAAAGTTGAAGTCCCAATAAATGAACTTCCTAACAAGGAAGCTTTTCTGCACCCACAAATGTTCACTGATCTCACCTGAGCTCTTGCAGGTGGGGCGGTCTGTCAGACCAAGCAATGCAAATAGAAGGTTGGTCCACAAATGCGCAAATGCTCTTTCACAAAGCTTAATCCTCTGTTTCTTTGGTGGATTTAAATGCACATACTTCTGTCATTAGACACCGGAGGAAGAGCTGGGACTACCAAAAGGACAGTTATAAAAGAAGGCTTAGCAGAGGGTGAGAACGACATGCTTGAGGCAGCAAGAATAACTAGGATCTAGGAGTCTTGGTTGACCACAAACTTGACATGAGCCAACAGTGTGACGCGGCAGCTAAAAAAGCCAATGCAATTCTGGGCTGCATCAATAGGAGTAGAGCATCTAGATCAAGGGAAGTAATAGTGCCACTGTATTCTGCTCTGGTCAGACCTCACCTGGAGTACTGTGTCCAGTTCTGGGCACCACAATTCAAGAAGGACACTGACAAACTGGAACGTGTCCAGAGGAGGGCAGCCAAAATGGTCAAAGGCCTGGAAACGATGCCTTATGAGGAACGGCTAAGGGAGCTGGGCATGTTTAGCCTGGAGAAGAGGAGGTTAAGGGGTGATATGATAGCCATGTTCAAATATAGAAAAGGATGTCACATAGAGGAGGGAGAAAGGTTGTTTTCTGCTGCTCCAGAGAAGCGGACACGGAGCAATGGATCCAAACTACAAGAAAGAAGATTCCACCTAAACATTAGGAAGAACTTCCTGACAGTAAGAGCTGTTTGACAGTGGAATTTGCTGCCAAGGAGTGTGGTGGAGTCTCCTACTTTGGAGGTCTTTAAGCAGAGGCTTGACAACCATATGTCAGGAGTGCTCTGATGGTGTTTCCTGCTTGGCAGGGGGTTGGACTCGATGGCCCTTGTGGTCTCTTCCAACTCTATGATTCTATGATTCTATGATTCTATGAACTGCTGTAATAAACAAAAATCTGCCCTTATTCCCTTATGGGGGACACAAGAGCCCTTATAGAGTCCTTTGCAGGTTCTCCATCGGTCGGAGAAAATAAGAGAGGCCAACCAGAGAATATTGAGAAGCAAAGCAGCTAGTAAGCCTGATCTTTATTAAACTGTTGCAACAGGGTGCCCCCTTCACACGCAGGAGGAGGACAACCCCGAACAAAGGTGTGCCAGCCCTTATATAGACATTTTAAATTGCCAGCCCTGGAGTCCAAGACCACCCCCAGAAATATCAAACATACATCACAGAAAGGGCGGTCTACAACAGAAATCTGAGTGCGTTGTTTACCTCCTGTCTGGCAGGTTACCTGTTAATGCTTACTTGATTGGATACCCTGGGGAGCCTGGGTAAATACTTAGTTCCTGAGCCAGGTCACAGGCTCACCCTATTCATACACAGACATACCCTTAAGACAGGATTTGTGAATGAAAATGAAAAGACAATGGGGAGGCTTTTCCATTTTCCTTGACCTTGCAGAGAAATCATTTGGTCAGTTTGAGTGACAAAATGGTTTCAGGGCTGCTTCAGACATGTGGTTTATATATTTAAGTACGTGTTTGCTTGGTACATTTATGAACATTATATATATATATATAACCTTAATTTTTTTATTTCACTGCAAAGTGCAAAGATCATTCTATTGTAAAGTTGGAAGGGACCTTGAGGGACAATTCAAATTGTGGGTGCTAAGCTTTTCTGCTTAGACACTGAGGTCCAGCTCCAAAGGCCTTCTGGTGGTTCCCTCCCTGCGAGAAGCGAGGTTACAGGGAACCAAGCAGAGGGCCTTCTCGGTGGTGGCGCCCTCCCTGCGGAACACCCTCCCATCAGATGTCAAGGAAATAAACAACTATCTGGCTTTTAGAAGACATCTGAAGGCAGCCCTGTTTAGGGAAGTTTTTAATGTTTGATATTTTTTCACTTTTAAAAATTATTAATAATATTTTGTTGGGAGCCGCCCAGAGTGGTAGGGGAAACCCAGCCAGAAGGGCGGGGTATAAATAAATTATTATTACTATTATTATTATTATTATTATTATTATTATTATTATTATTATTGTTATTATTATACTCCCTGCAATGCAGGAATCTTTTGCCCAACACAGGAATTGAACCCACAACCCTGTGATTAAGAGTCTTATGCTCTACCGACTGAGCTGTCCCAGGTCATCAGTTCTTCGGTGCAAAGCAGACAGTGGCATCTTGTCAGAGCTGAACAGCAGTTTACAGGCAACTAACCTATTGAATTAAAGAATTGTAAAAGGGACCCTAAAGGGTCATCCAGTCCAACCCACTGCCATGATACCTTCTTTATCACAACTCTGGCTCACGTTAGCCTTATGGAGATGCAACATAGGATTAAATAGAATAAGTTCCCTTATACCAAGTCAAAGTACTTCTCCATCTAACTCAGAACTGACTGGCAGCTGCTCTCCAGGATTACAGACAGCGGACATTCCCAGTGGATCTATTACAAAGGAAATCTCATCTCCAACTATGTACAGATATCTAATTTCAGGCTTTCTTGGTAATCCTGCTGTCTTGGACTTCATTCAAACCAAATAACAGCTTTCTCAATGGCCAGGAAGTAACTTCAGCGTTTTTGTGGGAGATTAGAAGCCAAATCTAACAATGCATATTTTTGCTAGTTAGCATGAGAAGGGGTTAAGACAAAAGATCTGTGTTGCTGATAGGCAGGCACTCTGACCATAGAAATGTTGGTAGAGAGGGCTCTGTGTGATGTCATTTCCCCTCCTATCTTGAGCGGGAGGAATCAGATAAGAAATTACTGTTCTTCTTTCCTCGCTCTCTTTTACCAGCCAGACACCTGCTCCAGTCTCAGGCACATACCTGAACAGCTTATACTGTAAATATAAGTATTTTGTCTCCATTTAATTTTCTGCTGTTGCTGTTAATAATAATAATAAATTTTATTTATACCCCGCCCTCCCTGGCCAGAGCCGGGCTCTGGGCGGCTAACACCAATAAAATCACAGTAAAAAACATGGGGGGGGGAGCCCCAATTTAAAATACAGGTTAAAATGCAATTTAAAATGCAACCTCACTTTAAAAGTAACCGATAAATCAAAACCGTAAGGGGAGGGAAACATAAGGGTCAGACTGAGTCCAAACCAAAGGCCAGGCGGAACAGCTCTGTCTTGCAGGCCCTGCGGGAAGATGTCAAGTCCCGCAGGGCCCTAGTTTCTTGTGACAGAGCGTTCCACCAAGTTGGGGCCAGTACTGAAAAGGCCCTGGCCCTGGCTCTAGCCACCTTGTGACTTGGGACCTCCAAAATGTTGTCATTTGTGGACCATAAGGTCCTCCGCGGGGTATACCAGGAGAGGCGGTCCCGTAGGTATGTGGGTCCTAGGCCAATGCATGAGAACCAATGCATGATTATGAGTAAGTAAATCATAATTTAAACTTACTTCGCAGTCTGTTGCCTGATTCTTTGTTAAGCGAGGCAAGAAAAGAGGGAGCCAGCATGCTTTGCAGCTGGGGTTACCGGTACTTTAAGGAAAGCTACACAGCCTATTTCTATATACTTTCCATTTTTCTGCTAAGGATGGGAATTTAAACTCTGCTCTGTTTATGTTCAACCCACACACGGGTGCCTGGAGGGATTAATTGCAATTAATATATCCTTTCAAACCTATTAAACCCATCTCACAATTTTAAGGCGCAACGTTTTATTGCTGCTAACTTTGGGGTTTTTGCCAGAGCAGGGCGGTGGCTGTCAAAGGGATCAGGGCACGACCCATGAATGAGATCTTCTGTACCTCAAAGTACATGTGTTTGGAAGTTCATCTCCGCAGATACCCAAATAAACACAGATGATTTCAAAGTGATTTAAGTCCCACAACCCCACTGAACACCACTCAAGGCAGCTGCTTTGACCACCTTGTGATGTGTCTTCAATACGTCCCCCCAAAAACACAGAGATTATTTGCAAGGCTCCGAACTTAAAAATGGAAAGCGTAGTGCTGGTGGTCAACAAAAGAGGTTTAAAGACTCAAGACAAATCTAAAAAAATGTAGTATAAACACAAACAATTGGGAAACACTGGCCTGCGAGTGCTCCAGTTGGAGAACAGCCTTTGCCAAAGGTGTCATGGGCTTTGAAGACACTCGAACTCAGGACTCAAGGGAGAAATGTGCTAAGAGGAAGGCTTGGCAAACCCTCACCAGGATCAACTCCCACCCAGAAACCAATGTCCCCACTGTGGAAGGACGTGAAGATCCAGAATCAGCCTCGACAGTCTCTTATGGACTCATTGTTAAAACTGTGTTTATGGAAGACAATCTTACTCGGCTACGAGGGATCGCCAAAGAAGAAGAAGATTTGCAAGGCACTAAGCCATGAGTAGGCAAACTAAGGCCCAATCAACTTCTCAATCTGGCCTGCAGACAGTCCAGGAATCAGCGTGTTTTTACATGAGTAGAATGTGCCCTTTTATTTAAAATGCATCTCAGGGTCATTTGTGGGGCCTGCCTGGTGTTTTTACATGAGTAGAATATGTGCTTTTATTTAAAATGCATCTCTGGGTTATTTGTGGGGCATAAGAATTCGTTCATTCTCCCCCCCCCAAAAAAAATATAGTCCGGCCCCCGAAAAGGTCTGAGGGACAGTGGCCTGGCCCCCTGCTGAAAAAGTTTGCTGACCCCTGGGATAGGCTCAGTAGGGAAAGCTCAGAGGGCAACAACTGAGCCGTGGAGAAAGTGAAAACTGCGAAGGACATGACAAAACACGAAACTTAGATCGCCTATGGACTGTCAGTGTTTTGCGCGATGGATCAAGTCTCAATCTGGGAATGAAGTTCTCTGCAATTAAGGTGGAGTATTGTGCTCTGATGCAACAAATCCATCAATACGCCAGCCATCTTCAAATATCTCAAGGGCTGTCCCGTGGAAGATGGAGCAAGCTGGTTTTCTCCTGCTCTGGAGGGTAGGACTCGAACCCATAGCTTCAAGTGAAAGGAGATTCTGACTAAACATACGGAAAAGCTTTCTGACAGCAAGAGCTGTTTGACAGCGGAACGGTCTCCCTTGGGAGGCTGTGGACTCTCCTTCCTTGGAGGTTTCTAAACAGAGGTTGGGTGGCCATGTGTCCTGGATGCTCTAGCTGAGATTGCCAGGGTTGGACTAGACGGCCCTCAGAGGTCCCTCTATTACAATTCTATTAAATTCTCTACAATTCTATCCAGTCCACTTTTACATATAAAAAAAGATTTTGTCGTTAGGAAACTGATGAAATCACGCACAAAACAGTGTGGGATAATTTACTGATCAATGGGAATTTTTTATTATTTATTCGGTTTCCATCCTGCCCTACCTCCCAAAGGAGACATATAATCTATCTACACAAGTAAATCAGGATGGATTGCTCATTGTTGTATAAGCTGCCTGCAAACAGATAGTGGTAGGCGTTCGACAAAAACGGGGGCATCGTGTAATTTCAGCATAAGCTTCGTGCAACAAGTTAGGATAAATGATTGATAAAGACGAGAGGGTTTCTGGAAGGGTACTTCATGCATAAAAAGAGAATCATGCAAAGCCCGTCCCCAGTGTATCTACATGCAACAGATCCATTTCGGACAGCCTCACGTTGAGAAGGAAGATTTTAAGGGGATTTTAAGAGGAGTTCTGGTGACTGCTCTCGGAATCCTGCCTGGCTATTGGGAGCCGTGATCAGGTGTGCATAAGGGAACATCTTTAAGACTAAGTGTACAGCCACATTTCCGCTTGACCTGCATTTTTATTGCATTCTGTAGCGATTCCTTTCCCCAGGTCCGGGAGATTTTCTCGTTGCTCCACAGCTGGGCCTTGCGAAACTCCGATCCTCGGATTCACAGGAAATCTGAAGAAGGGTTTTGCTGCTAAAGGAGCTTCAGTGCAGCAGGCAAGATAGCGTTTTCACAAGGCACAGTCGTGGAACAATGAGAAAAACTCTCAGACCCGGGAGGAATTAACTAGAAAACAATATGATAAAAATACAAGTCATGTGAAAGTCTCGCTGCCTTTCCCTGGGGAAAACTGCTCTTTAGTCCTCAATCGGAAACAACAGCCATTTGGGTTTTCCATGAATTGCTGTTTGTTCTGATTTAGAGCTAAAGAGCAGGTTTTCCCTGGGAAAGGAGTGGGACAAGGGCGAAACTGCTTGGAACTGTTTTCTAAACATGGGATGAGCCACGAAAGGCAGAATCAGAGACAATGAGCTGAGCAAAGGTCTGATTGGCACCCCCAAAATACTGAAGCATCAGGTCTCTGATTCTCTTTTCGGCCAGGAGGAGCAGGCCAGCCAGCATTTTTCATAGCGCAAAGCATTTTCACCCCCCGTTTTCTTCGCCTGATGAGAAGAGGAGTCTACAATTGCAGGAGGAGAGAGAAACTGAGATAGCGAAGCCAAGCTGGGGCTTGATCAAGGAGTTGTTGTCATTTCCACACACACACACCCACACACCCCAAGATCTTCTGCCTTTGCCTTCTGAATCACAGTCCAGGCCGGAGGAGGATGAAGAAGGAAGCAGCTGAGGTCCCCACCGTGATGTAGCTGATCTGCACGCTGGCTGCCCCATCGTGGTTGCAGAGATCCGTGTTGCAGCAGGTCACCGGGCGAGTCAAGCCAATCCCATCCACATCGGACGGAATGCACCTCGAAGAACAAGACCGTGTGACGGTTGAATCGCCCTGGAATGGGTACACTGCAAATGCAAGTGGCAAGACAGATCAGTCCCTGTCGTCCACCCCTCTCCGAAATCCACCATGGTGCAGCAGGTACACGGTCCTCTATGCCTCCCCGGTGCAGTTGTGAATTTTTGCACAACTGGGAAGTCGAGGCTGTGGATACCCTGCCAATGGGGTAAGGGAACAAGGAGGTTCAGAATCTCCAAATCATGCATTGCAGGGGATCGGGGCCCTTCCAACTCTGCAGTGCTAGGCTTCTCCGCAGTTGGGGAAAGACCTTGGAGATCTAACCCGACTCTTGCAGAGATAATAAAGCACCTCTTCAGAGGAGGTGGTTTGGAGGCTGGGTGGGTATGTTGGGAATTAGAAGACTGTATGTATGAGAAACCCACCTGAGCACAGCAGCAATGCAGACCCCCCACCCTCATTCCTCACAGCTGGTAATACTGGCTCCAACAGTCAAGGTAGGCCATTGTGGCTAGTAGCTACTGATATCCTGCACCAGATGATTGTAGGTCCACCACATCCTTCTCCGCCGATAGTCTTATGACTAGACCATTTATATAGGAAGAAAGCTCCCCCCCCCCAGTCCAGCACAGCTGAATGTTGGAAGATTCAGGGCAGATAAGAGAAGGTCATTCTGCACACAGCACAAACTATGGAACTCATTTCCACAGGAGGCAGTGATGGTCACCAAGCTAGATGGCTTTAAAAAAGGATTCGGCAAATTCATGGAGGTTAAGGTAAAGGTAAGGGACCCCTGGACGGTTAAGTCCAGTCAAAGGCGACTATGGGGTTGTGGCGCTCATCTCGCTTTCAGGCCAAGGGAGCCGGCGTTTGTCCACAGACAGCTTTCCGGGTCATGTGGCCAGCGTGACGAAACTGCTTCTGGCGCAATGGAACACCATGACGGAAACCAGAGCGCATGGAAAGACTGTTTACCTTCCCGCCACAGCGGTACCTATCTATCTACTTGCACTGGTGTGCTTTTGAACTTCTAGGTTGGCAGAAGCTGGGGCAGAGCAACGGGAGCTCACTCCGTCATGGGGATTCGAACCACCAACCTTCCGATTGGCAAGCCCAAGAGGCTCAGTGGTTTAGACCACAGCGCCAACTGCATCATGGAGGAGAAGGTTGTTGATGACTACTAACCATGATGCCAATGTCCTGCCTTCACAGCTGGAGGCAGCAATGATTCTGAATACCCCTTGCTGGGAACTGAAGGAAGGTAGATTACTCATGTATGGCTCAGGGCCCTCTTATTTACAGGACCGCCTCTCCTGGTCTGCCCTGCAGAGGACCTTAAGGTCCACAAATAATCATAGTTTAGAGGTCCCGGGCCCTAAGGAAGTCAGATTATCCTCCCCCAGGGCCAGGGCCTTCTCAGTGATGGCTCTGACATGGTGGAATGCTTTGTCCCACGAGACCAGGGCCCTTTAGGATTTAACCTCCTTCCGTCGGTCCTGTAAGACAGAGCTATTCCGCCTCAATTTGAATTTAGCCTGATCTTTTATTCCCCTTCCTTCCCTCCCCCTCCCCTTTTTATGAAGATTACCCGCTCTGGGATCCCACAGCTAATTCTCCCCTGGTCTCCTCGCTGGCCCAAATAGGACTAATTTAGCCAGCTAGCCCTGGTGATCATCTAATGTTTATTGGGTGGATTCCCCCCCCCCCAATTGATTTTTTAATTCTGAATTTATTGTTATTCATGTTTTATACGGTTTTTTGTTGCATCAATTAAGTGTTTTAAATTTGTTGTTAGCCGCCCTGAGCCCGGTTTTCTGAACCGGGAAGGGCGGGGTATAAATAAAAAAATATTTATATTTATTTATGTGTTCGAATCCTGCTTACAGGTTTCTCACGGGCAACTGCTCAGCCCCTGTGAAAACAAGGATGCTGGACTGAGTGAGCCATTGCCCTGGTCTATCAGACTCTTCTTATGTTTTTAGCCAAATGCCAACATGAGAACTCCACAAACAGGACTTGAGATCAACCACACTCTCCCGTTTGGGGATCCCAGCCCAGGTGTTCAGAGGCAGGTTCTCTCAGAGAGTGGAAGGAGAACGCAGCCAAGTCTCTCACCTTCTTCACGCGAGTACATGGTAGTCTTGCACATGGTCTCATTCTGCAAGCAGTTGTCCACCTTCATGCATTTTACAGCCGTTATCGGCTCCGGGCAAGAATAACACCGCAAAGCCTGGGCTGTAGGGGAAAGGGTGACAGAAAAATCTTTACTAACACGAGTTGCCCGCAGGTCTACTTTCTTGCTCAATGCTCAAACCTGTTTCCAATTTTGAAAAGCTGAGAGCCAGCTTAGAGGTCCCTTTAATTGTGCGGTTTTCTTCTATTTAAAGATAAGCCTTTGGGAAGGGGGTGCGTGAGAACCAAGGTAAGACAAGGTAAAGGACCCCTGAACGGTTAAGTCCAGTCAAAGGCGACTATGGGGTTGCGGCGCTCATCTCACTTTCAGGCCAAGGGAGCCGGCGTTTGTCCACAGACAGCTTTCCGGGTCATGTGGCCAACAGGACTAAACCACTTCTGGTGCAATGCCGTGAAGGAAACCAGAGCGCATGGAAATATCATTTACCTTCCTGCCGAAGCGGTACCTATTTATCTACTTGCACTGGCGTGCTTTGGAACTGCTAGGTTGGCAGGAACTGGGACAGAGCAACGGGAGCTCACCCCGCCGCAGGGATTCGAACCGCCAACCTTCTGATCAGCAAGCCCAAGAGGCTTGGTGGTTTAGACCACAGGACCACAGAGCATGAGGAGAAGATATTTAGCTCTTCCCTCTCCAGCCACGTTTCCAAGGAAGACTCCCAACTTCCACTTCTACCTGTGCTGTGTTTAGCCTTAGGGGAGGAAATTCCCATTGGAGCAGAAGTGAATGCCCATTTCAGGATATTAGGCAAAGAAGACATGGCAGTCAACGTAGGATGTTACCCTTTCCAAAAGACAAAATAAAAGACAAGAAGAAACGCTGGGTTTTGGGGTGTTACCAAAAAGAAAGAAAAAAACCTCCAAAGCTTACAAATTTATGTGCATTTTCAGCATTTCAACTCCTAACTTCATAGGAACATACGAGCCTGCCTTACACAGTCAGGTTAGTGATGGTGTATCTAGTTCTGTATCATCAACAGGCCAGGAAAAGGGAACCTGCGGCTCTCTACCAGATTTGTGGGACTACAACTCCCATCATCCCTTGCTGGCCAGGCCTGATGGGAGCGTTCGCTACATAGCTGTCAACTGTCCCTTATTTGGCGGGAAACTCCCTTATCCCAGCGCCGTTTCCCACTGCTGTCCCGGATTGATGATGTCCCTTAAATTTCCCTGGTTTCAAAGGAAGCAGCTCCTCTCCCTCCCTCCCTGCCGGCCCGGGAGGAGGGAGGCTCCAACTGTGTTGCTTGGCTGCGTTGCTCACCCAATAAGGAGTCTAAGAACGACTGGGGGGTGGAGCTTGCATGCCTTATGCCAATCAAATCGCCGCATTGCCTGGGGACTCGCCTTTGCTCAGCGCTTCCTAGTGGAGAGGTGACGGTGGTTTTCCTTGCTGCATCCCCTTTGCCGGGTTGCTGCGCTGTGGAAACCACCGCTTGAGGCTTCATTTGGCTGCTGGCTGAGCTTTCTGCCTTTGGCTCGGAGGGGCTCAGAAGTTGAACATACCTGTGCCTGGAAAATCCCTTATTTTGGCTGCTGATTCCTTATTTTTGAGGCTGCTGGTGCCTTATTTTGAAATCTGTAAGTTGACAGCTATGGTTCGCTAATGAAATGCACGTTTTATGCACACCTGTTGCGTAAGATGCTCTTTTTGTGCATGCTTTTTGAGCACTGTACATGCACTGCAAAATCCAGAGAAATGCGTAACTTGACTTCAAGTTGCATTCTAGTCCACAAGCACATTTCGGAGCATTGGATTGGACCAAATGAATCCCTCCCTTGTTCTGAACACCAAGACCCCGTAAGGTGGACACAGATGAAACTTAGCTTAACTGGGGCCGGGTATGGTTTGGATATTGTTAAAAACAAACTTTCTTTTAGCATTCCGTAGCATCTAAAGGTAATTGCGGAGAGATCAGGTGTTTCTTGGCCGCCTTAGTGAGGATTTCCAGCTGGCCAACTCTGTCCACAGCACCTGTGCAACCCAATGGTTCCTTGCAGATTTACGTAACAGCTGACACCCAGCAGAAAATCTGTGTGCCAAGCTCTGAATCAGATCCTTAGAGCTGCTTAGTTTGTGGTTTGTGTGGACAGGATTTTATTACTCTGCTGGTTTTTATTGTTCCGTAAGCTGCCTTGCACACTGGATGAACCAGAGACTCCTAAGAACGTCAAAGGAAAACGCTACCCAAATCTCACACAAAATGCAGCATAAAACAATTTAGTGCTAAGGAGGAGGGGGAAGTTGCATTTCAGTTCACATTTACAGACCCTCCTAGTGCCCCTATTTTCCGGGGACAGTCCCAGATTCACAGAGTTTCTGATTTGAGGCAAAAAATAAAAATAAAAATAAAGGGCTGTATCTGAGGGGCAAGGAGAGCATCTTCCTCAAATACAGAAGGGTCCCACGTTCAAAATCACCAATAGTCTGCTCTGCCTACTAAAACAATCTCAGCAGCGTAGATGCAATCTCCGTTCAGAGCAGCAGCAGAAAGATATTGTCCGGCCTCTATGAAAACACTAAGGGATCTGCAGGGCCAGATCAAGACATTTTGCTGCCAGAGGTGAACCAGAAAAGGCTTTCCTCCTCTTAGCCGAGGGTTCCCATATTCCAAAAAGTGAATATCCAGGCGCAAAAGTTGTTGTTGTTGTTGTTGTTGCCCAAAGTGGTTGAGCTTTTTCTTGTTTTTTGCAAACTCTCAATCAAAAGCCATTGAAGTTTTTGACCTATTTTTAAGAAAATTCACCAAAATCTACACTTCTGACATTCCCCTAACCCAGAAATAATACCTCGGGTTAAGAACTTTGCTTCAGGATGAGAACAGAAATCGTGCAGCGGTGGCGCTGGGGCAGCAGCAGGAGGCCCCATTAGCTAAAGTGGTGCTTCAGGTTAAGAACAGTTTCAGGTTAAGAACAGACCTCCAGAACGAATTAAGTTCTTAACCCGAGGTACCACTGTATAGGATCGGTCTGCAAACCCTATTTAACTTAATGGGACTCTAAACCACTAAACAACAAAGTTCCAAGGGAATGCAGTCTGACTCTTCTTCCAAGGAGAGCCCACTGCCTTGTGAGGGAGTCCGTTCTGCAACTCTTACCCTCAGAAAACTCTTCCTGGTGTTTATTTATTTTTTTTAAATGATATTTATTAATTTCACAAACAATAAAAACAAATTCCAACATTTAAACATTTAAACTACAAAAACAAGACAAATAAAAATACACAGTAGAAAAACAGTTGATAGAAGAAAGAGAGGAAAAAAATAAAAAATAGAGAATAAAGAACAAAGAGAAGAGCCAAAAATCAAAACTAAAAATAGATTAATATTTTCAAATCTTATATTTCCTTCACTAGTTTCTTGACCTCCTCACACCTCCCATTTTGTATTCCAGTTCAAATATTAAATTCAGCAAATCCTTACCCTCTAACATTTATCCTTACTCCATATATTAACCTATTATTATAAATATCCATTTCCAATTATCAATCCCTATTTACATTTTCTTAAGCATCTCTTTACCAGTACCACTTATTTTCAATCAAACGTCATTTCAACATTCCTTAATTTTACAGTGCTTCTGCAGGTAATCTTTAAATTTCTTCCATGAAAACTCTTCCTGGTGTTTAGTCTGAGTCTCCTTTCCTACGATTCGAAGCCATGGGTTCAGGTCCTGCCCTCCAGAACAAGAGAAAACAAGCTTTCTCCATCTTCCATGGGACAGCCCTTCAGATATTGGAAGATGGCTCTCCTAACACCTCTCGGTCTCCTCTTCTCCAGGGCTAAACATCCCTCAATTTAACTCTCAGCCAACTGAAACATCAAAAAATGGATCTGCGTAAATAAAAGGGGCCTTACCATACTCAGCACACCAAAGAGTAGCCAGCAATGCAGTAAGAAACACCTTCATTCTGCTTCTTGAGCAATGCCTCACTATCTCAGCATTCCAGTTTTGCCGGTCGACAGCCCAAGGTAGAATTTTGATTCTCTGCCTTTTACTCTCTCGGCAACGGTGGGTTGTTGTTTTTTCCCCAACCTATCATGTCCCTCCTCTCTGAAACAATATTGTGCCGAAAAAAACAAGTTCCCTTTCAGTCTGGAGAGGATTAAGCTACCTGAAACCAAAAGCAAACACACCTGCCTGGTTTATTCTGCCCCACATCTGCTAGGAATTTGCTACCTAACCCCCCCAGGGGTCTCTCTGAGTTCCTGCTCCGCCTTGGGACCTTGGTTTCTTTGCCTTTCGGTGATCCACACAGACATTTGTTTTATGCTTTGATCATCCCCCCCCATTTGCTTTATTAATTTTAAGAAGAAAATAAGGGAATTTGGGGATACAACAAACTCTCTTTTGTAAAAAACTGGAGCATCACTGCCTCCAATTGTGGAGAAAGAAGATATTGTTATAGATTGGGGGACTTCCCCCCCAAACCCTAGAAATTAATAAATGGTAGGATTTTGACTAGCTGGGAGATGGATGAATGTACAACCTGCAGAACTATGCCAAACAAGGAATCCCTAGGCTGGCTTCTGCAAACCAGCTAATCTGTTTTGTTTTGTTTTTTAAAATGATTTTTATTGATTTTCCAATAAAAACAGCCAATCAACATATCCGAATCATAATCCAATTAAAAATAATAAACTAATTTTTTTTGAAATGACCAATTATAGTCCAAATTGTAATTATTAATTTTTCTGGGCTCCCCATAGTCTGGACCTTTCAAGCATATCTCCAAATCTTCATTCCTGCCTCTTCTCATTGTTTTCATATTATCCGCTTTCTGATCTTAACGCTTTAAACTTCTCCGTCCCTGGCTCTACAATTCTCAGTAATGGCAGAAATCATATATCCTCTTGTCTGTCGAATACAGCTTTATTTGTGTATATATAGTTTTTCAACTGTCTATTTGCCAGCACAGCTTTCCCTGACTCCATTCCAATCTTCCAATCCAGGCTGTTGTCAAAGCTTTTCGTTTGAGATTTAATAACATAGTAGCTTCCACATTGTTAATAATAATAATAAATGTTTATTTATATCCCGCCCTCCCCAGCCGAAGCCGGGCTCAGGGCAGCTAACAACAATAAAATAATACAACATTCTAAAATCATTTATTATAAAATTAATTCAAATCAAGCCACTGGCAACCATTGGGCTAGAGTTCTGTGAAGATTGCCAAAGGAGGGGGTCAGACTGTGCCCTGACCAAAGGCCTGGTGGAACAGCTCTGTCTTGCAGACCCTGCGGAAAGATGTGAAGTCCCGCACGGTCCTAGTCTCTTGTGACAGAGCGTTCCACCAGATTGGGGCCACGGCCAAAAAAGCCCTGGATCTGGTTGAGGCCAGCCTAACCTCTCTGTGGCCTGGGACCTCCAAGATGTTTTTGTTTGAAGATCGTAAGGTCCTCCGTGGGACGTACCAGGAGAGGCAGTCCTGTAGGTACGAGGGTCCTAGGCCGTATAGGGCTTTAAAGGTCAAAACAGCACCTTGAACCTGACCCTGTACTCCACCAGGAGCCAGTGCAGCTGGTAGAGCACTGGGTGAATGTGATCCCGCAGCAAAGACCCCGTAAGGAGTCTCGCCGCGGCATTCTGCACCCGCTGGAGTTTCTGAGTCAGTCTCAAGGGCAGCCCCGCGTAGAGCGAGTTACAATAATCCAGTCTGGAGGTGACCATTGCGTGGATCACAGTGGTTAGGTCAGGGCGAGAGAGGTAAGGAGCATAGGCGCAGACTCCATGGGGCCTGAGGGGGCCCGAGCCCCCTCAAAAATTCGTTTGGGGGGGCTCTGCCCCCCCCAATAATTTAAGAAAATTATTAGGCACCTTGCCAAAAACCGCGCAGGGGACTCCGGTGCGCGCCTCCCAAAGTGACCGGGAGCACCTGAGAAGGAGCGGGCAGGTCGGTCAGTCAGAGGAAGACCCCCAGCGGCGGGACTTTAGAAAGGAATGGAGCCGCGGGGCCGAGGAACAGCGTATTCATCGCCGGCGAGGGACAGGGTGAGGGGAGAATGGAGGGGACGGGAGTTCCCGCCGCCGGAGCGGGGCTTTTTTTCTGGGTTCAGCTAAGGTGACGTTGGTAGGAGGGGGTGGCCGCCTCCCGGCGCGAAGCCTGGGGAGGGCAGGCCGGTTCTTGCATGCAAAAGCACCACTGCCATCCTGCCGCCAGTATGGACCCCGGTATGGGCCCCCCCCCAATATTTTTTATAAGTCGGCGCCCCTGGTAAGGAGCCAACTGCTTAGCTTGGCGGTGATGAAAAAATGCCGCCTTTGTTATAGCTGCAATCTGCGCCTCCATGGAAAGGGAGATTAAGTTATTACTGTAAATTGTTAAGCATGCTGTTTGCAATAATGCAATGAATATGAGCTGTATTCCACCGATATAAGTCATTTGGCAATCGTTCAGCCTCTCAGAGACCACACAATCCCCCCCTCCGGGCCCTAGAGAGCGGGCTGCTAGACATCCATTCAGCCTTCTCTCTTGCTCATAATGAAAAACATCTGCAAACAGCTGTGATATATGTGGTCCCAAATTGTTATCTCCAGTCACTGCAAAGTCAGCCAGCAAATATTCCCTGCTTCTCTCGAAAAGGGAGGAATTCTCATTTTTCCGTGCTGTGTCATATTAACAAGCGTGATCTTTGTTTCTTCTTTTATCTTTATCAAGTCTTTCAAGTCTAAGTAAACCTGCACAGTTGAATGCTTAATTATAAATAAAAGTCCATCTGTACTCTTTAAAAAAAAAAGTTCCTTAATGAGGCTTGGCATTGAAAACCAATTGTAGATGTTAAGAAGAGAAAAAAGACATACCAAACACCTCCATAATCCACACGCCATGATAAGAATCTCTTTGAAATCCGAGCTTAAACACCAGGAACTGTACAGTTCTGCAGGTTTTTGCTTAGTCTTCTTCGGTCCAGGCTGTGTCTGTTTATTGTCCAAATCCAATCATTTTAGCAAACAGATATTTCCGGCTATGAGAATGACATCAGAGAGTGCCAGCCGTGTCGTGCTCTGGGACCCAGTGTCCTGCCGCTTGCACCTTGATGCAAGCTGACAATCTCGGACAATCTGCGGATCTGCGAGACAGTCTTCCCCCACCCTGGGGAGTCTGCCAGGGCTAATTACCCCCATATCAGCCCTGAATTACCGGCATGGCTGGGATCCAATATTATGGGAGTCAGCCATTTCCCACCGCCAGAAACAGGAAGCCCCACCAGCTAATCTGTTGGTTGATGGGCCATCCAAGAGGAATCCGTTGGCCTGGGGAGACAGAGGTTTCCAAGGTGAAGGGGTGTTTCTTTAAAGTGACAGGAAAAGAGAGTTTTTAGCAAGGTGTTCTGGGAAGGAGGAGGAGGAAGAGAGACCAAGATCCATCTTGGGCAGGCTGGCTGAAGGCTGGCTGGGAGATATGCCTTTGACCCCAAGGACTGCACAAGCCCTTCTGGAAATGACCATGCTGTAAGATCTGGACTTCCTCCGTGCAACTGAAGGTGTAAATAGGGGAATAAATCATATTTCTTAAAGCCACGACGTCTCTGCCACATCTTCTGTTCTCCAAAAGAACACAGACCCTGGGTGAGTGCCTGGAACTCCCTTGGATATTGCAGAGTGTGGGGATGGCACCCGATTTTGTAACAATATTCATGGGGTTAGTTGATGATCTGACTCAGTCTGCAGCAGTTTCCTATGTGCCTAAAATTCTTACTGGTTTCTTTGAGAGGTTTTCGTGAGCATCCTCAGCACTGCAAAAGCAAACACCAAGCACTCGCTTTCCCTTTTTGATGTTTCTCGTGAAAAAGTGACTTTGTTTTAAATAGCCCTCGGTGGTCCAACTCACTTCCAGTTGCCCTCATTTGCGTTCAGTCGTCGTCATGTAGCCAAATCGGATTAAATATGTGTACTGAAATGTGGGGGCAGGGAGCCACACCATCAACTCAGGTATTTGAAATTCCACTACCTGCCTTTGAAGAAGGAATGGACGCTACTAGGGTTGAAAAGTCAAGAGCATCCCAGATTCTGAGATTTCAGGGCCAAAACCTGAGAACTAAGGATGCCCCAGGCAAGGGAGGTTAATTGAAAAAGAGGAGCGGTGGAGGGCAGATTTCAGAGTGCCTATACTATAATTTGTCCATGGAGTTTTCTTGGCAGGGATACTGGAGTGGCTTGCCGGTTCCTCCTCCAGGTGGATCACGTTTGGTCAAAACTCTCCACTATGACCTGTTCATCTTGGGTGCCCTGCTCGGCATAGTTCATAGCTTCTCTGAGTTATTCAAGCCCCTTCGCCACGGCAAGGCAGTGGAAGACAGAAGTGCCTGGCGTTCTCTGGTCCATGGGGTCATGAAGAGTCGGACACGACTAAACGACTAAACGACAACAACATACAATAATTTGCTGCTGGTTCTTCCTGGAATGATAATTCATATGTGGTGGGGTTGCAAGGAAATAAAGAGGTTTTGGGGAATATTACATGAGGAACTTAAGAAAATGCTTTAAAAACCCTTGATAAAAAATCCCGAAGCTTATCTGTTAGGGTTGGTGGGCAAAGACATACCACATATGAAAAAAAATCCAATCTTTTTATATGCAGCAATAGCTGCCAGGGTAGTGATTGCTACTAAATGGAAATCTCAGGACATACCAACAAAGGAAGAGTGGATTTGTAAATTAAGTGAGTATATAGAATTGGCTGGACTGCAAGAAGATCAAACCTATCCATTCATAAGGAAATCAGCCCTGAGTGCTCACTGGAAGGACAGATCCTGAAGCTGAGACTCCAATACTTTGACCACCTCATGAGAAGAGAAGACTCCCTGGAAAAGACCCTGACGTTGGGAAAGATGGAGGGCACAAGGAGAAGAGGACGACAGTGGACAAGATAGTTGGATAGTGTTCCTGAAGCTACCAGCATGAGTTTGACCAAACTGTGAGAGGCAGTGGAAGACAGGAGGGCCTGGCGTGCTCTGGTCCAGGGGGTCACGAAGAGTCGGACACAACTAAACAACTAAACAACAACAACATAGAATTGGCAAAATTAACTTCAATTATAAGATATCAATCAAATCAAAAGTTAAGAATGGAGTGGAAGTATTTCGAAGATTATATGTAAAAATATTGTTCTAAAAATGACATGTTAACAGGCTTAGAATAAAAAATGTAAGCAATAACAAAACAAATAAAGAAAGAAAAACCAGAATTTAACAAAAATGATTTATTATAGAATGCAAGGGAATAAAGGTAGAAAGAAATATACAGAAGTCAAATTGCTGTAGAGGGTGGGTGATGTGTTTTGTATTTAAGTGTATAGTTATGCAACTGTTTTAGTTTAGATATTATATTTTATGTGAGGGAATCATTGGGAATTTTGTTTATTATGTATATACGTTAAGTTTCAATAAAGATCTTTGAATATATATATATATATATATATATATATATGCAGGTTTTGGTGTCCTCGGGTGTCTTCCCGTGTAAAAGTTGGGGTGTCTAGGCGACGTTTCGACGAGGTCTCACTCGTCATCTTCAGGCTGGTGCTTTCGGCTTCTTGTTACTGGAACAGAGCGGGATCTCAGTGTTTGAGTTCCTATAAATACTGTAGAGGGGTGTGGTGTATTGCCTCAAAAGTTCTGGGCAGAGGGGAAGTTCCCAGGCTAGTGTTCTTTTCTTCTTTTGTTCCTTAATTACTTGAGGGATATCTTGAGTGATTTCTTGAGTGATATTCTGAGTACCACTTAGGTGGGTCATTAGGTGTGGATTAGTTGCTAAAGCCTTCGTGTCTTGACCTCTTGAATTTGTGAAGAGTTTTTCTGGGAAGATGGCTGTACTGCACTTAGTTGTGCTTTGGCTTGGCTTCGTGTATAGGGGCGAGCTGTGGTTTTGTGCCCTGTGCCAGCCAGATCTGTGTAGGGATTGCAGGGGGGTGCAGCATCCGGAGTTGCCACTATGGTTTGGTTACTGGATGGTGTCTGTAATTTATCTGTGGAGAGGGTCTGGGTTTGGGTCTGGTGTGGTTGATTGGTGGTGGCGTTCTGTGTGCCTCTGGATCTGGTGTCGGTTTTTGTGGGGAGGGCTAATTTCCAGATGTCTGGCAGGCGGGACGTGTCGTCACGCTTGTTCATGTTGTGAGGGTGTTTCTCTATCTCGATGGCTTCCATGATTATTCTCTTGTGGTGATGTTCCATGTTAAAGAGCAATTTGGAATCTGCAAAATTAATTTCGTGTCCTGTTTCTTTCATGTGTTGGAAAAGAGAGGAAGATTTTTCTTCTTTTTTGACGGCATTCTTGTGTTCTGCGATACGTGCATTTATTCGTCTGTTTGTTTGTCCAATGTACGTGGCTGGGCAGACTTTGCAGGGTATTTCATAGACCCCTTGGTTTTCCAACTGGATTTTATCTTTGGGGTTTCTGAGGATATTGGCTATTTTTTGGTTGGTGCAAAAGGCTGTTTTGATATTGTGTTTATGGAGGATTTTGCTAATTTTATCTGTAGTG
The DNA here is from genome assembly GCF_965112155.1 of Podarcis liolepis. Taxonomy (NCBI): domain Eukaryota; kingdom Metazoa; phylum Chordata; class Lepidosauria; order Squamata; family Lacertidae; genus Podarcis; species Podarcis liolepis. Next base: position 3,810,214 of record NC_139560.1, on the reverse strand, counting down.
CCCTTGATATAAGGAAGGAGGGCCATGCCATTGTTTTCTTCCGTGTCTTGGTTTTTGGGGGGTGTTTCTTTTTGGATTAGCTTCTTAACCCTGTTTTGCTGGTATCCATTGGCGATTAACACATTTGAGAGATTCTGTAACTCAGTTGTCAAGTGGTCTTTGTCAGCCAGGCGTTTGGTTCTGGAGATGAGGGTCTTGGCTACGGAGTTTATTTGTGCAGGGTGGTGGTGTGATTGAGCATGTAAGTAGCGGTTGGTGTGTGTTTTTTTCCGGTAGATAGTGTGTCCTAGGGAGCCATCAGGTTTTTTGTAGATTAGGACGTCAAGGAAGGGAAGCTGGTTGTTGGCTTCTATTTCCATAGTGAATTGTATTTTGGGGTGTAGGCTGTTGAGATGTGTGAGGAAGCTATCTAGTTTTTTCTTTCCCGTGTGGCCAAATTACAAAGGTGTCGTCAACATATCTGAGCCAAAGTTTGGGTTTGTGTTCTGACTTGTCTAAAGCATTGGTTTCAAAGTGTTCCATGTACAGATTTGCGATGACCGGTGAGAGGGGTGATCCCATAGGTGCTCCTTCTATCTGTTTGTATCTTTGTCCATTGTGGATGAAGTACGTGTTGGTTAGGCAGTGGTTGGTCAGGTCCAGGATGTATTCGGGGGGATTGTATTTGTTTTGAATGGCTGTCAAGGCTTCATTAATGGGCACTTGTGTGAAGAGAGATACAACATCGAAGCTCACAAGTAGGTCATCGGGATGTAGGTTTTGCTTCTTTATTGTTTCTATGAACTGGAAGGAGTTTGTAACGTGTGAAGAGATGGATTCTGCATAGGGCTGAAGTTGCTTAGCGAGAAATTTAGCGAGATTTTGTAGAGGTGAGCCTATGGAGCTGACTATTGGTCTGAGTGGTGTTCCTTCTTTGTGTATCTTGGGGAGGCCGTAGAGTTTGGGGCATATATATATAAAAATTTCTGCTGGTTCTTGCCAAACTAAAACTTGCAAGCTACATGCACAATCTTCTTGTTAAAATAAAAAAAATCCTTCCAGTAGCACCTTAAAGACCAAATAAATTAGTTCTTGGTATGAGCTTTCGTGTGCATGCACACTTCTTCAGATACACTGAAGTTGCCAGATCCTTCTATATAGTGAGAAGGTGGGGAGGGGTATTACTCAGAAGGGTGGTGGGAATGTTAACTGTTTTTATTGTTAAAGGCTGTCTTGCTCACCTGGATATTTAACCCTCCACTTGCCAGGAGGGAGCCAGGCAAAGATGGAGGCTTCAGTTCTTGACACTAGGCAATAATTTGATGCCAGCTCCTACCTGTCTGAAGCTTGAAAGCTTCGGGCACTGTCTTCTTATTTTTTTAAAAAAATAAAGAAATACAATGTGTTCTCTTCTACCTGGGGATTCAAGCCCTCCCGCTGCTACCTGGGGGCATCAGTTCGGCCCTAGAGGGGAGGTCTGGCAACCCTACTCTTTCAGGGTTGAAAAATGTTTCCTTCTGTGGCTGAGTCAGCCTAAATCTCCTGTGCCTTTACTAAGAATTTTCAGAGATTTGCCCTTTCTTGTTCTGCAACTGCCAAAGGGCAGCTTTTTGCTGCACCGTGATCATGGTTTCATAACATTTACCGGTAGCCTAAGGCTTTTATCCTGTGCACCCACGGTTTGGGAATAGCACCTTGCAGTGTAAAGCTACTTTGCTGCATCTCATGCCCAGCGATAGCTTCCTGGAATCCTGTTAGTGGATACGACGAATCATTTTTACTGAGGTGGTACGGAAAGATCAGAGCGGATCAGTGGCTTCCCAGTGCAAAGAGAGCTTCAAATTTTGCAGAGGGATTTATTGATCCCTGGTTTATTTATTGAGATTTGATGCAAAGCTTTGTGCCATACACTTTGGCTGTTTTCGTTGCTCTTTCTATCGAAATTGTTCTTTATTTGTTTATATTATTATTCATTTACTTAAATACTTATATTTTTGTGATGTAGTGGCATAGATCAAAGTGGTTTACAACAGGATCAGATAAAATAAACTGCAGCAGTTCTGTAACAAAGAAGGTCATGCAGTTTAAGAGGAACGTTAGAACCTGAGGAGAGCATTATAACCAGAGAAATTTACGCAATAATCCACAAGTCCATTCATAAGCACCAAGCCCGCCACCTCATAGACAATGTGGAATATCACAGAGAATCATAGAATTGCAGAGTTGGAAGGGACCCCAAGGGTCATCTAGTCCAACCCCCTGCAATGCAGGAATCATAACTGAAGCATCCCTGGCAAATGGTCATCCAACCTCTCTTTGAAAACCTCCAATGAAGGAGAGTCCACCACCTTCCAAGATTTCCAAGATTGTTTGTTCCACTGCCATTGAAGAGCTCTTGCTGTCAGAAAGTTCTTCCTAATGTTGCACTGGAATCTCCTTTCTTAGGATTTGAATCTGTTGGTTCAGGTCCTACCCTCTGGTACAGAAGAAGAAGAAGAAGAAGAAGAAGAAGAAGAAGAAGAAGAAGAAGAAGAAGAAGAGGAGGAGGAGGAGGAGGAGGAGTGCTCCATCTTCCATGTGACAGCCCTTCAGAGATTTGAAAATGGCTATCACGTCGCCTGGCTAAGCTGTCAGTGTTTGAAAAAGAAAAGGTTCTGACCTCCTTTTTACTCCTTTGCCTAGTCCTCAGACCTTAGTTGGCACAAAGGAGTCTTTTTGAAAGTGTATTTTTGCAGAGTATTGCTGCTTTTATCTTAAAAAGTCTTCTTCTCCAACCACGACCGACAGCTTTTACACACACCAAACACAACCAGCTTTCTACCATCCAACCAACCCACACCCAACACTAACATTGGTCACTCCATATATACAGGTACAATTTGGTGAAAGTTTGCATGAGTCATTGTAGGCCGCTGACTCATGCTGACTTACAGTAGTTCTTTTAGCATTACAGAAATAGTGGCCAATTTTTAGCCGTGACATAAGCATCCCCAATTCCCTCAACCATTCCTCATCAGGCTTGGTTTCCAGTCCCTTGACCATCTTGGTCACCTTCCCTGTGTGGGATGTGATACATAAGTAGCAGTCAAGTACAACATTCCTTGTTTTCCTAGAGTGGACATGCGGGGGAATGTTTGGTCCAGCCAGTCGAAAACTTCCTGTTTCCTCCTGGCTGGGATATACTTCTTCTGCATGTGACTAGAGGTGGGCGTGACCTTACCTGTCCAGGTAACAAAAGCACAAGGCATGTAGCTCCCTCTCTCTCTCTTTGACTTCCTCTATCATTGAAGCAGCTTTTTAGCTAGAGATGCTCTGTTGGCTTCTAACAGAGGACACTGAGATTATCTCCATATGGGATAGATCCACATTTATATCCTTTGTAACTGTCTGCCTTCAGGGATCCAAATGTGAACTGAATGTGAGTAAACTTCTTTTAGATACTTTAAACAAGATTGTGGAGTGTTTATTCTTTTAAGCAGGATAAAAAGGAACTTACCAGGAACCTAATAGTAAGAGGCTTACACAAGCCTGCAACCAGTTATTCGCTGTGCGTTTAAAGAAGAAGAGTTTGGATTTGATATCCCGCCTTTCACTCCCTTTAAGGAGTCTCAAAGCGGCTAACATTCTCCTTTCCCTTCCTCCCCCACAACAAACACTCTGAGGTGAGTGGGGCTGAGAGACTTCAGAGAAGTGTGACTGGCCCAAGGTCACCCAGCAGCTGCATGTGGAGGAGCGGGGGCGCGAACCCGGTTCCCCAGATTATGAGACTACCGCTCTTAACCACTACACCACACTGGCTCAGGGGAATGTGAAACTCTGCTAGGTAAAGGAACTTGCTAGCACAAGTTAAGAAGGATATTAATAAACAATATATCCTCTCCTGCCTCCCTGAACATTCCCACACCCTGCACAATTTCCAGCTTGTCAATATTTTTCTTAGACTGTGTTGCCCACAACCAGACACAGAACTCCAGGTGAGGTCTGACCAAGGCAGAATAGAGTAGTGCAATGAGTTCCCTTGACCTGGACACTGTACTTCTGTTGATGCAGGCTAGAACAGCATTCACTTTTTTTTTGCTGCTGCATCACTCTGCTGACTCCTGTTCAGTTTGTGGTCTGCTAAGACCCATAGATCCTTTTCACCTGTGCTACTAGTAAGCCAGTGTGAGGACCTCTTTGATTTGGGCTTTGTTTTCTTGCAATGAAAATCCAGATATTAGTCCGAGACACCATCTAGGATACGGTCCGTGTCAACTGTTCTTAACACGAAGGGCCGGCCAGGCAGGTTTGGAAATGCCCCGGAAGCGGAAGCCTGGGAAGGCGCTCACATTTGCAAACCCGTGACGGAGCAGTTCGCCGCGTGAGTCGACGGCTAGGAAGATGAGAAGGGCCCAGCCATGAGCCTCTTAAACAAGCCCAAGAGTGAGATGACCCCAGAGGAGCTGCAGAAGAGGGAGGAGGAGGAGTTCAACACGGGGCCCCTTTCTGTTCTCACCCAGTCTGTAAAAAACAATACTCAGGTGCTAATCAACTGTCGAAACAACAAGAAGCTGCTTGGCCGGGTCAAAGCCTTTGACAGGCACTGCAACATGGTGTTGGAAAACGTTAAGGAGATGTGGACAGAGGTGCCCAAGAGTGGGAAAGGCAAGAAGAAATCGAAACCTGTCAACAAGGACCGCTACATCTCCAAGATGTTCCTGCGTGGAGATTCAGCCATTGTGGTGCTGAGGAACCCCCTAATCGCTGGCAAATAATAGGCTGTCAGCAGGCTGTAGGTGCTCGAGAGCCTAGTCCAGCAAAGAGCTGTCTTCTGGGTAACCACCAAGAGGCCTGGAGTACTGTGTCCAGTTCTGCACACCACAATTCAAGAAGGACACTGACAAACTGGAACGTGTCCAGAGGAGGGCAACCAAAATGGTCAAAGGCCTGGAAACAATGCCTTATGAGGAACGGTTAAGGGAGCTGGGCATGTTTAGCCTGGAGAAGAGGAGGTTAAGGGGTGATATGGTAGCCATGTTCAAATATATAAAAGGATGTCACATAGAGGAGGGAGAAAGGTTGTTTTCTGCTGCTCCAGAGAAGCGGACACGGAGCAATGGATCCAAACTACAAGAAAGAAGATTCCACCTAAACATTAGGAAGAACTTCCTGACAGTAAGAGCTGTTCGACAGTGGACTTTGCTGCCAAGGAGTGTGGTGGAGTCTCCTACTTTGGAGGTCTTTAAGCAGAGGCTTGACAACCATATGTCAGGAGTGCTCTGATGGTGTTTCCTGCTTGGCAGGGGGTTGGACTCGATGGCTCTTGTGGTCTATTCCAACTCTATGATTCTATGATTCTAGGCCGTTATGGTGCGCTGATGGCTTTAGCCAATAGCATCTTCTTATCATTTACAAGTATTTTTGTCCTACGACTGCTCACTACCCCAATGAAGGAAAGTGCAAGGCTTCTTGCTATTCATAGAGCTGGCTGATGAATTTTCCAACCCTCAGTCACCTGGTTATGTTCATATATGTTGCCCGATGACCTTTTCTTTTGTAATAAACATTTTGTTAAAATCCTTAAAAAAAACACACAAAAAAACCTGTTCTGAACACACCTTTCCACAGACAGGCAAATTCGCCCGCAGAGAGCTTTAGAAGGCCCACAGAAACAGCATCTCTGCTGTCATTTTCTTTTACCAACAGTGCAAACTGACATGTGCGGTCAGGGTATTTTTCTCATATTGAATTGCCCAGAACAATACGATAATGGTAAGACTTGGGCGGTTTCATGCAACTTACCTGAAACTGGCTGAACGGTGAATTCCTTTTTCTTTCTTCTGCTTTGCATGCCTGTTGTTCTTTTCCTCTTCTGATTGACAGGAGCTTTACTCCTCTCGCTTGTGATTAAATACAATAAGCAAGGTGGAGACACCTGGGCAAAAAATGGACAATTCCCAGAGTTCCCTGTGATTTTAGAACCACTCCAAGAATGGTGCTTCCTTGAAGGGAATGGAAGTCCCCTAAGGACTCGGAACACCCTGAACAAACTACAGCTCCCAGAATTCTTTGGGGGAAGCCATGACAGTTTAAAGTGGTATAATGGTCAGGGCCAGATTGGGGTCTGATGAGGCCCTAAGCTCCTGAAGGTAATGGGGCCCTTTATATGTCCAGCTGTCCTATGTCAACAACAAATTGCCGCTTTTTGTGTTGAATATATGCTATATGGTAATTTATGGACCTGAAAGGTATCTAAAGTCATTTGCACATGCAGAATGTAGGCACCCTATATATAGAAATAAGCAAACTAGTGATATTTTAGGGAGCAGGCTAGCAGGTGGGGCCCATTACTTATATCATATACCATTGTGCAAATTAATTGAAACAAAGCATGTTTTCTCTCTTACTTGTCATCCTGTACTCAAAAGAAACACGAAAAGTTAGTTGATCATTATGGTGTCAGCAACCTGCACTCAATAGAAGGAATGATGCGCTCGCCACAATATATTGAGGTTATACGAAAGAGAGTTATTCCAGGGCTGGAAAAGAGGAATCTTGGCAGTGCTGGGATATTGCAGCAGGACCTAGCCCTCTGTCACACATCGAAAGTGATGAAGAAATTCATGACAGAGCAGCAGATACAGGTACTTGATTGGCCAGGGAATTTCCCGGACGTAAATCCCATTGAGAATTTGTGATCTATATGCAAAAGTCACTATAGACTGTACGACTATGGAGAAGCTCATTCAGGCGCTGATTCAAGTGTGGTACAGGGATCCAAAAATCAACAGTGACTGTTTGAAACCACGGTGGTACCTCAGGTTACATACGCTTCAGGTTACATACGCTTCAGGTTACAGACTCCGCTAACCCAGAAATAGTACCTCGGGTTAAGAACTTTGCTTCAGGATGAGAACAGAAATTGTGCTCCGGCAGCGCGGCAGCAGCAGGAGGCCCCGTTAGCTAAAGAGGTGCTTCAGGTTAAGAACAGTTTCAGGTTAAGAACGGATCTCCGGAACGAATTAAGTACTTAACCCAAGGTACCACCGTACTAATCCAGAATGTGGCAGCTAGACTGGTGACTGGGAGCGGCCGCCGGGACCACATAACACCAGTCCTGAGAGATCTGCATTGGTTCCCAGTCCGTTTCCGAGCACAATTCAAAGTGTTGGTGCTGACCTTTAAAGCCCTAAACGGCCTCGGTCCTATATACCTGAAAGAGTGTCTCCACCCCCATCGTTCAGCCCAGACACTGAGCTCCAGCACCGAGGGCCTTCTGGCAGTTCCCTCATTGCGAGAAGTGAGGTTACAGGGAACCAGACAGAGGGCCTTTTCGGTAGTGGCCCCCGCCCTGTGGAACGCCCTCCCTTCAGATGTGAAGGAAATAAGTAGCTACCTTATCTTTAAAAGACATCTGAAGGCAGCCCTATTTAGGGAAGTTTTTAATATTTAATGCTGTATTATTTTTAACACTCCATTGGAAGCCGCCAGAGTGGCTGGGGAAACTCAGCCAGATGGGCGGGGTATAAATTATTATTATTATTATTATTATTATTATTATTATTATTATTATTATTTCCGTAGCCGCAAGACCACTCAGAAATCAGAACTGGGAAGAAGCAAAAAGAAGCCCCTCAGATATATGTGACAAAAAGCTTTTATTAGCAGTTTCTGAAAAACTCACACATCATTTAAAAGTACAAAAAGGCGATGCTGGTTCCAGAAGAGTTTGCTGATATTTTGTGGCCATTCATTTCCCGAATGTCCAGCGATCCCCACAAAGCTCAGGTACTGAGCCATTTAACTTTGGCTTGGGGGTGTTTATCATTTATCTCTCCTTTCTTCTGAATAACGATTAAAATCTCCCTGGAAGGGTTTCAGTCTTTTCATTACTCTTTTTTCTTTTGGCATCTTTGAAAGTTCTCAATACGAAAAGTTAAAAATCGAAAGTAGCCATGAGCTATCAGACATGACTTGATGGCCACAAGCTAACCCAAGCCTCCAAACTGTCCGCAGAAGTCCAGCTTTTGGTACATCAGTCTGCCACTGGTGGTACTAGACTTTACTCCCTGAAACAGAGTGTCCAGAACGCAACACAGCAATAATAAAAAAATATAAGGTACAGGGCCTTTTTGGTGGTGGGATTACTCTGTGCGCCTTGGCTAAAACTGGCCGCCGAGATAGACGACTTGCTTTCTGGGCAGGGGCTTCGCCTTAGTTCCATTCTGCCCACCCGGGGTCTCAGTTCCTGGTCAAATCAAAGCTCTGATGACAACCAGCACCACCAGCATAAGCATGCCAAACCTTACATTCGCTGTGCCGTTGCACCTGTCCTCTTGACAGCAGGTGAAAGTATACAGCGCCGGCCAACTAATCCTGGCGATCAAGCAAGTGTTGGAGCAGCGTTGCTCCACAGCATAGCCGGCGGCAGAGGTTGTTTCTAAAAGGGAAAGGATGGGAAAGGGCCAAGGTTAAAGGTAAAGGGACCCCTGACCATTAGGTCCAGTCGCGGACGACCCTGGGGTTGCGGTGCTCATCTCACTTTATTGGCCGAGGGAGCCGGTGTACAGCTTTCGGGTCATGTGGCCAGCATGACTAAGCCCCTTCTGGCGAACCAGAGCAGCGCACAGAAACGCCGTTTACCTTCCCGCTGGAGCGGTACCTATTTATCTACTTGTACTTTGACATGCTTTCGAACTGCTAGGTTGGCAGGAGCAGGGACCGAGCAGCGGGAGCTCACCCCATCCCTGGGATTCGAACCACCAACCTTCTGATCGGCAAGTCCCAGGCTCTGTGGTTTAACCCACAGCGCCACCTGCGTGGGCCATGGTTAAAGGTAAAGGGACCCCTGACCATTAGGTCCAGTCGCGGACGACCCTGGGGTTGCGGCACTCATCTCGCTTAATTGGCCGAGGGAGCCGGCGTACAGCTTCCGGGTCATGTGGCCAGCATGACTAAGCCGCTTCTGGCGAACCAGAGCAGCACACGGAAACACCGTTTACCTTCCCACCAGAGCAATACCTATTTATCTACTTGCATTGGCATGCTCTCAAACTGATAGGTTGGCAGGAGCATGGACCGAGCAAGGGGAGCTTACCCCGTCACAGGGATTCAAACCGCTGACCTTCTGATCGGCAAGTCCTAGGCTCTGTGGTTTAACCCACAGAAAGCTATAATTTTATTGTTTCATTGACTTTCGAGGAAAGGCAAGCAAAAGGCAACATAATAATGCATAACCTGGAGAACGTGGAGAGAGACAGTTTTTCTCCCACTCTCCTAACCCTTGAATTCATGGGCATCCAGGAAAGATGAACGCTGGAAAACTAAGGACCAAATAAATAACATACTTTTTCATGCATCCATAGTTAAACTATGGAACTCACTTCCCCATGAAGCAGTGATGGCTACCAATTTAGATGGCTTTGAAAAAGAATTAGACAAATTCATGGAGGAGAGGGCTACTGATGGCTACTAGGCGCAATGGCTACACTCAGCCTCCCCATGCTTACCAGTGTAACGCGTGCAGAAGCGATCTGTTTCAGAACAGTTTACAACAGTTTCACAACCAGAATATTTCGTTACATTGCAGGTATAACATTCCAGGGAAGAAGCTGCAAGGAAGAAGCAACGTTTTAAAATAAAATAAAACACACACAGTAAAGATGGGGGAGAAATCTGTCTTTGCTAGGACTTTCAAATGAAACAGGCTAAGTACCAGAACAACCTACCGTATTTTTCGCTCCATAAGACGCACTTTTTTCTTCCTAAAAAGTAAGGGGAAATGTCTGCGTCTTATGGAGCGAATGCCTCCTTTCTTTTAGCAAATATTTTGTTACACTGGGGAAGTGGTAATTCTGTATTGATTTGTTTTGGATGTTGCATGTGATGCCAATAAAGGTTTTACGATACAATACAATGTTCATGGCTACAGCCTTCACCACAAAAATCACGTATCCACTGTTTCCTGGGGCTGCAATGGTGCAAAAATGTGGTTACAAAGCACAGATCCACGTGGATCCTCAGGATCTTTGCATTGGGTCACCCCAAATTCACCATCAAATCACATGTCTGTGGCCACAGCATGAACCACAAGAATCATACATCCACTGTTTCATTCAGAATATTTTTTTTCTTGTTTTCCTCCTCTAAAAAACTAGGTGTGTCTTATGATCAGGTGCGTCTTATGGAGCAAAAAATACGGTGACCAGGGATCCCCAGGTCTGTCCCCAGTAGGTCTCTTAAGAGGGCATCTGAGCAACCAACCATGGGTGGCTGGCTGCTGGGTCAAACCATGTCCATGTGCTCCTTTCCAAGATGCCCACAAGAATCACAGAATTGTAGAGTTGGAAGGGAACCCCCAAGAATCATCTAGTCCAACCTTCTGCAATGCAGGAATCGGGGCCAAAGAATTCTGGACCGAGACCACATAACACCGGTCTTGAAAGACCTACACTGGCTCCCAGTACATTTCCAAGCACAATTCAAAGTGTTGGTGCTGACCTTGAAAGCCCTAAATGGCCTCGGTCCAGTATACCTGAAGGAGCGTCTCCACCTCCATCGTTCTACCCGGACACTGAGGTCCAGTGCCAAGGACCTTCTGGCGGTTCCCTCCCTGCGAGAAGCCAAGTTACAGGGAACCAGACAGAGGGCCTTCTCGGTGGTGGCGCCCACCCTGTGGAATACCCTCCCGTCAGATGTCAATGAGATAAACAACTACCTGGCTTTTAGAAGACTTCTGAAGGCAGCCCTATATAGGGAGGTTTTTAACATTTGAAATTTTACTGTGTTTTTAAATGTGTTGTAAGCAACCCAGAATGGCTGGGGAAACCCAGCCAGATGGGTGGGGTATATATAAATTATTATTATTGTTATTGTTATTATTGACAGATGGCTTCTCCAACCTTAAAAACCTCCAATAATGGACAGTGCACCGCTTTCTGAGCTGGTCCATCCCACTATTGAATAGCTTGTACCCTCAGAAAGTTCTTCCCAATGCTTAGTTGGAATCTCCTCTCTTGTAATTTGAATCCATTGATTCAGGTCCTGCCCTCTGGAGCAGCAGAAAACAAGCTTGCTCCATCTGAGCCAGTGTGGTGTAGTGGTTAAGAGCGGTAGTCACGTAATCTGGTGTCTCCGCTCCTCCACATGCAGCTGCTGGGTGACCTTGGGCCAGTCACACTTCTGTGAAGTCTCTCAGCCCCACTCACCTCACAGAGTGTTTGTTGTGGGGGAGGAAGGGAAAGGAGAATGTTAGCCGCTTTGAGACTCCTGAAGGGGAGTGAAAGGCGGGATATCAAATCCAAACTCTTCTTCTTCTTCTTCTTCTTCCTCCATGGGACAGCCCTTCAGATACTTGAAGTTTGCCATCCTTTCACCTCTCAGTCTTCTCCTCTCCAAGCTAAGGAGGCTGTTCCAGGAGCAAATGACCGTCATGTCAAAGACTCACCCGTTTTAGTCCACAAGATGGTGGTCAACAGTAGGACAGGAAGAACCTTCATCATTTCGCTTCTCCCTCCGCCGCTAGGATGAAGCAGCCTGCCTTGAGGAGTCCCTGTTCCCTTTAGTGCACAAAACCATCGCATCAACAATTAAGCCAGGAAATACAGTGGTACCTCTGGTTGCGAACAGGATCCGTTCCAGAGCCCCGTTCGCAACATGAGCGGAATGCAACCCGCGTCTGTGCATGCACAGGTCGCAATTCGCTGCTTCTACGCATGCGCGTGACATCATTTTGAGTGTCTGCACATGCACGAGTGGCGAAACCCGGAAGTAACACTTTCTGGTACTTCTGGGTCGCCACGGGACGCAACCTGAAGCAAACGTAACAAGAGGTATGACTGTACAGTGGTACCTTTGAAGTCGAACGGAATCCGTTCCAGAAGTCTGTTCGACTTCCAAAAAGTTCGGAAACCAAGGTGCGGTTTCCGGTTGGCTGCGGGAAGCTACTGCAGCCAGTCGGAAGCAGGGCCAGACGTTTGGGTTCCAAAGAACGTTTGCAAACCAGAACACTCGCTTCCAGGTTTGCGCCGTTCAGGAGCCAAGGTGTTCGGGATCCAAGCTATGAGTGTACAGTGGTACCTCGCGTTACATACGCTTCAGGTTACAGACTCCGCTAACCCAGAAATAGTACCTCGGGTTAAGAGCTTTGCTTCAGGATGAGAACAGAAATCGTGCTCCGGTGGCACAGCGGCAGCAGGAGGCCCCATTAGCTAAAGTGGTGCTTCAGGTTAAGAACAGTTTCAGGTTAAGAACGGACCTGCGGAACGAATTAAGTACTTAACCCGAGGTACGACTGTACACAGTTCTCTCCTTTGTGATTCATGCAGCCAGGGCGGTTGGAATGTGAAAGGAGATGGTACCATTTAAAAACATTCTGCTGAGACCAGGATGCTGAGGCAGATGGGACCTGGGTCTAATTCTACCATCAGACCAAAGGCCTATCACGTCTCGCAGTGTCAGCTGGGGGCCCTTGGGAAACCCAACAATGCAAAAGTGCTCTTTCCCCACTTCTTCTCCACCCCCACCCTCCATCAACAGAGATTCAGAAGCTGTGGGATGTGATCCATGAGAGGCAGTCAAGTCCAACATTCCTTGTATTGCTAGAGAAGACATGCGAGGGAATATTTGGTCCAGCCATTCGAAACTTCCTGTTCCTCCTGGCTGGAGCATCCTTCCTTTTGCATGTGATAGATGGTGGGTGTGACCTAACCTGTCCAGGTAACCAAAGGACGAGTCACGCAGCACTCTCCCCCTCTTTTTGACTTCCTTCTTCGTTTGACCAGTTTTTAGCTAGGACTGCTCTGCTAGATCTCAGCTAGCAGAAGCACTGGGATTACATATTCCCCCACATGGAGTAGATCCACATGTACATATTTCTAACTAAATCTGCCTTCCGGAATCCAACTGTGAACTGATGTAAGTAAACTTCTTTTATTGACTTAGATTGTGATGTATTTATTCTTTTAAGAGGGATTCAAGGGAACTTACCAGGAACGTACAATTCAATCGGATACAGACTGAATTGTATAATTGCAAGAGGCTCACACAAGCCTGCAACCAACTATCTGCTGTGAATGTAAAAGGGGCTTGTAACTCTGCAAAGTAAAGGAACTTGCTAACGCAAGTTAGGAAGGATATTAATAAACAAGGTATCCTCTCCTGCCACCCTGAACATTCCCACAGAAGCGTTGCCTTCATCACCGCAGGTGAACGCTGTATCACGTTGCTGCTGCTTCGTTTTACCTGTCCTTATTACGCAGATTCAGTTTCTCAGCAATCCCCCTTTCCCTCTTTTAAAGGTAAAGGGACCCCTGACCATTAGGTACAGTCGTGACCGACTCTGGGGTTGTGGCACTCATCTCGCTTTACTGGCCAAGGGAGCCGGCGTACAGCTTCCAGGTCATGCGACCAGCATGACTAAGCCACTTCTGGCAAACCAGAGCAGCGCACGGAAACACCATTTACCTCCCCGCCGGAATGGTACCTATTTATCTACTTGCGCTGGTGTGCTTTCGAACTGCTAGGTGGGCAGGAGCAGGGACCGAGCAACGGGAGCTCACCCCGTCACGAGGATTTGAACCACCGACCTTCTGATGGGGAAGTCCTAGACTCTGTGATTTAACCCACAGTGCCACCCGCGTTCCCTCTTTTAGCACACCTTAACTTCCCTCGTCATTCAAAAGTCCAACCACCTCCCTGGCTGTTTTCCTGCTTCTCATGCATCACAATAATTTTTATTATTGGAGATTACCAGTTGCTGCAGACACCAAAAGGGGTGGATATTTCCATCAAGCTCCAAGTTTCCCTGCCAACCCCTGGACAGAGTCAGCGCATAAGAAGTGGGAACAGGCAATTGCATATTCTGAGTTAACAGTGGATGCCCGAAAACTACCTTTTAGTCAAACAACCACCCCACCTAGTGGTCCCTTTGATGAGTTCTTCACAGGGACAAATTCTGCTACAGAATATTTCTTTAAAGTTCAGAAGTATTCCTTTACAAAAATTACACAGAGTTTTATTCCTTTACAAAATTGCTCTCTTGTGGAAAGAGAAGAGTTCTTCTCGCTCTCTTGAAGACATCCAGTGAAGCTGCATGTTTAGAAGATTCAAGACAGGGAAAAGGGCTTAAGCTATGGAACTCCCTGCCACTGGAGCACAGCCACTAGGACAGCTTTCAAAGAGGATTGGTCAAAATTGTGGAAGAGAAGGCTTTCAATAGCCACCATCTAAGATAGCCATGCTGTGCCTCCAGTTTTAACAGAAATGCTCCAGGAAGCTTGAGTTCTAAGCTGCTGGGACAATTGGATTGAAGGTAGGCTACAAGTTCCAATAAAAAAAAAAGTTGGTATATAATATTATAATATTAAAAGTAGAGACATCACCTTGCCAACAAAGGTCCGTATAGTAAAAGCTATGGTTTTCCCAGTAGTGAAGTATGGAAGTGAGAGCTGGACCATCAAGAAGGCGGATCGCCGAGGAATGGATGCTTTTGAATTCTGGTGCTGGAGGAGACTCTTGAGAGTCCCCTGGACTGCCAGAAGATCAAACCTCTCCATTCTTAAGGAAATCAGCCCTGAGTGCTCACTGGAAGAACCGATCCTGAAGCTGAGGCTCCAAGACTTTGGCCACCTCATGAGAAGACTCCCTGGAAAAGACCCTGATGTTGGGAAAGATGGAGGGCACAAGGAGAAGGGGACGACAGAGGACGAGATGGTTGGATAGTGTTTGTGAAGCTACCAGCATGAGTTTGGCCAAACTGCGGGAGGCAGTGGAAGACAGAAGTGCCTGGCGTGCTCTGGTCCAGAGGGTCACAAAGAGTCGGACACAACTAAACAACAAATATAATATTAAAATGGGTAGCCAGAGATCAACCTACAGACAGGTTGAAATCTCCCAGGATTGCCTCTGCTCCCACCCCAGCCCTCTTACCGGTCAGTCAGCCGTGTCTTTTCTGAAGACAGCCACCGCCAACACGCCCTGGAACAGGACTCGGCAGCTAACGTCCTGCTGGAACCTGGGGGACGGTAAGAAAAGCTCTGCCTGTTCCAACTATGTGTGCGTTTTAGCATCCTGGACAATGAAAGCGCAAGGGGAATATTACCCTCCTGCCATCGTTGCAAGATGCTGAGGCACAGGGGGAGAAGTACAAGGGTGTCACAATGGAGACGGAACTATAGTTGGTGGAATGTTTGGAATGAATGTTGTCAGGAGGCAGCCTCAGTGGGGAAACGTCAGAGGAAAAGATCCTTGACAGATTCAGTTTTTATTTTGACAAATCATCATAAATAAAGAATAAAAATGTGCACCCCACCACTGAGACCATTCCATTGGAACTACCCAACCTCCCAAAATTTCAACACCTCTTGCGATGGTTTGACGCCTTTCCGTTTTTAACAGTACAAAATTCTACAAACATTCTCCATTATCTCCTCAAAATCACTTCTCCTGCATATTCCCCGTCTTACCTTAATGGCACATGTTAATTTATCATTAATAGCTATACCCCACACCTCTTTATGCCATTCTTCCATTTTATATTCTTCTTGCCCCTTCCAATTCCTGGCTTATAATACTTCGTGCAGCCGTCAATAAATTTGGGAGCAAGTCCTTCGTAGCCTGCGAACCTTCCACACCCATTGTAAATTGATACTAATACTACCTCTGGACTTTTGGTCAGCCTTAACCCAGTGATTTCTGTTACCTCCTCAAACACCGATAGGTTATATTTATTTACTTTTGTAGACAAGAGTGCCTGGCGTGCTCTGGTCCATGGGGTCACGAAGAGTCGGACACGACTAAGCGACTAAACAACAAAGGTTCTCTAAGCCGCTTCCTCATAAAGAAAACATCAAGAGAGTTCTCGGGAACTGTACATGAAAAAGTATAATAAAAAGCCATTATTTAAAATGGCCGCTACTGGCCAATGGGCCTTAGATTGCCAACCACTGTTCTACTCCCAAACTCAAAAAGTTGCAAGTGAGCACAAAACTAGCCCTGCTTCCTTCGTTGCACTACAGCTAAGACACATGTTTCTAGTACTCTTTTTTAAAGAATTGAAACAATCTGCTCTACAGTGGACAAATCTTAATTGTAAGGCTGACTTCAGCATGTAGCTTTCCCTCCCTTTCTCTCTCTCTCACAAACTGGACAAGGCAATAACTGGCAACTAAGTTGTGACATTTGGTTGGTCCTAAGATATTGCCAGACCGTGATTTTGAAGTTCTTCCCAACGATCTAGCTGAGATTCCTTCATGGCAAGGAGTTTGAACAGAGGATCATTGCTGCCTGCCTGTTCCAACTCTGCAATTCTGGTTATATGAAATGTGGGAGATAATGGCTTTTGACACTTGAGGTGTATTCTTTTTAGGACCCAACTTATTTTTGTGATGGTTTTCAAAACCGTACATTAATGTTGTAATCCACCCTGGAACCTAAAGGTGAGTAATTAATAATGTAAGTTATTTCAGGAAAACACACGACATGCAACTGGAGGCATGTTGTGACAGGAAAACAGAAGGGGGGAAATGAAGTAAGGTAAAAACCAAAATGTATTTATTAAAGTTCAGAAATCACAAGAGAACCGTGTGTTGAAAACCCACATAGCTTGCAAAATTGTCTAGACAGTGTTCAGTTTTTAATGTAAAATTTTAACAGGCAAAGCAAAAAAACATAACCAAATCCCTGCTCCAAATCCAAACACTTTGTGCATGTCACATTGCTCTTTATGTGAAATGTGGCAAGCAAAACACTGGATCTAAATTCAGAATATACAAAAAAAAATAATGATTTCATCCGAGGTGTTTTCCCGCCCCCGCCGCCAGTCGATTTTGCCTCCTGGTGAGCCATCAAGAGGAAAACACAGTTTAAGGCCCCCGTTTAAAGCCCCACCATAGGGATTAGGAATGTTTTGTTCAGCGGAGTTTTTGGCTTCTATTTCGTGCAAAATTATTTCCCCAACAAACTGCAGCGCCTCACCAGGGTGTGCAAAAATCCCAGCAGCCTCAAGGGGGCAGTGTTGCCATACAAAACATCTCATTCCCCCTCCCCCCACCCCAAAAAATGAGAAGTGGAAAAGGTCTCTCTTCTCTTCAAGACCAATACAAAGTGCAGAGACACAGATTCATTTGGGTTAAAAAGCAATGGAATTATATGCCATTGAAAAACACATTATTTTTGGGCTTCTCGGCGGAGATGGCTAAGCAGACTCCTTCTGCGTGCAAATATTTCTCAAAAAATCACAGCCTGGGTCCAAAGAGGTAGAAGAAGCTGGCGGCGATCCCAGCAGCCAAGATCAGGTGGTTTGTTTTGACGCTGCTGGCTCCGTTGATGTTGCATAAGAAAGACGAACAGCAGCTGACGGACGTGGCTACGAAGCCAAGGTTGACCCCCATTTGTGGGCAAACCGGAACACAGCCTTTGGTGATGGACTGCGACGAATAACCAGCTGGAAGGAAGGAATCGAGTCAACAGAGAGGATGCCCATCAGTAATAATAATAATAAAAATTTATTTATCCCGCCCTCCCCAGCTGAAGCCGGGCTCAGAGCGGCTAACAGAAAAAGTAACACAGTTTACATAAAATCACAATCAATTAATTGAATTGCATTCTAAAATCAATTCATTCTAAAATCAATTCAGAATCAAATTAATGGCAACCATTGGGCTAGAGTTCTATGAGGATTACCAAAGGAGGGGGTCAGACTGTGCCTTGGCCAAAGGCCTGGTGGAACAGCTCTGTCTTGCAGGCCCTGTGGAAATATGTCAAGTCCCGCAGGGTCCTAGTCTCTTGTGGGAGAGCGTTCCACCAGATCGGGGCCACAGCCGAAAAAGCCCTGGCTCTGGTTGAGGCCAGCCTAACCTCTCTGTGGCCCGGGACCTCCAAGGTGGTTTTGTTTGAAGACCGTAAGGTCCTCCGTGGGACGTACCAGGAGGGGCAGCAAACTGGGTGGGGTAACTAATGGCAGGGAGGACATAATTGGGATTCAAGATTAGATAGCTGCGCCGTAACCAATAAAACGAATTTCAATAGGGACAAATGTCAGGTTCTGCACTTAGGCAGGAAGAACCAAATGCACAAATAGAGGATGGAGGGCACCTCGCTTACTAGCAGTGCATGTGAAAAGGATTTAGGGGTCTCGGTGGACCACAAGCCTAACATGAGTCAACAGTATCTGAAGAAGTGTGCATGCACACGAAAGCTCATACCAAGAACTAACTTAGTTGGTCTTTAAGGTGCTACTGGAAGGAATTTTTTATTATGAGTCAACAGTGTGATGCAGCAGCAAAAAAAAGTTAGCGCTATCCTAGACTGCATCAATAGAAGCCTAGTATGTAGATCAAGGGACGTCACAGTCCCACTCTTATTTTGTCTTGGACAGACCACACCTGGAGTCGTGGGTCCAGTTCTGGGTGCCACAATTTGAGAAGGATATTGACAAGCTGGAATGTGTGCAGAGGAGGGTGACCAAGATTATGAAGGGTCTGGAATCTAAGCCTTATGAGGAACGGTTGTAGGAGCCGGGTATGTTTAGCCTGGAAAAGAGGAGAATGGGAGGAGATAGGATAAAGGTAAAGGTAAAGGTAAAGAGATCCCCTGACCATTAGGTCCAGTCGTGACCGACTCTGGGGTTGCGGCGCTCATCTCGCTTTATTGGCCAAGGGAGCCGGCGTACAGCTTCCGGGTCATGAGGTCCAGCTCCGAGGGCCTTCTGGCGGTTCCCTCACTGCGAGAAGCAAAGCTACAAGGAACCAGGCAGAGGGCCTTCTCGGTGGTGGCGTCTGCCCTGTGGAACGCCCTCCCAGTTGATGTCAAGGCAATAAACAACTATTTTACTTTTAAAAGATAACTGAAGGCGGCCCTATTTAGGGAAGCTTTTAAGAAGAAGAAGCTTCATTGTGAAAAGGTGGCACCTAGACATTCCATTGTGGCAACCGTAACCCAGGTATAAGGTGCCATTTGGCTATTAGAGTGTATATCTGAGTTTCTGACACAGGCTAAACCCCGCTGAAACTGTCAACCCACAACATGTGGGGTACTTGACAGGTAAAAGGTAAAGGACCCCTGGACGGTTAAGTCCAGTCAGATGCGACTATGGGGTTGCGGTGCTAATCTCGCTTTCAGGCCGAGGGAGCCGGCGTTTGTCCAGACAGCTTTCCGGATCATGTGGCTGGCAGGATTAAATCGCTTCTGGCACAATGGGTCACTGTGGCTTAAACCAGAGCGCACAGAAACGCAGTTTACCTTCCCTCTGCAGTGATACCTATTTATCTACTCGCACTGGTGTGCTTTCGAACTGCTAGGTTGGCAGGAGCTGGGACACAGCAACGGGAACTCACTCCATCGTGGGGACTCGAACCGCCGACCTTCTGATCAGGAAGCCCAAGTGGCTCCGTGGTTTACACCCGCATCCCTTGGGCTTGACAGGTTGACCCATGCCAGCCAAAATAAACCAAGACCCCGATCCCAGACTAGATGGGCTTGTGGTCTTCATCGGGAGATACTTGCCTATCCATCAAGTGATGAAGACTGTAGCAAATGACAGAAAACCCCGCAGCCTATTAACCCAAGAATCTCCTTGCCTGGTAAAGCAACCCTTGTGCCCCTAGTTTAAAATATACCTACCCAGTCCTGCACCAACGTAGACGGTAGCACAAGCGGTTTCTGAATCAGAGCAAATCTGCCACCTCCAGCAGCCCCAGTTTGATTCCGCTCCTTCGCAGTACCAGCACACCAGCGACGAAGCTGAAAAACAGTTAAAACCGTCCCCAAAATTAGACGCAACAGTTTCCCGCTTCCAACTCGGTCATATCCTCTCGTTGCCAGGGCTTACGCCTGAGTAAGCAAACCCACGATGAAACTGTAGGCCAGGCACAGGCAAACTCTGGCCCTCCAGATGTTTGGGACTACAAATCCCATCATCCCTGACCACTGGTCCTGCTAGCTAGGGATGATGGGAGTTGTAGTCCCAAAACATCTGGAGGGCCGGGGTTTGCCTATGTCTGCTGTAGGCGCTTTCACTCATCCCACAACCCACTCAGCTGTTTTGACGTTTATACACCTTTTTAACTTCCCCTTCCATCCAGGGTGGATTTGATTAAAAATCAAATCTATTTAAATCACCAGTCCATAAGACTTGATTTAAATCATTTTTTTACAGAAAGACTCATTCTTGCTGGTATCATCTTAATATTTACAACCAGATGAAGGTTTCGTTTTCGGAAGAATAAATTTTCAGAGTAGTTTTTACACATCTATAAAAAATTACTGATTTGGTTATACTATTATAAATACATAGACAGATAATTAGGAAATTATTGTGAGGTTTAATAAGTTAACTTTGCATTTGGACAACTCTGCTGTACTTTATTGGAAGGAGAAAAATAATCATTTCCTTAATAAGCATCTAAACAGTTTATTTAACTAAAACAATAACATTATAGTATCCATGTTTGTTAACTGATGTGGTTAAACAATTTAAAAAAAAACAGAGTTTTAGCACACATGAAAAACTTAAAACAAATCCTTATTTCCTAATGAATAGCCTTTGGACTATAATGTAACTTAAATAGAAAACTATCTTTAGGAAGATTTTTCCTCCAAAAGCATTTTATTTTAAAAATCCAATTTAAATTAGGAAAAATCCAATTTATTTATTTTTTAAAAATCATTTGATTTTTATCCACCCTGATTGCCAAAGTATATCACCAGAAATACACCACTGACACAGAAGCCGTGTTCAAAATTAGCCAGGTGTATTTTGCAACTGGTGTGGGTCCAATTGTGGCTGGTCCCTCCAGTTTTCTTAGGCAGGTAAGAAGAGCTTATTCACTGCATTTATCTCCAAGGAGTACATAGTTCACCCCTTTCCCACTTAATCCAACAACGACCCTGCGAGGAAAGTGAGGAGGCTGTGACTCACTCCAAGGTCCCGCAGTGAGTTTCATAGCGGAGTGGGGATTTGAACCCTGATCTCCCAGCTCCTAGTCCAACACGCTAACCACTACACCACACTGGCTTCCTAGATTATGTCTGCCAAGGGGCAGCTCTATAAATTAAGCAGGTAGATAAAAATGGGGGGGGGGATGCCACTGAAATATTTTCCTTGAATCTTGAGTTTTATTCTAGATTTGATGTTTTAATGTAATGCGAACTACTTTTGAGATCTCCCCCCCCCCCTTTAAAATCTGGCATAGAAATGAAATGAACAATAACCGTTTCCTTTGGGGTGAAAAATGGTGCCCTAGACCAGGGGTAGACCAGTGTAAAGTAAGCAGCACATAAGTGGCACACAAAACGCTACCAAACCATTCTACGTTCCAAATCTTATATTAATAATCCAAAAATTGAGAGAGCTGTGTACAAGATCTACTACAGAAGCCACAAACAGAAAACTCATTCAAATTGTGTCCAAAAGCAAGATTCAGTCTTTAAAGTTCTTTTAGCCAGGCTCCTGTAGATATCAACAAAGGTAAGTTTGATCAAGCGAAGTGTTGGTGATGTTGCGCACAAGAGTTAGACAGGGTGCCGGCGTTTGCCACCTGCCTCTAAACCAGGGGTAGGCAAACTAAGGGCTGGGGGCTGGATCTGGCCCAATCGCCTTCTCAATCCGGCCTGCGGACGGTCCGGGAAGTGTTTTTACACAAGTAGAATGTGTCCTTTTATTTAAAATCCATCTCTGGGTTATTTGTGAGGTATAGGAATTTGTTCATTTCCCCCCAAAAAATATAGTCCGGCCCCCCACATGGTCTGAGGGACAGTGGACCAGCCCACGACTGGAAAAGGTTGCTGACCCCTGCCCCAGACCTTCTACTGTGGTGGCAAAAATCTGCAGTGGGGAAACAAAGCTAAGGGGAGGGGGGACCCCCCAAACCACTCCATTAGTAACTCAATGGTATGGAAAGTTGAGAGACTTGGGGGGGGGGGCAGAATGAAGTGGCTGGACCAGGTAGACAGAGAATATAGGTACCAGGCTTTGGCAACCTTGTGCCCCCCAGATACTGTAGACTGCTAGCATGGGCAGGGATGATGAGAGGAATTTCAGCAACATCTGGCAGGCAGCTCAGGTGCTGCTTCTGTGTTTTCCACCCCCATCCAGTAAACGATTATAAAGGTAAAGACATCACCTTGCCAGCAAAGGTCCGTATAGTTAAAGCTATGGTTTTCCCAGTAGTGATGTATGGAGGTGAGAGCTGGACCATAAAGAAGGCTGATCGTCAAAGAATTGATGCTTTTGAATTCTGGTGCTGGAGGAGACTCTTGAGAGTCCCATGGACTGCAAGAAGATCAAACCTATCAATTCTTAGGGAAATCAGCCCTGAGTGCTCCCTGGAAGGACAGATCCTGAAGCTGAGGCTCCAAGACTTTGGCCACCTCATGAGAAGAGAAGACTCCCTGGAAAAGACCCTGATGTTGGGAAAGATAGAGGGCACAAGGAGAAGGGACGACAGAGGACGAGATGGTTGGACAGGGTTCTCGAAGCTGCCAACATGAGTATGACCAAACTGCAGGAGGCAGTGGTAGACAGGAGGGCCTGGCATGATCTGGTCCATGGAGTCACGAAGAGTCAGACATGACTAAACAGCTAAACAACAACAACGGGACCCCTGACCATTAGGTCCAGTCGTGGCCGACTCTGGGGTTGTGGCGCTCATCTCGCTTTACTGGCCGAGGAAGCCGGCATACAGCTTCTGGGTCTTGTGGCCAGCATGACTAAGCCGCTTCTGGCGAACCAGAGCAGCGTACAGAAACACTGTTTATCTTCCCGCCAGAGCGGTACCTATTTATCTACTTGCACTTTGACATGCTTTTGAACTGCTAGGTGGGCAGGAACAGGGACCGAGCAACGGGAGCTCACTCCGTTGCGGGGATTCAAACAGCCGACCTTCTGATTGGCAAGTCCTAGGCTCTGTGGTTTAACCCACAGCGCCACCCGTGTCCCAGTAAACTATTATATTTCCCCTTTATTTCCTCCCAGTTCTGCTAAACTGTCTCAGGAGAAGGTGTGCGGCATGTGACTGGAGTCCAAAACTACGCCCCATCTTTACACACCAGTGCTTTCCTCTTGTTTCACTTTCTCTCTCTCTCTCTCTCTCTCTCTCTCTCTCTCTCTCTCTCTCACACACACACACACACACACACACTGTTTTGCAATGAAAACTACTCTTTTTACATCCTAAATATATCAATGACTTCCCTTCTTATCTTTCCATGGTTCCTTTTTGCAAGCCTACTCAAGATTTAAATACCATCTGTGAATCACTTTCCTAATCACAGATCAAAATTAAGAGACCTGAAGCTCTGGGGACCCTTGGAAGGAACGGTGGGTCTTAATCTCAAACTAATGTCATAGGGAACCTGGCGTTCCTCAATGAGCAGGTAAGTGATGGTAGGTAAATGAAGGTAAAGGGACCCCTGACCATTAGATCCAGTCGTGACCAACTCTGGGGTTGCGGCGCTCATCTCGCTTTACTGGCCGAGGGAGCCGGCGTGCAGCTTCCGGGTCATGTGGCCAGCATGACTAAGCCGCTTCTGCTGAACCAGAGCAGCGCACGGAAACGCCGTTTACCTTCCCGCTGGAGTGGTACCTATTGATCTACTTGCACTTTGATGTGCTTTCGAACTGCTAGGTTGGCAGGAGCAGGGACCGAGCAACGGGAGCTCACCCCGTCGCGGGGATTCGAACCGCCGACCTTCTGCTCGGCAAGTCCCTGATGGTAGGTAATCTCCCCCAATAAACAGCTGGATTCCCATCATCATTCCCTTTGCCTGGTTAAGGAATGCAGCTCCCAAAAGGCCTCTTCTGCCTTCCGTGTAAAGCGAGAGAAGCGGGCTTGCCAGGACCTGACCTCCATTATAACAAGTAAAATAAATACAGAATACTTCCATTGTTTGCCAGAGGAACCCGATTCCTCTTGAGATACAACTCTACAGCTGTTCATTCAATTACGGAGCGTAAGAATGTAAGCAGAGCCTGCTGGATCCGGCCATTGCCCCCTCCTGGACTCCAGGATCCTGTTCTCACAATGGTCATGCAAATGCCTGTGGAAAAACCTGTAAGCAGGTAAGCCATAGTGGCTACTGCTAGCCATCCATATCCTCTCCGCCAGGAAGGACCAGAATGACTGAAGGACTGCAGGTAATTGGGTTATTGAAACACAAAAGCTTTTTAACAGTAGGAAAAGGCAGGTCAGGGCTTGTGGGAAGTACAAGCAGGCTTGGTTTTCATGATCTCTGGGTTTTTTACAATGCTGTTTTGAATAGGGCATAAATCACTTGGGGGGATGGGGAAGGGATATTCACTGAGAGGGAAAGGGATGGTGCCAGCAGCCCAAAAAGGAGTGGCAGAATTTTACCCTTCGCAAAGGACTAGCTGGGACAGGCACTGAGCCACAGAATCCTGGAACTGGCATTCCCAGAAGAAGAAAAAAACCATAAATGTTTTTGTTTTTTTTTAAAGATATTTATTGAAAGTTTTTAAGATATAACAAAAAAAGAAAAATAAACATACAAAATAAAAAACCGTTAAAAACACACATTAATTTTCAATAACATAACTTCCATACACTTATTTCCTCGGACCTCCTCATACCTCCCTTCTTTGTATTCCAGTTCTATTTGTTAGTTCAGCAAATCCTTACCATTAAACTTTTACCCATTTGTGAAAACTTTTTTTTTTCAATATCTCTTAAAGGGGAAAAAAACCATAAATGTTTCTGCTCTAAAATATTGCTCTGATGCATCTCTGGCACATCCGTTTAATTCAGTGACGGACTACAATTCCCAGCATCCCTGACCACTGGTCCTGTTAGCTAGGGATCATGGGAGTTGTAGTCCGAAAACAGCTGGAGGGCATTCCTTCCCATTCCATCCCATCCCAGCTTTTACATCATGCCAGAAAAATTCCACAGCACCACAATGGGAGCGACTACAAAACCCGGAGTTTTTTGCAAGAGGCTTGCAAGAGTCCCTGGCAAAGCTCCAGACCCTCAGACAAAGGGGCTGGGAAAAACCTCGTGCTTCCCCCTTCCCCCCATTCCTGGATTTTTTTGGCACTCTGTAGGGGTTGCCACCTTCTCTTCCCGGCCCTGCTCCCATGCATGAAAGAGTTTACAGAAAGATAAAGCAATAAAATCAAGAAAAACTCACATCCATACTTTTAAATTTTGTATGTTTCAAAAGAATACATCAGATTAAAATTAAGTCAGCTCTTTCTCCATACAAAAATGACATACCAGGAGTGCCATTGGGGTTTTTTTTTGGGGGGGGTACCATTCCCAGCAGCCGCCCCTCCCCCGACTCTTGCAAAGCCCTTGCACCGAGAACGTCTCTGAGCATGTGCTGAGTGCCTCCCTGCTCATCACCCCAGGTAGACGTGTCTGACGTCAGAGGGGGCTTTTCCTGCCTAATCTTTTGGCTGCCGGCCCAATCCGCATCCCACCCTTCCTCCCCAACTCTGGTCTCCAGGATCCTAACCCAACACTCTAACCACTACGCCACACTGTTTGAAGCGCACATTGACTCGAAAGCAGACCCAGGTGTGCCCAGTGGGCCTCCTTTCTCATTTACCGCGTGCACAGAACCGCAAAACAATCCCAGGCAAATGGGGTCAGGGCGGCACCCTTAGGATCGAGCGCAACCCTAAGCCACGCCTACCCAGAACAAATTCCTGTTCAATCCAGCGGCGCTTCCTCCCAGAGGTTTAGGATCGCGGCGTGCGTTGCGCTCTTTTAACGAGCCCCTGCAACGCCCATTTTCGCAAACCAGACTCAGGGCGGCCGCAAAAGCAAGCTATCCTCCCCCCGCTTTGCAGAGATAAAGGCAGACGCGGCAGCTACGCCTGCTGGCAGCTAACGGGCATCCTTAAAAATAACCTAAATTGATATTGGGCGGGGAGACGGGGGGGGGAGAAAAACTTAATTTTGTATTGTGGGGGGGTCCTGTCTCGTGAAAATGGAAAGGCCTTACCTCTTTGCACGCAGAGACAGGCGGCCAGGAGGATTGCAAAAGACGCCTTCATCTTGGATGCAGTCTTGTCCGCGCTTCCTTTTTCTTCCCTTATCTTTTTTTGCAAAGACGGATCCCACCTCCGGGGTGGAGGGGCGGCGAAAGCTCTTGCGCTGGGTTGCAAAAATAAAAAATAAAAACAGCGGAGTAACAGCACCGAGGGACAGTTCCGTCTTGCAGCAGCTGCCCAGCGCGCAGCAATTTAGGCGCAAGCTGCTTATAAACCGCCGGAGGGGCCGGATGAGATCAACCCACGTGTAGCTTCTCCTCAAATCCAAGGTGGCTTGGCGGAGGCTGCAAAGCTTTTTTCTAATTTTGTTGTTCCTCCCCAAACCCACCTCCTGGGGCTTCGCATCTCTCTTTCGTTTCTTACTGCCGAGGTGTCCTTTCACCAGAAACGAAAGCTTTCCAAAATGGCCCTGGGAGCAGTGCCGGATTTACGCATGAGTTATAATAATAATAATTTGTTATTTATTCCCCAGCCACTCTGGTCTGCTTCCAACAGAACACTAAAATGCAATAACCTAAACAAGCTCTAGCTTAGGGCCCCACTCTCTTGGGGGCAAAAAAAAAATTAAAGGGGGGGCTGGATGTTCATTTCCAAAATTAAGATTAAAAAACAAATAAAATAAAACCTACATAACGGCAACGGTGTTTTGTGTTGTGTAGCCTCCTATGATGTAAGTCATGGGTAGGCAAACTAAGGCCCTGGGGGCCGGATCCGGCCCAATCGCCTTCAATCTGGCCCACAGACGGTCCAGGAATCAGCATGTTTTTACACGAGCAGAATGTGTCCTTTTATTTAAAATGCACCTCTGGGTTATTTGTGGGACATAGTAATTCGTTCATTTCCCCCCTAAAATATAGTCTGGCCCCCCACAAGGTCTGAGGGAAATTGGACCGGCCCCCTGCTGAAAAAGTTTGCTGACCCCTGATGTAAGTCACGGCCCCGTCTGCTAGACTGCTCCCTAAAATATCACATATAAAGGGTCCTATTAATTTCATTATTTTTTTAATGATATTTATTGAAAAAAGAATTTTTAAGATCACAAATAAAAGAAAAAGACAAAATTACAGAAAAAAAGACAAAAACAGGAATAAAAAAGAAAAAATAAAACCATCATTTTCAAATTCTCCACTTTCTTTACCTTCTTTCCATGACCTCCTCCTCCTCCCATCTCTTGTACCTTGATTAATAATTGTCACAGCAAATCCTTTCCATAATTCATAATATTCTGTCATTGCATTACCTTGCTCTATTTTCATCTTATCTTATATAAAACCTTAAAACTTAAAATTTAAATCTTATTTTTACCAGCTTCTCATAACCATTACCTTTTTACCTAATTCTTTAAACATTTTACAAGAGCCTAGTAATTTCATTTCAACATTTTTGCAACTTTCATAAAAACATTTCCCTATTACTTTCAGTAGCTTAAAGGTAAAGGTACCCCTGCCCGTACGGGCCAGTCGTGTCCAACTCTAGGGTTGCGCGCCCATCTCGCTTAAGAGGCTGGGGGCCAGCGCTGTCTGGAGACACTTCCGGGTCACGTGGCCAGCGTGACGAAGCTGCTCTAGCGAGCCAGCACCAGTGCAGCACATGGAAACGCCGTTTACCTTCCCGCTATAAAGCGGTACCTATTTATCTACTTGCACTTAGGGGTGCTTTCGAACTGCTAGGTGGGCAGGAGCTGGGACCGAACGACGGGAGCTCACCCCGCCGCGGGGATTCGAACCGCCGACCATGCGATCGGCAAGTCCTAGGTGTTGAGGTTTTACCCTCAGCGCCACCTGCGTCCCTTCAGTCGCTTAGGGCCTCATCAAACCTAAAACCAGCCCTACCTGGGAGATGCTATGGGGAAGCAAGCAACGCCCTATCTGGGGGGCAAAGAGCATCTGGTCCAAATCGGGACTGGAGATCAGAAATGCTTTAGCCTTTCGGAGTGCTTATAAAAACCCTTCTTACATAAGTGTTGAATATTATTTGAACAAGTATTGACTGCAATATTCCAAGTCTCCTTTGGATACTTATTCTGAAGGTGTTGATACTGATTTGCCACTGATTACTTAATCTTAATGGAGGGATGCTGGTGGCGCTGTGGTCTAAACCACAGAGCCTAGGGCTTGCCAATCAGAAGGTCGGCGGTTCGAATCCCCGTGACGGGGTGAGCGCCTGTTGCCCAGTCCCTGCTCCTGCCAACCTAGCAGTTTGAAAGCACGTCAAAGTGCATGCAGATAAATAGGTACCACTCCAGCGGGAAGGTAAACGGCGTTTCCGTGCACTGCTCTGGTTCGTCAGAAGTGGTTTAGTCATGCTGGCCACATGACCCAGAAGCTGTACGCCAGCTCCCACGGCCAATAAAATGAGATGAGCGCCGCAACCCCAGAGTCGGTCACGACTGGACCTAATTGTCAGGGGTCCCTTTACCTTTACCTTTACTTAATCTTAATGATATGGGAGAAAAGCGATATGTAATAAGAAACAAAATCGTTATTGAGGGATTGCTTTTGTTTTTACCTTTTTGGAATGACAGTTTAAATGATGACGTTGCTACAGGTTCAGGGGTGCTGGACCTCTCCAAATTCCTGGATCCAGTTAGTGTTAGAATTTAATTGAGACTTGGGGTGTTAAGCTGAGTGCCAGGCACTGCGATTCTCTGGATACAGCAAGTGTTAAAACCTAATCAAGTCAGGCTAGCCTAGTGAGGTGTCAAGAGAACAAAGGAAGGGGGTTCTGTGGAAGAGGGAAACAGCAAGGAGGACAAAAGTGAGAATTGAGGGGTTATGTGAGCTATATAGTGGAGTAGGAGAGCTGAAAATGAGGCCAATATATTTTGTGATTTTATTCATTTATTAGATTTATATATATTTCACAAGATTCAAGGACAATCAAAGAAACATTTCAGTGTAGTGTAATATAGTTATTATTATTATTATTATTATTATTATTAGTATTAGTATTAGTATTAGTATTAGTATTAGTATTATTAGCTATATAACCAGAAACAGTACCTATGTCTCTTTTCAAGAGCACTGGCTATTCTCAATGATATATTGTTGTGAACAGGGATTTTCAACTCTGGCAAATATGAAAGATCAGAAAAGAGAAAGTTATCTTGGTGTTGATGGAAGAGATGAGTAATTGTTTTCTCTCAATAGTAGATAGGTAGCCGTGTTGGTCTGCCATAGTCAAAATAAAAAAATTCCTTCCAGTAGCACCTTAAAGACCAACTAAGTTAGTTCTTGGTATGAGCTTTCGTGTGCATGCACACTTCTTCAGATACCAAAGTGTGCATGCACACAAAAGCTCATACCAAGAACTAACTTAGTTGGTCTTTAAGGTGCTACTGGAAGGAATTTTTTTATTTTGTTTTCTCTCAAATTAGAACAAATATAAATGAGATTACCCATATAAGGAATCTCATGCCTCTCACTGCATTTGTATACATGCTTAAGGTACATATGTAAGAAGCTTGTTTGTGATTATATTTTGGGGGTGATTCTCATGAAGCTGTATTGTTTTATACTTTCTGGATGTCCCACGATTGTATTACAAAGTAGTTGTGTTCTATGTTATAAATCAAGCACTGCTAAAAGTTGGGGTATCCCCCCCCCCCCAATGCATTTCTTTCCACGCTAAAAAAGTGGATGTTGTTTGCTTTCTGGGAAACTGATGCAACTCTGCAAACAGGGCCGTCTTAAGCAAATACGGTGCCGGGGTGCAAATATCCACCCGGCACCCACCCACCCCAGGTTGCCCAGAGTTGTAGGGGAAGAAACCTCAACATTGTTGATCTTTTTTAAGGAAGAGTTCCCCAGAGCTGTCAACTGACACCGCGCTTATCTCTACTCAGGACAAGAAAACAGGAAACAGGTGCCTAGGGCCACTAAGAGAAAGGAAACTGACAATGTGGTGAGTGGGATTAAAATCCACACTCACACGTGGACAGTCTAGGAATCAGCGTCTTTTTAGAATGAGTAGAATGTGTGCTTTTATTTAAAATGCACCTCTGGGTTATTTGTGGGGCCTGCCTGGTGTTTTTACATGAGTAGTGAGGCATCAGGCATAAGCCTGCATTTTATTAATGTTTGATCAGGACTTGTATATTAGAGAGAGCCTAAAAGATTTTCAAATGTTTCAATGCCAGGCAGAGAAAACCTTGGCCATTCTCCTAAGACAAGGGGCCCCTTTTGATTTATAGCAGAAAACAATTCTCAAAGTCATAAAAGCTGAAATTACAGACTAAAAGCAGGACATTGACCCTACATGTTACAGAAGATAACAAAGGCAGAGATAAATATAATTAGGAATGGGCAAATAGTAAAATGATACCATGGGCCTCTCTTAAACCTTGAGCTGTATTTTCTAAGGCCAGAGGCTTTTTGGGAAGTCTTTTTAAAGCATCTAGCTGGGAAGTCTTTTTAAAGCTGTTTCTTCCTTAAACAGATAATGGGAAAAGCAGCTTGCTGAAGGGGAGGAGGCTTCTTCTGAAACTGTTTTAAACTGAGTCCTTTTCTTTCTTTCTCTCTCTACTTTAAAAAGGCCTTATTCCTTTTAAGAGGCTATCTGTGTTGTGTATTAAATATGTTGGCTTAAATGTAATTATGCAAAGGATTTAACAAATGCTAGAAGAGTTGTATTTATCTTGAAATTAAGTCAGCCACCAGTCCAGCCTCTTGCCAGACAAGAAGACGCCATCAAATGCTGTCCTGATATATTAGCTGTCAGACATTTGTTTAGAAACCTTCAAATGAAGGATATCTTTCAATGTTGATGTGAAACTCAAGATCCTTGACATATGTTTAAGATAAAAATTTAAGATTAACCATTTGTTTTAGAAGGCAATAGGGCAGGGAGGGCAAGAGGTGAGCTGGTAATTAAGATTCCTTGTTGAGACACATGTAAGATATATTACTACTTATTTGTCATTTATAGATGTAACAATATATAGCTGTTTGTCTTCCATATAAGGACAGAAGGATATGGGTGTATCTTTTTGTGATTGGTTATAGCAATCAGCCAATAGGAAATCCAACCAGGCTGATTGGACAGAGGCAGCCCAAGGAGGAGCAAAGGGGGCTGGATTAAGGGAATATAAGTGCTGGCCATAATGGCAGGGGCCAGGCCAGAGCTTGGTAACCATATACCACTGTGCCTCTCATTTATTTGTCTGACAAATAAATAATTATTTTAATTTCTCTATTGCTGCGTTGAATATTTCATTCCAGCTAAGCGTTAACCACAAGCAGGGTGCTACATTTTATGGTGCCGTGACTCGGATAAGTGGTCTGCTGGAACGCAGCCCCTTCGCCTCACTGAGCGGGGTACAAGAGAGAGGACAACTGTGCCTACCCAGCGCGCACTGGAAAAATTTTTCCAGGGGAACGCAGCAGTCTCGTCTGTCTGATACCCTGCTCACTGGCGGCGACGGACCGGGGGGAAACGGAACCAGCTAAGGGTAAGTGCACTAAGGGGTTTTGGCCCTCCAATTAATTGGGAGGAAGAGAAGTCTTGATCAAACTTCTGCGTCTCAGTAAGTGGGAACTGAGTACGCTAGGTGGTTGGGTATATCAGATGGTGGTCTGGTGGGGGAAAAGGGGAAGTTGGGAGGTAGTGTGTGGTGAAGTATCCAGCGCATTGTATGTGTGAGAAAGTACAGAGCAATCTGTAGCTGACCTGAGTGTGGAGTGGGTAGTACTTCGGTTCCCAGTGAGGCGACTCCATCTGGGCAAGAAACCCCACGAAGCGTGTGTGTGAGTGACTGAGTGGATACTTCACAGGGCCATACAATGGGAGTTGGGGGTTCAAAAGGGGAAAATACACCTCTTGAATGTATGTTAAATAATTTTAAGAAAGCCTTCTCAGGGGCATATGGAGTCAAAATGACGCCAGAACGCTTGAGAACGTTATGTGAACTAGAATGGCCAAAACAAAATATTGGATGGCCATCTCAAGGAACCTTTGATATAAATTTAGTAAGCAAACTTTGGTCTAACATCGCCAAAGAAATTGGAGGGTGCCCAGAACAATTTTCATATATAGATTCCTGGCTGAGCACATTAAATAAAAATCCTCCATGGATAAGGAAATGCAAAGTCCAACGATGCAAATTATTGGCTGTAAAAGCCGAAGCTAGGAAAGGAATCTTGCCAAATAAACTCAAACCCATTTTTGAGGGACCAGAGGAAGAGCTGCTTCCACCTCCACCTTATGCTCCACATCGAAGGGAGCCTAATCCAAACCCTCCACCAGTTGTAACCCCAAGGCAAGAAAGTGGAATGAATAATGGGGCTGGAGTCACAGAACTTGATTCCTTGATAGATTATGATAAATATCTTCAGGAGGCATTGGAGGCCTATAATAAAGCCCAAGCAGAAGTGGTTATTCCATCTGTGAGTCCCAGTAGAACTCCATCTACAGTCTCTTTTAGTGAAACAACTGATTGCCTACCCCAAACTCCTGTACATCCAAATCCTAGAGAATTATTACAGAAGTTACAGGGAGACCTTAATCGGTCAGCAAGCAATACAGCCAGGCGTATAAAGCTGCTAAAAGAACGCCTTGGGACAAATACCATCCCCTATGATTTGAGGTCCCTAGAGCAAAGCGAAGAAAAAGGTCACGTAGTAGCCCCTCCAGTACATTCCATTCACAACTACGGATCTGATGAATTGGAAAACACCCCATCTTTCGCAGAAAAACCTCAGGCTATGATGGACTTGGTGACCTCAATAGTAAATACTCATAGTCCTACTTGGACAGATTGTCGCCAGCTCCTGAATACTCTCTTCACCACTGAGGAAAGGAGAGACATAATTGAAAAGGCACAGATATATTTGCGTGAGCAGGCCAGAGTGGGAAATATTTATAATATTGACCGTCATCTCCAGGAAAACTTTCCCTTGGAAGATCCTAATTGGGATCCAAACAATGCAATTCACCTGGCCAGGCTTACCACCTATCGCCAGACGCTTGTGCAAGGTATCTGCAGGGCATGCCAGAAGCCCACTAATATGTCTAAAGTCTCAGGAGGGTAGACGTGTTACCCATAACACTGTTTCGTGTTCGGTGCACACCCACAAAAAGACTTAAGTTGTCACCTTTTGAGCTCCTGTATGGGAGGCCGCCCTCCTTTGTTCAGGATATTCCAACTGACCTCAAACAAATAGGAGAACATGTGACACAGGGACAAGTGCAATCTCTCTCCCGTGTTTTTGTTTCTCTTAACAGGTGGGCCCTCGAGCGCACGCCGTGCAGCATTGCCAAGCCGATTCATCAGTTCCAGGCTGGCGATAGCGTATGGGTGAAAGAGTGGAAACGTGATCCACTTGCACCTAAGTGGCGTGGACCTTACACCGTCTTGCTCTCTACTCCAACAGCGGTGAAGGTAGCTGAGGTGACCCCCTGGATTCATCACTCTCGTTTGAAGAAGTCCGAAGGCAGTTGGACGTGCAAAGGTGACCCCTCTAATCCTCTTAAACTGACTCTCTCCAAAAACCCCTGTATCTAGCCCTACCGGGAACGGGCTAGGTCACGGGCAACATTAGACGACCGGCCTGCTGCAGCCACAAACCTGGAAGCTGGCTGACCTGCGCACGCCTGAAGCTTGAGGAGCGTCTGAACCAGCGGCTGTGAAAGGGAAGATTCTCTTATACAATTGATTGACTGCCCCCTTGTGGAACAATTATCAGAGATATTACACATTGGGGATCCTTGGGATATATGTTTTGGTCTTGGTGGTTCCCCATTCCTGTCACTGGGGGAATTATATTGGGACTAATATTTATGCTATCACTATTACCAATACCATTAAATGCCATTGGTATGGTAAGCGAAATACCACACCAGACAGAAGTACAGAATTTTCCCGGATGGAACTCAACTAAACCATTACGAGTTATACCTGTACAAGGGGAATTCTGTGTACATAAATCATCAGATGCAGCTGATTCTACCATGATAGGCTCTTCTCATTGTCACTATACTTGGGATAATATTAAGAATACCTGGGCACACGATACTACCTATCGAACTCGGGATGCCTTGCCCTGTGCACCTCCTTTTATTCATGCATGGAAAGTGGTATGGAACATAACTGTGACAGAAGAAAGGCAATCTAACATACTGCACTGTGAACTCTATACCTCTTGTGATATTTCGCCTTATGCACTCCACATACCAAAACCCTCAGACCCGATGGTTGTGGTGGATATGTGGAGAATGGGCATACAAGAAACTCCCCTCCAAATGGAGTGGGACTTGTTTCCTGGGATGGGTATTACCACCAATGTGGATTATGCCTACTAATTTGCCCAAGCGAACACGAAGAAACGCTGATATTTCTCATATAGCAGGAGGAAGTACCCAAAGTTGGAGCGGTACTGATGATTGGCCACCAGAGCGCATTATAGCCTATTATGATCCTGCCTCCTGGAATCCTGGTGAGCTCATACAAGGGGCACGGGATCCTATTTATAATCTAAACAGAATAATTCGATTGCAAGCAGTAGTGGAACTTGTAACCAATGCAACAGCCCGGAGTTTGAGACTTATTGCACAACAGTTGGATGAAAGTAGAGCCGCCATTTTGCAGCTGAAAATGGGAATGGATTATGTACTTGCCAAGCAGGGAGGCCTATGTGGAGTCTTGAACTTGACAGGGAATGCCTGTTGCTTTAACATTTCAGATAATGGTGAGGCAATCCGTGTGTTGGCCACAAAGATGGAGAATATAGCACATGTCCCAGTACAAACATGGGAAGGATGGGATATGGGATGGCTCACCAATTGGTTACCTAATGTCACAGGACTCAAAGGGATACTATTGTCTTGCTTGTTTTTCTTGACAGTAGTGGTAATGGTTTTATGTATGATGCCATGTATCATTTCATGTTTTAGAAGTACAATTAGCAAGATGGTTTCAAATGAAACTCTACCTCATATCATGGCCCTATACAGAGCTTTACCTCAGGAATATGATGAAGGTCAAGCTATCAAGGACACTTGGGACGAAGGTCCTTGAGCTTGAAAGGGGGGAATGAGGCATCAGGCATAAGCCTGCATTTTATTAATGTTTGATCAGGACTTGTATATTAGAGAGAGCCTAAAAGATTTTCAAATGTTTCAATGCCAGGCAGAGAAAACCTTGGCCATTCTCCTAAGACAAGGGGCCCCTTTTGATTTATAGCAGAAAACAATTCTCAAAGTCATAAAAGCTGAAATTACAGACTAAAAGCAGGACATTGACCCTACATGTTACAGAAGATAACAAAGGCAGAGATAAATATAATTAGGAATGGGCAAATAGTAAAATGATACCATGGGCCTCTCTTAAACCTTGAGCTGTATTTTCTAAGGCCAGAGGCTTTTTGGGAAG
The DNA here is from genome assembly GCF_965112155.1 of Podarcis liolepis. NCBI lineage: Eukaryota > Metazoa > Chordata > Lepidosauria > Squamata > Lacertidae > Podarcis > Podarcis liolepis. The sequence continues at coordinate 3,774,878 of NC_139560.1, read as the reverse complement.
TCTTTTTAAAGCATCTAGCTGGGAAGTCTTTTTAAAGCTGTTTCTTCCTTAAACAGATAATGGGAAAAGCAGCTTGCTGAAGGGGAGGAGGCTTCTTCTGAAACTGTTTTAAACTGAGTCCTTTTCTTTCTTTCTCTCTCTACTTTAAAAAGGCCTTATTCCTTTTAAGAGGCTATCTGTGTTGTGTATTAAATATGTTGGCTTAAATGTAATTATGCAAAGGATTTAACAAATGCTAGAAGAGTTGTATTTATCTTGAAATTAAGTCAGCCACCAGTCCAGCCTCTTGCCAGACAAGAAGACGCCATCAAATGCTGTCCTGATATATTAGCTGTCAGACATTTGTTTAGAAACCTTCAAATGAAGGATATCTTTCAATGTTGATGTGAAACTCAAGATCCTTGACATATGTTTAAGATAAAAATTTAAGATTAACCATTTGTTTTAGAAGGCAATAGGGCAGGGAGGGCAAGAGGTGAGCTGGTAATTAAGATTCCTTGTTGAGACACATGTAAGATATATTACTACTTATTTGTCATTTATAGATGTAACAATATATAGCTGTTTGTCTTCCATATAAGGACAGAAGGATATGGGTGTATCTTTTTGTGATTGGTTATAGCAATCAGCCAATAGGAAATCCAACCAGGCTGATTGGACAGAGGCAGCCCAAGGAGGAGCAAAGGGGGCTGGATTAAGGGAATATAAGTGCTGGCCATAATGGCAGGGGCCAGGCCAGAGCTTGGTAACCATATACCACTGTGCCTCTCATTTATTTGTCTGACAAATAAATAATTATTTTAATTTCTCTATTGCTGCGTTGAATATTTCATTCCAGCTAAGCGTTAACCACAAGCAGGGTGCTACAGTAGAATGTGTGCTTTTATTTATAATGCATCTCTGAGTTATTTGTGGGGCATAGGAATTCCTTCATATATATATTTTTTCAAAATATAGTCCGGCCCCCACGAGGTCTGAGGGACAGTGGACTGGCCCCCAGCTGAAAAGGTTTGCTGACCCCTGGACTAGATGACCCTTAGGTACCTTCCAACTCTACAGTTCTGTGTTTCTAAGCGCATGCACACACACACACACACACAGTTTGCAGTCATGACCTAGAGATGTTGCTTTTCATCTCTTGCAGTCCTTAGACATTGTTATTGGAGGGGATTGGAGAACTGCCTAAGCATGCTCCTTTGCAGAGGAAGACCACGGGGGACCACTTTCAGTGCTGTGCCTCCCTTCAAAGGGCTGAGCTGGGTTGCAATTAGCAATTAGGTGAGAAACGACGACGCCAAGGGGGAAATGGGGAGAATTGCTTTGGGTGAGTCAACTGGAAGAGCTAAGAGAGATGCTTAAGTAAGGTAGCTCTGTGCTGGACCAGGAAGGGTTTGAATCTAACAGAAGAGGCGGTGGGACCAGTCAGACAAGTTTCTTTGTAGGACAATGACCCGGGCAATGCTCTCATCAGCATCTCAAAAGATGAGCTTGGCTGCAAGACCTGATGGAAAGCAATATCCGCCCTCCCTTCCCCACAGGTGGGCGGGGTTTGCAGCACCGATTGAGGCTCACCTGGGCAGGTAGCACCTACCTGCTTGGGCCAGCTTTTGACCCACCCTCAGCCAGGGAGGACAATGGGCAGCCGGCCAGGGGTGGGCCTAAGGCCAAAAGAAAAGAGGCTGACTCCTTGACTCAAGCCTCTTTTGCTTTTCTTCCTTCCAGGATCACCCACCCACCCTCCCTCAAATTAATAATTTCTTGCCTTAATAATTTCATCCTAAGTCAGTGATCTTCAAGTTAATGATTCTTTCCTTACAGCTAATATTTTGCGTTCCAGGTCAGCAGGCGCTGCTGCGGTCGTAAGATGGTTGCTGTACAGTGGTACCTCAGGTTACATACGCTTTAGGTTACATATGCTTCAGGTTACAGACACCACTAACCCAGAAATAGTGCTTCAGGTTAAGAACTTTGCTTCAGGATGACAACAGAAATCGTGCTCCGGCGGCGTGGCAGCAGCAGGAGGCCCCATTAGCTAAAGTGGTGCTTCAGGTTAAGAACAGTTTCAGGTTAAGAATGGACCTCCGGAACAAATTAAGTACTTAACCCGAGGTACCACTGTATTCAGAACTGGGAATGAATTTTCCCTGCATTGGCAGGTTTCGCCTTCCCCAAAGCAAATTCGTCATAACTTTGGCGGTTTTTAGGCCTTAGCAAGGTATCCTTTAGTCTAACATCAAGTTGGGGGGATGCAGGGCCCGTTAAAGGGCAAAAAGCGGGAGTCCCTGGCCCTAGAGCGGTGGCATGTAGGTCAAACTCCTGGGACGAGGTTGGTGGAAGGGCATGCTGTGTAACTTTGCGCTTTGCAGTCCCCTCTCACTGGACCTCATCTACCTGCATATCCTCAGCCAGGCGGGCTGAGGGTTACCTGCCAAGGCCTGTGCCAAGTTTCCCACTTCTGAAGGTCAATAAAGTTGTGGCCCATTTGAACCCATACTCTGGTCTCTTGTCTCATCATTTGGGGAAAAGGGGTAGGCACCACAGACAGGGTTAACACGTGTGCCCGCAATATGCTGGGACAGAGCTGTGTGGGTGAATGAGTTGAATGCCAGAAGCTGCAGACATGCTCTGACTAATGGGAAAAGCGAGATCTGTTGTGGTGTTAATGCCCTGGAGCCCTTCAGCCCATGCAGAATGCAGTTGGCACCTTTCTCTCTATAGAAACAGTGGAGTGCGCCTCCGGGGGTGAAGCCAAACCTCTGCCTTAAGGTAAAGGTAAAGGGACCCCTGACCATCAGGTATAGTCGTGGCCGACTCTGGGGTTGTGGCGCTCATCTCGCTTTATTGGCCGAGGGAGCCGTCATACAGCTTCCGGGTCATGTGGCCAGCAGGACTAAGCCGCTTCTGGTGAACCAGAGCAGCGCACGGAAACGCCGTTTACCTTCCCGCCAGAGCGGTACCTATTTATCTACTTGCACTTTGACGGGCTTTCAAACTGCTAAGTTGGCAGGAGCAGGGACCGAGCAACGGGAGCTCACCCCGTCACGGGGATTTGAACCACCGACCTTCTGATCGGCAAGTCCTAGGCTCTGTGGTTTAACCCACAGCGCCACCTGCGTCCCTCTAACCTCTGCCTTAGCAGCACCCAAGTGACCTCCTTGGGGCGCAAGCCTGGGCACTGTGTCTGGAGGCCCTGGGCTGCCCAGATGGCAAAGACAGACACCCCTCAGCCACACTAATGTGGTCCAAAGGAAAGCAGAGCAAGACGTTTGGCACCAGCTTGGCTGCAAGACTTGCCAGGAGGCATACAAGGCACTATCCAACTGCCTTAGGGACTCCACTCTGGATTTTTGTAGGGCAGGCATCCCCAAACTTGGCCCTCCAGCTGTTTTGGGACTACAACTCCCATCATCCCTAGCTAACAGGACCAGAGGTCAGGGATGATGGGAATTGTAGTCCCAAAACAGCTGGAGGGCCAAGTTTGGGGGTGCCTGTTTCTCCCGAATATATCCCACAAGGCAGCGGCGATTTAGGGTCAGAGTTTTCCTTCTTCTAGATGGCCCACCTTCCCAGGTAGATGAGCCCCATCTGCCCCTCACTTCCCTCTACAGCAGCCATTCTCAACTTGTGGGTCCCCAGATGTTGTTGGACTACAACTCCCATCATCCCTGAGCTCTGGCCTTGCTAGCTAGGGGTGATGGGATATGTAGTCCAACAACATCTGGGGAACCACGGGTTGAGAACCGCTGCTCTATAGCATGTTCAAAACCTCCCTCTTGACCGTTGGACCCACTCTTGGTTTCATCTGCTAAATCTGCCAGAGCCTGTCTTTGCACACAGGCGAAGCCCCTAACTCACTGAGGGGTTGAGACCCAGAATGCAGCAGCTAGATAGGTGACTGGGAGCGGCCGCCGAGACCACATAACACCGGTCTTGAAAGACCTTCATTGGCTCCCAGTACATTTCCAAGCACAATTCAAAGTGTTGGTGCTGATCTTTCAAGCCCTAAATCAACTATTTACAGAAATATTGCAAAATTAATAAATGTTAGAATGATGTTTGAATGAAGTTAAGCGGTTTCTAGCTGTAATGATATAAAAGAATATGGAAAATTGGATTTTTAAATAGGTAAAAAATTAATGTTATAATATATTAAGATCAAAGATCAGGATAATAAGGAGGGAAAGAAATTGCTGAATTAATTAACTGAATTGGAATACAAAAAAGGGAGGTATGAGGAGGTCAGGGAAACAAGGATATGAATGTAAGATATGGAAAGGTTGAATTTTTAGTTTTAATTTTTTTATCTGTGTACTTATTCTGTATTTTTCTTGTATTTTTATTTTTGTCTTTTATTCTTGCATTTTCTGTTTTAATGCAATTCCTTTTTCTGAAACTTTAATAAATATTTATAAAAATAATTTTTTTAAAAAATGGCCTCGGCCCAGTATACCTGAAGGAGCGTCTCCACCCCCATCGTTCAGCCCAGACACTGAGGTCCAGCTCCAAGGGCCTTCTGGTGGTTCCCTTCCTGCAAGAAGCAAGGTTACAGGGAATTAGACAGAGGGCCTTCTCAGTGGTGACACCCACCCTGTGGAATGTCCTCCCAGCAGATGTCAACTATCTGACTTTTAGAAGACATCTGAAGGCAGCCCTGTTTAGGGAAGTTTTTAATGTCTGATGTTTTATCACTTTTTAATTTTTGTTATCATTACAGTGGTACCTCAGGTTAAGAACTTAATTCGTTCTGGAGGTGCTTTCTTAACCTGAAACTGTTCTTAACCTGAAGCACCACTTTAGCTAATGGGGCCTCCCGCTGCCGCACGATTTCTGTTCTCATCCTGAAGCAAAGTTCTTAACCCGAGGTACTATTTCTGGGTTAGCAGAGTCTGTAATCTGAAGCGTCTGTAACCTGAAGCATCTGTAACCCGAGGCACCACTGTAATTCTGTTGGGAGCTGCCCAGAGTGACTGGGGAAACCCAGCCAGATGGGTGGAGTACAAATAATACATTCTTATTATTATTGGCTCCCCTCACCTGGTTTAGCTGATCATTTGAAGCCGTTTGCAGGGTGTGGCAGCTGTCAGCTCCTGACAGCTTCTAGGAGCCACAGGTGAGAGCTGAGGACAGGGTGGGATTGTATATAAATGTAAAGAGACCATCTTGGCTGAGAGTCCAGTGAGACCAGCTGCCTGTTTTGCTAGCCTCCTTCTACCTTGTTGGGGAGGGCGAGGCTCTGATTGATTGATTGATTGATTGATTGATTGATTGATTGATTGATTCCAGCTGCAATTGCCGAGGCTGCTTAAGAGGTCAGAGACCATCCCTACTTCTCAGGAAGCCTATAGACTTTTATGGGGCGATATTGTTTAGGTTGTTTTGTTGGGGCCAAGATTTAATGTTGGCAACGTTAATTCTGCTGTTACCGTTTTTTGTTTCTTTGTTTTTATACTGTGTTATCATGATAAATTATAGGGATGCGGGTGGCGCTGTGGGTTAAACCACAGAGCCTAGGAGTTGCTGATCAGAAGGTCGGCGGTTCGAATCCCCACAACGGGGTGAGCTCCCGTTGCTCGGTCCCTGCTCCTGCCAAGCTAGCAGTTCGAAAGCACGTCAAAAGTGCAAGTAGATAAATAGGTACCATTCCTGCGGGAAGGTAAACCACGTTTCCTTGCGCTGCTCTGGTTTGCCAGAAGCGGCTTAGTCATGCTGGCCACATGACCCAGAAGCTTTACGCCAGCTCCCTCGGCCAGTAAAGCGAGATGAGTGCCGCAACCCCAGAGTCGTCCACGACTGGACCTCATGGCCAGGGGTCCCTTTACCTTTACTTTATCATGATAAATAAAATGATCTATCCGAAAGGCGCCGTGCTCTCCGCTAGCATCATTCCAAGGAAGAACCCTGGGAGTTGGGGTCGTGTGCAAGGATATTTTTTAATAATTGCAAAATCAAACCCTCGTGAAAACAAACTGCATAGGTAAATCGACCAAGAGACACAGATAAATTGCATGTGCGGTTTGGATCGTTTATTGTTGTTGTTATTCAGGTTCAGAGAGCTTTGTGCAAAAAATATACACTTCATAAAGAGGAAAGTGTTGTTACGAAAATTACGGGGGGGCCCACATCTTTAAAATTGTTAGATGTTACAAATATTATGCATAAATGTATCCTTTCGACTTGACAGCTCAGGGAAGTGACCTAGCTTTAAAAACCACATAAAATCAATACCTTTGCCAGTTTCCTTCATTCCACTGCCAATTTGCTGCATTGGCCAAGGACTTGGAAACCACTCGGTCCCTGCCATAATCCCTCAAGTGAGAGGTCATGTACTCACAGGTGTCAATCGCTGGGCAAAGGCAATCCTCTGGACTTGCCCAGGTGGCAGACTATGCAAACCAAAGTTCTATTGTCCCTTTGTACAGTGGTACCTCGGGTTAAGTACTTAATTCGTTCCGGAGGTCCCTTCTTAACCTGAAGCACCACTTTAGCTAATGGGGCCTCCTGCTGCAGCCGCGCTGCCGGAGCACAATTTCTGTTCTCATCCTGAAGCAAAGTTCTTAACCTGAAGCACTATTTCTGGGTTAGCGGAGTCTGTAACCTGAAGTGTATGTAACCTGAGGTACCGCTGTAGTAGGTGCTTAGAATGTACTTCCCAATACATATCCTGTATCCGCCTGTTGCCCCAACACATTCCGCCTATGTTAATTATGTATAAGGTAAAGGTAAAGGGACCCCTGACCATTAGGTCCAGTCGTGGCCGACTCTGGGGTTGCAGCGCTCATCTCGCTTTATTGGCTGAGGGAGCCGGCGTACAGCTTCCGGGTCATGTGGCCAGCATGACTAAGCCGCTTCTGGTGAACCAGAGCAGCTCACGGAAATGCCGTTTACCTTCCTGCCAGAGCAGTACCTACTTATCTACTTGCACTTTGACGTGCTTTCGAACTGCTAGGTTGGCAGGAGCTGGGACCAAGCAAGAGGAGCTTACTCCGTCGCGGGGATTCGAACCACCGACCTTCTGATCAGCAAGCCCTAGGCTCCGTGGTTTAACCCACAGCGCCACCTGCGTCCCTGTTAATCATGTATAACCCTCCCCTTTTCTGATGTAGCAATGATGTAGTGATGATGCTTAATGAACTGTATGCTGGGATAGATAGAAACTTTTAAAAGTCCTTGTCACCCCATCCTCGGGGTTGAAAATTCCTCTTTGAACCTGTTGCGCAATAAACTTTGGTCTACAGCTATTTGCTCCGGTAGGTGGCTGGACTCCTTCCTTTATTCCACAGGGACCCGCGGGCTCTGCCTGATGAGCTGGGTGACTGAGCAGCCTCGCACCTAGATTTTTCTGTAACAGTGTAGAATATAAAATGCCAGAGAAGACTAATTTCATTGAATAACATGATTCTCCCTTGGGCCAATTGTGTTTGTGTGTCCTCAGGTCACCGTGGAGAAAAACAGCTTTTCCTAAGCAGCCCAACCTGGTCCACATTGAAAGCTGCAGGACTTACTTCTGAGTAAACCTATTTAGGATTGCCCTGCAAACATTCCTGGTGTGATGCAAAGCAGAATTAACGATGCAGGGGTGTTTTTTAAAAAAAGAAATCTGGGAATTAGAGGTGCTTTGATTTTTTTTATTTGAGGTTGGCTGCCTACACTTTGCCCAAGAGGGATTTATATGTATTTATTTCACAATCTCTTTACAGTGGTGCCTCGCAAGATGAAATTAATCCGTTCCGCGAGTCTCTTCGTCTTGCGGTTTTTTCGTCTTGCGAAGCACGGCTATTAGCGGCTTAGCGGCTATTAACGGCTTAGCGGCTTTAAGAAAAAGGAAACAAACTCGCAAGACATTTCGTCTTGCAAAGCAAGCCCATAGGGAAATTCGTCTTGCAGAACAACTCAAAAAACGGAAAACTTTCGTCTTGCGTGTTTTTCGTCTTGCGAGGCATTCGTCTTGCAAGGTACCACTGTATTTCCCACCAAGCTGTGCATATATAAACAGAGCCTCAAGAGGGCAGAACTCTTCAGGGAAGAAACTTACCCTTCCCAAGCCAACCCCCCAAAATCCTTCCTGGAGTCTGTGTCTTGTCCATATTAGCAGTTTTTCTCAGGATATGTTCCAGCGAAAAGGTTTTCTTGCACTTTCCCCAACCCTCCCCACCCCCCAAAAAAACATACAATGTTCCTGCCATCTATATGTGTACATTAACATATTTATTAGATTTTTAGACCACTTTTCACTAACTGTCCCCAACAGTAAAAATAAAGATTAATAATTATGTGCCGTATCATCCTTGCAAGCTTGGCATGTGATGGGTGTTTACTCTGGAGTAAACCAACCTGTAGGGAAAGCCCACAAGCTGCTTTACTCGCTGCCCCGGTTTCTAGTGAGAGGCTAGGTTGCCTTTCCCCCTGCAAATGGGCCTACTCGTGAGGAGGAAGCACCCACCAACCCACCCATGTTCTTCATTGAGCTGCAGCTCATCTTTCCAGCTTGAGGAGACCAGAGGGGGCTTACTCATGAGTAATCCCTGCCCTGACCATTATGTGCGCGGGCCGTAGATGTGGCGCCAGTGGAATGAATGCTCCTTGACTCCAAGTCAGTGTGGACAGAGACAGGGCCGTCTTAAGCATATCTGGCGCATTGGTGCAAAGATCCCTCCGGCGCTGGCGCCCTTGCAACTCCAAAACAAGGGAGGGGGTGGTGGAAAATGTCCTCTGCCTCCCCCACTGCCCCGATCCCCGGCGTGGTGGCGGTGATCGAGCAGGAAAACGTGCTGGCAGACGTCCAGGAATCAGGAGGAGGATGACCACTGGGATCGGGGCCATCTTCAGCAGATGCAGAGGCTTGGGAGGAAAGCTGTCTGCCCGCCATATATGTGGGGCGCAGCGGGCAGGCAGGCAGGGAAAGGGGAGGCCATAACTGTCAACTTTTCCCTTTTCTTGCGAGGAATCCTATTCGGAATAAGGGAATTTCCCTTTAAAAAGGGAAACATTGGCAGCTATGGGGGGAAGCTGCCAGCAAAACTGCGCAGCTCCCCGACTCGCAAGGGCGCCCGTGAGAGGCCGGCACCCTGGCGCAGCGCACCACTAACACCAATGGGAAAGATGGCTCCGGGCAGAGAATAAAGTTAACAGGCATGCATTATAAAGCACAGTTTTGCACGTGGGGGGAAAGGTTGGGTTTCTCCCTGGAGGAGAAGTCCTTCCCGCCTTCTGCATCTACAACTTGGCTCCAAAGATGTACAGCAGGCTGGCCAAGGTGCCCGCAAACAAGATCAGGGAGCTGCTTTTCACGCCGGAAGCGCCGCTTAAGTTGCACAGCTCGGAATCGCAGCATTTAATGGAAAAGGCCATGACGCCGAGGTCGATCCCTCCTTGGGGGCACATGGGAGAGCAGTATTTGCTGATGGACTGCTTCTTGTTGTCACCTGGAAGGAAGGAGGGAAAGAAAGAAAGAGGTCCAGTTATTTTTATATTAAAATAAAGATTGCCCAAGGAGACAGTTCAAACAGTCAGAATATTTAAAAACTCCTTTATAGTGTGGCAGCATTAATCCTAAATGGCCTCGGTCCTGTATACCTGAAGGAGCGTCTCCACCTCCATCGTTCAGCCCAGACACTGAGGTCCAGCTCCGAGGGCCTTCTGGCGGTTCCCTCACTGCGAAAAGTGAGGTTACAGGGAACCAGGCAGAGGTCCTTCTCGGTGGTGGCACCCGTCCTGTGGAACACCCTCCCTTCAGATGTGAAGGAAATAAGCAGCTATCTTATCTTTAAAAGACATCTGAAGGCAGCCCTGTTTAGGGAAGTTTTTACTATTTAATGCTGTATTGTTTTTAACGCTCGATTGGGAGCCGCCCAGAGTGGCTGGGGAAACTCAGCCAGATGGACGGGGTATAAATAATAAACTATTATTATTATTATTATTGCCCCCATGGGAAACCCGCAAGCAGGATTCGAACACAAGAGCCCTCTCCCCTCCTGTAGTTCCCAGCAGCTGGAATTCAGAGGAGCACAGCCATTATGACTAAAGGTAAAGGGACCCCTGACCATTAAGTCCAGTTGCAGACGACTCGGGGGTTGCGGCGCTCATCTCGCTTTAAAGGACAAGGGAGCCTGTCGATACCACCTTGTAATGCACAGGTGTGACTTGGGCTGGTGAAACGCTATTTTATGCCCTAAACAAGGTTAATTGCTTGCGCACACACACACACACACACACACACACACACACACCTCTAAGGAAGGAGGGGCCACACCTCCCTTAGGTAGTCAAACAGCTGCCAAACAGCTGTTACTCCTCAAATAATTTTTTATTGAGGTTGATATAAAGGTAAAGGGACCCCTGACCATTAGGTCCAGTCGTGACCGACTCTGGGGCTGCGGCGCTCATCTCGCTTTATTGGCCGAAGGAGCCGGCGTACAGCTTCCGGATCATGTGGCCAGCATGACTAAGGCGCTTCTGGCGAACCAGAGCAGCAGACGGAAACGCTGTTTACCTTCCCGCCAGAGCGGTACCTATTTATCTACTTGCACTTTGACATGCTTTTGAACTGCTAGGTGGGCAGGAGCAGGGACCAAGCAACGGGAGCTCACCCCGTCGCGGGGATTCAAACCGCCGACCTTCTGATCAGCAAGCCCTAGGCTCTGTGGTTTAACCCACAGCGCCACCGATATAGCGAATGGCAAAGATTTAACTGGATGATTTAATTTAAAGATTGAAGACTGAAGATTGCTTGCTTGCTCATGCACACACACACACACACACACACACACACACACTAACTTCTTCTTCATCATCATCATCATCATCATCATCATCATACCCCACCCATCTGGCTGGGTTTCCCCAGCCACTCTGGGCGGCTCCAATTTTCAATTTCCACAAACTGATAGAAATGATTACATTCTTCAAAATGAAAGTAAAATATATCAGGAATTTGTAAGAGAGAACAAAATCGAATCTGCATAAAACTGGCCCCCTCAAAGGTCAGTATTGCACCCCTCTGAGGTCTGTGCCCTAGGCAACTCACTCAGATGGGCCAGGTAAAAGTAATCCAGAGGTTGCCGCCTTTGGGACATTTCAATTTAGAGAAAAGGCAAGAATGGTAGAAGTTGATGAAGCTAGGCGGCACTCACCGACGCCTCCACCGAAAAACTTGGTGACGCAGTACTTGTCCGACTCGCTGCAGGTCTTTGGCTTCAGGCAGTTCCAATTGTTTTCCTCGTTCTCACAGTGGAAGCAGGTCAGCGATGCCACTGTGAATGGAACACAAAACACGCTCCTTAGGTACAGACCGCAAAGCAGGGGCAGGAATCATAGAAGCTTGGAGTTGGAAGGGGCCAATGAGGGTCATCTAGTCCAACCCCCTGAAACCACAGGAATCTCAGCTAAAGATAATAATAATAATAATAATAATAATAATAATAATAATAATAATAATTTATTTATATCCCGCCCTCCCCAGCCAAAGCCGGGCTCAGAGCGGCTAACAACAGTAAAAGTAACACAGTTTACATAAAATCACAATCTATTAGTTGAAATACATTCTAAAATCAATTCATTCTAAAATCAGTTCAAAATCAAATTAATGGCAACCATTGGGCTAGAGTTCTATGAGGATTACCGAAGGAGGGGGTCAGACTGAGTCCAAACCAAAGGCCAGGCGGAACAGCTCTGTCTTGCATGCCCTGCGGAAAGATGTCAAGTCCCGCAGGGCCCTAGTCTCTTGTGACAGAGTGCTCCACCAGATTGGAGCCACAGCCGAAAAAGCCCTGGCTCTGGTTGAGGCCAGCCTAACCTCCCTGTGGCCCGGGACCTCCAAGATATTTTTGTTTGAAGACCATAAGGTCCTCCGTGGGACATACCAGGAGAGGCAGTCCCGTAGGTACGAGGGTCCTAGGCCGTATAGAGCTTTAAATGTCAAAACCAGCACCTTGAACCTGATCCTGCACTCCACCAGGAGCCAGTGCAGCTGGTGTAGCACCGGGTGAATGTGATCCTGCAGCAAGGACCCCGTAAGGAGTCTCGCCGCAGCATTCTGCACCCGCTGGAGTTTCTGGGTCAGTCTCAAGGGCAGCCCCACGTAGAGTGAGTTACAATAATCCTGGAGGTGACTGTCGCGTGGATCACAGTGGCTAGGTCAGAGCAAGAGAGGTAAGGAGCCAACTGCTTTGCTTGGCTGAGATGGCCACCCAACCTCTGCTTAAAATCCACCAAGGAAACGAGAGGCCACCACCTTCTGAGGTTGTTCATTCCGCAGTCTAGCAGCTCTTGCTGTCAAAAGCTCTTCCTAATGTTGATTGTAAGGAAGAGAATAAGGGGAGAAATAGGCAAGCAAGGCATATATAAGATAAAGGTAAAGGGACCCCTGACCATTAGGTCCAGTCGTGACCGACTCTGGGGTTGCGGCCCTCATCTCGCTTTATTGGCCGAGGGAGCCGGCGTACAGCTTCCGGGTCATGTGGCCAGCATGACTAAGCTGCTTCTGGCGAACCAGAGCAGCACACGGAAACGCCTTTTACCTTCCCGCCGGAGTGGTACCTATTTATCTACTTGCACTTTGACGTGCTTTCGAACTGCTAGGTGGGCAGGAGCAGGGACCGAGCAACGGGAGCTCACCCCATCGCGGGGATTCAAACCGCCGACCTTCCGATTGGCAAGTCCTAGGCTCTGTGGTTTAACCCACAGCACCACCCAAGGCATATATAGAGGGAAACAAACTGGGAAAATTCTAATAAAAACTACTTCGCAATGAATTCATCTCTTTGTTGTTGTTTAGTCGTGTCCGACTCATGACCCCATGGACCAGAGCACGCCAGGCACTCCTGTCTTAATCATCCCTTATGGGAGCTAAATTGAGATGGGGATGGTTATTCGGGGAGGGCATCACAGTCCAACCAAACGCTCACAAAATCTTATTGAAACTGAGGTCCATTTTTGGCTTGCTTGCTTTCCTTCTTTCCTTTTGAGTGAAACATACTAGTCCTCATGAGTTCATAGCGCTGGTGGTTGGGCATTGCCCGCATGCGATGCCTACAAATGCCAAAACTTTTTAACACCTCGCCATTGCTAAATTGGGACATATAAATACTGCCTGATGTGCACTCCTATGCATGCCCAATAACAAATGTGAGGATAATTATACTGTCCTGCGTTACAGAGTTCTGGTAAGGAATGATTACTGTCATTATGCGTGCCCTGTGCTTTGAACGCTCAGAAAGCGTTGTATAAACCTTGAGGTGTCCTTTATTATACCAGCAAGCTGTAACTGCAGACCCTATTTTCCAGGGACAGTCCCGGATTTACAGAAGCTGCCCCAGTTTCTGATTTGATCCTGGAATGTCCCACATTTCCCCTATTTTCATCGGAAAAGCGTTGGAGGGTGTGGTAGGACGTCCCTGTTTTCACCTGAAAAAATGTTGGAGGGGACGCCTCTATTTTCATGGGAGAAATGTTGGAGGCTATGTGACCTCAGAGCCAAGGAGATAAGTAACTATACAACTTTTAGAAGACACCTGAAGGCAACCCTGTATAAGGAAGTTTTAAAATGCTTAAAAGGTAAAAGGACCCCTGACCATTAGGTCCAGTCATGACCGACTCTGGGGTTGCGGTGCTCATCTCGCTTTACTGGCCGAGGGAGCCAGCGTACAGCTTCCGGGTCATGTGGCCAGCATGACTAAGCCGATTCTGGAGAACCAGAGCAGCGCACGGAAACGCTGTTTACCTTCCCGCCGGAGTGGTACCTATTTATCTACTTGCACTCTGATGTGCTTTTGAACTGCTAGGTTGGCAGGAGCAGGGACCGAGCAACGGGAGCTCACTCCGTCACGGGGATTTGAACCACTGACCCTAGGCTCTGTGGTTTAACCGACAGTGCCACCTGTGTCACACAAAATGTTTAATGTGTTATGTGTGTTGGAAGCCACATCCCACCCCAGACAGATGGACGCAGTATTATTATTATTATTATTATTATTATTATTATTATTATTATTAAATAGGATATCCCTATTTTCATCGAAAAAATAATGGAGGATTTGTAACTGAACAATGGCCCCTTAAGTAGAACCTTATTTCATCACAGTCCATCCCTCTCTCTCTCTCTCTCTCTCTCTCCCTCTCTCTCTCTCTCTCTCCACCACCCCAGCAAACACATATGATGCATGATACCACATGCAAAGAGAAGGTTGACAGTAAGTTGCCCTCAAAGCAACTCCTTTCAGATGGCTCAAGGAACTGAGCCAATCCTCAGGCTGTGTGTAGAGTTAGCTGTAATACTGCTATTCCAACTGCAGGTGGCAGCATGTCCAACCTAGACAGTGAATCACGCTGCTGTTCTAGAATGTCATTTGGCAGTAATGCTCTTCAACAATTATGAAACCGCTTTGGCCTGGCGTCCTCTCTGAAATAACCTGACCTGCTGCCAAGGCTACTAGCCAATCTGGCTGAGAGAAAATACTTCCCTGTTTCCCAGTACGCTGATCACTGTTTGTTCAGGAACCTGCTCACATCAACCACAGAAATAATACATATACTAATACAATATTTTTATTTTTTTAAAAAACACCAGCCCAAATATATTTTACATTGAAATATACCAAAAAATAATAAAAGTGTGTGTACACACACACACACACACACACACACACTTTTATTATTTTTTTGGTACATTTTAATGTAAAATATATTCCTTATGGCAAATGTATACAGTCATATCTCAGGTTATAGCCATTTCAGGTTGCGTTTTTTTGGGTTGCGGACTTCCGAAACCCGGAAGTACCAGAATGGGTTACTTATGGGTTTAGGCGGTCGCGCATGCTCAGAAGCTCTAAATAGCGCTTTGCACATGCACAGAAGCGCCAAATCGCAACCCGCGACTGCGCACACGCGGGTTGCGAACACTGCATGTTGTGAACGTGCATCCCGCACGGATCACATTTGCAACTTGAGCGTCCACTGTATACTGTATAAACTTTTTAATATATATATAGTTATACACATACACACACACACACACACACACACACACACACAGTATATACATTTGCCATAAGGACAGACCTCCGGAACGGATTGTGGTCATGAGTAGAGGTTCCACTGTGTGTGTGTGAGTGAGTGTGTGTGTGTGTGTGTGTAATGTAAACTACCGTATTTTTCGCTCTATAACACGCACCCGACCATAACACGCACATAGTTTTTAGAGGAGGAAAACCCGTAGGCATGCCACCCGTAGGCATTCCCTCCATAACACACACAGACATTTCCCCTTACTTTTTAGGAGGAAAAAAGTGAGTGTTATGGTGCAAAAAATACGGTACAAAAGATTGAATAAACTAATACATTAAAATTGTTTTTAATATTGTTTTAATGCTGTAGCCCACCCTGAGACCTTGGAGCGAAGGGCGGGTAATAAATAATAATACCATTTAATCTTCAACCTTTAAATTAAATCACCCAGTTAATTCTTTGCCATTCGCTATATCAACCTCAATGAAAAAATTATTTGAGGAGCAAGAGCTGTTTGGCAGGCGTTTGACTCCCTCGGGAGAGGGTGGCCCCTCTTTCCTTGGAGGTTTCTAAGCAGAGGTCAGCTGGCCACCTGTCAGGGATGTTTTAGCGGAGTTTCCTGTATAGCAGGGGGTTGGACTAGATGACCTTGGGGGTGTCCCTTCCAACTCTGTGATTCTATTATTCTTTAAGGACGAATTTCTTTCTGGAGGAAATCTAGTTATTAGGACTTCCTGGTAAGGTAAGAGTCAAGTAGTTCATTTAGCTAGTTAAATTTAATTCAGCTCACTCTTTTTTCCTCTAACAATGCCCCGTCTATTTCACTTGAGGGCTCTTCACACGGCAATTCACACAGAATGTCCCTCATTGAAAAGCATGGCAGACAACAAAATGATTTGGGACTCCTTGGCAGGTTTTGAATAAACATCCACAATTTTTTAGTTAAAAACACGATAGATAAGGCAATGGTATATACAATTTTATAATATGCAGAGCACAATATGTGCAAAAAAACCAGAGAGGGGAGCTGAGGGAAGTTCTTGGGGTGGGGGGAGAGGGGGAAAATGTAAATGGTTATATTGATTGATAATTTGTTTCTTAAATTGCTCAATAAAAATATATTTTTTTAAAAAGAGAAAAGCATGGCAGTCGAGAGCAGTTGATGCAATCCGCAACCACAGTGCAAGTTGCTTGAGCTCTGGTAGTCATTCCGCAACTGCAAGTCATCACTGGATGTTGGCACCATCAGGTGGTAATTGTGCAAGGGTGTGGACTCAACGTGATTAGGACAAAACCCACAGGGATGCGAAACAAGTCTATTAATTACGACAAACCAGGTTTTGAAATGTGGTGCGTGAACTTTCGAATCACACACCATCCTTTCCAGGGCTGAATGTTTCAACAAGTTAAAAGGGGTCTGGCGCCATGCTCTCTGTGGAATGGTCTTGTGTAACTCAGAAGTTTACATGCCACACTGCCAATTCTCACAGGGGATTAGATTAGATTTGCTGTAACTCTGCACGAAGCGAAGGACCATCATTTGTTTCCGAAAGCTCAGGGAGGGAAAGAAAACACTGTCCTTTGGTTTGTGCTTTGTTGTCGTTTTTGAGAGTTATAATAACATGAGAAGAAGCTGCTGGATCAGACCAATGGACCACCTAGTCTAGGGGTACCAGATTTTTTTCAGTGAATCCGGGGACACTTTAAATAAACAAACAATACATGTTTGGGACGTTGATGCTGCAGCAATGGCGGTGGTCAGAGGGGCGGCTGCCACCTTGACCTCAACCGCCATGTTAGGATGGGATGCGGGTGGCGCTGTGGGTTAAACAACTGTGCTGCTTGGGCTTGCAGATCAGAAGGTCGGCGGTTCGAATCCCCGCGACGGGGTGAGCTCCCCTTGCTCGGTCCCTGCTCCTGCCCACCTAGCAGTTCAAAAGCACAAAGTGCAAGTAGATAAATAGGTACCGCTCCGGCGGGAAGGTAAAAGGCGTTTCCGTGCGCTGCTCTGGTTCGCCAGAAGCGGCTTAGTCATGCTGGCCACATGACCTGGAAAAGCTGTCTGCAGAAGCGGACAAATGGCCGCCCCCTCAGCGAGATGAGCGCCGCAACCCCAGAGTCGTTCGTGACTGGACTTAATTGTCAGGGGTCCCTTTATCTTTATATATAGGGTGCCTACATACTGCACGGATGGTTGCATGGCAACATGTGCAAATGGCTTTAGATACCTATTAAGTCCATAAATGAGGGAAGCGGGTGGCGCTGTAGTCTAAGCCACTGAGCCTAGGGCTTGCTGATCGGAAGGTCAGTGGTTCGAATCCCTGCGACGGGGTGAGCTCCCGTTGTTCGGTCCCTGGTCCTGCCAACCTGGCAGTTCAAAAGCACGTCAAAGTGCAAGTAGATACATAGGTACCGCTCCGGCGGGAAGGTAAAAGGTGTTTCCATGCGCTGCTCTGGCTCGCCAAAAGTGGCTTAGTCATGCTGGCCACATGACCCGGAAGCTGTACGCCGGCTCCCTCAGCCAAAAAAGCAAGATGAGCACCACAACCCCACAGTCGTCTGCAACTGGACCTAACGTTCAGGGGTCCCTTTACCTTAAGTCCATAAATTCCCATATAGCATATATTCAACACAAAAAACAGTGACAATTTGTTGTTGACAAAGGACAGCTGGACATCTAAAGGGCCCCATTACCTTCAGTAGCTGAGGGCCACATCAAACCTCAATCCGGCCCTTTCAGAAGCATCGCTGCCTCCAACTGGCAGGGCATAGGCATCCTGGCTAGTAGCCATCAGTAGCCCTCTCCCCATCCATGGATTTGTCCAAAGCCATCCAAATCGGCAGCCATGACTGCTTCCTGTGGCAGTGAGTTCCACAGTTTAACTCGCTCTCTGCTCTCACATCTGTTCTGTTTTGTTTTGTTTTTACCAAAGGACAGTGAAAACTATCCAGCGCTTCCAAGCCCTGGTTTTCTAGGCAGCTGCTCTTCCTCCGAAGCACATTAGCACAAGAAGCTATGGGAACATCTCTGGCTCATCCAGTTTGCCCTGACTTGCCACGGCGCTGTGCCGGCCTTGCTACATACAATGGGTGTTGCAAAGTACTTAAACAGGCCCTTGACCCAAATATGCTCATTCATATGGATAGGTGCAAATTCAGGCTTTCAGGAGTTCACATCAGAAAACTATTAGACTGTTTTTCTTTAAAGCCTTCATGAAAATTCACCAGCATTTTAAGTGCAAATTTCTCCTAATGTGGATATTTGTGTATGCAGCTTTGCATCCGCTGGAGTTTGTGGGACTGTTTCAAGGGCAGCCCCGCATAGAGTGAATTACAGTAGTCAAGCCTGGAGGTGACCGTCGCATGGATCACGGTGGCCAGGTCGGGGCAGGAAAGGTAAGGGACCAACTGCTTTATCTGGCCAATGCCCCTGGCCAATATCGAACAGTGCTTTCCCCGGGAGAAAAGTATCCTATAAACAGAGAATTCTCCTCTGACCTCCCAAGGAAGTGTGAAGCCATACAACACTGCTGTTAGCAGGATCCCCCTTGGGTAGGCCTCACTTTCCTAGACCGGCTCCCCAACCAACTATTTCCCCAACGTCGTTCTTCGAGGACAGCCAAAACAAGAGTGATGTCTTTGCTCAGTCAGCAAGCCTGCTCCGGGCAGGAGAGTTCTGTGGGCAGATGTTTTTGCAAGAAGCACACCTCAGACGGCGATTGCGGGGCTTAATGAGCACCTGTTTGGAGCTTGGTGCTGGGGAGATGTCAAAACAACATGGGGAGATGTCAAAACATGTGCATGAGAACAGAGTGGGAGAGAGAGATAGAGAGAGGTTTGGTGATAAGAAGCAGCAAGGAGGAGTTGACGGGCATGTGGGGCATAGCATATGCCACCTGAAACTCTCAAGCAGGGAGGGCATTCTCGATAGCAGCACCCACCTTGTGGAACACCCTCCCATCAGATGCCAAGGAGAGAAGTAACTATACAACCTTTAGAAGACATCTGAAGACAGCCCTGTACGGGGACGTTTTTAATGTTTGATGTTTTACTATGTTTTCGTATAGGTTGGAAGCTGCCCAGAGTGGCTGGGGAAACCCAGTCAGATGGGTAAAGCTAAAGGGACCCCTGACCATTAGGTCCAGTCGTGGCCGACTCTGGGGTTGCAGCGCTCATCTTGCTTTATTGGCCGAGGGAGCCGGCGTACAGCTTCCAGGTCATGTGGCCAGCAGGACTAAGCGGCTTCTGGCGAACCAGAGCAGCGCACGGAAACGCCGTTTACCTTCCCGCTGGAGCGGTACCTATTTATCTACTTGCACTTCATGTCTGCAGGCAGTTTTCCAGGTTGTGTGGCCAGCATGGCTAAACTACTACTGGTGAACAGAGGACAATGACAGGTGCCAGAGCACATGGAAACGCCGTTTAATTTCCCGCCACAGCGGTACCTATTTATCTACTTGCACCAGCATGCTTTCGAACTGCTAGGTTGGCAGGAGCTGGGACTGAGCAATGGGAGCTCACCCCGTCATGGGGATTCGAACTACTGACCTTCCGACCAGCAAGCCCAAGAGGCTCAGTGGTTTAGACCACAGCGCCACCCACATCCCTATCTGGACAGGGACAGCCTAATTCCTGTCATCTATGCTCTGGTAACCTGCCGGTTGGATTACTGCAATGTGTTATACATGGGGCTGCCTCTGAAGACGGTTCAACTGGGGCAGAATTTGGCAGCCAGGTTGCTCACAGAAGAAAGATGGTTTGAACATATAATACCGATCCTGGTCTGGCTGCACTGGCTGCCCATTAGTTTCCGGGCCCAATTCAAAGTGCTCGTTTTGACCTATAAAGCCTCAAACGGCTCAGGACGGCAATCCCTCAAGGACTGCCTCTTTCCATATGAAGCTACCCAAACCCTAAGATCATCCTCCAAGACCCTTCTTCATGTGCCTCCTTCAGAAGAGGGTGGCAAAAAGAGTACTGGTCTTTTCTGTGGTGGCTCCTCATTTGTGGAATGATCTCCCCGTGGAAGCTCACCTGGTGCCTTCCTTGCTTATGTTTAGACGCCAGGCGAAAATATTCCTCTTCAACCAGGCCTTAGGCTTATTAAACAAGCTGGAATCAATTTCACGCATTGCCCCACCTGAACTCAGTGTGGCAACTTTGGAACCCCCTGCCTATTGATATCAGGCAGACTCCAATGTTTTCTTTTCGGCTGAAGACATTTGCATTGAGACCAGCCTACCGAGATGTTTAGAAAGTTTGCACTCCGTTTTAATTTGTTTCAATCTATTCCATTGTGGTTTGAACTTCCTCTATGCTTTAAATTATGGTTGCTGATTTTTTTAGTGATAACTTCATAGAGGTCTATCTGAGGCTTTTTCCTATGATCAAGCTGCAGATAGATTTTATGAATCTTTTTTTAACGTGCAATCTATGTTATACGGCTTGGCTGAGATTCTTTCGCCGCGAGCTGTTTAGCGGAGGATCTGTGGTCCCGAAAAGTACATGGAAAAGGAAGGGAATGATGTTTCTGTGCGCTCAGTCGAGGACTTTGCATTCTCCCTGCACCCCAACCCACCCAAGCCAAGCCAACCACCCTTGCCAAGCCCTGAAGCCACAAGCGATGAGCTCATTGCAAGCCACGCCACCGCCTGCAGCAGGAAAAATACTGCCGGCATAATGGCAGAGAAAACCCCCTCCCCATCGCCGCTGATGTCTCAGCTGACCTCATAACTCCTAGCTGAAAACAGGCACCTCTTAGTCATCTCTCCTCTTCCTTGGACAACAAAGGACAATCCAGGGTGTGGCTTTATTGTCTTCCAGAGGCTTGAGCTGCCTGCAGCCATAGCTGTCCCCTTTGTTTGAGTTTATCCTGTTCCCATGGACAGGGCTGGGGCCCCTTTTGCAACCCAGAGCCCACATTCGCCTCTGGAAAACCTTTTGAAGGCTGCATGCTGGCGTTGGGCAGGGCCAGGGGCAAAATGCATGCCAGTTTTGCCTCTGGTTCATCCTTCGGGTTTCGACACACGCCCCCTCTCTTATCTGGACAATCAGGAGGCCTTGTGGGCATTCAAGGACACTGTGTAGCCTGAGAGAGAGACTTTCAAGGAGGCGGGAGGGGTGAAGAAGGGGTGTGTGGACCTCTGTGGGGTACTATCAGAGCTGCTTTTTAGAGTGAAGGGGGCACAGGGGTGTTGTGTCCTGAACCCTACCCCACAAGGTTGTTGTGGTGATTAAATGAGGAGCAGCGGGTGGCAGAGAACCATGAACACCACCTCAAGCTCCCTGGAGAAATTAATATCAGCCTGGATAGCTCAGTTGGCTAGAGAGTGGTACTGATAACGCCAAGGTTGCAGGTTCGATTCCCCACATGGGACAGCCTGTTCCTGAATTGCAGGAGGGTTCCCTTAATGATTCTATGATTTCAGTGAAAATAGTGAGATATAAACGCACCCGTGATCTTCGAGCACATAAATTTAACGAATGAGATCATAGTAATGAATAAGCAACACAAAAGGAAACGGCAGCCTCTCCGCCAGTTTTCATCTAGACATGGCTGGGAAAATGATGAAGGGAAGGGCAATGGCCAAACAGCTGTATAAGATCCCAGGTTGGAGACCTCTAGGTGGGGCTTGAGATGAAATCCAAGTGAGAGGCTCCCATACGGAGCTAGAGGGACAAAGGTTCCCAGGCTCAGTGCAAGGCAGCTTCCCAAGCTCCTATCTGGGAAGGGCCATACCCTTTTGCTCTGAATGGAATCACAGAATTGTTGGAAGGGACCCCAGGGGATCATCTAGTCCAACCCCATGCAGATGGTCCCTGGTTCAATTGGTGCTGCTCGTCAGTTGAGACCACGCTGGGCGTAATGGTCCTGACTTGGCATAAGGTAGCTTCCTACATAGTCCTACATATCAGCTCGGTAGGTAGAGCATACTCCTCAGGGTTGTGGGTTCGAGTCTCACATTGGGCAAAAAGATTCCTGCATTGCAGGGGGTCGGACTAGATAATCCTTGTGGTTCCTTTCCAACTCTACAATTCTTCGTCTATGAGTCTATAGTTACCAGCCCTGTTTTAATTAACTGGAAGCTGCTCAGAGTGGATGGAGCAACACAGTCAGATGGACTGTAAATGAATCCCATGAGGACTAGAATCTTGTCTGTTTAGTGGGCAAAGTGCCAGAGTGTATCTGCTTTGCATGCAGAAGGTCTCAAGCTCAGTTTCTGGCATCTCCGGGAAAAAATAGGCAAAGCAATTAAACCATCCCAGGAAAAAAAATTACGGCCATGATTCCAAACATGCCGAAAGTTAAAACTGCAACAGACGAAAACAAATTAAAACTCATACCAGCTTCCTAAACATCTTCTGGCATGGCTTGTCTCAAAAAGAATGTCTTTGGCAGGCGATGAAAAGAATATAGGCGGAAAGAAAACAGGGGAGACACCTGCCTGATAGCAATAGGCAGGGAGTTCCATAGTTGCCGCCACTCTAAAACGGCTGAGCTTTTCCAGATGCGGTGTGGGTCTTGTATGGCCCCCACCTGAGGCCCTGGGCTGCTGCTGCCAGCCAGTGCAGACCGTACTGAGCTAGCCGAACCTACAAAAGGAGAAAGAAGTCTTACCTCTCTCCACGCAGAGCAGAACTGCCAGCAGCGCGGCGAAGGAAGCCTTCATCCTTGGTGATGGTGCGCTTTGCGGTCCCGGCGGGCAGGTGAGCAGAAAGGGCTTCTCTCCGGGTCAGAGGAAGGGCGCTAGGAGCTGCCTGCTCGCGTCGAGGGTGCTGTATAAGGGCTGGGTGGCAGGGGAGGGATCAGGGAGGTGTGGGTTTGAGGAGGAGGTTTCTGCAGCCACTCACCACCTTCCGGGATCCCCGGATCAACCACGGGGAGGAGGAGCGCGCAAAAGCTCTCCAAAGGGACATTCCAAGCGGCTGCGCTTTGCTCCAGTTCTTTCGCAGGCGATGAAAAGAATGCAGATGAGGGCGAAAACAGTAGGACATTCAGGAAATGGGGGAAGGAACAAAGGAGACGGGGAGAGGCACACACTCTTTCCAGCTCTGGTCCTCATTTTGTCTGTATTCAGGGCTGGAGAGAGAGAGAGAGAGAGAGAGAGAGAGAGAGAGAGAGAGAGAGAGAGAGCGCATTCGCTCCAGGATTTCAAAAGGTGGTGTGTGGCCAAACGCGTTGCGTGACTTTGCAAGGACGCACAGAGAAGGGGAAAGGGCAGGAGGGCTCTGGCAGCGCAGCGGGAGAGCAAATGCGCACAAGCTCACGGAATGGCAGGGTTGGCCGGGACCCCCAAAGGTCATCCATCCCAACCCCCTTGCAACCACGGCTCCGGAAACCCAGGCAGGCGGCCAGCCAACCTCTGCTGAAAGGCCTCCGACGAAGGAGAGCCTGCCACTTTTTCCAAGGCCACAGGACCATAGAAATGTAGAGTTGGAAGGGACCCCCAAAGCTCATCTAGTTCAGCCCGCAGCTGAGGAATCCCTGCCAGAATCCCACGGTTATGTTGAAAGGCAAGAGAACATAAAGGAGTGCCTGTGTAGGAATGTGCCCCTTCTTTCCAGGCAGGTTAATATGTTAGGAGGGGCTTCAAAAGCTACCCTGTCCTCAGGTCACTGAGGGATTTATTTATTTAGTATGCATTTATTTATACTCAAGAGCTCAAGGTGACGTAAATGGTTCTCTGCTCCTGTTTTACAATAATAATAATAATAATAATAATAATACGTAATAATAATAATAATGTAAAGGGACCCCTGACCATTAGGTCCAGTCACGGACGACTCTGGGGTTGCAGCGCTCATCTCGCTTTACTGGCCGAGGGAGCCGGCGTACAGCTTCCGGGTCATGTGGCCAGCATGACTAAGCTGCTTCTGGCGAACCAGAGCAGCGCACGGAAACACCTTTTACCTTCCCGCCAGAGCGGTACCTATTTATCTACTTGCACTTTGACATGCTTTCGAACTGCTAGGTTGGCAGGAGCAGGGACCGAGCAACGGGAGCTCACCCCGTTGTGGGGATTCGAACCGCCGACCTTCTGATCGGCACGTCCAATAATAATAATAATAATTTATTATCTATACCCCACCCATCTGTCTGGGCTTCCCCAGCCACTCTGGGCAGCTTCCTACAAAATATTAAAATACCGCAATATATCAAACATTAAAACCTTCCGTAAACCCTTTGAGGCAGGTTAGGCTGCAGGGCAGTGAGCTTCTTGGACCGGTGGAGATTGAAACCTGGGTCTCTTGGGTCAGAGTCTGGCACTTTAACCATTACACCACACTGCCTCTCTCTTAAAAAAAAAATCAGAACAGGATTACAGGAAAGTGCCATATTCCACTGGTGTCATTTGGCTCAGTATTCCTTCTCTCTTTCTCTCTCTCTCTCTCTCTCTCTGCAATACTAATTGGCAGGAGGTTTTCAGATAGGGGTTCTCCCCCATCCCAGCTGGAAATGTCAAGAATTGCACCTGAGGCCTTCTGCATTCAAGGCAGATGCCCTGCCTCTAAACCAGGGGTAGGCAACCTAAAGTCCATGGGCCAGATGCGGCCCAATCGCCTTCTCAATCCGGCCTGCGGACGGTCCAGGAATCAGCATTTTTTTGCACGAGTAGAATGTGTGCTTTTATTTAAAATGCATCTCTGGGTTCTTTGTGGGACATAGGAATTCGTTCATTTCCCCCCAAAAAATATAGTCCGGCCCCCCACAAGGTCTGAGGGACAGTGGACCGGCCCCCTGCTGAAAAAGTTTGCTACCCCCTACTCTAACCTATGGACCTCCTATCGCAAGCAGAGCCTGAAAAAACAAACTGCCCATCAGTTGGGAAAGGATTCAAGTGACTACCTGTAATCTACCTGGCCTGTTATAAGAACAGAAGATGCAATTCTAGAACAAGAGTAATTATAAGTGAGGGTTTTCAAAACAACAACAAAAAGCAGAAAAGAGAATTCAAACAAGAGTAATCATAGCGGGGGGTGGGGCAGATCAGCTGAACAACCATAAGAACATAGGAGCCTGTTGGATCAGGTCAATGGCCTATCTTAGTCCAACATCCTGTTCTCTCAGTCGGCAACCAGATACCCATTATGGGAAACCAGCAAGGAGAATCCGACCACAAAAGTCCTCTCCCCTCCTGTGGTTTCCAGCAACTGCCTCTGAGAGCCAATGTGGTGTAGTGGTTAAGAGCGGTAGACTCGTAATCTGGGGAACTGGGATCGCGTCCCCACTCCTCCACATGCAGCTGCTGGGTGACCTTGGGCTAGTCACACTTCTCTGAAGTCTCTCAGCCCCACTCACCTCACAGAGTGTTTGTTGTGGGGGAGGAAGGGAAAGGAGAATGTTAGCCGCTCTGAGACTCCTTCGGGTAGTGATAAAGCGGGATATCAAATCCAAACGCTTCTTCTTCTTCTTCTCTGACTCTGTGGAGGTAGAGCAGAGCCATCATGGCTAATCCCAGTGCCAGATTTACATATAAGCTAAACAAGCTACAGTGGTATCTCTGGTTACGAACTTTATTCGTTCCGGAGGTCAGTCCTTAACCTGAAACCATTCTTAACCTGAGGTACCACTTTAGCTAATAGGACCTCCCACAGCTGCTGCTGCTGCTGCGCAATTTCCGTTCTCATCCTGAGGCAAAGTTCTTAACCCGAGGTACTATTTCTGGGTTAGCGGAGTCTGTAACCCGAAGTGTTTGTAACCCGAGCTACCACTGTACAGTCATACCTCAGGTTACAGATGCTTCAGGTTGCATGATTTTGGGTTGCGCACCATGCCAAACCTGGAAGTACCGGAATGAGTTACTTCGGGATTTTGTCGCTTGCGCATGAACAGAAGCACCAAATCGCAAGCCGCGCATGCGCAGACGCGGCGTTGCGGGTTGCAAATGTGCTTCCAGCACGGATCATATTCACAACCCGAGTGTCCACTGTATAGCTTAGGGCCCTACTCTGTTGGGGGCCCCCAAAAAAATTAAAGGGAAAAAAACCTGGATGTACATTTCCAAAATATAAGATGAAAAACAAATAAAATAAAACTTACATAGAGCAACAGTGTTTTGTGTTGTGTAGGATCCTACGATGTAAGTAATGGCGTCCCCGCCTGTTAGCCTGCTCCCTAAAATACCACTGGTTTGCTCATTATGAGTCTAAAGGAACTTTTATTACTGCCAAATGCCAATGTGTTTGCATTATTAAGTTTGTTATGAATAAAAAATCATTTTAAGTTAGAGCTTAACAATTATTGCAACCTCCAAGTGCAAGCGGTCATAATCCGTGGTCCTCTAGCTTTGCTCAGGTGGAAAGAAGACAAAGTCCCTACCAGAGAGGAATGGCAAACCAAGCTGTTAAGACTACTCCGAAATGGCAAAACTGACCGGAAAGCTCAGGAACCAAGAAAACGAAAACTTCAATAAAGAATGGAAAAAAATATTATTTATTTACGAGACCGCTGTAAGCCGATGAAAACATTAGCAGGTTTTGAATAACACTTGTAAGGAATGCGGGTGGCGCTGTGGGTTAAACCACAGAGCCTAGGACTTGCCGATCAGAAGGTCAGCGGTTCGAATCCCCACGACGGGGTGAGCTCCCGTTGCTCGGTCCCTGCTCTTGCCAACCTACCAGTTCGAAAGCATGTCAAAGTGTAAGTAGATAAATAGCTTCCAGTGGGAAGGTAAACAGTGTTTCCGTGCACTGCTCTGGTTTGCCAGAAGCGGCTTAGTCATGCTGGCCACATGACCTGGAAGCTGTACGCCAGCTCCCTCAGCCAATAAAGCGAGATGAGCGCCGCAACCCCAGAGTCGGCCACAACTGGACATAATGGTCAGGGGTCCCGTTACCCTTTAATAACACTTGTAATGTTGCATTTATCATGGACAATATGGAGAGAGATAAAACATGGATTGTGGAATAATCTGCAGTTGAAAAGGTTGACAAATGGACCCATAGAGGGGATGTTGGGAAGTCTGGAGATTCAGAGAAATCTCTAAATATGGATATGTATTTGGTATTGTTATAATTTGACACTTGTAAAATTGAATAATTTTTTTTTTAAAGCCTTCCAAGTTGGTTTTAAAGCCATCTCATGGGGAAGGGAGTTCCATAGTTAAATGATGCCCTTTTCTCTGTCCTGACTTCCCACATTCGGTTTTCTTGGATGTCCACCAGTTCTGGAACCACCAGAAAAGGCCACACAACCTTCCAAGAAATCTAGCAAAGGGCTTGGTTTCCTACACAACCTCAGAAAGGAAGTTTCAGGAAGGAGGGCTGTGACGTCACTGAAACTCTTTTAATTATTACTTGTTCTGAAAAGCAAATTTGCTTCCCTCATAATGCTAAGGACATAAGGCGAGTGTGCAGGATCCAGTCAATGGCTCATCTAATCTGGCCTCCTCTTCTCACAGTGGCCAACTGGATGCGTCCATGGAAAACCCACAAGCAGATCCGAGCAGCGGATCAGTCTCCCCTCCCATTGTAGCCTTATTGGAGTTCACTGATTGGGTCTGCGTTGCTCCGGGACAGGAGGAAGGAAGTCAAAATGACACCGAGTTGGTTCAAAGAAAGAGTTTATTCTGCTCTCCGGATAGCAGAAGGCACTTGCGTGATTAGTCCACAGCAAGTCCAAAGAAATGACAAGTTTCATGCAGTATTTATATCCTCCAGGCACCCTCTCCCTCCTTCCAACCACGTCAGCCTATGTATGCAGGTTGACATCACATATGTTCCTGCTCTGGTACTCTCAACCATAAAAGGGATTTCCTTCCTGCACTCCTGACCATAAAAAGATATTCCTGTTCCTACTCCTATCTTGGAGCAAAAGGTCACTACTTCCAAGAACATGCTCTGGCGTTAGTCCCAGACTTGGGTCTCCCCGTCATTTGTGGTCAGAACATAAGATATGTCTGTGTCTGTTCTACTGGTAAAGTCAAGGCCAGTCTTGCCGTCAAACTGATAAGGGAGAGAGCTGTGTTCTTGTTTTGCATTTGCTCAACAGCTAAAGTTTATGCATTTTAGCTAAGGAGAAATGGGGATTTTGGTGCAGTTTAAAAATGCCTGCACACTCAGTTTTGGGTTTGGGAAACCCATTCCTTCACCATGGTTTCCAACATCTGGCATTCTTAATCATGGCTGCCTCCAGCTGTGGAATGCTTCAAAGCAAACCCAGCGGCAGGAAATAATAATATTAGGCTGCATGCACATCAATGCATAACCCACAAGTTCAAAAACACTAAGAAGCATGCAGAACACACCCAAGACTTCCGAGAGGTTTAAAGAGACCTTACTCCCTCAGAGGAAGGGCTGGATTTAGGTTTGATGAGGCCCTAAGCTATTGAAGGTAATGGGGCCCTTTATATGTCCAGCTGTCCTTTGTCAACAACACATTGCCACTGGTTTTTTTGTGCTGAATATATGCCATATGGTAATTTATGGACCTAATAGGTATCTAAAGCCATTTGCACATGTTGCCTTGCAACCAGTCCATGCAGAATGTAGGCACCCTATATATAGAAAGGAGCAAACCAGTAATATTTTAGGGAGCAGGCTAGCAGGTGGGGCCCATGACTTACATCAGAGGAGCCTACACAACACTGTTGCTGTATGTAGATTTTACAGTCATACCTCGAGTTACAGATGCTTCCAGTTGCGTTTTTTCGGGTTGTGGGCTGCCGAAACCTGGAAGTACCAGAACGAGTTACTTCCAGGTTTTGGCGGCCGTGCATGCGCAGAAGCACTAAATCGCACTTTGTGTATGTGCAGAAGTGCCAAATCGCAACCCGCGCGTGCACAGATGCGCCACTATGGGTTGCGGACCCTGTGGCTTGCAAGCGTGCATCCCGCACAGATCACGTTCGCAACCCAAGCATCCACTGTATTTTATTTGTTTTTCATCTTATACTTGGGAAATGTACATCCAGTTTTTCCCCCCTTTACTTTTTTCAGGGGTTTCCAAGAGAGTGGGGCCCTAAGCTATAGCTTGTTTAGCTTATACGTAAATCTGGCACTGCCCAGAGGTGCTGCAGCGAGGCTCTGCCTGTAGATGTACAATGGAACTTTCTTTATACGTCCAACAGCCTGAAGGGGAGTTTCTTGATTATTCTGCCTCTTTTTATGAATGAGGGACACTGATTTATCAATGAAACATGGGCTGAAGCAGCACAGGGGGGCTGAAAGCAATATGGTAGCTGTGTTTTAAACCCTGGTTGACCTCGAAGACCCTCTCCAGTCACGTAGGCAGGAATTCCTTGCTGGGTCAAGTATCAGAAAACCGGTCTGACAGGTGTATGTCAAAAGCAAATAGAGCACCTTTGTGTGTGAATGTACCAGACAGACTGGGAAGATCCATAAACAGGGATCTTGGTTGACAGGCAGGAATTCACGTCCTCACATTTCGCTGGGTAACTCCTCCTTCTGACATTTTGGTGATGCTTATGTTATGCTTTGTGGTGAACTTTCTGTCAAAGGAGACGGATTTCCTGAGGTTTTGAAAGATGTTACACACCTCTGGGCTGCTCCTCACCTCCTTGCAAGCTGGGGGGGGGCACTGTGTTGCAACAGATCCAAAAAAATGCCTTGCGTCCTGTTAAGGGACGTAGGTGGCGCTGTGGGTTAAACCACAGAGCCTAGGACTTGCCGAACAGAAGGTCGGCGGTTCGAATCCCCGCGACAGGGTGAGATCCCGTCGCTCAGTCCCTGCTCCTGCCAACCTAGCAGTTCGAAAGCACGTCAAAGTGCAAGTAGATAAATAGGTACCGCTCCAGCGGGAAGGTAAACGGCATTTCCGTGCGCTGCTCTGGTTCGCCAGAAGCGGCTTAGTCCTGCTGGCCACATGACCCGGAAGCTGTACGCCGGCTCCCTCGGCCAATAAAGCGAGATGAGCGCCGCAACCACGACTGGACCTAATGGTCAGGGGTCCCTTTACCTTTACCTCCTGTTACCAGGTTGTATCTCTGACCAATAACGGACCTCAAGGGGCAAACTCTCCTGGGGGGACGGCAGACTCCCAGTACCTCCGAGCATCTCCCAGTAGGCACGTCTCTGGAATGGCATGTCCCTTCACTCCAGAGTACCCCTCTGCGACACTTCTCATATGAAAAGTGCACAAAAGTCTTCTGGCATCACACAGCAAGAAGATAGAAACATCCGTAGATCTAAACTACGTTTTACAGTGGTACCTCGGGTTACATAGGCTTCAGGTTACATACGCTTCAGGTTACAGACTCCGCTAACCCAGAAATAGTACCTCGGGTTAATAATTTTACTTCAGGATGAGAACAGAAATTGTGCTCCGGCGGTGTAAGAGCTGTTTGACAGTGGAATTTGCTGCCAAGGAGTGTGGTGGAGTCTCCTTTTTTGGAGGTCTTTAAGCAGAGGCTTGACAACCATATGTCAGGAGTGCTCTGATGGTGTTTCCTGCTTGGCAGGGGGTTGGACTCGATGGCCCTTGTGGTCTCTTCCAACTCTATGATTCTATGATTCTATGGTGTGGTGGCAGCAGCAGGCCCCATTAGCTATAGTGGTGCTTCAGATTAAGAACAGTTTCAGGTTAAGAATGGACCTCCGGAATGAATTAAGTACGTAACCAGAGGTACCACTATATTCACAATATATACAGTCATACCTCATGTTACGTTTGCTTCAGGTTGAACGTTTTCAGGTTGTGGCCTGCGGCAACTCAGAAGTACCAGAAAGGGTTACTTCTGGGTTTCACCGCTCGCGCATGCTCAGACGCTCAAATTGACGTCACATGCATGCCCGGAAGCGGTGAAACGCAACACGCACAGACACGTGTTACGTTCTACTCAGGATGCAAACAGGGCTCCGGAACGGATCCCGTTTGCACCAGAGGTACCACTGTATATATAAGAGAATCCATAATCACGTCTGTTTTCTCCAAACTCTGGCAGAAACAGAAAGCATACAGGAAAAGCGAAAGTGCAGTCCAATAACACTCTAAAATTGAAGAGATAAGACAGTCTTCCGTTCCCACACTCTTCTCATGCATCACATGTGATTTACACTAACCACACCAGCCAGCATCGGCTACATAAAATGCTAACATTTTCACGGGGAGCTGGGCTGCAAAAGCCAAGCCCAATTTTCTTACAACAGCATCAAACCCCTTGGAACGCCTTCTGCAGCTTGGACTGCAAAATTGTGACCCTTTAAACGGCTTGAAAATCCCCATCCGTTTTTAACCAAAATTCCATTGAGCTCACAAAGTTTTTATTTATTTAATATTTTATTAGAAGGATTTCATCTTTAAAAAAGATAGCGTGACAAAAGGAAAAGAAAGGAGGAAAGTGTGTGAGAATGAAAAAGAGGGGGGAAATACATTTAATATACAGATGTGTATAATCTTATTATCCTAATACGCATATAGTTGTCAATAACCTAATATTATAACCTAATAATATAACCTAATATATTCTGTGTAAACTCATTCCATTGTATTTACCCAAAGAAAGTCTGTGTCTATAAGCAGCTCATTCATAGGTTGCTAATATTGTCATGTTGTCAAGCCATTGTTTAAGGGGACTCAGATCTCTGTTCTTCCAGTTCATCAGTATCGGTCTCTTGGCCACCATTAGGGCATGTAGATTCCATTTTCGCTGTCCCATCGTCAAGTTCCATACAATGGGTACCGTATTTTTCGCTCTATAACATGCACCCGACCATAACACGCACGTAGTTTTTAGAGGAGGAAAATCCGTAGGCATGCCACCCGTAGGCATTCCCTCCATAACACACACAGACATATCCCCTTACTTTCTAGGAGGAAAAAAGTGAGTGTTATGGTGCAAAAAATACGGTATATTTCAAAAGAATGTCTCGCCAGAGTGATGCATGCTCTAGTTATCTCTCGCTTGGACTACTGCAATGCGCTCTATGTGGGGCTACCTTTGAAGGTGACCCGGAAACTACAACTAATTAAGAACGCGGCAGCTAGACTGGTGACTGGGAGCGGCCGCCAAGACCACATAACACCAGTCCTGAAAGACCCACATTGGCTCCCAGTATGTTCCCAAGCACAATTCAAAGTGTTGGTGCTGACCTTTAAAGCCCTAAATGGCCTTGGCCCAGTATACCTGAAGGAGCGTCTCCACCTCCATCGTTCTACCCGGACGCTGAGGTCCAGCTCTGAGGGCCTTCTGGCGGTTCCCTCGCTGCGAGAAGCCAAGTTACAGGGAACCAGGCAGAGGGCCTTCTCGGTGGTGACACCCGCCCTGTGAAATGCCCTCCCTTCAGATGTCAAGGAAATAAACAGCTATCTGACTTTTAGAAGACATCTGAAGGCAGCCCTGTTTAGGGAAGTTTTTAATGTATGATCTTTTATCGTGCTTTTAATATTTTGCTTGGAGCTGCCCAGAGTGGATGGGGAAACCCAGCCAAATGGGTGGGGTATAATTTATTTATTTATTTATTCATCACCTTTGAGAATCTTAAATTTTTCCATAGCCTCTTGTTTATATAGAGCTCTCAAAGTTCATAATTGCTGGTCGCACAGCTAATAAACCAAACATCAAAAAGGATTTTATTTTATTTTATGGAATGGGTTATGGGTTATGGGTTTTTTCTTCTTCTTGGCAGTGTGTACAACAGGACTGGATTGAAGCCAATTGTTTACCCGTCAAAATTAATCCTTGGTTTGGAAATCTCTTTGCTCAACCATTGCGGTCTACCATTCTGCCTCCATAAATTCCAAAACACATCATTTTGCTTTATATTTAGCTGATGTTATGTACTGAGTTGAATAGGATCCAAATTGCAGCAGTCTGATTGGTCCTAGAACAATAGGATTCAGAATGCAGCAGTCTGATTGGTCCTAGAACAATGCAGCAGTATGATTGGTTGGCAGGAACCACCCAATCCTGCTCCAGATAGAAGTGAATCCACAACCTGATTGGCTTACAGTAGAATTCCGGGATTAGCCAATCATGTGCAGCCCATTGTGTAAATAATGTATATAAAGCAGATACTGTGAGGGGACATTCATTCATTCCTCCTCACCACTATGAGCTGAATAAAGAGCATGAAATCACTTTGCGACTCTGAGTATATTTCACTGGCGACGAGGATGGGATCCCGCTGAGCTGACTGCCACACACAGCACCGCAGCACCGCCACCTGCCGCACCGCTGCCTCGCAC
The DNA here is from genome assembly GCF_965112155.1 of Podarcis liolepis. Classification (NCBI taxonomy): domain Eukaryota; kingdom Metazoa; phylum Chordata; class Lepidosauria; order Squamata; family Lacertidae; genus Podarcis; species Podarcis liolepis. Next base: position 3,741,733 of record NC_139560.1, on the reverse strand, counting down.
CGTGTATCCAGGCTTCAGCTCCGGTACACAAGGAACTCAGAATGGCAGCCAACAGCAGCTTCTCGCCATTCAATCCAGCATCTGGAGACTGGGAAGCATACGCCTCCCGTTTCACCTTCCTCCTAGAAGCCCAAGGGGTCACCGACGAAGAAGACGCCAAGAAGAGGGCGATATTCTTCAGCGTCTGCGGAGAGGAGACGTTTGAAGTCGCCCGGGCTCTCCTTGCGCCTGAAGACGTCGCTACTGTTCCATACAAAACAATAATGGAACAGCTGAAGGGGCACTTTTCGCCACAGCCCTCAGTGGTGGCTCGTCGAAATGCCTTCTACGCAAAGCGACAAGCCCCTGGGGAAACCATAACTGGGTTTGTGACCTCTCTCCGCCAAGCCGCCCGGTTCTGCAACTTCTCAGAGCTAGAGAACATGCTTCGTGACCGCCTCGTCGGTGGCCTGAAGGATGAGAAGCTGCAACGACGCCTCTACGCTAAGAAGGACCTAACATTCCAGGTCGCTCTGGAGGAGGCCCTGGCAACGGAAGCTGCCGAGAGGTCGACGCAAGAGGCACGGCCGAGCCTGCCATCCCAACCGAGGGTCCACCACGAAGACCTCACCGACGACTCAGGATCCGACAGGGAGGAGGTGCACCGAGTACAGCAGCGCACTCAAGCAGCGCACAGACCACAGCTGCCTCGACGAGAAGGAGGAAACTGCGCAAGCTGCGGGGAGAGTCACGAGAGGAGGACCTGCCGTTTCCGCAACGCAGAGTGCAGGCAGTGCAGAAAATCAGGACACATCGCCCGGGTGTGTCGGGCTCGGCCCACCCGACACCAGGCATCAGATGACCAATCCAAGAGCCCCAGGTCCCGGGGCCCAACGCACCAAGGCAACTCGACGGAGCTCACGGACTGCCAGGTATACCAGTTGCCCCACCCCAACGTAGAGAAAATTTATGTAGAGGTACAGATAGAGGGGGCCCCATGCCGCATGGAGCTTGACACGGGTTCAACTCTATCCAGAATCTCGGCAAGGACCTTAAGGAAACTGTGTCCTAATGGGGGTCCCAAACTCAGGACGGCCCCATTCACCCTCCGGGACTTCCAGAAACGTAAGGTCCCCACAATGGGGGTGGGGACCTTCAGGGTGCAATACCGAGGGCGGACGCGGCAACTGGACTTGCTTGTGGTCAAGGGCCCCTACATTAGCTTACTGGGATTGGCATGGTTTGGACCACTGGGGCTAGCTGTCACCGGGGTGAACCACACTAGCTTACAAGTGGACGTGGACGCCATATGCAAGGAATTTCCAGGGGTTTTCGACGGGAAATTGGGACAGTATACGGGCCCCCCCATTGCGCTACAGCTTGACCCCGCAGTACGACCGGTCAGGCTCAAGGCCCGCCGGGTCCCGTTTGCCTTGAAACCCCGTATAGATGAGGAATTGGACCGACTCGTGGAGCAAGGAGTGCTGGAGCCGGTGCCTAATGCCCCCTGGGAAACCCCAATCGTCACACCCGTCAAGCCTAATGGTTCGGTCCGCATCTGCGCAGACTACAAATGTACCATAAACAAGGCCCTCACGGCCCACGCATACCCAGTGCCAGTGGTCAGCCATGTCCTTGCCACCCTGGCTGGGTCGAAAATTTTTGGCAAGCTGGACTTGGCCCAAGCATATCAACAGCTGCCAGTAGATGAGGCCACAGCAGAGGCACAGACGATTGTGACACACCAGAGGAGTTTGAGGACCGCCTCCGCACCGTTCTGCACCGCTTCCAGGCGGCGGGTCTCAAGGTGAAGCGGGAAAAATGTCTACTAGGAGTGCCTCAAGTGGACTTTCTGGGATTTATGGTGGACGCAGAAGGGGTCCACCCGACTGGGGACAAGGTACGGGCCATTTGTGATGCCCCAGCGCCCAAGAGCAAGACTGAACTTCAGGCCTTCTTGGGACTATTGAACTTCTACCATTCCTTCCTTCCCCACAAGGCGGCAGTAGCGGAGCCCCTACACAGACTCCTGGACAAGCGGGCCCCTTGGGTGTGGGGCCAACGCCAGGAGGCCGCATTCCAGGCAGTCAAGGACTTGCTTGTCTCAAACTCGGTCTTGGCACACTTCGACGAGAGGCTGCCAGTGGTGCTAGCATGCGACGCCTCACCCTATGGCATTGGCGCTGTCCTGGGGCACCAACTCCCAGATGGAAGAGAGGTACCGGTAGCGTACTTTTCCCAGACACTCAACGCAACCGAGCGGAACTACTCGCAAATCGACAAGGAGGGTCTGGCAATTGTGAAGGGAGTTAAAAAATTCCATGATTTCTTGTACGGGCGGCCCTTCACCGTGGTGACTGACCACAAGCCGTTGCTTGGCTTGTTTGCCCCCGAAAAGCAGACCCCCCAAGTGCTATCTCCACGCGTCCTCAGGTGGTCAATTTTCCTTGCCAGCTACCAGTATGCACTGATTCACCGACCTGGGAAGGCGATGGGCCATGCGGACGCCCTCAGCAGGCTACCACTACCGGAAACAGGCCCTGACCCAGCACCTGCACAAGAGGTAATGAGCCTGGAGCTGCTTCCCGACCGCCCCATTCAGGCACAAGAAGTTGCACACCATTCCAAGAAAGATAGGGTCATCTCCCGGGTCCTGGACTGGGTGTGGAGGGGATGGCCCAGCAGCAGCCCCGGGCCAGAATTCGCCGGCTACACAACCCGCAAACACGAACTGTCGGCCCACAAGGGGTGCCTGTTATGGGGAAGCAGAGTCGTTGTTCCCCAGCCCCTCCGAAAAAGGGTCCTCACAGCCCTACACGAGACACATCCAGGGGTAGTAAGAATGAAGGCCCTTGCCAGGAGTTATGTGTGGTGGCCGGGGATCGATGGAGAGATAGAGGCCTGGGTCAAACACTGCCAGGCCTGCCAAGAATCCCGCCCAGATCCCCCAAGGGCCCCAGTCCAGTCCTGGGAGTCCGCCGGAGCACCATGGTCACGCCTGCATGTGGATTTCGCTGGCCCCTTTCAGGGGAAAACATTCTTCATAGTGGTGGACTCCTACACCAAATGGCTGGAAGTCGCACTGGTACCGTCCACTTCCACGTCCGCAGCCATCCGGGTTCTACGCAGGCTGTTTGCAACCCACGGGCTCCCTGACACTCTCGTCTCAGACAACGGGACTGCATTTACGTCAGGAGAATTCCAAACCTTCACAGCGCAGAACGCCATCCGCCACATCCGTTCGGCGCCGTTTCACCCTGCCACCAATGGCCAAGCAGAACGCATGGTGCGGACCACCAAGGACACCCTTCGCCGCATGACGCACGGGGACTGGGAGTACCGCCTTGCCACATTCCTTCTAGCACAGCACAGCACCCCCAGCTCAACGACTGGCCGGAGCCCCGCTGAACTACTAATGGGCCGGCGCCTTGCAATCAGATTGGACCGCCTTCACCCCGATAGAGCTCAGGATGAGGTAGTGGTGGGGGAAGGCAGGAACCCCCGGACCTTCGAGGCCCAGGACCCAGTGTATGCAAAGAATTTTGGGGCAGGCCCAGCATGGGTACCCGCCACAGTCACCAGGGTTACTGGCCCAGTGTCGTACGAGGTGCTAACGGATGGGGGGCAATGCTGGCGCCGCCACTGCGACCAGATACGGCGACGATTCCCGGGAGAAACCCAGGAGGAGGACAGGTCAGAGGAGTCCCAAGGGAACAGCGGGGCAGTGAGGCCCATAGAGCAGGAGGGGCCAGCAGGAGAGGCAGAATCAGTAAATACAGAGAGGACCCGTGAGGCCGAAAGGACACCGGAACCGGAACCACGACTGAGCGAGCCAGTTGCACCAGACCAAACAGGCCCATCACAGCCAGCATCCTTGGAACACGAGCCAGAACCTGAACCCCGGACCAGGGAACACCACAGGCCGCAACGCACACGTAGGCCGCCGGCATACCTCGAGGACTATGAATGCGACCTCCCTGGCAGGACTGGAACTTAGAGGGGAGGGGTGTTATGTACTGAGTTGAATAGGATCCAAATTGCAGCAGTCTGATTGGTCCTAGAACAATAGGATTCAGAATGCAGCAGTCTGATTGGTCCTAGAACAATGCAGCAGTATGATTGGTTGGCAGGAACCACCCAATCCTGCTCCAGATAGAAGTGAATCCACAACCTGATTGGCTTACAGTAGAATTCCGGGATTAGCCAATCATGTGCAGCCCATTGTGTAAATAATGTATATAAAGCAGATACTGTGAGGGGACATTCATTCATTCCTCCTCACCACTATGAGCTGAATAAAGAGCATGAAATCACTTTGCGACTCTGAGTATATTTCAGCTGACCTGGGATTTTCCCTCGTCTGACTAACTCAGATTCAGCACTAGGATTGTGAAAGGGGGGAGGAGAGGAATGTCTTGCAGGAAAGAAAAGTCAACAAATAAACAGGATGACTCAACACCGGTTGAGCCACACTTTGTGTGATGGGAAAAGATTCTGGGAGACAGCAGGAGTAACAAGTCAATCCAGATGGAGAACTGTATAGCTGGGTACTAATTGTTTGTGCTGCTTAGGATTGCAGAAGGACACAGAGACAATCTCTTTTTTAAAAAATAATTTTTTATTGAATTTTACATTTTTATCTTCATCAGAATAACAACATCTAAAACAAAACAAAATATCTCCCTCCCCCCTATGACTTCCCTCAACTTCCTCCTCTGGTTTGTTGTATATTCACTTCTGCTTTTTTAATTATACCTTAATACCATATTCTCTATATTAAACCCTTTCTATATTCTCTTTCTCCTTCATCGATCACTGCCTTGTCGTCATCACCTCCTGGCAAATAGAAGGGGAAGAAATGGAGGCAGTGAGAGATTTTACTTTCTTGGGCTCCATGATCACTGCAGATGGTGACAGCAGCCACGAAATTAAAAGACGCCAACCTAGACAGCATCGTTAAAAGCAGAGACATCACCTTGCCAACAAAGGTCCATATAGCTCAAGCTATGGTTTTCCCAGTAGTGATGTATGGAAGTGAGAGCTGGACCATAAAGAAGGCTGATCACTGAAGAATTGATGCTTTTGAATTCTGGTGCTGGAGGAGACTCTTGAGAGTCCCATGAACTGCAAGAAGATCAAACCTCTCCATTCTGAAGGAAATCAGCCTTGAGTGATCACTGGAAGGACAGATCCTGAAGCTGAGGCTCCAGTACTTTGGCCACCTCATGAGAAGAGAAGACTCCCTGGACAGTGTTCTTGTCACTGGTGGGACAGTGCTCTCGAAGCGACCAACATGAGTTTGACTAAGCTGCGGGAGGCAGTGGAAGACAGGAGTTCCTGGTGTGCTCTGGACCATGGGGTCACGAAGAGTCGGACCCGACTAAACGACTAAACAACAGCAACAATATTCTCTTTGTTAATTGTAGACTCAGAGACAATATCCAGACAATCCAGAGGTTCTGTTGCAAGCGGTCATCATCCGTGGTCCTCTAGCTTTGCTCAGGTGGTCCCTGGAGTGTCTGTGGATTTGCAGGGCTTCCCCGGAAGCTGCAGTTAGTGCAGAATGCTGCAGCATAATTGCTGACAGGAGTAAGGCCTCCTCAGCATGTAACACCTGTGGCTCAGAGATCTGCAACCGGTTGCCAATTTGCTACGATGCCAAGTTCAAGATGTTACTATTAGTACGGCAAAGCCCTTAACACAGCGGTTCTCAAGCTTTCCCCCCCACTCTGGGCCACACTTCCAGAATTAAAATATGCTCGAGCTACAAACCAAACTTTTTATTGATGAGAAATACATTGGAAAATGGAAGGAGTCAACCCTTAACAGTGTTTTGATTTACAGCATAGAACACAACTACTTTATAACATAATCATGGGATGTCCAGAAAGTATTAAACAAGGCGGCTGAACAAGAAAATGAATCATCTCCAAAATATAATTATAAGCAACCCTCTTGCATATGTATCCTAAGTATGTATAAAAACTCAATGAGAGGTTTGAGCTTGCTTTTGCCAGGTAATCCCATTTATATTAAGTCTAATAGATGCCACTATATCATTTTAAAAAAACACCAAAGTGAATGTCTTTTCAGAGACAGCATGATAACCAAAAGACAGAGCAGTAAATCTAAAAACAGATGTTGCCAATCTTCAGCCTTGTGGAGTCTACTTTTGTTTTGTTTTTAATCCTTGAGGCACCAGGCTCCACCAACTGCCACTAGGTGCAAAAGCCAGTGTGGTGTAGTGGTTACAGTGTCAGGTTGGGAGACCTGGGTTCGAATTCCCCACCTGAAGCTTGCTTGGTGATCTTGGGGACCAGTCCCTGCCTCTGAGATTGACAGAATTGCTACTGATCCAGGAGCCGAGCATGAAACTTGTAAAACTTGCTGGCAAAATTCCTGAAATACTAGGTCAGGGGTTATCATGTTAGCTCAGCCCAAAGACTGCGTTGGCAGTAGCAGAACTGAACTCTCCGTTCTTCCACATTCAGGAATCCACTCCCGGTTTCTTTGACACATCCAAGCTTTCGCAGGGCGCTTCTGGACAACCGGTTTATATAGGGTGATCCCAAAGTTGGTGGTACTGCCGTCCTGGGGGGAGGGGGTTACCTAGGGTTGTGCTAAGCGGCAAACAAACAGAAGGGGGATGGTGGAGGTTCATTGGGTGAGCTACGTGATCCACACTTCCTGAAATAAGGCACAGACCAGAAAAGAGCTCTCCTTTGAGATCTGCAGTTCTCCAAATTATGTGATGCATTTGTCCAATGGAAATGGTTGCAGAACCGCCTCCTGTATTTACAGTAAGAAGAATAGTCACCTCCACGTCATGCAGAATAGCCTCAAAGTCGTTCAGGTGCCAATTCAAATTAAAACCATTGTGCACCTTAATGAAATGCAGTGCCAAGGGCATCTTACCCATAGAGGCTAGTGGCACAGGGCGCCAGGGCGCCAAGTTCTGGAGAGTGCCAGGGAAGAGGCAGAAGCTGGACGTGGCGGCTCCTGGCATCAGCTCACCACCCTCGCCCGCCTCCGCCATGCTGCGCCAAAGCTCCATCTGCTGTGGCCAGCACAGCACGAAGTGGCCAGCTGAGCCGGGAGGCACTGCGTCCAGCCTCCGTGTCTTCGCCGCCGGAGGAGGCACCCTCCAGCCACTGCCCACCTCCTCCAGCCCCGCCGGCAGCACCATCCTCCTCTGCAAAATGGCCATGCGTCCCAAATGCATCATTGCGACTGGAGGCAAGTCTCCCTTTAGTAGAAGTACGGACTTGGCAAAGAGCTCTTAACTTCTGGCTCCACCTAAACGCAAATCCCCCCGGTTTACTATCCCTAGTACTTCAAGACTCCCATAAAAGCGCCTGGCTTAAAACTTCACTCTTGTGGCCTATCCCCACAACACCTACTCACTATGGGCCCCACTAAAGCAAACAGTCTAACTGGTCAACGTCTAGAAGATATCGAGCATCAGAACAACCTGGCCACTATAAGGAAATTCTGCCCTTGGTATGTTCATTTGCCACCTCTCCATTTTGATTCTCTGGCCCCATATCTGCACAAACTTATTATCCCAAAATACAGACATGTTTTTACACTTTCAAGACTGAATGTTTTGCCATCTGCGGTACTTGAGAGTCGATTCCAAAAGATCCCACCTGAGAAACGCCTTTGCACCTGTGGAGACGGCAGCACCGAAACAGCGGCACACGTCCTCCTGTCTTGCACTCTCCACAAAGACCTGAGGAACGAGATCGTCACCCCACTCGTACTAACCATCCCAGGGCGCTCAACCACTGCCACAGCGTGCTTCCTTCTATCAGATCAAAATGAGCAGATAACAGCAAAGGTTGCTAGGTTCATAGCAGGGGCAATCAGAATAAGGGCCACTAACTGACGGCTGATTCAAGACTTTAAATTGTGCTCTTATATCAAATTACCTTTTCTGTGTATACTGTAATGTTTTACTGCTGCTATGGCCATTGGCTAATGCGAATAAAGTTTTATCTTATCTATCTATCCTCTGGGAAACGGGGGGGGGGGGCACCGGATATGCTTAAGACGACCCTGTGCAGTCAGGATCTCTCTCTTTTCACTTTTGGTAAAAACACAAAGCAATTCCAACAAGCGACAGATGGTTGAACTAGTTTCGATTGTTCCCCAGTAGAAAATTGTTGTGGTTATTCAAAAGTATTTTTAAAAATGCAAATGGGGAGAAATCTGCACGATGCATACAGTATATTACCAGCCACAATGACTGTCTTCTGCCTCCAGAAGGTTGAAAGGGGGCAGTTTGCTTCCTGGAAACCACAGGAGGTGGACAGCAATGTTGCGCTCGCATCCTGCTCCAGGGCTTCCCATTGGGCCATCTGGTTGGCTGCCGTGAAAACAGGACGTGGGACTAGACGGCTTAGGGCCCTCATACTTACGGGACCGTCTCTCCTGGTCTGCCCCGCAGAGGACCTTAAGGTCCACAAATAATCATAGTTTAGAGCAGTGTTTCCCAACCTTTTTGGGGCAAAGGCACACTTGTTTGATGAAAAAAATCTCGCAGCACACCACCATTACAGCCCCGTGACGTCAGCGCGCAGCGTCACGCCGGGAGGGACGCACGAAAGTGTAAGTTTTCAATTTTTTTCCCTCCCCCTTGCCGGGGAACTTCCAAGCTTTGGGGGTGGGGGGGGAGGAGGCAGCAAAGCGAGGGACTGAGGGACGGCGGCAGCGGAGGCGGCGGCGGCTGTTGTGGTGGTGGCGGCGATAGCGGGCGGAGGAGGGGGCGGCGGCGGGTGGAGCAGGAGGGCGGCCGAGGCCGGTGAGGGAGTAGGGTTGCCCGGGGCTTGAGGAGCCGTCGCCGGGAGTTGCTGCTGCTGTTGTTGCTGCTGCTGCCGGGACATGCCGGCCTCCTCCTCGTCCGCTGTCTCGCGCTCCTCCCTTTTGCACGCGCTGCCCCGCCGCCGCCCCATTGGCTGGGTCCTGTCAGCTGATCCTGTGTTATTTCCTGTGTGTGTGTGTGAGGGGAGAATGGAGAGAGAACTACCTCGGCACCACCACCGCGGAGCCGCCCCCGGCTCGACGCGGATCCTCGCCGCCGCCGCCTCTCACCGCCCGACTCGCCCGCCTCCCTCCCACGGCACACCAGCCAACGTCTCACGGCACACTAGTGTGCCACGGAACACCGGTTGGGAAACACTGATTTAGAGGTCCCGGGTCCTAAGGAAGTCAGATTATCCTCCCCCAGGGCCAGGGCCTTCTCAGTGATGGCACCAACTTGGTGGAATGCTCTGTCCCATGAGACCAGGTTCCTGCAGGATTTAACTTCCTTCCGCAGGGCCTGTAAGACAGAGCTATTCCACCAGGCTTTCAATTTGAACTTAGACTGATCTTTTATTCCCCTTCCTTCCTTCCCTCCCTCTCCTCTTTTTATGAAGATTACCCACTCTGGGATCCCACAGCTAATTCTCCCCTGGTCTCCTCACTGGCCCAAATAGGACTAATTTAGCCAGCTAGCCCTGGTGATCATCTAATGTTTATTGGATGGATTTCCCCCCTAAACTGATTTCTGAGTCTTGATTTTATTGTTATTTACGCATTATACCGTATTTTACGCTGTTGTTGTTTTTGTAGCATCAATTAAGTGTTTTAAATTTGTTGTTAGCTGCCCTGAGCCCAGTTTCCTGAACCGGGAAGGGCGGGGTATGAATTATTATTATTATTATTATTATTATTATTATTATTATTATTACTTGGGCCTGATCCATCAGGCAGGTTGATTTGTGCCACAATGTCACAGAGAGAGAGAGAGAGAGAAAGAGAGAGAGAGGAAAACGTCAACCCCATTGGCATGAGTTGTTTTGCAGAACATCTAGTGCATTTTTCAGCTCCACCCTTTAAAATTAAGATTGCTTATGTAAGATAGCAATAAGGCCCAGGGATTTCCATTAAGCATTTGTTATCTGTTTGGCAACTCCAGATGTAGAGTCATCGTCCTGTGAGTTTCTCCACGCCCTGGTGTCAACGGCCAAGAGTGAAGAGCGACGAAAGGGGAGCTTTGCATGCAATGGTGTCGTCCTGAGCATAAGGATCATAACATTGTTGATCTGGAAGGGGCCCAAGGAGACATCTAGTCCAGCCCCCTGCAATGAAGGAATCACGGTGTTGTATTCTCTGAAAGTTAACACAGAATAGCGAGAAATGGAGCTCTTGTAAGCTCTCATTCCTTCCTAAGAATGCATTTTCTTACTAGTGTCTCTTCAGAACTAGGGCTGAGCAATATCTGGTTTTCAGCACTGCGATATGTCACCAACTAACCATTGTGATATATCGTAGGGTTGGAATATGTCTGGAATTTCCCAGACATAGCCTGTATTCGTCCCTTGCTAACAGCATCCAGGCAGAAATCGCTCAACAACTTTTGTGTCCAGATTTTCACTTTTTGAAATACGGCAACCCTAATATATTGATATCCACTGCTTGGACAAGCGAAACGAGTCCACCCCGGCTCATAAAAGCGAGCTGGGAAGGGCTGGACGATGGGTTCTGTGGGGTGATGAATACTTCCCTCTGTGAGGGAACATTCCCAGATCCACTGAAAGAGGCGGTCATTAAACCACTTCTTAAAAAAAATCTTTGGACCCGGCCATTATGGCCAACTATCGCCCAGTCTCAAGTCTTCCATTCTTGGGCAAGGTGATTGAGCAAGTGGTTGCTGAACAACTCCAGACACAACTGTAGGATGCGGACCATTTGGATCCCTTCCAATCGGGATTCAGGCCTTATCATGGGACTGAAATGGCCTTGGTCGCTCTGGTCAATGATCTCTGGTGGGCTAGGGACAAAGGTGAGAGCTGTTTCCTAGTTCTGATGGATCTCTCATGCATCGTGATTTGCAATATGTTGCCAGGTCAAAAACGATGAAACCGATTTCAAACCGGTTTGGGACAATATATCAATATATAGCCCAGCCCTATTCAGGACTACTCTTGAGTTAATGGACTTGAATCCCACAGGCATCTGGTCTGGACTAGATGGCCCATTAGTCTCACCCACAAGGCTCTTCTGTTCTTAAGTGAGTTGTCCTTATGCGTGGAAAGGGATGATTAACACATCATCCTCTATCCACAAGGATTAGGGCGTTGTCCCAGAAACTGAAAGGCCTCGAGGTCACAAGGAGATGGACATAAATAAATGCACCCACAAATAATAGACTTGCTATGGTACTCCTAGCAAGGAAGGTAATTTTAGGGACTGCACGTCTGGAAACATTTAATGATGACTCATGTGCTATGGCTCAGTTCACCCCTGACCATAGCAATCATTCAATAGCTGTGGCAAAAATGAGCCGGATATTTGGAGCGGAGCAGGAAATCCCTCCAACAGAAAAGAAGTAAACAATATTTTTCTGCTTGGGCTCAGCTCCCCAGGAACATGCTCAACTCTGTGTGTTCTGTGTAGGCCCAATTAATAATAATAATAATAATAATAATAATAATAATATCTTTATTGTCATTGCCCCCTTCGGGGACAACGAAATTACTTGACTGCTCCATAAAAACACTAATTAAACAATACAGTATAATACAGCAAGGGAGATTAGATGACTTTCAAAGTCCGGGCTTCCCATTCAGGGCCGAGATCGCTCTGGAGAAGAAGCTGTTCTTAAGACGGCTCGTTCTTGTCTTCATCGTCCTGTATCTCTGTCCCGACGGCAAGAGCTCGAAGAGACAGTGACCAGGATGCGATGGATCTTTTACTATGTCCAGTGCCTTCCTATGGCACCTTGTGGCATAAATCTGCTCTAAGGTGGAGAGTGGGCAGCCAACAATGCTCTCTGCTGCCTTAACAACCCTACACAACCCCATCCTGTCCTGGGTAGTACAGCTTCCGTACCACACACATAAGCCATAAGTGAGCACGCTCTCAATGGCACAGTGATAGAAGGCAAGCAGCAGTTTCTGCGGACGTTGGTTTTTCCTTAGTATTCTCAAAAAGTACAGTCTCTGCTGTGCCTTCTTCACAAGCCTCCTTGTGTTGACACTCCAGGACAGATCCTCTTGTAATTCAATGCCCAAAAATCTGAACGTTGTTACCCTCTCCACACAGACCCCATCAATCAAAAGTGGCTGGACGTTGCTCTTCTGTCTCCTGAAGTCCACCATAAGCTCCTTTGTCTTCCTTGTATTTATGAGCAAGTTGTTAGCTCTGCACCACTCTGTCAGCCGCTCCACCTCATCTCTATAATCCGTTTCACCCTCCCTTTCATGGATGAGCCCAATCACGGTTGTGTCATCTGCAAATTTAACAACCCTATTACTAGGGTGAGTAGCGACACAATCGTACGTGTAGAGAATATAAAGGAGTGGACTGAGTACGTATCCCTGTGGTGTTCCTGTGTTAGTCTTAAGCACATTAGAGGTATAAGGGCCCAACCGAACCCTCTGGGGGCGGTCTGACAAAAAGTCCAATATCCACTCACAAAGTGATAACGGAAGCCCCAGATCTTCCAGTTTAGACATCAGACGTTGTGGTAGAATGCTATTAAATGCCGAGCTGAAATCTAAAAAAAGCAGTCTGGCATAACCCCCCCCCCCCCCGCTGCTCCAAATGTGCAAGGACGGCATGGAGGGCAATCGCCACAGCGTCCTCTGTCGATCTTTTCGTTTTATAAGCATGTCCCTCCAAGGGAATTCTGACCCAGTGGAGCAGATAGGAGATGCTAATCTTAGGGATATCCTGGGAACAGCCCCTTTATTACAGACTGCACAAATGTCCCATCAACTATCACAACCAGGAACAAGACTTTGGGGTCATAGCGGATAGCTTGTTGTGGACTTAAGTATGCAGCAGCTATGGAAAAGGCAGATTCCATGCCATGGGGTCATTAGGAAAGGAATTGAAAATAAAACTGCCAATATCATAATGCCGTTACAGTGGTACCTCAGGTTAAGTACTTGATTCGTTCCGGAGGTCCGTACTTAACCTGAAACTGTTCTTAACCTGAAGCACCATTTTAGCTAATGGGGCCTCCTGCTGCTGCCGCGCCCAATTTCTGTTCTTATCCTGAAGCAAAGTTCTTAACCTGAAGCACTATTTCTGGCTTAGTGGAGTGTGTAACCTGAAGTGTATGTAACCTGAAGCGTATGTAACCCGAGGTACCACTGTATATAAATCTATGGTGCAACCGCTTTTGGAGTACTGTGTAATGATCTCAGGCAGGCAAACAAGTCCCGATAAGAAGTAATGACTCTCCAGCAGTTTTATGTACGTTTATTTAGAAAAACAAATATTATTTTTATCTAATTCCGCATATTCTGTCAGTTTCAATGTCCAGTCAGATCTGGTGGGCACGTATCCACTTTTCCAATATGAAGCTATTAAAAACCTTGCAGCCGTGGTGGCATACAAAAAGATTTTCCTTATCTTTTAAAGGAATGTCCAGGCCCATAATGCCTAATAAAAATGATTCCTGTACCCTTCTCCGTGGGCACCCTTCGCTGCGGGCCTGGGATGCTTGGCTCAGAGCTCAGAAGGGAAAGCTATCTGCAGTGTTTGTGTGTTTGCCACCTGGACTCTTATCTGGGGAAGGGGAACCAGGGGCGGAGGAAGGGGGCGTGGGGGGGTGCGCCCCAGGCGTCACCACTGAGGGGGTGACAAAATTCTGGGCGGCACTCACTGTGGGGCCTGCAGGGTGCCCAAGTCACACGTCTTGTTATTCATGCTTTTATACTGTATTTTATGCTGCTTTTATAATTCAGTGTTTTAAAGTGTTTTAAATTTGTTGTTAGCCACCCTGAGCCCAGTTTTTGAACCAGGAAGGGCAGGATATAAATAAAAATTTATTATTATTATTACAGTGGTGCCTCGCAAGACGAAAAGAATCCGTTCTGTGATTCTCTTCGTCTAGCGGTTTTTTTGTCTTGCGAAGCAAGCCCATTGACGGATTAGCGGATTAGCGCTATTAGCAGCTTTTAGCGGCTTATCTGTTGATCGGATCAGCTGATAAGAGGCTTAGCGGCTTAGAAAAAGTAGTGGAAAAGGAAAAAAACCAGCAGGAACTCGCAAGGCATTGTCGTCTTGCAAAGCAAGCCCATAGGAGATTCGTTTTGCGAAGCACCTCCAAAACGGAAAACTCTTTTGTCTAGCGAGCTTTCCGTCTTGTGAGGCATTCGTCTTGCGGGGCACCACTGTATTATTAAAGCACAAAATGAGAACACAGAATGCAGAATGAAACAAAAGCAAAGCCATAACCCTACTCCCACTGAATACACCTGTGGCGGCCACAGGTGGGGAGAGGGCTCTGATGCTCAGATCCTGCTTTCGGGTTTCGCATAGGCATGTAGTTGGCCCCTGTGAGAACAGGATTCTGGACTAGATGGGGCACTGGCCTGATCCTGCAGGCACTTCTTACGTTCTTACGCATTTACTGCAGGAAATGGCGGGTGTGCCCAATTCTCACCAAAGTCAAGGAAAACTTCAAAGGCAAACTCCGGCGCGAAACCACTGAATTGCAACTCACCCAGAAGTTCGGTTTTGCTCATGTGGGTCTAAATACAGGCAGTGGTTTAATTTCCTGCCCTGCCATTTACTCAGCAGCGCTGAGATGCTTGTCTTCTTTCCAATTAATGTTGCTAGGAGTGTTCCACTGTGCTCATTTTGCACGCATTTTAGACTCTAATCAGATTCCCACCCCGGAAGCTTTGTCCCCTCCTAACATTTTCCAAAGAGATGCTTTGCGTTGCTTTGCACATTTCCTGTGTCCTTGTCGTGGCATCATGGATCACCCTAAGAATCACCTGCCTATTTAGCAAGTATCTCGGTATGGCCAATTCCTTCCTTGCGGAACGTATTAGTGGAAACACTTTTGCAGTGAAGCTGTTTTGCAGCATGGAACCCTCTGCTATGCACTGCCAAACCATCAATATTGCTGAAGCTTCATACGAATGCATGGAAAAGATTGACATGTGAAATGGATCTAGGGGTCTTGGTGGACCACAAGCTTAAGACGAGTCCCCAGTGTGATGCAGCAGCAAAAAAGGCAATGCTATTCTAGGCTGCATCAACAGAAGTCTAGTGTCCAGATCAAGGGAAGTACCGTATTTTTCGCCCCATAGGACGCACCGGCCTATAGGACGCATCAAGTTTTTTGGGGGGGAAATAAAGGAAAAAAGATTTATTCCCCCCCCCCGGCGCTTGTGAGGCAGGCAGCGGGGAGAAGCGCTCTTCTCCCCGCTGCCTGCCTTCAGATCAGGTCCGGGGACAGCGGGGAGATGCGCTGTGCCTCCCAGCTGTCCCCGGAGCTTGCGAGGCCGGCAGTGGGGTCTCTCCGCCGTCAGCCTCCAAACCACTTCGGGAGACAGTGGGATGGCGGCGTTCCGCCTCCCTCTGTCCCCCGACCTTGTGGGGCTGGCGCTGGGGCTCTTCTGAAGCCTGGGGAGCGAGAGGGGTCGGTGCGCACCAACCCCTCTCGCTCTCCAGGCTTCAGCGAAAGCCTGCATTCGCCCCATAGGATTTCCCCTTCATTTTTGGAGGGGGAAAAGTGCATCCTATAGGGCGAAAAATATGGTAATTGTACCGCTCTATTCTGTCTTGGACAGACCACACCTGGAGTCCTGTGTCCAGTTCTGGGTGCCACAAATTGAGAAGGATATTGATAAGCTGGAATGTGTGCAGAGGAGGGTGACCAAGATTATGAAGCGTCTGGAAACCAAGCCTGATGAGGAATGGTTGAAGGAGCTGGGTGTGTTTAGCCTGGAAAAGAGGAGCCTGAGAGGAGATAAGCTAGCCATCTTCAAATA
The DNA here is from genome assembly GCF_965112155.1 of Podarcis liolepis. Lineage (NCBI taxonomy): Eukaryota > Metazoa > Chordata > Lepidosauria > Squamata > Lacertidae > Podarcis > Podarcis liolepis. The sequence goes on along the minus strand of NC_139560.1, from coordinate 3,725,972 downwards.
TCTCAAGGGCTAATGGAGCAAGCTTGTTTTCTCCTGCTCTGGAGGGTACAACCTGAATCCATGGTTTAAGCAATGGAAGACAGGAGTGCCTGGCGTGCTCTGGTCCATGGGGTCACGAAGAGTCAGACATGTGCCGCATTCTGGATTAGTTGTAGTTTCCAGGTCACCTTCAAAGGTAGCCCCATGTAGAGTGCATTGCAGTAGTCCAAGCGAGAGATAACCAGAGCATGCACCACTCTGGCGAGACAGTCTGCGGGGCAGGGAGGGTCTCATCCTGTGTACCAGATGGAGCTGGTAAACAGCTGCCCTGGACACAGAATTGACCTGCGCCACCATGGACAGCTGTGAGTCCAAAATGACTCCCAGGCTGCGCACCTGGTCCTTCAGGGGCACAGTTACCCCATTCAGGACCAGGGAGTCCCCCACACCTGTCCCCCCAAAACAGTACTTCTGTCTTGTCAGGATTCAGCCTCAATTGTCTTCCATGAAAATGGTCTTAACAGTGAGTCCGTAAGTGACTGTGGAGGCCAATTCTGGATCCACACGTCCTTCCACAGTGGGGACATAGGTTTCCAGGTGGGAGTTGATCACTGTGTGGATTTGCCAAGTGTGCCTTCCTCTTAGCGCGTTTCTCCCTTTCGTCCTGAGTTTGAGTGTCTTCAAAGTCCGTGATACCTTTGATAAAGGCTGTTCTCCAATTGGAGCGCTCGCAGGCCACCATTTCCCAATTGTCGGTGTTTTTACTACATTTTTAAAATATAGATTTGCCTTGAGAGAGTCTTTAAACCTCTTTTGTTGACCACCAGCATTACGCTTTCCATTTGTAAGTTCCTGCCGGACACCCTCACAGATGAGTGGAAGCCAAGGCCTGTTTCCTAATCCGCAAACCGCGGCTTCGCAACCCTGAGATCGGCACAGCTGAAGTGTTGCACAATGAGAAACGGGCTCCCTCAAGCATGGCAAGTCACACGCACCACTGTGACTCACCCTTTCCAAAGCCTCCTACACAATCCCATTGCAAAAGTGGCGATAGAACCACCCACAGAGACGGCAGGCAGGCAGGCAGCACTTTCTGCCAGGAGCGGCCTCGCAATTTGTGAGTTCCAGCGGAAGGGCGAGGAAGCAGGACTTAATTTCTAAAATTAGAGGTGCTCAGGTTGAGCTGGTATCAGGAAGGAAGTCCTTTTCCCTTAATCTGAGAGGCGGACGAGCTGGTTGAGTAATAATAATAATAATAATAAATTTTATTTATATCCCGCCCTCCCCAGCCGAAGCCGGGCTCAGGGCGGCTAACAACAATAAAACAGTACAAAAGTACAACATAAACAACATTCTAAAATCATTCATTATAAAAATTAATTAATTCAAGCCACTAGCAACCATTGGGCCAGAGCTCTGCGAAGATTGCCGAGGGAGGGAGTCAGGCTGTGCCCTGGCCAAAGGCCTGGTGGAACAGCTCTGTCTTGCAGGCCCTGCGGAAGGATGTCAAGTCCCGCAGGGCCCTGGTCTCTTGTGACAGAGTGTTCCACCAGATCGGAGCCACAGCCGAAAAAGCCCTGGCTCTAGTTGAGGCCAGCCTAACTTCTCTGTGGCCTGGGACCTTCAAGATGTTTTTATTTGAAGACCGTAGGTTTCTCTGTGGGGCATACCAGGAGAGGCGGTCCCGTAGGTACGAGGGTCCTAGGCCATATAGGGCTTTAAAGGTTAAAACCAGCACCTTAAACCTGATCCTGTACCCCACCGGGAGCCAGTGCAGCTGGTATAGCACCGGGTGAATGTGATCTCGCAGCGAAGACCTCGTAAGGAGTCTCGCTGCAGCATTCTGCACCCGCTGGAGTTTCTGGGTCAGTCTCAAGGGCAGCCCCACGTAGAGCGAGTTACAATAATCCAGTCTGGAGGTGACCGTCGCATGGATCACAGTGGCTAGGTCAGGGCGAGAGAGGTAAGGAGCCAACTGCTTAGCTTGGCGGAGATGGAAAAATGCCGCCTTTGTTATAGCTGCAATCTGCGCCTCCATGGAAAGGGAGGTGTCGAAGATTACACCCAAACTCTTAACGGACGGTGCTGGCACTAATTGCGCCCCCGCAAGAGATGGGAGTTGCCCCCCCAATCCCATATCGCCCCGTCCCAGCCACAGGACCTCTGTCTTCGAAGGATTTAGCTTCAACCGGCTCCCACGTAACCATCCAGCCACAGCTTCCAAACATCTGGTCAGTGTGTCTGGGGCCGAGTCAGGATGGCCATCCATCAACAGATAGAGTTGGGTGTCATCGGCATACTGATGACAACCCAGCCCAAAACTCCGAACAAGCTGGGCGAGGGGGCGCATAAAGATGTTGAAAAGCATCGGGGAGAGTATCGCACCCTGAGGTACTCCACACACCAAGGAGTGGTGCGATGACAATTCCCCCCCAAGCGCCACCCTCTGTCCCCGACCAGAGAGAAACGAGCGCAGCCATTGAAGGACTGTGCCCTGGATCCCCACGTCGGCAAGGCGGTGGTCCAGAAGTTCGTGATCGACCATGTCGAAAGCTGCTGATAGATCTAGAAGAATCAGCAGCCCCGACCCGCCTCGATCCAGCTGTCTACGAAGGTCATCTGTTAGGGCGACCAGAGCCGTCTCGGTCCCATGACCAGCGCGGAAGCCGGACTGGAATGGATCCAGAGCCGATGTTTCATCCAGAAACCCACCAAGCTGTTCAGCAACCGCTCTCTCAATCACCTTACCCAGGAACGGAAGATTCGAAACCGGGCGGTAATTGGATAGATCTAAAGGATCTAATGATGTTTTCTTTAAGAGCGGGCACACCACTGCCTCCTTCAGTTCCCCTGGGAATGTCCCCGTGCCAAGGGACAAATTGATGATATCCCCCAGGAGGGCCCGCACCTCGTCTGGACACGCTCTAATCAGCCAAGACGGGCACGGGTCGAGAGGACAGGTGGTGGGCTTTCCAGCTCGGAGGAGTCTGTCCACATCGGCTGGGGATATCTGGTCGAAGTGGTCCAATACTGGACCCGAGGACAGTCGAGGGGCCTCCAGTTCCTTTATTGTATCCAAATTGGCAGGGAGGTCATGGCGGAGCGACAAGACCTTCTCCGCAAAAAAGCTCGCAAATGCCTCACAGCCGTGTGTCAATTTGTTATTTAAATTTGGCTGTCCCTCAAGGGACGTTAAAGACCTGATTATACTAAATAATTGCGCTGGGCGAGAGCTAGCGGATGCAATGGAGGCCGAGAAGTATGACTTCTTAGCAGCCTTCACCGCCATCTCGTAGGTTTTCATAAAAGCCCTATAAGATGTTCTTGAGGCTCCGTCACGGGCACCCCGCCATACTCGCTCTAGCCGTCTGAGGTCCCGCTTCATTTTCCGGAGCTCCTCGGTAAACCAGGGAGCCCGGTTTCTGCGGGGTTGCAGAGGGCGCTTAGGTGCGATCTCATCGATGGCTGCCAGGAGCTGGGCATTCCAGCCCTCAACAAGCTCAGTCAATGAGTCGCCAGGGGGAGCAAGGTCCCGCAAGGCTTGGCGGAATCTCTCAGGGTCCATCAGCCTCTGCGGGCAAGCCCAAATTGGCTCGCCACCTAAGCAGGGTGGGGGTGGAAAGTCAATCCTGGCTTTCAGAGCGTAGTGATCAGACCATGGCACCTTCGTCGAAGGAGACATGATCACATCTATACCGACGCCAAAGATCAAATCCAGCGTGTGGCCTGCTTGATGTGTGGGGCCCGAAACAAACTGGGAGAGCCCTAGTGTCGCCATGGAAGACACCAGGTCCAGAGCCTGTGAGGAGGGAGTGGCATCAGCATGGATGTTGAAGTCCCCCAATACCAATAGGTTAGGGAACTCCAAGGCCCAGCCGGCCACCGCCTCCAATAGGCCTGACAGGGTGGCTGCTGGTGCGCTAGGTGGCCGGTACACCAGCCAGACAGCCAATCTCTCCTCGGAGCCCCACACTAGGCCAACACATTTGATGCCGGGGATCGATGGCGATGGTAGAGCCCTGAAAGGACAATCTTCCCGGATTAATAATGCCACCCCTCCCCCCCGGCCCACAGTCCGCGACTGGTGGAGGACAGAGAAACCCGGGGGCGCCATCTCTCGTAAGGTAACTGTTGCCCCTTCGCGCACCCAGGTCTCCGTCACACAAGCCAGGTCGACCCCCTGCGAGATAAAGAAATCTCGCAGGGTGGCGGTTTTATTGCCTATAGACCTGGCATTGCACAGCACCAGTGACGGAGGTGAGTAATCCTTGCTCACCCTACCCTCGTCCCTCGGGATGGGGCACAGATTGGAAAGGGTACGAGCGTATCCATATCTCGATCCCCTTCGGTTGGGTTGGTCGGGCTTGCTTTTTGCTGGGCCCTGGGCCAAAGACCTGCTTCTTCCTCCCTGAAAATTCCTCCCTCCCTCCCCTCCACAGTCTTGAACTCACCCTCACAGGGGCCGAAGGTGGTAAGATTCAGGCCACACAAAAGGAGGCGCTTTGCACGTAGTTCAACTGCGGAACTCACTGCCACAGGAAGGTAGCGGCAGCCACCAACTTGGATGGCTTGAAAAGAGGCTTAGACAAATTCATGGAGGGCTAAGGGTGTTGCAGGAATTTATGTATAGGTTGGGGGGGTTGCCCCTCCAGAAGATATCATGCACATGCAGCCCACTACCAAAATCAGCACAATCACTTTTGTGAATTTTGTGATTCATCACTGTTATGTACTGAGTTGAATAAGATTCAAAATGCAGCAGTCTGGTTGGTCCACAGAAGCCACCCAATCCAGCTCCAGGTGGAGGTGAATCCGCAACCTGATTGGCCTACAGGTGAATCCCAGAATTAGCCAATCACATGGGGCCCATTGTGTAAATAATGTATATAAAGCAGACATTCTGGGGAAACTTCCATTCCTCACTACTCTGAGCTGAATAAAGAGCATGAAATCCACTCTCAACCCCAAGTATATTTCAGTCTCCACCAAACACTTCATCACAGTTTCTTCCTATCTATTCAAAGGGCCTCTGCTGCACAATACCAAATGTAAGAATTCACTGATAAATGTATCTATGTACTACTTCACTGGGAAAACTTCAGAAATTCACATAGACATGTGAGCTTAGCTACTCAGCAGCCCCTCTGCCTGAGTGATAATTCCTGATACCTGAGTGCCAGACAAGTAGCCATTCCAGAAATAACAAACCCAGATGAAGACTAAAGGGTGTGATTAGCTTGGCTGTGAAACAGGGAAATGTAAATATCTTTTTTTGTTACACTTGATGGGTGTTTGGTGGAGGGCAAGGGGAACCATGGGGCAGGGTCCAGGATGCTCAGATTACTGTCACCAGACCTCCCCTTTCATGAGGTAACATGGGGATTAGCAGCTACTAAAAGTTTGGGTTCTCTTTTGTTCAGAGTTTCCATCTTGTTCCACCTTGAGGCAGGTGGGAGTCCTATCGCGACAGTCTTCAAACTGTAGGAGACTCCCTGGTTCTGAATGGGGTAACTGTGCCCCTGAAGGACCAGGTGCGCAGCCTGGGAGTCATTTTGGACTCGCAGCTGTCCATAGAGGCACAGATCAGTTCTGCGTCCAGGGAGGCTGTCTACCAGCTCCATCTGAGACCCTACCTGCCTGCAGACTGTCTCACCAGAGTGGTGTTTGCTCTAGTTATCTCCTCCTTGGACTACTGCCATGCGCTCTACGTGGGGCTACCTTTGAAGGTGACCCGGAAACTGCAACTAATCCAGAATGCGGCAGCTAGACTGGTGACTGGGAGCGGCTGCCAAGACCACATAACACCGGTCTTGAAAGACCTACACTGGCTCCCAGTACGTTTCCAAGCACAATTCAAAGTGTTGGTGCTGACCTTTAAAACCCTAAATGGCCTCGGTCCTGTATACCTGAAGGAGCGTCTCCACCCCCTTCCTTCAGCCCGGACACTGAGGTCCAGTGCTGAGGGCCTTCTGGCGGTTCCCTCGCTGCAAGAAGTGAGGTTACAGGGACCCAGGCAGAGGGACTTCACGGTAATGGCACCTGCCCTGTGGAACACCCTTCCACCGGATGTCAAAGAGAAAAACAACTACCAGACTTCTAGAAGAAATCTGAAGGCAGCCCTGTTTAGGGAAGTTTTTAATGTTTGATGTTTTATAGCTTTTTCATCATTGTTATTATCATTAATTCTGTTGGGAGCCACCCAGAATGGCTGGGGAAACCCAACCAAATGTACGGAGTATAAATAAATTATTGTTATTGTTATATTCAGGGCCGGTCTACCTCTAAACACCAGTGGCTAAGGGGCAAGAGTGGGAGATTGTTGGTGCCCAATCCCTGCATAAGATGCTTCCAGGATCATCTAGTTTGACTGTTCCTGTGGTTCTAGGAACGGCAAAACACTGTCCCAGCTCTCCCCAGAGATGCTCTTTTCCTATCGCTTTAGCATTGCAATAGGAAAAGCCACACCTTGTATCGAAACTCAGAAGAGTTATTTACAAAACTCAGATGTGACTGTGTTGATGTGACTTTAATTTGATTAACAAAACAAGCAGACCATCTCCCAGTTTAACAGGCTGCATGAAGGGCTTTGCGTGTTCTGTCAAGCTCTGAAATGTCAGGAAATTACAGCCCTGAAGAGATGCATTATTTAAATAATATTGATACGCTATGGGGTGTTGGCCTGTCCTGAGGGTTGTTCCAGCTTTACAAAGACTTTGGATCTGGATGGCTGTCAATAGCAGAGCGGCGGATCGAAGCCCCAGACACATGGAATGGTAGTCAACTAAGTTTTACTAAGAGTACACCTATTGAAATTAATGTGCCTGACTTAGGGGAGCAAAGGGCCCACCATTTTCCAAAGGGCCCATTCCGAGACCTCTTCACCGTTCTGAAGTTTCAAACAATCCCTGTTTTCCCAACATTTCCTTCCTTCCAAACTGAGTCAGAGGGAACAAAACAAGGCAAGTCGAGCCCCAGAAAATATTCCCCTTGCCCAGTGGCAGACTTTCGGCACTCAACTTTCAGCACTGCCTAAATTTGTGGTTGTTGTTGTTTAGTCGTTTAGTCATTTCTGACTCTTCGTGGCTCCCTGGACCAGAGCACGCCAGGCACTCCTGTCTTCCACTGCCTCCCACAGTTTGGTCAAACTCATGCTGGTAGCTTCGAGAACACTGTCCCACCATCTCGTCCTCTGTCGTCCCCTTCTCCTTGTGCCCTCCATCTTTCCCAACATCAGGGTCTTTTCCAGGGAGTCTTCTCTTCTCCTGAGGTGGTCAAAGTACTGGAGTCTCAGCTTCAGGATCTGTCCTTCCAGTGAGCACTCAGAGCTGATTTCCTTCAGAATGGAGAGGTTGGATCTTCTTGCAGTCCATGGGACTCTCAAGAGTCTCCTCCAGCACCAGAATTCAAAAGCATCCATTCTCTGGCGATCAGCCTTCTTTATGGTCCAGCTCTCACTTCCATACATCACTACTGGGAAAACCATGGCTTGAACTATACGCACCTCTGTTGGCAAGGTGATGTCTCTGCTTTTTAAGATGCTGTCTAGGTTTGTCATTGCTTTTCTCCCAAGAAGCAGGCGTCTTTTAATGTTGTGGCTGCTGTCACCATCTGCAGTGATCATGGAGCCCAAGAAAGTAAAATCTCTCACTGCCTCCATTTCTTCCCCTTCTATTTGCCAGGAGTGCCTAAATTCAGCACTCCCTACCTCTCCTGTTCCATTCTACAACATTGTTTTGGCACCGCCTGCTGGCCAGCACCCAGTCTTGCACTGCCCTAAAACCACCCCTTCACTGCACAGTCAAAACCCCAGCCTGAAGCTTTTAAGCCCTTCCCATCGAGGTGAGCCAATGGCCAGTCCGGCCAGGTGGAACCGCTTCAGGATCCAGGGATCTTTTATGGCTTAAGGGAGATGCTCCAAGTCCAACCTGTAACTCTGGAGGTTCATCACCAGGGGGCGCTGTGGGCTCTTGGCTACAGCCTTTAGCAGCTCCTGGCAAGGAGAGAGGGGATAATGGATGGCTGCTGGACCAAACTTCGGCTCAAATGAAGTTATTAGGATTCAGGAAGTTGGAGTGGGGTGAAAGTGCCCTCTCCCACGGTTATAGAAATTGTGTGTGAGAGTGTGGGTTTTGCAAAATGTCTGTGCTTAGCTTAACGTTAAATGTGAGATTTAAAACAACAACAAAGCCTGACTGCTGATCGGACCACATTCCTGGATGGCCATGCCTCTCCCAGAAGGACACTATGTGCGACATTCTTTGGTGGGGAGAGGGGACATCACTGTTTCCGGCATCTATCTATCTCTCAAGGAACAATGGACTCATTGGGAGAAGCAAGGGAACTATGTGAGACTGTTATTTGTAGACTTTAGTTCTGCATTTAATACTATTATTCCAAATAGATTGGTGTCCAAACTATTAGACCTGGGACTTCTACCGGGTTTGTGCAGGTGGATATTAGATTTTCTATCAAACCGTTCCCATTGGGTCAGGTTGGGTTCCCACGTCTCTGCGGATCTCATCATGAATACGGGGAAGCCACAGGGGTGTTGAGCCTGCTTTTATATACGCTCTATGCAGTTTACTGTACCCCCAAATACCCCAGTAATAAGATCATTAGGTTTGCAGATGATACAACGGTGGTTGGTTTAATCATGGCTGGAAAGGAGGAGGCGGCCTGTAGGAAGGAAGTTGAGCGGTTGGGGGAGTGGTGTAGGAAAAACAACTTACTCCTGAACTTAAAGAAAACAAAAGTGTTAAGTTGTGGGCGAACATAGCAGATGACACAGTGATTTCTCCAGAGGAGCTCTTTATTGTAAGCTGGACAGAACTGAACAGCAAACAGCTCAGCCGGCCTGCTTTTATAGGCAGCCGGCTATCAACATTGTAGCAACAACAAGCCAGGGTTTCCCGCCTAAAATAACTGACGTGGACCTGAGTGAAAACTATCTACACTATCCCCCTGCTGGCCCAGGGTGAAACTTTAGTAAATAACAAAAAGAGATTATTGTGGGCTTTAGGAAATGTAAATTGAATATTCAGCCACTTATTATTGAGGGGAAGTTCGTGGAACAGGTCTCGGTGTTTCGATTTCTGGGAATAGAGTTGAGAGATGACCTAATCTGGGGAAAAACAACAAAGACCTGATGAAGAGAGCACAGCAGAGGTTCTATTTTCTGAGAATCCTCCGGAAAAACAATCTCTCAAAGGACCTGTTGATGGCATTTTACCATTGTACTGTGGAGAGTGTATTAACTTATGGTCTCTGTGTGTGATTTGGGAGCTGCACGGTCAGGGGAAAAACAATGCTGTCCAGGGTTGTAAAGACTGCGGAGAGAATAATTGGGTGCCCTCTTCCCACCTTGGATCAAATCTATGCTTCCAGGTGCCATAAGAAAGCTGCAGAGATAGCGCAGGATAGTGCGCACCCCGGAAATGATCTCTTTCAGCTTCTGCCTTCTGGAAGATGGTACAGGATTATAAAGACCAGGACTAGCCTCCTGAGAAACAGTTTCTACCCAAATGCGATTTTGGTTTTAAACGCAGTGTAAGGCACCTCTGTGGGAGTATATTGTATTTAAAAATTGGGTATCAGAGTTTTTAGGGGGCTAACCAGGCTGGGATAGCTGGGATAGCAGGCTTGTTGATTTTTGAATGTCTGATGTAGATTTTTCAATTTTGTTGTTCTCTACGGGACAATGCTCACTGGAAGGACAGATCGTGAAGCTGAAGCTCCAAGACTTTGGCCACCTCATGAGAAGAGAAGACTCCCTGGAAAAGACCCTGATGTTGTGAAAGATGGAGGGCACAAGGAGAAGGGGATGACAGAGGATGAGATGGTTGGATAGTGTTCTCGAAGCTACCAGCATGAGTTTGAGCAGATTGCGGGAGGCAGTGGAAGACAGGAGTGCCTGGCGTGCTCTGGTCCAGGGGGTCACAAAGAGTCAGACACGACTAAATGACTAAACAACAAATGGGACAATGACAATAAAGATTACCATATTGTATTGTATCGAGTGTGCCTCCTGGGGTGAAGTCGAACCACTGTGTTAGCAGCACTGAAGTAACCTCCCCAGGGTGCAAGCCTGGGCAGCGTGTCTAGGGGTCCTGGGCTGCCCAGATGACAGGACCCCCCCCCCTTTCTTGGCCTCAGAGCAAGACATTTGGCACTAGCTTGGCTGCAGGAGTTGTCTGAAGGAGGCGTACAAGGTGCCACCCAACTGCCTTAAAGGCTCCACTTTAGATCTGTGTAGGGTTTTATTCTCCCGAAGATATCCCGCAAGGCAGCAGAGGTTTAGGGTCAGAGTTTTACTTCTCAGTTGTGGTGCCCGCCCTGTGGAACATCCTCCCACCATCTGTCAAGGAGATAAACAACAATCTGGCCTTTAGAAGACATTTGTAGGCAGCCCTGTACAGGGAGATTCTCAGCGTTGGAGGTTTTAAACACTGACAACTGGGAGACACTGGCCTGTGAGCAGTGCTTCTGAATACTGGGAACCACCGGAGGGCAGAATGCTCTTGTGTTCGAATCCTGCTTTCGGGTTTCCCATAATGGGCGTCTGGTTGGCCACCGCGAGAACAGGGTGCTGTGCTAGACGGCCCATTGGCCTGATCCATCCGCCTTTTTTATTTCCTTACGAGAGAAGGAGAGCAGGGACAGGGAGATTTAAGGACGCCAAAGAAGCGTTGTGTGTGATTCAAAGGATCTCAACACTTAGTGCTCTTTCTTTGTTGCAATGCATCGCCTGGACCCCATTCCTGAGTAAATCCATTCCTGTTTTTCAGGGCTGCTTTTTCTCCAAACAACCGAATCTGGCTCTTTTGTTGTTGCCCATTAGAGGGCAGCATTCTTCAAAGGAATGTGTATTATGATTTCCTTGGGCAAATGGTATTATCGCTTGTTTTCCTGGCTGGCCTCTCCCAGCCTAATCTGGAAATGCCAGGGACTTCCTGCATGCAAAACAACTGCGCTGCAACGGAGCCATGACCTTTCCCACTTTGGTTAGGCAAGATTTGGAGCGCCAAGGCTCACAATCCCAAGGACTGGACTAGGGGGTTGGGCTAGATGACATTTGGGGTCCCTTCCAACTCTACAATTCTATGACTGTTTTCGCATGTCCGTTCATGATGCTAAAATCAGCCCCGAATCTCCCTGATGTCTAATGGGTGGGGTACCATCAACGAGGAAGGCAGGAAGGAAGGATCTTACTAGTTCCCCGTTTTTCCAATCTCAAATTCAGTTTGCCACATTCCCACACCTATTCGTGCTTTTGCTTTAACGTCCTCACCGGCATTTTTGTCCCGCTTTCTCCTAACAGGCACATTTTGGCAAGCGATTTCCCCACAGATAATGCATTTTGCCTGTTCCGATATAGAAGCAATGCGGCCGCGAGCTGGTAGCTTGAAAGCAAAACATAATGGGAATGTTGGGACTGTTCCGTGGGAAACAGAGGGACAGTCTATTCACAGTGCGAAGCACCGGGATTAGCTCAGAGTGTAATATGAGCTGTACAGGAAGTACAGGAGGAGTTAGTCTCTCGGCTGCCGGAGTTTGAAGAGAGCAGTAGTGTTTTCTGTAACACTGCAAAGACAGAAATAAAGGCATGTAAATACGTTTCTGTCTATCTCTTTCCCCTGCCCGGGGGGGGGGGAGCAGGAAAGAGGGGGTGTGTTCTTCTCACGCCGAGAAGGATCGCCTATCGCGACCTAGCCTGTATCCTGCCGGGGAATGCAGACAGGGAGGTCAACCGGAGATCAAGCAGGGTGCCTGGAGAGTGGCCAGTTTCTCCTGATAAAGGCTTGATTCCCAACACTTTTCACCAACAAATGCATTTGTCCAGTGGCGGAGGAACCCTCTCTGGCACCCTGGGTGGGATGCTGAGGGGTGGGGCAAACTGCCCGGTGGCGCCCGCACGATGTCCGTACGGACTGCACACGCGCAGCATCTGATACGGAGTGCAAATGTGCAGCATCCTGTATGGAATGGACACGCACGGCAGGCCATACAGTCGCTGTGCGAGAGGTAGCCCATACGGATGCCCGTATGAATGGCACGCAACAGCGACAGCCCGTAGGGACACCACACGAGCGGCACCCATACTGATTGTGCACGCCCTCGCCCGCTCTACAGCTAGGGGAAGGCAGGGGCCATCTTGTCACTGTTAGAATTCCTGCTCCGTGATTGCAGTCATGGGATTGTTGTATTTCACATGACGGTGTATGTTTTGACTCCACAGAGTGGGAAGTGATGGAGACAGGATGTTTGTGTTGCTGTGTTCCGTGAAGTGGGACTGTTGTCCTTTGTTCTTTTTCTCTTTGCTGTCTGATGCTAGAGAGAGAGGGAGCCATGTGTGTTTATGTGTAAATAAAGTAGATTAGCCAAAATGCTGAGTTGCTGAGGTCTGTTATGCGAACTGCACAGACTCTGCGGATCCCTAAGTGTGCCGGTGTCGGTTGGCATCGGTCGCTGTGATGTTCGGGATGAAGAAAGCTTGTGAAGCTCCCGAACGATCGACCAGGAGGGAGGGAACATGCCAGTCTCTGCCAGGGTCCTACTTGAGTGTAGGCCGAGCTCCTAACAGTCAGCCCCCCCCCCGAGTGGCACCCGAGGCAGACCGCCCCCTCCGCCCCCCACTTCATATGCCCCTGCCTTTGTTTGCACCGTTTTCTCGCAGCCTGTGCAGCGTTGCGACATTTCGAGATATGCCCGTTTTGAAGGATAGTCCCATTTTCAGTTCATGTGTTTGTGGTTTGGGAAGGTGCAGATGAAGGAATTTTGTATCCAAATGCAAACTGAACAAATTTCTCCCTCCCAGTGAGGAGGGAAGACATTAGTAAGGCAAAGGAACATGCTGCCAGCGTAATAAGTCCACTGCAAAGCAACATAGGACCTATAAGGGTCTTGTCCCTTTGGCTCCACCCAAAAAATATTGGAGGGGACTGCCCCCCCCTCCCGGTTGATGGGCATTGCCATTCAAATGGTGTGAATGTGCTGTGTCTTGTGATTGATTGTGCAGGGTGGGGCTCACCTGCACCCCCATATTTTATTCAAGTTGGTACCCCTGCAAGGCAATGTCAAAAGAAGAGGGGGTGTTTGGGTGTGTGTGGGTGTGTGGGTGTGTGTGAATATTTGTGTCGTGTTGAGAAAAAAAACAGGCCATGGGAATCTGAGTCTATACACAGATTCAGAAGAAAATGAGGAGAAGGTCAGAAACAGAGAATCAGTTTTGTGTAAGCCAGCAGTGGGGTCCAAACCTTTTTCAAAGAGGGCCAGATTTGATGAAGTAAAGGGCCTTGAGGGCCGAAGGTTGGGTTTTTTAAAGGATTTTACCCCTGGAAATAAACTGCAACAGGGGCCGGATTAAACCAACCGGCGGGCCAGATTAAGCCCCCAAAACAGACTTTGGACACAAAGACCAAGAAGTCGCAAAGAGTCACTCAACCCATTACACAGAAACAGGGTGGTTGAATTTTGGACTGGGCCACTTCAAAATGCAGTAGGGGAGGTCGTATTTTTGAATGCCCCCCCCATAAAAAAGGTTCCCCCCTTTGTTGTAAACCTTAGTGGCAGGCAGAGAGGTTTTTATTTTTTCGCATCGGCGAGCGTTACAGAAAATGGCGGCCCCCCGCCTCCATCACGTACAAAAAAAGGCAATAGCATCCCGTATCGTGTTTGTAGCATAGCTCTCAGCGAAGCCAGAATCAGGCCTTGTAAAAAAAAAAAGACGTGGAGATTAGTGCTTCCAAAAAGACATTTGGCGATCTCTACCACCCCCACCCCCATCACAGCCCCGTCCGGAAGATACAGGCAAAGCTGGCGAGGATCGCCATGATCATGAGAGCATAGCTGGTTTTCACGCTGCTGGAAGCACCGCTGTTGCAGTAATCGGAAACGCAGCAATTGGTCTCGATGCCCGTTTGGCCGCCCTTGATCTCAAAGTTGCTTGGGCAGACGTCTGCACACCACTTGCTGACGGAAAACTCACTGCCTACAAAGCAAGAGGATTTAAGGGAGGGAGAATGAGAAATTGCTGTGGGGTTCAGTCGCAATAGTCAACCCTGTTTGGAGATGAATTTCACCGTCTTAAAACAGCACAATCCTATTCACACACACTTTCTTATGTAGCAATAAAACCACCCAGAGTGGCTGGGGAAACGCAGCCAGATGGGCGGGCTACAAATAAATTATTATTATTATTATTATTATTATTATTATTATTATTATTATTATTAAAAACCCCACTTTTGTCTTATGTAAATGTTTATTAGTAGCAAACCAGTTTGATACGCAGTTATTAAAAGAGGAATGGATATAAATGATGTTAGTTATATTAATTTTGTTGTTTCTTTGACTTTTCTATTATTTGTTTGTTTGTTTGAGTGATTGGTTGTTTGTTTGTTTGTTTGTTTGTTTGTTTGTCTGTCTGTCTGTCTTTCCATAAATGTATTTACTTTAAATCAATAAAGATATACCTTTAAAAAATTAAAATTAAAATAAAAAAATAAAAGAGGAATGGGATAAAGAATTGGAGATCTCAATCTCGACTAAACAATGGGAAACTGTTACGTTCTATAACAAGGGTACTCTGTACCTCAAATTAAGACTCATATAACACAAAATAATATTTAGAATTTTCTGGAATCCAGTATGCTTTTATATGAAAGAAGGGTTCTCTAAGACATCTAGCTGCTGGAGACGTCGTAGGAATAATGCTTCTCTAAAACATATGCTTGTACAATGTCCCATATTGATAAATTTTTGGCAAAAGTTAATAGAGACAATCAACACAACTTTACAGAATAATCTTAAATTTGCAGAGGAAATTATCCTTTTGAATCATTATCTAAAAAATAAACACTATGAACGGACTCTCCGTGGCCTTAAAAAAGGTAAAGGGACCACTGACCATTACGTCCAGTCGTGGCTGACTCTCGGGTTGCGGCGTTCATCTCGCTTTATTGGCCGAGGGAGCCGGCGTACAGCTTCTGGGTCATGTGGCCAGCATGACTAAGCCGCTTCTGGTGAACCAGAGCAGCGCACGGAAATGCCGTTTACCTTCCCGCCAGAGCGGTACCTTTTTATCTACTTGCACTTTGACATGCTTTCAAACTCCTAGGTTGGCAGGAGCAGGGACCGAGCAATGGGAGCTCACCCTGTCGCGGGGATTCGAACTGCCGACCTTCTGATTGGCAAGTCCTAGGCTCTGTGGTTTAACCCACAGCGCCACCCGTGGCCTTACTACGGCACAAAGACAGGTTTCGATGAACTGGAAAAATAAAAATGAGGCTTCACGATTGGACTGAATATATGTACAAACTCGCTACACACGAACAAGTTGCATACAAACCTAGGCTTGCCATGGGCAAATTTCATTAAAATACTGCAATAGGTTTAGGTCTAGTAAATGACAATAGCATTTTTTTTGTAATGTATACAGGTTCCCACCTCTCGTTCTGTTTTGTTTTCTACATGGGTGCGATTTCTTTTTTTCCTGCTTCTTCCTTTGTGTCTTATCTTACTCGTGCACTTATGATTATGTACTTTTTATCTTTCAATAAAGGAGATATATTTTTTTTAAATCCCATCCATGTGCACTTCCACAACACTACTATGTTCAGGTGGGATTCAGTTACATGCCAGCAAATTCAGGGTGAGCAATCGTAAACGATTGGGAGGTTTCCCTTTCCCAAATACTGGGATTTTTGCTTTAATGTGATGCATAGAATGTTCTGGAATGTGCTTGGTAGCACGTGCTTCAATGCAAACAAATCAGTGCGAATGCTCATTAAATGGCCAACATCATCTAATCTCCCCACAAAAGTACCAAAACGACATCTCCTGGAATAGCCCATCCCATCCAACCTTCCCGCAAACAAATAAGACTAAAGGGTCATTAAAAAGTCAACGTTGTCTTTCTCACTATGCAAAACTGACAGTTTAATTGATCAATATACTATACCACTATAGCAGCTGCACTGGCTCCTGGTGGGGTACAGGATCAGGTTTAAGGTGCTGGTTTTAACCTTTAAAGCCCTATACAGCCTAGGACCCTCGTACCTACGGGACCGCCTCTCCTGGTATGTCCCACAGAGGACCTTACGGTCTTCAAACAAAAACATCTTGGAGATCCCAGGCCACAGAGAGGTTAGGCTGGCCTCAACCAGAGCCAGGGCTTTTTCGGTCGTGGCCCCGATCTGGTGGAACGCTCTGTCACAAGAGACAAGGGCCCTGCAGGACTTGACATCTTTCCGCAGGGCCTGCAAGACAGAGCTGTTCCTCCAGGCCTTTGGCCAAGGCACAGCCTGACCCCCTCCTTTGGCAATCTTCACAGAACTTTAGCCTAATGGTTGCCATCATTTTGAGTTGAATTAATTTTACAATGGAATGATTTTAGAATGTTGTACTATTTTATTGTTAGCCGCCCTGAGCCCGGCTTCGGCTGGGGAGGGCGGGATATAAATAAAAAATGTTATTGTTATTGTTATTGTTATTGTTATTGTTATTGTTATTGTTATTGTTATTGTTAAATCTTCAATTCCAGCCAGCCAGGCCTATGAAGTACAGCTCCTTTTTCTCTCTGCCTTCCTGCAAACAGATCATGAAACTTACCAGGACCTGTGTGGGCCAATGTCACGCAATATCGGTTCATATCCGAACACCTGTTCTTAGTGCATTCCTCGTGGGATTTCGCTTTGTCACACGTGTAACAGTGCAAGGACGAAACTGCAAAAAAAGAGGTGGGGAAGTTGGGGGTATTAGGTTGCTATAGCCACAGGATTTCTAATGAACATTCTTTGGATGTGTGAGGGGGGCACCAGGGCTGGCATCAGCACTGCGGACCCCTGGGCCACTGCGAGGACCACAACACAGTGGCAGACCCCTCTACTAGCACCTGTCCTGGGACTCCCTTTATTAAAAATATTTCCTTGTCGGGGGCTCACAGGGCTGGGTTCAGCTGCCATTTTAATACCAAACAATGCTCCCATTGCCAGCTTGCTGAGGGACATTTTGGGAAATCTAAGTGGCCGTTCCCAGCCACCCTTTGAATAGGAGAATCTGTAGTCCTTGAGATGTTGCTCCAAGTCCCATCAGTCGTGGCCAGGGATGATGGGAGTTGTAGTCTAATAATAATCCCAGGTTTAGAGATATGCTGTCCATCTCTGGAGGCTCTGTTTAGCCACATGGCTAATAGCCATTGATAGAACTCTCCCCCTGGCCACAAATTTCTCTAAGTTCCTTTTAAATTTCCTTGCGCTGCTCTGGTTCGCCAGAAGTGGTTTAGTCATGCTGGCCACATGACCCGGAAGCTGTACACCGGCTCTCTCGACCAGTAAAGCGGGATGAGCGCCACAACCCCAGAGTCGGCCACGACTGGACCTAATGGTCAGGGGTCCCTTTACCTTTACTGCTTGATTCTAGGCATTATACTTCTGCTGATGCCACAGAATGCTTTGTGGCAACGATTTACATAGATGCAATTACAAATTAGGAGGAAGGAGAGGCCTTTTCCTGGTTTGCCCTGGTTCTACCACTCATCAATTTTCCCCTCTGTGAAACAACTCTCCCTAACTCTTTGCCATCAAGCGCTTGGCTGAGCCATCCCTTCTGTTCCCTAAAGTTGTTTACCTGTGAGGCGCTCGGTCTGTTTTGGGCGCCACCCTCCTTTTTAAAGTTGGGTGTTTGGCAAGTCGGAGATTATTAGGGTGATACTGGGTGCGCTTGTGATGCCAGTGGGCGTGAGGTGCCTCTTTGATGGGAAAGAACTTCAAAACAATGGGGCCCCTGAGCTTTGGGGTGCCTGAGTTATGGGAAGGGAGAGGGCAGGGTGAGGTTTAATGGTGGAGCTGACTCGCTCCAAGCCACGAGACCAGCCTATAAACTTCACTCTCACGAAGAGACGCTGAGATACAAGAACAACCAGACCTTCCACAAGCATTGCGTCATATTTCGACATGCTGTGCCATACAGGCAACCCTTTGATCCTGCCCTCAGTACAACTTTTGCAGGGGCTTCCAGGACCAGTTGTGCCATTTTGGTGCAGACACCACCAGCCTGGCCCCCTCAGGATGTTTTGAACTGCAATTCCCATCAGCTCCTACCAGAAAGTCCTGATGAGAGTTGTAGTCCTTCTGTCTGCTCTGGAGTATTGCTGGGTAATTTGTGTTTCCATTTTGTTGTTGGTTAGTCAACAGTGTGAACAAGTTTTAATGGAATACTGAATGGTTTGTTGTTGTTTAGTCGTGTCCGACTCTTCGTGACCCATGGACCAGAGCACGCCAGGCACTCCTGTCTTCCACTGCCTCCCGCAGTTTGGTCAAACTCATGAAACAGTATAATAAGAAACCATGATTAAAAAATTGAAACCAGAAATCGGGGAACTGTTGTGCAAAGATGCATTCTTAGGTGCCTGCATAAGCCAGACAGAATTAAGTGGTTCTCAGTAGGTGCTTAAAAATGAAAGCCAAAGGAGTCTGTTGGCAGAGTAGTCCAAAGGATTGGGTCCACAATTATGGGTTGTGTATTGTTTAGTCGTGTCCGCCTCTTCATGACCCCATGGACCAGAGCACGCCAGGCACTCCTGTCTTCCACTGCCTCCCGCAGTTTGGTCAGACTCATGCTGGTAGCTTCGAGAACACTGTCCCACCATCTCATCCTCTGTCGTCCCCTTCTCCTTGTGCCCTCCATATTTCCCAACATCAGGGTCTTTTCCAGGGAGTCTTCTCTTCTCATGAGGTGGCCAAAGTATTGCAGCCTCAGCTTCACGATCTGTCCTTCCAGTGAGCACTCAGGGCTGATTTCCTTCAGAATGGATAGGTCTGATCTTCTTGCAGTCCACGGGACTCTCAAGAGTCTCCTCCAGCACCATAATTCAAAAGCATCCATTCTTCGGTTTCCATTTAATACAGGTGTATAATGGTAGTTCTCAATAAAATCAACACACAAAAAACCCTAAGACTCCAGGTTGATGAAGGCTGTCTAAATTGATGTAGAACATCTGCAGCCCCCCAGATATTGCTGGACCACAGTTCCCATCATGCTTGGCCACTTGATCCTGGATTCTGGTATCAAGAGAGGCAGAAGTGCTCTTCTCCAACTATGACCCGAACTCATGTATATTTTCAGACACCTCGGCATTGTCCCTACCTTAAGCATCCTTCTTCTAAACTGAAGAAAAGCTTTGCAGCAGGTCTGGGGAACCTTTGGCTCTCCAGATGTTGCCAGACTAAAACTTCCATCACCCCTTGCCGTTAGAGGAGGAGAAGAAAGAGGAGCAAGGACTGCAGGGCTGGAAGGCTGGTACCCAGAGATGAGGGAGAGTTGTTCCCCCTTTGTGACCCTAGATGTCAGAGAGGGAGAAGCTGATCTTCTAGATCTCTTTTTGGACCTTCCAGTGGAGTGCAGAGCTAAATTGAGGAGGTCAGAACACTTTGCCCAGCCAGAGGGAGGAGTTGGACGGGAGGAAGTGGAGTCAGAGGGGAAGGCGATGAGGCAGGACATAGTCTTGTCGCTGAGAGCCAGGCAGCGCCTTCGTAGGTAGGATGAGATCCACCCACCAGACAAGAGTGTGAATGTGTGATCACAACAGAGGGTGACAGAGTCTGATGGGTGAGATCGCCCCACCTTGTCTGTAAGCGCTTCGTGGGAAGGGTGTGCCAACAGCAGGTACCTCTTTGTAGCTTCCGTTCAGCTATGAACCTCTTGCCTTGCGGCTGCCGAGACCATATAACACCAGTCTTGAAAAACCTACACGGCTCCCAGTATGTTTCTGAGCACAATTCAAAGTGTTGGTCTGATCTTTAAAGCCCTAAACAGCCTCGGACCAGGATACCTGAAGGAGTGTCTCCACCCCCATCGTTCCACCCAGACACTGAGGTCCAGCGCCGATGGCCTACTGGCGGTTCCCTCCCTGCGAGAAGCCAAGTTACAGGGAACCAGGCGGAGGGCCTTTTCGGTGGTGGCACCCGCCCTGTGCAACGCCCTCCCAACAAATGTCAAAGAGAACAACAACTACTAGACTTTTAGAAGACATCTGAAGGCAGCCCTGTTTAGGGAAGCTTTTAATGTTTGATGCATTACTGTATTTTAATATGTTGTTTTAGAACAGGGGTAGCCAACCTAAGGCCCAGGGGCCGGATGCGGTCCAATCGCCTTCTCAATCCAGCCCACAGACAGTCCGGGAATCGGCGTGTTTTTACATGAGTAGAATGTGTCTTTTTATTTAAAGTGCATCTCTTGGTTATTTGTGGGGCATAGGAATTCATTCATATTATTTTTCAAAATATAGTCCGGCCCACCACATGGTTGTTTTCTGCTGCTCCAGAGAAGCAGACGTGGAGCAATGGATCCAAACTACAAGAAAGAAGATTCCACCTAAACATTAGGAAGAACTTCCTGACAGTAAGAGCTGTTCAACAGTGGAATTTGCTGCCAAGGAGTGTGGTGGAGTCTCCTTCTTTGGAGCTCTTTAAGCAGAGGCTTGACAACCATATGTCAGGAGTGCTCTGATGGTGTTTCCTGCTTGGCAGGGGGTTGGACTCGATGGCCCTTGTGGTCTCTTCCAACTCTATGATTCTATGATTCTATGGTCTGAGGGACAGTGGACCGGCCCACGGCTGAAAAAAGTTGCTGACCCCTGTTTTAGCATATTTAGAAGCATAGCATACTTAGAAGAATGTTCTATTGGGAATCACCACTATTGGGCTTTAGTTAGACCCAAAGGATTTCAGACATGATTCCTGCCATTTGTGGCCATACATTGACAGCCACAGACCTGCAAACTCAACATCTGACACACCGTCACAAACAACCCAGAAGGTGTGAAAGAACACAACAGCTCGAGCCTCAGGCTGAGCAGGTTTTCCAAGCTTTCTCTTATCAAGGGAAAGGAAATTAAGATCTGGGCACGGAGTGGGAACCTCAATTAAGAAGAACTGAGGAAATTGCCTTAGGCTGAGTGAAGCATCTGGTTCGTCTTAGCTCAGCATTGCATTGACTGACAGTGACCCTCCTGGACTTCTCCCAGCCTTACCTGGAGACACCAGGGATTGAATTGGATTGGATTAGGGATCATCTGCATGCAAAGCAGGTCCTCTATCTCCAAGCCACACCCTTTACCTGTAGAACATAGTCCAGGTTGCAAGAAAACCTTCCCAGCACTCCTCCATTTAGAAATGTGCAAAGCACAGCATCTTTCCACGCCAAGCAAAATGTCTGGAGACCGTCGTTAAAATAAGGACCGTGAAGATGCTCCCTGAGTTTTAAGTCACGACATTTCAAACTGATTTTATTTGCTTATTTGGCAAGTGATTATATTCCTTTGCGCTCTGTAAGGAAATTGCGACTGCTACTGGTTGTTGCAAAGAGATCTCTGTCTGCTTACCTGTGTGAAGTCTGAGCTAGCCGCAGAATAACCTCAGTGGCAATAAATAGCCAATAGCTAGCAAGTTAAAGGGACGCAGGTGGCGCTGTGGTCTAAACCACAGAGCCTAGGACTTGCCGATCGTATGGTCGGCGGTTCGAATCCCCGCGGCGGGGTGAGCTCCCGTCGTTCGGTCCCAGCTCCTGCCCACCTAGCAGTTCGAAAGCACCCCTAAGTGCAAGTAGATAAATAGGTACCGCTTTATAGCGGGAAGGTAAACGGCGTTTCCATGTGCTGCGCTGGTGCTGGCTCGCCAGAGCAGCTTCGTCACGCTGGCCACGTGACCCGGAAGTGTCTTCGGACAGCGCTGGCTCCCGGCCTCTTAAGCGAGATGAGCACGCAACCCCAGAGTCGGACACGACTGGCCCGTACGGGCAGGGGTACCTTTACCTTTTACTTAGCAAGTTAAAAGCCCCAAGTCCAGTGAAAGACGCTTAGATAGCAGGGCTGCCTGCCTGGGAATAGAAAAAGCTGGACGAGGTTGAATATGGACCACCCCCACTCACTAAAAGGCAGGTGCTTTAGGAGCCTGTGCAACGGGGTTTGTCAACAGATTTAGGTACCGTATTTTTCGCTCTATAAGACTCACTTTTTCCCTCCTAAAAAGTAAGGGGAAATGTGTGTGTGTCTTATGGAGCGAATGCAGGCTGCGCAGCTATCCCAGAAGCCAGAACAGCAAGAGGGATTGCTGCTTTCTCTGCGCAGCGATTCGTCTTGCTCTTCTGGCTTCTGAGATCCAGAATATTTTTTTTCTTGTTTTCCTCCTCCAAAAACTAGGTGTGTCTTGTGGTCTGGTGCGTCTTATAGAGCGAAAAATACGGTGGGTTGCTTCATCTTCAGTTAGAGATGTTAAGTTTCAGCCAGCAGCTCCCAAGCAGAACACTTGCACTTAAGGATGGACAAGCCTATCAAATCTGATCTTTGCATTCTTAAATTCAGCTTTCCACATTTCTGCAGCTATTTGCAAAATAGCAATATTGAGAATAATTCTCATGAAAATTCACCGGCATTTTAGTGCTAATTTATTCCAATAAACACACTTTTTGCCCCAGTATATGGGAACCTATAATATCATTTATAATATAATTTGTTAATTGTGTTGTATTTACCGGTACATACAGCAAAGGGAAGCCTAGAGCAATTAGATATATTTCAATTTATGTAATCTATGTAATAGGCTTATGTTAGAAAATGAATATGGATTTTGAATCTGATGTTTGGTTTTGAAATAAATAAAACAAAAACAAACAAACAAAATAAAAAATAAACACACTTTTGTACACAGTGTGCACAGTTTTGCAATCAATTCCCCCAGTATGAAGCATTTTTGCATGTTATTTTCACAAATATGTGCATTTTGATGCACACGAATGCTGACACTCAGTGGCTGGGGAACTGCACCTGCAAAAATCAGAGAAGTGCAAATTGCAATGGATAATCTGTGCTTTGGTCCACGCATTGATCCTAGAAGTGCAAATGAGTGGCTTCTCTTAAAATGCAAACATAGTCAATTTCTTCCCTACCTGCAAAGAGCTGAGGATTTAAAGCAGCTCCAAAACCTGTTTTCAGCAGTGGGCATTCCCTCTCTCCATTGCAGCACCTCAACAACAAAGGGTGCACTCCATGCCTATAACTATTCAAATATGTTTCCCAGGCCCCTTCTCGAAATCTCCCCACCTCTCCTTGGGTTAACCCCAGCGAAGCTCACCTTGCTCCAGGCATAGGGCTGCAACCACCAAGAGTACGGCAGTGAAAGTCTTCATCCTGGCAAGGTCTTAACCAGCTGGAAAGGAACAGCTGGCAGTTCTGACATTATATGATGCTTATTTAGGGCGGTGCCATCAGAGGGAGACGCATCTGATTGCTCACTGGGTTTTTTGCTGGAAATTCCCGCTGTGCTTGTTGCACTTGTGTGGCCTTCTCCTAACCCCCCCCCCCGCTCCTTTATTTTTTTCTTAACCCGGGATGTGAACCTTTTGCCACATGGCAGTCTGTTTTTCTTGGTTATAGATGCAGGTTTTTTTAATAGGACACAGCGTGGCCTGTTGGATTCCATCTGTTGCAAAGTGACACGGATTTTCAGACGGAATCTGGCTCAGTTTGGGGGGCTCTTTGAAACAGCAAAGGGAGACGCGGGTGGCGCTGTGGGTCAAACCACTGAGCCTGGGACTTGCCGATCAGAAGGTCGACGGTTCGAATCCCCGTGACGGAGTGAGCTCCCATTGCTCGGTCCCTGTTCCTGCCCACCTAGCAGTTCGAAAGCACGAAGTGCAAATAGATAAATAGGTACCGCTCCGGCGGGAAGGTAAACGATGTTTCCGTGCGCAGCTCTGGTTCGCCAGAAGCAGCTTAGTCCTGCTAGCCACATGATCCAGAAGCTGTACGCCGGCTCCCTTGGCCAGTAAAGTGAGATGAGCGCCGCAACCCCAGAGTCGGCCACGACTGGACCTAATGTTCAGGGGTCCCTTTACCTTTACCTTGAAACAGCAAAAGGTAACAAGGAGGTTTCCTGCTTAGCCAGAGGCCATGTATGCCTTCCCAGGGCTTTATTAAGACGCAGTTTTAAAATAATAACGCACATGCAAACATGTTTGGCCAGGGAAAGAATGCCTATAATATGAATAATAATAATAATAATAATAATAATAATAATAATAATAATAATAATAATTAATAAAAATAATTTATTATTTATACTCCGCTCATCTGGCTGGGTTTTCCCAGCCACTCTGGGCGGCTTCCAACAAAACACTAAAATACAATACCCTATTAAATATTAAAAGCTTCCCTAAACAGGGCTGCCTTCAGATGTCTTCTAAACGTTTGGTAGTTATTTTTCTCTTTGACATCTGGTGGGAGGGTTTCCACAGGGCAGGCGCCACTACTGAGAAGACCCTCTGCCTGGTTCCCTGTAGCTTTGCTTCTTACAATGAGGGAACCGCCACAAGGCCCTCGGCGCTGGACCTCAGTGTCCAGGCAGAACGATGGGGGTGGAGACGCTCCTTCAGGTATACTGGACCGAGGCCATTTAGGGCTTTCAAGGTCAGCACCAACACTGTGAATTGTGCTCGGAAACGTACTGGGAGCCAGTGTAGGTCTTTCAAGACCGGTGTTACATGGTCTCAGCAGAAATGGAAATATGGAAATGCCAATGGGATCACTAAAATGAAATCCAGCCTTAAATTTAACCCTGAATTCCAGGTAGCAACCCAAGATGACGTCACATAGATTGTCAGCCAGATAGCTAAAGTTTTTTGAGACTGCAAACCTACAAGTCCTTATCTCAAAATATGCTCCATTGAACTCAATGGGACTTTCTTCTGGGTATAGGATTCCGTTGTTAGTTTATTAACAACCAATGAAGATATCTACTTAAAAATCCCAGAATAAAGAGGCAGGATAAAGTACCTTCCGGCTTAATTAATAAATTAAAAGTTTTAAATATCTTAATATTTCTTCTTCGGCAGCTTTAGAGGTATTCCTGTTGTAAGCTAACCCCAGAATGGCCAGGATGAATAAACAAGTTCAAGTCCCATCAGTAACAGAGAAGATTCAGATTTAAAGCAACAGAGGTCTCCTCCGGTTGATCAGTTCATTGAGCATTCCACCAAATTTTGCTTGCACAAAATTTATACGATGGTTAGTCTATGCCCAGTCTTTATTGAGCATTTGTTCTGATTTGCTTGTGGGGAGGTTATATGACAACGAGCGTTCAGGCTGCATTCCTCTTCCCACTAGTCACTAGTCCGTGCATCAGTTGTCTACCAGAAGAGTGAACCTTCAAAGCCTTTACTTCTGACTTTGGAGTGGGAGGGTGGAAATGATCTTCCAATAAATGTAAGGGTGATTTCTTGGTTGTTCATACCCTGAAGTGTATTGGTGGTGGCTGGCTATCTGATGCCCTGGGGGAAGGCAAAGTTATTGGCTTCTGCTGGCTCCTTTCCTTATTCTGCTAGGAAGTGCAGGGTTTTCTCATTACCCGCAGAATTATCTGACAAATA
The DNA here is from genome assembly GCF_965112155.1 of Podarcis liolepis. Lineage (NCBI taxonomy): Eukaryota > Metazoa > Chordata > Lepidosauria > Squamata > Lacertidae > Podarcis > Podarcis liolepis. Next base: position 3,700,574 of record NC_139560.1, on the reverse strand, counting down.
GTGCAAGATGACAATGTCTCGCCTGCCTGGCAGGCTCCTCACAGGAAATTCCAGTTAAAGAAAACAATGCCATTGCATCCTTTCAGAACTGTCCCTAACACCCAAACACAGAGGCAGCCAAGGGGTTGCCGGGGGTGTGATGATAGACACATTGTTGCTCACCCATCTTTCGGAAAGTTTTCAGGATTCTGGGAATGAAGAAGAAGAGGAGGAGGAGGAGGAGGAGTTTGGATTTGATATCCCGCCTTTCACTCCCCTTCAGGAGTCTCAAAGCGGCTAACAATCTCCTTTCCCTTCCTCCCCCACAACAAACACTCTGTGAGGTGAGTGGGGCTGAGAGACTTCAGAGAAGTGTGACTAGCCCAAGGTCACCCAGCAGCTGCATGTGGAGGAGCAGGGAAGCAAACCCGGTTCACCAGATTACAAGTCCACCACTCTTAACCACTACACCACACGGACCTGAGCAAAGCAGCCATGTGCAATGTACAGGTTCTAGCATTCAGGGGAACAGACTTAGAATCACATTAGTAAAGTTGTAAGGGACCCCAATGGTCATTTAGTCCAACCCCGTGCAATGTAGTAATGACAGTTAAAGAATCCCCGACAGGTGGCCATCCAACCCCTGTTTAAAAAGGAAGGAGCATCCACCATGTGCTGGGCCTGGGGGTTAACCCGAGCCATGCGGTCCAGGTCTGGTCCCAAATCAAGGATTCCGCGAGGAGTCAGTCCAACAGGGCCAAGGCAGGCTAGGTCAGGTACAGGATCTTGTTAGGATATTTCCGTTCCACCTTAAAAGGGAGCAGGATGTTTGTGTCACAGCCTGCGTATTTCCTGTTTTCACAGGATGTTTCTGTTGTGTCTTTGCTTTCGTTTCACTGTCTGTGCTGGAGACACTGACGCAGGCAGTCGTGTCTTTCTTTGTTCTGATCAATGCTGAATAAAGCTTGTAAATAATGCTCTCCTGAGTGCGACTTTTGGCTGTGCATTATCTGCTGATAAGAGTGTGCATGAGCTCTGGAATGTGGCAAGATATTTTCTAGAAACTCATGTCGCTAATTGCTGATACTGCGTGCCTACGAGAGATCGATGGATCGTCCGGCAGACGGCTTGGGGCCATGATGGACTTTGTCTCCCTGGCAGTATCCCAACAGATCTCAGGCAGGTTCCAGCAAGCAGCAAGCAGCCTTTTATCTTTGTCGGGGTAATGGCCGGTCCTGATCCCCCAGCGACTCACCTCCCTGTCTCGCCCGGAGGCGAGCACTCCTCCTGCGAGTACTCAGGTCTCTCCTTCTCTCAGACATCAGTCTCTCAGCTCAGGAGACGTCGGTGGGTTATTAGACACAGGGGCCGCCTCAGCCTCCCCTGACCCAACCGGTAGTGGAGCAGCTGTAAGTGATGGCCCAGCTGAAGGCAACGAGGTCATCCCCGCATCTGGAGCCAGGGCAGGCTCAGGCCCCTGACTCGGCCCTGCTGGTGCTTGTTGCAGGGGAACCTGTGCAGACTGGGGCTCTTCACAATCAGGCCCCAGATTTGGTCCAGATGCCACCTGAGGCAAAGGATCCGGTGCAGACTGAGACTCCTCCGGCTCTGGCTCCAAGCCCGAATCCCAGGCCATCACACACCACCTTCTAGCTTTTGCTATCAAGAAGTCCTTCCTAATGTTTGGGAAATATTTGCACTAAAATGCTGATGGGTGTTCATGAGGGCTTGTGGGAAACTGAGCTTAAGATTGGAAAAATGAGAAACAGAGAGAACTGAAACAGACCGATCCATCCCTAATCTTACCATAAGCGAACCTCCCTTGGTGGGAACAATGCAAAGGGCCTTTTTGGTGGGAACCACCGGACTGTGGAACTCTCTGCCCTGAGAGATTCACCTCGCACTGTCCCTTATGATTTCATGCTGTTTGGTTAAAAGAGACCAACTCTGCGCTACAAAGATGTTGGCAAAAGTGACCTGAAGGCTGACAACATCAACCCTACTGTGTGGTAATCCCTTGCAGATGACCGCAGTGCCTGGAGACCAACAGGTTGTGTTTCCAGAGCAGTGACCAGAGGAGGAATGATCTCTGGGAGGAGCGCAGACATCCTGTCTACAATGCAACCAGATGCCTTCATCTGCCCCGGTTGCAACAAAACATGTCTTTCCCCTATCGGTCTCTACAGCCACAGCAGGCGCTGCAACTCTCCAGTGGTTTGAGTTCACCCCTGAATGCACATCCCTCCATTGTCTCCCAAGACAGACGGATGCCAACAAAATGGGACCTAAGTAACCATAAGTCCTTTGGCTGGGTCGGGACAATATGGGATTGGGGGGGTAACTCCCATCTCTTGAGGGGGCGCAATTAGTGCCAGCACCGTCCGTTAAGAGTTTGGGTGTAATCTTCGACACCTCCCTTTCCATGGAGGTGCAGATTGCAGCTATAACAAAGGCGGCATTTTTTCATCTCCGCCAAGCTAAGCAGTTGGCTCCTTACCTCTCTCGCCCTGACCTAGCCACTGTGATCCACGTGACGGTCACCTCCAGACTGAATTATTGTAACTCGCTCTACGTGGGGCTGCTCTTGAGACTGACCCAGAAACTCCAGCGGGTGCAGAATGTAGCAGCGAGACTCCTTACGGGGTCTTCGCTGCGAGATCACATTCACCTGGTGCTATACCAGCTGCACTGGCTCCTGGTGGAGTACAGGATCAGGTTTAAGGTGCTGGTTTTAACCTTTAAAGCCCTATACGGCCTAGGACCCTTGTACCTACGGGACCGCCTCTCCTGGTATGTCCCACGGAGGACCTTACGATCTTCAAACAAAAACATCTTGGAGGTCCCAGGCCACAGGGAGGTTAGGCTGGCCTCAACCAGAGCCAGGGCTTTTTTGGCCGTGGCCCCGATCTGGTGGAACGCTCTGTCACAAGAGACCAGGGCCCTACGGGACTTGACATCTTTCCACAGGGCCTTTGGCCAGGGCACAGCCTGACCCCCTCCTTTGGCAATCCTCACAGAACTCTAACCCAATGGTTGCCATTAATCTGAATTGAACTGATTTTATAATGAAATTATTTTAGAATGTTGTATCATTTTACTGTTGTTAGCCGCTCTGAGCTCGGCTTCGGCTGGGGAGGGCGGGATATAAATAAAAAAATATTATTATTATTATTATTATTATTATTATTATTATTATTATTATTATCTCTGGTGTCTGCATGCAGTCGACATTCAAGCATATAATCTGCCCGGTTTCTAGCAAACACACATCCTCTCTTGAGCTGGGACACCACAGAATCTACCTTATGTTATCATCGCATCCATTTGTTCAAAACATAACCGTGTGCAAGCCCTTCGATACGCCAACCTCACAGGTAACAAAATGTACCCTTCACATTAGTAACTGAAAACTGGCACATGCCAACCATTTTGCAATGCTAGAAGTTGTAACATCCAAAACTCTTTGTTCAAAGATATTTCTAAAGGGATTTCCCCGTAGATGTATAAGCTGTAAGGAGAAACCGAGGTGCGGAGTGATTTTGAGAATTCCTGCTTCTATTAGTTATCCAGGATTTTTTACATTCTGTTTCTCTAGGCCCAGCTGGTGCAATCTGTTCTCCAACAGCTGATTTATTCTTCCGCAGTAATTTCCAGCCTAACATCAGTCTTAAGCATTCAGTGACTTGCAGTTCAGCCTGAACTCCATCACTCCAAGGACTCAATTTCCAGAGAGGCCTGTAGGGGCATACTTAGCCTTTGGGCTTGAGGTGTCCCACCCCTGCCCTAATCCGCCTCTCCTGGTATGCCCCGTAGAGGACCTTAAGGTCCATGAACAACCATAGTTTAGAGGTCCCAGGCCCTAAGGAAGTCAGATTATCCTCCACCAGGACCAGGGTCTTCTCAGTGATGGCTCCAACCTGGTGGAATGCTCTGTCCCATGAGACCAGGGCCCTGCAGGATTTAAACTCCTTCCACAGAGCCTGTAAGACAGAGCTATTCTGCCTGGCTTTCAACTTGAACTTGGCCTGATCTTTTATTCCCCTTCCTTCCCTCCCCCTCCCCTTTTATGAAAAACACCTGCTCTGGGATCCCACAGCTAATTCTCCCCTGGTCTCCTCGCTGGCCCAAATAGGACTAATTTAGCCAGCTAGCCCTGGGGATCATCTAATGTTTAATGGATGGATTTCCCCCCTAAATTGATTATTGAATCCTGAATTTATTGTTGTTCACATTTTATACTGTATTTTATGCAGTTGCATCAATTAAGTGTTTTAAATTTGTTGTTAGTCGCCCTGAGCCTGGTTTCCTGAACCAGGAAGGGAGGGGTATAAATAAAAATGTATTATTATTATTATTATTATTATTATTATTATTATTATTATTATCCCCACACATATGTATTTTTCACATTCTTTACCCTAGTAAATCCATGTTTGTGCAGGCTACTTGGCTGGAGGACTGCCTTGCAAAATTCAGAGGCGGGCGAATTTTGCTTGTTGTTCAGGGGCACATGAACTGAGTTTGCCTTTCAGTGTGAACTGAGCCAACTTTCTGCCCAAGCGGAGCGTCTGCCAGCATTCCAGCATTCCAGCCCAGTTCATGAAGAAGTCTCACCTGTTGCAAGGAAGTGGAGGGGGTGGAAATAAACAGGGGTGGCTTGGGTTGCAGGTGAGCAGGCACAGACATGCTTAGTGGATTTCAGCATCCTCATGTGGGGGCAGAGATGATGCAAATCACCTGCCAATCACCTGCCAGCAGACTCCCTGGCTGCATGGCAGCCTCAGCATTAGAGAGGGGAAGGGAGGAGTTTTTAGGCTCTCGTTGGCTGGACAGAACCTGGCTGAGGTGGTCAAAATCCCTAATGCCAGCCTTGCCCAAGACGTTTCAGGCTTAAGTTCCCATCAGCCTGGGGCAGCGCTGTGTTGGCAAAAGCTTCCACAAGTCTATGGAACATTTGCTAGGCCACAGGACAAATGCTGTATCTGCACCATACAGTTGAAGCATAATGGTACCTCTTTAAACAACCGTGCTTCCAGCAAGGGAACCTGGAAGTTGCAGGGTTTTTTTTTAAGGGTGCTGAGAATTGTCAGGAGACCCCAAATCCCTTCACAGAGCTACAGTTCCCTGAGTGGGGTTTAACAGCAAATCCCTCTTCCTGGGGAACTCTGGGAATTGCAGCTCTGAGAGGGGAATAGGGGATCGCTCAATAACTGTCAGCAGAGCAGGTGAGTTTGGCTCCCACTTATAAACACCATCTCCAACTCTTCGAAAGATTCCACCAACGGTGTCTCCCAAAAAATGTATACATCACTTGGGAAGACAGACGAACTAATGCCAGTGTACTGGAAGAAGCAAAGATCGGTGTCATAGAATCATAGAATCCTAGAGTTGGAAGAGACCACAAGGGCCATCGAGTCCAACCCCCTGCCAAGCAGGAAACACCATCAGAGCACTCCTGACATATGGTTGTCAAGCCTCTGCTTAAAGACCTCCAAAGTAGGAGACTCCACCACACTCCTTGGCAGCAAATTCCACTGTCGAACAGCTCTTACTGTCAGGAAGTTCTTCCTAATGTTTAGGTGGAATCTTCTTTCTTGTAGTTTGAATCCATTGCTCCGTGTCTGCTTCTCTGGAGCAGCAGAAAACAACCTTTCTCCCTCCTCTATGTGACATCCTTCCCAGTTTGGTGTCATCTGCAAATTTGATCAGGATGCTCTTGAGTCCATCATCCAAGTCGTTGATAAAGATGTTGAATAAGACCGGGCCCAAGACAGAACCCTGTGGCACCCCACTAGTCACTCTTCTCCAGGATGAAGAGGAACCATTGATGAGCACCCTTTGGGTTCGGTCAGTCAGCCAGTTACAAATCCACTGAGTGGTAGCATAGTCAAGACCGCAATCATCGAAGCGATGATTCTTCAACATCAATTTCGTTGGACTGGTCATGTTGTACAGATGCCTGATTATCGTCTTCCAAAGCAACTACTCTATTCTGTACTTAAAAATGGAAAGTGTAATGCTGGTGGTCGACAAAAGAGGTTTAAAGACTCTCTCAAGAACAGTTTCAGGTTCAGAACGGACCTCCAGAACGAATTACCGGTATGTACTTAACCCGAGGTACCACTGTAGTATAAACACCCACAACTGGGAAACGCTGGCCTGCGAGTGCTCCAGTTGGAGAACAGCTTTGACCAAAGGTGTCATGGACTTTGAAGATGCTCAAACTCAGGACAAAAGGGAGAAACGCGCTAAGAGGAAGGCATGCTTGGCAAACCCTCATCAGGATCAACTCCCACCCGGAAACCTATGTCCCCACTTTGGACGGATGTGTGGATCCAGAATTGGCCTCCACAGTCACTTACGGACTCACTGTTAAAACCGTGTCTGTGGAAGACAATCTTACTTGGCTACGAGGGATCGCCAAAGAAGAAGATGAAGCACACCCAGGGGAATGCAAAAATTGTGCTGATGGTGAGAGTGTGTGCAGGAGGAAAGAGCATGTGAATCCATCGTCTCTCTCTCCTTCCAGGTTTGGCAGCATCAACCTGGCCAGAGGCAATGTTGTCAGGGATTTGGAGTGTGGCTTCATTAAGACACTGGGCTCTCTTTCTGTGTTCCCTCTGTCGCCAGGTGTGGCTCAGGCGCCTGGGATCCATGATTGCCTGGATGAGGGCAAATAAGGAAGAGTTTAATCCAGAAGACAGGTGTGTTTTGTTCTGCAGTTTTGAAAAGCAGACACCTCTGCAATCCTTGGCCCACCCAGTGTGAGGCAACTGCCTCAGGTACTAGGGCTACAGAGCCAGCCTCTGAGCAACGCATCACCACGGCTTTGAAGGTGACTCGGAAACTACAACTAATCCAGAATGCGGCAGCCAGACTGGTGACTGGGGGCGGCCGCCGAGACCATATAACACCGGTCTTGAAAGACCTACATTGGCTCCCAGTACGTTTCCAAGCACAATTCAAAGTGTTGGTGCTGACCTTTAAAGCCCTAAACAGCCTCGGTCCTGTATACCTGAAGGAGCGTCTCCACCCCCATTGTTTAGCCCGGACGCTGAGGTCCAGCGCCGAGGGCCTTCTGGCGGTTCCCTCATTGCAAGAAGCAAAGCTACAGGGAACCAGGCAGAGGGCCTTCTCGGTAGTGGCGCCAGCCCTGTGGAACGCCCTTCCAGCAGATGTCAAAGCGATAAACAACTACCTGACATTCAGAAGACATCTTAAGGCAGCCCTGTTCAGGGAAGTTTTTAACGTGTGATATTTTACTGTATTTTCGGTTTTTATGGAAGCCGCCCAGAGTGGCTGGGGAGGCCCAGCCAGATGGGCGGGGTATAAAAAATTATTATTATTATTATTATTATTATTATTATTATTATTATTATTATTCCCTCCAGCATTGCTCAGGTGGAAATGTTTTATTCTCTCTATTTACAGAGAGAAGATCACATGCCAATAAATAAATACTAGAAAGGAGTAAAATTAGACGTGAAAGTGGAATACTAAAGATGAGGAGATACCAACAACAGCAGATACCAACCGTAGAAGAATGGTGACAGAAGGTAATGGAATATGCAGAAATAGCCAAATTAACAGGGAAAATTAGACAACAGGCCGAGGAAACATTTCAAAAAGAATGGGAAAATTTTATGTTGTATATAGGAAAGATAAGATGAAATAGGGAAACCAGTAGATGATTAGATGTGAACGCTGCTTCACCTTTCTTCCCGCCCAGGGCGGCCCTACCAATGGCAGCCTCTCTTCCTCCTTGCCTGCTCTTCAGTAGTCACCACAAGATGCCCAAGGGAGGAGGCCAGCAACAGCAGCAATGGAGAGGCCATGGAGAGCCCAGGGTATGCTCCCTCGCAGCCACAGTTGCCACCACCATTGTCAATCGGGACACGCACCTGCTCATCCTCCTTCCTGAGCTTGGTGACAGAAGCACTGGCGGGGAAAACAGAGATGTTCTGGGATCACATCTGGGATGGCTTTTGTAATTCCGGGACTGTTTCTTCTCTGTTGCGCTGGCTCAAACTCTCCTCCTTTGCGCACGCCACCTTAAACCGGAGCACATGTTCAAATTGCAACATAGCCTCAGAAGCGATTCTAGCCATTAGATGCTAGCAACCTTGTTTTCCAGCTCCCCATTTGAAGTAATTAAATCATAGGGTTCGTTAATGACTAAGTTGCGCAACAAGGCTCTTGACGTCAGCCTACTCTGTTACTTCACCAATGTGTTGGGTGACTGGAAGTGCCCGTGATTTTCCAGTTCAGAAAGTGATCTGCCGCATTCGTCCTGGCGCTCTATCCAATCTTTTATCTCCTTTCTCACATTCATCAGCAGTCGTGTGGTTTTCCCCAAGGCACAAAATCCCAGAAAATTTCTCTGCAGATTAGACATGCCCTCCAACTCAGCCAGCATCCATGAACCATTTCTGAGACTGGAGATTTGTGTGCCCCCATTAAGGAGGTAGCAATGTGCAGGTGTCAACAAAATATCTCTGACTGCAAGCTTTCCACATCAGAGGGAAGAGACATATGAAACACATGTAAGAACAACAACAACAACTTATTCTCTCTCGCCTTCTTTAAAACAAGGCATTATTATCTTGTGGTTTCCAGTGCCATAAACTTCCTCTGGCTTGTTGGATTTGTGCAGCTCTTCCCATTAAGGAAGTCCCAAAAAGGAAGTCCCAAAGACACGTACAAAAAAATACTATGACAAAAACAAATAAACATTATTAAAAGCAGATTAAAACAGCACAGTCACTTCACTGGCAATGCCCTATTGCATGGGTAGGCAAACTAAGGCCCAATCACCTTCTAAATCCAGCCCATGGATGGTCCGGGAATCAGCGTGTTTTTACATGAGTAGAATGTGTGCTTTTATTTAAAATGCATCTCTGGGTTATTTGTGGGGCATAGGAATTCGTTCCTTTTTTTTCTTCTTCAAAATATAGTCCAGCCCCCCACAAGGTCTGAGGGACAGTGGACCGGCCCCCTGCTGAAAATGTTTGCTGACCCCTGCCCTATTGTTTTCCTGCCTTTAGGACAAAGTGGCCTCCAACAGGTGAGGGATAAAGGCCTACTTCCTTCTTCCAGAAGCATCACCAGCTTGTCATTTCTATGGCAACGCAACCAACTCTTTAGTCATGTAAGGAGATGCTCAACAGACACATCCAGGTCCATTATATTAACAGAGGGACTGGCTTGGCTACTTCAACCATTCCTTCCACTGCAGACTCCCATTTTGCAGACCCCAAATCCACAGACATCATCCAAACCAACCCTCACGATCTTTTCTCACTGTTTTACACTGCTGCTGCTGTTTATTGTTTGATTGCATTTACTTCATTTTTGCTAACCCTGAATGGGGTAACCGTGCCCCTGAAGGACCAGGTGTGCAGCCCAGGAGTCATTTTGGACTCACAGCTGTCCATGGAGGCACAGGTCAATTCTGCGTCCAGGGTGGCTGTCTACCAGCTCCATCTGGTACGCAGGCTGAGACCTTACCTGCCCGCAGACTGTCTCGCCAGAGTGGTGCATGCTCTGATTATCTCCCGCTTAGACTACTGCAATGCGCTCTAAATGGGGCTACCTTTGAAGGTGACCCAGAAACTGCAATTAATCCAGAATGCGGCAGCTAGACTGGTGGCTGGGAGCAGCAGCCAAGACCACATAACACCAGTCTTGAAAGACCTACATTGGCTCCCAGTACGTTTCCGAACACAATTCAAAGTGTTGGTGCTGACCTTTAAAGCCCTAACCAGCCTCAGTCTGTATACCTGAAGGAGCATCTCCACCCCCATCGTTCAGCCCGGACACTGAGATCCAGCGCCGAGGGCCTTCTGGCAGTTCCCTCATTGCTAGAAGTGAGGTTACAGGGAACCAGACAGAGGGCCTTCTCGGTAGTGGCACCCGTCCTGTGGAACGCCCTCCCATCAGATGTGAAGCAAATAAGCAGCAATTTTATCTTTAAAAGACATCTGAAGGCAGCCCTGTTTAGGGAAGTTTCTAATATTTAATGCTGCATTGTTTTTAACACTCGATTGGGAGCCACCCAGAGTGACTGGGGAAACTCAGCCAGATGGGCGGGGTATAAATAATAAATTGTTGCTGTTGTTGTTGTTGTTGTTGTTGTTGTTGTTGTTGTTGTATTGATGAAAAGCAGAAAACAAACAGAGATGTTCTACCTTTAATAGCCTGACTCTGGCCATATTTTGTTGTTGTTTAGTCGTTTAGTCGTGTCCAACTCTTCGTGACCCCATGGACCAGAGCACGCCAGGCACTCCTGTCTTCCACTGCCTCCCACAGTTTGGTCAAACTCATGCTGGTAGCTTCAAGAACACTGTCCCACCATCTCGTCCTCTGTCGTCCCCTTCTCCTTGTGCCCTCCATCTTTCCCAATGTCAGGGTCTTTTTCCAGGGAGTCTTCTCTTCTCATGAGGTGGCCAAAATATTGGAGCCTCAGCTTCAGGATCTGTCTTCCAGGGAGCACTCAGGGCTGATTTCCTTCAGAATGGATAGGTTTGATCTTCTGGCAGTCCATGGGACTCTCAAGAGTCTCCTCCAGCACCATAATTCAAAAGCATCAATTCTTCGGCGATCAGCCTTCTTTATGGTCCAGCTCACACTTCCATACATCACTACTGGGAAAACCATAGCTTTAACTGTGCGGACCTTTGTTGGCAAGTTGGCAAGGTTGTTGGCAAGTTGGCCATATTTACCTGGAAGTAACCCTCACTGGTTTCAGTGGAATTCACTTCCAGGCAAACATGCTAAGGACTCCATCCACTGGCATTTATCTGGCGGGAAAGGGTGTTTTTCTTTTGTTGCAATGCGCGCTTCTCTCCTTCCCTGCAATAACAAAACACTTCTTCTTCTGATCCTAATCTTAATCTTCTCCACCTCCACACGCACACTAATTTCGGGAAAGGCAGACTTGGGAATGCCAGGTGGAATGCACCAACTTGGCCCTACAGAGCCTTGGCCTTGCTTAGCTTCCCATCAGAACATGCGCTCCCATTTACACACACGCCAAAAACCACCACCGGGAAGTGGTAGAGCAGTTGCGGAATGGGAGAATCCTCACCCACACATGTCCTGAAATGGAAACCCCATTTTGCATGGCTCCCACAGGGGAGCCACAGAGAGAATGTGGTTGGTCAAGGGCACCGTTGGGAACCATTGCGTCAAGGATTAAACCCTACAAAAATCCGGCGTGGAGTCCCTAAGTTGGATAGGATCTTGCACGCCTCCTTCCCGTAACTCCTGAAGCCAAGCTGGTGCCAAATGTATTGCTGGGGTTTCCTTTGGACCACAATGGAAAATTTCTTACAGCTCACACCCTGTTGCAGATAATTGGGGATTCTAGAGCTGCCTTTGTCCCTTTATAAATAACCTCTCCAAAGGAGAACTTGATCATTCAGAGACAGCTGGAGCAACGACAATGAAGAAGGCGTCTTATCTCCTCTCCTTGTTGGGTGTGGTGATCGTCTGCACACAGATAGGTAAGCTCCTCTCTTGCCCTCCTCCCTGACCGAAAGCAGAATGGCGCTTTGGGAAACCGAAGAGAGGCAGTCTGCTTTAATAGAATGGCCCTGGCTGCTTTTGCAGGGAAATTAAGGCTGATGGTTTCCATTCCAAAGTATGGGGGGGGGGTTGGTTTGCTTCGCATTTTAAGGAGAGCCTAGTTCCTGAATGGGGTAACTGTGAAGGAACAGGAGCGCAGCCTGGGAGTCATTTTGGACTCACAGCTGTCCATGGAGGCCCAGGTCAATTCTGTGTCCAGGGTGGCTGTCTACCAACTCCACCTGGTACGCAGGCTGAGACCCTCCCTGCCTGCTCCCTGTCTCGCCAGAGTGGTGCATGCTCTGGTTATCTCCCACTTGGACTACTGCAATGCGCTCTGTGTGGGGCTACCCTTGAAGGTGACCCGGAAACTGCAACTAATCCAGAATGCGGCAGCTAGACTGGTGACTGGGGGCGGCCACCAAGACCACATAACACCAGCCTTGAAAGACCTACATTGGCTCCCAGTATGTTTCCGAGCACAATTCAAAGTGCTGGTGCTGACCTTTAAAGCCCTAAATGGCCTCGGTCCAGTATATCTGAAGGAGCATCTCCACCCCCATCGTTCTACCCAGACACTGAGGTCCAGCTCCGAGGGCCTTCTGGCGGTTCCCTCATTGCGAGAAGCAAAGCTACAGGGAACCAGGCAGAGGGCCTTCTCGGTTGTGGTGCCCGCTCTGTGGAACGCCCTCCCATCAGATGTCAAAGAGATAAACAACTACCTGACATTCAGAAGACATCTGAAGGCAGCCCTGTTCAGGGAAGTTTTTAATGTGTTTGTTGGAAGCCACCCAGAGTGGCTGGAGAAACCCAGCCAGATGGGCAGGGTACAAATAATAAAGTATTATTATTATTATTATTATTATTATTATTATTATTATTATTATTAATTTGCACTTCCCAAAACAAGACGTGGACCAGAACACATCTTTCCTTCAAAATCCACCCTTTTCTGAATTTTGCAATGCTGTTCTCTGTCGCATACATTAAGGGGAAATAACACGCAGAAACGTGCTCACAAAAATACGTACATTCAAAATTGCATGCAAAAACATTAGGGAAAGTTCACACTTAAACACTGAGGAAATATTGCAAGGACATTTTTAAAGGCAAATTGTTGCAGAAATCTGGAGAGCTGGGGGAAAATCGGAACTGAAAGAAACCTAAATTCACGAATCTGTTCTTAGCTTCAGTGGGATTTACTTGCAACGGAGCATGCTAAATCCATAAGGAAATCGTGTTGGCATTCATTTCAAACTGGGTCTGTTTTGCTTATTCCTGAAAGCGTGGGGTGGAGGAGACTGGAAGAGGACTGGCGGAGCCTCCGAAAGAATAAGCCAACCTTTGATTGGCAACACTTCAAAGGCGTAAGGAGCTGCTGTTTGCTGTTTACTCGGCCAAGAATTTCTTGCATTGACCTATCACAAATGCTGACCTGGTTTTGACTAACCGCTTTCACCACGATCCAATTCCTTTGCAGTGTGCCTGGGAGGACTTTGGAGCACCGTTTTGCAAGATGATGCCATGCCACCTACTGGCACCACATAATACGAAACTGCTATAGAGTTTCAAAAGATGGTTGTGCTATGATGGGGGGGGGTAGGCTGGGAGGGCTGGGGGGAGCACCCTGCTGGCTTTTTTAAAAATAAAAAAATTGCACCCAGCAAGGCCAGCCCTTTGTCATGGCTAAGGTGGAGGTTGCCATTCATCTGATTGGAATTAATTTTATAATAAAATGATTTTAGAATGTTTTATCATTTTATTGTTGTTAGCCACTCTGAGCCCGGCTTCGGCTGGGGAGGGTGGGATATAAATAATATGCATTATTATTATTATTATTATTATTATTATTATTATTATTATTATTATATTATTATTATTATTATATTATTATTATTATTATTATTATTATTATTATTATTATTATTATTATTATTATACTATTATTATTATTACTACTACTACTATTATTAGGAAGCCAAAATAGGGGGAAACACACCCTCAAATCAATTTACCAAAAATAGAAAACAATGAAGTTATCAGTTGTTGCTTTTTAAAAAGCTAAAAGCAAGTATTTAAAGTGATTGTGCTCTTCAGGAATTTCCTGCCCCCAAAGTTTTATCTCCCTCTCTCCCTTCGCTTTGCAGCTGATTCGATTATTTGTTTCACTTGCGAAAGACAGCCCTCTAATTGGAAGTGCCTGCAAATGACTATTTGCCCTGACCAAGAAAATGCATGTCTAACAATGAGGGATGTTGACGAAACAGGTGAGTCCTGCGATCAGCTGCTTAGCTGCACATTTGAACTGATCTCAAGACTGGCCTGCCCTCTTAAGCAAGCAAACAAACAAAAACCCTACGGAAATTCTGTGCAATTTCCACATGCACAGATCCTGGGATGGGTAGAGGGAGGACAGGAATGCAGGTGGCACTGTGGTCTAAACCACCGAGCTTCTTGGGCTTGCCGATTGGAAGGTCGGCGGTTTGAATCCCCACGACGCGGTGAGCTCCCGTTGCTCAGTCCCTGTTCCTGCCAACCTAGCAGTTCGAAAGCAAGTAGATAAAAAAGTACCACTGGGTTAAATTAGTGAAATGTATAAAATTAGTGAAATATATAAACTTGAAAAGTACAAAATAAAAATACATAATGAAAAATAAAAAATATTATCATCATCATCAGTGCTTATTCTAATTTTATCAGGGTTATTCTAATTTTCCTACTCTTATTGAAAAGCACTGATGATGATGATGATTGAATAGGACATCCTTATTTTCATCAGGGGACGCGGGTGGTGCTGTGGTCTAAACCACAGAGCCTAGGGCTTGCCGATTGGAAGGTTGGCTGTTCGAATCCCCGCGATGGGGTGAGCTCCCGTTGCTTGGTCCCTGCTCCTGCCAACCTAGCAGTTCAGAAGCAAGTAGATAAATAGGTACCACTGTGGTGGGAAAGTAAACGGTGTTTCTGTGCACTCTGGTTTCCGTCACAGTGTCCCGTTGCACCAGAAACGGTTTAGTGTACATTTCCAAAATATAAGATAAAAAACAAATAAAATGAAACCTACATACAGCAACAGTGTTTTGTGTTGTGTAGGCTCCAATGATGTAAGTCATGGGCCCCCAATCATGTTAAGTTAGAGCTTAATCATTATTTCACTATTAATATACTTCTTAATTGTATTTCACTGGTTCGATGGCACGTCAAAGTGCAAGTAGATAAATAGGTACCACTCTGGCGGGAAGGTAAACAGCGTTTCCGTGCGCTGCTCTGGTTCGCCAGATGTGGCTTAGTCATGCTGGCCACATGACCCAGAAAAACTGTCTGTGGACAAATGCCAGCTCCCTTTGCTAGTAAAGCGACATGAGCGCCGCAACCCTAGAGTCATTCGCGACTGGACCTAACTGTCAGGGGTCCTTTACCTTTTTTATTATTATTAATATACTTCTTCTTAATTGTATTTCAGTTCACAATTATAATGATAAAATACATACTTCGTTACGTGCAAATGGCTTTAGATACCTATTAGGTCCATAAATTACCAGCTGGCATATATTCAACACAAGAAACAGCGACCATTTGCTGACGACAAAGGACAGCTGGACATATAAAGGGCCCCACTACCTTCGGTAGCTGAGGGCCTCATCAAACCTCAATCCGGCCCTGGCCACCACCACCCCAGTCATGCTGCCCTCGAGACAAATCTTCATTACAACGGCAATTATTTATCTAGGCTCATCAATGCACTTTTACAGACTAACATAGGCAGTCAAAAACTCAAATGAACCACAACCAAAACACCTAGGTCCCTGCTGCAAGGAGCTTACAAGCTAGGTTCTGGCAGTTGTGGAGACAGCAGAGAATGAATATGTCGGTATCTGTAATTAGGCTTGGATTCTGTATTGGGCGAGAGCTTCATATGTGCTTTCTTTTTAATTTCCTTCCTGCCTCAAGGTGACGATGCCAAGGTTCTCATCACCAAGAAGTGTGGCCAGGCATGTCCCACCGAAAGCAATAATTCAACCAGCGCACCCAAGTCGGTCTTCTGCTGCAAACACAACTGGTGCAACCTGTGGCCCCCAAAATAAAAAGTGTCTGGTCCACGCTGAGTGGAAGGGCCAGTCTGGAATGCCCTTGAAGTGAGCTGCTTTCTCTATGGGCTCAGCTATTGTGTTCTGCAAAGAAAGTATAATGATCCCTTTTGGCTACATTTTGATCTTGCAACACCAGGCAAGCATTGGCCTCATCCAGGCACCCTGTTTATTCAATTTTTTTTTCTTTACATGAAAGGTTCTGCATTTTTTAAGCAAAAGAAATGAAAGAAGAAAAATAAAATCGCATATTCCTGCAACAATTGTTAGCAATTTCTTAACCTACTGTGTTTTGTATCGACGAGTTTCAAATTTTGTTATATTTGTCCAAGTCTATGTCAGGGTCTCCGGCTGTTTTTGGGGACTACAATTCCCATCATCCCTGACCACTGGTCTTGCTAGCTAGGGATGATGGGAGTTGTAGTCCAGAAACAGCTGGACACCAGAGCTTGGGAAACCCTGGTCTATGTCTATAAGCAACCTGCTCTTAAGTGGCAAATCGTCAATCCATTGAATAAATGGAGACATTTGTGTGTTGAGACCACGCAGCCACCCCCTCGTTGGGAAATAACTCACACAAGGACACAGATATTAGGTTTATGTTATTGGGCAAATTTGGCCACAACTTTAATGAATTACAGTGGTGCCCCGCAAGACGAATGCCTCGCAAGACGGAAAACTCGCTAGACGAAAGAGTTTTCCGTTTTGGAGGTGCTTCGCAAAACGAATCTCCTATGGGCTTGTTTCGCAAGACAAAAATGTCTTGCGAGTTCCTGCGGGGGTTTTTCCTCCCCCCCCCTTTTCTAAGCCGCTAAGCCGCTTATCAGCTGATCTGATAAGCCGCTAAAAGCCGCTAAAAGCGCTAATAGCGCTAATCCGCTAATCCGTCAATGGGCTTGCTTCGCAAGACAAAGAAACCGCTAGACGAAGAGAATCACAGAACGGATTCTTTTCGTCTTGCGAGGCACCACTGTACAGAATGTGAGAGGTATTGGCTTAGGCATTGATTGGACCCCACTATATCCGACTCCTGCCTGTTGTGCAGGGAGTCCAGTAAGGGTAAACCACCAGAAGGAGGAGCCCCGTCGATGCAGACCAACTCAAGCTCCCCCTGGTGTTCCTGTCGGGGTCATATCATGGCCCTAGCCCCCAACCCGGGCTTCGGACAAGATCTACACCCCCAGATTCCTTTAATGGAATACCCTTAAGTTTGGAGGGGCAGGTGATGGCCACACCTCCCCTCCCCCATCACAAGGTCAAAGAACGCCTAACCGCAACCCTAACAAAGTTGTGACGATTGCTACGAGGGAGGCGAAAACCAAATGGCCAGTGCCAATTTGCCAAGTGGGAAAAATTCCTACCAGGCCCCTTGGACAATCAAGGTGACCAACCAAGGTCCATAGCAAGGCCAGTGCCTAAAACCTGCAAAATAGGGAGGGAGGGAGGGAGGGTGATTGAGGAAGCAAGCCAAAGAGGAAGCCCTCCAGCTCACTCCTTGGTTTCAACGGTCCCGGCCACGCCTCCCCAAGGCAATGGGGGACAAATTCCCCCACCCCCGGTGGTAAGTGGGTGGCCACGCGGTGCATCGCAACTCCTCCCCACGGGAAAGTGGAGCGGATATATTGTGGATTCATGATGGTTTGTAGTCAGTGATGGTACCTGGCAAGGGGCTTATACATTGTTATAGGGATTCTAAGGCCTTGAATATAGAATAAATGCTGATAACTGCACAAGGTAAACACACATACGTACAGTAAACCATACGTCTAAAATAGTATAGGAGAGCAATCCAAAGCCATCTTGGCTCTCAATATTTCCTCTGCCTCCTTAATCCCCCTTGCCTGAGAGCAGGTAGGCAGAGAGCAATCAGGGGAAGTCCCTGAAGGATTTCATAGAATCATAGAATCCTAGAATCCTAGAGTTGGAAGAGACCACAAGGGCCATCGAGTCCAACCCCCTGCCAAGCAGGAAACACCATCAGAGCACTCCTGACATATGGTTGTCAAGCCTCTGCTTAAAGACCTCCAAAGTAGGAGACTCCACCACACTCCTTGGCAGCAAATTCCACTGTTGAACAGCAATTACTGTCAGGAAGTTCTTCCTAATGTTTAGGTGGAATCTTCTTTCTTGTAGTTTGGATCCATTGCTCCGTGTCCGCTTCTCTGGAGCAGCAGAAAACAACCTTTCTCCCTCCTCTTTGTGACATCCTTTTATATATTTGAACATGGCTATCATATCACCCCCTAACCTCCTCTTCTCCAGGCTAAACATGCCCAGCTCCCTTAGCCGTTCCTCATAAGGCATCGTTTCCAGGCCTTTGACCATTTTGGTTGCCCTCCTCTGGACACGTTCCAGTTTGTCAGTGTCCTTCTTGAATTGTGGTGCCCAGAACTGGACACAGTACTCCAGGTGAGGTCTGACCAGAGCAGAATACAGTGGCACTATTACTTCCCTTGATCTAGATGCTATACTCCTATTGATGAGGATATAGGATTTCCTCTCCTATATCTATGAACCTCCTTCGTATTAACTGTCATTGTTTGCCCAGATGCTCTGCATTGAGGGATGTCTGACGGGCATCCCAATTGTCTTATCAAATGCTAATGTTTTGTGTAAACTGTGTCTGGAACAATGTAAAACTTGCTAAATCCTCAGGAGTCTCACACCTTGGCCAGCCTGAGCCACAGTAACCCCAACTTCTGTGTGATGTAATTTCTGACTGTTTTAGATGTGCTTCTACTCCACTTCCAAAATGCAAAACCCTTAAAAGAGATGTTTCTTCTGGGTTCCGGGTCTGTCTTCCCTCCTTGCTAAGAGGCAAAGGAACTCTGTTGCAACAGAAAAATAAAGATCTGCCTTGCTTTCACTGCATCCTGCCTCCATCCCTTTATCTCTGACTGATTGTGGACTTAGGGGACTCAGTCTGTTATGGAAAAATCTAGGTGCGAGGCTGCTCAGTCACCCAGCTCATCGGGCAGAGCCCACAGGTCCCTACAGAATAAAGGAAGGAGTCCAGCCACCGACCGGAGCAAATAGCTGTAGACCAAAGTTTATTGCGCAACAGGTTCAAAGAGGAATTTTGAACCCCGAGGATGGGGTGACAAGGACTTCTAAATCTTTCCCACCATATCCCAGAATACAGTTCGTATAGCATCATTGCTACATCACTGACATGTCACAAAAGGGGAGGGGTAGGCAGGGGTTACACTAGTTTAACCTTGGCAAACATGTCCAGACAAGTCCTTGGTACAAGATTAGCATAAGCAGACATGGGAGGGCAAGACCCAGGTATGAGATTAGCGTAGGGAAACACCTCTGAAGTCCCACTACCCAAAAGTACAATAGAACTTCCTTTGCATGTCTGGACCCCTTTGCAAGTCTGGTGGTGGGATTAGGCTTTCCTTGGCCAACAACCAGCTCAGCAATTGTCACCTCTGGGAACTTCCTGGAGTCCCTTTTCAAGGGGAAAAATAGCTTTGGAATGAAGGAAACTGTCAAAGGAGTTGATTTTATATTATTTTTAAAGCTAGGTAACTTCCCTGAGCTGTCAAGTCAAAAGGATACATTTATGCATAATATTTGTAACATTTAACAACTTTAAAGATGTCCCCCCCCCCGTAATTTCTGTAACACAGTCCCTTGGGGAGTTGGGCAGCAAAAGCCAACCACCCCTATTTTTTTCTATATCAACAGGATCTGTCCTTAAATACTGAGTGCGCTTGCAACAATTTTGGGGTGGACGTGCCACTTCATTTCCAATCTGCACTTGCCCCGCAACTTTCTGCTGACATCCTGTAACTTTCCACACTGCAAAGCTTGTGCCGCTTTTGTTGTTCTCACCTACAAAAGTGCCCTGGCAGGTGGCAATCGTGAAACAACCCTGGGGGAAGCACTGCAGAAAACACAATAAAACACAATAAAAAATAAACAATAAACAATAAAAACAATAAAACACAATGATGTGCAAATGGCAGTAATGCAGTAGTTCGTGGGTCAATGAGATGTTACAGAAAATATACCAACTGAAAATCCCCAGTCTGGAGGAGACGCTTCGCTACTTGTAGGAGGCATGCTGGAAATGTGGTGAAGTGGAGAGAGACCTCTACCATATGTGGTGGCAATGCAACAAGGTGAAGGTTTTTTGGGAAGCAATTTATAATAAACTTAAAAAAGTTTTTAAATATACTTTCCCCAAAAGACCTGAGGCCTTCTTGCTGGGAATTATGGGTAAGGAAATAAAAAATGAAGATAAAAAAATATTTCTCTATGCCACCACAGCCGCAAGAATTATGCTGGCACAAAACTGGAAAACAGAAACTATACATAACGTAAGTGACTGGCAGGTCAAAATGATTAACTATGCCGAGCTAGATAGATTAACAGGCAGAATACGAGACCAAGACGACCAGAAATTTCAAAAAAATTGGAGTAAATTTTGGAAATATATTGGAACGGATATATAGGAGGAACTGGCGGTATTAGAAATACTTTATCAGCTAATAATTATAAACTTTAATAAACTAATTATGCAATTTGGGATTTATTTGATACTTACCAAAAGGGTGAAGGGAAGTCAAAGGCTAAGTAGAGCCTAATGTTTATATTATTTTTTTTGTATGATTGTACGCTTACTTTTTGTATAGCATGAAAATAGGATGAATAATTTATGTTAAAATGTTTATTTTTGTATCTGTTTGTTCTTTTTTCTTTTTTCCTTTACAAATTCTGAATAAAAATTTACTTGCAAAAAAAAAAGGAGGCATTAAATTTATTTTCATATTTATTCAATAATTCTCAGAAATAATGACGTTGGGGGAGGGACTCTCTGGTTCTCATTCGAGCACACAGATCCATGTGAAACTGGATCTAATAATACGTAAAAACAGTCTGTTTCTCCGCAGTCACGGAAAGTCCACTGAGAGCCAGTGTGGTGTAGTGGTTAAGAGCGGTGGACTCGTAATCTGGGGAACCGGGTTCACTTCCCCGCTCCTCCACATGCAGCTGCTGGGTGACCTTGGGCCAGTCACACTTCTCTGAAGTCTCTCAGCCCCTCTCACCTCACAGAGTGTCTGTTGTGGGGGAGGAAGGGAAAGGAGAATGTGATCCGCTTTGAGATTCCTTAAAGGGAGTGAAAGGCGGGATATCAAATGTTATGTACTGAGGTGAATAGGATCCAAAAGGCAGCAGTCTGATTGGTCCTAGAACAATTGGATTCAGAATGCAGAAGTCTGATTGGTCCTGGAATAATAAGACCCAGAATGCAGCAGTCTGATTGGTCCAAAGGAGCCACCCAATCCAACTCCAGGTGGAAGTGAATCCGCAACCTGATTGGCCTACAGGAGAATCCCGGAATTAGCCAATCATGTGGGGCCCATTGTGTAAATAATGTATATAAAGCAGACATTCTGGAGGAGCTTTCATTCCTCACTACTATAAGCTGAATAAAAAGCATGAAATCCACTCTCGACTCCGAGTATATTTCATTCACACTGATATTGATTTCTGATATATGGCCACCTTTGGTTGCGGGGAGATTGGCTCCCTATACCCCAAGCTAATCTGGAATCGATTTGGGGACTAGATCCTAGATACTTGCCATCCAAGCCTTATTTTTTTACTCTGCTCCATGACTGCTCGCAATTTGCTGGTAAAAGTTAGGACCGAGGAGCCTTCGACCATTCAGATGTTGCTGACTACATCTCCCATCATCCGTACCCATTGCCACGCTAGCTCAGATGTCGCCCAGCAATATTTGGAGGACTTTAGGTTCTCCATCCCTGGTATGAGGGCTACATAAGGACTATAAAGTTTTTTCCCCACGGCCCAGGGGCCAGACTATTCCCAGCCCCACCCAAGCACAAATATGCTGATCTGTTAAGCCAGTGGTGGCGAACCTTTTAAAGAACGAGTGCCCAAACTGCAAACCAAAACCCATTTTTGGCTAGGTATTTCAGGCCAAGACATACCAAAAGAAATGAGGACTTTATTTATGTATGCCACTACAGCAGCAAGAATGTTGATTGCACAAAATTGGAAGACTAGAGAAATACCAACTAAAGAACAATGGCAAGAGAAGTTGATGAACTATGCAGAACTGGCAAAAACGACAGATTAAGAGAAAAAGACAACAGAGACTTTGAAAAAGAATGGGAACCATTTACCGTATTTTTTGCACCATAACACTCACTTTTTTCCTCCAACTGGAGGAAAGTAAGGGGAAATGTCTGTGCGTGTTATGGAGCACTGGGTCACCCCAAATTCACCATCAGATCACATAGCATGTCCATGGCTACATCTTGCACCAAAAAAATCATGCACCCACTGTGGCCTGGGGCCACAGTGGTGCAAAAACGTGGTTACAAAGCATGGATCCACATGGATCCTCAGGATTTTTGCATTGGGCTACTCCAAACTCACTGTCAGATCACATGTCTGTGGCCACAGCATGAACCACAAAAATCATACATCCACTGTTTCGTTTAGAATATTTTTTTTTTCTTGTTTTCCTCCTCTAAAAGCTATGTGCGTGTTATGGTCTGGTGCGTGTTATAGAGCAAAAAATATGGTATGTTATATTTGCAGAAACAGAGAAAGTCAGTAGACTTGATGGCAGGATTTAAATAAACATTCACATTATTAGTATTAGAAAATGTTTAGAAAATAGTGAAATATTATAGTGTATTTACTTTTCTTTTTAGGTTTTTAGGCTTGATGTTATGTTATTAATAACTTTTTCTGTTAGGAGGTAGCAAAGTGGGTGAAAAGAGAAACAAACCAGAAGCGGAAGTTGGGGGAAGCCCTGGAGGCGAGGGAGGGAGGAATATATAATAAATGTTAAGAAATTGAGATGTATGTAATTAATGAAAAAGAAAAATGAATATATATATAGGTATATATTTTAAAAAAGACCAAGAGCCCAAACTGCAAACCAAAACCCATTTATTTATCGCAAAGTGCCCAAAGTTTTTGAGCTTTTTGGGGGCAGTTTCCCAAAGTTTTTGAGCTTTTTTGGGGGGAGACAGAACAGAAAAATCCCCATGGGTCTCGCCATCTCCTTCCCTCTTCCCTCTTCCCCCCTCCCACCCCGCATGCCAGGGCACGCTCCCCAGCTGACTGGCTGGCTGGCTGGCTGGCTCCTTCCCGGGCTGCTGCAATGGGGAGGATGGGGCAGCCCTAAGACCAGGTGAGGGGTGGCAGCCAGGAGGAGAGGGAAAGCCCCCACCCCAGACAGCATAGCTGTCAACTTACAGATTGGAAAATAAGGGACCAGCAGCCTCAAAAATAAGGAATCAGCAGCCCAAATGAGGGATTTTGCTTAGCTTATGCACACCGGGGCTGCCGTCGTCCTGGCGCGAGGAGTTCCATCGCCCCTTTCCCGCCTGAGAGAGACGGAGGAAGAGAGACTCTCACCCACGAGCCCGGCATGAGGCGGTTGCGGCGCCACAGTGGCCGCTGAAGCGCCTCCCTTCTGCATCCTTCCCCATCCCCTCCTCTTTCTTCAGGCTGCCTCCTCAGCTGCCTCCAGCTTCCCCTGGCAGTGCGGCGAAAGTCTCGCAAGAGAGGGGCTGCCTGCCCGCCCGCCGCCACCTGTCTCCTCACGACGCGCCCTTGAGGGGGAAAAGGGAGAGACGGAGACGTGGCAGCTCGTGCGCACGCTCTCTCTCTCTCGTGGCGGAGGACCCCGAGCCGCTGCTTGCCTCCCAAGCCGGACGAGCATGAAACCCGGGAAATTTAAGGGACATCATCAATAAGGGACAGCAGCGGAACATGGCGCTGGGATAAGGGAGTTTCCTGCCAAATAAGGGACGGTTGACAGCTATGCCAGACAGACAGACCAGCAGCCACGGCTGCCTGCCTGCCTGCTCCCAGCCTGCGATCCTGGCGTGGCCTTCCCCATCTTCCTTCCTCCCTCCCTCCAGCAACGGCGCCGTGGCAAAGGGGTGAGGCTGGGTTGGGCCAGGCGCGGAGGGAGGTGGCGGGCACAAGTGCCCTCTTAGCCTTAGGCAGGTCGGGCCCGTGGGAGTGGCAACGGGAAAGCTCGGAAATAATGGGAGAACAGGAGAAGGAAGAGGAACCTCCCGGAGGGCAACAACTGATGGACACAGTGTCTTTAGAAAGCATTCCAGACCCTCCATCTCCCAAAACCCGGCGAGCCTTGAAAGTAGGAGAGCAAAGTACCCACCTTGGAAGAATGGCAAATGCAACTAATAGACTACATGGAAATGGCGGAAATGACTGGCAGAATTCGAGACCAGGGAGAAGAGCTTGTGGAAGAAGATTGGAGGAAATTTAAAATTTATTCACAGAAACATTGTAAAATTTTTGAATGCTGATGACGTTGAAATGAACTGAAGGGGTTCTAGCAACAAGGTAAAATGTAAGATGGGATTGATAATAGATAAGCTAAATTGGATATGAATTTGCTGAACCAATTTTTAAAAAGGGATACAAAAAAGGGAGGCGTGAGGAAGTCAGGAAAATAAGTTAACTAAAGATGAGAAATTAAAAAAGAGGGAGTTTTGTTTTTATGTGTTTCTTTTTTTCTTTTTTCTTTCCCTTTTTGTGTTTAATGTTTGTATTTTTGTATTTTGTGATTTTGTACTTTTCTGTTTTGTACTTTTTTCTGAATTATTTATTGATAAAACTTAATAAAATATTAATTAAAAAAGAAAGAAAGTAGGAGAGCAAAGGGCTCAGAAATATTAAAAAGCAGGTGGTAAGGACTTTTCCTTGCCTTATCTATTCCTGGCAGCCTGCTGTGGGGTTGTTTCCTCTGCCGTCTGACACAAGTCACGGATTCGAATTACAATAAAGGAGATTCCGACTAAACATTAGGAAGAAGTTTCTGGGCAGTGAGAACTGTTCCACAGTGGAAGGGACTTCCTCAGCAGGTCGTGGAATCTCCTGCACTGGAGTTTTTTCAACAGAGGTTGGATGGCCATCTGTCAGGGATTCTTTAGCTGTGATTCCTTCATTGGAGGGGGTTGGACTAGATGACCTTTGGGGATCCCTTCCAACTCTGCAATTATTTTTATTATTTATTATTTATTCCACTTATACACCACCCTATGTCCAGAGGTCTCAGGCTGGTTCACAGCAAGACCAAAAGCAATAACCCAATAACCCAATGCTATTATTCTATTCTTCAGTTTATAATATTGTCATGGTTACTGAAACAGAATATTTGAATTTATTATTTCGGTCACAGACCAGTTCCAGCCCACATACAATACCAAGGAAGTCACAAAACACGATAGGGATATATTTGAATTTGCAATTAGATATAGCAACAGTTTAAAAATATATAAATTAAATTAAAACTTAGTCATTAACATATAACCTAAAATTATCATTTAAAACCTTAATCATTATGATAGCACAGCTTGTTCCCTAAGTTTTATGGCAATTGCACAGAATCTGGCTGCCTTTAACGTGATCTCAGGATCCTTGTCCTCTACCAGGGATTTTAGACACTGAAGTTCAGATTCATTTGGAGATTTTTGGTTCACAACAAGACCAAAAGCAATAACCCAATAACCCAATTCTATTCTTCGGTTTATAACATTGTCATGTCTACTGAAACAGAAAATCAATGACGACTGAGGCTGCAGATCTTAAATGGCAAAACTTTATTAACATGCGCTCCAGCTTTACAAATCACAGGCGCGAAAGAGCAGAACAGAGCATCAAATGTGGAGGAAGGTGCAAAGTGGGAGAGACTTTTAAAAACATCCTGTTTGGTGCATGTACCTTCCACCTCCATCAGCTGATGGCTCCCTTTGCTTCTGCCTTCTCCCCACCCGACAAATGCCAATCCCAGCTTCTGATCTTGTGCCCAGCCAATCGATGGGGCTGGCCTGGTCCAGTTACTATCAGGCTGGTTTATTTTTATTTAATTTATTTGTTAGATTTTTTAAGATCAAAAGATCTCAGTTCTAATGAAATCCCCAGGAACTGTAGCATGGCACAGCCTCTGTTTTTGTTTTTAAATTAGAGATCTCTAGCAACCACCACCCAAAATACATACAAACATTTTTTAAAAAATAGACTTCTTTGAATGCCTGGGGAAATTAGGAAAGGTGATCGTGGAACCAGCTTGAGCCGGTGCTGCAGACCTGCTCTGAGCTCACCAAGACCTGTGGCTCTTCCAGCCTTTTGCTCTTCTAACATAAAAGAAAACTCCGCAGAAAAATAAAAATCGGTTTGTGCAACCAATCTGCCCCCCTTGGGACTCCCTGCAGTAAGGGAAGCAATGGGGAATGATAAAGGAACGTATGAGATGGCATTAGCTTGATGCAATTTCTTGTGATCTCCCCTGCACCACAAACGCTTAGCAAACACCTGATATTATTTAACTTCCTCCGAAACTTTGTGCAAACTGATTTTGCACGTGGGTTGTCTGGGAATGGCAAAGGTTGTGCAAACCAAACTCTGTGCAAGCCAGTCGGAAAACGTGTTGTCTGGGAATGACCTGAGGCTTTTGGGGGGGGCCAAATGGAGGAGAAGACTCATCAGCTTCTTTGTTGAGGGACTGGGGAGGAGAAGATGGTGCCTTGCAGCACCAAAAAGGGGCGAGAGGTTTCTGGGCAGGTGGAGAGAACTCCACACTCTGCAATACCAAGCAAGAAGTCAGGAATTTTAGCATTCAGGGCAACGATCCAGGTGAGCAAGCTCTTCCGCGATGCTTCCGTGGGGTGGTGTTTGCTGTCCACGACGGGATTCTTGATCTCGAACAAGGGAAAGGGGAGCGACATTTGACAGTTTTGGATAGGAGAACTGTGACCTTTGCTCCGCAGAGCCTCCTCACAAGAGGGATTGGAAGATGTAGAAGAAACTGGCCAGGACGCCCACGGCCATCAGCAGGCCGCTGGTTTTGACACTGGTGGCCCCGCTGATATTGCAGAGGGAATGGCTGCAACACTTGGTCGAAACACTCGTCAGGCCTGTGTCGATGAAGTTCTCCGTGCAGGTAGGAGTGCATCTCTTGCTAAGCTGGTACACGGCATTCTTGCCTGGAGGACAGGAATGAAAGGGGGCGATTATACACGGGTAGGTAAAAGGTAAGGGACGTGGTTGGCACTGTGGTTTAAACCACAGAGCCTGGGACTTGCCAATCAGAAGGTCGGCGGTTCAAATCCCCGCAACAGGGGGAGCTCCCGTTGCTCGGTCTTTCCACGCCCAGCAAAATGTCTGGAGACCATCGTTAAAATAAAGACCGTGAGGATGCTCCCTGAGTTTTAAGTCACGACATTTCAAACTGTCGTTTGGGGATTTTATTTGCTTATTTGGCGCGTGGCACTGTGGGTTAAGCCACAGAGCCTAGGACTTGCCGATCAGAAGGTCGGCGGTTCAAATCCCCACGACGGGGTGAGCTCCCGTTGCTTGGTCCCTGCTCCTACCAACCTAGCAGTTCAAAAGCACATCAAAGTGCAAGTACATAAATAGGTACCACTCCGGCGGGAAGGTAAACGGCATTTCCGTGCGCTGCTCTGGTTCGCCAGAAGTGGCTTAGTCATGCTGGCCACATGACCCGGAAGCAGTAAACCGGTTCCCTCAGCCAATAAAGCAAGATGAGCGCCGCAACCCCAGATTCGGCCACGACTGGACCTAATGGTCAGGGGTCCCCTTTTACTAGGTAAAAGGTAAAGGACCCCTGGATGGTTAAGTCCACTCAAAGACAACTAGGGGGTTGCAGCGCTCATCTTGCTTTCAGGCCAAGGGAGCCAGTGTTTGTCCACAGACAGCTTTCCGGGTCATGTGGCCAGCAGGACTAAACCGCTTCTGGCACAACAGGACACCGTGATGGAAACCAGAGCGCACAGAAACCCCGTTTACCTTCCCGTCGCAGCAGTACCTATTAATCTACTTGCGCTGGTGTGCTTTCGAACTGCTAGGTTTGCAGGAGCTGGGACAGAGCAATGGGAGCTGGGTTCGGAGCTTGCAGATGGGCTATAGGTGACAGCTAGCTTTCTTTCTTTTTGGTTATAATTTTTAATAGTTTTCCAATTACAATAATCCAATAATAGCCTCATTATAACATTGCCAGATTATAATACAATTCCTAATACAAATCATACAAATGCCAAATTATATAATTTAGGTGCCCCCCCCCCCCCGCATGCTAGAATTGATGGTTTGATTATTTACTTTGTTTCTGTGTTCCAAAATCTTAATGATTTCACTTACATTCCAGTTATCATCATCATCATCATCATCATCATTTATTCACACCCCACCCATCTGGCTGGGTTTCCCCAGCCACTCTGGGCGGCTTCCAACAAAATATTAAAATACAGTAGTCCGTCAAACATTAAAAGCTTCCCTAAACAGGACTGCCTTCAGATGTCTTCTAAATGTCTGGTAAATGTTGTTCTCTTTGACATCTGGTGGGAGGGCGTTAGTAATCCCTTATGCAACAGCTGCAATATATAGACCTTCTATTTGTGTTAACACATTCAATGATTTATAAGTGAAGACCTCATACTAGTACATCATTGCTTTTCCTGTGTGTGACATTTATTCTGTCCCTATTCTTTCTTCCTGTCTTTGTAAAATGTTGTGGCTGTCTTTTCTCGGTTGCTGCTGCTATCCGTCATGCCTTGAGCGGAGCTGATATCCCAATGTTGTTACAAAAATTCCTCCCTCCCTCAGTCCCCTGCTCTTTGTTTTTTGCAACTTTAACAATAGCTGCAAACGCCACTCTGTCCCAGTCAGTAACCTGTTTTCTCCCTTTTTTCACCCAGCCTAGGAAGAAGAGTGATCTGTCATACTGCCAGTGCCCTTGGCTAGCGAGCGACCTTGAGGGATAGGGTTTCACCTCACGCTCAGCAACTGTAGCTTCAGAGAGAATATAATAAAGGTTTGCTACCTACCCGATCCTGAAGTGGAAGTGATGGTGGTACAGAACTGGTCCTGTTCTGCGCACTTAACTGCCTTCATACAGTTCCAGTTGGAAGGCTCGTTTTCGCACCTGTAGCAAAAAAAGGCGTGGGCTGTGCGGAAAGAAAAGAGAGAAGCAAAAGTCAAGCAAAGGCATCTCTCTCCCAGGTGAACGTCAATCAACGTTTGTCTCAGTCTGGCTGTGACCTTCAAGGCTGTGAGCACCTTGGGGCAAAGCAACACTCCTTAGAGCAGGGAGCGAGGAACACTTTGCTCTTCCAGATACTGTTTCGCCTCAACTCCCATCAGCCCCAGCCAGCGTAGTCATAGATCAGAGATAGCAGGAGCTGTCATTCAACATCTGGAAGACCACAGGTTCCACATTGGCACCTTTGAGGTATGGATACCTCCAAAATTAGCTGAGAGATCCTCATCGGACAGAATGCCCAGGTGTTTTTCTCAAGGTCCTATGGAGAAGTGGTTGCTCCCACATTCTGAATCCTGAAGTTCACCCAAACCAGAGGATGAAGATCTTCCAGAGACCAAATTCAGACTGTTCTATTGGGGCAGGTGTTTCCTGGTTAGAGGACTGTTTGAATATTATTATGGTAAAGGACTCCTAACAGTTAAGTCCAGTCGCGAACGACTCTGGGGTTGCGGCGCTCATCTCGCTTTACAGGCCGAGTGAGCCGGCGTTTGTCCACAGACAGTTTTCCTGGGTCATGTGGCCAGCAGGACTAAACCGCTTCTGGCACAACGGAACACTGAAACCAGAGCAGCGCATGGAAATGCCGTTTACCTTCCCGCCGGAGGGGAACCTATTTATCTACTTGCACTTTTTTTTGCATGCTTTCGAACTGCTAGGTTGGCAGGAGCTGGGACAAAGCAACAGGAGCTCATCCCGTCGCAGGGATTCGAACCGCCGACCTTCTGATCAGCAAGCTCAGTGGTTTAGACCACAGTGATTATGACTGTTATAATTTGTACCCCACCCATCTGACTGGGTTGCCCCATAAGGAGCAGGATTTTTACTTCTAACACAAGGGGCCCCCCAAACAGAGCTGGACTGGCTCAACACATTTTGAAGTAAGTAGCGCAAAGCACATTTCCTTCCAAGGAGGAGGTTCTGAATGAGGCTATTAAGACCAGAGTTTACCTCTGAGCAGGCCATGAAAACCACAACACACTAAGAAGCATCAATGAGAAATCAGGTCAACTGCTTGCCTAATAATAATAATAATAATAATAATAATAATAATAATAATAATAATTATTATTATTATTATTATTATTATTATTTTATAATTTATACCCAGCCCATCTTGCTGGGTTTCCCCAGCTACTCGAAAGCAGGAATGTTTTAACTAAAGAGTGTGAAATCATAATAAGAGCTAGATCAGGGGTAGGCAACCTAAGGCCCGGGGACAGATCCGGCCCAATCGCCTTCTCAATCCAGCCCACGGACGGTCTGGGAATCGGTGTGTTTTTACATGAGTAGAATGTGTGCTTTTATTTAAAATGCATCTCTGGGTAATAATAATAATAATAATAATAATAATAATAATAATAATAATAATAATAATTTATTATTTGTACCCCGCCCACCTGGCTGGGTTTCCCCAGCCACTCTGGGCGGCTTCCAACAAAACAGCAAAATACAATAACCTATTAAACATTAAAAGCTTCCCTAAACAGGGCTGCCTTTAGATGTCTTCTAAAAGTTTGGTAGTTATTTTTCTCTTTGACATCTGGTGGGAGGGCGTTCCACAGGGTGGGCGCCACCGCCGAGAAGGCCCTCTGCCTGGTTCCCTGTAACTTGGCTTCTTGCAGCAAGGGAACCGCCAGAAGGCCATCAGGGCTGGACCTCAGTGTCCAGGCAGAATGATGGAGGTGGAGACGCTCCTTCAGGTTATTTGTGGGGCATAGGAATTTGTTTATTTCCCCAAAAAAAACATATAGTCTGGCCCACCACATGGTCTGAGAGACGGTAGACCGGCTCACGGCTGGAAAAGGTTGCTGACCCCTGAGCTAGAAGGTGGTAGACTCTCCTTCCTTTTTCAACAGAGGTTGTGTGGTCACCTGTCAGGGATTCTTTCGCTGGTATTCCCGCATTGCAGGGGGTTGGACTAGATAACCCATTGGGTCCCAAGTCTACGATTCTGGGATTCCTCCAGCCACCAGCCTTAGAGGTGCATATTGTAGGGTTCTATGCAATGCGCTGTGGAAATCTAGATGCATAGATAAGGACCTTGTTGACATTCTGCTCTGCACATCTCCAAAGCCTTCATTAAGCGCAAATTACGGCATGGGCGTTGCAACCTCTTGGTGGTAAGATGCCAAGCAATTTGGCAAACAGACAGCCCACTGAGATGCCCTCAAGGCAGAGCAGTTTCACTGGCAACACCTCTGTTGCTGGGACTTGCACACAACACACCTCCTAGCAAAAGAGCAGGACTAGGAGACAAAAAGGGTTGGGGGATTGTCCTTAGTCAGGAAAAATGACAGCAATAATTTTAATAGTTTTATTACTTATACCCCACCCATCTGGCTGGGTAAAGTGATCCATTAATTTGCAACCTAGCCAAGATTCTGCTGAAATACAAAATGGCCAGTGTTGAATTGACTTGCAAATGGAAATATTTGATTTCCGAAGGCTTCCAATCATTATTATAATAGGGCGGGTGTGGGGGATTCCCTGGTCCTGAATGGTGTAACTGTGCCTCTGAAGGACCAGGTGCGCATCCTGGGAGTCATTTTGGACTCACAGCTGTCCATGGAGGTGCAGGTTAATTCTGTGTCCAGGGCAGCTGTCTACCAGCTCCATCTGGTATGCAGGATGAGACCCTCTCTGCCCACGGACTGTCTCCCCAGAGTGGTGCATGCTCTAGTTATCTCCCGCTTGGACTACTGCAACGTGCTCTAAATGGGGCTACCTTTGAAGGTGACCCAGAAACTGCAATTAATCCAGAATGCGGCAGCTAGTCTTGTGTCTGGGAGTGGCCGCCGGGACCACATAACACCGGTTCTGAGAGCTCTTCATTGGCTCCCAGTACATTTCCAAGCACAATTCGAAGTTTTGGTGCTGACCTTTAAAGCCCTAAACGGCCTCGGTCCAGTATACCTGAAGGAGCGTCTCCACCCCCATCGTTCAGCCCGGACACTGAGGTCCAGCGCCAAGGGCCTTCTGGAGGTTCCCTCATTGCGAGAAGTGAGGTTACAGGGAACCAGACACAGGGCCTTCTCGGTAGTGGCGCCCACCCTGTGGAATGCCCTCCCTTCAGATGTGAAGGAAATAAGTAGCTATCCTATCTTTAAAAGACATCTGAAGGCAGCCCTGTTCAGGGAAGTTTTTAATATTTAACGCTGTATTGTTTTTAATACTTGATTGGCAGCCACCCAGAGTGG
Source organism: Podarcis liolepis (assembly GCF_965112155.1). Taxonomy (NCBI): domain Eukaryota; kingdom Metazoa; phylum Chordata; class Lepidosauria; order Squamata; family Lacertidae; genus Podarcis; species Podarcis liolepis. The sequence continues at coordinate 3,668,661 of NC_139560.1, read as the reverse complement.
CTGGGGAGACTCAGCCAGATGGGCGGGGTATAAATAATAAATTATTGTTATTATTATTATATTATTATTATTATTATAGCAACAATGATTATAAGAATTATAATAATAAAGCAAAGCAGGCTTTTCCAGCCTGGTGCCTTCCAGATGTTTTGTACTATGTCTATCATCAGCCCCACCCAGCACAAAGGCTGCTCTACGCACCCAGCGAACAACCGCAGAAAAGTAGGAGACAAACAGGCCGGGCCGCTCCCACAAAGCACACTTCATTGCATATTTATTCTCAAGTATTGCCATGTTCACAGAGCAAGGTTCTGCCCACCTCAGTTCCCACAGGATTACAGCTCACAGTTTGTAATTCTTTCTGGCTTTTATTAAAATGTACGGGGCAACCTGCCACCTAGACCTTATCTCGCACCGCCCTGCAGCTGAAGGATTCTGTGAGAAGTTGCGATGGACCAAGGAAGCCAAATCCGAGTGAGGACAGGAAACTTTGCCTTCATTCTGAATAGGCTTCCTGGTGACAGCTTGTAAGCAATGTGATGGACGTCACAAAGCCAAATATGACCAATGGTTTGTTTCACAGCCCTGTGCCCCTGACATGTTGGCAAAAGGGAGGGGAGGTTTTTCTTTTTCTAAATATGTTTTCATTGATTTTCCAATAACAGCCTCATTATAACAATACCAATTTTATCCAGTTAATACAATTATTAATGCCAATTATTCAAATTATACAGTTTAATCAAATTGGCCTCTCCATGTGCTAGATTTGATGGCTTCATTCTTCTACATTTTTTCTGCCTTCCAAAATCCTAATAAGTTCCATTACATTCAGATATAATAATCCCTTATATAACAGCTACAATCTTGGGGTTTCATTTGTGTTGGTATATTAGGTAATTTATAAAGTTTCAAGTGAGTGTAATCCTTATTCTTTCCTGCATGTGATAGTTCCCACACCCTGTGATATTTTCCTATCCATATATGATGTTATAGCCTGCATTCCTACAACTGGTGATGGTTCCCGACACGCCTCGGGAGAAGCGGTTATCTCACAGTTTCCAGAGTCACTGCATTGCTTCATCCCATGATTTGGCTCCCAGTAAACAAGCCATCTTCGCCATTTCTCCAGCCTAGAAAGAATGGTCTGAATCCAGACTTCACGTAGCTTCTATTCCTGCAGCTGGTAGACTCCTTTCTTCCCTGCCACTGATTTATGGCCAGTTATCCTTATCTTAAAAAGCATTCTTTTGTGGATAACAGATGTTAGGGGAAACTTTGCTCCATATTTTCAAAGCGTAATGTTCCCCCCCCCCTTCTCTCTCAGTTCCTTTCTCCCACACACGCAGTTCCAGTTTTGTTAAATATTTATATTCCAATTTCTTCTATCCTTGCTTACAGATGTGGGGTTTTTTAACTTGTATTCCTAGGAGGGTTGCCATATCATAAATGTAGAGAAGAACTTTAATACAGTGGTGCCTCGCAAGACGAAAAGAATCCATTCTGTGATTCTCTTCGTCTAGCGGTTTTTTTGTCTTGCGAAGCAAGCCCATTGAAGGATTAGCGGATTAGCGCTATTAGCGCTATTAGCGCTATTAGCGGCTTTTAGCGGCTTATCTGCTGATCGGATCAGCTGATAAGCGGCTTAGCGGCTTAGAAAAAGGGGGGGAGGGGGAAAAACCAGCAGGAACTCACAAGCCATTGTCGTCTTGCGAAGCAAGCCCATAGGAAATTCGTTTTGCGAAGCACCTCCAAAACGGAAAACTCTTTCGTCTAGCGAGTTTTCCGTCTTGCGAGGCATTCGTCTTGCGGGGCACCACTGTATAAGCAAACCGTGTGCCCCTTGTCTCTTTCACCGAATGAAATCCCCTCTCAAGCCAAACTTTTAAAATCCTTGTAGCTGGGTTGTTTTCGCAGTTTCTTATCTCATCATCTCTATCATGTGCCTGTGGTTTACTCCAATTTTAAAAACCCAATTAGTAGGATAACCTGTGCTTCCAGGAATGGGATCAGGGGGTCGTGGCAGCCAGAGTGTTCCATGCACCCAGTGCCTTTGTCTGTACTCGCATGCCATGGGGAAGCGAGTGCCGGACAGCCAAACACCGGGTGAGAGCCAGATTCCTCTTGCAACCAAAGAGAAAGGCAGAAAATGCAATTCCCTCATCATTATCCGATTATCTCTGTCTGTCTGTCTGCTGTGGCGTTGGGAGAGGGGTCCACCCCCTGGTGCCCAGAAAACAGGAAGCCCAGAGGGGCAGTTTTTCAAGCCAAATCTCTTCCTTTGTTTACTGTTTGTTTGGTTTCAATCTAGTCCCCTTGTGTGTCCCCACCCCTTCCCAGCTATAGTCTTACAATCCTATTGGATTGTAATTTGGAGGATGGGACCTCAAATATATTTTTTTAATAATTTATTAGAAATTTAATAAAACATATTATCCAAAAATATCACATCCCTAATTTTCCCCATTTTCCTCCTAAAGGGCCCAGCATGAAGGCTCTGTGTGTCCTGAGAAATTTCATTCTCCTGCGCAACTTTTCGGCACACTGTGCAAAATGCGTGCCGTTCAACATCCACAGACAGAGAGCCATACCTGTATGTGAATTGTCCACCCTTACAATCTTCCTGATGCAAAAAAACCCGCAGGGTGGCTGGAACGCCTAGGCAGATTGTTCATATACACAGCTTTCCGTACACTAATGTCAGATCACGTAACATGTTCTATGCGCAGGAGCAGGGGAGAGCATGACGGCGCATTAGACAGATACTTGTTCCTGCCACAGGTACACCCTGCGTATCTGAAGCGTGTCTGGGTGAGCCAACCTTTCTTAGGAAACTTTTCTGCAGGGATAAGAATCTTCCAACATTCAGCTGGGCTAGGGACAACCTAAACCTGCTTTTCTGTTATTTAATCCAATAGTCTATTGCATATCTTTTGTTTGAGTGGGATGTGGTCGCTTCTTCTCCCATCACTTTTTAGACGTTTCTGAAAGGCTACTCACACAAGCCTTCATTCACACAGTCCCTTCCACCTTCCCTCATCTGACTTGCCCTCTCTAAACCCTCCACCATCAGACAGACGGGACGAAAAAAGAGGAAACAAAGCTTCTTTGCACCAATGCCTAATTAATTTCTACAATTCCACTGGCCAAATGGAACCTCCAGAGTTAGTGCAGTATACCTCAAGATGCCATTGGCTGAGGTGGGACAACAGCTGTTGCCTTCGTGCCCTCTTTCCTGAAAACATCTGGCTGGGAACTAACAGAAACAGGATGATAGATCAAATGGATCATAGATATGAGCCAGCAGGGCTCCTCTTAAACATTCATAAATCTTCAATAAAAACCTCTCCGTGGTGTTAGAAACTTAGGCGTGGGGTTTTTAATGGGGCATTTAGTATTAAACACTAGTCACTGGTCTGAGCATTATATTAGAGTCCCCCTTTTAGATTGTAGATCGCAGAATTGTAGAGTTGGAAGGACCACGAGGATTATCTAGTCATCTAGGATCGTGCCCTGCAATGCTTCCACCCAGTGTGGGGCTCAGACCCACAGCCCTGAGATTATAATGCTCTGATGCTTACATCTTATGCTAGATGACTAGATAGTGCTTCGCATCCATCCCAACCCTACAGTCTTGCGATTCTATGAGTCTCCAAGTCTCCCGTCCTTTTCTGCAGCTCTTTGCCTAAACAAAGGTGAGAAATGTGCCTTACCTTTTCCGGCGCATAAGATCGCCACCAGCAAGGCAACCAGCAGAGTCTTCATCTTTGCAGTGATCTGTGGAACTGTATCCCAGACTGCTGGCCACTATGGTTATATACACCCCTGAGGTGTTTGTCTTTTGTTGCCATGGTCACCATAATTTTAGGGTTCAAGAAGCTGAGGATGGGGAGGGTATGAGCATAGGAGTTGGTCGGTGTGGGAATGGGTGTGGGCCTGTGAGATCACTAAAGGCAATTCATCATTATGCAGGAGAGAGAGAGAAAGAGAGGGAGGAGTTCACATGTAGGTGACAACCTCAAAGGGGAGAGGCTTGAGGTCTGGAGCAGGAGATCTGCCTGCAGAAGATCCCTGGAAACTCTCAGTGGTAGACATCCTTTTTTCCCCTTCAATTTTTAAAATTAATTTTCCAAATTTAACACAACACAAAATAACAAACAAACAAATAAAAAAAACATACATACATTCAAAGCTTCTTACAGTTAAAAATCCAAATTGCATTCCATTATTGGGTGACTTCCTCAAATCCTTCCTAACTGATTTTCATTAAATCTCATTTTAGCAACTTTCCAATATCCACTTTCTAATAAAATTAACTTGTTCAAATTACTAACTTCCTTTCTTTTCATAATATTCTCAATCCATCATCTTACACCATTCAACATAATTTAATCCTAAACCAAATGTAGTACTTGCAAGTATTTCCACTAATGTTATATTATTATATTTTTCTAAATATTCCTTAAATTTCTTCCTTTCTTCTTGATGTTCCTCCTCTCTCTGATCGCAGATTCTTCCAGTAAGTTCGGCCGGCTCCAAAAAGACCAACATCTTCATCTGCCAATCTTCCACTGTTGGTATTTCCTGTGATTTCCAATTCTGGGCAAGTAAAATTCTCGCTGCAGTTGTGGCATACAAAAACAATCTAACATCTTTTTTAGGCAATTTTGAATTCTGGTGCTGGAGGAGACTGTTGAGAGTCCCATGGACTGCAAGAAGATCCAACCTCTCCATTCTGAAGGAAATCAGCCCGGAGTGCTCACTGGAAGGACAGATCCTGAAGTTGAGGCTCCAAGACTTTGGCCACCTCATGAGAAGTTGGACAGTGTTCTCAAAGCTACCAGCATGAGTTTGACCAAACTGCAGGAGGTAGTGGAAGACAGAAGTGCCTGGTGTGCTCTGGTCCATGGAGTCACAAAGAGTCGGACACGACTAAATGACTAAACAACAACAACATACATAATTTTCATAATGTTTTCCTTTAGAACCATACATGCAGTAAACTTAACCCCTTTCTTCCACAACCATTCCCAATCTTCCAAGTGGTAGACGTTCTTGACCAGGGGTTGGCAACCTAAGGCCCATGGGCTGGGAGCTGTCTGTGAGGTTTGTCTAACCGGCCCATGGCAACCCCTCCCACCCCCGCCCCCACCTGCTTTTACAGGCGCAGCACACTGTGGCGCACTGTGGTGTGGCGCAGCATGGATACCAATTTCTGGGTTGATGGTGCCTGTGCGCATGCACACTGGCACTCCTCCGACCTGGATGTGCACCAGAAATAGCGTGTGCGGGACAGAGAAGCGCCCGAAATAGCATGGACGCATGCGCATGGGTGCTCCTCCGACCCGAAAGAGCGCGCATTCTCCAGTGGACGGCACGTCGACCGGCCCATCGTCTGATTGAGTTTGCCGACCTCTGTTCTTGACTGTCTTGTTTCAGTTGCATGTAATCTGAAGGGACACGGGTGGCGCTGTGGGTTAAACCACAGAGCCTAGGACTTGTCGATCAGAAGGTCAGTGGTTCGAATCCCTGCAATGGGGTGAGCTCCCGTTGCTCGGTCCCTGTTCCTGCCAACCTAGCAGTTTGAAAGCACATAAAAGTGCAAGTAGATAAATAGGTACCGCTCTGGCAGGAAGGTAAACGGTGTTTCCGTGCGCTGCTCTGGTTCACCAGAAGCGGCTTAGTCATGCTGGCCACATGACCCGGAAGCTGGACGCTGGCTCCCTCGGCCAATAAAGCAAGATGAGCGCCGCAACCCCAGAGTCGGCCACGACTGGACCTAATGGTCAGGGGTCCCTTTACCTTTTAATCTGTTCTGGGGAATCTGCTTGGCTGAAGAGCAGGGTACAAATGCTCTGAGTAAAGAATGGAACAAAATGCCACACAAGCAGATGGAATACCCAGCCTTGGGGAGGAGGGAAATTGGAAGAGCAGCATTATTGCAACAAACAGAACCCTAAAACACAGAAATTTGGGGCATTTTGATGTATGTTTAGAACACCCTCAAATACTACTGTATATTTGCAAAGATGGGCTGCACACATTCATCTGTAGGCACCTGGGGCTCCCTTATAGGACTGTGGGAGGAATTCAGTTCCGTTTGCCTTTAAAGCAGAATTGAACACATTTGCACTTCCTGAAACAATACATGAACCAAAACATAGGTGTCCTTCGAAATTCTCAGTTCCCCGAATTTTGCAATGCAGCTCTGTGCTAAAATGAATGTACTAGAGTAAGGTGTGCGTGAAAAAAACATACAAAAATGCATAATGAAAATTCATCGTGCAAGTATGTACACTGGTGAAAAAACCACATATGAAAATGTGTATAATAGGAAAAATTCACACTAAAATGCTTGTGAATTGTTATGAAGATTGTATTTCATCATCATCACCATCATCATCATCAGCCTGCTGTGAAAATGTGGAGAACAAAATTTGAGATTGGAAAAATGAGAAGCTTGATAGATTCGCCCATCTCTACTTCCAGGTGATCAGGACTGAGTAAGGGCCTGTTACCTTTTGTTGTTGTTGTTGTTGTTGTTGTTGTTGTTGTTGTTGTTGTTGTTGTTAGTCTTGTCCGACTCTTTGTGAGGTTGTTGATGTTTCTTGTTGATGTTTCCTGTTACCTTACAGCAGTGTTTCCCAACCGGTGTTCCGCGGCACACTAGTGTGCCGTGAGACGTTGGCTGGTGTGCCGTGGGAGGGAGGCGGGCGAGGCGGGCGGTGAGAGGCGGCGGCGGCGAGGATCCGCGTCGAGCCGGGGGCGGCTCCGCGGTGGTGGTGCCGAGGTTTCTCTCTCCATTCTCCCCTCACACACACACACAGGAAATAACACAGGATCAGCTGACAGGACCCGGCCAATGGGGCGGCGGCGGGGCAGCGCGTGCAAAAGGGAGGAGCGCGAGACAGCGGACGAGGAGGAGGCTGGCATGTCCGGGCAGCAGCAGCAACAACAGCAGCAGCAACTCCCGGTGACGGCTCCTCAAGCCCCGGGCAACCCTACTCCCTCACCGGCCTCGGCCGCCCTCCTGCTCCACCCGCCGCCGCCTCCCCCGCCGCCGGCCACCTCGGCCCCGCCGCCGCCCCCTCCTCCGCCCACTATCGCCGCCACCACCACAACAGCCGCCGCCGCCTCAGCTGCCGCCGTCCCTCAGTCCCTCGCTTTGCTGCCTCCTCCCCCCACCCACCCCCAAAGCTTGGAGGTTCCCCGGCAAGGGGGAGGGAAAAAAATTGAAAACTTTCACTTTCGTGCGTCCCTCCCGGCGTGACGCTGCGCGCTGACGTCACGGGGCTGTAATGGTGGTGTGCCGCGATATTTTTTTCATCAAATAAGTGTGCCTTTGCCCAAAAAAGGTTGGGAAACACTGCCTTACAGGAACGCAAATATAAGGTAATTCAGAGAGATTTGGGGGGAACTCCGATCCAATGTGTCGTGATTAGATTGTGTGCCTGGTGCTCCCACTATTTCTCATTGTTAGCCCACAGGTATTTATAATCCTGACCAGATTCACTTTGGATCGCCCTACAAACTATGGCAAGTTCTTAAAGAAATGGGAGTGCCTGATCACCTCATCTGTCTCCTGAGAAATCTCTATGTGGGACAAGAAGCTACAGTTAGAACGGGATATGGAACAACTGATTGGTTCAAAACTGGGAAAGGAGTACGACAAGGCTGTATATTTTCTCCCTGTTTATTTAACTTATATGCAGAATTCATCATGCGAAAGGCTGGGCTGGATGAATCCCTAGCCGGAATTAAGATTGCGGGAAGAAATATCAACAACCTCAGATATGCAGATGACACAACCTTGACGACAGAATGTGAGGAGGAATTAAAGAACCTTTTAATGAGGGTGAAAGAGGAGAGTGCAAAATATGGTCTGAAGCTCAACATCAAAAAAACGAAGATCATGGCAACTGGTCCCATCACCTCCTGGCAAATAGAAGGGGAAGAAATGGAGGCAGTGAGAGATTTTACTTTCTTGGGCTCCATGATCACTGCAGATGGTGATAGCAGTCACAAAATTAAAAGACGCCTGCTTCTTGGGAGAAAAGCAATGACAAACCTAGACAGCATCTTAAAAAGCAGAGACATCACCTTGCCGACAAAAGTCTGTATAGTTAAAGCTATGGTTTTCCCAGTAGTGATGTATGGAAGTGAGAGCTGGACCATAAAGAAGGCTGATCGCCAAAGAATTGATGCTTTTGAATTCTGGTGCTGGAGGAGACTTTTGAGAGTCCCATGGACTGCAAGAAGATCAAACCTATCCATTCTGAAGGAAATCAGCCCTGAGCGCTCACTGGAGGGATAGATCCGGAAGCTGAGGCTCCAAGACTTTGGCCACCTCATGAGAAGAGAAGACTCCCTGGAAAAGACCCTGATGTTGGGAAAGATGGCGGGCACAAGGAGAAGGGGACGACAGAGGACAAGATGGTTGGACAATGTTCTGGAAGCTACCAGCATGAGTCTGACCAAACTGGGGGAGGCAGTGGAAGACAGGAATGCCTGGCGTGCTCTGGTCCAGGGGGTCATGAAGAGTCGGACACGACTAAATGACTAAACAACAACATGTTAGGCTGAAGGGTCTGTAGTGCTGTTACGGAAAAATCTGGGTGCGGGGCTACTCTGCCACCCAGCTCGTCGGACTAGGTCCGCGGGTCCCTGCGGAAGAAAATGAGCTCAGCCGGAGACAGGAGCAAACTGCAGAAGATCCAAGTTTATTGCGCAACAGGTTCAAGGCGAGATTGAACAGTGAGAAAGGGGTGACATGAACTTTTGAAATTTCCCTCCATGTCCCAGAATACAGTGCAAAATACATCCCAGTTACATCATGAATACATTAAGAAGAGGTTGGGTCACACAGGATTAACATATGGAGGAGGGAGGGGGGAATATGCAGAGCTGGAGATATGCGCAGATAAGCACATCCTGAGTACCTGATGAGAAGACAATGGTCCATGTATGCATAGTCTGCCACCTGGCCTTGCCTGGAGGAAAGGCTTGGCAGAGTGATTTGACAGGATTAGGGTCTTGACATCTTGCTTGAGGGATTATGGAGTACAGGGAGGGTGTCATGGAGTCCTAGAGAAATTGAGCAAATTGGCACGTTGATTTTCTATGAATTTTATAGATTTTAGTCCCTTTTGACATTGACAATTGGAAATAGATGGATATATTGTAGCGAAGAAGGAAGTGAAGAAGACATGCCTCCCCTTCCGTATCAAGTGCAAAACATTTGGACCACTTCCCCTTATTCAGCCCCTCCCATTTTCATCTACCACCCTGAAACCGCTTGATTTGTTCCAAAACAAAAGTGTCATTTTCGTTTTAATTTATGAGGAACCATGAGATTCCCATGAGGCACCATGAAGTGATTCTTCCATATTAATAAGAGCACACACGGAACATTTGCAAATGTGGAATCCAACACAGATACCAACATATATAATTTCATTCCTTGCATAACCAGTCTCTGGCACATGATCTGGCACACGAAGAACAATTCATCCTCTTATTCGAGGCTGACGTAACCTGTTTGTAGCCATCAAGGCTTCCACTGGTGAGAAAACCAGTCCTGGAACTCTCTGTTTTCCCAACAAGTGAAACTTGGAAATCAGGGAGTCAAATGAATGTGAAGAAACCAGTTCTCACTTCCGGGCTCCAGGACTTCATTGTGGCGTTAAATGTCCAGTTTGTTCCTAGAATTACTTTTAAATGGAAGGATTAGAAAATAGCCACTGTGGTACAGTGGTCAGCGTGTTGACCGCAGAGACTCAGATTCAAATCCCTGCTCAGTCAGGAAGCTCGCCTGGGGAATCAGGCATGGTGAGATAGAAGGATCTACTCTGACGTTGTTGTTGTTTAGTCATTTAGTCGTGCCTGACTCTTTGTGACCCCCTGGACCAGAGCACGCCAGGCACTCCTGTCTTCCACTGCCTCCCGCAGTTTGGTCAAACTCATGCTGGTAGCTTCGAGAACACTGTCCCACCATCTCATCCCTGGGACTCTCAAGAGTCTTCTCCAGCACCAGAATTCAAAACCATCAATTCTTTATGGTCCAGCTCTCACTTCCATACATCACTACATTTAGCAACTGCTGTCAAAGGAAGGAGCAGCTTACAGGGATAGAATATCCTTCTTCCCAGTGTTTAGCAGTCACTTCCCAAAAGGATCAGTACATGGCAGCCTTCCTTAGCCTGGTGGATGATGGGATTTGTAGTTAGAATCAAAGCATTGTAGAGCTGGAAGGGACCCTTAGGGTCATCTAGTTCAAGCCCCTGCAATGCGGGAATCTCAGCTACAGCATCCATGACAGATGGCCACCCAACCTCTGCTTAAAAGCCTCCAAGGAAGGAAAGTCCACAACCTTCCGAGAGAAACAGTTCCACAACAATAAAAAGCTAATTAACACAGCAATACAATGAAAGGATAAAAAGACAGCTAAGGGACAAAGGCAGCACTATAACTCCACTATGAGACCAGTTACAGATAGGTAGCCATGTTGGTCTTTAAGGTGCTACTGGAAGGATTTTTTTTATTTCCACTATGAGAGACCACGATACCACCTTTCTGATAAATAATAATTTTTTATTCATAACCCGCCCATCCCGGTTCAGAAAACCGGGCTCAGGGGCGGCTAACAACAAATTTAAAACACTTAATTGATGCTACAAAAAAACAGCATAAAATACACTATGAAACGTGAATAACAATAAATTCAGAATTCAAAAATCAATTTAGGAGGGAAATCCATCCAATAAACATTAGATGATCACCAGGGCTAGCTGGCTGAATTAGTCCTACTTGGGCCAGCGAGGAGACCAGGGGAGAATTAGCTGTGGGGTCTCAGAGTGGGTGATCTTTATAAAAGGGGAAGGGAGGGAAGAAGGGGAATAAAAGATCAGGCTGAATTCAAATTAAAGGCCAGGTGGAATAGTTCTGTCTTACAGGCCCTGCGGAAGGAGGTTAAATCCTGCAGGGCCCTGGTCTCATGGGACAGAGCATTCCACCAGGTCGGAGCCATCACTGAAAAGGCCCTGGCCCTGGGGGAGGATAATCTGACTTCCTTAGGGCCTATAAGAGCCTGATGAAGAGCCGAAAGCCCAGGGAAAGAGAAAAAGTCTTTGTTGAGCCCCAAAAACTTGGCAAAGATGGTGTCAGGCATGCCTCCCTGGGGAGAGCATTACATCTGTTGTGGTTAAACACAGACACGTTGTCAGGGAACTGACATCGGAGCAGAGTGGAGAGGCTAGGCTCCCAGATTCTGCAGGAGAGGGAACGAGTAAGGGAAGAGAGAGAACATCCTCTGGGGAAAGAAGTCCCGGTGACACCAGGAAGAAGGGAGAGGCAGAGAGCACTTCGAAGGGGAGGCTCTGAGACTCTTCCAGTGAAGTCAGTGAGGAGAGTGGAGGACCACCGCTTGGCACGCCCACTCTGCGCAGAAGGCTTCCGCGCAGAGAGGCGAGGAGAAGGTTGTCCGTTAAGGAACTCTTATGCTGGAGGAAATTTAGGAGACACCCACTGACGGATTCTGCCAGCGACTGAGCAGCAGCGCAGGAGGGCTGCTCAGCCGGGGAAAGATGCAACCACCCCAAGCAGTTGGGAACGGCTGGAGGTTTACACATAAGCAACCCCAATTCCCATGATACACGTGGTGTCAGTTTTGAAATGTGTGGGAGTAACCATCCTTTGCAAGGTACACATATTCCTATACACCCATTGTCATGTTCTACCCTATCCTTAGTAGAACAACTTTAAGCCTTGACGCTCTCATTCCGAAGGGATGAGTTGCCAGCCTGAGGCTCTCAGTGGCATTTCATCCTGAAATTAATTTAAAAGCTGCCCTGCATCCTTTTTGATCTTGACTGCCAGCCAGGGGCAGAGGAAGGAGGGGTGCTTTGACCCGGGTGTCACCACTGAGGGGGGTGACAAAATGTCGGGTGGCACTCACCGCCGGGCCTGTAGCATGCCCGAGCCATGCATCTGGTATGCCCCACAGGAGACCTTAAGGTCCACAAATGACAACATTTTGGAGGTCCCAGGTCACAAGGTGGCTAGATTGGTCTCAACTCGGGCCAGGGCCTTTTCAGTAGTGGCCCCGACATGGTGGAACGCTCTGTCACAAGAGACCAGGGCCCTGCGGGACTTGACATCTTTCCGCAGGGCCTGCAAGGGCCAGCTGTTCTGCCTGGCCTTTGGTTTGGACTCAGTCTGACCCTTATGTTGCCCTCCCCTTATGGTCTTGACCTATCAGCTACTTTTAAAATGAGGCTGCATTTTAAACTGAATTTTAAACTGTATTTTAAATTGGTGGTTTTTTCCCACTGTTTTTACTGTACAGTGGTACCTCGGGTTACATATGCTTCAGGTTACACACTCCGCTAACCCAGAAATAGTGCTTCAGGTTAAGAACTTTGCTTCAGGATGAGAACAGAAATTGTGCTCCGGCGGCGCGGCAGCAGCAGGAGGCCCCATTAGCTAAAGTGGTGCTTCAGGTTAAGAACAGTTTCAGGTTAAGAACGGACCTCCGGAATGATTTAAGTACTTAACCTGAGGTACCACTGTAATTTTACTGGTGTTAGCCGCTCTGAGCCCAGCTCTGGCCGGGGAGGGCGGTGTATAAATAAAAAAATTTATTATTATTATTATTATTATTATTATTATTATTATTATTATTATTAGAATCATAGAAACCTAGAGTTGGAAGAGACCACAAGGGCCATCGAGTCCAACCCCCTGCCAAGCAGGAAACACCATCAGAGCACTCCTGACATATGGTTGTCAAGCCTCTGCTTAAAGACCTCCAAAGCAGGAGACTCCACCACACTCCTTGGCAGCAAATTCCACTGTCAAACAGCTCTTACTGTCAGGAAGTTCTTCCTAATGTTTAGGTGGAATCTTCTTTCTTGTAGTTTGGATCCATTGCTCCGTGTCCGCTTCTCTGGAGCAGCAGAAAACAACCTTTCTCCCTCCTCTATGTGACATCCTTTTATATATTTGAACATGGCTATCATATCACCCCTTAACCTCCTCTTCTTCATTATTATTATCTCTGCTGAAAGTGACATGGTGGCTTGGGCATCCACAGGCTCCGTGGTGCCCCAAACCGTCCACCTGCCACCTCCCCCTCAGCTGTAGGGGGCTGAGTGACAGGAGGCAGACAGACTCCTCAGAGGCCCCACGGAGTGTCCTGCCCCAGCTGGCCCTGCCCTGCAGCGGCTAGCCCCACCCCTGGGCGCAGGGCATGCTCCCTCCCCCGGGCACCTGTTTGGCTTGCTCCGCCGCTGCTGCCAGCTGTCTGGTTCCAGTTCCATTCCAGTACAGCTGGATTTTTTTATAGGGCTGGATTTCCCCAAAACCATCCCCAGTGCGCAAGAAATCTAAACCCTTCCTTCCCCACATTCCTGTTGCATCCATGAACTGAGATTCCCCAGCTCTGATTTTCTTGCGGCTACCCCACACAGAGCTGGTAGGTTTTCTGAACAGACGGCTTAGAGACCCCAGACTTGAAGACACTGCCCTTTCCCCCCACTTCCAGGACATCATGACTACCTTTCGCACAGTACGTTTCCGAGCACAATTCAAAGTGCTGGTGCTGACCTTTAAAGCCCTAAACGGCCTCGGCCCAGTATACCTAAAGGAGCGTCTCCACCCCCATCATTCTGCCCGGACGCTGAGGTCCAGCTCCGAGGGCCTTCTGGCAGTTCCTTCATTGCGAGAAGCAAAGCTACAGGGAACCAGGCAGAGGGCCTTCTCGGTAGTGGCGCCCGCCCTGTGGAACGCCCTCCCATCAGATGTCAAAACGATAAACAACTACCAGACATTCAGAAGACATCTTAAGGCAGCCCTGTTCAGGGAAGTTTTTAATGTATGATATTTTAGTGTTTTTTGGTTTCTATGGAAGCCGCCCAGAGTGGCTGGGGAAACCCAGCCACATGGGCGGGGTACAAATAATAAATTATTAATTATTATTATTATTATTATTGAAATCAAACCGCAGGATGACATTTGGCGGTTCCCTCATTGCGAGAAGCAAAGCTACAGGGAACCAGGCAGAGGGCCTTCTCGGTAGTGGCGCCCGCCCTGTGGAACGCCCTTCCAGCAGATGTCAAAGCGATAAACAACTACCTGACATTCAGGAGGCATCTTAAGGAAGCCCTGTTCAGGGAAGTTTTTAACGTGTGATATTTTATTGTATTTTTGGTTTTTATGGAAGCCGCCCAGAGTGGCTGGGGAGGCCCAGCCAGATGGACGGGGTATAAATAATAAATTATTATTATTATTATTATTATTATTATTATTATTATTATTATCAAGCCTGTTTCTCCTCTTCGCTCCAAGACTTCTGAGCGGTTAGAGAGCACCAGAGTCCTCTGAATATGGTGCAAAATGTGTAATAATGATAATAAATAATAATTTATTATTAATACCCCGCCCATCTGGCTGGGGTTCCCCAGCCACTCTGGGCGGCTTCCAACAGAACACTAAGATACAATAACCTATTAAACATCAAAAGCTTCCCTAAAGAGGGCTGCCTTCAGATGTCTTCTAAAAGTTTGGTAGTTGTTTTTCTCTTTGACATCTGATGGGAGGGCGTTCCACAGGGTGGGTGCCACCACTGAGAAGGCCCTCTGCCTGGTTCCCTGTAACTTGGCTTCTCGCAGTGAGGGAACCGCCAGAAAGCCCTCGGCGCTGGACCTGAGTGTCCGGGCAGAACGATGGAGGTGGAGGTGTAATATTTATACAGTAATTGCCACGCAAATTACTGGCTTGTGGTTTAGCTGCAATTGGTTGGGCGAGATGACCCATTGGATCGCTTCCAACTTGACAAGTCTATGATTCAAAGGCCACACTCACTGCCAAATTTACATATAAGCTAAACAAGCTAAGCTTAGGGCCCCACTCTCTTGGGGGGGGGGGAATTTCAGTATTAATATACTACTTCTTAATTGTATTTCAGTTCAACAATTACTTTCATAAAATACATATTTTAGATATTTTAGATAAATGGCTTTAGATACCTATTAGGTCCATAAATTACCATATAGCACATATTCAACACACACAAAAAGCGACAATTTGTTGTTGACAAAGGAAAGCTGGACATAGAAAGGGCCGCATTATCTTCAGTAGCTTAAGGGTAAAGGTAAAGGGACCCCTGACCATTAGGTCCAGTCGTGGCCAACTCTGGGCTTGCGGCGCTCATCTCGCTTTATTGGCTGTGGGAGCCGGCGTACAGCTTCCAGGTCATGTGGCCAGCATGACCAAGCCGCTTCTGGCAAACCAGAGCAGCGCACGGAAACGCTGTTTACCTTCCTGCCGGAGTGGTACCTATTTATCTACTTGCTTTTTGATGTGCTTTCGAACTGCTAGGTTGGCTTAGGGCCTCATCAAACCTAAATCCGGTCCTGGCCACACTCACTCTTCTAGCGGCACCAGATATATGGGGTGCAAGGGGTTCCAGCCCTATCAATATTTTGAAGCCGGGGGCCCAGCCCCCCCCCCCCAAAAAATATTGAGGGCAAGTCAGCACCCCTGCACCCTTATCCCATGTCAGCTTCAATCCTATTGTTGGCCAGAGCAAAGCTCATCATCCTTAATCCAGAAACCAAGCCGTATTGATTTCCCCTGATGTCGAAATGACAGAGAGAACAAGCACAGACTCATTCCTCACAGTTCCTCTGAGGTCCTGAATGTGCAGTGCCCAATATTTTTGCCTCTGGCAAGCAACTCACACACAGACTTGCACATTCCCAAAATCCCTGCCCCCCATGTCCCTAGAAGAAATTATTATTAGTAATAATAATAATTGTCAGGGGTTTAGGAGCAGAGGCAAGGGCAAAGGAGGAAACAGAGAGCGAAGGGGAGGAGGCAGAAGAAAAGATGAGTGATGACGACGACCCGAGATCTCCGAGTCTTTCCAGTGAATCAGAGGATTCACAGAAAGGAGCACCAGTGGCCAGGGCAAGGGGGGAGTCTAGGGGGGCACCCCAGGAAGATAGAGCCAGAGGGGACTCAGAGGAGAGCAGTTGGAAATCGGGACCAGCGTCACCGCCAGAGAGCAGGGAAGAGGAAAGGAGCCAGGGGGCAAGCGCTGGCAGCTCACCACAGGAGGGAGGGCACGAGTCAGGAGTGGCCACACCTCCATCGGGGAGCGAAGAAACGGTTAAGCGGAAAGTGGAAGGTTGGGCGCGCGCGCCAAGTTCAAATGCAGAGGAAGGTGGCGCAGTAAGCAGCCCGGAAAGGGAGCCAGGTCCTAAAGCCCGGCGCAAGGAGACAGGAGGGTCCGGGGGGTCAGCGTCAGAAGAATCCCGGAAGGAAGAGACCCCGGGGGGTAGAGGGACCCAGAGGAGGACAGTCAGGCGGAAAAGGTGGAGCCGGGCTAGGATATTAAGTTGGTGCACACGGGGCGGAGACTCAGACGGAGCTTCGCCGATCTAGCTACTAGACGTAGAGTTGCGCGCAGCAGCGTGAGAATGGACACTGTAACTCAATAAAGACTTTTACTTAATGATCGCTGGCTAGCGTGATCCTCTGTGAGCTAGGATCTTCAAGCAGCTCTGACAGTAAGCTCCGTCTCTCAATTGTGGGCATCTACAGCCTCGAGGAGGGGAGAGAAGCAGGTGCCTACTAGCGAGCTCACGAACGGCAGACGACATGACGGCTGAGCAGCAGATAGAGGAACTCAGAAAAGCAGTGTCGCAACTGAATGCCGAGGCTCTGGCATCCAGGAAGAGAGAGGAGGACGCAGCTGCCGCCTGCAGGGATCTCCAGGTCAGGTTAGACGTGCTGACAAAGCAGACACCCAGGCAGGAGGGAATTGGGTTGGCGAGACGAACAGGCGGTCTGGTCTCTCACTTCGATGGGAACCTGCAACAGTATCCCAACTTTAGAGCAGACGTACTGTGCGCACTGCAACTGCTGAATAAAGACTTTAGAGATGAGCAAGAGAAAGTGGGATTCATCATGTCCCATTTGCATGGGGATGCTAAAGCATGGCTGCGCAATTTATGGAGAGATAAGGATCCGGCGCTCCAAAATGCGGATGCCTTTATTAAAGCGATGGATGGGTGTTTTTTATCAAGCATTGACGTGGATCTTGCCCGGAAGGAGGTGCATGGACTAAGGCAAGGGAGGGCCAGCGTGAGGCAGTACCATGCCCGCTTTTTCGCTTTGGTCAGTGCCCTGGAATGGGACAGAGATTCGGCCCCTGTAAGAGACCTCTTTTGGGAGGGGCTGCACAGCTCGATTAAAGATGAGATCGCGAGGGGGGAGAGACCCCGGACCACCCAGGAGGTCGTTCAGAGGGCACTGGCAGTGGGGGTGCGGCTGGAAGAACGTCCGTGGAGCAGGGACGAAGGGCGTGGAGGGCGCGAACCAGCCAGGGGCTCCTCCTTCCTTCCCAGAGAAGCAGCGCGTGCGCAATCCACGCCTCCGCCAGGAGGAGGAGTGGAACCTATGGAGGTTGGAGGTGCTAGGGCTCAGTCAGCAACCAGAGCCCTAGCACCGGCAGCAGTGAAAGCGAAGCCTCCTAGAGGGAACAGGAAGTGTTACGTCTGTGAGGAGCCAGGGCATATGGCGAAAGAGTGTCCCCAGAGGCTCCACAAGCTCACTGCAGCCTCAGCAATGGTGACTGCAGCAACGCAGCAAGGAGGACCACAGCAGGGAAACGACGCAGTCTGGCTGGAGGAAGAGGCCCTGGGGCCCAGCCAGACGTGTTAGTGACGCAGTCCCCAGAGATTTTACAGCCCGTGAACCCCCTCCCGCCCAAACCAGTAGTGAGGCTCACCGCATCTCTCCAGCTGCCCAATGGAATCACCATGGACGTGCCAATCACAGTTGACTCGGGCAGCAATGCGGACTTTATAGGGCAGGACTTTGTCGACAAACACGCTATACAGTTGCTGCCGGCCACACTGCCCCTGCAGGTTGTCACGGTGGATGGCAGGGAGTTGCTAGGGGGGCAAGTGGTGAAGCAGACGCCACCGATGGCGATGCGACTTGGGAATCACAAAGAAATCATCAGCTTCAATGTCACTCAACTATCGGATACGCCCATTGTATTGGGAATGAGTTGGCTGGACAAGCACAGCCCAACGCTGGCTTGGTACCAGAGGCAGCTGATCTTCGGCTCTTCCTTTTGTGCTGAACACTGCATCGTGCCCCGGCAGGAAGGAGAGGAAGAGGAGTCACAGCTGTTGCTAGGCACGCTGCAAGCGATTCCCCACAAGTACGCAGAATTTTTGGAAGTTTTCTGCGAGAAGGAGGCAGACAGGCTACCCCCTCACAGACCATATGACTGCAAAATTGACCTGCTGCCGGGGGCGGCGCTGCCTAAAGGGAAACTGTATTCCATGTCAGAGGACGAACTGCAGGAACTCAAAGAGTTCATAGATCATAATTTGGAGCGCGGTTTCATCCGAGAGTCCAAGGCAGCGGGGGGCAGTCCTGTATTCTTTGTTAAAAAGCGAGACACGCCCCCAAAAAGACTGGTAGTGGACTATCGCATTTTAAACAATGGGACCAAGCCATCGGACTTCCCCATGCCCCGAATCGACGACCTCCTCGCAAAGGTACGCAAGGGAAAAGTGTTCACCAAGTTAGACCTGCGAGGGGCGTACAACCTCATTCGCATGCGGGAGGGAGATGAGTGGAAGACGGCCATGTTCACGCCACTGGGTACCTACGAATATAGAGTTATGCCTTTTGGATTGCAAAATGGCTCCCACGTTTTTCAAGCTTTCATGCATCACGTGTTGGCGGGACTTCTCTACAAGACGTGCGTCTGTTTCTTAGATGACATCCTGATCTTTTCGGAATCGCAGCAGGAGCATGACGGACACGTCAAGGAAGTGCTGAGCAGGCTAAAGCAACATAGGCTCTACGCCAAGCTGGAGAAGTGCCAATTTGACGTGACGGAGGTGGATTTTCTGGGCTACAAGTTGTCTGACAAGGGGCTCGCCATGGACAGCGCCAAGGTTCGAGCGGTATTGGATTGGAAGAGTCCACGCAACTGGAAAGAGGTCCAACGGTTTGTCGGCTTTGCGAACTTCTATCGCAAGTTTATCAAGGGCTTCGCTATGCAGACAGCGGCCATCACAGACACGCTTAGCTCCAAGAAAAAGAAGTTCGTTTGGACAGAGCAGGCGGAGCAGTCCTTTCAGGCACTCAAGCGTCTCTTCGCGTCGGAAGAGCAGCTGCTTCACGTCAACCCCAGCAGGCCGATGAGGGTGGAGACAGACGCCTCGGACAGAGCCGTGGGGGCGGTCCTGCTGCAAAAGGCCCCGCAGGGGGTGTGGCGACCGGGAGCGTTTTACTCCAGGAAGCTCAGCAAGTCCGAGCAGAATTACACCATCTGGGACAGGGAGTTGCTGGCCATTCATGC
This sequence comes from Podarcis liolepis, assembly GCF_965112155.1. Classification (NCBI taxonomy): domain Eukaryota; kingdom Metazoa; phylum Chordata; class Lepidosauria; order Squamata; family Lacertidae; genus Podarcis; species Podarcis liolepis. The sequence goes on along the minus strand of NC_139560.1, from coordinate 3,649,277 downwards.
AGCGTTCAAAGCGTGGAGGCACTTCCTGATCGGCGCCAAGCACACGGTGCAGGTTTGCACGGACCACAAGAATCTGGAGCACTGGCGCACGGCACAGTTCCTAAACCAGAGGCAGATACGTTGGGCTGAGTTCTTTGCGAACTTCGACTTCCGCATAGAGTATGTCCCGGGGGACACCAACATCATGGCGGACGCTCTCTCCCGTAAGCCGCAGTATCTGGAGGACGCAACGCCAGCAGCCGCCATGCACATCTTCGCACCAACAGTGTGGGCGTGCGCCGCGGCAACCGTGGACCTGGAGGCGGTGCGACGAGCGTTGCAGGATGACTCCTTCGCGCAAGCAAAGATGGCAGAGGTGCAAAGGGGCAAGGCAGCGGCCGACGGTTTCCAGCTACGAGATGGTTTGCTCATCCGTAAAGGGGCCATCTACGTGCCGGGAGACGACCTTCGCGCCAAGGTGCTGCAGCAGCTGCACGACGCGCCCACTGCCGGGCACTTCGGCAAGGAGAAGACGGTGGAATTAGTAGCCAGGGATTTCTGGTGGCCTGGAATGAGAGGGGAGGTCGCAGACTACGTGGCGAGGTGCGACACCTGCCAGAGGGCCAAGCCAGTGCACAGACCACCGGCCGGACTGTTGGAACCGCTGCAAACTCCGGTCGAACCTTGGGAAAGGGTGGCCCTGGACTTTGTCACGGATCTGCCCAGCTCGAGAGGCAAGACGGCAGTGCTGGTGGTGGTGGACCTGTTTTCCAAGATGGCACATTTCATTCTGTGTGCTAAGGTGGCCACGGCGGAGCAAACCGCCAAACTGTTCATAGACCACGTGTTCAAGGTTCACGGTCTGCCACGGTCTATTCTGTCCGACCGGGGGCGGCAGTTCATCTCGAATTTCTGGCAGAAGCTGATGGGCTTCCTGAACGTCAAGATCAACCTGGCGTCGGCGAGACACCCGCAGACCAACGGGCAAGCGGAGCGGGTCAATGCCGTCATGCAGCAGTACCTGAGATGTTATGCAAATCAACAGCCTGCGACGTGGGTGGATTACCTGCCGCTTGCCGAGTTCGCCTACAACAACACGAAGCACGTGTCCACGGGGGTCACGCCGTTCTTCGCCAACAACGGGAGGCACCCCAGAACCTTCCCGGGACTGGAAAGGATGGGGGAGGGGGAGCCGCAGACAGCAGATGCGTTCGCGTCGGAGCTGCAGGAAGTCCACGATCAGCTGAGGCGCCACCTGGAGCTGGCCAAGCACGCATACAAGGTACAAGCGGACAAACACAGAAGGGTTGGCGAAGAGCTCCACGTGGGAGACTGGGTCTGGTTAGCAGCCCACGCAGTGCCGGCCAGGTCGTTGGCCAAGAAGAAACTAGGGCATAAACAACTGGGGCCCTACCAAGTCGAAGAGCAGGTCAACCCGGTAGCTTTCAGACTGGCACTTCCGGAGGGTTCCAGAATGCATCCGGTATTCCACAGATCGGTGCTCACTCCCTACAAGGCACCGCACAGGTTCCAGGAACCCGGAACGGCGCCGAGTCCGGTCAGAGACAGAACAGGGCACGCGGGAGTGGCACAGAAGGAGCGCATCAACGAAGTCACGGAGATTTTGGACTCCAGATGGGGGGAAGAGGGGGTAGAATACTTTCTCGCCAAGGAGGGCACCCCGGCCAGTGCGAACAGCTGGGTGCCGGGCTACGCCTTGGACGAACCTCTGCTCAAAGACGAGTTTCATGCCCTCTTCCCACATAGACCTATGCCAGCAGACTTTTTCGACGACTGGCTTTTCACGCCCACGCTTTCGGCCAGCACGTTCCGGGGGTTCGACTCGGACGAGGACCCGACACGAGACGTCCGTTCCCCGGAGGGGTCACCCTCGGGATCTGCATCAGAACCCTCGTATTGGTGGGACGATAGGCCAGAGGAGCAGTTCCGCAGAAAGTGGCTGGAATGCTCAGGACGAGCAACGCCGCCAGGAGGAAGTGAGGGAGAGACGGACATGGACATTTTCGGGGACGACCCTGGTTTCGAGCACGGCGGCACAGAGATGGAAGCGGAGGTGACCGTCGTCGACGAGAGCAGGGAGGAAGACCCGGGAGACTTCAGATGGAGACCCGCCACGGGAAGCGAACGATATCCGACGTTCGTCCCTTTGCAACAGCAGCACCCAGCTCCAGCACCGGAAGGAGGGGAGGGGGGAATGGGGGGCTTCGAGGGGGGGATGGATGTCAGGGGTTTAGGAGCAGAGGCAAGGGCAAGGGAGGAAACAGAGAGCGAAGGGGAGGAGGCAGAAGAAAAGATGAGTGATGACGACGACCCGAGATCTCCGAGTCTTTCCAGTGAATCAGAGGATTCACAGAAAGGAGCACCAGTGGCCAGGGCAAGGGGGGAGTCTAGGGGGGCACCCCAGGAAGATAGAGCCAGAGGGGACTCAGAGGAGAGCAGTTGGAAATCGGGACCAGCGTCACCGCCAGAGAGCAGGGAAGAGGAAAGGAGCCAGGGGGCAAGCGCTGGCAGCTCACCACAGGAGGGAGGGCACGAGTCAGGAGTGGCCACACCTCCATCGGGGAGCGAAGAAACGGTTAAGCGGAAAGTGGAAGGTTGGGCGCGCGCGCCAAGTTCAAATGCAGAGGAAGGTGGCGCAGTAAGCAGCCCGGAAAGGGAGCCAGGTCCTAAAGCCCGGCGCAAGGAGACAGGAGGGTCCGGGGGGTCAGCGTCAGAAGAATCCCGGAAGGAAGAGACCCCGGGGGGTAGAGGGACCCAGAGGAGGACAGTCAGGCGGAAAAGGTGGAGCCGGGCTAGGATATTAAGTTGGTGCACACGGGGCGGAGACTCAGACGGAGCTTCGCCGATCTAGCTACTAGACGTAGAGTTGCGCGCAGCAGCGTGAGAATGGAAACTGTAACTCAATAAAGACTTTTACTTAATGATCGCTGGCTAGCGTGATCCTCTGTGACCTAGGATCTTCAAGCAGCTCTGACAATAATAATAAATTTTTATTTATACCCCGCCCTTCCCGGTTCAAAACCTGGGCTCAGGGCGGCTAACAACAAATTTAAAACACTTTAAAACACTTTAAAACACTTAATTATAAAAGCAGCATAAAATACAGTATAAAAACTTGAATAACAATAAAAACCAAAATTCAATTAGATAATCCACAGGGCTAGGTGGCTGAATTGGTCCTATTTGGGCCAGCAAGGAGACCAGGGGAGAATTAGCTATGGGGTCTCAGAGTGGGTAATCTTCATAAAAGGGGGGGGGAATGGAAGAGAAGGGAAATAAAAGATCAGGCTTAATTCAAATTAAAGGCCAGATGGAATAGCTCTGTCTTACAGGCCCGACAGAAGGAGGTTAAATCCTCAAGAGCCCTGGTCTCATGGGACAGAGCATTCCACCAGATCGGAGCCATCACTGAGAAGGCCCTGGCCCTGGGGGAGGATAGTCTGACTTCCTTAGGGCCCGGGACCTCTAAACTATGGTTATTCATGGACCTTAAGGTCCTCTGCGGGGTATACCAGTATTATTATTATTTATTAAATTTGTATACCGGCCTTCATCCATAGAACTCAGGGCAGTTCACAGCATGAAACTACAAGATACAAACACAGAATACATAATAAGAACAATAACAAACCAAACTAATAACCTCCCCCTAACAAACACATTTAAAAGAGTATAGGATGACAACCAACCAAAGGCCTGGGTCAAGAGGAACATTATTGCCTGGCAACTAAAGTTGTATAATGAAGGTACCAGCTAAACCTCCCTGGCAAGAGCATTCCGCAGACGGGGAGCCACTGCAGAAAAGGCCCTGTTCTTGTGTTCCCACCCTCTGGACCTCTCATGGCGGAAGCACACAAAGAAGGGCCTCAGAGGATGGTCTCAGGGTCTAGGCTCATATGGAGAGAGGCAGTCCTTGAGGTATTGTAGTTCTGAGCCACAATCCAAGTGTGCTGGGCCCCGGGGTAACCCTTGAAATGTGGTCCAGGACCTGTCCAGAATCAGAAGGTTCTGCTGGGAGTCAGTCTGACAGGGCCAAGGCAGGACACGAGGCAGGAAACCAGGCAAGGACAAGTACAGGATCTCAGGCAGGATCTAGCATACAGCAACGTTGCTCCCACAACCTGGGGTGGGGTCCGAAAGCCTTTTATCTTTTTCGGGGTAGCGGCCGATCCTGATCCCCTGGCGACTCACCTCCCTGTTTCGCCCAAAGGCGAGCACTCCCCCTGCGAGTACTCAGGTCTCTCCTTCTCTCAGACCTGAGTCTCTGCAGCTCGGGAGACGTCAGTGGGTTACTAGACCCAGGGGCCGCCTCAGCCTCCCCTGACCCAACCGGTAGTGGAGCAGCTGTGAGTGATGGCTCAGCTGGAGGCAACGAGGTCATCCCCACAACTGGAGCCAGGGCAGGCTCAGGCCCCTGACTCAGCCCAGCTGGGGTTTGTTGCAGGGGAACCTGTGCAGATTGGGACTCTTCAGGATCAGGCCCCAGATGTGGTTCAGGTGATGCCTGAGGCAAAGGATCCGGTGCGGACTGAGTCTCCTCTGTTTCCGAGTCCCAGTCCAAGCCCCAGGCCATCACACCAAGGCATGAGAGATCCAGTGTGGTTCAACTCCCCATTCAGCCCTGAAACTCACTGGGTGACTTCGGGGGAGACACTCAGCCTGACCTATATCCATAGGGTTATTGTGAGGACAAGAACCAGAGGTGCCATCCTGAGTTCCTCGGAGGCGAGGCGGAAACATGAATGGAATAAGGAGGAGGAAATGTCATCTTCTGATGAACGAGTCCCTTCTAAAGGACATTTTCTTCTCTCTGTGTGAAGCCAAAGTTCCCATTCTCAATAGCAGCCAAGGAACTGTCTGCCTACACCTGAGATCTCTCTACTTTGTCTCCGATAGCATCATCCTCTGACCGGCCTGTCTTGCTCGGCTTCTTCAGGCCAGTCACCTTGGATTTCGGGCAATGACAAATCCTAGCGCCAAACACACACCCAGCAGGGAGGCAGGTTCGCCCGGGGCACTGGGTGCAAAACATTCGATGGTGGCTGTCTGCCTTCATAATTAGCATTGCCTTTAAGTGATGCTAGGCTGGAGATTTCTTTTTTTATTAAAAGAACAATGTGTTGGGTGGGGTCTTTTCTGTGACCTTACGTGTCAGGGACCGTGCTGAGGAGGGCCGCACTGAGGAAGAATGGTGGGATCCTTCCCTCCACCCTGATCCTGATCCTGAATCTTCCCAGGAGCAGGAGGACAGTATAGATTTGGAACAGCGGTTTGCAGAGGGGCATAGTTCAGAAGGCAGAAGCTGGGAAACACTGGATGGGGAACAGCTAGAAGAAGAAACACCAGAAGAGAGAAAGCGAACAGATTTACAGTCTCTGGATAGTATCCGCCCCCCTTTCCCAAAGTCACGGAGAGCTCAGAAAGTGTCAGAACAGAAAGCACAGCAGCTACAAACTCAGATTACAAAACGTAGGAGTGACATAGATTAATAGGGATGGAGGAGGTGTGATCCTTAGTTGGGAGCACCGCCATTCTGGGTAAACACTTTCTTTTGTCCCTCACTATGTTTATTAAAGAAACTAACTGGTAAGAATTCCCTTTCGTTTGATCTGCTCATTTACGGCCACAGTGGAGGAAACCGATTCCCCAAAGCCTCACTTTATGGTACCTTTGTTTGTTGTTTGCACTAAACCTGCACAGAAGCTTAGCTTGCCTGCCTGTTTTTTTTATTTTCCGTGGCCCTTTGTGATGTCCACAGAGATGGGCTCACTCATGGGATACCCCTAATAATGCAAAATCATACAGTTAGACCTCAACGGTCCTCTCATCTAAGCCCCTGCCACTACAGGAGGTCCCTGACTAGAACATCCCTCCTAGGAGTTCATCCACCTATATTATAATTAGTAGTAGTAAAGGTAAAGGGACCCCTGACCATTAGAATCCTAGAATCATAGAGTTGGAAGAGACCCCAAGGGCCATCGAGTCCAACCCCCTGCCAAGCAGGAAACACCATCAGAGCACTCCTGACATATGGTTGTCAAGCCTCTGCTTAAAGACCTCCAAAGCAGGAGACTCCACCACACTCCTTGGCAGCAAATTCCACTGTCAAACAGCTCTTACTGTCAGGAAGTTCTTCCTAATGTTTAGGTGGAATCTTCTTTCTTGTAGTTTGAATCCATTGCTCCGTGTCCGCTTCTCTGGAGCAGCAGAAAACAACCTTTCTCCCTCCTCTATGTGACATCCTTTTATATATTTGAACATGGCTATCATATCACCCCTTAACCTCCTCTTCTCCAGGCTAAACATGCCCAGCTCCCTTAGCCGTTCCTCATAAGGCATCGTTTCCAGGCCTTTGACCATTTTGGTTGCCCTCCTCTGGACACGTTCCAGTTTGTCAGTGTCCTTCTTGAACTGTGGTGCCCAGAACTGGACACAGTACTCCAGGTGAGGTCTGACCAGAGCAGAATACAGTGGCACTATTACTTCCCTTGATCTAGATGCTATACTCCTATTGATGCAGCCCAGAATTGCATTGGCTTTTTTAGCTGCCGCGTCACACTGTTGGCTCATGTCAAGTTTATGGTCAACCAAGACTCCTAGATCCTTTTCACATGTATTGCTCTCAAGCCAGGTGTCACCCATCTTGTATTTGTGCCTCTCATTTTTTTTGCCCAAGTGCAATACTTTACATTTCTCCCTGTTAAAATTCATCTTGTTTGTTTTGGCCCAGTTCTCTAATCTGTCAAGGTCGTTTTGAAGTGTGATCCTATCCTCTGGGGTGTTAGCCACCCCTCCCAGTTTGGTGTCATCTGCAAATTTGATCAGGATGCCCTTTAGTCCATCATCCAAGTCATTGATAAAGATGTTGAATAAGACCGGGCCCAAGACAGAACCCTGTGGTCCAGTCGTGGCCGACTCTGGGGTTGCGGCGCTCATCTCGCTTTACTGGCTGACATGGCCAGCATGACTAAGCCGTTTCTGGCGAACCAGAGCAGTGCACGGAAATGCCGTTTACGTTCCCGCTGGAGTGGTACCTATTTATCTACTTGCACTTTGAGGTGTTTTCTAACTGCTAGGTTGGCAGGAGCAGGGACCGAGCAACGGGAGCTCACCCCGTTGCGGGGATTCGAACCACCGGCCTTCTGATCGGGAAGCCCAAGAGGCTCTGTGGTTTAACCCACAGTGCCACTCGCGTCCCTATTAGTAGTATTAGTAGTAAGTAATAAAGCTACTCTGGGTGCTTCCAATATATTGATACAGATTTAGGAGGGGCACCCCCCTAAACCCTAGAAATTAATACCAAATTATATAATTTAGATAAGGTGACCCCCTACATGCTACAAATTAATGATTTTGATGATTTTCTTTATTTCTGCATTCCAAAATCTTATTGATTTCAGTTACATCCCAGTCATAATAATAATCCCTTATACACCAGCTGTAATATTGATAACTTCTATGCATGTTGACACATTAAATGAATTATAAGACTGCAAGTGAAGATCTCATATTGTATCATTGTTCTCCTTGTGTGTGACATTTATTCTGTCCGTATTGTTTCTTCCCGTCCTTGTAAAATGTTATGTTTATCTTTTCTCGGTTGTTGCTGCTATCCGTCATGCATTGAGCGGAGCTGATATCCCAATGTTGTTCCCAAAAAATTTCCTTCAATCAGTCCCGTGCTTCTTTGTTTTTGCAACTTTAACAATAGCTGCTAACGTCACTCAGTCCCAGTCAGTAACCTGTTTCCGCCATTTTCCCTCCCAGCCTAGCTCTGCCATACTTCCAGTGCCTTAATAATAAACCTTATCAGTTCCTTGGCAAGTTTCCAGACTCCTTTCATGATATTTAAATGATTGAAAGTAGTAATTGTATTTTAAATGGGCATTGTTATAATGAGGCTATCATTGGATTATAATTTAAAAATTATTATAAAAAATAAATAAGCCCTAGAAATTAATGAATGGATGGGTTTTGATTACGTGGGATGTGAAGCTGCAGAGAAATTCCTGGGCTAGCCCTTGCAAAACAACATAGCCAAGCAAGGGCCATTAAGAAACAATACAGGCTATTGAGGGCCATTGGCGATGCATGAGAACGGCTCTTCGCCCTGCCCTGTGGTGTGAAAAGAGACAGGGGTTTGGAAGGCTGCCAGGGTAACTGGGTGTGAGGTGACAGGCAAGATGTGCTGGGAATAAGAAGGAAGAAGGAAGACAGGGATCCCTTTGAAGATGACCTGGAAACTACAACTAATCCAGAATGCGGCAGCTAGGCTGGTGACTGGGAGCGGCCACCGAGACCACATAACACCGGTCTTGAAAGACCTACACTGGCTCCCAGTATGTTTCCGCCTTTAAAGCCCTAAACAGCCTCGGTCCAGTATACCTGAAGGAGCGTCTCCACCCCCATCGTTCTGCCTGGACACTGATGTCCAGCTCTGAGGGCCTTCCGGCGGTTCCCTTGCTGCGAGAAGTCAAGTTACAGGGAACCAGGCAGAGGGCCTTCTCGGTGGTGGCGCCCTCCCTGTGGAACGCCCTCCCACCAGATGTCAAAGAGAACAACAACTACCAGACTTTCAGAAGACGTCTGAAGGCAGCCCTGTTTAGGGAAGCTTTTAATGTTTGATGTATTACAGTATTTTAATGTTTTTTTGGAAGCCGCCCAGAGTGGCTGGGGAAGCCCAGCCAGATGGGCGGGGTATAAATAAATTGCTGTTGTTGTTCTTGTTGTTGTTGTCATCTTGGGCAGGCAGTCTGAAGGCTGACTGCACTTCAGTGAGGGACAAGCCCCGCTTGAAATGACCATGCTGTAAGATCTGGAATCCCTCCATGCAGACTAACTATAATAATAATTTATTATTTATACCCCACCCATCTGGCTAGGTTTCCCCAGCCACTCTGGGCAGCTTCCAACAGAATATTAAAATACGGATCCTGTTCGCATTCAGATGTACCACTGTAATCAGTCAGAAGATATTAGGAAGGTATAGGCCGGTAAAGAAACTAAAGTTAAGGTACTGACAGGAATATTATCGGAGAAACCATAAACTTGTTAATGTTTGTAAAATAAACTTGGGGTTTCTTTGGTTCACTATTAACAACTGTCTGGACTCAGTGTTTTACCAGAGAGTAACTGGTTGGTGGCAGTGGGGAAGCGAGCACAGTGGTGGCACAGGGATCAGTAGACCGATAAACGTCCGGGGACCCTGTGTGATCGCCACAGCCACTAACCTAGATGTCTTTTAAAGCGGATTGGAGAAATTCATGGCTATCAATGGCTGCTAGCCAGGAGACAGTAAATGCTTCTGCTGAACACCAGTTGCTGAAGCCACAAGAGGAGAGATTTGCCCTTGAGTTCTGTTATGTAGTGTAGTTTCACCCTGGGCCAACAGGGGGATACTGTATATAGTTTTCACTCAGGTCTGTAGATAGTTTTCACTCAGGTCCGCGGCAGTTATTTTAGGCGGGAACTCTGGGCTGTTGTGGTTACAATGTTGTCAGCCGGCTGCCTATAAATACAGGCCGGCTGAGCTGTTCGCAGTCAGTTCTATTTCAGCTTACCAGAATAAAAGAGCTACTTGAAGAAATCGCTGTGCCGACTGCTATGTCAACCCACGACTTAACACTGGCGACGAGGATGGGATGGATGGACATCAGAGCACAGCCAGATGCGGCCAGCCTCTGAACTGAGCTGAATCACAGAGCGAAATCACTGAGCGAAATCACTGGGCAGAACCAATTCAGAGCTGACTGTTCTGGCTGGAGCACTGTGTTCCATCCATCGCCCTTCACGCCGGCATCGGGATCATGGCTTCACTTGTGCCTCTACCGCCGTTTGCGCCAGCCTCTGAATCATGGGACTCCTACCTCGCTCGGTTCGACTGCTACCTCCAAGCCAACGAGCTGACAGCAGTATCAACGGATCGGAAGCGGGGCCTATTCCTCAGCCTCTGTGGGCCTGAGGTGTTTGAGACGGCCCGAGCATTGGTTGCGCCTGAAGCAGTCCAGGCAACACCATGGGACACGATCCAAGAGAAGCTCCGCAACCACTACGCACCGAAGCCGTCCAAGATTGCTGCCCGCCATGCGTTCTACCACCGGAACCAGGCAGAGGGGGAGTCAATCAACAACTACACCACCGCCCTGCGACAGGCTGCAATGCACTGTGAGTTCCGAGACTTAGACGATGCCCTGATGGATCGAATCGTCTGCGGGGTCCGGGACATCCATCTGCAACGGCGTCTCCTAGCCAAGCCAGACCTCACGCTACAGAAAGCCATTGAGGAGGCTGTGGCCTCAGAAGCTGCTGAACGCTCCGCCCAGGAGATCCGCAAGTCCAGCAGCCCGCGTCTTGCTAGGGAGCCAGTTCCGGTGCATTATGAAGAGGCCAGCAGTGATGAGGCATCCTCCAGTGAAGACGATGACGTGCACCAGACAAAGCGGGAGCGCAGGAAGTTCCAACAGAAGTCCAAGGGCCAACCGGAATGTGCTGGCTGCGGAGGCAACCATTCCCATGCCAAGTGTCAATTCAGAGACGCCATCTGTAGGAAGTGTTCCAGAAGGGGCCACATCGCTAAGGTCTGCCGATCGGCTCCGTCTGACACCCCCCCTTCATCGACTCGCAAGTCCAAGTCTTCACTCCAGTCTGCCAAGGAAAGTTGTTTCGCTCTCACCAACTGCCGCTGCCCGTCTGGAACCACGATTGGCCAAACCGACTCGCCTACGCGACGCAAGCTGAACGTCACGGTGCTCATTGAAGGAGCTCCATGTGACATGGAGATCGACACCGGGTCTGCCCTGTCCATCGTGTCATGGAGCACCCTCAAAAGACTGGTACCCAGAGTGTCCAAAAGGCAACTCGACTCTCACCGCGTACACCTGAGAGACTACCAGGGAAACGACATTCCCGTGGTAGGCATTGGCCGGTTCCGGATCGCCTTCAAGGATTTTTCGGGCCTGCTCCGGTTGGTGGTGGTCGAAGGTCAGCGGCCAAGCCTCCTAGGGCTAGACTGGTTTGATGCCCTCGGCCTGGAAGTCTCCGGCATCAACTGCATCTCTAACGCAGAGACTGAGGGTCTGGTCAAAGACTTTGCCGAGGTTTTTGACGGCACCTTGGGCCAATATACAGGTACGCCCATCTCCTTTAGCCTTGATCCACAAGTCGCCCCCATCAAGCTAAAGCCACGCCGGGTTCCCTTTGCTCTCAAGGCTAAGGTGGACGAACAACTGGACAAACTGATCGCCCAAGGAGTTTTGGAGCCGGTTGACCACGCAAAGTGGGAAACCCCCATCGTCACGCCTGTCAAGCCAGATGGGTCGGTGAGAATCTGCGCTGACTACAAGTGCACGATCAACAAGGCGCTTCAGCAGCACGCTTATCCGGTTCCTGTTGTCCAACACCTGCTGCATTCCCTGGGTGAGGGTAAGGTCTTCGCTAAGCTGGACCTTGCCCAAGCCTATCAACAACTGCCAGTCGATGATGCCACTGCTGAAGCCCAGACGATCGTCACCCACCGGGGGGCATTCCGTTGCCGCCGGTTGCAGTTCGGGGTGAGTGTGGCTCCTGGCATCTTCCAAAGCCTTATGGAGCGTCTCCTGCAAGGGCTTCCTGGCGTGGTACCATATTTTGATGACGTCTTGGTGTCTGCAGACTCACACCAGCAGCTGTTCGAGCGCCTCCGTGCCGTGCTGACCAGGTTCCAGGAGGCCGGGCTCAAGGTAAAGAGGGAGAAGTGCCAGATTGCCGTTCCACAGGTAGAGTTCCTGGGCTATCTTATCGATGCCTCCGGCCTTCATCCAACCACATCCAAGATCCGCGCTATCCAGCAGGCCCCCACACCAAAGAACAAAACGGAGTTGCAGGCATTCCTGGGGCTGCTGAACTTTTATAACATGTTCCTGCCCCACAAAGCCACAGTGGCTGAGCCTCTTCACCGACTCCTTAGCACTAAGACGCCTTGGGCCTGGGGTCATCGAGAGACGGCGGCCTTCAACGCGGTCAAGGCCCTCCTTTCTTCAGACAGTGTGCTGGTACAGTACAGTGAATCCAGGCCGCTGGTCCTTGCCTGCGACGCCTCACCTTTTGGCATCGGTGCTGTCCTTAGTCACCGTTTTCCAGATGGAAGAGAAGCACCGCTCGCCTACTTTTCCAGGACACTATCTCCGACGGAACGGAATTACAGCCAGCTCGACAAGGAGGCATTGGCACTTGTGGCTGGAGTGAAGAGGTTCCATGAATACCTCTATGGCAGGACTTTTGACCTCATCACTGACCACAAGCCACTCCTGGGCCTCCTCGCCGGTGATCGTCCAACTCCACCGGTCCTCTCACCACGCATGCTGCGATGGACTGTTTTCCTGGCTGCCTACCACTACCGGCTCATCCATCGCCCGGGGAAATCGATGGGCCATGCCGACGCCCTCAGCCGTTGCCCTCTTCCAGCATTTGTGGAAGACCCGGCTCCAGCTTCATCGCTCCTTCTGATTGAGGATCTTCCGGCAGCGCCTGTATCGGCTGCCACTGTGGCCTCCGCCTCTGCCCAGGATCGCACCATCAGCCGGGTGCTCAACTGGGTGTGGAGGGGGTGGCCACAAGGGCCTTTTGCATCAGAGTTCCAGCCCTTCGCAACCAGACAACATGAACTCTCAGCTCATCGCGGCTGTCTGCTGTGGGGAGACCGCGTCGTGATTCCCCAGGGGCTCCGTCAGCGCGTCCTGGAGGCTCTGCACGTTGGCCACCCGGGAATTGTCAAAATGAAGGCGTTGGCTCGGTGTTACGTCTGGTGGCCTAATATGGACGATGCCATCACTGCCTGGGTGTCCGCCTGTCAAGCGTGCCAAGAGTCGAGGCCTGCACCACCGGCAGCTAAGGGACACACCTGGGAGACGCCAAAGACACCCTGGTCGAGGGTGCACATCGATCTGGCTGGCCCCTTTCACGGCCGGACCTTTATGGTAGTGGTGGACGCCTATTCCAAATGGCTGGAGGTCGCCCTGATGCCCTCCACCACCACCGAAGCTGTCATCCGGGTGCTGCAAGGCCTGTTTGCAACGCATGGGTGTCCTGATGTCCTTGTCTCTGACAACGGACCGCAGTTCACGTCAGGCACGTTTGAGCGGTATCTTTTGGGACTGGGCATCCGCCATGCCCTAACGGCACCTTTTCATCCATCCAGCAACGGGCAAGCGGAAAGAATGGTGCGCTCGACAAAAGAGGCACTGGCGCGCCTGGACCGGGGAGACTGGCATGAGCGGGTCGCCGAATACTTGTTCGTGCAACACATCACCCCTCATGCGGCCACAGGGAGGAGTCCTGCTGAACTGCTTATGGGCCGCCGCCTCAGGTCACCGCTCGACCGGCTACACCCAGACTTTGCCGTGGCTGAACCCCCAGGCTGTGCCAACGCACCACGGTCATTTGTCCCAGGAAACCAGGTCTTTGCCCGGAACTATGTGGGGGACATCCCTTGGGTGCCAGCCACAGTAGTGGGAGTCACTGGACCTCGCTCGTACCAGGTGGCACTCGAAGACGGACGCTTGTGGCGACGGCACATAGACCAGCTTAGGCGCAGGGTTGGGGACTTGGACACTACCGAGGTGCCCCCAACTGCGCTTGCGGCTCCAGAAGAGACACGTACAGATGGCGAGGCCCCACTTACACCTCCCTCGCAAACTGCCAGTGTGGATCCGAACCAAGCCGTTTCAGAACAGACTCAGACCACTCCACTTGCGGAGGCTCCACCCACAGCAGCGGATCCAGGGGAGTTGGTTCCAACGCCACCTAGGGTCGCACCACAGCCTCAGCGAGAACTGTGTGGCCCTCCGGACTTGGCTACCAGTCCCCGGCGGTCTGGCAGAGTTTCCAAGCGCCCAACTTATTTAAAGGACTATGTTGTTGGACAGGTATCACTGTTGGTCTAAGTATGGGAAATGTAACCGATATGCTTTTGTGCCTAATTGAACCATTACGCGTAGTGCTGTATATAAGGAAACCATTACGATTGTAACTAACGCCTTATCTCGGTGGGGAGGGGTGTTATGTAGTGTAGTTTCACCCTGGGCCAACAGGGGGATACTGTATATAGTTTTCACTCAGGTCTGTAGATAGTTTTCACTCAGGTCCGCGGCAGTTATTTTAGGCGGGAACTCTGGGCTGTTGTGGTTACAATGTTGTCAGCCGGCTGCCTATAAATACAGGCCGGCTGAGCTGTTCGCAGTCAGTTCTATTTCAGCTTACCAGAATAAAAGAGCTACTTGAAGAAATCGCTGTGCCGGCTGCTATGTCAACCCACGACTTAACAAGTTCGAATTCTGTTTGCTGGTTTCCCACAGGCATCGGGTTGGCCCCTGTGAGAACAGGGTGCTGGACAAGATGGGTCCATTGGCCTGATCCTGCAGGCGCTTGGTATGTTCCTATGCAAATAAAACATGCCTTCATTGCATGGGCCTGCTGTTTTTGCAATTCTTGCTCCCGGCTTCCTAATTGGCACAAGCTATATTTAGCATCAATTTGCACCCGGTTTCTCTCGCTCCCAAGGTGTACCCATAGCTCATGTGTGATTGAGTCAGGATGCCTAGCAGGTGGTGTTTGGGAGACGCCCCGAAACTCATAATGGGGCTTAACGCGATTGCATGCAAATTGCAATGTAAATTACCCTCTTAGAGCGAGCCATTAATCCACTCCAGGGAGAAAAAGGTCCCTGCCTTTTGCAGTGTGGTGAAATAGCTACACTGCGTTGGATTTTACTGGGCCACTTATTTGCTTTTGGGCAGCTTGGGGTGTGTTCACACTCCCTTTAACCCCCTGATTTTCGAGTGCTGGGTCTTTCATCCGTGTTCACACGACATTATCCAAAATAAATAGGTTTAAGTATAACTTTATGAAAAATACAAAAGCTTTTCTACTAGGGATAACGGACACAGGTATAGCAAGAGAAGATCAGAAAGTATTCCTCTATGCCACAGGAGCGGCAAGGATCCTAATTGCTAAAAACTGGAAAAAAGAAACTGTGCCAACAAAAAAGGAATGGCAATACAAACTGTTGAACTGGCTAGTTAACAGAGGCAATTAGCGATCACACTAGACAAGAGTTTCAAAAAGCATGGGGGAAATGCAGAGAATACTTCACAAAATACTTCACAGTGCCCTAAAATAAATACCCGGACTTGTTCCGATTAATGTCTGCAGGAGACTTTGTGGATATTTAAGTCAGAATTAGAAAAATCTTAATAATTACTCATAAACAGCTTATAAGAAGTAAATAAGGAGGCCAGATACAGGATAAAGGAAGGCTTTTAGTTGGTTCTTGGTATAGTTGTATGTTATGCTCACTGTATGTTATGTTCACATTTAATGAGGGTGGTTTTCTGTATTGGGAGAGGTGGGGGGTTATGTTATGTTGTAAATAAAATTTCCAATAAAAAAATAGATAGATGATAGATAGATAGATAGATAGATAGATAGATAGATAGATAGATAGATAGACAGACAGATAGATAGATAGATTGATAGATAGATGATAGATAGATAGATAGATAGATAGATAGATAGATAGATAGATAGATAGATAGATACCCTGTACTTCCGTTATATTGCATGAGATTCCAACTCTACATTAGGAAGATTTTTCTGGCATTAAGAGCTGTTTGGCAGTGGAACAGACTTCCTCGGACGGTGGCCGACTCTCCTTCCTTCTAAGATTACTGTTTGATGTCTTGTTTATCAAACCAGCTCTGGAGCCCTTAAGCGGCTCCAAATTCATTGTTGGGATTTTTATATCTCACCAGCTGCGAAGAGCAGCTACAATGTGATGTCTCTGAGCGTGAGACAGGGAGTCTCTGCTAGTTCTCATGTAACCAGAGAGTTGCTTTCGCTTCTGAGTCGAAGTGTAAAGAGTCGAGTCGTAGACTCTTGTGTTTGCTGCTCAGGAGAGCAGACATGCTTGTAAGAGCTGCGTGTACAGTCTGGATAAAGTAGTGTGTAGGCTACTGACTGTCTCTTTCTTCTGTGATGGGATACCAGAAGACGAGTGTGCTCCTCTCAGGATGGAGGGGTCGCTTATTACTGGTCTCTCTGGACTGAGGGAGGATTCCAGCCAGAGAGTGACCACCGGAGAGAGGCCCCGATGTCTCGGGAAGTTGTCACCCTTCCTGGAGGCGTTTTTCCAACGTTCATTCCTATGCAAACATAGAGTGAAGACACCCCTGCCCTGTCAACGGCCCCTGGTGACTACACAAACAGAAACAAATCTGACACTAAAGAAGCTGTGCTGATGTGAACACACATCAGCTTCAAGTTCACTGTGCTCAAAGGTGCTAATGTGAACATACCCCTCAGCGGCAGAGCATACCAGGTTCTGGTAAGCTGGCGGGGGGGGGGGACCCCTGCCTGAAATCCCAACGAACCATCACTGCCAGTCAGTGCAGACAGTATAAGGCTACGTCCTATATTCTAGTCTACCATACAGCTTTGTTGTGAGGATGGCCCTGGCATGTGCACCTTGGCCTGAGGTCAAAAGAACCTGCCTTATGCCAGCTGTCCACAGCTCCATAGTGTCTACTCTGACTGGCAGCAGCCTTCCATGGTTTCACGCAGAGGGCTGTCAGGCTAAGTGGATCTTTGCTCCGATCGGGCAGGGCTTTTTAATGTTCTTATACAGCACATCCTCTTGATCTTTTTAAATAGACGCAGTATGTATTAATTTCAATTCAATTGACTTGAATTGCCGTACTAAGAGCTGGTTTGCATTTCAGAATACTAATGTATGTTTGCATCAGACCCTGCCCAGTTAGATCTCTGCAAAGCACATTTTAATAGGAGACGGGAAAATGGAATTGGAATTCCTGCTTTTTCCTCATTGCTGCCTGTGTGTGTCATGAGTTGTTGTTGTTTATTGTTTATTTGATTTCTTACCTGCCCTTACCCAGGGCAAGTTGCAGCAACTTGAAAATGCAATATGAAAACCAGTTTGAAGCACGAGGCAGACACCGGTTGCAGTTTAGCTTGCCATGCAACATAGGAAACCGGCCCTAAAGAGGTGGGCGAGCTTGGAAGAGCCTGCAGGATCAGGCCAGTGACCCAACTCGTCCAGCATCCTCTTTTCGCTGTGGCCAGTCAGATGTTTGTGGGGAACCTGCAAGCACAAGAGCGACTCTCCCCTCCTGAGGTTTCCAGAAACTGGTATTTAGAAACTGTAATGGGTATGAGTTACTCGTGCGTAAACTGCCGCCTCTCTAGGCTTAATTGCCTTGGTTAAACCGTTCTGACTGCACAGCCCATCTCCGCGCGGCTGTCTCAGTCGCTAGCAGAATCTGTCTGTGGGCGTTTCTTAAACCTCTTCCAGCATAGAAGCTGTCTGACTTCCAAACGCCTCTGTTAAGTCGTGGGTTGACATAGCAGCCGGCACAGCGATTTCTTCAAGTAGCTCTTTATTATGGTAAGCTGGAATAGAACTGACTGCAAACAGCTCAGCCGGCCTGTATTTATAGGCAGCCGGCTGTCAACATTGTAACCACAACAGCCCAGAGTTCCCGCCTAAAATAACTGCCGCGGACCTGAGTGAAAACTATCTACAGACCTGAGTGAAAACTATATACAGTATCCCCCTGTTGGCCCAGGGTGAAACTACACTACATAACACCCCTCCCCACCGAGATAAGGCGTTAGTTACAATCGTAATGGTTTCCTTATATACAGCACTACGCGTAATGGTTCAATTAAGCACAAAAGCATATCGGTTACATTTCCCATACTTAGACCAACAGTGATACCTGTCCAACAACATAGTCCTTTAAATAAGTTGGGCGCTTGGAAACTCTGCCAGACCGCCGGGGACTGGTAGCCAAGTCCGGAGGGCCACACAGTTCTCGCTGAGGCTGTGGTGCGACCCTAGGTGGCGTTGGAACCAACTCCCCTGGATCCGCTGCTGTGGGTGGAGCCTCCGCAAGTGGAGTGGTCTGAGTCTGTTCTGAAATGGCTTGGTTCGGCTCCACGCTGGCAGTTTGCGAGGGAGGTGTAGGTGGGGCCTCGCCATCTGTGCGTGTCTCTTCTGGAGCCGCAAGCGCAGTTGGGGGCACCTCGGTAGTGTCCAAGTCCCCAACCCTGCGCCTAAGCTGGTCTATGTGCCGTCGCCACAAGCGTCCGTCTTCGAGTGCCACCTGGTACGAGCGAGGTCCAGTGACTCCCACTACCGTGGCTGGCACCCAAGGGATGTCCCCCACATAGTTCCGGGCAAAGACCTGGTTTCCTGGAACAAATGACCGTGGTGCATTGGCACAGCCTGGGGGTTCAGCCACGGCAAAGTCTGGGTGTAGCCGGTCGAGCGGTGACCTGAGGCGGCGGCCCATAAGCAGTTCAGCAGGACTCCTCCCTGTGGCCGCATGAGGGGTGATGTGTTGCACGAACAAGTATTCGGCGACCCGCTCATGCCAGTCTCCCCGGTCCAGGAGCGCCAGTGCCTCTTTTGTCGGCGGCAACGGAATGCCCCCCGGTGGGTGACGATCGTCTGGGCTTCAGCAGTGGCATCATCGACTGGCAGTTGTTGATAGGCTTGGGCAAGGTCCAGCTTAGCGAAGACCTTACCCTCACCCAGGGAATGCAGCAGGTGTTGGACAACAGGAACCGGATAAGCGTGCTGCTGAAGCGCCTTGTTGATCGTGCACTTGTAGTCAGCGCAGATTCTCACCGACCCATCTGGCTTGACAGGCGTGACGATGGGGGTTTCCCACTTTGTGTGGTCAACCGGCTCCAAAACTCCTTGGGCGATCAGTTTGTCCAGTTGTTCGTCCACCTTAGCCTTGAGAGCAAAGGGAACCCGGCGTGGCTTTAGCTTGATGGGGGCGACTTGTGGATCAAGGCTAAAGGAGATGGGCGTACCTGTATATTGGCCCAAGGTGCCGTCAAAAACCTCGGCAAAGTCTTTGACCAGACCCTCAGTCTCTGCGTTAGAGATGCAGTTGATGCCGGTGACTTCCAGGCCGAGGGCATCAAACCAGTCTAGCCCTAGGAGGCTTGGCCGCTGACCTTCGACCACCACCAACCGGAGCAGGCCCGAAAAATCCTTGAAGGCGATCCGGAACCGGCCAACGCCTACCACGGGAATGTCGTTTCCCTGGTAGTCTCTCAGGTGTACGCGGTGAGAGTCGAGTTGCCTTTTGGACACTCTGGGTACCAGTCTTTTGATGGTGCTCCATGACACGATGGACAGGGCAGACCCGGTGTCGATCTCCATGTCACATGGAGCTCCTTCAATGAGCACCGTGACGTTCAGCTTGCGTCGCGTAGGCGAGTCGGTTTGGCCAATCGTGGTTCCAGACGGGCAGCGGCAGTTGGTGAGAGCGAAACAACTTTCCTTGGCAGACTGGAGTGAAGACTTGGACTTGCGAATCGATGAAGGGGGGGTGTCAGACGGAGCCGATCGGCAGACCTTAGCGATGTGGCCCCTTCTGGAACACTTCCTACAGATGGCGTCTCTGAATCGACACTTGGCACGGGAATGGTTGCCTCCGCAGCCAGCACATTCCGGTTGGCCCTTGGACTTCTGTTGGAACTTCCTGCGCTCCCACTTTGTCTGGTGCACGTCATCGTCTTCACTGGAGGATGCCTCCTCACTGCTGGCCTCTTCATGATGCACCGGAACTGGCTCCCTAGCAAGACGCGGGCTGCTGGACTTGCGGATCTCCTGGGCGGAGCGTTCAGCAGCTTCTGAGGCCACAGCCTCCTCAATGGCTTTCTGTAGCGTGAGGTCTGGCTTGCCTAGGAGGCGCCGTTGCAGATGGATGTCCCGGACCCCGCAGACGATTCGATCCATCAGGGCATCGTCTAAGTCTCGGAACTCACAGTGCATTGCAGCCTGTCGCAGGGCGGTGGTGTAGTTGTTGATTGACTCCCCCTCTGCCTGGTTCCGGTGGTAGAACGCATGGCGGGCAGCAATCTTGGACGGCTTTGGTGCGTAGTGGTTGCGGAGCTTCTCTTGGATCGTGTCCCATGGTGTTGCCTGGACTGCTTCAGGCGCAACCAACGCTCGGGCCGTCTCAAACACCTCAGGCCCACAGAGGCTGAGGAATAGGCCCCGCTTCCGATCCTTTGATACTGCTGTCAGCTCGTTGGCTTGGAGGTAGCAGTCAAACCGAGCGAGGTAGGAGTCCCATGATTCAGAGGCTGGCGCAAACGGCGGTAGAGGCACAAGTGAAGCCATGATTCCGATGCCGGCGTGAAGGGCGATGGATGGAACACAGTGCTCTAGCCAGAACAGTCAGCTCTGAATTGGTTCTGCCCAGTGATTTCGCTCAGTGATTTCGCTCTGTGATTCAGCTCAGTGATTCAGCTCAGTTCAGAGGCTGGCCGCATCTGGCTGTGCTCTGATGTCCATCAATCCCATCCTCGTCGCCAGTGTTAAGTCGTGGGTTGACATAGCAGCCGGCACAGCGATTTCTTCAAGTAGCTCTTTATTATGGTAAGCTGGAATAGAACTGACTGCAAACAGCTCAGCCGGCCTGTATTTATAGGCAGCCGGCTGTCAACATTGTAACCACAACAGCCCAGAGTTCCCGCCTAAAATAACTGCCGCGGACCTGAGTGAAAACTATCTACAGACCTGAGTGAAAACTATATACAGTATCCCCCTGTTGGCCCAGGGTGAAACTACACTACATAACAGCCTCCTTCTCTCACTGCGCGGGAGTCTTCTGCGCAGGGAGGGCGTGGGTAGTGGAGGACCTGTGCTCTCCTCACTGATGTCCAGAGAAGAATCCCGGAGCTCTCCCTCCGCCTCCCGCATATCCCGGGTGTTGCGCTGATTTCCTTCCCCCTCTACCGAGCTGCTTCTCCCCCTGGTGCTGGGTCCTTCGCCCGCAGAATCTGGGAGCCCTCCCTTCGCCTCTCGCTCTGATGTCAGTTCCCTGACAGAAACCTACCGTATTTTTCGCTCCATAAGACGTACTTTTTCCCTCCTAAAAAGTAAGTTGAAATGTGTGTGCGTCTTATGGAGCGAGTGCAGGGGGGGAGGCAGGCAGGAAAAGCCCCCAAGAGCTACACACAAGCTCCACGTGGCTCTTGCGGGCTTTTCCCCAGGAGGGGAACGCAGTCAGTCCCTTCTCCCTCCTCGTAGAAAAGCCCGCAGGAGCCGCGCGCTCCTTAAAGGGTGCGTGGGTCCTGTGGGCTTTTGCGGGAGGTGGGGTTATTGCCATAGCCGCGCGCAGCCCCTCCCAGCCGGAGAGGTTGCGCGTAGCTATGGCAGAAGCCAAGACAACGAGCGCGATGGACCCGCTCACTGTCTTGGCTTCTTTGCTCTTTGGGGCTGGGGGGGGCAGGCTTCCCTGGCAGCCCCCAGAAGCTCTGGGAGAAGTGGACAGGCTGCACACAGCCTGTCCACTGCTCTTTGGGGCTGGGGGGGATCATATTTTTTTTTCTTGATTTCCCCCTCTAAAAACTAGGTGCGCCTTATGGTCCGGTGCACCTTATGGAGCAAAAAATACGGTAAGTGCCTCTGAGCGTGGAGGCAGTGCAAAACCATCACGGCCCGTAGCCTTAATAGCTCCCCCATGAATTTGTCAGCAGGAACTTCCAACATTGGAAGAATAGCAGATAAAGATGGTGGAATATGTAGAGTTGGCAAAGCTGACGGGGAAGATCCGGAATCGGCTTGACGAACTGTTTCAAAAGGACTGGAGCAAATTTATATTTTTAATAATAATAATAATAATAATAATAATAATAATAATAATAATAATAAATTTTATTTATACCCTGCCCTCCCCAGCCAAGGCCGGGCTCTGGGCGGCTAACAAGCAATAATAAAAACAAGTTGAATGAATGCAACTTAAAAACAAGATTAAAATACAACATTGAAACAATGAAACATTAAAATGCAGAAAATTGCAAACGTTTGAAAACATTTGTAGGTTTGAGTTGAAATGTTTGTAACGTGAATATAAGGAGCTGATTTACATATAATGAGGTGAAATGTAAAAGGAAAATAGAAAGTAAAAAGGGGGTTACAGAGATGCTAAGAAGTAAAGATGTTTGGAAGTCAGAAAGGGAACGAAGGAGGTCGGTGCTCAGTCAAGCAATGTTTAAGGTTATTGTTGTACGTAACAAAATGTGATTAGGATAAATATGGAAAACTCAATAAAAATTATTATTAAAAAAGAAAGAAAGAAAAAGATTTGCCTTGTCGTCTTTTAAAACCATCCAAGTTGGGACAGCAGCGCAGATGAGAAGACGATAAAGTCCCAGCCAGAGACGAATAGCTGATCAAGATGATGGATTACATCCGAAATGGCGAAAAAGACCAGGAAAATCAGAAACCAGGAAGATAAAACATTTAACAAGGAATAGGGAACAATTATAAGTTATCTAAGAGAACACTGTAAACAACTAAAAACTTTGGTAGGATCATAGCAACACTTGTAATGTATGAAAAACCAAGGTTAAAAAAATCATGAATTTTTTAAGATAAATGGAGAAACGATCAGATGCAGTCGAAAAAGTTTGACAATGGAAACCATGGAGAGGTGGAGGAAATTCTAAGGGTTCAGATAATCCTATATGTTTATGTTTATGGTTAATGTTTAAATTCAAATGTATATTGTAAAACGGAATTTAAAACTGAATAAATAAAGCCATCCAAGTTGGCGGCCATCCTGTGGGAAGGAGTTCCGCAGTCTAACTGCGCTGAACAGAAAAAAACTTCATTTTCTCTGTCCCGAATCATCCGACATTCAGCTGCATCAAATGTCCGTGAATTCTCATGTTATGAGAGAGGGATTAATTGTTCCTCTATCTGCGTTCTCCATGCCGGTCATCATTTTATAAATTCCTGTCGTGTCTCTTCTTTTTCACCTTTTCTCCAAACGCTGCAGCCTTTCTTCCTCCATCTGCTTAACTGTTTTGGTGGCCCTTTCCCGAACTTGAGAGACAGGGAAAGAAGGAAGCAAAATGGTCGCAATTACAACGTTAGCATCCCAGCAAGCAAATCTCATAGCATGCCAAAGCCAGAACACAACACTCTCATGTCACACCAACTACCATGTATGGGAGAATAGATGCAATGTTGGACTTGCCAAGCTGGCCTGGGTTCAAATTCCTACCCAGCTACGAAGTTTAGTTGGGGGCGGAGGCGCTGCTAAATGAAGGCCACTCATCATCTCTGCTTAATCTACTTTGCAGGACTGTTTGGGAGGTGAATGAGATAAGCTCACCAGAACGTCATGCTGGAAGAACAAGAGTGAGTGTTTGACTGCCTTCCGGGCCCATAACAATCTCGCCGCTGCAATCATGTATTGAAATAATCTCCCATAGTCTTTTCCAAGTCCTTTTCCAAGTGTGTTTCCACTCCTAAAAGGAAAACGTTCTCGCTTCAATTGGATAGTAAAGGTAAAGGGACCCCTGAACATTAGGTCCAGTCGTGGCCGACTCTGGGGTTGCGGCGCTCATTTCGCTTTATTGGCCGAGGCAGCCGGCGTACAGCTTCCGGGTCATGTGGCCAGCATGACTAAGCCGCTTCTGGCGAACCAGAGCAGCGCACGGAAACGCCGTTTACCTTCCCGCCGGAGCGGTACCTATTTATCTACTTGCACTTTGACGTGCTTTCGAACTGCTAGGTTGGCAGGAGCAGGGACCGAGCAACGGGAGCTCACCCCGTCGCGGGGATTCGAACCGCCAACCTTCTGATCGGCCAGTCCTAGGCTCTGTGGTTTAACCCACAGCGCCACCCGCGTCCCACCTTCAGTTGGATATTAACCTTTAAAATCTGCTGCATCCACTCCTGGCTGCAGCTCCAACTTGCAATCTCTGCATTGCAGTTGTGCAAGAGAGCAAGAGGACAACTTGTTCTTTCCCCCCATAATTTTTAATTGATATTCATATAACAAATTCGATTCAGTTTCAGTGCAATATTCGCTTAACGTATTGAATTTTCATCCTTACTTCCATGTTCAAATTGATCTACTGCATTAAATGTAATACTTATTTCTGTAACATGCATCCTACATTATATTCCTTTATGACTCTATGATTCCTTTGCTTTTATTTCCAATCCTGGCTGCTATTATTATTATTATTTCATTTGACTATAATATTTTCCCATGTAGCCACAGCCTTTGTTCTAAAGCTCCCCCTTGTGGGCATTTGATGTCAAAGCCGCCACGCTGCTAACAGAAAAAGATTCCCTTGCCCACAGTAGTAGATACGATGGTCATCCGAACTGAATTCGCCCATTCCCGTCCATTTTAGCTCACTGATGCCCAGGATGTCAATATTTATTCTTGCCATCTCATTTTTGACCACATCCAACTTACCCAGGTTCATGGTTCTTACATTCCAGGTTCCTATGCAATATTTTTCTTTACAGCATTGGACTTTCCTTTCGCTTCCAGGCATATCTGCAACTGAGCGTCCTTTCGGCTTTGGCCCAGCCACTTCATCAGCTCTGAATCTACTTGGACTTGTCCTCCGCTCTTCCTCAGTAGCATGTTGGACGCCTTCCGATCTGAGGGGCTCATCTAACTACCAAACTTTTAGAAGACATCTGAAGGCAGCCCTGTTTAGGGAAACTTTTAATGTTTAATAGGTTATTGTACTTTAATATTTTGTTGGAAGCCGCCCAGAGTGGCTGGGGAAACTCAGCCAGATGGGCAGGGTATAAATTGTTGTTGTTGTTGTTGTTGTTGTTGTTGTTATACGTAAATCCAGCACTGCAGAGAAGTTACACAGACACCTAGAATCAAAGAGTTGTACGGGACACCCATGGGTCCTGTAGTCCAACCCCCCACATTGCAGGAATTCTGCCCACAGACCCCCACCTTGGGAGGAGAGGGGGGATGCTGCTCTTACAACAGTCTGGAATAAGGCCTGTTTGCAAGGGTAGTGGGGGCTGGTCCATGAGAGTGAATGGGGCGCTGCCCCACCAACCTCGGCCAGCCCCCACCTGCCTACGTCCTAGGGGTGCCCTGGCCGTCGGCTTCTTCCTCCTTAGTCTCAGTGCTGCCTTTTCGCAGGACTCAGAAGGGAAGAGGAGGGTGAAGTGAACTGGCACTGGCGCCCCCTACTATTGGCCTCCACCATTACACCCCCACTAGCCCCAGAGGACACCAGCGGCCACTGTACAAGGGTGATCAGCTGCAAAGGAGGAAGGGACGTTTTTGTTGGGATACTGCCAGGGAGACGGGGGCATCAGGCTGGCCCCCAGCTGGCTCCGGACGATCACCGGTCTCCCATGGAACAGCATCAGTCAACATGAGCCAACAGTGTGAGGCGGCAGCTAAAAAAGCCAATGCAATTCTGGGCTGCATCAATAGGAGTATAGCATCTAGATCAAGGGAAGTAATAGTGCCACTGTATTCTGCTCTGGTCAGACCTCACCTGGAGTACTGTGTCCAGTTCTGGGCACCACAGTTCAAGAAGGACACTGACAAACTGGAACGTGTCCAGAGGAGGGCAACCAAAATGGTCAAAGGCCTGGAAACAATGCCTTATGAGGAACAGCTAAGGGAGCTGGGCATGTTTAGCCTGGAGAAGAGGAGGTTAAGGGGTGATATGATAGCCATGTTCAAATATATAAAAGGATGTCACATAGAGGAGGGAGAAAGGTTGTTTTCTGCTGCTCCAGAGAAGCGGACATGGAGCAATGGATCCAAACTACAAGAAAGAAGATTCCACCTAAACATTAGGAAGAACTTCCTGACAGTAAGAGCTGTTTGACAGTGGAATTTGCTGCCAAGGAGTGTGGTGGAGTCTCCTACTTTGGAGGTCTTTAAGCAGAGGCTTGACAACCATATGTCAGGAGTGCTCTGATGGTGTTTCCTGCTTGGCAGGGGGTTGGACTCGATGGCCCTTGGGGTCTCTTCCAACTCTATGATTCTATGAATTAGCAAGCCCAGTTCAGCTACTGATTGATTGATTGTGTGACTGCAGAAATGGATAAAAGCCCCCCATCCAAACAATGACTATCATCAGTGTCGGTAAGCAAATAATAATAATTTTAATTTTTATCATCTACAATGCTGTCTTGTTTATTTTATAGTACAGTACATTGATTATTCTCCTGCCAACCTAGCAGTTCGAAAACACGTCAAAGTGCAAGTAGATAAATAGGTACCACTCCGGCGGGAAGGTAAACGGCATTTCCATGCGCTGCTCTGGTTCGCCAGAAGCGGCTTAGTCATGCTGGTCACATGACCCGGAAGCTGTACGCCGGCTCCCACAGCCAATAAAGCGAGATGAGCGCCACAACCCCAGAGTCAGCCACGACTGGACCTAATGGTCAGGGTTCCCTTTACCTTTTTACATTGATTATTGCTTTCATTTTATGGATCAATGATCTTGTTAGATAGTAAAATTCATGTTAAATTGCTGTTTTAGGGGTTGTTTATAAAAGTCTGGAATGGATTAATCCATTTTGCATTACCTTCTATGGGAAAGCGTGCCTTGGTTTTGGAACGCTTTGGTTTTGGAACGGACTTCCGGAACGGATTAAGTTTGAGAACCAAGGGACCACTGTATAAGAAAACCACACATTGGAGGCTTGTCATATATTGGCCACAGGGGGGCAGCACTCTTCCATTTATTCCCGCCTTTCTCCAGCTGGCTGATGAGAGAGGGAGAAAATATTTTCTCATCCACTCTCCCCATGCCAGGCATAATTTCATAAACTTCTATCATGTCAGCTCCTGCTCACACTTTCTCTAAATGAAAAAGTCCCAAATGCTGCGTCCTTTTCTCACGGGGGGAGTTGCAACACCCTGTGGATCATTTTGGCTGCCCTTTTCAGTACTGGAAGACGCAAGATTTACCCACTCTGGAAGAATGGCAGGCGAAGGTGATTGACTACATGGAACTGGCAGAAATGACTGGCAGAATCCGAGACCAGGGAGAAGAGTCGGTGGAAGAAGATTGGAAAAAAATTAAAGACTATCTACAGAAATACTGTAAAATTAATGAATGTTAAAAGGACGTTGGATTGGAAATAAGTGGTGTTAGTAAGAAGATTAATAAGAATATGTAAACTTGGATTGATAATGAAGGGAATTATATTTTTATCATAGTTTAAGATGCTGAATAAGGTTAAATGACAGAGGGCAAGAACTTGCTGAACTAAATATCTGAATTGGAATACAGAAAGGGAGGTGTGAGGAGGTCAAAAAACTAGTGAATAAGATACAATATTTGGAGGTATAATTTTTCTTTTTTCTTTTTTCTTGGGGTGGGTTGGTGCTTGTTATGACTTCCTTTTCTTTTTGGTAACTATCTTTCTGTTGAATATCTGTTTTGCTTTGTATTTCTTATTACTCTTGAATTCTTTTTTTTTCTGTGCTATGTATTTTATGTTTAAAATCTGTTTAAAATTTGTTTATGAAATTTAATAAATATATCATTTTGGCTGCCCTTTTCTTCACCTTCTCCAACTCTACGTTATCCTTTTTGCGGTGAGGCGACCAGAACAGTACGCAGTAATACAAACACAGCCGCCTCGTAGACTTGCTCGATAATAATTTATAACAATAATTTATTATTTGTACCTCACCCATATGGCTGGGTTTCCCCAGCCACTCTGGGCAGCTTCCACAAAGACCAAAAATACACTAGTACGTCATACATTTAAAACTTCCCTGAACAGGGCTGCCTTAAGATGTCTTCTGAATGTCAGGTAGTTGTTTATCTCTTTGACATCTAATGGGAGGGTGTTCCACAGGGCGGGTGCCACCACTGAGAAGGCCCTCTGCCTAGTTCCCTGTAGCTTTGCTTCTTGCAATGAGGGAACCGCCAGAAGGCCCTCGGAGGTGGATCTCTGTGTCCGGGCAGAACGATGGAGGTGGAGACGCTCCTTCAGGTATACTGGGCCGAGGCCATTTAGGGCTTTAAAGGTCGGCACCAACACTTTGAATTGTCCCCGGAAACATACTGGGAGCCAATGTAGGTCTTTCAAGACCAGTGTTATGTGGTCTCGGCGGCCGCTCCCAGTCACCAGTCTAGCTGCCGCATTCTGGATTAGTTGTAGTTTCCGGGTCACCTTCAAAGGTAGCCCCACGTAGAGCGCATTGCAGTAGTCCAAGCGGGAGATAACTAGAGCATGCACCACTCTGGCGAGACGGTTGCTCAATGCAACGTTATGCAGCCAACCTGCAAGCGAATCAGGATGGATGCGCAGAAAACGGGTCACTTGGAAGCAGGGTGGATTTGTTTTTGTTTTTTAATTTAATTCTTATTGAAAATTTTATTTACAACATCACATAACCCCCCCAACCCTCCCAATACAGAAATACAATGAGCATAACATACAACAATACAAACAACCAAATAAAAGACTTCCTTTATCCTGTATCTGGCCTCCTTATTTACTTCTTATAAGCTGCTTCCTTTATGAATAATTATTAAGATTTTTCTAATTATAACTTAAATATCCACAAAGTCTCCTGCAGACATTAATCGAAACAAGTCCAGGTATGTATTTTAGGGACTGTTTTGTGAAGTATTCTCTGCATTTCCCCCATGCTTTTCGAAACTCTTGTCTAGTGTGATCGCTAATTGCCTCTGTTAACTAGCCAGTTCAACAGTTTGTCTTGCCATTCCCTTTTTGTTGGCACAGTTTCTTTTTTCCAGTTTTTAGCAATTAGGATCCTTGCCGCTCCTGTGGCATAGAGGAATACTTTCTGATCTTCTCTTGCTATACCTGTGTCTGTTATCCCTTGTAGAAAAGCTTTTGTATTTTTCATAAAGTTATGCTTAAACATTTTTTTAAGCTCATTATACACTGTGTTCCAGAAGCTTTTGATTTTTTCACAGGCAGTCTCCCTCATTGAACAGGTTGACAGATTTGATTTACCGTATTTTTTGATCTATAAGACTCACTTTTTCCCTCTTAAAAAGTAAGGGGAGATGTGTGTGCGTCTTATGGAGCGAATGCAGGCTGCGCAGCTATCCCAGTAGCCAGAACAGCAAGAGGGATTGCTGCTTTCACTGCACAGCGATCCCTCTTGCTGTTCTGGCTTCTGAGATTCAGAATATTATTTTTCTTGTTTTCCTCCTCCAAAAACTAGGTGTGTCTTGTAGTCTGGTGCGTCTTATAGAGCGAAAAATATGGTAAATCGCAATTTAAATCACTAGTCAGTAAGACTTGATTTAAATCTTTTTTTTTTTTTTTTTTTTTTTTACAGAAAGACTTGTTCTTGCTAGTATAATCTTAATTTTACAACCAGATGGAGGTTTCATTTTGGGGATGATAAATTTTCAGAGTAGTTTTTACTGTTAAGTCAAAAATGACTGATTCGGGTTTGCATTAGATGACCCTCAGGGCGCCATTCCAACCCTACAATTCTATGGTTCAAGTGTAAAAGCATGTCTATATTTTGGGATAATAAGTTTGTGCAGATATGGGGCCAGAGAATCAAAATGGAGAGGTGGAAAATGAACATACCAAGGGCAGAATTTCCTTATAGTAGCCAGGTTGTTCTGATGCTCGATATCTTTTAGATATTGACCAATTAGACTATTTGCTTTAGTAGGGCCCATTTTATGGATCAATGATCTCGTTAGATAGTAAAATTCATGTTAGATTGCTGTTTTGGTGTTGTTTATAAAAGTCTGGAACGGATTGATCTGTTTTGCATTACTTTCTATGGGAAAGTGCGCCTTGGTTTTGGAATGCTTTGGTTTTGGAACGGACTTACGGAACGGATTAAGTTTGAAAACCAAGGTAGCACTGTATATCCGTTTCTATAATCCCTAAAAGAAAAGCTTTGGGTGTGATAGCAGTTTTATCACTGCACCCCTAGGAGGTCAGAGTGAAAATGGCAGATCTGGCCTTGAGATCTGGTAGCCCTATGCTAAGATGGCTTCTCAAATGGCCACCAGGAAGTGGGTCGCATCTGAACACAGATCCGAACACAGAGCCCGTCACCGGGTCTCGTTTTTAGCTGTGATGTGTCCGAAAAGGTTGCAGAGGAAACTTTGGCAACAAGACGTCTGGAAGGCACCAATGCCCATATCCATGTTCAGATTCGGGCAGCTCGGCGAACACTTCTTGGTGATTCTCTTTCTGACGGTCAAGAAGCCTTCAAAATGGAAAGGGGAAGAGAAGGGGAAAGCGTTATTCTACTGGCCCCACCTGGGTTGCAAGGAGAAAACAGTTTACAGGTTAATATGAGGAATAAAAAATGTGTTGCTTTTTTTCCAGGGACCAAAAGGAAAAGGTTGCTTGCTTGCCTTTTCAAAAGGTCAAATGGTTGCTCCAGTTAGACAACCGCGGACTTGCTTAAAACTTTAGAAGCTTGTGGTTAGAACACCTGAAAAACTGGGCAGCTTGCAACTTATCTGCATGTGTCTGTTGGGAAAACGCCCCCGGGATGGGTGCCAACTTCCCAAGACACCGGGGCTTCTCTCCGGTGGTCACTCTCTGGCTGGAATCCTCCCTCCCTCAGAGAGACCGGCAATAAGTGACCCCTCCCTCCTGAGAGGAGCATACCAATCTTCTGGCATTCCATGACAGAAGAAAGAGACAGTCCGTAGTAAAACTCACTACAGTGGTGCCTCGCAAGATGAAATTAATTCGTTCCGCAAGTTTTTTCTTCTTGTGAGTTTTTTGTCTTGCGAAGCACGGTTTCCCATAGGAATGCATTGAAAATCAATCAATGCATTCCTATGGAGACCGTCCGGGGACAGTGGGGAAGCGCCGCGGGCCTTCCCCTCTGTCCCCGGACCTGTTTTAAAGCAAGGGAAGGGGCAGCGGGGAGAATCGCTTCTCCCCGTTGCCGCCCCTTTGTTCAAAAGGGGTCCGGGGACAGAGGGGAAGGCGCGTGCCCGCCTTCCCCTCTGTCCCCGGAGATTGCGGGGCTGGCAACAGGGAGAAGCAATCTTCTCCCTGCCGCCCCTTGCTTCAAAAGAGGTCCGGGGTGTGGGGGCAAGCTTCGTTTTGTGAAGCAAGCCCATAGGTAAATTCGTCTTGCGAAGCAACTCGAAAACGAAAAAACCTTTTATCTTGCGAGTTTTTCGTCTCGCGAGGCGTTCGTCTTGCGGGGCACCACTGTACTATATTAAGACTGTACATGGAGCTAATACAAGCATGTCTGCTCTCCTGAGCAGCTACGGCTCAACTCCCAACTTCTACCTCAGAAGTGAAAGTACGTTCTCAAGTTACACTGAGAACTCAGCTGTTGCATGTATAGCTGTAGTTAACAACTCAAGCCAGGTTCAAGGTTTGTCCAAGTCAGAGACAAAGCCACCCCTGGAGGTAGCAAGGCGCAACACAATTCTCCCTAACCAAGGTAGATCAGAAGCTCTAGTTCCTTGGAAGACAGGTAACCAGAGATTTGAACTGGTGGATCCAGTCGTAGGTAGTTCCAAAGATGGAGCTGGGACAACAGGGGTTTATTATGTGTATAACAACTGTTTGTTTTTCTCTCTTGATGCTGCACTTGTTTTCGCAGCTAGTGTTGCCTCAAATGGGGGAGGATGTTGGGATTTGAGTTCCCACCAGCTGCGTTACACTAGCTGGGACTTCCTGTCTCATGCTCAGAGACATCACATGATGTCTACAATGTGCTGCTTCCTCACAGCTGGTGGGAACTCAAATCCCAACATCGTCAGCAGATGGAAAACCCGCTCAGAATGTGGCTTTATCGCTTGAGTCAATGTGTAAAACACCTGAAAGCATGAACAATGACCGCTCCCCACATTAAATGGGGGGCGCCCTTTGCGTGGTCATGCACAACCCCCTGGACCCTAAGCGGCACCATTAATTAGCAGAGGCTTGGCTTCGCCTTCCCCAGGTGGGATACCTGGAGGTCAGATTATCCGGGATCACTGTCTACGTCGTTATTCACTTACTACTTTGGCACCATAAACGCCTAAAAAGTTTTACCGCTTAGCCAACAGGAAAACATCTATTACTTTGTTTCAGCTATAGATTTATTATACAGTGGTACCTCGGGTTACATACACTTCAGGTTACATATGCTTCAGGTTACACACTCCGCTAACCCAGAAATAGTGCTTCAGGTTAAGAACTTTGCTTCACGATGAGAACAGAAATTGTGCTCCGGCGGCGCGGCAGCAGCGGGAGGCCCCATTAGCTAAAGTGTTGCTTCAGGTTAAGAACAGTTTCAGGTTAAATATGGACCTCCGGAACGAATTAAGTACTTAACCCGAGGTACCACTGTACTTCTATGGACTTTCAAAGATTAACAGACATGTGTTCATTTGATTTCAAACATATTAGAAAATTTACAAGTGTACACATTTTGTACCAAATTATGTCTATTATTGTCAGGGGTTTAGGAGCAGAGGCAAGGGCAAGGGAGGAAACAGAGAGCGAAGGGGAGGAGGCAGAAGAAAAGATGAGTGATGACGACGACCCGAGATCTCCGAGTCTTTCCAGTGAATCAGAGGATTCACAGAAAGGAGCACCAGTGGCCAGGGCAAGGGGGGAGTCTAGGGGGGCACCCCAGGAAGATAGAGCCAGAGGGGACTCAGAGGAGAGCAGTTGGAAATCGGGACCAGCGTCACCGCCAGAGAGCAGGGAAGAGGAAGGGAGCCAGGGGGCAAGCGCCGGCAGCTCACAACAGGAGGGAGGACACGAGTCAGGAGTGGCCACACCTCCATCGGGGAGCGAAGAGACGGTTAGACGGAAGGTGGAAGGTTGGGCGCGCGCGCCAAGTTCAAATGCACCGGAAGGCGGCGCAGGAGGCAGCCCGGAAAGGGAGCCAGGTCCTAAAGCCCAGCGCAAGGAGACAGGAGGGTCCGGGGGGTCAGCGTCAGAAGAATCCCGGAGGGAGGAGACCCCGGGGGGCAGAGGGACCCAGAGGAGAATAGTCAGGCGGAAAAGGTGGAGCAGGGCGAGGATATTAAGTTGGTGCGCAAGGGGCGGAGACTCAGACGGAGCTTCGCCGATCTAGCTACTAGACGTAGAGTTGCACGCAGCAGCTTGAGGATGGAAACTGTAACTCAATAAAGACTTTTACTTAATGATCGCTGGCTAGCGTGATCCTCTGTGAGCTAGGATCTTCAAGCAGCTCTGACAATTATGCAATAAGAATTGCAGTGCGATCTAGTATACTGGTCATTGTGTTACTTGTTTTGTTTTGTTTTGTTAGTTGCCCAATCCTGCCTGGGGAGGTGTTGCCAAGGTGATCAGGCCAGGTAGGGGGAGGGACTACCTGCCCACACAATAGGGGGAGGATCTTACCTGGGAATCGTCAGTTGGCTCCAGAGCTTCTCCCACCCTACCCACCCTCAGTTAAGACTTCTTTTGCAGGTTAACCGTTTCTCCACAGGTACTCTGGCTCTGCTACGTCAAGGTCGCTGTTAAAGGGCCAGAAAGGAAATCTCCTGCATTGGCAGGTTTGACTTTCCCGTAGCAAAATGTCACAACTTTGGCGGTATCAGGCCTTGGGCGGAATCCTTTAGTCTATCTTCCCTAAATGGGGGTGGGCATGTAGCAGTGACCCATGCCCCCCTTCTTTTTGCAGCAGCGATTCCCCGTTAAAGGGGTTGTTTGAGGGGAGGCATTGGCCGTACACCTAGAGGTCGTCATTGCTCTCCCCTGCGACGGCGGCGTAACAAGGGCGGGCTCTCTCTGCTTGAACATATGTTCTCCAGAGCCAGCCCATCCCTCCCACACACTTTGGATAACCCTGATGTTCCCCAGATCCCCGTTGGGGGACTGGGAGGGATAAACGCCCAATGCCTGAGCCAAGGTCTACTCACATCTGAAACATAATAAAGTTGTGGCCAATTTTAATCCCATAGCACATTGTCTTGAGTCGTTATTCCACACGGAGGCCACCCAGGGTTTGGGGGACTCCGCCTGTCCATGCAAAAATAATCATGAGTGGTGGTCGTGAAATTCAGAGGAATGGGAGATGACAACAAAGGCATGGATTTTAGTATTTTAATTACCATATTTTTCGCTCTATAAGACGCACCAGACCATAAGACGCACCTAGTTTTTGGAGGAGGAAAACAAGAAAAAAAATATTCTGAATCCCAGAAGCCAGAACAGCAAGAGGGAGCGCTGCGCAGCTGTTCTGGCTTCAGGGATAGCCGTGCGAAGCCTCTTCAGGGCAGCAGGATGAAGGCTCCCCCTGCCCCGAAGAGGCTTCGTGCGGCTAAGCCGGAAGCTAGAACAGAGAGAGGGAGCGCTGCGCAGTGATCCCTCTCACTATTCTGGCTTCTGGGATAGCTGCGCAGCCTGCATTTGCTCCATAAGACGCACACACATTGCCC
Source organism: Podarcis liolepis (assembly GCF_965112155.1). Classification (NCBI taxonomy): domain Eukaryota; kingdom Metazoa; phylum Chordata; class Lepidosauria; order Squamata; family Lacertidae; genus Podarcis; species Podarcis liolepis. The sequence continues at coordinate 3,615,062 of NC_139560.1, read as the reverse complement.
CTTACTTTTTAGGAGGGGGAAAGTGTGTCTTATAGAGCGAAAAATACGGTAGGTGGTGGTGATAGGCTGTAAACCCTGCACGTCCCCAGCCAATGGGGAGCAGAGAAGAGAACCTTGTATTCGAGGATCGGTGATATAAGCTTGTGTTTTGCTAGATTTGGATGTGCCTGATTTCGGGCTCCTGTTCTTGCAAGAATGCTGTTGCAATCAATAAATTCTTTGCTGCTTCACCAATTTTGTTCAGACTTTATTTTCAAGGGTCCCAGGACACTGAGACTTGTGACCTGCATTTCATATCTCACAGTTAACTAAAGTTGCCCGAAACCGCAGGAGGGGAGAGTTGCTCTTGCACTCAGATTCCCATTGGGACATCTGGTTGGTCCCTGTAAGAGGATGCCGCACTAGATGGCCCCTGATCCAGCAGGGTCTTCTCATGTTTTTATGTGCTGGATAAAAACAGGCCTTCCAAAACCACTGCCCTGTTTGCCAGTAGTAGATGCGGGGAAATCAGCAATCTCCTGGGCTAGGCAATTAAAAGCTTTCCATTGCTGGTGGTTGGTGGGGCAGTCTTAAACAGAAAAGGAGGGTTCTTCCACAGCCCTGTTACCTTGAGCTGGAATTTGGCAAGGATTGACAGTTTCTGCAAAAAGGGCTAGATTTCAGGGCAGGACACCAGGATCTCAGTTACCAGGTGGGTCCCAAATGCCACCCCTCCTGAGAATGTTTGTTTGTTTGGACAAAGTAAATAAATAAAATAAAAATGTGCACCTCACCACCGAGACCATTCCATTGTAGTTATCCAACCTCCCGCAATTTTAACACCTCTTGCAATGGTTTGACCCCTTTCCGCTTTAACAGTACAAAATCTACAAACACCTTCCATATTTCCTCAAAATCATTTCTCCTGCATATTCCCCATCTTACCTTAATGGCACATGTTAATTTATCATTACTAGCTATACCCCACACCTCTTTATACCATTCTTCCTTTTTATATTCTGCTTGCCCCTTCCACTGCCTAGCTATAATAATTTGTGCAGCTGTCAATAAATTTGTGAGCGAGTCCTTCATAGCCTGCAAACCTTCCATACCTGTCAGGGAACTGACATCGGAGCTAGAGGCGGAGGGAAGGCTCTCAAATGATGCTGGAGAAGGGCCCAGCAGGGAGAGAGGCAGCTCCGCAGATGGGGAAGCAAATCAGCGCAACACCAGGGATATAGAGGGGCTGATGGTGGAATCGGTGAGAGGGCTCCAGGACTCTTCACCGGACACCAGCGGGGAGAGCACGGGTCCTCCGCTACCCACGCCCACCCTGCGCAGAAGACTTCCGCGCAGAGAGAGTAGGAGGAGACTGGGTGTCAAACAACTTTTATGTTGGAAAAGATTTAAGAAACGCCCACTGACGGATTCTGCTAGCGACTGAGGCAGCCACGAAGTGAAGGGCTGCCCAGACTGAAAGGTTTAGCAAGGCAACAAAGACTGGAGAGGCAGCAACTTACGCACGAGCAACCCATACACATTACAATACCCATTGTAAATTGATAATAATGCTACCTCTGGACTTTCGGTCAGCTTTAACCCAGTGATTTCTGTTATCTCCTTAAAAACCTTTTGCGGAAAAAAATATTGTACATATTTACACGCCCACCACATGTGAAGATAATTCCCTGTTTTCTGGCATCGATCCTGGAACATTCTGCCCGAAAAGCACATGACCAAATGTTGCTTTGTTGAATCCTGACAAGACAGAAGTACTGTTTTGGGGGGACAAGAGGAAGGCAGGTGTGGAGGATTCCCTGGTACTAAAGGGGTAACTGTGTCCCTGAAGGACCAGGTGCGCAGCCTGGGAGTCATTCTGGACTCACAGCTGTCCGTGGAGGCACACGTCAATTCTGTGTCCAGGGCAGCTGTTTATCAGCTCCATCTGGTACGCAGGATGAGACCCTACCGGCCCATGGACTGTCTCACCAGAGTGGTGCATGTTCTGGTTATCTCCTGCTTGGACTACTGCAATGCGCTCTACGTGGGGCTACCTTTGAAGGTGACCCGGAAACTGCAATTAATCCAGAATGCGGCAGCTAGGCTGGTGATTGGGGTGGCTGCCAACACCATATAACACCGGTCTTGAAAGACCTACACTGGCTCCCAGTACGTTTCCGAGCAAAATTCAAAGTGTTGGTGCTGAACTTTAAAGCCCTAAATGGCCTCGGCCCAGTATACCTGAAGGAGCATCTACACCCGCATCGTTCTGCCCGGACGCTGAGGTCCAGCTCCAAGGGCCTTCTGGTGGTTCCCTCACTGCCAGAAGCCAAGTTACAGGGAAACAGGCAGAGGGCCTTCTCAGTGATGGCACCCACCCTGTGGAACGCCCTCCCACCAGATGCCAAAGAGAAAAACAACTACCAGACTTTTAGAAGACATCTGAAGGCAGCCCTGTTTAGGGAAGCTTTTAATGTTGAATAGACTATTGTATTTTAATATTCTGTTGGAAGCCGCCCAGAGTGCGATAATAATAATTATTATTATTATTGTTGTTGTTGTTGTTGTTGTTGCTTTCGCTGCAACATTTAGAGCTTTAAAAATGGGTTAATTGTCCTGCTGAACTGGAAACCTGCTTTCAACTTACCAATCCTGAAAGAGGCGACTGTGGTCACGCAGTGCTTGTCATTCTCCGAGCACTTGACGGCCTTCAGGCAAGACCAGTTGCTGGACGATGGTTCGCATGTGTCAGGGGTTTAGGAGCAGAAGCACGGGCAAGGGAGGAAACAGAGAGCGAAGGGGAGGAGGCAGAAGAAAAGATGAGTGACGACGACGACCCGAGATCTCCTAGTCTTTCCAGTGAATCAGAGGATTCACAGAAAGGAGCACCAGTGGCGAGGGCCAGGGGGGAGTCTAGGGGGGCACCCCAGGAAGACAGAGCCAGAGAGGACTCAGGGGGGAGCAGCTGGAAATCGGGACCAGCGTCACCGCCAGGAAGCAGGGAAGAGGAAGGGAGCCAGGGGGGAAACGCTGGCAGCTCACCACAGGAGGGAGGACATGAGTCAGGAGTGGCCACACCTCCACAGGAGGGAGGACATGAGTCGGGGATGGCCACACCTCCATCGGGGAGCGAAGAAACGGTTGAGAGGAAAGTGGAAGGTTGGGCGCGCGCGCCAAGTTCAAATGCAGAGGAAGGCGGCGCAGTAAGCAGCCCCGAAAGAGAGCCAGGTCCTAAAGCCCGGCGCAAGGAGGCAGGAGGGTCTGGGTCAGCGTCAGAAGAATCCCGGAAGGAAGAAGCCCCGGGGGGTAGAGGGACCCAGAGGAGGACAGTCAGGAGGAAAAGGTGGAGCAAGACTAGGATATTAAGTTGGTGCACACAGGGCGGAGACTCAGACGGAGCCTCGCCGACCTAGCTACTAGGCGTAGAGTTGCGCGCAGCAGCGTGAGAATGGAAACTGTAATTCAATAAAGACTTTTACTTAATGACCGCTGGCTAGCGTGATCCTCTGTGAGCTAGGATCTTCAAGCAGCTCTGACAGCATGTGAAGCACATCAGTGGGTGAACTGGGGAAAGACAATGCAAGGAGTTATTAAATTAAAGCAAAAGCATGTTATGATACATTGGGAGAAAGATGTGGGACATAGTACAGTGGTACTTCCGGTTGCGAACGGGATCTGTTCCAGAGGTCCAACCATATCCCAAAGTTTTCTCAACCAGAGGACCACTTCTGTGCATGCGTGAGTGGCGAAACACTTCCGGGTTTCAGAAGCCTTGATTAAATTCTATCACTTACTGGATCCAGGGATTAGGGGGTCTGGCACCCAGTTTAACACCACAAACTCATAATAGTGCTTAGTGGGATGAGGTTCCCAGTTCAAGGACAAAGGGGTCATCTGTTCCTTTTCTCGGAGACTGTTCCACAAGTCCTTGTTGCACAAAATCCTATTTGAGGCAGAGACTTGAAGAAGAGTCGTTGAATTGTAGGGCTGGAGGGGCCTCCAAAGGTCATCCAATCCCCTGCAATATAGGTTCGCTGACAGATAGCCAGACAGATCACACACACACACACACACACACACACACACACACACTTAATACAGTATCCAGAGACTTATTGTAGTGATCTGGGTTTTACAACATCTTTGCGAGGAATGCTAGCAAATTCCTGCTGTCCACGAGAACGCAGGCAGGTGAGCTGGGCTGAGCTGGAAACGATTATCCCCATCCGTGCCTGAGGCTGCTCTGCGTTTCCTGAAAAACAGCCAAATTCCACCGTTCTTGGAATTAAGATTCCAAGCAATGGATCCAAACTACAATGGATCCAAACTACAAGAAAGAAGATTCCACCTAAACATTAGGAAGAACTTCCTGACAGTAAGAGCTGTTTGACAGTGGAATTTGCTGCCAAGGAGTGTGGTGGAGTCTCCTACTTTGGAGGTCTTTAAGCAGAGGCTTGACAACTATATGTCAGGAGTGCTCTGATGGTGTTTCCTGCTTGGCAGGGGGTTGGACTCAATGGCCCTTGTGGTCTCTTCCAACTCTATCATTCTATGATTCTATGATTCTAAGAGGGACTAGCAGCTTGTGCTGTCAAAGGCTTACCTTTGTTTATGCAGAGGAGGAGCAGCACGCAGAGAGGGACAAAGAAGCAGATCTTCATCTTCAAGGGATCTCCTTTGCCTTGAACTGGATCCTCTAGGGCTGATCATAAACTTTTGAGGTGTGCCGGGGCGATGGGCTGAGCAGGGGATGGGCTGAGCATCTGTACTCCTTCCCAGCTGGAAGGGAACGTCTGTGAACAATGGAATGTGGGAGGGTGACTCACAGGTGCTGTGCCTTCGGGAACAGCCCATCGCCAGGAGCAAGTGTTGCTTCCAGAAATCATTTGTTGCCTCGGCCCAGTAGACCTGAAGAAGCATCTCCACCCCCATCGTCCAGCCCGGACACTGAGATCCAGTGCTGAGGGCCTTCTGGCGGTTCCCTCCCTGCAAGAAGCCAAGTAACAGGGAACCAGGCAGAGGGCCTTCTCGGTGGTGGCACCCGCCCTGTGGAATGCCCTCCCATCAGATGTCAAAGAGAAGAACAACTACTAGACTTTTAGAAGACATCGGAAGGCAGCCCTCTTTAGGGAAGCTTTTAATGTTTGACCTTTTATTGTGTTTTTAATATCCTGTTGGAAGCTGCCCAGAGTGGCTGGGAAACCCAGCCAGATGGGCGGGGTATAAAAATAATAATAATAATAATAATAATAATAATAATAATAATAATAATAATAATAATATTGGGCGGCTTCCAACAAAACACTAAAATACAATAACCTATTAAACATTAAAAGCTTCCCTAAACAGGGCTGCCTTCAGATATCTTCTGAATATCTGTAGCGGGTGCCACTACCAAGAAGGCCCTCTGCCTGGTTCCCTGTAACTTGGCTTCTCGCAGCGAGGGATTATTATTATTCCTCAATAGACATTTAGACGCATTGCAAAGATCTTATTTTATTCTAGGTCTACACATGCTTCGTGAGCACTGCTATAGAAAAAGGAAGCTTCTATCATTCTTTGGAATTGTACCTGAAGGAGCGTCTCCACCCCCATCGTTCTGCCCGGACACTGAGGTCCAGTGCTGAGGGTCTTCTGGCGGTTCCCTCCCTGCGAGAAGCAAAGTTACAGGGAACCAGGCAGAGGGCCTTCCCAGTGGTGGCACCCGCCCTGTGGAACGCCCTCCCGTCAGATGTCAAAGAAATAAACAACTATCCAACTTTTAGAAGACATCTGAAGGCCGCCCTGTTTAGGGAAGTTTTTAATGCCTGATGTTTTATTGTGCTTTTAATTCTGTTGGAAGCCTCCCAGAGTTGTTGGGGAAACCCAGCCAGATGGGTGGGGTATACATAATAATAATATAGTAATAGTAGTAGTGGTAGTATTTATGTCCCACTCTTCCTCGCTAAGGGCTTAGGCCCCTCGTATTTACAGGACCGCCTCTCCTGGTATGCCCCACAGAGGAACTTAAGGTCCATGAATAATCATAGGTAAGAGATTCCAAAGGAAGTCAGACTATCCTCCACCAGGGCCAGGGCCTTCTCAGTGATGGCTCCGACCTGGTGGAATGCTCTGTCCCATGAGACCAGGGCCCTGCAGGATTTAACCTCCTTCCATTGGGCCTGTAAGACAGACAGAGCTATTCCACCTGGCTTCCAATATGAATTCAGCCTGATCTTTTATTCCCCTTCCTTCCCCCCCTCCCCTTTTTATGAAGATTACCCGCTCTGGGATGATCCTACAGCTAATTCTCCCCTGGTCTCCTCACTGGCCCAAATAGGACTAATTTAGCCAGCTAGCGCTGGTGATCATCTAATGTTTATTGGATGGATTTCCCCCCTAAATTGATTTTTGAATTCTGAATTTATTGTTATTCACGTTTCATACTGTATTTTATGCTGTTTTTTGTTGCATCAAGTGTTTTAAATTTGTTGTTAGCCGCCCTGAGCCTGGTTTTCTGAACCGGGAAGGGGTTGGGTATAAATAAAAAATTATTATTATTATTAGGCGTCAAAGTGTTTGAGATGGCTTCCACAGCATTTGGTCTAATTCCAAAGAATTGTAGAGTTGGAAGGGGTCCCATGTGTCATCTAGCCCAGCCCTCTGCAGTGCAGGAGTCATGGCTAAAGCATCCTTATTGTGTTAGAAACACGGTGACTCGGGACTCTCAGCTTCCCGTGATGAAGGGCTGAGGATTGCAGAGGTCGTTTTGTGGTATTATGGCAGAGGACGAAGCTTTTGAATAAATGTGTTTTTTTAATTAAATATAGAAGTGTCAGCTCCTACAGGCCAAACAAGTGTCTTGATTCAGTATAGCTCAAGGCTGCTTTCAAATCTCGTTTTTGAAATGTACAAAAAAAAAATGTAATTGCTTTGATTTAGGCCATGTAATTATAAAACACACATGCTTTGGGTATGTTTCATGATTGACTCAGTAAATATGCTATCCTTATTCACTGGCAAGTGTGATTGAAAAAGCAAATTTTTATTTCATTTTTCTGGTTGTTGTTGTTGTTGTTTTTGCTGTACCTGCCTGTCATTATTAAAACTCGTCGAAGTTAAAGAATAAAATAAAATAAAATGCCCAGTAGCACCTTGTAGACCAACTAAAAAAAGCTTATACGAAAGCTTATGCCAGAACAAACTTGTTGTTGTTTAGTCGTTTAGTCGTGTCCGACTCTTTGTGACCCCGTGGACCAGAGCACGCCAGGCCCTCCTGTCTTCCACTGCCTCCCGCAGTTTGGTCAGACTCATGTTTGTAGCTTCGAGAACACTGTCCAACCATCTTGTCCTCTGTCGTCCCCTTCTCCTTGTGCCCTCCATCTTTCCCAACATCAGGGTCTTTTCCAGGGAGTCTTCTCTTCTCATGAGGTGGCCAAAGTCTTGGAGCCTCAGCTTCAGGATCTGTCCTTCCAGTGAGCCCTCAGGGCTGATTTCCTTCAGAATGGATAGGTTTGATCTTCTTGCAGTCCATGGGACTCTCAAGAGTTTCCTCCAGCACCAGAATTCAAAAGCATCCATTCTTCGGCGTTCAGCCTTCTTTATGGTCCAGCTCTCACTTCCATACATCACTACTGGGAAAACCATAGCTTTTACGGACCTTTGTTGGCAAGGTGATGTCTCTAAGATGCTGTCTAGGTTTGTCATTGCTTTTCTCCCAAGAAGCAGGCATCTTGGGAGAACAAACTTAGTTGGTCAATAAGGTGCTACTGGACAATTTTTAATTTTTTTTATTTTTATTTCGACTGCGTTGGACCAACACAGCTACCTACCTAAAAATTAAAAAATAAAGAATTTGAAGGAAAGGATCTCCAGGTGATAAAACATTTCATCGTAGCTGTGACTCGGAGCCTCTATGGAACCTCCATGTTTAGGAACAGTGTATGTCTGAATGTCGTTCGCCGGATGTGGCGAACGGGCAGAGAACCCTCTTGCCTTGATTCCCTGCTTGCCGCTGTTGGGCAGCAGAGGCTGGGCAGCTGGATCTTTGGCCTGATCCTGTGCGGTTCTTCTTATGACTCCTGAGATGACCCAAAACCACAGGGCTTTGCATAACTGCACCCCGTTGGAAAGGTCAGCAGGTGTATCGTGATGCTGCAGAGACCTTGCACACCTCTGAGGTGCAGCTACTGGAAAAACCACTCCTGCAACTTCCACAGGGCAGGGCAGGCACCTCAAGCTAGACATTGCTCTTCAGTCAACCACATTATTCCAGGAATAGAAGTCGAAATCAGTGGTGTGATCATGGTGGGTGAATAAAGCAACCACTCAGGGTATTTTGAAATTTTGCAAATGTCGACTCCCCTCTGGAAAGAAAAGAATCGGATGCTTCAGATTTCAATCTGCTTTAATATTTGAACTTTTGTGCACCGGCTGTAATTTTTATTTTATCTTTTGGTAAGCTTTTGGGGACGCAGGTGGCAAGTGGGTTAAACCACAGAGCCTAGGGCTTGCCGATCAGGTCGGTGGTTTGAATCCCCGTGACGGGGTGAGCTCCTGTTGCTCAGTCCCTACTCCTGCCAACCTAGCAGTTCGAAAGCACACCGGTGCAAGTAGATAAATAGGTACCGCTCCGGCGGGAAGGTAAACAGCATTTCTGTGCGCTGCTCTGGTTCGCCAGAAGTGGCTTAGTCATGCTGGCCACATGACCCAGAAGCTGTACGCCGGCTCCCTCGGCCAGTAAAGCGAGATGAGCACCGCAACTCCAGAGTCGGCCCTGACTGGACCTAATGGTCAGGGGTCCCTTTTACCTTTTAAGAAGTTTTTGAGACTGCTGGGTTTGTCTAGCGTTTTTACAATTGAGCAGCATTTAGGTTTCCTAAAGTAAATGAATAAAATAAAAGTCGCAGCCCCAATGAAGAGATGCCTCCTTTCAGACCAGGCCTCCTTTCAGACCAGGACGAAAGGAAAGATCCCATGAGGTTATTTCAGAACATTCCGTGAAACTGACAGGGCGTGGATTCAGGAGAGATTGAAGAAAGGATCCCTTTGCCCAGCTTCGTGACTTGCAGAGAGTTTTGTTCATGGGAACATAGGAAACTGCCTTATAGTGAATCAGACTATCCATAGGAACTTAAGAAGAGAATGGATGGGGTATAAATCATCATCATCATCATCACCATCTCCTGGGTGATGTGGATGTAATTATGTAGTTGAATGTGCATGTGTACTTTGCTCATTTCCCATCCACTCTGTGCAGCCCCGGGCACTGGCAACCCATGCTATGCCACTGAAGCCATGCAAGCTTGAGACCACCACTGGCCTCCTGCAGGAGTGAGTTCTGCAGGTTACCTACGCGCTGTGTGAAGAAGGGCTTTCTTAGGAGAAAGGAGTGGGAAGCGAGGATGCTGGCACAGATCGCAGTGCATGCGTTGCATTCCTTCCTTGCATGTGTCTTTTGGCACCAAGCAACCATTTATTTCCTGGCAAACACTGGCTCGAAGGAACATGCAACAGGCACGTGACAATTTCTCACTCCCAGCAGTTGCAACTGGTTTCACCTCAACAGGTAACATTGCACAAGGGAAGTGTGAATAGCTAAATCAAATCAACATCAAACGTCTCTTTCTTCTTTCATTTATTTCCCCCTGCTTTGGAAGAACATCTAAGCATGACATGATTCTGCTTTTCTTCTGTTCCGGTGCTCATCCTGCATAATACACTGATTTACTTTTACTTTGAACTTTTGTGTTGAGATCAACTTTTGCGTTATGATTCCCCTGGGATGAGTGCATTAGGTTAGCGTTATCAGCAGGGCTGAATCTGAAGGAGAATCAGGATTGCATCCCAAAGTGAGCAATGATCCGCATGAAGCAGCATGTAGAACCCTAAGACTGGATCATCTGGCCCAACCCTCTTTAACGCAGGGATCTTTTCACCCAACGACCCTGAGATTCAAACCCAAGACCCCGCGATTAAGAGTCGCATCTTGTAGAACAGTATGGTTATACAACAGAGAACATCTAGTGGGTGGACCAGTGTGGGGTGAAAGCGATTTCTGTACAAAGAGGATGCCTGCTCATTTCTGGAACAATTAAGAACCCCTGCAATTATGAATTCAATGGTTTTGTGAGTTAATTAAGATTTAAGAATCTTTACAACAGCCACCTAATTGATGTTCTGGAAGCTAAAGCAAGCTTTTTTCGGAAGAGTGTTTGTTGCAGCCCGAGCTCCTGAATGTGATAAAAAGAAATAGTAAATGGGATGTAATACCATTCCTGTTATACGTTATCATTCCTGCACTGCAGGGGGTTGGACTAGATGACCCTTAGTGCCCCGTCCGACTCTGCAATTCTGTGATTCTGTGATCAAACCAAATTCTCATGGGTACTGAATCAGGCAAGATTTCACATCACACCGAATGCTTGATTTGGGGAGAGTAGAGAGGTAGCTACAGACCACAACTGGGTCAACCTGGAAACATTCCTAGTTATGGTCTGCAGAAAACATGAAAACTCACGGCCTAGGACCCTCGTACCTATGGGACCGCCTCTCCCAGTATGCCCCCGGAGGATCTTAAGGTCCATAAATAGCAACACCCTAGAGGTCCCGGGCCCTAAGGAAGTCAGATTAGCCTCAGCCAGAGCCAGGGCCTTTTCAACACTGGCTCCAGCCTGGTGGAATGCTCTGTCTCATGAGACCAGGGCCCTGCAGGATCTGATTTCTTTCCGCAAGGCCTGTAAGACAGAGTTGTTCCGCCTGGCCTTTGGCTTGGAATCAACTTGATCCCCTTCCCCTCTTTCCTTCTGTGATGGAGCTCCTATTTGGGGACTTTCCCTGGCTTTTTTCTGGCCCATGTAGGACCAGTCTGGATAGTTAGCCTTGGTGAAGACTTGATGTTTTCATCCCCAAAAAGTTTTTGATTTGAGTTTCTACCGAAATGAGGCTGCATTTTAATGTTGTACTTTAATCTTGTTTTTAAGTTCTATTTTAATCAATTGTTTTATATCTGGTGTTAGCCGGTCTTGGCTAGGGAGGGCGGGGTATAAATAAAATTATTATTATTATTATTATTATTATTATTATTATTATTATTATTATTATTATTATTATTTGTTAGCCAAGGTTACAATCTGCCTTTCGGCCACTTGTGTGCATAAAAATGCATATAATCATGAAAATGGCATACAAAAAAATCTTTATATGAGAGGAAATTGCTTGCAAAAAATGAGTGCGTGTGAGGAAAATATGCAATAAAATGTCGATAAAGTTTTGAAAGGGCTTTTTAAAAATCACAGGTAAATGCAGCAATGCGAAGAACTAAATTTAAGGTTGGGAAAGTGAGGAAACGAAATCAACAGGCTCGTGGATCCCTCTCCAAATGAGGCCCCAAAGATTGCCAAGCTTATATTTACTTCCCACGGCTGGACCCCTGTGTTTTATTGATGAAAACACACTTTTCACACGCAGATTATAACCAATTGAGGCTGGGAATTAAAACAAGACCGGAGAATCCTAAGGAGGCTCACTCAAATTTAGTTCTATCAAATCCACAGGACTTTAACTTCTGAGAAAATGCACTTAGGACAGGAATGTTCCTTTGAAATGCATTTAGCAATCAATTTTCCAGCCCCCGGTGCCCCCTAATGAATGTGATCTATAATTTTATAGCCCCACAAATAGAAAAGGAGAACAATCTGGGTGAAAGTTCTTCAAGCTCCAACCCAGAGAATTGCGCTGGCAAGAGGAACCACGATGGCAAGCAGCTCCACGTTGCCAGGCCTCGTTCTGGCCGCTCCGTTCCGGTTGCAAAAGTCTCTCTGGCAGCAGGATGTGGAAACGCCATGCTGCTTGGTTTCGGTGCATTCCGCCGCGCACGTCTTGGAGACATGTGCCGTGCTTGAGGAGCCTTGATCAACGAAGAAATAGCAAGAGAGAGGGAAGGGAGTTAAGGAGAAGTCTCACCCATTCCTGGTATGCTGTTCTGGCTCCCCACATCCTAATCCATAATCAATAGGCAACCTTGCAGCCTGTGACCTCGTCTGAGAACGAAGGGATGTTGGCACATGTTGTTGCTAGGAAACCCAACCCTACCCAGAAGCCTTAATCCTACTGAGAAGTTCCAAAGAAATGTGATCATGCGTTCCAGCTGTCCCCATTGACAAGGATATTCCCTGTTTCCTGATAAAGTGGTACCTCAGGTTAAGAACTTAATTCGTTCCGGAGGTCCGTTCTTAACCTGAAACTGTTCTTAACCTGAAGCACCACTTTAGCTAATGGGGCCTCCCGCTGCCGCCGTGCCGCCGGAGCACAATTTCTGTTCTCATCCTGAAGCAAAGTTCTTAACCTGAGGTACTATTTCTGGGTTAGCGGAGTCCGTAACCTGAAGCGTCTGTAACCTGAAGCGTATGTAACCCGAGGTACCACTGTACAGTCATACCCCATGTTACTTTTGCTTCAGGTTGCGCGTTTTCAGGTTGTGTCCTGCAGTGACCCGGAGGTACCGGAAAGGGTTACTTCCGGGTTTCGCCACTCGCGCATGTACGGATGTGCAAAATGACGTCACACGCATGCGCAGAAGTGGCAAATCGCGACCTGCACGTGCGCAGACATGCAGATGCGGATTGCGTTCCTTTCAGGTTGCAAACGGGGCTCCGGAACAGACCCCATTCGCAACCAGAGGTACCGCTGTAACTCTCCCTGATGAACCATTGATTCTACTAGCAAGAGGTGGGTTCTGCTGTAGCAGGCCAAGACCCAGCAAGGGAACTCGACTCTGAGCTTTCAGGGAGTTTTTAAAGTAGGTTTCTAGCCCTTGTAGAAGGAAAGTTAGGAAGCAAAAGGTGTAGGCACTATTGGCAGCACCTGCCTACTGAGAAGTGAGCTTGCTCCTCACCCCCTTGTAAGTGGGACATACGAAGTTGCCGTCTTCTGAATCAGACCATTGATCCATCTGGCTTAGTATTGCCTACACTGACTGGCAGCTACCGGGAGATGCTGGCAAAGAGTGAGCCCGGGACCCTTTGCTTGCAAAGCAGATCCTCTACCAGCAAGCTATGGCCCTTGTCCAGTGTTTTTAACCCAGGAATGGACTCAGTGTGGTCACTGGCAAGTGCGATAGAGAAATCTAAGGAGTCGTACACACATTCCAAGGAAGATGTGAGCAGCTTCCAAATGAGCCAAGATGTCCCTTCTGCAGACCATGAAGAAGGGACCTCTGGTTCATTGGTAGTTGCTGTTTTTTCATCTTCCCTCATACAGAAGTGGTTGTTGTACAGGCAAACTAGCCGAGAAATCCAGAATTTTAGTCCAAAATTCCAAAACATAGAACCAAAGAACAGAGTTCATGTTTATACAAAAAAAGTTGTTGTTGTTGTTGTTACTACGTAAATAAATTTTTACAGTGCTTTTTTTCTTTAAAAAATGTTTAGGGGTACTCTCATTTTGACTCAAGAAAACCGCCATTTTATAATTCCAATTGGGAAAAGTAAATACAGTAAATGGACAAAAGTACAAAGATTTAGGGGTATGCGTACCCCTGCATCCCCCCAGGTAAAAAAGAACTGAATTTGTATACCATTTTTTCTATCCGTAGATCTCAGGGCCGTTCACAACATAAAATTACAATATAAGAAACACAAAATACATAATAAAATCAAGAACAAAAGGAAACTAATTACTCTGCTAATCCGAATGCAAATAAATCCCATCCATATTGCAAGGACGGCAACGCTAAGGCAGAGAGTGAGAGCGATGCAAGCCTTGCACTTGCGAAATGTTTAAAACATTTTTATGGCGACGCTGGGCAGGTTCACTATCAGGTGCCTTGGCTGCTTGCCCCTCTTCCTTACCGCTCACTTCACACGCTGATATTTGATGCAAACCAGCTGCCGGGAGCGTGGCTGCTTTTCCGAAGGCGTGACTCGACTTACCCGTCTCCGATGGCCCAACCGTGGTCTTGCAGTACTTGTCAAGCTCCGAGCAGACCGTGGGGATCATGCAGTGGGAGCTGTTGGAATGCGTGGCGCAAGAGTAGCATTTCAGCGAGAGAGCTGGAGAAGGAAGACGAGGAGAATTAATGCAAAAGGCCCCCCATCGCTCGCAGTAAAATATATTCAAAATAAAAAAATTCCTTCCAGTAGCACCTTAAAGACCAACTAAGTTAGTTCTTGGTATGAGCTTTCGTGTGCATGCACACTTCTTCAGATACACGCACACGAAAGCTCATACCAAGAACTAACTTAGTTGGTCTTTAAGGTGCTACTGGAAGGAATTTTTTTATTTTGACTATGGCAGACCAACACGGCTACCTATCTGTAAGTAAAATATATTGTTGTCCACTAAAGGTGTACCTCCACTGACAGGGGCAGTCTACCCCTATGAGAACAGGATAATGGACTAGGAAGCCTGATCCAGCAGCTTTTTTTACACCACTTGGACTGGTCCAACACGCTTGCAAACGCTGGATTCTGACTGCCACGCTCAACCCACTTCTCATTCACCAGATTTCTCCCCGGCAAGAACTCTATCCATAAATTATCGCATTCTGTCCTGCCTCCAGATTAATCAGATTCCAGTGTTGCTCCGTCTCTCGGACTGCCAGATTCTTCCCCGACTCCACTGCCCTTGAAAAGATGTGTGTCGGGCGGAAATTCAACAGGTGAGTCTTTCTCCCACCACACCATCAGGGTTTCTTCAGCTGTGATTCCTGCACTGCATGGGGTTGGACTAGATGACCGCATGGGGTACCTTCTCAATTCTACGATTCTGTGATCCACGCTGGGAATCATTTTACTTTTTACTCCCTGCCGTGCAGTTCTCAAAGCAAGATGAGAGATCCTTGCGGCGGTGTGTATGCACAAAGAAAACAGTCTCCTTTCTCACCTTTGCCTGACCAAAGGACGGCAGCCAAAACCGTAACCAGAAGGATCCTCATCTTCTTCTGATGACAAGAGGAAGCTGCTTCGCAGAATATATACAGGCACGCCCTAAATTCAGGTTCGGTCACCGTAAAGTCTGGCATTCACAGGACTGGGATCTAAATCAGGATTGCACCACTCACAATAGCCTCAGCGTTACTTTTAAATAGTTTTCGGGTGTCACGGTCTTCTACAGTCAGCGCCTAATTCCTGCGTCAAGAGGTGCTGGGATCAAACCTCTCTGGCTATTGCTTGCAAGCCCTTCTGGCTGGTATAATAAAGTCCTTGGAGTCTGTAATTTTTGTTGTCATCACCACCATTATCCTCATTCTTTCATCGCTTTTTACAGTGCCTCGTGCAAGGTAAAAATAGAAACAGGATGCAAAGAGCCCAACATAAAAATACAGCAATAAAACAAGACCCAAAGCGCTCGTCCCAAAATAAAAAATGAGAAAATAATGCATCCTCTCTGGAGAGGAATGGCAAAACTGACTGGAAAGCTCAGGAACCAAGAATTCAAAAAATTTCCAAGAAAGATTGGGGAGGGGGATTATAATTTATATAGGAGAGCGCTATGAGCAGATGAAAATATTAGCAGGATTTTAATCTCACTTGTAATGTAACAAATACTATGGACGATATGGAGAGATGGAAAATATAGATTATGAAAAGCAGTTGCAAAAGTTGACAATAGGACCCATGGAGGGGAATGGGAAGTCTCTAGATTCAAAGTGATCTCTTTATTTGTATTTGGTTTTGTTATAAATTTATATTTGTAAAATCAAATAAAAATGATTTCCCCCCCAAAAAAGGAAAAGAATGAGGAGCCCGGACAGAGGCTGAGGGCAGAACTGGTTAACCTCCAAATCAAAGGCCAAAGGCCTGTGGGTTTTGTCTGCTGCCTCACAACTGACAATGGGAGAACCGGCATGCTGTCCTGGGGAGAGCATGCACAAGTGCGGGGCCACCACTGAACAGGCCCCTTCTCAGGTTGCCTCTCTGTGCGCTTCCCTCAAAGGCAACATCGTGGAGAAGGGAATTGCTCAGGACCGGTCTCAAGTAGAATCAGGCCCCACTCAGGCTGCAGGGCACATTTCTGCTCTTTGCAATGTGTTTGTGTGTGTCTATGAATTGATATAGCTACATGTGTCACATGTCTGTTTACATTCCAACACAGTATGCTGGGAACTTCCGTTGTCTGTATTGCTTTTGCATTTCCCGTTCTGAGACGACACGAGAGAGAGACTGTAGGTATTTTGATTAGTCCGTGACGTGCTAATTGATTTACTATCGGCAATTAGCTCTTTATGGCAGCTTCGGCAGGTCCGGCACACTTCCTCTGCGCGAATCTGCTCCTTCTTCTGCGTCACGCCCAGCAGAGTAAAACACAGCAGCAACTTGTCACTTAGTTTCCCACAAACACACAGAGCACAGTAATGTCCATTTACAGCTCTTTTATTGCATCATTTTCTCAGATATTTCCAGGACTTCTCGCAGACATGGCAAACACCCTCTCTCTCTCAACGACCGGAGAGGAACAGACAGGAAAGCTCCGCCCAGCTTCCATTCCTGACGTCAGAATGCTGAGGCATCATGGGAACAACTTAACCTCTTAAGTTCCAACTCCCATACCCCCTCTGCATCACATTCTGACAATACCTGTGGAACATCCACGTAACTCTCAGGTTCACACTGTGCGAAACTTACCAACGCACCCGTGGCTTGGTATCTTTCCGGTGGAACACCCTTCGTTGTGCGACTGGATCGCCTGGGCACAAACTCAGATGTTTCCTCTGACTCACTGCCACCAGGAACTGTGTCCTCAGCATCATGGGATTCCCCCTCTGACTTAAAGCGTTTTCGAATTCTCTCCATCACACTCACAGGGGAACTAGGCTCACTCTTGGCCTCCCTTTTAACAACTTGTGGAGATGCCCCGCCCTGCTCCAGACCTTGGTCAGTGACCTGATCGTCATCAGCAGACTCAGCCTCTTCTTCCTCCCCCTCAGAACCTTCCTGTTCTGAATCAGAGAGACACTCTGAGAGAACATCACGCTTGACAGCAGCCTTTGACTTTTCATCCTGCTCATAGAACTCAGCGTGTTTGCTGATCAGCAGTTTACTCTGATCACCCGATGGAAACGCGAACCTCCATGCATGCGCTGTTGGCTCATACCCACAGAAGATCATTTTCCGGAACTTGGATCCATCTGGCCCCTGTGAAACTTTAGCCACTGGCACAGATGCTTCCGACCCAAACTTGCGCAAAAAATGAATCTGGGGTTTCCTGCCATGCAACAGCCCAAACGGTGTGTCACCTACCACTGAATTGTAGGTCCGATTCCAGGTGAAGCTCACATACCTGATTGCCTCCAGCCAAAACTTTGGTGGCAACCCAGAATCTTTCAGCAACACCTTTGCAGTCTGGACCAGAGCCTCACATTGGAGCTCTGCCTCCCCCCTCTGATTGGGTGAAGTCACTGTGTGACGTATCCCTTTCTTGCGAAAGAACCTCTGCAAAGCAGAACCTGTAAATTGAGCACCTCTGTCACTTGTGACAGCTTGCACTTTGGTGGCAAACCTTTGTTCCACCTCCTCAATCCACCTTTTGATCAGCTGTGCTGCATCATCCCTGGATTTGAGACCATGGGTCCAGGAATTCTGCGTAAAATTATCCTGCATCGAGAGCAGAAACCTTGACCCTCCCAGACTTGGTTCTTTTACAGGACCAAACAGATCTATGTGAACTAGCTCAAAAGGTTTTTCGGTTACCCTATCCACTTTTGGGTAACTGCACCCTTTTACCTTTGCATGTCTGCATGCTTCACAATCCATCGCACATCCACATTCTACAATGTGGCAACCGTTAGCGACCTCGGGTAGCGTCTGTAGTTCTTCTACAGAGCCATGAGCTGTCCTAGCATGCCAAGCGTGTACACATGCATCATGATTGGGAATTGTAGCACGCAGTGCTTGTGCTTTCTCAACCTTCCCCTCACCCTCCAGAGACGTTTCAAGAATGAAAAGATCATTCTGCCCCTTTTTAACCTTGGCAAGCATCCTCCCTCCTTTGGAGATTGTGCACACATCACCCTGAAAACAAACCGTAAATCCCATTTTCAGTAGATACGGCACAGATAAAAGACAGTGGTTCATCCCAGGAACGGTACAACACTCCAGCGTTTCCTGTAAAATACGAAAATGCAGATTTACAACGTTAGTCATACATTTTTTCTGTCCATTTGCAAACAGCACAGTTTTCCCGGCAGGAATTGCCTTGCAATTCCACCCCTCGACAGTAGGGGTCTCTGGAATCAAGTTGCGATTAGCTGCAGAGTCTATAACGAAACGAAACTTTGAGCCTTTCTCACAGCTGTTTTCAAACAATGCCAGACTAGCCGTGATCTCATACGTCTCTTCCTGGCACCTGGCACGTTGACTAGCCTCAGTCCCACGCCTGGCTGTTTTCCCAGACTTGTTGCCATGGAAACCCGACTGATTCCCATGAGAGTTGTCCTTGAAAACATCCTGCCTTGCCTCTCTGCTCCGGTGGGGGCAATTTCGACGCAGATGGTCTGTAGAATTACAAATGTAACACCGACGAACGGAAAACGCCTGTACCGTGCATTCCGCGGGCTTGGCTCCGCCTCTGCACCCCGAGCTCCCTGTGCCAGCTCTGCCCTCTTTCTTGCGTTTCTCTTCTTCGTCCTGCAAGCGTCCCGCCACGTAATGCAGCGTCAGCTGTTGCGGATCCTGAGACTCCAGAGTTAGACACAGATTGTCATAACTCTTGTCCAGAGAACTGAGCAAAATGTACACTTTCTGCTCCTCTGGAAAATCGACACCCAACAGTCTCAGCTGGTTAAACACGGCCAGCATATCAGTTACATGCTTCCTGATGCTATCCCCAGGACGTAACTTCATCTCAAACAAGCGTCTGGTGGTGTGGATCTTTGCCCCAGCCGTGGTTCTGTGGTGCACCCGTTCCAACGCCTGATAAGCCTCACAAGCATTTTCCAGGCCCTCAACCAAAGGTAGCTGCGAACCATCCAGGCTAAGCACGATCGCTCCCAGGGCCCTCTGGTTCCTCCTCTGGGAATTTCGGGCGTCTGCTATCTCAGCTGCTGTAGCTCCAGCCCCTGGTGTAGGAAGTGGCGGCCCCTGCACGGCCTCCCACAGACCCTTCGCCACCAGCCATGCCTTCAGCCTCCTGCTATATTCTTGCCAATTCTTTCCGTCCAATTTTTCGAAAGGTACGGAATAGGAATCGTGGCCTTCTGCCATGGTTTCCTGTTCTCCCCCAGGGGCCCCAAGCTGTACTCACAAAAACTCCAGCTCTTCCGGCTCCTGCTGCGTGGAGAAACGATTTCCGCTGTTCTCAGCACTTCTGCATTCAGCACAGCGTCTTTCAGCCTGCTTGCTTGCCTTAGACACAGACCTCCGCTTTCGCCAACTCCACTGCCATCCGAACGCAACTTCAAAGCATTCCAGCAGCCTCTAGTGACAAGTTTACAAGCGGTAATTTATGGGTCCATAACCTGTAGGTATTTTGATTAGTCCGTGACGTGCTAATTGATTTACTATCGGCAATTAGCTCTTTATGGCAGCTTCGGCAGGTCCGGCACACTTCCTCTGCGCGAATCTGCTCCTTCTTCTGCGTCACGCCCAGCAGAGTAAAACACAGCAGCAACTTGTCACTTAGTTTCCCACAAACACACAGAGCACAGTAATGTCCATTTACAGCTCTTTTATTGCATCATTTTCTCAGATATTTCCAGGACTTCTCGCAGACATGGCAAACACCCTCTCTCTCTCAACGACCGGAGAGGAACAGACAGGAAAGCTCCGCCCAGCTTCCATTCCTGACGTCAGAATGCTGAGGCATCATGGGAACAACTTAACCTCTTAAGTTCCAACTCCCATAGAGACGACATGTTTCTTTGTCCTAATTTATGATTAATAAATCTGTAGTTGTAGTATGCTTCCACAAGCCTCAAGTCTATTCTGTGCCGCAGTTCTCTCTGCTGATAGCGTGCCCTGGCTTTGAAGCCCGGGTTGCTGATTTACATCAGAGCACGGGCCGATGGATGGAGACAGCTGGGTCTTGCCAGCTGGCCTCTCGGCCCTCTGCATGTTGACAGGTTCTTCCCCTCCCTATTCAACAACAACCTTCCTGCAAGGTAGGATAGGCTGAGAGCGAGTGACTGTCCCAAGGTCACCCGGTGAGCTTCACGGCCGCAGAATTTACACAGAAGTAGACTTACAACGGACTTTTCCTAGTTTGTGGCACAGTAGTAAACAGCGCTCCCAAATTCCAGCCAATTTTTGGTTCTGTAAATAAAGATCACCTGGTACAAAAAATAAATTCTTGAACTCTATTGCTTTTTGTCACTGCAGTGGTTTTTTTTTTCTTCATTCCAGTCAATGTCAACATGTTAAGGTTAAAAAAAAAAAAGTCCCATGTGTTTTTTCCATTATTATTATTATTATTATTACTACTACTACCTGACTTGTTGGGTTTTTAAATTTAATTTTTACACATAGAACAAGCTTCCTGCTTTTAATTTTCATGCACAACCCCATGAAGGGCTCTAAACTGGGAAGAGAGTTTACTGACACTCAAGGAGACTCGACACCCAAATAAGGCAAAAAGCATTGATGGAAACCAAAGAAATGTAAGATTTTGGAGCAAGTTGCTCCCACCTTTGTTTTCAGCACACACATTTGAAAAACCCGAAGTCTGTCATGGACAAAAATACTCATATTTTAATGAACAGCTTTCCAGGCAACTTAACATCAAACAAGCCGTAAACAATCCATCGCCCAAGAACCTGAGTTCCTTGAATGTGACTTTAGAAAAATACTAGACTCCAGAGCACTTCTGAGAAGCCGGAATTGTGTTACAGGCGTGTTTGGTTCATGTGTGGCAAAAAGACCAGTTACCATTTTGTATGGAAACAAAAATCCATTTGTAGCACCACACCACCCTCAATTTGTAGGAATACACAAGCAAACTAGAAGCAATATTATCAGGATTGTGGCGTAGTAGTATTATTCTTCCAGTAGAAATCTTTGAACCACCCACCACAATAACTTTGAAATATTATTTAAGAGTTCTCTTCAAGGACAAACTTCCACTCCAGACTGACAGCACTAACCTTTGAAATCACCCTGTTCCCCTCAAACCCCAATTTCATGGTGAATGTTGTGCCTCCAAACAGAAATTTTCTGAACAAGGATGCCTTCTTAAATCAAACCACAATGATTACACTGAAATTGAACCAAGTGCTGTAGGTTTGTCAGTACATAGTGTAAACCAAAGGGTGTGATTTCAAGTGATAGCCACCAAATGCTCTGGCAGGTAATGGTGGCATCTTCCCAAGTTTTTCATAAACATAACTTCTCCTGCTTTCTGGCACAGTAGGTGGCGATTTGGGCATTTCTTCCTGTGGGTTTTGGAGGAAATTTGTTGTTTCGAAGGACTCACCTGTCTGCTCTCCATCTTTGCTCAAACGCCTAGACTCTTTTGACTACAGATACAGCTGCTTGCTTCAACGTATTCCCTAACACATGGGTAGGCAAACTAAGGTCCGGGGGCCAGATCTGGCCCAATCGCCTTCCCGCGGATGGTCCGGGAATCAGTGTGTTTTTACATGGGTACATGAGTAGAATGTGTGCTTTTATTTAAAATGCATCTCTGGGTTATTTGTGGGGCCTGCCTGGTGTTTTTACATGAGTAGAATGTGTGCTTTTATCTAAAATGCATCTCTGGGTTATTTGTGGGGCATAGGAATTCATTCATATATTTTTTCCAAAATATAGCCCGGCCCCCCACAAGGTCTGAGGGACAGTGGAGCGGCCCCCTGCTGAAAAAGTTTGCTGACCCCTGCCCTAACAGGACCCAGGAGCTTTCAAAGCACAGCCAGAGATTCCCAAACCTGCAAAATTCGTGAAGCAAGGCATGGGATGAAGAGCATCTCTGATACAGAGGGCACAGACTAGATTAGGAAAACCTAACCAAAGCCAACACTTGCAAAGCGAGATATGTCAAGCCTTTATTTGTTATAATTGTGATGACTGAGAGACCATTTAAAGGCTCAGGAACCCATTGCAGCTGTTATGGGTTGAATAGCTACTGCACCTTTTCACAATATTCTAATTTTCTGAGATTGTTAATTTGGGGTTTTCATCAGCTGTACGCCATAATCATCACAATTATAACAAATAAAGGCTTGACATATCTCGCTTTGCATGTCATGAGTCTCTCTCATATATTAGTTTCACCTTTTAAGATGAATTACTGAAATAAATGAACTTTTCCACGATATTCTAATTTTTCAAGTTTCACCTGTACAATGGCTAGCGATACCTTTACTGTATCAAAGCATGAATTGGCTTAAATCATAATGGCTTCCCTCAAATAACCCTGGGATTATTATCATTATTTTCCATGTTTACAGACACACCTCGTCCCCACTGCAGAACTGTACAGTCAAACCTCGGACCCCTGTTTCAGAATGTTTTGGCTCCCAAACGCCAAAATCCCGAAAGTAAATGCTCCAGTTTTCGAACGTTTTTCAGAAGCCAAACGTCCAACACAGCTTCTGCTGAGTGCAGGAAGCTCCAGCAACCAATCGGAAGCCGAGCCTCAGTTGTCGAACATTTCAGAAGCCGAATAGGCTTCTGGAGCGGATTCCGTTCAACAACCGAGGTCCGACTGGATCTGCTCAGGTCTTTTGAGGAGAAGAGGGAGCCACAAGTGGGGGAAATCAGTTTAAATCTGTGCTGCAGAAGGGACCAAAGAGCCATAGCTGTCAATTTACAGATTTGAAAATAAGCGACCAGCAGCCAAAATAAGGGACCTGCAGCCTCACCTGTTCCAGGCACTCCAGTCTTCCTGTCCTCCTGCAGTCTGGTCAAACTCATGCTGGTAGCTTCGAGAACACTGTCCAACCAACTTTGTAACCAGAGGTTCAACTGAATAGAATCTGAATCACATGCACCACAAGGCCTATGCAGCCTCAACTTAAGATGGCTCCCCGGCCTGGCTTTGCACTGCAAAGTTTGCAGCAGCACGTGCAACAAAATGGCGTCCAGCATTCAAAAACCCCCTCAGCTTGCATTAACTAGCCACACACAAGGCATGCAAGCTCCACCCCCCAGTCGTTCTTAGACTTCTTATTGGGTGAGCAACACAGCCAAGCAACACAGTTGGAGCCTCCCTCCTCCCTGGCCGGCAGGGAGGGAGGGAGAGGAGCTGCTTCCTTTGAAATTTAAGGGACATCATTTAAGGGACATCCATCAATAAGGGACAGCAGCGGGACATGGTGCTGGAATAAGGGACTGTCCCTTCAAATAAGGGACACTTGACAGCTATGCAAAGAGCCCCCTGTTGCAGCCACAGAACCCCCAAGAAGAGACTGGCAATTTGGCTCCCCATCTTAGACCTTTTTGCACAAAACACAGGCACCACGCCTTCCTTTAGAGATGTATTTTTTGCTTGCAAAAGAAAAGAAAAACGGGGTCACAACGAAGGCACGAAAATGAGGTAGCCGGGATCGCCTCAGAATACAAAATCTTCGTCTGCCATATCTATCGCCCACGCAAACTTTTCCCTCTGGGTCTTGTTAAAAATCTTCTCAATGGGAACGCAAAACCTTTTACACCTGTGGGCAGAAAAAGCACGTCAGAGTGCCTTTTTGGTATCAAAGCCGGGCCTCTTGGGCTTTGGGTTCAGATCTCACGCAACCCCCTGCTTTGAAAAGAGCTGCAGTGGTTGGAAGTTAATTTCCGGGCCCAACTCAAGATGCTGTTTGAAGCCCCAAATAACTCAGGTCCCGAATAACTGAAGGGCCGCCTCCTTCCCTACAGACCCTCTCAGGTGCTGAGATCGGGAGAGGAGGCCCTCTTGGTAGTTCCTCCACCCTCAGAGACTCAGAGGGTGGTGGCCCAGGGGGACAGGGCCTTCTCTGTGGTGGCCCCTAAGCTGTGCAACTCCCTCCCCACAGAATTGCACCTGGCACCTTCATTGTACAGCTTCCGGAGGATGCTGAAAATGCACCTCTTTGCCCTGGCATTTGAGGTGTATGTTTTCAGGATCCTGTGACCATATGCTGTTCCAAACGATTTTTAATATTGCGTTTTAATTGTTGCAACCCGAACCCTGGGACTTTAGGGAGGAGGGCAGGCAAATCCTAGCAATCATGACCGGGCTTCCGCTTTTGCACCAAACACACAGCAGGACCGTCCTTCCCCAGGCATGTCAACCCACCAGGCCACACTGATCCGCGGGTCCAGGTAATTCAGCTTCGAGGTGCCCAGAGCGATCTGCTTGTTCTCCTCTTTGTCTGTGGCTTGCAGGACCAGCTTCTCCAGCTGCTCTTCCAACTTCTCTACGTGCTTCTGCTTCTTTTCTAAAGCGCTGGTTCGGAAGAGAGGCACCGCGCACGTGAGAACGCAACAGGGACCGACAAAGCAAGTCGCTAGTCCTCATGGTTCGCTACCAGAATAGCTTGGCAGTTGCTGCTCTGTTTCCTTATTAACATTCCGACTGTGCCCTCTGTCGCTGTAGTCCAGGCATAGGCAAACTCGGCCCACCAGCTGTTTTGGGACTACAGTTCCCATCATGCCTGACCACTGGTCCTGTTAGTTAGGGGTGATGGGAGTTGTAGTCCCAAAAGAGCTGGAGGGCCGAGTTTGCCTATGCCTGATATAGTCTAAGATTTCAGGCTGCCTGCCTGTTTATTTATTTAACAAAACGTAAAGGTAAAGGTAAAGGGACCCCTGAGCATTAGGTCCAGTCGTGGCCGACTCTGGGGTTGCGGCGCTCATCTCGCTTCATTGGCCGAGGGAGGCGGCGTACAGCTTCCGGGTCATGTGGCCAGCATGACTAAGCCGCTTCTGGCGAACCAGAGCAGCGCACGGAAACAGCATTTACCTTCCCGCCGGAGTGGTACCTATTTATCTACTTGCATTTTTGTGCTTTCGAACTGCTAGGCTGGCAGGAGCAGGGACCGAGCAATGGGGATTCGTACCGCCGACCTTCTGATCGGCAAGCCCTAAGCTCTGTGGTTTAACCCACAGCACCACCCGCGTCCCACTAACAAAACTTATATACCGCTTAATTGTAAAAACAAACCGCCACCCCAAAGTAATTTACAAAAATAAAATACCTTTCTAATTTTAAAAAGGCAAGTTACAGGACACGCGAAGAGGCCTGTGAAATTGTGGACATGTGGACATGGCATGAGGTTCGTAACATTTTGCACAGCAAGCTTGGCTGGCAGCCAATTTAGGATAGATGAAAAGGAGGGGTGGTATTCATAAAACACAGGCTTAATTTCTGGAATTCAATCTGCTGGGTTGTGGCAAAGAGCGCTGGCTTAGACGAAGGAGGAAAGGTCCGCTAACAACCATGAAGGCCATTATAGCGTCAGAGGCATTATACCTGCTGGGAAGCAACAGCAGGGGAGAGGGCGGTGGCTGCCTTCACACCCTGCTTGCTGGTTTCCTGGAGGCATTTGGCTGGCAGGGCACTGGACCAAAGGAGGCCATTGGTCTGATCCAGTATCCTGGCTCTCCTTTTGTTTTGTTTTTCTTTTATTTTATTTTTCGTTCAGCCCGGACACTGAGGTCCAGCTCTGAAGACCCTCTGGCGGTTGCCTCGCTGCGAGAAGCCAAGTTACAGGGAACCAGGGAGAGGGCCTTCTCGGTGGTGGCACCCGCCCTGTGGAACGCCCTCCCACCAGATGTCAAAGAGAAAAATAACTACCAAACTTTTAGAAGACATCTGAAGGCAGCCCTGTTTAGGGAAGCTTTTAATATTTAATAGGTTATTGAATTTTAGTGTTTTGTAGGAAGCCGCCCAGAGTGGCTGGGGAAACCCAGCCAGATGGGTGAGGTATAAATAATAAATTATTATTATTATTATTATTATTATTATTATTATTATGGGGGGACAGACAACTCTAGCATATAATGATGTTTATCGCATAAGTGACCGCTTTGCCAAGGTTACCCTGCAAGCACCTGCCTATGGGAAAAACAGCCATCCTGAATTAGTTCCCCGCATGCCACTTCTTTGACGAACCTCCTAACAGTTAATTGAAAGGATAACCCAGGTTACAAAAGGAACCGGCTTCACTCACGCTTTAGATTTCACATCCCTTTTACATCTGCAATCTGCCTTCGCCTTCTTGAGCTCCAGCTTTGCATCGCACAACTGGTCCCTTTTGACGTTGATCTGGAACGGCAAAAAGCATGGCGGGTTCAGGTCTTGTCTTTCTAGGCAAGTGTGGATGGGCTACAAGTTCTTCTCCACATTCCTGTCTTGCATCCAGCTTAACTGTCTCGCCAGAGTGGTGCATGCTCTGGTTATCTCCCGCTTGGACTACTGCAATGCGCTCTACGTGGGGCTGCCTTTGAAGGTGACCCAGAAACTGCAATTAATC
The DNA here is from genome assembly GCF_965112155.1 of Podarcis liolepis. Taxonomy (NCBI): domain Eukaryota; kingdom Metazoa; phylum Chordata; class Lepidosauria; order Squamata; family Lacertidae; genus Podarcis; species Podarcis liolepis. The sequence continues at coordinate 3,588,736 of NC_139560.1, read as the reverse complement.
CAGAATGCGGCAGCTAGACTGGTGACTGGGAGCAGCTGCCGAGACCACATAACACCAGTCCTGAGAGATCTGCATTGGGCGCCGAGACCACATAATATTGGCTCCCAGTACGTTTCTGAGCACAATTCAAAGTGTTGGTGCTGGCCTTTAAAGCCCTAAGCGGCCTCGGCCCACTATACCTGATGGAGCGTCTCCACCTCCATCATTCAGCGCAGACACTGAGGTCCAGCTCCGAGGGCCTTCTGGCAGTTCCCTCCCTGCGAGAAGTGAGGTTACCGGGAACCAGGCAGAGGGCCTTCTCGGTGGTGGCGCCCGCCCTGTGGAACGCCCTCCCATCAGATGTCAAGGAAATAAGCAACTATCCGACTTTTAGAAGCCATCTGAAGGTAGCCCTCTTTAGGGAAGTTTTTAATGTTTGATGTTTTATCATGTTTTTAATTTTATCGTGCTTTTAATGTTCTATTGGGAGCTGCCCAGAGTGGCCAGATGGACGGGGTATAAATAAAATATTATTATTATTATTAGCCACCCAGCTGTTTAGCCCAACAGCGCACCAGGAAAGCTTTGTGCAAGAAAATCAGGAGGAGGGCTGGATCATAGAATCATAGAATCATAGAATCCTAGAGTTGGAAGAGACCACAAGGGCCATCGAGTCCAACCCCCTGCCAAGCAGGAAACACCATCAGAGCACTCCTGACATATGGTTGTCAAGCCTCTGCTTAAAGACCTCCAAAGTAGGAGACTCCACCACACTCCTTGGCAGCAAATTCCACTGTCGAACAGCTCTTACTGTCAGGAAGTTCTTCCTAATGTTTAGGTGGAATCTTCTTTCTTGTAGTTTGGATCCATTGCTCCGCGTCCGCTTCTCTGGAGCAGCAGAAAACAACCTTTCTCCCTCCTCTATGTGACATCCTTTTATACATTTGAACATGGCTATCATATCACCCCTTAACCTCCTCTTCTCCAGGCTAAACATGCCCAGCTCCCTTAGCCGTTCCTCATAAGGCATCGTTTCCAGGCCTTTGACCATTTTGGTTGCCCTCCTCTGGACACGTTCCAGTTTGTCAGTGTCCTTCTTGAACTGTGGTGCCCAGAACTGGACACAGTACTCCAGGTGAGGTCTGACCAGAGCAGAATACAGTGGCACTATTACTTCCCTTGATCTAGATGCTATACTCCTATTGATGCAGCCCAGAATTGCATTGGCTTCAGCAAGACAGATGGAGATAAGCCCTTGTATTGTCCCAGCGCCCCCCTCTGCTGGGTTACCTTGGCCTGGAGGTTTTGCATGGACTTCTCGAAGGTTTTCGGAGTTGCCCGCTGGTGGTTGCAAAGGATGGCGACTGCCCGATTGGCTCGATTGTAGGAGAGGAGCTTGGCAGCCACGTTGTCGTCCTCTGTCAGGAACCAAAAGGCAAGGCTGAGGTGGGCATTTGTGTAGGTTTATCTGTGTTTCTGCAGGGACGTGGGTGGCGCTGTGGGTTAAACCACAGAGCCTAGGACTTGCCAATCAGAAGGTCGGTGGTTCGAATCCCCACGACGGGGTGAGCTCCCGTTGCTCGGTCCCTGCTCCTGCCCATCTAGCAGTTCGAAAGGACGTCAAAGTGCAAGTAGATAAATAGGTACCACTCCGGCGGTGTTTCCGTGCGCTGCTCTGGTTCGCCAGAAACGGCTTAGTCATGCTGGCCACATGACCCGGAAGCTGTACGCCGGCTCCCTCGGCCAATAAAGCGAGAAGAGCACCGCAACCCCAGAGTCGGCCACGACTGGACCTAATGGTCAGGGGTCCCTTTACCTTTACCTGTGTTTCTGACACAGGGGCTATCAGGAGCCAGCACTATTGCGCCAGGCACCAGCCTCGTTGCAAATGCAAGCATTCATAGGAACACAGGGTTTTTTCTGATAAGACCGGTAGGCCCTCCATCCCAGCATAGCCAACACTGACTTGCAGCTACAGGGGGCGAGGGCGCGACCTTCCCCATCTATGCCAGGGGCTCTCCCAGTTTCTGACAACAGACCCCACCCTCTTGTGCCTCTGAATACCAGTTGCTCGTAGGGCCAGGCAATATATCGACGTATTGTCCCAAACTGGTTTGAAGTCCATATTGCGATAACATTTTCTAAACATCTGACCTGCCAATATATTGCAAATCATGGTGTGGGTGGGTTGTGTGCTCTGCAAAAATCACAATGTGGGGAAAACTGTGAAGCCAGCCAATGCTTCAACATGGCTTCATCCTTATTTCAGACCTCGTGATATATCACAATGTTTAGCTGGTGATATATCGCGATGTTGAAAACCAGGTATCACCGAGTCACTAGGGATCGTAAGATCTCTCCCCTTGTGGACCCCACAGAGGATAAAGTTCTCAACATCTCCTAGTCACAACAGCTACATTCTGCCTTGACTGTTGGAGCAGGAATGTTCCTGAAGGCTAGATCCTGGAAACGCAAGCGGGGAAAAGTGATCTTGTGCTCAAACCCTGCTTGGGGGCTTCCCAGACACATCTGCTTGGCCACAGTGAGGACAGGAGAATGGATCCGATAGGACCTTGGCCTGATCCTGCAGCCAGACCCTTCTTACATTCTCCTAAACTTGAACACCACCAAAGTTCAAGAGGGATTTGACGTTGCATTCCGCATTTGGAACAGGAGCACATCTCCCTCCCATCTCAAAAATGTGTGCACAGTGGTACCTCGGGTTATGAACTTAATTTGTTCCGGAGGTCCGTTCTTAACCCGAAACCATTCTTAACCTGAGGCGCACTTTCGCTAATGGTGCCTGCCGCCACGCTATTTCCGTTCGCATCCTGGGGCAAAGTTCTCAACCCAAGGTACTACTTCTGGGTTAGCGGAGTTTGTAACCCGAAGCGTTTGAAATCTGAGGTACCACTGTATTAGTATTTACAGTCATACCTTGGGTTACAGCCACTTCAGGTTGTGTTTTTTCAGGTTACGGACCACTGAAACCCGGAAGTACCGCAACGGGTTGCTTCCGGGTTTCGGCGGTCACGCATGCGCAGAAGCGCTAAATTGCGCCTTGCACATGTGCAGAAGCGCCGATTGCAACCCGTGCGTGCGCAGACGCGGGTTGCGAACGCTGTGGGTTGCGAATGTGCATCCTGCATGGATCATGTTCGCAACCCGAGCGTCCACTGTATTCTGGACGACCCAGCGAAACGGGTGGGTTATTATTATTACCGTTACTAACTACTGCTGTTCTAGAGACCCTGCAGAGTCTTGCTGGAATTAAGTCCAGCCTGTGCAGCAGAAAAGTTTGCCCTGAGCCCGTTTACCATTTGTCAGGGCATCGAGCTGCTCCTGAAGGGTGATGGAGGCATTGTAGGTCCTGAAGACCTTGGCTGTCAAACCTTCCATCAGGTCCTGCAGATGTTTGTTCAGGGTTGAGGTCTGGAAAGGAAAGGAAGTTAGTTAGTTAATTGATTGATTGATTGATTAATTGACATAATAATCATAAATAATCATAAATAAATAAGAATAAAAATGTACTGGCCAAAAGCCCAGAGGTAGCATTATTATCAATTTACGATGGGTGTGGAAGGTTCGCAGGCTACGAAGGACTTGCTCCCAAATTTATTGACAGCCGCACGAATTATTATAAGCCAGGAAGTGGAAGGGCCAAGCAGAATATAAAATGGAGGAATGGAACAAAGAGGTTTGGGATATAGCTATTAACAATAAATTAACATGTGCCATTAAGGTAAGACGGGGAATACGCAGGAGAAGTGATTTTGAGGAGATAATGGAGAATGTTTGTAGAATTTCGTACTGTTAAAAACAGAAAGGGGTCAAACCATCACAAGAGGTGTTGAAATTCTGGGAGGTTGGATGGTTACAACGGAATGGTCTCAGTGGTGGGGTGCACATTTTTTATCCAGCAAAGGAAGTTTAGGGGGGGGGAAGGCATGGGAAGTCCACTTAAGGAACTCACGGCAGTGGAAATGGGGTTGTTGCTAAGTCAGGCATCCCCAAACTCAGCCCTCCAGCTGTTTTGGGACTACAATTCCCATCATCCCTGACCACTGGTCCTATTAGCTAGGGATCATGGGAGTTGTAGTCCCAAAACAGCTGGAGGGCCAAGTTTGGGGGTGCCTGTCCTAAGCAATGACTCATTTATGCGCTGACCAGACCCAGGCTTACTTAGCTTAATAATAATAGAATTGTAGAGTTTGAAGGGGCCCTGAGGGTCATCCAGTCCAACCCCCTGCATTGCAGGAATCTCACTGAAAGCATCCCTCCAACCTCTGCTTAAAAACCTCCAAGGAAGGAGAGCCCATTCCACCGTCGAACAGCTCTTACCGTCAGAAATACTATTATAATAATTTATCACTTGTAGACAGCATCTTAAAAAGCAGAGACATCACCTTGCCAACAAAGGTCCGTATAGTTAAAGCTATGGTTTTCCCAGTAGTGATGTATGGAAGTGAGAGCTGGACCATAAAGAAGGCTGATTGCCAAAGAATGGATGCTCTTGAATTCTGGTGCTGGAGGAGACTCTTGAGAGTCCCATGGACTGCAAGAAGATCAAACCTCTCCATTCTGAAGGAAATCAGCCCTGAGTGCTCACTGGAAGGACAGATCCTGAAGCTGAGGCCAGAGCACGCCAGGCACTCCTGTCTTCCACTGCCTCCCAAAATTTGGTCAGACTCATGCTGGTAGCTTCGAGAACACTGTCCCACCATCTCGTCCTCTGTCGTCCCCTTCTCCTTGTGCCCTCCATCTTTCCCAACATCAGGGTCTTTTCCAGGGAGTCTTCTCTTCTCATGAGGTGGCCAAAGTCTTGGAGCCTCAGCTTCAGGATCTGTCCTTCCAGTGAGCACTCAGGGCTGATTTCCTTCAGAATGGATGCGTTTGATCTCCTTGCAGTCCATGGGACTCTCAAGAGTCTCCTCCAGCACCATAATTCAAAAGCATCCATTCTTTGGCGATCAGCCTTCTTTAAGGTCCAGCTCTCGCTTCCATACATCACTACTGGGAAAACCATAGCTTGAACTATACGGACCTTCGTTGGCAAGGTGATGTCTCTGCTTTTTAAGATGCTGTCTAGGTTTGTCATTGCTTTTCTCCCTCTGCTATTGCCTGGAGAATTTGAGCATTCAAAAATACCCAGGATCAAAACATCTGTGAAGGTCAGCCCAAACTTACAGACAGCCTGTCGAAAAGATCGTCCCCGGGTCTTTTGTTCTCCATGAACAGCTGCAAATTCTTGAACACCTGCAATGATCAAGATGGAAATTCTGAGAGCAAGGTCAGCTCAGGAGAACGGCAGGAGTAAGCAAAGCGACTCACAAGTAAAGGCTGGCAAGAGGGATAAAAGCCAAATATATCTTTGCAGGAAATCACTGGAGCTTTACCTCATTTACCTCATTTGGGCTTCTCCAGAAGCCCAAAGGCCAGTTCCAAAGGTTGATACTAACTCGTGGATCGCTTAATAAGGGCATTCTTTATAGATGTAAACTGATTTTTTTTAGAGGTTTTATTCAGGATTTTCTTTTGTTACAAACAAGCAAATAAACAAGGAAAAGCATATATAGCGTTTCTCTTATAAGTTGTGGTGTATGTAGAGGAATAAGGGACGTGGGTGGCGCTGTGGGTTAAACCACAGAGCCTAGGACTTGCCGATCAGAAGGTCGGCGGTTTGAATCCCCACAACAGGGTGAGCTCGGTCTCGTTCGAAAGCACGTCAAAGTGCAAGTAGATAAATAGGTACCACTCTGGCGGGAAGGTAAATGGCGTTTCCATGCGCTGCTCTGGTTCGCCAGAAGCGGCTTAGTCATGCTGGCCACATGACCCGGAAGATGTATGCCGGCTCCCTTGGACAATAAAGCGAGATGAGCGCCGCAACCCCAGAGCCGGTCATGACTGGACCTAATGGTCAGGGGTCCCTTTACCTTTTCTATGTAGAGGAATACAGGTTTTCATAATGTCTTTTTGTGTGTCCTCCAGGGAAATTTAAAGAACAAAAATAAGATTATTATTATTTTTTTTTAAAGAGGACAGGCTTTCTGGGAACACTGTTGTAGCTTCAAACGCCTCAAAGGAAAGTCAAATTCACAATCCCCCAAAATGAGCAAGGACAACTCTCTGTCATTTTCACTGCTGGGAAGCTGCAAAGAGCTGGCCTTTCAACGGGACTTTTAAGGAGATAACTTTCGGCATCTGTATTACAGATGGCTTTAGATGCTGTAACTGCTTTATCTATTTTATTACTAGGCTATCTCTGAGTATGCTTTTTATTATTATTTTTTATCATTGACGTTCTGTAATGTGCTTTTAAAGTTATAAACTGTCCTGGGATCTATTGATAAAGGGCAGCATATAAATTAAAATTAAAATTCTTATTTATCGCCTGTGTGTTTGCTGCCCTGGGTCCCCTTCAGGAGGAAGGCTGGGTTATAAACTTAATAACACTAATCGCACCAACAACCATCTGTTTTTGGTTCAGCAAGCTGTTACCATATTTTTTGTTCCGTAAGACGCACCCGACCATAAGACGCACCTAGTTTAGAGGAGGAAAACAAGAAAAAAAATATTCTGAATGAAACAGTGGATGTATGATTTTTGTGGTTCATGCTGTGGCCACAGATGTGTGATCTGGTGGTGAATTTGGGGTGACCCAATGCAAAAATCCCGAGGATCCATGTGGATCCATGCTTTGTAACCACGTTTTTGCGCCATTGCGATCCCGGGCAACAGTGGGTGTGTGATTTTTTTGGTGCAGGCTGTAGCCATGGACATGCGATGTGATCTGATGGGGAATTTGGGGTGACCCAATGCAAAATTCCTGAGGATCCATGTGGATCCATGCTTTGTAACCACGTTTTAAGTGGGGAGGGAAGGAAAAGCACTGAAGGGGCAGGGAGCACGCGTGGGGTGTGTGGAAAAGGAGCTTTTCATGGAGCTGAGCCAGGGAGGAAGAAATGAAAGAGAGCACACTCACTTTAAGGCAGCCAACCAGACAGGAGCCGCTTACACCCATGTAAGAGGCTCCTCTCCCGCTTTGCTGCTTCAAAGCGAGCCACGGAGGAGGGAAGAGTTTGGATTTGATATCCCGCTTTATCACTACCCTAAGGAGTCTCAAAGCGACTAACATTCTCCTTTCCCTTCCTCCCCCACAACAAACACTCTGTGAGGTGAGTGGGGCTGAGAGACTTCAGAGAAGCGTGACTGGCCCAAGGTCACCCAGCAGCTGCATGTGGAGGAGCGGGGAAGCGAACCCGGTTCCCCAGATTACGGGACTACCGCTCTTAACCACTACACCACGCTGAAGAAAAGGGAACCATGGATCCTGCAGCAGGATCCCACCACTATCCATAGGCATTCGCTCCATAAGATGCACAGACATTTCCCCTTACTTTTTAGGAGGAAAAAGGTGCGTCTAATGGAGCGAAAAATAATTCCCTGTTCAGGGAAGTTTTTAACGTGTGACATTTTAATGTATTTTTAATCTTACTTGGAAGCCACCCAGAGTGGCTGGGGAAACCCAGCCAGATGGGCGGGGTACAAATAATAAATTATGATTATGATTATTAATTGGTTCTGTTGCAGAGGGAGAATGGTGCCCACCGACCCAAGGAACGGCTTGCATCCCTCCTCTCCAGCGACGCTGCCTCTCTCACCTGCTTCTCCACAGGCACCAGGTTGTAGTAGCGAATGCAGTCCTTGCCCAGGAAGTCAAACTCCACCACGTTCTCCTTCCCGTCCATCCGAGGGTGAAGCCTCAGGTGCTCGACGCGGAGGGAGCAGCAGCCCACCGTATCCGCCGTCTCCCCTTCCTCCTTTTCATTCCCCGCTCTCAGGGCCAGCTGGGGAGGGACACAATAATAATTTATAATAACAATTTATTATTTATACCCCGCCCAACTGGCTGAGTTTCCCCAGCCACTCTGGGCGGCTCCCAATCGAGTGTTAAAAACAATACAGCATTAAATATTAAAAACTTCCCTGAACAGGGCTGCCTTCAGATGTCTTTTAAAAGTCTGGTAGTTGTTTATTTCCTTGACATCTGATGGGAGGGCGTTCCACAGGGCAAGCGCCACCACCGAGAAGGCCTTCTGCCTGGTTCCCTGTAACCTCACTTCTTGCAATGAGGGAACCGCCAGAAGGCTTTCGGCGCTGGATCCCAGAGCCATGGGGGGAGCGGGGGGAGTCAGACGCAGGCTCTCTCCAAAACACTGCTTCCATCTTGCATTGCAGGGGGGGCAGATGGGTGACCCCACTAAGGAACCCCTTCCAACGCTGCTGTTGCAGCTGTGAGAGCAGAAACCTCTGGTGCTTCCTCACTGTGGAACCCCCTCCCATAAGACATCAAGAAAATAAGTAACTACCTGATTTTTAGAGGACATCTGAAGGCTGCCCTGTTTAGGGAAGTTTAAAATTTTTGATGTTTTATCGTGTTTTTAACATTCTGTTGGGAGCTGCCCAGAGTGGCTGGGGAAACTCAGCCAGATTGGCCAGGTATAAATAATATATTTATTATTGTTGTTGTTGTTAATGTTACTAGAAAGGAATAAAGTGGTACCTCTGGTTGCGAACGGGATCCGTTCCGGAGGCCCGTTCGCAACCTGAACAGAACGCAACCCGTGTCTGCGCGTGTGCGGGTCGCGATTCACCACTTCTGCACATGACGTCATTTTGCCCGTCTGCACATGCGTGAGTTGTGAAACCTGGAAGTAACCCGTTCTGCTACTTCCGGGTCACCGCGGGACGCAACCTGAAAACGCTCAACCTGAAGCAAACGTAACATGAGGTATGACTGTATTTGCAACCAGCTTTAAGAGCGCCGGAAAGCAGCCCTTACCTTGTCGATGAAATAAAGGGCCACGGACCGCTGCCGCTTCTTCATCTCCTTCGATTTCCAGTCCGCCCGGTACTGAGCACGGATCTTGCCCACCACCCCTTTCAAGCAGCGAGCAATTTCATATTTCTGCCAGTCCTTCTCCCCCTGGGAAGAGAAGCAGAACCGGATACAAGTCTATACTTCCAGGTTTTGCATCATGCAAATGCGCAGAAGCGCTCTGCGCACCGCAGGTAAAGGTAAAGGGACCCCTGACCATTAGGTCCAGTTGTGACCGACTCTGGGGTTGCGGCGCTCATCTCGCTTTACTGGCCAAGGGAGCCGGCATACAGCTTCCTGGTCATGTGGCCAGCATGACTAAGCCGCTTCTGGCGAAACCAGAGCAGTACATGGAAACGCAGTTTACCTTCCTGCCGGAGTGGTACCTATTTATCTACTTGCACTTTGGACGTGCTTTCAAATTGCTAGGTCGGCCAGAGTAGGGACCGAGCAACGGGAGCTCACCCCATCGCAGGGATTCGAACCGCCGACCTTCTGATCGGCAAGTCCTAGGCTCTGTGGTTTAACCCACAGCGCCACCCACATCCCTTTCTGTGCACCGCACGCGTGCATAAAAGCGGCGCCTCCAGTTAAGGACTTTTCAGGTTAAGTACGGGCCCCTGGAACGAATTTAATTTGTATCCGGAGGGTCTACTGTACTCCCAAAGGGAACGCCTGCCCCCATCCCTCACCTTCAGCTTGGAACTGGGGTTCAACATAATGTACTTTATGGCCCCATTAATGTTCTCCGTCCACGACGCCAGCCAGGTCACGCTATTGTCACACCGAACTTCCTTCCACTTGTGCCCGGGAGGGGGTTTCGGGATCTTGGAACCCCTGGCCAAAAAAAGAGGGAGTGAGAGGAGGGGGAAAAGGTTAAGATATCAGAAAGCAGAACAGGAAACATCACAATCTGGATGGCAAAAATATGTGTTTTGTTCGTATAAGCGACCAAACAACTGAGTTCCCTGGACTGCTTTTACAAGGAATCGGAAATCAGGATGGATAAAAATAAATTTTTTAAAATTTAAATCAGATTATTATTTTTTAAAATCACGGTGTGTTTTTTTTTATTTAAATTAGATTTTGAAAATAAAATGCTTTCGGAGGAAAAATCTTTCTAAAGATAGTTTTCTATTTAAGTTACATTGTAGTCCAAAGACTATTCATCAGGAAATAAGGATTTGTTTTAAATTTTTCAGGTGTGCTTAAAACTCAGTCTAAGTTGTTTTTTTATTAAAAAAAAAATGTTTAACCACATCAGTTAACAGATATGGATACATATGATATAATGTTATTGTTTTAGTTAAATAAATTGTTTAAATTGTTATTAAGGGAATTGTTATTTTTCTCCTTCCAATAGAGGAGGAGGGAAGCCAAAGTTGTCAACCTTTTTTTAGGGGGGGGGGAATTGCTCACCTGTAATAATGACGCTACGGAGTAATAGAGCAATGGAGGAGGAGGGCGGGAACTTTCGCTCCATTGCTTCTCACTGCTGCCAATCGAGGGGTGCCCCCCCCCAGAATTTGGCACCCGGGTGCCCCGCACCCCTTGCACCCCCAGGTAAAGATGGCCCTGGTTCCACAGGGCGGGTGCCACTACTGAGAAGGCCCTTATAAAAACAGATGAAACCGTTGAGAGTGGGACACAGAGGGTTGGACTGTGTCTATGGGTCTATGTCTCCTTATGTATTCCCTTTAATTTCCTTCCTTACTTTCGCCGGGGCAGGTTCCAGCAATAAATTTAAAAAACGCAATATTGAAAGAAGTTTGAAACAGGCCTCTCTGTCTTTGCTCCTCAAGAGACGAACCCCCCTCTGAGCCCAACAGAGTCGCCCTTCTATGACCCAGTCACCCACTTGCTACAGTTTATGATGACATCTTCGGGCATTATCCTCTTCTTGACCCTCCCCATCTTCGGGTGGTCCCCACGGCCTCGGAAAAGACCCGGCGGCTCCGTCTTGAAGTTGCCAATCTTCTCCCGGTGCCCGTCAATCGTGCAGTAACCGTATTCCTCTTGTATTCTTTCTGCTTCCTTTTTCAATTTCTGGGTTTTAAAAAAAGGGGGGAAAGGAAGAAGAATGAGAGGTAAATTAATGTGTGGAACCAGGTGTTATTCCGATAGTTTAAAGTCAAGCTTTGATAATGGTAGAGGAAGATGGGGGGGTATAAATAATAATAATAATAATAATAATAATAATAATAATAATAATAATAATAATAATTATTATTATTATTATTATTATTATTATTATTATTATTATTATTATTACAGCCTGTCCCCACCTTCTGGGGGTAGACTAACTGTACAGCCTTCAAGTGTTTGCTAAGGCTAGCCCATGTTGAACGTATGTGCAATAGCCTAATGTCAGGGAACTGACATCGGAGCTAGAGGCGGAGGGAAGGCTCTCAAACGATGCTGGAGAAGGGCCCAGCAGGGAGAGAGGCAGCTCCGCAGATGGGGAAGCAAATCAGCGCAACACCAGGGATATAGAGGGGCTGATGGGGGAATCGGCGAGAGGGCTCCAGGACTCTTCACCGGACACCAGCGGGGAGAGCACGGGTCCTCCGCTACCCACGCCCACCCTGCGCAGAAGACTTCCGCGCAGAGAGAGTAGGAGGAGACTGGGTGTCAAACAACTTTTATGTTGGAAAAGATTTAAGAAACGCCCACTGACGGATTCTGCTAGCGACTGAGGCAGCCACGAAGTGAAGGGCTGCCCAGACTGAAAGGTTTAGCAAGGCAACATAACCAGGAGAGGCGGCAACTTACGCACGAGCAACCCCATACCCATTAGACCTAATCTTCAAGATTATTCATTTTAATTTCAATAAGTTAGAAAGAGTTAATAAACCGCTTTATCACACAGGTATCTAAGCTGGTGCACATGATCAAACTGCAGGCAACCCAAAGCCATTAAAAGCATGTACAGTGGTACCTTGGTTCTCAAACGCCTTGGAACCCAAACACTGCAAACCTGGAAGTAAGTGTTCTGGTTTGCAAACTTTTTTCAGAAGCCGAACTGCTCCGTTTTGAAGGTTATGCTTCCATTTTGAGTGTAACGCTGTGGTCTGTCTGTCTTTGCTATTTATTTTGCATTTTGTTTTTGTGGCTCTTTTTCTTTGTGGCTGTGTGGAACCCAGTCCAGCTACTGGTGGACTGATTGTGTGACTGCAGTACACTGTTTATTGCAGAATTTCACATCCTGTGGGTCCCCAGATGTTGTTAAACTACAACTCCCATCACCCCTAGCTAGCAAGGCCGGAGCTCAGGGATGATGGGAGTTGCAGTCCAACAACATCTGGGGACCCACAGGTTGAGAACCGCTGCTTTATTGCTTTCATTTTATGGATCAATGGTCTTGTTAGATAGTAAAAATCATGTTAAATTGCTGGTTTAGGGGTCGTTTTTAAAAGTCTGGAACAGATTAATCCATTTTGCATTATTTTCTATGGGAAAGCGCGCCTTGGTTTTGGAACGCTTTGGTTTTGGAACGGACTTCTGGAACGGATTAAGTTTGGGAACCAAGGTACCACTGTACGCATAAAATAAATTATGGTTTAAATGCAGATCGAGGTTTTAAAACAACTATAAGTAACTAAACTATATATCTGGGAAGGCTTCCTGAAATACAAAATCCATACAGGCAGCCTGACCAATGTCAAGAGGCAGGGAGTTCCAAAGGCTGCCACAGGAAAAGATCAACTCCTGAAAACGGACATTTAGAGGCACTTGCAAAAGTTCCACTGAACAAAGTGGTTGAATAATAATTATAATTATAAAGTGGCTGAATAGGTGCATCTGGGGCAAACTGTTCCCTTAAGTTAGGTGGAAATCACAAATCTATGATTGCAGTTGGTGGTGAAGGAGGCCTTGGGTTTTATCAGCTAGCAGGGGCGCGTCTGAACCTGCTTTTCCTCCTTTGGCAGAGCTTTCTGAGCCTCCTGTCTCTCCACAAAATATTCGTGAATCTCTCTGAAGTCGCATTTGTCCAGCTGCTTGATCTTCTTCTTCTCCTCCGACGTCATCTGCTACAGGAAATCAAGGAAGCAGAGGTTTGAGTTCTAAAGCTGCCTGTCACACCAAGAAATAAGGCACATGAGCCATGAGATTATCGTCAATAACGCCTGCCATCACCCAACAGAGAACCCCAATTAGCTGCGTCCCGCAGATTCATGTGTCTTAGCGACGTGAGTGGTGCTGTGCTCTAAACCACGGAGCCTCTTGGGCTTGCCGATCGGAAGGTTGGCGGTTCGAGTCCCCATGATGGAGTGAGCTCCTGTTGCTCTGTCCCTGCTCCTGCCAATCTAGCAGTTCGAAATCACACCAGTGCAATTAGATAAATAGATACCACTGTGGCAGGAAGGTAAACGGCATTTCCGTGCGCTCTGGCACTCGTCACAGTGTTCTGTTGCACCAGAAGAGGTTTAGTCCTGCCGGCCACATGACCCGGAAAGCTGTCTGTAGACAAACGCCGGCTCCCTCGGCCTGAAAGCGAGATGAGCGCTGCAACCCCATAATTGCATTTGACTGGACTTAAATGTCCAGGGGTCCTTTAACTTTTTTTTTTTACCTTTACCTAGCTCAGGAACACCCAAAATGGCTGGTAGTGGCTCTTCAGTGGAGCCTCCAAGTACCAGTTGAGGCGGATGAACTACAAGGCCCTGCTCACCACCCTCATCCCCTTGCCTGTCTGATTCCCAGAGGGACTGGACCGAATACTGCCAGAAACACAATACTTTGCTCTGAGCCATCAAGATTGCAATTATTTTCTTATGCATCTGAGGGACGTCTCAAGGCCGGCAGGAAATTAGCCTGATACAACAACGACAACAAAAAATGTGTCTAGAATGTCAGTAAAATGCAAGTACGGTCATACCTCGGGTTAAAGACGCTTCAGGTTAAATCTTTTCAGGTTGCGTCCCGTGGCGATCCGGAAGTAACAGAACGGGTTACTTCCGGGTTTCGCCGCTCGGGCATGCGCAGACTCTCAAAATGCTGTCACGTGCATGCGCAGAAGCGGAGAATCGCAACCTGCACATGCGCAGACGCGGGTTGCGTTCCTCTGAGGTTGCGAACGGGCTTCCAGAACGGATCCCGTTCGCAACCAGAGGTACCAATGTATATGGTCCCAGGACTTTCCAAGTTCCTGGGACCTTCCTGTCTTGTGCTCATTTCTGATCGTTGCTGTTACTTATTTAATGTTTTATTTTACATAGTCGTAGACTGCAATGCAGGAAGAGCAGCTAAATCTATTTGATTCCAGCTACGAATAACTTCATGTAAAGCATCTTAAAGCAATTTAGCAATAAAAACGATTCAACGACAAATGATTACAAGCAATTCCACAGATACAAAGGATTAAAAGTGATTACAAAGGTAAAACAGATTTCAAATCCAATACAGATAGACTGAGATAAAGATCTCCACTTAAAAGGCTTGTTGAGCCCTCTTGGACATTTTTGGGTCATAACTGACCTACTGTGGGGCAGTTGCCAAGAGCACAAAAAGCTGCCCACTTGCCCATTGAGCCTAGTTCTGTCTACACTGACTGGCAGCATCTTCCCAGGGTTCCAGCTGCCAGCCTCACCTGGACTGATCCTGGGTCTTTCTGCACACAAGGGAGATGTTCGGCCACGGAGACACGCCCTCCCCCCTCCCCAGGAAGCCACAGGCAAATACCTCTGTCCAGTCACAGAAAAAATTCTTCTTGAAAATCGCCTTTCTCGTGTAGTCGTGATCGAGCATCTTTGCATAGAACGTGGCTATCTCCTCCGTTGCCGGGCTGAGTTTCATAGGCTTGCCTGGAAAGAACAACAGTTGGCCCCGCAGGAAGAAACAAAACTGTTTTAGCCATTTTGCATTCTGCAACAATCTCTAAGCAAAGTACATAAAATCGTTCTAAGTAATGCACAGATAAAAACCAGCAACATTTTCAAAGCAAATGCGGATAACTAAATAACATGTTTGGGAAGGCTTGCTAAAATAATTTTTTTTAAAAGGTTTCCCGTAGGTGTTTGAAACAGTGAAGCAAGGGTGCCTATCTAATATCAAGAGGCAGAGAGTTCCAAAGGACAGGTGTTGCCGTGCTAAAAGAGGCTTCTGAAGAGCATCTGTTTGCACCAGATCTGCTTTTGGACTAATCCGGCAGCCTCTTCTTATGTTTTTATGACCCCCTGCAGATGTGGTTAACTGTTCAGACTGAAAAACCTTTACCAAAAACTAAGTTTGTTTTAGTTGACCTTTGCCCAAGACCTTGCCATTCAACCATTGCCTGTTTTCTTCACCAACCTCTCCAGCACAGAGGGTTGGCTATGCCAGTAAGTAAAGGCCCTTTCAGTCTAGGGTGGGAGGTTTTTTGGGTGGTTGGGGGTATTGCAGGCGCATTCTGCAACATGCTATTGATGAAATCATTCATGGTGAATTTATAACTGGACGGTCCACACATCATTCTGTTTTGCTCTGCAACGATTCCACCATATTACCGCATTATTGCCACCTGGGAGGCAGGCATCTTGCGCTATGACACAATCAAAGCGCGACAAAAAATACCCTGACCCGGAACATTTATTGGAACCAAAAGTTGCAGGATTTCAGCAGGGAGCTCTAGGATGTGCACTGATTGAAAAGGAAGCAGTATCCCAAAACTCTTGCATCAATTGCATATAACCGCCCCATTATCATCATGAGCACAAACCGTCACGATTGCACAATAAAAAGGACATCTAGGTAAAGGTAAAGAGACCCCTGACCATTAGGTTCAGTTGTGGCCGACTCTGGGGTTGCGGCGCTCATCTCGCTTTATTGGCCGAGGGAGCCGGTGTACAGCTTCCGGGTCATGTGGCCAGCATGACTAAGCTGGTGAACCAGAGCAGCGCACGGAAACGCCGTTTACCTTCCCGCCGGAGCGGTACCTATTTATCTACTTGCACTTTGTGCTTTCGAATTGCTAGGTTGGCAGGAGCAGGGACCGAGCAACGGGAACTCACTCCGTCGCGGGGATTCGAACCGCCGACCTTCTGATCGGCAAGTCCTAGGCTCTGTGGTTTAACCCACAGTGCCGCCCGCGTCCCTAAATTCCAGAGATTAAGGGGTTGCTTAGCGCAGACGGTCAGGGAACAAATATCTCCAACTTGGTGAACTTGGAGAGGGTCAAAGGAGGAGCAACTGGGAGCTGGCAGGATTTTTCTTGCTCTCGTAGTCTTCCAAGGTGCAGGCTGCAGCCTCTCAGGAGTTCAGCCTACACTCGAGTAGGACCCTGGCAGAGACACATGCCTGACTGGCATGTTCTCTCCCTCCTGGTCGTTCATTTCGGAGCTTCAACAGCTTTCTTCTGCCCAAACATCACAGCAACCGATGCCAACAGACACTGGCACACTTAGGGGTCTGCAGAGTTTGTGCACCTTGCGTGACAGACCTCAGCAACTCAGCATTTTGGCTAATCTACTTTATTTACATATAAACACACACGGAGCACTGCAACATGGCTCCCTCTCTCTCCAGCATCAGACAGCAAAGAGAAAAAAGAACAAAGGACAATAGTCCCTCTTGACGGAACACAGGAACACAAACATCCTGTCTCCGTCACTTCCCACTCTGTGGAGTCAAAACATACACCGTCATGTGATAGACAACAATCCCATGACTGCAATCACGGAGCAGGAATTCTAACACAGCCACACGGTCGCACCAATCCTGAGTGGGTTGTTGTCCCATCTCTTTCTCTCATGCCAGCCCCCCGCCACTCAGGGTGACTTCAGGAAAGCCATGGACCTTGCAGCCCATTCCAAAAAATAAAAGGAAAGACCACCCACCGTTGTAATAGAAGCTGACTCCACGCGGCAGCCGTTCGTAGGGCGGCGCAAAGTACGGTCCCCTGTGCTCCAGCTGCTGCCACTTCACGCCATTCGCATGCTGCTCCTCTTCCCACCTGGCGAGAGCAAAAGAGGACAAAGACCCAAGGATGACATTTCCCTTTTCTGCTCAAAGTTAACTTGGACGGCTTTGTTTCTTGTATTTGAAAATCCGATTATTATATTATTATTATTTATTTTATTTTAGGGAAAGACGCAAGAGTTAAGCTCAGCCCAGGCTTTCCAGAGTCCCTACAGACAGGTGGACTCATTATTTTATTTATATCCCAAATTTCATGGGCCCATTCTTACAAAGCCATCATTTGAGACTGCGGGCCATTATTACGGACCCATTACACAATTCAAAGTATTGGTGTTGACCTTTAAAGCCCTAAACGGCCTTGGCCCAGTATACCTGAAGCAGTGTCTCCACCCCCATCGTTCAGCCCAGACACTGAGGTCCACCTCCAAGGGCCTTCTGGCAGTTCTCTCCCTGCGAGAAGCTAAGCTACAGGGAGCCAGGCAGAGGGCCTTCTCAGTAGTGGCACCCGCCTTGTGGAATGCCCTTCCATCAGATGTCAAGGAAAGAAACAACTACCTGACATTTAGAAGACATCTGAAGGCAGCCCTGTTCAGGGAAGGTTTTAATGTGTGACATTTTAATGCATTTTTTATCTTTGTTGGAAGCCGCCCAGAGTAGCTAGGGAAACCTAGCCAGATGGGCGGGGTACAAATAATAAATAATTATTATTATTTTCTCCAAATAAAACAAAGGACCCATTATCTTATTTTATTTTCCAAATCTACCACCAAATGTTATTTATTTCCAAAGTGCCAACAGATGGACCCATTATTTTATCTTTATTTCATTTACACGGATGAAGCCATCATTTTATTTACTCATGAAATAGAGACCTTGTTTGCAAAATGTGAAATTTACAAAGTTTGCAACTGCTGCCCATGGCAGGGCCTTCTTTGAGGTGGCTCCCTCTTTCTGGAATGCCCTTGCGGGGGACGAGCACTTGTCTATCCTCATCATTAACACTGAAGAGGAATTTTAAAACTCTCCTGGCCGCCCAGGCATCTAAGGGCTGAGAGACGATGTCCTTGGTAACCTGGAAGCAATCAACTGTGTATGTCTCTATTTCTCACTGTTTTCAGATGTACTTTACAGCTTTAGTAAACAGGTTTTATTTTTAATCGTATTGTTTTGCAGCTGCACAGCTTGTTGCGCTGGACTCCTTTGAGAGAATGCAAAATGAAATTAGACCTGGTTGGCCACTGTGAGAATAGGACTGGATGGTCAAGTTAGAAAAATAAAAGTCAATTATAGAAGCTCCCAAAAAATCAGTGACAAGTTCCAGAGAGGTAATAAATATTAATATTAATATTAATATTAATATTAATATTAATAATTTGTTGTACCCCGTCCATCTGACTGGGTTACCCCAGCTTCCATCAAATATAAAAGAACGAAACAAAGCCTTGCAAAGCTCGTATGAGTTATATTTTCATGAAATTTGTAGAGTTTGAAGGGGATCCTAAGAGTCATCTAGTCCAACCCCCAGAAATGCAGGAATCAACGCAGGAATTAGATCCAGTCTATCCTGTGGTGCTTTTTAGCTTTCTGTTAAATTATGCTGTACATTTTTACTGTGTTATCCTTTTGCAACCTGCTTGGAGGGTTTCCTCCCCCCACAACACAACCAAGCCATACATAAATTTCACGAGATGAAAAAAATATACGTTATAAAATGATTTTTTTTTTATAAAAAAAATCTTCACCCCAAACCACACCCCGCTCCAAAAGAACAAAGTTTCCTAGGAAACTTCCTCACCCGCCTCCACCCTAAAGGCACGAGGCTATTTTTTAAAAAATGAAGGATTACTATTTATTACAACAGCTGTCATAAAGAAGAAACATGAAACACACAGGAAAAAAAATGAGATATACAGGTTAAATTGCCATGTTGGCACTTTGCGATAAATAAGTGGGTTTTGGGTTGCAGTTTGTTTATGTTTTTTTTTATTTTATTATTATTATTATTATTATTATTATTATTGCAAAAGATACAACACAAACATACAAAAACAATACCACAATGACAACTAAACATTCATTGACTACACATCATCTAACACCACACATATCTTTGACTTCCGGATCACCTCATTGTGCTTTCTAAATACAAGTATTCTTAACCTATACACACTTCCTATTATATCTATTACATACCAGGAACAATTTTTACGTTTACGGTTTCCTTTAACGTTCAGGATTCAGTCTACACCTGCCAGGAGTTTTGCATTTTTCACAGCACTGTTTTAAATATGCTTTAGATATTGCCCCTTCTTTGCTCGCTTTCTGAGTGCCGAGTTTCCTCTTATTCTGCGAGGCCATTATTGCAGTTAATTATTATTATTATTACTGTTGTTGTTGTTGCTGCTGCTGCTGCAAATCTCTCATACCTGATCCTCGAGGTCTTCGCATTCCTGCACGCTGCGTGAAACCGCATGGCATTAAATGTCAGGACGCGTTGGAGAGATGCTGGAAGGATCTGGGCATGGAATGGGCAAGATGCCCGTGAAGCCAGTGTAAGCACATGCTTAAGCATTCCAGGATGCCGGGCATGTCAAATCTGCAAAAGCCTGATCCTGCTATGCCCCCTTGCCTGCTAAGAAGATCTTGCAGCGCATCCTGCAGCCCAGCCACATGGCAACAGCTGTGTGTCCCTCCCGCACGACCTTCCACCTGGAACTGCTTTGATTTCCCCCCAGCCTTCTTAAAACAAGGGTTACAAAAGCAGCAAAAATTAAATGCATGCGTTTCCATGCATGCTTTCCAAAATAATCATCATAATCATTAAGGACAACAATGCACTTTTTTTTATTAAATAATAAAAAGGCAGGCATGTTTTGACCAGCAGTCCTGGCTACCCACAATGCCAGAGCGCTGAGGGATGATGGGAAATGTAGTTCAGGAAGCTCAGCATCTGCCTAGCTCGCCATGTGATGCAAGCAAAGCGGTTGCTAGGCAGCCTTTCCGTCCGGGCCAGATTCATTTAAAGAGACAGGAGCAACATTAGAGGGGTCCTTGCTAGTTTGGGAGGTTTTTTGATGGAGAAGCCTTCAAATGTTCAGATGTTTTTAGACTCCAACTCCCATCACTCGCCTCCAGTATTTTAATATGCTGCAAATGACAGTTTCGTTTCTTACTCTTTCTAAAAATAAATATATATTTTTGAAAAAAAGTTTTTAATTCAGTTGGTTTGTATGTCGTCGAAGACAATTGTGGCAATTGTCTTTATAGTTTGTTTGTTTGTTTGTTTGTTTGTTTTTGCACAGTACAAGAGGAAACATTTGAGAAATCTTGCATCAATACTATTTATTTTATTTTTAGAAGATAATCTTTATTGATTTTATGATTACATACTGTTATGTACTGAGTTGAATAGGATCCAAACTGCAGCAGTCTTATTGGTCCTAGAACAATAGGATTCAGAATGCAGCAGTCTGATTGGTCCAAGAACAATGCAGCAGTATGATTAGTTGGCAGGAACCACCCAATCATGCTCCAGATATAAGTGAATCCACAACCTGATTGGCTTACAGTAGAATTCCAGAATTAGCCAATCATGTGCAGCCCATTGTGTAAATAATATATATAAAGCAGATACTGTGAGGGGACTTCCATTCATTCCTCCTCACCACTATGAGCTGAATAAAGAGCAAGAAATCACTTTGCGACTCTGAGTATATTTCACATACTATATGTATACACATTACTTTACATGTACATTTACTCCTAAGAGTTGACTTCCCTCCTTCCTTCTTCTGGCTTTTTTATGTCATCTCTAAGTTTTTTGCATTATCTTTATTGATTTTGTATATTGTTCTTCTTTCAACTTTATCCGCATCAATACTATTTAAATAAGTGACCTGATCTCAACAGAAGTGGGGTCTTAGCTAGGGTTTTTTTGGGGGGGGAACTGTTACGGAAATTATGGGGGGGGGGGCACATCTTTAAAGTTGTTAAATGTTACAAATATTATGCCTGAATGTATCCTTTCGACTTGACAGCTCAGGGAAGTTACCTAGCTTTAAATATAATATAAAATCAACTCCTTCGCCAGTGTCCTCCATTCCAAAGCTATTTTTCCCTTAAAAAAGGACTCCAGGAAGTTCCCAGAAGTGACAACTGCTGAGCTGATTGTTGGGCAAGGAAAGCCTAATCCCATCACCAAACTTGCCAAGGGGTCCAGACATGCAAAGGAATTTCCATTGTACTTTGGGTGGCGGGACTTCAGAGGTGTTTGCCTATGCTCATCTTATACCTGAGTCTTGCCCTGACATGTTTGCTTATGCTAATCTTGTACCAAGGACTTGTCTGGACATGTTTGGCAAGGTTAAACTAGTGTAACCCCTGCCTAGGTAAAGGTAAAGGGACCCCTGACCATTAGGTCCAGTCACGGACGACTCTGGGGTTGTGGCGCTCATCTTGCTTTATTGGCCGAGGGAGCCGGCGTACAGCTTCCAGGTCATGTGGCCAGCATGACTAAGCCGCTTCTGGCGAACCAGAGCAGCGCATGGAAACGCCGTTTACCTTCCTGCCGGAGTGGTACCTATTTATCTACTTGCACTTTGACGTGCTTTCAAACTGCTAGGTTGGCAGGAGCAGGGACCGAGCAACGGGAGCTCACCCCGTCGCGGGGATTCGAACTGCCAACCTTCTGATCGGCAAGCCCAAGAGGCTCAGTGGTTTAACCCACAGCGCCACCAGCATCCCGCCGCAGGGACCTGTGGGCTCTGCCCACGAGCTGGGTGACTGAGCAGCCTCGCACCTAGATTTTTCCATAACAGGAACCTAACCCAAAAATCGTGGTTTTAAGCTTTTTGAGCTGCTTCCATGTTGTCGTGGATTTCCCTGACGTATGGCAAGCCAACTCTTAGCAAGCAAATGACTTTGTTGGAAGCTTACTCAGAAGTAAGTTCCACTGGGTCCAAAAGGGCTTACTACTCTCAGGTAAATGCCTGTAGGATTTCAGCCCCAGTCTATCAATCAATCCAATCCAAACTTCTAAATCTAAAACTATAAATGTTTGATGATAATAGACTCACAGAGCTGAAAGGGATCCGCAAGGGTTATCTAGTCCAACCCCCCGACCGCGTAATGCAGGAATCTTTTGCCCAACATGGGGCTTGAACGCACAACCCTGAAATTAAGATGGAGTAAGCTTGTTTTCTCCTGCTCCAGAGGGCAGGACCCAAACTGATGGATAAAAAAACCAGGAAAGGAGATTCTGACTAAACATTAGGAAGAACTGTCTGAATGTAAGAGGTATTTGACAGTGGAAGGTGATGGGCTGTTCTTCCTTGGAGGTTTTTAAGCAGAGGCTAGATGACAGGGATTCTTTAGGATTCTTTAGGTTGGACTAGATGACCCTCGTGGTCCCTTCAAACTCTACAATTCGATGATGAGTCTAGATGCTGATTGTAAGACAACTTATGGGCTTCTGTGAAATCTAAGAACATGAAAATGAATGCTTTATGCTGACACCTAGTGGGCAAGTAGATTTAAGCCACAGTATAGAGAACATATATATATATGAGATGCAGGTGGTGCTGTGGGTTAAACCACAGAGCCTAGGACTTGCCGATCAGAAGGTCAGCGGTTTGAATTCCTGGAACAGGGTGAGCTCCCGTTGCTCCGGCCCCTGGTCCTGCCCACCTAGCAGTTCGAAAGCACGTCAAAGTGCAAGTAGGAGGAGACTCTTGATAGTCCCATGGACCGCAAGAAGATCAAACCTCTCCATTCTGAAGGAAATCAGCCCTTAGTGCTCACTGGAAGGACAGATCCTGAAGCTGAGGCTCCAAGACTTTGGCCACCTCATGAGAAGAGAAGACTCCCTGGAAAAGACCCTGATGTTGGGAAAGATGGAGGGCACAAGGAGAAGGGGACGACAGAGGACGAGATGGTGGGACAGTGTTCTCGAAGCTACCGACATGAGAGTGACCAAACTGCAGGAGGCAGTGGAAGACAGGAGTGCCTGGCGTGCTCTGGTCCAGGAAGCCACGAAGAGGCGGACACGACTAAACGACTAAACAACAAGAGTGCAGCTGATGACTGAGCGATCGTTTTTGCAAAATGGAAAGTAACCAGAAGTAAGTAAGCATCTGCAAACACAGCTGACACCAGAAAGAAGTCACCTAAACAAAATTGAACCAATCTGGAAATAATCTGCATAATTGGGTTGAAATTTATAAAATCAATTTCAAAAATAGTATTGGCAAAGACCCCAACCCGAACGCAGCACGTACCACTTCCACTTGTCCTCTTTCCCGCATTCCTCCTCCTTCTTCCTTTTCTTCCTCGCGCCTCCATCCTCCTCCTTCGCTTTCCTCTTCCTGGAGCCTCCCAAACACCCAGGTTTGGAGGTGGCTCCTTTTTTCCGGCCTTTATTGGCCGTCTTTCCTCTCATGCCGTCCTCCGAGGCCTCTTCCCCCTGGACCTTCTTCCTCCTGGGCTCCCCCTCTTTTTGCACCTCAATCTCTTTATCCGACTCTTGCTCGGTCTTCACCTCGCTCTTCTCCCTTTCGCCTGCGCCCTCTCCTTCCTCTTTGTCCCTCTCCACCTTCTCCTCCACTCCCTTTGCTCCGTCCAAGTTCTCCTGCTCTGGAGCCCTCGCTTTGCTGGGGCTTCCTGGACTCTCTCCCACCTCCTCCGTCTCAGCTTTCGCACCAGAGACTTTCCTCTCCTTCCTCCTCTTCCTTTCCTCCGCTGAGGTGCTGCCCGTTTCCAAGCAGAGTGATGTGTTCTCCACCTGCCGCCTTGTGACCTGTCCAAAACGAAAAGCAGGGAAAGAGTTTGCCACAAGAAAAGCCGTGCGGATGTCCTGTGACTGCAACCACAACAAGAATCAGGAAGGAAAATTGGCCGCTTTGAGATTTTCATCTCTTTACAGTTAAAACACACAAACATGCTTCTCTGGAACTTAGGGCCTCAAAGGTAGGCTCGGAAGCATTCAGGCAAGTTTTTTAAAAATCTTGCAGTTTGGAGACAGCAGATAGGGAGATAGTTTGTTCCTTCTCTCCCCAAAACTCAATGCAACGCAAGGCATATACAGTCGTACCTTGGTTGTCAAACCTAATCCATTCTGGGTGTCTGTTCGACTCCCAAAATGGTTCAAAAACCAAGGCGCAGCTTCTGATTGGCTGCAGGAGCTTCCTGTGCACAATCAGAAGCTGTGGAGGACGTTTGGCCTCCGAAAAACGTTCGCAAAGCCAAAACGTCTGAGTACCAAGGCATTCAACAACCAAGGTACGACTGCATTAGAAAGTCCTTTTTCACACAATGCATAATTATGGTACTTTGCTGGGCGATATCCGGGTTTTTAACTTCGTGATGTATATCACCAGCTAAACATCATGATATGCCGATATATCACGATGTCCAAAATAAGCATGGAGCTATACAGAGGTATCAGCTGACATCGCGGTTTTCCCCGCATCGTGATTTTTGCATAGCACACATGCATCATGATTCGCAATATATCACCAGGTCAAAAATTATGAAACCGATATCAAGATTTGGACTTCAAACCAGTTTTGGACGATATGTTGATATATCACCCAGCCCTAAAATGTATTAGTCACACCTGCAGATTCATTGTGCTGTTTTTGTGATATACAAATGACGTAAGACGTATTCATTTGTATCGTTTATTATCCCTATGATCCTCATTTAGAAAACCTAATAAAAAAATTATTCAAAAGAAAAAAACGGTGTTAGTCAAAAGCTCATCTCATGGAGCTGAGGGATCTATTACTGATGGCTATTGTGGAGTCTCCACAATCAGAGGCAGAATACCCCTGAATGCCACTTGCTGGGGGACAAAAAACACTGGGCGGCTCCTGCTTTCAAGCCCTGCTGAACTAGACAGACCTTTGGTGTGATCTGCAAGACCCCTGCTACACGTTAGAATTCCTGCTCCGTGATTGCAGTCATGGGATTGTTGCCTTTCACATGATGGTATATATTTTGACTCCACAGAGTGGGAAGTGACGGAGACAGGATGTTTGTGTTACTGTGTTCCATGAAGTGGGACTAATTGTCCTTTGTTCTTTTTTCTCTTGCTGTCTGATGCTAGAGAGGGAGGGAGCCATGTTGCAATGCTCTGTGTGCGTTTATATGTAAATAAAGTAGATTAGCCAAAATGCTGAGTTGCTGAGGTCTGTCACGCAAGGTGCGCAAACTCTGCAGACCCCTAAGTGTGCCGGTGTCGGTTGGCATCGGTTGCTGTGATGTTTGGGCAGAAGAAAGCTTTTGAAGCTCCCGAATGAAAGACCAGGAGGGAGAGAACATGCCAGGCAGGCATGTGTCTCTGCCAGGGTCCTACTCGAGTGTAGGCTGAACTCCTGACACTACATTCTGGCACAGTAAAGCAGCTTAGGTGTGAAATGTTGTTGCAGAAAACCCCATGCTACTCACTGCCTTATTTTCGTCCCTGGATGCGGGCAGCCGTTCCTCTGCTCCCAGCCGAACTTTCTTGGCCAAGGGCTCTTCTCTGAAATGCAAGCAAAGCAGAGGCAATGGTTAAACCGGCCTGCCTTAGCTGAGACTCCTAAGTTGCAGCGGGTTGGACTGGATGGCCCTCAGGGTCCCTTCCTACTCTGTAATTCTTTGATTCTGTGCTGCATCTTCCAATGAGGGTCTTGCTGGGCAGGCAACCCCTTCAACATACCTGAAAGCTCTTCCACCACGATGTCCCTACCAGAGTGGAATGGCAGACCAAGTCGATGGACTATGCAAAGATGGCAAAAACGACCGGGGAAATCAGAAATCGGGAAGGTCAAAACTTCAGCAAAGTATGGGCAGGATTTTTATGATATTTGGGAAACCACTGTAAACAACTGAACTCTTTAGGAGGACTTAAATAACACTTATAATGTAATAAAGACTTCGGATATAACGGATAGTCCAATAATTGGATAAAAATATGCAGCAGAAAAGGAAAAGTACGGAACCCATGGAGAGGTGCAGGGAAATCTAATGATTCGAGAGAATCTTGTGTATTTGTTTTATTTGTGATTTTGAACGTAAACATTAATGGGGAAAAACAAATAAAAAATTAATAACAACAACAAAAGGAAAACTAAGAACTAACTTAGTTGGTCTTTAAGGTGCTACTGGAAGGAATTTTTTTGTTTTGACTATGGCAGACCAACACGGCTACCTATCTGTAACAACAAAAGGAAGTTAGCATGATGTGGTAAACAGGGCACCAAAGTTTAGAGCATTAGGCTCCAATCCCTGCTCTTATTTATTTTTCCTAAGCACAAGAGGTCCAAGAATGACATCTTTTTAAATCCAAAGCTTGCACTCTCTATTAAGTAATTTCCTCCCCCCCCCCGCCCTTTTCCTACATGCGCATAAAGCACTTTTTTTAAAAAAAAAGGTGCTGCTCTTTCTAAGTGCGTATATATTTTTCTTGGCGAGGATTGTGTCATCCCCTGTATGCCCCTCTCCCTGAGCTTGCTCCCAAAATCCCTTATCACAACTTTACCTCAGATGAGGAACGCCGTGGCTGTTACCCTCTGTCACAAAATCCATGGCACTCTCCAGGCCTCTGGAAAAAGAGAAAAACCCAAGATTGCCCCCGTTAAGACACGGCGCTAGGTGCGTTTCAGTAGCATTACACCAGGGGTCAGCAAACCTTTTCAGCAGGGGGCCGGTCCACTGTCCCTCAGACCTTGTGGAGGGCCAGACTATATTTTGAAGAAAAAAGAATGAATTCCTATGCCCCACAAATAATCCAGAGACGCATTTCAAATAAAAGGACACATTCTACTCATGTAAAAACACCAGGCAGGCCCCACAAATAACCCAGAGATGCATTTTAAATAAAAGGACACATGCTGATTCCTGGACCATCCACGGGCCGGATTTAGAAGGCAATTGGGCTGGATCCGGCCCCTGGGCCTTAGTTTGCCTACCCATGCATTACACAATCTACAGTTCAACAGAAGAAAGGTTTCAAGACAACACACTAATAATAATAATATATTTACCGGTATACCCCGCCTTCCCCAGCCAGAGCCGGGCTCAGGGCGGCTAACACCAGTAAAATTACAATAAAAACATAATGGGGGGGGGGACCATTTACAATACAGGTTAAAATGCAATTTAAAATACAGCCTCATTTTAAAAGTAGCCCATAGATCAAAACCATAAGGGGAGGGAAAAAAATAAGGGTCAGACCGAGTCCAAACCAAAGGCCAGGCGGAACAGCTCTGTCTTGCAGGCCCTGCGGAAAGATGTCAAGTCCCCAAAAGATTTCATACCAGGCTAGGGGGGGCAGCCTTGGCCAACCTGCTGTCCTCCAGAGGTTTCGGACTACAACTCCCATGGGAGTTGTAGTACGAAAGCCCTGGAGATTGCCAGGCTGACAAAGGCAGCCCTAGGGCAATTTTGCCACCAGCAAGTCTGGCCCTCAGGATGAGGGAGCGCCAGCCAGGGTACCCAGATGCCCACAACCCCTTTGGCGATACTTGCCACTGGGGAAGCGTGAAGTGGGACTGACTCCATTTTCTAACAAGGAGCCCTCGCTGGCGGAGTCAGAGCCAGAGTGATGGTGGGAGAAAGGAGAGCACAGTGGTTGCCTAGCAACCGCAGCATCCCTACCCTTTGGTCCAAGCCGACTTCCAGTCCGCTTCGTTCCGTTCATCTCTCCGTGGAATGGCTGACACAGAGGCCCTTGCGGTCCCTCGGAAGGGACACCTCTGGACCCAGGAAGCAGACCTGTGCGTCAGCCGACAGTTCCCACCCCCTGTCCACCTTTCCAGGCGGAATTCCACACATTTTAAACACATTTCCAGCAGCGTCTTGCTGCATCGCTCTGTTGATTTGAGCAGATGACGTCAATATAGATTGCAGCTATAACAAAGGCGGCATTTTTTCATCTCCGCCAAGCTAAGAAGTTGGCTCCTTTCCTCTCTCGCCCTGACCTAGTCACTGTGATCCATGCGACGGTCACCTCCAGACTGGATTATTGTAACTCACTCTACGTGGGGCTGCCCTTGAGACTGACCCAGAAACTCCAGTGGGTGCAGAATGCCGCAGCGAGGCTCCTTACGGGGTCTTCGCTGCGAGATCACATTCACCCGGTGCTATACCAGCTGCGCTGGCTCCTGGTGGAGTACATGATCAGGTTCAAGGTGCTGGTTTTAACCTTTAAAGCCCTATATGGCCTAGGACCCTCGTACCTACGGGACTGCCTCTCCTGGTATGTCCCACGGAGGACCTTACGGTCTTCAAACAAAAATATCTTGGAGGTCCTGGGCCACAGGGAGGTTAGGCTGGCCTCAACCAGAGCCAGGGCTTTTTCAGCTATGGCCCCAATCTGGTGGAACGCTCTGTCACAAGAGACCAGGGCCCGGCGGCACTTGACATCTTTCCGCAGGGTCTGCAAGACAGAGCTGTTCCACCAGGCCTTTGGCCAAGGCACAGTCTGACCCCCCTCCTCTGGTAATCCTCATAGAACTCTAGCCCAATGGTTGCCGTTAATTTGATTCAGAATTGATTTTAGAACGAATTGATTTTAGAATGTATTTCAATTAATTGATTGTGATTTTATGTAAACTGTGTTAATTTTACTGTTGTCAGCCGCTCTGAGCCCGGCTTCGGCTGGGGAGGGCGGGATATAAATAAAAATATATTATTATTGTAATGTGTATGGGTTGCTCGTGCATAAGTTGCCGCCTCTCCAGGCTTTGTTGCCTTGCTAAACCTTTCAGTCTGGGCAGCCCTTCACTTCGTGGCTGCCTCAGTCGCTAGCAGAATCCGTCAGTGGGCGTTTCTTAAATCTTTTCCAACATAAAAGTTGTTTGACACCCAGTCTCCTCCTACTCTCTCTGCGCGGAAGTCTTCTGCGCAGGGTGGGCGTGGGTAGCGGAGGACCCGTGCTCTCCCCGCTGGTGTCCGGTGAAGAGTCCTGGAGCTCTCTCGCCGATTCCCCCATCTGCCCCTCTATATCCCTGGTGTTGCGCTGATTTGCTTCCCCATCTGCGGAGCTGCCTCTCTCCCTGCTGGGCCCTTCTCCAGCATCATTTGAGAGCCTTCCCTCCGCCTCTAGCTCCGATGTCAGTTCCCTGACAATTATTATTATTATTATTATTATTATTATTATTATTATTATTATAGTGGGCTCCCAGCGGTCAAGAAAGTGGTTTTTGCACCTGTTGTTGAGGGAAATTGGGGGCAGATGGGGCTCGTCAACCTGAGAAGGTGGCCCATCTAGGAGAAGGAAAACTCTGACTCTAAACCTCTGCTGCCTTGCAGTATATCTTCGGGATAAGGAAAGGCTAAGGAGTAAACCCTACGCAGGTGTAAAGTGGAGTCCCTAAGGCAGTTGGACAGCACCTTGTACGCCTCTTTCCAGCAACTCCTCCAGCCAAGCTACTGCCAAACCCCTTGCTCTGCTTTCCTTTGGACCAAGAGGGGGTCTGGGCAGCCCAGGACCATAGCTGTCAACCGTCCCTTATTTGGCGGGAAACTCCCTTATCCCAGCGCCGTGTCCCGCTGCTGTCCCTTATTGATGATGTCCCTTAAATTTCCCGGGTTTCAAAAGAAGCAGCTCCTCTCCCTCCCTCCCTGCTGGCCAGGGAGGAGGGAGGCTCCAACTGTGTTGCTTGGCTGCGTTGCTCACCCAATAAGGAGTCTAAGAATGACTGGGGGGTGGAGCTTGCATGCCTTGTGCCCGGCCGCGTTGCCTTTGCTCAGCGCTTCCCAGCGGAGAGGTGACGGTGGTTTTCCTTGCTGCATCCCCTTCGCCGGGTTGCTGCGCTGTGGGAACCACTGCTTGAGGCTTCGTTTGGCTGCTGGCTGGACTTTCTGTCTTTGGCTCAGAGTGGCTCAGAAGTTGAACATACCTGTGCCCGGAAAATGCCTTATTTTGGCTGCTGACCCCTTATTTTCGAGGCTGCTGGTCCCTTATTTTCAAATCTGTAAGTTGACAGCTATGCCCAGGAGCTCCATCCACACTGGCCAGGATTGTGCCCCAGGGAGGTGACTTCAGTGCTGCTAACACAGTGGTTTGACTTCACCCCTGAAGGTGCACTCCATTGTCTCTCAGGACAGACACATGCCAAAAACAATAACCTTGCTCAGGGGTAGGCAAACTAAGGCCCGGGGGCCTGATCCGGCCCAATCGCCTTCTGAATCCAGCCTGCGGACGGTCCAGGAATCAGCGTGTTTTTATAGAAGTAGAATGTGTCCTTTTATTTAAAATGAATCTCTGTACCAACTATCGAAGAATGGCAGATGAAGATGATGGATTATATTGCCGAACTGACCGGGAGACTCCGAGACCAGACAGAAGAGATGGTGGAAGAAGATTGGAAGAAGTTTAAGGAGTATTTGAAAAAATATGTTGATATTTAAATCTTAGAATAGCTTTGGAAGTGGATATAGCCTGTAGGGTTAGAAGTAGAAGATAGTGTATTTTAAAATAGTATTATTTGTAAGTGATAAAATGTGAAGATTTCTATGGGTAAAGTAAGCGTGATTAAAAAAAACGGTTAGAAATTATGATATATGTAAACTGCTAAAGATGAGGTAAAATGAAAATCAGATAGGGGGGACTTGGGGAAGCCCAGCGAACAATGTTTAGAAAAAATAAGGATAAGACAAGAATGTGTTTGTATTGCTTGTTTTTCTGTTTCTGTTGTTTATTTGTGTTATATGGGGGGGGATGTATCTCTGGGTTATTTGTGGGGCATAGGAATTCGTTCATTTCCCCCCAAAAAATATAGTCCGGCCCCCCACATGGTCTGAGGGACGGTGGAGCGGTCCACGGCTGCAAAAAGTTGCTGACCCCTGACCTTGCTGGTCCCTTAATTGCTGCTTTGTAATCTGGGCCAATATAATATATATATATAGCATTATTATTATTATTATTATTATTATTATTATTATTATTATTATAGCAGCCACACTGGTTTGTGCTCGAAGCAGGCTGCTAGTTTTGCCAGCACATAGAAGACACACAGAATGAGTCCACCTTGCTGAGGCTCTTTAAAAATGGGTCATTAAATACAGGCCTGGCTCTGGAAACCAGAAAAGAGGCTTTCAAAACTGATGGAACCATTTAATTAAAAACCGAAGTTGGATTAATCTGCAATAAATCCCAGACCTTGGGTCTGCTGTCCCCAGCACCCCCACCGCTGCCCCATAACCTCGCAGCTGTATCACAAGCGGAATTAAATGTGCTCAGCTTCCTGCCCTATAAAGAGCATTATTGAGAACAGAAGTCCTGCACAAACCACCGAGGAAGGTAATAATAGAATTCAAAACAGAAACAATTAATTGCATTTCCCCCCCCCCAAAAAAAATCCAATTAAAACTATGTAGTTTAATTAATTCAACAAGAACTGATGGGCTTGATCCAGTGACAGCAGCTTTTCCACCCTGTGGAACGGCCTCTCGTCAGATGTCAAGGAAATAAACAACTATCCGACTTTTAGAAGACATCTGAAGGCAGCCCTGTTTAGGGAAGTTTTTAATGTTTGATGTTTTATTCTGTTTTTTTAAACTGTTCTGGTGGGGACGCGGGTTGCGCTGTGGTCTAAACCACTGAGCCTTGGTTTATTTCCTGAGATAGACCAATTTTTAAAAGTTAATGGATTACCAAAACTATCTCAGGAGAAGAGAACAATCCTGAATTACAGAATAACACAACAGGAAATTGAGGGTGCCATTCAGAATATGCAACTAGGTAAATCTCCAGGCCCAGATGGACTTACCTCCAAGTATTATAAGACACTAAAAGACTTTTTGATACAACCACTAATGGAGGTATGCAACCAGATTATGGAGGGGAAAAAGGCACCGGAATCGTGGAAAGAAGCTTTCATCACATTGATACCTAAACTGGAATCTGAAAAGACTCAACTTAAGAACTACCGTCCCATCTCACTCCTTAATGTGGATTACAAAATTTTTGCAGATATTTTGGCAAGTAGATTTAAAAAAGTGCTAAATGAAGTAATTCATAAAGACCAGGCAGGCTTTCTCCCAGGTAGACATCTGTTTGACAACACTAGGAATATCATTGACATTTTGGAGCTTTTGCAGACTAATATCAACACGAAAGCAGTTTTAATTTTTATAGACGCAGAGAAGGCTTTTGACAACATTTCTTGGAAGTTCATGAAGAAAAATTTGGAAGGGATGGGAGTGGGACGGGGGTTTCAAAATAGTATAGAAGCAATCTATTCAGAGCAAAAAGCTAAACTGATAGTGAACAATGTGGTGACAGAAGAATTCAAAATTGAGAAAGGGACACGACAGGGGTGCCCCCTATCCCCTCTGTTATTTATTTCAGTCCTGGAGGTACTTTTGAATATGATTTGGGAGGTCCGGTTGGTGCAAGGAGTACGGGTCGGAGTGAAACAATATAAACTGAAAGCTTTTGCAGATGACTTGGTTTTAACATTACAGGAGCCAGAATCTAGTACAAAAAGAGTTTTAGAATTGATTTATGAGTTTGGTCGGGTGGCGGGATTTAAGTTGAATAAGCAAAAAACCAAGGTTTTGGGGGAAAATCTGACACCTTTAGAAATAGATGGGTTTCAGAAGGAGACAGAGTTAAATGTGGTTAAAAAAGTGAAATACCTAGCGGTTAATTTGTCTGCTAAAAATTTGAATTTATTCAAAGATAATTATGAAAAATGTTGGTCAGAAATCAAAAAGGATTTAGAAATTTGGTCAAGATTAAAACTTTCCTTGTTGGGTCGAATTGCAGCTGTAAAAATGAATGTATTGCCAAAGATGTTGTTTCTGTTTCAAACCCTACAGATTGTGGACAGAGTGGAATGTTTTGGAAAGTGGCAGAAAGATATCTCTAAGTTTGTCTGGCAGGGCAAAAAGCCCAGGATAAAATTTAAAATACTAACTGATGCAAAAGAAAGAGGGGGATTTGCCCTGCCGGACTTAAGGTTATATTATGAAGCTGCAGCTTTCTGCTGGATGAAAGATTGGTTTCTATTAGAAAACGCTGATGTCCTAGATCTGGAAGGGTTCAATAATGCTTTTGGATGGCATGCATATTTGTGGTACGACAAGGTAAAAGTTCACAAAATGTTTAAAAACCATATTGTCAGAAAAGCATTATTCATTGTCTGGACTAAATACAAGGACTTATTAGAAAATAAAACCCCGAGGTGGTTATCACCAATAGAGGCTAAGGCCCGAAAAAGACTCAATATGGAGGCCGGTTGGCCAAAATATTGGGAGATAATAGAAAAAATTGGAGACAATTGGAGGCTGCAGAGCCTGGATAAATTAAAGAACAAGGTGTGAGATTGGTTACATTATGTCCAATCCAAGAGGTCTTTAAAATGGACAAAAAAATAGGATTCCAGGTGGAAAAATCGAAGTTAGAAACAGAACTGCTGGAACCAAAGACTAAGGTACTTTCAAGAATGTATAACTTGCTGCTTAAATGGAATACCCAGGATGAGACAGTCAAATCAGCCATGATAAAATGGGCTCAGGATATTGAGTATAACATTATGTTTGAGGACTGGGAAAGGTTATGGACCACCGGAATGAAATTCACGGCATGTAATGCCTTGAAAGAAAATATTATGAAAATGATATATAGGTGGTACATGACCCCAGTCAAGCTTGCAAAGATATATCACCTGTCTGATAACAAATGTTGGAAATGTAAGGAGGCTGAAGGGACATTCTTTCACCTCTGGTGGACCTGTCCAAAAGTGAAGGCCTTCTGGGAAATGATTTACAATGAGTTTAAAAAGGTATTTAAGTATACCTTTCCCAAGAAACCAGAGGCCTTCCTCCTGGGCATTGTCGGCCAGAAAGTGTTAAAGAAGGATAGAACTTTCTTTATGTACACAACTACAGCAGCAAGAATTCTCATCGCTAAATACTGGAAGACACAAGATTTACCCACACTGGAAGAGTGGCAGACGCAATTGATGGACTATATGGAATTGGCCGAAATGACTGGCAGAATCCGAGATCTGGGAGAAGAAACAATGGAGGAAGACTGGAAAAAATTTAAGGACTATTTACAAAAATATTATAAGTTATATGAATGTTAAGAATTTGCATGATTTGGAAAATCTAGCTTCAGCAATAAGATTTGGTGATATGGGAAATTAAGTTACAATTATGAAAGGACTAAAGTTTAAAGTAACACCATATTTATTTTAGGGTAAAAGTAAATTGACAACAAGTATTTTAAACCTAAAATATAATTATTTGGAATTACAAAGAAACGTACGAAACAAGGTAATAATTTGCTGATAATTTTATTGTAAAGAATGCAGGGTGAGGGAGATGTGGGGAAGTCCGGTTGGTTATGAAAAAATGTCTTGGAAATATGGATTTTTTTCTTTTCTTTTTCTTTTTTCTGTTATTTCTTTTATATATCTGTCTCTACATCTGTACCTGGAAAAAAAGCAATAATTTTTTTTTAAAAAAAATAATAAACCACTGAGCCTTGGGCTTGCCGATCAGAAGGTCGGCGGTTCAAATCCCTGTGACGGGGTGAGCTCCTGTTGCTCAGTCCCTGCTCCTGCCAATCTAGCAGTTTGAAAGCACGTCAAAGTGCAAGTAGATAAATAGGTAAGGTAAACGGCGTTTCCGTTCGCTGCTCTGGTTCGCCAAAAGCAGCTTAGTCATGCTGGCCACATGACCCGGAAGCTGTACGCCGGCTCCCTCGGCCAATAAAGCGAGATGAGCGCCACAACCCCAGAGTCGTCTGCGACTGGACCTAATGGTCAGGGGTCCCTTTACCTTTACCTTTAATGTTCTGGTGAAAGCCGCCCAGAGTGGCTGAGGAAACCCAGCCCGATAGGTAGAAATATTATTATTATTACCAGCATCATCATCATCAAAGCCTGATTGTCATTTATTCCTCCAGCGACCCCTTGCAGATAATCACGTAGTGTGTAAACGCCCCGGAACAAGCAGAAAATGCCTACTCACTTTGATGAGCTCTCTTCCTCTTCCCAGGGTGTTTTGGATAAGTCAGACTCATCCTAAAATAAAACATCATAATTATTATTATTATTATTATTATTATTATTATTATTATTATTATGATTCACCCTTCATCTGAAGATTCTGATCCCAGGGTAGTTCACAACAGAAAAATACATAATAATAAAGCAAAAACAAACCAATACGGTAACTTTCCTCCTACACATTTAAATTCACAGAATATTAATCAACAGAACGCCTGGTTTTCACCAATGAAGGTGAAAGGGAGAGCATTCCACGGACAGGGAGCCATCACAAAAAAGACTCATTCTTGTTCTGTCATCTTCTGAACCTCTCATGGAAGACAACCATTTCAGAACATGCAAAGTTCTGGGGAAAAGGTGTCTGACATAGCAAAGCAAACTTTAGCAACAGGCTCAAAGAAGGATTGAAGTGACTTGGGTCCTCATTCATCCATTTTAAAATCAAGTTTCTAGCCCTTTTGATTAGAGATATGTATAGCAGCCCAGCACCCAAATGTTCACTGAGAAGTGAACTTGCTTCCAAACATGGGTGAATTTGCAAACCTTAGAAACCCAACACTAGTTGGCAGTATAATTGCACTTCTCTGCTAACATTCAGCTATTTTCCCAGCGTCACATCTCATCTTGGCTAACATACCTGATGACATTTAGGCTTCTTCGTCTTCACACTGTTCCCTCCAAATTCCGCTTCCTGCTTTGAGATATCATTTCCAGCAGTTTTCTCCAGCCTGCTTCTTAGCAAAACAAGAGAAGATAAAAACAGGATGGATGGAAAAGTGAGGTTTTTGGTATCAAGCCCAGGCCTTGATAACAAAAATGATCTAGGGGTCTTAGTTTGGACTACTGCAATGCGCTCTATGTGGGGCTACCTTTGAAGGTGACCCAGAAACTACAACTAATCCAGAATGCGGCAGCTAGACTGGTGACTGGGAGCAGCCGCCAAGACCACATAACACCAGTCTTCAAAGACCTACATTGGCTCCCAGTACGATTCCAAGGAAAATTCAAAGTGTTGGTGCTGACCTTTAAAGCCCCAAATGGCCACGGTCCAGTATACCTGAAGGAGCGTCTCCACCCTCATCGTTCTGCCCAGTCACTGAGGTCCAGCGCCGAGGGCCTTCTGGCGGTTCCCTCACTGCGAGAAGCCAAGTTACAGGAAACCAGGCAGAGGGCCTTCTCGGTGGTAGCACCTGCCCTGTGGAACACCCCTGTGGAATGCTCTCTTGCCTGGAAATGGTATTTTCCTGCAATGGCTTCTTCTTCAAGAGAAGTTTCTTGCTTGGCTTTTCCAGGACACGGGACTACAAGAGATCAGTGCAAATAATGTATCACGGCATGGGCAGATCTACCTGCAAACAGGGGTCAGTGCATTGCCCCCAGTTGCTGGGTGAGCTCAGATTTCGTCTGCCTCTGTCTCTCAAACAAGGTGTTCAATGTTGTGATCTGCTTCACCCCTCCCAACAACACTGCAATGAGGTTGTCGGCTCCCGTTTTTGAGAACGTCTCAGGATCGTCCGGCAAGACAGTTACTTAGTGCATGTGATAACCAACCTATCACATGACAGAAGTACTGTTCTTGGGGGACAGGGGGCAGGCGGGTGTGGAGGACTCCCTGGTCCTGAATGGGGTAACTGTGCCCCTGAAGGACCAGGTGTGCAGCCTGGGAGTCATTCTGGA
This sequence comes from Podarcis liolepis, assembly GCF_965112155.1. Classification (NCBI taxonomy): domain Eukaryota; kingdom Metazoa; phylum Chordata; class Lepidosauria; order Squamata; family Lacertidae; genus Podarcis; species Podarcis liolepis. Next base: position 3,552,298 of record NC_139560.1, on the reverse strand, counting down.
CTCACAGCTGTCCATGGAGTTGCAGGTCAATTCTGTGTCCAGGGCAGCTCCATCTGGTACGCAGGATGAGACCCTCCCTGCCCGCGGAATGTCTCGCCAGAGTGGTGCATGCTCTGGTTGTCTCCCGCTTGGACTACTGCAATGCGCTCTACGTGGGGCTACCTTTGAAGGTGACCCGGAAACTGCAATTAATCCAGAATGCGGCAGCTAGACTTGTCCTGTATACCTGAAGCAGTGTCTCCACTCCCATCATTCAGCCCAGAAACTGAGGTCCAGCGCTGAGGGCCTTCTGGTGGTTGCCTCGCTGTGAGAAGTGAGGTTACAGGGAACCAGGCAGAGGGCCTTCTCGGTGGTGGCGCCTGCCCTGTGGAGCGTCCTCCCAGCAGATGTCAAGGCAATGAACAACTATTCTACTTTTAAAAGACAACTGAAGGCGGCCCTGTTTAGGGAAGTTTTTAATGCTGTATTGTTTTTAATATTCATTTGGAAGCCGCCCAGAGTGGCTGGGGAAACCCAGCCAGATGGGCGGGGTATAAATAATAAATTATTATTATTATTAACCACAGCTTCTCTGTCCCTGCCCTGTCCCATTAGCTGATTTCTCAACACTTGAGGTAAAGGTAAAGGACCCCGGACGGCTAAGTCCAGTCAAAGGTGACTGTGGGGTTGCGGTGCTCATCTTGCTTTCAGGCCAAGGGAGCCGGCGTTTGTCCACAGACAGCTTTCCGGGTCATGTGGCCAGCAGGACTAAACCACTTCTGGCGCAACAGAACACCATGACGGAAACCAGAGCAGCGCACGGAAACGCCATTTACCTTACCGCTGCAGTGGTACCTATTTGTCTACTTGCACTGGCGTGCTTTCGAACTGCTAGGTTGGCAGGAGCTGGGACAGAGCAACGGGAGCTCACCCCGTCGTGGGAATTCAAACCGCTGACCTGACTGGCAAGTCCAAGAGGCTCAGTGGTTTAGACCACAGCGCCACCTGCGTCCCACTTGAGGATAAACCAGTTGGATGCATGAACTGGCCCCACTGGAAATCATGGAGGGGACATCAAGAGCTTTGATGGCTCGTTGGCATAGGGCATGGGTAGGCAAACTAAGGCCCGGGGGCCGCATGCGGCCCAATCGCCTTCTCAATCCGGCCAGCAGACGGTCCGGGAATCAGCATGTTTTTACATGAGTAGAATGTGTCCTTTTATTTAAAATGCATCTCTGGGTTATTTGTGGGGCATAGGAATTCGTTCTCTTTTTTTTTTTCCAAAATATAGTCCGGCCCCCCACAAGGTCTGAGGGACAGTGGACCAGCCCCCTGCCAAAAAAGTTTGCTGACCCCTGATATAAGGGCTTGCACACCTTTGTCCAGGGTCCTCCTCCTCCCTCCTGCGTGTGAAGGGAGCGTCCTGTTGCAACAGCTTTAATAAAAATCAGGCTTATAGCCGCTTTGCTTTCGTATATCCTGGTCTGGTCTTTGTTCCCAACCAGTTTGAGCCTTAAAAGGAACGCTGTCTCCGAAGGTCCAGTCTTCCTTAAGAAGATCAATATTGAAGGCACCCCTCAATATTCTTATTTTAGAAGTTAATTCGAAGCAACCCACTGCCGTTTATTTACTGTATCCTAAAAACTTAATAAAGTCCCTGTTGCTTGCTGCCGCCATTCACCTACCCCCCTTTGACATATCTCAAAAACTTGCTTGGTTATTAAAACCCCCATCTGGAAGCCCCACATATTGGATTTCCCTCTTGAAAGGATAATTCCAGATTAAAAAGGGAGTAGGGTGCATGACATCTGGTAGACACTGCAAAAAGCTTGCATGCATTAGGAGCACAATAAGGACTTGTCTGAATTATTTGTTTGTTTATTAAATTTGTATACCACCCTTCATCCATAGATCTCAGTGCAGTTCACAACACAAAATCACAATATAAAAAACACAAAATACATAATAGAAATAAAATGAAAACAAACACAAACCGTTACTCTCCCCCACGCAGATTTCCTCTCCTCTTGCAGCCGCAAAACTCCTGGGAACTGCAGTTTGCCCACAACAGGGCTAGAATTCCCAGCAGCCTTAGCAAACTATAGTTCCCAGGATACTGGGGGGAAGCCATGTGTTTTAAATGAACAGTGTAGCTATGGCCACCGTCTTTTGTTATTTGCTACAATTATCTTTTGCTTGAAAACACAGGACTTCTTTTTCTACAGCAGAACCCAAACTGTCTTTGCAGGCCAGACGCTTTTCCCTCTGCATGTTTCAACGGGCTTTGAGCATGTGTTGATTTACATAAATACGCCATTTTATTTGTATTCTGCCTTTCCATAGTAAAAACTATGGCCAAGGCGACTTTCAGCATGAAAAAATACATAATTACAAATCTAACAACAATGGTCAAACCACACAAAAGTACACAACCAAATCGAGCAATTTCCACATTGAATCATTGTTGTTTAGTCGTTTAGTCGTGTCCGAGTCTCCGTGACCCCCTGGACCAGAGCACGCCAGGCACTCCTGTCTTCCACTGCCTCCCGCAGTTTGGTCAAACTCATGCTTCGAGAACACTGTCCCACCATCTCGTCCTCTGTCGTCCCCTTCTCCTTGTGCCCTCCATCTTTCCCAACATCAGGGTCTTTTCCAGGGAGTCTTCTCTTCTCATGAGGTGGCCAAAGTCTTGGAGCCTCAGCTTCAGGATCTGTCCTTCCAGTGAGCACTCAGGGCTGATTTCCTTCAGAATGGAGAGGTTTGATCTTCTTGCAGTCCATGGGACTCTCAAGAGTCTCCTCCAGCACCAGAATTCAAAAGCATCAATTATTCAGCGATCAGCCTTCTTTAAGGTCCAGCTCTCACTTCCATACATCACTACTGGGAAAACCAGAGCTTGAGCTATATGGACCTTTGTTGGCAAGGTGATGTCTCTGCTTTTTAAGATGCTGTCTAGGTTTGTCATTGCTTTTCTCCCAAGAAGCAGGCGTCTTTTAATTTCGTGGCTGCTGTCACCATCTGCAGTGATCATGGAGCCCAAGAAAGTAAAATCTCTCACTGCCTCCATTTCTTCCCCTTCTATTTGCCAGGAGGTGATTGGACCAGTGGCCATGATCTTCGTTTTTTTGAAGATCGCTGAGGTCTACTCTCGAGCAACTAGGCATGAGGCTGCTGCTGATCCTCAAGAGAGGAGCTTTCAGTAGCCACAATTGTAGCATAAAGACAGGAGCAGGGAAGCACAGCAGGGGACACGCTCTTGATAGTTTTAGCCTCAATCTGGTATGGATTAAGTTTTGCAAGAGGTCATTGCATTCTGGATTAAGTTTGCAAGAGATTATTTACATTAAAAAAAGAACTCTCCAGTTCTGTATTTGAAAGCTTCACGCACGTAAAATTAAGATTTATTTAAAAAGATCTCTCCAATATAGGATTTAAAAGCTCCACGCGTGTTAATGTACAAGCGATTGTTTGCATTAAGAAAGAAAGAAAAAGACCTCCAATTCCGGATTTTAAAACTCCACGCATGTAAATTTGCAAGAGATTATTTGAAGAAGAAAAAAAGTTTTTAGAGGGCTCTTCCTTCTCGCGTTTAAAAATCTCATTCGGCTAGATTTGCAAGAGATAGATATTTAAAAATAATTTTTAAAACTTTTCAAACTGGGATTTAAAAAATTCCCTCGTGCAAATTTGCAACAGGTTATTTACATTTAAAAAAACGAAAAAACTCTTCAGTTTGGGATTTGAAAAATTTGTTTGTGAGCGGGGGCCGCGCAGGGCTCCCCGGAACGACCCCCGCCTTCGCCTTGCAGAAGATAGAGAGAAGTTTTTGCAAAACTCCTTTTTTTCCCTCCCCCGCGGGGCACCGCCTCCCCCCGTGACGTCACCCGCGTTCTAATTCCCACGGTTGCCACGGGCGACCGCCTCGCTCGGCTCCTCCCCGCCTTTCCCTTCAATCATTCAGAAAAGGAGGAAAAAAAGAAAAATGGTGGGCGGTGCCGGAAGGAAATCCCCGCCCACTTTCCCAGGACTCTTACTTCCTAGTGGCTAAGCGCGCTGCCCTTCCAGGACCCGGCGCTTCCCTATTGGCTGGGGGCTCCACCCTTTCTCTCCACCGCTGATCTGAGTTGCAAAAGCCTGAATGTGATTATTGTCTTTGGGGATCCCAAAGTGGCGGCGGCGGCGGCAGGAGCAGCAGACTCACCCTTCCCTCTGCCTTTTATTTTTATTTTTCCCAGCAAAGAGGTTTGGGGGCTAAGGAAAGGGGGACCAGGGACACATCTCCCCCCCCCCATCTTCTTAGGGGGAGCATCTGGGTGCGACAGGGAGGGAAGGGTAGATAGGGGCTCCCCAAAAAAACACCCCCCAGCCTCCTTTTGAGAGATTTGGACCCCCCAGGTGGAGATCCGGGAACAGGTGCTCAGGATTTTGGATTCTGTACAGGTGGTGGATCAAAGGGGTGTGTCTCAGGGCACAGGGTGGGGGGCAGGACTAGAGAAGACACCCCCTTTCAGACAGGCGTTGAGGACCCGTGCAAGATTCCGCAGGTAAATCTTGCACAGAAAGCAGCTCAAGGTAGATTTCTGCTCCCACCAGCCTGTAGATTCTGAGAAAGAATTTGGATCCGACAGGTGGGCACTCCTGAAACGGCAAGCAAGTGCTTAGAAGCACCTGAACGGAGCTGGCGTGTGTGTCTCCCAGCGAGGAGCCCTCAGGATCTTGCCCTCGGGAGTTAAGGTGCTGCGGGGAGATGTCCAGGGCTGCAGAAGACTTCGCAGCATCCTGAGCCGGCGAGCTTTGCCAGGATCGCAACCCAACGCTGTGGCACACCTGCGGCTGCCCGACAGATGCCCACCGGCCGGCCGTTATGATCCCAGAAGAAGAGAGCCCCCCCGGAGGGGAAGCGGACGCCGACGGAGGGCTCCCCCTCCTGCTGCTGCCCTGCGACGGGGGCAGCGTGCGGAAGGTGAGACGTGGGGTGAGGAGACGGGTGCGACAGGCTGACATTGCCACCAATCTGCCTGCGAGTGGGTGGCAGAGCCGGGTATTCTCGTTGCCCACTGTGTGGTTGTATTGGGTACCTTTGTTTATCTGATGTGCCGTTCAAGATCCACAGTCACTTCTCATATAATGTTGCCGGTGCTTCCTATGAAATGCCAGGGCTTTGCACAAACGAGGTCCTCCTCTATGCGCCGTTGCTGAGGGAGGTGCGGAACGTGCGAACAGGGCCTTTTCGGTGGTGGCTCCTTGCTTCTGGAATGCTAGGGAGGCATGCCTGGCGTCGTCCCTGGCTACTTTTTGGCAACCGTCTAAAGCATTTCTTTTCAGCCTCTTGGCCTTCGAACTGGAAGAGTTTTAGATATTGTGGCCTCTTTTAGTAGGTGGGTTATATCAGATCTCCTTCTGTGTTTCCGAATGTTTTTAGCTTCTGTTCAGTTTTAGTTTTATATTGATTTTAATTTTTATGTTATATCGTAAGTTGCGCTTGCTTTTTGGTTAGATAAGCGATTAGTAATTGTAATACAAAAATCAGTTTTAAAATTGGACCTGGGATAGAATAATAATAATTTTATTTTTTATAGGCTGCCCATCTGACGGGGTTTCCCCAGCCACTCTGGGCGGCTCCCAAGATAACATTAAAAACAGTGTAACGTCAACCATTAAAAACTTCCCAGAACGGGGCTTTCTTCAGATGTCTTCTAAAAGTCAAATAGTTGTTTAACGCAGACTGGATATTAACCTTGCTCAATGCGTTTTGCAACCTGCTTCACGGTGGATCCAAAGCACAGGGTGTGGGGAGATGGCTTGGAGGGAAGTGGGACTGGGAGCCAGAAGGTTCAAGTCCCCAGGAGGTGAGAAAAGAGGGGGAGTGAGCTCTGCAAAACCCACCTTGCAGAAATTATTATTATTATTATTATTATTATTATTATTATTATTATTATTATTATTACCCCGCCCTTCCCGGTTCAAAAACCGGGCTCAGGGCGGCTAAATGACAAATTTAAAACACTTTAAAACACTTATTCATGTGTTTATACTGCTTTTATAATTAACAATAAAATTCAAAAATAAATTAGATAATCCCCCGGGCTAGCTGGCTGAATTGCTCCTACTTGGGCCAGCGAGGAGGCCAGGGGAGAATGAGCTGTGGGATCCCAGAGCGGGTAATCTTCATAAAAGGGGAGGGGGAGGGAAGGGAAATAAAAGATCAGGCAGAATTCAAATTAAAGGCTAGGCGGAATAGCTCTGCCTTACAGGCCGGACGGAAGGAAGTTAAATCCTGCAGGGCCCTGGTCTCATGGGACAGAGCATTCCACCAGGTCGGAGCCATCACTGAAAAGGCCCTGGTGGAGGATAGTCTGACTTCCTTAGGGCCCGGGACCTCTAAACTATGGTTGTTCATGGACCTTAAGGTCCTCTGCGGGGCAGACCAGGAGAGGTGGTCCCGTAGATACAAGGGTCCTAAGCCACAAAGGGCTTTAAAGGTCAAGACCAGCACCTTGAACCTGACCCGATACTCCACCGGGAGCCAGTGCATCTGGTAAAGCACTGGGTGAATATGCTGCCATGGCAGGGACCCCGTGAGGAGCCTCTCTGCAGCATTTTGCGGCAGCGGTAAATCAAGATGTGGCAAATGAAGATGTAACCCAAGCGCACCTGTATGGGAAAGGTGTAGCTCAGTGGCAGTGCCTCTGCTAAGCATTCAGACTCTCCCAGTTCCCTTCCCTGGCATCTCCAGTGAGATCTGGGATTGCCACCTGCCTGGAACCCTACTCAGCTGCCCATCAGTGTAGACAACACTGAATTCAATGGACACCAGGTTTGACTTGCTGGAAGCTAGCTTCTCCTGCTTCTAGCCAGCTCCAGCTCCAAATTAAAGGTAAAGGTAAAGGGACCCCTGGCCATTAGGTCCAGTCGTGACTGACTGTGGGGTTGCGGCGCTCATCTCGTTTTACTGGCCGAGGGAGCTGGCGTACGGCTTCCGGGTCATGTGGCCAGCAGGACTAAGCCGCTTCTGACAAACTGGAGCAGTGCACGGAAACGCCGTTTACCATTCCGCCAGAGTGGTACCTATTTATCTATTTGCACTGCGTGCTTTCGAACTGCTAGGTTGGCAGGAGCAGGGACCGAGCAACGGGAGCTCACCCCGTCGTGGGGATTTGAACCACCAACCTTCTGATCGGCAAGTCCTAGGCTCTGTGGTTTAACCCACAGCGCCACCCGCGTCCCCGCAGCTCCAAATTAGTCATGCTTTAAACTGAAACCCACAGTCCTTCACCTTCTCTCTCTCTCTTTCTGTCTCTCTGCCGCCCTCTGATCCCTCTCCAACCGGCTTAGGCTAATGTTTTGTGCTAGAGTTTCTTTCCTCAGGCTGGGTGACGGCTGTGTTTTTGGCAGCGATTCGTGTCTGTTAATAAACGAGTCCCGGCCAAAAAAAAGAGAGCGAGGTGCACATGGCTGGTCTGTGGCCGGGCTCTCCGAGAGGAAGTTTCTGGTTTGGCGAAGCAAATGCCTTCAGAACTGCAACCCAGCTACCCGGGAGGCCCATGTGGGCTGAAGCCTGGTGGGAAAGGCCACAGGGGCCGTCCTCTTCCTCTCGTTCCATGGTTCCACTTGTAAACACGTTGCTTAATGCTTGGCTTCCGAACAGCTTTTGGAAATTCCGAGGGTGCCTATTTTGCTTTCTCTGTCTGGTTATTGACATACATACTTCTTCTTCTTTACATTTGCTGACATACAGGCACGGGAGAAATCACTTTCCATGGCCACGTTTGCTGCGTCAGATTCGTTTCTGAGACCTTTATTCTCTCCTTCCTGGCTTCTGCCACCTTCCTTTCCCTGCAGTGATGCTTTCTTCCCCTCCCCTGCACGGCTGTACCTCTCTGCAAACTCTTTGTTAGCATATCGGGGGGGGGGGCATTGCGCATGACACGGAGGCAAGCCTGAATTTGTTGCGCTCGGACAGGGAGCTGCCGTCAACCCTGGTTCCACAATGATCCATTTGCTACATAGGCTGAGACCCTCCCTGCCCGCAGACTGTCTCGCCAGAGTGGTGCATGTTCAAGTTATCTCCCGCTTGGACTACTGCAATGTGCTCTACGTGGGGCTACCTTTGAAGGTGACTTGGAAACTGCAATTAATCCAGAATGCAGCAGCCAGACTGGGGACTGGGAGTGGCCACCGAGACCACAAATTGAAAGGACCTATATTGGCTCCCAGTACGTTTCCGAGCACAATTCAAAGTGTTGGTGCTGACCTTGAAAGCCCTAAATGGCCTCGACCCGGTATACCTGAAGGAGCGTCTCCACCCCCATCATTCTACCCGGACACTGAGGTCCAGCGCCAAGGGCCTTCTCGGGGTAATAATTAGGAATGTCAGAAACTGACTTCTTTCCCAAGTCAAACCATTGGTCCATCTTGTTTAGGATACCCACACCAAATGGCAGCAGCTCTCCAGGGTTTTCATCAGAATCTCAATTTTCTAGTCTTTCCAGGTAGAGCAGGAAATGGCTGGAGAATTGCTTCCAATCCACAGTACAGTCGTACCTCGGAAATCGAACAGAATCTGTTCCGGAAGTCTGTTTGACTTCCAAAACGTTCGGAAACCAAGGCGTGGCTTCTGATTGGCTCCAGGAAGCTCCTGCAGCCAATCGGAAGCCGTGGAACCCTTGTCGGATGTTTGGGTTCCAAAGAACATTCGCAAACTGGAACACTCACTTCCAGCTTTGCAGCATCCGGGAACCGAAACGTTCAACTCACAAGGCGTTTGACTTCCGAGGTACGACTATATTGTGCTAGATGGACAAAAAAAAAGTCAGCTTGCATTATTCCTGTATCAACTGCATGTTTGTTTACTGTTTATATTGCCAACTTTATCAACAGCAGGCGGACAAAATCTAAAGGAAATGCTCGAAACGGGAATAACTTTTCAGTATATGTAACATGCCTCCGGTGGGATTTTGGGTGTGTTCCAAATTCAGAGTTTCTCCAGCTACTGGCAATTACGAAAACACAAGTAACTTAAAAGACAATTTTCAGAGCTAACATTTCCCTTAAGTCACCAACCTGTTAGTTTAGTGGCGGCGGCTGATGTTGTCTCCCAACTGGTTTACGTTAGATTATATATTTTTTAAAAACTTGTTCCCTGGTGACTCAAGCAGAAATGACAAGGAGAAAAAGCGCACACAAGTTCACGGAGCCCTCGGCAACCCATCCGGGTGCTTTAATATTTCCTGCCTTAGCAGCAAACAGTGTCGGTTGAATCCACGAACCTGCCTGGACTTGCCAGGCGACTCACCTCTGGGGCCCTTTCGGGCTTGTGGGGAATCAGATTATTCACTTGCGGGTTTTGTTTTCCGGTTGATATCGGGCGCAGTTGCTGTTTCGGGGAATAATAACGCGAAGGAGGAAGGAGACAGAGGAGGTCACAAAGACCCATGGAACTTGCAGGGGAGAGAGAGGCAAGAGATTATTGTGGGTGGCTGCATTACTCTGATTGGGGACGAGGACTGATAGGAGATGTCAAAGGCTTTGCAAATGCCACACACATGGTGAGATCAAGCACGCAGGCTTGCACTGTTTTGACTCGCCTTCCCATGAGATCTGCATCTAGGCAGTCATTAAAATGAATTGGAATCCAGTGCCCAAGGAGACCAGGTGTTTGATGAAAGGGTGGAGGGTGGTTTCCTGTCCTATAATAATAATAATAATAATTAATAATAATATTTTTTTATTTATACCCCGCACTTCTCGGTTCAAAAACCGGGCTCAGGGCGGCTAACAACAAATTAAAAACACGTAATTATAAAAGCAGCATAAAATACAGTATAAAAACATAAATAACAATAAAATTCAATTTAGGGGAAATAAGCATTAGATAATCCCCCGGGCTAGCTGGCTGAATTGGTCGTACTTGGGCCAGCGAGGAGGCCAGGGGAGAATTAGCTGTGGGGTCTCAGAGCGGGTGATCTTCATAAAAAGGGGAGGGAAGAGAAGGGAAATAAAAGATCAGGCTGAATTCAAATTAAAGGCCAGGTGGAATAGCTCTGTTTTACAGGCCCGACGGAAGGAAGTTAAATCCTGCAGGGCCCTGGTCTCATGGGACACAGCATTCCACCAGGTCGGGGCCATCACTGAGAAGGCCCTGGCCCTGGTGGAGGATAGTCTGACTTCCTTAGGGCCCGGGACCTCTAAACTATGGCTATTCATATACCTTAAGCTCCTTTGTGGGACGTTATAATTTACTGAATTATATCCCGCCTTTTTCTCCAAGGAGCTCAAGGTAGTGTACTTGGCTTTCCGCTTCTTCATTTAATCCTCACAACAAGTCTGTGAGGTAGGTTAGGCTGTGAAGCAGCAACTGACCCGAGGCCACCCAGTGAGTTTCACGGCTGGCTGTGGGATTCGAACCCGGGTCCCCCCAGGTCCTAGTCTGATATTCTTAACTGCTGTGCCACACCGGCTGTCAGTATTACGGAGGTGGAAGAAAATTCAGGGAAAGTACCCCAGGCTTAGTGAAGTATGAACCCTGAAGCCTTTTCCTGTGCTAGGTGGAAAAAAATCAATAGAATCATAGTTTTGCAGAGTTGAAAGGGACCCCCAAGAATAATCTAATCCACCCCCCAGCGCCCCTGCAATGCAGGAAATGATGCCTTTCGAAACAAATCATCAAACCCTCTCGAAGGAGTTGGAAGATTCACAAGTGGACTGCATCTTGCAAAACAGAGAAGCTGCTGTTGTCTTTCCTCGTTTTGTTTTCCGCGTGCGAATCTAAAGCCGAGCCCCCTTGTTGCAAACTGGGCGGTCGGATCTTTAAAAGGCTGAAGGCCACTCCGTTTGAAAGAAACAACTCTATCTGACTTTTAGAAGACATCTGAAGGCGGCCCTGTGTTGGGAAGTTTCTAATCTTTGACGTTTCAGTATGTGCTGTGAGCTGCTCAGAGCGGCTGGGAAAACCCTGCCAGATCTGAACGGTTGTTGTTGTTTAGTCATTTAGTCGGGTCCGCCTCTTCGTGACCCCATGGACCAGAGCACGCCAGGCCCTCCTGTCTTCCACTGCCTCCCACAGTTTGGTCAAACTCATGCTGGGAGCTTCACGAACACTATCCAACCATCTCGTCCTCCGTCATCCACTTCTCCTTGTGCCCTCCCAACATCAGGGTCTTTTCCAGGGAGCCTTCTCTTCTCATGAGGTGGCCAAAGTCTTGGAGCCTCAGCTTCAGGATCTGTCCTTCCAGTGAGCACTCAGGGCTGATTTCCTTCACAATGGAGAGGTTTGATCTTCTTGCAGTCCATGGGACTCTCAAGAGTCTCCTCCAGCACCATAATTCAAAAGCATCCATTCTTCGGCGATCAGCCTTCTTTATGGTCCAGCTCTCACTTCCATACATCACTACTGGGAAAACCATAGCTTGAACTATACGGATCTTTGTTGGCAAGGTTGGAAGTATTATTATTTATTTGCATTGTGCATGCAAATATAAGGAACTCTTCCAGTCCTTCAAAGATAGATAGATAGATAGATAGATAGATAGATAGATAGATAGATATATTAAAGGGCATTTCTCATTTCAAAATCTGCAGTGGGAGATACGATCCTTGCATGCACATATAAGAGGGATGGAGGCAGCGGCTGTAGCCGGCCAAATTGCATGCATTGTGATTCAGATAGGGTTGCTATGGAGACCCCAACAAGTGGAGTGGGGAACTTGTGATAGGGCCCATTACCGTTATCTCCCTGGCTGGACAATGCTGTTTTGTCACCGAGGCCTTAATACATCTGTTTCCTCTGCACGATTCCCCATCTTGGCTCTCTGCCTGCCACAAGCTAGCTCTTTTTTTTCCAGGTTGGGAACAGACACAGACTGGGCTTCTCCTCTCTTTGGTCCATTTGCGAGCTCTGAGCTGTGGTTCTTTTAGCTTGGGCGTCAGGAACCTGTGGCTGTCCAGAAATCATAGAGTCGGAAGAGGGACCCCCAGCGTTCATCGAGTCCAACCCCTTTGCAACGCAGGGATCTCATCCGTGGGGCCATCCAATCTCTGCTTAAACACTTCCAGGGAAGGAAAGTCCACAAAATCCCAAGGGAAGCCCGTTCCCCTGTCGAACGGCTCTTCTGCTGTCAAAAAGTTGTTCCTAATGTTTCGTTGGAGTCTCCTTTCTTGTTTTTTTTTTGTTTGTTTGTTTGTTGGAACTTTATTTTATTTTATTTTAATAACTTTTATTTCCAATATTCACTCTTATTAAAATCACAATAGGAAAGAAAAAAAAAGACATCGCAAAATAAACAGATGTAGACAATAAAATATCAGGACGCAAATACATTTCTCCAAAAGTATTAACCATCATAACATCATTCTGACTTCCCTCCACCGCGATTTAAGCTATATCCCATTGATACCCCTCTTGCAGTTCCTTCTTTCTACCTTTATCTTTACTTCACAGATTCTATAATTCACCTACTATTATTTTAATATTACCTAAGTTTTTCTCCATGTATGATATAAATTTATTCCAATCATTAATAAAGATTTTATTACTCTGATGCCTGATCTTCTGTGTCATTTTTGCTAGCTCAGAGTACTCAAATAGCTTGTTTTGCCATTCACTAATAGTTGGGATTTTAGATGATTTCCAGTTCTGTGCCAACAGCAGTCTTGCTGCTGTCGTTGCATAGTGGAACATGGTTTGATCTTCTTTTCTAATCTCCTCACCGACCATTCCCAGAAGAAATGCTTCTGGTTTTTTAGGAAATGTGTATTTCAGTATCTTTTTCAATTCATCATAGATAGAACCCCAGAACCTCCTCACTTCTTCACAAGACCACCACATATGATGGAAGTCGCCCTCTTTTTTTTTACATTTCCAACATCTTTTGTCTCCAGTCTTGTACATTTTTCCAAGCTTAACAGGAGTAATATGCCAATGATACATCATTTTTTCCATATTTTCACGGAGGCTAACGCATGCTGTAAATTTCATGTCCTTAGTCCAAAGTTTCACCCATCTCTCATATTCTAAACTATATCCCAAATCTATGGCCCACTTTATCATGACCTCCTTCACCTCCTCGTCTTTTGTATCCCATTCCAGTAATTGATTGTACATTTTGGATAGAAGCTTACTCTTTCCTTCTAATATTTCCACTTGGAATTTTGATTTTTTCTCATTCATCCCTATTTTTTTGTGTTCATTCCATAGGGCGTTAATTTGGTGAACCTGTAACCACCCTATTGACTTATCTTTTAGTTCTTCAAATGATTTAATTCTCCACCCCTTATCCGATTTGGTCAGGAGATCTTCGTAGGTCCATCTTTGGCTTCTCGTGTTTAAATTTTTAAGGGATGAGATATTAACTGGAGATAACCACCAAGGTATGCCCTTTTCCAACAGTCTTTTAGTTCTATTCCAAACCTCTAACAACGCTCCTCTAACAATATGGTGGGAGAAACCCTTATGCACCCTTTCTTTATCTTGCCATAAATAGGCGTGCCAGCCAAATCTAGCATCAAATCCTTCCAGGTCTAACACATCTAAGTTTTCCAGAACTATCCAGTCCTTAACCCAACATAGGCATGCAGCCTCATAATATAATTGCAAATTTGGGACGGCAAACCCCCCTCTTTCTCTCCTGTCTGTGAGCAGTTTAAACTTAATTCTTGCTCTCTTCCCCTGCCAGATAAACCTGGACAGGGTCCTCTGTCCTTTCTTGTAAATTGAAGCCCTGGGTTCGGGTCCTGCCCTGCAGAGCAGCAGAAAACAGGTTTGCTCCATGTGACACTTCTTCTGTGGGGTGTTAGGTATTGGGGAAATACCTTGCTTGCGCTTGAACAATCACCTGTTAGAAGAAGTTTAAGTTCTTAGATATGTAATAATTGTTCATGGATGTACCAAGCAAACATATACATAAATATATAAACGACATGTCTGAAACACCACAGAAAAAAAAAGTCCTGAACAAATTGACCTCAAATATTTCTCTGCAAGGCCAAAGTGGGAAACCTCCCCATTGTCTCTTTCCTCACAAATCCTGTCTTAAGGGCACATTTAAGGTATGAGCCTGTGAGCCTGTGATCTGGCTCAGGAACTAAGTATTTATCATTACAAAAGACTGGCCAGACTCCAAAGGCAATCCAATCAAGTGACCATTAAACAGGTAATCTGCCAGACAGGAGATAAACAACGCACTCAGATTTCTGTTGTAGACCACCCCTTCTGTGATGTAGGTATGATGTGTTTGGGGGGTGGTCTTGAGCTACACCCCTTCTGTGATATATGTATGATGTTTCTAGCGGTGGTCTTGGACTCCAGGGCGGGCAATTTAAAATGTCTATATAAGGGCGGGCACACCTTGATTTGGGGTCCTCCTCCTTTCTCCTGTCTGTGAGGGGGCAATAGTGGGATAAAGATCAAGCTTACTAGCTGCTTTGCTTCTCAATATTCTCCGGTTGGCCTCTGTTATTTTCTCCGACCGATGGAGAACCTACAAAGGACTCCACAAGGGCTCTTGTGTACCCCATAAGAGAATAAGGGCAGTTTTTCTTTATTACACACCTAGCCCTCTCCTGCACCCATTGACCGAAATGTGTGGCAAACACAGTGACTTACGCATTAAAGCCTTTGGCCAAAAAAAAAAAAGAGTTGCGAGTTTGAGCACTGTTTCTTCTGCCAGTAGGAACCAGTGGGTAGGGTTTCCATACGTCTGCAGTATCCCGGACATAGCCAGGATCTGGTCATTGGAAACAGTGTCCGGGCGGAAATCGCAAAAATGTCTGGGAAAATCTAGATGTACGGCAACCCATGTCGGAAGTGTAGATATTGCCGGATTTCATTAAAAAATAGCTCAAAAATTCAGCACAGCTTCAGGGTTTGGGTACAGTGGTACCTCGGGTTACATACGCTTCAGGTTACATACGCTTCAGGTTACAGACTCCGCTAACCCAGAAATAGTACCTCAGGTTAAGAACTTTGCTTCAGGATGAGAACAGAAATCGCATGGCAGCAACGGGAGGCCCCATTAGCTAAAGTGGTACCTCAGGTTAAGAACAGTTTCAGGTTAAGCACGGAGCTCCGGAACGAATTAAGTACGTAACCAGAGGTACCACTGTACTCTCATAGACAAAAAACCATGGAGTCAAGAGCTAAGAATAAACCCTTTTTTGCAACCCACAGTTGTTCTATATTGGCTGTGTTACTAATAGAGGCCACAGTGGGGTGGGAATTCTTGTCAACCAGTTTCTGTAGTACAGTGGTGCCTCGCAAGACGAAATTAATTCGTTCCGCAAGTTTTTTCTTCTTGCGAGTTTTTCGTCTTGCAAAGCACGGTTTCCCATAGGAATGCATTGAAAATCAATCAATGCGTTCCTATGGAAACCGCCTTCAGACCAGGTCCGGGGACAGTCTGTCCCCCGACCTCTTCTGAAGGCTGGGGGGGGGGACAAGGGCTTTTCTTCCCACCCCCAGCCTTCAGAAGGCTGTTCTGAAGGCTGGCGGTGGGAAGAAAAGCCCTTCTTCCCACCTCCCGCCCCGCAAGCTCCGGGGACAGGAGGGCTTTGCTGCCGACCGCCAGCATTTTAAAAGCCCCTGCTGTCCCGGGGCGATTTTAAAATGCTGGGGGTCGGGAGCCAGCATTTTAAGATCGCCTGGGGCAGCGGAGAAGTCTCCGCTGTCCCAGGAAGGCAGGCGGGGGGGAGCAAAGACTTTTGCCCCCCGCCGGCCTTCAGAAGAGGTCCAGGACCTCTTCTGAAGGCCGGCTGTGGGCAAAAGTCTTTGCTCCCGACCGCCAGCAATTTAAAACAGGTCCCCGGAGATTTCCCTATGGGCTTTCGTCTTGCGAAGCAAGCCCATAGGGAAATTCGTCTTGCGAAGCGCCTCCAAAACAGAAAACCCTTTCGTCTTGCGGGTTTTCCGTCTTGCGAGGCATTCGTCTTGCGGGGCACCACTGTAATAAAATTATTGTGTTTGGTCACTATTTTGAATATTCGTAAGAAAGTTTGTGAAATAAATCAATTTCTAAGACTGTATTCCCAATTATTTTTTTTGGGGGGGGGGGGGAAATAGCTCAAAAATGGCTTCTTCTTTTTTTGAGATTTTGAAAAAGAAAAAAGCAAGCTCAACAGCTTTGTGGCCCCGCGGAAAAAAACCCCGTTTTTTCTCTCTGGATTTTTGCTTTTTGAAATATGGCAACCCTATGGGACACTCACTGCTGGTATTGGATTTCTCATGAAGAATCGAGAAGCATCCCATTGGTAGAGGTCCCTTGCCACTTAGCCCCCCCCCCTAAGTAACCCCACCTCCCCAGGGGTGCTTTAACCACACAGGAGAAGGCAGTTGTCACCAAGTTAGCGCCATGCAAATCGGGTGCTCCAGGAAAGCTTATAACATCTTGGAGGTTTCCTAAAAAGCCAAGCGACAACTGTCTCCTTGAGCAGGGAGTTCCACAGATGTGGTAAGCACTGCTTTCTGCATCCAGTCGTCAGACTAATTTCATAATAGTCTTAATTCGCTAGTTTTGCTTTTCTTCTTCTCTGAAAAGGTCTCTGTGTGGGAGAATTTCACCTTAATGGCCGGATCCTGTTTTAGTCTGCAGAAAAAAACACCCCCCACAAAAAACTGGGTACAATGAAGTGCATTGTGACATATTTTAGAAACTGCAATCGAGGGAGAGGGCTAAAAAGTGAAAGGATATCAGGCTTAACTGCCGGGTGCTTGCAGAGTTTTAAATAGCAATTGCGCTTATCTCTAGCAGGAATTGTGGCCTTTGCTAGCTAGGTTTCATTCTCCAATGAGCAGCTGGCCCATTTCTCCACCACCTCAACCCCAAAGTGAGAGAATCTGCTCTTAAAAAGTCCTTAACAGATCGCTTCCAGGGGCCTCATGTGGATCACATTTTAAAAGATGTGTGTGTTTAGTCGTGTCCGATTCTTCATGACCCCCTGGGCCAGAGCACGCCAGGCCCTCCTGTCTTGAGGAGGAGACTCTTGAGAGTCCCATGGACTGCAAGAAGATCCAACCTCTCCATTCTGAAGGAAATCAGCCCTGAGTGCTCACTGGAAGGACAGATCCTGAAGCTGAGGCTCCCAGACTTTGGCCACCTCAGGAGAAGAGAAGACTCCCTAGAAACGTTCTTTGGAACCCGAACGTCCGACAGGGGTTCCGCGGCTTCCGATTGGCTGCAGGAGCTTCCTGGAGCCAATCAGAAGCCGCGACTTGGTTTCCGAACGTTTTGGAAGTCAAACAAACTTCCGAAACAGATTCCGTTCAACTTCCGAGGTACGACTGTACTGTACTGTGGATTGGAAGCAGTTCTCCAGACGTTTCCTTCTCTACCTGGAAATGCTATAAAATTGAGATTCCGATGAAAACCCTGGAGAGCTGCTGCCATTCGGTGTGGGTATCCTGAACAAGATGGACCAATGGTTTGACTTGGGAAAGAAGTCAGTTTCCAGCGTTCCTAATTATTACCCCTCTGTAATCTTGCTGCGCAGGATCGTGCTGCTAAAACCACCTCACACAATTCAAAAACCTGCTTTAAGATGACTTAAGTCATGGTTTCCCAAACTTAGGTCTCCAGCTGTTTTTGGACTACAACTCCCATCATCCCTAACTAGCAGGAGCAGTGATCAGGGATGATGGGAACTGTAGTCCAAAACCACCTTTTTGGAAAGCCTGGCTTAAATGAACTACTAAAAATGAGGCAAGCATGCTTGCGTACGATCAATGAGATGGTTGGACAATGTTCTTGAAGCTACCAGGATGAGTTTGACCAAACTGTGGGAGGCAGTGGAAGACAGGAGGGCCTGGTGTGCTCTGGTCCATGGGGTCACGAAGAGTCGGACACGACTAAACGACTAAACAACAACAGAGACCAGGAATGATAAGCAAGCAGCATTAATGTTTATTGACACAGAGAAGGCCTTTGATAATATTTCATGGGATTTTATGAAAAGTAATTTGGAGTTAATGGCTATGGGGCAATGGGAGCAAATAGTCTTTAAGGGGTAAGTAGCATAGCATTTTTAAAAAGGCAGTTGAGCTCCTGAATTGAGGTGTGTGTTTGCGTGATGTTTTCATGGAACCCGGAGGCAGACTGTCCTGGGGCATGCGCTCAGGTCGTTTCTTGAGAACCTTCCATTGGTCAGAGGTCCAAAGTCCACGAGTGGAAACTGAACTTCTGTTCGGGGCGCCTGGAATAAAACAGCTGTCGCCACTTTTTGTGTAGAACCGTTTTCCTATTTTGCTGCTCTGTCATCGTCCTGTCGCAAGGCTGGGCTCTCCTATTTCGTGCCGGACAATAGCTCGCCCTTAGCTTGCCCGTTCCTTTGCAGCCGTTCTGGATGTTGACCCCTTCTCTCCTTGCACGGAGCCCGCCAGATACAATAAGACCGTTTGGTGGTGTGTTTCATCGGGGCTCGGAGAAGCCTTGCTGCTCCTTTATAGATCGCCTTCCTAATCCTCCTCTCTGAGGCAATAAATTTCGCTGCTCAGCTCCGCTCATGTAACTTAATGACCCACCCAGGCCTCGTAAATTTCCAGGGGTTGGTTTTGTTGTGTGTGTGAAGTGTTTTGGTTTTCTTTTAAAGATATGCAACCTGAACCGGCAGTCGTGGGAACAAAAGAAAATAAAAAATACATCAGCACTCCTTTAGAAAGCCAGTGAGTGGCTATTCCAGGCTATTCCAAAGTCCTAAAAGACCTACATTGGCTCCCAGTACGTTTCCAAGCACAATTCAAAGTGTTGGTGCTGACCTTTAAAGCCCTAAACGGCCTTGGCTCTGTAGACCTGAAGGAGCATCGCTACCCCCATTGCTCAGCCCAGACACTGAGGTCCAACACTGAGGGCCTTCTGGTAGTTCCCTCGCTGACAGGGAACCAAACAGAGGACCTTTTCGGTGGTGGCGCCCTCCCTTCAGATGTCAAGGAAATAAACAACTATCTGACTTTTAGAAGACATCGGAAGGCAGCCCTGTATTGGGAAGTTTTTAATGTTTGATGTTTTATGGTGTTTTTATACATGTTGGAAGCTGCCCAGAGTGACTGGTGCAGGGTATAAATAATAAAAATTATTATTATTAACCATTAAGTGCTTTAAAAGATAAAAGTTCATCCATCAGCCTAGGACCCACGTACCTACGGGACCACCTCTCCTGGTATGCCCCGCAGAGGACCTTAAGGTCCACAAATAACAACAGTTTGGAGGTCCTGAGCCTCAAGAAGGTTAGATTGGTTTCAACTAGGGCCAGGGCCTTTTCAGCACTGGCCCCCGACATGGTGGAACGCTCTGTCACAAGAGACTAGGGCCCTGCAGGACTTGACATCTTTCTGCAGGGCCTGCAAGACAGAACTGTTCTGCCTGGCCTTTGGTTTGGACTTGGTCTGACCCTTACGTTTCCCTCCCCTAAACAATCTGAGCCATTTATTTTGTTTGACGGGACAGGGAACAAGTTTGTTCCTGGCCCAAAAGGAATCCTGACCCCCTTTGGCTGTGTTGCAAAGGCTCTCGCTGACCCTTTGTGCTCTTGCAAGGAAAGTGGGGCCTCATCTGCCTTCCCCGCTGGGTTTCTGACGCACCCACCCTGCTCAAAGGTCCTTTTCTTTGCTCCTCTGGGAATCCTGAGAGCTATGTGTCGTCATTTACCGGA
This sequence comes from Podarcis liolepis, assembly GCF_965112155.1. Taxonomy (NCBI): domain Eukaryota; kingdom Metazoa; phylum Chordata; class Lepidosauria; order Squamata; family Lacertidae; genus Podarcis; species Podarcis liolepis. The sequence continues at coordinate 3,532,684 of NC_139560.1, read as the reverse complement.
ATCGTGCATCAGTACAAAAAGATCTTCCCCTCTCACGTGGGCAGAGCTTTTGTTGCACATTGCCACAAGCCCTGGAGAAACTGAATCGCCTCTTTTTTGTGGGGGTGCTTAAAAACAAGCCCACGTCTCTTCTCTTGTCTCCCCACCTCCTTCCTTTCCCAATGTGTGCAAATTCCAGAGCCTTTATTTGGACGACTAGCCCCCTGGATTCAGTGGGAATCAACTCCCCAGTAAACCTTGCCCAGAATTGCAACCTTATGCTCACGATATTCTGTATTCTGCTCTGGTCAGACCTCACCTGGAGTACTGTGTCCAGTTCTGGGCACCACAGTTCAAGAAGGACACTGACAAACTGGAACGTGTCCAGAGGAGGGCAACCAAAATGGTCAAAGGCCTGGAAACGATGCCTTATGAGGAACGGCTAAGGGAGCTGGGCATGTTTAGCCTGGAGAAGAGGAGGTTAAGGGGTGATATGATAGCCATGTTCAAATATATAAAAGGATGTCACATAGAGGAGGGAGAAAGGTTGTCTTCTGCTGCTCCAGAGAAGCGGACACGGAGCAATGGAGCCAAACTACAAGAAAGAAGATTCCACCTAAACATTAGGAAGAACTTCCTGACAGTAAGAGCTGTTCGACAGTGGAATTTGCTGCCAAGGAGTGTGGTGGAGTCTCCTTCTGTGGAGGTCTTTAAGCAGAGGCTTGACAACCATATGTCAGGAGTGCTCTGATGGTGTTTCCTGCTTGGCAGGGGGTTGGACTCGATGGCCCTTGTGGTCTCTTCCAACTCTAAGATTCTATGATTCTATGATTCTAAGATAGTCACCTTACCCATTTTTGAAAGTTGCATGAGACAGAGAGGAGCGTTGGACTCCCCTCCCGATTTCTTTTCTGCCCATTTTCAACTCAGGTCAGATTCTCCAGGTTATTGAAATGTTACGTTACTCGCAACGGCACTTAGCCAGGATATATGGGGAAGGTTTTTTTGGATATATGGTTTTAATTTCACATCTGGGCACAGGATGGAGGAGCTCAATGTATCGGCGTCCCCAGACATCTGAAGGCAGCCCTGTATCAGGAAATTTTCAATGTTTGACGTTTGTTGTGTTTTTATTATGTTGGAAGAGGCCCAGAGAGGCTGGGGCAAGCCAGTCAGATGGGCACAATATAAGTATTATTATTTTTTAATTTTTGTTATTATTCCGTTGCTTCGCCTTAGACTTTCCAGGAGAGCCCCAAAGTCCGGCATAGAGCAAACCTGTCTCTATGTCTCCATCTCCACTGGAAAGTTACCGTATTTTTTGCTCCATAAGACGCACCAGACCATAAGACGCACCTAGTTTTTGGAGGAGGAAAACAAGAAAAAAAATATTCTGAATCTCAGAAGCCAGAACAACAAGAGGGATCGCTGCGCAGCGAAAGCAGTGATCCCTCTTGCTGTTCTGGCTTCTGGAATAGCTGCGCAGCCTGCACTCGCTCCATAAGACGCACACACATTTCCCCTTACTTTTTAGGAGGGAAAAAGTGAGTCTTATAGAGCAAAAAATACGGTATTTGGTCTCTTCATTTCACACTTCATTTATTTATTCATTTGCATTCATCAGGGGCCCATGGACAGGAGTTTTCCAGGCAGTGTAGAAAGCCCCAGAAAGATTAAAGATCACACTTAACATTAGGAGAAATTAATAAGCAGCAAGCCAGAGGACGGTAAGAGCAAAACAAATTCATTTTTAAATAGAGAGTCAAGAAATGAAAACGCTGAAGCGATGGTCTGTGAAATTGCAGCGATCGTGCAGGGGGACCGTGGAATCAGAGCAGGAAAGGATCAAAAGGATGCAAAGTTCACCCCCATGTCACAAAAGGACCTGAGGAACGAGATCGTCACCCCACTCGTATTAACCATCCCAGGGCGCTCAACCACTGCCACAATGTCCTTTCTTCTATCAGATCAAAATGAGCAGATAACAGCAAAGGTTGCTTAGTTCATGGCAGGGACAATCAGAATAAGGGCCACTAACCGACTGCTGATTCAGGACTTTAAATCGTGCTCTTATATCAAATTTCCTTTTCTGCATATACTGTAATGTTTTACTGTTGCTATGGCCATTGGCTAATGCGAATAAAGTTTTATTTCTCTCTTCGTGGCTGAGTGGGGAATTCGAACCCTGCTCTCTCTCCCAGGTCCTAGCCCAGCACTCGAACCCAGTGTTTCCCAAACTTGGGTCTCCAGCTGTCTTTGGACTACACTTCCCATCATTCCATGGCCACTGGCCCTGCTAGCTAGGGATGATGGGAGTTGTAGTCCAAAAGACAGCTGGAGACCCAAGTTTGGGAAACCCTGCTCTAACCACTAGGCCACCGCTGTCTCCTTCTTCCTGGAGATGCCAGGAATGGAAGCTGGGACCTTTCATCGAAGTCCCCCTGTGCTAAGCAATGTTTCTCCTCCTCTTTCTGCAACAGGGCTGTGATCCGTTGGCGCAGACTCAGCGCAGCAAATTGCAGCACCGTCGGGCACGAATCAACCAGCAGATCAACAAGGAGATGAGGATGCGGGCAGGGGCAGAGAACCTCTTCAGGTTTGTTGTTCTTCGTCTCCATACAGTTGTTTTTCCCTTTCCATCGTTGGGTTTATCTGCAAGATGTTGAGGGCTAGAAACCTAACTCTGTGAACTGCCCTGAGACCTATGGATGAAGGGTGGTATGCAAATTTAATAAATAATAATCAGGGGGGGCGTAGGCTTTCCAAGGACTCGCTGCACCTTTTGCCGTGATGCAGAAAGTTGGGCGCAGTGTTCCAAAGCGTTTTGGTAAACCTAAGGTTTTATTAGGGACGCGGGTGGCGCTGTGGGTTAAACCACAGAGCCTAAGACTTGCCGATCAGAAGGTTGGTGGTTCGAATCCCCGGGACGGGAGGAGGAGGAGGAGTTTGGATTTGATATCCCGCTTTATCACTACCCGAAGGAGTCTCAAAGCGGCTAACATTCTCCTTTCCCTTCCTCCCCCACAACAAACACTCTATGAGGTGAGTAAGCCTGAGAGACTTCAAGGAAATGTGGCTAGCCCAAGGTCACCCAGCAGCTGCATGTGGGGGAGTGGAGACGCGAACCCAGTTCACCAGATTACGAGTCTATCGCTCTTAACCACTACACCACACTGGCGGGGTGAGCTCCCGTTGCTCAGTCCCTGCTCCTGCCAACCTAGCAGTTCAAAAGCATGTCAAAGTGCAAGTAGATAAATAGGTACCACTCCAGCAGGAAGGTAAACGGTGTTTCCGTCCACTGCTCTGGTTCGCCAGAAGCGGCTTAGTCCTGCTGGCCACATGACCCGGAAGCTGTATGCCGGCTCCCTCAGCCAATAAAGCGAAATGAGCGCCGCAACCCCAGAGTCGGCCACAACTGGACCTAATGGTCAGGGGTCCCTTTACCTATGGTTTTATTATTTATTTGCTTTTAGTCTGACTTCAGCACTCTCTAGCTTTGATGCAGCTTGCACAATATCAACTGGTTGGAGGCTGGCTGGTCAGAATCCTGCAAGTTAAGTGCAAGTGAGGCGGAGAACTTAAATACCCCTTTTCCACCAGGGGGTTTTCTGGTGCAGAAGGGGCTTTTAAGCTTTCCACCTTGCTTTGTGGGGCAGACAAGCCCTGCTCTTGAGAAAACTCACATGGCTGTCTGTGAGATCTCAAGCGAGCATCTCCCGCCTTCTAAAGCTGGTTTCCTTGAGGATGTTGCCCAGGGCCAGATTTCGGTTTGATGAGGCCCTAAGCTACTGAAGGTAATGGGGCCCTTTAGACATCCAGCTGTCCTTTGTCAACAACAAATTGTCACTGGGTTTTTTTGTGTAGAATATAGCGGTTCGAATCCTCGCGACAGGGTGAGCTCCCATTGCTCGGTCCCTGCTCCTGCCAACCTAGCAGTTCGGAACCACATCAGAGTGCAAGTAGATAAATAGGTACCACTCTGGCGGGAAGGTAAACGGCGTTTCCGTGCGCTGCTCTGGTTCGCCAGAAGCGGCTTAGGCATGCTGGCCACATGACCCGGAAACTGTACGCCGGCTCCCTCGGCCAGTAAAGCGAGATGAGCGCCGCAACCCCAGAGTTGTCCGCGACTGCACCTAACGGTCAGGGTTCCCTTTACCTTTTTATATGTTATAGGGTAATTTAATAGGTATCTCAAGCCATTTGCCCATGTTGCCCTGCAACCAGTCCATGCAAAATGTAGGCACCCTATATATAGAAAGGAGCAAACCAGTGGTATTTTAGGGAGCAGGCCAGCAGGTGGGCCCCATGACTTATATCATAGGAGCCTACACGACACAAAATGTTGCTGTATGTAGGTTTTATTTTATTTGTTTTTTATCTTAAATTTTGGAAATGTACAGTGGTACCTCGGGTTAAGAACTTAATTCGTTCTGGAGGTCTGTTCTTAACCTGAAACTGTTTTTAACCTGAGGTACCACTTTAGCTAATGGGGCCTCCCACTGCCGCACGATTTTTGTTCTCATCCTGAAACAAAGTTCTTAACTCAGGGTACTATTTCTGTGTTAGCAGAGTCTGAAACCTGAAGCATCTGTAACCTGAAGCATCTGTAACCCAAGGTACCACTGTACATCCAGGGTTTTTTTCCTTTTAAATTTTTCTGGGGCCCCCAAGAGAGTGGGAACCTAATCTATACTTTGTTTAGCTTATACGTAAATCTGGCGATGGTCTTGCCCCAAGCAAGGCAGGGAGCTTAAAAGCTCTTTCCATGCTAGGTTTGCCTGGGGTTAAGGTAAAGGGATCCCTGACCATTAGGTCCGGTCGTGGCCAACTCTGGGGTTGCGGCGCTCATCTCACTTTCAGCGTACAGCTTCCGGGTCATGTGGCCAGCATGACTAAGCTGCTTCTGGCGAACCAGAGCAGTGCACAGAAACGCCCGCTGGAGCAGTACCTACTTATCTACTTGCACTTTGTCGTGCTTTTGAACTGCTAGGTTGGCAGGAGCAGGGACCGAGCAATGGGAGCTCACCCCGTCGCGGGGATTCAAACCGCTGACCTTCTGATCGCCAAGTCCTAGGCTCTGTGGTTTAACCCACAGCGCCACCCGCGTCTCTTGCCTGGGGTTCTTCGTGTGGAAAGAGCATTTAAGCTCCCCGCCTTGCACATGGGCTCTGGGAGTGCTGAGCATGCTCTTGATCTGCAAACATTGAGCAGTTCCCGGGGTTTGGGGATGCATGTTTTCATTCTTGAATAGAACCCTTTAAACCAAACCCCTGCTTTGAGATAGTACTTCCTGAAACTGCATCACTGGTGACCTTCCTTTAGGGGTGAAAGGCCACCCAGAAAAGAAATGTTTGATAAATGCATCCATTAAACATTGCAAACTGCAACAAAGTGTTGCAGCGTGGGTTACTTCCTGTTCAGAGTCCTAGCCAGCCAGTCACACACCCCTCAACCCTTCCAGGACGTTCTGATCTGTGCCCAGAAAGTTCAGCTCGGATTCTGTGTTTGGAAGGCAAAACTAGCATCGTATGAGCTGTGACAGGGTTAGGATGTGATTCACAGAAGTGACTCAGCAGCTTCCCAGACTGGTTCTGGCCTCCTCAGCAGCCTTTGGAGAGGTCAGGGATTGATAGGTGAGCTGGGGCAAGGGAGGGAAGATTGCAGCAGCTGCAGAAGTGCAAGTCAGGTAACAGATGGGGAAGAAACTCGCTGCGGTTGTTACTTCAAAGCAAACTGAACGTGCAGATTCCAAGACGCAGCCATCCTCTGAAAGCCACACTTCCTTGAATTTTGCAATTCTCCTATCCAGACGAGTAATGCAGAATGTGTTTACTGGGACAAAATGTGCAGAAAAAGGCATTGATTAAAATCACTGAAGAAGTTGCATTTCTGTTGCTGTTTACTATTGAATTCCACTCGATTATTAAATATTGATTTATTTGATATAAATTGTTTATTTTATTATAATAATAATAATAATAATAATAATAATAATAATAATAATAATACTTTATTTATACTCTGCCCATCTGGCTGGGTTTCCCCAGCTATTCTGGGTGGCTCCCAACAGAATATTAAAAACACAACAATAATTATTGTGACTTTTTCTTAGATTCTTGCTATTAATGTTTGATGTTTGATTATTATTTTTACGTATGTTGGTAGCCGCTCAGAGTGGCTGAGGCAACCCACCCAGATGGGCAGGGTATAAATAAAATATTATTTTTAGGAGTTGGCTTACAAAAACGTGTCTGTAATGCAAGATTGTATAACCATGTGTTTATTTGGAATAATTCACCCTGAAATGCTGATGGGTGTTTACGGAGAACTTCCATCACAGATTCTGTTGGGGCAGCAGTTCATCGTGCAGGTTCGGATATTTTTGTGCCTGTGTTTAAATGGAGAATCAGTGGTTGGAAGGAGCAGTTTTAAGGGGAACCGGGAAATATGTTGGAAAACATGCTTTTCTATTGACAGATCCCCTAGGAACATGCTTTTTTAAAATAAAAAGAAAACAATTGAGAGGCTTTCCCCTTTTCCTGGCTTTAGCTTCCTCAAGGCAACATAAAACTTGCTGGGTTAGCAGGACGCGAGTCTTGCAAGCCGAGCTCAGCAGCGAAGGCAAGGGGCAAATCGCTTGCACGCTCCTTTTCTCAAGCAGGGAATCGAAAGCCGAAGCAGATTGCCGGGAGTGTGGGAGTCTGGGATGCTTAACCCTGCCGCCCTGCTAGATTTGGAAGAATGCACAGGAGGCTCTGTGTCAGCTTCAGGAAATAATTGAGGAGCAAAACACCGGATGTCCTGGGAGCTGAGAGGCATCTTCTGGGTCGCCGACCCCAAACTCCTCCAGAGCTGCGGCAGGGACCCTCCCCATGGCACTCTGCAACAGGGAGTGATGAAATAATTCTCTGTTGTCATCTGCAGTGCTGGAGCTGCTGTGCTTTGGAAATAGCTGTTTCCGGGCATCACAAGGGGATGGGAAGCCGGGCCGCAGAGACGGTCCTTTGGCCCAATCCAAAAGGACTTTGTTCCTCTGTCCTTCAGGGCCCAGGCTAGCTGAGACCGGTTTACTTTGTTGTTTTTTAGTCGTTTAGTCGTGTCCGACTCTTCGTGACCCCATGGACCAGAGCATGCCAGGCCCTCCTATCTTCCACTGCCTCCTGCAGTTTGGTCAAACTCATGCTGGTAGCTTGGATAACACTGTCCCACCATCTCGTCCTCTGCCGTCCCCTTCTCCTTGCGCCCTCCATCTTTCCCAACATCAGGGTCTTTTCCAGGGAGTCTTCTCTTCTCATGAGGAGGCCATAGTCTTGGAGCCTCAGCTTCAGGATCTGTCCTTCCAGTGAGCACTCAGGGCTGATTTCCTTCAGAATGGAGAGGTTGGATCTTCTTGCAGTCAATGGGACTCTCAAGAGTCTCCTCCAGCACCAGAATTCAAAAGCATCAATTCTTTGGCGATCAGCTTTCTTTATGGTCCAGCTCTCACTTCCATACATCACTACTGGAAAAAACATAGCTTTAACTATACAGACCTTTGTCAGCAAGGTGATGTCTCTGCTTTTTAAGATGCTGTCTAGCTTTGCCATCGCCTTTCTCCCAAGGAGCAGGCGTCTTTTAATTTCGTGACTGCTGTCACCATCTGCAATGATCATGGAGCCCAATAAAGTAAAATCTCTCACTGCCTCTATTTCTTCCGCTTCTATTTGCCAGGAGGTGATGGGGCCAGTGGCCATGATCTTCGTTTTTTGATGTTGAGCTTCAGACCATATTTTGCGCTCTCCTCTTTCACCCTCTTGCAATATAGCACAATATAATAAATTATTATTATTATTATGCAAGGTGTGCAGATAGGTGTGAAACAAGTGGGATGAATAAGATGGCATTTTCTCCCTCCTTTGTTTTTTTTAGGGCCACCAATAACCACAAAGTAAAGGAAACGGTTGCCTTAGAACTCAGTTACGTCAACTCCAACCTGCAGCTACTGAAGGAGGAATTGGAGGAGCTGAACAGCTGCATGGACGTCTACCAGAATGACAGGTAAGGAGGGTGGCAGGTGGTGGCAGCTGCCCCCAAAATTTGGGACCAGAGCCCATTTCCCCTCTTGGTCTAGAAGTGTGAACAACCCTATACATCACCTTGAGCT